>NC_134416.1:29689013-32089013 GCF_030867145.1 Opisthocomus hoazin | reverse complement strand
GAGATCTAATTACTGACATTAATTAAACTATTTATTAGTTTAAAACACTAAATGAAATACTTCTGTGTTTGTCATCCAGCCCATTCCCTGATGTGTGCTGATACATACCAGACTCAGTCACTTCTGTGCTCAGTTTCTCAGAACGTGACTTTTTTCTGGGAAGGCTAATTGGAAGACAAAGGCATTAACATCAATGAAACACAAGGAAAACTGCTGTAAATGTTGAGAATGGTAAATCTGCCTATTGGTGTTTTAATCTTTGAGGAAATATTTTGAGCAGGAGTTTCTTTCCTAAGTTTCTCACTTCAGCTGGATCGGTTTCCTTATCAGTCCAATGAGATGCATGTCTTTTACTACCCTGTTATCAACTACATCGTTGGATTTAAACATTGTTGTACCAAAATGATTGACACACAAATTTGGCCTTTAATAAAATTCTGTTGCAGTGATGAAACATTTATTACATGTCACTGTATTATGTTATGAACCACTTATGCAAATAATTCCAGCAAAAATCTATGGCCTGATGAGGGCAACAAAAATACTTGAGGGTGCATAGTTAAGAGAATCTTCTTTTTGGCAACATATGGTGTGAAAATTCTTAATTTTTGGAACTCCAAGAGGAACTCTCTTTTGTATCATCTTAGACACAAAGCTTTATTTAACTTTAGGTGTAATGAGAGTTTTCTGTATCAAAACTGTCTTTTAAGGAGGTAAATCTTCATTTTGAATGGCAGTGAAACATTAACCTACAATACACCACAACCTAGTTAAAAAAAACCAAACAAGGAAGCAAAATCCAAGAAAAAATATCTACTTTTCAAGATGTGTCCATAATTAAAGCTAATTTTACTTTCTGGTCTCTATACTGCTATAACTAAATCTTTAGTCTCACACCCCTGTTTACAGTTCTTGGTTGCCCTTTGTTCTGCCAATAGATTTTTGAGGAAAATTACAGGACTGGCATGCTTATAGTTCCTCATAAATAAAGACCAGTTCCTGCCTAGAAAAGACATATCTGGCTAAACAGCTGTAAAGTGGCAAGGGTTTGGCTTGCCTCATCTGCGTTGTTGGCTCAGATCTACTTTCACTTCTATCCACAGGGCACTCCCATAATGAGGAACCATTCTTTCACTGATCCAAAGAAAGTTCACCAAGATGCTACCAGAGGTCAAAAATAAATGAAGATGTATAACCATTTCCAAAAGCATACAATGAATATGATTTTAAACATCACAACATAGGGATATTTTCACTGCAGTAGTGTTTCTCCTACATGCAGATGCAGGATATCAGTGTTTGAATTCTCTTCTATGCTTCTTTTCAAGGACTAAAAGACTTGTAGATATGGGTGAGAACTGAAATCTACTTAAAAGGATCTGAAAGTATCCACTGGTTTCAATGGGATATGAATTTGGGCCTTAGTGCTGGTATCTCAACTTCCAGAAAATTTCCAGAGGTGACTGGAATGGTCACCCATTACCACCACAGCCAGAAAGCTGGCACCGGCCTAGCTAGAGCGTTTTACCTTCTTTCATTACAAATTACAATGGGATATTCATTCTGAAGGTCTATGGCATCCCATTCTTTAATACTGGAGTAGAAGTTTGTACATGTAGAGGCAGTTCAAAATCAGTACCGTGCAGCTTGCCAGTGAGTCCCAGGTAGACCCCTGGAAGGGATGAGCAGTCTGGGTGGGATGGATGCAAGGGGTGAGGGACATTCTCCAGTCCCAGATCTATCGAGTGTGCACAGCCTTGCCATGGCACGGTGCCAAGAAGGTTTCTGTAATCACCTGTCATTATGCAGCTTCTGTGTGGGTGTGAATTTGAGCCTGAGAAATGCAAACTTTGCCACCATACTGATAAAGTGAAGAGGAAGCTTTCCCTGGTAAATGTGTGCCTCAGGTAAACAGAAAATGACTCGCATACGTGTGTTGCCTTGGTTGCTGGAACAGGCTGCTAAATGGCACCATTGCCAACTAAAATTTGCACAAAAAAACCTGTAAAATATTTGTATGCTGTGTCTTTTAGCAGTAAAGCTTTATTTTGTGTTTGTTTTTCTTTAAAATTGCAGTCTGCAGAGACTCATGATTGTAGTTTATTCCTCAGGCCACGATTTCACCCTTTATTTCCATTAAAGATTCTGCAGTCATTTTCCTTTCCAGGTGCCAGGGTATATTTTCAGCTGAAACACATTTTATTCTGAGAGGTAGGACAGGTCACTTGCGGTAACATGACAGAGTAGCCTTACCAGGGCATAAAAACAGCTTGCCTGACATTTAGAGACTTCTGTTCCTCTGCGGGCTGTGGTAGTGATGTGGCCAGTACAGTGATTTCATATTTTTTCAGGTCAGGAGCATTAGATTATTACTCAAATCTAAAGCAATGAAGTAAATGTTTATAGATTCCTACTTTACTGAAGATTAATTTGAGTGGAAGATGGTGAATATACCCAGAACGCATGTTGCTTGACATGCTCTGACTGCAGTGCTCACCCAGAAGACCCATGAATCACAAGAAGTCGCAACAACCATCTCAGGGAACATTAACTTTAAAAAATATTCCTCTTTTTAAGGGTTTTCAGGACTTAAGCCAGGAGGATTAGCTGCAGGATGTTAATAGGAAGAAAAAACAATATTGATATATTAGAATAAACATATCCTTTTCTGTGCTGTATTGTTTCGTTGGGCATTTGTCATCAAAATTAAACAGGTCGTGGAGAGAGGACAGTGCCGAATCCTGGCCTGTAAATGCCATTTATTACCATACTGAGAAGGGAAAAGGCAAACAGCAGAGTTTCTTCAAGTGTCTGCTGAAAAAGTTTCTCTTCAACGCTTTTTTGGTTATTTTTAATGGTACAGAGAGAGATGCTGCTTCTTATTGAGAGCCACACAAGTTTTTATAGGTGCTAATCTAACACAGTGGTACAAAGCCAAGTGATAGTTTTATATCCCTACAATCTCCAATTGCAAACCCAAATGATAGAGTAGTTCAAAAGCAATTTACAAACAATGAACTGCATCAGCAAGAAAGGAGCAGCGAGCTATTCCATGGAAAGACTTGCAGGACTACTGTAGTTTCAAACAGCCCATTTTCTGCCACAGTTCACAAGAAGAAGTACAAGAAACCAGGTAACCTGGCATGCTTCGGATTCTGACATGTCTGGTTTTAGTCCCCAAAGGAAGATGTTTCCCTCCTGATAATCACAGTTCTCTACAAAGAGGAGGCAGTGTCTGGGAATCTTTGCTAAAGTATGGTCTTCACTATACATGAAAATTGATCTGAAATGTTGACTTTTCTGCTAACCCATCTCAGACTAGGTCTTAATCCAGACTGACATGCACAAATGGATAAGTGTTTTGAAAGAATGTCATTTTACTGATATCCAGAACTTGAATTTATGCCTCTCCACTTTGCTTACAATTTCCAGGTTGAAAGAGAACAGCCAAAGCTCCAATCATGCAGATGCTGATAATTCTCCAGGGGGGGACATGCCTTCTTTTTGGAGGGCAGTTGCTGAATTTGCAGTTGTGATTTTTGATTGCTCCATTTGGGAGCCTGTAGGAGTGTACTCTTCTCTTAGGAAGAAGTCAAACAAAACTCTGAGTTTATCTCTGAGTCAAATAATCTGTGTTGTCTTCTTAATTGACTTTCAGTGATACTAATTTTTATTTATGCTCAGAGCATAAATAAACAAAATACTGTCAACACATTTTTAGGCTTCCCTCCACTAAGTCGGCAGAGGGTAATCAGTACAACAAATTGTTTCTATAACCCGGAGCTTTTCTCAAGAGGATCTACTCTGTCTGTACTTAGATAAACACAAATGTAAACTCACATGCAGCTGAATTTTAATAGAAAAAGCACTACGTAACCATATCAATACAGTAGGGTCTTTTAGCCCCAGTCTCATTTTATAGGTTAAATATCTGTATGAAATATAGAAGTACATATATATTTTCTCACCTAGAGATGAAATTATTCTAACATATCCAAAGAGATCGTAGTCTTTGCATTGTGGAAAAGAGGCAATGAGATTGGAGAACATTTTGTACATCCAAAATTATCCAGAGCGCCACAGATTTTTAAGATGGAAATACGTTACAGAGAGCCTTGCAGGGAACGAGCACAGAAGTTGCCTTCTGGTATCACCATCCTTTGGGGCACTCTGCATATTCAAAGCACTGGCCAGGATGTTAATACTGGTTTCCTAGTTGCCATGATTTATGAGCATCTTTGGCTTTATTGCCCTTCTCCCTTATTTTCCAGAGAGAGTCACAGCCAGCAAGGTACTGATGACAGAGGTTGGAGGCACAGCAGTTCCCTGCTGGAGGAAAGTAAGAAATGTAGTGGTTTTCATGTTAAACTTTCAGTCAATAAAGAAGGGAGTTATCCTCATTGGTAGAAAACACCAGTGGAAAGGAAAAATAAAGAGCCCACCCTGACATCCAGAAGAATGTAGGTTTTGTCACCATCCAAAATGCAAGCCAATATGGAGGGCAGTGACATGATTTCCACTGGCAGACACTGAAGGGGGAGTTGCAGGAATAGCTATGTGTATCAATGCAGGGCATGTCCTTGCTGCCCTCCAGGGTTAAGAAGCTTCTGGCATATTCACTGGCACACTGAGCACACTCAGCGAGGGTGACATTAGCAGGCAGGTGATCTCCTTGCATCACGTCCTAAAACAGCATGGCTTGCTTTTTACCTAACAGTGCTCTCCCTGACACACTCTGCCCATGCTGTCTCTGTTCCTACTTCTTATTTGTAGTATCATGAATAATCATTATATTCACCACCATTTTGCTATTTGCTTTCTACTTTCTGCTCTTCTATTTGATGTCTACTTTTCTACTTTCTACTCTTATTTTTTGGTTCTTCCTCATGCATATCAAACTCAGAGCAGAGATGCTATCAGAGGTGGCAGAACTTCACTGAATGTGTTATGTGCAAAGGAGAGGCACTTAGGTTTGTCAGTGGGCACTTTAACCTGCAGTCCCGTATACATCAACTGCTTTATAGGCTTGTAGATGACCTACTGTGATGGAATCAGAGGAGAGCATCGAGTTGTTCTAATACAATATCCACAAATCCAGGAGTACATCTGCATGTGCACCAGAGGTCTGAGATAATGCTCAGCAGTGAATAACATGGGGGAAAAGAAGTGGCAATAATTAACCTGAACTTGCTTTCAGACAGAATTCTCTGGATGAGGTCTGTGGGCATAATTGTCAAGCACCAAGGGCTGCTATGCTGTCCTAGATGCAAACTGTAGCTGCCTTTTCACCTAAAAATTAATTTAATCTTCAGTATGGAGCATTGTGTTATCTTTTAAATATAATGAGCTTTTAGCTACCTACTGAATGTGTGAACAGCAACATGTAATTGTTTTAGTCTCAAACTGAAGCCCTTGTTCTCTAATTCTCAGAATACATGGCAGAAGAAATACAAAACTCCTGAAGTTACAGCACAAAATCTGACAGACATGTGAACAAGATTATTGCTCTTTTACCCCTAAACAGGATTACAAAGAGAATTCAGAGCAGAGCAAGTAAAATTAGTGACCTTCTAAAGAGTATAAAGAACCAAAGTAACCTTGTTTAGAGTCATTGGCACTCAAGTAGTTCACTAATGCCAGGGTCTAACTGTGCCTGGCTGTTCATTTTATATACACCTACGTTGCTCTCAGACAATTTGCAAACAGTATGACAGAATGGAGGACTGCCTACTCTTGAAGCGCTCTATTATTAATGAACTCACAGCAGCTCTGTACTGTATTTCAGGGTAGGAAAAGAGGAATACCATATGCAAGTGAAACCGTAGGCTTGTTAGAGTAAGCAGCATGTAATTATCCAGACTGGAAGGTGGCCAGTGAACTAAAGCTGACACTGTAACACTAACTTTGCAGCATTCCGTACCCAACATATTTGCAAACTCTTTCCTGCAGTTCATTTTCCAAGGTTCAACACTAGACAGGATTATATTCTCTATTATATTCTGATGGCAGCACATCCTCCTCCCAGCTGTAGTCCCACAATCTACTTTTGCTGCATAGCTCTTATTCTGTTATCTTTAATTTTTCTCTGTTAGGAAAATGGAAGAATAAGAACAATAGCTTGTTCCTTTTTTTCCAACAGCCTGGATACATTTAAGTGGAAGTGGAAAATTACTCCCCCAGAGTCTTCTCTCAGGTCCAGACTACGCAAGTCTTAAAATGGTGAGAGTCATGCATGTCAGGATGAAGGTCATGCATATCAGGATGAGGGTCACGCACATCATGAGCACTTCACAAAGACACTCTCTGCTGTGTCCCAGGGAGTACAAGATATCTTTGACATCACAGCCATTAGCAAGCCTGACAAACTTTGCTTATTTTTAATTTATCTAGTAAGCTGCTGTCGAAAGCAATGTTCTCTCTTTACTCGTTCCTCAGACAAAATCAAATGACTAAAGAAGGAAGCTCAACAAGTCACTACATGGAATAACTGGGAGGCAGAGGTCATTTGGCTTACATTGAGGTGGAAGCAGGAGCCAGTTCAGCTGTGGGGTTTGTTTTGGAATGATGTGAAATGGGTGGGAGGTGCTGAGATTTGCCGAGACAAAGGTTGGTGCCCACAAGGAAGAGGCTATATAGGCTTGTTGGCATAACTCATTTTACAGGAACAACATCTTTTCTGAAGCATGGCTTACGAACTCTGCCACCTAGGATTCTGGCAGGGGTGCCCAGTTCAATGGAAGTATCATGCTTCCAGATATTGCAGATATTTTAGAACTGGAACCATACAATGGGTCTTTTAATAATTGAAATATTTCTCCTGTGAGCTACTTAGTCACTCAGCTTTGCACTCTCCCATAATGGCAAGGATTTGGACCCTGATGATTACATTTTCCAGAGAGAGAGAACAAATCCACAGAGTTTTTAATCTTATGTATGTGGGAGGGGGGAGTGAGCCCATTGCTGGCTGGCTCTGAGCCAGAGGAAACAGCACCTAAATAGAAAGAAAAATGGTGAACAACCAGCTCTAACAATAGAGAGGAACACAGATCCTGTTATTCTTCTGAGCACATTTCTACACCAGGTAGAACACAGTAATCCCTCATAATTTAAATCTGTGGCACCGAATGACTGCTTGTTTTGTTGTTTGCATTTAGCTAATTCTGATGGACACCTTGTGATTTTGTGTCAGGCAAAGTGTAATGCTTGATTATTTTTTGATAGAACTGGGTCCTCAGAATAGTATTTTTTTTTTCCATTAAGACCTTTCCTGGACTTTTTCACAATGTTGTGCTTTGGATGCTTTTTTCATGCACCATTGAAATTGTTGACACCTTTACAGAGCTCAGCCAAGCAACAGAATAATTTTGTATTTCATAAATACTAGTGAGGAGGTTCACTAGACAGTGCCAGAACATTTTTGAAAACTAACCATCCTAGAGCTGTCTGCAGATGTTTATTTAACTAACTACTCCATTACTGAGATTTTGTCTTGCCTTATTTAACAATGTTAGCATTGATTTCAAGACAAATATACAGAACAACAAAGAATTTTCTCATCATTACTTCTACTGTGGGACCTTCTAAGCACTCATATTCCATTCTTTCTGCCAAAGCGTTTTTGTACTATCTCCTCTTCAGTGCCTGAGGCTTTTGTGTAAAAGCTTGAAATTAAATCATTTTCTCAGTGACTGCATGTGTATCCACACTCTTTTATCTTTCCTTAGAGTGTGCTCTGTTCACCTCTAGGTTGATTCTCTATTAAACCAATGTTTGGAAAGCTGTAACAGAAGGAACTGTTGGGTGAACCGCTGTAGTAGCAGGAGTAATTTGACCTAAATGGCTAGAGATTTCCACTCAAAGTAACAATTGTAATAGCGTACTAATGAGAATACAAGTGAGTACAGCTGCTTAGCATTAGCTGATGGAGTAACTTGTTAGTTCATTGATCCCAGCAATTTTAAAACTAGAACTTCAGGGTTTTTTGTTTTTCTAAGATTCAATCTTACACATAATGTTTCCACTTTTAACTTTATGGATTCTTCTGTAGATAGCTAAACATACTCATACATGAGAAAGAAATCTAGCAAAGGAGGCAAGAGACCAGCATGGTTGAACAGGGAGCTTCTAGCAGAGATCAGGTGGAAGAGAAAGGTCCATGGAATGTGGAAAGAGGGGCAGGCCACTTGGGAAGAATACAGGAATGTGGTCAGAGCATGCAGGGATGCAACGAGGAAGGCCAAGGCCCACCTGGAATTGAAGCTGGCAAGGGATGTCAAAAACAACAAGAAGGGCTTCTTCAACTACATCAGTAGCAAACAGAAGACTAGGGACAATGTGGGGCTGCTGCTGAGTGAGGTGGGTGTCCTGGTGACAGAGGATGCAGAGAAGGCAGAGCTACTGAATACCTTCTTTGTTTCAGTCTTCAGTGCCAAGGCAGGCCCTCTGGTATCCCAGGCCCTGGAGGTAAGAGAAGAAGCCTACAGAGAGGATGACTTTCCCTTGGTCGAGGAGGACTGTGTGAAGGATCGCTTAAGCGATCTGGACTTCTACAAATCCATGGGCCCCGATGGAATGCACCCACGAGTGCTGAGGGAGCTGGCGGATGTCATTGCTGAGCCACTCTCCATCATCTTTGAGAGGTCCTGGAGGACAGGAGAGGTGCCCGAGGACTGGAGAAAGGCCAATGTCACTCCAATCTTCAAAAAGGGCAAGAAGGAGGACCCAGGGAACTACAGGCCAGTCAGCCTCACCTCCATCCCAGGAAAGGTGATGGAGCAGCTTATACTGGAGGCCATCATCAAGCAAGTGGAGGAAAAGAAGGTTATCAGGAGTAGTCAGCATGGATTCACCAAGGGGAAATCATGCTTGAAAAATCTCATAGCTTTCTACGATGGGATGACTGGCTGGGTAGATGAGGGGAGAGCCGTGGATGTTGTCTACCTCGACTTCAGCAAGGCTTTCGACACAGTCTCCCGTAACATCCTCCTAGAGAAGCTCAGGAAGTGTGGGCTGGATGAATGGACAGTGTGGTGGATTGAGAACTGGCTGAATGGCAGAACTCAGAGGGTTGTCATCAGCAGTGTTGAGTCTAGTTGGAGGCTGGTAACTAGTGGTGTCCCTCAGGGGTCAGTACTGGGCCCAGTCTTGTTTAACTTCTTCATCAATGACCTGGATGAAGAGTTAGAGTGTACGCTCAGCAAGTTTTCTGATGACACCAAACTGGGAGGAGTGGTAGATACACCAGAAGGCTGTGCTGCCATTCAGCGTGACCTGGACAGGCTGGAAAGTTGGGCAGAGAGGAACCTGATGAGGTTCAACAAGGGCAAGTGCAGGGTCCTGCACTTGGGGAGGAACAACCCCATGCACCAGTATATGCTTGGGGCGGACCTGCTGGAGAGCAGCTCTGTGGAGAGGGACCTGGGTGTCCTGGTGGACGACAGGTTAACCATGAGCCAGCAGTGTGCCCTGGCTGCCAAGAAGGCCAATGGGATCCTGGCCAGTAGGTCGAGGGAGGTTCTCCTTCCTCTCTGCACTGCCCTAGTGAGGCCCATCTGGAGTACTGTGTCCAGTTCTGGGCTCCCCAGTTCCAGAAAAATGAGGAGCTACTGGAGAGAGTCCAGCGAAGGGCTACGAGGATGATGAGGGGACTGGAGCATCTCTCCTATGAGGAAAGGTTAAGGGAGCTGGACTTGTTCAGCCTGGAGAAGGCTGAGAGGGGACCTAATAAATGCTTACAAATATCTGAAGGGTGGGTGTCAGGAGGATGGGGCCAAGCTCTTTTCAGTGGTGCCCAGTGACAGGACAAGGGGCAACGGGCACAAACTGAAGCATAGGAGTTCTGTCTGAACATGAGGAAGAACTTGTTTACTTTGAGGGTGACGGAGCCCTGGAACAGGCTGCCCAGGGAGGTTGTGGAGTCTCGTTCTCTGGAGATATTCAAGACCACCTGGACAAGGTCCTATGCAGCCTGCTGTAGGTGACCTTGCTTCGGCAGGGCGGTTGGACGAGATGACCCACAGAGGTCCCTTCCAACCCCTAAAATTCTGTGATTCTGTGATTCTGGGATAGAATTTTTCCTGACAATTGAAGTATCTGTCAAGAACTACCTTTTGAGGTGAACAGGCCCAATATTCCAAAGTGTCTATAGCGTTGAAATATTGCTGTTTTAGAAAAAAACTTTTCTGTCTTGTGCAACCCACAAAAGTACTTATACACTCTAACATAACTCCTCAGAATTTAACTGCATATTAATACATTATACATTACAGAAAATATTATTGTGCATTTATATCCTGGTCAAAATGAACACTATACAAATAACATTTAAGGCATTATTTCAAATGGCCATGAGAGAACCATAAAATAAAACAGATGGCAAGGGCTAAATAAAATGAATTGTAATCAAAATGGTATTAAGTACTTTGCAAACAGGACAATGGTTTTGATTAACATCAGCAGGAATTACAGAGATAATGGGAAGGTCTATAGAGCTCTAAAATGGTTTTCGGTGTTCCAGTCTGGAATAATCTACTGTGACAGAAACAGATCTCATACCATTTATTCAGATCAGCTTTCTACATTAACTTCAGCTAGTGTGCTTTCCTCTACGAGGAGCACAGGTCATGATGAAAAATAGAACATGGGCATTCAAATCTTATTGAAAGTTACTTTTCACTATTTCCTTTTTCTGGGTTATGGCAAGTGACAATGAATAAAAATAGTGTAATATAGGAGACATGTACTTGCTTAGCAACCAGCAAATATCTTTGAAAAGAGATAAAAGGGTTTTGTAGGCTATTGCAAATGAAAGTAAAGGTTAAAAAGGGGCTAATTTGGTGATAATAGAGTGAATATTACAAAGCATACAAATGTTGGTGCAGTATATAGTTTTATTTTATAAAGTGGAGTTTTTCTTCATGAAACCCAGTATCTGTTTGTTAGAACTACTCAAATTCAATTTCTAATGGACCGTTTATGTTTCCTATAAAGTGGGGTGACCTCCTAAGTAAGAAGGAACATATGGGCAGTGTGACACTGTTCCTCAGACATCAGAATGGTCTTTGCTTACCAGGGTGGATCTCAGCTATGCCTGGGTATGAAGTGGAACAATTACATACTGGGAACATGTTGTAGATAGAGATCTACTAATTCAGTCATCAAAACTATGAGCAAAATATTTATGGTTAAATTAAGGTCAGAAGTGTGAAACAAATGAACCCCTGCTGAATTAATTTTCAAAAGTACGGAATAGGATGACAGTATTTGAGTTCTCAAGGTCAAAATATAAGACTTTTATATGAAATGTTGTGCCTTTCTCTTGTTTACCTCATAATAAAAAATGAACTATAACCTCTCCCTTTTATGCTTTTTCCTCCTTCCCTTTACACAAGGGCAATGGGAATTATAACCCTAACAAAACTATACAAAGATAATAGCATAGGGTAAACTTTAGCTACAGCTGTTGAATTAATTAGTTCCATGGGAATAGTGAGATCCAGCAGAACAAAGAATTTGTCTCAGGGGATTTAACTGAAGGATCTGAGAAGGTCTGATCCAGCTTTCAGAGAAATCAACGTGGACTTTTCCAGTGATTTCAGGGAAAACTGGAGAAGATCCAGTAGCCAGAGAATTCTGAGTTAAAGCTGAAATTTATCCCATTTAGTCTTCTGTGCTATTTCAGCTCCCTTTCCAGTCAAAAACTGTCAGAGGAAGTGAGAAATTACAGAACGAAGCTTGATTTAATATTGCTTGATCTGTGTTCTCCCACAGCTACTCCTATACACCCTATTATCCCAAAAGACAAAAAAGGAAACAAATAAATACTTAAAGTTTAAGACACACATAATTTTTTACTATAAATACAAGCCAGTTCCTAATGGCGATGATAGAATAAGGGGAAATACATCTGTGTTGTAAAATTTGATTTTATTATGCAAATAATTTTATTGAAAATAATTATTATTGTAAGTTGAAACCAAAATTGTCAAAAAAATTGCAGAAATTCACACCTTGACCTTTATGGATGTTGATTTTAATGGAACTAGTTGGAAATCAGTGTTTTCTAAAGACAAACATGTGGCAAAGACCTTTCATTCCTTTTTAATTACCTAATTTCGGTTACTCCAAATGAAGAAAGCTGATGATATATAAAATCTATACCAACAAACTTCACAGATTTTGCAGCATTAGTTCTATAGTGTGGGTATGTATTTCCTCTCTCTCAACTCTACAGACATCTTCCTTCACATTTTCCGTTGTAACAGTACATATGACCTGTCCTTCAAATATCTCTTTAAAAGAAATATTAGTACTGGCAGCCAGAATGCTGTAGATGGACCTTGGCAGAACAGAAGTATCTTGCTTAAAAATGTACCTGCCCTGAAGCATTTAGCAAGAATGTCAAACTCTAAACTAGGTCAGCCTTGTAATTCCAAGGAGTCTTCTCGTGATAAGAGCAGTGTAAACAACTTGCTAAGTTTTTCTGTGCAGTTATCACCCTCATGTTTGGCATATATCTCTTGGCCTGTTTTTATAATTTCTTTGTTGCTATTGTTTGGTACCTGAAGCTTTTATTCAAGGACACTGAAAAGTGAGAAGGAACTCAGAGCTGACAGATGTGTCCACAACAGGCAGAGATGCAGTCACGCAGTTCTCTGGGTCACAGCTGGCAAAATTCATCCTTGTCCAAAAAGCCGTATCACTTGCATTTAAGAACTTTACCCCAAACCTCAGGATTCCTTACAGGCTTTCTTCCTTTACAGACAATGTTATTTACTTTAAAACAGCCCGGAGGAATACGGATGCTTTAAGAGGCTCAACACACTCTCCGATGGTGGAGGTGGCTGTTGGGTGACAGCAGCCAGGAGCCTGGTGAATGGCTGAGCCCAGCGCAAGAAGCAAATGTTGAGAGTGGGACAGGGACTGATAGATGACATGTTTCCTTCCCTTTCCCTCCATGGGATATTTCCATTCTGGAAAATGGAATATGTCCATTTTTGTGGGACAAAGTCACTATGGAGCAATTACAAGTGTTCCAATTTTATCAGGTTAGATATGTCAGTCTTAGCCAGAAGATTACGCAGGACTTGGATGCAGCATTACTGTGGCAAGGGCAAGTAACTTTGCTGAATGGAAATAAAAAGAAACAGGGAAGAAAATGAAATATTTTAAGGAAGAGGACAGGAAAACTATTCCTCTTAGAGTAGCAAGTATTTTTCTTTCGAATAAGCAGTTCATTGTTGCATGGCACAATGTGTTCTTTAAAATGGTTCTGATGATCAGGTGTACTACACTTCAACACATATTTGGGGATGTTTGTTTGTTTTTTCCATCTGTATGACTGACATTTATTCAAAATGGACAAATAGAACAATTAATACTAAGAAGATTCCTGTAATCTATTCAGGTATGTTTGTACTAAAAATATTTTAGAGAGAAAAATATTCATTTGCACTGATCACAGCTGATTTCAACAAATGTCAACTGAATTAATTTAAGAAGGTAATGTCCAGATGTAACCAACCTTTTATTGCTCATTGGAACATTGCTCTGTAATTCTGCTGTCCTGAGTGTGTTATTATTTGCTATCAATAATTTACATTTCGTCTACGAAAGAGAATACACTATCACAGCACACCTGTTAATGACATCCATGAAAAAATAAACTGGCAATAAGCCTAAAAGTAAACACAGTTGATATTGAACGAGAAACGTCCCATTACTACCATTACTAACCTCTTTAGTACTTAGTTTAATTATGTCACTGGAATGCATGCTTAACATTACCCATAACAGTTAATGAGCTGATTCTTCCAAAAAGTCACCTGCTCCTATTAACCAGTAATCTAATCAGGCTAACCCCTACATTTCAGGGAATAACCAATAAGAAGGCAGCAGGTAGTCATGAACTTTGACACTCATTAAAATTAGACTCGTGAATTAGCAGACCACCTGCCAGCACAAATTTAAACTATATCAGGCATAAATCCATAATCACATTTCTGTCAAAATAACCAGAACACACAATATGGCGTTTTGTCACCTTTGTGTTGGCTGCACAGGGATAAGTAGTACTAATCAGCTAGAAGGTCTGATAGAATGAAATTAAACTTTTACTTTTTTTGTGTGTAATTATTTAAAATCATGCTTGAACCAGAAGAATTAATTTATTCCGGTTCAATTCTTTACACCTGTGGCCATGCCGTTTTACACCTCAGAGACCGCCAAAGTAACTGTTGCCCCAGCAGGTGTGAGATTGAATTGGCCAGGTTTAGTTAGCAAGGACAGAGAAGGGATTGGGAGGGGCATTTTGTACCTCACTCAGTTCATGCTTCTTCACGTGACAAAATGAGCAGGCATCAAAATAATTCAAGTGGAAACCCAAAACCAGTGTGGTGAATTCTGCCCAGCCAGACTAGCCGGTGCATTTCTCTGACATGTGGGTTGTGGCAAGGCAACAACACTGTGTCTGTAGCAGCTTAGCAGGCTGAGGGCATGATCTTTACGTGGGACATTTCCATTTCTGCGAGGGCGGATTGCAGTGCGTCAATTACAACTGAAGGACTCCACCAGAAAATAGAACCAAAGATAGGGAAAGCACCTCCAAACTATGGTGCGGAGAAGTTGGCTGCCCTCTCACGCAGATAGTTCTCATGCAGGTATTCTTCAATCTGAACGTGTGTCATTTGAATGATCACTTATCTCAATGGGGACTCAGCCATTTTACAGGTAGGCAGGGTCTACAATTTCATATTCAGTAACTGCACAGATTGGGAAGGCAGATGTATTTAAATTCTGAATTGTAGGTTTCCATCTAAAAACCAGGCAGAGAATGACCCAAAACCTGCAAGCTGTGCTTTCCTAGATACTTTTTCAGTTGCTGGAATTAGCACCAAAGTTTACAAGACAAAATAAGCAGTCAAACCTGTTCTTAGAAAGAACAGTGTTTCCTCAGTTTTGCTTGCTTTGTGCAGTTCCCTAGAAAATTGTCTGTAATGGACATACAATATGTGACTAAAATATCCCCTCAAATGGCTTTCAGAAGGCAGATTGCTGTCAGCTATTTTATAGTAACTTCTTTGTATATGTATGTTGATATATTTCTATCAGTTATCTTGGGTTCTTCGTATTAGCTATTGTTTAAATTGTAGTTTGGTCCTGACAACATATATCAGTTTGCACTGGTTTGTTCCCTGATGTGACATTCCTGTCACTCGGTGACTGTCCAGGAGAAACAAAATATACTGAAGTGGAAACAGAGACTGGAAAATGAAGCCGAGTGCCAGAGAAACAGAAAAGCACAGATGAGGAAAGCAAATTTCAACGCCATCTTCCACCAAGCTGTGTATTTTTGTAGAGATTTTTTATTTTTGTTTTAATATGTGAGAAGCAATGAAAGAGTCTTCATGTATAATAAAAGAAAATCAGGTCTTTTTTATTATAAGGTGACTTTTATACCAAAATAAATATCTTATTACCATTACAAGATCTGCCCCCACCTGTTTTCTCCTTGTGTAAGTGAAGAAACATGTATTTAGATGATCTGCTAATAAAACACAAGGCTTGTGACCTTGTTCTTAATCTCAGGCTTACACTACTGTTTCTGATATGAGTATCCTGGATGTGCTTTAGACAAAAAATATCTCAAAAGTATTTCTTTTGTCATATTTTAATGTGAAGCAGAGCTGCTGTATCAGGAGATGATTAAAAAAGAGTAAGAAGTAATCTACAGAGTCAAATAATCAGAATTCAACTCATTTAAAAGTGAATATCACGGAGACAGCAGGAACAGGTGAAAAAATGGGCTTACAGGTGAAAAACAGACCCCATCTTATGATTTGGACTCATTATATTCTGAATAAGAACTTACTTGCTTCAAATTTCAGAGCTGGAGAGAGACAATTAGCTTCTGTACCTATGCATCGAAGACAAATTCTGGAGATGGTAATGACATGCCATCATGTGTTACTAATTGTGTAATCATTATGAAATATTCATAATTAATTTCTAGTCTTCAAAAAAATTGACCAAACTGGAAATATGTTCTCTGCTTTACCTGTGTGTGTTAGGTAAATAATCAGTTCCTTCCCTGATCACATAATGACTGACTAAGAAAAATACAGGCTCAGAAGTCTGTGCTTGTCTTGCTCGGTGGAGAAGCTGAGAATCAAACTGCTGCCTATCCTGTTAAATTGTTTGTTCACTCCCAGACTCCCTTTGCATTGCATTAACTAGCTCTTCCCAAGATAGATTTAACAGAGAAGGGGCTAGTCCAAAGAAAGGTGAACTTCATTGCTTGGTGCTATTGGGACCCAGACGTCAGGCCCTCTCCTAGAGCTCTCAAGGTGGTTCCACTCCTAAGATGCCAGCTCAAATACACTTAAATTATCCCAGACAGAAATTTCGCTCAGCTTTTATTTAAAGCTCTCATTTCTTGGATTCCAATTCCAGCACTTCAAAGCTCTCATACTTAATAACTCAGACTTTTTAAAAATATCCAAACTACCTACTGAAAAATAGATTATTTCATTAATTTTTTCCTCAGACATCATTTGGAACTGTTGATCCCATCCATTCTATAAACAACCCTTTACATATATAAAAGATCCCTCTCACTCCATACTTTTTCTTTTCTAGGCTACACAAACCTCATTTTTTTTAACTTTTCTTCACAATTTGTGTTTTCATAACTTTTTTCTGGGCTCTTTTCAATTTATTCCCCTCGCACACTTTCAAATTGTTGTAGATAAAAGCTAATGTGGTTTTCAAAAGAACTAGGCCTCACCAATGTCAAACAGACGAGAGTAATTTTCCCCCAGGTATAACACACAACACTTATTAATTAACTAAGAGCTAAAATTAACATTTGTTGTTGGTTTGTCTTGAAAATCGTAATATTGCTGGCTCAAGATCAATTTGAGGAGCACAAAGGATTAGTTTGATATGTTTTGTTCCTGACATCCATAGTGCTTGCTGCTTAGCATTATGTTTTCCCCTGAGAGCTTCCAAGTTCATAATTTAGTAATTTGTCATCGATTCTTCCCTGGAGCATCTTTTATTTTCTCTTAAAAAATAGGTAATATACTTGTCCTTCAGGTACCCTGTGATGTTACCCTTCATTGTTAGTGGTACAGGCACTGTGGTGACTATTTCTGGAAGCATTTTAGCATAAAGTTCACTAGTTGCTACTGATTTGTTTATATCTCACTATTAAATAAATGTTTATTAGTAAGTCAACTTGGGCCAAAACCAAAGAAACGTGATACCCATTATTTAAAACTTACTCGTTTTGACTCCAAAGTGATAGAAATAGTTTTAGTCATTTTATGAACAACATTGGGCAATATATTCAGCATTTTCAAAAGTATTTACATGGTGAATTTGGGGCCTTACTATGTAGCAGTCAAGCAAGGTCCATCACAAGGAGTGTAAACACCATGTAAAGAAAGCAGGAGAGAGAGTGCACTGTTTAGAAAAATCACAAGTAAAGAATTTGGTAATTCAGAATTTTAATCATCTTATGCTATGTCCATAGAAGTAAATTAAGCATTGGAGGGGAACAGTTCTGGGCACTTGCTTTTGCGTACTGTATATTGGCATATTTTAGCCAGTCGAGTTTATATTCTCCCAGAATACTTCTGATGATGGTTTAGGGGTTAGCACAAGCCAAAAGCATTCTTGGTTGGCAGTTGGCATGGAGCTACACTAATTGTTAACTAAGAGTATGGCTGTAATTACTCTATGCCAGAGCTGAAGAACAACCAAATGCACCCTTAGCTTATTATAATAGAAGCACCTATGTTATACCAAGAAGCTAAGACATGAATTCAAACTTATCTAAAGTTCTGTTTAGAAATGGGGAGTTTTGCGGCATTTTAACTTATTAATATACTTGAGGACACAGTGTCCAACCAGTTAGCTAAACTCACATCAAAAAACCACTGAGCCTCCAAAGTTTGTGTACACATGTAAAGTGCAAATACACACAGAGAGACACATATACAGACAGAAAGTACAGTTAAAACTTGTTTAACGAAAAACATTCAAGGTACGTTTTTGAAGAGCTTTTTCTGTGTACCTGGCAATATTTTTCACCAAGGCTGACTTTTGTTCAATAAAATTCCTTTAAATTCGGATGGGAAAGGTCACATACAGAAACTTTGATGGCATCTGGACAAATATAGCAACAGAAAATCCTTCATGATTTTGATGACAGTAGGAGAGAACAAGGACACTGAAACCCCAAGTGAATTTGACAAGTCTTCTGCTGTGGGTTTTTTTAGCACAAAAACATAGCAAATGTTCAGGGAAAGTGCAAGCAAAAATGATGTCGTGATCAAGCTCTGTACTAAAATAATTAGAAACACAAAAAGATTTGCAAATTATATTTTTAATATCTGAACATTTGCAAATTATATGATTAATATCTGAAGATTTGTAAATTATATGTTTAATATCTGAAGATGAAGTCCTTAGCTTCACAAAAATTTCACTGTTCTCAGATAGGGAATTGCCCCTGAGAAAAGGATGCAGGAAGGAGGTTATGTACCTGTGATCTCTTTATTCTTATTAGAGAATGCTATTATTTATCAGCAGAGATGCACACATACACATATATACACACAGAGAGAGTCCAAGTCCCAAGGATTCCTACAACAGAAGTTTGAAGTCCACACAAATAAACCGCAGAGTGTCAAATACCCGTTTCCTGACATACCAAAGACCTGTCACAGACTCTTCTCTGTGTGTGCTTGGGTGAACAGAGGACTCTGGCAGATCACTCTAAAGGGAACTGCACCTGAGCTGTGCTGGACCAGACATAAAGCTTATGTAGGGTATGGAGTCCCTCACTCACTGACCTCTGGGAGTTGTATATGCAGGATATGAAAAGAAGGGAGACCTCTGAAATAGTAAAATATCAACTATTTCAGGGCTTCATCAATTAAAACTCTCAGGTTCCCATTACAAAGCATGAAGGACTGGAAATAAGGAGAAGATAAGGTGATGAAACTGTGATTTCTTTCATAGAAAGGACACATGCAATAATCATAGAGTGTTCAATTTACAGGAGAATGCAAGGTCAAAATACCGGAAGCTGGTGCTGGGCTGTAAATCTAACAGCAGACTCAAAACAATGGAAATCAAGCAGTGAAACAACTAAACATATAAAGAATGTGGTTGGTTCTCCATCTGTGCCATTTTAAAATCTATTTAAATAGATTTTAAAAGATATGCTCTGGCTCAAACAAAAATTAGCTCAAGGAATTCCTCTGCCTGCAAGGTCAGACACGGACGATCACAAAAGTCCTTTTGGTTCTTTTAGTACCTGAACCCATATTTCTACATAAAGCAGTATTACTTAGTTCATCTCACCTAACTTAACCTACAATAGAAGCATCTAGTTCTTCCTAGGGACACTGGGAATCCCTCTATAATCTCTGAAAAGAAACAGGAGTCCTTAGAGGGCAGTTTAGCTTGCCTTTCTCCATAGACATTGGGAAGATGAAACCTATCTTTCATGGTGGTATTGTTTGAAGTGAAGGTTAGGAAACAGCCTTTTCATCCAGAAATTGACAATTTTTTCCATTTGAATTTTTCCATTTGGAAAAAAAAGGCTCTTTGATGCAGCAGACATATTACAGAAAAACTCATATGACGTTTGTAAACCTTCTTCCAAAACTCAGAATCCACATCCTTTCAGGTTTCACAGTTCCTTAACTTGCTTTTTTCAGGCAACTACTTCGTATCTTGTCTTAGCAAAAATTAAAATAGAAGTACCAGTACTCTGGGATGGCAACATATGCATACATTGCAAGCCAGAATCATAGAATCCTAGGTTGGAAAAGACCTCTAAGGTCATTAAGTTGAATCATCTGCCCAACAACACCATGCCTACTAAACCAGATCCCAAAGTGCCATATCTACACAAAGAACTTGCAACAGATAAGTTTCTTAGTCAAATACTTGTCAAAAATATCCTAACAGTTTTTTGTTAAGTATCTGAGTGACTGCACACTCTTTCAAACCATGGGAGCTTAGGTTGTCTCCAATGACGGTTCTTTCTGGTAGTACATAAAACAAGGAAAAAAAAAAGTACTACATTTTCTTCTCAGCATGATTAAAGGACAATTACTACTGAAATTATATTTTTTTGATGTGTTTTAAACTTCACTGGTTTGCTATCACCATACACATCAGAGGTATTTTTGAGCATCACTGGTGCCATAGGATTCTGTGCACTGTACCCCCAGTGAATCTTCACTTGAAGAGATGCAGACATCAACTTCCCGGCTAGTAGGCAAGCGGACAGATATCCTACACTCACAGAAGAGACCAGTCAACATCAGCACAGCAGAGAGGCCTTGAACACTTGATCTCAAACAATTAGAGGAAAGAAGTAGACGAAAGCATAGAATTAGGCTCTTTGAGTTAAAGGATAGCATTTCTAGTGAAAGATACAATTCTAGCTTTAGATTGTTTGGATGTTATTTGAGTTTCAAGACTACATTCAGAATTTAATTAAAGCATATGGGGCTCCACATCGGTTTAACCGTCAGACCTTACTAATCTGATTGCAGGATCAATGGTATAGTTTGCATGAATCTCTGAAATACAAGCAAAATTGCCAGTAAGTTTTTAAATCAGAAAAGAGTCTGTGTCAAAAAAAAAAAAAAACCTGCACTGACTAGACAAACTAAGTTGTCCAAGTAGTGGCCTATTTGAACAATTCCCTATTGGCTCTTTCTATCTATGTTACTATCAGCCTAATGTAAGCTTTGATGTAGAACAGCACTGAAAGAACTGATCTTTTTAAATTTTACAGCCTAAGATTATTTTTTTTTGGTGCCTCTAGGCATCTTACTTCAGTTATGGCTGGAGAGTATCCACAATTCCTCTTGATTCCAAAGCACAAAGGGAAGACAGGTCTGGGGGATTTTTAACAAAAACTCTTGAAAAGGCATTTACCATGACATTCTTCAGAATATCTGAGATCTTTGGAAGAAAAATAACTGATTCTCATGATCAGACCCCTATATCACAGTCAAAATCATTATGATTGCAGGGAAACCGTAGTTACACTTGCAGGGAGAGAATGCAATGGAAACTGGTTTGTTTGCTCTTATGTTTTCTATATTTTAGCTATAACTCTAATAGAAATACTTACATCAGAATGTAAAAGACACTGATGGCTGCTACTCCGAATGCAAAATTACAGTTAGTACAAAAGATGATAATTATGTTGCCATCAAGAGTTACTGAACTCTGCTCAAATGCTCTGAAATGGGAAACTCATAGACTCACTAAAGCCTAAGTTTTCCCAAAGCGAAGGCTTTTTTTAAAAAGAGCTATTTAAAGGTCTGTAAAATTAGGTCTACTTTGCCTATATAATAAATAATCTGGAAGCAGGTTGAAAAATTAAAATACAATGTGGCCACCAAAAGGAGGAGAATGACCTACTAGGCTGTAATAATATATGAAACATTGTGTTATTCTGTCAACTTTTTTCAGTAAGTGCAATAGCAGAACTAGCATCTCCTTTATGATTTATATGGAATTTTGTTAATCTGTAATGAGTTATTCAAATCTAAGACACAATGTAATTTAGAGC
Source organism: Opisthocomus hoazin (assembly GCF_030867145.1). Lineage (NCBI taxonomy): Eukaryota > Metazoa > Chordata > Aves > Opisthocomiformes > Opisthocomidae > Opisthocomus > Opisthocomus hoazin. The sequence goes on along the minus strand of NC_134416.1, from coordinate 32,067,406 downwards.
AACAATAACAATAGTGCTTAGTTTCAATGTGGTAATTTTACAGAACAGATTTCCTGGTATTTAATTGAAGTAACCACTACAGTAAATGGCCTCGGTGGAACTAATTTTATAGTAAAACCTTATTCTGATGTGGATTACTGTCAAATTAAATAATGAACATCAATTCTTAGAAAATAGACAAGAAATTGTATTGATTCTTTCAACCGAGTTTGAATTCTTCAAATGCGTGAGGCAAGCAGTACACAAAGCTTTATTAATCAATAAGCGGTGCTTAAAGAACAGTTCCAAATCCTAATACCTGGTTGCTCGAAATTATACTGCTATTCTTCCTCTGTGGAAAGGGAAGTAACTGTTCTGGGTCTCTACAGTGTAAGTGTAAAAAAGCATTTATCCCACTAACTATAATATTAGTTTCCCCTTAACAGCAAAGACCAAACATTTTGAATACCAGCCCTGAATCACAGAACGGTTTGGGTTAGAAGGGACCTTTAAAGATCATCTAGTCCAAGACCCTGCCATGAGCAGGGACATCTTCCACTGCATTAGGTTGCTCAAGTCCCCATCCAACCTGACCTTGAACATCGCCTTGAACACTGCCTTTAACTCCAGGAGCTTATTTAGGGCTACATTTAATAATCTCTCCCTTAATGCCACCAAAAAAGTTTCTCTTCTACTTTTTTTTCAGGGCACACAGACTTTTCTAAACATATATTTTTAAATGGTTGTAGTTATTCTAAAATATTATGTAAAGCCCAATATTAAGCAAGATAGAGCTTCCCATAGGTTTGAATCTGTCTCTGTAATTGTCGGTGCTTTCTTTGACGAACAAGATGAAACAATGGAAAAGGAGGGCCTCCATAGCTAGAAAGCCAGTCTGAGTCTAACGAAACATAATTTCAACAGCCTGATCTCCACCAATCCTTTTCTAAAAGCTTGGATATTGCTGTCTGACAGTACTTTACTACTTCACAGGAGTATTATGAAAATAATTACATTAAAAATGTTGAGCCAAAGAGCATCATGTGATAGAAAGATTTTGGACAACTGGGGTTTAGATTATATTCTTCTTATACAACAAACTGGTTTAAATAAATACCCAAAGAGTTAATATATAGATTACATCCATTAACCTAGTGATTGCTGATCCTTTTTGTGTCTGATTGGATCTTGAATACCATGATCATAGATCATCTCACCACACACCACATTTTACTTCCACAGAAATGCAGGCAAGGGTCAAAGAACAATAAAGACAACTCGGAAATAATTATGGGTAGGATAGTTTATGCCAAGGAAGGACTTATTTACACGTCTGCCACTGTTCCTAATCTATCTTTGGGCCACATATTCCTTCAGAAAGAAACAAAGGGCAGCATTTGGCCATCTGGGCTTCCTTCAGGTGCAGTACACAGATTACCAACTACACCACTGGGCACCATAATTCCTGATGAGCAGAGCTGGCATCCAAACTAGCAGCACCGCTAAAAAACGCTTGAGACCTGAGACCCCAGACCCCAAGATAGACCACAGTCTTTCCTTCTAGTTTGTTTTGTAATAACATGTAAGTTTCTTAAATTCTACCGTGGCTGCAACACCTAGTTCTGATGCATTAATGATCTCAAAGCATATTTCTTTTTATCTTCATTTCTATATAGGATTAGAGAGATGAAACAACAGTCGCCTACCGACTAGCTAGAGCCAGATCACAAATTATCCAGAAGATCAGCTATTGCTCTACCGAATAAGCTGACACATTTTTCACCGACTATAGAAATTGATATATTTAATTTGTATTTGTGTAAGAAATCTGTATTCCTCTTCCATGGATAAAAGTGCATTTTTAGCTAGGATCATGTATTTCCTAATTGCCTATTTGAGCTGTTCCCAAGCACAAAGACACGATTTGAAACAAGAAAACCTTTTCTACCTTATCTATCACGAATATCTGATAGCAAATATTTAGTTACTTAATGGCAAAACAAAAATCCCTATGCTTATTTTAAATGTGATGTAATACTGCTTTCAGTATACAGAATGTAAGCGAAAAAAACATAATGTCTCTGGAAAGTATTAAGACCAAGTAAAATGTCAGCAGTTGTTACCCTGGGAATTGGTTCCTCAGATGCATGGAAAGAAGCACATTTGGTAAATTACATCATCCTAGCCTACAAATAAAAATATAAAGCTTACTAACAAAACTTATTTTTCTACCTCTTGTTGTTGGCCATGACCAGTGACTGCTTTCAAGGCTAACTAGTGTCTTTTATTAGCAACACATCACAAAATGACTATTACTTTCCATCCATTATAATGATCAAAAACCAAATTTTTGAGACAATTGTTATAGTTTGAAAGTAGTTGTCACAACTGTCTCCTCTAATAATCCTAATATTCTCCTGTTTTATCGAAATGAACATTTCCTAATCAAGTCAACAAAGACTGGATAATTTTGTATATTCAATAACAGATATTATTAGTAGCGAAACTCAGAGTATTGCAATATTTTGATGTATTTCAGAAAATTCAGTGACGTTTTATTGACTGAGAATGATGATTCAGTCAAGCACAGAAGTATGTTTTGAATAAGAATACTCTTTGCCCTTTTGCAGATATCTTGAAACAAAGCCATCAATTAATTAAGGGTGGTGGATTTTCTGCAGACCAGGGTGGATGTGATTGCTACATGCTGAAAGTCTCTACTTCTTGCTCTGAGAGCTAATGGCAGATTAAGGCTAAAAATAGACTATTGTTGTGCAGCTAGATGTGCAGACAAATCCTGCTTTCCCCAGGTTATTTGTTTTTCTCTCTTTGATGGAGGCCACAGTCCCAGTGTTCAGCTGGATGAAGGGACTATGTGCGTGTGTCCTAGTTCAGTTCAATCTCAGATAGGTTTAATCTAGTGATAACAGTGAATAAGACCCTAACTTTTTGCCTGAAGAACCTATGAGACCTTATATGAGCCCTTCAAGGCTTAGGAAAACAGTAATACAGTTTATAGCAAAAAAAACACCTGGAAAAGGTATGACCTTGCTCTGGTGACCTGACATCCCACAGATGCCAACTGCTGCCTCAACACTGGCTGGCCAAACTTATTAAACTTGCCTTCTCCCTCTCTGATTTTTTGGTTGCAACTAAAGGAGGAACAGATTGCCAAAGCAGCTCCTGCTGATATTTTACCTGGCCTTAATTGTTTGTAAAGACCATTTTGGCTTTTCCATGTATGTTCAGTTAGATACACTGTGATGTTAAATACATTAGCAAACATACATATGGATTAATATTTTGGGATCACCTACACTAGCAAAAGTCTTACAAATGTAATAGCAATCACCAGGACAGGCTACCATTACTCTCCGAGTTCACAGAGGGTTTTATGTCTGGGAGATTCTCAAACAACAGGTGCTTTCCAATATGGCCTGTGAACAAGTTAACCAGTAGGTAAACCAGAATATGGATTTTCAGCATGTTTACTCTTTCATATGAATGCTTGTACCACAGCTAAACCAATTCAGATCACACAGCACTTGTTTTCTATGTTACTCGGGGAGCAGCCTGGGAGACCTGCCACGCTAGTAAATGTCATCCCAGAGGGAGCAGCACTCCTGGGCCTGCAGAGCTGTCCGCTTGAGTCTCTTGAACTCAGTGTGATGAAATATTAAAAAGCTGATCTGAGGGACACTGGGATTTACTGCATCCAAAGAGAAAAACCCAGGCACAGAGACAACAGTGTGTGCTGCATCGTAAGTTTCAGATTTTCTCCTTCCCTTAAGCCAAATAAAATGTAGTTCTCTACTTGCAACATAAATTTTGGAGTCATTATCTTCAGAATTCAGCATCTATCTAAACAACAGTTTACAATTAGGGTTGTACCATCTTCTTCACACCCACAAGAATGTCTTCGCATATATATATAACCTTTCTGCAGTAAAAATACACAATATTGTCAATAGCAATACCACTGGGCACAATTCAGTTGCCCGAAGATAGTCCTTTATCATTAAAGGTCAGCAGGGTTTTTCACCTGGTCTTCAGCTACTGTTCCAGAAGGGCATGTGTCTTCTGACAACGTTGCGTGACACAACTACTGCTGTTGATGTCTCAAATGCCCTAAGGCATGTCAGCTGGCACAGGAATAATCAGTCTTCAGTTATTGCTACAAAATCCTTTACTGATCATCTGTCAAAATATGAGATGCCACTGATCAATACATAGGTAAAGAGCCTTTCGTAAGTCATCTAAGGGCAAAGGATTTTAAGACCAGCTGGTCCTCCTGTGAGGAGGATTATGTCAAGCCTTCCTTTGCAGTCTTAAACTTGTGATGGTTCTCCTCCATTTTTCTGCATTTGCCTAAATTAAACCTTGCCATCTACTGCTTAGTGCTAAAGACAGTTAAATGCAGTGCAAAGGTTCTGTATAGCTGCACTTTACTTCAAAACAAGTGACAGATGCTGTGTGTGTTACACCATGATCCAGAAATTGGGATTTAGCTTGGCAAAGTTGGAATATTTGCCTGTGGTTAAAATTTTTCCCTTTTGGGGGGGAAAATAACTTTTAAAGGCAGCTAGTAATATATCATTGCCATGCCACTGACTGAAACTTTACAGAAATAACAGAGAGGTAAGGCATTTAATATAAGTACTGCAGTAGCAGTGAAGAGAGGTGACAATGTAATAAAGAAATCAATTCCCCAAAACAAACAAAAACCCACAAAACACTCAGTCGATTTTATTTACGTCCCATTTTCATAACCGTGTTTCTAATATAGATACTTACCTTACTACTAAGCCCCCAGATTCTTGTATTAACAGCAATTTTTAGTAGTTAAACAAAACCTCAAGTATTTCACTGCCTAAAGTAGGCAGTAACATGTGAATGCTGGAATCCAGGCTTTTCTATAATGTACATTAGTTTGCAATGATCACATAGAAAAAGCCAGTCCTCAACTAAGAATGTATGCAACCCAGGATTTTGATGGGATGACAGGAACATCCAAGAAACAAAGAATATTCCATCAACACCTAGAGCAGTGCCTTTGCTATGTAAATATGTACTGCCCTACCACCCACTCCTGCACTGGCAGCTACCACTGCAGCAGCTTGCTCTCTCATTGAGCCCCATGGATGCCCCAGTGCCTTGGGAGAGTGTATTTGGCTATGGGGTAGGCAGCCTCTGTAGCATCCAGCCCAAAGGGGCAGCGTTTATCGGCTCTGCACTAGTTCCTGCAGTCATTAGTCCAGGGGCTGTGGAAAACTCAGCACTCTGTTCATCCATTTGTGCCATTTACAGTTCAAATCAATGAGCCAGCACTGAATTTCTTTCTGTGTTTTCACATCCTACTCAGTACACTCTTTCCTGCTAAGTCCCTCCTCAGGAGCAGCTCCAGGGTTTTGCTCTCTGCAGCTGTGACACACAGCTGACAGCAACACTCTCAATCAGTTTTTCATCTCCCAGACTCTTCAGCTCCTCAGCACATTTCTAATCCAGGTTCTGAGCTCTCAGGAAACATTTGGCCTCACTGTCTACCCTTGGCTTTTTGTAGACCTCTGACAGGATGCCATCCAGAGGGACCTGGACAAGCTGGAGAGGTGGGCCTGTGCGAACCTCATGAGGTTCAACAAGGCCAAGTGCAAGGTCCTACACCTGGGTCGGGGTAATCCCCACTATCAATACAGGCTGGGGGATGAAAGGATTGAGAGCAGCTCTGCTGAGAGGGACTTGGGGGTACTAATAGACGAAAGGCTGGGCATGAGCCGGCAATGTGCGCTGGCAGCCCAGAGGGCCAGCCACGTCCTGGGATGCATCAGGAGAAGCGTGGCCAGCAGGTCGAGAGAGGTCATTCTGCCCCTCTACTCTGCTCTGGTGAGACCTCACCTGGAGTACTGCGTTCAGCTCTGGAGCCCTCAGAACAAGAAGTAGATGGAACTGTTGGAGCGGGTCCAAAGGAGGGCTACAAAAATGATCCGAGGGCTGGAGCACCTCTCCTATGAGGACAGGCTGAGAGAGTTGGGCTTGTTCAGCCTGGAGAAGAGAAGGCTGCGCGGAGACCTGATTGCAGCCTTTCAGTACTTAAAGGGAGCCTATAGGAAAGATGGGGACAATCTGTTTAGTAGAGACAGCAGTGACAGGACGAGGGGTAATGGTTTTAAACTAAAACAGGGTAGGTTTAGGCTGGATATAAGGAAGAAATTCTTTACAATGAGGGTGGTGAAACACTGGAACGGGTTGCCCAGAGAGGTAGTGGAGGCCCCATCCCTGGAAACATTCAAGACCAGGTTGGACAGGGCTCTGAGCAACCTGATCTAGTTAGTGGTGTCCCTGCTCGCTGCAAGGGGGTTGGACTAGATGACCTCTAGGGGTCCCTTCCGACCCAAAACTTGCTATGATTCTATGATTTTCTTCTGGATGTTCAAATACTTTTCATGGGAGAGTACTACTTGGCATCTGCTAGCTCTGTTTTTCTCACAACCTGTTCTTGCATGATTCAGGACTACAAATCCATTCCAATAAGGTAAAATTGACATTGGCACTGTTGCCAGTACTGCAGCAGCTGCAGCACAGAACAGTTCCTGATGGGAACCACTAAGAACCTCCCAGCTAAATGCGACTACTTCCCTACCTGCAGTTTACTTGCAGTAAGGAGAAGTCTGAGCTTACGAACATGGGAGAACAAGGAAAGACAAGAATCCACAGCAATCCTATGATCAGCAAACTAACAACTCTTCTACATGTCTTTTCTCCATAATTTGGCTCTTTGTAAGGCAAATTATTGGTGACAAAGAAGGATTTCCTATATGAGCTTGTAAGGAGTCATTCACACCCACAACGTTGTACAAGATATTCAGCATACAAAGTATTCAGCATAACAAAGTGGATTTGAACTGAAAATTGTTGCTCTCCAGATTATGAGGAGTTTGGTCGTAATCACACCTTGCTGTTCGCATTGATATATGACCTGGCTAGGCAGGAGAAGGGTCTCCAGGTACAACAGAGGCTGAGAACCTCTGCTCCAAACGAAAGAAATCTATCTATAGCCAGCAGATCACTGCTTCCCTCGGAGCAAGTCAGACGCCCTTCCAAAGAACTGAAGACTTATAGCCTCCTGTTTCATAATCTTTGCACCTCTTTCTCTGCCTTTCACAGCTATCTGAAGATCATTGCTGTACTTAAAAATACGTATACATGTAAAAGTCTTTTTTTCTCAACTGACCTAAATCAGTCCTTTCAAGCACAGCACCTGGGTGTTAGCTCTGGAGGCCAGTCTTCACTCTAGGAAGAGCGGCCTAGTGGACCTGCTGAGAAAATAGAGTTGACTGTTGGAAACTCAAATCCATACAAAGGGACTGAATTTGTGAGAGGATCACAGGACTTATCTTCCTTTACTTCTAGGACTTTGCTTTGATCTTTTTTCAGGTCATTGGCAATTTTTTCGGGTCATTGGCAATAGAAAGTTGCTCACTTCTGATGGCTCTGTGGTGACTCACAAAAGGGAATGTGCCTGTTTATTCCACTTATAATTCACTGATAACCATACTGCAAAGTCATGATTAGCAGTAATGATTAAAGTTTCAGCAGCCATACTTATGGCTGAAATGCTGGTGACTGAACTCTCTGTATGTTGTCCTGCTGTGTCAAGGTTAGACCATGCTGTTTGTCCTTGCTCCACGGACAGAACTCACCACGACTGCTAATCAACACATTTCATATGCCCTGTCTGCCCACGCAATTTCTCTTTAATCGTTTATTCTAGGACTGACAGACTTAAAAGGTGTTTTTAAAAATGGAAGGAACACATAGAAAGACCTATTTTCTAGTACGCATTATATATAAAAATATCAGTGTCAGCTGGCAGGCAACCTTTCCTTTCAAAAATACAGCTTTGCAAGCTAAAACCCAGCTGGGATGAAAGGCAACTTTACATAAAGGCAGTGCTGCTCTGCTTGTCATTCTCTCCATTCTCAAAGTAGTGAGCTGCTCATCATCTCATACAGACCCGCCAGAAAGGAAGTAAGAAAGAAGGAAGGAAAGAAAAGTTGCAAACAAGAATTAATTGATGACAAAGAAATTTGCTCAACATGATCCCTGTGCTTTGAAGAATAAGAATGACAGTCACCAAGGTTTGTTACTGTTGTGGTGTTTACTGGGAGGCGCTTCCTGTTGAGGCCTCCGGAAGAACAGGTCCTGCAGAGGTTATATGTGGCTTGGGCTTCAAAACATGGGCACTCTTCATGCTCCATTGTTGGACAATTTTCAAAAGTGTGTTTGGGCTCTGTCAGTCCTTTGGCCTTTGGATAGGTTTGCAGCATCGAAGTTCAGCTGAAATGTGGCAGAGATCTTCTTACTTGAAGATTTTTCTTTTCCTTTTCTTTCTTTCTTCCTTCCTTCCTTAGCAGCCCAGCTTCTGGAATTCATTTCTTTGATAGTTATCTTATGTGACGTGTTAAACAACTCTAGGAATTCATTTAAGTTGCTCCCCATCTTTTAAATTTAAAACAAAAAATCTTGTGGTCATTTTAGTCCAGAAGGATTGCTCTTCTGTCTACTCCTTACCAAGTACCTCTTCATTGTTTTCTCATTTAGGGCCCTCCATTTGGTGTGTTTGATCTCTGTTGTCTTCAAGTAAACGCTTGAGTTTGTCATAGTTTGTTTAAGATTAGGAGATTTAACATGCAAGCGTCCATCGTCAGAAGCTGTTTGACAAATAGAAAATGTACATTTAATTCAATAATCAGGTTTAAATCAAGCTCCAGTCCATAGGAGGAGAACAATGTTCCATCAACAAATGCAGCACAGAGGTGTTTACTGTTCTCCACTTTTTCCCTGCATATTTTCAGCTCTGAGGTAAAGCTTTATGTAAACCTTGTAAAGAAAAAAAACTCAGAAGGATCTGAATTTCTATCCTGCTAAGCACAGAAAGCACTGATGAGTCACTGCAAAGCTTTTGCAAACTTATCTGAACACTTCTGATGTGGGCTTTGCATTGGGGATGCATAGACACAAGGGTACTCAAAGCATATCCTGGGGTTTCTGGCTGCAGTCCGGTTGGAAGGATCTCAAAGCATCTCTCCTTGGAGCTGCCTAGGGTTCCATCAAGCAGAAACAAGCATGTAGATTTGCAAACATTAAAAACCCTCAGCGTTAAAAGCCAAACCACTTCAAACGCTCAGTGTTTTGGGCTTTGGCTCATTTGTATTTCTAGTGAAGGATCATAAAAATGTCAGAGCACACAGCTTCCAGTTCAGTTGCAAAACTTGCCCGTGACACAGTGGGAAAGAGGTTGGAGGGTTTTGGCCCCTTTCCTCTGAACCTTGGCGGCTCCCCCTGGGAAAGAGATGCTCCAGTGCCACCTCGTGGCTTCCTCCTCCTCAGAGAGGGGTCATCCCCGCAAGACACGGTGCCACTGCTACCTGGTGTTTGCTCTGTGGTACTGAGCAACTGTTCTATTTGTTTAATACCACAAACAGAGAGCTCTGGACATGAGCTTGTGGTTAGAGACAGTGCTTAGATCTGATGAACAGCTACGGCACAGTCAGTGCTGCAGCTCACTGTGGTGGCCTTGGTGCCCCTGGATGGGGTGAGGCAGCTGCCAAATGGAGGCCCACTTTGGGACAGTCAGTTGGGTAAGCGCAAGTGTGTGTCCTCAGCCTTCCCTTCTCTCCAGCAACAGCCCCTTCCCCAGGGCTGCCAGCAGGCACATCCACCAGTCCAGACTGGTCCTTCTGCTAAGAACAGGCAGCTGCAAAGGCCGTGGGAGGAGGGAGAGGTGCAGCCAGCCACCTCTTGCACTAAACTGTAGGACATCATCTTGCACACTCATACCAAAGTGTCATAACAAAGCCACAGGACTAGCGACGAAGGAAGATGAGCAGCCAGAACAACCACCCCCTATTATCTTCCTAGACATAGTCAAAATTATAGACCCATACTTTTGTTTATGGGGTCTCCTCACAAACCCCATTAAATGTCCATGTTTAGTTGAAACTGAACAGTGCACACCACCTAGCCTTGCGTAGAGAATCTCCAGCTTGGGACCCTTTGCTGGGAATGGGGAGGGAAAGGGTCACACATGTGAGCATTCAGCTTTGAGGAGCAGCATGTGTAACTCAGGTCAAAGGTCTGCTATAGTCCTCTGAAACTTTCCTTCCCTAAACAGGAACTGAATGAAGACTTCTGAGGGTTTCAAACTCTGTGAGGCTTTGCCCTACTTGTCTTCTGCTTCCGTATCAAGCTCCAGGTGCCAGGCAGGGCAACCCAGACTACCCAGACTCACAGTACAAATCTAGCAAATATTGAATATTTCAGAAAAAAAAGGACAAAAGGTCAGACATGATGTTTTCCAGACTAAAAGGAACTTGCTAATTTTTGAGCCGTTTGTGTCTGTGGAATCATGATGTTTATTACAACCTGCCTATTTTAAATGAACATGAAACACCGTCACTCTTTGGCAATGTCTGCTGGGAAGAGGAGTTTGAGAAAAGTTGCTGCCACAAGCATTTTTAGGGATTTAATTGCCTGCTCTGGCAGCCAATCCAAAGTCTTAATTTCTTGTATTTTGTTAAGCTTATAATTAGCTTTAAACTAGTGATGAAGATCTGCAAAGCTGAGGTAAGCAAGTTTGTGGCTGGGACCACAGTTCTGTAGGGTATCCCATCCTAAACCCTCCCAGGGACCTTGCCTATACAGTTACTTACTGTAATTTTCCCTTTGATAAAAATACAAATTTGATAAAAATTACAAATGCCTAGTATCAATTAGTCACTAAAATGCCTAGATTTTCCTTTCCTGTTTGCTACTTAACGGAGTCTTCCTAACATGCAATAAAGTTACAGCTTGATTTGACATTCCAGGGTGTTAAAAACTGTCCTTCATCTCCTTTCCTAATCATCAACATTTGTAACATGCCCATCTACCCCCAAACTCCACACATACACTGTATTTTAAAGCTGTGAATTTCTGTACAATTCATTTCCCACAAAATCAGTCAGACTGTAGGTCAAGAAACTTGCTTAAAACTCTAGTGGATATGTTTTATGTCAATATGTTTACACATCAAACAAACCTGAAATGCTACCTTACTTTGGAAAATATATTCCAACTCAATTTACCAGGGAAAAGTCATAGGTAAATATCACAGCACAACCTCTACACAAATGTACTTTTTTCCTTCAGTGAGACGTTTGAGATTGAGTGTTCTTTTGGGAAATGATATTTCTGGACATGCTTGGTATCTAGAAATGATGCTTCCTGTCAAATAGTAATAATTTATTTCTGCTGTTAATCTATGCATGTCTCTTCAAATGGGAGGCACAATAGCATGGTCTTCTCTGCGGTACTATCAGAAAAAAAAAATCTATTTGCAGAGTTTACCATGACTATTAAAAAAAAGTACATTTTAAGTGTAATGAAGAGCCATGTAATCATATTAACAACACAAAATGTAATTGAAGAGATTAACAAGACATAATTATGTTTTTTTTCTGCTTTCTTTCTGTTTTTTGTTTCTTTTTGTAATTTGGTTACTTTGCCACCATTTTAAAATGCTACCTATATCAGAGATCTTTCTCCAGGCAACAATAAAAATCCATTCCGTCACCCGAATCACAATAATTTCTACCCCTGTAGGTACCCTGAAACAATGTGCTAGGAATAGTCATGGAGTTCCAAGGTGAAAAATAGGAATAAAAATATCCAGACTCTTCTGACTTCTCTTTGTGTTAACCCTACTGCTTCTAAACGCTGTGAGTGAGAAGTCTTGTTTTATATTATATCTTGGCAGTATGAAAGAGAGGAGGCTGAGAAGAACACTGTCTTGGGACTTACTTGCTTCTGTCAGTGTATGTCACAACATTACATTTATTTTAATGAGGGGGAGTTACATTTCATGTCTGCCTATGATAACTAGATTAAAACAAATGGAAAAAGACATCAAAGCCAGCAAATTCTAAAGCATTAGACATTTTTATAGCTAATGAGACCATTCCATTAAATTAGAAAGATAATGTTAAATTAGAAAAGATAAATACAGTTGCTTTATAAAAAAGAATTTTTTTTAATCAGTTCTAAATCCAAGCCATGTTGGTTAAAGGTAGACAGAAGTGTTTATTCCTCCTCAGAGTTTCCCTGAAGATTTTCCTGCAAAGTTTCTGGTGCTGGTTGCTTGCAGAGAAGACACAAACACAAACAGGCCAATATCATGTTCTAGCAAGGTAGCGTCCATGCTGTTACTATTCCTTGTGTGAATGGCACAAAGAAATTTCACTACACTAGCTATGTGGTTAAAGAAAGAGACGCCTTTAGCTGCAGAAAAATACAGTCCTGGAGTTTACCCTCTCATCGAAGCAATGCGTACAGCTGTTGTTTGAGCAGAGTACTGTGCGATGCCGTGCAGTGTGTGTTATGTTCTGTTACAGCCCTACAGTGCTGGCAACTCTTGACTTCCCATGTCTCCTTCTGTCCTCCTGTAGCAGGGAACGAAGGGAAAGATAGCTGCCTGCTACCAGCTTTTAACCCAAACAAACTAGAAGGGGTTACACCATCACCTTTACTGTGGAAGAGACATCTGTTTCCTTGGGACTGTATTTATCCCCAGATAAGTACTGGCAAAGAAAAGCTTTTTTTTTTTTTTTTTTTTTTAAAAATGGTTTGTTGTTAGACCACATAACAGATGACAGGCAGCACAAAAACCTGAGGAATAAGACATTGCTCCAGGTTAGCCTTTTTACTGAATATAGAGAATAAAAGAATGAACTCACTATTTGCTGTGGGAGAAACAAATGCTAAATAACAATTTTAAACTAAATACCACACAGGCCATCATTCTTATGGACTGATATGACATGTTACAAACTACAGCTTGTTCTACCATTTAAAAAAAGATACTGCTTTGATTTCAGATACAGAAAAATAATTTCCACTTCATCCTCTATCACCTCTCACTTGATTCTATATTTCACAATTTATTTTCCCCTCAGCAATATTATTTTCTTCATAGGCAAGGCAATTCACTCTTCACCTGGGCATATAAATTTGCATGCATATGTAATTCACTCATGAGAATTTTATATTGCTAAATGAGCTGTTCAACACTTCAAGCAACCTGGTTAAAATACTTTGTTTATTAAAATTGATTTATTTTTACATTTGCTTTATAAATCTGCTACCTGTACACCATTTGTTAATGGAAAAACTGTGAGGAATTTTGGTATGAACAGGACATGTGATTAATCTTTCATTCTTCATTTTCATCTCTCTCCTCAATAATTTTGCATCAAAGCACTGATAACATCTTTCTGTTCTTCATCACGAACTCAAATACCACATAATTCTCTTTCTATCTAATCACATTGTTTATTCTTTTAAAAAAGAATATTTACATTATACAATGCCTTTTAATCTCTCAAATCATCTTCTGTTCTGCTGTTAACTTCTGTAAAGTGTCAGCCGTATGTATTTCTAGAAGAGTATGAACCATCATGTGGTATGTGTCTCTCTCATAATTGCCTGAAGAGAACAAGATGCATAGGTATATCATGGGTAAAGTTGTAGATGCTACGTATCTCTATTAATGTAGCATTGTTAAGACTGTCAGCACTGTTGCCTGAATTTGTGTTCTAGTTAATCTCCCCAACTGTTGTTCCAAGTCTCAGAACAGATCCAAAGACTTCAGGTTAAGCTAAGAAAAAACCCCAGCTTTTTCTTTCAGGCACAGAATTTCCACTCAAAGCTGCCCACGTTGTCAGAGCATAAGGTCTGGGATAGGTACAATTCTCTCACTGAGAAAAATTTTCTACGTATAAAAATCTAGAAAGCAGCTAGTGGCTTCAGCTCCACTCCATTCAATTCAATTCAACCTCATTTGCACAGCAAGTCCTGTCAAAGTTTTCTTGGACTGCACCATGATTTCATTATTTTTTCTGTGTTTCCTGTTTGCTGAAAGAAGTCAGTAAGAGTCTTGGCATAACTAATAGCCATGGTACAGCTGAATAAAACAGAGCGGACATCCTGCTCTTAGCCACTCGTCCAGCAATAAAACTGAGCAGTGTGAGAAGACCATGGTTCACAAGGCCATAGTACACTCTCTGCTATTCATTGGCTACCAAGAGCCCTGATTTCTCTAGCAGTAAGAGTGGGGGCAGAAAGAGGCATCGTTTGTTCCAGAGTGTGAAGTGGTTATCAGCTGATCACACTCAAGTCCAACACTGTATGCATGCTTTATGTCCATGTTACTCTGCAGTACAGCAGGGTCAACAACTTGCCCTCCTTCAGTGTATTTCAATAATTTTTTCTGTGCAGACTCCATGTTGGTAGGTGCACAACAGCTTGAGATACATACCTCCATAGCACTGCATGCTGCAAGACATGGGACAGAGGTTGGTGCTGCCAAGGAAAGAACATTTTCTTTTTCTTTCAGAATAGCTAACGCACTCTCTCAAGGAAACTTCCAACTGCTCTGTTCATGCTGTTGTATTCTTAGGAATGATTCAGATGCAACTTGAAATTTAAAATTGCACAGAACCATTTAGATTTAATTAGCATTTTCTTTGAAGTTTCCATTGATTTCTACATTTCAGTTTCCAGTAACTGCGAAATTTATGTGCTAGGTATGCACACTCTGTCAAGATACATATTTTGGTAAAAAAAATTCAAACTAATAACTGTGCCACGTTTTGTACTTGCTATATGACCTCTGTGGCTCTCACGGGCACATTAATTTCCCTACATTTTATCTGAAGGAAATAAAAATAGATCTAACGTCTTATAAAACTTCCTAGGCATGAATCAGTGCAGGGCCTCCTCCAAAGTCTAGTCAGGATGACATAAAAGATTCACAGTGTATGTCACCTCAGTCTGCAGAGACAGAGAAATAACAGCTTTGGTAGGAAGCCAAGACAGCTACTCACTAAGCAAAATCTGCCAATTTTACGGTTTCATTCTTTTCTCACTTCTTCTATTCAACTCCTATCCTTCACTGTGTCTTGTGATTCCCAAACCTATTAACTGCTTAGACTGGATATTACCACTTATTTACTACATCTGTACAAAGGATTCTTCTGCAAAAGAAAGTGTTTGGAGTGTTCTAGTATTTTCTAACAAGAAAGCACAGGAACAAGATATACAATAACTGTCTGAGCCACCAGAAAGTACAAACACTTCCTCCAGAAGGCACAAGTGTTTTACCATCCACACGGCACCTGTGGTTTGGGACACCACACAACTTAGAGAAAATTCACTCAAGGCAACATCCAATTCACTTAGATTTCAAATAAGAAATATGTTGCTTTCATAGGTGTTTCCTTCCTAGCAGACCGCCATTAGGAGATGTATTTGCGTTACGTTATTCCGACTGGCTTGCTTTGGGGCAGCTGGGGCTCCTTACTCCTGACCCTCTCACAGTAATTCCTTTCCCTAGGTCAGGTAAGACTCTGCTTCTTTATTTATCACTGTCATTTGCAGATGGGTTCATAATGGTACACTGGCACATATTTCAGGTTACCTAAAGAAGTAAAACTGAATTTTTCTGGCTAAATTATTTTGCATTGGCAGCTGAGCCATCCATGTAGGAGGGATAAAATTTTCGAGAAAGGGATGCGCTGCGAGCTGGGGGAAGAGAGTACTATTATAGCTACTCTATAAGATGTCCCTGCTTGGGAACATGAGACTATTCTTCCACTGTTTTGATTCTGGGAGCTACAGTTCTGCTTCTTTGTTATATCTCTATTTACTATTGCCCTGCATACTCTTGGTACTGCAGTCATCTATTACCAAACCGATATGCTGTTTTGTAGTACTTCAGTAAAAGTTTGTAGGCAGTTGTGTAACTGAAAGATCTGTTAAATGTTTGGCAGCCCATAAGTGATTGTTCTGCTTTGGAAGGCATAATTAGTGCTGCTCCAGATGTGTGGAAGCTGTCTTACCTTCCTGAATCTATTATGACGCTATATTTTCAAGTTCAAACTTTTATTATCAGTTTCTACCTATCAGTGTTGCTTCCATCAAGTATTTCTCACCAGATCATAAGCAAAATAAGTAATTACCTTTTCCTGTTACTCTAGTGTCATTTCTAATTCTCGTCCTTTGAAACTCCTTTCATCATAGTTTCTAATTTTTTCACTGTTTTTTTTCCATCACCTGACAATCTTCCAATGAAGCTCTAAAGTTAGGCTACATAAAATAAACAGGTCATCCAATTCAGAATAGGTTTCACAATACCTACAAGATTATGAGTCTGTACCAGTCTCTGTTTACAGAGCTTTCCTCTGCTTCATAGCCTAATTTTCATATATTTGCTTTGCTTAGGCTTTTAGGGTGCCAGTCCTGATCTGAAAGAACACACATAGTCCAAGTCAAATCAGTGAGATCTCACTCCTATGATTAATTATGCACACAGCTATTTATAGATTTTGTGCATTGAAAAGCAGATTTTGTGTTTGGTTTTGTATTTATTTTTCCAAAGAGTTATAAAAATACATGGAATTATCTATCTATATAGAATTCTCTACTTGTCTAAACAGATAGATGGGTAAAACCTCCGGCAGCAGGGGAAATAAGAAATAGAAGATCTTGGGAACTACATACCAGCTTGCTAATATTTCTGCTAAGAATATGATTTGGAAAATTTATCTTTCCCCAACTAGCTGCCTAGGTGATACAAAGTTATGTTCTTATATAGGAAATACAAGTTTGTTACTTATTTCAGAATACATTAGGCTTAAGTCTGTTCCCAGATAGGTGCAGCTCCATAATTTGAGAAGTCAGAATCAACGGCAGTATACTGTATTCAGTGTATCAAATGGTTTAGAGTCTTTTTCTCACTTGTATAGAGAGGAATTCTGACATTCATGTATACTTCAGCCCTCTGGGTTGACAGACAGTTGTCAAATACTAAATTCAACAGAATATCCACACTTCTGTTATACGTATTTGACAGGATTGGACCTTTCCTGAGAGAAAAACCAAACCAAAGAAATATCCCTGAATCCCTTAGACATTTTCACTAGAGATTTTTCTGCTTAACATGCATACTTTCAACAGCATAATGCTTCAGTCAAAGTGTGGTGTCCCCAAAAATTAAGCTACTGAACTCTTATGCTAATAGAAGTTTTTAATTTATTTGAAATAACAGAAGAGCATTCATTTACTACACAGAATCAATTTGCTTTGAATTTACATGCATGGTAACCAGAGCTACTGTTTTATTTATTTTTTAGTTATTTATTGCTTTAACTATTTAAGGATGAAAAAATAAAAGAAAAATTAACATCAAAAAATACTCAAATAAATCTGATAAAGATTGTATGGTATGTGCATCTGAATAGAGAAAAATATTAAAGCTGGTCAAAAGCAAGTTTCATTATTTGAAAGCTTAGAATTTCAGAGTTCAAACCATTCTATGTTTTTAGAGTATTATAATCTGGGTTTCTTTCAAATATTTTTTTTGCAATTATTCATTTACAAGCAATTTTGACACAAAGTTTCACACGTGTACAAATCCACTGTGTGGCTGAATTTGTTCATTCTGCTCCAGTAGAAAGGTACAAGAAGATGTGGCTAGGAGTCATTGGGACAGATTACCTTACCTTTTTGTATAAAGATTATTTGTGTCAGACAAACATACAGATTTTTTTTTTATATACAATATTTCATCTCTGTAATGCACATAATGAGAAAGGTAACCATTGTAAAATGAGTGATCAGCATGTCAGAATATGTAAGGTATTCTGATATTGATGGTCTCTCAGGCTGTGATGCTGTGAGAATAATCTAAGGTACTAAGATTGGTACAATTGTCCTGAGAGAATATAAAAGCTTTGAGGTGCAGACAGAGGACTGCCTCAAAGCCACTCAGTGATGCCCTAATAGTCAAACTTTGAGGTCAGTGAAATTTGCATAGTCCCAGAGCAGATATTTACTGAGATTAGCATTTTTCAGAATAGGCCTTCCCTGTTGATATTCCTATTGGTATTATGTGGCAGCTGGGGGAACCCCAGCTCATTTAGTTATTAGTATCACCTAAACCCAAGAAAATATTACAGAATTTTATATGTCAGGTATTTTAAATCTAACATACTTCATTGTTTGCTGACAGAGCAACTATTTCACTTCTTGGATGTATGGCTGATTGTTTAGCCATTTAAATTTGGTGCCCACTTTTCAAAGTAACAGAAATTTCAGCAGCCTGCAAATGTTTCTTCACCAGGAAGTGTGCAGAGAGAAGTTCCTCAGGTATATAGACACCTAACTTGGGTTTTAGCCACTGAAATCATGATATCTAAGGTAGCTCTAGAGATTCTGTGTAGAAACAGAGTGCTTAGTATCTAGAGATAATAACGCTGTCAATTTCTGTAAGTTTCTCTTAAGCTCTCTGTGATGTCTCTATTTCCCATTATGGTTTCCCTGCTTTCATTCTGTTAGGGATGTAATTTGATTTTTATTCATTGCCCATTTGAGAGAAGTCACACTGTGACTTTAATGTCCACAGTTGCTGGCAGAAGGTGTGAAGGGTACCCACACAGCAGCCTGGTCCGCAGAGGCATTGGCTATAAGCATAATATACACATACCAGTGTGCTAAAGAGGAACAGGGCATTGTCTCTGGTTCTGGCAAAGGGGCACAGCACTGCTCATGTCTGGGCAGCTGAACCTTCCTCCTTCACAAAACGTACTGGTCTCATCCATGCCGTCTGCTCTGAGTAATCCCTGTGTTGCAGTAACACCCCAGATATACCTAGGCCTTTTCTGGGACACCACTCTTTATAAAGATCTTGAAACATATTTTCAGTAATCCGTGAATTGATTATAGCAAGGATTGCCCCAATACTACTGCCTCAGAAAAGTTTCATGGAAACCTCATGGCTCTGACTTGTTCCTTTTATTTAAAAAAAAAAACAACAACTGTAATTTTGTACTGTTGAGTAGCTCATTTCCAGCATACAAACTCATTTTAGGGACAGTCAAAACACTTCTTTGCTTCCCCCTTCTTCCCCCCTTCGCCATGTTTAAAAGACATAATTCCCACATACTTGTCCCTACCATGGTGTTTGGGAAATAAATCAGAAATGACAGGTAGCTGAATGGCATTTTAGAAAACTCCACTTTACTTTGGAGAACTCATTAACCTAGAAGTTTCACAAAGCTACTTAGAATTCTGATCATCACCTTGTTTCCCTTTTAGATACAATTCATTAATAATGACAGAGCTTTACACAGAGAGTTTTCACTCCAGGGTTGTAACTAGCAATGATGGATGAATGCCAGTACCACAACTCCTGTACTGGAAGTTATTCACTTCTTCACTTCAACTTCTACCACTCTCTACAGGAGTGAGGTACAGAGCAACAGAGTAATTTACAATAGTATAGGAAGCGCATGGCAGTGGTGAAAATAGACATCTAAATAGAGAAGAAAGATGGAGATTGTGGCAAAGATTTTCCCCATTTTTTTTACAGATGTTCATCCCGATTGTCAGTTCTAAGTCTATAAAGTCTAACACGAAAATACCATGCCTTGCTTTTTTGTAGTAACAAGAGCCTTAATTTATCCAACTTCCTGAAGCACAGTTCTAGAAAAGGGAGTGCAGGAGAGCTGCAAGGCTTGTACAATAGCTCAAGGTGAGTGGAGACCACAGATGAACATGTAAGTCAGTATACTGTGTCAGAGTGAACATGACAACTTGGCTTTGGGTCCTATGATCACTCTTTTTCTGTCTGATCATTGCCTCTTTCCTGTCTGTCAAAGCTATCCTTAATCTTGTTCTCATCCTAAAGATAACATTGAACTCTACTGCTGTCTGCTACCAGCCCATATCTACCCTGCCATCTTCTTTATACTAATCTAATGTAATCCTCAAAAAAAATCCCTCTTGCAAATTCCTGTTCTATTGCTCATGTGATTGCTGATCCAAAATACAAGAATATTTCTGCTGTCAGTCAAACTTTGGTACTGTTTGAAGGGGCTTCTGTTCTGACCGGCCACTGAAGTTAGTCCTGGACTGGGCATAACTAAAAATATTTGTTAGGAAGGAATTAGCTCCCTGGCAAACGGTAGTTACATGGTAATGTTGCCTGGGTAAAGTCATGATGTGGAGGGGAGGCTTTTTTTTTCTTCTGAAAGAGCATGAATTATCTTTAGGCCTCTTGCTTCTGTAGAAAATTGAGCATTGCTCTTTAGACACGTGTGAAATGAAAGTGTAAATACATTCTATATTTAGAACTTACTGAGGTGGTTGGGTGTGACTGGTGAGTACTTCTCTCACCACTGTTTCAAGGAGCTCCTGACCTCCTTTGCAAAAGCAGAGAGCTGTCACTTCTAGCCCACCAAAACTTCTCTGACCGAAAACTCTAAAGATAAGCCTGCAACAAGGTCAGAACTCAGCTCCATCTACGCAATATGACAGCTAGAGTGACAAACACGTTTTATTGCATCGTCTTCCCTCACCCTCCATGACACATTTCCTTCTTCTACTCCCCAAAAGCTTCTACTGCCTCTGCCCCTCTTTGAAGGGGCTCCAGTCTTAATTGCCTTTTTGTCTCCACTGTATTTCTGTTAATCTCATTCAAAATAATTAGTTTAAGTGTTATCTCTATGCTGCTTACACTGAGATTGACTTCTTTGCTCCGAATTTGTCTCCTCATATGCGGAGTGAAAATGTTATATTATTTTTATGACATCTTCTCATGATGAGAATCCTTTTGAAAGGAATTCAGGAGGCAGTAAGAAAAGGTGCAATTTTATTGCATTTTTTTCCTGTTTATAAAAGTCTCTGGGTCTTCTCCGTGTGTGACCAGGGATCGTGCATTTGGTTCATCATGTCATCCCCACAGCATCCCCAACACCATCTATGGCACAGTTCCAGAACTGCTCCGGTGTATTTAAGAGCCTGAGGAAGCTGAGGAGGGCACGCAGGGAGCAGGCAAGGGTGTTGCTTAGCAAAAATCAGTTGATACCTGAACTGGACACCTTCTTTAAATATATCACACAGTACAGCAGCCGTTCCTTTCTAAATGAAAACTCATGTTCAACCTGGACAGATTTGTATGAGATATAAACTATCCTTTCATTTTACTGGAGAATAATGTAGCTTCATGTATATTAACGTTTAAATAACAAAAATAAAATCTTTATTTTCTAGTCACTTATTTCAATTAATATCTGTTAATATTAATATATGTTCACATTTTAATATTTTTCTTTATTAGTAGTATGCTCTTCCTTTTGCTGAAAAAAGTAATTTGTTCAACGCTTTCAAGAGAAACTGAACTTTTTGTCAGGTAGAATATTAATTACAAATGGCTAGTTATCCTCAGTATATTCATAAAAAAGCAATGCAGAAGCAAATCTGGCTGAGGGAGAAGTGCAGGAAAGGCTCTTCTAATAGAGCTTTGTGTTGTTCATGTTGCAGAGCACGAGTATAATTTCTTCTTTTTCTGCTAGATGCTTGCATTTACTGACGACACATTTCTTAGCACGTTCAAACCTCACAGTTTGGCTGCCTGCCTTATCACTCGAGGATCAGCTCCTTCCTGCTGCACCACTGCACTGAACCTTGACTTGTAGAGATTAGCTCACCCTAGAGAAAGGAGTAAAGGGCAGTTTGGTCTCCCAGCCCTCTGAACTAATCTTCTCTTCTCAGATTTTCAGGAGAATTACCATAAAATGTAGAGTCAACTAGTACTTTGCTTATTTTTCTGTATTTTACATTTGTTCTTTTCTCCAACAAAAGAGTATTTACATGATAC
The DNA here is from genome assembly GCF_030867145.1 of Opisthocomus hoazin. Lineage (NCBI taxonomy): Eukaryota > Metazoa > Chordata > Aves > Opisthocomiformes > Opisthocomidae > Opisthocomus > Opisthocomus hoazin. Next base: position 32,045,676 of record NC_134416.1, on the reverse strand, counting down.
CTTCTGGAATGTGAAACAGTATTATCATATTGTAACTGATGATATGGTAGTAGAAGATAATCAGCTGTTTTTGAAGTTAAAACATTTGTTAAACTGACGGCAAAACTGCAAGGGCATTACTGTACATTCTGAAAATACGTAGTCGAAAGATGCCAGCATGACAAGACTTTAAATTGAACATGAAATTAAGAAATAATGCAACAAAACATCTTGAAAAGAATTGTGCAGATCAATAAAAGACCTTTTATTTCTCTGTCTCATATATAACATTGCCCTCCATTCAGATACCAGTTATTCCCTTTGGGCTACAACGGCACACACTTTGATGTTTGCACGTAGTGAATGAAAGGATCATACTTAGCATAGCGGTGGCAAATACTTTGATATAATGCTTTTGTCCAAAACTGCCCAAAACTGGAACAGAACAGCACAAAACTAAATTAGTTCTAGAACAACAGGATCTGAGAATCTTTGGATTCCAATTGCATATAAGAAAGATAAATCAGACTTTGCAGTTCTGAACGACTTTTAAATAAACGTGGTGGATCCTATCCATATGCACTTACATAAGTGTGGATATACTTCCTTGACTTCAAGAGAAGTAAAACTGAACACTGATGGAGCACAAGCAAAAGTATATGCAGTTTTCTCTCTTCCCTTGAACATCAGATGTGAAGTTTTCCAGATTTTATTCACCAAAAAGGTAGGTTTACTCCTTTTTTTTTTTTGCTACTAGGCTTACAAGTATGCAAAAACCAGGCTTTATTCCTTCAGAGGAACACAGAGGCCAACAACCTATATGGTCATACAGGGAATCAGCAGCAGAGCCCAAGGCAATGCCCACAAGATCTAACCCCTTGTACAGTGCACCAGCCAACAAGTCCCATTTGAACTACAATCTCATTTCTGTGCAGTTTCCTAAACAGCGAAAGCACAAGATGCTCCCAAGTTCATCTATATTGCAATGCCTATTTATCTCTTCTGGAGGTTCTCAAACTGATGAATCCTTCTCCTAAACCTGACAGAGTATTATTCAGCTCTCTCCTACTCTGATACCTGCACATACATTTCACCTTTGCACCCACTTCTGTTCAACCATTCTCATCTAATTACTCACCCAGTTCTGTAGGTTGGAACTCTCAACAGGTTTGAAAGATATAAAGCACCAAACACACCCCTTTGGCCACTTGCCCTTTTAAAACCCAGGTTGTGAATTGATTATCTCAGTTTGACCTTGATAAAATCCATGTAGCTGTGAGCCACAGCACCAGTTAGTGGAGATGAATACCACCCAGTTGCTCAGGTGATTTCTCACATGTCATAAACAGACAACTTTATTTATCCCCTATACTAACCTACATTACGTTTTATCTAACAGTTTAATTGTGAGTCAGCAAAACACACATTTCTAGGAGGTGTTTGGGCCTTTAAATATTTGCCAATTAATTACAATCTGTGTGTACCATATTGTGCTCCAAAATCAAACATCTATTCCGTGTCCTAGATGTTCTGGAAATCATGTATTTTTAGTTTGCATTTTCACCCACCTAAGGAAAAGCAATGCCATGCCAGGACTCACGCGCTTCCCAGACCTGGGCATTCAGCTTGCTGTCGGGACAAACATACACATGTCCTCAATATTTATGTGTGGGAGGCAAACCTTCCACCAGGCACAAACTTTCCTGTAGTGAGACTCTGAACCAGCTGAGTTGACAAAGCTAATTGTTAAGTTTCGCCTCCAAAAAATAAAGCATTTTACATTTTACCTTAGCTACAGTATTGTCAAGTGGCTAGATGTGAATAGTTGTTGTAATAAGCCATTATTTCTGCAGAGGCTATTTGAAGTTTATCTTGTACAGAACACCAGAACAGAGGGCTGCATGTTCTTTGTTCTACTGAAGCTTTTAAGTTGTTCAGTGAACTGTGATATTTGAAGAAGCTTGACTTTGATAGCTTTATGTCCTATTGCATTTTCGTCAGAAACAGTGCTAAGCAAGGATCCTATTATTTTTCAAATAGCTGTGTTAATGAATTATAAGCAATAGGAGATGACATGGCTGTCTCCCACCATTTTTTTCCTTCTCTTTTTCAAAGCTCAATCTTAATTCCTTCTCCTGAAGCTCATCTGCAACTCCAAAGCCTTTGGTTAGGGAAGGGAACTGTAAAAGGACACCCCAGTGTCACATTACCTCAGGTTCACCCCCATCACTAGAGGACTCAGCCTCATGTCAACTGTGATATCAGCTTTTATGTGCACTTGCAAAATTTACTGCTGTAATTTTTTTGCAAGCTGTGAATTTCTTAAATGCAACTGGACTTTCAATGTGCTTTGCCGGAAGGCAGCAGAATGAGATGGATTCTGGACCCACCTTGGTGTCTGACTGGGATGTAATGGTCTTTCATTCATTTGTCCATAAAGGTCTATAAATGTTGAAACTGGTACACTGGGATGAGGGGCTGTGGTGTGAGGAGGGTGTAAATCTCCACAGAACTTTTTTGAAATGCAGGGCTAAGAACAAAAACCATGAACTGTTAAAGACAGAAGGCTGTATCTGAATATAAAAACAGATTATGGCAAATAAGGGTGATTTTTTTGTCTTCTGTGTGTCATTCAGGGCATAGAAGGAAACTTGCAAAGATCGTAACACTCACCCCAGTGCATTCTCTGACAAGGATCTGCAGCTTTGTGAAACAGGCCATTTTTCACTGGTGAAAATCTGCTGTTCTGATTCATCACCATGTAAAGGGCTCCATCCTGTTTAAAAACATCTATCATCAAAAGTACAGCCCTAAGATAGAGTTCTGTAGTGCCCAAAAGCTGGTACTGCAGGGTTCAGGCAAGGATTTCCACTCTTGCTAGCTGTCAAAGGGAGCAAGAAACTGGATGCTGGAACATGGCATCTCTAGTGTTCAGCAAAAGGGAAATCTGCACACCCAGCCGAAACTGATGCATTTTCTTTGTCGTTCCAGAAGGTAGCTTTGCACTTTTAGCTCTGAGTTTGGTGATCTTCGATATCAAAGAGGACTTCCAACAGATCCCCTCCAAAAAGCTTGTTCTCAAAAAGCTTCAATGTACTAAACAATACTGAAAGAGTATTTTCAAAATACTGAACCCAGAGAGTTCTTTCTGCAATAATCTAACACAGAGGCTTTCCAACAGTCATATCCTTCTTATCCAGTTCAGCTGCAAATTTCAATATACTACAGAGCTGCAGAAGACTAAGTTATCAATTAACCTGCCCATTCATTGCTCTATCACTCTTTTCACTGAACTGAGTTGACTTTGGATACATTTATTAAACATAATCACCTCAGGTGCAAACACTCCAGCCTTAGAGAGAGCTGAATGCACCAGTGTTAGCCAAAGAGAGGAAAGAGATTTGACAGTATGTGATAAAGAGTGGAAAGCTAGTCAGAACAAGGTTCTAAATTAAAACACAAGCCCAAAGACAAATGACAAATTCAGCAGAACAAAAATAACTAGTTTGACTACATTTCTGCCAGCACAGGTCATGTTCTAATCTTTCTACCACTTGGCTAAGCTGTGTGGCTTTCTCGCTAATGGAATATTAATCTAGTTTAGCTGTAATTAGCTAAACCAGTCATCACTGAAATTACAAACATGTAAGATAACTCTCAAAAAAGGCTTGCATTTGGCCTTCTAATTACAGTAATGAACTTACACAGCTCTCCTTAATGGCAGCTGTAACTATTATTCAACAAGGTTTTAAAGAAAATATTAACAGGCAACACATGCACGCCATCAGCCATGTGCACTCTCACAGGTACGGCCTGAAGGTCACTTGGAACACCATATTTGTTTTTTTAATCTATATCTCAAAGGGCTTGTAACTGCCTGATTGCCCTAGCAGTAGAGCTAGCCAGGGCTGTGGTTTTTTCCCACATTCCCTGGTGTACTTCATGGTGAAAGCAGGCAGCACTGCCCAACCAAACTTGATGAGTGCTGGCCACCAAATATACAATAAATTTCTAAATTGCAAGACTACAGCACAGACTCTCTGCCTTTTTTTCACCCCTTTTTTACATCCCACCCTCCCCCGTGTAGTGAAAGCACACCAAACGCTCTCTTAATAATGATGAGATTTTAATGAGATTTTTATGGCTTAAGATAATTATGCACAAGTCTCTAGAGCTTAATATATATTATTTAACAGTACCTTCCTCCTTGCCTTCTGGCCACAATACGCCTACAGTGACCCCTCATCAAATGGCAGCATGCTGTAGACATTAATTTTAACAGAAAAATTCTTGCACATCACATAACCTACATTATTCTCAACAGTGTCCCACAAAATTAACTGCCTGAATAATTGCAATATTGCACAGAGTTTTTAAAGTTCAGTTTAAATCAGTTCAGTCAATACACACATAGTTTCATTGGCAGAAGTGGAATATAAGTCCAAGACCTGAAGTCTCTGAAGAAACTGTCAACCAGTCCCATGCCTTGTGTCCAGTAAAAATTAATTTTGTCACTTTAAACACTGATGCTCACCAACAGCCTTAGAATATTAAAATACAGATTGCCTGCCAAGCTTCAAATGTATTCCTGGAGACACACTATTCAATACTGCAGTCCAGAAGGGACTGAACAGTACCTTACCATACTTTATGGATCTTTATCACAGAATCACAGAATCACAGAATGTTAGGGGTTGGAAGGGACCTCTGTGGGTCATCTAGTCCAACCCTCCTGCCGAAGCAGGGTCACCTACAGCAGGCCGCAGAGGACCTTGTCCAGGCGGGTCTTGAATATCTCCAGAGAAGGAGACTCCACAACCTCCCTGGGCAGCCTGTTCCAGTGCTCCGTCACCCTCAGAGGGTGGTTATGTATCTAGATACCAGATAGATATAAGCAATAGTGAAAATTTTGTACGAATTTCCATATGAAAATCCTACTGCATTTCCAGAGCTCCAATCCCATTAATATTTTTTGTTATATGTAGTAAAAATTCAGAAGGACCTACAGCTCATTGCCGGATTTCTGCTGCTTAAAAATAAAGATCAATGGCAAGAATCACAGGGAGGAAGACAGGGAGGAAGGAAGGAAGGAAGGAAGGACCGTACAGTGGATCAGAATAGAATAATTTCTGTGTTTAGACTTCCTATTGGCAAGTCATTACAGATGACTAGAAATATTTCCACAAAAGAAAACTTAATTTAAAATGTCCCCACATCAGGCATGAGAGACTTAGCTCAAATATACTCACTACTTCATAGGTGATGGATTTTAGTAACGGAAAAAAGGAGATAAACTCTTTTGGCATACACCAAAATGTATGAATTTGAAAATATTTGAGTCCAGCACCTCAAAACATGGCTCACAGCACAGAACAAGTGTAGCAAAGAAGGCTCAGTTCTTGTTCCAAAGTCCATGGTTTTGGCCCATTTATGCTGAAGATGTAAACATGCAGTAAGACCAGAAGAACAAACAAAATTCCCATTAAAGATTATTATATACCCTGTTTTAGCTACAGTGAACTTTGGTAAAGGGTCACAGTAATAACCCATTCCTTGGGCCATGTTGTACTTATACATTTACTCGTCTCATTTTTCCATCCTCCCTATCCAGAAATGCTCCAATAAGTGTAATGGAAGATGTTCACAAAGTTTAAGAGCAATGAGTGGCTCTTATCTGATGTGAAGACACACAGAATTAACACAAGACACTTTCTCAGTTGTGAAGAGAGAAAGGTTGAAACATAGGAGAAGATGGCGCATGGAGGACAGGGAGGTGAGTCGAGATAGCCAGCATGGCTTCACCAAGGGCAAATCCTGCCTGACCGACTTAGTGGCCTTCTATGGTGGAGTGACTACATCAGTGGACAAGGGAAGAGCTATGGATGTCATCTACCTGGACTTCTCTAAGGCCTTTGACACAGTCCCTCACAACTTCTTTCTCTCTAAATTGGGCAGACCTTTTGTTGGATGAGGAACTGGTTGGATGGTCGCATCCAGAGGGTCAATGTCTCGATGTCCAGATGGAGATTGGTGACAAGCGGTGTCCCTCAGGGGTCCATACTGGGACCAGTGGTGTATAATCTCTTCATCAGCAACATAAACAGTGGGATCAAGTGCACCCTAGGCACATTTGCAGACAACACCAAGCTGAGTGGTGTGCTCAACATGCCTGAGGGATGGGATGCTACCTGGACAAGCTCGAGAAGTGGGCCCATGTGAACCTCATGAGATTCAACCAGGCCAAGTGCAGGGTCCTGCACCTGGATCAGGGCAATCCCCAATATCAAAACAGGCTGGGGGATGAAGGGACTGAGAGCAGCCCTGCCAAGAAGGACTTGGGGGTACTGGTGGATGAAAAGCTGGACATTAGCCGACAATGTGTGCTCACAGCCCAGAAGGCCAACCATATCCAGGGCTGTGTCAAAAGCAGCATGGCCAGCAGGTTGAGGGAGGGGATTCTGCCCCTCGTCTCCGCCCTGGTGAAACCCCACCTGGAGTCCTGTGTCCAGCTCTGGAGCGCTCAATGCGGGAGAGACATGGAGCTGTTGGATCGGGTCCAGAGGAGGGCCACAAAAATCAGAGGGCTGGAACATTTCTCCTATGGGGGAAGGCTGAGAGAGTTGGGATTGTTCAGCATGGAGAAGAGAAGGCTGTGGAGAAGACCTTATCGTGGCCTTTCAGTACTTAAAGGGGGCTTTTAAGAAAGATGGGGACAAATATTTTAGCAGGGCCTGTTGTGATAGGACAAGGGGTAATGGTTTTAAACCAAAAGAGGGTAGATACAGACTAGATATAAAGCAGACATTTTTTACAGTGAGAGTGGTGAAACACTGGAACAGGTTGCCCAGAAAGATAGTGGAGGCCCCATCCCTGGAAACATTCGAGGTCAGGTTGAACGGGGCTCTGAGCAACCTAACCAAGTTGGAGATGTCCCTGCTCATTGCAGGGGTGTTGGACTAGATGACCCTTCTAACCCAAACTATTCTATGATTCTACGATGGTAAACACAAAATATTCATACAATGCTATAAATCTGCAGGATGCTTTTTGCAGAGAGGTGACATGCCATAGCTTTGCAGTGGGATCAGGAAGGGCTGGGGTGGGCAGCAGTATGGCGCAACTTGGTGCTGGCACTGACAGAGAAAGTCAGGCTGGCAAACAGTCGGACTTCTCATATGAAAGCGCAAGAGACCTCAGACATACAGCCATCTCCAGTCTGCTGCTCCATAGTCCTTTTCAAAATCTCTTCTCACAGCAGGAAGAACGATAGCTGGATCTGCAGAAAAGAATACAGATATATCCTATTTAAACTCAGTGTTCCTAAGAACAGGTCAAAATGCCACAAAACCGGAGATCCATAACAACACTGACCTTTGAGAAAACTGAACTTAATCTAGATTTTGCCTAGGTTTGGGAGGGGGTTGCTGGTGACATCTGATTCTAGGTAAGTAAAACTTACACAGAGAAATTAACTCAGACCTAGTTTATAGGGGCAGACAATGACTGTTTCTTTGATATATTAGATTTGGCCCTGCCTATGGAACCAGAAGAAGATCTGCCATTTAATCAACTTGAAATTACATAGTTTTACAGCTTTAATTGAAACTATGCACAGAAACAACTTTTCTCAAAGAAAGTTTGATCCTGACATTCCTTAAATAACTTGTGGTAACACAAATTAAACCTTCAAGAATAAAATACATAGTGTTAATACAGATTGGCGTAAAAGAATAATGCTATCATTTTCTGCTATTCTATTAGCAGACAGTAGACTGTTGTGACTACATTAGCAAAGCGTGATTTGAAGGGAGATATCTTTCTTTTAGGGAATTGATGTAGTTGGGAGAAAAATCCAACAAAAAAAATACCGAACTAGCAGGTACACTTCAGGTAAAATGGCAACCTTCAGTTTAGCGCAGATTGAAAAAAAACCTGTACCGGGTTTAACTAGGTTATGTTAATGAGCTGGGCAATTTGAAAGAGAAGGTGCTGACCTCTCTAGAGGACAAGGGAGTTTAAGAAGAGATCAGAGAGAAGGAGAAAGAGAGAAAAATAGTCATCTTCAGTGGAAACTTGAAGGGTTTGCAGGCAGACAGGGTACGGTGAAGTTAAGATGTACCATAAAAGTAATAGCCTTCCTTTGTAATTTTTGAATCCCATCAGAATAACAATTTTTTATTCCTAGATTTATCTCTGGAAGGTGCTTCATGTCTCCCTTCAGGACCAGAAACAGTGCAGGGATGCTGTGTTTGGTCTGTGAAAAAGGCAAGTTTTTGTGTCACAGTATTTATAAAACATTAGTTAACTTTTCCTGCTGGAGAAAAGCCTGATCAAATCAAATCAAATTCACTGATAAATGCTCTGTTAAAAAATATTAACTGAGTCAAATATCAAAGGCAACCTGAAACTAGGTGATCCTGGGGATTTGTGTATCAACGCAAAAGATTTACAGTGTTACAGCTAGAAGGTTTTTTCACAATACCTCAGTGATATATCTCTGCCTACTCACTATTGGGTAAATACTAGTACAGAATTCAAAATGAGTACCCAACACAGCTGGTTAAAACCTAGTCCAGGCACGGCAGTGCCAGGCTGAAGTCACCGCAGTTAGCTTACCCTTATTCACATTCCAGCAAAATCTGTGAAGCGTTGCCTAGGCTAGCTCACGTGGGTGGAGGAGTTTGATCCCTCTAGAAGCATGTTAATACAGAACACGATTTCCAAAAGTAGTTTGTCAGAGACAGTCCTAGGTGACCCTAGGACAAAAGGACAAGAGCCATATTTAGCTGCCAGTTCTTGAGTCATAGGGAAGTCACAGCAGAAGTGTGACACTGATAACACGTTGGCTATGCAGGGAAGGATGGAGTGGTGCCTGTCTCAATAGTTTTGCAAGTGCCATTCAGGAAATCCCTACTCTCTGAGATGAAACATCATCACTCGCTGAACTACAGAGTTAGTTTTCCAATATGGTGCCGGATATCCTATATGAAGATATCCTGTGGAAGCAGGATGAGCCCGGAAGAAACAGAGTGGAGACTAAGTCTGTTTGACTTCACCTTGGAGTCACGCTTCACAAAACGTTGCAGTTCAGAGAATGTTTCTAATGGGCTACATGGGAACAATCAGTACTTCACAGGTAGCAGTCAGGGAATGAGCTAATTAACCTGCATGTGACAAAGAATGTTTCTTCCAGCATAACAGTAAGGATTTAGAAACCAATGCTACTTAAAATTACCTTCACAAGGAGCTTATTTTTAGCAAGCATTTAAACTCACATACACACACATAAAATAGAACATACTTTGATACAAGCTACTCACTTTCAATGGTTGAATTAACCTGAAAACATGGTATTCCTGACTTCCCAAAAATAAAAACTGATATTTAACCGTGCCCCCTCCTTTTTTTTTTCCAGGATATTGTTATAGACTCAACATCTCCACACACTGGTAATTAGAACTAGGAACAAAATAAAGCTTTCTTCTCTGTTCTCCTGATAAAATACATCACACTAAACTGTTTTCAAAAAGGTAATAACATCTTACTATAATTCTTTATATTGCATAATACTTGCTTTGCTATCCCATATTTTAAAGTGATTTTCCAGGTCAAAGCATTGGTAGCAAGCAAACATCAGCAGCTTTCCTGTATAGAACTGGTGTCATACACCAAATAAAATAAAACTGGCAAGATTTAAATAATGATACAACTTGTTTAATGAAAGCAGATGAACTGGATATTTCATTCATGTTTCGGGAAGCTTTTTTCATCTTTCATTTCTGTAGAAATTTTTTCTTGTGAGGAAAAAAATCCTGAAATAAAGATTTTGTCTTCTACCCAGATCTCAGTCTCCCATGATGGTGTCAATTTGAAAGTAAATTACAGAAGAATTTTCTTCTAAACCCCCAGTTTGTCAAGTATTTTTATAGGTATATTAGCACTTTTTTTTAAATAAGAAATATATCTTTTTCTTACATCGTTTCTGCACTTAGAAACAGTCAAATAAAGTGGCTGAAAAGTGCCATCTACTGCCTCATGGAGAAACAGCTGAAGCTGAGCAGTCACACCATGACTGGAAAAGAAATTCTGGCACGGTCCTTCTCAGGCCACTACAGGAAAGATAAGGAGCTTGGGAGGGGACAAGAGCACTTTCTTCTTTGAATTTTGGTCTACATCAGACCCATCGGTTTTTATTTGCAGCAGCAGTAAGATGTTTTTCACTTGGAGAAATGCACTTCCACAGCACCGACCTTCTTCATAGAGCGCATCATCTGGCATATCATGGCTATGGCTTTAAAAACCACTGTTGCATACAATTAGCTCTATTTTGTATGTACCTACATACCTATCTATTGGTATACATACATAGCTCATCCACCATGTTGCTTTTTTGTCCTGGGCTTACTGGAAATAATTCCATATGCACTTCCCTAGCAGTACAGTTGAATTTAACTCAGCTGTCAGACATTAAAATTATGGATATAAAGTTGGTTTCCAACTCTATTTCCTCATTTCTTTTGTCCTAAAACTCCTTACCTCTAATGACTTTCAGACCTCTTTTCTACAAAGCAGACACGAAGCCTTAGCTTATAGCCCTGTGGACTTCAGAGGAGTTATCCCGCTGTGGCCATCCCAGTTCACTCATAGAGCAACTCCACCTGCGGTTGTCTTTGTTGCTTTATTCCTGCTAGCATACTGACATCCTACATCTGCAAAAAAACACTTTTCCTTCTTATTCCAGGAAGAACTGGTATCTCCTAAACCAGCAGATGTATTGTGTGCAGATTTTGTGAAGGCTGGGTGGCAGCATACTAAACCACTGCAGTTATAAAAGCTGTTCCCAGTTCCTTGAATCTGGGGGACTTTCTGGTTCCTAAGGATGATAATGAGAAGAGGGGGAAGCAAAACAAGAAACAGAGGAAAGGTTGCTGGGTGCAGCATCGCTGCAGGACCTAACAAAGGAATGCGAACACTCCAAATTAGATATGAAAGTGTTGAAATAGACCTAAATCCACTAAATTTGTATACTTGTGTTTTGTCAATGGTTCATTTTTAGCCACTTTAAACATATATTAGGTCTCCAAGAGACATGGTCGAAAATTAAGTGCCAACAGGAACATATTTATCATGGGACATAAAGAGTCTGAAGAGGATTGACTGTATGGAACAACCTAATGAGAATTTTTTGCTCTTATATGCAGAGAATTGCCAACTACTGCTTAGACCTTGCTCCAAAATTTGGTGACGTTCAGAAGTAGCAGATAACTTTTCTTACAAAAGCATATGTGTATTCAGTTGGAAGGAGCGTGGAATGATCCACATAATATAAATTGAAAGTCTTGAATATGTTGGGCAGGCAGTTCCAAGAAAATACAACAGGATGAAGACATTTTTTCTTGGCTCAAGAAATTAAATCAAGAATGAGCTGAACTGACAGCTGATTTTTGTTTGCTTTGTGGCAAAAGAAAAAATATTTCAATTGATAAAAAATTTAAATGTCACTGAATTTTCAATATGAATTACAAATATCAATGAAGTGCAAAGTCATTTTTTTCTCTTATTTATCTGCAGGAGGTTTGTTACAGCCATAAACCACTTTACAGCTCTTCACATATGAAAATCTTTCCCTATTACCTGATAAGCCAAATTACTTATCTCTACAATTCTTTGAATAAAAGTTTCTGATATGCTGATGGGTATAGGAAATGGTTCATTACTCTATTGGTGAACGTAAAAAAACCCCGATTGTTTTGTCAAAATTAGTAAGTGGACTACAAATAAAAATAGAAGTGAGAGACAGTTATGTCGGTACATTCCTCGTATGAACAAAAAATAAAGACATTTGTAAATACACTCCAGCATTACTATTAATCATTTCCATGGTTTGGATTTGAGAATGAGATTACTGAAGATGCTGAGTGGGAGAGAGTTACAAGGAAGTCCATTGAAATATGAAGGAAAATGAGACTTTGTAAAAAATTCCTTCTACTTTTTTTTTTTTTTTTTTAAATGTCATCCCTCACCAGTAAGGGAAGGAATATTTAGTGTGCTTTCCACAATGCCAGAACAGGTTATTCTGGAGTCACACAACCCCAGGGCTGGGAACAACTGTGTCATAGCAGACAGAAAGAATAAGTGCATTGTTATACCTCGGAGAACACTATAATTAATGTCTGTCTTTCTGTTGATTTCCAGGTCTAGCTTGTATAAGATCACAATTAATCTATGAGATGCTACGTATTCCCTTTATTCAAAGGCAAAAATAATAAAGAAATGTTCACTTACAAAAATATCTGTCTAAATCAGCAATATGCACCTTCAAATGTTGCCTACCAACAAAGCTATGGATTGCATATCCTGTGACAGTGATAGTTTTGAAAACTTGGGAGACTTATAAACTAGCATTTCTAAAAAAATGTCCTTTGCAGATGAACTGAAGCAACCAGCATCACTATCATTCCATTCCCACAGTCAAAAGCATACAGCCCTTTGTTGGGTCTTTTCTCCCAGTATATCAAAGCCTTTACAGGCTGCTTGAATCCTACAGCCTTTCAGAAGGATTACGGAGGTAACTAGGAGCTCTATGTTTATTTTGGTTCAGATATAGATATGTTCTTCTTATGCACATATCTAAGTTCTTCAGTAAAATGAAGACATTAAACCGAAAAAAAAAGCAGGAAACACCCCCCAAAAAACACTGCGTTCCCCACATCCATGATACAGGATCTCACTGCTTTTCAGTAGCTAACAAAATAACAGAAATAAAAATCAGACAGGAGTCCTCAGTATTGTCCCTTGACATCTGCCAAAAGTCAGGTAGAAATGACTACTTCTGAAAACCATGTCTCAGAGTCAGAAATTCATTAGATCAAAGACTGGTTATTTCTACTGCCTACATCTGGAATTGAAGTAATGATTTAGAAAAGTTTGGGTGACAGTCTCTATTCAGTCAAGCACAAAGACACAGTCATTTTATATATTCTTGTTTTCTGCCTTGTATGCTGTTGTGGTACACAACTACATTGGTCTTTTTGCATTATTCTTCCCTCAGCATCCCCCAGTAATCACAAAATATGTTGTAAGTGCAAGAGAACATTGGTGACTGGAAAAAATTAGTATGAAATTACTGTAGTAGTGGTCTCATAGAAAACAAGATGTTCTTCCAATAACTCCAATGAAAAAGGAGAGGCAAAACTATCTTCATGATGTTTCTAAAAAGCTGCTGAATAGTTTTGCACCACATGTTCCTCTCTGGTAGAAAAAAGTGTTTTCCAATCTCTTCTAACACATAACGTTCTACCCCCAGAGAAATCTGCTTCTGCTTTTGAAAAAATAAATACTGAACTGAAATGTCACATTGAAAAGTTACTGAGAACTATTTTAAACATCCCAGCCCAAAAAGCGGTGCAGTATTTGTTGAGTCTGTGTTCAACATAAAATGAAATCTGTGGAAAGCGTGTTTCAGTGATTTCACAAAAGACTCCAGTCCTTCCTCCTGAGAAGGCAGAAATACAAGTGGAAAATTTTCTAGAATTTATGGTAGGTAATTTTTTTAACAAGAATGCCACCATTGGCTCTTATGGTCTCAAGACTGGAAGAGTAATAGGACCACTTAGGGGTCCACTCTGGAAGTCTGGCAACCAAAGAGTTGCACAACTACATGGTGTCATCAACACAAAGCTGTTGATCTGAACATTGGCTCTTGTTTCAGTTGCTAAAAAAGGCATGAGAGATACAATGTCCTGAGAGGTTCAGCTACGTCACACTGAAAGCAGTAAAGCCTCAGGTAGCCTGGAGTGTCTGCAAGGAAGAAGGGACAAAAAAATGGAAGATGAAGAGAATGGCAGGGGAAAAAAATGAGTAGGAAAAAAAAATTTGAAAAGAAAAAACAAATCATAACTAGCAGTGTGATTAGCCCTACGCTTTCCTATCTATGTCTGAATCTAACACTTTTTCATCCCTATTTCCCTTCACAGACACACACACAAGAAAGTGAGTGGTCCATCGTGTTGTTGATCATATCCCATGGTAGGCGATGCACCATCTATCCAGTTGCTAACCAACATCAGCTCTGAGAGTCTGTTTCTCCCCTGGCTTTGGTGATGAGTCATGGTAACCCTGGCTACAGGGCAGCTATCGATTTGAAATACAAATACAGTGTGAGAGAATTTCACTGCACAACAGGGTTATTGTGACTGATCTGAGCAGCCCCTGTTTCAGCAGCAAACGCAGAACTCACATGTCTGATCACCTTGATAGATGTTTTGCCCTGCGGTCTGATTTCTTCTTGTATTTGTCCATGAACTTAAAACTAAGACACAAAAAACAGAATGCACATGCAACACACTCTTCCATTAGTGTGGCACAAACATAGTACTACAGAAGTGTACCACCAGAATAACGTTTTTTTTTTTCCATTGTGGAAGAAAAAAGAATGGTATAAAAAAACCACAAGACCAACAAAACAAAAATATTTGTCATCAAAGCCACCACCGCACTTGTCCTACACAGACAGAACTTCTCAGTACCATCCACGTTCTACAACTTAGCTCATCCCACCTACTACCATTGCAACTGACACGCAGGTATTTTTCTCCATGACTTTTATTACTTCATTTTAACTTCATTGTAATAATAGGTCTCATGCTAGTGACACTGTTTGCTGTTGATTAAAGACAGAGCTCTGAGTTAAAAATTTGGTTCAGATGGATTATTTCCTTTGAACAAAAAGTTGCCTGGACACAAAGCTATTTTGCAGTATGCCTACAATTTAAACAATACTGTTCAATACTGCTATTTAATTACGTTTCAACAGTTTTTCACTAGCATGACTTGTGGAATAGCCTATTCATTGCAAACTTCATGTAGAAATAACATTTTTACAGCTGAGTGATATCATATGGTCATTCAATGGGGTGGAGGGAGGACCCAAAATCATATCCAATCAAAGCAAAAGCATTCTACCTAGGTTTGGTTAATGAGCAAAGACGCAGAGCAGTAGTGCGTCATGCCCATGGGAGCCTGCGTCACCGCCTTTCAGGCGTGAGCAACTTTCCCCTGCGTGCTCCCTTGTGAGCACAGACACAGGCTGGTGGTCCCACCAGCCAGCCCCCTGCGGGAGCAGTAATGCCAATAGTTGCAGAGCAGCGTCCAGGAGGATCCGTGCCTATATACCCCTACACGGTGTCTTCCTCCTTCGCAACACTCCGGTTGCGCTTCTGGGATCGACGAGACTTGGTACTGCGGGGAACTGTATTTTCATCAGTTTTCTGTTCATGATGAAACATTCATGGTTTGGGCACAATTTTTCTATAAATCGTACAGAGGAAAAGACAGTCACTGATATAGCACATCAAAGCAATCACAATATTATACCAAAAAAGTCATACTCTCCCTCACATTTCATTCCCCATGTTTTCTCAAAAATAAGTTTAAAAGCTGATATGAACCCTTTCAAATACCTTCAAATTTGTCCAAAATTTATTTTGTTATTTCCCACTTGCAGACAAGTTCTGAACTGAACCATGCCCGCATAGCTGACTTCAAAAACATAAGCTCAAAGTCTTTTTGACAGAAGTGAGAAAGGTAAAAGTATTTATCAAGGAACAAACCCAGATGTTGGTTGCTTCTCAGCCAAGCGACTGGTTTATCTATCAGGCTATAGAGTCAGCTTTTGTCACCAATGCCTAAAAGTACTTTTTATTGGAGCCCAGGGAATAAAACCCTCATCTGACAAATGCTGTTAGGCGAGCTACCTGAAAGAGGACATCCCAAGGAGGCTCCACTCTGCTAGAAGTGTATCCTCCACAGCAGAGCACTGGGCTGGAGAGGTAAAGTCCTAATTCTACCCCAATACAAATGGGCAGAGCTCTTTACTAGTCCGGTCCTCCAAACCAGGAACAATTCATACTTCAGGAGCAGTGAATCTCAGTCAGGAATTTCACATGCATCAAAAAGGCTACATATATTTCTTAGTGAGTCCTGGTCTTAATGAGTGAATGTTTTGAAATATTATTGCAATAATTTTGTCTTTTCCTAAAATTTAATTTCTTCTGGTGAGTGATTGTATTAGTAACTATGAATGAGAAAATTGTGTTAATTTATGTTATTGTGAACTTTTAATAACTTAATATGACATACTGTACATCCCTATGATTGTTAAAGAAGGTGCTGCTATTCTGCTGTTGAAAAACCAGGAACACAGACTCTACATTCTTATTTGCATGATAAGTACTTTATACTATGCATGCAAAATAACTTTCACAGGAATACATGTTTAATTTGTTATGTTACTAAGTACATTATAATTAATGGAAATTACACATTACAATATTAATGCAACATGCTAAAACATTAATGACTTGCTTACAAATGACCTTTTTTTTAATGTAATGAAACATAAAACCACAGGGTAAACTTACATTCCCACCTCTTCCAATTTTACTGGATCCCTTCAATGTGCTTTTTTGCCTAAGAGTGTGAAGTCAGAACTGGAAGATGTATTTTTACAGAATCTATTATTTTTTTCAGCAGATATGTTAGCAAGTCTTGGAATGCATTACATTCAAATGCACAACACTCCCAATAGCAAAAAAAAAAGATGTGGCACAGCTAACTCCGTGATTTTGCACTAACCACAAGCATCTGGCTGGACTTCTGTAGGATGGGAGGTTCAGACAAATTCTCAGTCTTTATCCTCCCTCCACACGTATTTTATCTTTTAGATTCACTAAATGAATTTGATTGGAATGTACTCCCCAGCATCATCTTGCTGCCGTTCCCACAACAGTAAATCTTTGTGCTAACTTTGTACCAAGAACTATAATCACAGTTTGTAGGCCAGGTAAGAGAAGCAGAGGAGAGGAATCCGGAGATACTAATATAAAATAAAACCACAGATAAAAACTCCACTGGTACTTTGGAAATCTAGTCAGTTTGGATCTGAACAGGAGAAATGTAAACAAATTTTGGGTCTTTGGCCACTCGTTCATGTTCTGTCAGTTAACACAGTTACTCAAATTTGAAAGATAAATGTGTTCAGACATTTTAGCTGAGGTTTTAAAATATTTTCAGCAGTGGTCTTATTTTATTTCAGTTTGAATTCATGTTTAGTTGACTTATTTCACTGTGGAAAGGACACTAAATGAAATGCTGAGCATGTATGAACTTATAATATTTTAACAGGAAATACAATTTTGATATAATAATAATATTGAAAACAAATTTAAATAAAAACATTGTGAACATGAAGAATAACCCTGAGTGTAAAAACCCATTTTTCTTGCTACAGCAAAATAACATTTCCTATAAACAAAAGGCCACTGAGAAGGCCTTCTACTTTTATACAAACTTACTTCAACAAAGAGAAGAAATTTTGAAAGTTGCAATAATGTTTCCATAATGGAAAAATACAGTCTACTATGTTCAGAGCAGTATGGGAAATACCAGCAGCAAGAAACTGGAGCTGGGATTATGCCAAATTATTTGATTGTAGTAACATGAGTATGCCCTAAAGCCTACTCTGTGAATGAAGGACATTTATCATACTTAAGTAAATATTAATTAGGAGGTAAAAGAATTTTGATAAAATTATTTTTATCAAAACAATTTAGACATGGATCTTGACTTTCATGTACATTTGGGAACTGACACTGTCCAGGTGCAGACTTCAGTGGTTCTGCACATCTGTGCCCTCTGCTTTGAGCCATAAATTGTAACATTGAGCCTTCAGGCACAGTTACTAATCCTGCTGCCTACATTGGGGGCCTTACTCTAACGAAAGTGATCTGTTTACACTTTGAACAGCATGATCAGGCAAGCAATGACATACAGCTAGCTTAATGGAAAACCATTTTAGGAGATATGAATTAACACAGAGGATAAAATGAGAAATAAAAAAGACTGACAGATAAGAGATTATATTCAAAAGAATGCACATATTCAAAATTCAGTCAAGAATTTTATCATCAACCATCACAGTTTCGAAGGTGTTTACTCTAAACTACATTAATTATGAAAACAAACAAATACTAACTGTATATTCTGCCTATGTCTAGGCATCACTTTGCAAAGCCAGACACTCAACCGAGAGCATGAGCTGCAACATCGTGCTGTAGACAGGAAAGTCCTGAAGACACCTTGGTGAGGTGCTCATGTTATACAATCTGTCTGGGCTTCCATTCCAAAACTTATTTAGAAGCTCCAGTTCTGATTCAAGTAAAAGGCTGTTTCCAAAATGGGATATGTACAGTGGAGTGCGAGAGCTCTCCCTGGGGATTTTGCAATTAACAAACATGAAAACCTTTTGATACACACTGCAAATACATTTATGTTTTGAACTTTTCTCCATCTCAAAGTGATGCTCTGCCTTGCCTATCCCATGTTTGTCTCAGGTGCAGGTTTTAGACACTTGCAAACAGGCTTTTTCAAATATTCAGAACATCTGAAGTACTTTGCTTTTTACAGAGCTGAGAACACTGGTATGCTGCATAGCAACATGTTTAGTAGCTTTTATCTCAATTTTGATGGAAGAGCAAATAACACTTCTATGCAATTTAGTTTGTACACCAGTGCTTTGAAGTACCAAACAGTAACTGGAATCAGTGTATCCTGAAACCTAAATAGTTTATCAATTCACTAGTTGGACTAGAGATATCATACTTATTTTATTATCACGTCTGCTTCCTCTTCACACATTTGTAATGAATTAGTTATTAATATTAGCTATTAATATTCTTAAATGAGGATGATGTGTTAAAAATGTGTATATGCTTATGTCCCTAAAACCATGTATTGTGCAAATAAAAAGAATCCCACTGAATTGTGACAACAAACCTTTTGAATTCATACGCAAGGAAACAATTCTGAAAAGTTACTCATAAGATCTGCCATCACTGTGTCGTTCGTATTAAAGGAATCATAATGAAAATAATATATTTTTTAAACGTGTACACCTACAGCAGTTAGATTACATAGAATGGCTTATAATACAGAAAACTAATAAACAATGATATTTAGAAAAAGCGATTTTAAATCTTTGTTAATTGAATTTTGCAAACTGTTATGTCCATGAATGAGACCACAAGCTGATTTAGTAGAATTAGTCCTTCTTATTCAGTAGAGTAATATAACCCTCTTTGTATTGCAGAGACAAAAGAGAAGTGTCATCAGAGAGCTGCTTGTCTGCACAGACAAACACACTCTATAGAAATTGCCATGTTATTGGAAGCATGGAGGAATGTCACTAGGAAAACACAGGAATCCCAAGCCAAGATTTGAGATAGCTAAATTCAATTATTAGACATTTTCATTCACATTTGAGAGTGGTATTTCAAAACCCACTGTTTTGCTACTGCCTGTTAAAAGCCCCTGTGGCATTCTTTATGATTATTAGTGAAATAGAAATTAAATGGCAACTGACCCGTACCGTGTTCACTGGAGTCACATGTTTTGGAGACCTAGATACTGCATCTGCATCACTGTGTGATGAACAGCACGTACATTCCCAATTAGGATCTGCTTTGGAGTGTCAGTATATCTGAACAAAGGAAATTTGATGAAACTTCTGAAACTGATGCCACACTAAGAATGAATGATCTTGTTTTCTGTTTTAAACTACGTATGATTCGTTTGTAAGCTTCTGTTCAATAAAAAACAAATGATGATGTCTCAGTAATGTTTAATAGAAATAAATTAATTAATACAGAAGACTGAAAGATTTAAAACGTCTCTTAAAAAAAGACAGGGAATAGAACATTGCCATTAAGTAAGTGTACATTGACTGTCTCATATATTGGAAAAACACAGCTGTGCACTCTTTAACACACAAAAGGAACAGCAACATCCTCGTGCCACGCAGCTCAAATCTGTTAACAGCGTTATGCAGGAAGAGCGTTGTTTCTTGGGCAGAATATTCTGAATTACTGTTTGTCAAAAAATACTTCAGTACTACCCATAGCTTTTAATAAAAAGTCACATTGATGGTACACTTCCTCTGTTTTCAGCAGCAACTTATACCCTGCTAGCACTAATTTCCTACTGTTCTTGTTCAGGCAGCAATCTGCCTTTTTGGAGCAATCTAGAAGACCAGAAAAAGAAGTCTGCTGTCTGAAGACGTCCAGAAATTGAATTGTTAGTTCTAATCCTTTCTACTCTGTTTAACTGGTTGAGTGTGTTAAAGACAGCCAGAAGTTATTGCTATTCTACATGTGTTTCTTCTGCCTAAACACATGCTGCCTCTTGGTGTTAATTTCATCCACGCTTTCCAAATTATATTTTTTTTGTGTAAAACATGAAAAGTAGGTTATAATTTCCTCATTTCTTAACACTTTCCAATAAATCACATTTGAAAGTGTTCTGTGACAAGCATTTGAGGAGCACTTGGTTTCTTTTCTTCTTCTCCTTTAGCAGAAAAATGGTATCCTATGACACACAGACCAAGCACACATATAGCAGATCCGGGAAGAACTAGTCTCCAGCCATTAGTTTCTAGCTGTAACAGTAGCTCAAAACATTGCATCGTTGTTTTATATAACAAAATGCACAAATGTCATGTTTCCTAATAAGCTCCCATACACCTTGCAGAACCGGTGCCTGCACAGCTCCAGTCTCAACTATATTTTCCCAGCACCATCCCTTTGCAATGCCATGTTTTTCGCCAGCAGAGAAACATTCACTACTGCTTCTTCACACGCAACCTAGCAAACTGTTTCTGAAAGCACCTCCTCTGCTTCCAGAGATGTCCTTCTGTGCAAAGCTGAGTTTTGCACTTGCTACTGCAGAACCAGCCACAGGCTAAGCCTATCCTAAAGGTTTCCTTGCCACAGTAGAAAAAGAACATGTAGGAACCAAATTCAGATGTATGTTAGTGAAAGGCCTGCCAGCAGCTAGAAATGCAGTTGAACACCGGTCAGGCATAAGGAACTTCCATTAAAACTTTGTGAAGACTGTATTTAAAGTCTGTCTGCAAGGAAGCCAAATATTGCCATTGTTCAGCAGAATATAACATTTTTCTGTCTTAGGCTAGATGAAGGAGATGGAAGTTGGACCTCACTACACTAGACAAGATCCAGCAAAGACTGTCATCCTTCGTTAGCATCAAACTTTACAAAATGAAGTGAACCTAAAGTATAACAGCATCTTTAGGCAGACAAATGAGAGTCTGGCCATTGAATTTTCATTCATAGAGGCTTGTCCAAATAATAACCCTCTGTCTGCAGTCACTTTCTTATGAACAAGATAATTTAAGATGATTTCAGGAGCAGAAAATTAAATCATTCACAGTGGATAGATCTTCTAACAACACGACTCTTCTATCTCACAGGCAGCAGTGTTGTCAGTAATTGGGCATAATTAGGACTAGAAATTGGTAATTTTACTGTAAAGCAGCTGACTGAACAATAGAGACTATTTAAAACACACTTTAGTTAAAAACTTCAATATTGACTCAGATTGTTTACTTGAAAACTTCCACACAGCTACGTGACATTTTGCTTTGCTAATTATTAACATGCACAGGTAAGTCTCCTTTTCCAACAGGTCACTTTGTCTTTGGATTTCGGATCCACAGTTCTTCACATCCCCTTAGTTGACTAGTGGTGGAAGCAAATTTATCGTCTGGGATTTTGGAAAATGTAATCACCTAATGTAATCTTTAATACAAAACATAATATTATCTTCACCTAAACTGTAGGGGAGGGTAGTGTGGGAAGCTAGTATTTTTAGTAAAATAACTGAGTACCATAGAAAGTGCATAGGAATGTGGACAAAACATAACAAGCAAAATATATTAAGTGATAGGAAGCTCATAGACAAGATAAACATTTTAAAGTAAGAAACTTCAAAGCAACACTAATTCAGCATTTCCCTCTCAAATGTATGTGTCTTATAGTCCTTCTTTTAAAGATGAAGGAAACACAGGGTCACTGTTGGCTTAAACCCTGATCTGCACAGATGCTCTTTCACGTCTTTTTTATTGTCATTCATGCAATTTTCTGGACATTGCCTCCTGAAGAGTTTCCTGATCTCCTCACACAGTGAGAGACTGGCTTAACAATAAAATTATATCATCCATATTACTCCTGTTTCCTAGTGTTTTATGTCTTGCTTTATCTTCTGATCAGCTATAACAAAAAATGAACAGTAATCAACTATTTTTCCTTTCCTAGTTATTTTTCTTTGCCAGATATTTACTGTCTTTTAACTCACTATTATACATATAGATAAAACAAAGAAGGCTACTTGTTTTGTTCCAAAGCAGAGTGTGGAGCATGGTAGCAAGTTCAGGTGAAACAAAAACAAACCGCAAAGAATAACTACATGACAGTTGCATTTCATCATTGCTTTAGAGTTACTCTAGATGATACACCAACCAAGTCAAAATTTGTCTAAAAACAATCAAGAGGATTAATTAATAAAGAATATCAAATATTGTGTTAGGAATGCACAGGCCTTAATTCAAGCTGCTTGTCCACATTCAGCAAAATTAATGAATTACTGGAAGCTCTGGAACAGATCAGATGGTAGTGCCTGGACCAGTACTCAATAGATCTGTGTACGTCACAAGAACCATGTTATTTTCAAGTTGTCCGTGTGAATACATACCCTTTACTCACTCCCAGAATATGAAATAAGCAGAAGATCAGCAACATGCAACCATTTTTTTTCAGATTGTTCTTTTTTTGTTCCACCTGGAAAATCTGTCTGAGCAGAGAAAAAAAGAGGACACTGTTTGCTGGGAAACCCAGACACTCCAGATTGGAGCAGTTTCTCTGATGGTGCTATAAAATTACCAGAAATCTTAGATGAACAGCCACTCATAGACCTGTGTTGACTCTGCATCCCAGGCTCAGATTTCTCTGGACTAACTGAGCATATGTCACTCGTATATAAGCACTAAGTCCGACACATGTCAGATGTATCAGATTCTGCTGGAAGTTTACGTGCAGTTTGTCTGACATATACAGGTTGTGCTAGTCGAAGGTTAAACTGATTTCATATAAATTACATAAATTTTAGTATTTAGTGATCTTCCTCAGTGAATAACATTTGAACACTTACAGAAAATAGCAATTACGTTGTATTTTTAACCCTCCACATCACAGAAAATGACAGTCACAGACTGTGATGGTACATGGTCATCACATACCCATACATCATACAATTATGACATTTGAAATTGTAGTTTCTGCTGCTGTAATAACAAATAAAGCCAAATATTTTAAGAAATAATGAAAAAAAAACTTCTTGAAGTTTTAGCTGGAAGTTGTAGTCATTACATCACAGAATCCTTTAGGTTGGAATAGACTTCTGGAGACTATCTATTTGGAAAACCTGTTTAAAGCAGAGCCAGTCCTGACATTAGATCAAGATGCTCCAGCTAAGTTTTTAAAATCTCCAAGGATGGTGTTACAGGGGAATTGGGTGGGGTAACCACAAAAACAGAGCCATACATCTCATATAATCCAAAAGTTCTTAACTTTCTGATTAATAGGATGGACATAGTAGCTGAGCAATGATTTCTGCTCCAGGATTTCTATTCAGCCGCATACACGCACCTCACACACTCACAGGTCAGAACCCAGCTCCTCTGGACCAGTCGGCATAGCCCTGCACCACCTGCCAGGGGGAACGCCCTAACCGATCCATGTGTGGGGTCTTGGCTGGCAGCTTGGTCCTAAAACAGAACTATTCTGCCTCAGGCTCTGCCTTTTACATGTCTGGACATGTTTTCATGGTGTTTCTCTCTCTTCCCAGCTGCTAGGACTATTGTCTTCATTATTTATTGCTTTCTAAATTAGCTTGCAAACATAAGCTGTCAACGGCCTTGCTAATCACACAGCCTCAGGCCAGTCTCTTTGACTTTCTCCTTATCTAAGACCAGTTACTGATTGTCCCTAGGGATTCTGTTACCCAGGCAAGCCGGGCAGATGCAGTCAAGGTCTCATTTGCAGTGCTTTTGATTATACTTATGAATTGATGTTTTGGGGTTTTTTTCTCCTTATATCAGTCAGAATTTCTCTTGTTGTAATATGTAGCATTGTTTCTTGTCTTCTGTTGTGCATCTCTGAGAGGTGACTGGTTTTATTTTCTCTATAAATTGCCATTATACAGTAGAGGACAGCAAATAGATTCCCTTTACCATGTCGGCCTTCTGCTGACTCATGATCATTCTGCTTAAAAAGAAAAGAAAGTAAAAGCAAATAACCAAAGATGGCATAAAAAAGCATTCTGCATTCTCCAGAGATAAAATAGCAATTTGTGCACATAGCAAAATTTGATCTTAGAAAAACATATGAAAAAGAAAACTTTAATTTAGGGATTAGGTTTCTTTTGACTTCTTTGTTGTTCATCTTTCTTACACGTAATTGCTCAGTACATTCGTGAGATGATTGTCAAATTCTCAGAAGTCTATGAGAGGCCATTAAGAAGCCTTCCAAGAATAAGAACGAGTATGAATGTTCTCAGATGTATTAATTCCATTGAATCCATCCAAAAATCATTCAGTACATGAGAAGAGGACATCTACAGCCTTTATACAAAAATTTCCAGTAAAGACTGGCTAAGAGGCAATTTCATTTTAGCAGCTGCTATAGTGCAGAGCTGAAATTTCAATATGAAGGATTATTAAACCAGACACATATGCCTGAAACAGTCAATTAGAGTCAGAAATGTAGAATACGGGAACCCTCATGTTTTTCAGATGTTCTCAAAGTTTGCTGTTTAATCGAACTTACTTGAATTACTAAAGCATACCTTCAATAGTGGTGGTAAAACAGGCATTTGGTTACATGTGGGAAGTCTTATATATACACCAAATACGATAACCATTCCCATGTGACCTCATCCAGTGCTTTAGCTTTCTACAAAACATTTTCTCTCATTAAAAAAAAGTTGCTAAAAGTTACTTACTTTACTGTGGTACTGTGAGAAATAAATGATTAAGTTCATTTACTAGTTTTGAAAACATAAGTTGCCATTTAAGTTTGAAGTATATGATCATCATTTTCAGTCCCTTAGCACTGAAGTAAAGTTCATCTCTGTATAAATGTATAGGCAAAATCCACTAATGTTCCCCCATCTGTCGTATTAAACCGCAAGGCTGACAGCAAGAAATAATACAATTTTCTTCTGCTTGAGTTAATGAAGCCAAGTTTTTGTGTCAAGTTAACCTGGAAAGACAGTTCTGAAGGCAAGTCACAACAAGCCACAAGATTTCCACAAGAAGATCATGGGAAAATATGCTTCACTAGAGAAGTTTTACAATGGATCAGAAGTGCTATACCTAAGCAGTTATGTCTTGAATCAACATGTTTGGTAGCTACAATAAATTAAAGCAATAACATTTTATATTTTAAATGAACTTGTGCTGTAATGTATGCTTGAGTGTGCGGACAATGATTAAGACCATAATTACCTGGAGAGAGTTAAGCAAACAAGCTAACCTGAAATACCTTTAAATTAATTATGAAATATCATCTATCCAACTTTTGGAAATAGAAAGATGACATTTCAGAGAATTATTTTTATTTCTCCAGGAACATGGCAACTGAATGAGATCTGTGGTCTGCCTAGTCCTCCATCAGTGCCAGAATCTGACTATGCAAAACGTTTGTAATGCCCCCTGGCAGGGGATAGTATCAGACTCTTTGTAACTTGTAATCTGAAGCAAGGCATATAGATTTTGATTTGATTTAGATTTTACAGAAGAAATCATTATCAATTCTAGTAGCAGTTATTTCCTTCTTTTATTTTAGGCTGTAAGTAGCCTAATATGGGATTCATTTCACTCTACAGCAAACTGAAACTTCAGTTTGTGTGTTGTTTGTCTAAATGACAGAGAATAGACACCCCAACGGACAATCTACATTTAGAAGGCAGAAAAAAGATTTTAAGATTCTCATTGCAATTCACTTTAAATAGACATAATTCAGTGTAAATGGTGAAGTAATCATTGTTTGCTGAAAAAAATAATCATACCATACATGCAGGATCACAAAAATGCTTGTACAGATTTCCACAGGTTTCTCATCTCTGATTACAATGGAATATATTAAAAAAAAAATCCTCAATCTCCAAATCATATAAAAAATTTGCAGAGTTGATTGTGGAGTCCTGTCCTGCTGAGCTAGATATCTTCTTAGTTTACTATGCCTTGGAACCTGACATTAGAGCATTTCCCCAACACAATACAAGGAGGACAAACAACTATTTAGATCAGGTACTAAAAGCAAAGTAGCTTTGATGACATGGAGTTTTGTTGCAGCTGAAGCCTATGCTGCTCGTGTTCTACTGAAGGTATTATCTGTTAGCTAAACTAGCTCATTTACGTCTACATGAACTGTAGCACAGCTCTGGAAAGGAGAAGCAGAGATAACATTAATTTATCTTGTGGATATTGTAATTGGCTGAAGGTAAATTTTTGGAGCCTGAATACTCTCCAAAGGCTTGAGACAATAAAAGTCTTGAGACAACGTGAGTGTATAACAGCATCATAAAAACAGTGTTATCAGCAGGTTACCATTTATAAAATCCAGAACTTCACTTTGGAGTGCACTTAATCATACCTTAATCCATCTTAGCTCAGACACAGGCAAAGCGTTTACTTAAGTTCTGCTGCACTTCAAGAGAAATATGAAACAACTGGAGAGAATACAAAGAAGATTAAATAGAATGATCACAGGTCTAAGAAACATTTATTGTAACAATATACACATAATTACATAACAGTAATAGTAATATATATTATAGAATCATAGAATTGTTAAGGTTGGAAAAGACCTCTAAGATCATGAAGTCCAACCGTCCAGCCATATTCTACATGTCTATACCGGATAAGGTAAACGAGACATAAATTCAAATTGCAATAAGGAAAATTCACGTTAGGTATTAAGACGAGGTTTCTATGGACAATTTCACTATGGACAGCGGAACACAGCAGCCAAATGCATATGAAATTTTTAGGAATAAAGCTGACAAATACCTGTCAGAAGTCACAAGTAGCTGATCCTACCACAGACAGGGAGGGGTCCAGATGTTCTTTCCAGGTTCCTTCCAGCTCTGCTGCACTATTACAGAAGAGAATTTTGTGAGGATGCAGGTATGAGCTCATGTGTTTTCTGGAGTAAAATGAAAGTACTTTACCAACTAAGGCTTGACTAAACAAAAAATGGACATTAAATTTCAAATGTTTTTATAGATTCTGGTGTTTTAATCAAAGGTGATTCTTTGGATTTCAGAAGAAGGAATGCCTTTGCAAGGGATATTATGGTGGCGTAGATTTATTAGATATTCTGTCATACAGTTTTGGAGCACCTTGTAAACATTCTGTAGATTTAATGAAAAGGTGAAATATTATAAATTAGCTAAAAGGCAGACAAGTAGATATGACAGTCCAGGTTAGGTATACCTGAGCTTAGATGCTTTTTTATTCTGCATAATTCTGCACAACGAACCTGTGCTTATCCCCTTTGAAAAGCTAACTTTCCCATAAAAAGCTAAAATCTTAAAAAAAACCATAACTGTTTTTATAATAACAACTAAAGATTTTACACAAGAAACTTGCTGGTGTTTTTGCTAACTGAAGGCAACATTTTTCTATCTCTTAACAGAAAGGGGGAGAATGTGACATCATCTCCAGAGCTCGAAGAATAAGAAATTAACCATTCTTTCCTCTGAGCTAGTCCTGCAGGACTTGTATAGATTCCCTCTACAGAACTACTTGATGTATGTATTTGTGTGTTTGTATACAGACGTTAGATCGTGGAAGGCACGCTGGACCTCTGTACAACGATTGTGCTGCTATTGTAACAGTAATTCTCTTTTCAGGAAATGATTCAGCTAATTCTCAAACACACAGCACTGATACGAAAATTAACATTTCTTCTCGTCTCATTTTTTGATGTTTATCCTTAGTGGCACTTCTGGCAATACTACTAGCAGTATCTTAAGCAATGTGAAATGCTGCCAATTGAATATAGTCTTTCTTCTATGTTTTACCCAGTAGTTTGTATTTTGATTTGATTCATGAGGCACATGTAGCCATAAAATCATACACAAAAATTTCCAGAAAAGGCCACTGATTTGAGGTCACTCCATCCCAGACGCCCTGAGGCACAGTTTCCAGAAACAAGTGGAAATTAGGACACCAGTCACACCAATGTCATTTGGGACTCAGTTGCATTACAGCCTCCTTTAGCCCAGGAACTGTCCTCCACGGATCAGATTTTCAAAGACATTTAGCATTTATAGCTTTCAATACCTACAGATAAGCTAGGGTTGTGAAATAGAAAAATGAGCAACCATTTTGGAAAAACTGGGTTATATATATTAGAGTTGTAAAGTATTTAATGAATTATTCAGTTCATCTTCTCCAAAGTTTTGATTCGCTGCTTTTCGTTAGGGCATCTGAAATGGGCACCTGAAATAATTCTGAAATAGTTGTATAGTCCATGGTTTGTTTTTCTAAAGAACAGGTTAGAAAGGGCTGTGTTTCTCCCACCAGAATTTCTAGAAGCCGCTTTCTATTTGCAATTTTAAATCCTCACCTTTACTTTCAATAGCTCAATTGTTAATTGTTTAATAAATAAAACAAAAAAATATGTTCAACTCATAAAGTTGAAATTCATTCTTTTAATGTCTAAATAATCAGGTTCAAATAATTGACTGCTGTTCACTACCAGTGAACAGACTCACTGACTTCAGAGGGATTACTTCAAATGCTCATTTGTATCTTTAATGTAAATAAGTTCTTTCTTTTAATTGCAAAGCAAAACTATGAAATTATGAAGTAACTCATTCAAAACATATAGTTATGCTAAAACTCTCTTACGGAAAGGTGTGGTTTTATTCTAATTAATACCACAATTACCTGCAGAATTGTACATTCCTTGACAGTTGTCATTCATGGAAACTTCTAAGAGAAAAATTTAGCTTTTAAACAGTCTGTGAGCAGATGATTCTGATCTGAAGTCTCAGCCCAGCAGAAAAATCTACCCAGAATTTTAGTCCAAGCACAAAGAAATATTTTTATAGTTAAGGATATTCTGTCAGCTTGCCTTCTGAGTTACACTGATGTTGGGAATTTCAAACTGAATCTGAGCTAAGAAGTCGGTGAACTGGCAGGGAGACCAATCTGCATTGTTATGTCCAAGGAGACTCACTTAAAAATGAACAGGACTAATATCACTTGGAAATTCTCTGGGTCATAGTCAAATTAAATTCCTTGAATCAAAAATCTAGTAGCAAAATTAATGTACCTAACTATTATGCCACTTAACAAACTATGCTTAAAAAAGAATATTTTCTATTAATTTAATTTTAATTCAAGACAACAACCACCTTCTGTTCAGCAGCGCCTTTTGGTCATTCTTGTTTCATATTTACGCACTCTATGTGATTCCTTGGGAATCAGTAGTTTTATCTGAAATTGCAGTAGCAGAAGATGTAGAGAAGTATAAGTAAAAGCACTGTGAGAAGGACAACCAAACTTTTTTCCCAGTAAATTATCTTTTCTATAATTGGAGTTCTTTCCATATCTAATCATCTGTTCTCACGTACCAATCAGAGTGACTAGACTGTATGTACAGTACCAGCTTGAATCTTTGCAGTATTTTGCTTTTGCTCACAGTATCAAAGGCAAGGAACTGTAAATGTAATTCGCTTAAGATAACATTTAGAGCACTTGGAGATTAGGGAACTAACCAGGCATTTCACAGTATTATTTTTAAACAACTTCTATACCTGTCTTCTATGATTGTTTGCATAAAATCATCACATTTTGTTATAAAGTTTAAAGTCTGAGTTTAGGGAATCTGCTTTCATACATGCAGGCAGGAACGTGCTGGTTATTCATATTGTGGACCAGATGCTTTACTCTCAAAGTATTTTAAGCTTTTCATACAGATTTATTACAAATTACTGTTGTGACAACATCAGTTACTTGACTCATTTAAGTAAGAAAACAATGATATTTAGAAAGAGACAAGTACCTTTCAGTTTCACAGTTTCTTTCTCTACTCGAAGTCAGACAAAACTCTGATCTGTTTGCTGGCATTTATCCTGTCCATAAGGCTGTGAAAAGTTTGATAACTCGTTATGTCTCATTTTCTGACTGGGTCTGGGACTGAGAGGGCCAGAGATGCAAAACTTCTGGATGTTTCATTCAATATTCCTGGCACTGGAGACACAGAAATCCATGTTTGTACTTTTTAATTCTAAATCAGATCCTATCTGCCCAAGTAACAGGGTAAAAAATTTTTGTACTGCTTCTCCCACCTGTCCCATGGATCCTTCTACAGACGGATAATTAGGCCCTGGCATTAAAAAAAGGTTTAGCATCTATTTTTCACCAAAGGAGGCAGCGACAGGATATTTACTGCACTTGCATTACTATTACTATTCAATAGTTTTGCATTGTTTGACTGAAGTATATGACTCTCTGGAAAACATAAAAATGAAACCAGTGTCCTGAAATAACCTCTCCCATGATTCATGTGCTCATTTAGGTTCGTAGGAAAATGTGGCATTAAGAACTTTTATCCTGAATAGTGCTTGCGTTTCGCCTAGTGCTTTAAGTCCTTGCAACGTGTGTTGTGGCAGCTCAGTCCCCCATTGTACTGCAGAGTGCTGATGTTCACTTTTAACCAGGAGTGAATACTGGGGCTCAAAGAACTCGACCTCCAGATTTCAAAAATACACAGTAACTGTTTAAAACAACCCTGCCATTTTACTGAAGCCTGAGATTAATTTATGAATGAGATTCCAATGTGTCAGAGAAAGAGCAATCCATCAAAAAAATAGCTTAAACAGCCAGCAAAGCACTTAATAAAATGTAACAGATGGTAATTTCTATGTGCTTTCTTTCTAAATTTAGGATTTCTTTTATCAGCCTTTCCAGCAGCAGTCCTGAGCTGTCTTTATTGTATCTGATGGTTATTTATTTTCTATTCCTTTTATATAATTAAACAAACACCATTTGAAATCTGCTACTGGTGGAGGAAATGAAGTAAACAAATGCATTATCAGACTAAATTCCTTCCTCGGTGTGAATCAATATTTGATATATTGATCTAATTTTATAAATTAATTCTGGCCATTACTGTATCCAATTGCTCTTTCAAAAAACATCAGATACTGAACAAATGCCAGATTGAAAAAATAACAGTCATTTCCGAAATCATCAGAATAACACATGTTCAGGTATTACTTTCTAGGCCTGAAGTCAAAGAACTGGGACAACATAACAGGAGCAAATCAAGCTGTGAACTGAAATGTATGTATTAAAATGTGAAACAAATAAATATTATTGAGCACTGAATAAAAATTAAAAATCCATAACCTTGACATTTTCTGGTAAAATGGTGTTGTCACCTCTTTTCTGAAAATATAGTCCTGTAGAACAGATTAATTCATCTTTTGATAAAGAATCATTATTCATGACATTTCTTGAAAAATTCTAAACCTTACCGATATTTCTGGAATCAAAAATCTTGAGAAGATAGACTGTGATTGAAAGGCTTCTTAATTTATTTTTTTAATTTGAATATCACTGTCTTTTAAAGTGGTCTGTGTTGAAAAGAGATTTTCGAACAAAATGTAAATAAATGCTTGCAAAACTTTGCATTTATGTAAAATGACTTAATTGAAGAATTGTAACTACAGAAATATGTGTAACAAATGAGCCAGAATTTGTCTTTCTTTATTACATGTGTTAAACAAAACAAAAATGTAAATACTAAGTTGTTATCTGCACTGTTGTCTGTTACTTTTTCCATCAGTTATATACCACTCATGAAGATGAGGATAAAACAGAACTAAAATTAGTAGTCATGCATTTGAATAATTATTAACAAGTATCAGGGCTAGCAAAATACTTATCAGAAATTGAAAATAAATATTCAAATTTAATAAATATATTCGCAATTTTAAATGCCCCATTTCCAGCATAGACTGGTTTAGCTCAGAATGTCCTCGCGTATTTGAAGTTCCCGGCACAGCAGCTCAGGGAACGGCTGGCATTTTAAGAAGGATGCTATTGCTCCATCTATTGACAGATTTGTAACATATCAGGCTTCAAGTCTGAAGGTGAACAACGTACTTTCTGAATCTACCCAACTCGTGTAGCCAAAAAAATTATAGTCATCCTCGAGTCAAATTCTATTCACCCCTCTGTTCTGATTTTTCAGCACATCACTGGTTTAATACAATTCACGATCTTTTCAGACAGAAGCCGCACATTGAAAATAATGCTGTAATAAAGATCAGAAGAAATAGAATGTAGGAGATGCTCTCCTTCCCAAATGACTGAAGTCATCCCAGTGTCCATCCCATACCTGGTTGCTTCCTCTTGCAATAAAATCCTCTGTGATCACTACTGTTCGCGTAGTTTTTCTACCTTATTCTTGCAGTTGCTCTTGAGAATTTTTATGACCTTTCTATCCTTTAGTAGAACCCTTCCTTCTTTTCAAACCCTGTTCAAGCTATCCTCACAATTTCCAGTAACAGCGATCTATCTCAATGTCCTCTTCCCCACAATCATTTTCTTAAATTGTGCTTTTTCATTTTCAGCGGTACGCATCCATAGCACCTTCACTTACTAAGCGGTGGGAAAGGCAACAGAGCGAAAAATGCTAGAAAACCATGCCCTCCAGAAAGATGGGGTTTTGTCTTTCCCAGGTGCTCCCTTTCCAGTCAGGTCAGGAAGTGGAAAAAATAGCTCCATGGCTCATTGATTTTCAAATTCCTTTTTGTAGTGTTTGTTCTACATGGAATAGTGAAATGAAAAAAGCCCATCACATTCATTCTGGAACCTATCTAGTATCTGCTATTAACAGAAGGTTTTTTTGGATTTCACAAGTTAAATCGCAGCCCTTTCTAGTGCATGTGAAGAGACTTATCTTGCATGTGTGCATATTATTTCTGCATGATGCATTGTACTTTGTCCGTTTGTATATAACATTTGTAGAATGTAAAATAACATAAAATGCTTTGAAAACTGGTGCAACAGCCTAGGTTTCATGAAAGAAGAAGTAACAGGAGGTCTCTTTTCACTGTCTGGAATATAGAGCTGCTCTTTCCCATTTAATAGTTATTTAACAAGACCTGGTGTAGTTAGGAACATGTTATTATCCAATAGACTTGAAACCAAGTTTAAAGTGACAGCTTGATATGAAGACAGCCAAAAGTAAGAATTTAATGCTTCTCATTTTATTCTCTTTCATTCTGGAGCTGAATATTTAATAGGTTTCACACTTGCAGATTTTCTCTCAAGTTGTAATCAGATCCAATCCATATTATAATTTGAGATTTTATCCTGCTTTCTGAAATCCATTTTCAAGAATATGAATTAAGACAGGTGTGGTGGCAGCTAGCAAAAGGAAAACAACAAATCATAATAACAGTAAGAATGTCTTGCATTTAGTAAATTCCTTATATCAATGTTTAAAACTAAAGGAGCTCAGAAACACCAAAGACCATTAAGTCACTAAAAGTAATTTGTTCCACGTTTAGACTTGAATTTTGACAATACCTGTTACTATTTTACTTAAAACAATGTATTTGTGATATAATTTATTAAATAATACACAAAGTTAATATCTTGCAACTCTACCCTTTGAGGAACTACCATTTCACAGTACAGTAACATCTAGTTTTCCAATTCCATTTATCTTCCAATGAGGTTTGTAGTTATCTGCCATAAAAAGACAGCTAGCCAACATCTGATATGACACACAGGGAAACACCAGGCCACTCACAGTCATGTTTGTTGCTTCAGAGTGCTTAACTTCTGTGTTTATAGAGCAAGAAACAAAGGATCCTTCTGTAATCAACAATCAACTTAATGTCATGTTAACAGCATGCTACATTTTGCAGCCATGTACATCTTCTGGTTTTCTTTTTTTGAAGTAGATAACATTGAGGGTCAAAAAGAGATATTAATGGGCAATTGGTCTATCAGTAAAAAAAAGCTGTCAGAATTTGCATCTGTGTTAGAAATCAATACGGTGATGTGGAAACCAAGTTATGCTGCTCAGAGTGGGGGAGTTGGTACAGCACAAAAGTGTAACTGTGCAGAATTAATGGACCACTTGCACTTCATATTGAGTTGTCTGTACTTTTTATCTCAAAGTTTTATCATCCTTGTTTTGCTTTCAGGATAAAGCCTTGAAGATACCCAAAGGAATCTAAAGATACTACTTGTTGACTGTGAATTTTGTGACAGTTAATAAATAACTGATCCATGATGAAATAGGTGCTCATCTGAATAAAAACTTCTCAGGAAGAGAACTACAAATTAGGACAACGGAAAAAACCCTGACACTGTGCCGCAAAAGACTTAAGGGCCTTAAAGATAAACACAGGATCTGAATTCTTGCAATCCTCATTAGAATTAGCCAGAACAAGAGCCCTGAGAAGAAGGCTGCCAAGTTCATGTGAATGTCAGTGCCCAAAAGTACAAATTATTCACACCAAAGTAGCCCAATTTTGCCAGTGTATAAATTTTGTAAAATTCCAGCTTCACTTCTGAAAGCCTTCCAGAGCTTTGTTAATTCTCTCAAATCTGCTTTTCTCTAGGTTTACATCTACCGATAATGATTTTCTCCTGGCTCCTCTCCACAGACTTACCACTTTAAGTCTCTGATAAAATCCTTCTTATTACACTGGCATGTAATTTCTTGAACGAAGACCAAAAAAACAAAAGGCTTGCTGACCTACAAAGCTGCTAGATAATCTTCTGAAGGCAAAGGAGGGAAAAAGGAAGTTCTTTGATATTTTATAACATCAGTGAGTGATGTTTGCAAACCCAATATCAAAATAACACCTCTAACAAGGAACAGGAAAAAAAGGCATATTTTATGCAAATTCAATCAAAAGCTAACCAAGTGATAGGAAAGTTGAGGGCACATAATTGATATGAAGACTCTCAGAAAGAGGGTGTGAATTGGCTGGGGTGCGTGTTAGTCCTGGGTGTGTCGGCTAGGTACAACATTTTTGTTGGCACAAGTGGGCTTAGCTATCAGTAAGATCTGCATGGGAACGCATCTTAATCATGCTTTAAAAATAGCTAGAAAGCATGGTAGCTGGATTGTGTCTATACAGGTATAGCCTATTATCATTCTCAATTTTCATATATTTTATGAAAATATTTTAAGCAGTCTCAGATATAACTGCATTTGGGCTGTTTATTCATGGCTGAGAACATTTCACCAAAGCTCAGAAACTAGGACAAACATAACTGTGTTAGCTGTAGTTGAGCTACACTTCTGCTACCCATGCTAGCACAATTCTAGCTACTTAGAATGCTAGAGTCCATGCAGTATCTAATTGTGTTTGATATTCATCTTACAAGAGCTGCAGGCACTCTACACCTCAGAAAGGCTGAATATCGGTTTACCTATTGCATTCAGAATTGTCCTACAATTATTTCAGAAAATTTCAACAGATCCTATTTTGGAAGGATTTTTAGGAAAGGGTCACACCCATCAGAAATTTACAGCAGAACATTACAGAATTTACAAAGTTTAAGGAGATTTGATGTAATTGCTTTGAATGCCAGTGCAAAGATCCGTAACAAAAAAATCACTGGAAACACTGCATTCCAGAAGTCTCTATATCAGTTTAGATACTATTAAGTTGCATTAGAAAATGAAAATAGTTTCAATCTGAAGAGCGCACAGCTCATAAATTTTACCTAGCTCATCTAAAAAATATCCAGGCTTTTTTTCTGGGGGGAAATGTCAAAAGAACAGGTTATGTTTTTAAAAAGACTTCTGGTTTATAATTAAGGAAGGTGCATCTTCCACTGACAGGATATGAAGTATAGAGCCAGTGTCAGGTCAAAAATCTTCCATATCCAAACAAAAAGAGTTAATATACATACAAATGAAGAAATCTGTTTCGCCCACACATTAAAGCATCACTGTCTACTGATAACAGTGAGTCTGGCACACATAATGCTAATTATCTGTATAAGTAATTGCACAGTCAAGAGCTGAGTGAATTTTATTTCTGGATAAGAAAAACCACAATTTAAGCAGAGAGCTGCCTGGCTAAAGCTGTTATAAATCGACTTCTAAATTAAATTCCAAGACAAAAAAATAGCATCTTTAAATATTTCTAATGAAAAAAAGTAACCTTGAACTCATGTGATTTAGTCAACATTCCACTGATATAACACCACTTACTCACTCTTCTGCTGATTCTTTGTCATTTGTTCTTCAGTATTAATCTCGTGGATAGGAGCTGTCAACATTGTTAAAAAAAGAAAAAAAAGAGGAAGCTCTGAGAAAAATCTGTGGATACACCAAAAATACAGGTAAAATGGAAATATTATGTGACTTGTGAGTATATAATCAGTATATGTGGTTTTTATTGTCAACTTTAGATTAGCTGAAAACCAATAAAAAACTCTCGAACATTTTCATGTTTCTTTCCAAGTTTATTTTTTTCAGTGTAGGTGATAAAAAAAAAAAAAGAAGAAAGGGGATTTACAGCAGTGCTATGATGACCTCTTGTGGTTAAATAATATAAGCATTTTGTTTCACAGTTTCTCATAAAACTTTCAGTATTGCAGATTAAATTCTGCTCTTAGATCAGAATAGTTTTGTGTTGCTAATTCTGTTTAACCTGAATTAACTTCTCCTCCCAAACACACTGTCAGTATTTGTTTATCTTAGTGCTAAAAAATTATTTTTAAAATCTCTCAACCTTTGCAGTCCACAAACTTAACAGGTGAGAGTATCGTATTTTCTCACATGGTAATTTGTTGAAGACAATTCACAGCTCTATATAAATAAGTTCATTAATATAAAGAGCTATATTTTTTTAATCAAATCTTACCCACTACAAAATGCAAAGAAATCATATGGTACTAGCCACTCATTATAAGAAATTACAAAAAAACATACCGAACCTGCTCTTTTATATATATTTTTCATAGAAAAATTTAGCGCATTAGCTAAATATATGCATCGTGTCTAAATAGGTGCTAAAACTGTTTTCTTCCATCAATTTTTCTTGTAACAAAAAATCAGAGAACCAAGCATTTCCTGATGTCATTGAATGCAGTCGATTAACCTGGTTCATATCATCTGAGACCTTGTCCCCTAACAGACAAAATCACTCAGGATTTTAGCCTAATTTTGCCATTTCCTGAAATCATTCCAAAATACACATATTTCATGAAACAACTTTGCTGAGTGATAGTACTTCCAGTGATGGTCCTGATAGTCTTTATGGATCTTGTGGCAGCACTTTCTCACTGGAGGATCACCCGTGGTGGTGGTATTTGCACCTGCCAGGCAGTCTTGACATGACCCCGAACCTTACTAAGTTTAGGACCTATTGCAAAGCCATCTCTGCACTGGCTCTGCTGTCTGTCATTTTGGAAGCTCGTTGGCAGTGTAATCTTGGATTGCTACCAGCTGGATATGTGCCACTTTCTGATACGCTGTGTTTGCAGCTGGGGGAGGCCTGAATTCAGCTGCTGCAAGATATTACTTGTTTATGTAACACACACTTTAGAGGCGTGTGGGTTAAAATCAAACATTGTTCTTAGTGTACACAATAATGAGTCCCTCGTATTATTAATTCTCCTTGTTTCTTTTCCTTGAAAAAAATTAATAACAGAGGCTGTTGAGCGAAACACGCTAGAACAATGATGATGACAACAACAAAAAAGTAAGTTTAAGTCAAAATGTGGTTATCTTCACCTGTCGGTAAGGAAGTACTGACAGTGGTCACGTATCCTGAAAAATCTCCCTGGCTTTTGAAACATCACCAAGAAAATTCTTCTGCTGGTCTGGAGCGCTGCTGGCATGCAGACCTGGGAGACAGAACCAAGTTGTTGGCGTGGGGGAGGGAGCTGTTTTACTTCTGTGGTCTAATAGGCCTAGTCTGTCTCATTTTTCTTCTGCTGGGTTACTTCTGTAATGCTATCAGCTGATTGATTTAAAACTCGGTTTTAAAGCCTCATTTATGAGGAGTCAACTTCAATACTCTAGGCACCATTTAAACTCCCAACTAATTACAGTCTGCATATCTGAGCATGTGATTTTTTAAATGTCTAAATGCTGTTGTTATTTCCCTTGCAGTTGGTTCGAGGCATGGTAATAACCAGCCTGAGACAATTTTAACTTGACCCTCCAGGTGCAGCAGCATTACTCCCTTGGCTGCAGCTCGTGGCCACTTCTTGCCCCTCGCAGACTCCTGGCCGACCAGCCAAGAATCCGGCCAGCTAATGCTGGGCCAGGAGCAAGGCGGTATAGACAGGAATCGCTTGGTGAGTACCAAGCTGTCATCAGTCTCTCACCTCTCAGCATGGCAGTGAAAGTCGCATAGTCACAGCTTTGTCCCATGGCTGACAACTTGCAACTCTCGCTGCAGCCCCATTTCAGCACAAGGGATCAATGGAAAACACCAAGTCGCGCGTCTTCTGCTGACACAATGCCCCAAATGCATTCAAAGCACTGAAAACTGAGTCTAAGTGTTGAGATGTGGATGGCAGAGAGCTGTTGTAGATTCTGTTGCTGGTGTTAACCCTCCAACCACACAGTAGTCTTCAGGCACCTGATTGCAACGTTCCTGAGCTCCAGTTAACAACATATCTAAAGATCATCTAGTGTGCAATAAGACTTTCCCTTCCAGCAAGGCTTGCAGACATGTGTTGCACAGGCGTGTTGCATACACTAGTGAATTTAGTGAGAAAAAGGGCTTTCTGTGTTGATTACAGACGCATAGCCACTTTGAACTGTCAGCTTTGGGGCACCTAAATCTCCAAGGCAGCAGACTTCACAGTTCAGTATAAAAGTCACTAAGAGATAAAATAGATTTAGCAGTTTTGAGTTTAAATTGAATCAAAATCAGGAAGTCTAAAAAGGCTCTAAATCTGTGTTATTCACATCAAGAATGCTATTTTTATAGTCTTCATTTTCTAAGAGGAAATATATGAGTTATTTCCACATCTTAGTGACTATAATCAGAGTATTTTGATTGGAACTTGGGCAAATTCTAGTTTTGTGGTAAGTTTTGAATACTCATTTTAAAGGCTAATGAAAGTCCAACCCTTCAAAGACCTACAGGCATGATCTAACATTCACTGTATTATTAGAAGAATCTTATAATTCATATACATATATACTGATAAAGATGAGCAGCAGAAAATTTCCAGCAGTCAAAAACATTAAAAATACCCATATACAGAAACACTAAAAAAAACACCTAAGTTGCTTGAAAGAGCCATATTGTACCACAGCCCACCACTTTAGTGCAGAAATATTTTTTCAATAGGTATTCACAGATAACTTCCTGCTTATCATATATTTAAGAAATGAGAAAATCCTGTC
The DNA here is from genome assembly GCF_030867145.1 of Opisthocomus hoazin. Taxonomy (NCBI): domain Eukaryota; kingdom Metazoa; phylum Chordata; class Aves; order Opisthocomiformes; family Opisthocomidae; genus Opisthocomus; species Opisthocomus hoazin. The sequence continues at coordinate 32,006,356 of NC_134416.1, read as the reverse complement.
AAGCTTTGTAATATGCCTTCTCATTCTCCAGTCAGTACAGAGCATTCTTGTAAGCAACAGTTAAATCTTACACTTCCTTTTTGGCTTCTCTTTCAGCAAGAATGGGTCCATTTTCTGGCTCTGACAGGAGGGAGTTGGATTTGCTGGCTGGCTATTGTGTAAGCATCAACTGTACTGGAACTACACCAGGAGCAAGAAACAGGAAGAAACCAGTTGGTAAAACACAATCATAGGCTGGCAGGAAATCAGTGACTATTTGTCACTCCTTCCAAAGAGAAGGAAAACAGTTGGTGGCACATACTCAGTACCATCAAGTATCCCGCAGAGAGATTAAATCTCCTTTTCTCCATGCCAGGATACTCAGAGTTTTACTTCAATGTTGACCATGGCTACTTGGAAGGTCTGGTCCGAGGGTTCAAAGCCGGCATCTTGACAAGTGCAGACTATGTCAATTTAGCACAATGTGAGACACTAGAAGGTAAGTCTGCTGGTTTCTTTTATTCAGGAAGAAATAGTGTTGCTTAGACCTTTGAAGAAGGGAAGGTGAAAGACTGAAGTATTGAGAACTTATCCTAAAAAACAGAGATAAGCCTGATGTCCTTTGAAGAACTGTTCTCATATTTAAGTTAATAGCTTTAGAAATTACCCTGGGATTGTACAGACTGTGATCTGCAAAGCCATCCAGATGATGGGTTTCTGTAGTTTACTGATAAGGTTTGGAAATCTCATCCATAGAGTTCCTATGGAGATCGGTAACATTCTCGCAGATTTTAACCAAGTTACAGAACTGTTTAAACATAGAAGTTTCATATCATTTCAGCTTGACAAAATAGTTCCCAAGATCTTATTAAAAGCTTACTATTTGGCTCTGAGTTTCTCTGCAACAGACATAAGTTTAATACTTTATTACTTCATGAGTTTCAGGTCAGTGGGGGACATTTTACTTACCAGGAAGAGAAAACTAGACTTCACAAAGATAAAAGAGAACAATTCTCAAGCTTAAAAGAAAGGAAAAAAAAAAAGTTTTTTTCAAGGTGACTTTGTCACAGTAATAAAGAGAACACACACTAGTTTCCAAAACAGCTTTCTGTGGCCAAGACTGGTCACAGCCTGATGAAGACAGACTTGTACAAAGAATCATATGACATACCTCTAGACACTTGGCAGGAAAAAAGAAGTGACAGAAAAAAATCACCTTTCTAAAAGAACGTAAGGTTTCTTTCCCTGTCTCCAAAACAAAAGCTACGATTGTACACTGAAATAATTTCTATAACATGCAGTATATTAGATTAATTTGAAAAAGGAACAAGGAGAAATAATAAGTTTACTCTGTTTTAAGCATTGGTTACTTTGTATATCCAGTAATGGATTTGGGGAAACGAGAAGTGCAGAACCTGGTGATTCCCATATACAACTGAGTTTTGAGGCTGTCTAAACTATTGATATAATAATAACAGAAGTCTAGGAAGGTTGCTTGCCATTCGTCTTGCGGATTAAAACAACTACATTTAACTAGATACATGCAGGTATTTACCTGTCAGCAGGATAAAGTTCCTCTCACAGCTAAATAAGAGATTGTCAGTACAGTCCCTGGGATCTAGAGACTATTCAACTGATCAAGGGCACGTAACTACTTCAGCTGATAAGCTGGAGAGCTGTATCAGCTCTTTGTTTCATACAATGGCAGAGACACACAGAACACATGTATACACTTACTCTGGGACTGAAATCTATTCCTTATGTCAGCTGGACAAAATCAAGTTTCTGTAGCCTATTTGTACCAGCAGTTGCGATCTATGCAACCTACAGACTCTACAGACACTCTTGATATTGTATTCAATTGTTTGAGTCAAAAAGTCTGGCTCCATGAATATACAGACTTCAGAAAAAGCTAACAGAGCTTCAAACATCTATAAAAGACACAAAGAACAGAACGATGGAATTATTAAACCTTGCTCTTACTCCGCTTGCAAAGGAGCTCAATAAATGATGTCATCAAAGGAGCTCAATAAATGATGTCATCAAAGGCTCCATGAAGAAAAAAAACCCCATAAAATCCCAGTTACTTATGAATAAGATGAAAACATACATGTTTAAATATTTTTAAAAACATACAAGGATTTTGCTCATCCTTCCCAGAATAGTTGCTCATGTTCAGTAAAGGAAAGCTATCTAAATATTAAGTCATGCTAAAAGAAAGTTATTTACAACCAGGAATTAGTTTTCAAACATTTCTGAGATATATAAACCTTCAATAATATTAAGAGCATGCAACATATGGACAGATCACAATAGAGAGAGAAACTCCTAAGTAAGATTCACAGTAGAAAGAACAATGACTCCTTATTTTTTGAACCTTCTTCTTTCTGATGTTCATTCAATTTTACAATGCAAATGATTTCAGCAACAGAAGCAGCAGCCTTCATCAACCTGCCTACAAGCACATCTCTACTACCCACTATCACTTCCCTTTCTTCTCTGTTTAGCTACATCTCTTTCTCCATTGTAACATTTCTACTTCTTTTAGGCAGCTAACAGATTTCCACCAGTTTTTTACTAAATGTGTTACTTATAATGAAAATATGAGAGGCATTGGATTTTCACATGAGGCTAAATACACTTATCTCTCTGCACATACAGTATGCTGTAATATTGAACTTGCACCACGAGTGTATCACAGAATCACAGACGGGGTTGGAAAGGGACCTCTGTGGGTCATGTAGTCCAACACCCCTGCCAAAGCAGAAATGGTGGACCATACCATTTCTGGTGGTATGGTGCACCAAAACCACAGACCTTACCTCTAAAGTAAAAAATGGAGCTTTATGAATACATTGCGTTTTGTTTCCAATTAAAAGGTCCAGCATGTGGATTTGTACTGTAGCACTATTGTGCTTGTCCAATAGTGCCTTCAGTTCTCGTCTTCAGATTAAAAGGTAATAAATTTACCCCATTCTGCATTCTGTGGCATAGCAGCACACCACAAAATCTTGCTTCAGGTAAAAACATTATAAATATACTAAGGCAAACAAGCAGAAACAAAATCAAAACAACCCCAAGTAACCCATAAATAGAATCAAAAGGAACTTTTAATTTCAAAGTGGTTTTGGTATCTCTAGAGGGAAAACCATAATGTCAGTACAGACGAACCACAAGAAAAATTGTAGGTTAGTGCTTTACATCTGCTTGATAACCACAGAGTAAGTGTAACAGGTAGAGGGAAAGAAAAAAAGGAGGATGCTAACTGACTGACAATACCACTGTGTCCTCTCAATTCAGGGCCACACAGAGAGGAGCAGAGGCCTTGAGCTTAACTTCGACATCCTTCTGGGCTTGTCTGAATTATTATAATTCAGCTTAACTTCGACATCCTTTTGGGCTTGTCTGAATTATTATAATTTCCATGGAGCTACCTTGTGGCCTGCAACACTGGCTGAAACCTCTGCACCACGGCATGGTACTAGTTTAGCCCTATGTCATCATCTGTTTCAGGGGAACTGGACCCTCAGAGGAACCCTGCTGACAGTCTTTCCAGTAGAATATCGGGGGTGGGGTGAGGGGTTAAATTCAGTGCATTATTCTTCTTTTGCTTCTTTGTGTGATGGAAAGACTGCTGCTCTCTAGAAGGGGGACTAGGTCACAGAAGGACAAGCAGCCCATCTGTGCTTCCACCTACATCACTGAACTAAGTTCACTTGACAGAGCCAGGACACGCCAGCGTGCAGTGGCTGAAATAATAGTGTAACTCAAAACTGGGGGTAGCTGGCTATCCAGGTGGGCAGTCAGAAGACTGTGTGAGGGATCGCTTACGACTGTGTGAGGGATCGCTTCAGTGATCCGAAGACCCACAAATCCATGGGCCTCGATGGAATACACCCACAAGTGCAGAGGGAGCTGGCAGATGTCATTGCTGAGCCACTCTCCATCATCTTTGAGAGGTCCTGGAGGACAGGAGAGGTGCCCGAGGACTGGAGAAAAGCCAGTGTCACTCCAGTCTTCAAAAAGGGCAAGAAGGAGGACCCAGGGAACTACGGACCAGTCAGCCACACCTCCATCCCGGGAAAGCTGATGGAGCAGCTTATCCTGGAGGTCATCATTAAACAAGTGAAGGAAAAGAAGGTTATCAGGAGTAGCCAACATGGATTCACCATGGGGAAATCATGCCTGACCAATCTGATAGCTTCCTACGATGGCATGACTAGCTGGGTAGATGAGGGGAGACAATGAATGTTGTCTACCTCGACTTCAGCAAGGCTTTCGACACAGTCTCCCATAACATCCTCCTAGGGAAGCTCAAGAAGTGTGGGCTGGATGAGTGGTCGGTGAGGTGGATTGAGAACTGGCTGAATGGCAGAACTCAGAGGGTTGTCATCAGCAGCGCTGAGTCTAGTTGGAGGCTGGGAACTAGTGGTGTCCCTCAGGGGTCAGTACTGGGCCCAGTCTTGTTCAACTTCTTCGTCAATGACCTGGATGAAGAGTTAGAATGTACCCTCAGCAAGTTTTCTGATGACACCAAACTGGGAGGAGTGGTGGATACACCAGAAGGCTGTGCTGCCATTCAGCGTGACCTGGACAGGCTGGAAAGTTGGGCAGAGAGGAACCTGATGAGGTTCAACAAGGGCAAGTGCAGGGTCCTGCACCTGGGGAGGAACAACCCCATGCATCTGTACAGGCTTGGGGCGGACCTGCTGGAGTGCGGCTCTGTGGAGAGGGACCTGGGTGTCCTGGTAGACGACAGGTTGACCGTGAGCCAGCAGTGTGCCCTGGCTGCCAAGAAAGCCAATGGAATCCTGGGGTGCATCAAGAAGAGTGTGGCCAGGAGGTCGAGGGAGGTTCTCCTTCCTCTCTACACTTGCCCTAGTGAGGCCCCATCTGGAGTACTCTGTCCAGTTCTGGGCTCCCCAATTCAAGAAAGATGAGGAGCTACTGGAGAGAGTCCAGTGGAGGCCTATGAGGATGGTGAGGGGACTGGAGCATCTGTCCTATGAGGAAAGGCTGAGGGAGCTGGGCTTGTTCAGCTTGAAGAAGAGAAGGCTGAGAGGGGACCTAATAAATGCTTATAAATATCTGAAGGGTGGGTGTCAAGAGGATGGGGCCAGACTCTTTTCAGTGGTGCCCAGCGACAGGACAAGGGGCAATGGGCACAAACTGAAGCATAGGAAGTTCCACCCGAACATGAGGAAGAACTTCTTCACTCTGAGGGTGATGGAGCACTGGAACAGACTGCCCAGGGAGGTTGTGGAGTCTCCTTCTCTGGAGATATTCAACACCCACCTGGACATGGTCCTGTGCGGCCTGCTGTAGGTGACCCTGCTTTGGCAGGAGGGTTGGACTAGATGACCCACAGAGGTCCCTTCCAACCCCGAACATTCTGTGATTCTGTGATTCTGTGACTCAATGTGCTTGATGCTGAGAGACAAGGTTAATGCTTTGTTCAAGCTCTCGCTATACTCTTTTTTGATCAGCATAATTCCTGTCTTAACTACATTAATCTTAAACTAGTCTTCCTCTGCACACTAATTCCCTTTAAGACTTAGTGATAATTGTGTTTTGTTGCTGTTCAATTGTGAGTAAAATAATTTGATTTAAAATTACAGTGAAGTCATACACTTCCTACATACGATTTTCCCACATATAATTGTATGAGGGAATAGACAATGGAGATGGATGGCAATGGACAGCTGAAATACGGGAATTTTCTTCCCTAGGGAACTTGTGGACATGCTGAAAAGCACAGGGTCTTGTGTAGCTCTCCAAAAGCCCCCTGAGAAAAGGAGGAGCTACCATCACTGAAAGGTTTTGGTGAGCAGGGATGTCTGAAGCCCCTGTAATGCTCAGCCATCTAGTCCTGCCAGGTCATCAGGCCACGTTACTAGTATAGGTGTCTGAATGTGTCAGTCCCCAGGGCTTATTTATGCCAACAGCCAAGAGAATATCATTTAAGACCAGCATAGCAGTCACTGAGCTGCAGTGAGCTCTGTCATGGTGTGAACTCAAATTATGACATTCCTGATTGATGTTATATGGTATCGGAGCTTGTGGATGATTATTTTCTCAATTGTTTTGGCTAAGGCCATGAGGAAGGGTTGAATATTGTTCGTGCTGGCATTTATTAAAATATTTAGAAGAAATACTTCTCTAAAGTATGCTGTGAAAGTGACAGGGTCATAAATCCAATATTCCTGGGCATAGTATTTCCTCCACAGTTTTGAGAGCCAGATGGGGCTATTTAACGTGTTATAGCTAATATTTTTCATGCCTTATGTTAGGGCATGGATTTTGAAGCCACTCAGTCAATAAGAGAACTGAGGAAGGTAACACAGTCTTGTCAAACTCCTCTCAATACGTTGGGTTTGGTTTCTGTTCATCTCATAATGATGTTAAACACCCTTCAGACTGGCCAATACTTGGGGCTTATATTTGGGTTTTGCAGTCTGCTTTAGGCACTAAACCTCTGAAAACCACAACGTTTGGAATGCATTTACAGACAATGACTCAAGGTAGGTATTAGTGGTTCATCTGAAAAGGAATTGGGGAAAGCTGCAATTCAGCTTTCTGCATGTAATGTAGTATTATCTAATCCCACCATATGCCAAGTATTTTTTCCTTCTTTGCAATAAAAAGAGAAAGTAAAATCAGTATTCACAGGAAATGTAGATGTGACATGAAAATATTAGTGATTTTTAAAAAAGTTGGTCTTACATATTTAGACTCATATCTGGGCATAATACAGTATTTTTACTTATCTCTTAATCTTTCTTACCTTTTCCTCTTGAATTAAGTGGTTTTCTTCTTTCGTATTTGGATTGTCTTTCTTCCTCCTACATGGAAGCCTGTACTGAAACTACAACTATTTCCTAGTATCTGGCTCTGGCCATTGAAAGACCAATTACTTCTGCCTTCTTTTGTCAACAATTTTGTGACAACCTACCTAATTTTAAGAAGCAATCAGTTTACACTGCTAGCATAAGTTCAGTCTATTGCAGGAAGATCTAGAGAAATGCTAACAGTTCCAGAAAGCTGGCTGAGTAAGGCTGTCCTATCCAAGATCCTGTTGAAGTAATTGCTAAAATGAGCTCAAGTGGCAGCTACGCTGCATAGAAAACTCTGAGGGTTATCTATCTCAGTAAGCTAGAGTGCTAAACGTAGGAGTTTGAATTTGCAGTGTACTAGTTCTTTCGTTTTAAGTCTCAGTGTAGGCAACATTATTGCATACTAAGAAAGTATAGACATGGGGAATTACAAAAGAGTAGCTGTTGTACTGATAAATGCACACCTTGCTAATTGCATATTAACTTCTCTTACAGGTACACCTTTTTTCAGTCAGTGGGAGTGTTGCTGTCCTGTTCCCTATGACTTCAGATCTTATCTGGAAATCTAATGAGTGCCCAAACCATGTAACATTATCCCAATCTATAATTTACAGTAGTTTTAATATAGCCTTTTAACATAATTATGCAATATAGCAGGCGCTTTTTAGAAACGAAATGTTGAACTGCTTTGAACACTAAGAACTGATTCAAATTCTTACTTTTGCCTCATGGTGGAAAACGGCTAGCAGAGGAAATTTGTCAAATGAATCCTTTGATATTACGAAAGCTTCTTTCAACTTCGTTGTCTAGTCTCAGTTATCAAGGTCGAGAGTCAGACAGAGTATGTCACGATAACCCAAGTTTCTGGAAAAGCTTCTTAGGATCTCGTAGTAGCAGCCATAAATCAGACAAAGCCAAACCAGAAATGCTAGCAGAGTGTAACTGTGCGTTTTCAAGTGCTCCACTGCAGAAGCCATTTGGAGCCCAGAAAATGAGCCAGGCAAGATGTGTTCTCTCCTCTTCTTCAGGCAACCTGATATCACAAGATTCTAGTCTCACATGAGATTTAGATGTTTCATATGAAAATTTAAGATCTGAACAAAGTTAAAGGATGATTCCTATTGATGCGTAATAGTCCATAGGAATGTAGGAAAAAAAACCACAACTGATGTATTATAATAGTGCAAGAGAGGTGCCCTGAATAAATCGGAGAAATTAAAATATTGAACAAACCTGACTGGGAATGGGCTCAGGACAGCAGTAATTACCACTGTGCCTAGTGTGGCTGGAAAATAAAGTGGCCAGTGAAACTTCTGACAAAGGTGTAAATTATTTGTGCTTTCCTATAGCATGCAGTAAGTCTTACCGGTAGAAGGCATGACAAATTTGCAGTGATTACGCATTTACTCTAAGTTAAATGTATGGCGAAACCTTTTCAATAGAGTATGATAAGACCCTTAATATGAAAATATAATGTTAGAAGTGAACTTTTTCAAAGTTTTTTTATGTGGTTTGTAGACAATATAATGACTGTTTATTCTCATGATCTTCCTTGAATCTAATTTCAGATCTGAAGTTACATCTACAGACTACAGACTACGGCAACTTCTTGGCTAATGAAAGTGGCCCTCTCACTATCTCCACCATCGATGATAAACTGAAAGCAAAACTACTCGCGGAATTTCACTACTTCAGAAACCATGCTTTTGAACCGCTTACCACTTTTCTGAATTTTATCACGTAAGTAATGTTACCACATACCTCACCACACAGACTCAAAGCAAAAGCACAGTTATAAGTTAAAACAGTGTAAATGCATCATACTTGAATTTCTGTTAAGTTTCAAAAATAGCAAAATTACTTTTATACTGCAACACTTACATACTTTATTTGCTAATATAAGATCCGAAAATATGTATATGAAGAGCTGTTGTCTTTGCACCTACTTATTTTAAAGAACATAAGCAGACTTTTTCCGTGTACAGTAGCAGGAGCAGTGGTAGAGATTGAGAAAAATGGTTATAATTTTCAAACATCATTTAAGTCAGAGAACTTGAAAAATTGAAGTTTCTGGGGGTGACTCATGCAAGGTTAGCAGTTTCATGATGTACGTGGCATAGATTTAATTCCCAGGCATGTTGCAAGTTCTAGACTTTTTTTAAAGGGGGAAAGACAACACATTATACACCTACTATACTTTTTATACCATTTAAACATTAAAATCATATAAACTTTATGTTGTATATAGCAAGCTACTTGGATCCAAATTTCTTTTTTAAAAAGTACAAGAGCTGTTTGATGCCAGATGAAGAGAAGGTTCTGATCTCCATACAGTTATAAACAGACAAAACTTGTCAATGAATGGCTTAAACAACATTAAGAACAAGGATCTGCCTTATAACAGTATAACAACATGGATTAGTGAAATGTCAGCAGGATATTTTACATAACTGTTTAATCCCCTGGATCTTTTTAATATATTATAACAGGAACACTAGACTGTTCAGTTTATTTTCAAGGAGTATTTTTATCATAACAGAAAAATAAAGTCTCATTATTCTTTTTTTGGGGAGGGAGTCATGTGTAGTGACCAGTTTTAGGTGAATATATGAACGGGATCTTAAAGACTGCCCTAGGACAGCTATGACCCGAGGCATACAATGTTTACCTTTTGCTTCAGAGAAATGAAAATGAAAATATGAAAATTACGGCAGCTCTTTTTTAAAACTGATTGACATGCATGTGTACACATGTATGCACAATCTATTCACACTGTTATTTTTTAATAATGGAGACACCAGTTTTAAGACAGGTAACACAATTGTATCATTGAACTATATTTCACCAGGTCCCTGAGTCCCCTCCCAGATTTTGTGTGAGATCATATTAATCCCTGTATGTCTCTAGCTGTGTTGTGAATCAACAATGCAAGCTGAAGACTGGCATCCTTGTTATAAACCTCCCAAGGCTTTCACATTTCCAAGACACTGACAAAACTATTATCAGCCTCTCTGACAGTAAAACTAGAAACAAGCTGATAGAAAACTTCTACTGAAAGGAAAACTTTTAGCAATAAAGAAGAAATCTGTGAGAACCTGTTGCTAACTTTCCTCATGGGAGGATGTTTAAAGAGAAGAATGCCCTAAGGTCGGTCCATCTGCATGAACTCTGCAGTTTTAGTGCCAAGATTCCCACACGCTTCCTCCCTGTCCGGATGGTCTACATGGAGTAACAAAATCCCAGACTATAGAAACTGGAAGCTCAGGTGATTTACTTTGTGATACCACTCATTGTCACTTGTTACAGTTAATAAACATTTCACACCTGTTATGCTTATTATATTCACGTTTCAGTTCTCCCTTCTTTAAAAACATCTCTTTCCCAAACTCATTCATGTGTTTAAAACTAATAATGTGTGTTACCTACCTGTTATTTAAAAACTTCTTTTTGTTTTTGATAAATGAGACATTGATATAGAGTGAACGCACAAACCTGCAAAAACTGTGGTTATTTCTGACTTTAGTATTATTGCCAGTTTTCAAATATCTTGGTTTTGTATTTTGTATTTTTTCAAAGGAAAATGCATTATAGAGATAAGGTTCATTTTTTTTCCTTTCACATACAGATACAGCTACATGATTGACAACGTAATTCTTTTAATAACTGGCACATTACATCAGCGGTCCATAGCTGAACTTGTTCCCAAGTGCCATCCATTGGGGAGTTTTGAGCAAATGGAAGCAGTCAGCATTGCCTCAAACCCCACTGAGCTGTTCAATGCAATTTTGGTTGACACACCATTAGGTATGAACACTAAATTTTTTCTTACTTGCTTCTTGAAACTACTCTTCCTGTAGTCTCAAGCATAACTCACACAGAGTAGCATGTTTTCCACTGGATATGCTGTGTTTTGGTAACACAAAATATGAAGTGTGGATCAAGCACTTCTAAAGTAGTGATCAGGACATTTTCTAGTAACATTTATTAACAGTTTCTCTATCAACCTTGGGTAGCAGACATAAAGAACACATGCTACTCATGAAACGTAATGGTTATCTTATACACTGCAATTAGCCACTGTTTCAGAGCATCTAGATTTTTATTTAAACACCTGCATCTACAATTAAAAAACGTAAGATGAAATCTTGCCTATCCCTCACTAAGGATAAAGAAGCAGACAGCTATTAATGAAAATTAGATATTGTGGTAGAACCTAGATTCCCTCTTGGGATTTGGGCATAATTCAACACAGACAAAATCCATATTTTGAATAACTAAATCTACCAGCAAAACAGAGCGAGGCTTGGGAAGGTTGCATTCTGAAATTGGGATGAAACTCTGCTCAATGTGCTGCAGCAGCCAACATGAACAAATGAAAACTAAGGAGCTGTGGGTCGCTGCTGGGAAGGGTACTGAGAATAAGATGGAACTAGATGGATTTGAGCATATACGAAACCACTGTGTGCCCTCCTCATCTTGAGTACTGTGAGTGGATTTAGCTTCTGCTTCTCAAGACGGTGCGGTGGCTTGGCCCCAGACAGAAGTCAAACTCCTACCCAGCCACTCACTCACCTCCTGCCCCGAGCACAACGCAGGGAAAAAATGAGAGGGGGATGGGGAGCAAGGCGGGGAGGAGCTTGTGGGTTGAGATCACCTACCAAGTAATGTTGCAGGCAAAACAGATTCAGCTTGATTTACTGTTGATTAATAGTAATATATTTAATTACTGATTCATGCATTAGGAAACAAACAAACAAACAGAAAGAAACAAACATTTACATGCTTAGGGAAAACACCGTTCCTCCTCCCTTTCCCACTTCTTCACCCCAGGCTCCTCTCCTTTGCCCCCTCGTTATCACTGCGGGTTACACTCAGTCCCTTCGGAGAGGCGAGGAGCAGCACAAGGAGTGGTTTCCAGTCAGCACGCGGCCGTTTTTCTCTGCTCCTACTTTAGATACTAAAAGCAACAGTCAGAGCTACATCCTCTAATATTTTTCACCCAAAAACTGGATGCTGGGAGAGTACGAAGGGAGAAGACCACAAAACACAGGCAGGCTCACATGCTTTCTTTAGATACCATCTCCCATTGCTGATGCCTGAGACAACACTCTCTGCCAGGCAGCACTGGTCTGTCCCACCAACATAGGTTAGGAACAGTGAGGGACTGGCACACTTTTGCTGTTTACGAATACAGCATTTTTAAGTGGTCCACCTGCACAAATGATCTTCAAACTCTGCCTCCCTGTTCAAAAGCTTGCTCTTTAACCAGTTCTGCAGAGGACCTGGAAGCACAGATTGTCAAGGTCAACGCCTGTGCCACTTACTAGTTGCAACCTGTTGCCTTTCCCCCATCACAGACATAGTGTGCAGAGGGAAAACATGAAAGAGGATTCTTCTTAACAGTTGTGTAATACCTGTATGATTTAAGACAAAAATTATCTTTCATGTTCCTCCCCTAGAAAATCTCCCTAAAGCCCAAACCATATACTTCAGAGAAGATTAGGGCTTTCATTAGCATTTCTCATCTGATTCTCTCTGGAGATGTGGACTCTGGCTGTGGCACTGATTGATTTCCCTCACAGCAGATTCTCATTAAAAAGGAGGGAGTAGGAGGATAAGGGGAAAGTCAAGAGGATTTCTCTTGCCCCCTGTTATATCACTCTTACTTGTACAACAGAACCCTGAGATCCCTGCTCACTCACTGGTGAATTGCAATAGACAAGAGATGCATATTATCAGCATGTAGATTTATAACCGCAATATAATAAACTCTGCTTTCAGCTGCTTTCTTTCAAGACTGCTTGTCTGAAAATGACCTGGATGAAATGAACATTGAAATAATGCGCAACAAACTGTACAAGGCAAGTTCTTGCAACATAATGATAATACTTGTTTTTTTTTCAAAGTGTCTCAGAAAAGGAGGTCAGTATCATTAACCCTTTTTTATGCATAGGGAAACAGAAGCATGGTGAGATAAAGCAAGCTGTCTGAGGTCACCTGGTTGATGACAAGTCCAGGAATCAAATCCAGCTCCTTTCATTTGTACTCCACTGTACAGAGAGTTTTCAAATTTTAGGTCTTCATCCAAATTCTAATTTAATATCTCATTAATGAAAATGCTTTAAATGTCAGGCTAATATCTAGATCCATTTGTTTATGAATAACTCAGTTAACCACCAAATGCCACAGAAGTGTTAGCTCCTAAGTGAGCCTAGACAGGCTTTTGGCTAACATTTATTTTTATTTATAAAAGGTAGATGTGATTTGAAAAGGTCTTGAGTCCAGCTAACCATTTTTTTACTTAAGGGTTTTGTATAATCTTCTTCCTTTTTAAATTATCTTTAGTATTGCTACAGCACACTGCTGTAAGGATATGCATCTAACATGTGTCTTGCACTTTCAAAGTACATTAGAAATAACAGTACACAGGTCAATACTCTTAGGATGGTCTCTTTAAAGGCTATACATATTTCATTCAGTTAATGGTTCCTCCTGGCTCATCCTCTCCAAATTGTTATCTTTCTTTCACAGTGGATGCTCCAGACTGCAGGAAGTATTCTTGCAGTGATCTGATTGCACTAGGGGGAAAGAAAAAATTTCTTCTGTTTGTCTTAAAAATGATATTTATAAATACCCAAGCCAATAGTTGGTTTTTAAATATTCTGCTACTTGCAGTCATTCAAAGCAACATTAGTTATGACCATGTATTTTAATTCTTTCACAGTACTACTAAACTAGACACTCTTTTTTTCCCTTGATAACATACAGATTTGATTCTTATATCCTGTGTGGGTAACCATACATTTACACTTAGTATTTTTTTTGTTTTTTCTTCTCACTCTTCTAAGTATCAGGGGAAAATTCTGCAAACACTTCTAAATTATTAATATATCCTGTCTCCTCTGCTTGAGCTGTCAATATGATCAATTATGCTTCAGCTCTACTATCAGATAGCATCATACAGAACCTAACGCATAATCCCATGCAGCAGATCCCCCTTGAGATACCTCTACTTAAAATTCACTTAATTGCATAGCTAGGGACAGCTTCTTTTAACTAGATTGTGTGAAGTTGTGGCCATGCATTTTGATAACATAAATGTTCCCTAAGACAGTATTTTTGGGGATGGACAGGTAGGGGGAACAACATCTCTGACATATTTGGAGTCCTTCCTGCACAGGTATTTTGAAATGGCTGCGAAGGCCAGAAACCTTAATGGACCAGAGGGCTCTACAGACCAATATTACAGAAGCTTTGTCTGCTGTTCTGTCCTAATCCAGGGTTTAGGGTAGAGGAGTAGGGATTAGTTTGTGTATCCTCATAGTGCTGGCCCAACAGCCATGGCATATTCCCAGATGCCCTCCTCCACACCATAAATGTAGTTTCCTTCAGCTATCTGCTTATTACACAGTGGAAGCTCAATGGAGCTCCAGAAGTTCCTTCTTCAGAGAGCAAAGAAAACATAATATTTGTCCTATAACAATTTTAAAAAACATTTGGACCCATACTGTAATAACAAGACATTTGCATTTTAGTATTTCAACTTTCAATCCAGCAAAGTAATTAAGCACATAATTCAATTTCAATTCATAGGCAGAATTATCAAAGTTAATGAAAGTATTAAAAAATGAGATTCATGACTATGTGCTGTGCTGGTCCAGGTCTTAAGTAGCATTTAAAACACTTTTCTTCTTCTTTCATGTAGTCTTATCTTGAGGCATTCTATAAGTTTTGTGAAAAACAAGGTGGTACTACAGCAGAAATCATGAGACCTATTCTTCAGGTAAGAAAAAGTCAGCCTGCGTACACAAAAGTACTCCGCAATGTTTTCATAATTACCTTACTTTGGTTTTCCTGTTCCTTCTCTCTCCATCTGCGAAGTTATTTGTCAAATGTTTGCTTCTTCTCTGAATAATAACTGTTTTTCTAACATGTAATGAAGACTTTACTCTAGGATGGCTTTTACCTCTTGACTAGAGAAGCAGCCAGTCCATTACCAGGGACGAGTTAGCATCAGTTAATATTTTTCTATAACAGAGAGCAGAACAGAATAAATCGTTCACTAATCTCAAATTGTTGCCCCTTAATATTTTTCTGTATTATGTAGAAAAACTGAAAGTGGATTATTTTTACACCTCCTAGCTCAAAATTAAATTTAGGATAGCTAAGGTCTCGCATTACTTTATATTTACTAATCAACAATCTTAAAGCTTCATGGCACTATTATGTTTGTTTACTCTACTATTAAAATTCATGGTTGAAGTTAGAGTTGAATGACCTTTGGAACTACTGTTATACAGAAAAGTCCAACACTGTGTGTTTTATTTTTGTCTCAACTCAGGAAAATTTAATTTTTTTTCCACACCATACAAAATTCCTAACATCCTCCTCTCCACAGCATACCTGCAGCATAGCAAATGATCTTTTTGTATCTGTTATTGTAATAAAAGATGAAAAAAATCCTAAAATTGAGTTCTCAGCATTCAGCTCCATTTTTTTTTTCCACATGGTTTATCACAATTCTTTGCAGAGTTTGAGAGCCAGATCACCCATTTGGTTCCAGGAGTCTTTTTTTCTGGTAAAACAACACTTACACCCTGGAACCTGACTGAAGAAAATTCACTGAGCTCTGATGACATCACACTAAAAGTTTGCATTATAGGAGAGAGATAATAACCCCGGAAGCTCACCCCTGAAGGGAGAATGAGCCTAAATTATGTATTATGAAACAATGTCCTAAAAGGGAATGCAATTTCATATTTTATTTAACCTGGTCATAATGTTTCAGTTTATGTTCTAAAGAAAATATTCTTAATCAACTTAAACTGACCAGAAGTTAAGTATTTTGACTATTCTTTTCTGAAAAATAAAAATCAAGAAGTTGGCTGGCAGAAGTAAAGACATTTTCCACAATTGATTCAGATTTTTCAGAAAGTTCATTTTTAGCTAGAAATTAATGCTGAGAGCAGATGACTTACCAACATTAGCTTAAGCATGTTGTAAAACTCTCCTTATAACAGCTGTAACAGTTTGGTCTGTGATAAACATCTTTAAAATCCCTATGTAATGTTGATCAGCTAGGAGGATAAACTTTTCTGTGGAAGATTTCCTTTTCTATAACATTTTAATAATCCGAAGACACACAGAACAGATTGCTAGTGGCTGAATTCACAAAAAGCCAAATTTTAATTACTCAGAAGAATACTTCTGCAACCTTATATGCAAGACTACTAACCTGACCCTATCAGCATGAGGCTGAGGTATTTAGCTCCCCAACTACTCGACCACCAGCCACGGTGCCAACCTTCCACATTAAAAATACTGATCCCTGTTCCACCACAGACAGCAAATGTTGCATTTCTAAACCTGAGTCTGGCAAGAAACTGCAGGACTGCACTGCACTAAAGCTAGTCCTGTGCCTGTTATTAGGGCCCCACGCTAATTCTCAAGTGCATTAAGAAGAGTGTGGCCAGTAGGTCGAGGGAGGTTCTCCTCCCGCTCTACTCTGCCCTGGTGAGGCCCCATCTGGAGTACTGCGTCTAGTTCTGGGCTCCCCAGTTCAAGAAAGATGAAGAGCTACTGGAGAGAGTCCAGCAGAGGGCTGTGAGGACGATGAGGGGACTGGAGCATCTGTCCTATGAGGAAAGGCTGAGGGAGCTGGGCTTGTTCAGCCTGAAGAAGAGAAGGCTACAAGGGGACCTTAGAAATGCTTATAAATATCTCAAGGGTAGGTGTCAGGAGGATGGGATCAGACTCTTTTCAGTGGTGTCCAGTGACAGGACAAGGGGCAACGGGCACAAACTGAAGCATAGGAAGTTCCGTCTGAACATGAGGAAGAATTTCTTCACTTTGAGGGTGATGGAGCACTGGAACAGGCTGCCCAGGGAGATTGTGGATTCTCCTCTGGAGATATTCAAGACCTGCCTGGACAAGGTCCTGTGCAGCCTGCTGTAGGTGACCCTGCTTCGGCAGGGGGATTGGACTAGATGACCCACAGAGGTCCCTTCCAACCCCGAACATTCTGTGACACCCTACTTCGGTTTCCCTTATGGAAACTAAAGCACTTAGGAAACAGTCATCCGGTGATTCCACCTCCACCCGCAGCAATCAAATGGCCCAAGTCACCAAATAACTGCCTCATGGCCTGACTTGCTACGGAGCACCTCGTGTGCCAATAACCTGATGAACTGAGAGGTGTGTATGGATGGGACTGATCCTGCAAATTTTCTCCAAATGGAAGCCACAGCATTAGGCCCCAGGCCTGCTAGCATTAGTTGCAATTGCATCTGAGCACGCTTTTTTCCCTGAATAAAATATTACAAATCTAACAGCTAGATTCTACATGACTTTAACAAGCTAAACAAAACAAAGCATTTGTTCTTCCAAAAGAGTTTCACTAGGGCTGATATGCCTGTTCATATTAATAAGGCAAGTGAAATTTGGCCCTGTTATTCATTAGCTAGGAGTCTTTTCAAGCACATTGATTTTCTTCTCATTATTTCTCTATTGTTTATTCATTTTCCTTACCCTGCAGTCAGTACCCTACTGCTGCAGGGAAAATACAGATACTACAGGTATCTCAACCTGGCAGAAGAAATATAGCCCTTGATTCTATGTGTTAAAAATTAACTGCTATTTGAAACACCTGAAAACTTGAACTTGGGAAGTAAACAGCCCCCTTCACCTCATTAAATTATAATTTTAAATATTTGCGTTTAAAACTTTTTTTTTTTTCAGAATTTCCACTCAACCTTTACTCTCAACAGCACTCTGAGTTACCCCAAAACAGTACTATTGATTCTTGGACCTTTCCTGGATTATTATTATTTAGAAGAGTATTATTTCATAACTTCAGAAAGGTGTATGAGGAGATTTTTTTGTTGTCAGCATCTGGGTAACTCAGTAGGGAAATGAGGAAGTAGCAGAAATTATATCTTCAGCACAATATTCATAGAATAAAAGCTGTGCTTGCAAAACACTGATTTTCTAGTTAAAATTTAACAAGTATTTGCAAATAAGGATACACAATTTTTTCAAATAAGGTATGTTTCTAATGCTCTGAAGTCCACTTTTTTTTTTAACTTTCCAAGTTTTAAGTTTTTAAGCTTACTGAAAAAACAACAGAACTCCACATTAATTTAGAATGAAATTTCTAATCTCTAATAACACCTTTTTGTTCTTTGTTTTGCATATTAAGTTTGAGGCAGACAGACGTGCCTTTATCATCACCATTAACTCATTTGGCACTGAGCTGAGTAAAGATGACCGAGAGAAGCTGTATCCAACCTGTGGGAAACTATATCCAGAAGGCTTACACCTGTTGGCCAACGCAGATGACTATGAGCAAGTGAAGTGTGTTGCAGATTACTATGCAGTATGTAATCTAATTCCTTAAAACAAAAAGCCAAAATACAAATACTCAGCATCTCCTGATGTCAGCAAAATTTTAAAGAGTATTCACACAAGTTAAAAGCATTTTTGAAAGAGAAAAAAATCATTGAAGATACAAAAGATTCCATATAGAAGTATATGGAATCAAAGATCTTTGATACAAAAACATAAGATATATCATTACCTTAATGCAATACAAAGTTCCTCTTACAATGATGTTTCAATAAAACCAAATCACATTCTAGTAAATAAAACTCTTCCTACTTCATTAACCATCTCCAAATTGCGTTTCACTTCACAGCTGCTGCCTCCAAGATTTTGGAGCAAGTCATTTTAAAATAAGCTGACCAAACAATTCATGTCACTGATGAGTGCAAAGCTGATTTATTTGCTAGTGTACCATAAAAACGCCCTTCTGAAAAGTTTTCTCTAAATAAGTGATTGACTCAAAGAAGTAGATGAAGTTGTTAATACTGATGCAACTAGTGCTGCTATTAAAGATGTAACAATATGCAACACTTGCTCTGTGAATTAACTGTGGCACTCCAACTACCTAGAATATTTGAGCTACATCCAGGTAGGTACACAAAACAAAATGATGTCTGGTCTACTGCTTTTTCCACAGGAGAAACAAAGCTGGAGATGCACATCTGTTCCTGTGCACAAGCAGAATTTTAGAAGCATGTGTCACCATATCAATGTCGTACAGAGCAAGTCTATTCATGTGATGGTGGGATATTTAGATGAATTTTGGAACCATTGTACTAGACCTATACGGCACTGCTACTTTATAGGCAAACCAAAACAAATACACAGAGAAGCAAATTACACAGAATGTAACATGTAAGAAATTAAGTCAAATATATCTGTACAGAATATTCCAGGATGACATATCAGACTAATGGATTTAGATGCAATATTAACACAGATAAAGCAAATCCAGCTGACTACTGGAAATAAAATGAGCAGCCAAGTGAGGATCAGAGTCCAGTGTTTTGGCTCCATTTACAGCTCTGGCTCTGATGGGTACTATTTGTACAAGAAGTTGAGTGCTCTCTGTCCAAAGGAGTGAAAGGTCATGTGTTACTCTACAATAAGTCTCTTTTAGTGCCTTCAGTAAATTACTTTAAGTTGTAGGAAATGATGGTAAGAAATACAAGAACAAATGTGATTTTCCTTTCTTTTGCTGACTATATGCTTTTAACTTCTGATTTATGTAGAACTGTAATCTCTACATG
This sequence comes from Opisthocomus hoazin, assembly GCF_030867145.1. NCBI lineage: Eukaryota > Metazoa > Chordata > Aves > Opisthocomiformes > Opisthocomidae > Opisthocomus > Opisthocomus hoazin. The sequence continues at coordinate 31,986,915 of NC_134416.1, read as the reverse complement.
AGTTCTTCTATACAGAAAGATTACTCAACATAGATTAATTAATAGAGTACAGTATCTGTGCTGCACAGAACGCAGAAGTACTTTATTTCCGTTTGGTGGTTGTCTATGCTTGTAGGAATACAAGGCTGTGTTTGAACGTGTAGGGAGTGGCACTGGAGAAAAGACACTGGAAGATGCATTTTTTGAACATGAGGTAAGAGCTTCTAGCCTTAAAATATCAAAATGAAAGTCACCCACCTGGAATAACATTTAAAACAAGAATGAGGTACTAGGCTTTTGATTCTACTGTACTCTGTCATTCAGCTTTGTATTCAAGAACACAGTATTTCTATGGCTGTCAACATTTGGCTGAAGTAAAATAGAAGGATTTACTTTTTTAAATAAAATAAACCCCAGGACATTCTTTTGAAGACTAGTTATAAAACTGTCAACTGTGATAGCCTATCCAAAAGCCACCTCATATAGACTGTTTAATGAAATTTCTTTTGAATAGTCTACTGAAGAAGATATTTCACCACTGTCCTTTACTTACTTGTAATGTGTTGGTCTCTTCTCCCAAGTAACTAGTGATAGGTCGAGAGGCAATGGTCTCAAATTGCATCAGGGGAGGTTTAGATTGGATATTAGGAAAAATTTCTTTACTGAAATAGTGTTCAGGCATTGGAACAGGCTGCCCAGGGAGGTGGTGGAGTCACCATCCCTGGAGGTGTTCAAAAAACATGTAGATATGGCACTTCATGACATGGTTTAGCAGGTATGGTGGTGTTGGGTTGACAGCTGGACTTCATGATCTTAGAGATCTTTTCCACCCTTAATGTTTCTATTAATGTTGCTGTAGTATATTAACAAAATGAATGCAGAAATGACATTTCAATTATATTTACACTCAAGAGACTCCTAAATACAGTCATGGTTGCAAAGTTACATAGAAATCTTGAGCATAAATTGTACCATATAAAAATCACATTTGCCTCCTTTAATATTTTATCATAAGACTTGTTTCATCTTTTCCACAGGTAAAGCTGAATGTGCTTGCATTCAACAACCAGTTTCATTTTGGAGTATTTTATGCTTATGTAAAGTTAAAGGAACAAGAATGCAGAAATATTGTATGGATTGCTGAATGCGTTTCTCAGAGACACAGAACCAAAATTAATAACTACATTCCAATTTTCTGAATCTGAGAATTTATAATCCTACAATGTCTCAAAAGATGTGTTATTTCATAGAAAAGAAGAAAAATCTTACTTCAAAAGTTAACTCACCAGATGTTTTAAATTCTATTAATGATCCTCATATACAGCAGTGTAAGAAACAGTAATATAATTAGAGACATGAGTACTTTATAAGGAAATATTAATCAGCTTATTCATAGTTTTAGTTGGTAGATTTGTTCCCCACTGTGCCCATTTTAATTTAATTGATTAATAAACACTCCCTGAAAGATCTTACATACATATTCTTTCTCTTTTGTGGAAGCAAGCTTTCTGTCAATGACATTTGAAAATCTCTTTAATGGCTTAATTTTGTATTAATGGTTTTCTCAAAGGGCCAACTAAACTACTTCTATCTTACAATTATCATCTTCTTCATGGCATACAAGCTTGTATGAAGGACTTACTACACAAATAAGAGAGGAACTTTAGGGTTACTGTGAGATTCCCCATAAGAAATATCAAGAGACAGCTTCCTGAACCTTTCTAACTGTGAGATCTCTCTGCAGCTAAATGTAAAGAAGTAATTTCATTTTCATGAAAATGTTTTCACATACTCCTTTATGGTCACATGAGGAGAACCGTAAGGGTCAAACAAGTGTCTGATGTGCTCCACAGCAATACACTTACCTTTTCTCAGCATGCCACAGACACTGTCTCCATGTATGCACTAGGGAAGATTATGAAACATGAATGGAAATACCAGCCAAGTCTGTATCAGTTTTACATCAGACACAAACAACACCAGCTCTGAGCTATTTGAGGACCTGGCTAAGATCAGTAACTAAAAATAGAGCAAACAGTTGAAGCCAGATTGTAGCAGCACAAGATTAATTCTGCTGAGGAAAAAGGAAGGATTTGGAAAGCCATATCAACATTCCACCTTCCTGCTCCACTCAAAATATTTGCCCTCTTATCATTAAAACAGGCCATACCTTGACTTTCTGCATGACTCCTCAGTTTTAGGCACAACAGCAAATCTCAATCTTCAGCTGACTATGTCTCCAGTAATATGAGACAGAAATAAAATCTATTTCCTGCTGAATAGACAGAAAAATAAAATATATCTGATGTCAACACCTCAGAGTTATGGAAAACATTCAGGCATCATGGTTTTAAGAACTGAGATATAATATATCTCTCTAATATATACAAGTGCACATGCATACATACATAACAAATAGAAAACATTACCATTTTTATAGCTAAAACCACAGTTCCTAAATTGAAAACGTAACCACAGGGTTATGTCCCAGAGCATATTATACTGATTTAACAGAAACCTGAGAAGATTTTTAATATTTTGCTGTATTGTGAATCACAGAGAACCTTACATTATTACTTTAAAAAATACTTTCAAAGAGTTTCCTTTAAATAAGTGTGTAAGAAAATAATACAAATCTTATCTCTATATTGAGGCTTCTTTGTCTAGTAGATCCAGTAATTCAGAAGAAAAAAAAAGGAAAAAAGAAACTGAACTGTAAGATTTGTGGATAGCTTTTTCATTTTGGCATGTGTAGTTGCTTCCTTGCACAGCTTTTACTGTCTTGCATTTCTTAATTTGTATTTCACAGTCTAACCTGTGACCAACGCTTTCCAGTTCACACTTGTACTGCAAACTATATCACAAAGTGCAGTGAAGAAAGTAATGTGGCTACATTCTCTCAAATTTGCATTTTTCTGTATTTTTTAGTAATTGCATTAAAAAAAAATAAGTTTTGTGAGCAGAATAATAACAAAGTAAGCTGGTCTGGGACACAGAAACTGAATTCATACAATTCAGCACAGTGCATGAATACTTTTTCTGTACTGATAAATCAAACCTCCCTACTTGAACAAAACAAATCAGCTGGCTTTCTGCCAAGAATTTTCTGAAATGATTTGAAGAGGAAAGAATCTGCTCTCCACCCTAGATCATTCTGTGCCAGGGAAGATATGCAGCTGCTATTGCTACAGTCTGTGGATAGTTGGTTCAGAAAGAAATGAGCAGGAATTGCAGCTTACACGATTGTGCTGTCAGCAGAACTGGTCTTCGGACTATGGAAGGGACAGCATCAATGTTGATTGATGCTTTTTTCAAAACAACTTTCTAGATATTTGCTAAGTAAGGACAGGATGTACTAGGCATCAACTATATTTAGTTTAAGAATAAGCAAGAGAAGCAACTGACTAAGAAAGGAATTAGGACTTCAAAGTTAGAACTACTCAAACACCTAGCTTTTTCTGTAAATAATACAATTTACATCACTCTCTTGTTAGTGAATTAGTCTTCACGCTGGTGTGTGTGTATATATATATATAAAAATATATATAAAAATATGGTCATATATTACCTCTAACAAGATCTTACAGTCAAAGTCCATATCACAGAATCACTACCATGAGCATCATTAACTTCTTCATGATAGTGTAAATTTGTAGCATAGGGGAACATGAGGCAGTGGGCTACTTTTCTTGTTCTTCCTTATACCTTTCAAAAAACAGGAACTTGTGTTCACACTCTTAAATAGCTAAGCCTATCCAGACAAATTTGTTCAATATGTTTACACTGACTATGCACCTTTGCCTGTGTCTTCAACGGCAGATGAAGAGCAGGACCAGGAATCAGCTTCTGGTGAGTTCCAAGAGCTGTGAATCTTTCTTTCCCATCATTTGCTGTAGCTTAGGCTTGAAGTGCTTGCCATCTGCTCATGAACAGCTGTGCAGCACTGAACTGTGGATGGACTGGGCTGCAGCATTTGAAGCACTTCCCATGCCAAATCCCCCCTTCCTGCACAAATGACAACCTGTGTCCATGTTAGGAATTGAAGATTTATAGGATGAATCATATCAGAGTGTGGTCCTAAGACTAGCTGCAGACTCATAGCGAGTTGACAATAGTAGACTCTCTTGTTCTGGCTCTATTAATTCTGGCATGACTTTCAGGTAACACGAAAAACAATCCAACACCATACATGGCTTGTTCTGCACATTTATGGATATTAAAGCTAACACTGTGTAACTTTATTTTCTTTCATACATGAAAATATGATGCTTTTTCTGTTTTTATTAAGTATGCCTAAATTACAGAGTATATTTAACACCTCAACAACTCTACCTAAGACCAAAACAGCAGGTCCAAAGTATGTGAATATAGTGATAGCTAGCCATCATTTGGATTTGCATCAGAATTTTAAAGCTGTTAGCATGAAGATTACTATGATGGTTTAAACAAGAGATGAGACAAAAAGTCCAATGATGTGCTGGACAACTGGATTGCTTCAGCAAAGAGTGTAGAAAAATGGCGTAATATAAATCACAGAAAAAAGATTTGATAAATGGCAATAATATCTACCATGCAGTTAAAACAGTTTACATGACACAAAAACTCATTTCAAACACACAGAAAAATCATTCAATATATTGGGACAGCTCCCAAATGACAAAGAGAAAATACAAAGTGGGATTCAAGAAATAGCAAGACAAACCTCTCAAAGAACCCAGGCAAAAGTCACACAGTGAAAAACATTTGACTATTTGGAATATATATTTATTGGGACCTTCAGTTGAAAAAAAATATAATTCCAGCCCACATAACTCAGCTGACAGTGTTAATGCAAACATTCCAGATGTGGAACACAGTCACGGACAATCCCATCTTAGTGTGCCAGCCAGAAAAATTAGTGCCCTATTTTCTATCAATTTGGAGCTTCTCCAGGAATAAAAAGAAGAACAAGTAATTGCTCTGAAAGTATGCAACAGATAACCGCAATAAATATAAGTCACAAGCGTACTGACAGGTGTCATTTTTACAGCATAACTCGTCTCTTAAAAAAGAAACTTTAAAGTTCTGAGTCTTCTGGAAGATATAGGCCTGAAGCACTAACCTTAAAAATTATTAAAAAGTAGTGTCTCGTAGGGAGGTGATTATTGCAGAATTTCTGGTTTTTTTCTACTCTGTCTTTGTAATTATTGCTGCCATCAAATGACATACACAGGGGTGGCTCTTACCCTTGCGCATGGTGGAATCTGTTGTCACCAGCATTTTAAAAAGGTTGCTGAAATCTTTTCTTGCTGTCTTAATACTGACATGTAGCAGTGGCAAAATGCAGGGAAGTTTAAGAGGAAAATATGGTATAAAACAATATAGGTTATTTATTATCAGGAAAATATTAACAAGGTGAAACAAATTATTACATTTTTGAAATGAAAGAAAATGTTCATTTCCACACAAAGGACCTTAAATCTTTGTTATACCTGCCCCTTTTCACACTCAGCCCAAGTCGCTACATGTTCATGTCTATCAGCTTTGGGAGGGCCAGTGAAACCCTCACTGAGTTCTGCTGTGCAGGCACAAGGATACAGGGAACTCTGCAATGCTTTTAAGCATTGCTTAACAAAAATATGATCTATGGAAGTTTGTTACGTGTTCTGACTTGCTACTTGTAACATGTAACAGCAACTCAGAATGAGCTTGAAAAGGAGCAGGTAGAAGTTGCAAGGTCCTTGATAAGATAATGGCCATATTTTCTTGTCTTCCAGTCCAGAAAAACTTAACATTTTTTATCATCTCATCAGTATTATATTGAAAATATAAGTATATACTGTTTTTCTTTCGTGCTGTATTGTTCTCTTAAACTTCTGTTTTGTTATATGCAGATGCATGTACACACAAACACACAGAGGCATCAACTACAGAATTTTCTATTGAGTCACACACTGGCTAGAAATTGAGAGCGCCAACACTGGGTAAATTAATTCAGAGCAAATTAAAAAACAGGGCTTCACAACACTTTTTGCCAGGAAAAATGCAAAAAGCAATTAAAACATTTGAAAGATCTGTAATAAATTCCATTAAAGTCAAATAAAGCAAACAAACTCTTTTTGCATTTTCAACTAAACTGATTTAGATCACCAGTTCTTTGGGAAAAGTACTGCATTCTTTTCATACCATACAGCACAAGAGGCAAATGAGAGCACTCAAATAACTACAGGCCTGATCTAAGCTCATAAAAATTCTTTATACCCATAACAATACTTCAGTCAAGTTCAGCTGACCCCTATGCTACTGTCGTTTACAACCTCTGACTGTATTAACCAAAAAACCCAAACAAGGTTGAGTATGGCAGAGTTTGGGGACAAAAGCTGTCCCTTATCTGGACAAACCAAGAAACAACGGCCACATATTCTGCCCTTAGTAAAGAAATTTTAAAAATTCAAAAAGCTGAAGTTACTCTTTTAAAAAGTCTCTCCCTCAACCACAGCTTCAACAGAAATGGCTTAATGAAATATACATATATATATTTTAGCAAAAGATAAGCTTGAACCACCATAACAGTTACAAAACCAAAGTGTTTTATCTATCATCTGTTATATGAAGAGGGAGTACTAACACTGTTACAAATGTGCAGAAGCCAAAGGAGCCAAAATAAAACAGATGAAGTTTATTTATAGCAAATATTATGACTTTCATAGATGTATGAAAACTACAAACAAATTCCAAATTACTCTAAACAATATGTTATAAAATCATTTTATGGCACAAAAAACCCCACAAATGACTTAACAAAACATATAAATACATACAGTAAAAGCTACTCTAGGTAACAGTCCACTAGTCTGCTCTTATGGAAAAATTGACAGTGCTCCTACTGAATTCAGTGGGAGCAGTGTTAGAACCTCCGGGGTAAGGAAGTTCCCGTGTTTGCACGAGCTGTACACACAAGTTTTATGAGAAAAAACCTGAACCTGTCCATAGAATTGCCCGATGCGGCAGACTGCTGTACAGCGTCCTGCAGCAGCCAGGATGCTGAGGACTCTTGTGCCAGGTAATTTAACCAGCATGGTCACTGTGCCCAGCACAGGTCACAAAGCACTGAGCAACTGACTGAAAAAGATAACATTTTCTTAGAATCCTTTGATTCGTTAGTGTTGATGACTGATGCTATCAATTCCTTTGAACACATTTCTCTACCACTCCTCGTCTTCAGGAGACAATAACTGAGAAGTTCTGCCAACACTATTACCACTACTTCCCTCTCTGGTCTTCACGATCTACAATCAGAGCACTTCTGAGTAGGTGCATTTCAATTCAGGTTCATAGCTTTGACCATCTGACTTAATTAAACAGACCTATTCAATTTAGTATATTGGGAGCCAGTTGCACGAACCCTCCTTGTTTTGTCCAGTATAAGCAGGCAGAAACCAAACAGTGAAAGCCACTGAAACCAGTGAAAGCCGCTGCTATTAAAGCATGCTAGTAAAAGCGACTGCATAGAAGTGTCATGACTCACACATCAAAGCCTTATTTCTATCAGTCTCATGCAAAGAGTCTGTCATTTAAAGGTGTGAGCTTTAATGTTTTCCTCTTAACAGTTTACAACCTCCACTGTGAAACAAAGGCTATCAGTCTAAATGTAATCATAGCAGTGTAGCTTTTTCCTTCTGTAGTTTTTAGATCAGTCCTTGCTATTGAATCATGACAAATAAATTAGAGTTTGTAGTTTATCTTAATCTTTCAGGACTTTATCCTTACCAAAGCAGAAGCCAAGTTTTGTATTAAAACAAACCCTTGCCAAAAGTATTAACTCACTGATCAAAATGCCTGCCTTTCCAATCAGACCTACTCGTTCTAATCACATGTGCACTAAATGATATTTTATCTAAGTGTCTCTCAGCAAATCCAATGTTTCATTGCACAAGTCTCAAGAGGTGTGGGTCAGACCTTTGACAAACATTCCACCTAGCTGTCCAGTCTTGTCCTTGAAGGGGGCAGCTCCACATTTCTTGGAACTAACTCCAAAAAAACATTAAGTTACTAAACCAGATGGCAAACGTTCATTCAAGAACTTGGAGTACTGTGAACTCTACAGCCCTGAACTGGATTTGAGACCTAGCAGGAAAACTGGATAGCGAACAGGAAGTCAAGAAACTAGAAAGATCCTTCTTACAAGCCCTACTTAAGAAGCAAGCTGCTGTATTCCATATCCACTGGAACAACTTTAGGAATGGCATATGCATTTTTAGGAGCTGGATATTTAAACTCTAGGGTTATAAAACCAGTGCAAATACTAGAATCAAACGCAAAGCCAACTGAAGGTGGGAAAAGTGGTTTACTAATGGGCATTATTGACCAGAATTACACTAAGTAGTCCATATGCTGCCCTAATGGTCTCAAGAATGAAAAAAATGCCTGCTGTCTTCTTAAGGAACTGCATACAGGATTAATCTCAGAAGCCTCTTTACTGACAGTCAGGACTTCCAACTCCACAAGAAAACTGCTGCTATAAGAATATCCATATTGTTCTTAAATATCACCCAATACATGGTATCAGACACAATCTGCCCCTACAGGATAGTTAAAAAGTAAGCATCACTAGGCAAACTAAGCTCATCTGATGTTTCTATGGTTTCTCGGCAGCAGGACAGGCCATGAATTGCCATTTTGTGAGAAATAACAATTAAGTTTTGTAAATGGCAGCTCAGAACAATACTAAACCCTTATTTTTGGGTGTGAAATAGACAGATATGGTTTAATATCCCAGAGTATTTTTAAGCAAAACTCCTAATGCTGAAGAGTGTACTGCAGTTAGTTGTAACTACGGCCATACACACTGGGAAAGGCACAAACAGGAGTTTAAAGTAGCGACAACAACCAAGGAGGTACAGGATCCACACATGTACAACCATAATCAGCATTACTTTAATCATGGTTAGGTTCAGTTTTAGCCAGCTGCTGCTTTTGTTTAAATGATGAAATTGATAATATGTACAGAATGTACCATCTGAGGAGAATGATAGAGGACTAAGTTGACCCAGCTCTCTGCCTACTCACAGGTTTATACTACTGCAACATGTTTTTTCTTCTGCTTAGGCTTTGTGGAATAAAAGTGATAATATAGTTCCATATAAGTAATGAGCCTCTGAAACACTGCAGACAGAACATATTTACCAAACAATATTCACTTGTATTCTAATGAAGTGATAGCAATTAAAATGCAGAAGCTTTCAAATGTGTTCTACTCTTTGATTTTACTTACAAAATAGGTGAGGCAGGTAGGTATGTAGGTATGTTTTAATTTATATTACAATGCCTATAGGTCTTAATCAAGATAATGGGTCCCTTCACCCACCATCAGAGTACACAATCTAAGAGCTAAAAACTGAAAGACTGCCAGATACATGGCCACTTCACAGGGTGCCCTAACATTAAGATTTACTTCTTCCCATGTACCATCTGGACAGCTTAAGCAACTCAAAGCGGATCCTGCACACTGAGCAAAGAGACATATATTGCTGATCAACAGCGAATGCTAAGCACAGGGCACAGCTATACTTCTCAGGTGCGTAAGTGGGCTGTCCAACGCTGGAAAAGGAGGCTGCTCCTAGCTATAGATGCCAACAACTGCATTAACTTATCAATTAAATCCCTCAGCAGGGAGATCTTGGGGTTGGTGTCTGCTGCCAGAACCACTTCTTTATCTATAGCCAACAGTGAAGGAGCTGAAATAGTTTTGGCTGGCTGCTGAACAACCCAGGCTCAATTAAACGTCCTAACGAGCACGATTTTAAGGCATGAACTTGCAAGTCTGAGACACTGGAAACCAGATGAAAGCAGGCCCTGACACCAGCGGATTTTAGCCTCTAGACATCTTGCAGATGTACAGAGTGACTCTGTATGACAAGAAATACCTTGGAGTTGCACCAGTTACTGCTCCTCAGTGACTTCAAGCAAGTCTTAGTCACCAACTTGTTCAGACTGAGACAATGATGGGCAAAAGACAGGCAGAAATCCAGCAAACTCTGAAATCAAATGACAGGTGAATTTAGACATTTTGAAGAGTCAAAGTCTGAACAAGGTTTGCCTGGAGCAATTTTAGAATCAAAAGCTCCAAGCATGCCAGAGTTCTGTTTTCATTGCCAAAGTCCTAATTGGTTTAAGCCCCATAAACAACACAGAGTGAAAAAATATTAACACGTTAGGGCTGGCGGATCAAAGAACAGAGTGATTTGCCCAGGCCACTTTGGCAAAACAGACAAGAACCAACCACACATTTCTCAAGTCCTAGCCCAACACTTCCATCAGAAGATTCTTTTTAAAAGATTTATTTCCCAAATAATCTTACCAATAATGCATAGTTCACTCCCTTAAGAGCAGGTCAAATAATCATCAAAGACTAACTACCCTGAAAAGACTCTCTGTTTTCTCTTTCGTTGTGCTAAACAACCTAAACAAATGCAGTCTTTCCTTGTAGATCACATTTTCTAGATGTCTGATAAAATCTGTTTGTTTGCTCTGGACTCTTTCCAATTAGTACACATCTTCTGAAGTGCACCAATTAAGATTAGTTTTGGCACAGCACCAGGCACATTAATGAGAATGATGATTATTAAAAACTCTCTCAAACATTTCAGTTTGTGCACTTATGAAGTACACAATATAAGTGGAAAGAAAAATGAAATAAAACCTTTTGGAAACTTCAGTCTCCCAAAAGAGTTCTATCACCTACTCAAGGATGCTGGTAAACAAAGTCAAATTATTACTCAGACAGTATTTGAAGTCACAGAAAGAGCAAATAACTGACATATTCTGGCAGAGTCACACAGCATCCAGAATGGGGACAATGATCTAATTCTACTGAAAGAAAAACTATTAGACAGTCTGTCTCTACGAAATCAAAAATTCATAAATATACAGACCAATACCAAAACCTGTCACTGAAAAAGTACAATGACATAATCTAATGGTACTCTGATACCAGTTCTGAACTGTCCAACTTTATCGATATTTTACTTGAAGTCAGTATTGTATTTATCTCATGCAGTGTGTCTGAATCTGAGGAAAAAACAGCTGTTTTCAGGAGGTATCTGCTGTCAATACTAGCTGCAATGGGAAAATTTTTTTTGTCCGAATGTGTTTGGGTGCAATTTATCTTTGGATAAGAAAAATGATGCTCACACTCAGCTCAATGACTTCTCTACCTGTAACAGAGTAATTTATGAATCCTAACATAACTAATACCAAAATTTCAGAAAACAATCTATCAATTGCCTGTTACAAATGGGATCCATCAACTTAATGTGAGTTTTGACAGTTTTAAATGGTCATGTATCTGTGTATACATTCATGGTGCATGATATAGCTGCACTCCTGCCCTCCAAAGTCAGACGCTGTCTTATATTTTTAATATAAGAAAATACATAATAGTGAAGGTAATCTATCTCAGAAAGCAGACCAGACAACAGTAAAGTTATTGCTAAGCTGAAAAATTGTGTTCTGTGGCAAAGAAAAAACTTTTGTCAAGATGAAACTTCAGTAGTGAAGCAAAAACCGAAACACTTTCTTCCTAAAACAACAGCAAAGAAATTTTACCTCCTCGCTATATAAGATATTCAGGTATTTATGGCCTATACAAAGAGATGAGTTATCATTATCAATAATAACAAACACAATTAGGGATGCTTTTTGCTACAGTAATACAATATCTTGTTCACACTTTCTTCCAGGCTGCAAGCCACCTGAAATTCATTAATGAGCTGCCTCCAAGTTGTGTCTTACTTCCACCGAAAAGCAATGAAAAACTAAATTAGTCATATTTCATGCCCTTATTCTCTCAAAAAGAGCATTGGGTAAAAGTGAACCTAGAAATATATGTACAGCAATGAAGGTATAAGAATTGATGAATTTAAACTAAACTAACCTTGTTGGCTTTTGAAAGCTAGATGCCCAGGAATCACACTACCCTACAAGACAGAACTACATTAGTTAGAAAATGAGTCCTCTGGCAAAAACACAGAAGAGACAAAAAAAGCAGAATAAACTAATTTTGTATTAAAACAAAATAAACACCCCCCACTATTGCTGCATATCTTGGTAACTCCTTACAGAAGTCTTCATAAAGTCATCAACATTTCATGCCATTGAGTAGATTACATACATCAGAGAAATTGCAACCAGTCAGTTTACTGGCCAGGTCTAAGTTAATTCTTTTCCTCAGTATGCAAATGACTGAACTTAATGGAAAAACTCCTCACACGGTGACTTTCCCTGATCCACTTCACACTTGCTCTGCAGTCTCCTAACGGTGATTTTCAGAAGTTTTTTTAATTACAAGAGAAAAACAAGAAAAAAAAGAGTATTTTGGAAGTTTGGATGGCGACTTTGCATAGAAACATAAAGAAAAATAAAATATTAAGCACATACAGACCTTCCAGGCCAGCAATACAAGACAACGACCCTTTCATAACTGAAATACTGACAACGCTAAAGACTAGAAGAGATTTTAATAACTGATCACAGGACAAAGAGTCAACTCCACTAACTAACGATTACAAAATTAAACTCCTTCAAAAGATCATTTGACTTGAGTATTCTGACTGGAGCCTATCCAGCTTTGTCAAGTTATGTTGGTTGCAATAAAAAACCATATCGCTTACAGCTCAGTCTTGTTATCAACTATTTATTTGCAGGTATTTCAGTATACTAAAAATGACAGTGAAACTTTAGAATCCTTTTAAATATGAAAAAAACTGTAGCTTTTACACTAAACACATTTAAGCTTTGCTTTTTAAAAGAAAACGCCTTCTCTTCTCCATTACAAGGTAACCCAGATTGACTGAAAATGCAATTACAACATTTTAGCTGTTGTCCAAGTCTTGTGTTTGTTGTTTGGCCACCGGCAGTGCAGCAAGAACAGCTGCTGAAAAAATAAAAGTAATACCTTGGCAACAGCAAAGGCTAAGCATGTGAATCACTCTCACACAGAACATTTTAGGAAAGAATTCTTATTCAACTACTACCAAGAGGCTAATGTAATTGAACAAGCACAGACTGCCATAGCTTTGGAGAAGTCCAGACAGTTGTTTGCTGTGAGTGAACTATTTCAGAATAACTCTGGATTATCTCTGCCTTAGAAGGGATATTACTTATGCAGAAATGTCTACACTTCCTTCTGCTTTTCTTACCATTTCCCTTTTACATAGTGACTGACTTCGAACCTTCACAAGTGTATAAAGCCACTCAGATGCAAGGTGAGCTACCATCAAAAAACTAATGTATCCAAAATCATGAGTTTTTACTTTATTGCTATATGAATCTTTTACACTTTTTTTTCATTGAGTTCCACTTTTGTTCACCAGTCTCTCATTTTCTTTGCATTTTACTTTCATAAATATGAAAATAAACCTGCATCCCACAACAAACCAACAAAATCAGTCTGTGACTTCCCTAAATACTGCAAGACTAGCACGCTCCTTAACTAAGTTGATGTGATATACCTTGAGAAAGAGAGGAGAAAATAAAAGGCTTATATTTGAGAAACACAAGTTAACCCTCTCCTTCTAAATGGAGTTTTTCATTTAATTCATAATAAAATATATATCATTAGGGAACTTGGTGACGCTAATTGACATTTTTATATTATTATAAATTATATATTTTAATATTATTATATTCAACACAAGTTAGAATGTTTCAGCATTTTTGAATAAACTGTTATTTTACTGGAAGTAAGTAGCAAGCAACATCACTGGATATTGCTGAAAAAACATTTTTGAACATTGTCCAGACTCAAATACAGTAAAACAACTGTTTGAAGGAATTACATTATATCAGTCAATATACCTGTTTTCATAGTAATGTTTTGGAAAAGGGCTGAAAATGAGTCATGTCTTTGGGGTTACAAAACTATTATATTTGTAGGTAACACTGTTGCTAAATTTAACAAATTCTGTGTAAATACCACTCCTTCTAGCTAATCATTCCTTCATGAATACCAAGACAGTATTTGTCTTAATTCTAGAGAGGAAAAATAACATACCTTAAAACGAACTATGCATAGTAATAGTAATAGCAGTAGTAGTAGTAACAATAATATATATGGACATTAGTCTTGCTGATTTCTGTTATTCCAAACAATCCATCTTCCATCCCCTTTCTCCTTTCAACTAGGCTTTCCTTTTTCTCCTACCTCCCACCCAGTGAATGTAAGCAAGCTGATGGGTAGTACTATTTTCAGAAAATAGGAACGATCCCTGAGGCTGTACTCATAAAGCAGACTTTTTGTGCACAGTATCTCACGTCAGTTCTGTATTTCACTCAGTGCTTGGTAGAGAGCCAAAGGAGACGCCTACAGTTCATACACAGAGATGTGCAAGATAGGACGCACCCTTTAAAAACACAACAAACCTATTTGAGCTTATCTCCCACATTTATCTTCCACATACCTTTGCATATAGGAATCTACGCACTTGAAAATTCTGAACTAAGCCTATTCTTCAAAGTCTTACATCAGACAGAGAGTGAGCTATGGAAAAATCTGCATTTTCTGAACTAAAATCATGGGATTTCACTCACAGCAGAAGCTCACTTCCCTCCACTACACTGCAAACAGCTGAGACTACAGCAGGAAATACTGCCTTAGACTTCATTAAATTTCTTGTGACATTGCTAATATTTTAGTGACCATGTCACAAACTGGCCCACCAAAGCAACCGATGTCATCTAGGTGAATGCAGAAGACAAAAGAGAGTGGAAGAGCAGGTCTGTTTCAAACACGTCTGTTGTCATTCCATCACATTTGTGCTAAAAGTTTTACATGTTAAGTTGAATGTGCAGAATGCGGAAGAAAAACTGCAATGCATTTTTAAATGCTTTTAAAGAGCAACAGTACACTGATTTCTACAGTGAACATGCAAGTGTTATTCCGTATTAATATTTAATTAGTTAAAACACTTCTAAATCATACAAAAAAAGAAATTTAAAAAATAATAGTTTAAAAATACTATTACTCCCTTTTGTGCCTAAAATATACAAATAGAAAATTAAGAATACCTAAGTATAAATTTTATATCTCATTTAAAAATATACAACATGCACAAATTGCTAGTGAAACTTTAATGACAATCTGGGAACAATGTCTTGTAGCTGCATTAAAACAGAGAACAGTAAGAAAGTCAAAAGTGGCACAGTTAAGCATTCTCTAGTCTATTCCTATTAACAGTTTAAATAGTCATGGAAGGAGCCAATGACCAAGATTACTAATATTCTACCAAGGATGTGTATTGCTTTAAAACTGAAATGCATTTAACTTATATTAAACATTCGTAGTATACATAAAGAAACAAAACAGTACTATACTGTAAATACTTGACAAAACAAAAAGACTTTCAGAAGTTGTTAAAATGCATGGATTTGTAAGTCTATTTTACGTACTGATATACATGCAGTACCATAGTGTAATTGTTATCTCCAGTTCAGGAAGAGAGGATTTTCAGAGACAAAAGAAGTACTAGGGCTTAAGAAAAAAAGGCTTACAGGTAAGAATCCAAGAAAGGTCAGAGAGGTAGACCAAGATAAAGCTGAGGTTCAAGATCTTTGCTTTTCCTTAGAATAAAAGAAAGTCATGGCAAGAGTTCTGCACAGAAATGCTATATGCACGTGTTCTATATTAAAGCAAGAGAGAGCTCTCAGCTCTTAAATAACCATGAACATTATAACAACCACTGTAATGTTAAGAGAAAAAAAAGATGGTTAAGACTCAGAAAATACGAAGTTGAAGACTCGGATTTCGTAGTTTTGCTGATTAGTGCTCAGAGCAAGATCAAGAAAAGAAAAGAGTAACTTGCAGCTCAAACTGATGGCTGACTTCAGTTCTCTTAGGCCATGCTCTCACAAAGGATGAACACAAATTACATCCACTTGAGCATTTTCAGTTATGCTACCTAAATAGGGCAATAAAGGAAAAAGGACATGTGGTCTCTCACAACAGTCAGAACCTTGGTTCTCTGATTGTGGTCTCTAGACTACTACATTTCTCAACCTTTTTAACTGAAGGAACACTTAGCCTGTAGAAGAAAAACAAACTCAGAGACCATCTTGTGCTTACTGTGCCAAAGCAATCACAATGGTCTTCTCTTAGAGACAAATAAAAATAAAGATTAAAAATTTATCCTAATTTTTATTCTCCTCTTCCATTTTCCTTGTATGTATGGGAGAATATGGCTATGCAGGAATTTCTGGCTTTTACTTGCTTTTTGAGCTCCCTTTTAATATTTTATTGACCATCAATTATCCACAGACTATGGGCTGCATAGCATTGCTTTAGGTGGTGCTGCAATTAAATCACATCACTTGGTGAGTTCTGAAACTAATGAAGCTTGGTCTCTTAAAGATTTGTTTTTCATGGTTGATTGACTTTGGTGCCTAAGAATGCAAACTCCCAACTGAATCCTTCTCTTACGGCAGGCATTTATACAGGCTGGCTGGCTTATTGTTTACTCTTTCTCTCCCTGCTCCTCATTTTCCAGCAGTTAACAGTGTGCAATTTAATGATGTAGCTTTTTCTTTGTAGCCCTTCCAAGGGACATTTACAGAAGCTTTCTGTTACACTTTGCCATCTATTTTCTCAAAGTTCGTAAGAATTTATCAGTCTTTGTAAGGCATGTTTGAAGTTGGCCACTGAACTAAAAAAAAGTTATTATGGAGATGTAGGTGTAATTGGTCACCGAACACACACTCAGTAAATGTGTATCTTGCTTCCACAGGAACTGAAAATAAATAATTTGCCATACTCTGATTTTCCTTTTCAAAACTCACTATCCATTTATTGCGGAGATAAAAATATAAAATCTTGCTGCTGAAATACAAACAGAACAAAACAAACCATTCCCCACCCCTTATTTCAATGCCCTCCCCATACCTCACGCCTTCTAGACAATCCTATTCTCTTTCTTCCTCCAGCCCCAAACTGAGCTGCTATGCTCCCACACTCTTCTGTTGCTCACCACTTGCTCTCATAGACTAGGATCTGAGTCCCTCATTCTCCATCACCTGTCTCTGTCTCCTCAGACATCTAAGCCACACCCAGCCTACTTATCATCTGCTCCCAACCTCACCCCATCTCAGCCCTGCTTCTGAGCCAGAAGTGCAGGCATGATTCCAAACAGTAACTCTGTATGAAGCAAGTGACTTCAAACTGTGGCTCAACATTTACCTGCTACAATTTCAAGAGAGGTGAATTTACATTAATAAATGTCACGCTATTGTCAGTGTGAAAACAGTACTTGATAAAAAGATACCGGTACGCTTTGTCTGCCTTTCAAACACATGTCAGTATGTTCACACAAAACCTGAGTTTTCTGAGTTCAGAGAAGACCTTGCAGTACCAGACTTGAAGAAAATGTTTGTGTTCATTACAACAGGAGATGAGACGTACTGGTTTGTAATTCTGCTCCCCCCCCCCCCCCAATAAGTCATACATTCGTGCTGCTAAGAGATAGCCTATCAGAAACAACAACACTTTGACAAGTTGTTTTCATAGATTTTTAGGATTCGGCACACAAACCTCTACGCTTACATGAAAAACTAATAAATTCATTGCTGGTTCAGCAGTGCCTCGATGAATAAAAAGACAACAATGTCAAGGTACTGAAATAATTGTATTCTCAAAACACAGAACCATTTTGGATGATGTTTGTACACAGGAAAATACATTTTATGGAACTGTAGATAAAATCAATTTTTTTTACCGCTTTTAATCATTTAGTCATGCTTTAAAGCTACAACTTTTAAATTAACACTTTTTGGTCTAGGGAAAAAGTGTAGGAAAAAGATTCTCCTTATAATTTCAAATTTCTAGATAAAGAAACTAATATTGTCTAAAACCAGAGTCAAGCAATTTTATTGATTGCTGCTAACTGGAGTCAAGTCTATGCAATTTGTCATTTTTTAATTTCTCCACAATGCTGCTTAAAAAACCTAATCATTTTAATGCAATCAGACACCAAATGCTTGCTAGGCATCAAGTTAAATTAAGTGCGCCCAAGGTGATTACTGTTATGTATTATTTACACTGCTACTGATGCAAAAAAACTCGTATAACAGATTAGAACGTTCTTGTGTCAAACACTGCATACATAATAGTAGAATCCGTATCTCATACCCTAAATAACAAGCAACTTATACATGCCTCAGAGAGATGCGAGGAAATATGAGACAGTAAATAACCGGACGGTGCACTACCCAAGCTCCCTAACCATTGTAGAACGAGAGACTTTAAATTATATGCAGAAAAAAAATGACTGATTCCACTTTAAGTATAACGTCAAAAAAACATATACCGCCATAAGGACAAACCCTTGCCCCTTACTTACCATAGGAATAAGATATTTTGTAATGACAATATATACTTATGGTATAGTTTCACAGACACAAACATATATATGAATATAAATAAAACAGATACATAACTATACTCAGTCTGCTTTCAGAATGCAATAATCGTGGAATCAGAGAGAGAAACACGAGGAGACTGACCGAATGCCAACAGTTCAGACATTTAGTTGTTATAGGGAGTGTTTATTGTCCTGGAACAGGAGCCAATATTGTGCATTGAAAAGCCATCGGTTAAAATGCCTGCACACTGCTGGGAAGAAGGACCAGAAACTAAAACTTTCCAGCTGTTCTAGCTATGTTCCCTAACTGCTGGCTTGTCCGGTAATACTCTCTTGCACTACTTCAGGGTGCCTTTGCGAAGCTGCATGGAGCCGGCATGGGAGGGATAATCCCAATCCCAAATCAGACAGCACTTATTGGTCATAGCCTGTCTTGAGAGGAGAGGTTGGTTTGATCTCAGGAGGGCACAGAACATGGGTTTTCTAAGTCCCAGGTTCTCTAATCATCATGATACTGTAGGCCTGGTGATCACTGCTATCACCTTTCCCTCTGCTTCTGCCCTTACTGCAACTTCTGTACTCTGTGTTGTGTTCAGATCTTTTGGTACTGGACATACCCTTAACCATGCCTCTCTGATCAACCCCTAAATGGATTTCACATGATGGACTACCCACTCTCTGGACCCCAAACGAAACAGGCATAAGTCAAGCAGCAATTCTTTTGCTGCAATGAAGACATCAGGTACCCACTGCACGTGCTTATTGGACACCTAGTACATCCACTGCTGGACCTGGGTGACTACATCTACAGGGTTTTGTGGCTTGTGCTCTTGAAGGTAGAATTCAAGTTCTACCTAACCAGCATTTCAGGTGCCTAAATGCTCTTTTGAATATGGTCCCAAGAAACTTCTCCAAAAGTTTTCTTACTCTGTATGAGTTTTGTAATAGTAAACCTCCATGTAAAATATAACAATTACCAGTGAAATCTTCCCTCTCCTCTCATTAGAGACTGCTTTTTGTATTTTTCACAGTTGGAAGGTTAGGGCTGCATAAACATTCCCTGAAAATGAAAGATACAACTCCAGCCAGTGGATGCTCTAGTCTTCTGTAACCCAGATTTTGCAAAAGCCCGTCCTAAAATCTATGCTACATTGTTCAACCATGCCAGAAAAGATCTATTAATATCTAAGGACAAACCCAGCCTATTTTACAGTTATCTATTCTGAATCTGAGTTCTGCAAAACTCTCCCGGCTTTGCAAGGAAAAAAGGAAAAAAATGACAGAAATACACCCAATGAGATGCCATTAAAAACTTTCAATAGGCTCATAAATGACTATTTCAGGAACACTGTGTAGAGAAGCTGCTTTTATATTTATTTAAAATAAATCTTCATGCAGATTCTTTTGTGAAGTTCCAATTTTGGTTGATTTACATTTTGATAAATTTAGTGGCTTATAAGACCTTACCTGAGGTTAACAGTGTATTTTAACCCTCTAAAGAGCAAAGCTCTGAAGCAATGAGGCAACCAAACCTGCACTAATTCCTCCTAGTTTTCAGCACTGTAGATGTGACACTTCAGGACACGGTTTAACAGGCATGGTGGTGTTGGGTTGACGGTTGGACCTGATGATCTTAGAGGTCTTTTCCAACCTTAATAATTCTATGATTGAATCTGTAATCTTTACTGGCCACAGCACAGTAGAAAAAAATAAAGGTGGTTAACTGCAAAATGAAGAAAACTTTGCATGTACTTCTTCAGATACTTAACAAGTATAACTTTGAAGTATAACTTAAATGTTTTCAGTAAGTTTTCAATGTATGGCTTCTAACTGTTATATATTTATTTATTACCTACTGCCCTAAAAGTAGTTGGAAAAATGCAAGAATCTTGAGGTTTTACAAGACATTTAAAACCAAACTTGTGACATTTTGCATTCATAAGTGTATCAAATGTCTTTTAAGAGGGAATAATACTTGGAATGTCACTGTTCCCCAGGGTGAGACAAATGTATGACAAAGCTGGTTTTGAAACAGGGAGGAGGCAAGCCAGAGAAGCCCATAACTTGTGTATAGAGTATTGTCTCAAGCCACTACACACTTTCATACTTCATATGGCAAGAAACAAGCGCTTTGCGATTTTACACATACCATCTATTAAAGAAATAATGCTTGTAATTTTAATGAAGTAACAGTATCAGATTACTGGTATTAGTTACAAGCAAAGCCCAGGAGTAGATAAATTAATAGCTTACGCAAAGAGCAGAGAGACAAATACTGCCATTTACACCTTCACTCATCCTTTGCTGCTGGGAATATAATGCTACATCCATTGGAAAGTTCCTAAATATAATTTTTTCCCCATCAAAAAGTGTTCCTGCCTAAAGGCACATGTATTTTTTTTTTCCCTCTAGATTTCATTTAGATTGCCTTACATCAGAAAAACAAACCAATAAACAAACAAGCAAGCAGGAAAGAGAGATGGAGCTTACTAGCAGACTATGGAAGTGCTACCAAACTATCGTAAAAGTAGTCCCTTGGAGCAGGTATGTAATTTTGGACAATCTCAGACTCAAAGCAGGACTGTAGTTTTCTTTAAACGTAAGCTTTAGTTGATGTACACAAAAGAGTATTTCTTGAATGCTACAAATCAGATGGATTAATGAGGTTGCTAACTGAAACCAGCTAGTCTTACTATCCACAATGGATTCTGCGAGTGTACAGTTCACGTTACAACCGCTGCATGCAAATACTCAAGGCTACCACAGTTTTCAGGCATTTGTATTAGTATTGCTAGTTTAGAGAAGACTAGTATTGTTTTCTTGTAGAAAAGCCTAGTCTAAGATACTTTTAAAGATTGAATTGTACGTAGTGTTTCTCTCTTTTCCAAACTTTGTGGTTACTCCTACAGATTTTCTATGAAGAATGAACAGGTTGGAAAGCAGTACTTCTAAGAGCTTCCCTTCTGTCTTCTGAAGGAATTTACATGCCCAAATCAGGCTGCTGGCCCTCATGTTGGTTTTTTAAAAGCAACGAAATACCAGACTTTGCTGGAAGTTGCTTCAGGGTCTCTTACTGCAAGCTTTTGTTCCTTTCAGTTAACGGTAGCGCCGGACGTCCCGAGCCAGCCACTCCAAGGCCTGGTTTATGCCCAAAACCCCACGCTGCCGCTGCCTCCGGAGCACGACGTCGTGCCAAGCTAAAGCTTCATCGGTCTCCGAAGCGAGAGACAACCTGGGCCTCCCACGTTCGCGCACAGGAGCTCTTCCAGGCTTGTCACGCCGCGGGGAATGCCGGGCGGCCCCCTGCCCGTGCCGGGGCCGGCGGTAAGGCCCCCGCAGCCGGGCTGCCGCCGCGGGCCCCGGGCGGCCCTGCCGGCGCCTTCGGCCCCGCCGCGGGCTGCGAGCAACGGCCTCTGCCCCGCCTCCACCCGCCCTCCTCGGTACCGGCTGTTCCGAGAGGGAGAGGGGGTCAGCGGGCAGAGGAAGGAGACCGGCCCGCCGGATCCCGCCGGCTCCGGAGCGGGCCGACCGTCACTGCCCCCCCGGAGCCCGCCCTGCCTGCGCAGCCCGGGCGGGAGGCGGGCGGGGGAGACACCCCCCCCCGCCTTTATCGCCTTGCACACCGCCGGGGTGCGCTGGCTCTCGGTCCCGCCGCCGCCGAGGAGCCTTCTCGGGGGGGAGCGGTGACTGACGGAAGCCTGCCTTATCCCGCCCGAGCACGCTCGCTCTCCCCCGCCGCCGGAGCCGGGCCCCTCCTCCCCCGCCCTGCGCTCCGTTGAGCCGGTCCGCTCGCCTCCTCTCCCCGCCGCAGCGCCGAAGTTGGTTCAGCCCGGGGCACGCGCTCGGAATAAGCCCTATCCCCTCCGAAGCGCCTGCGGTGCGGGCTCGCTTTTCCCCTCCCACCGCCGCTGCGCACTGCTTGGCTCCGGCTGGGCCCTGCCTCCCGCCCGGGCGGCGGCGGCGGCTCGACAAGTTCCTGCTCCCCGTGCCCGGGGCGCGCGCACGAGGCTGGCTCGGCCGTTGGGGGCGCGCGGCGGCGGCGGGAGCGGCGGCGGCAGCAGCAGCCGGGGCGGGAGCGGGGCGGCAGCGCGGGAGCCGCCGATGCTGCTGTGAGATGGCATCATTCTGCGCGGCGGAGCGCGGCGCGGAGGGGTGAGGAGCCGCCGCGGCGGCGAGGAGAGGAGGAGGAGGAGGAGGAAGAAGAAGAAGAAAAAGGTGGGAGGAAGGACAAGAGGAGGAGGAGGGAGCAGCTGTGAGGCTGCGAGCCACGGTAAGGAAGCGAAACGGGCTGTGCCGCAGCCGCTTCGCTCTGTGGTCTGGCCCGGCAGAGCCCGGCCAACCTGAGGAGGAAAACGGCTGCCGTTCTCCCCGCTGTTCTCGGCCGCCGGGCGGCGGGGGCAGGGGGGTGGGCGCTGGAGGGGCGCGGGCTGCCCCTGTCACTGCGGGGCGAGGAGGAGGGGAATGGGCGTGGGGGCTAAAATGGCGAAGGCAGCGGTGGCGAGGGCTCTTCAACTCGTCGTACCGGCTGGGCCCTCCTGGTGTGGGGGGTGGCTGTTGCTTCTCCCCGCTCGGTGTCCCCGTCCGGTGCCCGGAGGATCGCGGCGTTCCCCTGCCGCCCCCCGCCCTGGCCCGCGTCCGGGCAGGGCTGAGGAGGGCCCGCACCTGGCGGTGGGACGGAGGGAGGGTCGGTGCCGCGGTGAGGTTGCGGGGCGGGGGGGGAGTGTCGCCGGTGTCCGGTGTCAGGCGAATAACCTTGTTTATTCCTGTCCACGGCCTTTCGGGTGAGGGTGGCTGAGGGCTGAGCCCTGACCTGTGTCAACGCTGAGTGGATTGCGAGAGGTGTTAGTGACTGGGAGTCAGGGAGGCAGCTCCGCGGCCGGCCCTCGCTCGCTTATCTGCGGGGTGAAATCGGAGCAGAAGGATGTTGTTACGTTTCAGTCCACCTTCCTTTGGTGAAAGTGGGGGGGAGGGGAAGGGGGGAGGCGGTGAAGGGCTGTTTCCCCTCTACAATGAGCTGCTGTCACCCCTCTCACAATGTGCATAGTGTGCCTCCTCTCAAGAGGAGGGGGCACAGCAGGGTGGGGAGTCGTTACGGTTGCTGCTCGAGTTATACGAGTCTGCCAGGCTCTCCGGGTCCTGTTAATGTATGTTTTGCTGAGCAGACTGTGAATTCAAGACCTCAAAAGACCTATTTATGTCATTTATCTTTGTTTATGTTGTGGCAAAATGTTACAACTCGATGTAAGTGTTTATTTACTTGGTTTTATTTGTAGTTGCCTTATTTTTGGAACAACACCAGTCCTCGTTCCAATTTAACTAGGATGATCTAGCTCTGCTTCCAGGTCTACAAATGTTTAACTGTACATCAAATAGAGAAGAGGACTTAACACTAATCATTTTAGTGGGAGCCCTTCGACGTTTGGGTGAAACTGTAAAAAGACGTTTTCATATTTCAGTTGTATTTTCACATGGCACCTGTGTCATGTAGAAAATCATATCAGGATATTTTGCATTAAAGAAGCCCCAGGTTATGTAAGTCTAATAACACTGGCTTACTAGGTGATACTGTCACTGACTGCAGGTGGCTGGGTTATATATGGTCGTACATGGGAAAGACAATATGGCCCTCCTGGTAATAAGAGTCTCCCCTTAAAATTAGCGTTTTGGCTTAATCCCTTTTGTGGTACAGGAACAAACTGATTATTGGTGGGCTGTGACAATGTTTCGCTAACTTGGACAGCTGGGTTTTTTTGGTTTTTAGTATTGTATGCTGCCTTATATGAGTCTATGTTCGTCAAGGTAGAAACTGAATTATTACTTCTCATTGATTTTAATAGTAACAAAGATTAAAGAAATTTTGCACAGAAAAAAAATTGAAGGATTTTTCATCCTTTTGAGAAAAATTTTGCAGTTGTAAAAGCACAGTGTCTCTGGACTTTTGACAAAGACACTTTCAAATGGGCAACTGGAAGTACTTTCAGCTGATGTTGCTTGTGGAACTGTGGGTTTAGAATCCATTTGTCACCTCTCTGGTGTGTGTTTAGAGCTATATTTTAAACGTCTAATCCTATAAATGCTTCCAGCTTGAGTAACTTAGTACTGTCAATAGTCTTTTTCCAATGATACTGTAGAATAATTCTCTTAAATACATAATTATACTTGAAATCATGAAAGCAATTTTACATACCCAGGATTGATTTAATCTCTCGGCATGGGACACGCTATTACTAAAAGGATATGGATTATTTTTGTTGGAAAAATAGTTTACAATGTTTTGCTCACTGATGTTTAGCAACAATTGTAAGTTAGCCTGTATGTTTAGGTTGAACGGTTAGCAATAAAGTTTAAATAGTCACCTGTCTACAAGTGCTTCTTAAATCATGGGAATACTGGCAGAGTTCAGAGCCAACCCCTTTCCCTGAGTCTGTGGAACCGTTGAAGGAAGAGGAATGTCTGCTAATTCTGTTGCTTTTCATTCTCCTTCTTATCTTTCCATATGAAGTTGGAAATTTTGAAAAGTTGGAATTTCTACCCACTTTCCTGTTGTTTTTTTCTTAGAAGAATATGCGTGGGGAAAGAGATTTCTCCTGGTCTTTGGATACAAAGGAGAGTCGGGGGTAAGGATCTATGACAGGAAGTTGGTATTGCATTCAGTTTCTTCATGCTTCAGTATTCCTATGCCATTAAAACACTAGATTTGAAAACAAAGGTACCATAATGAAAAAATCATTACCTAAGCTGTGTTTGTTTATTGGAAATGGCTACCATTTGTGCACTTAACACTCATTGTTAGCTTAAAAAAAAACATGACCCACATCCCCCCTCCAAAAACCCAAGTTCATCCTAGGATTTACTTGGGAAGAAATGCAGATAGTTGAGAAGGGTTGGTGAAGGAATAAATGGGGAAGAAAAAAAAAAAAAAAGAGCTTCTTGCAAACTAATCTTAAGTGATTCTTGCAAGTTACTTTAAACTTTGTTAAAAAGGCTCGCTTTCTTTATAAAGACTGAAGAGGAGTGAAGCTGCTGATAAACATGTCATATCTTTTAACCGAGGTTAGTACTGCTCTTAGCTGCTTCTGCACAGCGTAACGTTCACCTCAATTGGAGAAAAAAAAAAAAAAAAGGCTTTCTAGCTCTGCACCAGTTCCATATGACTCAAAGTCAGTAGAAAAGCTGCTCCAGTGTGTCTTCCTATATGAAAGTGTGTAAATTGGGGCAAGGTTCCCCTGGTTCTGTGGTAGTGTCAGATTAACCAAAATCCTTTCAATTTTGCTGTGCTTACGAAACTTGTAAACCAGAACTACTAAACTCTTCCTTTGGATTCTGAGTTAAGCAATGTCTAGCGACATTCTTCTATATTGCTTTGGTACTTTTGGCTATGTACAAATGTAGACAACAGGAGTTTGTTACATCCAGGTCCTTTTTAAAAGTTTGTGTTTGTTGCATCAGTAAGCCAATTTTTTTGTCTGTAGATGTTAGTTCACATTTATCGTGATCTGCTAATGTTCTTCCTCAGTGACATAAAATAGTCATAGTTAAGGACCATCAGAAGTATCCGAGATCTCACCTCTGTTTTCTTGAAGGAAAATGATATGGCTGGAGAGAGAAGTCCCTTCCTCATCAGCAGGAGTTGCGAGTGTCCGGAAGCGGCATTTGAAAGACTTGTAGAAAAGAACAAAACTTAGGAGTGGTGCATCCTCTTCCCATCTCCCTCCCCCGTAGAACAGTGACATGGGATGGTTTTTGCTGAAATTTGCTATAATACCATTTAAGAGGGTGTTTTTAGCTGCTTTCTGTAAGTGAAAAGTTCTAGTTACTGCTTCTTGGGGTAGGTTTTTTCTTTGAGGACCTAGTAGTTTAACCAGGAACAGATTTTAGGTTTAGCTCTGTTTTGCAAGTGTAGTGTTGTTTTACAGAGGAGGACTAGAGATTCCAGAGAAGCTATGTGCTGTCAGAGTAGTTACAGTATGTCAGAATTATTTATCTGGGAGAGTGCTACGTGTTTTGTTTTTTCTTTTTTTCTTTTAAATTTCTTAGCATTTCAGGGAAAGTCAGGGAAAGCTTTACTACTACACAAGTGGTATGTAGTATGAAAAAATTAGTTATTGCATGTTTGCATGACCTATACTGCTGTGGTTCTGTAACAGCAGATAATGGCAAACTGACAAACAAACAATTTTCTTTTTTGCTCCTCTCCCCTTAGTCAGTGTGGAGGATTGTGCAAGTTTGTAATCTAATGCACAGTTAGATAATTCAGTATTGTCAGAAAAGCACTTTCATAATTTTATTTAAAAAGAATATGTGTTTGGATTTAACTTGTAAATTCTACTGACTTTGAAGAATAAACTGAAATTCACTGAGCTGGTTGTGTTACTTTATAATGGCTTTTGACTAAAAGTCTTAAAATTGGAGTGAAGCGCATGTTTAACAAAGTAGGTTACATTCTTGGGCTTTTGAAACTTTTTAAATTAATAACCATTTTTCTTTTTGTTGGAATATGTTACAGATGTTTATGTTCTGCTTCAGATGACTAGGGTCTGAGCATACTTAAATGTAACCAGTTCAAAACCTGAAGACTTCTTAACATCCTCACTGTTAAGGATGTTAGCTTGGAATGATAGAAGTAGTACGGCCAATAGTCTTTTCTTTTGTAGTGAATTTCAGCCTCGGGTGTCTAACGCAAGAGATCTTTCATTGGCTCAAATAATTTCAGAATAATTCTTTCAAATATAATGATCAGTTACTGAGAACAGTCTCTTGATTTTTCTTACGTGTAAATACGTTGAGAATACAAATACGTGTTTGCAGCTGACCTCAAGTAGTTCTGACGGCACAGAATTACTCCCATCTACTTTTTTCTATTAAGATTTTAGAGTTCTCGTGCTGAAAATCGTTGTGGAGATGGAAGAAAGCAATTTAAAAAAAGTGGTGGGAGGAGGATGTCACATTTTAAAAATAAACAGCAAAATTTGTTTTACACGTTAAAGTGTCTTCACCTTGCAGCCTGAAGTGGGCAGAAGAGAGCCCTTGTCTGTGCTTCTGTGAGTACAGACGAAAGTATGCAGAGTGTACTCCGTGCACTTTCTAGTTACTGCAGTTTCTAACCAAGTTTTTTTGCTATAAGCATTTAAATGGAGTAGGAGATTAACAGAAGAGTCCTTTAAAAATAGACAAATGAGATCGTTTGTCTGTTCCTCATGTAGGTCAGTGAAAAATATGAGAGCACTTTGGATTTTATGTACATTTCAAGGCAGTCAGTGATTCAGTATAGATGAAATCAAAGGAGTTGTAGTTTTAGAATAGGGGAAAGTAAACAGGAAAGATAAAGTTCATAATCTGTAAAATTGCACAATGTGTTTGGGCATCAGAACTGAAAAAAGAACACAAGTCCAGTTTTGAAACACAGTGTTATTGAGAAATTCAGTAAGGTGTTTTTTTTTTTTTTGTTGTTTTTTTGTAAGAGTGAACTAAAACTGCTGAACAGATTCACGTTCATTTTAAAAACTGACCATATTTTTACTAACTGGTATATGGGAATTAGCGCTCTTGCATTTTCTGGTATATACAGTGACATTAAAGTATCTCTGTATAAACATAACAATCAAAAAGCAAAATAAAATAGGAATACCAAATAGAAGATGAAGAGCAACAGGACTGCCAAACTTCCCTCTTCTCCTCCGGTTGGAAGTGTGGAAGCTGCTTTTTCTTAAATTTCAGTTCCGTTTATTCCTTCATTTTTGGCACTTTTTTATTTTCCACTTCTAGCTACCTTCTTACATGGCTATCTTTTTAAAAAATGATCACTGTCTCACTCTAGTATCTGGAAAGATTGTGGGTTTAAAAAGAAAAAAGTGTGTTTTGACTTCTGGATGCAAGTTACAAGGACAGGAAAAAATTCAGTTAGTATTGAAAATCTGGTGGAAGTCTGTTATTTTTGTGTCACTTCAAAAATAAAACATTAAATCCCTGACTGAATGTCTTGTGAGAGTGTTACCGTTTAGAGCTGAAAAAGCTATGTTGTCATGGGATGGTGAGTAAAACTGCATTTTTAAGGGAATAGCTATAGGGAAGAAAGCTAGTTGGAATCTTCGATGGTAACATGATAAAAAGACTGCTACTAATGAACTGGCAAAAACTGTAGGTGGTAAAATTACTTATTGAGTAATAGAAGTGGAAACTTCAGAGGGACATAACAGGGGCTAGTTTAATATTTGGTGATAGGTCTGCTTTTGTGCTAACATAAGAGACCTATTGCATATTGGAAGGAGTAGCTAAACATATTCATCAAAATAGTACGTAGATGAAGTATTTAGTAATAACAGCCCGACATAATTATGAACTGCTTCATCAAAGTATCCCATTAGGAATGGAATAAAAATTTAATGTTGGAATGTATTAAGAGTGTAACATATACTAGCTTCAATACTATTTTTAAATGAATTACATAAGTGTATTTGAAAACTGTGAAGTGTTACTGTTGTATGGCAGGTGGTTCTGGTACTATGTGGAGACCTGCTAGCTGTAGCTCTTTTACAGATGAACTATTATGTTTCTTTGTTGTTTGCATTCCATTTTTGATCAAGAAAAAAATAACTGATTCGGGAGAAAACTACGATAATAGTACTGCTCCTGTGCATATAAAATGGAAAATATTGTTTTAGCATAAAATGTAGTAAAGGGAGAGGAGACCTCCAGCAGGGGCTAACAGAACCTTGAATGGAGTACAAGTAAATTTCAGCCTGTGCTTTTAACCCTCTGTCATGCAACTAACCAAGGAGATATTAGAGCACACGTAAAACTAAGTTGGTTAGGGTAGTGTATCAAGAAGTAATTCATGCAAGATTCAGTTGGGATTGGCTGATGTATGATTCAAAATAAGGAATAGATTGTTACACAGACAAGGAGAAAATCCATTGATAATAGGAGTTTTAATAAAAAGGACTATACAGATTGCACTTTAGTGCATAAACTAACTGCATTTTTAAATACTTCCTGTGAGCAAGTTAGTCTAGACCGCCCACTACAGCCTTTCTTGGATTTTTTTTTTTTTTAACTACCAGGGGCAGCTTGCTTTCAGAGTTGGTTGGTGTTCTTGCTTCAAAAGTTCCTTGAAAATCAACATGAATAAGGGAATAATTTTGAAAATTGGCTTCTTTCACTGGGGAGTTGGATAACCTTTTCTGTGCAGTTTTTGAAGTCGCTTGGTTTCAAGGCAGTTTTATTCTCAAGAATCAAGTTGATTTTAGGTTATAGGTCTTTAGCCTTTCACCAGAAAGGATACTGACCCTCATGAGAGTGTTTACATTTCTCATGAACGCCCGTCTGTTAACCTAAAGTGAAAATAACCTAAAGTGAAAATTTCAAACACTGGTTTAGTACAAAATATAAGTATTTTTCTTATAGCCCACTGATTCCTTTGTAATGTTGAATTAAACTTAATATGAAATGTATTGATGTGGTCCAGTATTGACCCTTGAGAAGAATCAAGCTTTGGGCTTTTCTGGTGAGAGTTATGTGTTACTCATTTACATGTTCTCAACTTGTCGTTTTTGTGTAGTTAAATTTGGGAATCGGATTAACTCAGATTATACTGGAAAATAATTAGCAGAAGCGGGTAACTCTTTGTTTTAAGATGTGAGAATTACTTATCATCTGGGAACCTTACCAAGGATCAGATTGAATTCTCTAGCACTATAGAGACTGAAGGGCTGTTTTTGAAAAAACAAGTGGGTATGTTTGGGTGAATGCTCTCAGGCAGTAATAGGTAAGATAGTGCAGTCTGTGATTGGAATTAGGACAGACATATTTTAGTGTTTATACACTGCTGAGATTGACAGCTGGAAAGAGGCTTGCATAGCACATTTTAAAAAGCAAATATTCAGAGAAAAGGGGGTGAGAACATGCAGTGATTTCTACTTACACCTCTCTGAGCTATTTTTTGAGATAGAGTTGTGAGGAGAGGTGGATCACATCAAACCTCTTACTGCCGAAAAGTGTGCAAAGACCCTTTCTACCACTTTAGCCTATAACACTGAGTAGCTTTCTCCTCCCCTCTTTGAATTGTCATCTTCTGCTGACTTACCAGAACAATGGGGAGACTGTTGTGGGGCAATACTAATGTATTTCCCATTATTGATATTCCTTGATCATGTTTCTTTCAGAGCCCCACAAAAACAAGGGGAGGGTGTAATAGAAACAACAGCACTCTTGGTTAACATCTTTGATGTGGTTTTATGTTCTTTTGGAATTTGTTGGCTTTTTAATTTTGCTGTGACTGCAGCAGAGATGTGCTTACACTAGTCATGGCTATTGTGACTAATAAGGTGGTGGTGACAGGCATGAATTCTTGTGGAAGAATTTTGTAAGCTAGCTGGGCACTCTTGGTATGTGCTCGGTCTGCTGCCTGTTCAGAGGCCCATAGTTCTCCATTGTTGATATTTTTTAATATGGAAATAATATTTAATATGGAAGTGCCTATATGTAACTACTGTAAGGTTTTCTGTTTGCAGTGTAGGTGTACTAAAATCTGCCCGTGTTTTAGATATATATCTTGGTATATTACTTTACATTGCTCTTAATGCAAGTCTGATAAACAGCTATTTATACCAACCCATTAGGATTATTTGTATCAGAAAGCAACCCAGAGAGATTGAGAACTAGTGTGTAGGTAGCATATTATGTGTTGTAGCAGATATGAAGGCTATTCAGCTGAATATTAAAATGAAGGAGAAAATACTCTTCACTAATTTCTTGACGTACATGTTGGACTGTTAGCCTTTAGCTATCATTGTATTGTTCAAGAAACCTGGAAGGTGTTTACTCCACTTGTTTCACTGTGCATGTGGTCCTATCTGTGATACACAGAGGAGACGTTGTGATATTTTTCGTTATTTGATACTGTGGTAGGACCTAGAAGCGTCATCATGATTAAGATTCACAGGTGACGCGTACTGTAAATACTTTGCCGAGAAGTTTTCTGTGAGCAGTGGAACTAGGCTTCGTACAAATTTTTCTTACATAATCACAATTCTCTTCTTCCTCTGCTCTTCTGGACCTTTCTTACTTGTAGTAAAAAAGCCACTATGCCCAGCTCCAGCTCAGACTGATTCAGAGCAGTGTCTGTGGTGATTGTGTAGCCTTTTAGCCAGGCACTCTGGATAGCTTGAGTTCATGCTGCAGCGCTTTGCTCAGCAAGAGCAGGAAATTGTGTCTTTTTCCTCTATCTAGCTGTTCATTTTTATGAAGCTCATGGGAACTTAGTGTGTCAGAGGACATTACTTCTCAGTTTATTTTAACTGAATCTGGTGGTGAACAGATTCATTTAGACGGATGGAGATGAAAGGAAGAGTGGGAAGAGGCAGGTGGACGATATGAGTCATACATGTGATGTTTGCTTGGGAAACCAGGTTAAAAAGGTCTGCTAGTCTAAGTGTAGGGCAAAACAGAACAGGCAGACCTGTGCAGTGGAATCATAGACTGCCATTTGTTTAGACCTCCATAACACTCTGAAAAATAGGATTTTGTAAACCTCTGTAATTGTACTATATTTTTTCTTATACCCAAATATGAGGCTGGCACTATGTTGTAGATATTGCATGGTTCAGTATCTAAAACAATGGTCAGTGAATGTGCTTGAAAAAATACAGAAAATGAAATATTTCTGAATGTAATTTGCTTTCCATACCAATATGAGTGGACAAAGATTTGTTTTCGGGTGGGGGTGGGGGGGGTGCGGAGATGTGGAGGGGGGGTGGGAACTGCATATAGATAGGCTTAAGAAAGACAAATATGGAACTATTTGTATCAAACCTGGTGTGTGAGGAATATTAGAATGTGCCCAAAGGAGGGCCACAAAGATGGTGAAAGGACTAGAGGGCGTGACTTTAGGAGGAGCAGCTGAGAATATTTGGTTTGCTCAGCTTAGAGAAGAGGATACTGAAGGGTGATCTTATTTCTGTCTACAAATTCCTCCTGAGGGGGAGCGGAGAAGGGAGTATTGATACCCTTCTGGTGTCTAGTGATAGGATGGGCGGGAATGGCTTAAAACTACGTCAGGGGAACTCCAGATTAGATACGAGGAAAAAGTTCTTCACTGAAAGTGTGGTCAAGCACTGGAACAAGCTCCCTAGTGAAGTGGTCATTGCTCCAAGACTGTCGCTATGTAAAAATAGAATGGAATAGAACATTTCAGTTGGAAGGCACCTATAACGACCATCTCGCCCAACTGCCTGAGCAATTCAGGGCTGACCAAAAGTTCAGGCGTGTTGTTAAAGGCATCCACATGCCTCTTAACGACTGGCAGGCTTGGGGCATCGACCACCTCTCTAGGAAGCCTGTTCCAGTGCTTGACCACCCTGTCTGTAAATAAATGCTTCCTAGTGTCAAGACTAAATCTCCCCTGATGCAGCTTTGAACCATTCCCATGTGTCCTGTCACCGGATACCAGGGAGAAGACATCAGCACCTCCCTCTCCACTTTCCAGTCAGCAACCTTACTAATGGTGCATTCAACTCTTGCATCCAGATCATTGATAAAAATACTAAACAGAACTGGCCCTAGAATTGAACCCTGAGGAACACTGCTGCTAGCTGGTTGACAGCCAGATGTAGCACCATTCATTACAACCCTTTGAGCCCTGCCCTTTAGCCAGTTCTTCACCCAGTGTGCCACGTACCTGCTCATCCCACAGCTGGACAACTTGTCCAGAAGGATGCTCTGAGGGACAGTATCAAAAGCCTTACTAAACTGCAGAAAAACTACATCCACCATCTTCCCTTCATCCATGAGGTGGGTGACCTTACTCCTGGAAGGATATCAAATTTGCTAAACAGGACTTTCCCTGTGTGAACCTGTTGACTGTGCCTGATGATTGCATTATTCTTTAAATGCCTTTCAGTAGCACCCAGTATGATTTTCTCCATGATTTTTCCAGGAATTGAGGTTAAACTAACAGGTCTGTAGTTTCCTGGGTCTTCCTTCATGCTCTTGTAAATTGGAATAACGTCGGCCAGTTTCCAGTCAGCAGGGACCTCCCCAGACTCCGAAGACCTCTGGTAGATGATTGAGAGGGGTCCTACCATAACATCTGCTAGGTCCTTCAGCGCTCTGGGATGAATCCAGTCAGGCCCCATGGACTTGTGAACATTCAGCACATACAGCTGGTTGCTTACAATTTCAGTGTCCGCAAACAGAAAGTAATTGTTCCCACACTTGTATTCCTCTGACTCAGGGGACAGGGTAGCCCAAGGTCTATCAGATTGTCTCTGAAAACGGAGGCAAAAAAAGCACTGAATGCCTCCACTTTTTCTTCATCTGTTAGATGACCATCTTCAACAAGTATCGGTCCAATGTTTTCTGTAGACCTCCTATTGCTATTAACTTACTTAAAAAAAGCCCTTCTTGTTGTCTGACACAGAACTGGCCAGTTTTAACGCTAACTGAGCTTTGGCCTTTTGTGTCTTCTCTCTGCATATATGAACCACGGCTCCTGTGAAGCCTAACCTGTTTTCCAGAGACCATACAATTTATTTTTCCTCTTGAGCTCCCTATTTACCCAAGCTAGTTTTCTGCCCTGCTTGCTTAATTTATGACACAATGGGATTGCCCACTCCTGTACTTCTAAAAGGTCGTTCTTACAGACTGACCAGCACTTGTGGACTCTGCTGTCCTTTTTTCTCATTACACTGAAAATTTTAAACTTGACCATTTCGTGATTACTGTGGCCAAGACAGCCACCTACCATCGCATCTTCCATGAGTCCTCTATGCACATGTAGTAAGTCTAGCAGCATCTTTCCTAGTTGTCTCACTGAGTAATTGTGACAAGAGGTTAACTTCAACAAACATGAAGAATTTCCTGGACTTGCTTGTCAGAGCAGTGTGATAATCCCAGTTGGTATCTGGGAAGTTGAAATCTCCCATAAGGACAAAGGCTACCGATCCAGAAATTTCTCCTAGTTGCCTATAGAATAACTCATCACTGCTGAAGTCCTGGCTGAGCAGACACCCACTATATCTCCTTGGTTTTTCATCCCCCTAATCCTTACCCAGAGGCTCTCAACCACATTATCACTAAGTGTAAGGACTGTACAATCAAACCTCTCCCTCACATACAGTGCAACTCTTCCACCTCATCTGCCCTGCCTATCCCTCCTGAACAGCCTGTGGCCCTCCAACCCAGCACTCCAGCCGTGGAACTCCTTCCACCAAGTCTCGCTAATACCAATGATATCCTAGCTCTGGGAACTGACCAGTGCTTCCAGTTGCAGAAGTGTTCAGACAGCGCCTTTAGCTACGTCATTTAACTTTTAGGTTGCCCTGTGTGGAGTCAGTTGGACTCAGTGATCCTTGTGGGTCTCTTCCATCTCAGGATGTTCAGTGATGTAAGAAGAATGAATGACTCTTTAGGAAAGACAGACCAACAAGGAGAGGTGGGGGAGTTGCTCTATATGTGAGGCAGCAACTGGAATGCATTGAGCTTGGCCTGGGGGCAAGTGAAGAAGGAGTTGAGATCTTGTGGGTTAGAATTAAGGGACAGGCTCACACGGGTGACATTACGGTGGGTGTATACTACAGGCCACCCGACCAGGAGGAGGAGGTTGATGAAGCCTTCTACAGGCAGCTGCAAGCAGCCTCACAGTCACAGGCTCTGGTTCTCATGGGGGACTTCAACCACCCTGACATCAGCTGGGAAGACCATACAGCTAGGCAGGTGCAATCCAGGAGGTTCCTACAGAGCATCGATGATAACTTTCTGATGCAAGTGGTGGAGGAACCAACAAGGAAAGGCGCGCTGCTGGACCTTGTGTTAACAAACAAGGAGGGACTGGTTGAGGACGTGAAGGTTGGAGGTAGACTCGGCTGCAGTGACCATGAAATGGTCGAGTTCAGGATCCTGCGTGGAGGAAGCAGGGCGATAAGCAGGATCAAAACCCTGGACCTCAGGAGGGCTGACTTTGGCCTCTTCAAGGAGCTACTGGGAGGAATCCCGTGGGCCAGGGCTCTCGAAGGCAGGGGGGTCCATGAGTGCTGGTCGCTTTTTAAACAACACTTCTTCCATGCACAGGAGCAATGCATCCCCCTGAGAAAGAAATTTAGCAAAGGAGGAAGGAGACCTGCATGGTTAAACAAGGAGCTTCTAGCGGAGATCAGGCAGAAGAGAAAGGTGCATGGCATGTGGAAAGAGGGACAGGCCACTTGGGAAGAGTACAGAAACGTAGTGAGAGCATGCAGGGATGCGACGAGGAAGGCCAAGGCTCACCTGGAATTGAAGCTGGCAAGGGATGTCAAAAACAACAAGAAGGGCTTCTTCAACTACATCAGCAGCAAAAGGAAGGCTAGGGACAATGTGGGGCCGCTGCTGAATGAGGCGGGTGTCCTGGTGACGGAGGATGCGGAGAAGGCAGAGCTAATGAATGCCTTCTTTGCTTCAGTCTTCAGTGCTAAGACTGGCCCTCAGGAATCCCAGGCCCCGGAGGTAAGAGAGGAAGCCTACAGAGAGGAAGACTTTCCCTTGGTCGAGGAGGACTGTGTGAGGGATCGCTTAAGCGATCTGGATGTCCACAAATCCATGGGCCCCGATGGAATGCACCCACGAGTGCTGAGGGAGCTGGCGGATGTCATTGCTGAGCCACTCTCCATCATCTTTGAGAGGTCCTGGAAGACAGGAGAGGTGCCCGAGGACTGGAGAAAGGCCAATGTCACACCAATCTTCAAAAAGGGCAAGAAGGAGGACCCAGGGAACTACAGGCCGGTCAGCCTCACCTCCATCCCGGGAAAGGTGATGGAGCAGCTTATCCTGGAGGCCATCATGAAGCAAGTGGAAGAAAAGAAGGTTATCAGGAGTAGTCAGCATGGATTCACCAAGGGGAAATCATGCCTGACCAATCTGATAGCTTTCTACGATGACATGACTGGCTGGGTAGACGAAGGGAGAGCTGTGGATGTTATCTACCTTGACTTCAGCAAGGCTTTCGACACAGTCTCCCATGATATCCTCCTGGGGAAGCTGAGGAAGTGTGGGCTGGATGAGTGGTCAGTGAAGTGGATAGAGAACTGGCTGAATGGCAGAACTCAGAGGGTTGTCATCAGCGGCGCTGAGTCTAGTTGGAGGCTGGTGACAAGTGGTGTCCCTCAGGGGTCAGTACTGGGCCCAGTCTTGTTTAACTTCTTCATCAACGACCTGGATGAAGAGTTAGAATGTACCCTCAGCAAGTTTGCTGACGACACCAAACTGGGAGGTGTGGTAGATACACCAGAAGGCTGTGCTGCCATTCAGCGTGACCTGGATAGGCTGGAGAGCTGGGCAGAGAGGAACCTGATGAGGTTCAACAAGGGCAAGTGCAGGGTCCTGCACCTGGGGAGGAACAACCTCATGCACCAGTACAGGCTTGGGGTGGACCTGCTGGAGAGCAGCTCTGCGGAGAGGGACCTGGGTGTCCTGGTGGACGACAGGTTAACTATGAGCCAGCAGTGTGCCCTGGCTGCCAAGAAGGCCAATGGGATCCTGGGGTGCATCAAGAAGAGTGTGGCCAGCAGGACAAGGGAGGTTCTCCTTCCCCTCTACACTGCCCTGGTGAGGCCTCATCTGGAGTACTGTGTCCAGTTCTGGGCTCCCCAGTTCAAGAAGGATGAAGAGCTACTGGAGAGAGTCCAGCGGAGGGCTACAAGGATGGTGAGGGGACTGGAGCATCTCCCCTACGAGGAGAGGTTGAGGGAACTGGGCTTGTTCAGCCTGAAGAAGAGAAGGCTGCGAGGGGACCTTATAAATGCCTACAAATATCTGAAGGGTGGGTGTCAGGAGGATGGGGCCAAGCTCTTTTCAGTGGTGCCCAGTGACAGGACAAGGGGCAATGGGCACAAACTGAGGCACAGGAAGTTCCGTCTGAACATGAGGAGGAACTTCTTCCCTCTGAGGGTGACGGAGCACTGGAACAGGCTGCCCAGGGAGGTTGTGGAGTCTCCTTCTCTGGAGATATTCAAGACCCGCCTGGACAAGGTCCTGTGCAGCCTGCTGTAGGTGACCCTGCTTCGGCGGGGGGGTTGGACTAGATGACCCACAGAGGTCCCTTCCAACCCCTACTATTCTGTGATTCTGTGATTCTGTGATTATAAAGAAAAAGTAAATCCATGAACTGCAAATGAGAGAGCTTTCAGCAGCTACAGCACTCCAACTCCTTTGTCCAGCTTCACAAGCTTGTGCTCGACGCTCTCCCCCCAACCATCCAAGGCGGGAAGTATGAAAGAATTTAAATCCAGGTGATAATAAACTGTTTTCAACGTTTATTGTCAACGACAGCTTTCACACCACTGCATAACAAGCAGCTACTCAATATGTGAACAAATCCACTATGTAAAGAGGTTTCTCAGATCTGCTTACAAATTACACTGCTAAGGGCAGCACAGGTACTGCACGCCACATAAAACCAAAGGCTTCAGCACTAGGAACTGAAAACCATCTTCTGGTGACCGATAAAGAAGGCAAGGTAGGAGCGTGGCTTTCTGCTGCACAAAGATGAATGAGGGAAAGTGGAGCTGAGTCCCCTGCACATCTCTAAGTGAGACTTTAAGCTCCAAGAGCGAAAAAAGGTGTTGCTGTCACCCGAGGAATGCATGAAATCTCTAACAGGCACACAGCAAAACTGCCTCAGAAATGATAGGGTATGAAGAAAAGAGAACGCTGACTGGCCAAAAGAACAAAAACCACAAGCCAGCGAGACAGCGTGGCGACAACGAAGCAGAGCACAGGTAGGCAGCCACCAAGCAGGGCAGGTCGGAAGCAGGGCTGTGCCAGTGGAACACAACTCAACCTCCAGGATCAAGATTCCTGGAAATCCTCGTCTCCCTGCCGTGAGCAGCTACCGGCGCAGCTCTCGCTGGCAGAGGGTGGGTCTCGCCCCCCAGGCCATTCCCTACGGCTGTCCCTGGAAGGTGACAAGGTGCAACGGCTTCCCTCAGCGCGGCCTCTCCAGGAGCAGAAGTGCTCGGACACAGCGGCTGAGGCAAAGCCAGTCTAGCAGGACACCACAGAGCTTCCTTTTGTTGCCTGAACAGATGAACAACTCTCACACACAGTAAACTACTAAGGTGTGAAGTCAAGTTCTTAAGGACTGTGGTCGGCACTGGGTCCACAAAGACAGACCAAACTCATTCCCCTGGGGCAGGCACCGAGACAGCCAAATTATCATGTTTTGTTTGGGCACAAACTGAGGCACAGGAAGTTCCGTCTGAACATGAGGAGGAACTTCTTCCCTCTGAGGGTGACGGAGCACTGGAACAGGCTGCCCAGGGAGGTTGTGGAGTCTCCTTCTCTGGAGATATTCAAGACCCGCCTGGACAAGGTCCTGTGCAGCCTGCTGTAGGTGACCCTGCTTCGGCGGGGGGGTTGGACTAGATGACCCACAGAGGTCCCTTCCAACCCCTACTATTCTGTGATTCTGTAATGACAGTTTACTTTCCAGTTGAGAGCTGTGTAGGTCTGCTGTAGGGTGGGAAACTTGGAATTTAGGAATAAAATGCTTACAATATATCACAGATGCTGAAGTATCTCTGGAGAAGCTGTTAGTTGTCAGGAGGAACTAATACCTTGCCTTGCTGACAAGGCCTTGTAGACCCTTATGAGGAGACTGCTGAAGTTCTGCTAATGTCAAGGCAGATCCTAAGGAAGCCACTGGTAGGTCTATACCTGTCAGTATGTGCTGTGGGCTTAGTGAAAACATGAGAAATGACGTACTGTTCTGTCCATTACTGTTTTGGCTGGTCTGAAGCTCCAAAAAGTGTGTTGATGATAACAGAAAGTATGAGAAGTTTCTCAGAGCTTATTCTCATTTGTTTTGTTGAAGTTGGATTTTACTGCTTAATATGTCTGGGTCCCTTTTCAGTTCTCTCAGCCTCAAGTAAATCCTTTTCTGAGAATGCTTGTAAGCTACTCCTAGGTAAAGGAGTGAGGGGTATTGTCAGCTGAAGCTGGTTTTGGTAGTCCTTTTGAGTTTTAACAGGAAGACGCAAGACATTCTGGTGGCGGAAAAGAACCTGGGGGTCCTGGTGGAGGCCAAGTTGAGCACGAGGCACCAACGTGCCCTGGGGGCAAAGATGGTGAATGGTGTCCTGGGCTGCATTAGACAAAGCATTGCCAGTAGGTTGGAGGAGGTGATCCTGCCCCTCTGCTCAGCACTGGTGAGGCCACACCTGGAGTCCTGTGCCCGGTGCTGGGCTCCTCAGTATGAGAGACAAGGACGTATTGCAGGGAGTTCAGTGAAGGGCCGTGGAGATGATTAAGGCACTGGACTGCTTTGAAGAAAGAGTGAGAGAGCTGGTACTGTTCAGCTTGGAGAAGACATGAGGGGACCTCAGCAATCTGTATGAATACCTGAAGGGTGGGTGCAAAAAGGATGAAGCCAGGCTCTTTTCACTGATGCCCACTGCCAGGACTAGAGGCAGTGGGCACACACTGGAACTCAGGAGGTTTCCTCTGAACATCAGGAAGCACTTTTTCACTGTGAGGGTGGCCGAGCACTGGCACAGGTTGCCCAGGAAGGTTGTGGAGTCTCCATTCTTGGAGATACTTAAAAGCCATGTGGACACAGGCCTGGGCAACCTGCTCTACGTGGCCCTGCTCGAGCAGGGGGGTTGGACCAGATGACCTCCAGAGGTCGCTTCCAACCTCAACCATTCTGTGATTTTGTGATTATATATAGTGAATGTGTGGTTTATGCGATGAATGTTTGGTGCGAAGAGCACTCTCACTGGACCACTGACGTAAAAAAAAAGGGAAGAAAAAAAAAAAAAGGTTCCCATGGTCACTATTGTCATGGAATATGTCCTACAGTTACAAATGTTTTGAACAGCTTTCAAGTCTTGCAGATCTTCTTGTATTTGTAATATTTATAAGTCCTATGGAATACAGCTGTGTTGCGTTTACTTCTTTAATCATAAAGGCTTGGGATTTTTTGTCATATATTTTTTTAAACTCGCCAATATCCAAGGAATTAAAGGGATCTGCAGGAATCTTATCATCTTGATAAGTAGCTAAGTATTCTGTTAAATAAAGTTTCTAGTTTTTAATTTGTATAAATGATATCCTAGAACTTTGTTTTTTTTAAGTGGAGATCTGCATTTCAGTCCATCAATATTTGTTTGACTGAAGTTTAAAACCAGGACTAGGTGCCACAGAAAGTAGTTTTTTGCTTAGCGAATCATGAAGTCATGGAATGGTTTGGGTTGGAACGGACCTTTAAAGGTCATCTAGTCCAATGCACCTGCAATAAGCAGGGACAACTTAAACCAGATCAGGTTGGTCAGAGCCCCATCCAACCTGACCTTGAAAGTTTCCAGGGATGGGGCATCTACCACCTCTCTGGGCAACCTGTTCCTGTTTCACCACCCTCACAGTAAAAAAATTTTTTCATTGTATCTAGTCTGAATCTACCCTCTTTTAGTTTAAAACCATTATCCCTTGTCCTGTCGCAACAGGCCCCACTAAAAAGTTTGTCCCCAGTAATGGTCTTACTACGATCCTATCCTGAAAGTCCTGCCATTGTGTGTTTCCCTTGTGTGGTGAGAGAAGTAAAATCAGTGCTATTAGCGGTATTATTTGAAATGATCAGTGAAAAACTGATTTAAATTTCCAAAATTTTCTAAGCTATTAAACAGTGACTTAAGCTACTGTTTGTATGATACTTCATAGGTAATGACACTGTTCAGTACTACTCACTGCATCTTACAAATTTCCAAGCTGATTATTAAAGTTCTTCTATGTTTTAGGGTCCAGAATACGTCTTGTGCCGTCTTTTTGCCTTCAGTTTGAGCATAGGACTGTAGATTAAATTGTTTTCGCAGGGATTCTTAAAGTTAATAACTTTTCTTTATTTGAGCATACTGTCAAAGAAGTTAGGACTGGTAATATTGTAGGTTCTTTGATCTTCATGATGCATAATTTTAAGACATAGCTAGAAAAACTGATGGAGAACATACATCTTGCATGGTTCCAATTGTAAATATTTTTTATTTCATAACATATGACTTCCACGTGTACTGCTGTGGTGGATAATTAAAATATTTTCCAGAAAAATTCTAAATGATTTAGGTGTAAAACTCA
Organism: Opisthocomus hoazin; assembly: GCF_030867145.1. Classification (NCBI taxonomy): domain Eukaryota; kingdom Metazoa; phylum Chordata; class Aves; order Opisthocomiformes; family Opisthocomidae; genus Opisthocomus; species Opisthocomus hoazin. The sequence continues at coordinate 31,945,456 of NC_134416.1, read as the reverse complement.
AAGACAAAAATATACATAGGACTGAAAGTTAAAGGTAGTGAAGGTGAAAACAACAAAAAATAGGGGTTTAAACAATAGGAAGTGATTGAATTCCTGCAGGTAAAAAAAAAGTGTGGTTGGGAATTGGCAGCTTGTGTTTGGGCAAAAGCAGAATACCAGGAGAGAAGGAACTTGACTTAGTCTGTGAAAAAAACCATAACATTTCAGTGTCATATAAACAGATCTATTGAGTTAAGTTGAAAGTATCCAAGACCTTCAGTGTAAAGCATTCAGATTAGAAAACAAAGGTTAAAGCTGTTTGTGTAACTTGGACTTTGCCTTCTTTGCATATGTCTGGTGGGAGTCACAGATCAGAGCACTGGTTACTGTTTTTTTCCGCTGGACTGTTTCTTTCAGTATATGCGTAAGAGAACAGAACAAGGCCTGCTGCTTAATGATGCCTTTTTAGTCTGTAGTTCTTGTTCTATATCTTTGCTTAATTTCAGTAAATTAAAAAATGTTAAGGCTTTCTACTTGACATTTTAAAGAAAAATCTCTTAACCTTACTTTTACAACTTTTGGTAATTTTAAGGGGGACTTACTGTCTTGATAATTGTGTTATGTTCATTTACAACTAAATATGACCCTTTTTAAACTCCTTGCTAGCTAGAAGGATATGTAACATAAAAGAATGAAAACAATAGTATGACTAACAGTATTTTCCTTGCTTGAAGTTTGTCCATGTGTTTAAACAATTTGGTTCCTTATGAGTGAGTGTAGCAGAGCGCATACATGAAGGAAACCTTCGAAATGTCTGCAGCATGTCAGGGTGCTGTTCCACTACCTTTAATTAGTTATACTGGAAGAGGAGGATTATAAGACAAGGTGTGAGTATTTTATATTCTGGCATCCTATTGAAAGGAATCAAACCAGCAACTATGTTGGTTAAATCTATAAGATCTCCATGAATATAGCTTTTTGCTGGAAGCTTCTCAACTGGAGAATGTTTTCTTTTTTTTTCTTTTCCCCTCAGATACTGGTTACTGGTTAATGAACATTAATACCTTGGCCTATGTAATGTCTCTTGTCTGTGTCCCTAATCCATCACACCAAAAACAAAGTACCTACTGGGCTTTGCAGTATATTCCTGGTTATTATATATTTGGTCAGAAAAGAGAATGGAATTGCTGACTTTTTGAATTAGCCTGTAATAGTAGGTCTTGAAAAGGAAGAGGACATCTGAAACTGAAGAGCAGAGATCAAATTTTCATGAAGAACATGAATTAATTTTGTCACAAACATCAAGCAGAAAGTTCAGTGGTTCTCAGATGGCTGTACTGGTGTTTGTGGAGAATATCCCTTGCTCATAAGCATAGTCTTTCCATTACTTCTTAAAGTAGCAAGCAGGCTTGTGGAGTTCAGGGAAACGAAACTGACTCAAGTTGTCTGTCTAGGTGTAAGTATTGTTGTAATTTTAGTTGTTGATGACCAAAGATATCCATTTAGGGAGTGTCAGGTCTTAGAATTTTCTTATTAGTGTTGCTGTAGACAAGATGAGTTGTAGAAGTAAGTGTTCTTCTGCCGTCCTGCTCAGTTCAATAAATACCACCACCTTATTTGGTATACAGATTCTTCTCCAGATCTGAAACAGATCTGGTCTCTACTTGTGTGTAACCAGTTTCTGAGATTGAACTTCCCCAATGTCAAAGGGAGATATCTTTTTTTTTTTTTTAATGATACAGAATTACTGTTTCTCTTTGTAAGGAATACAGTTAACATCTGTAGTAGCTTTTTTTTAAATCAATTAATTAGACATATATTCAGTTTGCTGCAACAAAATCAGAAAAACGCTGTGCATTTGGTAGAGATGTGATCAGAATATATGTAAATTTAAGGGGTCTTGGTGTTGAGAGTGTTCACTGAAATTCGATGATCCTCCTGAGATTAGCAATGGTTACCAGTTTTATTGTTAAAAAGTGAAATAAACTCTCAAATCAGAATTGCACTGAATAGAAATTCTGGATTTTGGAAGTCTGAATGGAAGGAAATCAGTTAAGAAATTTGCTTGCATCTGAGATAACAAAAAAGAACTTTTCCTTTCTTATTGTTTTTCTTTTTTCTTATTTTCAGATCAAGAAACTTGCTTCCAACCTTAGACTTTTTGATTTTGTTGCAGAGGAGTCATGACTCCCCTCCCTGCCTCCTGCCACTAAACCCACCTATTTTTTATTTTATGCTTTTATGACACTGGCTTTTTCAATAATGTAAAAAGGCTAATTGTTGCAATGCTGCTGAAGGTTTTGTACAAGTGACCAGTGATTTCAGGAGGCTGTAGGGGTCAGAATCTCCATATACTGTAGCTGTTTTGATCTTCTGGAGTGTGAAGTGTGGGAAGGAGGAACGTTCTTGGGAGACTTTGCCCGTGGTGAAGCCTACAGTATGAGGCGGCAAGGCGACTGTGTGTGAGCATGTTTCAGGGAAGAGACAGTTGTTCCACTGTGCTGGGGGGAGTAGGAAATCATCCACATTTCTAGACCTGCCTCTAGGCCCTCTTTTTCCACTGAAGGAACAAGGAGATTGTGCCAGAATCGTTATGCTATCTTGAAAGCAAAAGTGTGTGTGTGTGTAAGCAGGGTAACAGGAGGGGAATATCTGCAGTGTGGAGCACAAATTCGTACTGCTAATGCTGTGACAGTGAACGTATTGTTCAGTTTTACATGTGATAGAATTGTGACAGTACTGTGATAGCTTCAGGTAATCCAGCACTAAATAATATCGACAAAAGCGTGATCATATGGTTGGATAGCTTGTTAATCTGAACCTAAAAAAATTTTCAGTGGTATGTTTTTTTTTTTTTTTTCTTAAAGATTTTTTACATGTAAGACTTTATAATCAAAGTAACATGGCCTTTCTGGTGTTTGTTTCTGCTTATAACGAGGAAAAGCAACAGTATTGTTATTTTCTCATGAGACTCTGTAGAAGTTTTTATTATGTTAAATAGCCATAGGTTTTAGAGTTTCAGTTCACGTATTTTTTCCCCAGCCTATCCTAAATCTTGAATAGATGAGCTTCTTGGTGGTGTTTTTTTTTTTTTTTAAATCTATTGAAAAAAGATTTTTCTGTATTTGCATTCTTACTTGGAAGATGTGCTCTGATGTAGGAAAAATAATATTATGGCATTATGATTATTTTTACTTAGCCCACTCAATTCTTATACTTACAGTAGATCTAACTGAAGCTGTTAGTGGAGAATTTAGTAATATTTAGGCATTTTGCTCATCTATTTACTTTGTCCTTGCTTAGCACATTTATACAACTAGATCAAAAGTTCACTTATTCTGCTTTTGGGCATTCAGGAAGACTTCTGTTTCAACAGTGCTCATTCACCATGTGGTCTGTTCGTGTTTCTTTTTCTCTGGAACAGAAGTGTCAGATTAGCAAGAGAATAAATCGGTGGTCATTAAGGCAACATCAGTAAACCCAAATACATTGTGATTGAGTATAACTCATTTTAAATTACAGTTATATTTATTTTCTGTTCAGTCTTCTGTATTGTATCAGATGAAACTGCAACCAGTTTCAGGCGAGGGAAGCAGTGACTCATGAGATTTTTTACCACAGCTTAATGGATGGTTTCTGAGTTCCCGACTATGTCATTCTGTTTGGTTAAGGTTGTTTGTTTGTTTGTTTGTTTTCAGTCTGTAGGTAGTTGTAGGGGGGGAGACTGTGCTTCTTGAATAAATTCTCCTGTGATACTTTCCTGATTTGCAGATCTTCCAATTGAAGATTAATTGCAAAGCCAGGTTGTGTAACTTCTTGTGTCTATAGATTTATCATTCTTCCTGTATTTTAACTGTGTTGTGTGATAGGATTTTCCATCCATTGTGATATGTTTTCACAGGTGATTAGACCCTACTATCTGAAACTTGGTATATTTTTTTTTGTTTGTTTTACTCCTAGCTTGACTCCTGTGGTATCCTATGAGTAAGAGAAAGAATTTCTGTGTTTGACTGGGACCCAGTCTGCATCAGGCAATGAAGACTTTTGTTAGTTTGTTTTTTCAATAATATAAGAGTAGCTTTTTGGATCTTGAATGAAAATGGAAAGCATCATGATGTGAGCAGGCGCTCTCTTCTCCCAGGAGAACCACCCTGCATCACAGCTGATTAGACAAAAACCAGTTCATGTCATTTTAAAATGTCAGCAATCGAGTTTGGATAGTTACTGATGAAAACAACTGATGTCTGAAGCCTGAAATAATTTTTTTGATACATTCCTGAAAGAGAAGTTACTAGAAAAAACAAATGATTAGTTTTCTTCATTGGACTCGGAGAAAATTTGATGTTTCCTTCCCCCTTGATTCTTAACCAGTTCTTAATTCCTCATCAGTTAAACAAGGATGGGAGGGAGGGGGAGTGGCAGCTTTGGAATCTGTGGAACATGATGAGACCAGAGCCAGTCAGTTCAACTAGCATGCTCTGCTCAGTAAAGCCCTTTTGAATATAAAATATGACAGAACACTTTCTTCATGTATTGTTGTTGAAAAGCTATGTTTATTGAAAAAACTTCAAATGCCTTTTTTTTGCATTTCCGTGTATTTTATTTTGTCTTTATAAATAGTATGACATACATGTTAATGCAGCATTTTGTTTACAACACACTAAAAATTTGGAAATGTAATCATTGCCGTGTAAATGTGCCTGGGTGCACCATATTGGCAAGAGTGTAAGATAGATGTCTATGACAGAAGGATGTTCATTTTACAGGGGCAGACACGGAACACTGGGGCACTGTTGATGTGGGATGCAGTCATGTAGTTGTTGCAGAAACGTGCAGCCCCTTAGCCAGCCGCAAGCCGAACTGTTTCATCTCCATCCTCTGTTGGGATCTTCCTGGTGTTGTAATAATTTCTTCTACCCATCATGGTAATTTTTTACTTCAAGGGGAAAGATGCAAAGCTGAGTGTGATTTTGTTGCCAGAAAAGATGTATGTCATCTATAAAGACTCTCATATCTGTATATTTAAACTTGGAAACAGAATTTTGTCACCTGTTTGAAAGTCTTCCAAATGAAGAGTTTCAGGGGGTTTTGAACCTATTTGTTGAAAATGTAAAAATGCAACACCTTCCGTTAGTTTGCAGTAATAACTGATTGACATCAGGGAAGATGGAAATTTACTGGCCAACTTTCAAGAAAAACCTTTGTCTAATTAATGAATGGGAATGAAAAATGAGCATGAGGATTTAGCAAGTGCAGCCAGTGACGCACTTTCATTTAGATGTACGTATCTTTGTAAATTGTCTTTTCAAGCTATGACAGCCATTAAAACCAAGTATCAAAATAAACTGAATTTAGAACCAGATCTTTAAATCACTGTATTACAAAGTGTTAAGCCAGCATTTTAAAAAAATGAAGCGTATTCAATCACGACTTTCACAAAAAAATTAATAATTTTTTAGCAAGATCAAAATTTTTTTGTACCATTCATAATAAAAATTATTTTAAAATATTGTTTATTTCAATCTTTTAATCATCTTTTTTAATTTCCATTTTTATATGTTTTATGAAGTACGTAACACATTAGTACAGTAGTACCTAGATATAATTTATAAATAAATACATACTGGGGGTGCGAGCTCAACAATTTTATACTGATTGAGATGCATGATAAAAAAAAACACTTTGTGACAACTGTTCTATATAATTATTGATACCAATTAATGTTCACAGAAATAAATATATGGAAGTTCATCCAGATCATGGAAAGTGCATTTTAAGTGTACATATTCTTTTCTCATGAAAAGTAGTTGTCTGATAGAGAATATTTTACTCTAGCTTTGTTTCAGGTGTAGTAATTCAGGAGAACAGGAGTGGTGATGTCTGCACATGCTTGAAGTTCTGGGGTGCCCCAGCTAAGATCAATGCCACATGGTTTTGGTCACTGAATGATAAGATGGGTGGTCCTTGTAAAGTGCTGACTGTCTCAATAGATGAGGGAAGTGATTTGTGGGTGGATGACAGTGGTGTAGAAAGCTGACTGCAAATGTTCTTTGAGTCACTTGGCATTACTGCTTGAATGTGTCGTCCTGGGGACAGCTTGTTTTTTAAGCATGTAAAGGTTTCAGACATTGTATTCATTTGAAGTTCTTGGTGCTTAGCTCATCTGAAATCAGACCATAAGCATGCCTTCTGGTGGCAAGGATATTGATACATCACAGCTGGTTGTTTTTTTTCTTGCCTTACACAGTTGTTCTAAACTGTGTAAATGTTAGCATTGCAGAAGTGTCTTGGCATCCTCAAAGGTAACATGGGACAAAGTAATTGGTTTTTTAAACTGGTGTTACAGAAGAATGTGTTCTGCCACATCTAAGTAACATTTGGTAACTTGCTGATTGGTTGAGCATTTCATTTAATTGCTCTAAGTAGCAGGCAGAGCAGAGAGAAGTACTTTTTCGTAAGCTACCTGTGTGTTTTTTGTTTGTTTTTCCCCCCCCCCCCAGGCTAAAGCCTAAACTTCTGACATGGCCACAGCCTCACCAAGATCTGATACAAGTAACAACCATAATGGAAGATTACAGATGCAAGTAACAGGCAAGTAGTGAGATGTATCGTGGTGATTTTTACAAGAAAACATAGGTATTCTAAAAAAATAATCTTTGAACTGAGTGTAAAAAATGGATCAGTGTAGTTAATACCTAATTAATAAATTGATGTTACAGTTAAGTGTGTGAGTATAGTGTATGTAGATGAATTGAAGCTAGATAGAGGTTATGCTGTGAGTTAGATGACAGGTTTTAGTGATCTCCTCAAATTAGGAAAAAAGGATATTCAACAGTAGGGACAAATGTAAGGAATTCTGCTTGGGAACAAATAATTAATGGCACAAATTCTATAGAGGAAACAGATGTTATTGAAATTCTACAGAAAAGATCGACAATTGTAGTGAACCCCAGGCTGAAAATAGGTGCAATGTTATAATGAAGCTAGAGAAGAACTTGAGATCACAAAATCTGCTAGCCCTATAAAAGACTAAGGTCCTTGTTTACATATCAGGTAAACATCTTTTAAGAACAACATAGGTATTCTGTATTGTCCTTAGGGCAGCAGGATGGATTACACAGCCATATGGAATAAATTAGGTTGCAGGGGACCTTTGGGGATTTCCTAGCCTACTCTTCTGCTGAAGGCAGGGCTACCTTTGAAGTTGGATCAGGTTGCTCAGGGTATTGTCCAGCTGAATTTTCAGCATCTCAAAGGATGTAGATTACACAGTTTTCCTGGGCAACTTTTTCTAGTGATAAACCACATCAGTGTGAAAATGTTTTTCCTTTTATCCGCCTGGAATTTACTGTGTTGCATCTTGTGACTGTGCTTTTTTACTTTTGCTGTGCTGGTTTTCAGAGTTCAAGGCAGAATGCAGCCATCCCAGTCTCTGCTGGAAGGGAAGCACAGTGAGCTACAAGCAGTTCTGGAAATTTCTGACTGTGTTGGGGACACTTTTTTCAATAGATGCTGAACGGGCCAAATAGGTTATGCATTTTGCTATTCATGGAGAAGAACTGGTCAGGGATGTGATAATTGGGATGTGATAATTAGCTGCTCTTTCTGTGGGGTGGCAGAGTAGAAAAAAGGCTTGTTGTAGTCCAGAGATAAGCAAAAAGTATCTAGGTAAACAAGTCGTGATAGCTAATTATGACAGTGTTACAGTAGGTAAAAGTGGAGATATTAACAGCAAGTAGTTAGACATTGTGCATAAATATATAGATATAAATGTATGTGTTTGTATGTATGTATATAATTCTTATTTTACCATTGATAAGTAACTTGAACTTTTCAGGGATCCTGAGAAATCCGAGAACCCTGAAGTAAGAATGAGTGCATGAGCAAAGATATATTAAGACTATTTTGAATGAAACTTGGAAGATACCATTCCTTAAAAAAAGCTGTGTCTCAAGAAAGATACATCATGCTGGATGGTCCAAAGATGGCCAGGTTATCTGAGAAAAAATACATTGTTGAAGAGTCCCCAAAATGGAAATTTTGTGGAATTAGATAAGACAGGAGCCTTAAAACTGATTTACCTTGTGTAAGGATCAGATAATTTGGCAACGTGATGACTCATCAAATCTGGCAATAACTAATAACATAGGTGGAGCCACTTGTAGATTGAATATGTATAACAGTAACATACTGACTTACACAAATGACGTGTATTTCCATATCTGTGCATGCAGAAATGATAATTTTGATATTCTGTACTGCTCCTTATGTAAGTAGTCTTGTACTGTTTTTGACACTGGAGCTTCTCTTGGCTTCGAGAGATCTGGTTCGAAGATCGAAGTAAGAAATCTGTACAATTTTCACAATTAGTTTTCTGAAGGTTTAGTTCTCTTACCAGTCTTTATTGCAAGATTAGAGAAACACCAGTGGCAGTACAGGGAAAGAAGTGGGAGACAGGAATGTGGGACGTAGTATTGCTGACCTACAGAATCACAGAATGTTTGGGGTTGGAAGGGACCTCTGTGGGTCATCTAGTCCAATTCCCCTGCTGAAGCAGGGTTCGCCTACAGCAGGCTGCACAGGACCTTGTCCAGGTGGGTCTTGAATATCTCCAGAGAGGGAGACTCCACAACCTCCCTGGGCAACCTGTTCCAGTGCTCCATTGCCCTCGGAGTAAAGAAGTTCTTCCTCATGTTCGGGTGGAACTTCCTGTGCTTCAGTTTGTGCCCAATGCCCCTTGTCCTGTCGGTGGGCACCGCTGAAGAGAGTTTGACCCCATCCTCCTGACACCCACCCTTCAGATATTTATAAGAGCACTCTCAGCCTTCTCTTCTTCAGGCTGAACAAAGCCCAGCTCCCTCAGCCTTTCCTCGTAGGAGAGATGCTCCAGTCCTCTCACCATCCTCGTAGCCCTCCGCTGGACTCTCTCCAGTAGCTCCTCATCTTTCTTGAACTGGGGAGCCCAGAACTGGACAGAGTACTCCAGATGGGGCCTCACTAGGGCAGTGTAGAGGGGAAGGAGAACCTCCCTCAACCTACTGGCCACACTCCTCTTGATGCATCCCAGGATGCCATTGGCCTTCTTGGCAGCCAGGGCACACTGCTGGCTCATGGTCAACCTGTCGTCCACCAGGACACCCAGGTCCCTCTCCACAGAGCTGTTCTCCAGCAGGTCCGCCCCAAGCCTGTACTGGTGCATGGGGTTGTTCCTCCCCAGGTGCAGGACCCTGCACTTGCCCTTGTTGAACCTCATCAGGTTCCTCTCTGCCCAGCTTTCCAGCCTATCCAGGTCACGCTGAATGGCAGCACAGCCTTCTGGTGTATCTACCACTCCTCCCAGTTCTGTGTCATCAGCAAACTTGCTGAGGATACATTCTAACTCTTCATCCAGGTCATTGATGAAGAAGTTGAACAAGACTGGGCCAAGTACTGACCCCTGGGGGACACCTCTAGTTACCGACCTCCAACTAGACTCAGCGCCACTGATGACAACCCTCTGAGTTCTGCCATTCAGCCAGAAGGCTGTGCTGCCATTCAGCGTGACCTGGATAGGCTGGAAAGCTGGGCAGAGAGGAACCTGATGAGGTTCAACAAGGGCAAGTGCAGGGTCCTGCACCTGGGGAGGAACAACCTCATGCACCAGTACAGGCTTGGGGTGGACCTGCTGGAGAGCAGCTCTGCGGAGAGGGACCTGGGTGTCCTGGTGGACGACAGGTTGACCATGAGCCAGCAGTGTGCCCTGGCTGCCAAGAAAGCCAATGGGATCCTGGGGTGCATCAAGAAGAGTGTGGCCAGCAGGACGAGGGAGGTTCTCCTTCCCCTCTACACTGCCCTGGTGAGGCCTCATCTGGAGTACTGTGTCCAGTTCTGGGCTCCCCAGTTCAAGAAAGATGAAGAGCTACTGGAGAGAGTCCAGCGGAGGGCTACGAGGATGGTGAGAGGACTGGAGCATCTCCCCTACGAGCAGAGGTTGAGGGAACTGGGCTTGTTCAGCCTGAAGAAGAGAAGGCTGCGAGGGGACCTTATAAATGCCTACAAATATCTGAAGGGTGGGTGTCAGGAGGATGGGGCCAAGCTCTTTTCAGTGGTGCCCAGTGACAGGACAAGGGGCAATGGGCACAAACTGAGGCACAGGAAGTTCCGTCTGAACATGAGGAAGAACTTCTTCCCTCTGAGGGTGACGGAGCACTGGAACAGGCTGCCCAGGGAGGTTGTGGAGTCTCCTTCTCTGGAGATATTCAAGACCCGCCTGGACAAGATCCTGTGCAGCCTACTGTAGGTGACCCTGCTTCGGCAGGGGGGTTGGACTAGATGACCCACAGAGGTCCCTTCCAACCCCTACTATTCTGTGATTCTGTGATGCTCTGACCACATTCCTGTATTCTTCCCAAGTGGCCTGTCCCTCTTTCCACATTCCATGGACCTTTCTCTTCCACCTGAGCTCCGCTAGAAGCTCCTTGTTCATCCATGCTGGTCTCTTGCCTCCTTTTCTAGATCTCTTTCTCAGGGGGATACTTCCTCCATGCTCAGGAGCAGTGTGATGTTTAAACAGCGACCAGCACTCTTGGACCCCCCTGCCTTTGAGAGCCCTAGCCCACGGGATTCCTCCAAGTAGCTCCTTGAAGAGGCTGAAGTTAGCTCTGCTGAGGTCCAAGGTTTTGATCCTGCTTATCGCCCTGCTTCCTCCATGCAGGATCCCGAACTCCACCATTTCATGGTCACTGCAGCCGAGTCTACCTCCAACCTTCACATCCTCAACCAGACACTCCTTGTGTGTTAGTACAAGGTCCAGCAGAGCACCTTGCCTTGTTGGTTCCTCCACCACTTGCATCAGAAAGTTATCATCGATGCTCTGTAGGAACCTCCTGGGTTGCATGTGCCTGGCTGTGTGGTCTTCCCAGCTGTTGTCAGGGTGGTTGAAGTCCCCCATGAGAACCAGGGCCTGTGACTGTGAGGCTACTTTCAACTGTCCGTAGAAGACCTCATGAACTTCCTCCTCCTGGTCAGGTGCCCTGTAGTACACATCCACAGTAATGTCACCCGTACGAGGCTGTCCCTAAATTCTAACCCAGGAGCTCTCAACTCCTCATCCGCTTCCAGGCCAAGCTCAATGCATTCCAGTTGCTCCCTCACATACAGAGCAACTCCACCACCTCTCCTTGTTGGCCTGTCTTTCCTAAAGAATCTGTACCTATCCATGACAGCATGCCAGTCATGCGAGTTGTCCCACCGTGTTTCTGTGGTGGCGACCAAGTTGTAGCCGTCCTGCTGTACAATGGCTTCCAGGTCCTCCTGTTTATTGCCCATGGTACGTGCGTCGGTGTAGACACACTTGAGCTGGGCTGTCGATCTCACCCCTGACCCTGGCACGCCAAGCCTGGTCTCATCCCTAGTGAGCTGGGAGATGTCCCCTTCCCCCTTTGAACCTAATTTAAAGCCCTCTCAGTGGCCAAGCTTGTGGCCAAGAATCCTTTTTCCCCTTTGAGATAGCTGGACTCTGTCTGTCGCCAGCAGGCACGGTGCTGGTTTATGCTCAGATTAGTTAATGCTGCTGTAGAATCTAGACTTATATTTCAAGAACTATACTTAAAAATCACTTTTATAAAGGCAGCAAGTAGCATATATGCATTTTGTAGAGAAATTCATATGGAGTAGTGACTTGCTTCGACAGTTACAGCATGTTGCTGACAAGTTTTGCCATCAGTATTTTTTCGAATATACTTGGCAAGATATCTTGTCTTGTTAGTTCTTTTTGAAGTCTTTTGCTAATATTTGTTACAACAAATATTTTTAGAAGAAGTCCTAACAAAAAATAATGGTTTCCTTGCATGTTTGGGGACTCAGGACTTGATGACTTAAAATGTAATGGGATACAAGGAGGGAAACTAAAAGGAAGGTTGACTATTATGACTAAATACCTGTGATTTAACAAGTGTAGCAGTTGCTTATGAAAGCAAAATACGGAAGAAAAACTGGAAGAAATAGAGGTTGTTAAAGCTTAAAAATATATCATGGTTTCGGATTAAAAAATGTGACACGTGCGTGAAATGATGTTTGTAGTCTTCTACATTAATCTTTTGTCGTTATCAAGGCTGCCTTTTACACCACGTGATCCATGAGTTAGGCTGGACTTTACAAATGTGAGGGAGTGCATACCTTTTAATTGAAATTCAATAAAAGTCTGTGGCTAATGCCTTTACGATCTTGGATGGTTGCATCCCACTAACTTTTAAGTAACTAATCTATACGTCTCTGAATACTGTAATCCAGAAATACATGACAGACCTTTTTTGTCTCCCTTTCAGACAGTTTAGTTAACTTCCACTTATTTTTGAATTAGCGAGTACCGTACAGAAAAGTAACAGGGAAGGATTGTTTCCAAGTAGCTGAAAATTCTCAGCTTTGCTTCAGTTTGAAAGTGAAGGGAAAGAGAATCATGCTGAAGTATGGGAGGAATGAGGAGAAGGCATAGCCAGCAGGTAGGTACAGCTGTGAGTTTACTGATGTGGTCTTCTGAAGACAACATCTGCCTGAAATAGAATTTAAAAAGTTGGCAGTTAGGCTGCTGTTGGTTTTTATAGTGACTTCCTCTGCTGGGTGAGGAAGTGGGAGAACAGATCTATGTTTAGGAGCTCTGAGGATCTCACCAGCGCTTCGAAGATAAAAAATAGCTTTTTTTGGTCATTCGCTATTTCTTAATTGTTGAATATATAAAAGAACTATAAGTTCATCTGCAAAGCTGTTTAAATAGGGGAAATTTGAGAGTTGATTTCTTACTTTTAACAAACTGATGTGTTAAACTGCAGGTTAACCACACAGGTAATATAGGAAGGAGATGAAGCTTTGCTATACAGGGACATTTTGAAATAGGCCTGAACTGCATATGCTTTCATAACTACATAGAATTAAAAAAAAAAAATCTGCCTGATAATCTTTTGGATGTATCATACTCAAATATTTTTCAGTTAAGGGAAAAGTAGGAAGAACAATGAGAAAAGAAAAGAACCCACATGATTTTCAGTGTTTATGCCTAAATTAATTGTTGTACTGTCTCTCCAACCCATCCTACCAGTATGTGGTGAAGAGAATATGTCACACTTGGTTTCAACTAACTGACAAAGTAGCTTTTGAAAATAAAAGCTACCATTTTAGCATTGACCTCTTTATGTTCAGTGGAAGTAGAAAAGGTGAGGAGTAACATTGCCATGCTGTGTTTTATACATTGTGTAGGCAGTACATCTTCTGTTTTTCAGCAACAGTATGCTGTTATAGATAAAGGAATGTATTTTATTAGTTTCTAGTGCCAAACTGAAACGGAAAAAGAATTGGTTTGGAACAACTTTCTACACTGAATTAACTGCAGATGGAGAAATTAAGAAAACGGCAAAATCAAGTAGTTCTTCAAATCCAAAATGGGATGAGCAGCTGACAGTGTAAGTAGATTTTTTTTTTTTTATTGTTTAATACTATTTATTAGGCAGATATTGCAGGCAAATATTTACTAAGCTTGGCTGCGTACATAGTTTTCTTTGGCTGTCTAAATGCAGACATATGATGATATTTATCTCAAATTAAATTTTTTCCTCAATTCTTACTATGTTTTGAGAATATTTTTTGGTACAGAGAGTGTTCCTTGCATACAGTTGCTATATGTGTTATACTCTTGATATTTGTTAGCAGTATGAGCCATTCAAGTTTTAAGATTCCTCTCTAGAAGATGTTACTAATTGTAATCATGCCATTCTCAACTTTAAAAGGAAAAAAAAAATCACAGCTGGATAAGTAGCAGTTATGAGGAAGGTCACTTTTTTTCTTTAAATTTCATGATTGAGGGATACACACACAAGGACAATTTACTGCAGAGTGACCTTGCAACTTACCCTAATATTTGACCTTTCTAATGTTCTTGTGGTTTAATTTGGTTTAACTGTGCTACAGGTGTGGATGTACCCAAGTATGAAATCTGTGTAGAACTGGCAGTCTTGGACTGTGCAGTTGGCTAGAGTGCATTACTATACAAGCAAGATTGTATGGCTTCGGGTTTGGATCTGGAAGTAGTGTAGCTACTATCAAGTGTCGCTGAGCATGAGCCACTACATTCTACAGCATCTGACCCGTCTGAGCAATAGCCAGCTTTTTTAGTAGGGAGAATCACGCTGGGTTCGTGTAACTAGCAGTAGTGGGGAGTGGTACAGCATGCCTAACTTTGGGGAGCCGTTTGCTTGGGAACACTTAATTATTAACTATAGACTTGGGCTGAAGCAAGTAGGGTATTCCTGTGCCGCATTTCTCAATGTTTCAGGTTTAGTAGAGCTCATTAGCCCTTTGCAGTATTACAAAAGAGAATAACATATTCTTGGAGCTGACGATGATTTGCAGGAGTTACTGCTAGCACAGGCACAGAGCTATCGGTGTATTCAGAGACCAGTTTCTGTTGAGGAGGCAGGTTAGATTTGGCAGGGTTTGGTGAGCTGACAGAACTGAGGCCATTTGGCATGCACAGTACAGCCAAACAGACTAATTCCATCATGAGTACTACTCACTGAGGATCTTACCCTTACATATATAAGGTATTCTGGCCGCCTCCTCCTCCTCTGGCTGTTGGGATGGTATCGTTGCTTCAGTTGCCTGGTCTATTTGAGGATAAGTGAACTGTCTGGCTTACCAAATTCCCTTCACTTATATGGGTGTGCATGAACACCAGCAACATATTCTCCATGTGTAGGTGTGTATGGGTTTTTTTGGGTTTTGTTTGTTTGTTTCTGTTTTTATTGTTGTTTTTTGTTGTTGTGTTTTTTTTTTTTTTCCTTTTCTTTTCTTTGTTGAGCTGGTCTTTTAGTGAGACTTCCATTAGAAGTTTTTCAGCAGAGATGATCCATGTTGTCCAAACATGTTCAAGTGACTATAAAGCTACCTCTGTTGTTGGGAGGATGAGGGTTCGTTTTAGTATTGTCTTCATCAATGCTGATATAACTTTCTGTATCCAATACTGATGGATATGTGGCCTTTGACTTTTTGCAGTACAGTGATTCTACTCTATTTTTCACAACCAGGAGCACTCTTGCAGTACTAAACCCTGTACTACAAAACTTACTCTCCAGGATCTAGCATAGCTTCCCGTTTTCCTTCTTGAGCAGGGCGGAGATCACTGCCAAAGGTTATCATCATATTACTGTAATTGGGTTCTTTACGTTTCTGCTTCCCTCTAGTTTTTACTTTAACTTCATAATTTGATTTTCCCCCTCTGATATCTGTGAGTATGCATCATGGTTTAATATATATATTTGTGGATTCACAAATAATGTTGTATCAACACTTTCATGGCCAGCCAACCCATATTAAGTGGGTTCTTCCTGCTTGCAAAGTAGCAGATTGGTTGCTATTTCCTTTTTTAAAATATTTAGTATTTTTTTTTCTAGTGACAGACAAGTATACTTACCACCTTGTTATCCACATTTAATAATGTGAATTTTTAGTTAGAATGCTGGAAGGGTGAGGAATAAGGAAAGTATGTCTTTCATAAATAAAGGTATGTTCTATAGAACTGAGATTTGAGCTTAGTGTAGGTTATTCTGATACTCCTCAAGTTCCTTATGCGATTGTAGTAATGCACTTTGACCTTAAGTAAAAATATCGTAGTGTTTGCAGTTCTTAGTTAAAAATTTCCCCTTGCAGTAGCAAAACTTTTTTCAGTTAATTAGTATCAAATACAATAGAAGTACAATAAATATGAGAAAGAGAATTAAGTTCAAATACTCCTAATAGCAAGAATGACTACTTTAAAATCTGTATATATTTTTTAAAAAATGTATTTTATATGCAGGAATGTGACTCCACAGACTACGCTGGAATTTAGAGTGTGGAGCCATCACACTTTAAAAGCAGATGCTTTATTAGGAAGAGCCACTGTAGACTTGAGACAAGCTTTGGAAATACACAATAGAAAATGTAAGTTATCATGAAGGATATTTTGAGTAAAGTGGAATTATTATTACTAATCTATATATCAAACTGGCAACCAGACTACTAACTGTACATGTAGTTACAATTGACTTTCAGTTGATGTCTTTACTTGTCTCTTCTAGAGATGTCTGTGCTATTGAGAGCAATTGAAGTGTAACAATGGGATATAATAATTTTGAAACAAACATTATGAGTTACTACAAATTAAGTAAAAGCAAAGTGATTAAATACAATGTTTTGTGGCAAATGAATAACTAATTTGCTAGAAGATCTGTTTTAGACTTGATGTAAAAAAAAAAAAAAAGTCTAAACTCCCAGAAAAGCCATCTGTGTAATTTTTCATGTTTTCTCTGGAATCAGTAGTAGAAAAGCTGGATATTCTTCCCTCATAATTTAGCTGCCCAGAGAGCAGTAGGAACCACTGATTAATGAAACAATTGAGAACTTCCTTTTAGTACATTAGACATTGTTGTGTTCTATGTAACTTCTAATTTTGTCTTTAATAGAATTATAACAGGTCTTCTCTATCTAATTTGATTTTTTAAAAATTTTTTTTCACTAGTACAAGATGGTGAATCCACACTTTAAATTCCACTCCAGAGTGGCAGTAGAATTCCAGCTAAACCAATCTCTAACCTTTCTCACCAGTTAGATACACAAACCAGAGAGCTCTGTTTAGGGAGGTGGGGGAAAGGAGAGCTGAAAAAAAAGCTTCATTTTTCTGATTCTTACAGAAAAGTGAAACAGAGTCCAAAATCAGATGGGGTTTCTTCAGCAGTATTGTAAGGATTCTGCCCAAGATCACATAGTTAAGCAGAAAAATTGCTTGTTTTTTAAATTAAGAAAAACTGTATCATAAGAAACTGTAATTATTATAGCAAAAAGAATAGTTAATATTCGAACTATTTCTAGTAAAATAGTTAATATTTTATTACTGTAGATCCAGGGGGTGTAGGATACAACAACTTGACAAATTCTTTCAGGGACTGGTTGACGAAGTTAGCTGTACGTTGCATCAAAAGTAATTTATGTGCAGTGTTTCTGATGCGGGCAGGTCAGAAGTTTGACATGCACCAGCTTATCCAGTAATTCAGTGGCAGAATAATCTGACTGGTGTCCTTCAGTCACTCAGTTATAGATACTACCTAGTGTAAAATGCAGCACTTGAAAGGCTCTTCACTGAAGAAAACATAAGGGGGAAGTCCTCTAAATTCAAAAACTACTTTCTCCTGCTAAACACCACCAGTACTGAATTGCTGCTCACACCCTAGCCTTCTTGCCAACTCAGCTGGTCTACAGCCAGCTGTTGATCTCGTCTAGGAAGATAAACTGTTAAAATAGCAGAAGCTAAACCAATCACCCTTTGTAGAAATGATGATTTGGAAATATGTTAATTTAACAACTCAGCAGAAGTCTAGTTTCTTCTTTCTCTTCTTTCAGGTAGTACTGTTTTCCAAAATGCAGATTGCTGAATCGGTAGTTCTTAGATTTGGGAGCAGTGTGCTTGCTCCAGCACTTTAAAGTACTTTGAAATCCATTGTGATATAGTTGTGGGTGTCTGCTGGTAACTGCTGCCTAACTGCACTGTCGAACCTGCTCTTTAAAGTAACAGCTTGAGGGTATCTGGCAATAGCTTATGGTAGCCTTCCTTGTCTTCATGTTTGTTGTTAATTTATGGTATATGTTAAGAATGAAAAAAATCAGGAAACGCTAGTTTAGTGGATAAAAATGCATAGTGAGCTTGAACTTTAGCTTGGAATGCTGTCATATGGAGGGAAATATGGTGGTGTATCTTGAAAAATGAATCTTTTAGTCTGAGACTGAAAAAAGATCTTAACCATTTTAACCTAATTAATGTGAACTCATAGCTGACTGTGTTTGGATTTATGATGTGTAGCTTTAACTGCTGTACTAGTAATAGTTGGTTTAGAGAGAATTATGCAGCATCCACAGCTTGTTTTACCTCTGGATTATGCATGTCTCTTTACAAATGTGTGCACTGCTGATCAGTCATATTGAATTCTTTTACTGCACCATGTACAATTTTTTTGTAAATCTCAATCATCTGAAAGTTTCTTTTGGTGAAAATAGTTTCTGATGTGATTTTTGGGTACTTGAGGTATCCTCTGTGTCACTGTTTAATCCTTGGAGTTGGGATCTATGAAAATGCTAGTAAGGATTTACTAAAAATAATTTTAAAAAATGAGGAAGGACTCTATGCAGTCTCTGCATTTACTTCTTCCTCAAAGTGATGTTCTTTCAGTGATCTCTTAGAATTATTTTTGGAAGGTGATATGAAAAATGAACATAAGCCCTGGTTGTAAAATGAGGTTCTCCATGACTTGTAGTACTTGGATCGGTAGTTCTGAAGTTGTTTGACTTCAAGCCTTTTCATGTTATATGAGTAGTGCATAATTTCAAAAGGGCTTGGTGAAAACAGCAAACGTGGGAAATAATTAACAACAAAATACTGAAATCATGTGAATCCTATAGCATACCTACAGAATACACTACAGAAATGGCTGATTTATTTTTACAATAAACTGTGCTTTTACCCACAGCAGATGTAAATTTACACAGCTCCTTAGTGGTTAATTTGAATCATCTAAATGTCTCATGTTCAGTTTTACACAATTAAATACATGTATTACATTTTTGTGTTGAAAATCTCTTTTAATGTTGTTTAGAATTTAATCTTTCCTTTATCCCTTCTTTCCTTCTCTCCCCTTACCCACCCCTACTCCATTTTTAGTGGAGAAGGTGAAAGAACAGTTGAAACTCTCTTTAGAAAACAAGAGTGGCATGGTGCAAACAGGTGAACTGACAGTTGTGCTAGATGGTTTGGTTGTTGAACAAGAGTCTCTTACAAATCTCAGTTCATCAGCAACCAGTAAGTTTAAATAATTAAATCAGATGGTAATATTTTGATTAATATTTCAAACAGATATAGTTGAATATTTATGGTGAATTTGTTTTTTACTGTTCAGTAGAAGTTCAGCAAAATGGCGAGGCTGTGCATGAAAGCAGAGATGCTTCAGCAAGAAGTACATCCAGGTTGGAATTTATTTTTTTGTTTCATACTATATGAAGTATATTAACAAATTTATCAGTTGAAGTGTTTCGGTTGTTAGTGTTTCGTTGGGTGGGTATTTTTGTTTTAATTTTTTCAAAGGGGAGAGATTTTAACTGTCAAGCCCTTAATTTATGTTGCCACAGGTGTTACAAACATTACTTGTATGGTAATTACATAATTTAGCTTCCTGTGCTGGTACAGTCTGCTCTCCACTACTTAGTCATTGCTTCTTGGATGTGTAGCTCTCTGACCATAAATGTTCAGCTGATTGGAAGTCTGCTAAATACTGCAGCAGAGATTAGGGGAGCAGTGATTCAGTGTGGTTTTATTCCATTTGTTTTCTTCTGCTGTTTAAGAACCATTTCTATTCATGTCTACCAACTTGTTGCAATGTACCATCTGAATGGAAGGAAGAAAAAAAAGCCTAAATTCCCCTTCACCCAGTTCTTTAAGGTCGTGATCAGGAATTTGTAAGAGACTTCTATTGAGTTCAGGAAGTAGTATTTGGAACACTGAGGCAAGGGGCTTGCCTGTTTCAACCTGAAATGGCAAGAAAAAGGCTTTGGGATCAATTTAGAGCTTCATTCTTGGTTTCTCTGTCTTTATACCACCTCAAGGAATGCCTGAAGAAAAGGAGTAGAAGATTGTTTGTCCTCTCGCCACTAGTGAGTCAAATAGGTCAATATTCAGATCAATTTAATGTTACTGGCCTGCTCAGTACCTTGCAGTGAACCCCTTTCCATTTAAGTTCTTGACATGTGACAGGGTGCAAAAACCCATACAGTTGCTATGTGTTTGAGTGACAGGGGCACATTGCTACTTGTATGCTTCACTTGAGTCTTTTTTGAGTATGTGGAGGTTTGTCTCTGTTCCCACCATGAGTGCCCAGTATGGGAGAGTGAGGATAGAAAGTTGCAGAAAGAAAATTGCTTCTGCTTAGTTTTCGTTAGAAAGATTTGGGACTGTTAAAAGTGATTTGAAACATATCTGCATACTATTTTGAAACAGAAGTAACAATTACTTGTTTTCATTCAGCTATTGTTGCTGGTGATGTGGCTTTCACTACAATCCTGCCCTTGATGTTGATGGTTTGATTACAGCAGTTTTCCATACAACTAACCAACAGTTTTGATTTACAGTTCTAAAACTAAGAGATGAAGAAAAGTTTTAAGGTAGCTTCTGTGCATGTCTTTAAGAAGCAAATCAGGTTTGTAGTCTAGAGTTGAAAAGGCATAATATTTTAATTCTCTGTTTATATTACTCCTTTGGAGTTGAGTAAGGTAGCATGGAAATAGTGCTTCTTCCTTTCTTACTCTGCAAAGTGGGGCTTGTAACAGTTCTCACGTTTTTCATCATCTGTTTTACTTCTCTTTAATTTTTAGCCTCTATTCCTTGAGAAGATGGGGAGTTGGCATTGAATGTAATTTTCACAATATGTTTCTCTGGTGGGTGGCTTTAAGCATTTTGGGATATATTTAAGTAAAAACAGTGTAATCAAACAAGACTTTCCATTCACAAGACCTTGCACTACATTTATTTCCAAGTGGCCTTATAAACACGGAGCTGCCTATGTGTGTCTGTTCTCACAATGTCCTATGCTGCCTATATGTAGAGAAGCTCATCTTATTTTCCTTTTACTGAGGAAGAGTTTTGTTACTTTCTAATGTTATGAATAGAATGGTTTTTGGAGATATGACAGACAAAACCAATTGTTCTGTTTGCTTAATGAGAGAGAAAATTTTCCTGCTTAAAGCTGCACTTTGGAAAGGTCCCTAAGGCAGTTTCGGAAGATGTGGCAGGAGCATCAGTCTGCCCAACTCCATTCTGATATGTCGTTACAAGTAAAGGATGAAGTGGAAGTGGAATATCTTGTCTGTTTTAAGTATCTGAAATCCTCGAAAACAGAATTTGTCTTTTGTTCCTTAATTGTCTTGGTCTTGCAGTTGACTGTTATCTGGACTGCAAACATTGTGTTATAAACTATTGTGAATTTACTTCTGTTTCTTCATTTGTTTCTTTAGTATGGTTTAGTGCAGGGTCTGGTTTAGTTGCATAACTGCTGAACATGTTGTTTGTAGTAACCTAAAATGATCTTTTATTTTTACCAAGATCTGCTTGTGACATTTCTAATGGGATAGACAATCAAGTACCTTCCAACTCTGTAGTACAGAATACATTCTGTATAGAAGCTGTTAATGGAGACAGCGCACCATCTCCTACTCATGTTGCAGCCAGACCCAAAAATACACCAGTACCAAAACCACTTGCAACTCCGCCTGTCAGCAGCACTGGTAAGAATGGGAGACTTATGAAAACATGTTCCATAAGGTTTTTTTATCTGGTTGAAATGTATTTGCAGTTGAGCCACTTTTTCTACAAATTTTTTTGTTAAATTTCAAAAATACTGAAAGGGTGTTTCTGGGCTTGAATTTATAATCTTTTGTGTCTACTTCTGTGAATTTTTCTGGAGTAGGTTCATTTTCAAATGTACTAACTTTGATATTTTCCTGTCAGTTGTTGTATTCTTTGATGAGTAAAGATGTAAAACATCCAAAACTTCCATTTCTCTGTTCCAGATGACTAAATCATATTACTGATTGCCTGGAGGAAAAATCAGATTTCTTTCGCAATTAATCTGAGCAACTATAGTTAAATTTCTTTTGCCATTAGATAAATCTGATTTTTAGTGCTGTCAGGGAACTGCTGTGCTCAGAGTTGAGATGTGTGGCAGACTCTCCTTGCCTTCCGTTTTTTCAAAAAGTATGCTGTTTCAGAACATGTATTGGCAAATACTAAATTTCATTTTCCTCTTAAACACAAAAATGTTTTATTATGGCTACAGGTAACATTCAGTACAGTAATCCAAGTGAAAAGAAAGCCTTTTTTAATTTTTGTTCCTCTGGCAAAACTTTGCATCTAATAATGACTGTGCTTTCTAAGCACTTTCTGCCTTTTCTCAGCTGTTGAGAGAGATTACAGTCATAACAGAGAAAAAAAAACAGAAATAGGCAAGCTGTTAATAAACAGTAGAAGAGAGACTGTCAAACTTTCTCTAACAGAATGGGAAATGTGGATATGATGGGAAGATAGCAGACACAATTATGAACTTTAAAAGGTAATAATTAAATTAAGCCTTCTCTGAAGCTTTTCTCTATTTGTAGAACTTGAATTTGATTCCCCTCTCTCTTCAGTTGAAGGCCAGAGGGCATATATATTATTTAGGCATTGCTCCTTTTTTTCTTCAATAGCAGAGAGATCCATTTGAAATCTGTATTAGGGTAATTGCAAAAATAATTGATTTGTTCAAATAGTAATATTGATGAAATCATCACTGAAGCTTGCACTGAGGCACTGATATAACTGTTCTGAACTACTGTACCAGCTGGTGGAGACTTTTTTTATGGCAAGGCATAAAAAAGCTCTCCAGCATTTGTTGAGGACAGACTTTCCCCCCCCCCCCCCACTGTTGTGCTTAGCAGAATTGTAATTTCATGTGAAGTTGCCAGAATTGCTATTTTAGATCTAATCAGTGAGGTAATAGGCTCATGTAATGTTTTATAGATCTGTTTTGGAGATCAGCTTACTAAAAGAGCTGATGATTTGTCAGTTATTTTGCTTCTAATTTTATTATGTAATCCCTTTCACTCTTTCATGTGGATGAATTGAATGTTTTTTTTTTAAATGGAAACTGAAAGTTCAGTTGGCTTTTTCCCTGTTTAAGTAAAAATGTTGCTAGTTAAAGCAGAAGTTTGAAAAAACTTGATCGGGTTATAGTTATGATTTTTTTTTTTAATGTAATGTTTTACATTTGGTTGAAATAATACTAAGTCTTGTACATATCTTAATGTAGTTAACCTGCGTTGTGTGATCTGGAAGTAGCTATGTATTACACTGGAATAGTTGTGTTGAAAGAGCAATGCCTTTATAGACCTTACAAATCTGCTGCTGCCTGTAAAATCATGCTGATCATTATGCATATCAAGAAAATATTTAGGGCCCAGTGATAATTCCTTAAAGAAACTGACTTGCTAGTTTAAATACAATGCTGATGACAGTTTTATTGCTTGTAACTCTTTGACCTGCTTTTCTGACCATCTGGGAAAGGAAGAGACAGCTGACATTATACACATACTGCAATTAATAAGTAGAATCTAGATATGTTTTTATTTGTGTGTTACACAGAAATAAAATAAATGAGCTCTTTAAAATGATGAAACAGTATTTTATAGCACTACTCTAGGGTTAAATTTTGCAACTCTGTATCAATAGAGTTAGGAGTACAGAGCAATTGTATTGACCTCAGTCCTTAGAATTGTAAGCTGATTGTCTGCTATTAGGTAGAAAGTTATTTGAAGTCTGCGTTGCATATTGTATTTAATTTTGTAGAAAAATAGTTCCAACTCTAGAAGAGCTACACACTGATGAGTTTAAATAGAATTGTAACTCTCTGGTATTCCTTAGTGGTGCAGAAAATGAAAGCTGTGAATGATGTTGCACTGCTTTTAATAGGGCCTTGACTTTTAATGGGGGTCATACTGACTGCCATACCTGATTCTGCTTGTCTAAGACAAGATCTTGTGCTGAGATACTGTTCTGTTAAGCTCTGCAGATGATTGGTATTGATGTATTGTTGGCCAAGTGGGCTTGGGACTGATAAAGCCTTTTTAGATCCCTTTTCCTCCTAAATCTATGCTGGCTTTAAACCTATTATAAGATTATGCTTACTTGAGTTGGATGACATTTGTATTGTTCTTCAAAAGACAGAAATTGGTTTTCTTTGTTATTCTAGAATCATTTTTGCCAGTCATTCAACTATGTAAATTACCTTAGCTAAATACTAATTTTTATATTTTAATCCTGCTTTTGCAGGGGGATTTTTTTTTCAAAATTACACATAGGTGGTTTTTGCTTAATTGAAGGTTTATGCACCTTGACTCTGAAAAACGAAAAAAAATCATCTGTAAGAACTGCCTCTTAGTTTTCCAAATTTCTCAGAGTTATTTATCTCTTAATATTTTTCGTTCATGTCATATTAATCAAGATTCGTTTTTGAAGCTGGTACAAGTTCAGAGTTTCAAAGCAAATAAAGCAGTACTGTTTTCTGGGAAGCAGATGGGTACCTTTTGCTAATGTAAAGAGTAAGGTGTAGCTCTGAGTTGACCAAGACATACAGAAACTAAGAAATTACCTTAGCGTGGAAGTATAGATAATGGCTTGCAGACAGTTAAATTTTAATTACAGCTTTAACTGAGGCAGGTGCAATGTGACTTTTTGTCATGTTGGACAAAAATGCTGTTTATGGCATATAGGTGTGACTTATTCCATACGTGTCGTTTACTCCAAAAGTTGTTGATGTGATAAGTAAATCTAATGGTATTCTGATACACAGATGTTCTTATTTCCCATTTCTCAGTTAATGGCGAGTCATCTGCCTCTGCAGCAGAAGCCGGTAATTCTTCTGTCTCTGAGGCTCCGGTAGGTTCAGTCGAAGCTCCTGTGTCTTCAGATTGCACTAACACTACAGCAGAACCTCAGTCAGCAACTGAAGCAACTAGTTGTTCTGAAATCCACACTTCTGCATTACCTGCTGTGTCTGCTGGACTAGAACCTACAGCTGCAACAGACTGTGCTCAACCTAATGCTAGAAACAGTATAGGAGCAGATGCAGCAAAACCAAGGGAGTCCTCCTCCACCTCAAGTGCATCTGCAGAACCTGTAAGACAGCAGCCTGGTAATGCCAGTACAGAACCTTTGCCACCAGGGTATGTGAGTTTGATTTTAATGCTATAATTATGTTTTGTCTGAACGTGCATATAAGGAAACAGATATTTATTTGCATACTGAGATTGACAAATGCAGGCCAGTTGGCTGAGACGGGGTTATTTAATCTAAAATGGGGTTTGTACTGCTGCTGTAACTGGCTAGTAGCTCTTGTCCCAGAAAGTAACCACTGACGACTGATTTGCTGAGATAGTATTCTGATCTAAATAGACAAACTCTTGGTCATTATGGACGTGAAGACTTTTCATTTGATATATTCAGACTTATTTGGGTCATAATTTGTTACTCCTTTGGCTCTTAAACTATAAGAACATATAGGGGCCAAAACACAGGGAAGTGAAAATTAATAAAATAGTATAGAAATACTTGTAGGTGGTTGCTGTGTAACAATGAGCTCAGTGATGTTATAGATAAAAATACAAATTTGAAGTGTGTGTCCTCAGAATACCTAGAAACTTTTAATTCTACTAGGCTGTTAGAAATTACTTCTGTAGTCCTGTACCTTAAATGCAAAATTGAGATGTGCTTAGATAATAAATGAAAATACAGTACATGCTCAAATACACATATCAATCTTAAATTTTTTTAATAGATGCTTTGGTGTTGAGGTGAAAAGATGTCTTCAGTAACTAAGTGGAAATACTGACATTTCCATAGTATTCTAAATATAAACTATTTTAGCATTTTCTGAACACAGAAATTGTTTCTTGACCCTAAGTGTATATGCCTTGTGTCATTATAGTTGATTTTTCAGAGAGCCTGTCTTGTACCTGCTCCCTCTGAAGGAGGTTCAGTAAGTTATTAGTGACACTTGGATAAACATCAAACAAGCATCTAAAAAAGATAGAAGTATTGTATATATATTGTTGGGGAAGAGTTACAAAGTTTTTAGTTTTCAGATGCTTTGACAATGGAAGCTCTTTATAGGTGGGAATTCCTGTGGTCATCCCCCCTCCACATACACTTTTCTTTTTTTTTAATTAAATACATGCTTTCCCGTTGAGGACAGGGTCATGAGTTCCAGACATAGTGCATGCTATGGCCTAATGTATTTCTTCATCATTCCTCCCTGATGATGTCTTTTTTTTTTTTTTTTTTTTTTTTTTTTGTGGTGTGTCGTCCCCCAGTCCCCCCCCTCCCCAGTCCAGTTGAGTCTCCGTTATGTTTAACCCTAGGAACTCTGTAACATGCTCCTGCTTCTGTCTTACCTTCTTGTAATCTTAGCATTTAACCTCTTGAACTGCAGAAAATATTTTGTAGGAATTTTATAGGATACGCTAATAATGAGGAAATGCACATCAAATCCTATGAGTAGCAGGCAAGCCTACATTTTTAGGAGCTAATTAATTACGTATATAAGAAAAATAAACATATATATAATGCAAGCAAGGGCTTCAGCTTTTCGTCTGACATTTATCCTGGTTTCCTCTCCCATTTAAAAATACTTTTATTGCATTATGGCAGTTCTCAGCAGCATGAAACTTCAGTTGTTTATGTTTGGTCCTCTCTCCATCTTCAGTGTAAGTTTGCTTTGCAACTAAAACTGAAGAAATAATCCCCAGGGAAATCATGTAGAGAATTTACCAGGATAGGAAACAGAAACACAGGAAAACCATCTGCTAGCACACATTTCAGGTTCACTCTGAAAGATCCTGTTGTTTGTTGGATATGGGGAACAGTGCTGCAAAATGTGAACCCCCTGGTTTTTTTGAGAGACGTGCTTGGAAATGCAAAGAACGCATCTCTAAGCACTGTTTGAATGAGGTTATTTTAGCATCTGAGCCTTGAGCGGATAATTAATTGGCTTTGTTTTCAGATATCTTAAGCAGAATTTGAAAATGTGTATAAATATTGATGTACACTCATTTTCTCTACCAAGTTCCTTAAAGAAGTCTTTATGGTGGTATCAGTTCAAGTAGGAATTAACTGATAAGTATTCTAGTGTGAATTTTCTTTGGTGTTTTAGAATGTGTGCTGGATCATAGTATTTTCACTCAATACCAAAGTACTTTTTTGGCTTAGTGGGAAATAAGTCGTAAGGAAGCATTTTCAGCTTGACTTACATGAAAGTCTTTTTGTCTTGAAGGTGGGAGCAAAGAAAGGATCCTCATGGTAGAACCTATTATGTTGATCACAACACACGAACCACAACATGGGAAAGACCCCAGCCCTTACCTCCAGGGTAATGCAGACTTTTTTGATATAAGTGTGTTAAAGGTACTGGTTTTTTGTTTGTTTGGTGCAGGAAAAATACTGGCTTTTATAAGCAGCTCATCAAAACTGTTATTATACATCATGTATTAAGAAATTCTAGCTTTCGGTTAATTTAGAATTACATTAATTTCAGCTGTTGTTACTGGAACGTTGGTACTATATGTGTCGCTTGTTCTGATCCAAACAAACGTTCTGTTCAAATGCAGCTACTGAAATTTGTTCTTCCTTTAAAACTTAAGCATTAAATAATGCACATTTGACCACCTTTATGGCACCACTAGGTGTAGTGCACTGGTTCCAAACCTCAGATTTCCAGGCAAAGTGTTTTCTGTGAAACCTATGAACATTGCTTATGCTTACAGGAATTTACAAATTTGAAAGTGAGGTGACAGAGATCTGTGCATGCTGTAACAGTCTGTTGAAGTCTGTTTGCTCAGTATGGTTGTCTTTCTACCAGTAAAATTGGGGAATACTTTTGTGTACTTTAGAAATTAAATTCATGCCTGTGACCCCAGTACTTCATTCGAGTACTGTCTAGGAATTGAGCATAAAGAGAATATCAGTTATGTAACTATGGAAAAATTTAGCTGTTGACATTTGTGTTTCTTGAAAGCTGGGAAAGGAGAGTTGATGATCGTGGGAGAGTTTACTATGTGGACCACAACACCAGAACAACAACGTGGCAACGACCAACAATGGAATCGGTCAGAAACTTTGAGCAGTGGCAGTCTCAACGGAATCAACTGCAGGGAGCTATGCAACAATTTAACCAGCGATACCTCTATTCGGTAACTTTTACATAAAATTTAGAAATGCATAGAGAGGTTTAGGTGTACTTTTTGTTCTTTAACTTTTATAAAAATCACTTTAAAACTGCCTTGTGTACTGCATGATACTCGAGACTTTCAATGACAGTAGTAAGAGGTAAAACTAAAGCAGTCAGCTGTAAAGGAATCTAAAAGCTGGGTTATGGGCATTTTGAGTGTTAAATGGCCTTCAAAACTGCTTTAGTGATTAGGAGTCACTCATTAGTACAGGTGGCAGTTCTTCTACTTTGAGCTCACTTTGAAGCTTACGCACCTGCATGGTTTTCCATTTCTCTCACATACTTTCTTCAGGAGGAAGTGAGCAACTATCATGAGTAGCTTCAAAGAATATATTTCTTGAGACAGATTTTTCCATCTGTAACAGGATAAATAGACTAGTTGCTTATTCAGGCATAAGAATGATAATGCCTGCATGTCACTATCACTCTAAACAGTCCATTTTAAGAATTGTGCTTGGTCTTTTAAAAAAGGATCCAGTCCCAGAAACTTTGTAAGTGATATGTAGCAAAGCTGGAGTGTTTTAAAGAAGTAATCATTGGAGTACAGGTCTGAAACAGCTTCATTGGACTAGGACTCTGTGCATCTGCAGACCTAACTTTGCTTTGAGTTTGATGGACTTTATTCAGGTATCCCTCTGAAGTAAAGAAATCTGCAGTATTCCTACATTTAACAGTTCTCAGCCTCTTAATTACCTAATTAGACATCATATCTTATCACTAGCAATAGCAGAAACATGCATCACCACTAATTTTGTAACTCCTGGAGCTGTGCATCAAAGTAAATTTATCTTATGCAATTAGAGATACGATAGAATGGTTGAAGTTGGAAGGGACCTCTCGAGGCTGTCTCGTTCAATCTCCCCTGCTCAAGCAGGGCCACCTACAGCAGGTTGCCCAGGCCTGTGTCCACATGGCTTTTAAGTATCTCCAAGAATGGAGACTCCACAACCTTTCTGGGCAACCTGTGCCCGTGCTTGGCCACCCTTACAGTGAAAAAGTGCTTCCTGATGTTCAGAGGAAACCTCCTGAGTTCCAGCGTGTGCCCATTTCCTCTAGTCCTGACACTGGGCACCAGTGAAAAGAGCCTGGCTTCATCCTTTTTGCACCCACCCTTCAGGTGTTTATACACACTGCTAACTTCTAATGCAAATCTGAGAAACATACCAGCTGAAACATATCAAGTCAAGACCTCTCCCTGAGCAGCTTTCTGTTCCTGTGTATTACTTGATCAGTTGCTTAATCTATGTGAAGGGAGAAAAATACATAGGATATAGCTATTATAGTTACTTTTATTTTTACCTGGGTTAATATATTGTACTCCTTTTGGTATTGAATCTGACTCATCCCATGCCACTGCCTACTGTTTCACTGTGCTCTGATAAATGTACATTAAGTAGCAGCCACACACAGATCCTTGGTCCCGTTAAGATGACTGGAGATCTCTGAATCGTGCCACCATTCAGTTCTTTGGCAGATGGTGTTTTCTGTCGTGCGCTATTCTTATTATACTCGCCACAGAGAAGTCTTTGGTTACAGGGTCATTGTGACTGTATAGATTTCAAAAGCAGAAAAGGCTAACTGCATTTGCTGCTGAGATAATGAGAATTCTCTGTTCACATCTAGTGGCTGGTGGCCGTAACAAAGAGGCAGCTTGATTTTGAGTGTAACTGTTACATTTTCTTCTGGTCCTTGCTCTGTTTCACGGGAAAAATATAGTAGCTTTTTTTGTCTGAATTTACTGTTGTAAACTCTTAAGTGGATTTGAGATTTTTGGATTGCAAATGCTATATAAAGCAGTACTAGTAGCAAGTTGATCCTTAAGATACTCTTTGGAAAATGTAGATTGGTTCTCATATATCAAAATTCCATTCTGCACAAATGAACAAAAAATAAAAAAAAAAAAAGGGAGGGGGGAATGGAATTTTAGTGTCCAAAAAGTGTTAAGGGCTGGGAGCTTTTAATTATATAACAGAGCATGGATTCTGCAGTCTGGGGGATTTCTGCCTTTTACATTTTATTTTTCCCATGCTTTGTATTCTTGGGAGCTACTTGGGGACTTCTGCAAGGTTACAGTATATTACAAGCTTAGCATGGTTTTACATAATAATTAAATCTGGATTTTTAACTTTTTTTTTCCTTTTGACCTTACTGTATGTTGGTATAATTTTGACCATCTGCGTATTTTCATGAATGCAGCTGCTTTTTCAAAGGATGTCAAAGTCTGAAAATAGCCAAACATTCAGGGAGGACACCATGTATTGAGGAAGCAAAAAACCCTATGCTGGCAGTAATCAGTGTGCTTGGAAATGTTTATCATTGTAAAGCACGTTCTTAACCAAGAAGATTGTGCTTATCTGCTTATACATGCTTCCGCAAAACTACTGTGAACTGCACATCTTTAAGACCGCTGACACTCTCTCAAGTTTTGCTGTATGAGGGGAAAGGGAGGGTGCATTGGGTAGGAAACAGTGGATTCAAGTGCACAAATCGTATCTTATTATTGCATAATCTATGTTTCTTCATAAAAACAGACTAAAAATGGCATGATGTTTTTTCAGAATAGATAGTCTTCAAAACTAGTGGTAATCTTAAAACACATTAAGGAAAAAAAACATGAATAAAATTTGGCCTAACTACATGTCCTCTTGTTTTGAAATAGGCCTCGATGTTATCAGCAGAAAATGATCCACTTGGGCCTTTACCACCAGGTTGGGGTAAGTTAATTAGCTGTTGATTTCAGGAAGTGACAGTTACAGAAATGTGGACTGCAGTTGTTGAATAGTGGGTTTTTTCTTTTCTCTTTTTTTTTTTTTTTTTTCTCTAGAAAGGAGAGTGGATTCAAATGATAGGGTGTATTTTGTAAATCATAACACAAAGACAACACAGTGGGAAGACCCTCGAACTCAAGGGTAGGTGTGTATATTGACTGCAGATAAAAAAATTCTGCTTAATTCTTATATATCACGATACGGGGGAAAAGTACTGTCTGCGATTTCTTCTGCAGTTTACAAAATGAGGACCCTCTTCCAGAGGGCTGGGAAATCAGATATACCAGAGAAGGTGTCAGATACTTTGTTGACCATAATACAAGAACCACCACCTTCAATGATCCTCGTACTGGGAAGTCGTCTGTGTAAGTGAGAAATCAAATATATTTTTAAAAGTCTTAACTTGTTATAGTTTAATGATGAAGTCTGCTCATACTAGAAAACAGTCTATACTTTTAGCTGAAATTGAGTGCTACATTATGAACAAATTATTGTCTAGTAAATATAGTCTATTTTTAAGCTTTAATTATCAGTTTGTCTATGACACACTTTGCTGTACTGCTCTAAGGTTCAATAGTTTTTATACACTTTGAATGCAAAGATGTCTTTTCTTTAGCTGTCTTGTAATTTTTATGAGATTGATAGGGATTTGAAATCCTCTAGATCTCTGCCTTTCTCTCTAATTTGGTAAACTGACTAGCATCTTAAACAAAACAAAACAAAACAAAACAAAAACAAACAAAAAAAAAAAGAGGGGGGTATGTGAGGCGGAAAGGAAGACTGGCTGACCAAACCATCAACTGCATTTTGTTTCTGATCAAATCTTAGGATAACAATTTTTGTGTATTTATGAAATCTACATGCTGTTGTTTAGCATTGAAAGTATTGTTTAATGTCTGTATGGTTAATCTATCTGAAATATATTTCTTTACAGAAATAAAGGGCCACAGATTGCTTATGAGCGTAGCTTTAGGTGGAAACTTGCTCATTTCCGTTACTTGTGTCAGGTACTGATGAAGTAATTATTTACTTTTTGAAACTATTTGAATTT
Organism: Opisthocomus hoazin; assembly: GCF_030867145.1. NCBI lineage: Eukaryota > Metazoa > Chordata > Aves > Opisthocomiformes > Opisthocomidae > Opisthocomus > Opisthocomus hoazin. Next base: position 31,913,801 of record NC_134416.1, on the reverse strand, counting down.
ACATGTAGGTGTGCTGCCTTTTAACATTATTGCTTTATGATTACAGTCTAATGCACTGCCAAGTCATGTGAAAATCAATGTATCCAGACAAACTTTGTTTGAGGATTCCTTCCAGCAAGTAAGCCTGCAAAGATTGTTGTGTTTGTTTATCAAGATAAAGCATAAGAACAAAAATGGCCATAGCCGGTTCAGACTAATGGTCCTTCTGGCACAATAATCTTCCTCTGGCGTTAGCCAAAGGCGGGTTCTTAGGAAAGACTGTAAGAACAAAAGTAATGTATATAGTAGTTTTACCAAATTATCTTTCAGCTCCCAACTGTTTACAATTGAAATGCTTCTTGAGCTTGATGTGGTTTCTGGGTATTTAACAATCCTCAGGGGGCTTCTCCTCTGTGAACCAGTCTGTGCTCCTCTTCTGAACTTTTTGCATCTACAGCTTCCTGTGGTGAAGAGTTCCATAGCTTGACCGCATTGCATACCATATTAATGTAACCACATCAGATTTGCATTTCTGGTTCTTGTGTGTGGTTATATACGTTACAAAATGGTGTTTTCTCCAATTAAAACTGCTGTCTTGCTTTGTCCTTCAAACGTTAAATTGAAGCTTACAGTTCCTGAGCCCTTACAGTCTGCAGCCAGTCTGTTTCTTCCTTCTTTCTCTGTAACAATGAAAATTCTTGCTGCTGTTAGCACATCAAAACCTCTTGGGAGAGATTCTCTAGAAGTAAAAAGTGTGTTGTTAATGAAAGTATATTACACTTATTTTGTATTAGAGTAAATTACTTTTTAAAGTGATTTGCCTAAAACCAAAAATCTGTATTAGATCTAATGAAATGCCTTTTTGCCTGTTTTCCTGTAACAATAATGAATGCCTTAGGAAGAGTATGAGAACAGGGCTACGATATAGTCATACTTCACAGGTACGCTCCCCGCTTGCTAGCAGTCTGCTGCTCAAGGATTTTAAGTCCAAGTTGGTATTTTTGTGTGCAGTTCATGGATTGAATGTTCCATGAGATGGTCTAATTGTTTGTCAAATCTGTGTAAACATTTGACATATGTGGCATTTCTGTATCACTAAAATAAAATCTGAATAAGGAGTGATTATATTGACAATGCATAATTTATAACTTGCTAAAATTTTTGTTTTTTTGATAGATTATGGCGTTAAAACCCTATGATTTGAGGAGAAGATTATATGTTATATTCAGAGGAGAAGAAGGATTGGATTATGGTGGCTTGGCAAGGTAAAAGAAAATCTGTTCAGAATAGTTTTTATTTTTTTAATAGCATTTTAACCTTGATTTCTAATGTCATTCTGTTGGCAAAGAAACAGCCTCCTTTCGCAGTCTGACCCTGATTATCTTTCTAGCTCCTCTTAATGTATTAAGGAGGTAGAACTGGCAGCATTGGCTATTGCTATGAGTTACAGCCTTGCATTGGTAAAACTGTGGTCTCAGTTGTTCAATTCTTTGACAAAGACTGATGTTTAAATTGGATTTTTTTTATGCCATTTTTTTATGCCAGTTAGTTGCTCTAGACTGAACTATTTCAGAAACTTTCTATCAGAAAGTTCCACTTTCCTACAGGTAGGGACTGTGGAAAAAGTGTTGTGCTTATTCAGAAAAAAACAAGCAAATACCAGATTGGGACTGATATGAACAGAAAGGACATAAACGAGGAGAGTAGTGTAGGCATTAGGTGATAGCAGATGAACACACTACATAGGCTGCGCAGGAATGCAAAACAGCTAGAGTACAAGTTTTTCTGGAATCTGAAGTGAAACTCGGAGGTAAAATCTGATAACAGGAAAACCATAGGCAAAGTATGTTTCATCTGTTGACCATGTAGAAGATGACCACGCCTACTGCTGCCAGTTCCTTGACTGAAATTTTACTATTGGGATGAAAATTTCAGTACTGCTGCAGATCCAGGGAATTATAAATAGTCATAGGCGATAGGATTTTTCTTGTTTGGTTGTGTTTTTTTTTAATATAAAGGTGTTCTGTTCTGGTTTTATTCTGGTTTTATGTAGCTTACTGTGTTAAAAAGAAATTCAGTGAAAATGCGTAGTATTCGCAAGTAAGGAAGCTTGCCTCTGAAAGTTCAGCTTCTTTGGGTATGTGGGTGGCTATGCTTCTGAATTACAACATCTGAGAGGCTTTTGGCGGGTGACTGCAGGGACGAATCCAGTTTTCACTATGCATGGGTTTTGGTTAGTGGCCCTAGGCAAAGGATGGGAACCAGGAGGTTTTAAGTCAGCTGTTCCAGAGAAACAAAGTATTCCTAAGAAGTGATGTTAGAATAATAAAACTGAAGAGTGTTAGTCACAGAAAGGGGCAGAATAAATAAATAAACAAAGAATAAATATATGAGTAGTATAATTTCATAGTTTTAGGAAGAAGTTTTGTCCAAGATTTTGTATGTGAAATTGAAAATCAGGAAGGATCTCATAATAACTGGAGCTGAGAATTCTGAAGTGACACTTGAGTAAATGTTCATGTGCTTACTTGCTAATGTAATACTGCGTTAATACAAACATAGGAAGCTGATGCACCTGATTTATCACTTGTCTTAGCAGGATAAACTTGTATTCCCTCCAGATTTTTACCTTGTGTTTAGCAGGACCAATCTAACACTATGTCCTGTGGTTAGTTCTAGCTTTTGACGTGAAAAATTCATTGCTTCTGCAAACTTCTTGTTGATGACTGATGTCTTTGGTTCCTCCCTTGGTATCTGGCTTCGATCTAATTTAAATGTCTATTAAAGTTGATGCTTCTATGCAGAGTTATTATAATTGTCTTAGTATAAAACTTGCATAGAATGCTGTACAACATTCTCGTGCTTGTTAAAAAGAGACGCAGAACCCCATTAGGGTTATCATCTCCTAGCTACCTTTTTCTGTTTACTCAGCCTTTGGCTTGGAAGCATATTGTAGTGAATCGTAGTCCATGACTTGTTTCATAGAACTGTTAGGAGAAACATGCCAGCAAACCTCACATTTCTATTCCCCGATCTCGGGTAAATACAGGGATAGAAGAAATGCCTCTTAAATGTGACAGCTGAAAGGCAAGCAGGATGGAATTCGATCCCTGCAGTTATTATAGGATAGACTTTTAGCTTTTTTTGTGGCTTTTCCGTAAGCCTGGTTGTTCACTTCCAAGCATTTAGGGCCTGATACAAAAACTCCTGAGTATGTATGACTGCTTCTGAGGTCTCTGATTATATGCAAATACCATAAAGCAACAAGTACTCTAAAAATCAGCTACCCTAACACAGAAATGCCATTCTGTTATTATTTCAGGTTGGCTGAGTTGAAAGCTGTGAAAGTGGTGAATAACATGTATTAGTTAAACCTCAAGAAAAATACATTTTCACATTGTTGTGTCCTGTGGGTTTAACTGATGCGTGGTAATTTGTTAAACCACAGTAACTCTGTGTGTGTTCTGCTGTCAGATTGGGAAAGCAAATAAGGTGTGCTGTAGTGTGGGGTTTTGGTTTTGTTTTGTTTTACCGAAGTTGTTTTTAATAAGCACTGCCCATGGAATAACCTGTAATTTTTCTGAATGAAGATTGGAGTTGTGTGCAGTAAAGCAGGCATGAGGAGGATAAATACTGTGTAGTGGTGGAGGTAAGGACTCTGTAGGCAAAAATGTTACTGATCCACAGCTAAAACCTGTGCTGTGAGGGTGTGTTCAAGGTGACAGTCTTAACAATCGTTTCTGAACATTGGAAACCGTGGCTTTCTAACATTATCATGTCTAAAAATGAATTTTTTTTATATTTAATAAGTATGTAATGCCTTATATTATTCTGTGATTCTAATAAAATACATATACAATACTGTTCATATCATTTTTTGAAGTTTGCATATATTTTGACCATTTTGCTAGTTACCTAAGGGGAATGGTGATGAACATCTGTATTTGATGGTTTTTATGTATATACATGTTTTTTTTCCTTAGAGAATGGTTTTTCTTGCTTTCCCATGAAGTACTGAACCCTATGTACTGCCTATTTGAATATGCTGGCAAGAGCAACTATTGCCTGCAGATAAATCCAGCATCAACAATCAATCCTGACCATCTTTCATATTTCTGTTTCATTGGGCGCTTTATTGCCATGGTAGGTTAGATTTTTAAGGTTTTATTATTTGCTGTAGCTATACATTTACTCCTAAATAGTATTTGTTTTTACAGTCATTAAAGGTTATATTAATCTCTTAGAAATGGAAGATTAAGGCGTGTAAGGTTATTTAGCCGAAATATTCCCTGAGAGTGAAGTCTCTTATGCACTCAAGTTTCCTGGGATAGTGATGAGACTTAATATGACATTCAATATAATATTTTATTTGTATCAGTTGGATGTGTGTACTTCACGCAAACCGCTGTTTGATTGAGTGTCTGAATACTGATGCTCTGAAAACGTGACTAGTATTTTCCAAAAAAAAGCTCTTCAGTTAGACTTGGCATAACTTACTGTATTTGAAAAAATGAGCTAGAAATGTTTTATGGAGTATACTGAGCCTTAATTTAAATGTACGTACTTGGATACAAAGGTCAGATACTGAGGAGAGCAGAAGCTGTCAGGGAGCTGATTCTCTGCCTTCAGGTTTCTCTTAAACTAAATGCTGATGAGGCATGTTGTATCATTTCTTCTGCTGGTATCACTGAGTCCGTTTTCTGTAGTGGGCTCCTGCTCTGTCACATTTCCTTCCTTCCGTCTAGTGATACAGTCATCTTTCCACGTAAACATCATGATGTCTATGGGTAGCCCTCAGCAACATGAACGTGGTGAATAGTGAAATCAAAAAGAGTAGATCAGTGCATTTTCAGGTTGAAGAGACTGTTGTCTTCTCCTGTTGTTCATGCTTTTTGTATGAAATTAGAATAAATACAAGGAAAGTGTAACATAAATGGGAAAATACTTTCAGACTTAAAATAAGTTAGGTTTGGGGGTTTCCTTGGTTCTGCTTGTCTCATAGATCCTTCTTGAGAAACAAATTTGTTCAGTTTTGATGATAACATCTCTGATTTCAAGGATTTTATGACCAAGTTCCCCATTTCTGTGCTATCATGAAAATTAATTTCGTTGGGTTAGCATTTTCAATAGGCTGCCAGCTTTTTCCTTTCTTTTACGATCCTCAGCAAGCTATAATGCCGCTTAACAAGAAGATGTGATAAAGCCAGTTAAGTGCTAGAGCCAAATTCTGTTTCTTGTAGTCCATAATTTTTGATCTTGTGCAGAAGATAAATCCATAACTGAAATGTTAACTTTAGGAAAACTACTTCATAGAAGGACAGATCATAGAAGAGTACTTAAAGTATTTAATGTAATTAAAAGATGAAATTTTCTTTTCTGAAGCATTTTTAAATTTTTATTTTAAATCCTTTGGGGGGGTAGAGAGAGAGAGACCTGTGTAGTGGTGCCTGATGTGGTCAGTTCCGAGGTTTGGACGTATTCATGGTTTGTAGTGGATGGCACGTCCTGCAGTACTTCCTAGGATACGCTCTAGGGGCTTAAAATAGCTCAGGTAATAATGTAAGTGGGAATCATTTTAAGGAGCCTAGATAAGCTTTTTAAGTGCAGTTGTAGTTTCTGTCCTCACAGTTGTAAAATAGTTGTGATTTTCAGATCATAAATACTTCTTTTGGCTGTAAGTACTGAAATAACCACAGATGTTTTCAACAGAAATGGGGTTAATCATAAAGAATGCACATCTTAGTAACAAAAAGCTGTTAAATGAGGTTGGCTGAGGCAACTTTTATATATTGCTGTAAGATTATTATAATAAACATTGAATGAGATGATTTAAGAGCTTACTTTTGCAAAAAGCAGGAAATCGTATGGCTGGATGCTGCAGTCGACATTTAATTTTTCTGTTTCTATCAGCTTGCTCTTCCATGAGAAATATCGACTAGTTTAAAAGTAAATAAAGAAATGCCTCTGGGAGAACCTATTTAAGCTCTCCTAAAGCAGAAGAAAATGCATGCTAGGGTGAATCTTAGAGGGGAAATTAGAAGGTAGGGGGAAAAGAAGGAGCCTTGCCTTTTTCTAGAGGAAATAGGCCATTACATTGGCGCTTCTGCTCATAGAATTTCAGCTTGAACGAAAGACAAGCAGTGAATGCCATATGTGGCCTATGTTTAAGATGATTTTTAAAGAGGTATTGTAGTGAAGAAAGTGTACTTGGTTAGGATGAGGAAAAAAAATGTTTTCATAGTTACGGCTGTGCTCTGTTAGCACTCAGATGCACAGAGTCAGTATAAAGGTTAACCCTGTGTGTGTGTGTGTGTGATGCTGTGCTTCAGTACTAGAAATTACGTTACACTTTTTGTGCATGCGTTGTGAGACAAGTGTGACCATGCTCTGGGTTTTTTTTCAATTTCATTTTTGCAGTAGAAGGGAGAATCTCATTTCTCAGTTCTCTTACCTATAAAAAATGTGATTCTCAAAGCTCTATCTGAAGCAGTCTGTGATTGCATTTTTAAACTGTTTTTTAAAAGCTGCAGTAGCATTGTGTAAAGGATGATTTTCCAGGATGTATGTATGTAGTAAAAAATGGCAGTAGTACTCAAGTAGAATCAAATATTATGATCAAGTAGGAACAAATGCCACTTGTCATATATACGTGTCCACATAATAAAGAGGAATCTTAGTAATTTCATCTTTTCATACACTTTATCCTTTAATGAGAAGGTTTTTTTAATCAAAGAATTTCTAAATTGTGATGATAATATATGTTTAGATAAATTTTGTCAATTAATCTTTTTTTCTTCTCATTTTAATGTAATGTTTTGTTCCACTTAAATACCAAGCTGCTACTGCTACTTGGTGCTTTTTATTATTTGAAGTAGAAAGGAAAAAAAGAATTCAAGTACAGAAATACTTCAATAAATCAGTAGTTCAATAAAAGCTAAACAAACTTTTTTTCTGTTCAACAGGCATTGTTTCATGGGAAATTTATTGATACTGGTTTTTCTCTGCCTTTCTACAAACGAATGCTGAGCAAAAAGCTTACCATTAAGGACCTAGAATCTATTGATACTGAATTTTACAACTCCCTAATTTGGATAAGGTTTGTAGATATTTTTTGTGTGTGTGTGTGTGGTGTTTTATGGATTTTTTTTTTTTTTTTTTGTTAATATAGAATTCATTGCAGTGTTTTTTTCCTTGTCATTCAGGGATAACAACATCGAAGAGTGTAACTTGGAAATGTACTTTTGTGTGGATATGGAGCTCTTAGGAAAAGTAACCTCACATGAGCTGAAATCAGGAGGTTCAAATATCTTGGTAACTGAGGAGAACAAAGAAGAATATATTGGGTAGGAAGGTGTAGAAGTTGAAAAAAATTGTTCCATATTTCTTCTGTTGCTTTAGCCTTTTTTGACACAGTATGTGATTTGTTTTTTGGGTTTTTGTTTTTGTTTTTGTTTTTTTCCTATTACTGTGTAATTCTTGGGACTATTATTGAAAAGGTAACTTGGTACATTTGGGTATCTTAGTACACGTGACCTCTTGGTATATTTTGATCTCTCCTGTTGTGTCCGTCGTGTCGTCCCCCGTCCCCCCCCCCCCCCAAAAAAAAAAAAAAAAAAAAAAGAGAGAAAAGAGAGAAGACCTGATAGAGAGAAGATGACCTGTCTTGTTATTACATGTACATTGAGAGAGTAGGTGAAACTGAAAATGACCAAACCTATTTTCAGTAACTTCAGGTAACAAATCCAGATGGAGGGAAGACATGTATTTGACAGAGGATTTCAGAATTGTTCAGAACATTGCTGTCACTGTGGAAACTGAAATTCAGAATGTTGTATAATGTGGTGTGGCTTACACTGTTTTTTCTCTTTGTTCTGTTATGCTGCTCTTTCCTGCTTCGCTCCTGATCTTACCACTGCCCTTCTTTTTCTGAATCTGTGTTTCTGATCCATCTATTCAGAGTGATGTCAAAAGCAGATGTACACAGATCCTTTTCTGTGATACAGTGTATGCCCAGTGTTGCACATGAAGTTTCCACTTAAATTATCAGTCTTTAGTTGCTCATTGAAATAGTTTCTGTAGTATGTGTGTATATATATATATTTATTGTCTTTTTTTATTCAGAAGTGGCTTGGCCATTTTAGTTGAATCTTAAAAAAATGTTACCTCTTCCTCCAAATCTTAGCATAAATCAGAAGCTCAGAACAGAAAATGACTGCTCTTTGTTGAAGCTGGAGATAGTCTTATGGTGGAAGTACTGGGCAACCATACAGCAGTATATCTTACTGTTCTCTGCCTACAAGGTGTTTTTTGCTCAAGAACAGAATATTTTAAAATCAGTGGCAATTTTTCTACCACTGAAACACTAGGATTATGCCCTTTTTAAGCTAAAGCAAATTTTGCCATAGCAAAATCATAATGCCCAGGTAGCATTACTTTCATGAAAAGACTGCTGATTTTTGATTATTGAAAGGTTAATAATAATAATAAATACTTTTTTTTTTTTTTAACTGGAGTGATAATCTAAGTACATCTTGCTACTTTCACTGTTGTCTGAGTCTGGAGATTTGTAATAATATTAGTCTGGCAGGTCCCTTATAGTCTACGGAATCATACAGTGTAAGAAAGTAAGATTGGAGGGAGTGTTGCCTCATGGCAATCATACATGTTTGAATTTCTTCATGTTGAGTGCTAACTGATGATTAATTAATGTTTGGTTTTTTTTCCATCCCAGGCTAATGGCCGAGTGGCGATTTTCTCGGGGAGTTAGAGAACAAACCAAAGCTTTTCTTGATGGTTTTAATGAAGTTGTTCCACTACAGTGGCTACACTATTTTGATGAAAAGGAGCTAGAGGTGAGGTTTTCTGTTCAACATTTTTAACTTATGCAAAAGTAATACATATGGAATGGTTAAACTGAATCTCTCATCTGTGGCATGCTGAATTTGATAGCTTCTGGAACATGGATAATTTAATAGGAGCAGTGGGGATATATCATGGTGAGAAGCCAGTATCTATTGAATCAGTGTTTTGTGGTGTTCAGCAGTTGGGAATTTTAGATTCCATCCTTAGTATTAAAATGTGTTTTGCAAGTTTTTGTGATAGGATCAGAATATGAGGTCACAGCTGGATCTGTTAGTCATAGAAAACTTTTCCCGCTGTGGTAGATGGGTAGAATTACCTTGTAGCAGATGGCATGGAAGTTGGTGCTGATGTGTAATATTTTTTTTAGTTTCACATAGATAGTCTAGGATAGGTTCTAGAGTTATTACACTTACGGACAGCAAGTTGGAGGAGCCAACAAGGCTTGAAACTGAATTTTGTGGAGCCTCAATATGTGACCCAAGGGCTGATAACAGGAATTGCTTGCATGCACCGTGTTTGCTTAACAGTCAGCCTGACCTGTGTTTGCTGTTGGCATTGTGGTCTGGAGCAGGGACAAAAGGCTCTGTAGTGCTACGCTTATTTACTTCTGTGAGACTTGCCAAGGTTGCCTGTATATAATGAGCAGTGCTCTGAAAGCTTCTTAAGTTAAACTGGAGTTTTGCCTGAGAAAGGACTTTGATCAATCTTATTTAGTGTTCACTTTTCTATAAGGCTTTGCCTTTAGCACTTTCAGCTTTCATTTCCTCTCGTAATGAATACTTTACAGACTTATACTTTGCAGTGTGTTTTATCTTTGTTAGTAGTTGCAGTAGCAGCAATGTAATCATCTTGGAATATGAGGCAAGGTTTTAATGGGAAAGGTAATACCCTCTTTAATACAAAATTTCCTTTTATGGGAAAGATAGTATTTTTTATTATTGAATTACTAGTTGGAAGAAACTAAGTTTCTGGTATGCTGGCTTTCAGACCACTTAAATACGTGAAAAATTTTGGAGGAGTTCTGTAAACTTAAGATAAAGGAAGACCTAACTGTGGAGTAAAATGAAAAAATTACCAGTTCTTTATTGGGAGCACGAACTTCCATTTTTGTTAGCGCATCTCATACAAGATACAAAATTAACTCTTAATTTATGTGTGTAGGCATGTATATTGACAAGTAATTATTCTCTTTTTGTAGGTTATGCTCTGTGGTATGCAAGAAGTTGATTTAGCAGACTGGCAGAGGAACACTGTTTATCGTCATTATACCAGGAATAGCAAGCAGATCATATGGTTCTGGCAGGTATGTCTATCAGTAAAATTTCCGACTTCTTTAGATTTTGTTTTGTTTTGTAACACAAATGACATGTGGAGTGGAGCGATGCCATCTGAATGAAGGTTATTGCTGCTTCCTTTCTTTTTTCCTTTCAGAGAAGGGAAGGAGGATTACTGGTTCTTAAGGATCATACTTTAGGGTGGGAAATGGCAGATGGATACTCGCATTACATTTAGATGGCTAGGTCATGAATATTTTTTCTGTATCTTGTCCTTCATATTAATTATACAATGGTAGGGTTTTTTGAGTTGTTAGCAGTGATCTCCCTTCTAAATGTTATTACATGTAGTACACCTGTACATCTGAAATGCTACATTAATGATTATTGTCATATCAACTGTGCCAGTCTAGCACTGACTGATCATAACTCACATTTTAATGAAGTTGGCTAAGAGTTATTTCCAGAAAAAACACTCAAAAAATGCTATACAGGCTTGCAGCTTCTATGAATTTCCCCAAAGAGAAGTCACAGCTAGGCAATTCCTGTCTTGTCTTAAATCACCATTTTGGAGATGCTTTTGACAAAGTTACTGTAAGAAAATGACACAAATCAGTCACTTCCTAGCTTGTTTATATTGTCAGAATAATGCAAGATCTGATGATAATGTAAGATCCTGATCTCTTTTTAAGAAGTTTGGTACTGAAAGAGTCTTAACCAGAAGTTCAAGTAACTTGGATATGGTTTCAACAGAAAACTTTTACAGAAAGAAAAATATTCATTTCGCTATCCAGGTTTTTCTGAGTCAAAATTCTAGTTCTGTCAGTGCCCCCTCTCATACTGAGATCTTCTCCGTCTCCCTCCTCTTTTCTTCCTCTTCCCTTTCCCAGTGAATTTCCTTACAAAGTGATGCAGCTGTTACCGATGGTGTTTTCTCTCACTGAGATTGCCACGTGCAGGGTAGGCTTCAGTCTTGAAATACTCAGAGCCTGTGGCTACGCTGTTGCTGTGTTTAAACAAAGTGGCAATAGTCTTCATATAAAGCAATGGCATGATTTATATTTTAGTCTAGAATAGAGAAAGATTCTTGTTATTTGGTGTTCCCAACCTTCACACTGAAATGGGCAACAGTGCATGTAACCTGAAATCAGTCTTCTCCCTCCAGCCCCAATTTTACTGAAATCGAGAAAGGAAAACTGTTCTCAAGTGGTGTCTGTTTAAATGGAATTATACTTTTTCAACACATTCATGGGGTTTTTGTTTTTCTTCAGCTGTGTTAAAGATTTTTATTAAGTAATTTGACTTTCTGTGCCTAGTTTGTAAAAGAAACAGACAATGAGGTTCGCATGCGACTTCTGCAGTTTGTCACTGGCACTTGCAGATTACCACTAGGTGGATTTGCTGAACTTATGGGTAAGTAAATGGTGACCAAAATTTTTATTCTGTAACTGTTCCGTTTGCAAATGAATCATGATGCAAGTGCAGAAATAGCAGGAACTTCATGTACATGAGCTTGGATCTAGAAGGCCTTTGCCTATATATAAATGTATAGATTTATACATTTATAAATGATTAGGAAATTAGCTCATTTCTGTGAGAAGAATGTTCAAATTCATGTAACACTGAGTAGCACCTAATGAGCTCTGTCTGCTGTGTCTGAGTTGTCTGATGTCGTGTATGTATCTTGTGTACTACTTAAAAAACGTGTAATCTGTTCCTTTTAATTTTCTTTTCTAGGAAGTAATGGTCCTCAGAAATTCTGCATTGAAAAAGTTGGTAAGGAAACGTGGTTACCAAGAAGTCACACTTGGTGAGTTGTTACATGTAAACTTTCTGTACCTTTAGTGGTTCTCTCTCCTAGTCTTCCATTTATCAGATCAAATGAAATCCAATTTGAATCAGTTCTCTGTCTCCATCTTCAGCTTCTTTGATTGCTCTGACATGCCAGTATTGAAGACTCTTCTGGTCACCCTGTTCTCAGATTTTGCTGCTGCACTGTACAGTTTGTCAGTATCAGATTTATTAAAAATATATCATCCTTCTTGCATAGAACTGAGAGGTGTTCCCCTAGTTCTTTATTTTAGAGAATATTAAAGAACTGAACAACAATCATGTTGGTATTAGGTATGTACAGTTATCAGATACACTTATTATGCAGTAACGTTATAAATGTATAGTCATGAGAGAAAGTAGTGTGAAAGAAGTCGCAGCAAACCTTCAAAACAAGGATGCTTTGCCAAGAACGCAGATACTCTTTCCTGCCAACAGGCTTCAGACTGTTGTTGGCTTGGCATTCCTGTGCCGAACTGGAGCAGCAGGTAGACAGATCAGTTGTCTTATGTATACTGTGTGCAAAATGGGCACACCTTCGTTGGGCAGCACTGTGACAGTAACGTTCGTCGTAGTTTAATTACGTCAGGGAATCTTCCATTTTACCATTTTCTCCACTGGTGCTGTTTTTTCAAGTGATGATTGCAAGAGTTAAACATCCCTCTTTGTCTAAGATAATTTGGGGGAAGGCACAGAATGAAGCAGAATTTTGGCAGAAGCCTTTTAGGGCAAAGTTGAGAGGGGAAAAAAAAACAAACCCTTATGTTCAGGCATGTGTAAGGAGAAAAATTCAGCTTTTTCATCGTCTGGCTGGGATTTGGAGATGCATCAAACTAGGATGATACTAAATTTCATGGTGAAACTTTCCTTTCCTTTCCTGAGTATTATAGTTCTTTGTATCTTGGGCTGTCTTTAGTCTTCAAAGGTTCTGGTTTTTATCTGACGTGATTAGTCTTTTGTTTCTTAAAGTATTCCTCTCCAACTTTGCCTGATTTTAGTGCTCATAGAAATGCCAAGGCAGTGAGATTGCACTGATTGCTATTTCTTCATTTCCAATTGTTAGATCAGAACATTTTTAACTTCTAATATAGCATTCGAGTTCTATAGTGCTCTACATGGGATTTAGATAAACTTAACAAAATTTTGTCCTTTTTCTGCTCAGTTTTAATCGTTTGGATTTGCCACCGTATAAAAGCTATGAACAACTAAAAGAGAAGCTGCTCTTTGCCATTGAAGAAACAGAGGGATTTGGTCAAGAGTAGAAGTGGCTTCTAGTCAAAAAGGAGATCTTGCGTAATGAAAGGCCCAGCCAACTAAAATTGCACACTTAATTGTATATAAGCTTTTTGTTCTGTACAGTGATCTTTCTGGAACTCTAAATTGTTCTCCGTTCTTCCACAAAGATATGCAAAACAGTTCAGCCTTTTCTACTTTTATTTATTGCCCTTCCAAAAGACCAGAAAAAAACCCTCATAAATTTTGAAAGCAGACAAGAGACTTATTTAAAATATATATAAAAAATATAAATATATATACTAATAGGCTCTAGTTTTATAGAGCTTTAAGTGTATGAAAAGTTGCAGCCATTTAAAAGGGCCTGGATTTGCTTTATCTTGGCTTTATTATTCAGAAAAATGTTTAAACTGCTCTGTGTTCTTTCTTAAGAAACATCTCCAAGTTTGTTTTATTGCATGGCTGTTCTAAAAGGTGTTAAAGGCTTAGGCCAAACGTATCCTAAATATGTAGAAAGATGCTGCTGGTATTTGAGACAACAGAATACGTTGTTCTGTCAGTTTAATTTTTTTAAATACGTAAATAGCTGATATATCCCTCTCTACTGATGTAGCCAAGGTCATGCATAAAGCCTTTACTACTTGCACAAGAGTCATGTACAATAAGATGAATGTGATTTAATGTTGAAAGAAATTGGTGCCACTGTTCTGACTTATTGTAGGAGCTGAACAGAATATTTTAATTCATTTGAGCAGCATTGAAATTTGTTTACATATTACCTTGGGTTATTACCACGAGGATGTTAGGTAATCTGAAAAGAAAAAATAATAAAAGACAAACTATTACACGTTCTCTCCTTGGTCTGGTGTCTTACAGGCTTCTTTTTTTTGTTTGTTTTTTTGTTTCCCTTTTCAATCCGCGATGTCCTTTTTACAGCTTTGTCGAGCGTATTAATGTAAACTGGGATGTAAGGGTATACAAAAGATAATGTGAACTTTGCTGCTTTCTGTGTTAATGTTCAGTTTCAGTTACTGGCCCTAGTGAACCCAAATGAAATGAAAGCTACAGAAGCTTTGCACAAATAAAAATATTCTTAAGTATTAAACACCCTAATTCCTCTTACGTTCTTATGGAATTCAGATGTACCTGAATTAAATATGTCTAAAACCTGTCATTCTTTTATGTAGGTTAAGTTTGTCCTAAGTGCACAACAATATAAAGCCATTTTAAAATTAGTTTTATTGGTACTGAGGGCACTTGCTGAACTGCAAAGATGTGTTTAAAAAAAACAGTAAAATCTAACACCTTACTCATGTGAATTATATTAAATGCTACTGTTAGCAAACCGTGCTTCCTTATTATAAAAGTAAAAACATGTTTAAAACTACCATTTGTATTATGCTTTAAATATTGACTGTGAATTCTGTTACGTTTAACTTACACAGAATTTTGTACACATGCAATTGATTTCTTAGAATATGATTAAAAACACTTCTGTAACATAACATATTGCACTGTTAAAAGTGTACATGCAGAAAAAATAGCTATATCTGTTGATGTATCTTTCCAATATAGCGACTGAATTCTGCCAAAATTTTATTTTTCTACATATTGGATCCTCTTGAGGCTTTGTATTCAATATGCACAGCTTACTGTGGAGATGTTAACCTGTACATAGCTTTTGTAACACTGGTAGTGCGATGGGCCCAGTGGACTGCAATCTTACACGAACTTCGTGTAAGAGCTTCAAAAATTTCCACTTTAAAGGTTTTTCATACTACACCAAATATCTTCTGCAAAACCGTTGTCATAAATACAGCATTCAATTAATTTCAAGTGCAAATCCACTTAAATATGATGACTTATGCCACTTAAATGGAGGAAGCTTTAAAAAACCCTGAACAACAAACAGTTGTCAGAGATGGGGCAACAGAAGCGTGTGTGGCTTGTCTGAGAGACAGTTAGGAGGGGTCAATGTCAGAGAGTTGGACTTCATGTCGCACTGTTGATTTGACTTGATGACCCACTACCAACTGCTGAATTTTGTGAACCTGTGAGTAAGTGAACAAAGTAATAATAATAAAAAAGACAGCACATCACAAGAATGTAGTTGCTTTATTGTTTTGATAATTTTAGCTGTCTCATAACTGCAATAGTTTTTTCTGTGGGTAAGGGTTAGTAAGCAAGGAAAAAAACCAAACCCAGTGGCCTTCTGTACATGTGTATGATCTACTAATGGGTTTCAAAGGGCTGACTGGGAAAGCACAGCTCTTCAGAGGAAAAAAACCCCACAGTTTATATGTTCATGTCTGTGTGCACATACAGTTAACTCAAACTTTGTGGGAATTTCAGTAATACCGCATTGCAACTTTTTCCTATTTGCATTCCCCATAATTAAGCTGTACTTGGGGGCAGAGAGAAAGACAGGGAAGAGAGGGAGAGCAGCAGAGGCTGGAGATCAGGCAAGGGAACCAGTGAGGCAGTACTGCCTGGAGGAGCTGCTGTTCACGGGTTCTGTTTGTTCCTTTGTTCCTGCAAGCAACTCAGCTGCTCTTCTCTGAAACACTCGACAATCTTTACCTGGTACCAGGACAGCCTTCCTTTTTGTGCAGGTGCCATTTTCTGCAGCAGAAAAGGCTCAGAAGTAGGATGCCTCTGCCACAAGGCTACTAGAAGCGTTTTCATCTCTGGAAAATGTTTTTGTAGTGTATGAATGGAGAAAATTCAAAGAATCTCTCTGAAACATTACATGTCATCCATCCAGGACTTCCGACATACCGAATACTTCATTTTGATGCTCTGCTAATAGAAAAATAAGAATGACTTTACCGTAGTGGAGAAAACCATCTTTTAACTAGTTTCGTTATCTGAGGCTAGAGTAAAAGCTCTTGATTATCTCTCAGCTGTAGATTATTTACTACTGACTCTGCAAAGGCTTGGTTTGTTAGTCTAAGCAGTTCATGCCCTTCTTCATCTTCCTCCTGTAGATCGCAGTTATCTTTTTCTATTAAAGCGAACACTAGGTATTTAATTTGTTCTAGATCGGTAGACTTTCTACTGGCAATACCATGCATGTTTAATCACCTACCATTTTTTCAGTATTTGATCCTCTTTTTCTGTCGGGTGATCAGAATATAGTGTTTGGAAAATCTGTAAGTACTTTCTGGGCTGGATATCTAACTTAGGTTAACTTATTTTTTTTGGTGAAAGTTCCTGCTAAAATAGTAGCAAGAAGAAGGTTTTTCTTCCTCTCTACCAACAGAAGTCTGTGTGCTTCCAAATAGTAGTTCCCTTCTACTGTACTGGAAGTACGTGTTCCTCCTGTCATCACAGTCTAGGGGAAGGAGATGGGGGGCAGCCACCACCTCCTCACAATACACATACCTCCCAGGTATGCACAGTTCACAGAAAGCAGCATATGCAGGGAGAAGCTATCACCTATAAAAGGATATTTTTTTAGGTGTTCCCTATTTCACTTTTAGTTTTTAAACCACAGCACTTTTTTCAAAGTCAAACACTAGCATGTAAGTATATTGGAAGTAAGATTGCTTGTGCAGCCTTAATGAGAAATGTGTAGGAGTGTCTAAAGTGAACAGACATTACTCTTGAAGGCCACTGAACCCCACAGCAGAACGCTCTAGAAAAAACTGCAGGTTTATAATTACATCATGGCCCTGTACCTTCTTTCTTTTAAGTTATGCTAGTCATGTTTCTTACTGTTCCTCATACATAACTTGTAGCTGAACAGTGTAAAAAAAATCTATAAAAGAGCTGTGCAACAACTGTCTCAGCCTTTCTCGTCCACTGCCTAACCTGCTTGTCCATAGAATTACAGAATCACAAAATCACAGAATGGAAGGGACCTCTGTGGGTCATCTAGTCCAACTCCCTGCCAAAGCAGGGTGGCCTACAGCAGGCTGCACAGGACCTTGTCCAGGTGGGTCTTGAGTATCTCCAGAGAAGGAGACTCCACAGCCTCCCTGGGCAGCCTGTTCCAGTGCTCCATCACCCTCAGAGTGAAGAAGTTCTTCCTCATGTTCAGATGGAACTTCCTGTGCTTCAGTTTGTGCCCATTGCCCCTTGTCCTGTCACTGGGCACCACTGAAAAGAGCTTCGCCCCATCCTCCTGACACCCACCCTTCAGATATTTGTAAGCATTTATAAGGTCCCCTCGCAGCCTTCTCTTCTTCAAGCTGAACAAGCCCAGCTCCCTCAGCCTCTCCTCGTAGGAGAGATGCTCCAGTCCCCTCACCATCCTCATAGCCCTCCGCTGGACTCTCTCCAGTAGCTCTTCATCTTTCTTGAACTGGGGAGCCCAGAACTGGACAGAGTACTCCAGATGAGGCCTCACTAGGGCAGAGTAGAGGGGAAGGAGAACCTCCCTTGTCCTGCTGGCCACACTCCTCTTGATGTACCCCAGGATCCCATTGGCCGCCTTGGCAGCCAGGGCACACTGCTGGCTCATGGTTAAGCTGTTGTCCACCAGGACACCTACGTCTCTCTCTGCAGAGCTGAGCTCCATCAGGTATGCTCGGAGCCTGTACTGGTGCATAGGGTTGTTCCTAATGAGGTGCAGGACCCTGCACTTGCCCTTGTTGAGCCTCATCAGGTTCCTCTCTGCCCAGCACCCCAGCCTGTCCAGGTCACGCTGAATAGCAGCACAGCCTTCCCATGTGTCCACCACTCCTCCCAGTTCTGTGTCATCAGCAAACTTGCTGAGGGTACATTCTAACTCTTCATCCAGGTCACTGATGAAGAAGTTGAACAAGACTGGGCCGAGTACTGACCCCTGGGGGACACCACTACTTACAGCCTCCAACTAGACTCAGCGCTGCTGATGACAACCCTAAACCCTGAATTCCCATGTAAACCAAGAGACTGGATCACATAATGAAACAGATCGTGTATTTGACAGTTTAATTGAAATGAGATGGAGATAGCAAGTTTAGGCTAAACTTAATTAACAGCTTCAATAACCCAAAGTAGCACTTGGGGTCTTTCTCCTATGCTGCTCAAATCTGAGGCACTGAATTCCCACTGTCTTCTTTCTTGTTATATGGAATTAAGCAACTCCAAAGCTTCTTTCTGTACCTGAAAGAAATACAAACACCCATAACAAAGCAGTGCCATGCAGTTACAGGCTCCTCTAGCAGAACTTATCGCGCAAGCACCCAGGCGTTTCACCCCAGTTCTGTGAGTGCAGACCCTTCCTAAGACTAGTCGTTTTTCTTCCTGTAGTTCAAGATACTCAACACTTGAAACATGAATGGGAATAAAGCCACTTAAGCCAGCACCTTCAGTGTAATTTACTTACTGTATGTAGTAAGTTTTTGTTGAATACAGATGATTAGCTCTTGATCTGCTGTAGTCCAATAGTAGGATGTAGTAAGTTGCCCTGTTCATGACTGTAACAAACCAACATATTTTTTCAGTAGGTTTTGGGTTTTCAATACTTTGCGCAGTGGCTAAGGAAGTGTGAGAAGATTGGTTCCGAGACTCCCTTTGCCCAGGGATTCTTGGTAAAATCTAATAAAATTTGAATATGACCTCTAACATCTACATTAAAAAAAAAAAGTCAAACCCCAGCAAACTTCTGGTCCTGACAGAACAAGCAGTGTGGACAACATAAGTCGGATACTGCAAACACAGAGATGAAAAATGTTCAGAAAACCTGCTTATGCCTAGCTCTGCCAAATGCAGAGACAGGCACTCCAGTTTCTTTGCACAGGCCAGTTCCCTTCTCATTCGACTACCAAGTCCAGTTCCCAGTGAATTCTGCATTTTACGCATTCGCCCAGAGAAGGGTGAGAAGGCCACCTCTCTTGGTTGAGTAGCTCTGCGCTCTTCTAAGAGACAAGGACATAGATGTTTGTACCAGGCGGGCAAGCACTGCTGCAGCAGAGCAGCACTTTAACAGCTTGGCTGCTACACAAAAATCACTCCTTTTGCATGGTTTCTAAAGAAAGGCAAGCTTTTGCCATCACTGGTTTCACACATGCCTCCAGCTACTAATAACCGTCAGAAGAATTGACCAATTTCATCCACACCTCAGACCACTACTCCTTTAGGCTATTAAACTCCTGTAGGTTTTGCAAAGCAGTGAAGAAATGGAACCTTACTCATATTTCTACTGAAAGATGTTATGAAGGAGCTCACTTTTGGGAGAAACAGTTCAAGGCTTACTAGAGAACCTAGAGGGAAACCCAAGTATTGTTTTTTCTGAGGTGTAAATTGCAAAATCCTACTGAAGTATTTCTTACAATTAGGACATTCAGAATGTCACAACACATTTGGAGGTTTACTGTTACAAAGCATTTCACACTGCAGCTTAATGCTAAATGAATTAAAGGACAATCAACCCTACAAAAAATCATTTGGAAATCGGGCTTTGTTAATCCTGATGCCAGCAGGATTGTTTGTGAAAGGTCACTGCAACCACTGTGGTTTGTACTGAATGCAGTACCAGGTCTGCACAGTCTAATGGATTACTGTCCTGGAAGGACTCTGTATGTGTTCAGGTAGGAAGCAGATGCCTACCCATCCAAACCAGGATCCTTCTGAGCAGTTCACAAGGGCAACTGAGTGCCTCCATGTCACACAGCTCTGGAGATTTCTAGTCAAAGACACATTACTTCCATTTGCCTAAAGTCAGATAGTCTGAATCTTTCCCTCGGGGTTTGGAAAGGACTGCAATGTTAAGTTTTATGGATTCAGTGAGTTTTTGATACATCTATGCTTTTTTCTTCCTCCTGTTCATGTGTTTTTTAGCTCTCCCAAACTACATTTTCTACCTTTCCCATTTTAGGCATGTGAAAAGTGAGTCTGTGTTCAGACAGAGATAGGGTAGCTCAGGTGCCTGCCTTAACACCAGAGTTAAAGGTGGGGGGTGGTTAGCACTACAAAACCATAATGAAGAAAAAGGCGTAATGGTTCTTCATTATGAGCATAATTTAAAGGTGGGGGGTGGTTAGCACTACAAAACCATAACGAAGAAAAAGGCGTAATGGTTCTTCATTATGAGCATAATTTTTCCAACCGTTCTGTTCAGAGGCAGTTTCCAACACACTAGAATTTTTCGGTGTCTGGATGTGATCCTGGGATATAGGTGCTGAAGTATAATTTATTCTGAGGTAGCTTGATAAAACATTCCACTGCCATGATGTCATACACGTTGGTTGCAGTATATAATTGCACTATTACAGTTTTTAACTTCCCACCTGTTTGTCCTCTTCTGTATGTGCAGGATAATCCTTTGCTTTGCTTAACCACAGAAGAGCCATCTTTTTATTGTTTAATTTCAAGTATGTCTTCCCCAAAAAGAGCAAATTTTTGCTGTAGAAATTTGGGTCAGCTGTACAGAGGAAGAAGAAAAGTTTTGAGAATGAACAGCATACTGTCAAAGTCATGATACAGTGTAACTCCTTTAAATACTTATTTTGGAAATGATGAATAGCATTTTGGGCTTTGAATCAGAAGGAAACCAATGTACAACTTGTTAGATTTTGATATTATATACAGTTACATGACAACAGCTTGCCAGTTAATATAGTAAATAAAACGAGATGCCTCACAAAGAGCACAGCAGCGAGCTTAATGTGTAACAGCTTTGCTTTGCAGATTCTGTGCTTTTCTGGACCTAGCAGGTGCAACAGGCAATGCAACCAGCTTAGCAAGTACAGGCAAGGAAACAAAGGGGACATGTCCTAGCTTCAGGCCACGCATACACAGATATTAGCTTAGCTTTTGCTACACAGAAAAAAAAAAAAAGCCTCTTTGTACCCATATTTAACTTTTTTTAGGGAGATATTTAAGAAGTTGTTTTTATAAAGCATGCTTTGGCTATCAATCATTATGCAAGACTAGTCTTGCCTACTGTTCTTGCTTCTAGCACCGGCTTTCTCTGCTGCTGGATCCAAGGTCAGGATTCAAAATGCTGGTAACCAAATTTTGTAGTTCTTGTCCAATAATAACAAAAGTATGCAACGACAAGTGAATTCCTGGTTGAGGAGAGAGTGCAGTTTGGTAGCGCCGACAGAGGCTGACAGCAGCAGTACTGCCTGCTCCTACCTCCTCTTTTAGTAGATGGACCCACGACCTGCCCAGGACAGACATTAGCTTCAGTAAAAACCTCCAGCTGTGCCCATGACTGGCATATTGCTCTACTAAAAATGGAGTGACTTTACACGTACATAGAAAGTGGACATGCAAACATGATACTTTCAGAACTGCTGCAATACTTGCTAGGGTTTTTTTAGTCATTGACTTTATTATTCTGTCCTTAAATTTCATAGAATCATAGATTCATTTAGGTGGGAAAAGACCTTTAAGATCATCAAGTCCAACTGTTAACACCCAAGCCCACCACTAAACCATGTCCCTAAGCACCACATCCACATGTCTTCAAAATACCTCCAGGGATGGTGCCTCCACCACTTCCCTGGGCAGCCTGTTCCAGTGCTTTACAACCCTTTCAGTGAAGAAATTTTTCCTAATATCCAACCTAATCCTCCGCTGGTGTAACCTGAGGCTGTTTCTTCTTGTCCTGTTACTTGTTACTTGGGACAAGAGACTGACACCCACCTCGCTACAACCTCCTTTCAGGTAGCTGCAGCGAGTGATACGGTCTCCCCTCAGCCTCCTTTTCTCCACGCTAAAAAACCCAGGTCCTTTAGCAGCTTCTAGTAAGTCTTGTTCTCTAGACCCTTCACCAGCTTCACTGCTATTAGGACACGCTCCAGCACCTCAATGTCCTTCTTGTAAGTGAGAGGCCCAAAACTGAACATGGTATTTGAGGTGTGGCAAATTCCAGCAAGCAAAGTTCATAGCTGTACAAAAGGATACAGAGCTGGGCCCACTAACATCAGTCAAGTCAAATACAGGGAAATGTATGGCAGTGTTTTGGAGGCAAATTTTGAGATTAAGTCCACCATTCCAGTTCACAGCTGCATTACTTGACACCCAAGCGAAAATACACAATGAACTTTTCCTTTAAACGTCACTGATGTAACTATATACAAATCTTTTACAGAACACTGTCTTCCCTTGTCTTCCTTTATCTTTCAGCTATTCAATTTTGCTTATGGCTTCCCTGCTGGAGAAATAACAAATCCGTATTTTGTTTTACATGTGGACAGTTTTACTGCCAGTTAAGATTGGCACTCTTATCCAGATAGCTTCTGAAAAAAGAGTGTGCTTTCTCTGTTGTTCTATTTAGAATACAGAGGACGTTTGAACTTCAAGAAAATTTAGAAAAAGTGACATAAAATTCCTTTTCTGCTTGCTTCTTCCCCTGCATTCCAGGTGAATGCCTTGGGAAGAGTACTTTGTTACTAGTGAAGGTACAAATTTGACTTCAATACTTACGCCAAAAAAAGGCTCACAATACACTGGAGGTGATGATAGTAAGTGTGTAGCATGCTTTGAGTATCTCTGATGAAACATTCCGATGTAACAGTCCAGTGTGCTGACCAGCACACTGGCCTGATAGGCTTATCAGCAGATCATACACATACATTAAGACAATACCGAAAGCTAGAGGTTTATTGCAAGCCATCATTCACAAAAGATACTATTCTGTCCAAAAGAGAGAAGTATTACCTTCCTCTGCCATGTGGAAGTAATGAAGAGCCTGCAAAAGATAAGGTTTTGTCTTCTTTAAAGTGGAGAATAAACTGAACACAGCAGTCAAACCAAAGCCTTATGTGCATGCTTAACATAGCTGAAGAAGTACTTTCTCTCCATCTTATTTTTATTAATTCAGCATGCTACTGATTGTTCTCATTCAACGTACAATCAGATCTGACATCTTCTCAACAGAACTAGTACTCAACCAACTATTCTACTGCCACTTCCTCCGTAAGTACAATACCTCGGATCTGTCCCTAGAAAATTGGATCGTGTTTTTCCAGTCTTCAGCTTGTCAAGATCACTTTGAATGTTACTTCTACCTTCCAGCATATCTACAGTTTCCCCTGGCCAGTTCAAGTCTTATTTCAGGTCATTAAAGTTGACAAATCAGGGAGAACAGATTCCTGCAGAGCACAAGTTAGTATCCTCTTACTTGAGAATAAACTTTTATGAAATCCACACACATTTTTCAACTAGTTTCACATCCTGCACATCAGAAATTTCAATTCATTCCTACTTCTTCCTGACATTACTAGCCAGAGGGAAAATACTGTCAGAAAACTTGAAGTGTGGACTTCTCTACAAAACAGCTTTTGTATGGAAACTGCGCATGTCTTACCAGTATGGCTCAACTACAGGTTCTGGGACAAGTTTGCTTCTTCAGCCAAATTAAGTGCTACAGAACTCAATGCTGGGGCTGGCATGACACTGTGTTATTTCGAGAGTGATTTTCAGCAAAACTTACAAGCTGGACATTCCATTAAAAAGTTTTTCAATCAGAGCTTAAATTGCTTTCTGTGTAACAGCAAGCAGCCTTCTACAATTACTTTCTAGTGACTCCTGCCCACTCCACCTTAAAAGAACAAAACATAGTGGACCACTTATTGGTTGATCTAAGCAAATATGGATTATAACAGCTGCAGCACACTTTCCTATTACCAATTTAATTTTCAAGTTTCTACATATGTACAGGTGTTTAAATAAGATGCATACTGTGTTAGACACCCTAGAAAATACACATCTGGACAGCATGTTTTAGGGTGTATGACAGCAGGAATTTTCAAGCAAAGTTGAACAAAAATAGTTTCACATGAAAAAAACACACCATATGTAGCCTGAGGACGAGAAGGTCTTTGTTAGTGGTAAGTAACAAAACAAGCTGTTACTTTTTGCATTTCATATAAAGGGAAAAATTCTATCAAGTAGTACATGGTATAACACCATGATATAAATCAGCACTGAAACTAGTACACACAGTTATCTGCAATAGATAACACTAAATACAAACTAAGTTACACATAGCTTGTTATTTTCTGCTGCACAAACCACATGAAATAATTTTCACTATTCCATGTGTGCTATGGCCGAAAAAAATGAAAGATTTTTATGTTTCTAGATATCTCTCCTGTTTTGTTCTCATTTTACTAATGACAGTTGTAAACTTAGAAGTCCATGCTAAGCAGAGGTCAGCTTTGTCAGGAAAATTAGTAAAAGTATATCAGCAGCTTTGTGGGGGAACAATAATCTGTGAAACATTTTCATATTGTACCTCTTGAAACGTGGAGGTTGGTGGTGTGGCAAATAGCGTTGCAGCTATTTTTCTTTGGTACCACGGCATTTCAGCAAAGGAGTAACACCTGGAGCAAAAGGAAACATTTGTATATACCCTTCACATTTTTCTCTCATTTTCAAGTAACATTCTCGTATCTCGGATGTCAGAATTGTTGTTTCCAAGAGTCACAACAACTCCAGCCACACTGCAAGTTCTATAAGCAAGTTCTTACAACTGCACAACAAAATAGCACAAATAACCCCAAGACAGCTTTTGAGCTTGAATGATTTTAACGATTTATGTGTATTTCATATTGTTCTAATTAATTTGCAAAAACAGGGCACAACTGAGTTATGTCATTGCCTTACAGATCTGCAGTACATTCCTGAAAGACTTTTATCTATAAGAGTGAAAATAAACCCAAGAATCAAACTACTGTGTTCTAGACTAGGCCATTCTGTGCTGTCTTCCTACCTACTAAATAACAAAGGTGTCAGTCGCCCATCTTGGAGATGCTGAAAGGATTAAACATCTGTTAAGTATTTCAAATACATGGAACATTCCAGGTGTAAAGATTAAATCTCAATCTTACAGCAGAGATTTCCTGTAAAATAATGTAGCAGCTTTGGTCTCTTTCAGACAAATGATCAGAAATGCTCTCTGGAGTCTCTCGCTAGCACATAAAAATACTGCTTTCAACCACACCACTTCCACAGAATACCCTGGTTAGTATGGAAAGTTGTATTTCCAGTCCCTTTGCCTGCTGTGTAACAGTAATTCTTAGTACCAATTTCACTGAGCAGTAAATTTCATTTTAGAGATTTTTGTCATTTATAAGCTGCCTTTACTTCAACGTAACTTTAAAATACGCTATCATGACAGATAATAATGGAAGTATTTTAGGAACACATATCACTTTCGATAGCTTTTCACTTTACACAGATTGTATTAAGTTGCAGCCATCTCTGCAATTCAATGTAAATTCAGTGTTGTTTTGCTTCCATTCACACCAGTAGAACAAAAGGAGTAGTACTCACAATCTCTGAGGTCTGCTATGAAAACATGTCTGCAAAATGAGTTTTTAATAGTTCCATACAGTAAAACAAATTACTTTTCATCTTTTTAAACTCCAGGAGAATTACCCACCAGACTTTTTCAAGGCATGACATCCTATACCTGTTCAACAGGTTTTCATGTGTACATCAACTAATGACAAGCTACTGAATTATTCCATGCATTTTTGCAATTCATAAAAGACATTTTATATTCTGGCATTTTTCTTTGCTACGTGTTAACTTTTGTTTGAAAATACACCTTACCAAATGCCTATAAGATGAATTGTTGTAGCATCTTTTGGATTCAGTTCAATGGCTCTCTAGTGAGGGAGGAAAAAAAAACCCAGCATGTAAAAAGTTGTTCTGCCACATTTGGATTAAAATACATTAAAAAAAGTAGACTTGTTATCCTACTGTTAATTAAACCAGATGAATGCTGTATAGAATTTCAAAGCGATACAGTATTTATTCAGTGCACAACTGAATCCGGTCACCTCCAAAAAACTAAAGACACCAGCAGATTTTTAAGCACTTCTGTTTAATAGGTCATCAAGAGTTTCACATGAGACTTGGCATGTTCAGATTTTGGTATAATTTCTGGTGATATAAAATTAGTAGTCCTTTATCTCCTCCAGTGTTTGTCCTTCACTGCCACAAAACCCACAGTTAAAAGGATGGCCACACATCCATTTCTCAATAGCAATTACATTTTATCTAGTCCTAAGAGGTGTCAAAAGCACTTCGCTATTTCAAGACTTTCTTCCATAGGGACTTAGTTTACTGCAGGAGATGATTTGTACTCCTCGTTGCTGGGGCATTCAGGACCATCACAATAACCCCAAACCAAAGTGTCACCAGGATATTTGAACAGAAATACACTTGCAAATTTTCACAAAAAAATAGTTCACAACTCTCACATAGTCTACATATTGGGTGCATTAATGCTGTCATATGCAGAAAACTGTTTGCATTACCTGGAAGTGCTCCTTGATGACAACCGCATTGCCAATTTTAATCTTGATTCCCTCAAAATCTCCAATATCACTGAGGCAAATTGCATACCACTGTAATTCAAAGAAAATAAAATATTTAATAAAGCACTATAGTTACTAATAGTAATTAAAAAAAAAAACAAAACAAAACACAGAACAGCTGCCACCACCATTAACAATAACAAGGAAGAAGCATTTGTTATGAACAGCTCAGGCAGCATCAGAGCAACCTGCTGGTCTGCCTGTGTAAGGGAATCAATGCCCTCTTCTTATCCCAGATGCCAACACAGTTGACTGTATTTTATTACCTCTCTGCCTGTGAGAGAAGCAGCACAAAAACAGAGCAGAAGAAGGCCAGAGCCTCAAGTATTTCCAGTGAAACTCTGCAGAGCTACTCTTGTGCACAGAAACAGCATGCTGAATGTGGGGCATGTACAACATTTTAAGGTTACATCAGAGAAGGATGAGCTGATCACAGCAGCTGTAATCAACTTGATCAGTCACCAATTTTCATGGTCCTGCACATATTTAACCAGTTCCCATTTCCTGTACACAGGAAATTTAGCTGCAAAAGTCTGAACTCTGATCTTCCAAAAAAGGTAGGATTAGAAGTCACACTCATTCTGAACTGAAAAGTTCAGTTATGCTGAAGTCTGCTGAAACAGCAAAATGACATTTGTTCCAGTTTCTACTGGCAGAAATCAAAGAACACGATTTCAGTTAAGTTATTTTGCTTGGCTCACCTTGTGCGCTGCAAAATTTGATTCATTTTTTTCAAGTGCCTTTTTTGCATACTCAAGGGCTTCATACGCCAGTTGTCTTTTCTCCTCTGCAGAAGTACTACTAAGCTGAGCTAGATCCCGTGATGCCCGTGCCAGCCGCCATAACAACTCTGCGTCATCACTAGTTACGAACAGAAACACTAATGTTTTAAAGCAATAATGGAAACAAAGCAAGCAAAGGTCTTAAACCAGTCTTTCAACGTGTATCTCAAGTGGATAATATAACAACAGCATATCATGTGTCATCCTATACAGCCCCTAGTTAACAAACAACAAATGAAAGCCCTCCATCATAGACTGTCTGATGATACCTTCGTTGTGCCATTCTGGTCTGTGAAGCAAACATACCTGTAGGAAAGGGACTTTGTTTTCCCAAAAAAGGTGCAGATTTAAAAAACCCAACAGTAGCCCTCAAAACACCAGAAGGAAAACAAGGACTACTTTGTTCTTCGCTAGATGGTATTTTTTCTAGCATTCCACTGCTTTGATATAAATGCTTATTAGGAATGTTTAAAATATTATGTGCCTTTTCCTCTATAATTGTACCTAAATAATTAAATTCTTCCTAGAACAACAGTGAAAAAACATAGATTAGCCATACCACCACCACACAAAGCTGTACATTTATATATTTATTTATATCACTATATCAATGGTGTATGGTATGCTATATAGCCACAGATAAGGCACTTAAAGTTTTATTATTTTGTTAGCATATTGTTTTGAAACACTGCTTGCACTTTACTATACTTCTACCTAACTGTCATTTCAATTTTGGCTTACTACTTTAACAGATACTTTAATATTAAACTTAAGTTTAGAAAGTCTTTCAGAGGTTCTGGCTAGAAAACTCCCCCTCTCGCCGCCCCCTTCCCCCCAACAGGAATAGTGAAGTCAAAACTACCAGAAACCAAAAATATTAAAAAGCATACATGAGTTATTGCTAAAACTCAAAATAACAATAAAAGCCATTTTCCTTATCTAGAGTAAAACAGAGTCACTGCTTACAGTGCAGCAGTCCTCCTCTAATTAATACAGTAACACAGAACTAGCAGACTCATTTTTCAGCCAAGTCACAAAAATGTTAAGTACTGCTACTGGAATCATTACTTCTCACAGATTAATTACTATTGCTATACTCCTAGTAGCAAGCTTACACCTTGCTTATGACATAGTGTCCCTTACAGGCTAGGACCTTCATTTAACTTCTTCTCAGGATTTATACTTAACCCTCAGCAAGAACAGGGGGCGGGGTGAAAAGAACTGAAAACTACTGGAAACAACTGAACAATTGATGTCCTCCAGAAATGTTCTACAAGTGAGATGCCTTGTCTCCTCCAAAGGAACAGACTCTTCAGTTTCCAATGCATTTTCTGCTTTTTCTTTAAACAGCTTGTCCTAGTTTGCTTATCAATAATGTTTTGTGCAGTTAAGACACAACTCCATGAATAAGGAGCTTTTTTGTTCAGACTCAAATCCTAACATGAGACAAATGAAAACAGAAAAAACAGCTGGTCAGCAATGAAAAAGAAATGAAACAGTGACTCTCAAAAATTGTCAGTACCAGAGTTCTAGGTATTTTGATTGTGTAGACACATGAGTTTTTTGCACTGTATTTTAAATAATTCTTAGAGTAACAAAACAAACAAGCAAAACCCCCTCATATGCAGGACTGAATAACTTCAGTGTGTTACACCTCGCCTTGTACAACTGCCAGTCCTTTCTTCATTCTTTCTTCCATCAGGAGGAAAAAGATCAAGACTCCTTTCCTACTTACATAATGATGAAAGCAAGGTTCTCCAGCATACCACAATGAGGACATCAGGTGAAAAATTGATATAGAAGAGTACAGAAAAGAAGTCACAGCAATATCTCAGTGCAATCAAGTACCTATTTTTATGCTGAACCAGCAACTGATACAGCTTTTCTGTTTCTCCACTCCCATACAGGTAGTCTGCTTGCTCTATGACTTCTTCCACTTAAGAAGGGATTTAATTTGTGGAAACAGAAGAACAAGTTACATTTAATTAGGACATTATAGCATAAACAAAACATTTTAGAGCAAGACAACCTAGCTGAAACACAAAGAACAAACGATGTAGTTCCTTTTTAGGCCATCATTCCAAACAACTTACAGGCAGAGCAGGATTGGATAAGCGACATCTACAATGAACAACTATGAAGAGAAACGGTGCTGAATGCATGCCTCTCAGAGAGCTACAGAACAGCTTGCTGTGACAGAGCTTTGGATGCTTAATGGATTTAACATCCAAAAGTGTCTTTCTCAATGTATCAGGATACTAGAAGCAATTTGTTTTCTTCTTTGTGAAAACGGCAGAAAAAAAAAAGTATGAAAAATAATGACCATTAAGGCAGGTGCAGGAGAGATCTGCGAGTAACAAAACCCCTCACTAATATACTTACAAAATATAAATCTAATAATGGAAAACAAAAATTAATTTTTAATAAATATTTTTCATTCTCAATATGGTTCCACAGTTTTTGCCAGAATATAATTTCCACAACTGGCTGAATATAATAATATATAAATATACAGACTATGTATATAGTACATAAAACAGCATTCCAGAAATGGAAGTATCAAACACCACAGAATACAGGATTCTAGCATGTGAACAGAAGGAACTGGGAGGAAAAACACCCAAAGGGAAAGGGATGGATAACTCAATTGAAGTTATAACTGCACAGGAGAACAACAAACTCACAGTTTACTCTTCTGCCAAAATTAAAAAATGAAAAAAATACTTTTAAAATCAGAAGCCTTGTCTAATGTCTTACAGAACTTTCAGCTATGCTTATTGCCTCTTTGGTATTACTCCAGGGATAAAACTTCTAAATCAAAACATAAGCTCTATCCACCCCAATTCATAAAAATTAATTGTTTATAAGCGTTCTTTTTTCAAGTTCTCTACTGAATATGGTGGTCACGTTTTACTACCTGAAAGCAGCACAGTTTTACTTCCAGAAGAAAAAATATATTGAAGGCTACTAAACACAAAAGCCTCCTCTTCAGCTTCAAAAGATCCTAGAATATCAATCACTACAGCATCCCAGATAATTTTTAACCCTGCCATCTCTAAATGCCTTCTATCAACAATTTCAAAGATAAGATAACGGTCTACGTGGACTTTGGATTTTCGTGTCCAATATTAGCTTCATGGTACGTGTCCAGTATTATCTTCAGTGAACTGTAAATGTTTGCTTGTGGAGGCTCCCTGAACACTACTAGCGTATCTAATGACTAAATGCTCAGAACTCAAACTTCTGAACACATTTCCCCACCAGGCATTTTATGTAAATTATTAGACTTTTATTTAAGAGTATTTTTCAGTTTTTTCTTTTTTACTCTTTATTTTCACCATATCCACCACTTGTCTTGCATAGAAAGCACACTAACATTGCTTTTCTTGGCAATGTAAATGCTAGATTCAAGTGAAAGCACTAAAAAAGACCAGTGACAAGTAAGTAGTGTTATTTATGTTCCTCATGCAAAATTTTCTTATTTGTCTACCGAATAGCTATCTTAAACCTATTCACTGAAGCTCCTTCTATTACAGCAAATGAAACAGTTCCTTATCTGTATTTTTATATCTATAAGCATAAACATCTAAGATGTCCCTCTCTGAGACAGAGAAACAGGTTATCTGAACTGACTACTATCTAATCTCCACAGTAAGCATACACTTCAGTTAGGCTCATTCTCCGTTCAGTTTGGTTTACTTTCAAAACTCCCGAATTTACCACGTGGTAGACAACTTCTAAGTCTGCAACAATATCGCCTTTTACGATAATATTACTTTTCCAGCTCTGAAGCCCTCAGCACAAGAAGGACATGGATCTCTTGGAGCAGGTCCAGAGCAGGGCAACAAAAATAATCAGAGGGCTGGAGCACCTCTCCTGTGAGGAAAGGCTGAGAGAGTTGGGACTGTTCAGCCTGGAGAAGGGAAGGCTCCAGGGAGACTATGTAGCAGCCTTCCGGTACCTAAAGGGGGCTTGTAAAAAACATTGGGACAGACTTTTTAGCAGGGCCTGTTGCAATAGGACAAGGAGTGATGGCTTTAAACTAAGGGAGGGTAGATTTAGACTAGGTATAAGGAAGAAATTTTTTACGATAAGGGTGGTGAAACACTGCAAGAGGTTGCCCAGGGCAGTAATGGAGGCCCCTGGAAAACATTCAAGGCCAGGTTGGATGGGGCTCTGAGCAACCTGGTCCAGTTGAAGATGTCCCTGCTCACTGCAGGGGGGTTAGGCTAGACGACCTCTAAAGGTCCCTTCCAACCCAAAGCATTCTGTGATTCTATGATTCTTCCAGTAGTAAGACTATTTTTAGTGAGATCTTGAAAGGGACATGTTATCACTTCTTCTATTCTTTTCTGGTAGGTGAAGCAAGGCCTTTCTTCCCCTTTTTCAGTGTGACAAAAATACAAGACATTTCTCAATTTTGTCTGGAATGCAACCTCAGTGCTGCCTGACAATGCAACCTCAGTGCTGCCTGACTAGATCAAATGGGCATCGCACTGTGTTCATACTGAATATCTGAACTAATTAAGATTTCTAGAAATTGATTACGGTTTCGTCTGCATTCCTAACTGAACTGTATCTTTCCCAGTAAGTTTTTTTAAAGCTTGAGAAACAAGTTAGGTACCATACATCTTGTGCATGTGTTCTATCGTAGACAGGATGAGCTACTAGATCTGCTTTCACTGACACCTGAAAGAATCACTTGTTAAACTGCTATACAAGGCTACCCTGAACCAACTCAAAAGCATCCTGTCACAGAAACACACTGCATGCAGTCTTAACTGAAAAAAATCACAAGCATTACACCTTTTTTCTACATAACTCTGGCACTAAAAATTTTAAGTTTCACATCAGAATAACCTACATACATCAGAGATTTAAAGTATTACCTTTGAAGCTTGCATGAACCTCAGCAAAGCCAGAAATCAGTTTGCGAGCTTCATAAACCAAAAACGACCCTGTTGAGAGCACAAGCCCCCTTTGAAGGCCTTTTCTAAGCACCTGCATGGGATCATAAGATATCAATAAACATTGTCAACGAATTAAATCCTTATCTCTAGCACCAGTTACATTTCAGATTTTAAACACAGAAAAGACTTTTAGAAGTTAAAATAAATCTTTATAAGAAAAAACACCCACATCATCTAATGGTGTTTTGTTTTTTTTTTTTTTGCAACAGAGACTCAGACTTGCGCTTCAAAACATGAACAGAGGCCTAGACCGATAACAAATCATAAACATGGAGCGAACGCAAGGTAGGAAGCAAAAAAGGCAAACCCGTGTTCTGCAAACGAGCACAGGGATCCCGGCTTTTGCAAACACGAACCAGCCTTTCGCTGCGTCCCGCGGCAAAGGAGCCTCCCCCCTTCCCCCCCGCCGAGGGAGAGCGGCCCGGGCGGGCGAGCGGCGAGTGCACCCCCGTGAGGAGACCCTGGAAGGGGCCGCGCCCGCCGCCCTCCCGGCGCCGCAACCCCGCTACCTCGCTTCCGCCGGCCCCGCGGCGGGCGCCGGGTCCTTCCCGGCCCCTCGGGCCGCCGGTCGCGCCTGCCGCCTCCCGCCGGAGCGGCCTCCCCAGGCCGGCGGAGCGGCGGCGGAAGGGCCGCACCAGCACCAGCGCCGCCATGACGGCCGCCATCGCCGCCCGCGGCGCCGCCCCCTGCTACAGCGTGAACCGGTCCGGTCCCCATCCCTGCCCGGGCGAGCGGGGGGGAAACAAGGGCAGCGCTCGCCCGTTCCGCGTGCCAGCCCGCTGCCGCTCCGAGCCCCAGCCACTGCGCGACCCCGGCGCCCGCGCCACGCCTCGGCCCCGGCCCGGCCGCCGACCTGCGACCGAGGGGTGGGTGGGCGTGTCTGCGCATGCGCCCCCCGTCCCGGGCGGGGCCAGGCCGGCTGGCGTGGGTGTGGCCGCCGCGGGCGCTCGGGGTTCGCGGGGTCCGCAGGTTCCGGCCGCCGTCGCCGGCCCTGGCAGGTGAGGGCGGGGGGCCGGGGCTGCGGCCGCTGCCGCCGTCTCCTGCCGCGGAGCGTAGGGCTGGGGCTGGGGCTGGGGCTGGGGCTGGGGCTGGGCGGCGGGGCGGGGCCAGGCCGGGCCGGGCCGGCGGTTGGCGCCGCGGGCGGCAGCTGTCCCAGCCGCCACCCGTTGCGAGCCGTCCCCTCAGGTAGCCGCGCCCGCTTTCCGCTGCCGGCGGCGGGCGTCTCTCCGCGGGGAGCCGGTGCTCTGGGTCGGCCTCCCTCGGGCAGCGAAACTGGGTGAGGCTGGAGCTGCGGCCCAGGCCGTTGGGGCGCTGGGTGCCGGCCTCTGCGGCCGTGTAACGCTGCTCTGACAGGCGCCCTCGCCCTCGGCAAAGGAGACCGTCAGGAGTCGGCATTTCCCCCCCAAGAAAACCCGTCTGCTGTCCTTCCTGAGCTGCTGTGCGAGTGGGTTGGTTATTTCTGCTGTTCTTGTTGCAGTTACGTGGTGTGTGTAAGACAAGCCTTAGCTGGCATGCACGTGGCCGTAGTTTACTCTTACACTAGGGAAAAGCTAAAATATGAAAGCTCTTCACTTTTGTTTCCATACTTAAATCTTCAAGGTGCGTTAAGTATCCTCAAGGTAATACGCATTGCCCTGCCTCCAAGACTGACATTTGTTTTTGTGGGAGTTTGATGTCTTCAGAAGTTCAAGTTAAAGATATTTCTGTGGTGGTACAAAAAAGTTCATTTAGTAAAAGTAATTAGAGTCAAACTTAATCCCAGATTATTTTTTTTTCAACTGAAGGTTTAAATTTTAGCTTTATATGTGTACGATGACAGAGGCAAGGTGTTTCAAAGGGCGTGCAGAACGCCAACAAGCGTTAGAAGAAAAAAAATTAAGCAAGAAAGATGTGTAGAGGAGCAAGGAGAACTAGAGAGAGGTCATGTTGTTTTTCTGTTATGGTGTTAGGGGGAATGCAGCGTTTTTCCAACAAGTATGTTTGTGTCAAATGTCTCAGAATTAAGCTATACAAATCCATTATATGTGACTGTTAGACTAATTTTAGTTTAGCTGTTGAAAGCAGAAGCCCGTTTCTGGTAGGTTGAATAACTGAGCCATTATGAAATCTCATCTGCCAGCAGTCCAAGATATCAGTGCTGTAGCACAGGGTATTTACAACCTTGTGTTACACCCGAGGTGTTAATGTTTCTCCAGAATGTAAGGCTAGAGAGAAGCTGTAGTAGCTGTTTTGTACAAACACCACCAAAGAGCCTTCTGTTAGAGGTAATAAAACTCAGATCTCAACTCCACAGGTAGGTTAATGTTGTTACCTGGGGTGGAGTTTAATTTTTTTTCTCTTATTCTGTTTTTGAATCAGATGCTGTCATTACCATGATTTCCTTTAAGAAATATATTTAGGGACAAAGTTGAGTAGCAAGATATGTTTTTTTCCTTCCTTAGTAAGTCTGTTTATTTTCCAGTGAAGGTCAGGGTGCTCCTCCGACATAAATAATACATAAAGCAGTTAGTATTTGTAGGTGTTAGTTCTTGTTAAACCCAATAAAGTTACTTCTATTCTTGGATCAGTTAGGCTAAGGTTAGTAACAGCCCCTTCAAGCATCAGATTTGAAGTTGTGTGGCTTGTGGAAACAAGTAGCCAGCAAGTAGAATTATGGTGCTCTTTACTGTTTTATGTTTAGTTTGTTTGGTTCATCTTTAATAGTGCTTTAGATGAGATGCTGTTGTTCAGGGGTTTAAAAATGGCATTGTTAAACACTGGAAGGATTTCTGAATGTTGGAGTTGCAGGGCTGGGTTGCTGGGTCTGATCTTCTGTTCATGAAATAGATTTAATGATCTGCATCACTTGCTTCGTACTTTCTTCTGTGATTGCAAGACGACTGTATCCTGTAGATGCTTCCCATCCTGTAGCTGGATCCGGTGCACACGTTCACTCGCTACTTTATCCAAGGCACAGTTAGGAGTCAGCTGAATTAGTTCTGGTGGTGGCAACTTGCTTCTGGTGCTTCTCACATCCAGGAGCGTTGTTACAAAGTCCACATGGTAGATTATTAGCACGTGTGCAATAATCCGATGGTTCCAGGAGGTAGCACAATGTGTTCAGAGGCACTACCTACATACATGAAGAGCTTGAACGATGCCGCCCAGGCACAGTGAATGCTGCAGAGTGCAAGTAGCTGCTATGACACAGAATTGAAGGACAGCTGACTGGAGAGCTCTTGGTTTGCCTATAGGAAGGTTTGAAATACGTCTGGGCTACGGTAAAGTGTAATTTTGTGGTTGTCAGTATGAAGTTAGTGTTTATACTGAGACACAAAATGATATGTGGGACCATTGCGGGATAGTGTTTTTATGGGTTTTTCTTGGGCAACCTTTGGCAGCATAGGGAGGCGTAGGTTTTTTAGAGCATAAGCCACATTGGGAGCTTGCAAGCCGCTGATTCTCGTCTGCTTTAAAACACTAACACCTAATTGGAAAAAAGGACAAAAAAGGTAACTTGGTCTTTGTTCTTAAAATCTTACAGGTCTTTTCTTGCTGGACTTTTCAAATACCTAATTTGTATTGTACTTTGTTCTCTAACAAAAGCTCCAAGTTTCTCATAAATAAGCTTTACAGTGCTGCTGTCATGGACACCTAAAACTGTTAGAGAGGTTATTTATTTTTGGAGGAGCTGTAGTTCCTCAGAGTATATGCATTTGACCCTGTTACTTTGATTGATGTATGGGAACAAGAAATCTTGCTTTTAACTTCCTTTCATTTCACATTTAATGCTACTATTGAAGCTTAGCCTTCTGTCAAGAAGCCCGGAGGCAGACCTCTGAAGTAAGTTACCATAAACTGATTTTTTAAGAACTGGTATTTGTAACAGTGAAGTGTTACAACATGCCAGTCTTGAAATGGACTGTAAGAAGGGTTAGTCTAAAATACGTGATCACTTGCGTCTTGTTTCTGCAGTAAAATGCAGCAAGTTTCAGTGAGATACAAGTTTTCCTTTCTTCTGGATAATGTTAATTATATGAAGTCAGTCGGTGGCTCTACATAGAGAAATTGCAGTGAAGAATACACAACTTAAGATACTATTTAAATTTCATAGTTGATAGGTTGCTTTCCATAAAGTAATTGACATAAAAATATTCTTATAAAACATATATGCAGGAAACACGTTTCCCCTAATTGAATACTGTCTGCTTACAACTAAATTTTGAAGTCAGGAGATCTGTGTTTCTTATTGTGCCCAGAACAAGAAAATTATTTCCCTTTATAGTTTAGCTCGCTAGTATCAGAACATCACCCAAATATTCTTAAAATACTTTTGTGTGAGGAGGATGCTATGAAGAACCCTCAGCATTAAAGATGTGCCTAAATGGTGAACACTCGTAGTCATGAATAAAAAGGTCAACAGAAGGATATTTAGAAGTGGCTGTTTCTAAGTCATCTTGTGAACAGGCATCCTAGAAATCAAATTAATAGTATCTGGTCTGTGTGGTGGGTTGTTTTTTTTAGATAGAATTATAAATATGTGTTTTTGGGAATGTAAACTAATGATAGATTTTTACATATAGGAACTATCTACAAGTAGTTGCCTGACTTGTTACACTGGTGTGCTACCAGTCCAGTAGATTTGAACTGCCTGAGTGTGATGTAGCTTGTATAATTGATTTGTTTCCCATAGAGAAAACAATGTATCCCTTCTCACACACTCATATATGCCTCAGATTTCTTAAATACTAGCTCTTATTTGTGTTTGACATAATCCCTGGTAAAAAGAGTTCTGTAGTCATTAGGGTTTTATTAGCATAATCTCACTTGTTCAGTTAAGAATGATGTAATTCCCTGGTGCATACTAAATAGCAAATCTTAGAAGATACAGCTTACGCTCAAGGTTTTGTGTGATTCTTCAAATGCTTACGGAATGATTCAAGTGTTACTTTGAGCTGCTTCTGTTACTCACTTGTGAGCACATCAGCTAGTGCCACAGGAGAATTTTGTCACCTATGTTGCCTGTAAAGAGAGGAGCCAGAATTCAGATTTAGAGGTAGGATTTTTGTAGAAGCCTCTAAATTTCAAATGCAGTGATGAAATTAGGTTGCAAAACAATCTTAGCCTTTGTAACTTTATATGAAATGTCAGCTCCTGTGAGGTGGTCCGTTTCCTTGAGAGTTGAAGGGTTATCTTGAGATTTTTTTTAAAATATACATTTATACACATGTAGTCCAAGATCATTAGAAATTGTGTCACTACTAGCTCCATCAGTGGAAGTAAGCAGCTGTTTGTCATAATTTTGTTGTCAGCTTTTTGCAGCAGATGTGGCATTTTCTGGGAATATGTTGGCATTCTCTGCTCTTTGCATATGCAACTGTTAGAAGGAGATGCTGGAGGACTATGCTGAGATTATGGATTGAGCAGGTTATATGGTCAGATGGATGTTGTCACCGAGGTTATGTTCATTTAAATCATGTTTTGTCCATCTTTGTGCCAGCTCTTCACCAGAACCCTGCTTGCGAAAGGCTGTTGCGAGAAGTGCTGTTACTGCTTGGTCTGAGATGCAACAGAGGATGTTCTAAGCAATGCAGCCTAGAGATCTTTACCACAAAAATTTCTGTTTGCAAGAAATGGTAGCTTAGTCCTGTCTGAAAGAGCAGAGACTGAACAATTGCATACACTGAATGTTCAGGACAGTAAAGCTGCATGTGCATTATTTTACGTTTAGGCTTGGTTCAAGACTAATTTTTATAATATGTCTGATAATAATTAATTAATTTCCATGTTGTCATCCACCCAGGTTCATGGGAAATACTTAATAATCCAAGAAGGATCAGAACACTGCTTGTGTATGGACTTTTTCAGTCTGGCACACAGTTTACATAAAATGCTTAAATGTAGCATTATAGCTAGAAGATTAGGTGATCAGGAATAGACTTTATTAGCAAGTTCTGAAATGGTTCCCCTGCTTTTTCTGTGTCCATTTGGGCCCTGAGGTAACTGCAAAATACGGATTTTTGGTCAGTTGTCATTAGTAGTTCCCAGGAACTAGGAAATGTTCTAGGACAGCAATAGCTTACATCAGGACAGGTTTTGAGTCTTGTGACTAAAGGCAGTGATGCCAAACCCAGCTAGAGCAGAGCTCGCTTTATTAGTCTTTTTGTGTTCTGGTAGTCATGTATTTCTGCTTGTCAGATTGGGAAGCACCTTTAGTTACGAACATCTCATCGTACTACCCTGGAAGGTTATCTGGGCAAGCCTGTACTCTCCTCTGGTATTGCAGCATTGGCAGGATTGATGCAGTCTGACAGTTCCCAAGTACTCTGTTGCAAGAGTATTCTGATAACAGACCATCGGAGTAGAATGCCACGTTTACAGTTTTTGTTGAAAAGCAGGCATTGGCTGGGTTATTTGGTGGATGCTGCTTGTCGCTTACAGAATCATTAGTGGAATTCAAAGAACACTGTGATCAGCAAGACAAGACTAGTCCTTGACTTACAGTTTTGCTTTGATCATGACAGCTCAAGCAGAAGGATTTGTAATAGACTAAGTTGACCTAATCATGCTCTTGAGCAGTCTAGACTTGGCATAGGATCAGGAACAAATACCTCCCATGTGACCATACAATGGTGCAGTTCAGAGTCTGGATGTTACAAGTTCTGCCATGCAGTTAGTGTAGCAATTTTCAGTCTTCTGTCCAGAATTATTGGTGTTTAAGAGCCTGATACGCTCCTGCGGTCATAAAATCTATTCCAATAGAAAGGACTGTCATCTGGCCCCATTCTGGTGTGCTTTACCTTACTTTACGGTGTACCTGACATGGAGGACAAACAATGGATAGCTTGGGAAGAAAAGAGGTTTTAATTATATTTGGCCAACGGAGAGCATAGTTACTTTCATAATAATGACTAATTGAATAAATAAGTCTCCTGTTATGTGATGTAACTTACTGGCAGTCAAGGCTTATCCTACCAGAGCCCAAACAATATCGTCTGTCCATGTAAAGTTATTCCAGTATCCCAAATGTGCAAGTAATGCAGTCATGTGTCTAGAATATTTTGCATCTGATTTGCCTACTAGATCTGATAGTGTGTTGTTGAATGGTATTTCAAGAAGTAGTGCACTAGTGCAGCCGTGACTTATTTCCACCGTCTTGAAGAGACTGCAATTTGCTGGGACTCTGTATTCCATCAAGTCTTCAAAAAGAGCATGCTTACCTACCTGACAGTGACTCTGGTCCTTGAGCATGTTTATCATCTTGAGGAATCCTACTACCCACCTCCCAAACCTGTTTTGGAAGTTTTCAGCTAATACAGGCTTTCAGACGTGAGGAGAATTGGGTGGAGCTGGAGTCATTCTTCCTTTTATGCAGTATGGGATTACAAGAATACGTGCAGCATATGCTATTGCTGTTTAAAAGACTTCAGAGTTCACACATGTGAAGCATCTGTGTGCCCTCTGCAAGTTCTGTAATGACAGCAGTGTTGTAAGAGAGGTAGCTGTTGTTCATGTACTGAGTTTCACTACCGTAAATACTGCTTTGGGTTAATGAGATATGATTTTTTCTCACTAAGAAGTATTTTATGAATTTTAACGTTTACAATATTAGTAAAAATCAGGTTGTATACAACTATTTACTGTAAAACGTATTAGTCTTATGGTATTATGGATAATCATGTATTTTTTTCAAGTAAAATAGCAAAGTTATTTCTTGAAATACATTAGAAGTATTACAGACCTCTTCAACCCATTATACAAATATTGATTCCTAATAATCTCAAAACCTCTAAGGCAAATGCCTTGCATTATTTTTCATCTTAGATTTTGTGAAACTGGAAATGGAGGAGATTAAAAGACTATCTCAGGATTTGGGAAGTTATGCTTTTCTATCTGGGTTTCAGCTTGAGTGTCCTCCAATTGGGTAAATCTATGTTCTGGTTATAAATTGTCTTTTATTTAATACAGATGCAATTATTGGGTCTCAAGAGAGTATTTGCATTTCAGGGAAGGGAAGCAGCTTTTTTTTTCTTCCTTTCTCTGTGTGTTAAAGGATGCTTTTTGCACAGCACGTCTTTTGCTGAATCTGC
This sequence comes from Opisthocomus hoazin, assembly GCF_030867145.1. Taxonomy (NCBI): domain Eukaryota; kingdom Metazoa; phylum Chordata; class Aves; order Opisthocomiformes; family Opisthocomidae; genus Opisthocomus; species Opisthocomus hoazin. Next base: position 31,873,534 of record NC_134416.1, on the reverse strand, counting down.
TCTTTTCCCACATTAGATGCACAGTGAAAGAGCCAGTGACGTGTGGAGAAGGAGAGGAGGTAACAGAACTGACGTATTCGTGTGAGAAAGTTCTTGTGATGTGAGAGAAGTGGGGCACACACATGCATGCACACAGGCTAAGTGGAAAAAGCTGACAAGATTTTTAGGCTGACTGGATGCTATCTGTTTTCCAGTGATTTCGGAAATGTTACTTTAACAAAAGTAATGTGGCTACAAGGACTTTTGGGGACTCATAATAATAAGGAGTTTCAGGGAAGTTAGAACAAGAAGGTTTTGATTATTTTAAGAAATATGTCTCAATTCAAGTTTGAGTTCTGTTGAATGTAATGAAATTCCTTTCTACTTGCTGTTGCAGCACCGGTGGGTATTAGAGCTCTATTTTGTCAGCAAAAAGTTGTTTTTCTGGAAATAGCCATAAAGGAGTCATGCAACGGTCTGCACTGGATTCTATGGGCAAAGCCACCGACTGTTAATGAGCTCTGTCTGGCAGCCAGGAAAGGAATAGGGAATGGAAAATGCCAGTGTAGAAAGAGAACCAGGAAAAAGGGGGCAGACTCCTTTTTAAAGGTATGCTTTCTAAGCCTAAAAAACATTGGTTTAAAAACAATTTAAATAATTAGAACTCAGAACTTCACTTTTTTTTTCCCTTCAAAGACAGTGACTGAAACTTGGTGAGGTCATGGGAGCGAAAGATGCTCAAAGATGGGATCACGTTTAGGTGTTTGGGAGGTGCAGGAGGATTTCTGTGAATCTGTTGTGCTGCTTAACAAGCATGTATGTGCATGGATGTTTGAGTGGTTCCTTTACAGATTATTTATATATACCTGAGTCTCCCAAAGGTCTCTTTCTAAGGTAGCAAAACAGAGATGGAGAGGCAGCATGTGAAGTATGCACGAGTGGAATACAGGAAGCCTCAGGAAAATTCCCTCAGACCACAGAAAGTGTTTTCTTTCTCCTGTTTTCAGTTCATCGTTCCTCTTTTCTATCTTCCTTCCCCGTTATGCCTCTAAAAAAAGTTCCTTTTCATCAAAAGTCATGTGAATGCTGTGAAAAGAAGAGAGACGGGTTGGATTAAGTAGAGTTTCACGTTGAATTATACTTTATGTGTATGATGCAAGTGAGCTGGCTAGGTAGAAGCAGATGCGTTTCCTTCTTTACTCTGTTTAGTGTCTCATGCCATTTCAAGATTGTAGAATCATAGAATGCTTTGGATTAGAAGGGACCTTTAGAGGTCGTCTAGCCCAGCCCCCCTGCAGTGGGTGAGGATATTTTCAACTAGACCAGGTTGCTCAGAGCCCTGTCCAACCTGACCTTGAATGTTTTCAGGGATGGGGCCTCCACTACCTCTCTGGACAACCTGTTCCAGTGTTTCACCACCCTCACAATAAAAAATTTCTTCCTTATAGCCAGTCTGAATCTACCCTCCCTTAGTTTAAAGCCATTACTCCCTGTTCTATCAGAACAGACCCTGCTAAAAAGTCTGTCCCCATCTTTCTTCAGGTACTGAAAAGCCACAAAAAAGTTTCCCCACAGCCTTCTCTTCTCCAGGCCGAACAACCTCAATTCTCTCAGCCTTTCCTCATAGGAGAGGTGCTCCATCCTTCTGATCATTTCTGTGGCCCTCCTCTGGACCCGCTCCAACAGCTGCATGTCCTTCTTACATTGAGGGCTCCAGAGCTGGACACAGGACTCCAGGTGGGGTCCCACCAGAGCGGAGTAGAGGGGCAGAATCCTCTCCCTCGACCTGCTGGCCACGCTTCTCTTGATGCAGCCCAGGCTACAGTTGGTCTTCTGGGCTGCGAGCTCACATTGTTGGCTCATGTCCAGCTTTTCATCCACCAGTACCCCCAAGTCCTTCTCGGCAGGGCTTCTCTCAATCCCCTCATCCCCGAGCCTGTATTGCTAGCAGGATTTGCCCCGACCCAGGTGCAGGACCTACTGTAGAGAAGGAGAACCTGAAGCTAGAGAGGCTTGGGAACTTCCAAGAAAGGCTGTTTGTGGAAAGGTTTGGAAGTTTTAATCTGTGAGTCAAGGCCAATAGTACTGTAGAGGCTCACCTCCCAAAGAGGTGTTGGAAGTGATCAACTGTATTCCTGAAGAGTATAATTATAGAGATTTTTTTTATGTAGAAAATATCTGCTGCTCAGACCTAATTAGGCTTGCAAATGCATGTTATCCCAGAGTGGGATTCATAACTGATAATGAAGTTGTTTCCGTAGGTTTTTGAGGATGGTGAGGGGACTGGAGCATCTCTCCTATGAGGAATGGCTGAGGGAGCTGGGCTTGTTCAGCCTGAAGAAGAGAAGGCTGCAAGGGGACCTAATAAATGCTTATAAATATCTCAAGGGCGGGTGTCAGGAGGATGGGGCCAAACTCTCTTCAGTAGTGCCCAGTGACAGGACAAGGGGCAACGGGCACAAACTGAAGCACAGGAAGTTCCGTCTGAACATGCGGAAGAACTTCTTCCCTCTGAGGGTGATGGAGCACTGGAACAGGCTGCCCAGGGAGGTTGTGGAGTCTCCCTCTCTGGAGATATTCAAGACCCACCTGGACAAGGTCCTGTGCAACCTGCTGTAGGTGACCCTGCTTTGGCAGGAGGGTTGGACTAGATGACCCACAGAGGTCCCTTCCATCCCCTACCATTCTGTGATTCTGTAATGTCTGCTGGTCTTCTCAGTTCTTTTTTTTTTTTTTTTAAACGAACCTCCGTGAAAAACACTTCCTCCTAATTCTCAGTTGTTACTTGACTTCAGAGTTGTTTATCCCTATTACTTAAAATTTTATTCCTTTTCGAAGATTTAGTAAAGCAAGATCACCTATTCCTGTTACCCACTGAAACTCCTTTTCCAATTCAGCCATGATCGTGGCTTCAGCATTTTGTTACAAAGGTTTGGTGGGGGAGTATATCATATGATTTTTTTCCTTTTTCATTGCGTTGTTATTAGTATCTACATTATAAGATACTGACATTCACGTGGACTTTGCAGGATGTGATTTAAAGCTTGCAAAGTTTTATTGTCAGTAGTTCAAAGCGCTTTGTGGTGTATGATGTTTTCCATTTGGTTCCTCAAGCATTCTAAGAAACCTGATCATGTTTCTTTTGTGCAGATTTTGAAATAAGTGTGATACGTATGTGGCAAAGCCAAGAGTGTGACAGTAATACTATAATGTTGGTACATCATGAATCTTAAAATTTGCATTGGGAGCCTCAAATCTCTCTCCTGACAAGCTAACAATTCTAGTGATCAGTCAGAGAATTACTGAATTGTGACAATCCTATTGTTTGCTTTTTAGTCCATTTTTAAAATAAAGATTTCTGTTGTTTCTTTCCAGCTTAACAGATGGCGGCACAGTGTGTGACAAAGGTGGAGCTGACTATTGCCTGCACCAATCTCTTGGATAAAGATGTTGGTTCCAAGTCAGATCCTCTGTGTGTGCTTCTCCAGAACATGAGTGGTCAGCAGTGGTATGAGGTACAGCGTGATGCTTCTCACGTATTTGCTAAAAACACAGTTGTCCTGGGTTTGGCCAGGACAGGGTTAATTTTCACCGGACTCCAGGAAGGGGCACAGCCGGGGGGTGGGGGCTGACCCCACCTGGCCAAACGGAGCCCGGTATTCCATACCATGTGACGTCACGCTGGGTTCCGGTGGGGGGGGCGGCGCGGCGGGAACGCTCTCGCGGCTTGGGCGGGCGCAGCGCCGGTCCGGTTTCGGGAGAGCGGCTGTTGTACGGTTCGTGGTTGTGTTTTCTCCTTATCTGTATCGTTGTTGTTCCTGTTTTCCCTCTGTTTGCTGTTCTGTTAAACTGCCCTTATCCCGACCCACCAGTTTCTGCCTCTTTCTTTCCATTCTCCTCCGCACGCCGGCGGGGGGAGGGGCGGCCGCGTGGCGCTTTTGTTGCCGGCGGCAGCCGAAACCAAAACAACAGTCTAACTTGTAACTTTTAAAACACTGGAGTGTATGATTTCATTAAAATATTTTAATTATGTGTCAGCACCTCTGAATACTTTTCATTATGTTATGTCTATGATATGTACAGGTAGCACCCTAATAGTTGTTTTCTAGTAAATACTTACACCTGTCTGATTTTTGGCGCTGTTTCCCCAGCCATGTGTGGACCAACAGAAGAAGCCTTCCAAGTCATTAAATGTGCTTTTATAAATACAATACTCCAAAACTAGTATCTCATCCTGGATTTGACAATATACCTTTTTTATGTTGGTTTTCCTTATGCAGGAATAGATACTCCTTACAGTGAGCAAAGGAAAATGGGTTCTCAAATGTTGCTGACTTAAAGCAGTGGGGTTTGTAATATAATGTGGTTATTTATATTTGATGAAAGGTTTATAGGAAGATATGCTTTATACTTTATACTAAGAACTTTTGAAAGTCTTTAATAATAATATATGTGATTTGAGTGGTTATTTGGTTGGTGAAATACTGAATAAAATGATATCTTTTTAACTGCAGGTTGATCGCACAGAAAGAGTTAAAAATTCCTTGAATCCGAAGTTTGCCAAGAAATTCCTAATTGATTACTATTTTGAGCTTGTTCAGAAACTTAAGTTTGGAATATATGACATCGATAACAAAACCTTTGATCTGAATGATGATGACTTTTTAGGAGAATTTGAATGTACACTGGGACAAGTAAGTATGCAGATGATTTTCCTTTAAGAAAATATAAGTTAATGCAAATCATTAACCACTTTTATCATAAATTTATCACTATGTTATTGGCTAGTTGGGGTACCCTTATATTGAATAGATTTCCTTCATTTGTTTTTTCAAGTCTCAGTTCACTGTATATACATTTTATTTGCAAAAGATCTTGAGATGATGCCCTGAAACGTACTCTGGAATGGTGACTGTCCAGATTGACAGTCCACTTAACTTTCAGACAGCAATGAGCACGTAGTAGTAACTGCTGTTCATTAACTCTAATACTCAAATTCCTATTTTTATGCTTCATAAAAAGAATTGGTGTATGGCAACAGAATAGCATTTACAAGGGCAATGTTAACCTTCTAACGTGCTTTCTACTCAAGGCAAGCAGTGATTCTGGTTCTGACTACTGTTGACTTCAGTGCTATTGCAATCAGGCAGCTTCTTTTTAACTTGTTCTTTCGAATTGACCCTTCAAAGGAACTTCCCAGGAGAGTCGTTTTGGGACTTTTCCTCCCCTGTGTATGAAATATTTTTACTTTAAGTGCATTATGAAGATGGAGGCATTGTGAAATGAAATTCAGTGACAGTTTAAATTAATCATTCTTAAAATAAAGAAGAACCTGTAGAATGAGTACACTCTTCTGAGGAAGCATTGCCTGAAGAAGATAAAATAAAACCAACCAGAAACACTGCAGGGGGAGCCTGATGTTTGCTTGCAAGACAAACATTGTGTTTATAAATCTGTTTGCTGAAGCCATTTATGAAAGCTTGCATGTGTTTGAATGGTGTGTATAAAAAAGTTCAGAAGAATTTGAGGTTGGAACTTGAGGTATTATCTTTGTCCATGTATGTGTATCATGTTCCTGCAAGACATTTTATTTCGTATTGTTCCTGAAATTCTGCATGTGTTCATCTGCGTATGTATTTTAAAATTTTGAAGTGTATCATGTATTGCCTATTTATTTATAGGAGATTATGGGAAGTAGGTGCAATGCTGTCATCTCCGTGGTGAAGGAAAAATTCCTAAAATGAAAATACCTCACTACCTCATTTCATTCCTTTGAAAATCTGTTAAATAGCTCTAATAGTGCTTGTTACTCAAATTTTGTCTTGGCAGATAGTTTCTAGCCGGACTCTAACAAAACCATTAGTACTTAAAAATGGCAGACCTGCTGGAAGAGGAAGCATTACGGTAAGACAATTAAGACAATAAGTCTCTGCAGCGTTTATCCTTAAACATTTTTGTGAAGGTTGTTTTAGTTAGTAGTTTGGACACAGTGTGTCTAATCTACAGTGCCATAAAAAGCACCTTAAAGCTTTTTTTTTTTCTTCGACTAACATTTCTTTGTCATCCAAAAGGAGGGCAGCCCACCTTCTGCATTTCTAAGTCTCATTGCATTCATCAGAATAATTAGGGCATCTGATGTGCTGCTGTTCGGGTAGTATCTTTGATTGTCGGTGTCATCATGTAGTGAATCTCAATGTCAAATCAAATTGTTCCTTCTTTCCCCCGCCCCATTTTTCGATGCTTCATTTGTGAGTAAACATGATTTTTTTTTTTTAATGGGCCTATTGTAGGAGTGCTGTGAATATGAGAAAACTACGTAGTTCTTCAATACAAAAGAAGTATTTTATTTTGTTTGCTTATCTAGATTACAGCAGAAGAAGTGAAGGATAACAGGGTGGTTGTGTTGGAAGTAGAAGCAAGGAAACTGGACAATAAGGTACTTAAGTGATTGTTGTTTCTTTGGTAAAGTAGTAAAATCAGAAGTGTGTCAAAACAGGAAACTTTAAAATGTTCTTTCTTATTTTTTGCTGAAATAATTAAAGCCGTTAAGATTTTTGTTACATTAAAAAAAATTCAAGAGAGATTGCTTCAGAGTAACTTCATTGACTGTTTTGAAATGAATTATAACATATTTCTAAATAAGACATGCATTGCAGGGATATTCTGTGAATAGCATGGTTTCATTTAAATGTGAATCTTTACATTTAATCATAAAGATAAGTGAGTTTTGGTATATCCATTGGTTTGGATAGTTGTATAAATGATTACCTGTTAGCTCCCTGAAATAAATGGTAACGCATGTGCTTGGAGTGTGTAAATCTGTTATGTTAAATATTTTAAGGCTGGCTAAAAATATGGTGTTTAGAAAGACTTTTAAAAACAAAAATTAAAAGGTAATAATGGAAAAATGTTGTTATTTTTGTCTGTTGATTTAATGATACTTTCTTGAACTGGATTACATCCTTAGTTTCCTAACTATCTATCCATCATAGCAATTATTAGTATAAGTATTCTTGGGCTTGAGCTATCAGATATTTAGTATGTGGACACTGTAGAACTTTTATCCTAAATTGACGGACGTGTCCTGTTTTCTTCTGTTTTGCAGGTGGTAGTATAATCAGTCCTGCATTTCTTCATCTAAAGCTTTTGTTCCCTGAATATTTAGTTTACTTCTTGTTAATCTAAGTGTGTTTTAACTAGCATTTATGCCACAGGCAGTTCTGGGATAATTGCATGTTCTTTAAATACAGGATTTTTTTGGAAAGTCAGATCCTTATCTGGAATTCCACAAGCAGACTGGAGATGGAAACTGGGTGATGGTTCACAGAACAGAGGTAGGATATTTTCAGTCAACAACCTAGAGATTAAGGTTATTTTATTTCCAGTGTGTCGCAGCACTGGAGGTACAGTGCCTTGTGAAAAGAAGAGAGAGAACGGTCTGGTAGTTGGCATGCAAACCAGTCAGAAATCACCTCGGCTCTTCCACTGATTTTTCTGATAGGACGGGAAGTTTACCTTACGCTGATTCTGGTTTATGCCATCCTATTTTAAAGGAAATTTTATATAAAAAATCCAACTTTCTGTAATCTAGAAGAAAACAAATGTTTTGAGAAGGTACTATATACACACAGAGGGACATTTGTCTCTATGCTACTCTGAGGTTAGAACTTCGAGGTTAGATCTTAGCTGAGGTTAGAGGCATTCCTGTGACTGCTGTTGTTATGTCAGTGTCACCTAGCTGTGCTGTTTACTAATGAAAGTAATTATACCTAATGCTTGCATAGCAAGGGCGAGCCAAGGATGATGCTGAGTGAGGGAAAAAGTGCTTGAGCAGCAGCAGCCTGCTAACCCGGAGGAGGTGCAGAGGTCCCGTGGCAGCAACTGACAGGGTAGAAGTAGGTTCGTAATGTCACGCTGTAGTGGGAGCTCAGGCCCTAGTCACAACTGAGATACTATGCACATTTGAAGTGGTGACCGTATTAATTTTGAAGCACAGGTGTTGAAGAAGTATAAATCCTTTTTATGTCAGATTTATGAAAATGGTTTCTCTCATGAGGTGGTTCTTCTGCATGAAATATACCTTTTCCATGAGGATTTCAGTCATCTCCAGTTTCGGTAATGAACCCAGAATTTGCTGTACCAGCCTAGAAAGGGCTGAAGGATTAGTTCTTTACATTACAGATTTTAAAAACATTTTTATATTAGTAACTATTATTTACTGTTTTCATTTTCAAAAGAGGGATTTCTTTCTCTGCACTCCTACAGTGCTGGAAGTATAAGTATTACTATTCCTAGGTATTATTAGTTAGGTATTGCTTATTGTGTGTAGTCTCTTGTGCTTTAGAAGATCATTATTTGGTATATTACAGATACTTTCCAGTTGTCAAATTCTGAAGATTCTTCAGTATTATTCTTAAATATCACTTATTTAGCATTCAGCTTGAGAGACTGTGTGCAGTAGGGTGTCTTTTTATCCTCATGCACTGTTTCTGCTTAACTATACCATGAATTTCTTGAGGGCATATTTCCATAAGTGGCATTTCAGAATAAATATGAGATCAGAGAATCACAGAATGTTTGGGGTTGGAAGGGACCTCTGTGGGTCATCTAGTCCAACCCCCCTGCGGAAGCAGGGTCACCTACAGCAGGCTGTAGAGGACCTTGTCCAGGCGGGTCTTGAATATCTCCAGAGAAGGAGACTCCACAACCTCCCTGGGCAGCCTGTTCCGTCTGTCCTCTGAGCACTTGGTGCTGACATCTCTCTGCAGTTCAGTGAGGGCGCTTCAAGGGATGAAATCTGCACATCAGAGAGAGCCTACAAGATTAGGGTTAGAGGCCTTTAATGTATTTTATAGTGAGAAGTATTATGTCTGGAAATACTTATGAGACTGGCCTCCTGCGCGAGGGGTGGTCAGGGGTGCTGCTGCTGCTGCTGCTCAGCAATTCCCAGTGTGGCTCTGAGGTTTCCAGAATTTAGCCACTGCCTCGTCTCCAGTGCAGAGTTTGTTGGGAAGCAGTAGGAAAAACGACTCGTATTTCCCAGTGTTAGAGGTGTGCTTTGCCCAGCATTATTAATAGACTGAGGTATTTTTTTATCATTATTTAAATCACGCAAAATGTCTTTAAAGTTAGGCTGCCTCTCCCAAAGCCCACCTCTCCTGATACTCCGTCACGCGTGGCTGCCTTTGGAGGAGCCTTGGCTTTTGCATCTGGAGGCAGCCTTGTCCCGCGGGCCCTTGGCGTGGGCACAGGGAGCGAGGCACCGGCCCGGCACCGCAGCTCCTGACCTGCACCCGGCGTACCCAGACCGCCTGAGGCCGCTCTGCCGGGCCCCAGCTGGACCCCGCATCCCTGCCGATAAGCACCGTTCCACTCTGCTCCACCCACTCGGGGGACTTTGAGGTCTTTCTGCCCCACAAAATCTTTATTATTCAAAGTTTTTTTCCACTTCTGGGTGGGTTCAGGTAGTGCGGAGTGGAAGAGCGGTGCTGTCGGCCAAGGGCTGGCACGCGGGGAAAAGCCGCCGTTGGCTGATGAGCGGGGCAGCCTGCGGATTCAGGGCACGCGATGGGATAAACGCGGTCACGGGCCAGGTGCTGCAGCCTTCCCCACCTCCTGTTTATTTATCCCTGGAGTAGGAATATATGCACAAACCCGAGCGTGCGTATCTGCAAGACAAAAGTAGCTCTCCCTTCAGATCCGTGAGCTTTGGCACCGTCCCATGTCAACATTAGAGAAGAATAGATTTTGTAGTGAATTTTGCAGAGCAATATAACCTATTTTTTTTTTTCCATGTGTTCAAAAATTCTGTGTAAAGGTGATCCCTAACCACGTCAGTTAATGCAGCGGTAGTCACGTTGTAGCCGTGACTGGGTGGATATGGTGCTTCCGAATGTAAGCTCTCCCTGCAGGTATTGAAAGACCCCGGTACATGCAAGTGCTGTTCATTAATCTTCAATACAAGAAGTAATAAATTGTGTAAATTGAAGATCAGTAGTTTTTTAGGCACAGTTAACTTCTCAGGAACGTCAAACACGAGGCGTGCCGGGACTTATGAACATGGAGAGGGCAGGAACAGCAAGCGTTCTGCTTTTTTTCTGGCCTTGAGTATTTTTTTTTGTTTGTTTTCTCCAGTGTTGGATGTTTTCTGGCATGGTTGTGTGCAATTTTTCACAACTGTCGTAGTGAATAAACCTAAAAAGGACTGCAGAACTTCCTCCCCAATTTAAAAGCAAATTAATTTCTCTGATGAAGAGTTTTAAGTGGCTCTTCTTTGTTTGCTTGCTTTCTGAGGGATGGCCAAGATCTAAAATAATTACCCACAAGTCTGTTTCAGGATAAGGTTTTCGTAATAGAATCACAGAATCACAATGTGATTGGATTGTATTGTAATCTCCAGAGCATTGATGTATTCAGAAATTCCAATGTAATCTTTTTCCATGTTTTTTGGTAAGTCATACTTTTGTATATGTTTGTGTGTATGTATATATGTCTACTTATTAAGAAAACCCAACAATATCACTATTTATGTAACAATAAAGAAATTTATTTTTTTGCAATGTAGTAGCTGAATGATATAGTAGATCACAGTGCAGTCTAGAAAAACACTGAGCTGAAATATACCATCTGTTTTGGGCAATGGTACTGCATGTTAGGAATATTTAGTTTGTTTGTATCCTGTGTGTTAGGATTTGGATTGTGGGAGGTCACTGACAGCAGCATTAGTCAACTGTTTTTGCTTACAAAAATCATGACATGAAGGTGTGACCAGTTATGATGACTACTTTCCACTCTTGTGAACAGTACTATTCTGGCTTTTTTTTTTAACAGGTTATTAAAAACAACCTGAATCCTGTTTGGAGGCCATTTAAAATCTCTCTCAATTCTCTGTGTTACAGTGACATGGATAAGTCAATCAAGGTAATGTATATGAAATGTGTGTATGAATTAATGCATTACAAATTTAAAATATATAGTAAATGGAAGATGTGTCATTCTAGTTATTGCTTCTCTTTATATGAAATTGAATTGAAATTACTAGATTTCTTATTCTAATTTGAAAGTCAGAGATATATGTGTGTTTTAGGAAAAAAAAATCTTACATTTGTGATGCACTATTTGCTCAAATTTGTTCTTTGAAAGTCTGGGGAACCAGCTGACTGTAAGTAGCTTTGAAATGCCCAGTTCAGTTTCTTGCTTAGTACAGTTTTAGTGTTACATCAGCCAGTATTGGTGGTGTTAAGATACTGTGTAGTGAAAGATGTGTGGTAAAGGCTAGAATATGCTTTCTTCCATGTTTGTTACTGATGCAACAGGTAACACTAATGAAACTCTTAGTATACTACTTGATACAATTAATTATACTAAATATATGCTAAGTTAACAGATGTGGACCAGATGCATCTTGTGGATACCAGATGTGGTAACTTTTCTCCTCAGATGAAACTGAACTTCTGTCAGCAGGTCAACCAAACCTGTGAAGTGATAGTTTTACCAGGATTGGTCTCTTAACTCTTTATATCTTCAGATCTTATCCTGAATGAATTACGTTTAACGTCTGAATGTTTTTCTTCAGGAATTCCCTTTAGGGGAGGCTAAACAACCAATCAAAATGTCATTTATAAGCTATTATGAACATGTTAGGAACCTGATATTTTAGCATTTGGAAAAAACAACAACAAAAAAAACCCAACCCAAATGAAACAAACCACTCTGCTTGCAATTATTCCTCTGGGAAAGAAAAACGAGAGCATGATCTGCATGTGACAGATATTGGTCATATGACTTGAAGCAGTCCTGGAAAATGCTTAACAGCCACAGGGATCTGGGTGTTACAAGCACCTGTGTAGATTTAAATACATAATTATAGAGCAGACTTATGGACAAGGTTACAAGCCCAGAACCTGCTTCCCTTGCTATGTTTTTCCTTTGTGCTACGCTTGTCCCTAAAATAGCTGTGACAGCTCTTACATCTCCGTATACTGTAAATATATTTCTCTTTTTCAGTAAACAGCTGTACTACAACTCTAGACTATTGATTAAAATATGTCTATTAAGATGGAGTTATTCTCAACCCTGTCATCATTTTAATAAAGTCTGTTCTTTGCACTCTTACCTCAGAAGTGTTGGTTTATTTCCAAAGGAAATAGATTTTACTTGGAGTTGTTATGGACTTGCAGGCAGATGCTAGGATTATGTCTTAACTTAGAAATCTGGGAGCTAACACTTCAAACATTAAAATGCAGACAGAATTGTGTTGTAATCTTGTTGAAATAATCCAACAATACTTTTAACACTTTTATATGCGTGCAGTTCCATACGTAATGGGCTATTTGTCATAGTAAGTAAAACCACTAACTTTTCCATAACAAGTGCATTTTCAGCTGTTTAATGGCTTAGTTTGTGTATCCCCAGCCATGCACAAACCAAGCTGATTATTGGTCTTCTGGTTTTATTGGTGTATTCCATGTGGGTGTGTTTGCAGTCAGTGAAGTTTTTCTGTGTTGAAAATGTGAGCCTTTCATCTGGAGCAAGCATGCCTAGCTCTGCTGGGGAAAACATATATGCTGTTTTATCAGATGGTTCCCTAGCGCTATTGCATGTCCAGGAGAGTGTATGTGGAACAAAAGAAATATTTCTGTCTTGCCTCGAGAAAGTATCGAAAAATGGCTTAGATGGGTCAAATATGTCAAGCAAGACAAACTTTGATCCCTTTAAAAGGAAAAAAAACTAACTGTGCTGACTGTGAACAGGTATCATAACTATTCGCTCAGGAAATGTCTTCAGTTTTAAATTTCAGGTACTGAAACACTTGGCTGAGTATTTGATTGGCTTAATTTATGGCATTCAAAAGAATTTACACAGCATCTGCCATGAACATTAGTCTGTTGGTACTGTGGCTGCTTGTATGAGTTTTAAGTTACTATTCAATGCATGTGCATGCATTTTATTTATTTATTAGTGCATTCAAAATGTTGTAGGAGTAGTGCAAACTGCAACAGAGGCGTGTTCTGCACAGTGGAGAAGTTTCAATCTATGCATCGTATTTTGTACAAACAGCATTGCTGTTTGTTTTTAGAAAGTTAATTCCTCTCAGAAGCTCAAGTATACGTTGAAGTTGTTTGTTTTACTTTGTTATTCCTAAATGAAGTGGCCAAGTAATCAGCTAAATTGTTTCTTGAATATAGCATACGATTTTTTCAGTCTGGAAAGACAGACGTGAAAATCGCTATTCAGTTTAAGCCGTATCTATTCAGGAAAGTTTTTTCCTGAAGTTTGTTTTGATTCCAAATAATGAAGGATTCCTGCTTTGAGTCTTGGTTTATTATTTTCATTATTTATCATCATTATCATTAAATTATTTTAATTTGTTTTTGTGCAATTTGATTAAGTTAGCTAGCATGTCTATGTTGCTAAACTGAAATGAAATATCAGAAGTGGATGGAATTAGCATATGCTGTTACAGATTAATACCCAACTTTTCATCCAGAAAGGCAATTGGGGCACATTCATAAGTTGAGCTTTTAAAAAAAATAAAATTAAGGACACTGTAAGGTTAAAGTTAACAGTGGTAAAATTATGCTCACTCAATCTGATAGGTTCTCAAACAGGAAAAAAGTGTATTTTTTGCTTGTATTGTTTACTTGGTGGGTTAGATTGTTAAAAGATGAGTAGACTGAATAGTACAACTTAGCATTAAACATTAAATACAGGAAAAGAGGGATTTTTAATTGACATGCAGATCCATGAAGTGCGGGTCATAGTGACTGTTTAAATTTGCTAATCTTAAAAAAAAAAAAAAAAGTCGTCTTTCTAGATTTAGAGCTGAACCTTCATATACTTAGAAATTCTGAGTGATCTTGAAGATTAATAAAATAATATAAAAAATATTAATAAAACTTTGATCGGTGAATAACTGTTTTACTAAATTTTTAGCTGGATGCTCAGAGCTAGTTAAATTTCCTTAATATCTACAAGAAACTAGGTCTCTTAATACATAATGACAGTAAAAAACCCTGCATTCTTATTTTTCTGCTCTGCCTAATACCCCTCACTCCCAAGATGTAGTTCAGTGTAATTGATGTTACCCGCTCACGCGGGACCTGACACTGCTTAGTACTTTTGTCTCTCCTTCACTTCAGTGGAAGATCTGATCTGAAACTGGGTATATTGGCTTTTACCCAATCTTAATCTGTAATCTTTAGATGCAGACATACACGATTCTGAGACTGCAGCGTGAGGAAAAACTGTGTGATAAAAGAGATTGAGGAATGTTTTAGCTGTTCAGGTCTGCCTGAACTAGAAATGCCATTGCAGTGCTTATTGCTTTTGTAGCGTCATTTTTGTTGCTGACACTGAATGATGCTTCATTTTAGGTTGAATGCTATGACTATGATAGTGATGGGTCTCATGATCTCATAGGAAGTTTTCAAACTACGATGTCAAAACTGAAGGAAGCTTCTCGGTCCTCACCTGTAAGTCTTACACAGTCTGAGCTGCCTGTGGGTATTTGATAAGCTGTTTTACTCATTATGGAGCAACACTTATGTCACTTGACTTGCAGATATCGATGTTGTCTTCGGATACACCTTAACAATGCTGCTGTGGTCGAGGCTGACTCAGAATTTACATTGTGTATCCGCTTTTCTAGAATTAATGTCTTGGTTACAGTTTTTAATATTGCGTATCTAAATACCCAACCATCAGCACAAATGAATTTCACTAATCATAAAAATATAGAAATAAAAAAATGTAGCATGTCAGAAGACAGAAAGCAGTACAAAATTCACTGCAATTAAAAGGCCAAAGCTTGCAGTATTTTTGTCACGTTTTACTCAGTCCTTTCTTTCTAAAGTATGACACTACCATGCATACTTTAGTGAGTATGAAAAACTTCAATATTTATGCCACTGCACAAAAATGCAACTGAATGTATTACATTAGGTGGCTCTTCTATGAAGTGAGATTACCTTTCCTGTTCTTATGAACTGTAACAATTTTCAAATTTTCTAATAGACAAGGTTTAAATTTGAAAGAAGAAAGGTGTCATAGCAATCTTAACATAAAAGTCTTTGTTTTATGGACATGTATGTTATCAAAATATTCTTCCATCTTTTTATTTACTTCTGTAAAACCTGCAGAACTGCTCCGACATTAATCACAATGGAATATATTGAGTGCCTGCTTGTACTTCTGTGACATCTTCAGTGTTGCGTTTGTACTGGATTCTTCAGAACTGTTGAACGTGAAGAGTTAGCCTTGACTGCAGTGATTTTTTGATTGCTACTTTGTTGCCCTACCATCCTTTTCTTTTAGATACCTGTTTCTGTATTCATTATGAATTATGAATGGTTCAGTTTAATGCTTCTTAGGGTTTTATATTGTTTGTAAGGAATTTTGGACTCATATCACACACATGTAATTCATATGCTGCCTGGTTGGAGCTCCTACGTGTTTTTCTCTTTTTTTTCTAGATTCTCAGGGGCCAGATGGTATCAGTTTAGCTTTCAATGTTGACAGTGATCCTTTGTATTGTTGTGCTTAAAGGGTGCAAAAAATAAAGTGCGGAGCTGCAATATTTAATAAAATCATTTTTTGTGGTTTTTGATGAAGATTTTCTGAATCTTTTAACAAGAAGTTTTTCTTAATTCCTTTTTTTTTGTTAAAGTTGCACTTTTGTTGTAGAGCAGTATCATAAATTAAACAAACCTAACAGACTGGTATGTTCACATTTTCAATCACATATTTTTTGTAAGAACTGTGATAGTAAGTTCCTGTGCAGTGTGAAACGTGGTGTGTAAAGGCTCCTTGAGAATACAAACATCTATTCTAGTTGCTCCACTAGTAGCATAATAAGTGCAATCTCCTTTGAATTTAAAGAAAAGGTATTTTCAGTTGTAATCTGCCTGTGCTGGTTTTGGAGATGCTTTAAGAAAGTTGTTTTCATGGGAGCTGTGGCTATACCTACTCTAAGTAACTTACTGCTGTGTCAATAAGATGAAGTGAAGATAAGAGACAACACAAATAATGTGCTCCAGGTTTCTTTTACTTCTAAAAGGAGCTAACCTCTAATCCTGATTAATTTGATAATGTCTGTAAAATATTTCTAGTGCACGTTAGAATTTTACTTTATATACTGCAAGTGTGATCTATAGTTACTCCCAAAATTCTGACATCAGCTGCACCTGTGGGGATTTGGCGCAACTTCTTTCCAGTTTACTTGAGATGAGCATGGGTGTGACTGTATCCTCAGCTACTGAAAGAGCTGGTCTTGTATGACTGAAGTGAATGGGGGGCTTTTCACTCGCTGGAGAATTGCTGATTGATCCCCCCCTTCCCTTAAGGTGTGTCTTCCCCCCAAGCGTGCTGTTGCTGAGCTCTGGGTGGATTATCAAATGTGGTTGAAAGGCTGTAAATGTTATGTACCTCATGGCCGTTATTAGTGAGTACCTCACCAATTGTCATAGTACAAAAACAAGTCCCAGAAAGATAACTTCCATCAAATAGAAGTGATATTGGTGGTGAGATGTCCAAAAAAAAAAAAAAAAAAGTTGATTAACAAGAGGCATGTAGGCTTCTTAAGTGCTGACATTGTTAATTCATTTTTTCACTTGAGATTAATTGCAAAGCAGCAGAACCTGTTTCTGGCCCTGAGCTGGAAGGCATGTCTGGAATACTTCCTCAAGCTGTTTATGCACCAGGCACGCTAAGTTGTGCCATCATGACCGTATGATGGCAGGAGCTGCTTAACCTGGCTAGCTGTTGATGACACATGGAGGTTGTTGAGGTGTTGATTTAGTTGAAGAAGCTTCAACGACTGATTTTGGAAAGCTTCAATGTATACCTCTTACTTTGTACACTACTGCCACAGTTGCTGGACACAGTGATGCTTTGCCTTAATCACCATGTCTTTACCAAAAAGAAAGTTGTTAGTGGAATCAGCAGAGGGAAAGTGGTACTGAATTTCTTTGTCTCGTTCTAATACAGTTGTCTAAACAAACATGTTTGTAAGCTTTTGGGTAAGAGAGGAGTTCTGTCTTGATAATGGGATTTTTCTTGATGATTTTGGGCAGGCTGGTGCCTAATGAAATAAACTGCATTTTTAATACAAGTCCGAAGTATCAGTCCTAGAATAAAGAATTTTTAAATTTTGTTGTATAAATTATATTTATAGTGCTTTTTTTGGATTTGTTTGCATTCATGCAGGTTGAATTTGAGTGCATCAATGAAAAGAAAAGGCAGAAGAAAAAAAACTATAAAAATTCTGGCATTGTGAGCGTTAAGCACTGTGAGGTCTGTAACATATTCTAGTATGACTCTCTTTCTTTAAGTGTTCAGGTGCAATGACTCCCATCTAGTATGCCTTCACCCTCAAACTGTACGAAACTTTAAAATGTCTGAAAGTTCCAGACGCAGTAGATATTTAAGGGCTCTGATTCATATAAGGAGACAGACTGACAGCATGTGTCTGTCTTCCCCTGTCTCCAACTTTCTCTGGAAGATACCACCTGTAATGGCAAAAATTGCTTACCAATTTGTAAGGCCATTCCTGAACCACTGCTTTTCCTAACTCACTGTTTCATGGTGAATTAAAATTTCCTCAGTCTGTCATAATATGTTGTTTTATGAATTCTAGTGCTGTTGGAGCTGCTTTGTTGTCTGCCTGTAATTTTGTAAAAGGCATGATCGGATGCGCTGGGTGTGTAATGGTGCACGCTGTAAATATCCTCACTGCATGGGTGGGTGGGATAGCTGTAGAGTAAAAGTAGTGCCTGGCATGGGTAGAGATAACAAATCTGGAACCTCAGAAGTTGCTGCAATAATACTTACTGGTTTTCTCACGTTAAAAAAAAGAATTTAATTTCTATCTTTAACTTCTATTTCTAGATCATAGTAGAATGCACATTCCTTGATTACATCATGGGTGGGTGTCAGCTGAATTTCACAGTAAGTTAAATCATTTATGTAAAGTAACTTTTGAGTTTTGGAACAAACGGAAGTATATGATTTATTGCCTGTGCTCTTCATTTGATTATTATATATTTGTTTTTGTTCTGTAGCATGGAGGGGGGAAGCCATTTTGCCAGAGTCCATCTAATGTGTTTAGAAAAAATTATTTTCTTTACTCATGGCACAAAGTTCTGCAACTGTAGTTATGTTCTTTAGGCACTAGCTGAGCTGTGTGACTGGAGACCAAGGAGAAATTTAAAGTTCTCTGATTTACTTCAAGTTTTGTTTTTTGTAAGGGCTCTTTTTTTTTCTTCTTCTTCCCTTCCTCTGACCAAAGACTTCACTTTTGGCCTTGGTGGTGGTTTTCAAGGCCCTTTGCTTAGTGAAAGTAGCACACAGAAGCCATCATATGGGTTAGGACCCTTAAGTTATGTAATTCATGAATCAAATACAGCACAAATTAACAATAAGATGTTTTCACTCTGGTATTATGCCTCATCACCAAAGCAAAGAAGACCCACTGAGGTCAGAGAAAGAACTATCTCCAGGTTTCTGTGATGTTTGGCTCATCGTACTTCTGAGAGAGAAGATGTGTATGGCACGATACAGGATGAAATTAATTGAACAGCTCTTGAAGAGCTGCTGTGAATGTTAACTGAAAGTAAACACCGTGAAAACCTGACAGATGAAAGTCATTTCAGCCCTTCTGAGAGATTCAGAGCTTCTGCTGGCTTTGTAGTGGCATTGTTTTAAGAGGGTTAATATTCCAAGAAGCCTGCATCTAAGTACTGTGCTTGCAGATGTGCCCTGGTACCTACTGTTTACAACCCTTTCATCGTTTTCACTTTGACTTTGCTAGAGGCAAGAACGTAATTTTACCTCTAACAGCAATTTGATATAAATATTGCATTTGGCAGGTGGGAATAGATTTTACAGGCTCCAATGGAGACCCTCGCTCTCCAGACTCTCTGCATTACCTCAGCCCCAATGGAGTTAATGAATACCTAACAGCCATTTGGTCTGTAGGAATGGTCATTCAGGATTATGATACGTAAGTTTTAGATTTTTATTTAAATCTTCTTTTAGATATGTGTGGATTTTTGTGGTAGTTTCTTAGACTGGTGTTGAGGATGCCAGCAGATCTATCAAAATGAAACTTATAGGCTGAAATGTAGAGCTGGAAAAAGACTTCATAATCACTGCAACAATCACATAATCACAAGCAGAAGCTTGTGTTTACATCAGACAAGCAAGGCTTTTCATCTGTGATGTAAAGAGCAGCATAAATTTAGAGAAGTGCTTGCATTCTTGCTAGTTTGGTGTTAAAGACTGGATTTGGTACCAGAAACAATTAAAGGGGGGAACTTAATGTCCATTTAATTTTGCTTCTTAATGCTTAATAAACAGCATTTTTAATGATCAAAAGCAGCACTGATTAGCTAAACTTACTGAACTATGACAGCTTTTAAAGGAAGGCACTCATTCATTTTCTTTAAAATTGCTTTTTTAGAGATAAGATGTTTCCAGCCTTTGGATTTGGTGCACAAATTCCTCCTTCCTTTCAGGTAACAGAATACGTAAATACAACTAAAGACACTTACTTCAGGAGGAGATTGTATATACAGTCCTGACTATGTCTTTTGTGTATTGACAGGTGTCACATGAGTTCCCATTAAACTTTAACCCATCAAGCCCATTCTGTAATGGTAAGTCTGAGAAAGTAACATCAGACGTAGAGAAGAAAATGTGTATGGTGAAAGGATAAAAGACACTTGAAAGGTGAACTGCGAGGCATGTTGTTCTAATTAAATGATGAGTTTCACTGTGTAGCAGGAAACATTTTTTTAATTGTTTGCTTAGTTACTGGAAATAGCATTTGATCTCTCTTCTGTAATGATTCACGAAAGAAGTGTTTTAAAAAGCTAGGGCACATAGCAGGCAAGCTGGGAACAGTTCTCATGTTATCAAGCCACTTCATTCTACTTCGCTGCTGGTGTGGAGGTGTCTGGTTTGAGTATGATGCTGCTGGTGCCTGTTCAACATGGCCTGTCCACTAACTGCCACAAGCTGCCAGGCAGAGACCTGTTGTATTTCAGTTACACACACTTGAGCGTGCAGTGTTTGGCCTTTCTGTTCACGTAAAGCCAAGCATGTTAAACATGTGCATTAAGCACTGGTCAAGCTGAAGGCCTCCATTGCTCATCAATCATTTGGTTTTTTCAGTGTGGTTAGTTTTAAATCTTTGCATCGTCACTTTAAATATCCTATATATACAGTGTTTTAAGAAAATCAAGTGCTTCAAAATACCCTAATTCTAACATGAAAAAAATCAAGATGATCTGTTGGTGTTCTGTAGGAATCCAAGGCATTGTTGATGCATATCGGGCTTGTCTTCCTCAAGTGAAATTGTATGGGCCAACCAATTTTTCTCCAATTATAAATCATGTGGCAAGATTTGCTGCTGCAGCTACACAACAGCAAATAGCATCAGTAAGTTCTTTATAGTAGAGTGTGTATTTTTCTTTTTTCTTTCCCTTCTAGTTTATAAATACTGTTTTTTAAGCTTGTAAGTATATTTGTTTTGACAGCTGGCTATTTACCTTGTGAATTGGTGTTTCATACCTTTAAAAAGAGATAAAAGCTAGCGTATTTTTGCAGAATGTGCACAACAATTCTCTCCTACATTAACTACATAAACTCTTCAGAGCTGAAATACCCAGTTAAAAATACATAGCACCTTTATGTTATCTTCTGTTCAAAGCTCTTGCAGTGCTGTACAGCTGTTGAAGTCTATTTTAAGCCTTTGCATACAGGAGAGTGATTTAACCTCAGCTGAGAAAAATCACCCTGTTTCACATCAGATAGCTGAGTGAGAGAAGTAAGGTAACCAAGAAATGGAGGCTAGAGCTCCTGACACCTAGGTACCAACATAGATAATTAACTGTCTTTATATAAAGCTCTAGATGTAAGTGTTGTGCCCTCCTCCGTGTTAAAATTGTATGTGTGGGTTATTGACCATATTAAGAAACAGGAAATCTGAAGAGCAAGTATTGAATAATTTGGATAATAATCCATGCACGTTCAGCAAATCTGAAGCCATCTATATCCTAAAGCATTGATGATAGCAAATATTTGTGTATCAGACATCATGTGAAATCAGAAGATAAAATCGGCTTGTTTTGCATATAAAAGCACCTGTGGAAACCAATTTGGAAAAAAGCTATGGATTTTCATATTCTAAGAGTTTTAAAAGGTTTTGCCTTTGTAGTCTTTCAGTAGTAACTGTCATCCATACATATATATATATATATATATATCAGGAAAGTAGCAGAAACCTCTTGTAATTTTTTTTTCTTCTTGAGAGTGCAATATGCCTAGCAAGAGATTTATTTCTTCTGCCTGAAAGGATGTACTGACAAAATTTTGCTGCCTTGCTATTTAATGTATATCATAGATATTTTGGGTTGGGTTTTGGTGTTTGATGTACACCACCACCACCACCCCTCCCGGTATGGGGGAAGTATATAAGAAAGAAATAAATCCAGTGTGATGTGCTGTCATGCTGCTGGTCATAGCCTTCTCTGATCATGTTTGCTTCATAGACTTTCTTGCTGGAATCGGGGAATGGGGTTTTGGGGAGAAATAAGAAAAGGTGACGGTTGAACACAGGAGACAAGGGAAAATCAATTATTTTGGGGGCAGATAAGGGAAGGTGGGAAGCAAAGTACTGAAAAGGAAGACTTTTAAGAATACTGGGAGTACCTTTTGGAACTTGGATTTGTGCTGCCCAGTAATCAACTGAAATGAACCAAGTGAGAGAAGACCAGAAGTTCAAAAAGTGTTTGATAAGTTTCTGAACTTTGTACTTCTAGCTTGTTCTTGGCACTTCAGTCTGGAACAGAGGCTATGATGCTAACTTTGAGAAGCCCTGGCAGTATAGTGGAAGCAACTCAAGTGATACTTGAATAAATTACCAAAGCACTGCAAGGTGGTCTCAGGTCCCTTGGTAATTAACTTAATAAAGTAATTAGAAAACATGATTAAAGGATTTTGAAAATGGACATGCTGTTTTTCAGTCAAAAAGATGTGTTTTCATCTATGTTTAGGATTTTAGGGATACACTGAAAAAATGAAGGCCTGTTCCATTACCCTTGGTAGCACTCTTTTGTTCATCTGTTCTTAACTGAATGAAGTGAGGGGTAGCATTTCATAAAGGTATTGATAGACCAGAAAGGAAACAAATACGAGTTTCACAGGTGTAATCTGTCCAAAACCTCAGTAAACCGCCTCAGTCCCAGGGCAAATACTTGGAAGGCAGGTTAACTGTTGGTTTGTCTGGGGATTTTGGAGAGGAGAAGAAAGGTGATATATTTGCGGTTTTGGGAGGTGGCTGTTCAAAGGTGACTTCTTTTAAAAGAGTGATTATGTTGTCCTTATAAATTTCTTTGGACTGTATGGATGAAGCCTGACCACGACTTAGATGTTTGATTGTAAAACTCAGTGAGTGCACTGAACATGCTCAAAGTGACAACAGTATGTAGTCTGTATGTGCATTTTTCTAAGCGTACGTGCCTACATGTTTTCTGTTTCTTTGTCATAATGTAGTGTTTATTGATTTGACAGCAATACTTTGTACTTCTGATCATAACGGATGGTGTAATAACAGACCTTGATCAAACTCGAACTGCCATAGTTAATGCCTCGAAATTGCCCATGTCCATTATCATTGTTGGTGTTGGAGGAGCAGACTTTGATGCTATGGAGTTTCTTGATGGTGACAATGGAGTTCTTAGATCCTCATCAGGAGAACCAGCTGTCAGAGACATTGTCCAGTTTGTGCCATTCAGGAAGTTCCAAAATGTAAGTAATGTTAATGGTATGCTTAATAAACATCGTAGAGATATGCTGGGTTTGCTAGGATATCCTGCGTATAGTCCTAAGCTTTTGTAGTGTCTCTAAAATGAACTCTGAAGTCTGAGATAAGTCTTCATCAAATGCTAAAATAGAGAAGGGGAGAAGACTTAAGCATCTGTAGAATTTCCATTAGTTGAGTTGGTTCACATTTAAAAAGACTGGTTTGAGCACTGCGTTTCTGACAAGTTGCTGCAGGATAATGACCTTTGTAAATCTCCCTCAGACCTGATTAAACGAATGGAAGTGTTTTTCATTTCAGAGGAAGAACTTAATGTGGTTTTGTTCTTATGGAAAAGTGGTTTTCATTATGGATGCCCATTTGCAAATGTGGATTCATCTCACATTTTAGTGCAGTGTTAAAATTCAAGACTAAATCAGGGAGGTCATAATCAGTAGAAATTGTGTGTGGGTAGAATAGTGGTGATAGTTTTCTTTTTCATAAAAGCAAATATACCAAAAAAAATAGGCAGTGAAAAAATGGAGTCCTGATTTTTTGCTGTAGAACCCAATAAAATACGCACAGGCTAATATAGTCCAACTTTTAAATGTCATATTGCTGGAAAAAGTTGATGTAAAAAAAGAAACCAAAATTTCATCAGGATGAGGAAGGTAAGGTCAATATTTTTATTTTCTTCCTAATATGTTCTAATTTTGTTTTGTTTCTTAATATTAACCATGTTAATAATGCTCCTTATATCTTCTTATTTTGTGTTTGTATTTTTATTTTTACTTTTGATACAAGTTTTTTGTTTAATCTCAGAACAACTCAGCTAAACTGAAAGGAGAAAGAGAGCAAAGTCAGTATAGAATAAGCTTACAGAACAACGCACTTGGATGTAGATTAACTAGATTCAATATTCAGTGTAAAATTATATATTCAAATGCTTGCAGTTTCTAGAAAAAGGGGAGGGTTTTTTCCCATGCAGTGTTAGTCTTACAGTAAAAACAGTATCTCTAGAAGAGCTGCTGTGTCGCAATACAATTACTGTGGATGAGACTTGGTGCAAAAGGTTGCAGCTGATGAGACAAACCCCTGAAGGGTCATCTTAAGCAGATGGTGGAAGTCTCTTTACGTGGCTGAAGTTCGACATCTGCACTCTGTGTAGTTCGTGTGACAAAAGGCATCTTCAGACACAGCAGCCCTTTGCACACCCAGCTCCTATTAATTCAGTGGAACAAGGCAGCCAGCTGGTTCCTGGTAGTGGGGGTGAGAAGGTAAAGATGTTGGGGGAGCTTTCATGCATCCCACAAGGGCACTGTGTAAATTCCTCTGTAAAATATCAGACTTTAAATTGGCCTAGTAGAGGAGGTGCTTATTACCCACCTTAGGATCTCTGTTAACAGTTGGTGGAAACTGAAACTTGGTGTTCTTTTTTTTTTTTATAAGTCTCCAAAAGAAGCCCTGTCACAGTGTGTCCTGGCAGAAGTCCCTCAGCAAGTGGTGAACTACTTCAGCACCTACAAACTGCAGCCTCCGAAGAATCCTGCTGCAAAGTGAATGGGCTGAGCAGGGGAGCTGAGACTTTGTGCTTGCTTTACTTGCTGTATCCATAGACTTTGGTTATCGAGACAGTTCTGTATACATGTATACACGCACCTCTATAAGGTAATGTCTGTTAGCTTTTGCCTGCAAATCGCTTTGCCAAGTGTGCCTTTTAAGGGACGAGATTGTAATTGTGTTAATATTTGAGAGATAGGGCTTATGTGGGTGCATTTCATTTTGAAAAGTAAGGTGGAAAAAAAGAGTTTGAGTATGCAGAGAGAAGAGGGAGAACAGCTGGAAGTGGAACAGCTGCCTGTTCGATAAATATGGCCAGTGGGACTGTTCAGTTATTTTTTGTGGGGATCAACACCGAGGACAGAAGTTTCTCAGCGACCATAAAACCAGTCTGAAGTGAAAGAGGTGATATCACAAAGCAGATAAAAGTTTGTATGTGCTTCAAATCTGGAGTACTTCAGGCTTCTGTGTCTGTTAAGCCACCGTAACACAATTTTGACATTGGAGTTTCATAATTAAACATGTGCCAAGACAGTGTGTGCAGGCCTTCCTTGCATGCCTATTTCACGTTTGTCACTTTAGTGCCTCTGGTAGATGACTGGGATTCAGGCCCGTGTGAAAACAAGCCAAGCAAGTCATTAGAGTATATACTCTTATAGTATGCAATCTCTTCAGGTAGCACAGGATTATCTAGGGTGAATCAAGGTAAGTCTCTAACATCTCACAAGAATGCTATTGGCCTTTGAGGCTACTACTGTAAAGGCTGTAAGATGTATTTCAGTGTGTACTGTGTTGGAAGACTGGAACTCCAAATTTTATGTTGATTAGTGTTTTGTTTCAGGGTTGTTTTTTTTTATTTTTTCCCATAAAACAGTCATGGCTATTGATCTTTAAAGGGCTTTTTGTGAAATGGGAATTCACTTTTCAGTTAAAAAGTTTTGTCTGATTTATAACTGCATATTTTCAAGCAAAGAGAGTTCTTGAAGGTGCAACCTTCAAGATTCAAGATTCATTTATGTTGTTTTTCTCATATTTTGAATCACGCTTCTTTTTCATGAGCTCACAAATGAAAAGTGCCTGCAAAAAACCCAGACTTGCCTCTTCCCTCCCAGTAGGAAGGCATAAGAAAGTCTGAAGCTCTAATTCTGTAATCATATTCTGTTTCTCTAGGGCAAACAATTTCTGGTTTATTTTCTTGGCTTGAGCTTTCTCTTCACCATTTACACCAAGTGTAAATCACGTTATGTTTGCTTAGTGGACAGATGAACCTTTCTTGACTCCTGGTTGCATACTGCTTTCTGAGGATCTCTTCTGATCCTGTTAGTGCATGTAACATAAGTGGATGTAAAGGTCTCATTTGTCACTTTCAAAATGCCCATCCTAAGCATTATTTTTGCAGTTTCACATTTCAAGTGGTTCGAGTGAGACATCCGACTGATCAGATTTTGGATGGTCTAGCTGCAACATGTTAGAGGAGAAAGGGCTAACACTAAAGTTAGCATACTTGAGCACTCAGGATTGCACCAGGTCGTAGGGTACGTGAATTTTTAGTTGCTGGAGCTGCTCTGTCATGTTTTGGCTTTGGTTGGTTTTTTTCCATACATGTATAATCCTGTCAAAAATCTGAATTCCCATTAACATTGATGGATGAAAGATTAATGTGTTGAGATTGTCTTAAACGTGCTGTAGAACATACCAAATATGTTGTAGTCAGTTGGCTAGTTATCAATCATGGATGAATATGTTCTTCTCCACTCCATTTTCCTTGGTGGAAGGGGGCCCTAAATAGTTTCAGTAGTGGAATAAGGAAGAGACTTTGTTTCATATTAAGCCAAGCTCTTTCTTTTTTGAAGTCCATTTCGTGTGTTTATATAAAAATCTGCAGTCATCTTTTTATCAGTGTAGTGCAAATGTGTTACTACTTTATACATAAATTGTAATGAAGTGTCGTGCCAGTTATGCAACCCAAAATGTTGAGTTCAAGGAAGTAGTTATAATGAACCTAAACCACACCACTGCATATTGATATTGTATGATTTTGGAACAGTAAACTGTTCCACAGCTACATGCTCTGTGTACAAGATAACTGGGTGCAGTATTAATACTTTGTCTAGATTCATTGACATGGACAAGTACTACTGATGGGAGTACAGGATACTACAGAAGTTCTGAGCTGTCTGCCAAAAATATAGTTCTGCATCTGGAGTTCTGTTACCAATTCTGTTTTAAATTGCTGTGGAAGTGCGTTTAAATGTGTTAATAGGTATTATTATACTAAATATCTGCTGCATATAAAATACATAAACCCTTTTATTTTGCCTGTATTCTATACATAAAATCTGAGTTTCTACAGTAGAGAGTTCGTTATCTCTTGTTGGAATAGTGCCTCTGTGTTTCTCAAGCTTAGGTAACTAAATAGCGTATCAACGACAGCTACTTCTCAGTGCGCCCTATTCTGCGTAAAAGAGAAGTGTTTCAGACCCGACAGTGGCAAGAACTTCTCTTAGAGGTGTACAGCTAACAGCTTGTTGGAAAACTTGGAAACTTCAAAGTTAGACTGAAGCAATATTCTGAGTCAAGGAATGCAGCAGATTGTGAATCAAGGGGTAGGGGAGTTATTTTTTTGTTTTGCCATTTTTTGTTTGCTTATTTTTACGTGTAGAAAATGCCTTATTAGCTTGGACGTGACAAAGCAAAATATCATCAAAGTTTTGTAAAGCAAATGTGCTTGTAGGTCACTTGCACCACCTTGTGATAAAAATGATGTATAGCAATCTTCATAATCGGATGCTTTTTGCCATGTAATGGTCATAATATATACATATGTACAGCAGAGAAATAACCTGTAACCAGAATTTTTTACTTTCCTCTGTATTTCAGTTGTGATGAAGTTAACTGATTTACAGTGCCTATGCATTAAAAAAAAATCTAATTTCAGTATACTGTTCTTCCGTTGTGCTTTTGTATTCAGCATTTCCTATGTAATGGTCAATGTTGCTTTTGCAGTTCCTATGATGAGGATTTCACAGGCTGAACAGCTCAGATTTATAACAAGCATTATCAGATGAGAGGAAAAATGCCTTTTTACTCAGTGGTTATGGATGTGCAGCGTGTATTTCATAAAGCCATCTCATACTGGCTTTTAGCAAGAAGGTATTCTGAAATTGGACGATTTTAGCAGTGGCTGTCTCATGCTCTCTGCCACATTAGAGTTCTCCTGTGCTTGCTATCCAAACTTAATTTTTGAGAACAGCGTCTACATTTTAAGTAGAGAGACATGGAGATTGGTTATTGTCACTGTTCAGAGCAGGGCAGCAGTAAACTGAGTGGCAGACGCTCTCTGTTAACCCCTGCCCTCCCACCAGGGCAAGGGAAAAAGGAGGAAAAGGGAGAGAGGCTTACAAACTGCAAATTAAACAGCTTTACGAATAATGCTACTACTAAGAGAAAATAATGCAAAATATACAAAACCAGTATTGAGATTCCTGGAGTTGTGTGCCATGGGTGCTGGTGTTGCAGGCACTGGGAAGCCCCAAACTGGCCTCAGCAGTAGATGGAAACTGGACTCAGGAATGCACGGATCAGGATCGCAGGCAGGACAACGAGCAGGGTCCTCTTCAGAAGCCGGCCGTGGATGAAGGGAACAAGACCCTCATGATCCCCCAGCTTTAAACTGGGTATGACGTGCATGGCGTGGAACACCGCGTTGGTCAATATTGGGTCACCTGTTCTGTCCACCACTCCCTGCAAGTGCGACCCTTTACAACTTCTCACTTGTGGGACCTAAGAGATCTGTCGGTGACCTTGGCTGCTACAGTAATAATTATAAACAGGGGCCTTTTTCTGCATTCCTTTCCTACCTTTAGCTCAGTGTAACTATAAACATTGGGTGTTACCAGCTCTGGGGTGGGCACTGTCTGAAAAATACACAGCCAACTTCAGAAAAATGCAATTACTTAGAAAAACTTAGCTGAAAGGAAAAATTCACTGAAAGAGAATTGGTTCTGTTTTAACCAAAACCAGGACATTTATTTTTAGTTTTCCAATGCATTTTCCTACTCAATCCTTCAGATTCTTTACATTCAGGTGTAGTCAAGTCTGAGATGCTTTACGGGGAACACAGATACTAGAGACATAGCCTTGCAGTGGAGTGCAATGCAGTCCAGAGCCTGAGTGAGCTTTGATGCTGGAAGTTGCATCTTCTAAGTGCTCTAGAGTAATTCACTCGACTTCGCCACTTGTCGGGGTCCACAGGGTAGTACAAGTTCCTGAAAGGATTTCATGCATCTTGCATCTTGACCTTTCTTGTGTCATTCCTTCTGGTGAAAACCCTATAAATAGTTGCAAGTTGCCTTCCTGGACCTTTCCTGCCCTTTGCACACCCTTAAAAATGGAGGAATTCTAGGAAGGCGAAAATACTCCAGCAACAGAGAAGTAGGATGATAGAGAAAACCAGGTGGGTGTTACTTCTGTGTGGCCATGTTCTTCTGCAAACACTGACATTTCTCCTCTTCGTTTTGAGTCTAAGGAACTCGAGAGCTGTGTGAGACTTGGTGATTTTGCAGACAGAACTGCCAGGCTTTCCTGTGACCCAGAGCCGTGAAGAGCTGTAGCAAAGCAGCGACTCATAGGATGCGCTGTTGCTGCAGTGTAATGTTGTGGTCTCAGCCCTTACTTTGTGATGTATGTCGGTGCATGATCAATGAAATTAATTATGCCAATAGTGAAAATGTTTGAAGTTACCTGGTAGAATTTGTGTAGGCATAAGGGGGTTGGATCTTCTGCAATGAAAGAGAGCTTTAGTCATCAATATTAAAATGTTAAAACATGGGGGTTTATGGTTTTTTCCTACTTCTGTTATGTTTTGACAACTCTCAAATAAAAAAGGTGTGAGAACCATATGTTGTAATGAATTCATAGATCATTATTATTCACAGAAGTCCTCATTTGTGAAGCAGTTCTGCAATATTTCTAATTTTGAGATAGTGTTGAGACATTCCGGAATGTGCAATAGATGAATAGTTCTTTATGATGCATCTTATCATTTTCTACCTCTGTTGTGACATCTTTTTTTTCTGATGTATCAAATAACAAGCAACATGAAAATAAAGTTGGTTCTTCCCATGTGGCAGTTAAACCTTGACCTCACTGCTAATGTGGCAGAACTTTCTTTTTGAAAGAGATTTGGGGTTTGGACATGTTGGAGGATGTATGTCTAACACACAACATATGGAATTCAGTCTTCTAGCTTTTACTCAGGCAAAGCTCCCTCTGATTCTAGTTGGGCTGCCAGCTTTGCCTGTGATTAGAGAAGTTCAAAGGCTGTAAAGAACAGGCCTGCAGAATGTATAGCCTACAGGACCATGTATGGCCTGCAAAGTGAATCATTTAATTTAGTCTGACATGGTGCCTCACTTGGTTGATGAGGAGCTGGGAAGCCTGCCCTTGTGATTTCTTGGCTTGGTCTCTGTGTGATGGTTTTAGTTCCCAAAACTGGTTCCTCATCTGGTGAGGCCTGAAAGTGGATAGGGAGAGAGAGGAGACACAAACCCGTGGAAGAGAAAAAAATAATTAAGCTTAAAACACACCTTCAGCTGTGCATTTAACATTGCATCCCTTTTTGTGGTGAGTCAATGCAGAAGGCTGATGGTGTGGGAGCTCCTTGTTAGACAGCTGTAGTCCTCTCAGCCCCAATAAGGCATGGGGCTCATGTTGCACCATCAGTCGAGGTCAAAAAGGTAGCCAGTATCAATTGCTTGTTCCTCAGAGAATATTGTTAATGCCCAGCCCCTGGAGAAGATCAAACACGCAAATCGGCAGCGCAGAGTTAAAGGTCACTGCTGGGGTGGGGGGGGATTATCTAAGCCCTTGCCATGCTTATTCACCAGAGTCAAAGACACCTGGGGCAGATGCTTGTGCTTTCAAAAGGCTGGCAGTGATTCTGCAGTCTGCTTCCCTGTTCTTTATTTTGTGATTTTGTCTTTTGACGATGGTTTTTTTTTGTAGCCCTCTGTCCCAAGCTAGAACATCCCAACACAGAGCATCACAGCTCTCTGTGCTGAGCCACGCTGCTCACAAAAACAGGTCACTGATTAGAAGTATAAGGGGAGGAGAGACAAGGATCGAGAGAAATGTAAGTAACCTCAGCAACAGTAGGGCAGTAACAAGAAGAAAGATAACTATGGGAAACCAGAAAACAAAATAGAAAAGAATGCATACAAAAATTAAGAGCAAACTGAGCAACAGGAACAGCAATAAGAAAGCGAGGATTAATAGGAGGGGGAAGAGGAGAAGCAGGAACAAGACAGAGTAAGAGATAAGGGAGAGCATGGATCACACGAGAAACAAGTGGTCCTGAAATATAATCTGAGCACTAATTCCTGTTACACCAGAAGTTTGCGCTTCAGGCCCAAGGCTAAAAAGTAAGCATATAAATAATTTGCCCAGTTGTCTCAGGAGAGAAGGAAGAGAAGAGGATGAGCTGGGGTAGATTTTTCTCTTGAGCAGTCTCTACTTTTAATCTTCTGTACCCAAAAGCGAAGCAACACTAACCCTCTAAATTCAGCCAGGCAATAGATGGGGCCACAGCCCAGAGCACTACCTATTTCTTTTTTTTCTCTTTAACTTCAACTTTAAGGATCTCTCCTTCTCCTGCTCTGGGGGATGGAGACATACTAATGATCAGAGACTCCTTAGTGCTTCTTCTGTGCATAACTGCAGGTGGTTTAGGCTTAGTGTCTGCACTTGGCTCTTCCTTTTGTGCAGGGGGTGCGGATGAGGCCGCGGGCTCCGCGGATTTCTTCTCCTCTTGTTCAGGCTTGTTCTCTGCTTCAGCTTGAGTTTCCTAGAAACAAGAAGTTAAATGCTTTCCAATGCTGCATAAAAAATTTAGGAAGTAGTTCTATTCTGTGTATGCAGTGGAAAGGCACAGCGTGGATGCTGTGATTAATGGTATGCAAGGTATGTGAATTTATATTTAGATGCTGAAAATCAGTTCCTAAATGAAAATGCAATTTCAGAATCAGAATGTCAACATAAACCTAGGAAAAGCTTGTGGATAGTGATAGTATCTGCTTCTTATCAATATGGCAAGATGAAGCAGGCATGTTTTGGGGAACAAACCCCTTCCTTAGGTCTTGCATTCGTTTATGCACTTGCACTAGTATAGAAAGAGTGTTATGTAAATCTTGGCATATTGCTCAGTGCTTCAGTCCCTTGGCCAAGCCTGTTTGCTATTAAGTTCACTTTAAACTGAGCAATGTTTTTGCTCTGATCATAGTGCTGTAGTCATTTGTGTAAACAAAGTTCTTGATTTAACTTCAAAAAATAAATAAAAACATGGCCAGTTCAGCAATAAAGACAGAAAAGAATT
This sequence comes from Opisthocomus hoazin, assembly GCF_030867145.1. NCBI lineage: Eukaryota > Metazoa > Chordata > Aves > Opisthocomiformes > Opisthocomidae > Opisthocomus > Opisthocomus hoazin. The sequence goes on along the minus strand of NC_134416.1, from coordinate 31,841,822 downwards.
CTGCCACCTTTGGGTAAATATGTAGAACTGAGCAGGTTCTTATTAACATTTTGCAGAACAGACTATAATGTGGGAATTATTTTTCATCAACTAAAATAACAGTTTTCTCATAAGTGCAATATATTAGAGATTTCCTCAGTTTTAGCTGTGTGGGCTAAACTTGAAATTTTGTCTTCAGGATTTGTGACAACCAAAGATCTTACTTGCAATTGGAAAGTTCACCGTGTGCTCGAGTCAGCTGAATCAGTTTACTGTGTTAGGATATTTCTGTATTTACTGTTGTTTATATAAAATTAGAAGATCACATGCCCTTAGGGTCTTTGTAGAGTCTATTTTATCCTTTATCCTTACTTTCTTTGAGGACTTTTGTTTCCTTGCTTTTTCTTTGTTTTTATTTGGTCTGCTCTGCATAGAGTCCAGGTCCGGGAAGATCTGAGCCAAATTTTAGAATTAGTGTTTACAGAGATTAGGTACAGTGATTATATCTCAGCTACTGGGAGCTTTCGCTGTTGACTGCAGTAAGGCTACATTTTCATCTACTCTTTTTGCTCAGGCCATCTCAGTATCATTCCTGTTTCCCTCTTCAGCACCCGGAATTACCTACTTTGTTTTCTGTGGCATTACCTGAATGTCTCGTTCTCTCTTCAGCTGCAGCAGCCTAGCAAGGCCTTCCCTTCCTTTACCTCCAAGCATCGCTTTGAACAATTTTGGAGTTTCCTGTTTCTGCCCAAACAGACTGGCCAAGCCCCGTGGTTGTTGCACTGGTGGTCCTGGAGCAGGTTTCCCCTTCTCCTTCAGTAGCACCCTGGTGACAGGAAGGAATGCGAACATGTAGCAGTGCGCTGAAACCAAGCAAAATTCCTGCAGAGCTAAAATGACACATTCATGAGTGAAAGTCTGGCAGCGTTTCCAGTGAATTTTTTTTTTGTACCAGCTCCAGTGGCAAGAGCAAAGCTGGAAAGGGTACGGATTTTACCCTGGGCTCTGGTAGAGTTGGAGGCTACAGTTCTAATTTGGAGTTAGAATCATAGAATCATTCAGGCTGGAAAAGACCTTCAAGATCATTGAGTCCAAACATTAACCTAACACTGCCAAGTCCACCACTAAACCATATCCCTAAGCACCACATCTACATGTCTTTGAAATACCTTCAGGGATGGTGCATCCACCACTTTCCTGGGCAGCCTGTTCCAATGCTTGACAACCCTTTTGGTGAAGAAATTTTTCATAATATCCAATCGAAACCTCCCCTGACGCAACTTGAAGCCATCACCTCTCGTCCTATCACTAGTTGTCTGGGAGAAGAGACCAGCACCCACCTCACTACAACCTCCTTTCAGGTAGTTGTAGAGGGTGATAAGGTCTCCTCTCAGCCTCATCTTCTACAGACTAAACAGCCCCAGCTCCCTCAGCCACTCCTCATAAGACTTGTTCTCCAGACCCCTCACCAGCCTCATTGCCCTTCTCTGGACATGCTCCAGCAACTCAATGTCCTTCTTGTAGTGAGGGGCCCAAAACTGAACACAATACTCCAGGTGCAGCCTCACCAGTGACGAGTACAGGGGCACGATCACCTCCCTACTCCTACTCCTGCTGGCCACACTATTCCTGATACCAGCCAGAAGGCTGTTGACCTTCTTGGCCACCTGGGCACTCTGCTGGCTCACATTCAGCCAGCTGTCGACCAATACCCCCAGGTCCTTTTCCACCAGGCAGCTTTCCAGCCACTCCTCCCCAAGCCTGTAGTGTTGTGTGCGGTTGTTGTGACCAAAGTGCAAGACCCGACACTTGGACTTGTTAAACCTTGTACTGAGCCCTGGGGAACACCACTTGTGACTGGCCGTCAACTGGATTTAACTCCATTCACCACCACGCTTTGGGCCTGGCCATCCAGACAGTTTTTTACCCAGCAAAGATTACTCTCATCCAAGCCATGAGCAGACAGTTGCTTACCTATATCCTGGAGAATAAAGAAGTGCAGGCTCAAATTAAGGTGTCACAAAGTAGAGGAGACTTTTATAAGGTGAGAAGTAGTGTGGAGGGGTAACTGAGGTGGAAGGCTCTTACCTGGACTTCTGGATATAAATTCAGAGAGCATTTAGTGCTCAATTTGGAGTCCAGCTGATGCTTGTGGAAGTAATAGTGTACTAAACTAACTCAGCATGGCTCATCTCTCCTAGGTCATGTTCGACAGTGGTACTTAATTTTGGTCTTCTTCAGTAGAAGAAGATACCCTGAAGGTATAAAACTTACTGCCAATCATGTGACAGACTAGATTTTCACACCTTTCTGTAGCTGTACTGATTTGCAACCAGAAGGACAAGAAGTGAGAATGAACAATGAGGGTAGAGATTAGATGACAGTCCCAAGATAGATAGAACCAGTGAAAAGCAGAGGGTTCCCATGCTTTCACTTTTCATTAGGTGACTGTAGAGTTTTCAAGGCAACTTTTCTATGCTTGCATCAGCCCTGACTTATGGCTTTTTATGAATAAGAACTATTCTTGCAGTCTGAAGTACAGTAAATCCAATAATACTGTCATTTTTTTCCAGCATCTTGTACTTTGTAACTCTGGGAATTTCAGAAGTGAAGATTTTACTTTTTTGAATTTCTGTTGTGATGAATTTGGAAAGTACACTTCAGTGGCTTGCATGGGTTTATTTTATAAAGACCATACACCGACTATCAGGCAGGTGATAATGGAACAAATTTATTGATGGAGCAACTCCTTTATTTCAAGGAGCCGTTTAAAGGTGTGGGATGGCCAATTTAATCCCACAGAGAACTCTAACATAAACTTTCCAGGGCAGAGCAACTGATAACTTGATTCAAAAACTGAACATAACTGAAATCTTCATCAAAACAGTGCACAAATCTCCTCTTGGTGCCTTTTTGAAAGACATGGCTGACCATACAAAGAACACAGGGATTTTAGAAGAATTAGTGAATGCCGAGACAGGTGAGCAGAATCCATGGCCTCCAGCACCTTTAACATTAAACAGAATACCCTGTATCTAGTCTGATATCTAGAGAGCGATTTGGCCCTAAATTTGAGTGCAGATGTGAAGGATGGATGATTTTTAAGCTCCTGCACGTGAGAAAGGCTATCTGGAGGACACAGAATTTAGTGGCTTGGCAGGTTATGGCTAGTGTGGGCAAGAAAGCAGAAGAAGGTAATGTGGGGCAGAGAGGCAGAAATAACAAGTAACGGTGGTCGTACAGCTGTTCAGGAAGAAACTGGAGACAAATCAGGAAGGGTAAGCGCTGGGGACCATCAGTCAGTGGATTTGTTCCAGCTTCCTACCTGTTGAGGCTGGTTTTGAAAACTGGGCAACTGGCCCATTCTGTGTCTAGGTTCCTTGTTCTTCAGGGACACGATGATTCGCAAGATACTGTCGTTTGATAAGCAGGGCTGTGTAAGCATGCTAAAATCTGCTAACACTTCCGCTAAACAAAATGTCGCTCCTGTGCTATGTTTCATCATCTCTGGTGGAATTTCAAGTCTGGGAGCAACCTTCCAACTTTTGATAGCAATGCAAGGCAACAGCTGAGAACAATAAGAATGCTGAATTATACTAATAATGACAAACTCCTTTTACAAGGAAGTAATGTATTCATTTTGTCATAATTTTACGACAAAATCTGACAATATCTTGCCATTTCAAAGCTAGGGAAATGGTGATCCTAGCAAGCTACACCCAAGGCAAGACAAAAAGCAGTTTGGGTTTGAAATCCCATTTCAGAATCCTTTTGAACGAAATGCACACCTCTCAGATATGTGTCTTTCCATCTTGTCGGGCCTTACTTTAAATCCATTCCTAACTACTGTGTAAGATTTTGGAAATCCATACAAATCTGTGGGTGCCTTGAAGCATATCTCCGTAGAATTAATCGCAGGTGTTTGGGTGCATCTTTGAAAATGTACTTCTTAACTGACAGCTGTCCCTACAATTTCTTTCTTGACTATTTAAGAAGTCTTGATATGCATCTCTGTCTCCTATTTGTTTTGTTGCTTTAAATACAATGGAGAAGGCAACTACATTCAGGATTTCATTCTACTTACCACATTTCCACAAGCCTTGGAACCCCTGCCATGACCATGGCTTCCACTAAATACAACCAGGCAAATCTGACCTCTAAATACAAATGTGTTTACATCTGTTACTCTTCCAAGAAAGGAACGCAAATCTGCCAGAAGCCACAACTGGCCATTCTGCAGCTAAATAGTGTGATTTAGAAACTGTTATTAGGACATACTTTGCTTTCTTCATGAGAAGTTTTTCTGAGTCAGGATAATGCACCAAGATTTCATTGAGTGTTTTCTTGTCCAGAATGAAAAGGTTGGCAAAACCATGAGCCACCACGTTGGCAGTCCTTCTGTTTCCTCCACCTGCGGCTAATAGGCTGGAATGAAGATAAACATTATCAGTCACGTCATTACTTGCCCTAGTGAGGAATCTATTTTCTGGTGGCTCTCCATTAAAGTCACCGTAAAGCTCACTCACGTCCAGCTGTTCTATCTGATGTTCTGTAAAGGCCCTTTGCAGTTGGGGTTGGAAAGGCAGGAAGGGAAATTGTCACCACTGGTCAGGAATATGTAGATGCTAAGGACTGAAAAAGGCCTTGCTAGACAGAGACATTTATCCCAAGAGACACCTGCTGCAGGGACTGCATTTGTTTCAGTCCTCATGTGAACTTGGCATTTCCTCAATTTTATTGTTGAAAATTATTTACGTCAGAAGTAGAGCAGCACAAGTCCGTTGTTATTGAAAGTGATATTTACAATGAATGAATGGTTCTCCAAGAATTTGCATTTTCCTGAGTGAAGAATTTCTGTGGGACCCTGGTTTTCAGTTTTCTCACATACCACATCCCATGTTTGAATGTTGGCGAGTTGAAGGATATGGATTAGGAAGGTCTCTAAAGCTGACAGTTACAAATGTGTCTGCCAGGAAAAGAAGGCTATTTTGTTTCAAAAGTAAAGCATTAGACCCAGTTAGCAGGTAGCAGTTGGCTATAGGAAGGTTATCCACATAAAAATTAGATGTTGTACAAATAAAAATTAACTTTTTCATCTTGCATTAAGCAAATGAAATTAAGAGACTTCTCAGCTGTGATGATACGCAAGAGAAGTTGCATTTTATTTTTAGTACTAAAATTGTTTTGTCACTGTATTCAAGATCCACCCTAAAAATTTGTCCCTTAAAAGGTTCCCAGTGAGTTAATTTTTTTAGAGAATATTTAGTAATCTCTAATTTTAAAAGTTATTAATAAAGAATAGTCTGGACCCCATAAAACATGAATTAATACTTATCCAAGACATTAATCAAGGATATATAAATATTGATTTTAATATTAAATATATGTACAGATATATTTATAAATATTAGATCATACAGATAATGTATTATATTTTATTTATAAGGGATAGTAAGAGACCTCTGCAACTGTGTGTGCAAGGCTATTTTTACACATACACACACACACACACACACACAGAGTGTTTTTCTGAAACCTGAGACAGCAATCAACATATAAACTCAAGCTGAAAATGCAGACTATCATCTTCTTTTTAAACAATTCTGTACGATTCCTCAGATTGAATAAAACTATTTGCACAACAAGAAAAGCAGCTAAAGAAAATTACAAACAGCTTTTGAGTTCTGATGAATCACTTCTCAACAAGACATTGAACAATCGTTCTCAGGCTTTCCTAAGAGAAAGCTCATTTTATTGAGGCAGACTAGGACCAAAGAGATCAGCTTTTTCATTATGGTGATGACGTGAGGTGAATTTTGCAAGTAAGGCAGTCCTTGCTCAAACAGGATGACTAAGGACAGAATTACGGGCTTAATGATTGAATCTGTTTGGCTAGTGTGCTATGAGTTACATGATAGACCAAATTTCTGAAAATAACTACATTTGCCTTACAATGGTGCTTGATACTGCAATATCTATAATAATAGAGAATTTTTCTTTATTTGCCTTATATCTTTTACTCCAGCTGTTAGCCTGAAATGCTGTAATATTAGTATGAGATGATGACTTTCGAATACTTATGCTAGCAAATTTAGTGTAAAGGTATAAAGTTATCAAAGTGATGACACAGCTTATCTATTCTTTCTTTTTTAATAGCTGATCTCTGTAGGAAGCTGCTGTTTGTTGAAATTAGCTAATTGATCCAGGGAATGGTGTGTGTATCAGCTGAATGTGCATGGTTGTGGCGGCTCAGCTCAGCACTTAAGTGCATATGGAGACAACTGGTAAGTCAGGAAAGGGAAATGGGTTTGGATCTTGCTTCTGAGCAGGATGTCAAACACCAAAGGGCAGAGCTCATTGAAAAGCAGCAGCTGCCGCTTCATGGGAAATCCTGGGCCAAAGTGGAAAATACAGTCTTTCACAAAGCTAAATACTCCCTTTATTTTTGATTTTTAAAATAAAGCAACAACAGAGCTGAAAAGCTAAAGCTGAGACCAAACATTTAGAGATCTTCCTGTCAAAAAATGTACATATAACGGAGAAATGTTTTAATTTTTTCAGAATTACCATTTTCTGATAGGAATTGTTCTAGTGAAATAACAGTAAATGGATGAATGAGGACATCTGGCTAAAAGTGTAAACTTCTCTGGGCTAATGAAGTGTTGTGTTATAGTTGAATTTCTTGCTTTCTCAATTGTCTATACAGACAGCCTCTCAATAAGGCAGCAATCTGTTTGCCTCTGATTCTGAGATTATTTTGGTTCCCCAAGCTGATATTATCTATACAGGAAAGCAGTAATGAGGGTAACATGTTAATTGGAAGGCAACTCCTATTACTTAATCTGTTTCTGTAATAATTTTCAAGGGTGAAATTAGCAAAGGACTTGTTAGAACATTAGTTTGCATTTGCCTTCTAGCATTATTCAGGGAAATTTTCTGAAATAAACATTTTTTGTTTTCTTCAACTCCTTTGCCCTCAGAGACTTTTTAAGCATCATTTACATGCATTTTGAACAGAGTGAGATTAAATAGCAATTGTCTTACAAATCATGTAGTTAAACCACTTGGAATGAAGCTGAGATATTTCTCTAAACAAATCTTGAATCAGAAATCACAAGGATATCAGTCTGATATAAGGTGTTAAGCACACTGTGAATACCAACGGAAAAACTCAGTTGTGCTAAATGAAGCAGTATTTCATCCATTAAATAGTATTTTCTTCTTTTGCTTCTGCTATGCAGTATTCAGAAGACTTCGACAAAACTTTTATAGACGGGCGCTATACAAACTCATTATTTTCTAACACCTCGGCACAAGGAAGAGGGTAAATCTCTACCGATACACTTAGTGCTTCATGTCTTCACTTTTCTTCAATTTTGGAGATGTCTGCCAGTTGCTGTGTATTTTCTCCTTGGGTTTATCCCCTGCCTGTCATTTATATGCAAATTATGTGCGCCTGAACTGATAGGCTGCCGCAGTAGGTCAAGGATGAATAAAACAAGACTAGAAGAGTGGGGTTATAGCATTGCTGAGGGTTTTAGTGGCCATATTGGCAATTATGTGAAGAGTAACACATACAGGGAAATGAATCTTTAAAGGTCATTGTGTAGTTCTCACATGGAAACAAGTGCTCACCTGTATTAGATGTAAAGTTTTAAATCCTCTTCCTTGTTTTAAAACCGATCATTATAATTTCTCAGTTTCTCAGTTTAAAAAGTAAAGTCCTTGCTCCAAGTACAAGAATAATAAATATTTGAAAACTATGTACATGTGATATATCTGGGCTGCTGTAGCTTTTTCTTTTATCTTTTCGTTATTCAGCCCTTGATGAAAACCAGTGCATTCTCAGCCTTTCCACATAACCTAGAATACAGCTCTTTGTTTTGAGGCTTTGATCAGGTATCATACAGTCACACAGAGAAATACCTTTCAAATAACCTTCTCTCGAAGAGCTGATATAATTTCACTTTCCCATTCAAAGAAAACGGGCTGTATCTATGGGATATATCAGACGTTTTCCACTTGAGGTCTAAGCAAGTTCTGTACACACGTCACTGGATAAACACAAACGTTTTCCCTACCACAAAGGGAGTCACAAGTAGAAGATAAATGTAAACCTGGCACAGAGCTGATTACCGCTTTTCAAAAGGCAGATTAAAGCTACCAGCAAGAGGATTAACAGTAACAGGAAAGCAGCTGGAAGAAATCAAGAATCCAGTTTATCACGTGCAGCAGCACGTGTATTTTGTTACTTTTCCTCAGGCCAACCTTAGCAAGGGATGCAGTGCCTAACATCTAGCACTTGGTTGGCTAATTGGGGAAAGCAGCCTGTAAGAGTTAATGGATTTTGCGTAGCAACTACATGGAGAATATAAAAGACATTTGTAACCACCTGAGAAAAATTTTCTCCTCCAGATAAATTCCTATCCAAAAATCTGGTCTGTCAGCCTTTTTCTTATTTTGTCTACTCTTAAACAAATACTTTTTCAAATGTAGATGCCTGATTTTTGGTAACTTAATCACTACTTCAGCTGCTAAATGAACCTGACTTATTTGCTATTTTATTTTTTTTATCTCCTTTGTTGGAAATTAATTATCTTTTTTACCATCTGTTGTGTAAGGGCACCTTGTCTCACTATACAGGCAATAAAATGCATATGGTCCTGCTGTATTGCAGACATCAAAACAGGATGATGTGTTAGATCTTTTAAATGCTCAAGGAGAAATCTGTATATCCCTGTGTACCTTGCCCAAAACATTGGTCTCAAATCTTGCCAGATTAGTCTCTGATGTTTCATTTAGATTTTCCTTCACTTACCTGCATCTCCTTGCTTAGTGTCATCTTGGTCGGTCCTACCAACTTTCAAGACTCCCCATGGTAGCTGTCGTGCTTACCGCAGAGAAGTTAAACAACCACTGGTTATTCAACCAGTTGTAAAGAAAGTGTTAAAAATAGCAATGGACCTACCTGATCTCCCCAAATACAGCTCCTGCTCTGAGTGTAACCAGGGCTTTTGTACCATCAGGGCCTCCAAGGACTTGAACTTCACCCTGTTTAATGATGTACATCTCTCTGCCAATCTCCCCCTGGGCACACAAACACATAAAGATCCCATGTTTTAGCAAGGCAGTGGTTTTTTGTTAGAATAATCTGACAAACTGTTATTTCAATGTCTTTCCACTTTCTCATAAACAGATTTACCGGTATTATGGAGAAAGAAATGTTTGTGCTGCTTTTCCTAGCACTGAGCACAAGCACAAGGACTGGCTTTGGCAGATCTAGTTGTGATGTGAAACAATATTTGAACAGGAGTACGACCATCTAGGCCAGCTTGGAAGAAGAAGACTAGAGAATAATCAGGATTGTAGCAGTCATTTCTATCAACTGTTCTGGTGGAAACTAAAGTACTTCAGCTGTCTATTTAATAACAGAGAAATGCAAAAAAGCCTATGCTTCATGGTCTAAAAAGCTTCAGTTTTTACACTATAATTTCTAGTCACCATTTAGCTAATTAGAAGGAAAATAAGAAAAATAATCATTCAAAACTTTGTCTACTTTTATGTAATCATTGAATACTTTAAGAGATTATTACTTTATTTATTATGCTTTGTATGATCTACTAGGATTCAAAGCGTGACATCAGTATACACATTAAAAAGCAGGCAACCTGGAGTAACATAAGGGACTTCACAAATGTGATTGTAACAGTTATCACAACATTTCAATAAGACAGGCAAAGATTTTTTTTCTGCTCATGCAGCTGGAGTAACTGAGGCAAAGCTGCAATTTTATCTTAAAAGTGAAAAGGCAACAGCAACAGTCAGAACTGAAAATGTAGGACTTGCACTTCCTATCCCTTCACTTGCACCTCCAAGCCTGCGTGTCGGAGCCGCCTTGGTAAAGTGCGAAGAGGCCAACATACACCCAAGGAGGAGGCAGTTCCAACAGAAACCTTTTATTCCCTACTACTTGTTACAGCATTAATAGGATTACTGTGGTCGTTGGCCACATAGTAGATGTATCCAAGTGAGTGGCCTTATAGCTCGAATCAAGCTGGAATAAAATAATACTTCAATTTCTTGTAATCCATGCTTTTTGAGAATAGTTTGTATTTGACTACAAGATCAAGAACTTGAAGCTGTTACTGTCATTTTGTTATCTCTGTTGAGATGAGTCCCAGCTGCAGTCTAAGATCCTTTCATGCTGTGCACTGTACAAGCAAACACATCAAATTATTCTTCCACCCTTCCTAGACAATGGTAATTCTGGGACTGGTCTTCGAAGGGATGCACCAGATCCTTCAGTTCATTCACAAATGTTTACCTTCCTACAGCGTGGAGTCAGTGGGACTAACTCAGCATTCAGGAAGAAGATCATATGCTTAACTCTTGGAGGGAGTGCTGTAGGGAGTGACATGGGATGCAGTGTATTTTCTACATTCTTGGATAACTCCACTTAAGAGTTTCTGGAGACACAAATGAAGCCCAGGCAAAGCATCATAGATTGAGATCTGCAGGCTGAATTCGTATGTATATAAGTATAAAAAAATTAAGCTTACTCCATTTTAAATTGTAAAACTTCATGATGTATCATTAGATAAGCCAGATTTACAGTAAGTACTTTCCCATATTACTGTTATTTTGGTTTTGATAATGTAATAAAGTCCATGTTGTCTTGTTCTAAGTTGAAACTTGAAAGCACATTTGTTATTATTACACAGAATACCTTAATTACTTTTATGCTATCTAATTCACTCAGGATTAATTTTATTTAAATGACACTGTTGACCCATATCTGAACTCTTTTTCTAAAAAGCATGCCATAATTATTATTTCGAAGAGACAGCAATGCTCACCTTTTTGCAGACAAAGTCACCAGGTAAATACACAATGGATTTCAACCTTAGCAGCATGTCGTATATCATCTGGGTATCACATCCCTGTTAAAATAGTTAGAATTGGTTGCTCTATTAATCCAGTAACACAAGTGATTATTAGTGTTTATACTGGGCAGCAAAACCCAACAACACATGAATGATCCAGCGATTCATAAGTGGAATGCAAACTGAAACTGTCGTAAGGATCAGCTTTTAGAGCAGAGAAAAGACTGAAAGAATTGTCGTTTTGGGTAGTTATAAAGTTCCCTTTAGGTTGAACATCTCTTAATTTTTTGCAAAGTAATCTTCTGTAGATCAAAATTTGTCGTGGAAGCTCAGTGAATGCTATGTTCGCAGCTTGATGGGTCTCTTATGCAATTTTTTTTTTTTTATTCATCCAGGGGGAAAAAAAAACCTCAGATCATGTCAAATATTGATATGAATCTGTGAACCCCATGTCTTCAGCAAAAGTGGTGGAAAACGTGAAGATATGTAATGTTTATACAGAGATATTACATGATTTTTTTGCAATTAACCTTACAAACCTATTAGTGTTAAGGTTACTGTACGTCGAGACTACTTCTAAAAATGTAGTGTCTCCTTGGTTTTGTTGTCAAAAATCCATTCTTAAGTACCACATTTAAATTGTGTCTCTGGAAAATTATCTTGGTACCAAAGAGAAAGCTCCTATACACAAAAAGTTACTAAGAAGTAGCTTCTGCTACATCAAAGTTATGTTGCCAAAACACCTAGCATTAGTGGTATCTCAGGCAGTGCTGGACGATACACAGCAAGGCAGGGTGAACAATATTAAAAATTACATTCTTCTGTGTCTGAATCTTGAGATTAGTTATACTCTGAAATCACAGTCTGACCAGTTTTAATATGTCTATACAACAGGACTGTGTCTTAATCTGATTTCCTTTGTTTTGTTTTTTTAATCTCTGCTTTGACAGAAAAAATTCAAAGGCAGGCACTTGGCTTTGTCCTGACATGTCTTCATTGCCTGAAATATTTCTTAGACCTGTTTTGCCTTGCATATTAACAAACATGTTCTTAAGTGTTGCAAGATGCACAAAACAAGGTTTCTGTCTCAGGAATACCACACATTTCTGCATTCTCCTGTAAAACTACTTGCTTTGAATAAGTCAACTTTATTGACAATGGCAAAGTTCACATCTATTGCAATGGCTAATTGCATTTTGGTGGGCATCTGCTCCAGTAATTCTGATTCATCTGCAAAAGAACAAAAAAAGCAAACTCTGTTAGTTAGAATGTATAAAGGAAGAATGGAAGAATGTCCATAAAAATGAGCATTGTACAGAAAAATAACTTAGTGGAGCTATTCTAGAGTTCATGAGTTCAAATGAGGAAGCTGCTAATATGCTTTTACTAAGATACCGTCTTTTGAGTTACATATCCTGTCTAAAGTTATAACCAGAACATTATTTAAATTAACAGAATTTGTGAAATAGTAAGAGTCATATTGCTTTGGAGTTTTTGTCTTTTCTAAAGTAAATTGAATGTCCTCCTTACTTCTCGCATGCAATTCAGAACAGAAGAAATGTGAATTTCACCTTATATCTCTATATATACAACCACTCTCCCTTGGAGGTGCTATGTAACTGGAATTGGAAAGCCTTACCCAGCATTCCCTGAGAGTCCCACGTGTATTCATACCAGGTTCGAACACGATTTTGAACCCCTTTTGGAATAGAGTAAGTGTTCATATAGGAGACAGTGTTGTCCATACAGGAACGGTAGTAGTTCTGGCCTGCTGTAGCTGCTCCAATTACATCTCTCATCTGCAAACATCAGTAGTTACTACGTATTTCAGTAGAAATAGTCTTGATTTAAATATATTGTCAACAACATATAAAAAGAATGCAACACTTGTTTGCAACATCACTGATTAATTTTACATTCAGCTTCATGTTTTGAATAGGTGCTTCATGTGCTCTTTCAGAAGAATTACAGACTTCATCTAGTTGTGTTGGAAAGTCTACATTTATGATTTTAAAGCAATCGTTTGTGAGTTTTTAGCTTGTTCATCTGTCTTATATTTTTGGACGTGGATGAAAAATATAGATAATGCTTTTCTTAAAAATCCATAATAAAGCTACCCTGCGTTTGGTGTGCAATGCAACTCAGAAGTGAAGCAAACTGGGCTAAATTTCTCTAATAAGATCCACTGGCACCACTGGAATAAAGATCCTGCCACTGTTTAAATAGTGAATTAAATCTAGAGAAGTTCTAAGAATGCGATTTGGGCTGAAAGTTGTTCTTGAAGATTTTAGTGCAGGAACATCATTTAACATTCCAACACAAATGTAATTTAGTTACTAGAAAGTGGACGAGTTAATGTTCATAGATATTCCTTCTTCAAAAGCGTAACTATGTAGGCATGTTTTTAGTCAAACAGCTTCTTATTGCAGTGGCCAAGGATTAGTATGCCAGTGAGCTGAATCCTGCTCTTCATTACAGAGGTGCAGTTGATTGAAGTAGGAATAATGATTTTTAGACAAGTGTGCTAAACTAGGAATAACTCCATATTTTTAAGAGCTCTTTGTAAACAGGAGTTTTAACAAATTGCAATGAAGGTGTTTGTGTTAAGATTTAAGGTTTGAATCTGCAAATGACTATGCAAGTTACAAAAACTAATCTGCAGAATCCTCTTCAGGAATGGTGCTTTCATTGACATACCAGTTTAGGAAAAAACTATAAATATGCAAACTCTGAAGGTTAATCCAATATACTTGAACTCAATAGTTCTCCAAAAGAAATATTTTGTATGAGCTACTTTGTTTTATTTTTTGTAATTCTTTTTTGTGGATGATTTTTAAATCCTATAGGCAAGAGCCTGTTTTGTGACGATTCTCGCACTTCGAAACAGCAAGACATGCAGTTTTTAGCTGTTTGATTGAACTTTTTGAATTCTGTATTCAAAACAAAAATTAAATTCAGTTTTCATCTTTTTTTTTTTAAGCAAAATTCTTCCAATAACAGACATGTACAAATCAAAAGGTCTGGAATATAAGAAGACACAGTCTTAAATAGGAACTATGGCATTTGTTTGTCTGTAGGCAAGGTATTTTAAAACCTATGGATGTAAAGCCCAAGTTTAACAGTTACAAGCAAGAAATATTTCGGTTATATTCATTTGGAAATACAACTGATTTGCTGCACTATGGGCTTTTTCTTTTTTTCCTCCTGCCAAATGAGAATGAAGAGAAACAGAAAACACTTGATCTTCAGGTTAACATCTATATTGTAATTTATGGAAGAGAGCAGAACACAAGTTTGACAAAAATCATGGGATTTGCATTAATAGCATTCTATTGGCAGTAGCATCAAGCATGACTTCTTCAATAATTTGTACATGTTAATATCATGCCCACAAGTATAATTTTTATATCAGATTTAGTGGTATAGTGTGAATGTTAAGGACCTGTCTTCTTGGCTGTGAGGAAGAAAAAAGGAATTATACACAGTTTCAAGAATCATTCACATCTTGCAGATTCTTGGCTTTAAATCAGCTTGTGCGCAAAAGGGCTACAAAACTGGGAACTGATTAAATACATGTATTTGTCAGGAGAATTAGCACAGACGACAGTTAAATAGAGGGACATCCAGATGGAACCTAAACTTTTTCCCAGAACTAAACTTCATTAAATAGCATATATTATCACTACATTACAGTAATTTGAACTAATCTGGTTACTGATTTCTTTATGTACCTGTCCAATTAAGCTGGAGAAGACAAAGACACCCAAGAAAAAATTCAGGAGTTGAAAAATTATCTCAAACAGGGTTTGTGGTTCTGGAAGGCCACCGATAGTGATTAAAGTACGAACTGCCCAGTAGTAACACCTCAGATACCTGTGGATACAGACATGATTTTTGTTATTGGCTATAGGTACTTATGTGATTGATTAAAGTTAAGCATTTACCTTCCTGATTTGGGCCTTTCAGTGATGCCTTTCAGTCCAAAAGACCTTCACTATTTTTTATAAAGGGTTACGATTGTACAAATGATACAGTTATGTGAATCATACTGATTTGAATGTTCTCAACTGACAGCAAAGTAAGAATATACGGGAAATGCAATGGTTACTTACTGTTCTCCAGTAACTCTGTGCAGCATTACAGTAGACTTCTGTAACAAATGGCCAGGGTGGACTTTACAGCGTTAGAGTGCTACCAGTGAAGATGCCATCGTGTTAAAAGCAGCGTAAAAGTTAGAGACTTTGCAGAGTTTATCTGTAACATATTAGATGCACACACATCTGAAGCTCTCTTCCATGGATTCACTTGATGACACCAGTGTGAAGTCTTATGGTGGGCCCAACAAATGTAGTGCTGTCTTTGTCATGCCCGCTCATTTTCCTACCTCTAACCACATTGGTCTTCCTCCCACTCTGTCTCAGCACCCTTCGTTGGCTCTGCCTCCTGGGTTATGTCAAACAAAAGTTACAGGTTTTCACAATCTGCATGTTAATCCAGCTTCTCCAAACCACTTCACTTATTCTGCACTGAAGGGTTGAATCCTGCATTAACTTCTCTTAGTGGCAGGCTTCCACTACCCCTTCTGCCACCTTAACAAACATTGTCTTGCCTTCTTCATTACTTTCCCTCATGCTTGGGAAGACCTGTCTGTCAATGGCTACAAAACCACCTTGTTAACACCCTTGAAGACTTTTCTCAGAACTCTCTTGATCTAGAAGCCAAACATAGCAGTGAGCAGTAGTCAGTCACTAAGACTCTTCTTCAACATGTGGCTTATATGGACTCCTTCCCCGTATACACCTGCTGTTTCTTACTTCTCATACCTGAACCGTGAGCTCTTTGGCCAAATAATTGTGGTTCTGTCTGTACAGCCTGCTTTGCACACCCTTGTGCATGACAGAATACATTGCATTCAAGCCGTGTATTTCTATTAGGATGATAGCACAAGTATATCAAAATGACAAAGGACCTGTACAGAATTTTCATAGAATCATAGGTTGGAAAAGACCTCTAAGATCATCAAGTCCAAACATTTTGTGTTATTTTTTGAGGACAGTTGTAGTAACTCTCTTTCATATATATATGAAGCGCCTTCACATCTCTAAGCTTCTGTCTTAAATTTTATTCTAGAACATGACAGCACTAGTAATGTAGCATCCCCCATCCTGTGCAGCGGGGATGAACTAGTTCAAATCATTGTCCTGAATGTGCTATCATTTCTTTCTATTTGAGCTAATAAGTAATTGGTTTAGGAGCATTTTCAAAGGCCCCCTATTAATCAGAATTTGACTCCTAAGTCTCTGTACAATCAGATTTCAGGTTCTCTAATGATTAGGAAAGGAAGTCCATTTTCCTTATTTGTACAATGAGATTTTTCATGATTTAATCAGTGACTATTACTTCTGAAGCAATAAAGATTCCTTCTATTTGTTGAATTTTATTGAGTTTGACATAAAAAAAAACCCAAAGAAAAAATTTGGAGATATTTGTTTTGAAATAGAGAGTCTTGCATGCAGCTTCTTATACCCTGAATCTGAGGCCGTGAGATCTGCTTGCACACTTCAGATGTACATTTTTATTTGGTGGCCTCCACTTAAAAGCTCTTCTTTTACTAAGGTATGAACTCCACTCCTATTAATAAATGGTCCATGTAACAATACAATTAGAGGGTCAGTTTTGTGCAAATATGAGAAAATAAATTCACAATAGTGATCAATTCCAATGAGGGTTTTTATTTAAATCACTCAAATGTGTTTCAAAGCCTTTCACCTAAATTGTCAGGCTTTACCAAGCAATCAATTTTTGTTTTTCATTACAAAGTCACTTTTTTCTTTGTTCAATGATCACTTTTACCATAATTTTCTAGTTTTTTATTTTAAAATCCAGAACCGGCTGTTTTCATTCAGAGTCCTTAAATCAAAAAATTCATTTCAGATCTGCCATCATATCATTTTTCCTTGTTAGGGGTGCAAAACGAACAGCTGGATTACACCACTATTATATTCTCACTTGGATTCAAAAAAATCATCATCTATGCATGCTTCCAGCAAAGTATGTACAAGTGTCCACTTT
The DNA here is from genome assembly GCF_030867145.1 of Opisthocomus hoazin. Classification (NCBI taxonomy): domain Eukaryota; kingdom Metazoa; phylum Chordata; class Aves; order Opisthocomiformes; family Opisthocomidae; genus Opisthocomus; species Opisthocomus hoazin. The sequence continues at coordinate 31,824,888 of NC_134416.1, read as the reverse complement.
CTCTTAGACTTCTGTAACAGAAATAAATAGTAAGAAAAAGCCTCAGATGTTTTGCAAGAATTGCAGATTTAAGCATAAAATGATATCTCTAGCTTGTCTGAGGGGAATTATAATAGAAAGCATATTAATATCATCTTCATTTGCACTAACTGAGAATGCTGTAGTGCTTGAAACATATATAATTTATGAATATAAAAGTAATTTACATTACCTCTGTGCTAGTTACTATAGGAAGTGAAAGTAATTAGGCAACTCCCTCACCTCTTGGATGCCAAGATTTCTAAGTGCACCATGACAGACAATATAATCTTAATTCTGGGAATGTCTACAAAGAATGAAAGCAGCTCCTCAGAGCAATTCAGGGGTCGCCTTCTTTGCAGTGTTGTGTATCCAAAATGTGAGAGATTTCTTTCTGATCTGCCCACCCTTTTCTGAAGATGTAGTTAATACATAATATTTTTCAGTAATTTTATTTCAAAAGAAGCTTTCTACTGGCAAAGTCACATGATATTCACTATCTCTTAGGCACAGGTTTTATATTTTCTCCATTTGTGCAATTTATTGTTTTTATTTTAGTCTGAAATGAAAGGTACACAGTGGAAATATAAAGCAGCTTTCTTCCCTAAGAAGGGGAGAAATGAGATTGTAAATTTTGTTTAAGGAGAGCCAGAAAAAACAGACTCCTATTTCAACTGTATTAGCAGCTCTGCTTCCTACTAGCTAGTGTCTGGAAACCATCATTGCTCACCATACGGCTTGCTAGCCTGCTATAAAATTACAGTTAGAAGGAAACAACATGAGACAAGAAAGGGATTTTCCCTCTGCACAACATAGAGAGTGTGTTTATCCTTCAGGCAATCAAACTACTAGATTTTTCCCTAAAATAACTCCTAGGTAGAAAAACATTCAGAAACACTGCAAATAAGATACTTTGTAATATTATGCCAATAGACATATCTCATTCATAAAACTCCATTTCAAAGTATGCTAAACTTCTTACATGGTTTTGGTTCCTACAGATAAATCAAATCTTTGTGCATGTGGCTATCAAATTTTAAGGTGGTACTCACATATTCATGTCGGCCCAGTGAAGCGTGATTTTGGGGCTAGCACATCTGACTCCTCTCAGATTACCACCAGGATGGGTTTAAGCAGAGTAAAGAAGAGGCCTTTATTATTGGGTACTCTAATGACCTCCTTCTTGGTACCTCTTCTTCCTGACTTATTCATCAGGTGGCTGTGGGTATGATGATCTCAGACAGGACTGTGCAAACTACAAAGCTTTTATCTAAAAAGTATGGCTGCAAGTAGTAGGTCTGAAAGCGTGAAGTCTGACATACTTGGGTTGGGCTGCACATTCACAGATTGTCTGGAGGCACAGAACTGCTTCTGTACAGGAAGCACTGCGAGGGGACACATCAGACCTGTTGCAAGCGCGATGTATAGCTGATACCCAGGAGACACCTTTTGAGATATGCCAGTCTTACTGTACATTGGGCAATGCATACGAAAGAAGTAGAGCTGTTCTAGACAAGTACAGTGATCATTTTCTGGGACTTCCAGATATCCACTAAGTCTGTGTCCGGAGTGGGAAAGCAGCAAGCTATACAGAAACATCATTAGGATGCAAATAGGTGTTTTGATTAATAAATATGACAGAGAATTTTGCAGACTACTTGTGGATGATTTGCAAACAACAGAAGAAATATACCATGAGCAAAGTGGAATGATTTGTTTTGCCTAAATTTAATGATGACCTGGGGGGTTTGCATCGGAATTTCAGCTCCCTAGTTTTAGCTTCCATTATAGGCAGTGCTGAAAGAGCACAGATGCTTCCATGGAACAATTCAGAACAACATTATATTCCTGCCTTGAATCGCTTTCTAGAGGATTTGGCCATTTTCCTGAGGAATTAGGGAGACCAATCTCTTACTTAGGTCGTTAAATTAGATTGCAAATAAACACATATAGTTCAAATTGTTCACTTAGCTATGATTAAGAGACCTGTTCAATATCCTGCTGCCATGGTTACATAGGCTCTACACTACGGTCTTGCATCAGGGATAACATCCTTCTTCATTAGGAGAGACTGAGGTCTGTCTGCTTAATTACACCAAGCTCATCAGTGCAGTTTTAATGCTGGGAACACCTTGTGTGCCCAATTTGGGTGCATTTCAAGGGGGTAAAGTTGACCGCCTTTTGCACCTCAGGTCATAGGCTTTGACTGAAGGCTGCAATGCCAAAGACCTCAAATCTTGTTGGAATGGCACTACCACTTTAGAGTATGGACATGAGCTAGAAAAGAATACAGCTAGCAGAAATTTGCAAGAAGAGCTACTTTGAAAATTTTGCTTGTGGTTTGAGTGCTGTGTACAGCTGTTTGTCATAAACTGAAGTTCATCAGTTAGTATGCCTTCTCAGGAACATATGTAACCAAATTGATAAGAGAAGCCATTGTCTGTGTACTGGTTTTAGCCTGGAAAGGAAAAAAAAAAAAGATCCTAGGAGTTTTGATATTTTTAAGAACAGTTTTGGCCATAGCTATCAACATTTTACAGACCCAGCAGGGATGCTGCATAAAACATTCATGCCACCAAATCATTGCCAGATCATTTGCTTTGCATCAGTGTAATCTGAGCCCACTAGAATTTTGATTTATTTGTCAAACTGCTTACTGTCATTTTTTTAGTTAGCTAAGAAGCTATGTTTGTCTTATCTTCTTTCTGAATCTGTTCCCATTCTATGTGAGACCAAAGACTTATTTTGATTGGCAACTCTGTCTGCTGTGTGAAAGCAAATTATATCTGCACTCTTGTGCCATAATGTGTACTGCAGCTCTGGTCACTTTTTCTGACAGATTTTTCTCAGATTGTTCTTAATTGCTGCTTTCCAGAGAAATAAATATACCTAGAAGTATCTTGTCTGATATGTCTAAATTCACTTTGCATCTCCAATAAGAACTCCTGTTCACACAATGCCTCCCTGTCAAAAATCCCAAAACATTCGACAATCAGATAATATGTCATGCCTGATTCTCTAAGGCGATGACTATCCCATATAGAAGGCGTTTGCTGTTAGTGGGATACCAAGCTAGACTTTATGGAATGCAGCTCAACAAGGGATACTCTGTGGGGTTCCATGTACATGGGACCGTATAATCCAGTATGAGTTAGATACAGGCAAAAGAATAAAGTCATACATTCACCAGCCAATGCCAAGACGAAGTAGATTAATGGCTTAATGATGCTTAAATGGATGTGTTTTAATACGTATTTTATTTCAGCATCTCAGTTTAATGCAGACCTTGAACAATCAGTTGATTATTATTGTTTTCTTTATAAAAAATTCTGCCCTAAATCCCGTGTGATTTCAGCGTGACATCATTTGAGAAGTGCTTTTGTCTCCTCATGGAAAAAATATCCCCAAATATTAAAAAACCTGACTGTTGCCTCTGAGCACAACTGCATTGTCTGTGATCAAGCTAGAAAAGAATTTCTACTGATTGTTTCCCTGAGTGAATGTAAAATTTTCTTGTCTGTGAAAAACAGGAAGACTTTCTTGCCTGTTCTTTAGGCTGTTCTGAAGAAATATTAAAACCTTGAAGACTAAGTGCTCTACTTTCAGAGTTTTCGGGTTGCGCAGTCTTATTTTTTAATTATGAGGCAAGTATTCCCAAGAATGACATTAACAGAAATAGCTATAACGGAAATTTGTTCTACATTTTCTTGTCAGATTTCTGAAAGCCTTGATCCTGCAAATAAGTACCTGTGAATAACTTCACTTACTTAACTGTTTCCACAGAGGTCCAGGAGCCTGCTTGCACATGTCTGACTGCAGTACTCCAGCTGTGTAGTTTAGTGATGTGTGGAAACTTCAGCCATGTCATTTTTTTGAGAGAGAACCCTAATGATAATGACTCAATTCCGCTTTACACAAAGTGTAAAGGCTATTTTGTTACCGTTCAAGATAGCGACTTCACACAAAACTCGTGAAGTCTGACAAAATTACAAGCAAGAGGAGCATGTTTCCAAGTGAATTGTGAAAAGTCATTTAAAGGGTGATTTATGACAGCAGTAATACATTATATGCAGTTTTGCAAAGAATGTAATTAATGAATAAATTGAGCTTCTGTAACTTTAACTAAATTATGGCCTTTGAAAGAAATGAATGTTCATACATCTGAACCTACTAGATATGTTTTTATATAACTACGCACAAAATATAATATGATTTTGCTGTTTTCTCTTGTTCCCTCTCCCTCATCTTAAAGACTGTGTCTTACCTGGCACCCAGCTGTTGCTGTCACAAGGAGTTTGTGGAAAAGTGTGTCAATGTCCATTTCTCACACTGGAGACACTCTGCCACAAGTTTAAGTATGACCTTCTCAAAAGATTTGAGAAAATGGGTGGAATGTTTTCAGACCAATCACCATGGTGTTTAGAGGGACTAAACTTTAGCATTTTAATGACACAATGCCGTGTGGCAGAAAAAAAATCCGTGCCTCTGATTCCTTTGAGGGAATGTTCTGCAATCCGTCCAACAGTTCGCATGTGCATATGCAATCAGTAAGTTTAATTTATGACCCTTGTTGCTTTCTAATGTTTAATTAAGATACAGCTTAACACTGACTCATAAACCTATAAAAGCTGAAAGTGGTGAACTGCTTATTCACTGCACCTGTGCTTCAAATACGTGTTAGTAATGAAAGCTGCTAATCAGCAGTCATGGTACTAAAAGTTTGCTATCCTAGCACTTGTAAAGTAAGGGCATACCCTGCAAGCAAAGGCATGGGAAAAGGAGGGGGATGCAGAAAGCAGCAAAATAACAAAAATGTCTTGCAAGAGAAAAGGACTTACATGTTTCCTTTGCCATCGTATACCCATCTAGTGCTGCCAAGTCCTTCATAGTCTGAAGCCCAATAATACAGGCATGCATTAAGGTGCAAGATAAACAGCAAGTATCCAGTTGTTCGAATGACCCTGTAAAAGTCAACAGATTCCTGTAAAGCAACTTATTTTTCCTTCCTTTTAATATGGAACCCACTGCTATTTTGGATAAACAGTGCTTATATTGAGCATCCACTAAGCAGTTCCCCACCTGTACTGACTCTGTGGAAAAAATAGCTGGCAGTAACCTGTCCAAGGTCAAATAAATATCTTCCCTAGAATACTTGACACAGAGTAATTTTTAAATTACGGTTCCCTAAGGACTTTATAATCCACTTCTTTAATTGACTATGAATATGTACAGAGATTTGAAGCTGTATTAATGAGGCTAGAGGGTTAATGTGTTTGCCAGACTGTTCAAGATAGACTCTAAACTTGTGAACCAAAGCCAAGAAATGTCTGAGGTCAGAAATTAACTCCTTTATAAAAAGCTGTGTTAGGAAGCCTGCAGTAGATCCACTCAAGAGTATGATTTAGTGACTACAGCAGGAGTTATACCATTCCTAATCCCCGTTCTTATGCTTATGGCCAGTTCTTTGAAGAACACCAATGATGAATTACTTAAGAACCGAGCAGCTTTCTGTTTAATGCAAGAATGATCTCATTGTTTATCCTCTGTTCAGTGCACGGGCCTCAAAAGAAAGATCTCCTGGATTTAGCTGTCAATTTTCAGACAGGCAAGGCATAAATAAGGAGGAAAAGTACAGGACTTGCCTAAACACAGAGAGGTTGGTACATACCAAGTTTATCTGCTACAGCTAGAATTCAATGCAGTTTGCAGTGCATAGTAACTGAGTGTATGTTTTTATGAAAATTTAGGTATTTTTTTTCTACCACAGAACTCAGCAACGCACTGATGGGAAAGCCTATAGATAATAAAGTGTCAATACTGTTAACACTATGTATGCTGAGCAATATTGAAGTTCATGTGCTCTACCATTGTTTTTCTCCACATCTTCAGCAGGATTTAAAATTGCATTTTATTTATGAAGAATGCTCTGTTTCACACATTTCAGGTTTCTGGTCCCTTAAGAATATGAGGTAGAAAATGGATTCAATTTGCAATATTTACATTCTGCAGTTTATATTCTGCAAGTGATTTAATACTGGAAAATGTAAGTGGGCCTGTGATCAGGATGACACAAGCATCAACACACAGTCATGGCACTTGACCAGTACCATGCTACGAAACTGTCTAAATTAAAAAGGCAGAACAACTTTGCAGAGTAACTGTCTCTATCTTTCCAGCTACTTCATACATTTTACAGGACCAGTGAGATCTTGCTGTGTGCCTCTCAGCATTTCTGAATGAGCACCTGCTCTGTTTTTTGACACACAAATCAACATCACAGCCTTCAAAGTCAGGGTATTTTGTAGATATACACATCTCGTTCCCAAATTGCCCTTTAAACAACCACTTCCCATTCCATACTTTTACATGGTGTGAAACTGTATCCCTTGCAAAATTGCCTATTTGGGTGAAAATGGGTTTGCTAATTTGTTTCCATTTCCTTGAAAGCCATATACATACACTACATTACAGTTACATGCAAGCTAATTACTTAGTTCAAAACCATCTCTATTAACAATCCATATCTCCCAGTACTCATTGCAAATATTGTAGGAGATACAGAAAAGTCGTTGAAAAACAAAGGAAGTAATATAGAAAATAATTAATTTATTTTTAAAGTTTTCAACATTGGAAAAATTTAAAAATGTAATCAAGAGATATGAAAACTCATTCTTTTTAATGAGATCAGAAATTGGAGAAGATAGGGAGGTAGTGATTCAGAAAATGAAAAGCAAATTCTTCCTCTTGTGGAAACTGGGACAAGCCTTCTCTTGTACCAAGAAGAATTTAAAAGAATTAAAGAAACCCAAACCAAAAAAGACTCTTCAATAAATGGAAGGAGAGGGCAACATTAGAATAAGCTTTGTGGAGGTCAGCATCTCAAAAATGCTTTAGCAGATCTTTCAAACTTCAGATTTTTTTTTTTTTTATTTTTCAGGTACAGTAAAATATGAAACAGATGATGTTTCAAATGCCTTTTCAAATTAACTAGTTTCTAAATCACATAAAATACCTCATTTGCAATGCATAAATACCAAGTCTACCATTTCTGTGCAATAATCTCTGAAACAGAAAAAGATGGTAAACAACATTATTTCTGCTTAATTGTATTTCTGCTGCAGCAGCACATAGGAACCATACATGCTCCAAAACTGGGGCAGGGGGAAAAAAATAGTCACTATAGGAATTGCACAGGATGAACTACGGCTGATGGCACAGACAGTAGGCAGTAACAATGGTGGCACAGTAGAGTTCATCGAGCATCACTCACATTTACTGCTGAGGGGCCTGTGAAACTTGCCATACCCGTGTGCACGGACTGCTTGAGTTGGTTCCAGTATTATTCTGCTTGAGTTGGTTCCAGTATTATTCCAGTCAATGCAGAAGGTGAGACTATAGTGCAGCGGGCAACAGTTATAATCACTGTTTGACATCTGTGCTGAATTGATTCTCATTCCAAGTCTAATCCATGTAGTGGAGGATCAAGTTTCTGTATATGCCAGTTTCATGGTGAGAGCGTATTTGAAGGATAATGTTGACACAAGCTTAAGCTCATGACTCTTATTAAATATAAATAAACAGCTACTGAGGCACTGCTATCAGGAACCTAAAGAAACCATTGTGTAGCTCTTTCACTAAAGAAACTGCTGATAATTCTGATCAGCTAAATTTTGTCATGATCCTCAGTTTGCTTAATGTTTTGCCTGAACCAGGCCAGCTGAGCTGAACTAGATTTTGTATGTGAGTGAAGCTTTACATTTAATATTTTAATAGTTACCATAAAGATAGATATTTAAAAAAAAGCTTAAATTGCACAGTTAAAGATGTATCATATTCCATCTGGTGCTTCACTGATAAGTCATGAAATCAAATGAAATCCATTCTATGCCAAGCTTTGCATGCTACAAGAGTTTAATAAGCACATACCTGTAGATGTATGCTTTGTCCAGGATAGCTTCCAAACGATCATTAAACTCAAAGAAGGTGTTATGCTGAATGGAAAACAAATGAAAGTAAACCAATCGCTATTCCTCACTGCACATTTTTTTAAAGATTTCTGGTGCACAGACATTAGTTCACATACACATTTTGAAAATAATGGATTTTTTGGTAGTCTGACTTTCTTTAAACGTTTAACTAAAAAGAGAATTGCAAAGCAAAGGTGAGAACTGAGTTAAACACTGTTTGGGATGTTAATCTGATTACAGAAATAATCTTGCTGTTCAGGTCAGACTGCTGCAGATAAATGACTTCTACTCCCTCGAACAAGAATAATTGCTTGGGCAACTTTGTCAGAGAGAATTACACATAAAAATCACTTTTTACTCCTTCTGAAATTCCAGTAATTCTCAGTAAATGGTCATATGTATCAACAACCATATACTACATAATACTGCATAGGAACAATTGCTGCTGTATTGAATTCCTCCTGTCAATTATTTGTAGTTTACCTTTAGTGATAGCCCTAAATATTCGCATGTCACTTTTTTCTTTATTTTTGTTCAGTACATGTCTGTTTGCCTAATATGAGGTAGTGTGTATCTTTTCGTTCTTTCATACTGTTTTGGTTCTGATTTGTGGAATTTTTAAGTTTTATTGAAAACTGAAATGAAGAGCACCCTCATTGTATTCTTAGAGTTCTTATTCCCTCTCCAACTTTAAATGAAAGCAAATTCTTTGTTGATATATTGCTTGTGTGAAGGGAAACTTGTTTAGCCACAGAGTGGCCTGCTAGGTACCATGAAATGCAGGGAGAGGGCTGCTCTCTAATCCCTCCTCATCCCCTTCATTGCACATCTCCAGATGTCTTTGGTCTCGATAACAGAAGTGGGTTTATGCTTGTTAAATATTCTGTGTATAGTTTATGTTGTCCTTAAAATTCCCTCCCTTGCTTTTAAGCATCTGACATTAGTAACAGAAGGGTAAAATACATTGGCATTCATTAGTGATCTTAATTTTTTTTTACTTTGTAAAGTAAATCTAATTTAAATAATGGATACTAACCATCTTTAATCATTAAATACCTTTGAAAGTAGGAAATAATAAAGGAAGAAGAAAAATAAGACAATAAGGGCTTCATTTGGCTAGATTATATCTTGTATTTTCTGTTGTTTTTTTTACTATTGTTGTAGCTTATCTTGAAGATTTTTTCCAGTTTCTAAATTTCATATTCCTAAATATTACAAATTGGGCTGTAAAAGCATTTATGTGTGGTTAGCTATCCATCACTAACACAGATCTTACCTTTAGCATCCTATTTGCTCTAAAAGCTGGGTTAAATCCGAAGAAGAAGTACAAAACTTCAAACGGCAATACTGATATCACATCGAGCTGTTGAAGAGCATAGAGGTCAATTTAAACTTCACAATAATCACAATGCATTTACTTGCTGTCAAAAACCTACTTAGATTGAATCATGATTGAATATAATATTTGAACATTCAGCCTGCTAAGCCCATAACTTCCAAAGTACTGGCAGGCAAGATTATCTCTTTGAAAACACCAACAGCTTCGCTCTGCCCTGCTTTTAACTCCCCTGTGCCTGAGGTTTTCATCTGTTTCATGGGGATTATTAACAGTATCTCAGATATTTGAATACTAATGCATTCTGTTATTTCAATTGCGGTTCTGACAAGACTAAGAGGGTAGGCTTGTGGCTGGTGAGTGGAGATGGGGACAGCTCTCCACAAGCAATTCTTAGCAATTCTACAGCTGGTAAAACCAGGCTGCCTAAAGCAATCTGGGGGAACACGATGAATTAGACTCCTTACTTGCAACCTGCAGAAGCTATGTGTGCCGAACAACACATTCATCACAGGATGACAGATTTGGATTTTTTTTTAAATAGATATTGTCTTTTGTTATATTTGTATGCTTGTCCTTCCCATATCACTAAGATTTTCAATATTTCCCTGCAGTGCATCAGCTGTGTGATTTCTCTTCTTATCTGCCTAATTTTTTCTTTCCAAGAATTCTGTGGAGAGTAGGAATACTATTGCAAACTTGGCTTTGCCTTTTTAATGATCTTGTGATGCCTTGCTCTGTTGCTGACATAATTTTGGAAAAAATGAGGGATGTGGAACTGTAGACTTCATCTCACTGTAATCAGAAATGGCTTTGCCTTGAGAACCATATCTTCTGTTGGCAGCAGCTAGCCTGCAGCACTGACTTTTATTCCATGCAAGTAAGATGCAGTTAATACCTGAACCCGGTGAAAAAAGAAACCATACCAAATAAATGATTGAGGACAAACAGCCTTTTATGGCCTCTCTCCATCTCTCAGACACATGTCTAAGAGGAGGCAAAATTTAGTCAGAAGTGCTTTGATTTCAGTAACTGTTAATTAGTACTTAAACATATGACAAATTCCCAGATTATATCTATACCTTGTATGTGGTGAGAACACTAAAGTCTCATTAGTTTCTGCAGAAATCAAGAGCACTAACCTTACTGCAAGTGTGAGCTTAAAATAAAACCATACATATCGACTTAGTTCTTTTGCTGTATGTTTGATTCTGTCCAGCTCACTTACCTGTACAGTGTATGTCCTGCACTTTTGGATAGCTTAACCTCAAGTGTATAAGTAGTGATACCACAGTTCCTGAGACTTTAACTCTTAAACAAGGCAGGTGCAAAAGTATTAACAGCAGAGGAGGGGGGCAATAACTGAGATTTCAGAGGTGTGGGCTCAGTGTCACAGAGCTGTATGAGTATCAGGAATTCAACAGACTATATATCCTCTGTCGGCAAAAACAATATTTAAGAACGAAAAATTTTCCTAAATCAAATGCATCTTAGCTTTTGCAAAGTGCAACGAGCATCAAAAATGTTAGTCTGAATTTTTGTTTACTTGTGTGAGTGATGACTTTTTCAGTACCACACATATGAGTTCACTGACAAAATTCCCTGCTGTAGGCAAACATGCTTCAGCAAGGGGGTTGGACCAGGTGATCTCCAGAGGTCCCTTCCAACCACTACCATTCTGTGATTCTGTGAACACAGTTAGCATCTAACTTCAAGACTCCTTATTTCATTTAATGAATCTCTGGCAAACTGTGACTTTGTCTTTCAGTGTGTGCAGGGATGATGTCGCACAAATCCATCAAACCAGAGAATTTTATTAATTCTATTTTATTAATTTATTGTTATTCATAATTATTTTTTTATAATTACATATATAATTATTCTGTTTTGCAATTAAACACTGTTTACGAAGAAGACAGTCTTCAGCTGGTGAGCACTGACATGCCATCAAGCCAATGCTTTCTGGTGATGTTCTTAAACCAACACTGATCTTCAGTGAATGACAAAAATCTTGTGAAATCCTACAGCCAGAACTTCAATATTAACATCAGTAATGCAGCATCTGCTTACCCGAAACTTCATAGAACTGTAGTAGAATTTCTTCATTTCCACTCTGTCTGACTACAGCGACAACAAAAGGAGAAAAAGACATCATCAAGAACAGAATGTCAAAAATGAGCCTCTGCTACTTGACAGTAATAGTAGTTCTCTTCTGATAGTAGGGATGATGACAGTTATATTAATGATCATCTAATAGCATGAATGGAGAAATATCTGTAGGAAGAAGTAGTACTTTTATTAGACCAGATTTTATTAGACCTACTTGAAAAAAATCAGTTTTGGGGTTTGTCTGATCTTTTGCAAGTCTGGCTGTTGGTCTAGCAAAATACATTATGTTTTTCTCAAATCTTCCCTCTCAAGACATCTGTACCAGTTGGTGCTTGACCCAAATCCCTTCAATTTCAGGGCCAAAAATTCTGTTTCACTTCAGTAGTTCCAAGAAAAATGCAAAGAACATTTCTGATGGTGCAGAACAAAATTAGGTCTTTGAAAGTTAGCATTACTATGCTAGTGTTATTAGCATTATAATAATCAACATTGCATTCATTAGTAATGATAATGATTAGCAATTTATTTTTAAATTGCTCTCCATGGGAACTGATGTTAATGCCTTAATAAGGAGGGGTAATCACAACGGTCTAAAGAAATGTACCTATTATTACACTTTCTGTATTTATACCAGAGACAATTTAAAAATAGCTTTAAAATCCTAAGGATATTTCCATGCCAATTTTTCACTATTACCAGTTTAAGCACTAGACTAAATGCAGAAGATCAGGCAGTAGATGATCTCTTCAAGTACTAAAATCTATGAATTGTAGAAACAGCTTCAAGGGAAATACAAGGCAAGCTTCCTACTTCAGAGTTTTAACCTTGTTCATAAAACTTGAGTTTTGTAGGATTTAGGCAAGCTTGTCAGTTATTGAACGTCTTGACATGGAAAAATACATTACACTGCATTGCATTTAATATCTATTCAAACTATATTTGCACAGTTTTATCTGAGATTCATCTGTAAAGGTATTGTTAATATCTTGTATGCACAATGTGTAAAATTTTATGTAAAAGCACTGAACTAAAGCTAGTTCCAAATTACATTTGAGGATATATAATTTTGAATTTTCTGTCTGTTGGACAAACTTTCTGCATTAGTTTTTTTTCTGTAAGAAGTTAAAGAATCAGCAGTAGGGAAGATTTTAAAGAAAAGTTAATGTTCTAGATGCCCTTTTGACATATTAAGGGCAAGATTTTACCTTTTTTCAGATACTTCCTTAGAGTGTTATTTTGCATTTTTCTGTAAAAAGATAACACAAAAGTAGTAGCAAGAAGCAAAACTGAATGTAAATATTTTTCCAAAATAAAATATCTCAAATAAATTATTTTCGAAGCATCCTGAAATTACAGGGATTTGGTCTTATTTTGGCAAGAATCCCACAACCTCACAATCTGTAACAAAACACATACCCTGTTCAGCCCTAGCAGAATATGCACTGTCTTCAGCTATGATTCCTGCACAAGGTGAATAAAAAGCTGAAAGATTCACACAAATGTACAAACACATGCATACATGTATGAGTCCATTGTCATATAATCACTGGTTCCAGTGAAGCTGCACAAATTTACTCCTGGTAAGCAAGAGTTTTATGCCTGTTCCGATTGCTCTTTTTAAGAATGTAGACAATGGATATGTTTCCTTCTTCCAAAATTGGATCATAGAATTGTAGAGTCATAGAATCATAGGTTGGAGAAGACGTCTAAGATCATGGAGCCCAACCATCCGCCCAACAATACCATGCCTACTAAACCATATCCTGAAGTGTCACATCTACACATTTTTTTAAACACCTCCAGGGATGGGGACTCAACCACCTCCCTGGGCAGCCTATTCCAATGCCTGACCACTCTTTCAGTAAAGAAATATTTCCTATTATCTAATCTAAACCTCCCCTGACGCAACTTGAGGCCATTGCCTCTCGTCCTATCGCTAGTTACCTGGGAGAAGAGACCAACACCTGCCTCACTACAACCGCCTTTCAGGTAGTTGTAGAGAGCAATAAGGTCCCCCCTCAGCCTCCTCTTCTCCAGACAGAACAGCCCCAGCTCCCTCAGTCGCTCGTCATAAGACTTGTTCTCTAGACCCTTCACCAGCCTCATTGCCCTTCTTTGGACACGTTCCAGCAACTCAGTGTCCTTCCTGTAGTGATGGGCCCAAACCTGAACACAATACTCCAGGTGCAGCCTCACCAGTGATGAGTACAAGGGCACGATCACCTCCTTACTACTGCTGGCCACAGTATTTCTGATACAAGCCAGGATTCTGTTGGCCTTCTTGGCCACCTGGGCACACTGCTGGCTCACATTCAGCCAGCTATCGACCAACACCCCCAGGTCCTTTTCTGCCAGGCAGCTTACCAGCCATTCTTGCCTAAGCCTGTAGCATTACATGGGGTTGTCGTGACTGAAGTGCAGGACCTGGCATTTGGCCTTGTGGAACCTCATACAGTTGGCCTTGGCCTATTGATCCAGCCTCTCAAGACCCCTCTGCAGAGCCTTCCTAACCTCGAGCAGATTAGGACTCCCACCCAACTTGGTATCATCTGCAAACTTATTGAGGGAGCACTCAATCCCCTCATCCAGATCTTTGATGAAGATGTTAAACAAGATCAGACCAGACCGGAGCCCTGGGCAACACCGCTCGTGACCGGCCGCCAGCTGGGTTTAACTCCATTCACTACCCCTCTCTGTGCTCAGTCATTCAGCCAGTTCTTTATCCAGTTAAGAGTACACCTGTCCAAACCATGGGCAGCTAGTTTCTCCAGGAGCATACTGTGGGGAACAGTGTCAATAATAATAATAATGGAAAGTCAGTGAAGAAGAACATAGATATCCTTTGACAAATAAAAAAACTTACATAGATTTGACATAGCAGGAGAAAATGTGTCAAATTAGAGGGAATTTCTATAATATACCTTAACAGACAACTAATGTTCATGGAAATCCCACTTCCAATACTTACTATTATATCTCCACCTTTTAAAAATTGCACTCTGGGCTGGAAAATCAGTAAGTCGCACAGGTAGCAGATATCACAAATGATGTCTATGATAAACCAATATATTGTATTACTTGGGGTTTGATACGGAAACACGAAGCGAAGGGGAATAAACCAGCAATTCCAATTATAGGCAACTGTCACAAGCATGAGCCATGCTACGTAACGGCGATCTAAAAGAAAAAACATTGAATTTACAGGCATGAACTTAGAATGTTTTCTCATTCTTTTAGACACATTTATTCTACTGCAGTCTCTGGGAATATTTCTGCCCAGAGCAACCAACCGTTCTCCCTTGTTCAACAGCACAGGCTGTGAAAGTGATATAGATTGGAACTAGGAGTCACACAGAGAGATTGCAAAAGGGAAAAAAGATAAGTTTGTGAGAACATATAGAATTTAAGGCATTGGAAGAAATGTGATACATTTTTGCATGCTGGTGGTGTATGATATAACTGACAGAAGAATTTTTTGGCCCTAATGAAAGGGACAAATTCTAGATCAAAGATCAGAGGACTTGGGTTTTAATTGTGGTTGGTTTGCATACCAGCTTTGTGCATACCATCTTTATAAATAGTCACTCTTCATGTCTTTTTTCTTTTTTGAACAAATGTTCTTTAGGGCAGGATCTATGCGTCCCTTTGGGTTGCAAATTGGAATGTGGATCTTACGGTGGCTCTCAGGTGCTATGTGATAATACTGGGTCACTTCAGTACGCCTTTACTCCATTCTATTGCATGGCTTTTAATTTACCTGTGTATGAGTCTATGCTGTCTGGTAGATGCAGATACTCCATGTATTTTTTCAGTGGAGGTTTTCTGAATTTACAGCACAGCATATCACAGTAATGATCCTCCTCTGGCTTTACTTCTGCATCTTCTTTCTTTTCTCCTTTTTGTTCTTCTTTTGGTGGGGGTGGAGGCTTCTTCTTTGATGGTGCTAGCCACACAGAAGGCCACAAAGGGTGACATTTTAAATATGGCTCAATTAGACCCAACTTTAACATGTACAAGAGCCTCACCATAGTAAAAACTCTTCTAAACACACTTGGCAGTGACTAAAGCTACAATTCATTATAATATTGAATGCATTAGAAAACAGATTGGAGAGTAAAATCTCCACTGAAATAATCATCTAAATCTGCTGTCAAGAACAGGATACTTCATTTTACAGAGTACAATACATATATTGCATTATTTCCTTGGACAGTGTGCACAACTAATGCCATAAAAGACTGACAAGAAATAAGATAATTCATAATTCAGCATTCACTAATACAACCAGGCATTTCTCTTTACGTGACTGTTGCAAATAATATATGCAGTTAGGTGGGAGATAAGAAAAGATGTCTGTGCCGTGCGCTCATCGCTCCCCTCACTTGAGACCTGATATGCAAGATGCAGCAGGTGAAATTAATGGGAAGCCTATGGTTTTGTGTATTTCTAGGCTTACAAAAGTCTTGTGGCACTCCTTTGAGCCCAGTTCTTCCATCTTTGGGATGGATAATTTTGTCCACACATTTGTCCCATTATTTCCAGTGGCTATACCTCTGAGTAGGTTACATGTTCCTACCAGTAAACTGGCAAACCAGATCTATAATGATTTAGGAAATAAATGATTGTAAGTTCTAGGAAGAGAACAAAAAAGTTGAATGAACAAAGAATAATTGAAAAAAAAAGGTAATTCCTTTGTCGGCTGGTGTAGTTTATGATACATCAGGCACTATTTTTTCCAGCTCATTAAAAAACTTGTAAGCAATAATCAGCTTCTAAAAAATGTCAGAATATAAACTCACCACACTCAACTCTTTGTGATAAGAAAAAAAAAGTCAAAATTTCCTCTAAGCAGGAAAAATATCATATTGGTTTTATGTTTTATATTTTGTCAAAGGTAAATACTTAATTAATTTCAGATGAGTTTGCTCTATCTAAAGCATGCACTTAGAGTCCTCAGTGTGTCTAGAAGATTGCTGTCATGACTAAAATTTTATTTACTTTTACACAGCAGATCTAATCTGAGATTGATTAATATCTAGTCATAAGATATGTATGTTTCTGCATATGTTTCAGATTCATCCCCATGAATAAATGTATCTGTGAGCTATTTTCAAATATATAAGACTTCGTTTTTTTCCCCAAATTCTTTAGTGATGCGGTTCAAAGGAGCTCTGACCTAAGGACCTGTCTTACTGTAGACTAATATGGATAAATTAACTTCAGTGGGCACAAATTGATCCATTTCAGTGGGTAAATATGCTATACTTATTTGAAAATTTTATCACAGTATTTTCTCTTCCCACAAAATAATTTTCATCTTTAAACTCAATACATGCACAGCTATTTCTAGAGTTACTTACAAGCTGGAGGACTGCCTTCAGGGGAGGACAACACTGGGTCTTTCAGCTTTTCCTTATAGACTGTTGCCCTTTCCCGCATTTTTCTGACAATCTGTTGAAGTTGGGCATCAGCATACTCATTTGTTTGGAAACCTGAAGATGTTGGCTTCTGTGTGCTAATTAAAACAAAAGGAAAAAAACTTAAAGCACTGGAAAGTAGTGAAAGGAAGCAGTGCTAATTCTACTTCTGAGCAGAAGTCAGGCATTGAGACTGGATGTTTTCTTGGCCAGAGTGCTTATTATAGATCACTTAATTCATGATGAGTGGACACCTAAGTTAACTGCTCTTGCTTCCTGCTTATGTCAACTGATATTTCTGGCTACATGCAGCCATCTACACGATATTTCAGGCAGAGGAGGTCCCATACCCTGTGCTCTGTGTAGCCCACTACACTAATGACATCCCACTGCTGCTTTTCACCAAATACTACCGTGCTTATGTGAGGCCTAGAACTTATCCTGTGTATTTGCTAAGATACAATGCATGCTCTTCCCATCTGTGCAGAAAAATGTGCTCATTATTGTATAGTAATTTTGTAATGATGACAGAACATAATTGAGTAAAAGACTGTGATATGCAGGTAGGGAAGGAGAGACTAGGCTTACTTTATGCTTCTTAATCTTGGGAAAATTGATTGAATCTTATTTTTGTAATGAATATCAGTTAATATGAGGTAAAAATTTGCATGTTTTACCAGGTGGAAGCAAAACAGTGGTGTTCCTGTTGAAGGTTCTTCTGTTTCCGCTAAGTTCCCCACTGTATGTTTACTCAGTGTCACAGTAACACTGAGCTGATATTCTGACACTCACAGCATTTCCTCAAACTTCAGGATCATTCATTTTCAAATACCTACACTCTCACATTTGTCACCGAAACTAATGCTTTTAATAGGATCTATGCATACTGCCTAGTCAGTTAGAAAATCTACCTGAAAGTGTTTCTTGATCAACTCTTTTGAAATTTCATGCTTAGTTACTTGCTAATGTCTGATTATGCAAACTGGGGCTATTCTGGAGTACCACCCAGCTGGTAGCTGGGCCATGCATTCGGACTTCCTTTATGTGGAGACTAGGATATAGGATTTCTTCTGTATCCTAGACTCAACACTTTTCAGCTCGTGTCACACACAGGTGTCAGAGCTGACTGGAAATGACTGTGACCGGAGCAGCACAGCTTGAGACCTCATCCCACACAGGACACAGCTGCCACCCCTGAACTGAAACCCTGCCAGCTAGGCCCAACACAGGGAGTACAGTGGAGAATTGTTCTTTCTTTATTGTCAGTTTTTCAGCTCTGTCTCAAATACCATGGGGATGTGGATGTTACAGCAAGAGAAGAAGCCGACCAAGAGTGAGGCATGCCTGAATTTTCCACGTTCTTGAGAAGACCTTCCCAAAGACGAGTAGAGGGAAAGTGGTATGACAGTATCTTGGGTAGGGAAGAAATTAAAAACACTTCAAGTGATCTTTGAATAAACACCATGCCTCCTCAAGACCTAAATCCACTTTGAAGTTCCTAACAGGAGGAGCTGTAACTAAAAAAGGAGAGTGTCAGAGTGGGATGCGTATAGCTTTTTGAGAAGCACGGTTTTCTGGAGACACAACACATATCACGGTGCCCAAGGAAGTATGATTTAAGGATGTGAAAATCCTTCAGCAATAAAATAATTGAGTAAAATGGAGATAAGCTGTTAAAAGCAGAAGAAGCAGAAGTCTGGAAGTACGTGCTTATCATTCCTCCAATTTAAGTCTTCTGTAGTGTCTATTTCTTCCGCTCCCTGGACAGGAGATTAATCAAATCGTTCTGATATACTTTGTAATCTCATCACAGTTCCTTTTGTGTCACATATTCCCTTTGCTCAGGCCATCTGCAGTGTAATGAAACCCTTTCTTGTTTTTAGCTTACATGTCACAATTAGTTTTTCAACTTCCATGCAAAGAATTAAAAATAATTTTTACTGTTTGCTGTTGCTGTATTTGCTCAGGGCATTAACTATCCTATAGTAAAACACACTTATCACAAATGTCATGCCAAAGGCCCCTTCTACCTGCTTTCTAGGGATAAGCTGTAAGATGCTTGGGATTTTGTTGTTATTTCACAGCCTTTCTCATAGAAGTTAAAGTCTCCTCTGTCATAAATTTGGTGCTTTATCATTCCAGTATAGCTCAAAGGACCGTGTTGTTATTTGGTACTGATTAGAAACTAAGTGAATTTATTTTAAGTTAGTTGCCCCACAGTTGATGAGAAATTGATTTTCCTTGCCCTGCTTCTCATTTGGTTTGCATTATCCTCTCCTGTATTATTTCCTAGTAAAGAAATGCTTACTTTAATTTTTCTCTGGTTAATACAGATGGAAGAGGCTGCATGGTGAACACTGCTAATTTGAAGATGTATATTGTACATGTGCTTTGTGTGGAGATGCACTTTAAATTGTCTTCACTAGTGAAGCCCATTCAAACTCGACTAATTCACCTGTAACAAACTTGACTCCATCTCTCACATTAGGCAGTGCTTTGCCTTGAACACGTGACACTAATGCTATGCAGAAGCCTTTCACTGCATGCAGCACTCTCAGTGGAAATTAGGGTCTGGCTCATCACCTCCTCACTGGCCTGAGATATTTTCACGGGCAGAGTTGAGGTGCTTTCCTCTTTTTCTCCTCTCTCTTTCATTTGACCGTGTTTCTTTCACTATGTGTCTGCTCTTTCATGTGGCAAACTTTCCATTAATGCTATTAATATATGTTTTACAAATTTGTATACATAAATATATAGCTGCCAGCAGAACATGACAGCAGGTAGGAACAAGAGAACGTTTTCCAGGTCAGAGACCCTGCTAACTTAGTTCTCTTTGAAGAGACCACATTTAATAATTTTAGTTTGTCCATCATATGATGTTGCGATGTTTTCTGGTTTTGGTTTGCTGCTTCTCAGACTTTCAGATCTTGTGCATTTGAGAAAGTTTTGCATGACTTATGTTTTTAGTATGCTCTGTTAAGGAGATGATGCCTCATTTTGAGTCCATAATTATGTTCATTTTTATCTCACAGTTATAATTACAGAGTCTTTTGATTTTGTATCAGGCTCTTTTTTGCTGTTATTTTCTGTATGAAAGCTCTGAGGGGGTGACCAAACTTGTGGGTATCAATCAATTCCTAGTTCATCTCTGCCTGTGTTTAAATAGTTTGTGCCATGCAGGGGCAGACCTGCACAGTCGGAGGTAAATCTGCTCCCTTACTAACATGCTGCTTAGCTGGGCAGAAGGATGCTTTGCCTTTGGTTTCCTGCCCTGAGCTGTGCTGAATTCTAGGATTTGTCTCTAAGCTGATATGTTATTCTTTAAGCAAATTTGTTTCTGACCTTTGTGCAAAATGTTACAGTAGCCCTGGGACTATATTACTTACTACACCATGTAGTCATTTACAGAGAGGAAATATTTATTCCATATAGAAGTCATAATTTCACATGGACAAGGAAATGAAAAAGTCAAGACCATAACTCATGTACTAAGCACATAGTTTTGTTATTATCTCAAATATATTTTGTTTCACAACAGCAACATATGTAACAATAGAAGTATAATAATAATGTAATTTTCTTATGTTTTTAATTTGTAGGTTTTATCTTTTTAAATTGTAGTTTTAAACTTGTTTGTTTAGTGAATAAAATTTCAGTGCCTTAATTCTCCACACATCAAGAGCAAAGATTTAGACACATATAGCATAGCAGAAGAAAATGGCGTTGTAAGGACAGGCATGCAAATACTGCATTGAGTGTGCTGATGTATGTAACATCTGTTAAACGCTGTGGCTTTAAAGTTTTCTGTGTTAAGAGTTCAAACAAAACAGGGATCAAGAAAAGCAATAGGTTGTTTCAGAATAAATCAAGTTTACCCTTTCCTAAGTTGCAATCTAGAGTTTAATACTTTCTTGCTTTTTGGTCATGAACCTGAGTTCAACTCCAAATACCAGAGTTCCACTCCATCTTTTATCTACTAGGTGACCCCTGAGAAAATGTATTTCATGAACATATGCTGCTGCCTGAAACAAATCCATACCACTTTTTGCTGATTTCAGTTATAAACCTTCTTTCTGGAGTACTTAAGAAGCTATCTCCTATCTACCTGGAAATAAAATTCTTGATCTTGCAATAGAACTTTTAATGCTTTTAAGGAGCACTGCCATAATGATTTATGATCATCTTTACAACCTGTGTCTTGAAAAAATCATTTGTTGTCTTGAATAATGTAGGGAGAACCTCTTATTCAAATAACCAATCTTCAGAAGGATATGACAATGCATAGCTATACAAATATCCACAAAACACGACGGTATAGGTGAGAAAAATTTCAATGAGATGATAGAAAAATGTAGTTCTAGGCACAATCAATGGTATCAATTCAAAAACACATACTCAATTTGCGCATCCTAGTGTGGGTAAAGTTACAGAAATCAGAACCCTCTATCTGTCCCCAGTTCCAAGTCTAAGCTCACGCATCCTAATTGACTAGGAAACCTAATGTTTCTCTGTAATAGAAAAATGAGTTAGTCACCTGCTTGGTACAGGAACAGGGACATTCCAAAAAGCTAACTTTAGCTGTTCTGGTTATGCTCCCTTTATAGTCAACAGAAGGTTTCTCTAGGGAGAGTTCTGAATTACTAAGACAGGTTTCTGCTCCGAATAGCCTGCAGAAAGAGTCTATCCTTCTTTACCTGCCATCCTGGGTTCAGCTAAGATAAGGTTAATTTTCACAAGAAGCTGGTTGGGCTGACCCAAACCATCTAATCAAATGGGATATTCTGTGCCATGTGATGTCATGTGCAGCATTTAAGTGGGAAGCTGGCTGAAGGAAGGGGATTTACTGCTTAGGTGTAAGCTGAGTATCGGGAATTGAGAACATAGCATGCTGTACATTCCTTTTGTCAGTACTGTTGTTATTTTCTTCTCCCTTTTCCATTCTGTTAAACTGTTTTTATCACAGCCCATGAGTTTTGCCTTTTCTTTCTGATTTCTCCTCCCCATCCCACCGGGGGGGGGGGGGGGGGGGGAGGAGTGAGAGAGCAACTGCGTGGTTCTTTGTTGCCAACTGAGGCTAAACCACACCACCTGCACAGGAAGCTTATGGAGTTTTAAGAGTAAACTTTATTATTTTCTTTAATGACATTGGTACAAAATGTAGTAGTGTGCTAATGGTGTTTGATAAGATATGGAATTGGGAAGATTAAAAAGTAGGGCTGAATTCTATACAGGGAAAACTGAATCATTTAGCTGAAGTAATAGAAACGAGCAAATATAATGCTACAGAACACAGAGATGCATTTAAAAACAAATAGTAAGAATTTCTTTTGTAGATGGTGGAATCATCAATTACAAAAGAATAAATATCCAAGTGTTTCAGTGCCTATGAACCATACTGTAATCTGGCTATGAAAAACACTGGTGCAAGTGTGACCCTATATATAACCCTTAGAAAAGACAGCAGTAGGATCATTGCCCATAAATAAAAATTTTGGTGGAGAACCAGGCAGGTAAAAGGGGTATTGGAGCTGAATAACAGTAATGTACAAGAATAAATGTGAATAGAGACACCATTAATTAGTAGGAGTTAAAGGGCTGAAGAAAGTTCCTAAGCGTTTAAAGACTGGGATTCTAGATGGCCTTCTAATAGGAGTGAGTGGCAGTTGAAAGAAATGTGACAGACTTCAAGATTATATTAGCGAAGGTAATGAAAACTATTGTAGGCAGTGATTCCTGAGAATGCAAGAGAATGGGTGCAGCACAGCAGGAAATCCTTTTCGGGAAACAAACTTGAAGTATAAAAAGGTTTGGAAAGTGAATGAGTGACTTCACTTGTACAGGTACCATGGGGTCCACCACTGCCAAAAATCTCAACAGCCCAAATGCTAAGAAAGTGAGTTTCTAAGATAAATATATTACCTTACAGTCTTGAAACAAATTGTTGACAGGTTAGATTCCATGGAATTTCAAAAAATTCAATTAAATTTTAGTTTTCATTAGCAGTCTTCAGATAAGTATCTTCCACTGTCTCATCATCTCTTAAGAGGGAAAATGACCCATCTTTCGTGATCCAGAAGATTATGTTTTGCTGCATGTTTTGAAATACTGGCAGTACATTAACTTTTCTTTGTAATAAAAAAGAATAAAATATGTTTTTATTTCCATTCTATTTTATCATTGAGTTATTCTTCACAATGCCATTTGGATTTAAACTGATGTTACTTTTGTCATACTATCTATTTTCTTACATACTTCACTATTTTAAACATAGTGATATAGTAATATTTGGATTGGCTTTGGTTATACATAGAAGCAAGAATAGACTATAAGAGTTAATAAGCTTCATGCGGACATCATGTAAATTAAACTTTCCATTGGAATGCATTACTTTCCCTTAGTTCAGAGCCTTTGTACTGAAATTATGCTCGTTTTGGCCCTAAGCAAGTGTTCTTGAAATAAAAGGCAGAGATCATCCATTTCCAAGATCTCATGTTATATTCATACAGCAAAATAGATATAGAGGCAACAATGTTCAAGGAAGCCACTTTCAGAGTTATCTACTGGCACTGGCCTCAGAACAAACTTCTTGATGCAGTGCAGACTGAAATCTGATCATCTAGGCTGCATGAGATTCCTCCTGTCTAGTTCAAAGGTTTGTCACAGCCACTTCTTTGACAATCCTCATAGATATTCAATCACAACAGGCTGTGAATCCTCTAATCTTCTTTACAGTGCTCTCTAAGGAGAAGTCTGTCTCAATGCTGAACACATGGAACTCTTGCTGAGGTACCAGAACAAAATGTGAATAATATTTTATTTTAAATAGTAATTTTGCAGTATGAACTATAGAAAAGAAAGTAGGATGAATTTTGAAAGTACGAATGAACTTTGAAAAATCATGTTTCCTTAAAATAATTAGTGATATAAAGCTGTTTAATTGCACTGGATATTTACTATGACATAAAAAATACGGGCAGCATCATTACTGACATTAATCACTTTAGAACAAAAGTATAATACTCTAAGAAGGAACCATATGAAAACAAGCGAGGCAGTCTTGCCTCACTTTCTTATCTGGTGCTGTTGTCTCATTGGGGTTTTCTTATCTGTAGGTGATTAAATCTTTCTGGGGCATTTGCCTCTTATCAGGAATTTAAAAAGATATTTCTTATCATATACACATAACATCTGTTACATTCAAACACATTTAATTGCAAACTCGTAACTTATTTACGTAAGCATATAATAATTTATGGCTAAGGAAACATGTCTTAATCAGAATATGACCCAATGCTGTACGGTGTTCATGAGCACAGTACAAATACTTCTTCACACTTTCTGTTCCTCGGTTTTTATTAATGTGCAGGGAATAAAAAGCTAAAATGAAAACACTATAATATTTCCCATTGTGAATTGTAAGAAAGTTGCAATAAAAATGTCTCAAATATGAAAAAATTAATTTTAAATAGATGCTTTCATTTCTCATCTGTTTTCATATAGATCCTAAAAAGAAATCACACAAGCATAGGACTGAGAGAACTTTGAGACATCCTGTAATCCTAGCCCCCAAGATCAAAGCAGGATGAAGTATACCTGTGCCATTCCAGACAGATTCTTGTCTAACCTGTTCTTAAATATATCTAGTGATGGGTGTTACATAAGCTTCCAGAAGAATTTATTGTAATGCTTCACTAGCCTTCTTATATGATTTTTTCTCAACATAAATCTCCTTTGGTATAATTTGTCCTGTGAACACAGGATAAAATGTGTAGTCCCTTCTCTCTCTTTTGTCTGTCTTTAGTCTTTTTGGCTGTTTGAACATTTTCATTTTATATTACTGTTTGGTTGCAAAGGAAAAGGACTTGGGAAAAGGGTAATGATTGTATGATGACAGAATATTAGTTAATTTTATAATTTGTAGTGCGCAGAGGTGGGAGCATCTGAATAAGAATCTTTTAGCTGGTGTACACTTCAGGAAGCTTTAATTCAACTAGCAAGGGTAAAAATAAAAGAGAAGGAAGTGGGGGCAGAAGTTCAGCTTGTGTTGGGACTAAAGTTGCTCCACTATTAGGAACCCTGGCATACTTTCACAATATACTGAACTTCATGCCATGTACTATTGTTGCCTATGCTAATTATATAAAATCAGCTTGGTGCGACCAACTTTGTTGCAATTCTATCGTCATTAGTGGTAAACCGCTATGCAGCCACCTGTCCAGGAACTCATTTCACGTAGCTTTCTTGGTATCACAAAGAAGTTTCAAGAGAGAGAGAAGGAACCCACTCCTCTGAGATGACTTCCAATTACCGCTATCTAAGACTACCCTTTCCTCTTCTGCAGACTCTTGCCACGTTCTTTTCCAAACTCACCAATAAGGTAGGCATGTTCTCTGTGGACAACAGCTCATGACACATCTCCTGAGTATCATTTATCCAGGGCACCAAACAGGACTGGGCTGCCAGACCACTTTGACTTCTCATCTGATCCTCATATCTCTGCCTGTCACAGTTTCCTCTGTTCCTCTCTCATGCTGCACAACATGGGATGTTTTCATCTTAAATAACTAATATTTGGAAAATGAGTAAATAACTGGAGACTGTTTTAATTAAGTGTTAGACAAGATCAGTTATAGGCAAGGATACTTACACTTATCATGAAGTAATAATCAGTTTTCCTTTACTAAACAATAATAAGCATTATGTCTTAGATTTACATGTTTCTTAGATTTATCAAGAAAAACCCTGATGTATTTGCAAATATTTGGTATAAATGTCATTTAAATATAAATGCAATTAAAATACAAATGTTTTGTTACACTCACTAGTGTACCTGTCACAATGCTCACTACAGTGTTTTTTTCCCCACAATTGACTCAACAGATAATAGAACAGATTTTTAATAAATCATCATTTCTTCATTCACAAAAAAAGTAATATTCTTAGTTTTGAAAAGTGGTAGGTCAATACAGGGTTACACAAAATGCTTTTAATTAAAGAAATAAATCAGTCATAAAATATGATAAACTATACCCTTGTTTTCTTGCATATTAAAAAAATTTCTCTGGTTGATAGAGTCAGAAATAAATATAAATTAATATTATTAATATATAATTTAAAATAATGAAAGGAAAGAAAAAAATAAAGCAACATTTCAGTCCGTATAATGACATTCCTGTCTCTTTACTCACTTCATTTAATCTTCAAGGAAAAACTTCTAAATTTGCTACCTTTTTAACTTGGTAGAACGTAGGCTACCTACTTTATCGTCCTGCAGAGTGAACGGCATTAAATAACATGAGTAACTGCATCATGCAGAACGGATATAATTTAGAAGCTGTAGCAAAATACATCTCAGTAATGATTACAGCAAGTTTAATCCATTTAGATACAGGCAGCATACCACCACCTTTCCATTTATTTTGCAGTTTCTCTATTTAGTCATTGCAGAAATTCAAATCCAGGCACTAAAAGTGACACGCTCTGAAAGAAAGACTGAAGCAGAAGGAATAGATGTGCTAAGAAAAGTATTCTGATTTTTTAATACATTAATGACTTTTCAGTCAGGCTTACAAAATGTGCTGGATTCTTTCCATCTGTTTACAATTTCAAGTACCGCAATGATTAGCTGGAAATAACTAAGGAAAGGTACTAGTCTCTTTATAAAATATGCTTGTAACTATGCTTAAACTGGGATATTTCAGAAGTGCCCAGCATTGGTTTTGTTTTACTTTATCCCAAGTTGATTGGAGTTTAGTGCCATGAGTGTCATCTTTTTGGAACCCTGGTGTTCCTACAATCGAGGATTTCTGGAGACTCCGCAGAGGGTTCATACTGGGTCTGTTTCACCAGGGTGAGATTTTGTTCTTGTGATAGGACATAGTTCCTCTAAGATGCATCTGCTTGGTGAATTGATGTGTTGCAACTAGTGGATGGCAAGCACTAATAAGCATGGTAATTTTGTCGGTTGAGGTAATTGAGCTAAATGAAGTGCATTACTCACTAAGAACATGCTACCAGTAGGAGTTCTCTTTATTAACCTGGCTATGCACCACATAGCAAATTGCCTCTTAATCTTTGTTTGTTTTGCTATCTTTTTTTGCGATTAGCCAAATTAGAGAGGAAAAAAATCTCCTTTATGGGCCTGAGAAGGACTGGTATAAGCTACTAGGTAATAGGATGTGGCTGTGAAAAAGGCAAACTATGAATTCAAAACTCAGTCTTCCTGAACCACCTGCATTCATATAGCAGTTTGCAACACTGGAAGTCTCTTTTTTTGAAAATGTTGAAAACTGGGTTTCTGCATTTGCAAAAGCGGAATCAGAAGGGTATGTTTACTGGGTGGGAATGTTAAACGTGGCTTGCATAATTTTTATATTTTTAAAAGATTTATTCACTGCATTTTATATGAATATGTTTTGTTTATAATACCTTGATTCTGAAGGTGGCATATCAGATATAAATTTTTTGTTCTTCTCTAAACATAACCCAGTATATGTAAGATCTTGAGGTGAAATCTAAAAGCATCTGAAGTCCTAGTTATCCATTGTATTTTTTTCTTGATGTACTCTTGGATATGCAGCCTGTGAGTATTGGTTGCCATTTCACACAGCATTTTACAGAGTAGGGTTCATGATCCTTGACTGGATTTTCAGAGTACTGCCTTAGTATAAATAGAACATTGTAATCACCTTGGTAATCTGGGAAGATGAAACACTCTTACATCTTTAGGCAGGCTTAAAGGCTTTTAAAAGTCACAGAGGAGAGAAGAGGTCATAGAAGCTCTTTGTATCTTTCCATTTTGCTCTGATATATGCTCTCAGATACTTCGTTTGTCATTCTTCCATAACCTACTTTTTCTAGGACCTACTGCAACTTCTTTGTCTCGTCCCCTGATGCCAGGCATCCACTACTACTTGTTCCTTAGGCATCTGTCTCCTCTCTGCTCCTACATGCCAAAGGACTTTAGACAGCCTTCCTTTTCATCAGCTACCACATGTCGCAGGCTCCGTGTTGGTTCGCAGCCTTCAGTGCAGGGTCGTACAAAAGGTCTTACATTTCCCTCTCCTATGTCACTCATCTAAATGCTCACAAAGCATGTTGTATCCTCACAAAGCATGTTGTCATTTTCTCTTGTGTACAAATGGCTATATCCCTCTGTTTGCAGAGCAAGGCAGTCTGGAGACTGTTGCTGTCGGTGGCAGCTGTTGTGCTCAGTCCACGGCCGCAGTTCCCGTGGGGTGGCAGGTGTGACCGTGCCTGGGCCTGGCCATGGGCCCCACCGGTCCTGACCCACACCCGCAGGCTGGAAGCTTGCCCGGTCTCAGCCCAGCTGTGCCCAGCTGTCCCAGCACTGCGTCTGACCCCACTGGCTCGCTGACTGCCCTCCCGGCTCGGCCCTGGGCCTGCCTCTCCACCACAGACTCTCCTGGTGATCTGGGCCCTGGGCTGACCTCGGCTGCTACCCCTGGGCCTGCCCCGCTCCCCTCACGTCAGGGCTGGGCGTGGGCCCTGGCTGGGGAGGCCCCTGCCCTGCCCGCCCTGCTGCCGGCTTCCCATCCGTGAGGCAGGAGCTGGTCCTCGCTTCTCCCTGGCGATGTGCCACTTGTGCTTAAGTGCTACGCAGTATCTTACATGAAATGCTTGCATTGCATTTCAAAAAAGTGAATTGTGTATGCACATACATGTTTTTATGAACCTTCCTCAACACAAAATATATATTGTAAAAGCTGCAATGGAGTTTTATGTCAGTTCCTTGTTGTGAGACTCCACTGCCTTCCATTACAGCGCAAATTAGGTTCTGAGTTGTTCTGTTGCCTCATTTCTTGCTGTGAAGAGGCAGTGTAGTCTTAGCCCTCCGTCTCAGAGACCGTTATTCCTCAGCAAATAACTATTCATGGAAATTACCTATTGTTATGTTACTTTATCATTAAAGATGGAGGGGAGAAACAATATATTAGCAGACAGGGCCAGCTTGCGTGCAATCCTGTCTAAGCCATTAGGAAACACATGGAAAGTTTTAGTTTCTTGGCTGTAATTGACCACCTTGGCACGTCAGCCATTCTTGTGTGTCTCCTCTTGCAGACATGGTGTTCAGGCTGAGACCAGTGCTGTGTCTCTCTACTGTTTATGAATGTCCATTGCCATGTACTGCTGCATTTTATAAACAAGGAAGTGCTGAGAGAGAAAGCCAGAAACTTTTTTCTTGTGGACAGCTTCCATGGGAATTTTCAGGACTAAATGCAGTCTTTGTCAAAGCTGTCGTTCACTTAGCAAGTGAAAAAAATGCTTCATTCTTTCAAAGGAAGTTCACAAACCTATTTTCCTATTAATAAACAATGCAAGTGGTGCTGCACTGTGAATAAAAAGCTACTGTAATGCAGCTGAACTGGAAGAAGGACAAAGCTGGTGCACAGTCTTGCAAATTGTCATACAAATAAGTAGTCTTACTGACTTCAGATAAGTTAATTACATTTGTATAATTGTTCATAAAGTGATATTACCTAAGATTTTAAAATTTAAAGTCCTTACATGGAATCTCATTAACTTCCCCTATTCTGCATGGAGAGATAAGTCTGATCTTAAATCAAAATTGTGCTGTTTCAAACAGGACAACTATCTTCTTTCCTCTTTGTTACTCTATGTATCTGAGCCTGCACAAATGCATTTTAAAAAATTAAAAGTCACAGTAACAGAAGATAAGGTGAAATCTCTTAACATAATTTCCGTGAAAGTTGAGGTGCTCTGGATGTATATGGGTTGTGAGCATATATATATCATACAATCATAGAATGGTTTGGATCAGAAGGGACCTTAGAGATCATGTAGTTCCAACCCCCACACCAGCAGGGACAGCTTCCACTAGACCAGGCTGCTCAAAGCCCCATCCAACCTGGCCTTGAACCCTTCCAGGGTGGGGGCATCCACAGCTTCTCTGGGCAATCTGTTCCAGTGCCTCATCACCCTCATAGTAAAGAATTTCTTTCCTATATCTAATCTAAACCTACTCTCTTTTAGTTTAAAGCCATTTTCCCCTGTCCAGTCACTACATGCCCTTGTAAAAAGTCCCTCTTCAGCTTTCTTGTAGGCCCCTTCAGGTACTGGAAGGCTGCTCTTAAGTCTCCCTGCAGCCTTCCCTTCTCAAGGCTGAAGCCCCAGCTCTCTTAGCCTGTCCTCACAGGAGAGGTGTCCCACCCCTCTGACCATTTTTGTGGCCCTTCTTTGGACCCACAAGCCTTACCTTATTACGTATCTTACTCACAGTCTGTGGGCATACTGATGATTTCTTGCTGTGCAGATCAAGTGACTTTTTATTCAACTTTGACTCTTGGAGGTTGATTAGTGTAGGAAAATAGTCTGCCTAAGTCAAAACATAGTACCAGGACCCTGAGTACACTGACAGGCCTTAATGACCATGAGCAGCCTCCAATGGGACTTCCACCTACACCCTCTGCCCATGGGCCTAAGATGTCCACTTAAGGTCAGGCTTTAGTCACTGCCTAAGCTATGCCTAGATGTGTCTAGGTCCGGTTCTGTCTCTGGTCCTGTCTCCTGGAAGGACTTTTGAGCCATATTTTAGCCTTGTCTCCAGTCCTGTCTCTGGCTGTGCCTTATTTGCTCCTGACTGGACTCCCTGAGTGAACCCTAAATGTGGCTCATCACCTGCCTTGTTGATGGACCCTGTTACTAGGATCCTGCTCTGCTTGGTGTATTCAGACTCTGTGGGACTGCACCTTGTTGGTAAGGACACTGCTTGTGCTGCTGTTACCCTTGGCTCCCATCTCCCCTTCTCTCAGGGAGCAGCTGACACTTGCTGCTGCCTGAAATACAGATGGACAAAATCTGAAATTCCATTTAAGAATTCTACCAAAAATTTCACCAACCTTGATTCCATTCAATCTACCAAATTATGGCTTTTTTCATAACAGTATCATAGAATCATAGAATGATTAGGTTCAGAAGGGACCTTTAAAGATTATCTAGTCCAACCCCTCTGCCATAGGCAGGGACATCTTCCACTAGATCTCGTTACTCAAAGCCTCGTCCAACCTGTCCTTGAATGCTTCTGATGATGGGGCATCCACAGCTTCTCTTGGCAACCAGTGTCTCACCACCCTCTTCATAAAAAAAGTTGTTCCTAAATATACACACTTCTATTTTAAAAGCATTACCCCTTGTACTTGTACTCCTACTACTACAGGTGATGGAAAAATATCTCTGTCCATCTTATAAGACACGTTGTATATTGAAAGGCCACAATAAGCTCTCCCCAGAGCCTTCTCTTCTCCAGGCTGAACATTCCCAGCTCTTTTAGCTTTTCTTCCTAGGAGAAATATTCCAGCCCTGTGACCATTTCTGTGGTCCTTCTCTGGACCTGCTGTAACAGGTCCATGGCTTTATTGTACTGAGGACCCCAGAGCTGGATGCAGTACTCCAGGTGGGGTCTCATGAGAGCAGAGTAGAGGGGCAGAATCCCCTCCCTCGACCTGCTGGACACATTTCTTTTTATGCAGCCGAGGATACGACTGGGCCTTTTGGACTACAAGAGCACGTTGCCAGCTCATAGCTTATTTTTCGTCTACCAGTATACCCAAGTCCTTCTCTGCAGGGCTTCTCTCAATCCATTCATCACCCAGCCTGTACTGATACTGGTGATTGCCCTGACCCTGGTGCACGACTTTGCACTTGGCCTTGTTGAACTTCATGAGGTTCATATGGACCCAGTCCCCAGGCCTGTCAAGGTCCCACTGGTGAATCAACTGCACCACTCAACTTTATGTTGTCTGCAAAATTGCTGAGGGGGCACTCAATCCTACTGTCTATGTTATTAATAAAGATATTAAATAGTATTTTGTCCTGGTTTTGGCTGGGAGAGATTTAATTTTCTTCCTGGTAGCTGGTGTAGTGCTGTGTTTTGGATTTAGAATGAAAATAATGTTGACAACATACAGATGTTTTCAGTAGTTGCTAAGCAGCCAAGGACTTTTCAGCTCCTCATGCTGATAGGTGCACAGGAAGCTGGGAGGTGATAGCTGACCCAAACTGGCCAAAGGAGATGCTCCATACCGTATGATGTCATGCTTAGTATATAACCTGAGGGAGTTGGTCAGGAGGCAGTGATCACTGCTCAGAGACAGGCTAAGTATCGCTCAGAGGGTGGTGAGCTATTGCATTGTGCATAATTTGTTTTACATTATTATTATTATTATTATTATTATTAACATTATTATTAACATTATTATTATTAACATTATTATTATTATCTCTTCCTTTGCTGTCCTATTAAATTGTCTTTATCTCAACCCATGAGTTTTACTTTTTTCCCGTTCTCCTCCCCATCCCACTATGGGGAGGGACGGGTGAGCAAGCAGCAAAGTGATGCTTAGTTGATGGCTGGGGTTAAACCACAACATATTGCTCCCAGTACAGACCCCTGAGGGACACCACTTGTTACTAATCTCCACTTAGACATTATCCTAATGTGGATTAAACAGTGACAGGAATAAATCCTGGACAATGCGACTCTCAGTTGACTATCCTGTTGAGTTGTACAAACAGTCCTTGATCCGGTTTTGACTAGTCAAACTGGTACTTTTCCAAATAATTCCCAGGTATGGAAATACCCAGAAATTAGCACTGAGCAATCGTAATTCACAACTGACACTGCTTCAGGAGGCATTTTGTATTGCTGTACTAGGCGTCAGTGCTAGAGAGTGATTTGAACATGTTTCATTTATAGCTGTTTTTGTAGAATACATGTATCTATTTGACTCAAATTCTCCATATGCATACACATTTATGTAGCTTTTGTCATGTGATAAAGGCAGCTGTTTTCCTCAAAAATATTCTAGTGAGTAAACTTGAACACATAGACTTGGTAAGGTAGTGACCTTAATCAAGAACTGTGTCTGAATAGACTCCTGTGAATCTTTCAGGGCAACGAATTATTTTCTCTCAAAGGCACATTTTAAAAATTATTCTCCCTCCAGCTCTGAAAGCCGTATAATAGATCTGTTTAATTTGGTTTCATACCAGTGTGATGACACCAGCACCGTACCTTCCAAGCTCTACTGCAGAATTTAACGAGTAACTGTTTTGACAGTAGAATTTACCAAGGATTTACTGTATTTTTAGAAACTGTTGCTCAAATTAGACTGACTAGATATATCTGGATGCACGCATGATAATGAGTCAGAACAGCTCTGAGAAAAGAATGTTTAGCATAAACATTTTTAATATCCTTTTCACAGTCAGATTTTGTCTTCTCTTAATAAGCAACATACCCCTTTGTTTCATAAGCATATTGTAATTTTGTTAACCATGGTTACAGTATTTACCAGTGGAACTGTAAGCATCTAACAACATATCCTACAATGACAAAAAAAGAGATGCTTTGTCCAGGTTTTCATTGCTGACCTGCAGAGTCACATCCAAATTACCAAGTTGTCTATAACATTTCCAGTCATTCTAGTCAGAGTTCTCAATTGCACGTATTACTTTATAGGGACATAAGCATCAGTATTTTGCTCGATTATTCCTTGTCGCTGCACTACAAATATTGTCTTGGTGAAGGAGAGGAAATAGCTAATCTTCTCTATAAATTAGATAACTCCATGTCAGGGAAAGACTTTGGCTTTGTGTCATGAGGATAATCAAAATAACAGAAGGCAAACGCAAGCAGGAGGAGTTTCTACTCTGTTCTGGACTGAATGTATCCAGACTTTTCCACTCAAAGGGACCTTAGCAGGCTGAGGCACAGACTGGCAGGAGCTTCATGAAGCTGAACAAAGACAAATGCAAGTTTCCGTAGCTGGAATGGAATAACCCCATGCAAGAGCAAAGACCTGGAGCTGACTGAGTAGAAAGCAGCTTTGCATGAAAGAATCTGGGGGCCCTGGTGGACAATAAATTTAATATGAATCCACAGTGCGTTCTTGCAGCAATGAAGGGTAACTACATGCTACACTTTAGAAAAAGCGTAGCCAGCTGACTGAGGGAGAGTGGTTATTTCCTTCTCTGTGACATTTACGAGTTGCATCTGATTCCAGATGCGGTCTCCTCTGTACATGAACAGCACTGACCACATGGTGCAACACCAGCAGAGGGCCATTAAGATGGCTGGGGAATAGAGCACAGGATGTATGAGCAGGTGCTGAGCCAGTTGGGTTTGTTCAGACTGGAGGTGAAATGAGTTGAGAAGATGGTAATTACAGTGTTCCACTGCCCAGCAGGTCGTTAACCAAAAACATGGATCCAGACTGTTCTTGGAGGTGCACAGCAAAAGGATGAGAGGCAACAGAAACAAGTTAGTGCAAGGGAAGCTTTAATTATATGTAAAATAATAATTGTCATAATAAGGATGGTCAAACAGTGGACCAGAGAAACTGTAGAAACTCCATCCTTGGAGATCTACATTCACAATTACAGAGAACAAGGTTCTGGGCAATCTGATTTAACTTCAGAATTGGGCCTAACCTCCAAATTTGTCCTGCTCTTAGCAGGAGTTTGTACGTGACTCCTTCTGAAGCAACCTTCCAACCTGAGCTGTTCTATGAATCTATGCTTCTGTAATGAACGTAGACTATTCCAAGATTATTGTTTTCTAGATTTCATATTTGTTTCTGTTTTAGGAAAACAAACAGTCACCTAAGAATTTTCCAAAGTTTTAATGACCCTACATTTTCTCCTGAAGCACCATTAATGTTTCATTTGTTTATCTCTTCTCAGGAAGAGACAGTCCAAATCCTCTGGCTGCAGACAATAATGTTGATTTAATAATATAACTGAGCAAAAATATGGTCAGGGTAAAAAGCTTTTAAGTCAGAATGATGTGACAAACATTTCAGCTATTCAGAGCAACATACTGGGACTTAATCCTTTGCTAAGGTAGACAAATAATAGCTGAGCAGCAGCATTGTTAGAATTAGTATGTAAGTATAGTTGAGCAAATCCTTTTCCTCATTCCTGTAATTTAGGATGATGTACACAACAAACTATCAAATAGCACATACTAAATAAATACCTCATATATATGATATCATTAGAATTGAAATAAAGCTCTTCAGGACCTTACAGGACAGGAATGACTTTTAAAGAACTGAAATGTGCCACACAGAAATATTAAGTCAGGAAGTCAGGAAAAAAAACTCAATTTTTTTAATTGAGTTTACTCACTCAGCATCTTCATTCCCATCACTGAGCTGATGCTGTTCCTGTTGAGTTGTCTTAGCTGGTTCAGTTGATTTTTCCATTTTTGAAGGCTTGAGTTCTTTTACTGGTACTGTATCTAGAAAAAAGGTTTTAATTTTTGAATACAAATTTTTAAAGAATTATAATAGTACTTTTGGAGGAATCACAGCTCGGGTGCCGTTATTTCTTCAGTTGACAAGCACTACATGACACTGATTCTGGGACTTGACCTTTGAATAGTATCCTGCATAGATCTATTTCAGTGCTAGCTGTAGAGAACACGTTTATGATGAGTGTTTCTTTTAGAATATCAAACTTATTTGTGGTTTTTAATCTAGATACATCTGTAACCAGCTCAACAATGGTCAATATAGATCTTTTCCGTATTTATAAGCAACAAGAACACATGCGATGTGATAAAATTTTAGTGTGTACTTATTTAAAAGAAATGTAGAGGACAGATAGATAGTTCTACCCAGAAAAGTCTTGTGAAATACAGGAGGAAAAATGAAGAGTAGCTTTTTTGCTTATGCATAGCAAATGCTAATAGCATTATTTATACATGTTTGAATTGTATGAAACCTCTTGTTTCTTTAGTTGCCATGACAGTCCTCTTTGTTGCTGAGTAAATTCTGAATGAATTAGATCGTTAAGGATGTGAGTACATAGAACTTTGGCTAGTCTATGTCTTCATTTTTTTTACAAGTAACTTTCTAAGAGGAGTTTAAGTGGGAAGTTTGTGGAGTTTGAAACAAACTCGATGCAAATAGTATAGTCTCTTGCCATTCAAGTGGCCTTATGAGATTAACTTTTCCAATTAGCTCTATATCTTTATTTTAAATGTTCATGCTGAAAAGTAATTTGAAAGCTGTCATCAGTCTGACACTTTGCATAAAGGAGGAACAAACTCAGCCTTCATAAATACTTTAAGTAATATGATTATAGAAGAAAAATCTTGGCAGCAAAACATTGTAGCAAATAATTCGGAAGCCTGTTGTGTAAGCTGTATTTTAAATTCAAGACAGTTCAAAGAAAAACAAACCTGGAGTATTTATGATAGATAGTGTAAGATTGGTTTTCTGATATTTAATCTCCATATTTCGAGATTTGTTATTCAGGGAGGTAAAAGCAGTCACAGCAGTAAACTGTTAAGCTACTCAGCTGGAAAGTGATTTCTTGACATGGCATTGAAACAAAACTTACTGAAGGACAGTGGGTCAGTTTGTTTACAGCACTTGACAAACCAAACTACCCTCCTACCACCATTTGTTCAGATATGGGATATTTTTTTCCCCCAGGCATCTCTTAAGAACAAACACAATATTTCCAGAGCTGACTTTCAGACTTCTACTGGATGGACAATTGATTACAGAACCAGTGGGGCATTTCTAGAGAGAAATTTTTTCTTAGTATGTAGGTTAAGAAGCGAGAATGCCCTGTGGGAGTCCTACTGCTCTTGCGGGAATTCATTTCTTAAACAGGATCAAAGACAAGACCTAGACAGAGGTGTGTGTGAATATTTTACATATGGAATAAGAAAATGGCAGAAATACTCCAGCCAGAGTCAGACAAGGAATGGAAGAGAAGGCAAAGAAGTTCATATTCCCCAACATGCTGGTCAACTTGATTTTGACTTAGGAAGTTTAGGGATTAATTTTCAAGTAGTCTCTGGGAGAAATGTAGCATTATTGAGTATGAAGAAACAGTCTGCAGGATTTGTGTTACTTATCACCTATAACCTGGGAAGATTTTTGTAAGGAATTTGATTTAAACCTCTGACACTCAACTGGATTTATGGCTTAAATTGATAACAGTATCTTGCCCACTTAATGGAAATGCAGATTGCTGTTTCCTTTCTGCAGTAGTTGGTATTGCAGTGCTATCTTGAGGAAAAGTCTGTTGGAAATATAACACTGGGGAATGTTTCATCATGCCTGAATGTTCTGCCAGTGAATTTTCAATGTACAGATTAGCACACGTGCAGGGGAGTGAGGACTCAGCAGAGAACTGTTGCAATTCCTGTCCACAAGAATGTTCAAGAAAGGGTGGAGGAGTTTGTTATAATTTGGTTACAGGGATTCAGAATGCTCTTCTGGGAGTTCCAGTCAGAGAGGGTTTTTTTTAGGAGGCAGGATTTTTAAAATGAGTCAGGCTTCTAGCACCACAGTGAATACATTCTAGTAGTGAAATAAAATTTATTTCTCCTAGGAATTTCATAGACATCCTCTGTAAGAAAATCTTGGAGGAGCTGCAGTTACAGAAAATAAAGGGGTTTTGGAACTATTTATAACTCACTAATTTGTAGGTCTTGGTATTGAACTTTAACCTTTTAAAATTCTATTTAACCCTTACCCCAGGAAATATCTACAAATGATGTTGCTGACTCTGTGCTTTCCTTGGCACACAATCCTCCTGTGGTTTTGTGGTCCAAATAATAGGATGTAGAAAAGAAGATACAAGAACCAAAAATTTCAGCACTTGCTGTGGTTTCTTCTCCCTTCTGAATTCATGGTTTGTAGTTTCCCAGTCCTCCCTGCCCTGACTCCCGTGGCCAAAAAGCCACGTACTCAAGAGTGACTGCAAAGATAATCTCAACATTTCTATAATTATCTCACTTTCGGTATTTTATTTGTTATAGTAGTTGCCCCTAGTTACGTCTATACTAGCAGGAAATACAACCTGATAGGAACAATCAGAACAGTGAAATGGTGCTGGAAGCCTGGCATCAACACTATATTGATCTGAGGCAGCTGTATTTCAAGCCAGGTCTATTGTGATCCTCTGAAATGAATGACCACCAGCAACATGAGTAAAGTAGGTTGACTCATGGAATACTTCTTCTGGTTTTGTTTTATTCTAAAGGAATCCAGTCATGCATATCACAGAATCACAGAATGTTAGGGGTTGGAAGGGACCTCTGTGCGTCATCTATCTAGTCCAACCCCCCTGCCAAAGCAGAGTCACCTAGAGCAGGTTGAACAGGACCTTGTGCAGGTGGATCTTGAATATCTCCAGAGAAGGAGAATCCGCAACCTCTCTGGGCAACAGGTCCCAGTGCTCTGTCACCCTCAAAGTGAAGAAATTCTTCCTCAAAGAAGCATCCTAGAGATTTTTTGGTGAAAATACAGAACACAGTGGGGGACAATCAGGAGATTTATCTCAGAAGGGCATTGTTCATCAGAAATAAAATGACAGCATAGACACTCTATTTAGAGTAACAGGATCCTCAATAAGACATTCCATCTCTGGAATGACATGTATAGGAAGGAAAGACTAAAAAGTAAAAAAAATATGGTGCTTGTATATAAGCATCCCATTGTAGAAGGATAATGGATTTTCAGCCTGCTAGATAGCCTCAAAGTGTTCAGTCTGAGGTCTGAGCCCACATCAACCATTAAATGCTGACAGAACTCAGACTAATGGAAGACATTTTAATCCTACAAATATTCCAAACTTCCACATGTTTCTAGAGTTCATAAATCACCAGGACCAGAACAGGGCTTGTTTGCATTAGGATTAGGATATCATGGCCTAGCACCACTGCCAGCTGCCTGTCAAGTTTTAGTTGTTTCTTTTTGTGTGGTATTGTGAGGTCTCTCTGTGTAGTCACATCTAAAAAATATAGTCACTCTTCACTGCTTAATTCTAGCTCATATCCCTCAAACTTATGAGAACAGCCCCAAAGGAATGTCTTTACGAACAATGTGGTAGTCATTTTAGGGAATATTTAGTGTACAACAATTGGTTTCTAGAATAAATAATGAGCCATCAGGTAGATGGCAAGGCTTACTAGACAACAAAGAAGACTTCTATTGGCTTTACATAACTTTGGTTATGGTAAAGAAATCATAAGTGAGAAAAAGGAAGTAGAATTATGCCAGGACACCCACACCTAAAGCAATTTCCAGAACAGATAGATCCATGTTTACTTGGCAAAATACAGGATCTGAGTTTTTTGAAAGGATTTCCATTCCCATTATATTGGAATATAGATAGGTAAAGCTGCCAATGTATTAGTAGTGGGAGATGAGGAACGCAGCTCACTGGTGTCAACATATACTAGATCATGTGGCCTCTGCCTAAGAATAATACAATTTGAAATTGAGATGGGATGTGTTGCTTCTTCCTCCATAAGATGGAAGGGGAAAGACCCGGCTGTGGAAGTATAACTTTACGGGCAAAACACTGCTCAGTAAAATCCCTCAAAAAGGTAGCTGATTAAATTGAGAGGCCCACTGAAACCTCAACATACCAGTGATGTGCCTAGGATAGCAAGGAGCAAGAAACAAGATGCAGAATATAAGACCAATTTGTTTCCCTCTCCTACTCTTTCAGATTTTTCTCATTTTCCATAGGTCTTTGTTCTTCCAGAAGAGAGTTAGGCCAGGCAAAAAAAGTCATTAAAAAAGGCTATTGGTGGGACATCCGTCTTTTGATTATGTTATCTTAGTCACGTTGACGGTGCTCCCAGCCAATTCTTAGTGTTATTAAACCTTCATTGTTTATTCTTGTCCCTTATTTTCATACCTCCAGTAAAACAATTTTGGAACAGGATTGCAGGATTAGGCTACAGCAGTCAGAAGATCTCCACATATTGGAGGAGTATACACAATTTATTCTGAGGCTGCTCAGCTCCCTTGTTCTTGTTTCCATAGCGCAGATTTTATCTTCAGTTTTCACTTCACAGTTTTGGACAGACACCCTTGACAGTCTTTCCAGATTCATTTGTTTTCCTGCTCACACACACACACACACACACACTCAGAATGGCCTGCGGCAGAGTACATCCCATTTTTGCAGCAGAGCAAAAAAGGAGATACTTATCTCAAGGTTGTAAGCCTTTTTGGTTGATAATTTAGATTTTTTTTCCCTCTGTAACTCAAAAAGCTTGAGTGTTGGAGTTTTTCCATATTAAAACTGTCTAATAATCACATGAAACCAAGAATTCAGTCTTCACAAAAAGCAGAATATTGTGAGGCTAAGCATAATATTGGAAGAGCTGAAAAGGTTTTTAGTTTAAACCTGCTCATGTAGGACCAACTCCACTTTCCTATTTCTAAAATCTAGCACTGTACACACTGTCCTAAAACTGTAGGCATTAGTCCTTAGGACTTTTTTCCACAGAGGAAACTGTTGAGATTAGTCAATGCCAGGATTTAGCACTGCAGAGATGTTGTTCTTGCCATAATAATTGTGATTATTCTAAAGCCTTCAGTCCTAAGATTATACAAGTATTTGTGGATCAAAAAATCTCTGTCATGGGTCTAGCCCCACAGAAGTGCGGCTGACTTCTCTTCTGGAAATAGGCAACATCAACAAAGGACTCTAAACCCCCATGGATACAGAGATAAGTGTTAGCTTGTGGGCATGGATGTTCTCACAATCCTTCCACCAGCAGAACTTAAAATATTATTTCCTAACATAGTGACGACTTAGCAAATGGAAGTGCAGATTAAGTAAGTCAGTCATTTTACACTTATTCATCATTTTTTCTACTTCCCTATCCTATTCCTACTATTACTGGTGATCTCCAAAAGCCATAGACCTGCAAAAGAAAATTTCCACCTCTCCAGGCTGGCTAGAACAGCTCTCCTTTCTCTTATTCCCTCTGAAGTTCGACATGGAGATGGAGAAGCTGAGCTGCTAGCCTGATGTTCAGAGCAAGGGAAGAGATTGCCTGAGCAAGCAGGCTCTTTTCTCCTACTGGACTTCTGCCTCTGTCCATGCAAACAGCAGTAGGAAACTTAGGGACAGGAAAGCAAGCACTTTGTGTTGTGGAGACGACCAGCCCTACTGGTTATTCAGCATCAGCAGGTGTGCTTCTGCAGCAGTCAGCCAATCTGAAGGAACTTTCTTCCAGAAAGTACTAAAACATAAATCTCTCAGTCACCAGGCTGACTTTAAAAGCTCTATTTCTTGGATAAGGTACGTCCAGATACACATTTCTTGTCCGTAGTAACTGGCCTGTAGCATCACAAAACTATTACCTCTATTGCAAAAAATGAAGAGAAGCAAAATGTCAAATAAAAGATTAGGTTTTAGAGATAGATATGAATAAATGTCAGCAACTAGATAGTAGCAGTTAAATGTATTCCCGAGTACAGAACAGAAAAAGTGCTCTTGCTTTGACATAATTCAGAAAGAGAAGATTTTCTTCCCCAAAATTCTCAGCCAGACCCATTGCCTTGTATTAGCAAGCCTGACCAGTATCTTATTTATGCTTTCCTTCCCTTTCTGGATTGGCTGGGCATAGGTGAAGGTAGAACTTACGATAGCTATCAGTTACTAATGGTACTCCTATAAAAAGCAAAAAATTCCCTAGGATTCTTCTTTTGGCTGTACAAAAGCACATTTCAGAACAACTTGACCATTATCTGACATAGTCTTACTTCCTTTTGAATTCACAATATATTGTTTTACAGGATTGTTTACAAAATGTTGACTTGCTTGTGTATTTTCCTTTGGTGGAAGCAGTATTTCCGTCACAACACCTTAGTATAGTGTGTATTTTATATTCATTAAATATATTGTCAAATACTTTCTTCTACTGCTAAATGACTTTTACAAAAACATAGGCATTTTAAAATAAACTGAAGCTTAAAAAATACTCTACTAACTCATAAAGATAGTGTCATACCAGATACAGTTAATTGACATGCTACATATATATAAGACAGTCGTAAAACTTAACACTCCGTTCTGACATTTATTACCAGGATAAATGTGGGCAATCTTTATTTAAAGGACATTTAACATTGTTCTTTTGTATTCCTTCAGTAAACAAATAAGTCCTGAGAATCTGATTGGCCTGAACTGTCTTGATCAGCTTCTCAATCAATAGCAGAAATACAGAAGAGAATTAGTTAATGGGACAGAAAAAGCCAAAGATAAACGAATAATTTATCTTTGTTCTGTTGAATATGTAGAGTTAATGGCTACCTCAAAACCTTGTGTAGCTTGGTGTTTGTGTTCAAATGATAAAATCATTTTAGTTAATATGCATAAAACAAAGTAGGCAATTTTAACAGTGCATGGAAATACTTGAGGTTAGACAGGGTTGTTTGAAATTTGAAACTGCGTAAAGACATGGCTACAGCCTGCTAATAGGAGGCAGAATGGCTAGTATTTGAGTAATCTGTTTTTTAACTATGCCAGTGGTATATATCCCTTAGAAAACCAGTTTTAATCAGTTAAAATCAGTGATTTTTTTTGTCATTTCCTCTTTTTGCAAACGATAGAAAGTCTGAAAATAGGCTACTAGTCTCAGATAGGCTCTTAAATGTTACCACGTGCTGAATAAC
The DNA here is from genome assembly GCF_030867145.1 of Opisthocomus hoazin. NCBI lineage: Eukaryota > Metazoa > Chordata > Aves > Opisthocomiformes > Opisthocomidae > Opisthocomus > Opisthocomus hoazin. The sequence continues at coordinate 31,782,554 of NC_134416.1, read as the reverse complement.
ATAGAGAGCTGGTTGTCCCAAATAGCAGGAGTAAAGACTAACTTTGCATTTGAAGCAGTAGAGTGGGAATGAGAGAACAGGTCTACAAATTTCCTGGGTTACTTCTGCCATAGGTAATCATTTGCCTGATAGTCCTTGCCTCCTAGAGATGTTCGTGAGCTATGTCCATAAATATGTGAAAGATGTGGCTATAGGGTCATGAAGATGGCAAGAAAAATAAACACGCAGGAAACCTACGGAAGGAGAGAAGAAGGTTCAACTCTGACATTACAAAATACACACTTTTGACTTCTGAAGTAAAAATTTTTGAATAAATGCTCTGTGCAGGGGACAAAAGTTCAGAAATCAGCAGGACTGAAGTAAAACAATCAGTAAGTAGGTCTGTCTTAGCCCTCGTCTTCAGTGGCTAATAGAAGTATTATAAAAGTTTAATTTACATGTAAACAAGGAAAGATTGTATGAAGAATTTGTGTTTGTTTTCCTAGTATTTAGCCCTGTCACTCATGTGCAAAATGAAGATCTGAAAGGAATTGAAAGACTTCACATCAGCAGGAGTGGAAGCAAGTTGATTAAACATATTCAAGTCCTGGGTAATCTGTAACAAAAATATTTTATGTGAACAATAGCTGCCTGTTGACTGAGTGCCAGTGAAGAGTAGAAGGGATCAGAAGACAATGAACAAGATTATTATTTAAAAGTCTTTTTGCATTGACAGTTTTTTTTAATTGAGCTGCAGCATATTACATCAAAATGCTGTACTTGATTTGTATTTTTTGAAATAGAAACCACTTATTTAACCCTGGATTTTGAGGTGCTAGGGGACAGGTTTTGTAAAGCAGCATAAGAGTCAGATTCATAACAGTCCAAAGGGAGGTTTTAGCTGCGAAATTTCACCTTTAATTCAAATTACCTCTCAGAGGCTTACAACTCAGTTGTAGCTGTAGTCCACAAAGAGTTAGTTGGTGCCTAATTAGCAGAAATTAGCTGGCATTTCACAGAAATAGGATTTTGGTACCGTCAATAAATACGTCTGCTTTATTTCTATGTACAGGAAGAGGGAGTGACCATCTTTTATATAACAGCTAGTGATCAAAGCTTTCCTCTAAGAAGAGGAAATCTTGGCTCTGGGCCTTGTTTATTTGCAATAGGGTCAAATACCCATTGTGAGAATTATTTTTTCCTTTTTTTAAAGATTGAACAATGTTGTAATATAAATACATACTGAAATTCAAGTTTTTCATTCCTCCTACAAGGAGGTTAGTGTTTCAGTTACCTTCTAGGTTAGTTCTGTGCTCTGTGTTGTACTCTATCTTCTCAGACTTCACAAGATTTTGCATTCTTTTCTGCGTGATGGCCCAGTAACTAAGAAGGCCACAGAATTTCCTCCAACATCTCTCTAATCTAGATTTTATGTCGGTAGAGAGGCAACTCTGCTGGAACATGAGAGATATGGGTTTGAGCTCCCTTATTATGAAAGAGTGAAGGTAAAACAGCTAGGCTAATACATGAAAGGTGGCAGCTATCAGCAGCTTCTGCTGCTTTTCTTTTTTTAGTCAAACAGTGGAAAAGTGAATGTTCCTTGAGTACCTAAACAAATATGTACTCACTGAGAGTGAGTCTGGAGTGGGCTCTAGTTCCTTCTGAGCAGCCCTTCCTTTGGGGTGCTACAGGGTCAGGGGTGCTGATTAAAATTCTTGGGGTTTGGTGGTTGTTTTTTTTTTTTCCACTCTATCTGGCCTTCTCACTTAGGATGTAGATTTTCTGACTCTGTAAAAAACACCAAAATGTCATGCAATATGGAGTGGCATTTGCAGGTAGGTATATAACTTTTTGTATACTCTCTAGGTACTTTCCAAAGCATCTAGGCTCTGAAGATACTAAATAACACTGAAAATTAACATCGTAATCTCCTACATGGGAGCTTCTGTCTACTTTACAATCCAGGAACGCAATTGTAGCAAGTATAGAAATACGTAGATCAGTTTTAGTCTAGCTTTCTCACTCAGGTCCTATCAAGAAAAAAGCAATTTCAATATGGACTTTATTAAAAGCTTCATAAATATGTCTGTGAATCTGTAAAAAATATTTGAGACACTTGCTGATTTATTAGTAGAAGTAGGAAGACCTAAAACCAGAGTATTGGAAGCAGGCCAGTTTCTAGTGCGGGAAAAGTGAAATGATGAGGACAGACTTCAGGAGCAGTACTTAAATGTGGTGCTGAGAAGCGTTTAGAGAAAGAGAAAGAAAAGTGACGATTTGGAAGGAGTCATACTGGAAGGAGCTGCTAGGAGGATGAAAGAAATTGTGATACAGAGAATGATAATGCAGACACCAGCTAGCAGGTGGAGGCTGGACATGGCCTGCTAAATGGCATAACCATCAACAGAGCTATTGAAGAACAGTGTATAAAACAAGTGAAGCATTTGTATAGCTAACCAGTTATGGGAGGTGATAAATATACAAAGAAACTACAGCAACTGAATTCAATATCACGGAGAACCTGTAATTAGGTGAATCACACTTTGTTAAGTACATGAAGAAATGCAGGGAATAGTTTAAAAAATGAATCCATTATGGAACAAACTGACTAAGCACAGAGAATTAATTACAGAGTGAACTAATTATGCAGAGAATTAATCACAAAGCAAGCTAGTGAGAGAGAGGGCAACTGAGGAGGTGGAGTTGAGGCAATGAGTAGTCCACAAAGAAGCCAAAAATATCAGGTGTTGCTGAGTGATAAAAGTGGCCAAGTTTTAACCAAATGGGCTCTGATTGTGCCTCCTGCTGAGTTCTCATCTGTGCTAGGAACATCATACTGCCTTGTGAAGTGCGAGGAGAAAGAGAGAAGGTGATGGCTGATTTTGGCCATGTGAGAAGTCTGTTGGCTTGTGTTTTAGGACTATGGAGATCCTTATTCAGCTCAGATGGTGAAGACTTATGTACAGGGTGCTGGAATTCATAAGCTTCTCCTGAGGTGAGGTGCCTGTGTAAGTTCTCTAGCTTGTGTAGCTGTTGTTTAACTCATTAATACCCACATGCAAAAGGAGAAACCATCTCATGGCTGTTTGAAAATCAGACTTGAAGCACCTTCCAGAAGAATATGGAATTAAAAAAACTCCAAAATAACACGGAGCCTAACTGTGTCACTACGTTTTCCTAAAGTATGCCACCATTTATTTTACATTTTAGAAAAGGGAAAACAGAAAAGTAGTGTAGTATCCCAAAACACAGATTCATGAATTACATCAATCTGTAAATTTAGATCAGATGGAAACAAAAAAAAAATCTATAAAGATACTTCATTCTGTGATGGGATAACATCTGTAATTTAATGTTGCTAAAAAGCCAGGAAACATCAGCTTTTATTTTTTCAGTTGTTGGCTTCTAGCTACAGTTAATTCATATAAGATTTTGTTTTCCCTTAGTTTAGTGCTACAGCCATTATATAACAAGATAATTGCATTAAATGGACTTTGTTCAAAGATTCATTATATGAGGAAAGGAATTGTGATACTTGTTATGACTACACAAAGCACAAGTAAGGATTGCACAAGTTTCCTTGCAGTCTTTTTCCAGTTGCTCCTCTCTCCTTAAATCATCTTTATCACAGAAAGCTGGAGGTTCTTCAGCCTGTGCTTTGCTGCTACAGTGAAATGAACCTGAATTGTTCTCCCAAAGCAAAAACATGAGGTGACAGGAAAACAGGACTTGGTGCTTTTCTCCAGTATTGGAGGATGGAAAAAGAAAGGGCTGCACCACTGATGTTGTGAGGGAGGTAAGAGAGGATATGGCCCAGCAATAGTTGTTGCTTCCCCCATCCTGAGCCTTTGCTTTGACAGCTGCTGCAGCAGACATTCTGGCTCTGGTATAAGCAAGACAGGCTTGGCTGTTGGAGCGGGGAGGAGGGGGAGAAGGAAAGGGACAGAGTAGTCATGGTGAGCTGCTGCTGCTTCCAACAACCAGCTGCTTTGATAAACAACTACCTGCCCTGAGCTCTGTGTTCCTGTGTTCTTGTCCTGAATGTCTTCTGAATGGTGATGGCAAATAATTTTTAATGGCACGGGGCGGGGGGGGTTAACTATTTGTCTGTTCCTTTTTTTTGAAAAAGTTTTGAATGGCTGTTCAATAAAAAATTTGAATGTTGGATAATTTAAAGTCCGTCTCATTTTTGTAGTTTTTTAATAATTATGAGAAATCTACCCAAAAGATACATTACAAATATGCGGTTTTCTTTCTTAAGATGATAAGTACTTTTATTTTTAAGTAAGGTTTCTATGAAGTCAGCTTACAGTAAAAGCAAATAGATTTTTTTTTAATTGAGCTGATTAAAGTGGAGAAACTCATGAAGGGATTAGAATCATAGAATCATAGAAAATTTTGGGTCGGAAGGGACCTCTAGAGGTCATCTAGTCCAACCCCCCCGCAGCGAGCAGGGACACTGCTAACGAGATCAGGTTGCTCAGAGCCCTGTGCAACCTGGTCTTGAATGTTTCCAGGGATGGGGCCTCCACTACCTCTCTGGGCAACCCTTTCCAGTGTTTCACCACCCTCGTTGTAAAGAATTTCTTCCTTATATCTAGCCTAAACCTACCCTGTTTTAGTTTAAAACCATATACCCCTCGACCTGTCACTGCTGTCTCTACTAAAAAGATTGTCCCCATCTTTCCTATAGGCTCCCTTTAAGTACTGAAAGGCTGCAATCAGGTCTCCGGGCAGCCTTCTCTTCTCCAGGCTGAAAAAGCCCAGCTCTCTCAGCCTGTCCTCATAGGAGAGGTGCTCCAGCCCTCGGATCATTTTTGTAGCCCTCCTTTGGACCTGCTCCAACAGTTCCATGTCCTTCTTGTGCTGAGGCCTCCAGAGCTGAACGCAGTACTCCAGGTGAGGTCTCACCAGAGCAGACTAGAGGGGCAGAATCACCTCTCTCGACCTGCTGGCCACGCTTCTCTTGATGCAGCCCAGGACACGGTTGGCCTTCTGGGCTGCCAGCGCACATTGCCGGCTCATGTCCAGCCTTTCGTCTATCAGTACCCCCAAGTCCCTCTCAGCAGGGCTGCTCTCGATCCTTTTATCCCCCAGCCTGTATTGATACTGGGGATTACCCTGACCCAGGTGTAGGACCTTGCACTTGGCCTTGTTGAACCTCACGAGGTTCACATAGGCCCACCTCTCCAGCTTGTCCAGGTCCCTCTGGATGGCATCTTGTCCTTCTGGTGTCTCAACTGTACCACTCAGCTTGGTGTCATCTGCAAACTTGTTGAGGGTACACTCGATGTTGCTGTCCATGTCATTATTAAATATATTGAACAGCACCGGTCCCAGTACGGACCCCTGAGGGACTCCACTCGTCACTGGTCTCCGTCCGGACATTGAGCCATTGACCACTACCCTTTGGCTGCGACCATCCAACCAATTCCTTATCCACCAAACAGTCCACCCATCAAATCCATGGCTCTCCAATTTAGAGAGAAGGATGTTGTGGGGGACTGTGTCAAAGACTTTACAAAAATCCAGATAGATGACATCCATTGGTTTTCCCTTGTCCACTCTTGTTGTTACACCATCATAGAAATCCACTAGATTGGTGAGGCAGGACTTGCCCTTGGTGAAGCCATGCTGGCTGTCTCGAATCACCTCCCTGGCCTCCATGTGCCTTAGCATATCTTCTAGGAGGACCTGTTCCATGATCTTCCCAGGCACAGAGGTGAGGCTGACAGGTCGGTAGTTCCCAGGGTCTTCCTTTCTAGCCTTTTTGAAAAGGGGCACAATGTTTCCCTTTTTCCAGTCACTGGGGACTTCCCCTGACTGCCATGACTTTTCAAATATCATGGAGAGTGGCTTGGCAACTACGTCAACCAGTTCCTTCAGGACTCTGGGATGCATCTCATCAGGTCCCATGGACTTCTGTATGTTTAGGTTCTTCAGGAGGTCCCGAACCTGGTCTTCACTTACAGCTGAAGGTATTTTACCCTCCTGGTCTCCTTCATGCCATCCATCGACTCGGGAGGGGTGAGGAGAGAGGCTGCCAGTGAAGACTGAGGCAAAAAAGTTGTTGAGTACCTCAGCTTTGTCCTCATCTGCTGTTACCAGTTTGCTGGTCTCGCTCATGAACAGGGCTATGCTTTCTTTGACCATATTTTCCCGACTGACATACCTGTAGAAGCCCTTGTTATTTTTCGCATCCCTTGCCAAGTTCAGCTCCAGCTGTGTCTTGGCCTTCCCGACCCCACCCCTACGCAGTTATGTGCTTGAAAGCGTGTTGTCTTTTATTATTATTATTATTATTATTATTATTATTATTATTTCTGTAAGAAATCACTGGTTTGAGGTCAATGAGAATTTGGAATTCTAAATTTCTTCCACAAATAATAAACAACATCAGCACCTGGCAGAGCATTCGGAAGTACAGTAATTTTATTTACAGCCCTATATAGCGTACATGTATTTTGTGCAGATAATCTTTGAATACTCATAAATAGCTTATTACTCACCTTGTTTCTTTGGTATAGGTTCTGCTTTCTTATTGGCCTCTGCTTTCTGTGGCTCATCTGTTTTTTTATTTTCACCCTTAAAAAAATGAACAGGATTAGAAACTGTAGATGCTCGTTTTTGAGAATGATAAAGGATGGTTTGATGTCTGCAACATTCTCCTAGGAATTTGATTAGCCAAGCTGACACACACTGAGCGTTGTTCCTGGATATTCTGTATGTGTACTTGGACAAGACTTTCCAGAAAGGTTTTCTTTGTTTTAGGCTTCCTCCTAATGGTGGAAGAACATTTATGTGAGAATAGTGCTCTACAGTTACCAGATACTATGTACATTTCTTCCCTTCTCTTTAGAAGGTATCTCCTCACAGGCAGAAAATGTCACAGAATCACAGAATCACAGAATGGTAGGGGTTGGAAGGGACCTCTGTAGGTCAGCTAGTCCAAGCCCCCTGCCGAAGCAGGGTCGCCTACAGCAGGCTGCACAGTACCTCGTCCAGGCAGGTCTTGAATACCTCCAGAGAAGGAGACTCCACAACCTCCCTGGGCAGCCTGTTCCAGTGCTCCGTCACCCTCAGAGTGAAGAAGTTCTTCCTCATGTTCAGCTGGAACTTCCTATGCTTCAGTTTGTGCCCGTTGCCCCTTGTCCTGTCACTGGGCACCACTGAAAAGAGTCTGGCCCCATCCATGACCTATTCATCTGCCTCCATCTTAACAGTATCTACAATAGTGGAGGCTGATGGTCATATGATCTGAGTGTTGTGCTGATATATGGAATTATTCTGGTGAAAGAGTAATCCATGTCTCCAGGGAAATCTAAATATGTATTTTTTCCTAGAGCAATTTGCCAAATGAGGTATCAGGCTACACAGAAGTCAGCTGTTGAGATTCAGGATTTTTATTATTTGAAGACAATATCTTATTGACCCAAGAATACTGATGTACAGAACTTTAAAAGAAGAATAAACAATATTTTTTCTGCAGACCTGCAGTGTATGAAGCTTGTTGAACATAAAATTTTTTGCCATTTTTTGTGGATGGCAGTATGGATATACTTGTTCATCAAAGAACTGGGTTTTGCATGTCTATAATAATGACAAATGAAATTTGAGTTGTAGTTGGGCTGGATTTAACCGCACCTCTTCTTGAGGTACAAACCTATGAGTTACAGAAAAATATCGGTTCTAAAAAATGATTCAGTCTTATGAACATTTATGTTACTATGAATTTTACCTAAAACTGTAAAATTTACGGAACGCTTACATATGTAAATCAAGGCTCCCAGAAGTTAAGATTTGTCTTTGTATATGCTCAACTGCGGTGAATATGTTAAAAATTACTGCTTAGTTGATATTAACTTTATAATGCTGGAGTTTCAATTATTTCCTTAAGCATGAATTCAGATAAGTATCTCAGGCTGATACTAAAGAACTTGGTTCACTTTCCTAATTATTTGGTGAAAACCCAAATTGTTGCCATTATGACTTGTAAATTTTGATTATATCAAGCTGGAAAAGCCCAAAACACTCTCTAGGACATTACTGGGGAAAGGCAAAAATTTAAAGATAACAAGTGAAGGAATATCTAGCCTTCTGTCTCATTTTACAATATTCCATTACTTCAAATCAAAAGAATGAGTTAACTTTTACAGTAAAGAACTACTAAATAAAAAATAGAGACTGTAGACTAATATGACTTACTGCAGTTTTCAAACAGGAGTTCTATTAGTAAAGCCAAGCCAAAGAAAATACTTCTTAAAAAAGCTACTAGATTATTTTGCCTTTCCAACAGTTATTGTGAAGCAGGCTGGTATATACCTGTATGCCATTCCAATGTTCAGAAAGGGTATACAGACATTTTCTGCCAGCAGGGAATGTGACGAAGTGGAATACATCAGCACATCAAAACCAGCCACACCAGTATTCCTAATTCTCAATTTGCAATGCTGATCAAGACGTCTCATAAGCTTGTACTGTTTCAGGCTAGCCCTATTTGGAAAGCTACTTGCAAAAGGAGGACATCTGTATTTTCTTCACTAAGAAAAGGTATCAGGGAGGAGGGGAATAAAGGCATTTATTTGATTTTGCTAAATAAATATTGATACCATGTTTAGTATGTTTGAAAATGTAAGCTTTGATATTTACTTACATAAATACTTTCTAAACAAAAGGTAGTATTACTGAGTCTATACTAAACAATAAAAACTATACCTGGCCTGTAGATGATTTGGGTGGTGGAGGGACACCTTCATTCTTGCACTCTGCTTCCTCTGGTGATAATTTTGCTCTAGAAAATACTACTTTTAGTTTTTTAAACATCTTGCCTATTCTACTCTTCTGAAGCCTCAGTAACTCGTTTATCATGAACAGGTATATAGTGCGTGTTTTCTTGCCATCAGTAATCAAGCTAATTAGACACTTAATCAGATTTAGGTCAGATTAATACCTTAAAGAAATTCCCTGCACAGTGTGTTTCAGTGACAGCTTTTTCTCAGCATTAGTGTTTTTGTTTTATGTTTTTTAGACTAAGACTTTTCGTGAACAAATTCAGAGGAGATTGAACACTTTCTGGTTAGAATAATTTGGTGTCTAATCTTTCATGTATTGGATATTAAGCATTTAGTTTATATTTAGAAATGAAGTTTTAAGTCCTAAAGACACCTGTAGTTTAACTAGAAATTGAAAAGATTAATTGACTAATAATTGCTAGCTAGCTGGTAGATTATGTGAGATCTCAAGAAATTTAATTTCTTTGTAGTCCTGAACATTATTAAGTTTTTTTTTTGTTTGATTGTTTGTTTTGAGTAAATGACACTAAGCGGCCTCTGCAAGGGTTTATTTTAGCAAGTTTATACGTGGTTTTATTCCACACTTCTTATTTTAAAACACGGAAATAATTTCATATTTCATTTTCCAATATATTTACAGGCAACACTATATTATGCACAGTCTTAGCTACAATTTTGATGAGGTTGTCTTAACTCAATGTCCTACAAATGAGTAAAATACAAATGTTTATAGAGTTTATAACTAGGACAAGGGATTCTATAGGCTTTGAGCCATCCTATATAAATCTCTATAAAATCAAGCATAGTTTAGTTATAGGGAAAACTCAATTTCAAATACTTCTGGTGCATGTTGATTTAACCTCTGATTACAAGGATCTTTACAACTTCATTGTATCTTCTTGTCCTTAATTCCATTTGATTTATTACAAGTCTATGCGTTCACTTTAAGATCTGAATTGGAGCTAACAGCTTATAATTGATTTATGCTTGTCATCCAGGCATCAAGAAATGCTGAAACTCACTCCTTGGAGTTATTTCCAAAACTACATATTTAGCAGTTATATTGAAGTATTGAAAATTTCCCAATGTCTGTCTCCTTAGGGGTTCTATTGTCTGGCAAGTACGGTTTCTAATACTTATTCTATCATTGTAGTAGTTGTAAGAATGAATCAACAATTTTCATTAGCTAGTTTGCAATCTTGTTTCTTACATTGACATTTATAAGGCAGGACTTATAATAGTTGGCTGGACTTCAGTCTTCTAACTGGGTATCCCCCCACATGCATAATTTCTTTGTTGTTAGATACAGCAAGAACTTGGAACCTCCCTTTTTATTAAAGTCAATGTTGTGGTCTAATTTAAAAGCAATGCAATTCTTGCTAATAGCTCAGTCTGTGTTTAAACTTAGTGTTTGAATGACTAAGTTATAAACTTAATATCTAAAGCGTTTTCACTTCTTTATGCAGATCTGGACAATAGGAACTTTCTTTGCTTTCGGATGTCATATTCTACCTCCATGCTCTTTTTGCATCTGTTCATAACAGAAGAATCTCAGAAAAAGTCTTAGAAAATGAGTTAGCTTTTCTTTTACTATGTGAAATTTTAGTGGATTAAATTGACTGATGCAGGAGACTTTAATTAATTGCCACGTACAATCTATACCTGCAGACTCAGCCTTTTTGAGAACAACTGTTTTCACATGATAAAAAATTCTTCGTTATTAAAATTTTTAAGAATAGGTAATTTTGTTCCTTGTTTATTAACAATGGTAAAGCTGTGCATAAAGCATAATACAATGAAAATATATAGCTCTTATTAAAGGAAACTCCGTGTCTTTCTTAAGAATTTCTGCAAAATTAGGTACATTCATCTTCTAAAAAATGCCAAGCAACAACATGTATTAATTCTTTGATTTATGATATGTGTTTGCTGGTTTTATTTTATAATTAAAAGTCATGCAAAAGCAATGTAGCAGATATTAAAAGGAAAGGGCCTTTGGGAACCTGTTAATAACTATTCACATCCATAGTTAATGAATTTTGTATTGGTCTAGTCTGTGACTAATTAAATAAATGTTTAGAACCCCTTCATATGATGTGGTTTTGTAAATAATAAGCAGACCAGAACAAACCTAATGTTTTGATACCAATGGAGGTACAAGTTTTCCTCCTGACCCTGGTAAGATGATTAATCTGCTTCAGTATTTCATTTCTCCTCTATGTGCTATGGCTATTTAGTTATTTTTATCAGGCTCTGAACATGTTAAAAGCACTTCAGTCAATTGAATATCATGATGCACTGCTAAGTAAGAAGATTAAGAGTGCAGCAGCAAAGCAGATAGCCTGTATCCAGTTAGCTTCTTAGCTATGTTGGCTTTGACCAGTGCTTACTATGTGCTGTATTTATGGTAAACCCTACAGGGTATAGGGATTTCAAGCCTATCTCATACATTCTCTAGACACAAGTGGAGTGTGTCCTATATTTATTAAAGATGTACCCTTTTCCCATTTTTTTTCCTTCAAGGAAATGTTGGTCATCCATTTAAAAATTTGGTGTATGCATAGGCTTTCTAAACTTTTGATAACACTTTTCTTTGAAGGATTATTTTTTAATCCAAAAATAAATTTGAAACAAGGCACTTGCAGACTGAATCTTATGTTCTAAACTTGTGCAAGAAATTATTCTCCATGTAACATAGCAGATGTCTTAGAAACTGAGGTTATTTAAGTGCCGTATGTTCACTTGATTTGTAATCACTGCTAAAACAATTGGCAGAACTCATTTCCACCATCCCATTTGAAGATGTGTTAGAGATTGCAGTACTTCTTAATTCATAAGAATATGCAAAAGGAAGCATGACTTCTTTTTCTGAATAATTAGGACAGTGGCTAATGAGAAGAGATTCCTTTCTTTGGGACTGTTCTTGGAGGTGATGGGGGTTTGGTTTTTTTTGACCTTTTTTTTGTTTTGTTTTGGTTTGTTTTTTTTTTCCCTGGTACTTGTTATAAAATGTATTAAAGCCTTGTTAGCCCGGATTTAACCACAGGTGTATTAAATAGGTGTAGAGTGAGTTCCAAGGACTGCTTTGCATTCCTCAACAGGCAGTCAGTCACTCCATTTGTTTAAATGTACAGATCAATAGATATCATCTGAAGTTTTTACTTTTGCATTAAACCAGGTGTAGCATGTGAAAAAGATCAAAGCCTGAATTTATCTTCTGTTCAGATCTTCCTGCAATGCAAAATGTTGTTTTTCGTAGGTATCTTTCTTCAGTTTCTTTCTATGATTCAAGGACCTTGACAGCTTAGAGTAGTACATCTCTCTTTAGAGCTCTGTAACAGTAGTCAGACAAAAGCTGAATCTATCACTTACCAAAATTTTTCCTCTGCACAGTGTAAGATTTGACAATTTTGCCTGTTTTTGTGGATTAACAAAAATTGTAGCACGAACTTATCTGTCTTCATTAATTTTGAAGACCTTGTTAAAAGACTTTTTCTTTCTCGGGAAAAAAACAGTTCTGAAGCTCAGATTTTTCATATCTACTCTTTGTCATCTTTTAGAAACTCAGGTGATACTATCATCTAAATAAGTATGCCTTATAAAAGAAAATTATTTTATGCTTTTAATGGAAATATGTCTGCTAATTCCTGTTATCAGTCGTGGCCAGATGTATGCATTATAAAAGTAACATTCAGTAAAGTATCTTTAGAAATAACAAAGGCTACTTAAAAGATAGGTTATGTAAAAGATAATTCTCTGTTGTTTTGATGTAGCTAACTTTTCACTGATTCATAAGGCTTTTCTTATGTTGCACTTCATACAAATGCACAAATATATCAGTCAGCCTCCACATCCTAAATTTGAGGCAGTAATAGGTCTTATGGTCTGAATGAATCTTGAAATACACAATAATCTTGATTGTTTTGGCCTTCAAGGAACGCAGATTCTACTTTTTATTTTCAAATTAAGTTTTATGTATCAAATCCTATCAACAGGATTTGTTCAATTTACGAGAAGAAACAGATGGGACCCCGTCTGTGGCAATAGGCTGGAAAAGACATGGTGCTGATATTTCCTATTCTGTTTCACATTCCTCTATATAGAATTGCTTAGTTAAGGTAGGAGCCATATTCGAAAGACTTATTTTCTGGAGCCTTCCCCAGATCCTGGCTAGTCCTGAGTGTGATACTATCATCATGCCATAGCGTGATGTGTGGGTTGGAGGAGGTGACAAAATCGACTGTCAGCCTTCCAAAATTATGATAGCTGATGACATCTCTTGCAAGTGACCTCTTGTGATGAAAATAACATATGAATCAAAGGAATGGGACATAAGCCAGAAGAAAAATCTAAGCCCATTTATAGATCATAGAATCATAGTTTGGAAAAGACGTCTAAGATCATAAAGTCCAACCATCACCCCAACAACACCATGCCTATTAAACCACATCCTGAAGTACCACATCTGCACGTTTTTTAAACACCTCCAGGGATGGGGACTCAGCCACCTCCCTGGACAGCCTGTTCCAATGTCTCACCACTCTTTCAGTAAAGAAATTTTTACTAATATCTAATCTAAACTTCCCCTGGTGCAACTTGAGGCCATTGCCTCTCGTCGTATCGCTAGTTACCTGGGAGAAGAGACCAACACCCGCCCCACCACAACATTCTTTCAGGTAGTTGTAGAGAGCAATAAGGTCCTCCCTCAGCCTCCTCTTCTCCAGACTAAACAGCCCCATCTCCCTCAGTCGCTCCTCATAAGACTTGTTCTCTAGACCCCTCACCAGCCTCATTGCCCTTCTTTGGACACGCTCTGGCAACTCCATGTCTTTCTTGTAGTGAGGGGCCCAAAACTCAACACAGTGTTTAATTATGCCATTGGTCTGTAGGTATAATGAAAGGTGAGAGAAGGTTCTTGTCTTCTAGTAGAAACTACGTTTCCCTTAGTATGTCTGGTGCTTTTTTCCTCCCTGTCTTTTTGCTGCTTTTTTTTTTTTCTTAAAACAAAAAAGGCACCACCTCCAGAGGTTTATGTCTGTATTTTTACGTGTCCTTATGGGTAGAATTTCTTTAGTAACTGTGTTACTGCCTAAAAAGTGACTCATGACATCAGAAAGCTTTATCAACTTAAGGTAGTGCTCAAAAGTCTCTCTCTCCAACTTAAATGAATATCCACAATGAGTCTCCTTACCTAGGCGAAAACAGGAACAGCCCCTCCAGAAAGGTGCGCATGAGACCTAGCTAGAGGAGTCTCAGCCATGGGCTAGGTCAGTGGTAGAACTAGGCCTCCTGCACCCCCTACTGGAAGGCCTCATCATCTCGAACTCTGGCAACTTTGCGTCTCCTCACTACCTTAATTGGTAAGCAGTACTGATTTGGAATCTGTAAGAAGTCATTCTAGTATCAGAAGCAAATAAACTAGAAAGAAGTGCTCTCATGCCACATGTAGTCATTCAGTAATCTTGTACTGCTGAGGTCATAGTCTCCTTTATCTTCCCATTTTTTCACGTATCTCTGTGGAGAATAATAGATTACTATAGAATCATAGAATGCTTTGGGTAGGAAGGGACCTTTAGAAATCATTTACCCTAACCCCCCTGCAGTGAGCAGGGACATCTTTAATTAGACCAGGTTGCTCAGTGCCCCATTCAGTCCAGCCTTGAATGTTTCTGAGGATGGGGCCTCCACTACCTCTCTGGGCAACCTGTTCCAGTGTTTCACCACCCTTACTGTAAAAAATTTCTTCATTATATCCAGTCTAAATCTACCTTCCCTTTGTTTAAAGCCATTCGTCCCTGTCCTGTCACATCAGGCTCGGCTAAAAAGATTTTCCCCATCTTTCCTAAAGGCCCACTTTAACTACTGAAGCGCCACAATAAAGTCTCCCCACAGCCTACTATTCTCCAGGTTGAACAGCCACCACTCTCTCAGCCTTTCCTCATAGGAGACATGCTCCAGCCCTTGGGTCATTTTTGTGGCCCTTTGCTGGACCCGCTCCAACAGTTCCATGTCCTCCTTATTTTGAGGGCTCCAGAGCTGGATGCAGTATTCCAGGTGGGCTCTCACCAGAGCAGAGAATCACCTCCCTCGACCTGCTGGCCACGATTCTCTTGATGCAACCCAGGATGTGTTTGGCCTTCAGGGCTCTGAGTGCACATTGGTGGCTCATGTAAAGCTTTTCATCCACCAGTACCCCCAAGTCCTTTTTGACAGGGCTGCTCTCAATCCCTTCATCCCCCAGCCTGTATCAGTTCTGGGGGTTGCCCTGACCTGGGTGCAGGACCTTGCACTTGGTACTGTTGGACCTCATGATGTTCACACAGGCCCACTTCTCTAGCTTGTCCAGGTCCCTCTGGATGGCATCCTGTCCTTCGGGTGTGTCAACTGCACCACTCAGCATGGGGTCATCTGCAAACTTGCTGAGGGTGCACTCAATCTTGCTGTCTATGTCACTGATGAAAACATTAAACAACACTGGTCCCAGTACAGACCCGTAAGGGACACCACTTGTCACCGGCGTCCATTTGGACATCAAACCATTGAACACTACCCACTGGCTGTGACCTTTCAGCCAATTCCTTATACACCGAACAGTCCATATCTTCCCAATTTAGAGAGAATGATGTGGGGGACCACGTCAAAGGCTTTAGGAAGGATATAGATTCTCTGCCATATCCTTTAGATAGGAAATTGCCCATATGTCATCTGGTGCATATTTTCAGGGGATGACCTCTGTGTTTAAGCCACTTCTAGGGAGGCTGAAGTTGTTAAAAATATTAAGTTCAAGAGCTAGACTTTCTCAAAATGTGTGAGAAGAGCTCAAACATCATTCTGTACTGTTACATTTTTTGTGAATACGTACTGCAGGTGTTTACAGCAGGCAGGATGACAAGGGCTCCTCTGCTGAAACCATAGGAAGAAGACAGGGAGGGCAGACAACATTTCCCTTTGAGAGGGCTGATTCCTGGACTGGAACCTGTACTTCAGCATGGAGCTGCATGGCCTGGCTGTGCACTAGGTTTAAAAACTTTTACTGAAATCCACTAGACAAGTTGTTTTTGATGCCTGAAGTTTATATACATCAAGAACTTAAAAACTAAATCACTTTCGTAAAACTATTTTCCCCAAAATGCTAGTAGGATCAGTAAAATCTTCTCTGAACCATGCAAGCACACACTGAAATGGTAGGCTGCTGAAGAGCTCAGATTATGGAGTGATTCATCCTGAGTGCGCTCACCGGGCATGTGAAGGACAATCAGGGCATCAGGCCCAGCCAGCATGGGTTCATGAAAGACAGGTCCTGCTTGTCCAACCTGATCTCCTATGACCAGGTGACCCTCCTAGTGGATGAAGGAAAGGCTGTGGATGTCATCTACCTGGAATTTCGTAAGGCCTTTAACACTGTTCCCCACAGTATCCTCCTGGAGAAACTAGCTGCCCATGGATTGGACGGGTATACTCTTCACTGGATAAAGAACTGGCTGAATGACTGAGTTCAGAGGGGTATAGTGAATGGAGTTAAACCCAGCTGGCAGCTGGTCATGAGTGGTGTTCCCCAGGGCTCAGTTTTGGGTTCAGTCTTGTTTACCATCTTTATCAATGATCTGGATGAGGGGAAGGAGTGAGTAAGTTTGCAGATAACACCAAGCTGGGCAGGAGTGTCGATCTGCTTGAGGGTAGGAAGCCTCTGCAGAGGGATCTGGACAGACTGGATCGATAGGCCAAGGCCAACTCTATGAGTTTCAACAAGGCCAAATGCCAGGTCCTGCACTTCAGTCACGACAACCCCATACAATGCTACCGACTTGAGGAAGAGTGGCTGGAAAGCAGCCCGGCGGAAAAGGACCTGGAGGTGTTGGTCGGCAGCCGGCTGAGCATGAGCCAGCAGTGTGCCCAGGTGGCCAAGAAGGTCAACAGCCTTCTGGCTGGTATCAGGAACAGTGTGGCCAGCAGGAGTAAGGAGGTGATCGTGCCCCTGTACTCATCACTCGTGTGGCTGCACCTGGAGTACTGTGCTCAGGTTTGGGCCCATCACTACAGGAAAGACTTTGAGGTGCTGGAGCGTTTCCAGAGAAGGACAATGAGGCTGGTGAGGGGTCTGGAGAACAAGTCTTACGAGGAGCAGCTGAGGGAGCTGGAGCTGTTTAGTCTAGAGAAGAGGAGGCTGAGGGGAGACCTTATTGGTCTCTACAACTACCTGAAAGAATGTTGTGGTGGGGCGGGTGTTGGACTCTTCTCCCAGATAGGACGAGAGGCAATGGCCTTAAGTTGCACCAGGGGAGGTTTAGATTAGATATTAGTAAAAATTTCTTTACTGAAAGAGTGGTGAGACATTGGAACAGGCTGTCCAGGGAGGTGGCTGAGTCCCCATCCCTGGAGGTGTTTAAAAAACGTGCAGATGTGGTACTTCAGGATGTGGTTTAATAGGCATGGTGTTGTTGGGGTGATGGTTGGACTTTATGATCTGAGAGGTCTTTTCCAACCTCTGATTCTATGACTCTATGGTTGGTATCTGTTCATTTAAAAAATAATATCTCAATATCTTTTTCACAAAAGCTATTGTGACATTCATTTCAGAACCACTGCTTGATATATAACTTGATACTCAAAGATAGAACAGAAGAGTTACTCTCTAGGCACTGCGTTCATATTATTTAACACACAAGTAGCTGAATATGACTGACTTTTTTAACTGCTAGTTTCGGTATTGTAGACTACTCAAAGAGAACAAGGATGGTAGTATTTATATTTGCATAATGGTAGAAAGGAATTTCATTCTCTTAAATAAAACTGTAAGAGAACATCTGATGAGTTTATTTTCACACTTGTGAGCACATCAGGAAAAGGAAACTTTTATGTACACGAGAAGCAAAGAAATTCTTCAACCATGAGTTTATCTCCAGTTTTGGTAAGGTTTTAGGACAAGAATCAGTTCTCTTTTGGAACTCAAAACCATTTAAAGTGAGGTGAAAAACAGATCCCATTGAAAAAAGGATTCTTTTTCTGTTTAAAAAAACAAATCCCAACAAAATAAGTATCTCTTGGTCAGAATGTTTTCAATAACTAATCTCATTCTTGGTGCCTGGTGCCTGACCAATGTCCTCTCAATGTTCCTCAATTATATTCTCTTAAAGGAGTAAGAGACAGGGGGAGACCTCGACAAGAAAATATTTTTATTTTATTTATGCTGAAAAATACCTGATGGTGATCAGGATAGAGTTGGACTTACATGTGCAGTATTTGTGGGCTTCTGAAGCTTCCCTTTTTAATAAAACTGTGAAGTTTAAGAAACAGCAGCAAATTGGATATCTTAAGTGGTGCAGTCACATTACACTTTTCCTGAGACTACTTTTCAGCTATTTTTGTTATGAAAGCTTGGCATGGGGAGATGAACACATAGCTTAATTTGGCTGAAAAAGGAGCCAGAAGTGCAAGCCAGGCACCTGTGAGAAAGAACAGAATTAAGCTTGGAGGACGAACCTCTGTGGCCACTGCTTTCTTACACAATCTTTTAAGTGAGTGATCATTGGGGGGGGGGGGGAGGAATAGAGGGTGATGCAGTTAGAGTATTTCATGGCAGTAACGTTTACACTTCTGTCTGAGGGGAAACGGAAATAAGAATTAGGTTATAAATTGCATCTCTGCTGGAAAGCTGAAATGCACTGTGTTATCAAAAGAATAAAAGCTCTCAGAAGTGTGTAATGTATTGCTCTAAAACTATCATATTTTTTACATACCCTCAGAGTGTCCTCTTCCCACTGTGGTGATACTAAGACTTTTGCTTTTGCTAACATAAATATTTAAAGCATGCAGCGAACACAAGCTATCTAATCTAGTCAACAACATAACAACAGACTGAGAACTGAGCACTGTGTAAACAGTGGCTTAGTAGAGAAAAAAAAATCTTTTAGAAAACTTTAAATATGGAGTTAATTTGACAGAGTTGATAAAACATTGAATTTGGAGTTGACCCAGTTTCAACCAGTCCATCAAACTTTTGCAGTTTTCCTCTGAGTATTTTTCTCTGCTTACAGGTAGAGTTGTAATTACTGCTTGAGAAGGCTTTCCTTGCCAGATGTGGATCATGATCAATGTATTTGTTTTTAATTGTAGTATTTTTTTGTGCTTTTTCAGTTGTGATGAATGCTGAATTGGTTGTTTGAACTGGGAAACCTCTGGTGGAAGCGACAAGAATTATTGTCATTTTCAATCTATTACTAATGGTACTTCTAAGGCAAATTACCAGCTCAGACCACTCTGATGAAATAGTGCATTACAAAAAACAGATGTTAGGCAAATAGTCACTTTTTATGTAAATAGCATTGTTCAAAAAATGCAGTGCTTACCATGATTAACTTCTTCAGAGTGCTATATTGACTTCTGCTTTCTTTTCTTATCTTCTTTTAAAAGAAAATACTGATAATACTTTAAAGCAGCTATCTAGTGGATTGTATCCTAAGCTCAAATACAGGACCTGGCTCAGGTTCTGACCTCTAACAGAAAGGGAGTCGTATTCACAGCTCTCACTCTTCTGCAGTACTAGGCTGACCTTTTGTAAGGATGAAAAGAAGTGTTCTCGACATCTCCTGATGAATAAATATAGCTGTATAGATTATAACTTAAAGATTAATTGAAACACAAAAAAAGAGGGAGAGCAAGAGCAAGTGTTAGTCTTGCACTTCGGTCACTTTGGAAGGGCAGAGCTAAGGTGGTAGTTTCTACTGTAAAGACAAGAAATTTTATACAAATAATTTAATTTCAACTTACTGGATAAATCATGTGAAACTTGTAGGAGTGAAAATCGAAAGGAAAAGACTTTCAGTAAGCCTGGCCTGTGTAGTACTCATGGCCTGTTTGGTGTGCATTTCACAAGTGTCTGCTGTTAATGATTGGATTTGATTTGGCAACTCATTAGATTCAGTGAAAAAAGGTAGAAGAGCAATGACTCTATGAGCAAGTCAGGATCCACTTCTTACTGCTCCTGGATGACTCTTTTGCAAATATAACATTGATTTCACTGCTGGTAACGTGATGAGCTCTAAGAGAAGCTGTAGAGGCTAGTATTTAACCAATAAGAGTCACTCCTTCTAAACAATGAGATAGGTTTAAAGACAAGAGCACTTCATGGGAAAAAAACTAAGTCCTTTATTGATTTGGCTGACCTATTGCATTCACTTTATATTTGCAGGAAGGGGTTTGCTTATATTCAGATAGTGCTGTGGTGAATTCATGCTCCCTTTTTACTTAGATTTTCAGAGCAATGTGAACGAAAAGCTGTTCTTCCATTTGCAAATTTTAAATTGATAGATTGTTACTAGCACATGCTCTCCTAATTAAAATAATTCTTCTAATTCTGACTCTTCTGTCCTGTGGATGGGAAAATCCTACAACATCCTTTGAAGCTCTGCTAACCCCAAAAATATTTTTAAACTTAACTGATTTCATTTTAGATGATTGTCTCTTTAACCCCAATATTCCAACCTCTCCTCAAAAGCATCTTTTCTTTCAAGGTTACCTCTACACAGCTGTCACATAATTTAAGGAGAAGGGTGATTTAACCTTCTCTAACTCAATGTACCGAAATTAGCTTGCACCCTTTTGAAATACCAGTCTGTCTCCTGTGTCCCTGCACAACACTGGAGTGATTCTTATATACATAAAACAGTGGTATGAGATGGTTACTTACACTAGTGATTCTTCTACTTGGCATCAGCTGTTGTGCTCTTTGACTCTGGGTCTGCTGAGATACCTGCATATGACTGACTTTAAAAAAGGTAAATTCCCGCAATGAAATTGTGAGGGGAAAAAAAATTAATTTGATGGAATTATTCCTCTGTTTAAAGTTTGCCATGTCCACAAGTCTTTGGACGACTGTGTCATAAGTGTTACGAGTTATACTTGAATGTTCTTAGACTCTGAAGTCCTGTGTGCTGGAGATCAACCTAGACAAAGAGATTCTAAAGGTGACATATGTTTGGTGGTAAGATGCAACAAAATATTTGCTCTTTTAAGGTCAGTACTGCTGGAATTCTACTGTTACTTCTATTTAAGGAGGATAAAACGCCACAGAACACCTGAAGAGTTTAAAGGAATGGTTAAAATAAGGTGTTTTTTTTTCACCCTCCTGTATAGACTTTGCTAATGTATTTGATATCAGCTCAGGTTTAAGCTTGTTCTTGGAACAATGAAAGTTTTAGAAGTTTTGGAAAAGAGATATATTTAGTATTTAGAAGCTCAATCGGTGCTGTAAAAGCTGGAAAGAAGCCATTTCCCTTCTGTTATAGAGTTAGCTTGGTTATGGCTCTCACTGTTAAGAAACTGCCATTTCTTATTCAGATAAAATATGACTTTTTTCCTCCCCCCAATCATTAATCAAAAGCACAAGTAAGTTTGTGATTAAGCAGTTTATGAACAGCAGTAAATTTTATCAGGGAAAGCAGAAGATTTATGTCTCTGTTTAAAATTATAGTTTTTCCAGAGTTATAAAGCCGTAGACCAGTAGTCTGTTTTCCTTCACATGAAATCTTGGAAAAATTCTTAGTTATAACTTTTCTGTTTATTCATACATGACTGTTTGGTCTTTAGCAAAGACCCCCTATTTTTCAGGGTGTCTGACTGATGGAGGTCAACTAGAAGCAAAGCACTGTGAGCTCCTAGATATCCCTGCTCTTCTACTTCCTCCCACATACTTGTGCGTGAGCATGGAGGATGGCATCTACTCATACCTCTGGTTACCATGTTCTCTCGAATACTCCACCCATCTGTATCTCAAAAAACATGTTCCTCCAGTAGTTTAGCAACATTTCCCTCCCATATGCACCCACAACCTAGCGTCAATCGGGAAACATCATGATTCTTGCTATCCGTCATGCAGTTATTAATTTCTGTTTGTATAATCATTTAAAATTCCTTTCTTCCTCATTCCCATTCTGCAAAATGTCTCTTATATCTTCTGATTTCCCTCTTCAGCTCCTCCATAACCATTAAACATTATATTCTTCCTTAGGTGCTTTATCTTGATTCCTGCCATGCCAACACGAGACAATCCTGACATCCAGTATCCCTTTGTTGTGAGACCACTAGACTTCTCTTGCTTCTTCAGTCAGTGCCTCCACACTGTGTCCTGCTTAAAATCATGCTAGATTTTATAGGTGGTCTCCTTCATCTGCTTCCTGACTCAAATTTATTTTCTATTAAGCTTCTATAACATCTTTTCTATTGCTCTGCCAAATCTGTCACAGAGAAAGCAGACTGTACAACGTGATGGTGGTGCTTTGTGGGATCTTCAGTCAGTGGTCTATTAGCAAGAGCAGTGCCAACTTCTAATGGTCTTGTACTGCTAATATACAAAGCAAATCACAGCCTTCAGCTATGTGTTTGGAGAACTTTGCTTAGACCAAGCAAAGGTATGGCAATGGTTCAACAGATATGTCTTCTCTGCTTATTGACAACAGTAGTTAGTGGGCCATGAGATGAAGAGTCCTGCTATTTACCAGTACACATACTGAGCAGTTTTGAAGGTAATGCTAAAGCCCAAATAAAAGAAAGGGTTTTGCAGTTTCTTGCATCCTTTTCATACCAGTAAATTAGAAATGCTCTACTCTTTGGTAAGAGTTAAGTGCTAGATCCACAAAGGGGTTTCATTGCTTACCTCCCTTTAAAGTCAATAAATACTAAATGATGACTACAGTATAAGGAACATACATATCTTTTTGTGAATGTAATTCTGAATGCTTAGGGACCAGATCTGACAAATTTACAACCAAATGCTGTAGATTTTGAGCCTCCTGCTGCAGTTTCTACTCTCCTGCTGGGTAGTACTTAGAACTGTTCATTTATTAATTTATTCTACTAGGTAATGCTGTACAGGAAGGACCTCTTGTGTCATCTGGTCTTGCTTCCCTATTACAGTTGATAGATACGTATTATAACCTTCTGGAAATTATTCAAACTTCATCGTAGGCATTAGTTAAACTTCTGGCTACCATTCTCCCATCCCAAGGTTGTTCTGAAAATGTGCATAGCCTGTAGTTAAATTACTGATTTGTCTTGCCATTTCTCACAAATAACCAAGCTCTGCTTTCAGCACTATTCGTGCTTTTGTGGTGCCCTCAGGCACAAGTGATAGGGAAATTGTCAAATAATTGCACCAACGTCAGCTGGACAAAAGTGTAGTCTTTTTCATACTCTCTCAGCTGTACTGGTTCTGAAGGACCAAAAGAGGCAAAAAAAGTAACAAATATCTTCTAAATATGCAGGTATGATCCCAGACTCATGGGAGGAACAGCCTATTTGGTAAGATAATGTCATGTCTTTACAGCTCCTTTTAATATAGACTGAAAATTATATCTTGCTATTTCTAAATTAAATAAGGAGTTCATGCTGCATATACAAGCATTTTTGAATATGGAGGTTTCTTTAAATATTTATTTTTTTGGTAGGATCAAGATTTTGCTGTACTGCTCTGTAGTGCAACAACGTAAGATAAAAATGTCCTATAGGATGAGCTACACTGAAGAGTTTGTGCATTCCCATTGGATTAAGTAGCCTAACCGCATGCAAAGCCAAAAATTGCTTTGAGGTACTTACTGCCTAGAGAATCTGCCAAGAAACCAGATGTCACTGCTAGAAAAACACAATAACCTCAGCCACCTACTATGCTTTAGCCTTTGATAAATAGCAGGCTCCAAATCATCAGTCACTTTCTTGCCAGCTATTTGTGCTGTATTAATTGTTTCTTAATACTGTTGTATATTTTATTTGCTCTCCTTTTTATGTTAATTTACTCTTTCTTACACCCTGTCCAATGAATTTGAAAATGACAATTTGGAAAAGGAGTCCTTTGACAATAAGCACTCTGTTTAAGAATTCTGACTTCATGTGGTTTATTTTACTCCTGGAACCCAACAAAGTTTCTTCCAACTTGATTTGGTAATCTGAAAAAAAAACTTCAAATAAGTAGATTATTTTGCAAGTATACAGTGACATAAATATCCTTTGGAGATTTTTTTGCCTTGAGATATATTTGTTTTTGAAATGTAGGTTTCAGAATGCAAATCATTCTTTTTTGACTACTACGTTTTCTTGAAGAGAAGATATTATCCTTCAGATTTCCATGTTAATTTAATTTTATGCAGTTTATAGATTTTTTTTTCTCTGTTGTACTGCATATGTTGTTGATCTGTAGACAGTGTGTGATGAGAAGTATATTTTGAAAGGTGATGGTTAAAGCCTGCTGTCATAGCATGAAAGCAGTCTATGAACAATATGTCCCAGGTCATATGGGAAGTCTATATGTATTTATATTTTTTCTTTTTAAATCACTCCGTTTTTTGGCTACATGTTAGTTTTCTCAGTAGAAAATCACAACACCTTTCACAGATGATCCATCATAAAGGAAGGACCACTGGTAGATAGATTTATTATTTTTCTTTTGGTTATGAACCTAAAGGAAGAAAAGGGAAACCTTTGTATTTCATGCAAAGAAAATGTATTCTAAGGACATGGTTTTTGCAACATTCTTCATAAAGTTGTCCTGATTTTTATCCCTGTGTTTGTTTCTCCTCAGCATTTGTGAGGCCCTATTATGACAGTATCTGAGTGCATGCCCATCTTCTAACTTGTTCATTCGCATTTCTTCACTATGTCTTAAAGCAGTACCACTGGGAACCTGAGTGCAGAGACAGAGATTCATCCCAGCTCTCTGGAGGGGGAGCAAGAGACCTGGTTTATTTATGCCTTTCTTCTCACAGGATTATACAAGGAATTAGGACAAGTGAAATTGGGCAGTTCAGATGATTGCCTGTAGATGCAGGTAGTTGACATGGTCTGTTAGTGGTCTTGTAGCAAAGCCACGAGAACATAAGTATCAAGAGTTCTTCGCTAACAGATGGGTGAATTTGTTCAGTGGTGCGTGTTAACTCTATGGTAAGTCATAGCACAAAATGCATGATACTGTAGTAGTACTCAGGGATGAGAGTGTCCTTCTCTATTTCCTTTCCATCTTGGAAGATGTGCAGCTTTTCTGTGCTCGGGACTGAGTCACCAAGTCCTGCATTTAGCATGATTTATAATTTAGAGTTTTCATGCACTATCTTTATATGCCTTTTCCTTTCTGTGTAGTAGGAAGACAGTCTGCTGTTCAATATTTTGTTTGTTTGCCTCTACAAAGGTAATATGGAGGGCTGGTGTGATTAAGGTTTTTTGTTGGATTTCCTACACTCTCTTTTGGAAAAAGAAGGGCTATTGATGTAGACGTGAAAACTCTTATAGTGGTTGCTGACTTTGGACGCTAGATTAATCTAATGAGTTGAGAAGCTCCAGATACCAGACATAGTTACTGGATGCAAGTCATATGAATGAGGGGCTAAATGTTGGCTTGTGGTCTATCAGAAATGTAAAAATTGAATTTTCCTACTTTAAGGAAAAGGATCTACTCCATGTTGTCATGGCAAGGCTTTGAGCTGGAATGAGAGCGCACCAGACAGAGAGTTGAGTTTACTGCTTCTGCATTGTGGGCAGATGGAAGGGTTAAGGAGACCGCAGGGAGATGATCTCACCTCACTCCTATTAGTATCTGACATACATCCCTATTACTTCCTCGGATGCAGAAGTCAGGACAGTTTAGTGTAGGAAGGGTAGCCAGCAGCGCCACACTGTCTTAGATGACTACCTGTTTTCCTTATGTAGCTCTCAGTTGGCTGTCTGTCTTAGGCTTTCAAAGTGTATTTGTCTGTGACTTGAACTAAAAATTCTACATAATATCCGTGCATGTTATGTCATTTTTCTTCTCATTTGACCAGCTATTCAAAAGACACCATGTCTGTTAACAAGCCCATACTTCCTAACATCAATGTGCCAAATGCATACATGAAGCTCAAAAATAGACAAAATCCATGCAATGCTAAAATGCAGAGTTCAGTTTATGATCTAACATGTATAAAGGATGTTTTGCTTTTACAGAAGGTACAAATATTTATTCAACTTCAGAAATTCATTCCACAACATTGAATAGACATATTAAACATGGTCTCTGCTAAGAAGATTTAATGGTATAAAAGATAGGCACAAAAAAGGCAGGATATTTTCATAAACTCAAGAAATACATGCATATGTGGAAAAATTAATGAAGTGTTCTCACATGAAATAGGATTTTAACAGAGTCTTAGATGAAGAGAAGAGATTATGTTCCATGCATGGGTGGAACATGGCATGAATGATTAAAAGGGAAGTAGAAGTAGCAATTAAACAAGCTATTGAAAATGAGACTACTAAGTCTGGAAGAGTCAAGAGGCTATTTGGATGTTTAGTATAAAAATACAAGATGACACGGCAATTTCCACAGAATTTTAAAAGCAAAAGTATTGAGATATTTGCATATTATGAAGTGAGAAGTTTCTGTAAGGCACATGATGATTATACATGGCTGCATATTAGGACAAACAGGTAAATGTGACTCGATATCACAGTCGTGGTGAATTCAAATGCCCCAAACTCTACTGGTGAGAAGGGGAAGAAACTTCTCCACTTTCTCACCTGCTTGCAGTGGCATCTTAATTCTGGAACACGTCTTGATTTTCAAGACTGTCCCTCCATTTCTGCTGTGTTTCTGAACCAGAGTGAGTGGGTCCTCCCACTGTTTTGGGGTTTGTTCAATTGTTCAGTAAGTGTCTTCCTGGGAACAAAAACAAATTAAGGAAATAAAACACTTCTTTATTTCTCTTTGGATTCTGTTTCATTCTATGAAGCCATAAACTTTCGAGTTGCATCCTTATACAGAGTGATCTCTGTTCTCTATAGTTTCCTTTCACACTGTTTTTACTAATGAAAAGTATGCCTGTGTGTATAAATTTTTAATGTTTTGCAATAATCCCTTAGGATTAGTGAATCATGGAGTGTACCGAGTCTGTGATGAGAATTTGTATTTTGATAGGAACATAAGTCTTGCAATCCCTTGGGATATGAATTTGTATAGGTTTTCTTCCTATAGGTTTGTTTATTTGAAAGAAGAAGTTTTAAATTTCTTGAAAGAGATTTTGAGAAGAAAATTATTAAAGAAGATACATAGTTTTCTAGAGAAACAGACAATAAGCAGAGGGAAAAAATTGCTGTATCTTTGAAATCAAGTCAGTGGAGCAGTTACTGAACCATAAGCAAAAGGAGTCATTGAACAACCCAAATATATTGGATTCTTAAACAAAGCACATTTCAAAAATACTAAATCCAATTTTCAACTATTCAATCAATCACTCAAATTATACCTATTATGAAGGAAAGAAAGTCCTTGTCTTCAAGTCTGTGCAAGGTGAAAGATTTCAAAGAGTAAATCCCAGTGGATTTGTGTTTCTGCAACAGTTATTTCATATTTTCGCTATCTACTGGTTTAGCACATTTCCAATACTCCTCAATTTATAAAAAGTTCACAAGAGGTTAATGGGAGTTCTTACTAGAAGAACACATTTAAGAATGGATGAATTTGTACCCACTGTCCTGAGACACAAAAGGCATTAAAATGAGAGCATCACATCATTAAGTCTGTCCTTGTCAAGTCCATTTTATTTATCATTAAGGCAACTGTCACATAAATATGGTTTTACATGGCATTGTATTATATATCCCATATACATAGAATACTATATTTGCAATAGTTTATATTTCCAGGCTACACAAGTGATAAAAAGCTGCTGATTGTACACTGAATTTGTCTTTTTTGTTGAACTTGGATGGTGATATGTCTCTGTTCAGTTTCACACTAGGCATTTTTTTTGAATGGGCAACGAAGAGAAATTATGAATTTGGAACAAATAGATTGTAGAACTCTTTCTTATAATTATGCCACAAATTTGGAGAGATAAAGCCTAGCGCTGTTCCATCTGCAGCTTACCTCCAGGGGCACGCAGACTTCCTAGTGTATGTGAGGAGCACAAACCCTATAAGAGCTTGTATAGCACAAAGTCAAAATGAAGCTGTAATGAAGTAGTCTGTGAGGGAAAGTAGGCTCTGAAGAAAAGTGTCTTTTCAGTGTCTTGACTTGCAGCAGCTTCTTCTGCACTGAGAAGAACAGACTCGCAAGGTGGGGGTGAGCAGGAATCCTTCACTGCTGTGACTTCCTCAAAATCCATGGGATGGCTGTGTTCGATCGGGAGCGGTGGCACAGCTGGGGACAGACAGTGACAGGCTGTGATTGGTCTCATCAGTCCCATCACCAGCACTCCGCGGCCTCAGGGCTGGGGAGAGAGGGGGCAGCTCAGCTTTGGGAGTGTTTTAAAACTCCTGCCTTGCCATTTGGCTTTTGGGGCTGCTGCTCACACTGCCTGCAAGAGCAAGCATTTTAGTACGGGGGGAGTGAAAGCTCCAGCTTTAACTGGCTTTTAGATGGCCAAAATACCTCTTGGGCAGCAATATAAGGGACTCAGGGTAATGCTTCCAGAATAGCAGCACATACAGTTTAAAGATATGGTGAAATATTATAACTCTTGTTGTGATCTCAGGGAAGGGAAATGAAATAGAAGCAGAGGGGAATTTTCCAGAGGAAAGGCTTCTTCTTCCATCAGAATATGTTGCTTCAACAAAACTGGACTTTTCCTAGAAAAGCACGTACAGAATCTGACAGGAAATGCCATTTAAGTGAGGGAAGAATTTGTTTATCAAGAAAAGAGCAGGAGAGAGACTGATTTTTTTTTTTTTTTAATTTTTATTTTTAGTAAGTTTGCTTGTGGTTATGTGGATTAAGTTTGTATCTTGATTTATAATCTGTATAATGGTCATAAGGGCTACACAGGGAAGACAGACAGTTGAACGTAGAATCATTCAGTGCTATGGACAATCTCTCATCTCATTTTTCTGTCAGAGAGCTTTGGGGGCAACACCAAACTATGTTATGCAGAAACTCGAATCTTTACACACTCACACACCTCTTGCATCTTAATGACTCAGCAACTGGTTACTGTAAGGTAGCTGCAGGTTTTTCACCTTTTTCTAAAAGGTCCTACTACAATAAAAGAAATATTTAAAACTGTCACAGTACAGTTGAACTGTTCAGTATAAATATCAGAACTGGCTGGCAAAGAGTCTATGTCAGGAATAATTCAGTATTTTTTCAAATGGGTTAAGTTCCTTGAGTCATGATACACAATTTTAAGAAAAGTACCCTCAGCCATAGAACTGAGTTGATTAAGAGAGTGATGGTAGCAATTCCTGTGGGAAATGTGTGCCAGTTGACCATCAGACATGCATGTGGACAAGGTGGATATTCGCAGTTTATGCTTCATATAAAGGTAGCTGGTTTTCACTACTACCTTCTCCACAGGTTTAAAAACTCTTTATGTGCACTATTCGATTTTCTAATGCTGAACAATAATACTTTTTTTATGAAGACATCACTCTGTGAAATTAAGTAATAATAGTCCGACCTGCATTTCTTTATAGCTAACAGCTCTAGCCCTTTCATCTGTGAGTCTCACTAATTTCTTGGAATGTTGCTCTTTATTCTGCTTATAAATGGTTTTGTGTTTGCAATGTAAGCATAAAACAGTCCAAGTCTGAGCCAAAAAAAAAAAAAAAAAATTAGTATCTCTACTTTTCAGGATCATCCAAAGACAGTAAATCAGTGAATTGCTAAAAGCTTCTTCTCAACTCTGCAGCCTCCAAATTTACAGTAAATCCCAAAGCATTCTCAGGTCAAATAAATGATACTGCCAACACAGCATTTCCATTTTTCTGTTTAATTTCAGGTCAAATTTACTCAGAAGATTGCATTAAGCTTTTAGAACATCAAGCAAAGTTTTCACAGAACCAGCAGATAAAAGTACTTCCAGAGGATGACAAACAATCTTTTATTGGGATTTACAGTGTATACTTGTTCAGGATTTCTGTGATTTTGCAGTTCTTTGAACTACCCAATACAAACCTGACTCAAAGTGTAACAAAACAGTGCTGCTTGCCATAACAAAGTGATAATGCTTTTATACAGCCATGTTATCCGTCTTTAGTTCATCCCAATAATTATGTTGTCCAGTTTAGCCAAATCTGACAAAAACTTAAAGGTATAAAACTCTCACAAAATTAGGTAGAGATTTGAATTTTTGTTGCTGCTGATGGTACAGGTAGATGTTGGCCCTGAGCTAATCAAAGAGAGATCAGCCAGTCAAGAAATCTATGAATGCTTATCCATTTGTCCATAGCTCTGAATCAACTAACTGCATGGTGACTTGTGTTTGGTCAAAGTGATGGGGCAGGATTAAGGACAAGCCTGGGATCTGGAGGAGGGAAGGGAAATATAATTCACTGTCCTTGGGAGAGGTGCTGTGGGGGACACACTTGGAGATCATTGAGTTTTACTATTTCTGCTTAGGAAATAAGCTGGAAGGCAAGTGATAGCCATGGTGGTTTTGGTTTTGTTGTTTTGGGGTTTTTTTTAATTGATTAAATATAGAAATGTATTTATTTAGGATTTTTTTTTTAGGAGTTTCATTCAATGCCTATCATCTTTTTGTAATAATTCAGGCTTTGGAGCAAGTGCTGTGTCTTCAAAACTCAAAATCATACTGTTTCCACTTACAAAATCACATCAACATTTTGGAAAGAGAAAAAGAAGCCCTGGAAATCTAATAAGTGTATCTAATATCAGGTATATTCCAGTACTACAGTTCATGTTACATTTTAATTTATTTTGACTAATCCTGTGTAGTTGTTTTGCATTTTAGCCTTTATCGATCATGGTAATACCAGTTATAACTCTGGAGAATTTCTGCTGAGTGTTCAAAAATATTATGTGTCCAAGACCTCAGGCCTGAAACATACAGATTTCTTTTAGTGCTAATTTCATTTCCCTTGAAGTAGAGTAAAAAAGCAGGAAACTGGAAGAAATTAGTAACTCAGGAGTAAAGGGCACATAAAACAGTCTATGTAAGTCAAATGATTATGATGGGTAAACCTCTTGACTTTGCTTCTTCAGTGTTAAAAGATTATTTTTTTCCTTTCAAAAGAGACATAATCAAATAGCTTAAGATTCAAAGTGACTGACTTCAAGTTTCTTACTATTTTCTCATGATTAACAGAAGATCATCCTATACATGTTTGGAACCTGATAGTTCTCAGATTAAACTTAAATGAAGACAACCTTCTTTTGAGATGGTGGAGTTGTTCCAGTGGAAAACAGGGTCCATTGTGATAGTAATCAGGCCAGTTAGTGGTAATACAGAAAAGTTGATGGTAGTTTTATACACGGGAAGTAGATATAGTTGCTTTAGTCTCTGCAGGATATCTCTCTCACTGCACTTTACTTCAAAGTGCAGTCAATAGAATAAATATATTGGTCACATTCTGACAATTATACTTACCTAAGGTAATTATTACCATTTTGAGTTTCTAGTGTTCAAAACATTTAAAAGTAAGATATGCAACTCTGCATACTGAGATCCAAAGGATGGCAGATAGGCATATGAAGTTCCTCACTCATCTTATTGAGAAAAAGAGAATATAAAATCAAGGAAAATATAGTCCTGCTCAGATTGGAGATGGCTTCCCCTTGATATCTCCAGTAACTCGGTGTTTGAAAGATGATCATTACAATTATTTAATGTGGGAAGAGTAGTAGTATTGCTGTTAAATCACGTACCTCAGCATCAGGGATTTCAGATGTGTTTCTTGATTTTTCCTTGCACTGTGAGAGCAGCATAATTTCTCTGCTCCCTCCTTTGAAAAAATCCATGTATTTCCAATTTGTCACCATTAAAATATCAATTTTCACTAGATTAGCATCTGATATCATTACAGTTTGGCCTGGATTCTCTTTTCTACCTAAACTCCACCCAGTGCACAAGTAGGCTTGGGTAATTAGAAACACTAATAATACTTTAATCCTTAGAACTGAATGGTGCTAGTTCCTACTCCAGTAGCATGCGGTCCAGCTGCAGACACAGCAGTAGTTCAGGGTCCAGTGCAATGCAGAAATACTCAAAACATCTGTGGAGGAACTAGACGGAATAAGTTACTGGAAGCAGTAAAATTCAGCATCTTCTGAATTTTCAGCTGGGTAAACTCGACTGCAGTGAACACCAATACATAGATAGCTAGAAACTTATACCTCAGATGTTTCTCTGGATGTGCATCCATAAGACACACTGGTCCACCTGGTGTTGCAAAGCTTCATCTCATCTAGCTTCCACTACATCTTTGTCCTTGACAGTAGTGTGTTAGTTGTCTAGTGAGAACCATACCCGTAGTTACACCTGTGATGTTTGCATATAATTTCCCAGAAATTATGATATTTAGCCATAGTCAGAAAATGTTTACACAGATATTCTTAAAGTGTCATTTTTTAGGGAAACAATGTGAAATTTTGAACTGCAAAATTTCAACCAAAAATGACTTAACAAACGGGAAACAAATTAGCTGCCACTTAAAAATATAATTAGCTGATGTAAATACATTACACATGCAGAAATATCTTGTTTACTGTCATTTTCAGGTAGAAAATAATACTGGGCTTAAACAAAAGCCAGCTTTGAATTACACTGTCCAAATTCATGCAGGAAATATTGCCTGATTAGATTGTATAAATCCTGACAGATTTAATACGTTCATCTTTTACACTGTAGAACAGGGAGAAAGCAAAATTTTCTTCAGTCTTTCAGACTAGCAGTGTACCCTGGAGAGAGACGAATATGAAGCTTGGACACCGCTACATCCACACTGCTTTGGAAATCTATTGAAACTTGCAATAAATGAGATGCTGCTTTCAAGGGACTGTAATACCATCAGAGTAACTACTACACTTCTAGCTCTGCCTAAAATAAGTGGTGATATTTCCATTTGTAAGTGCTGGAACAGGAACTTACTCCCTCTGAACTGATACTGTTTCTGATCACCAGGCACCATGCCTGGGGAGTGCTTCTGTGCTGGTCATACATACAGTTTTTTTCTTCTTCCCTGCCTAGTGTGTGTTGTAGGGAAAAAATAATGTATTTTTGTGTCAGTAGAGTCTAAATTATCATCTGTTCTTTTGTGTAACTCAGTGAGGTAAAGGCCTTCAAAAATATGCAAAAGACATTACATTAAAAATTGAGATCCTAAAGTCTGCGTGGCTTGCAAAAGTCGATTCCAAGGCTGATTAAGGTTTGAAGCATATCTGTGCAAAACAATGGCAACAAATAATCCAAGAACTGCAATATCAAATGTAATAAACCCAGACTTAGAAGTATGCAGAATCCTGTGTTTGACTATCTCTTGGAGCTGCTGTGAGAGATCATTTGGGGTATGGAACTCAAGAGGATAGTAGCAGCGGTGGAAATCGTAACATTACGTACTAGATTTTTTTTTTCCTAAAAAGATGAGTAAGTACCAAAGAAAAAGTTAGTCTGATTTACACTGCATGCTCTATTTTCCTTCTTTCAAGTGTTAGAGAAAAACCATGGAAAAAATGATATATAGGGATTGGATGCAAACGCAAGATGGAAAAGCAATGATATTAAATTAGTTTTTGAGATGAAACAAAGTATTTCATCGTGGGGAGATATTAACGGTAGTTTCAAGTCACTTAAATTTGGATTACTTTGCTCTTCCATATACTTTAAATGAAGCAGAAGTGTTAGGAAACAACTCCAAGTTTTTCTTCATAAGCATCACAGCTTGCAAACTTGCACTGATGAATAAATGCGAATAGTTGGAACTGAAGCCTAGGGCCTGCTTCTGCTGAAGCACTTGCAGAACCCCAAACTGACTTTACTGATGTGGGTCTGGGACCTGCTCTCTACAGTAGGCAACCCCTAGCACATCTGTGTAGTTGAAATACAGCTGCCTCAGCAACAGTAGCATGTACAGGAGCTGGAAATACAGAATAACGAAGGGACTTCTTGTCCAACCCGTGCTCAAATCAGGGATGGCCTAGCGCCTTTGCTCATGACCTTGTCCAGTTAAGTTTTGAACACGTTTGAGAATGAAGATTATTCAGCTTGGGTAAGCTGTTCTCATGGCTGATCACCTTCATTGTGATGTTTTTTTCCTAATATTTGTGTCTATCACACGTCATCCTATTGCTGTGCACAACCAAGAACAGTGTGACTCCATTGTCTCATTGCCCCATTAGGCAGCGTCTCCAGCTAGATTGCTGTTGGCTTTCTCCTGAAAACTGAACAAACCTGGCTTTCAGCTTCATTCTGGATGCCATGAGCTTCAGCTCACCATCCACCTGGGTATCCTCTGCTGGACTCATTTCAGTGTGACATCTCTGCATCCCTCATTAAGTTTCTGTCATAAACAAAGGGCAAGGGATGGTTTTGGTTTTTGTGATTCATACCTGCAACACCCTTTCATGGAGTGTAAGGAACAGGAGAGAAATTAATAGAATACGGTACCTGAAGCATCTCTTCCAGCTTGTTTCTGTTGCTTACTGCAAGACTTTCACAGCAAAAATTTGTACATCTGCAATACAGGTATTTTTCCTCATTTCAAATCAAGCTGTTTTAGAATTGAGTAGTAATAATGTGTCTGAACAACCTAGGACAAATGAGGTTGCTAGGAAGCCAAATGATGTTTATCCAGAGAGTTCAGAGAGAGGAATTAATTTAGATCCAGCTGTGTGAGAGTATGGAAATACTTATCCAAGACCCTTACATAATCATGATTCTGTTCTTCTCCTTCATTTGCTGAGAAATATCAAATGTAGTGGCTAAACCACTTAGTTTATCCTGAGTTCACAAACACTAAAATGCCATAATCGGAAGAGTAGGGTTTTGCATGATGTCAGAATATGAAAAAGTTAATGTTCTACTGTAAGCAAAACTTCCTTGTAACAGAAAAAATTACCCTAATTCTCCACACACAGATTTTGTGCAATATTTCAGTGACTTATAGCTGAAGGTAAATGCAGCCCTGCTGTGAATACTGAACTTTGCCCGCTATGACGTTCCCAAAGGCCAGGAACCATGTGGTGCAGGCCATCAGGCATCTCTTCATACAGTTTTAACAGAGAGAACTTAGCTGGGTCAACCTGCTGAAACCTTGGGTATGAACTTCTGATTCCTTTGTCTTCATTTCCCTCTTCCCTCCCTTACCACATGCAAAGTGCTTCAGAAAGCAAGAACTCCAAATTAAGATGAAAAGTTGCTGTTTCACTAAAGTGGTATTCTTGATCAGAGAAAAGAGAAACAGTCCTTATAGGACGACATTTTAGAAATTGGGCTTGTCGATGGCTATTGTATTATACCTCACATCACCAATATAGACTAACAACCTTTATTTTAATATATATTTTGTGGGCTACATGAAACCTTTGTTGTTTATAGCATACTAGAGAATTTGGAAAAACTCAGTAACGCTTCAATTGTTTAGGTGTCTTGGCATTAGTAGTACAACAAATTCCCAAACAGATATTTTTTAGAGATGTAGCAATTTTAAAATTACGATTTTCACTTTCAACCAATTTAAATCAGAAAGTTTCTACTATATGGCAGAGAAGGATTATGAAACCATATGCATCCAGCACTAGGACTGCATTCTTGAGAAAAAGCGGTTTACTATATTTATACTGGCCAGCAGGTGTCAATAACTTACAGTGAAGAAGCTGCCCGGCAGCCAGATACAGTTCGACTGTGGGGATAATGTATATTCTGGATGTCTCACATTGAAAGCTGACTTTGTGAAGTTTTTCTGTGCTTCACCATCACCAGGAAGGAAGTCATCTTTTGAGGGGAAAGGGGGAAAGAAAATTAAGCAACCCTTCCATCCAGAAAGGAGATACCTCTTAGTTTCTTATCCTGCTGATCCTAGTAACAGTATTTTAATTCTCCATCCCCACAACTCCAGAGCTCTGTGGTCTCTGACTTCAGTCTTCAAGCCTCTGTACTTCCTAGCCAGTCTGGCTGAATCCACCCAGACACTGGAAAAGTGTCTAAAAGAGCGGAATGCTTGGCTGTTTTGATTAGGAGCCCTAATCAAAGCTGTTGAAGTGTTATTGCACCCAATCTATTTTTCTCCTAAAGGTGCTATTCTAATACATATTAATGGATATTTTTCTATTTAAGATCACAATACCTGTCAGCTGCTTAAAAATCTTAAGTGAAATTGCTTTTCAAATTTCAGCATTTATATGATTGCGTGTAAGTAATGTCTTTTTGGACTCATTTTAGACTCGTGAAATAGAATCTTGTAATGTTTTGTGTAGTTACACAACATGTCCTCCTTAGATTAGGCCTTTGAACATTTTCATTTAAGAGTAAAAATATCTGTCTTTCCATATTATTATAGATTAAGCATTATGGATACAGATTGGGTAGATCTTAGGAAAGATGTGATTTCTTGAGAATTTTCAGCCTTTTTTTCCACTTCCACAGAGGTAGTGCCTGCAGGTTGTATCCTACTCTTTTAAATGTTACTTATCTGTAATAATGAAATAATAGTTGTAACCATTGCATTCTGCCATGGAGTGTGTTTTTTTTAATTAACTTTTACATAGCTTCTCAGGGTAGGGTATTTTACTTTGGAGCAGTTTTTTTGATCTCTGATAATAAGCAAAGACTTGTTAAAAGCAGACATAATTCAGGCAAATATAAAATTTATCATATTACTCTCACAGTCTTGGTCTCTATCTACCACTCATGATGAAATCCTGGCTGAAAATAAATGTTTTGAGCTATTGAAATTCTGCCCTTAACTTTCTACCAGCAGCTATTTTACAGTGAGTTGGTAACAGCTAGGAATTTACATACTCCATTTTTAATTTAATCAAATGTTGTCAGTCAGCATCACATGTTATATACTATTTCCATCAGGAGGAACTTAAAAAACAACAACCTGAAGGATTAAAAACCTCTGCCTCTTGAAGATAATAATCTTAGTGAATTTTAACAGATTGCTTTAGCAGATGGAGATGTGATGTTCTCTAGAGTAAATTATATTAACATGCTCTTAGAGAGAGATGTCACATTTGCCACAGTAATTTACATTAACATGATTTGAGACAGATTTGATTCTCTAAAAAGAATCAGAAATCACATTTTATCAATTCACTTTGCCTTGTCTCTTCTTCAGATAATTGTCAGTCTAGAGTGGGACATGTTTTTTACCGATGGATGCCATAGTGAACAGGACAGAAATAAGGTTTTGCTGTGGCCATCTATAAACAATACGATATACAGGATCCTGTGTGGTACCACACATAAAGAAAATGAATCCTAATAATTGGTACACAGTAGTGGAACATAAGCTACTTTTGATTCAGTGTAGTAGATTAATTTGACTCCTGGACATGATATCTGCACTTACCCATGTCTATATAGCCTTCTACTGCTGCTTCTAGCAGATTTTGTCATCCACTTTAACAGGCTGATGGAAAACACTCTGAAAAGAAATTCAGCTCTCGCTACTGTGTGTTAGAATCTTCAGCCAGAGGACTGTGTGGGTGCAACTTAGCTGTCATCCAGTATTGTGCAGGAGATCTGGGCAACATGTTTATGATGGCATCTGCTATACTACTTGAAA
The DNA here is from genome assembly GCF_030867145.1 of Opisthocomus hoazin. Taxonomy (NCBI): domain Eukaryota; kingdom Metazoa; phylum Chordata; class Aves; order Opisthocomiformes; family Opisthocomidae; genus Opisthocomus; species Opisthocomus hoazin. The sequence continues at coordinate 31,745,304 of NC_134416.1, read as the reverse complement.
GAAGGTATGCCTGCATCTCTGTGGACCAGCTGAAATAACTAATGGTCCCAAGAGGTCCTTAATCTAGTCCTAAAATCTGAACACAACACACAAAATTTATAAGCAACAAATATGCCTAATAAAGCTTCATTTGAAAATGAAAATGAAGCAGCCATCTGAAACTTTGCAGAGCTGCTTTCAAGTTATGCTCCTCTAATTACCGGATTTCTGAGTAACAAAAGAAAGAGATTTCAAAGTTCCTGCTATGGAGCTTCAAAGGGGTTATGGTCAGAGGGTTAGAGGCCACCCTTGAGGAAAATGCTTCAGGAGACACACTGGAGGGAAGGGATGCCATCAGGAAGGACCATGACATGCTTGATATGTGGGCCCATGCGAACCTCATGAAGTTCAACCAGTTCAAGTGCAAGGTCCTGCACGGGGATCAAAGCAATCCCAAGCACAAATATAGTCTGGGTGGAGAATGAAATGAGAGCAACTCTGAGGAGCAGGACTTGGCAGTGTTCATTGATGAGAAGCTCAACATGAGCCAGTAATATGCACTCGCAGCCCAGAAGGCCGACCATATCCTGGGCTGCATCAAAAGAAGCATGACCAGGTTGAAGGAGGGGATTCTGTCCCTCTGTTCTGCTCTGGTGAGACCTCCCCTGGAGTCCCGTGTCCAGCTCTGGAGCCCTTGGCCCAGGAAAGACATGGACATGTGGAGGGCCACAAAAATGATCAGAGGGCTGGAACACCCCTCCTAGGAGGAAAGTCTGAGAGAGTTGGGATTGTTCAGCCTGGAGAAGAAAAGGCTGTAGGGACACCTTATAGCAGCCTTCCAGTACTTGAAGAAGGTGCGAGAAGCTGGAGAGGGACTTTTTACAAGGGCGTGTAGTGGTAGGACAAGGGGTAATAGATTTAAACTGAAAGAGGGTAGATTTAGATGTAAGAAAGAAATGCTTTATCATGAGGATTGTGAAGCACAGGAGCAGGTTGACCAGAGAAGTTGTGAATGTCCCCTCCATAGAACTGTTCAAGCCCAAGTTAAATGGAGCTTTGAGTAACCTGGTGTAGTGGAAAGTGTCCCTGCCTGTGGCAGGGGGGTTGGATCTAGATGATCTATAAGGCCCTTCCAACCCAAACCATACTATGATTCTATCATACATGCTCATTCAATTAATACTCTCCGTTTTAGAATGAATGAGACAAATGTCGTGAGGAACAAGAGGTCTCATCACCATAGAATCATAGAATCATTTATGCTGGAAAGGACCTTTAAGATCATCATGTTCAACCATTCACTTAAAGTAGCCAAGTCCACCACCAAACCATGTCCCTAAGCACCACATCTATACATCTTTGAAATACCTCCAGGAACGGTGCCTCCACTACTTCCCTTGTCAGCCTATTCTAATGCTTGACAACCCTTTTGGTGAAGAAATTTTTCATAATATCCAATCTAAACCTCCTCTGACACAACTTTAGGCCATTTCCTCTCATCCTATCGCTAATTACTAGGGAGAAGAGACAAACACCTGCCTCACTACAGCCTCCTTTCAGGTAGTTATAAAGAGCAATATGGTCTCCCCTCACCCTTCTCTTCTTCAGATTAAACCGCACCAGTTCCCTCAGACACTCCTCACAAGACTTGTTCTCTAGACCCTTCAGCAGCCTTGTTGCTCTTCTCTGGACACACTCCAGCACCTCAATGTCTTTCTTGTAGTGAGGGGCCCAAAACTGAACACAGTACTCCAGGTGTGGCCTCACCAGGGCCGAGTACAAAGGCACAATCACCTCCCTACTCCTGCTGGCCACACTATTCCTGATACAAGCCAGGATGTTGTTGGCCTTCTTGGTCACCTGGGAACACTGCTGGCTCATGTTCAGCCGGCTATCAACGAGCATCCCCAAGTCCTTTTTCTTGAGGCAGCTTTCCAGCCACTCTTCCACAAGCCTCTAGCATTGCATGGGGTTGTTGTAACTGAAATGCAGCTTTAACTGGCATTTGACCTTGTTGAACTTCATACAGTTGGCCTCGGCTCATCAATCCAGCCTCTCCAGATCCCTCTGCAGAGCCTTCCTACCCTTGAGCAGATTGACACTCCCACCAACTTGGTGTCATCTGCAAACTTACTGAGAGAGCACTCAATCCCCTCATCCAGATCGTTGATAAAGATGTTAAACAAAACTAGCCTTAATACTGAGTCCTGGGAGACACCACTCATGACTGGTTGCCAACTAGATTTAACTTCATCCACCACAACTCTTTAGGCTCAGCCATTATACAAAGGGAAGCCTATCAAGAGCTCATAGGCAGTGTTAATTCTGTCATTTCCTTATTTTTGAGTATTTTATTCATAATTTTTCTTATGAAGGGAGGTGGGGTGCTATGTAGAAGCAGCTCAAAGGACTATTTGCAAGAAACGGAAGGGCAGCGGCTGTTTGCCTGCCTAATTTCACACAAATTTCACATGATCAGGGTATGTTCCCTGTTCGGTAGTGCTATTCTGGCTTTCTACATCATCCCCAGAGAATTAGAACACTTCATCCTGGCATTTGATATAGTCATCCTTTAGGAATACAGCTGCAGCGTGGATCTTGTGTTACAAATTAAAGACAGGTTTTTATTTTTGGGTACAAACTCCTTTAATATATTTTTTTTAGAATATGGAAGTAGGTTATACTTTTCTTATACACAAAGCCTAAGTCCTTCTAGGCAATTTAGCTGCATAGTCTACTTCCAGTGGCCAATCTTTTTCAGTAAGGGTTTTGATGTTTGCTCGTAAAGTTCAAATGTGGCCCATTGCTGTGCTTTCTCAGTCTCAGTCTCCAGTTTTTCCAAAGTCTTCTGAAAGCTTGCAAGTGTGTAGAGCAGTCTGGCTCCTACTGTAGTGTGAAAAGCTCCTACACACTACAGCGTGACTGGTGAAACTAGGTGAGGTGTTGCTTACACTGGAAATTTGTAGTGATTTCAGGTTGCTTCAGTAAGTAAACTAATCCATTCCCTCATCTCAAATCCTCTTCCCCTATTATAAGTATATAATTGTATGCAACATACATGGAATGATATTTGCCTGTGTTCTGCTCAGTAAAAAATTATAACTGAAAGATTGTACAGTAAAATCTTAAGCAGAGAGGGAGTCAAAGCTTGTCTGAGAAGAATTAATTTGGGTATTAATTTCTCATCAGAAATGGCTGCAAAGTGCATACTGTCTGAGGGAAAATTCTAAAACATCCTTTCAGTGTGCTCCCTTTCCCCTAGTCGGAGTGGCAAACAAGGTGCAATATTATTTTCCCTAAAAACTATGTTTCAGTTTTAAACAAACTTGAGATCTTAACTCATCTAGGTCACAAAAAGTCCGGTTTTCCAGAACTAATACTTTCCGAAGATCTAGCACATGTTGCAGAAACAACTACCATGGTATTCTGCCAAAAAATTGCACCAAAAAATTTAAAATATATTATTGGAAAACTTTTTAAAGAAAAAAACACAATGAAGGATTGACAGTTAGCTAAAGAAATGTTATACAAAGAGAAGCATATTGATGAATATCTTAAAGAATTCCATTATAGTACATATACTTTTGTGCGTAAACAAATGCAAGGTAATACAATGAATCTGGACAGTAATATTGCTACATTGGAGGCAATAAAAGACAAATACAGTGATGAATGGTACTTGACTTTTTTGCTTTAGAAAGAATGAGTTGCAAAGAGCTCTAAGTGTGTTAGTCATAAGACTATGTGCTTGAAAAAAGTTTCACAGGAATCAGAGGAGTTTAATATGAGAACTAGAATCCATCTACATGTATCAGCTTGCAGGACTGGGTTTTGAACAATTAATATAAAAAGTAAAAAGCAAAGTTTAAGTAGTCTAACACATCTTTAGTAAAACTAAGATATCTAGCACTTCTTTCTCTTGAAGCTATTTCAGAGCAATGGTTCCTAATTCATACCTTGAAAGGATTGCTGTGTACAGTCCTGTTGCTCCCAGCCAGAGGGAACTGAAAGGTTAAAACTGAGCACAGTGGGATCGACACAATACAGGGCTGCTTTCAAAACACTGCTTTCACAGAACTGTTACTCAAGGACCAGTGACAGCTGGGAACTGCTGTTTTGCACATTTCATTTAAACAAAAACCGAACTTTTCAAGAGAACTCAAAGTCTGGCCAGTGAAAAATCTTGGACACTTTTGAAAATGTTACTTTACATTCATGCATATAGGAAGTGTGATAAATACACTGGTTAGAACTGCAAAACATGTTCTTCAGTTTGGATTTGTTAAACATGTTCATTTTTATTACATGGAGAAAATAACCTCAATCTTCTGTTTTTCATGCTTTGTGGAAACAGAAGCGTTGAGCTGAGTTTATAAATATTCTGCACTTGCAGGTGAAGTTTGACAGAATGTCACAACTTACTTTCCATTTAATTTCTAGCGATTGCCAGTCTACATCCTCTCCTGAATTAACAGCCTGGAGACATTCAAATTTCAAATTCTGACTCCATTGCACTCAGATTTCAGTCTTTTCTTCCCCCTTTTTTGAAAACTTTACTGTTGTGACTGACAAACTGTATTTTTTTATTCATTTTATAAAAATTGAAATCTACATACTGGCTCTAAAATCTTCTTTCCTGACACAGACCACAGTCCCCAATGCTGTCATTGCTGATGACCTTCCTTACCTTTATACACAAGTTTATATTCAATCTGTGAGGTAAACTAATTAAATAAGCAAGACCTGTACAGATTTTCATGAATCTCTTTATAATTCAGTGCTCTCAGCTCCACTCAGATCCACCATGGAACTTCTGCAGTGCAGGAGCAGAGCAGTCATTCAAGATCTCCCTTAGTGTCATATGTCCTGCATACCTGAGTTAGGAGACATGAAAGCAGAAAAAATAAAGAGTCCGTGTTAAATTACACCAGTGAGGTGGACGCAAGTAAATAATGATTGTGTTGAGCAAAGGTATTTATTTCTCTGCTATTGCTACGGTTGTTAGCAAACCCTTGCTGGTTTAAGATTGGGAGCCAGCTGGGCCTACATTTAAGAATAATCATTGTTGTTCTGTGCAATGCCTTATGAATTCCTGCTGGGCTTATAATTATATTCAAAATGCACTGGGAAAGTTACATGGCTATGCAGGTTGCTTGATCCTTCTTTGCTTCAGTCTTCAGTGCTAAGACTGGCCCTCAGGAATCCCAGGCCCCGGAGATAAGAGAAGAAGCCTACAAAGAGGACGACTTTCCCTTGGTCGAGGAGGACTGTGTGAGGGATCGCATAAGTGATCTGGATGTCCACAAATTCATGGGCCCCGATGGAATGCACCCACGAGTGCTGAGGGAGCTGGCGGATGTCATTGCTGAGCCACTCTCCATCATCTTTGAGAGGTCCTGGAGGACAGGAGAGGTGCCCGAGGACTGGAGAAAGGCCAATGTCACTCCAATCTTCAAAAAGGGCAAGAAGGAGGACCCAGGGAACTACAGGCCGGTCAGCCTCACCTCCATCCCGGGTAAGGTGATGGAGCAGCTTATCCTGGAGGCCATCATGAAGCAAGTGGAAGAAAAGAAGGTTATCAGGAGTAGTCAGCATGGATTCACCAAGGGGAAATCATGCCTGACCAATCTGATAGCTTTCTACAATGACATGACTGGCTGGGTAGATGAAGGGAGAGCCGTGGATGTTATGTACCTTGACTTCAGCAAGGCTTTCGACACAGTCTCGCATGATATCCTCCTAGGGAAGCTGAGGAAGTGTGGGCTGGATGAGTGGTCGGTGAAGTGGATAGAGAACTGGCTGAATGGCAGAACTCAGAGGGTTGTCATCAGCGGCGCTGAGTCTAGTTGGAGGCTGGTGACAAGTGGTGTCCCTCAGGGGTCAGTACTGGGCCCAGTCTTGTTTAACTTCTTCATCAACGACCTGGATGAAGAGTTAGAATGTACCCTCAGCAAGTTTGCTGACGACACCAAACTGGGAGGTGTGGTAGATACACCAGAAGGCTGTGCTGCCATTCAGCGTGACCTGGATAGGCTGGAAAGCTGGGCAGAGAGGAACCTGATGAGGTTCAACAAGGGCAAGTGCAGGGTCCTGCACCTGGGGAGGAACAACCTCATGCAGCAGTACAGGCTTGGGGTGGACCTGCTGGAGAGCAGCTCTGCGGAGAGGGACCTGGGTGTGCTGGTGGACGACAGGTTAACCATGAGCCAGCAGTGTGCCCTGGCTGCCAAGAAAGCCAATGGGATCCTGGAGTGCATCAAGAAGAGTGTGGCCAGTAGGACGAGGGAGGTTCTTCTTCCCCTCTACACTGCCCTGGTGAGACCTCATCTGGAGTACTCTGTCCAGTTCTGGGCTCCCCAGTTCAAGAAAGATGAAGAGCTACTTGAGAGAGTCCAGCGGAGGGCTACAAGGATGGTGAGGGGACTGGAGCATCTCCCCTACGAGGAGAGGTTGAGGGAACTGGGCTTGTTCAGCCTGAAGAAGAGAAGGCTGCGAGGGGACCTTATAAATGCCTACAAATATCTGAAGGGTGGGTGTCAGGAGGATGGGGCCAAGCTCTTTTCAGTGGTGCCCAGTGACAGGACAAGGGGCAATGGGCACAAACTGAAGCACAGGAAGTTCCGTCTGAACATGAGGAAGAACTTCTTCCCTCTGAGGGTGACGGAGCACTGGAACAGGCTGCCCAGGGAGGTTGTGGAGTCTCCTTCTCTGGAGATATTCAAGACCCGCCTGGACAAGGTCCTGTGCAGCCTACTGTAGGTGACCCTGCTTCGGCAGGGGGGTTGGACTAGATGACCCACAGAGGTCCCTTCCAACCCCTACTATTCTGTGATTCTGTGATTCTGTGATCCTTCTCAACATCTGGGTAATTGCTTGGACTTAAATGCTGGGATCTCGATTGACCTAGAAGCCTGGTGAAAATAAGGTAAAAACGTGTTGGAGTACAGTGGGGTTAGACTTGTTCTCCTCCTTGTTTTCCTTTGTGATCAGTGATTGTTGTGGGGAGAATAGAGCCTCATCCCTGAAAACATTCAAGGTCAGGTTGGATGGGGCTCTGAGCAACCTGGTCTATTTGAAGATGTCCCTGCTTACTGCAGGAGAGTTGGGCCAGATGACTTTTTAAGGTCCCTTCCAGCCCAAACTATTCTATTATTCTATGACATACCGCCTTCTTATCCAGAATAAGAAAGAGGGAGATCTTAGTTCAGATTGGAGATCCCCTTTTACCCCTCCTGTCAGTGCCAGAATCCTGGTTTATGGCTTATTCTGTGTCTTAAAGTTAGTGAGTAACAGTACCTGTGCTATTAAGTTTGGGGACAGATTCATGACATAGAAGACAGTAGGGCCTTGTTTTCCCCCACTGTCTGCTGTTGACAGTGAAGGCAATGTGAGATTGCTCTGTGGTACTGTAAAACTTAGCACAGAAGCCTGTTGTCTCCAATGACTTGAGTTTCAACCCTAGGCTTTAATTGGGCTTTTGTGACCTGAAGATGTTATGCTGGTGAAGCTGGTTGATTAGAAGACACATCTGGACTAAAATCTTCAGACCTGTAAAAAGTCTTAGGGACAGCAGAGTTCTGAAGCCTGTAGACCAACAATAGTATGCATGGAAAAAGCTGAAGAAAGGAGTAAATCTGGTTTATTACCAGGTTTAGTATCTGTTTCACCGATATGAGTTTCATATTCACTGATAGGCATTTTGATAATCAGGCTTCAAATATGCAGCATTTGAGGCAATGTTACTGCTAGTGTTATAAGTGGTATTGTGGAGTAGGCAAATTATTAGATATGCTGAATTTTGCCATTGGAGGTGTTTTTTCTGAGTGACGGTACTTTGACCTTCAGAGCCACCTCTTACAGCTCAGGCATTTGAAACCTAGACATCTAAATCTCTGTTTACTATATCAAGCTCCTTCTGCTGAAAATAGGAATTCAGAAACAAGGTTCTGCACAGTTTATCTCCTAAAATAGGTAAGAGGACTTTAAATGCATATTAGTCTACATGTATGAAATTAGATGACACGAATCTCATCCTCATTTTCATTCAATATATGAACCTTTTTCTCTCTCAAAAGCAAATCATCATGGAAAGTTATTAAGCCTTCTCTTTTGTCCCCTTAAAGCCTTCACACGTTGAAAACTGTTGATTGCCCTGTACTTTGAAACCTGGTTCTGTTTTAAAGGATAGGAATTTAGACTCTGAGGGATTGTTCTTTCTCTGAGGGCAGTTCTGAAGTTTCAGACAACTTTTCTAAACTGGCCATCTGTATGAATGCTTTGCATAGCATTTCTGAGTTCGGAAGGAAATCAGATTAGAAATCGGAGGATGGATGAGAGGATGGAGGATGGATGAGGAAGGACAGCTCTTATGACTGAAGATACACTTCCACTTTGCAAGATACTTATGAAGATCTTGAAAGAACAAGATGTCCTTCTCCAGCACCCTAGTAATCCTCATGGGAGATGGTGCAATGAGGTTAGTGTGTATGAGGAACTTCTGCTGTGGGGGGGCTCTCCATGGCTTTTCATCAAACAGGAGTGGCTGTGAATGCTGGAGAGCTCAAATTTTCACTGCCGTAGATTCAGTATATGGTCTCTAGTGTATCATTAAAACAATTGCCTTCCTCCATTATGAAGAAAAAATGCTTATGTTCTACAGGAGAATAGAAGAGGAAGTTTCTGGCCTGTGGTACCCACATGATAATACACTGACATGAAAGAGTAGCAGGACTCCATAGCCATTAATGAACCTCAAATGCTATGGAGGTTATATAATAAATAAACCCTAGATTTCTGTATATTCAGTGTAAGAAAAGCAGTTTGTCTATAAGGAATATTTGTTAAATATAAGACATATCATGAAGGTATCTATGTGTTTGTGCTGTCTTACCTGATATTAGGTGTGGACTAGTCATGAACAACCTTGGGTTTGCAATGATAAAGAGGTTCTGGAATTGCCTTTGATCACAGCAAAGGGGCAAAGAGACTAGCTGCTTTGAAGATGATACTAAATACACTAATGACAGAGTGATAGGTGGTTGCAGTGACAGGGGACTGGACTCCATGATGCAAGAGGTTCAACCAGAAGGTCTAGATTTATGGTGTAGAAAAGCTGTACGAAACGGAATACAGTCTCTACAGTACTGTGGTTTCATAAAAAAAATGAGGTAAAGTACTACCATTCTAGTCTTGTTTAAAATCTCCCATGTAGGCATTTTATAGTTGTAGAAATCTACAGAGTATAACACGGCAGACAATCTAAACCTCTGGAATTAATTGCTAGTGTAATCGTACTGAATTTGATTATAGTGTTCTGCTATCTTAATCAGGTGACAACTTTATAAATTAATTGCCCTTGTTACTGTCTTGTTTAGGTCTCCATATGACCCAGCAGCACCTGCTTCTTCAGCCACAGACAATGATAAAGTTACTTTTTAGTTAATATAATTCAATTCTGGTATAAGTGAGGAGCTACAAAAGCGACTCAGCTGAAGCTATATCTTCTGTACAGAACTTGGACTTTGGATGTGATCTCATATCTAAGACCTTGTCATAGAGAATCTCACAAGGAGGACTCTGTATTTCTGACAGATTTTAAATTAGACTGCTTTTTGACCTGTTATCTTGGCTGCTTTCTGATATTTTTATTAGAGTAAGGGCAGTTTTTGCAGAGTACATCATTTGTATAAAACTTGTTCTGATGTCAAAAGCTTGTAACAACATATGGAATAACAAAAAAGGCAAATCTTACCTTCAGACCACACACTTCCATAATTCAGTCTTCTATTTTGAAAAGACCTCTTACCACAGCATTTGAAAAGCACTGTATGAAACCAGACCAATGCTCCAAAATGTTTTGTGTGCTCTGCTATTTCTTGCCGAAAAGCAATTGTGAATGCTGCTTTTGAACTATTTATTTATGGAAATCTATTTGTTGCATTTCTACATAAAAGAAGAAAAACCTAACACCCTTATTGTTATTTCATTCTTCCTGATGGAAACTAATAGATGAACAGTAATTCTTTGAGAAAATAAAACTGTCCAAGCATATAAACCCATCGAATCAAGGTGATTGCAAAAGACCCACATTATAATTCTTTTTTTGGCTGGTCACAAAACAGGCTGAATTTTACATGATGAGGATGTGATATAAGGTAGTGGAGTGCACTAACCAGTAAGAGTAGATGACCTATCCCACATGATCTTTGTTAGGACTTTGAATTCTATTTGTGCCTCTCCGAGATTTTCAAGGAAATTTGTCTATGCACAAGTTTAAGTATAGCCAAAGCTGATGATCTTTGGTACCCAAGACATTTCTCCTGTTTTAGTTTTGTTGTGCTCCTGGAGGAAGTTACATTTGCTCATGGACTAGCTTACAAGTTCTGTCTTGGAAATAGGAGAATGAACTACCCATTGGATATATAGTCTGAATGCAGAGAATCTAAGTAAGTCCTGTTTCCTTGTGTTTCAAAACTAATGCATCCCTGCTCAGTGACAGCCTCTTACACAGGTATTTTTATCATCAAGCCACTCTGCAGTTCACAAAGGAGATATTACAAAACTAAGAAAAACAAGGTGAGTATGTGGGGGGGTGTGTGTAAAAGTGCCACCACTACAGTTGTTCACCAGGTTAGCAGTGTGGAATAACATCACCTGTTCTTTGCAGTCTGACTCTGGTTTACGTGAGTATAACTCACACAGGCTCAGCTCTAGTGTGAATTTCTAAGACTCTCTGTAAGAGTGCCATGGTTGGATAACAACATTTCATAGGTATGCAGTACAATGAATAATATATAGTTTCTTATGGCCATTCACTACAGATGCTAGAGAATTTAATTTCTCTACTTTTTTTTTTTTCCTTCTTGTTTCTATTATTTTTCCACATTATCAGTCCTTGCTCTGTTTTAAAAACCACAAGAGCATAACAGCAAGGAAGAGTAGTTTCATTATCAGTTTGGAGACACTGAGGCAAGGTCTGGCCATACCATAAAAAATGATAGATTGTAACACATATTTATTTAAGGTAATATTGGGTATGTGCTTATCATAGGATGTTTCACACAAAAAAAATCCTCTTCCCAAATTCCAACATATTAACAAAGTGGTAAAGTATTTACAATGAATAATTTATAAGTTAAAATTACTAAAATTTTAAGATGTGGAAAGAGACTTCATTGGTCTCATAAAATTTTGTGTCCCAAGGTTTTTTTATTATGCTTAAACTACACGATTACCATATGTGTAAAAACCTGATATTCATTACATTAAAGAACTTTTTCAAAAGGGATTTATTTTTTCACGTATCATTCATCTGCATGAGGGTATTTGATGATTAGTTCTTTCTATTACAATGTAGTAAGAACGGAATGTACTTCTCAATCTTTATCCACTTTTCTAAAATAGCCTCTCTATTATTTAGCCTAAACTACTAGACTTTAAATGAAGTATCTTCAGAAATCTCATGAATGAGACTTTACGCCTTAATACTTTTTCTGATAGAAAAATATCTTCTATATATTTTTTTATAATCTTTGGAAAACTTCTAAGTGAACATAAATCATTTAAAGTCTTTTGCCATGAAACACTTAAATTTTGTTCTTAAAAATAACATTTGGACAGATTCACCCCTCTACTGCCCATTATTCCTGTGTATTATAACTTGCAGATATCTTTGAAGAACAAACCCAGGAAAGGGTTAATTAGTTATAAAATTGTCTTTCTCTCTGGTCAAGCACGTCTGTAAAAATTCATTGCCTACTGGCATTCTGATTACCAGCATCTGTAAATGCCTTCTTGGTCTCTGTTACCACACACAGCAGAGTGGAAAGAAATTTGAAAAAAAAGATTCCACTTTTATGACAAAACATGTTTGCTGAATTTTCTATTTTGTCATGATCGAATTCTGTTGTTTTCATTAGTTACTGGCTCAGAGTATCATGACAAGAAGGGAACTCAGATGGTATCTAATTAATCCAACAAAAGCTTGGAACTTCAAATACAAAGAAATTGCTTTTTTAAAAAAAAATCCAAGCAAGCAAAATTGCAGTGCATTTACCCAGTAATCACTTAATGTCCAGTCAATTAAAGTGGAGGTTGGTATATTAACTACGTTTGTTTTGTTTTAAAGAAGAAATTTCAATGTGTATAGCCAGGACAGAGGATAAATAATTGATCTGTTTTCTCATAACTGCATAGGGGTTTGAGAATTTTGTATGATCAGGATGTCCAAAATGCGTATGTTTATGTTTTGCAGTGAACTTCCTCTGTCAATTCCTTCAATTTCTCTAAAGCAGTTACATAAAAAATTTCTTTTCATAAAGAGACAAGGTTATATTTAAAGCATCTGATTGTAATAAATGGATTACAAGACATTATGTGATGACGTTATATTTTTCAGTTACTGAGCAAAATGTGAATATGAGGTAGAGTCTAAGACAGTTTTGTAGAGCTGTAGAGTCTAGCAACCACATACTAATTGTGTATGACCATGTAAATCTCAAATTTCTCTTCTAGGATAGCCACCAAACTGCAGCAAGGAGGTAGACAGTGACTTCTATCGCAATATTGCCTATAAGGGTTTTTTTTGTGTCATGAAAGACAGGGTTGATATGTGGCTTTAAACTTTAAGGCGTTGAGCCAGTGTATAAAAGGCTGACCTTAGGGATGGCTACATTGCTAGTGTCACTCTTTAAGTCTGGAAAAGAGCTGTTAGGTGAGAAGCTTTTACTCACAGACCTGATGACGCTTATGTCTTCTACCATGCCTGGATAAGAATGCAGAATTTTAGCTATGCTACTCTGAGTTTTAGGCTCTTCTGAACAGCTACCAGGTTCTGTCAAATATGGTGGTGTATGTGGCACACATCAGAGAGAGAAAAGAAAATGCCTGAGCTTGCCACTTGGTAAAGATATGTAAAGTTAATACGCTCCTGTTAATTAAGGCAGACTGGCTAAAAAAAAAATTACTGGCTGTTCTCTTGGTTCACTTGTTTCTTCTCAGGCTTTTTGGACTACATAATTGCTGGCTTTCTGAACTGTGTCAGCAGTCTAATCAACACAACAATTAATTGATGAGAAGAGTAATATCAGAACTATCTACTAGTTTCAAAATTGATGATATTACTCATCATTTAGTTTTTGCTACTTCCCTAAATTTCTTTATTAGGATATAGACAATATGAGATATATGTGGGATTCATCTCAACCAGTCTGAGATAATTCTAGTGGAATTAATTGTCTATATTGACCTCTAATGCATGGGTTGTCGTTTGCTGATATGGATGCCTTAAATTAGTCCAGTGAATCGTGATTGTAACTATCTGTTTGTCTCTACTGGGTTTAAAGGGAGAATACAATTAACACATTCTAAAGTAATGAACACAAATTTCACTTCAAATATTTCTGCCACCTCTTGGTTATTTCCAACTCTGGGCTCTGACAGGTGAAACACTAAAAGAGAACTTGTTCTAAATGCACAAAGAGGTGGGACAGCTTTCCAGCATTTCCATTTGTCTCAGGAAATGTCATCTTGTTTAGTATATGTTTTGTAAGCCATATTTCAAAAAGTCTGAGTCTTCTTATTCAACAAGAGGGAAATCAGAGTCCTAATTTGGATTTGTGAGTTCCATTCCTGAAACTTGGTTCTTAAATTTTGTGTTTCATTTTATGAAATATTGCTCCTTGTAATACCCCTGTAGTCTTTGATTCTACTTCAGTAGTTGAATACTGCTTCAGGTATTCCCTGTGATAGTACACCATGCTCAAATAAAGAGCCCTGGGCTTCTCTCTGCCAGACTATTTGAAGTCAGATATATGGCGAACCCTAATTTGCTTCGTCTCCTTCTTGCTCGGAAAGTGTTTTAACCCCACATTTATAAAATTTAGTCTGCCATTTGTGCAAATGTTGTTGTAAAGTGTGGTAAACTTTTGTGAGAGTTTCAAAAGTGCTCACAGAGCTGTCTGAAGTCATTGTATACACTTAATATTAGTTGGCAGGAGCATTACTATGAGTAAAGCATTTTTCTACTGCATGGGATTGCAAGATTGTAGAGTTTGCATGGCTGACCAACTGTGGCTGTGTGGAGAATTCTGGAGCGGAGACAGCTATACAATCCTACTGATGGGGGGTGTCCAAATAGAAGACTTTTGAACAAGGTATTTCTCCTACACCATAGTTAGTCACACCTGATGTGTAGGCACTCATGCTTCATGACTGGATTCTCTTGCTCAGTGCACGCTGAGATTGCAGGAGCTCGGATGGCTGGAACCACTGATTACCCCATCACTGATGACTGCTCTGCTCTGTACCATAGGCTCCAAATTGGTAGGATTGTCTTCCATTGCAATGTTTTAACTAGCCCTGTAGGATGTACAGGGACAGGATCATATCTTCACTAACTCAGTTTCTTGTTTGTGAAAAGTCACTATTGCTCTTTGTGGTAAATGTAACACTTTCTCTTAGAAGCTCATTAAAAACTGATTGTTCTGGTACCTGTTTGTCAAGAAATGTCTGTCCAGTAGAAGAGGGATAAATTCATTCTATTTGGGCCATTTAATTCACATGTTGCCAATACTAAACTCCAGTGTGTAGCTGGACAGCTACTTTGGCTGCCATTGTCTTCTAATGGAAGAATAATACCAAAGTCATGTAATCTGTCCAAAGCGTCACATAAAAATCTCATTATATATACGTATTCTGATTCTTATAAAACTTTTATTTCTCAAAGCAAGAGTGATTTTATTCATTCTACTCTCTGACCTGAAAACATCAGAAGCTGGCAAATCTTTAATATTTTTTGTATTAAGGGACAAGTGTATGTCTGACGTATGAAACACTGCACATGAGTTTTAATTTTTTTCTTGCCAAATGAACAGTTAGTTCCAAGTAGCTTTTTAGGCTTCCCAAATGTTATAAAGATATCCTTCCCCAGGAGGTAATGAAAGTCTTGGAAATAGCCTGAAACGTGATAAAAATGTAATAATTAATAATAAATAAATATAGTCATAGTTTAGGTGCTTTTTGTGGTATGGAGGTTTTTTTGTTCTGCTGTGATTTTATCTCTGATGAATTTCCTATCTATCTGTAGCTGGCATACACTAATTTTTGGACTCACGCAATGCACTTTCTTTAAACCATGTCCTGATGTCTCTATCTCTTGAAGTCAGTTCTCTGGGGCGGACAGCTGTTCAGCTTGTTTCCACTTATGAGGAGAATGTCATTCATAATTTATATTATACAAGGGACACTTTTGAACAATTTTTCTCTCTGAAAATTTCCAGATGATGTTAATATTCCATATGCCATTGTAGTACTAATATACACCCTTGTGAGATTTGAGGCCAGTATGATTTAAACCTGGGAAAACTTTGTTTATGCATAGACTTGACTTTGATAAAATATAAAAGGCAGCTTTTATTTTAAGGACAGATGTAATCTTAAGACGTCATGAATTTATTGCTGTTATTTCCCTTAATGCTTCATCAGTCAGAAATCTAGATCATGTTAGGAAATGCTGAAAACACTAACATTATCAGACATGTTAAAAATGTGCAGAGAAAGTGCATTCATTAGAGTGTTTTCTTATAACACACTACTATTTCTGACTGTATCACAAAAGTCAGCTAGAAGGTGAAGGTGTGTTTTCCAAGAATGTATCCTCGCTATGTTTCAGATTTTGTATTCTCAAAAGATTCCTAATCTGTAGTCGCTTCACTATTTTTTTTCAAATGATGAAACCTCTCAGTATGACTCAATGGAACAATCTTTAAGCCATAAGAGGATTTGGATTTGTGTTGTTGTGTTTGGTTTTTTTTTTTAAAATGCTTGCATATGCTGGACTAATCCAAAGCTACAAAGGTGGTCCCTGAGGCAGAGTAGATGGAAAAATGTACACTGCAAAAGCAAGGGAGCATGCAGGATCCCTTTCTCTGTAGCATCAAACTCAAAATCTAATTTGATTATCTGCTAAATTTAATTATGAACTTATGAATGCAGTCTTCCTTGTGACCTTACCCTGAAACTGTAGTACATCTTTGACTAAGGTAGCTACTTTACTAAGATAATCAGTGTAGTAACATGCTTGCCTAAGTGCACTTGCTTACTTAGTTTTAATAATTGTTATTAACAGTGGCTAGAGTAGGCTTATTCTGTCAAATTGCAACAGAAGTCACAAGTAAAAGGATTATTGGTAAACTTGTGACATATATCTGTACATTTTTAGGACCTCCTTTCAGATCATACCATAGTGTTTTGAGATTCATTGTGATAAGGTAATTATGATCTTTCTTCAGTCTAAACTTCTGAAATGCTAGTAAAATGTCCAAAATAATATTTTCCTGTTGCCAACACAGTGAAAAAAAGTCCTTGAGGCCTGGAACTGAATGAGCTGAAAACTCAGCATCTAATTCTATTTTCTCTAGATTTCCCCTCTACTCCTCTTGCATTAATTTATGACATTTATACCTTCTTTTTAGGCAGTGTATGCCTCCTATATCGTTGTACTTCACACTGTAACATGCCCTGCATTATCATCCTTACTCATGGAGGAGTCTTGTCTTCCTGGTGATGAGGTACTACAGAAAACAAAAAAAGTGAACGTTTCTGGCTTGAGACTATTATGATGTCTATGCATGTCAGACTTAGAACAAAGATAGAATGAAAGCCTCTAGAGGAAACACTCCTAATGAACCATACTCTGTCCAGCGAACTTCACCTTTTGTTGGATCAGTTTAATTATCCTGACTTTCATAAGGCAATCCCTCCAAAGCCCCAAAAAATCCCGCCCCCCCCCCCCCCCCCCCCCGAGAAAAGATCACATTTCTTCAACTCTGTTACTAATTTCACTTCTAATAAGTTGTTTTGGAAAAGACTAGTTTCCTCTCTAATAGCAATAGCTCTGGGCTTCTGTTAAACATACCTTGCATAATTCTATAATGCATAACTTCTAGAGCAATGGATACAGACAGATTAGATTTCTTCAACTCTGTAATTGCACTGGTCTTCTTCACCTTCTGCTGAAACTGTTTTGTACAAATTAATTTTTATCTTTCACATATTAGATATTTTATAATGCAAAGTACCTAAAGAAAACCCTTAAACTTTCTAAAATAATCTATATTTTATAGTTTCTGACATCAAGGATTCTTTCTTGTTTATCCATAGCAGCGTCTTTTGTGAAAGAATATATTAGATTTTAATTATGTCATTCCTCAACCAACATTCCAGCCTTCCAACAAATTGAGATTCCTATGGCTTGGATCTCAATTAATAATGCTATGACTGAAATATCCTTGTTGATTTTTACTTGGATTCCTAGGAGCACCATTTTTAATAAAGATTTCCCTGGAAATATACAGAAATATTTTTGTTTTAATAAGACCAAACACCTCAGTTTGGTTTAATTTCTGGTTAAGGTCCAGAGCTTAGATATGTCTCTGTCTGTCTCCCCTGATACAGAGCTAGTAAACATTATCAGTGTGTGCCAAACACACCAATTTGGTCAAAATTTAAATACTGTAGCTGCTTTCTTTTGAGGTAAGACAGTAGGGGTATCATGCCTTATATACTGGAGATCAGAGTATAAGTCCCATATTCAGGGCAAAGAAGATTAAATTCAGTTCCTCCTGGTCAGGAGACTGAAACTCAAACCTCTTGTGAGTTTACCTTATCCACTAAGTGACGTGATGGGGAATACGTATTTTCTATTCCATAGTAAAATAAATAAAATTAAGGATTAAGATGAAAAGGCTAAATGAAAGTGTCATCCTTCTGAGAAAATGCAATTTCTTTTTTTTGTGTGTAAACACAAATTCAAGTTCATTCTTCAAAATTTGTGCAGACTTTTACTTCAGCCAGCTGGCAAACACTAAGAAAAAATTTATACAGCTCTAATTGTAAGTATAAGTATGCTATCATTAAGCCTGTGTCCAAAAAGGGGAACAATTTTCTTTAGAGTTTAAAAGAAAAGCATTCTCTTCTCCTGACACTCTAGAAGATGTCCAGTGAAGGATGATGGACTGTGGATTGGGAGGATGTGTTCCGTGATGACACTGAGAATCTTTAAGCACCTTGAAAAGAAGCATGGAACAGGGAGAAGATAGAGCCTGGATCCACCCTGTAACAATGTGAGTAAAGTATCTGACATCATTACAAATATTTTAACAGTGTATTCAGGAGTATCACAGAAGAAAGTAATTTTTTAGGATGAAGCCTAATTAAGAGATGTGTTATGATTAAGAAATTTGGGTGGTGTTTAGTGGATCACACATAATAAAGACTAAGGGGGCAAAAAAAAAGAAAAAAGATACAAGTGGGAGAATGAGGCTGCAGTTATTAGCAATGCATGATTGGCACTTTGACGGAAGTTATAGCAACCTCACATTAATTGGCTTGATTATGATGTCAGCTTCTCTGCTATAATTGTTTACTTTGACAGAACTACTGTTTGTTCAGAGACAAGAGAGATCAGAGCCAAGACTTGTGTGAGTAGGGATTAGTGATGTGCAAAGATTACAAGAACAGACAAACATTTTATTAGCTCAGTAATATCTGAAATTTTATGAAGTTTAGGGAATTTTGCTGGCTAAACATCAGTGCTGCTCCATGTCAGGTGCAGTGTGGTTCCTGACCTGCTCACACAGCTGTTCATAGCAAAGACCAGAGCCTATAAAGTATTTTATTTACTAACCTCGCTGTAATTCTTTGAGTATTTATGTGTTAAGTGCCTTTAAGTGGTAGCGAAGAGCCACTTTTTCCCTCAGATTTTCCCTGAAGTACTGCTTTTAACATTGAATTGTTGTAGACTGAGTTCACCATCTCCCCTGCCATGCCTTGCTACAAGCAGCAGCTTTCCTTGCTAGTCCTGCATCCCTGGGGATGGCTGCATCTGTACAGAGCCTGGATATGCAGCTTGGAGGCAGAAAAATTTGTTACAGCTTGGTACTCGGGGGAAACAGGTGTAGATGATTCAGGATGTTTTTACAGAATTGCCAACTCTATAAGGAGGAAGGCCTTGCTTATTCTGTCACATTACATGTAGCAGAATGTAAAATAAAATAGATTTAGAAAAGAGAATCAAAGTTATAAAAAAATTCATAAAATACATTATTAAAATGTATTTAACAATGAAGATTCTTACTAGCAGTTTCATCATCTAAACTGGCCTTTAAAGCTGGCCAGCTGGCCAAAAGAATCATTTGGGGATTGGAGCATCTTGAAGCTGCAGTTCTCCTGCTTGTGTTCTAGAAGGTGTGTACTGAAGTCATTCAGGTTAAGGTTTGGTGCAAGACTTCTCTTCCTCAGTCCCAGATGAAATTATCTGTATTTCTGTTTCCTGTTTATTGCCTGGTTTTAATTTCCTGTGAATTAGCGCAAGGATATCATCTTCCAACACAGGGAACCAATTCCTTCCCTTTCTCTCTTCTTAAGTCTCTTGATTAATATATATGCACCTTAATTAGCATATTCCTGGCTTCAGGCTCCTTTCTTCCATTACTGACTTCTGAGAAGATACTTGTAAAATAGTGTTTTGAGAAATATTCATGCATACTTTTCTTACTGTATGTAGAGTTGTTATTTTTGCTGTGAATTTTATGTAAATATTAAACACAAGATAGCAGATGGTGAAACTGGGAATAGATTGTTCTGAATAACAATCTCTCACCCTCACTCCTGTAGTTTTAGGGGGACTCTCACCAGGCCCTATTACAGTACCAAAGCAGAAACTACCTGGCAAGACAGTGATTCTCACTAACTGCTAGTTTGTAACAGTGAGATGTTCAATCTGTCAAAATAAAATGCTTTAGAATAACACCAGTTAATAAAACTTCTGGGATTTTATTTACTTGTTTTTGCATTTGTAATTGGAAGCGTGTGCTCTCCTCCATCTCTTTCCTCAGAGTGCTCTACTGGGTGATTGACCTCCTTTTTGATTGTCCTCCTCTGCTGGAGCTGAAATACGTAAATGCTTCAGTCTTGCTTCTTGAGAAATCTCTGTCAACAATAAAAGTGTTTTGATCATTAGTACAGAATAGAAATAAAAAATTCAGTGACTTAATTTCTGTTGACAGTGATCATCTTTTTTTCAGAACCATACAGACAGTGCTAAAATCTGAAACCAATTCCAGGAGCAGGAAGCAGAAGACAAAAAGGTCTTTGATCCTTTGGAAGTTTTAAGCAGTGAATGGCTATCACAATTTGGCTTTTTACTCATGAACTCTGTCATGTGAAGATTTTAAATCTTGTACAGAGGCAAAATGTCAGGTTTTTTTCAACAGCTTAATAGAAGGTCCTTTTAAAATTAATTTGTCCTAATACTATTGCTCCTCTTCATCTCTCATATCTTCATTTCTGTGTCTTGACTTATTTGGAGGCATTGTCCTAGCCTATATTGGACATTTCAAACAACACTATCTATGGTTCAGTTCCAGTTATTTAGCAGAGTGCCATCAGGAAACATCGGCATGCTAAAATTTCATTTATATGTGACAGACCCAGTTTGAAGGCCTGCTCCTGCTTGTGATGTTTCCACACGTTTGCCCTTAATTGAAGAGTGCCCTGAGCACAGGTTACCCTTTAGAAGTGTGCCACTGCAAAAAAACAGTGCCATCTAGGCTAAGAAAAGAGATTTCAAAAGGTAATTACTGTATGAAACTCAAGATTTGCAAATGCAGTTATGTTTCACCACGCCTCCTTGCCTTCCACTTCCCCCAAGTTTGCATTCTGGCCCTTGCTGTATGCTTTCTGCAATGCTGCAGGTTCTGACATCTCAGCCTGTGGTCAGAGCCTGCATCTTCTCCCTGCCCAAAGTCCTCTCTGCACATCCACTACTCTCTTGTTAAGTGATGTGTGTGAGATACAGGATTCTGGCCCCAACACTGACACTCTGGCCTCTTATACCCCTGGCCATCATTGAGGACGGTGGCATAAACCACCGGATTGATGCTTTTGTAACACAAGCTAAAATCTAAGTGCTGGAAGTGAGCATTTAGTATCCTAGTTAAACTGAGCTCTAGATGTTATAGAGGACTGAAGATACACACTTGTGCAAAAAGTAATACTTCTAGGAATCTGAGACAGCAGTTCCTTTTGAGAAAATAATTTCTTTTTTATCAAATTCTTTAGATTGCTTGAAAAACAACTAGGAGATGCTATTAAAGAATTTAGGTGAATTGTCAAGTTCAAAATCACATTCCTGCTTATGTTGTTCTTTGTATTCTTATGAGTAACAGCTTAGATTTTTATAATAAAAAGAGCAAAAAAGTTATTATTTTTTACCTCTTCTGAATTCATTATGCATTTGTGGCACATTGACAGGTTCTCCATGATCAGTTTCCCTCAATTTTTCTTCAGATCATTGAAACAGAAGTGGGAAAGAGAGAGGAACTCTCTACGTTAGGAAAAAATCGAACCAAATCAAATCACCTTAAAGATGTCCTGGTTTGAGACTCAAACAATACATAGTACCTAAAATGACTCTTCGCTGTTATTTTTTTATTTCATTTGAAACCAAGGATATGTCAAGGTCATATTCTCCGGATGTGTCCTTTCTTTAAATAATCTGAAAGTCTTTTATCATCATTGAAGAAATACTAAGTGAATATGCAATTCAAGTTTGTACAAGGGGTACATATATTTTACTCTGTATGATGTGTATTTATTTTCGTAAAGTCTAATGTTTTATATAAAGCTTCAAAAAATCCATGTGTGCTACAAGTTCAGCTTTTTATCAGAAACATTAGCAAAAAGTGATGTAGTTGCTTTGGTTTCAGATGCAGTAGTAGTGGCTACTGCTACATTGATTCTTTCAAATGCACAAAGCCAATCCTAGTAGTAACCAGGTTCCTATTCTTTCTGCATATGTAGGACCATGATTCAGGTTGGAAAGGACCTCAGGAATTCTCTACTCCATCCAACCTCCGAATCAAAGCAGTGTCATAGGGAAAAAGATCCTACTTATCTCCAGTCTGAACCTTCTTGTTTGAATTTATCCTCATTGTCTTTCATCCTTCTTCCATGCACCGTGGTGAAGCACAATGCTTGCACAGGGATGTCACTGGCCTGGAGGATTATATATGAAACTTTTTCACCTAAAATAATCAACCACTAGTGCTTCAGCTAAGCTGTTGCACCTGCTGGTTTCAAGGCTATAATAAGCTCCTTGCTGTCCTTAAGATAGAGCAGCAGGATGGGTTATCCTAGCTCTTGAGAAGCATGCTGAGGAAGCAGGATTTGTTCTTATGAGAAGCACCACAGCATTTTGAAATAATCAGGTAAAGACTTCTGTGTGTCTGGTGACAAATCTTGCATGCAGTTCAACAGCAATAGAAGAGATGAGATTTTACCCTACAACAATTTTTTTAATGCTGTCAAATGACTGCTGCTTCTTTCTGGGTCAAACATCATCTTGTACAAGCAGGACAATTATTCCATCCATTCTAGTTTGGAAATCCCAGGAAAATCCCTGAACAGTGAGGAATATGAGCTCTAATACTGATAGTTTTCCATCTGTCACATCAACCTGCTAAGAAAAATTAGAAAATAAAACTAAAACACCAGAGTTAAATTGAATTAAGTAATGAATGACAGTAAATTATGGATAAAAACAGGAAACACTGCAACTCTGAGAAGCAAATAGTTTTGTTCTTAAATGCATTTTTCTTCAAAACGAGAATGCACTTTACATTGGCAGCCTTTACAAGGGTTTTATTTTGTGCATTTCTTCTCTGAGTTGAAATAATTATGACATTTGCACCTTGAATGACACATTTATCTGGCACTCATCCTTTAGTGTGGTCCAATTATTTTCAGTGATGAGTCAGGGTGACTGATGTGTTGCGTACATCCAAAGGCTATACTCATACTGCTTCATTAGGCACAAGCTGTATGTTCAGAGACACTCACAGCAGTTAAACATCTGGGCCAATTTAGACTTCTATGTTTTCAAAACTTTTTCTTTAAATATTTTGCTTCTTTCCCCACCCTTTTCACATTCTCATGAGAACACATTTTTCCTTCTTTCAGTCCCATGGTGCAGAACAGGTGTTAGCATATACAGAATATAGGTAATTTTGAATGGATTTCTACAAAGTGCCTTGAACACTGAAGGATACGGAGTGTTGGTTTAAAAGGAGATGCATATTCACCCATGTGCAAAGCCTGTTTTGGTAAACTAAATGTTTTGTCAAGTGGTAAAGCTTTATGGGCCAGCCTTTGAAAGCTAGAAGCAGCACCACTATACTGCTATTTTTGTATAGGCTTGAATTAAGTATGGGCACACAAATTCCTTGCATGTAAGGGTGTGTGCATGCAGAGCTAGGGTGCAGCAGTGCTTAGAGGAGGAGTACAGAAGGAAGATGCTGTTCCTACACTACCTGCCCAAGAGCATGCAGGGGTGTTCCTATTTGATAAAAAAGAGCTCTGTGTGGGTGTGTGTTGCAAAGAAGGCCAATGGCATCCTGCGGTGCATTAAGAGTGTGGCCAGTAGGTCGAGGGAGGTTGTCCGCCTCACTACTCTGCCCTAGTGATGTCCCACCTGGAGTACTGTGTCTTGTTCTGGGCTCCCCAGTTCAAGAAAGATGAGGAACTTCTATGAAGTTGATTAGGGGACTGGAGCACCCCTCCTATGAGGAAAGGCTGAGGAAGCTGGGCTTGTTTAGCCTAAAGAAGAGAAGGCAGAGAGGGGATCTTATGGATGCTTATAAATATTTCAAGGGTGGGTGCCAAGAGGATGGGGCCAAACTCTTTTCAGTGGTGCCCAGAGACAGGACAAGGGGCAATGGGCACAAACCGAAGCATAGGAAGTTCCAGCTGACCAAGAGGAAGAACGTCTTCACTCTGAGGGTGACGGAGCACTGGAACAGGCTGCCCAGAGTTGTTGTGCAGTCTCCTCTGGAGATATTCAAGACCTGCCTCAATGTGGCCCTGCACAGCCTGCTCTAGGTGACCCTGCTTTGACAGGGGGGATGGACCAGATGATCCACAAAGATCCTGTCCAGCCCCCACCATTCTGTGATTCTGTGAGTGTGCTCACCTAGCTATTGCTTGCATATGCCTTGCGTGCATTTTGTTTATTAAGACTACTGCTTATATTTGAATATGGTATTGCAGAAACTGATTTGGTACTAAATGAAGGACTTGGTGCCCTTTTGAGATTCTATCTAGCTATTTTCTCCATGATTACCATAGAAGTCTAACTCTTAGGACTTAGTATATTCAGTTCTGAAAATGCACAAGGGAGTTTTTGTAAATCACTGTCTTCACCAAAAAATAGGTTTGTTTGCATGAGTGCCCTACTTGAGGGAGGTAATGGGATCTTTGAACTCAAAATGTAACTTCAACACCCAGGCAAGTATAATTCTTCCAGCTCGACTTTCACAGGGTTTTCCATAATGTTCTTTTTCTGAGGAGGCTTTCCTTCTGTTCTGTACAGATCTTTCTCTTTTATGAGTTCTTCAGGCCTCTATAGCCCCACTCAATTCATCTATCATCATCCTTAAATGTTTTAGCTGAAGATAGCGTAGAAGATGCTGCTTATTCTGATTACATATCACTTTCTCTGAAGACTTCCCAGGTTCTGAGATTCCCTCTATTTTCTGTTACATAGCCTGAAACCAGCCCTCTGTAGTGATTTTCTGGACATATATCAGGGCTTGTTGGGTATTCCCAGGCTTTTGAAAAGAGAGAAGTTTGTGCAGGGTGTTGATCTTTGGTTGTTTATTCGTAGTTTCTGTCTTCAAGGGGGTAAGACTGATATGTTTCTATTTCTGTGTTATTTGTGGCTTAAATATTGATGAGATATTTTGGGTTACTTCTTTAAGCATCTTCATACAGAAGTAACATGTAAATTAAATTTTCTGATTCAGAAAAAACAATTCAAAATAGATTGTATGGAACAAATAAACTAATGCAACAAAAATATAGAGTATAGCAACTGTACTGCTGTAGGATTTTTATAACAAGGAATGAAATAGGCAAATGTGACATACTTGTATAATCACTCATTTAAAGTATTTATTATAATTAAAATTGTAGAAATTATGTGGATAGTAATCAGTTTTCATTATAGTTCTTTGCACATTTCAGTGCTATAATTAGATTGTGGCATCTGTCATTGCTGATTAATTTGTAGACAGCTCTATCTTCCCATTAAGATTTACTGTGTACCAAGGCAAAAATCTTCATTATCTAAAAATATGAAATAAAAAGTGCTAGTTGTTTGGGGGTAGCTTTTTCACTTTGTAATTTTGGAATTGAGAATATCCCAGCAGGATCTGTACCCTTCTCTGTGAGCAGCACTGGGTGGAAGGAGCCCGAATAGTTCTTTTTGGGCTTAGAAAATAACAACCATTTCTTTCTTCAAGCCTTTTTCTGAAAGATTACACATTTTGGGCTCAGCAGCCCGTGAAAATCTGTGCTAATGGTAGGAAGAGAAGAGCTTTATGAAATCAGACTGTGAAGGATAACAGTCTCATCTAAATAGCAAAAGATTTAATACCTCTGTTGCTCCTGCTGTGGTATGTAGAAGCTTGGTTTTGGCCCCAGTTGCAGTAGGGTTTCTGGTTTTTTTTAACCCATATTTGCTATTTTGGCTGTTGTCTTGAAAAGCGTTCTGCCATAAGTAAATAAAAGCTGTAATGTCCCTGATCTGTTAACTCAGCTACTGGGATGCCAGAATGTTGTGCTTTCTTAATTTCTGCAACTGCATGTAATATATCTTGTCTTCAGAAAGATGAATACAGCTGATTGATGACCTGGGCTAGATCTGCTTAGCTGCTGCGTTGCTTCTCTTGTGGTCTCTACTCGGACTGTACTTCAGGATTTGCTGGGTTTAGCAGCAAAGGTAGTTTATGAAGTAACTTATGAAGTGGCTTTTCTTGCTGTTGTTCTCACTTCTTTACAAGATTTCATGATATCCTTGGCTGTGCTGGCATTATTTTTCTGTCTTCAGCAAAAACTGAATCCCTGGGCTGATCTAAGCGAAAAGATAACCTTCTGAAAGAAGGCACAGACAGCAACATATGGGCAGAAATGGAGATGAGATCAAGAAAGAAGGGAATTTTTTTGATCTGTTTCTTTGTCAAGATTAGCATGTTGGGACTGTATGGCCTCAGTGAAGTCTACTGCATACTAAATCACAGGGAAATCCAGTAAGCAAAGCCATCAAACCAACACATATCTTGAAAGTGCCATTTTAGGACTGGACATCGACCCTAATCACAGCTTCTAGGACGTTTGCTTAATAGTGGAGGACCTATGTGGACTAATTTTGCATTGATTTCTTAATCCACCTATGTTACTGTAGCAAAACTTTCACTTACTGACAATCTTCTTCCCTGTACTCAAAAAAAACTTTTCTAAAAATTGAGATCTTCACACTAGGAAATCAGGAGCCAAATGTTCCTGGTGTATGGCAAAGAACGACGATGATTTGGGGGTCTTTCATCTCAGAGGACTACCACAGATGTAGCTGAGTATAGCAAGCAGCAAGGAAAACATTTCACAAAGATGGAAAGGAGCCTTTCCCCAGACCTGTTAAGGTAGTGGATTATGTTTGTACGATTATTTTAGGGTGAGAATTGTATGGGATCTTCTTCAGATTTGTATACGAACTGTCCAAGTGCCAAGTCCCATAATTTTTTTTTTTTTTTGTCTATGTAAGCTTCAGGGTTTGAAACAGTGCAAGTTTACAGGTAGCTCTGGAGATCTTTAAAGTTAATGAAAAATTAAGTGTATTATAATAAAGAACTCAACTTTTGAAATCTAGATTTCTATCTAAATTTGATAAATTGTTTTGTGTGATGAGGAGAAAAAACGTAGAGAGTATCAGGGAAAGAAGAGATTAATGAGCTGATTTTTGATATTAACTTCAAGCACCTGTTTGCAATATTCAAGCATGATCCTGGCTTGCCAGCTGAAAGAAATAAAAAGGCAGTGAAAAGCCTATATTGAGGAGAGGTGAGAGAGAAGCTCATAGTGATACTCATAGTGATAATGTTAAAGGAAGTCTTGTTAATGACAGCGTAGGCTTGGAGTTTGATATAGTCTGCTGTTAGGAAAAGAACTTTTTTCCTTTTGAATCTTTTGTGAAGCAAGTTGCATGTACTACATAAAGTGTGGCAGAGCAGGTATTTTATAAGATTTCCAAATTAATTTTGCTGTGAGAAAAATATATGTGCTATTGCATGTCTGCTGTTTTGTTTGTCAAGAGAATAACACGAGTTTCTTGTGAGAGGTGGCAGGATGGGATCCTGTTTCTTATAGATTTGCTAGGGGTGAGAACTGAAGGTGGTTTTAAGTCTCACATGCAAAGTTAGGCTCTTCTGAATGTCAGTGGGGTGGAATACGAGAGAACCTCTGTAGCACTTAACCCCAAGATCGAAGGCAACAATTAACCAAAAGTGTTCTGCCTCTTCCTTGCTTACCTGGGATAATGCACTGGGAGGAAGGTTGTTATATCCTGTGCTACTTTGGTGTCTACTCTGTCAGCTTCTAGGTATTGTTCTGTTTCTTTTGCAGGCACACATTGCAACGATATCCAGAAAAAAAAAAACGTTTTGTCTCTGTAGCACAAATTCCTGAGTAACTTTATATGTCCTTGGTCCTGGTCAGGATATGCATTTTTTGGGTCCCTGGCTCCATAATAAAATTATATGGGTTTCTGGAATTTATTATATCTCCACTTTTTGGATTTCAGTAAGTTTATACCTGTGACATATAAGACTGATTAATCTTTGTTGTTCTTTTCTGTAAAGAGTAATATCTAGCATGCCTATCTAGGACTTTCATGTTAATATTTTTCTTCCTCCAGAAGAAGCTAACTAACTAATATTTGAATCTCATGTTGTACTTTATCAAGTTGGTATAAACAATTTTGTTTCAGAATGTTCTCTTTGGAAAGCAAAGATAGTAGGAGGAAGAAAACTAGATAGCTTAACTATGAGTTTGGCTAAACCGTTGGAAAACCAATGAAAGCAAGTATGATATTGTGAGTCAGTCAACTCGTTTCTGACTTACTCTGACCTAGGCATTGTTGGAAGCAATTTTATTTTGGTTTAAAACTGGGATTCTAGCTGGTGTAGAAGACTTCAGCCTGACTGATTTAGCAAAGATGTGAATAAATAAAAGTGATCTAATGAGGAGTTGCATTAAGCAAAATATTCTTATTCAAATAGCTACATCTTATTTTTTGTATCCTTGGTTACATAAATATTTACATATATGAATAGCTTCATATTGCAGAGTTTTCTAATATCCTGTCTTACTGAGCCTAAAATAAGTGCTGTGAAAAAGCTTCTTGCAATTCTTTCAGAGATGTAAATGGTAAAGCTACACTGAGATCCTGGAATTCTTAGGTTTTTTTTTAAGGAAAAAAAATATTAATGTACTAACTCACTTCCGGTTTACCTGATTAGTTCAATCCATTTTACATGTTAGATAAATAACTGTTAAATTCTGGTTCTATTTCTTCACGTAAGAGAAATGTTAGTTTTTCTGAACTGGATATACACAGCAAGTTAGACTTGAAAGATTCAGGACCAGAAATGCCAAGGAAATAAAAACTAAGAGTAAATTACAGTGGGATATATGTTTGTTAGACGCTTATGGTTCTGTTTCACAGAATCATAGAATGGTCTGTGTTGGAAGGGACCTTAGATCACCTAGTTCCAACCCCTTGCCATGGGTAGAGACACCTTCCACTACACCAGGTCGTTCAAAACCCCATCTAACCTGGTCTTGAACACTTCTAAGGAGGGGGCATTCACAACTTCTCTGGGCAACCTGCTCATGTGCCTCACGATCCTTATAGTAAAGCATTTATTTCTTATATCTAATCTAAATCTACCCTCTTTCAGTTTAAAGCTACTGTCCTTCGTCCTGTCACTACATGCCCTTGTAGAAAGTCCCTCTCTGAAACTGTCTTGTAGGCCCCCTTCAGGTACTGGAAGGCCACAATGCAGGCCTGTGCAGGACCTTGCACTTGACCTTGTTGAACCTCATAAGGTTCGCATGGGCCCACCTATCAAGCCAGTTAAAGTCCCTCTGGATGTCATCCGTTCACTCCAACATGTCGACTGCACCACACAGCTTGGCGGTGTTGGTGAACTTGCTGAAGATACATTCAACCCCACTGTCCATGTCGCCAGCAAAGATGTTAAACAGTGCTGCTCCCACTACTGGTCCCTGAGGAACACCGCTTGTCACTGGTCGCCAGCTGAACATTGAGCTGTTGAATACAACTCTTGGAGTGTGACCACCCAGCCAAATCCTTATCCATCAAGTGGTCCATCAGTCAAGTCCACGTCTCTCAAATTTAGAGACAAGGATGTCGTGCAAGACAGTGCCAGATGCCTTACTCAAATCTAGGTAGATGTGTCCTGGGTTCAGCCAGGACAGGGTTAATTTTCACTGGAATCCAGGAAAGGACACAGTCGGGTGGGCTGACACAACCTGGCCAAACAGAGCAGGGTATTCCACACCATGTGCCGTCATGCTGGGTTCCGGTGGGGGGGAGCTGGGCGGCAGGAACTCACTCGCAGCTCAGGAGCGCGCAGCGGCGGTCGGGGAGAGCAGCTCTGTGGCTTAGGCGGTTTGTGTTGTATTTTCTCCTTATCTGTATGGTTGTTGTTGCTGTTCCCTTTGTTTGCTGTTCTGTTAAACTGCCCTTATCCCGACCCACCAGTTTCTGCCTGTTTCTTTCCATTCTCCTCTGCACCCCGGCGGGGGGGAGGGGCGGCCGTGTGGCGCTTTTGTTGCCGGCCGCAGCCAAACTATAACAAGATGACATCATTTGCTCCTCCGTTATCCACCAATGCAGTAACCCCATCGTAGAAGGCCAGTAGGTTTGTCAGTCATGATTTGCCCTTAGTGAATCCGTGTCGGCTGTCACTGATCACCTCCTTATTTTCCACATGCTTTAGCGTAGTTTCCAGGAGGGTCTGTTCCGTAATCTTGCCATGAGACTGACTGGCCTGTAGTTCCCTGGGTCTTCTTTTTTTCTCTTTTTAAAAATGATGGTTATGTTTCCCCTTTTCCTGTCAGTGGGGACTTCACCAGACTGCCACGACTTCTCAAATATGATGGACAGTGGCTTAGCAACTCCATCCACCACTTCCCTGGGGACCCATGGATGCACTTCATCAGGTCCCATAGACTTGCACACCTTCAGGTTCCTGAGATGGTCTCAAACCTGATCTTCTTCTATAGTGGGTAGTTCTTCATTCTATCAGTCCCTGCCTTTGCCCTCTGTGACTTGGATGGTGTGGCTGGAGCACTTGCTGGTGAAGACTGAGGCAAAAATGTTGTTGAGTACCTCAGCCTTCTCCATATCACAGGTAACCAGGTCTCCCATTTCCTTGTGGGGAGGGCCCACATTTTCCGTAGTCTTCTTTTCATCACCAAAGTTCTAGAAGCTTTTCTAGTGGCCCTTGAGGTCCCTGGCTACATTTAATTTTATCAGGCCTTTAGCTTTCCTAACCTGATCCCTGGCTGCTTGGACAATTTCTCTATACTGCTCCCAGGCTGCCTGACCTTGCTTCCACCCTCTGTAGGCTTCCTTTTTGTGCTTGAATTTGTCCACGAGCATCTTATTCATCCACACAGGGCCCCTGGCACTTTTGCCTGACTTCCTATTTGTTGGGATGCATCACTCCTGAACTTGGAGGGAGTGATCCTTGACTATTAACCAGCTTTCAAGCTGTTCCTGGCTGTTCAGACTTGGCCTTTTTTTTTCCCCAGGTATCATTATAATTTGATTGTGACTGACATCTAAAACCCCATCCAAAAACAGTATTAATCCTTTCTGTATATTTTTGAGAGCTTTCACTTTTCCTCTGAATGTAATTCATTTTTTCTGACTTACTCTTTCAGATAATAAAAGGTCTTCTCCAATGGTAAACTATGATCACTTGGACAAATTGTGTAGCATCAGTGGGCTCCAGAACGGGTAACCGTAAGCTGATGCCAGCTCATTTGTTAGAATAACACTGAAAGAGGAAAGTATTTGTGAAACCTTGTGAAGCAAGACTTTGGCCTGAGAGGTCTGTGGAGAAAATATATCTTCTGTAATTTGCCTCCTGCTTATGTTCAGCTCTGTTTTGTTTCTTTGAGGTTGGGAGTAACCACTTGAGCAACCAGATCTAGTGGAAGGTGCCCTAGCCCACG
This sequence comes from Opisthocomus hoazin, assembly GCF_030867145.1. Lineage (NCBI taxonomy): Eukaryota > Metazoa > Chordata > Aves > Opisthocomiformes > Opisthocomidae > Opisthocomus > Opisthocomus hoazin. Next base: position 31,714,167 of record NC_134416.1, on the reverse strand, counting down.
GCAGGGGGGGTGGAACAAAATAGTCTTTAAGGTCCCTTCCAAACCAAACCATGCTATGATTCTATGATGAGTATTGCAACTTGTACTGAGAAACACTACGGAATTAGGACAGCTTTGCCAAACTGTTGTGTACTACAGCATGGAGCATGGAAATATACCTCTTCACTCTTCCAACACTAATAAAAGCCCCCAGTGTTATTTAGGAGAAGATAATCCCTTCCAACACACATTGCAAATAGGCTTAAAGCTGATGAGAATGGCAACTATGTTAAAACTAGAGTATCCATTATTTTAATAAATTCAGTTACTTGACAGTATCCTATGCAAAAATAAACTCTCATGATAATCAAATCTATGTTACTAATGAACCTAGCATTAGACAAAAATATAGCTGGCCATATTAGTAATGTTAGACATCATGTCTGTTAAGTCCTGCAACAGTATAGATGCGCTTTGTATGAAATCACGGAATCACACAGAATCACAGAATGGTAGGGGTGGGAAGGGACCTCTGTGGGTCATCTAGTCCAACCCCCTGCTGAAGCAGGGTCACCTACAGCAGCCTGCACAGGACCTTGTCCAGGCGGGTCTTGAATATCTCCAGAGAAGGAGACTCCACAACCTCCCTGGGCAGCCTGTTCCAGTGCTCCGTCGCCCTCAGAGGGAAGAAGTTCTTCCTCATGTTCAGATAGAACTTCCTGTGCTTCAGTTTGTACCCACTGCCCCTTGTCCTGTCACTGGGCACCACTGAAAAGAGTTTGGCACCATCCTCCTGACACCCATCCTTGAAATATTTATAAGCATTTATAAGGTCCCCTCTCAGCCTTCTCTTCACACTAAACAAGCCCAGCTCCCTCAGCCTCTCCTCGTAGGAGAGATACTCCAATATCCTCATCATCCTCATCTGTCCTTAAAGAAAACAGAAATCTTAGACTATCAAGTTTTCTGAGTGTGGAGACTCTCAGCCACAGCACTTCATTAATGCACTGGTTTCATTTATTATGCTAAAGCTCACTAGTTTGCATGTGAAATTATTTTCTTGTCTGAATTTTGGACAAGATAACTTGCATGCAAATCACCTTTTTCTGTAGATATGCAGCCATCCAAAAATTTTAAATCAGAGATTTTTATTTTCTAATTAAAAATAATATTTAAGGCATGTTAAGCAGAGATATTGCATTATGCAAAAAGATGAAGTGAGCTGCATACGGGTGTGGCTGACTGCTACTTTGCAGGTATCACAATCATATTGCCCTATAATAAGCAGTTCATGAACAGCAGCAAGGGGAGAGCAAGAAGAGGGAATTAATAGAAAAGTGGACATTCAAACATTTATAACCAGGTCCAGCAAGACACTGGAAAGAAATCCAAGGTACAAAGGTAGGCAGGTGAGGTGGAAAGAAGGTTGTAGCAGCTGCTCTTAGGCATATGTGCTGTCACTTTCCAGCAATTTCCAGTCACATTCAGAGTAATCCTCAATCTGGTGTTGGTATTGTTCAAAGATAATTCTAAAAGACAGGTGTGATATGTAGGAAAAATTATTAATGACTTTCCGAGTCATGTGCAGTTTATGCTCTTGCAAACTTCTCTTTTTGTCAGAAGCACTATCTTTTTCAGCTGATTCTTGTTTTTTGTTGATCTTCAATATTATGCTTATCAGCATTATTCAGCTCTGGAGCCCTCAGCACAAGAAGGACACGGAACTGTTGGAGCGGGTCCAAAGGAGGGCTACAAAAATGATCCGAGGGCTGGAGCACCTCTCCTATGAGGACAGGCTGAGAGAGTTGGGCTTGTTCAGCCTGGAGAAGAGAAGGCTGCGCGGAGACCTGATTGCAGCCTTTCAGTACTTAAAGGGAGCCTATAGGAAAGATGGGGACAATCTGTTTAGTAGAGACAGCAGTGACAGGACGAGGGGTAATGGTTTTAAACTAAAACAGGGTAGGTTTAGGCTAGATATAAGGAAGAAATTCTTTACAACGAGGGTGGTGAAACACTGGAAAGGGTTGCCCAGAGAGGTAGTGGAGGCCCCATCCCTGGAAACATTCAAGACCAGGTTGGACAGGGCTCTGAGCAACCTGATGTAGTTAGCGGTGTCCCTGCTTGCTGCAGTGGGGTTGGACTAGATGACCTCTAGAGGTCCCTTCCGACCCAAAACTTTCTATGATTCTATGATTTTAATAAAACCCAAGTGATAAAAGTGTAGTAGGAACCGGGATCTCTTCCAGATCTGTATTTTACTGCTAATAAGTACCGGCCATCTGTGGCGGAATAGCTGCATCAGTGGACAAGTGAAGAACTACAATGTAATCTGCTTAGACTTCTGTAAAGACTTTGATACAGTGCGTCACTGCATTTTGGCCACTAAATTGGAGAGATATGGATTTGACAGATGAACTGCTAGGTGGATAAGGAATTGGCTGCACGGCCATGGCCAAAGAGTTACAACCAATGGCTCCATGTCCAAGTGGAAACCATGAGCAAGTGGTGTCCCTTAAGGATCTGAATCGATACCAATACTGTTGAATATCTTCACCATTGGTATAGATGGTGGGATTGAGTGCCCTCTCAGCAAGTTTGTGGATGACATAAATCTGAGCGGTGCAGTTGATTTGCTAGAGGGAAGGGATGCCATGCAGAGGAATCTTGACAGGCTGTATCCCCATATAAAACTCACGTAGTTCAACTAGGTGAAATGCAAGGCCCTGCCCCTGGGCCAGGGAAATCCCTAGTATCAGTACAGGCTGAGGAATGAAGGGATTGAGAGCAGCCCCGCAGAAAAGGACTTGAGGGGTACAGGTGGATGAAAAATTGGACTCAAGCCAGCAAATATGTGATTGCAGCCCTGTTGTATCCTGGCCAATATATAAAGAAGTGTGACCAGCAGGGCAAGGGAGCTCATTCTGTCCCTCTACTCTCCTTCGGTGAAACCCCACCTGGAGTACTGCATCCATCTTTGGGGTCCCCAGTATAAGACAGACATGGACCTGTGTCCTGGGTTTGGCCAGAACAGGGTTAATTTTCACCGGAATCCAGGAAGGGGCACAGCCGGGGGGTGGGGGCTGACCCCACCTGGCCAAACAGAGCCCGGTATTCCATACCATGTGACGTCACGCTGGGTTCCGGTGGGGGGGGCGGTGCGGCGGGAACGCACTCGCGGCTTGGGGGGGCGCTGCGGCGGTCCTGTTTTCGGGAGAGCGGCTGTCTGGGTTGTACAGTTCGTTGTTGTGTTTTCTCCTTATTTGTACCGTTGTTGTTCCTGTTTTCCCTCTGTTTGCTGTTCTGTTGAACTGCCCTTATCCCGACCCACCAGTTTCTGCCTCTTTCTTTTCATTCTCCTCCGCACGCTGGCGGGGGGAGGGGCGGCCGCGTAGCGCTTTTGTTGCCGGCGGCAGCCGAAACCAAAACAACCTGTTAAACACCTCTCCAATGAAGAAAGGCTGAGAGAAAAGGGGTTGTTCAGCCTGGAGAAGAGAAGGCTCAGGGGAGACATTATTATAGCCTTTCAATATATAAAAAAGGCGTATAAGAAAGAAGGAGAGACACCTTTTTTTCCAGGGCCTGCAGTGATAGAACAAGGGGTAGTGGTTTTACTCTGAATGAGGGTGGGTTTAGATTTGACTTAAGAAAGAAATTTTTTACGATGAATGTGTTGAGACACTGGAACAGGTTGCCCAGAGAAACTATGGATGCCCCATCACTGGAAGTGTTCGAGGTCAGGTTGGATGAGGCTTTAAGCAACATAATCTACAGAAACTGTCCCTGCCAGTGGCAAGGGGGTTGGACTAGATGACCTTTGAACGTCTCTTCTTACCCCAACCATTCTATGATTCTATGAATATGTTGTGTTACATGAATTGTTCAGGGTTACTTTTTCACTCTGAAAATCAAGAATCCATTAGAAGAAGCAGTTATTCAAAGAAAAGGTGCCTTATTTTTATCTTGATAATTTGTTTACTTGCTACAAGTATACAGTATAGATCATCAGAACACACAAGTAGAATTTCAGGCATAAACTTTTTAAAGATAAATCAAAATGGACAGTATTCAATTGAACTGATGTAATGTCTTTCTTCAAAGAGGAAAGCTTATTGGTTTGTTTCTAACAGTATTTTTTTCCTTCAGGAAGCCAAAGAGAGATTGTCAGTTTCTTAGTCTCAGGAATTAAATACTCTTCTTCTTGGACTCCTATAAATGGCAAAAAGCAGATTAAAACAGCAGCGGCAAGGGAATTAACTAAATGTGTGCTTTCATCCTGTTCACACTCCGGAACTCCTTTGTAAATGAGACTAATTTTGATTATCATAGTTTAGAGAATTTTCCGAAATGTAAATAGATTAAGACCACTTTAGAACAGCTGTTAATGCCCAGGCACATGCTGGCTGAGCCAATTGCTTATATCAATCCTATAGGTGGCCATTTGTTAAGATCCTTAAGAAAGGAGAAAGTTTGAGTAGTTTGCTTGGAAGGAAGGCTTATACAAAGCAATGCATTTCTTCAAGGATTCACTTTAAATGTATTTTCATCTTATGAGCAATCAGAAAACCAAAGGAAGTCTCATGTACTTTCTTGTTCTTCCAAGGAGTCCAGACTTGCTGATTCTCATTTTTAGAAAACTTACAGGAAGATTATGATGTTAAGAAGCATATACACTAGAAATGGATGCCGGAATGTAGTGAGCATGAAGATAACTAACATGACTAATTTTATCCTTAGGAAACTCATTACTTGTCTACTTTTGTAGTCAAATATACTTTCATTTTCATTGACTAGCTCAGTAGAAGTCTTCTCTTTGGCTTCCCTTCTGTCCCTGAGGGTGAAATGGTTGAAGAAGTAATCCCAACTTTGCTTTCTTTTTCAGGTATCCAAACAAATGCAAGTCCTATCCATGTGTTGTAAGTTATGTCAGACCCCAATGAAACCCTTCCAACTGCATGTCACAGCTCCAGCACGATGTGCATGCCTCTTCTATGGGCAATGCTTCAGTTGTTATTGTTACCAGCTAGTGTAGAGTTTATCCTGAACTCTCATGCTGAGAATATAATATTTGGGAATTGGTATTTCTGCCATAATCTGTCAGTCCTGGCATCAGTTCATCTAGGAAACAAAAGACTGGAAATGAAGAAACTTGATTTTTCTGGGAAATTACTTCACCAGTGTTTGCAATGTTTATATATAACTGCAATATGTAACATGTCATCCAGCAGAAAAGAAAATATCTTCTCTGCTGAAGTGGCATTCCTGTTTGATTTTTTCTTATTTATATGAACTCCCACATGACAGGTCTCTACACAAAAATTTATGGGAACAGTATGGTTAGAAAATTTGTAATATGACCATGTATGAGGCTGAGTCTCTTCATTGTTTTTCCATTCAGAAGAGACAGAGTACAGTCTGCCTAATGTGACTCAAGGTTACAATTACCACAGAGCACATAGAAGAAAAAATGTCATGAAAGCAACTTTACAGCTTAACATTATGCTATCAAAAACCTCTGGAATTCTAAATACCATTTTTTAGTTCATGCGACAAAGTGAAAATCCACCTCATTCATACATTAACTAATAGAATTTTCAAAGGCATGTGAACAGCTCTCCAAACACCTTACTTTGCTTAAAGAAATCCCATAGTCTTTCAAATAATTACTGGGAGGAAGGAGGGATAAGAAGCCAGAAAGAGATACACTACAAATGTACATCCTCACCACTTCTATTTTTCTTTTAGTGCTTGCACTATGCTAAGCTGGATTTTTGTTCTTAAATAGAAATTAAAAAAAATATCCACAGACATACAAACATATCAAGACAGACAAGAAACCCTCAACAAAAACTGCAAGCGTTGAATTATTTTTGCTCAGTAATAGACACCTTTTATGGTACTGACCTCTTCATTTTGGGCCATCATATTTGTTCTTTTCACTCTTTTTGAGAAGTCACTCATATAGAGCCAGAGTAACTATAGAACTTTACTGATCATGGTACAGGATGTGATATGTCTGTCAGTATAAAATCAGACAGCTTGAAGAGAATTGTATAGTACATTTATGAAATCTGCAATCTAGGCAGATTTAGTTCATAAAGCAATTCACATTCCAGGCATATTTCACGCAGAGCTTGCCTATTTATTTCTGCATTTTATGGGGGGAAAAAGGTTTTTTGACAGTTTGCCAGGGGAAACATTAAAATGATGCTGTTTAGGAGAATAATTGCTTGGTCTTGACTACAGAGTTTTAAATTTTCCTCATGAATGTGCTCATCAGAAGAGAACAAAGGTATGATTTGTTGTTGCATTTATGAGTTATTGCAGAACGTGGTTTTCAACTTCAAATATTTGTAAGGCAAAGACAACTGAAATCCAGAACGGTGACTGAAACCTTAACACTACCTCCTTGTGCATTGCTAATTGTAATTGTATTGAAAACTAGATTGACACCTGAGCTTAAATGTGTGCAACGACTCTGACTTGCAAAGTTGTCCTTTTATAAAGTAAAAAGGAAAATGGCCACTTGGTGGTGGGGAACATGGTAATCACACATGACTCTGCTCTTCTATGACAATGAGCAAATGTGTAGCAACATGTATCCAAAAGTAACTACTTCGGAAACAGTATGAATTTTAAGCTGTGTCTGAATGATTTACTGATGGCAATAAGCTTTTAAATGGAACACTTCAGGACCGATTTTCTGAATAATTCCAACACAAGTCTCTTCAAGATAGCATCTAGTTGAAATAAGTCAGCTATGGGTATATTCAGATGTTTTTGAAATGGGTTGAAAGCTTATTAAACTGCTTATTTTATGTGCTTTAGATGACTATTTCTATATCTAACAAATTTTAAATACCATCTTACCATGCAAAGAAGGATGAATGTCCTAACTTGCATATATTTATAACCATACCAAACTGATCTTGGCTATTTTCTTCTCTTAGAAACTAATAAGCAAGTCTTCATTGAGTTTGGCAGAGCTTGATGCTGTGTTATGACACTATTTAATATGAGCATATCTTTTTTATTTGTTGTGCGTAGTTGAATAAATTTACTTCGTCTCTTAATAATGCAAAGAGAGATTTTTCTTCTCTGTTTATTGTAAAGCACTACCTCTTCTGAGAGAGAATAACAAAGGAGGTATCTGCAAAACATAGTAGAGGTAATATCTCCGTATCTTTTATTAGGTTGACTGGTTAAATGAGGAAAAATTGAACAAGTTTGTGAGAAACTCAAAGATTTCTTTCAGAATTAACTAACATAGCAGGATCTTCCCTCTCTTTTGCTCTGACCTGTCATCTAGTAATTCCCTTGTGACACTCAGCGCTATTAATTTTTTTTCACTATTTTCTCAAAGTTATTTCCATTGCACACCTGCCATAAGTGTACAGCATAGCACAACTGTAAGCTTGCACTGCTAACACCTGGTAGCCTTCTGTAAGTATGTGCTTTAGCAGGAGACAATAATTTTTTTCATGGTTTATAGATGTTCACAGATAAGACCAATACTTTTACACAGCTGCTTGAATGAGAGATGAATACTGTTTGTCCTGGATTCTTTGGTGCTCTGTGTTTGAAAGTCTTTAGTCAACTGTTTAATATTATTATGGAAACTTTACTCTCAGTACTCTCAGAATAGCAGTTTTATTTCCTTTGGAGAAACAAAAGTTGATCTTTTTATTTATGTTGTACTTGCGGTTTCTCTCTATGACACACAGTCTTGTGTTTTCACTGTGGTGTCTGTCTTTAAAAACAGTGCATGTAAAGAGCTCATGAGAAGTTTAATTATCCTGAAGTGTTCTACAAGAAAAAAGTTTCTTGCCAAGGATTCCTGAAGCACATCTCAAAATACAATGTTTTGGGATTTTTTTGAGTGGAATTAATTTTTTTTTCTTGCTGTTTTAGAGGGATGTTAAGAAAGATGAGCATAAGATATTACCAGGTCAAGCTTTACCACTGAATACAATGGAGCAGCTGGAGGAGACAAAGGTTAGTAGCTAATGCTAAAATAATTTTTTACATGACCACAAACATCTGCTCATTGCTGAGAAGTTCGTTTCCAGCCTTTCAAAATATTTGCATTACACATACCCACTTCTCAGCGTGAAGCTGAATTTGTGTCTTAGGGGGAAAGATTAGAAGTGTGGTTGCTTTTATTTATTGCATTTTGTTTGCAGAATTGTAAGCTGTATTGAAAGTAAATTGCTGATGAGAAGCTACATACATGTATACATGTATGCCAGTCTAGTCACATCATATTTGCACCTGTGTTGTAAGCTCTTAATCAAAAGCCTGCTTTATTATGGAATCACATTTACTCCCTGTGGTGGGTTAACCTTGGCTAGCTGTTAGGTGCCCACCAAGCCAATCTATCACTCCCCATCCTCAGCAGAACAGGAGGAGAAATAAGATGACAAAACCTCATGGACTGAGATACGGACAGTTTAACAAAGGAGAGAAAAGGCCATACGTGGAAGAAAATAAAATAAAAAATAAAAGGATTCATTTTCTACTTCCCATCAGCAGGCGATGTCCAGCCACTGCCTGGGAAGTAGGGCCTCAGTACACGTAGCAGTTGTTTGGAACACAAACACCTTAATAACCAATATCCCCCCAATCCTGGCTCCTTTCTCTTAGCTTTTGATGTTGAGCATGACATCATATGGTACAGAATATCCCTTTGGTCAGTTTGGGTCAGCTCTCCTGGCTGTATCCTCTCCCAACCTCTTGCCCACTCCCAGCCTACCGGCCTTTGGGGTGGAGAAGGGGGGAGGGAGGGGTTGGATAGATAACCTTGATGCTGTGGGAGCTTTGTTCAGTGGCAGTCAAAACACTGGTGTGTGATCCACACCTTTCTAGCTACAAATGCAAAGCACAGCACTATGAGGGCTGCTATGGGGAAAACAAACTCCATACCAGCCAGACCCAATACACTTCCATGCTATCGTTGGCCAATGGGCTGTGTTTAGTCTTGACAGCAGCAGTAGTTGCTTGAAGCGCAGCTATATATTGGTTTAGGCACTGTGCTGGTGTGCAGGGTGGACACTTTTTACCTCCAGAGTCTGTGGCTTACTGAAATTGATGCCCTTGATGAACATTAGTTGCCACCAGTAGCATGTGGTCTATTAAGTGATGATAACTTAAAGGTTTTTCTTTGTCTCTCCTACACAGTACACTACCTACAGTGGCTTGTACACAGGAATGATTAATACTTTTCCTCTAAAGTCAGATTTTTCAAAGAAAAACAATTTGATGAAAATTTTTTTAACAAAGCCATAAAAGTAAATCTGCTTGTATTCTTCACATGCGGAAAAAAAGAATATGGATACTTAGGAGTGAGTCTTATTTCTAAAATTCGGTACTGGGTCTAGTACTGTTTATTTACTTATACTAATGGTGATTATAATCATGTTTTAAACAGAATATTCCTAAAATTAATGGTCTTTCAGAAACGCATGAAATCCGTTAATGATATTGGAAAAGAACAGACTTCATATACTTTTCAATATACAATATTCCAGGGATGACTTACAGTCCAGGATATTCCACATAAAGACTAAGATGGGCTTTAAAATTGGTATTAAAATACCAGTGAAGATAGGATGCCTCAGAAATGTTTTATGTTTAGGACTTAGTATGCAAGTTTGCCTGTTGTAAAGGTGTGTTGAAGATAAATTCTGAAAATATTCTGTAAGCATTTAAAATTACTTCTTATTTTTTAACAGATATTTCCAGTATTTGCAATAGAAAATGCAGTATGATTTTGAGTAACTAAATGGCAAGCAAATACCTGATTACCTTCTGTAAGATATCTCTAGAAATGGTAATTTTTGCCAATATTTTCACATTTGTTTAGGATATATAGGATATAACAACATGTGAACACCTCCTTTTAATTTTGTATTTGAATTAGTCTTAAGACTGCTATATAAAAACCTGCTTTGGTGAATCATTGTCTGCAGATGCTGATTATTAACCTTGAATTAAAAAAAAAAGTGCATTTCATACAAGCATTTGCCTTTGATATCTTGAAATAGCAATTAATTACTTCTACATCTGCTCACACTTTTTTTGTAATTTACATCCTCTCATGTTCTCTCACACAAGCAGTGCTTTAAAAAACAGAAGTGAAATGAAGATTATTGGTATTATACAGCTACAGTAAAAACCCAACCCTACATTTTCAGGCCATTGATCAAGTTATTCCTTGATTTATAAACTCATGCCCTTCCAAGGAGAGCTACAAATCTTTCTGGTTTTACATGTGATTCTCTTATAAAGCTATGAGATACGGAAAAGCTGTGTTGACACATTTGAACTAAGTACTGTAATTTTCTCCCCTCATCGTATTAGCTTTCTCCATTTTTTGTGGGTTTTTTTAGAGGTTAGTAGCATGGTTTCTTTGTTTCTGTCTCTACCTTACCCTTCTTAACGCTGACAGGGACTAGGATCCAAACTTGTGGAAAAAGCTCTCCTTTTTTGCTTTGGAAAGATTTTATCCTGCAAGTGTCAGTGGGATTATTGAATGTATATCTGAAGACAAAATTTGGCCTAATCACTTGAACTTGTCTGCATCAGGCTTAGCTGCAGAGTGCCGTATAGGGAATTGTTCATAGTACTAGGCAAATATTGTAATTGCTAGATTATAGACAAGAGCCCTGCAGCAACAGCACAGAACAAAGCAGTCTTGAACTCTGCATATTTAAATTCTCCTGCTACTGAATTCAGGCTTTGAGGCCATCTGCAATTGTTTTCTTTTGGGTCTGTTGCAGTTAGAATGTAAACTCTTAATTATGTACAAGCCCCACACAGCTTAGGATAATTTACTACTGCTTATTTTTGGGCAGTTCTCTTTGTTTTATGCAAGCACGACTTCCAGTAGATTTCCTGCCCCAAACATTTCCTGCACCTTTAAAATTCCTATCTGGTCATATGAACATCTTTTGAAAGTACTATCTGACTTGGATTTCCAAAATATGTATATGTGCAACATGTAGAATCACTGCAATAAAGGTGTGACCAGAGCAGTATCTCACTTACTTAATAAATCACTGGATGATATGTGAGGAAGTTGTTGGCTGCCACACATGCAGGTCAAGGCTGGAATCCTGCGAGGAGCATTCTCTGAAAGCTACACTCTAAATATACCAAAAAGCATCTCAAAAGGTTGGAAAGATAGGGAGAAAGCGAGAGAGTTGGAATGTCTGTGGCTAATATGGTATGGGTGTTTTTTCATACAAAATGCAGTGAGTTCACTACAACAGCCTTGTTGAAGTTCTGGTTGGACGCTCATGTTGAGGAAAACTCTGTTACAGGACAGGACAACATTTCTGGAAAACCAGTCAACTAAATCACCAAGTTAACCTGGTGGAGGATGTTGTAACAGGCTACAGCAGCGAGAGGAAAAGGAAAAATAAGCACCAGGGTACTTCAAAGGAGTCATGAAATGCTACCAGCAGGAATTTACAAATCCAAATTAAATGTTAGAATGAAAGGCCACTCTTAATATGCCAAACAAATAGCTCACCAGAAGTCCTGAACAGATGAAACTACCATCATTTTACAGTCTCTAAGTTAAGTAGTAGGCCTTTCAGCATTTAACACCAGGAAAGGTTTCAACGCTGTAAATCTTAAGACTTATCTTAAATAAATACACATCCATCAATCCTTTCTTTCAAGAGACCATCAAAGATGAAAAAAGAGGATATGATCTCTTTTATGCAGTATTCTTGTGGTTGTAACATCCATCTGGGAAAAGGGAGCTCCGAAATAATTTTTCTGTCTGTCTCCCATCTTGTAGTTTACATGGTATTGTGGGATGAAGTACTCTTGACCTTGTCTCACTAGAGCTGCTGTTTCACAGCATGTAAATCTTTGGACAGAGAAAATGAAGTTCTTTAACCCACTTCTGTTCAGTTGACCGTGGGCCAGCAATGTGAGTCCAGTGTCTTGAGACTTGTTCTCCTGCTTGTGAGTCTCCTCCCTCATTCCCTCCTTTCATCTGGCCTTTCTAGCTAATCCTAATTAAAATCTTTGATGTCTCACTGATGGTACAACATCAGCACAGTTGACAAGTGTATTTCAACTGCATTGAACGAAGACTTTGAAGGTGGACCCCAGCTATTTGCATGTAGTGTAGGGAATGGGCTGGCAGTCTGCACTGTTCAGCATGGAGCTGCGGCACAGTTATCACTGCTAACTTCTTATGACTCTCCATGCTTGCAGTGTGGAGTGCACACCGGACTCTACAACATGCTTTCCTGACCTCTTAGTTTTGTCTCTGCTAGCAATAATTAGCCTTGTTTCTTTGGGTTCTTGCAGAAATATGCTGGCTTTGGTTTTGGCAAAAATTTTGTTAGTTCTTAAACAGTACTGAAGCATGTTATGAAGACAGAGCTGAAACCTTCTGCCCTTAAAAATTCCACTAAGAGTGAGCAGCTACCAGCAATGCAGCTTGTGGAAAAGGCTCAATGGCTTGCTCTCCTGCCTGAAGTAAGAAAGAAGCTTTGAATGTTGAGGAGTGGCTATTTGGCCAGGGGTGGTTTTGGTTGACTCCAAGTTTAAAAAAACAAAATGTGAAGATTCTCCTCACAGGTATTTTTGAGTTCTGTCAGCTTCAGTAATGTTCCCCATTACGTCAGTGTATCTTTAAGTCCTGTCACAGATGTATACATCTGAAGATGTTTAAGTAGCCAAAAAGTAGAACATCTTCATTTACACACTGTAACTAAGGTCCCAGTCAAGCTCATGTCTTGCACCTTGAACAAGTAAAACTCAAGCTTACCACTATAATTTTTGCAGACGTTCTTCACAATTGTGTGAAGCCTCCCATTGCAATGTGAAGACTCTAATGTAGGAATGTAAGGATAGAGAAATTGCTTCAAACTTGCAAGTTCTGGCTCCTGCAAGTAAAATTCTAAAATCTGGTATTACTTTAGCTCTTTTAATGTGTTAAGATATATTAGCAGATACAGAGAATACAGCACCATAACTGCTTTCAATTTGTAACCTTGAAGAACAATCAGGAAGTATTATATATTTAACAGTAATAATCTCAGTTGATATCCTTGAGCTAATAGAAATGTCTTGGAGGGAGATAGCTATAGAGCAGAATGAATTCCTTTATGGAGATTTATTGCATAAAATATAATCTAGTCTACTGTTTACAGTGACAGAACTTTGTAACAGTCACAGACAGTCAATCTCTTTCCTTTCAGGAAGCCATTCAATAAAATACAGCACTCAGGGGGCTGTTACTTATTTTGTTACAAGAGAAAATACAGATGAGCAGTGATGATTTTGTCCCAGGTTCAGACAGAAGAAGTATATTTACATATATTTTGAAGCAGAAGTTTTAATTCTTGCTGATGCACTGAAAACTCTTTTTGAAATACATTCTGAATGACCCATTAAATCATCGTTGTATATCCTGTGTAGTTTAGCTTACAAGTGAACTGAAGATGAATAAGCTATTGCGTTTGTAGACATACATTAACTACAGGGTATAAGGAATAAAGAAAGATGTACATACATGCTAATGGCTTGTTTATTGCTTGATGGAAGGGGGTGGAGTGAAGTAGTCAACTGCTGCCTTTTCTTCTAGTTTTCTCTGAGGAATATAAATGAAGCTAATGAAAATGTTAAAATATTGCAAAAAAATCCAGTCTACTTACTCAAACCAAATTCAGGATTTTAGACTCCAGAGAGTAAAGATAATATAAAGGCAGTCCTTTAACAAAGTTTCTCGCACTGAAGAAGGGAGAGTAGCTTATTGGATATGGAAGTGAGAATGGAGACAACCGGTCATGTACTTCGCAAAAGCTGAAGAAGGGCTTCCGCATTGCATGGAAAAAGTTTAAACCATCTTTCAGCATAAAAAATCATGTTTGGTTGTTGAGTTTTTCCCCCCTCTACGTTTGAAAAAAAAATCCCCTAAAGTACACCACTGTTCAGTTAAAACCACAGAATTTTCTAAGAATTAAAGATATAGCAAATCTAAAATATCTGAAAGCCCAAAAAGAATAGCTTTTGGAAACTGGCTTTATGACTTTTTCTTAAGTTTCTTCTTGTATTTTGCCAGTTTTTGATATTATTGACCCATTTTGTCATCATGCAGTGCCAAAGTGAAACGATCTCTGTTGGGGTTGATGTAGCTTGAGAGTTAGCACGACTAGGCCGCTTAAGCAAAAAACAGCATAACTGAACAGGCCTCTGGAAAAGACAGCTAAGAATAGCCATTGAGAAAGTTCTGATAGTGCACATGATGTGGGTTAGCAAAAACAAGATGTGTTCAAGGATGTGGAGACTGTTGCTATTGGCGTTAGTTCATAGTTACCAATCATAAGGGAATGTGGGGCGTGTGAACAGCGTGTGATTTATGTCTGTAGCCTATCCGAATAAGCGTAATCGCGTGTACAGATACGGAAAATGTACATAACCGCACAAGCGGAATAATAAAGGGAACCGACTGTGCACTGCATCAATGTGTGTGAGAGTCGTTCCTGTCCTTGCATGGATGCTGAAACTCGGCATTGTGGTGACCCTGAAGATTTACCACAGCCGAAGAACACAGGGGACTGCCGGCCAGCGAGGTAAGCCGGGCTGCCTGAGAAAGGCAGGAGCGGATCCGCAGCACGCCAGGGGGGGCGTGAACATCGGCAGTATGGGTTCCACTGTATCAGCGTTGGAAAACAAGGCGCTGAGAAGCCTGTTGGAATTGGTGGATCGAAACAACGCTAAGTTAACTGAAGGAGACATATCGAGACTATTATTATGGTGCCGCCGCTGAAAGCTGATAACAACAATGGATCAGCTGTTCAATCAGGATGCGTGGCACAGAGTTGGGATGGACTTGTGGGACTCTGTGCAGGTTGGAAACAAAGAGGCGTGACTATTAGCCCCTGTTTTCTGAACTGTTAAAAATATGATTGCCGATATGAAGGACGACAGTATTGTGTCTGCAGCTGCCGTGAGAGCTGTTTATGCAATCAGTCAACCTGCTGGAGAGTATCAAGATCCCTGTAAAGCGCCCCGGGCTTATCCCGTTTGTCCTAGTGAAAAGGAGTTCTGGGGAGGACC
Source organism: Opisthocomus hoazin (assembly GCF_030867145.1). Taxonomy (NCBI): domain Eukaryota; kingdom Metazoa; phylum Chordata; class Aves; order Opisthocomiformes; family Opisthocomidae; genus Opisthocomus; species Opisthocomus hoazin. Next base: position 31,699,107 of record NC_134416.1, on the reverse strand, counting down.
GAGTATTGAATTGGGAGACTGGGCACCAGCGCCACCTACAGCTCCACCACTACCGGAGAATGTACTGCTTCCGGACTCTGATTTTCAAGAAATGGATACTGACTCCCCCGAAGGACCAACATTGCTATTATACCCAAAGATTCATAAAAGTGAACTTACGGACGCATTGAGAAAGCAACAGGATCAAATGACAAAGCTGTTGGATGAGATGCAACGACTAGATAAAGGATCCCGTAAAGCCACAATTAAACAGGCATATCGAAAGGCTCACGAGGCCATAATGGACAGTTTGCGAGCGGTCGAGCAGCAGACATGTGGGGAGTCGGACGGGATGGGGGAGGTGATTTCAGGGGGGTCAAATAATGGAAGAATTAACGAAAGTGTGCTGCCAGAACATTCACAACAGCGCTGGGTTAGGCTAAAGCTGGAAGACGGGGAAATGAGTTTAGCTGATGCTGATCACTATTTACACAGTAAATACAGTAAGGGGGTGGGGGATGATGAACATGAGGCATGGAAGAGGGGGGTGAAGTGGAGAGAGCAAGGAGGGGGGGCATCCGGTGTTCAAAAGCTTGATTGCGCGCACGGTGGGTGTGGTCTGAAGGGACCCGGTGGTACAGTGGGTGGTGGTGTGGTCGCTGGAGGTTGGAGTGGAGACAGGACACCCCCGATACGCGGCCCTAATTTTAATATGGGACAACGATGGAGGGGGGTAATAGAAAATGCTGTAATTGAAGGACAAATGCTACCAAAGAGTTTAACAGCATTCCCGGTGTTTACGTAGGGGAATCAACGGATATGGGCTCCTTTTGACTGGAAAACAGTGAGTCAGTTACAAAAAACTGTAATGAACTATGGTTTGGATAACAAGCAAGTTATGATGCTGATTACCACCTTTTTCAAAAATCAGATATTAGTGCCAGCTGATGCCCGAGCCTTGTTAGAATTGGTGTTGCCCCCCACTGCCTTTATGTTGTGGAAGGATAAGCGGCGGGATAAATGTGAGGTTGTAATGATGCAAAACCTTCACCTAGGTGCCGACGATCCTTTACGTGTAGTTACACTAGACCAGCTCATGGGTACTGGCGCTTTCCGCGACAGGGCGGCTCAAGCAGTGCTACACCCTCAAATATTGCAACAGTCACAGAGCTTAGCCCTGGCCACTTTAAATGAGTTACCACAGATTGGGAAGCCTGTATCACCTTATAGGCAGATTCGTCAGGGTCCTGATGAGCCGTACATGCACTTTATAGACCGATTAAAGGAAGCATTAGATGCGGCACCAAATCTGCCAAGTGGAGCAAAAGGTGCAGTAGGAAAGGATTTAGCTTTTCAAAATGCCAACACTCAATGTCAACAGATAATTGCGTCCCTACCTAGTGGGTCTACCCTTAGTCAGTACGTGGAGGCTAGTTCCCGATTACCTCGCTTAGCGGAGGAAAGAGAGAAGGCCAGAATACATGCGGCTGCTAAGGCCGCTGCTTTACGACCTGCCATGCAAATGGGGAAAGGGGATCGAGGTGCTAAAGCAAAAACTGGTTGTCTTATTTGCAGAGAGGAAGACCATTACAAAAGAAACTGTCCTCAGATCAAGAAGAAAAAGGTGGTGGCTGACGAATTTGTAGGGACATGCCATAGATGTGACAAGTTCGGGCATAAAGCAGCTCAATTCAGGTCGCAGTTTAAAAAGGATGGTATCCCCCTGTCGGGAAATGGGCAGAGCAGCACCAGGATAGGGGGCGCGAGGACAAGAAAGTTCCCCACAGCTATGGCTGTCTCGATGAGCTCCGAGCCGCCACAAGTGGCTCCGCAGGAGTCGATCTGGCTGTGGGACAAGACATCACTATAGAAGATGATAAGGTGCATGTCGTCCCCTTGGTAGCCACAGGACCTTTAGGTCATGGGCTGAGTGCATTGTTGTTGGGGCGATCCTCTGCAACTAGACAGGGAATTTTTGTCCTGCCAGGGGTAATTAATGCAGACTTCACAGGCCCAATAGGGATTATGTTAAAGGTATTCACGCCACCATTAACCATCAAACGAGGCAGCAAGGTTGCTCAACTGATTCCTTTTATTGCTCAGGTCCCCCTAACTGACCCTAACTATAGGGGAAGTGACGCCTTTGACTCAAGTAGACCCCCCTTGGTGGCATTCGTACAATCTCTTTCCACAGAACAGCCCATAAGAAAGATCACTATTAAAGGACCGAACAGCATTGTACTAAAAGACCAGAAAATGTTATTAGACGCCGGAGTGGATGTTACTATAATGCCGAGGGCCAAATGGCCAGAGTCATGGCCATTGACGGTAGTGTCGGGAATGGTGACAGGAATCGGTGGTGCAACAGCAACACAAATGAGTACTGAGTTCATTACCTTTGTAGACCAAGATGGTAAGTTGCTGGCACAAGCACGCCCTTATGTCTTGAATACCACTATTTGGCTATTAGGCAGAGACGTATTATCACAATGGGGTTGTGTCATTCAGATGCCTTTTTGACAGCGGCCATTGAAGCGAGCGCATCCAGGCCTACACTGAAGCTCACGTGGTTGACAAAAAAGCCGATCTGTGTGGAGCAACGGCTTCTGTCTATTGAAAAGCTCGCCCATCTCCAAGAATTGGTGGATGAACAAGTGAAGTTGGGGCACTTGGTCCAGTCCACTAGTCCTTGGAATACTCCTGTGTTTACCATTCAGAAAAAGTCCGGAAAATGGAGACTCTTACAAGACCTAAGAGCACTTAATGCAGTAATGCAGGGTATGGGGCTGCTACAACCCGGACTACTGTCGCCAGCTATGATACCTGAACAATGGGATATCCTGATTCTAGATTTGAAGGATTGCTTTTTTACCGTCCCTTTACATCCGGACGATTGTGAAAAGTTTGCATTTACGGTACCCGCCATTAACAGAGCATCACCCACGAAGCGATACCAATGGGTAGGTGCTACCACAAGGTATGAAAAACTCACCAACAATGTGCCAATGGTTTGTGGATTTGGCGCTGCAACCTTTCCGACGATGTCATCAGGAACTAATTTTGTATCATTACATGGATGACTTATTATTGGCCTCATGATGTCCAATCCAAGATGACATTGTTCTTGAATTAAAGGGGATGTTGGAAGATTGGGGTTTAGTGGTGGCTCCTGAAAAGATTCAATGACAGCCCCCATGGAAATATTTAGGCATGACTTTAACTGAAACCGTGATTAGGCCGCAAAAGTTGACTATACGTGCGGACAACATCAAAACCCTTAATGATGTCCAAAGGTTGGTGGGAGACCTTCAATGGATTCAGAACGTTTGTGGAATAACTAATACGGATTTACAGCCCTTGTATGAACTATTGCAGGACGGAAAGGATCCTTACGAACCACACCAATTAACACAACCAGCAGAGGCAGCACTTCAAATTATGGTGCAGAAGATTTCACACCATTCTATCTCCTGGATACTTGAAGGCTCCCTGATCCAGTTATATATCTATGACTCTCGGGAAGAGATCATTGGGATATTGGCTCAATGACGGGAGCAACAATCAGACCCATTATGCGTCCTGGAATGGATTTTCGATCCTAGCAATTTCAAAAGAACTGTGACCACAAGGATTGAGGCTATTGCGGCTATAATCCATAAAGGATACCAACGTGCAAAAATTATTCCTGGAGCTGTACCACATCAAGTAATAATGCCACTTACATCCCAAATGGTCGCACAGTTTTGTCAAACCAATGATGAATTTGCGGCGGCCGTATTGAACCAACCGTTTGTAATAGATAATCACTACCCGTGTCACCCATTGTTTAAGACATGTTTACAGTTGTTGCCACGGAATATTGTGACTGATTGCCTGCTAGACGCATTGACAGTGTTTACGGATGCGAGCAGAAAATCGAAGCGTGCTGGGTTTGTGTGGCAACTACATGGCTACTGGTACTCACACAGCCCTGTGGTGGAAGGATCTGCTCAAATTTTAGAACTTTTAGCAGTACTGGAAGTATTGAAACGGTGGCCTCAACAACCTCTTAATATTGTGATTGACTCACTATATGTCGTTGATATCGCACAAAGGTTACATTTTGCATTTATCGGTAAGATACAAAACCCATTGCTGTTCAGTGCCATAACTCAGTTACGGCACATACTTCAACAGCAACACCACCGAAAAGAGCCTGGCCCCATCCTCCTGACACCCACCCTTCAGATATTTGTAAGCATTTATAAGGTCCCCTCGCAGCCTTCTCTTCTTCAGGCTGAACAAGCCCAGCTCTCTCAGCCTCTCCTTGTAAGAGAGGTGTTCCAGTCCCCTCACCATCCTTGTAGCCTTCCGCTGGACTCTCTCCAGTAGCTCTTCATCTTTCTTGAACTGGGGAGCCCAGAACTGGACAGAGTACTCCAGATGGGGCCTCACCAGGGCAGTGTAGAGGGGAAGGAGAACCTCCCTCGACCTGCTGGCCACACTCCTCTTGATGCATCCTAGAACGCCATTGGCCTTCTTGGCAGCCAGGGCACACTGCTGGCTCATGGTTAACCTGTCGTCCACCAGGACACCCAGGTCCCTCTCCACAGAGCTGCTCTCCAGCAGGTCCACCCCAAGCCTGTACTGGTGCATGGGGTTGTTCCTCCCCAGGTGCAGGACCCTGCATTTGCCTTTGTTGAACCTCATCAGGTTCCTCTCTGCCCAACTTTCCAGCCTGCCCAGGTCACGCTGAATGGCAGCACAGCCTTCCGGTGTATCTACCACACCTCCCAGTTTGGTGTCATCAGCAAACTTGCTGAGGGTACATTCTAACTCTTCATCCAGGTCGTTGATGAAGAAGTTGAACAAGACTGGGCCCAGTACTGACCCCTGGGGGACACCACTAGTTACCGGCCTCCGACTAGACTCAGCGCTGCTGATGACAACCCTCTGAGTTCTGCCATTCAGCCAGTTCTCAATCCACCCCACCGACCACTCATCCAGCCCATACTTCCTCAGCTTCCCTAGGAGGATATTATGGGAGACTGTATCGAAAGCCTTGCTGAAGTCTCGGTAGACAACATCCACGGCTCTCCCTTCATCTACCCAGCCAGTCATGTCATCGTAGAAAGCTGTCAGATTGGTCAGGCATGATTTCCCATTGGTGAATCCCTGCTGACTACTCCTGATAACCTTCTTTTCTTCCACTTGCTTGTTGATGACCTCCAGGATAAGCTGCTCCATCACCTCTCCTGGGATGGAGGTGAGACTGACCGGCCTGTAGTTCCCTGGGTCCTCCTTCTTGCCCTTTTTGAAGATTGGAGTGACATTGGCCTTTCTCAAGTTCAAGGACTTGGAGGCAGTCTGTTTTTATTGGCGTTAGTTCATAGTTACTAATAGTAAGGAAATGTGAGGCGTGTGAACAGCATGTGATTTATGTCTGTAGCCTATCTGAATAAGCGTAATCGCGTGTACAGATATGGAAAATGTATATAACCACACAAGCGGAATAATAAAGGGAACCGACTGTGCACTGCATCCATGTGTGTGAGAGTCGTTTCTGTCCTTGCACGGATGCTGAAACTCGGCAAATCTCATAAGGAAGGCATCTTTGTAAAGAAATATTCCCCAGAGTTGGACACAGCTGGTTAATATTCATCATTAACTTATGGGCACTAGTTGAGAGATGTATCGATGCAATCAAGTTTTATTCAGCTAAAGTTTTTTGCGCTGATTTTAAAATTTAGTTTTTCTTTTTTAGCTGGAAATTCATGGGTTGGCAGTCTGTGAGTTTGTGCGCAGAGCTGTAGAAATTGCTTCCTTTAAATGAGAATCTAAATTGCTAGCTGCTTAATCAGAACAAAATAGAGATGGTCAAAAGTTCTCCTGGTCTATATATATTGGTGTTTCCCAAATGTTGGAAAGTGAAGTTAAGGTTTCAGAAAAATGTATACTCTCAAAATATAGTTTGTGTTATTAGAAGCTTTGTCTTGAGACTCATTTAGAAATAGTGGTTACTACCATGTGGAAGACTGTTTGGATGGTTATCTTGGGGTGCTTTAAGTGCACTTGGACATAAATGCAAGCTTAATGGAAATAAACTATTCTAAATTTCAATATGAAACTGTGTAGGAATTTAAGTTAAACCACTGCCACTTTGTAAGTATTGCTTAGAAACTTCTGTGTCTTCTTCCTTCTGGTTTCTATTCTCCCTGCATGTGCAGCCTTTTGAGCCATTTTCCTACTGTGATCCCTGTCATTACTTTTTTTTTTAATTTAAGTGCAGCTGATGCTTGTGCTTGAGTGTAAGCTATGATGACCTTACATGATAGGCAGCAAAATCTTCAGATCTATAAAACGAATTGCAGATCTCTACCCATTTTGTCACTGTTCTATTCCTCATGTACACAGCATCACACTTGCTGCAATCATGTAGGCAAACTCCTGGTATTAGAAGGACATACAGACAAATGGAGGCCCGTAAATTAAATGCTTCTTTTTTCTGTCAGCATTTGGAGAATTATGCTCATCTCACACACAAGTGTCACAGCTTGCTCTTCTCTCAAGTGAATCTTATCAGAGGTGTTAATGTGATGTTCTTATGCAAGCTTAATACATTTGCTACCCGTTTCCACAGACATGTGTGGGTGCATCAGGGAGAGAACATATTTCCCGGTAGACAGCATTTATGCCATGGTACACGTAAAAGAAGGCTCTTTATTTACTGCCCATTATGGGCCTCAGTTAGATATAAGGCGTCCATCGGGCTTAGCTTGAGACATCTTCTACCCCAGAGTCTGTGGAGTACAAAGCTGCAAAACAGAGCTGCTTTACTTAGCAGACTGTGGATCTGACATGTGCAGAAAACACTCATGACTTTAACTGTGTAATTAAATTTCACCAGAAGAACCCTTCACAAGAGTGAGAAACAATCATTTCTGACAACCAGACTCTCACTTTTTTTGTTTGTCTATTAGTGATGGCTTCCAAATTTTCATGCTTGTATTCTCTGGCTTATCCTTATTTACCCACTCTCTCACCTTTCACATATCAAATATTTTACTTTCTAATGAAAAGGACATGAAACAATTGCAATAAAGAAGTCATTGCCAGGCAGTTTGTTTTATGTGTTTCTTTTGTCAATGGCATGTATGCTTGCTGTGTAGAGGCTTGCTGTTGACTCTCTGGCTCCCTCCTTGTTATTCTTTCTGCTCGGATTTTTATCTGCTACTAGTAGCCACAGGTCTTCCATTTTTCTCAGATTTATAGTTATCTGTCCATGCCACTTGGAGAAAACTGCTGTGAGAAGAAAAGAGGTGTAACATGCCTTTGTATACTCGGGAGCTGCCAGCATGCCATTTTGACAGACACAACCACCACATCCTGAGGAATATCTCTTGGCTATCTCTATGAACCTAGTTTCAACCACTGCAGTTGACGCTGATTCTGCCCCTCTACTCCACTCCAGTGAGAGCCCACCTGGAGTACTACTTTCCGCTCTGGAGACCTCAGCACAGGAAAGGCATCGACCTCACGGAGCAGGTACAGAGGAGGGCCACAAAAATGATCAGAGGGATGGAACACTGGTGGTATCCCTATGAGGAAAGATTGACAGAGATGGGATCTAGTCTGAAGAACAGCTCCAGGAAAATCGTATCATGGCCTTTCCGTACTTTAAAGGGGGCTTACAAGAAAGATGGGGAGAGACTTTTTAACAGGGCCTGTAGCGATAGGACAAGGCCTAAAGGTTTTAAACTAAAAGAGGGTAGATTCAGACTAGATATAAGGAAGAGATTTTTTACAATGAGGGTGGTGAAACACCAGAACACATTGCCCAGAGAGGTGGTAGATGCCCCATCCCGGGAAACATTCAAGGTCAGATTGGATGGGCTCTGAGCAACCTGATCTAGTGGTAGATGTCCCTGCTCATTGCAGGGCTGTTGGACTAGATGACCTCTAAAGGTCTCTTCCAACCCAAACCATTTTATGCTTCTATGGTTCTAACTAAATTAGCAAGGTTTGCTATTTACCCATGTGAACTGCTCCCATCCAATCTCTCAGAATCAGAATTCTGTTTTTTGTCTAGTCATCCTCTTTAAAATATTTGTGTTGATCAGTTGTGGAACAGCAACACTACCATGTGATATAGACCAAACCATTCTTCTAAGAATTAATCGTGGCTCTGCATTACTCAAATTTTTGCTTGATGTGAAGAAATCGCGTATTCTGCCAGTTTTGTAAGGTGTTCACACAAACTACCTTGTTCTGAGAAATATGCCAATTTTTAAAAATAGCCTTTCCATGGACAACTCATAATCAGAAGGATGATCTGAATTTAATGAATGTATTTTTTCCTAGAAATACTCAGGGCCACTGATTCACTTATTTGAATGTTATTATTAATTATTATTTGATTCATCTGCTGTCTTCTTCAATGCCTTTGATTACAGTCATGAAATACAGATTTTGAAAGCTGTTTAACTTAGTCACACAGATCACATGAACTTTAATCCTTTGAATATCTTAAAACTCCCTCTTGTTACAGATTGAATCAAACCTGGCAATCTATTTTGAGTGAATCTCATTTGAATCCAATTGTACTAGGTAGTTTAGTATGTGGCATCATCATAACTTTGCTGTGTGAAGGAAACACATTGCAAAGCAATTATAACTCTATACCAACATTGGTATAACTCCTAGTTTCTGTTGAAAATGAATGCGGTTTTTTGTTACATTTTAAATGGCATTTTTGGACTATTTGGTAATTTTGGAGCAATTTTAAAATGGAAGGCTAAGAAATAGTAGGGTACTGTACAACCAAAATAAATGTTGACATGGGAGCTATACCACTATATACATATCAGTACTATTGACAGTTTTTTTCTAATTAAGAATTACAAAGTTCTGATGAGGAGACTATACTGAAGGCTAAATTAATTCCTGACATGGTTATGGCACCAATAGATAATAATTTCCCTATCATCAATGACTTTGTGTCATGATCAAAATTAATTGATATTTTAAAAATAGGCATGACTCTTCTTGGGGCTTCTGTATTTTATATTCAACCTGCTGGAATTTTTTCCCCCCATGTATTTTTTTTTTTTTCACAGAAGTGCAAATAGCTTCTTCTGGTGTATCTGTAGCAAATGAAACACAAATTGTATTGGCCCCACTGGGTTTAATTAATATTCTTTTTTCTCTTGTAAAGATGTTGAAGAGCAGAAATATAGGAAATAAATATCATGGGAGCAGATCTATTTCCCAAGTGAGAGAAGATAGACTAGCTGTCTCTAAGGAAGGAGGTAGTTTGGTCTGTGGTCTGTAAAACCTGCAAGCAAGGTAACGGTCATGGCCGAAATAAAAACAAGGGAGAGGAGAAATAATAGAAAAGCCAGGCTGAGTACCTAATTATACTTCTTTACCTCTGGCTAGTCAGTGCCTCTTTTTATATTCATCTTCAGGTTATCGCAGGATGCAGAAGTGACAGTTATGCCAAGCCAGTAGAAAGAAAGCAGAAAGGGGTGAAATCTTAACAAAATCCATGGAGGCTGGGTTGACCGAAGAAAAACCTTAAATCTGCTTTAGAATACCACACTGTCTTCGGCAGCCTGTAGGAAAGAGTAAGAGGAAAAACAACAGAAAAACTTGCAGCATGTTCACTTCAGGGCTGGAATGAGAACCCAGCACTTTGGGGTCATAGTATCTTGCTTGTTTGGCATTGTGCTAGCCAGAACTTTGTCATTTTAATCTATTCTAGACTACTGCAGAAAGGAGCTTCTCTGTGAACTTCTATTTGATAATTTTAGATAGTCTTCTTTTAATTTTTTAAATTTAATCAGCAGTCTAAATTATTAAATAGGTTCCTTCTGCCCGTTGCTTTGATTTGCTGTGTCCTATGAGCAAGTGAAAAAAACATGGTTTTAATTTCACTCTTTTTAAAATTAAGATTTAATGAAGCACATATTGTTAATACTGTAAAACAATAAATGATGGTGTTTTATTAGCTCATAAGGTAATCTTCGAATTTTTTTATGGTTTTATAGTGAAGTGTATATTTTTATGTATTTTGTGAAGGTTAAGCAGTAGCTTAAAAGAGGAAGTGAAAGGTTGTTTTAAATAAAAAGGAAACATTTAGGAATTACGTATTTTGCAAGTAGGAAAATGGTAAAATGTGCAGGTGATACTTAAAAAGTATCAAATTAACTTGTCATTATGCCAGCTAATCAATTCTAATGACAACAGAAAATACACTTGTTGTGGGTTAGCCCCTGTAAGGAGTGAAGCCTCACCCTGCTGCTCGCTTACCCCTCGCCAGAAGCATGGAAGTGTGAATCAGAAGGGTGAAAGTGAAAAGACTTGTAGGTTGAGGAAGAGACAGTTTAATAACGAAAGAAAAAGCTATGTGTGCAAGCAAAGCAAAATAAGGAATTTATTCACCACTTCCCATTGGCAGGCAGGTGTTCAGCCATCTCCAGGGAAGCAGGGCTCCATCACACATAGCTTTTACTTGGGAAAAAAAACCCAGCATAACTTCAAATGTGCTCTCTTCTTTCTTCTTCCCTGTACCTTTTATTGCTGAGCAAGATGCCATACGATACTGGCTGTCCCTTTGGTCAGTTGGGGCCAGCTGTCCCAGCTGTGCCCCCTCCCAGCTTCTTGTGCACCCACAGCCTGCTCGCTGATGGGATGGGGTGAGAAGCAGAAAGGGTCTTGATGCTGTGCAAGCACTGCTCAGCAGTAACTAAAACATCAGTGTGTTAATAACACTGCTTTGGCTGCAGATCCAAAACAAAGCACCACACTAGCTGCTGTGAATAAAACTATCTCTATTCCAGCCAAAGCTAGGACACCACTTCTGTTTATTATCCTCTTAACAGTTTAGCAAATGTTAGGCAATCAGCTCTTTAAGTTGCAGACCCTGTGCTTCGATAGCATGCTGCAAATGGACCATCAGACATCACCCAAATATGGGTATTATATAGCAGTGACAAATTATAGAATTGAGGGAGTCCACTTTGATTTGCAGGGAGTTGTTATCAATATTTGCATGCAAACTGAAAAAGAACAAAAATCTGAGCAATATAGCTTCTGTTGTCTGCAGGATCTGATATGCCTGAGAACTTCCCTTGGATGTGGTTTATTGAGGAACCACTGACATATTCGAAAAAGATATTTACAGCCACAAAGGAAGGACTTGGTTCAAAGCCAGTTTTTGTAAAGGTGTGTGGATGGGTGCCGAGGTTGGCTCTTTTTTCCTAGAGGCTTCTGCCATAAATTAGACGATGCAAACTAAATGCAATATGCTGCCTTGGGGGCACATTGCACTAGATTTGTTCATCACAGTTCTCAGGGTGATGTAGAATCAGACCTGTGTATCTCAATGAGCAGAGTGTAAATCTGAAGATTAATCAACTTTGGCAAACTTACAACATTTCTCTCGGTAGCAGGCAGAATTAGAGATGTGTTTCCCCACGGCTAGAAATGTTAGGAAAACTTAGATTTAGACCTGGATTTTACAGTTAGTGTTATCTGTAGTGCATGTCTCACGAGGTTCTCAGTGTCCAATAAGCCCATGCTGTCAAGAGTCTTAAGAACAGTTCAGAACTGGTTGCTTTTACTAGCTAGGTTTTCTGTCATGAATCCTTAGGCTGTAAAATTCACCTAAATAATGAGGGTTAAGCTTATTTAAGAAGCTGTGTTAATTTTTCCCCAGCACAAAAAATGTGATTAAAGTTTTTTAAAAGCTCTCCAAGGCACATCTCTAAGTAGCCCATAGAAGGAAAAAAAATTACCGAAAGTGAGCTAAGCACACACTTCACCGAAGAAGTATTTTGGTGCCTAAAAACATATAAAAACAATATACTGTTCTCCACCAAGAAACATTTTCAGGCTACCTGACGTGTACTGTTCTGGCAGTGGAAATGATTGGTGGCTTCTATGAAGGATGCCTGAAGGGAGGTCTTGAGATTAGAGCAGACGGAGCCCTAAATAGCAAAGGATCTGTGAGGTCCCCTGTGAAGCAAGCCATAAGATCCACATATAAGTTAAAGCCAGATCTATTGTTTTACCACACAGTGTCAACAGGAAAAAAAACAGTGAAAATAATTGTAGTCATATAAAATTTAAAACAGATGTATCATTTTATTGCAGTGACCTGAGGAGAATACTAACAAGGCAAGCTCTGAAGAAGGGTCACTGATAAAATCCTTTTTATAGGGTAGTTGATTTAATTTGCCTATACAATTTAGATAGTAAACACACTATTAACACTTTAAATTCGAATTGTTCAAAGTATTTTTTAAGCCCATACACATGAATGGCATTCTAAGAGACACATCTTGCCTGTAAGCTGCTTCTGGAATAGAAAAATGTGGAAGTAGCTTTGGACAAAAGATGGATGGTTTACTTCTATTGCTGTTCTTAATGAAAAGAGGAAAATATACTAGTAAAGTGTGGAATATGACCTGTAATGATCAATGATCAGCCACACTGCTTTCCTTTTTGACAGTCCTTCCACTTGCTTTTGTTTTGTTGTTAGGCTGCAAATTCTTTAGAAGAAGGAATCTTGGGTTTGCACCTATTAGTAAAGTACCTAATCCATTTCCGTTTCAGTATTTTTTTTTTTAAAGAAAAGCTGCTACTCGGATTTCATTGCAAGTACTTATTTTACTATGCTAAGTGATTACTACCTTCAGAAAAAGCACTTAGGATATTAGAGAAACTGAAAGTTTAGGACTGATTTTTTTTTAAGAGTTACTATTGTCATATTTCTCTGTGCTGAGGAACTAATCTGTTAATCACTACTGTAAGTGCATTGTCTATATCTTATAATAGTAATTCTGCTGACTCAAATTAACTTAAGCACCTTAAGTATATTGTTCTTTTACTGGAAAAGTTAGAGTGAGCCTGTTCTTTCATTTGGCTGTTTACTTTCCCAGTTGCAGTTGGTCCATTTTTTTTCAGTCTGTGCAGGCATAAGACATCTACTATCCTACTGCAGCATATGCAATATCAGCCACATATTTAATTTAACTGACAGTTCTATCACTCTAAGTAGTTATTATTACTTTCAAAATATTTTTACATTAAATAACTAAATTCTTCTTGTTTTCATGCTTATAGTCGTGTTGTATTGTTTAATTTTAAGATAGTAATTAATCTGTCCTCCAGAAATGTCAGGCGGTGCTGCTGTCACTGCTGTTTGCCAGTACGGGTCTGTGCTGAGCTGCGCGCATGTGTGCTTTTGTAAGGAGGTGGGAGTTGTGGGGGAAGGTGTGTTAGTGACTCTGTGTTCATTGTGAATACAACCTGTAATTTGCAATGTTGATTGATTTAATGTTTGCAGATCACCAGTGACTGATGAGGAGAATGAGATACAAGAGAAACAGTGGTGCTTGCTCTGTTGTAGCTTCAACACTGCTATCAGAGTCCTGCAGGTTCAAGCGTACAGGATTCTCTACCATTGGAAGTTGGAGGTTCAATTTTTCACTAAAAAAAGTGGTACAACCTCTCATTCATTTTTGAAATGCTTAAAAAGCTGTTTCGTATTTGCACAGCTTTGGCAATACAAGTTACCTTTAGGACACATGAACGATTCTGTTGGAACTAAAAGCAAATGGGGTCTAAGATGCCTTTTGCCTGCTTCCCCCTACCTTTTCTGTAACCCTGTAGGAGGTTTCTATCTCCACACTTCTGCTGACATAACTACTTGTTGTATTGCTTATTCAAAAGAGTATGTGAAATGATCTATGCAGAAAGCAACAAGTATTTTTTTTTTAATACAGATTTTATTTTCCTTAGTTTGAATCATTTCACAGATTTGGCTTAGAGAAGGGTTAAACAAATGTGTCAATGTAACTGGTGGGAGAGAAGTGTGGGAACAAACAGCTGACAATGGGTGAGAGGTGGCAATGATTTAAACCAGACCTGCTGCTGAGAAGTCTCTAATGCAAATCCTTGATGTAACCAGACTGTTATATTCCAAAGCAGGGAAAATGAAAATTCTTGGAGAAGACGTCTGTGTTCAGTAAGACCAGAATTTCATATTTATACAAGTTCAGTAGCAAACTACCTTTGAGCTCAGTAAGCCTGGAATTCACTGAAGTCAATATTATGGAGTACTTAAGAGCTACTTTCTGCCTCTTGATATCAGATACTATGTTATCCGTAATGTGGTGTAAATGTGAGCTGTGCTCAAAGAAACTCCCTTGCTTCTTCCACTCCTGCTTTTGGATGCATTTGTCCAGTATTTACCTTGAGTCAGACCCAGTGACAGAAATTTAGCCCACCACTAAAAGAATAAACCCAAAACAAACAAAAGTTAGTTTTCCATTAGATTTGGTTGCTGAAGTGACTCATCCTGCAGCTGTGATTTAGTTACATCTGATACATTTGGTCGGTGAAGTGGATAGAGAACTGGCTGAATGGCAGAACTCAGAGGGTTGTCATCAGCGGCGCTGAGTCTAGTTGGAGGCTGGTGACAAGTGGTGTCCCTCAGGGGTCAGTACTGGGCCCAGTCTTGTTTAACTTCTTCATCAACGACCTGGATGAAGAGTTAGAATGTACCCTCAGCAAGTTTGCTGATGACACCAAGCTGGGAGGTGTGGTAGATACACCAGAAGGCTGTGCTGCCATTCAGCGTGACCTGGACAGGCTGGAAAGTTGGGCAGAGAGGAACCTGATGAGGTTCAACAAGGGCAAGTGCAGGGTCCTGCACCTGGGGAGGAACAACCTCATGCACCAGTACAGGCTTGGGGTGGACCTGCTGGAGAGCAGCTCTGCGGAGAGGGACCTGGGTGTCCTGGTGGACGACAGGTTAACCATGAGCCAGCAGTGTGCCCTGGCTGCCAAGAAAGGCAATGGGATCCTGGGGTGCATCAAGAAGAGTGTGGCCAGCAGGACAAGGGAGGTTCTCCTTCCCCTCTACACTGCCCTGGTGAGGCCTCATCTGGAGTACTCTGTCCAGTTCTGGGCTCCCCAGTTCAAGAAGGATGAAGAGCTACTGGAGAGAGTCCAGCGGAGGGCTACAAGGATGGTGAGGGGACTGGAGCATCTCCACTACGAGGAGAGGTTGAGGGAACTGGGCTTGTTCAGCCTGAAGAAGAGAAGGCTGCGAGGGGACCTTATAAATGCTTACAAATATCTGAAGGGTGGGTGTCAGGAGGATGGGGCCAAGCTCTTTTCAGTGGTGCCCAGTGACAGGACAAGGGGCAATGGGCACAAACTGAGGCACAGGAAGTTCCGTCTGAACATGAGGAAGAACTTCTTCCCTCTGAGGGTGACGGAGCACTGGAACAGGCTGCCCAGGGAGGTTGTGGAGTCTCGTTCTCTGGAGATATTCAAGACCCGCCTGGACAAGATCCTGTGCAGCCTACTGTAGGTGACCCTGCTTCGGCAGGGGGATTGGACTAGATGACCCACAGAGGTCCCTTCCAACCCCTACTATTCTGTGATTCTGTGATTCTGTGATTCTGTGATACAAGGGAGAGAACCACAGCTGAGGCTGGGGAAGAGACCACCCCGGCCAGTGACAGCTCACAGTTTCCATATAAAACCCACAAGAAATCCCCAACTTTGAAACCACCCCAAAAGAGTAACAGAGGCTAGATGTGTTTGTAAAGTAGCTAATGCTAGTAAAGGATTATATCACAGAATATTCAAGCATATTCTTCATTGTTATGTGGAGAGCAAAAAGAAAAAATAATCTAAATATAGTCTCTTGGGCAGTTGCCTAACAAGAGAAATGATTCCTTACTTTATTTTTATGTTTGTTTTTTTCTAAGATTGTAAGGAGAAATTTTTAAAATTCACAGAATGACTGAAAATACCACTGAAAAGAGTCTGGCTCCATCCTCTTTGCACCTTCACTGCAGGTATTTGTACAAGTTGATGAGATCTGCCCCGAGCGTTCTCCTCTCCTGGCTGAACAGTCTCAGATCTCTCAGACTTTCCTTCTATGTGACATGCTCCAGTGTCTTAACTGTCTTTTGGACTCTCTCCAGTAAGTCCATGTTTCTCTCTTACTGGTGAGCACAGAACTGGACCCAGAACTCCAGGTCTGGCCTCATCTGTGCTGAGCAGAGGGGCAGGTTCAGCTCCCTCCACCTGCTGGCAATGCTTTGTCTAATGTAGCCCGGGACACCACTCGCCTCTTTGCTGCAAGGGCATGTTGTTGGCTCATGTTCAATTTGATGTCCACAGGGACCCTCAGGTCCTTTTCAGTCCAGATCCTTTCCAGCTGGAAGGCCCACGGCATATACTGGTGCATAGGGTTGTTCCTTCCCAGTAGCAGGACTTTGTGCTTTTCCTTGTTGAACTTCATGAGGATCCTATCAGCTCATTTCTCCAGATGTCGAGGTCATCTGGCTTTGCATGGCTAGTATGATCATTTTGCTGCTCTCATGAAAAGGTATTTCCTCACCCAGTGTAATACAAATAATAAGATTATTTTTGCATCTCTTGAAGCCTGTCTCCAAATCAGAGTACACTTGTGCAGTCAGGATCAGGCTCTTCGTCCGTAACCAAGTGTTTCTTTCTCATATGTCAGTTGTGGATATTTAAAGTAAAGTAAAAAGTAAGTCTCGGGTTGATTTCCTGCTAGTTCTAGGATATTTTGTATGTTTATTGAAACTATGTAAATATAGCAGTTTGCTAAGGCAAACTGGCATAACTTTGTTATGTCTGATGTCTTTCTGTCTGACACATTCAATCTCATTAAATATAAAACTCTGTAAGAAAAAGCAATAACGATTTTAAAGAATCCTTCTCTGGATAAATATTGTACTGATATCTGAATGAATGTGTTCTGGATTACCATAAGGTCATGTATGTCACGACAAAGATAAAACCCTATTTCTGTTTTAAAACGGGATCAGTTTATCAGTATTATGTGATAACTATTATAAGCCTCATTTATTTTATTTCTGTGGCTCGACTAAATTACATTACTTTTCTTAACATCTTATTTTAACAACAGTCATTTTGGGAATAGGTGCAGACATTTGCAGAACTACTAAGGGAATTAATTTTTCTGAAGGCTTTGGGAAGATTGTCTATTTCAAACTCTTTTGTGGAACAGTTTTTGAAAATGTTCTTTTGATAATGTATTCTGAAGAGAAGTTCTGTTCTTCTAAATTCACCTTTCCAATTGTGATAAAAAAGTACCAAGTGGGCTCTTTAACCTTTATTTCTAAGATATATTAAATGCTTGCTTATGGTTGAGCACCAATAAAGTTATTAGGAACTTCTGGTAGTTATCACTGTTGATGAAGCTGAAGTGAAAGATTTTTAACAGTGGAATTTTTAACATGGCTAGGGAAAAACAATACAATTGTTAAACTTGCCAGTGGCCTAATAAATTCAATAAACTTCCAAATAACGTAAGGAAAATGAAGTAGTAAGAACTTTACCAGTGGTTACTATTGTCTCCATACTTCTATCTTACTCAGAGTTAATCTGTGCTAGTTTTTCACCTGGACCCTTTTCCAAGCCACTGTCAGGTGCTTCATTCCCTGTAAAAATCCTGTCTCATACATCTCAACATGGAGAATAACTCATCAATACATCAATGCTGATGGATTAGTTTTCCTCCCATTCATTTTTTTTTCCTGAATTGGAAGTAGTTTTCCGGAGGATTTTGATTTTTCACCAAAATTGCTTCCCATGTGATTATAATTTCAAGCTTTTACACCTATGAATCTGTGTGTATAGTCCCCGAGTCATTAATAACTATTTTTTTTAAATGTTGTAAAATTTTGCTATTTTTTCTTAAAAAAACACAAAAAACCCAAGAAAAAAACATCCCACCCCATAACTGTGGAAAAACTGGGAGAGGTAACACACCTTGTTCATGAGCAGAAGAAAAGAAGATGTTTTACACATTTTTGAATTGTTATTCTGGATGAGCTCAATAGCTTGAGACACCAGACTTTTCAGTACAGAGCTGTTCTGAAGAGCACCATCCAAAAATCACTGTCGTTCCCACAGCCTAGGCGGTAGTCAGCTATTCCCACAGGGTGTATTAGCAAAACCTTTCCATGTCAGCAAAGTCTTTAGATCAAATTCCACTTCTCCAAAAGTTATCTGACACCATCGCTGTGAAAAAGCTTACATAACTCAGAGTGAATTTACATGTATAGGGCTGTCATTTGTGTCTTCAGGAAAAGTAAATAAAACTTTTATGCACAAAACCAACAGCACAGTGAAAAAATAGAAGTCTGTGAAAGGGGAACATCTTCCTGTGGCTTTCTGCTGTCAAAACAGAGCTAAATCTAAACTGAACACACAAAAGTTTGTAGTATATGGGTGAGGATCCAGAACATCGGCTGGTGCAGTTCTCATGAGTGTGTGATGGCACCAAAAGAACTGAAGAGTGACTGGGAGGAGGTTGAAGGCATTTGGGTTATCTGAGGAAAAAGTTCTGTAAATAGCTCTCCTCCACACTTTTTATGTTGAACTTGCAGATCACAGCTTGTATTTTGTAAGTCTTTAAAAAAGCTGTTCCTTACCCTTTTCGAACTTCCTAACAAATATGTGGCAAGCGACTCAAGCGATTATGACATGCTAATTTCTGAAAGGATATTAAAGGTATTCATTTGTCTACTTCTGTAGTCTACTTGTGCTGCTTAAATCTCTTTTGTGCAAAGTCTGTTTCTGGCTCCTATTAATTGGATGTTTCCTAATCAAAATTATTTTGCTGCAACACAGGTTTTCTATAATCCTTTAGCTCTTAATTTTTTTTTCTGATTACTGAAATAAAAGCTTATATTTTACATTCATAAGAACAATAAATATTAACACCTTGAATCATAAATCTAGATTATCTGCTCTGTTAGGCAGAACTCTAGTTGGACCAAATTAGACGCTGGTGGATCGGATCCACATATCTTACCACATGAAATTATGGGGAGAACCGTATTTTTGTATGATCTTTTCAATTTAGAAAACTTGCACAGACCTATGCTTTATCTCACTTTCTTTTGAAGGTTAATATCGGTCTTTGAATTTGAAGGTTACTTCATTACTGTATTACTTACAAGTTTTCATTAACAATGCTGCTCTATAAATAATGTCATGCTAGTGAAGCACGTATGGAATCTGTTGTTGCACTTTCTCATTTTTTCTCAGCTGAGAAAATTGCATGGAGTAGTTGTTAGATTTATTAATTTATCAGAATTTATACACAAATGAGGTATGCTACTTGTTACTGTTTTATCTACTGTCAGTTAAAATAAGTCCATCAAATTGAATGGAACTAAAGCCAAGCTGAAGACTTACTAATTTTTTTCACTGGCCTGTATAAAATATGTATTGCCTTCTGGATGCTTAGTTAATAAGAAAAAGAATAAATATAACAAGTATTAAAAATAAAAGTTATAACACATTTCTAGATAAATTCTGGATCATGTCTATATACTCTGCAGAATGCAATACGAATTTGTCTTTCTTTATAAATGAGTTTTCATTCTGGTTACCACCTGAGTTCTGGGGAAATTTGTGTCACTTTGTAACCTGCCATTCCTTATATCACACAGTATTTTTTACAGTTGCTTGCTTTTCACCTTCAGTTTAAGTATCACTTAGTGTAGTGAACTGAAATGAAACATTCAGATCTGAGTATTCAACAGACTTTGGGTCTGGATATGTTAGACTTCAAAAAAATCTAGAGCTTTATGTATTCCATAGTATGTGCAATAGAATGCCTTTGTTTTAAATGCTTCAGTTCCAGACAGATTGCTCAAGAATAATAATTTTGGACTATAAGGGCTCTTTTGAAAATATGAAGCAGTGAAAATGAAAAATGAGCCACCATTACTAGAGCAGTAATGGCTTCTTGAGTTTGCAAAAAAACCCGTGAAACAGTAAGTGTTTGAGTTGTGTCCATTTCTGTATTGTGCAGTTGTTCTGAAACTTCCTAACAGCAAGAGAAATGTCAGTCTTGCTTACAGTTTCTATTCCAAATGCTTGAGCAGAAGAATCCAAGCAGCATGCTTATCTCTCAATTGCAAGCTGTTTTCCTTGCTTTTTCAGGTGCCAAAAATTCCGGCTGCCCAATATCCTATTGTGAAAATCTTCAATTTCCCCTGGCAGCTTTTATGAAACTGCAAACATCAGCATTATAAAAATCTTACAGCAGGTCTTAAGTTGAAAATGCTGGGGACAATCTAAAACCAGCTGAATAAAATCCTAGGTGTTTGCTGCTGGCTTGATTATTCATGCTCAAACTTGTTTAAGGAGAATCCTCTTCTCCTTAACAGATCCGAGATTGCAGTGAAGTTTTTCCCAAGATGGTAGAATTGAGCAGCCTCAATGGCATTGAGCATGCTTCACTTCGGTGGCCACAGGCTTGGCTATAAGTGATTCCCTCTAGCAAAAGCAACAACACAATCCAGTGTAAGTTTTTTGGCTTCAGGAATGTTAGGAATCAGAGAATTTACCAAATTTCTCAGCTCTAATAATAACTTAGAGAACACTTGCAAACACAAGGATACAAAATACTTGTGGAAGGGTTGTTTGTTTCTTGTTTGGTTGGTTTCTGTTATTTCTAGGCTGCTTACATAGGGGACTCCTCCCAGTGACTGTGTTCATCAGATTTCCATGCCCACAGAACTCCAGTTCTGAGTCTCTTGCGAACTATTTGAACTAAATAGAAATTGTTTTTTGTTACTGACACAGTAGAACTGTTTCTATCATCAAACATGCAACTTCTAATTGTGCAAAAGCTCTTTGTGCTATACAGTTCAAGTGCTTAAAAGAAAGCATTGTATTTTATTCTCTGTTACTCTCTGTCTCACTTTGACTCTCAAATAGCATTTTGAAATGCATGAACTTCGGACATATGATGGCACTGTTGTGCCTAAACTAACTCTGTTTAGTGATTACATGCCCCTTGCCACATGCGTTTTTTATGTTCAGAAAAAAACAACCCTAAGAAGACTCAAAGAAGTAGACTTTACAGTTTTTTAAAGAAAACTTTTCTCAATAGTTCATCTGCTTTCACCCCATCAATGGCTTCCAACATCATTTGTCAATCAACTTCTTAATCTCTTTTAATTTTTCAATATTGTCAATCATTTCAGGTACAGCTTTTTTTCCTTTGTGTTTTCAAAAGCGTAAGATGAAGTAATTGATATATTTTTTTCTTTTTTTTTTCACTGTTTACTATCAGCATAATTTATTTCCAGCAACTCATGGAGGCTGATTGCAAAGCCAATGCTCCTAAAGTGGTTTTTAGCAGAACTCTGGGCCTGCAACTATGTGTGCACAACCCAGTGAGTCTTTTGTAGCCCCTGAAGCCCCATAAAACTTTCAGTCTAGTCACTCAAGAATGATAATAGAGGTATATCCTGCAGGAAGCCAGATAGTAGGCTTCCTGTCTCCTACACAGGAGCAATAAGTGGGACACAAAAGGTCAGGGGTCTGGGAAGGTCGAATGAAGGGAAAATGTGTCCTTTCATTTTCTCACTATCTGAAGGTGGCATAAGTTTGACTGGATAGTTTTTGCTTCAGTATTCTTGTATGAAAAGAAGAGCTAGCTTAAAAGAAAAAGTTTGAGGATTCATGGTTCTGGTTTGCTGTGTCAATGGCAGCAACAGACACAGATGACTTAGTTTGTAGCACTTCACTGTTTATTTCCCTCCAGGGAAAAAAGAGGCAAATATAAACAGGGCTCCTTTCCTCTTTAACTGGCTCATTAATGGCATGAAAGCTCTTTTATTTTTTTAATTTTTTTTTACCCATGGAATACCTGTCACCCTCTAGAAGCTTATCCTAGCATTTTAGACATCTATAGCTTTCCCGTGTTCTTTTTTCCATCCCTTAGCACATGTAAATATGCGGTATACATCTGCTGGATAGGTTGTTGTTGGAATGTCTAGATCACTGTGGTGAAATTTGTATCTGTAACCACTAGTGTCATTTGCTGGCCAATAGATGTTTTATCTGGTATCTAATTGGTTGTCTGGAAGATGACACAAGTGATTACTTATAGAAACATTACAGAATTACAGAATGAAACAGATATGAGTAACAGCTTCTCAGGAAGCAGTTAAAGTTACAGACGACTACAAAGCGAACAAGAGTCAGCAATCTCCTGGGATTCTGAAAGATTCCAGAGAACAGGGAGAGTAAATAAATTAAGAGGCTTATGAGTGAAGTGATTCTTCTACGCTTCTGATATTGGTATATATATTCTGATGGATACTGTGTCCATTTTTGAGTGTCGTGATTGAGGAAAGGGAGATTGGCTACAGGGTCTCTAGACATAAGTCACAAAAGTGATCATAAAAATAGCAAATTTGACATGAGTACAATGCAAATTCTTTGTGGTTGCTTAGAGAAGACTTTAGGAAAACTACAAATAAATGGACTCTGCAAGAAGGAAAAGCTCTAGAGGTTTTGACTTCTGTTTCTGTGGTGAATACTAAACCAGTTGGAAGTATGGCAGGTGCTCCTCTCTTCTCACTTGCTTGTTTTGGTTGTGCCTGAATTCAGCCAGCACCACCTGCTTGGCCCTCCATTTCTGGTTGCAACCAGGAGTTACAGAAGTAGCTGTAGGTGTGTGATTCTCTGAGAAAAAGGCCTGAATTGGAGGGAAAATTGCATAACATCTTCTTAACAACTACATCATAATTCTCAATGAAGAATGAGGACTGATACTTTTCAGGAACAGTCGTGATAGAAGAAAATCAGTCCCCAATGCACAGTCCATTCAAGTAGGGGCTCACACTTATCACTTTTGTCCTGCAGCGGAGTGGCAGGAAGCAAAGGCAGCACACCTCATGTCCAGCTCCATCAAGTATAACAGCTCTTCCTGTGTGTGAATCCATTTTCCAGTTTCGTTCACTTCCAGTTTTTCTTCTTCTTTTTTTCATCTAATAAGGTACAGCATTTTAGGTCA
Organism: Opisthocomus hoazin; assembly: GCF_030867145.1. Classification (NCBI taxonomy): domain Eukaryota; kingdom Metazoa; phylum Chordata; class Aves; order Opisthocomiformes; family Opisthocomidae; genus Opisthocomus; species Opisthocomus hoazin. Next base: position 31,676,246 of record NC_134416.1, on the reverse strand, counting down.
CCACGACCCTTACTAAAGGAGTAGTGTGGCCTCTGTGTGGCAGAGATTTGCTTAAATATTTACTCCCTGAAATATTTTTATTAAAATTACTTCTATTTTGGACAGGAAATTCCCACCCCACAAGAACACCCAAAAACACCTGCTGTTGAGTTACACCACTTCCTTGACTGAGAATATTTTTTTTGTCAGCAGTGTGTCTGTGTGTGTGCTACTCTTCCCCATTTCAGTGTGGCGTTAGATTTGTGTATGTGTATTGTGGACACATTGTGTTTTTTATTTCAAGAACATGTCTAAGCAGGGTGCACTAGATTTATTTCTCTGACCTGTGCTGGCAACACTCCTAAGTGCATTTTGTTTGATATTTAATCTCCGGCAACTCCTATGAAGGTGAAAGAAGATTTTTGGTGTCTTCGTGTTATTTTCTTACTCATACCAGTATCTTTTTTCAATGTTCTTCAAACTTTCAAATTTCACTATGTGCAAATAAACTGTTTTAGTCTTCTATTTAATCACCTCTGTTCAGGACACATTCTTACTACTCAGATGACATAGCTAGCCCTTGCTTTTTAACAACACAGTCATCTAGGTTTTAAGATTTGCTTTCTTCATTTCTCTGGTTCTGATTCAATTAAAAAGGGATTTAATGGTGCGGAAATGGAAGAGGTAACTCTTCGTTAAGAGTTAACACTCAACAAACGGACTTCTTTTTCTAGGCTTCCCAGCCCTGTCAAGTCAAGAGCTCCACTGCAGAATATGCAGTTCTTATTTTGATTGCACTTGTTTCCTTGTATTGTTTCTGGGCTCTGAGTAAGCCTTCAAAGGCACTTTTGCAGTATTTCTTTCCATTCAGGTTATGCTCTCTGATAATCATTCTTAAATGTTTGGAAGTGTAACTTCATCTCTCCATGATGTTTTTCTGCTTAAATGGTGAAAAAGAACACTGAGTTTCCTGTAGCTTTTGGAGATTAGTTAGTATCACAAAGCTTATCATGGATACAAATTGCCCAAATAACCTTGACACAGTAGCCTCTTTCTCTTTTTTCTCAACAACCCTGTGTTTCACAATCAGGTACTACAGTGAAAATTATGATTCTTTGGCCAGACAATTTGAACAAAAATCCTTTTCTAATTCTTCCTAAACATGCTGGGTTACCACGCCACTATAGAACTGCTCAGTTCTTTAAAAAATCTCAAGAAAAATATACCTATCAGTATAAAATTATTGAATCTATTTCTAGCTAAATACTATTTTTCCATTTGGAACCATCACATTGTACTATAACTGAAATGTGCAGGTTTATTTTCAGCCTGGTTTCGCAATGAAGCAATATTTAAGGAAATGGTCTCTGTGCCTTTTGGTTCCTCATAGTAACTTCTAAATCCCTCATGATACCTTTTAAATCTGTTGGTCAATCTCAGTTTAATTTATTACACGGGTGGTCAGAAAGCTGTGACCTTTCTACAATGCTATTTCTCTTCTTTTGTATTCCCCTTGGTTGTCATACTACATGCCAGAAAATGCAAGTTTTTCTATTAAAAAAATACCTCTTCATTTATATGGTAACCTGTCTGATCTTTTGCTTTCTTGACAGAGAAATAATGACCACAATGTTCTATAATGACCATAGCATTCCAAGGCTGAGATTTTAAGCAAACAACTAGTTATTTTTGGGTGTTTACACTAAAACAGAATTTTGAAAACCATGATGCTCAGAGAGAACTGAGTATCAGTCTTTTAGTAGCCAGTCCTCAATAAATGTAACATTCAGAATTGTTAGAAACAACGTAAAAATCTTAGCCAACATCTGTATAAATGTCTTTCTGTAGAAATGTGTAGAATTGATCCTTGTAACTTTTCTAAAGCCTTTTCATAAGGCAAGTCTTGAAGTTTTCCAGCATCAGAGCTGTTACCAGGCAGGAGTTCTCTCAGGGTTATTCTTTACCTTTCCCGTTTGCATTAATTCCTGATCCAATGAGATATGAATGATTGCAAAAGTCTAGGATGAGTTTTGATTTTTAATTTCAGGGACCTACTCTCTCATGAGTATCTTTGGTGAATATTTTAAGAAATGCAAATAAAAGCAATACGATTTAACACTTGGCTTTTACTGCTTGATGATAAGAGATTCTGGGGAATTATCCACAGCAGAGTTAGGTCTTTCTGATTCCTTATAAGAGTCTTTTGAGTAAATATGTAGGTTTTTTTAGATCTGATCAGTATCCAGAAATTTACTCTGTATTTGTGAAGCTAGTTCTAAGACATAGATTTTTAATACAACTAGTCTTCTTGTGCTAGATACTTTTTGTTAGATATTCTAAAAACTCAGAAAGATAAGTGTTTCTTGATGAATTTTTAAAATTTTTATATCTAATGTATTTACACATTTTTCCTAAATGCTATTTTTTTAGTTTTATATCATATAAAGAATTGAGTAGAAACCTCATCCATACTTCAATTTTCAATTTTGAAGGTATCTTTGAAAAAATTTTGTAATCAGAAATATAAAAGAAGGAAAAAAACATATTAATGTACTGCTCAGTAGTAGTCTTGCCTGTTCCAGTAAAAGAATAAACATACTACCTATTATTCAATTAAGGCTGAGTAGCTAAATAATATTAGAAGAATGGCTTAGATAATGGACAGAATGATGGATTAACTGAAGCTTGACTAAGAATTAGGACTAGCTGCAGCAGAGGACAGCTGACTAATATCTTGGTATTGTATCTGATGCCTGCACATAATTATCTTGGAAACTCAATAATGTCACTGCACTAAATTAAATTCATAAACTGCAGAGCAGATCTAAGTCTACTATTTGACAAGTTCCTGACGGTTTGGGGATTCAGTCTTTAAAGGACAAAACCCAAAGTATTGTGAAAACAACAATGAAGCAAAGTGAAAGAAACTCTTCATGTTCAGTTAGAGATGCAGTCTGATGATACATCTGACAGCTCCTAAAAGCTTTGTAAGTATAACTGTTTAATTTTGAGAGTGAAAGAAGACTAGAATTTGCCACTTAAAACATATATTTCCTTTAAAATTTAGTTCAAGCAATAAGAACTTTACTTCCTATGTAGACATTTGTCTTTTTTCTTAAATCTATGCTAATGTCACCATCCAGATCTTTGAGAGTTTTGATCCACAACACTTTTCTGTTTAACTCCATGTTAGCTGGTCAGTCTTCCTCTTTGGAAGGCACACCCAAGTCTGTAGTTTGAAGGCTGGTGGTTTTGTCTTAGTATGAGACCTTTTTTGGCTTTGTCTTAGTCTTGTTCCCCAACTCTGTACTTCTTCCATAGTTTGGGGATTGTCTTTATTGGCAGTGCAAGTTCAGGGTTTTTTTTTTCTTAATATTTTTTATGTTCTATATTTCACGTATTTCTCTGTGCAAGACACTTTTCCTTTTTTTATTTTAAACTTCAGTGTTGAAAAATTTTTGTTTGACTTTTATTTTCAGATATGCTACTAGAATAACACAGAAGAACACATTTTGTAAAAAACAAACAAAATCCCAAACAACTTTTTATTTTCTTTTCTAAGTGAAATATGCTACTGCATTACATAGCGTAAACTACTCAAAACACATTTGAAAGTCATATTCAGCTTATCCCTTTCCTAATAAGGAAAACTAACAGTTATCTTCCAGCAAATTAATCCAACCTCCCTAAACCAGGGTCCCTAGTTCAGCAGAATTCTCAAATGTCTGCATACTTTTAAGTGTTGATAATTCACATGCCCTCAGTTATACATGTTGTTATTCACCTACCTAGGTCAGGGGCCAGCTGAGGTCTTGCTGTAGAGTTTTCTGTAGTCTGTTAAAGGTAGCTGAAGGGAGTGCAGTATAGTCTCCATTCAATCCTTTCTTGAGAAGTGAAAATACAAGTACCTGCAGGTTCCCCATAGAACGTTTGCCAACATGCAGGCATACACGTTGGGAAGAAGGTTTTTGCTTAGCCTTCCGTTTCGGATGCTTTGAAAAATATGCATTTTGAAATATGCTGATAATAGTAATTTTGTGACTGAAGTTGACTGAAAATTTTTGTTTTCGTTTAGTTTGTTTAAGGCAATTTTGTAATTGATCGTCATATGTAAAAATATTGTATTTCACTTTGATGCATTTACAAATTCTGTCATTAAAAAATCCTGTAACTATTTATGCAAATATCTTAATCAAAAAGTAAATTTTGTTAGTCAAATTTTAGTTCACGAATCACATTAACATTTTAACCGTCATTTGTTACAGTTATGAATAACAAGCAGCAGTTTTAATCACACAGTGAGTTGGAATATTTTACTACCATCTTAATTAGTGAACAAGTTTTGTTAGTGTTATTGTGATGTCTGATACTCCTCAAAAAACCCAGAACAAATCTGTTTGTTTGATTTAATTCTTTTTTAGTTGCTTGGCTTTGTGCTCTAAGCTAGCTGACTCTATTCTTAAACTCAAAGTAATTACTGCATAAAAAATTTAAGCCATAAGAAGTCAATATGCTTTGTTGCATGTTTGCATTCACTCTCAAAGTAATATCATGCAAAAGCATAAACATAATGAAATCCTAGGCAATTGTGTACTAATGACTTCCCAGTAAAAACTTCCGGGAGGATCATAGACATAAAGGTAACTTCCAGTAAAAAATTATCTATTTAAAGTTAAGGTAAGAGGCATTTCTTGTAGTTTTCCTCTTCCTTTTTTGGTAGGTTTTGGTTGGTTCGTTGGTAGGTTTTAATATGTTTTCTGGCTAAAAATGAATGCTATAATTTTACAGACTGGAAGAAATTCATTTTGGTGTAGAAAAGAGCCAGAAGGCCTACTATACATGTCTGAAGTCCCACTTCTGTCTTCCTGTGAATGATTACTGAGACTGTGAGATGTAGACTTTTTGCTGGTAGTTCCTATGGACTGTGTATTCACCATTAGCAGGTGATTCTATGTTGTTACTCGTAAACAAAATCGGTGGTTTTTTGCTGTGGTACTTACCTAGTCTTGTGCCTACACACTTGAAAATGGTGATGAGCATGTAGTTTCTGTTTGTTTTCTGTGTCAGCCTACCTGTAGAATGATAGAAAAGTTAGCCAGGGAAAGACCTTAAGAGGACATGTAGGTCATTGCAGATGGCAGGATTAAGTATATTTAGATCATACCACAGTATGTATAACCTTTTCCTGAAAACCTTGAAGAGACATTTCCCAATGTCTGTAGAATACCTATTGGGATGTTTCAGGGAGGGGAAAAAGTCCATGCTGTCTAACATGAATCTTGTTTGTAACAAATTATGCTGATTCCTTTTCATTCCACTTCCAGACACTTGGAAAACAATTGACTGTCCTTCTCTTAATGACAGCCACTTAGTTGTTAGAAGATTGTTATCAATGTCCTTCCTTCCTCAGTATTCTCTTTTCTAGACTAAACAAAGTCCTTCAACTTCCTCAGAGGTCATTTTTCCAAAACTCTAATTATGCTTGTAACATTCATGATGAAATCTTTCCAACTTGCTTATTTGTGCTTTAAAATTCCAAAGCTGGATTACAAACCTCAGTTTATATATGTATATAGACCTGTTATTTTACTACCAGTTCTCCATTTTATTTTTGTCCATCTTGTTTCTTCTTCAGTTTTGAGTAAATAGGATTACTTACTTTCAAATTGTGATTTTCATGTTCTTAAAGATTAGCATTGTTCTATCAGCGTCTTTACAGACTATAAACTTGCTCTTTTGAGTGTTCTTTTTTTTTAGTATTCTCTCAATTTTGATAGAACTGCAGTTGTATTTGAGTGACTAATAATTTTAAGAAAAAATCTCCACCATGTCTCTGTATTTTTTAGTGAAGGAAGAAAAGGGAGAGAGTCACATTTTTCTTATCTGCATGAAGTTGAACCTGGTGGAAGTCAAAGCAGCTGATAAGCTCTATATGGCACCTTTGGAAGGCAAAGAGAGCAAAGATTTGTTTAGTAATTTTATTTTTGTTCTTCTAGTGTGTTAGTTGTATTTAACTCATCCCATTCTCAGTACTAAGAATCTTCTTGAGGAATGAAAAAAGTGGCCCACAATATTCAAATCATATTTGCATAATTTTATGACTCATCTATTTTAATTTCGTTCTCCAAATATGAGTTTGAAAGCATAATTTTCAGTACTTAAAGCATCCAGATAGAAAATTTTGGCTTGAAAGATGTATTTGCAACTTTTTTACATATTTAAATGACAACATAAGTCTCTGTTATGGTTTGAGGTTCTTGTTGCTTCATATATACTTTTGTCTGCGTTTTAAAATTGTAATATTTGTACACTTATATTTCAGAGCACTGCTTTTACTCACTTTTTTCTGTTCTGAATTTTCCACTCTTAATACTTATGCTACAAAAATTTAGACTATCAGAGTACCCTGTTATACAAATTCTGATGTCTAACTATAAAATCTAATCTTATTTTATTAACCTAAAATCAGAGTACTGAAGTAATTATCCTGTGATCAGATCTCTGAGACTGATGAAGTAACATTGTATCTCTGTGCAACATGTCACACAGTAGTCTTATCCAGTACAGCTGTCTGGTGTTTTGTTTTCCTAACACAAACTTTGCTGTATCCTTCTTTGCCATATTAACATATACTAAAGATAACTCAAGATTTACTGAGTGTATGTTTTGTTATTGGTAGGTTTTCCATTATATTAATATTTCACATTTGGATTAATTTATTTAACTTAATGTTAGATGTCTAGTGCTCATACCTACATGCGAGCTGGTCTCTGTAGGTTACTTTTATAGGCAGTGTAAAAAGTGCAGTGTTTGGCTGAGTTGAAGTAATTCATCTAATCCTAAAACAAATGCCCAAAATGGGTTAGATAACCAAACCTTAAAACTTCCCATCTTTCAAAATTAAGTGAGGTGAACCCTAGTCATTTTTGGTTTTGTATCTCTGGGTTCCACATCACATCATCCACTAGCTTACTTGTTGCACAATCAGTGGTTTTGTGTTCAGAATTCCCATTATAAGGGAAGAAATAACATGAAATATATTCTGAAAGCTAGCCCAGGGAAGGACTGTCACTATACTTGTCAAAGGGAAGGAACTGTCCTTTATCCTCTTGCTTCAAGAGGAAGAGGAGAAGCAAGGGAAAGCGTGACGGGGAGATAAACCTTAATGAAAGTCTCTTTGATGTTTTAGCCCTGTCTTCCTCAGGCAAGGAAATATTCAAATTTACATTTGTACTGATTAATCAAATCACTCCGTGTAAATCCTTGTTTAACCTCAAAGAATCTGTAGTGTTTTAAAGGTCTGCTGACACAAGCTGATGATAAATATTTTCTGAATCTGTTATCCAAATAATTTTGTATAGACATATCATCAAGATAATTTTTCCAACTTGTATACAACACCAGACAAATGCTTTATAAAGGAAAGATACATGATGGCAACTAGTTTTTTCCTATTCATAAGGAAATTAAGTTTTTTAGTATGATTCTGGAATTATAGAATGCTTTGGGTAGGAAGGGACCTTTAGAGGTCATCTAGCCCTATCCCCCTGCGGAGAGCAGGGACATCTTCAACTAGACCAGGTTTCTCAGAGAGTCGTCCAACCTGGCCTTTAATGTTTCCAGGGATGGGGCCTCCACTGCCTCTCCAGGCAACCAGTCGCAGTGTTTCATCACCCTCAACATAAAAAATTTCTTCATTATATCTAGTCTAAATCTACCCTCCCTTAGTTTAAACCATTAGACCTTGTCCTGTCCCTGATTGTTCTTGGCAAATCTGTATTTGTTGTTATTCATTTCTTTTTAAAATGAATTTGTTTTGGGGAAAATGAGGTACACACTAGGGAACCTAGTTTTCTGGAATTATTGTCAGGATTTGCATTATCATTCATTAGGCAGGCACTTGTTTACAGAGAGCTGTAGACAACCAAATGTTTTACTGAAACTCCACTCAATAATTCAATTATGGACTGAAGGTTCAAGTGTCCAGACTGATTTCTTGCAGTAGTCTTCCTGTCTGACCCAATTACTTCCTTTCATAGAATAGCCAATCAGGCGCTTTTATACTGTTCAAAGAACAGACATTGACTGACCCTCTTTTTTCTCAAGTTATTTGCGGGTACAACATTTGGAACCTTAAGAGCAAAGTGAAATCTGGAGGGCACCTGTTAATGATCCTTCCTTATCTGTAAAAGTAGTAGAAAAACATGGTGTCAGCTTAAGCTTGATTAAGATAGCTTTTTTGCACACTGGGTGCACTCTACAGTGATCTCCAGGAGTGAAAAGCCCTCTTGGCTTTCCCAGATGTCGGGAAACCCCTGTAAACTTAAGGGTTATATTTTGGAATATATGATATCAAAAGAACTTTTGAGCATGAAATATGTAGCAATTTTTCTGTAGATAATATTTTTAAAAAGATATTTCAAAAATAACACACCTATTGCAATCTCTTTCAGTCTGTTCAGAAGGAAAAAAACAGCACATACACATTGTGGAAAAAAACATATTTGCAGATGTGCCTTCTATTTTACTAAGAAAATAAATATCAGAAAAAATGAGAATCCAGAATTGATAAATTAATCAAACATAAAAATGGTATAAAACAAGGTTTTCAGTGATAAACTGGAGAATTCACTGGAATTCCTGTGAAAAGATCTGTTTTTTCTCAAACTTGTACAACACAAATTTAAAACCTTTGTAAAGATAATTTATGCTCTTGAAAAAGTTACTAGGGTAAGGGATGCAAGTTATTATCTTGCAAACAATACAACATTTAAACATCCATAATAATTTCTAAAAGCAGTAGAATTCCAGGAAGTATACGTTAGAATCTATTAAATCAGTCTTATTGGTGCATTAAACTAGTGCTGTTTTGCCTTTGGCTACTTAAAGAAAAACTCTTCAGCTTTGTCAACTGCAAAAAGAAATTGCTTTGTTTTTTAGTTTTGGTTCAGAAGTTTAACAAAATACGTATCCTTTTTTAAACTGCAACAGACAGCACAACTATGTATAAATTTTCACACATCATGTTACTTCTACATGTAGACCTTCGGAGTTACGATTTATGATATTAAACAAAGAAGTTTGCCTTGAGAACTTCAGTAATCGCACCATGTAATGCAGCAAAATTTTTACTCAAGCTGTAGCTAAGCTAAAAATTTCCAATCAAATATATGAAATGCTTGGAGCATTAGCTGGCGGTTCCATTTATATGGTCAGGTAGTGGTTCTCTGTGAAGAGGACACAAGTCCACTATGTAGAAGACGTTGTTCAGTTCTGATTTATTTCTGAGAAGATTTCGACCACTTTTTTGTGCAAAAGCGTGCCCAAAGCATGATACTCAAGGCTTTCTGGGGGCCATGAGCAAAGAGGAGGTACAGAAGTAGTATGAAGAAAATCTTTTGATTGCTACAGATGTGGCTGCTCTGTTATGTGAATAATGAAACTCTCAGGAAACAAAAATGACATTTGACCTACTTAGGAAATATTTTAACCATAAAACTGGAATTATATACTTTGAGTTTCACAATATTTAGGGAATCTTGCTTGCAAAACAAGACTCAAAGGAAAGGAACAAAAGGAGATTTGCTTTCAGTGTAATGGCATACATCTGTTAAATGAAAGAAAATCCAAATTTTAGGTCTGTGTCAGCAGAGGACGATTTTGAAACAGTATCTGATATTGTTATCCTAATTTCCCTGGCAGTAGAATATGCTTTATTCAGTTGGACCTTTTAATTTTCTGTGATTTTTTTACATTTCACTGAGCTAGATATCAAACAAAATAAAATTACTTTCTACTTATTATGGGGGAGCCTTGTAGTCTCATCCTGCTGTACTGACTGCTTGGTGATTTACTCAGGGTAAAAAAGAATCATGCAGGGAAACTTGTCTCCTAACAACAGTCTGAATGCCTCATAATATGATGGCTCGGGAACTCTCCTGGCATGTTGAAAATATAGGTTCAAATGGTTCGATGGAGAACTGGCATGAACACAGATAACCAAACCTGCTTCTTGGTGAGCATCTCTCTTAACAGTGCAGATGATCAAAATGCTCTGTCTCATATCAGGTCAAACAATTAAGCAGGGAGAGTTCAAAATGTCAAATTCAGAACCAAACAAATTCAGAACTAGAAAATAGTACAGAAAAATATTCAGGTCTCATTACCCCTGCTACAAGACAGCACAGATTGACCCAAAGTACATCTTGCTTTTTCATAAGATTCTCAGAAAGGTAATAGACCCACTTTTAGTCAGCCTGAGTCAATCACTTCTATTGCATAAAATCTTTCCCAAGCATGAGGACAGGTCATGGAGCAAAGCAAACAAATATTAAAGACAGATTTGACCTCTTTTTTTTTTTAATGCTACATGATGTTCTTCTGGCATTTTTAATGTTTTAGTTCTCTGATTATGAAACTTCCTTTTCTCGTACCCACTGACACACCTCTCCACCCAGACAGAAAGTTATCAGTGTTTTAACCAGCAAGAAAAATTACGTTTAAATACCTTCTGCTGTACAAGACATAGGCCAGCAGCCAGAAGTTGTGCATTGTTGCTATAATATGCATGACTTTTTATGTGTGTCTTAAGGAGAAAAACTAAGAAAGATTTGTTGCAGATATATTCTTCTACTCTGATAAAAACAGTCTCTTCTGAGTTTATAAATAAATATAAGGGAAATTCCCCTCCTCTCTGGGGAGGGGAATATAAATTTGAAATATTTATTACTCTTTGTTTGTTATTTAAATACTTCCACAATTTTTATGGAAACCTCTCCTCCTTTTCAGCAGTTGTTTGTAACCAGCATTCAGTCATCCAATTTCTATTAATGTTGTCTCAAATAAAAATGGAAATATTGTCAATGTAGCTTTTCATACTGAATTATAAGAGGTAGTACACAAATAGAATCATAGAATGGTTTGAGTTGGGATGGACCTTTGAAGATCATCTAGTATCACCCCCCTGCCATGGCAGAGACATCTTCAACTAGACCAGGTTGCTCAAAGCTCCATCCAGCCTGACCTTGAACATTTCCAATGAAAGTCTGAAAGCACTGTCTATTAGTCTGTCCTAAGCCTAGGGGTGTGAGGTATTGACCTTCTCCACCCTATCAGTCCTTCTCCTGCCTTTTTTCTACCTGCTTGGGTCTGCCTTCAGATCTGATGAACTATTAATGGATTCACCAAAGGGAAATCATGCCTGACCAATCTGATAGCTTTCTACGATGACATGACTGGCTGGGTAGACGAAGGGAGAGCTGTGGATGTTGTCTACCTTGACTTCAGCAAGGCTTTCGACACAGTCTCCCATGATATCCTCCTAGGGAAGCTGAGGAAGTGTGGGCTGGATGAGTGGTCAGTGAAGTGGATTGAGAACTGGCTGAATGGCAGAACTCAGAGGGTTGTCATCAGCGGCGCTGAGTCTAGTTGGAGGCTGGTGACAAGTGGTGTCCCCCAGGGGTCAGTACTGGGCCCAGTCTTGTTTAACTTCTTCATCAACGACCTGGATGAAGAGTTAGAATGTACCCTCAGCAAGTTTGCTGACGACACCAAACTGGGAGGTGTGGTAGATACACCAGAAAGCTGTGCTGCCATTCAGCGTGACCTGGACAGGCTGGAAAGTTGGGCAGAGAGGAACCTGATGAGGTTCAACAAGGGCAAGTGCAGGGTCCTGCACCTGGGGAGGAACAACCTCATGCACCAGTACAGGCTTGGGGTGGACCTGCTGGAGACCAGCTCTGTGGAGAGGGACCTGGGTGTCCTGGTGGACGACAGGTTAACCATGAGCCAGCAGTGTGCCCTGGCTGCCAAGAAAGGCAATGGGATCCTGGGGTGCATCAAGAAGAGTGTGGCTAGCAGGAGGAGGGAGGTTCTCCTTCCCCTCTACACTGCCCTGGTGAGGCCTCATCTGGATTACTGTGTCCAGTTCTGGGCTCCCCAGTTCAAGAAAGATGAAGAGCTACTTGAGAGAGTCCAGCGGAGGGCTACGAGGATGGTGAGGGGACTGGAGCATCTCCCCTACGAGGAGAGGTTGAGGGAACTGGGCTTGTTCAGCCTGAAGAAGAGAAGGCTGCGAGGGGACCTAATAAATGCCTACAAATATCTGAAGGGTGGGTGTCAGGAGGATGGGGACAGGCTCTTTTCAATGGTGCCCAGTGACAGGACAAGGGGCAATGGGCACAAACTGAGGCACAGGAAGTTCCGTCTGAACATGAGGAGGAACTTCTTCCCTCTGAGGGTGACGGAGCACTGGAACAGGCTGCCCAGGGAGGTTGTGGAGTCTCCTTCTCTGGAGATATTCAAGACCCGCCTGGACGGGGTCCTGTGCGGCCTGCTGTAGGTGACCCTGCTTCGGCAGGGGGATTGGACTAGATGACCCACAGAGGTCCCTTCCAACCCCTACTATTCTGTGATTCTGTGATTCTGTGATTCTGTGATTCTGTGATTAAGGACCCAATCTGTTCCACTTTACTGATGTCCACACTCTGAAATTTCCTCTTTACTGTTGCTAATGGAAGCCTTGGTTTGTTGATAGTCACACTGTTTTGGTGGCACTATGCTTGTTTGGGAGTTCTGCAATTGCTGTCTTGTAGTTTGAATGGGGAAGGAGCCCATGGTAGCTGTCTGCTCCTTCGTGGCCTAAAGACCAGGTAAGTCGCATACATTCCTTGCAAATGCATGCAACATAATTTCCTTTCCAGACAGAAGATAGTTTAGAAAGGATGGATATTCAATTATAATTAAAAAGGGTGTGACTGAACAAAAAAACTGATGTGTGTTGAAAAATATCCTCACTTTTCTCTCCAAACTAAACTGTGCATCTCACCCTCTCCTTTGGGAGGGCAAGCAGAGAAAAGGGAGGTGTTTCTCCCCCTCAGTCTTATCCAAAAAAGAAATCTTATCTAAAAAAAATCTTACTTTTTTTTCACCCTTCCCATTCCTCTTGCAACTGGCATTTCCTGGCCATGGAAGGGACAGAAGGAGAAAAGCTCTTTGTGGAGAAAACAAGAGAGCAAATAATAAGGAAGAGGAATGTAAGTTATGGGTGTAATTGTTCTGGCAGTGGTGTTGAACTGTATTGTGTGTACGTTTTTTAATTTTCCCTCTCTGACCTACAACACTTTACTGTCACCCATAAACACAAGACAGATGTTTGAGTATATATGCTCATAATATGTTACTTGATTCATTTATATGACCTACCCATGGACACTGATGAATATGAAATGGTATTTCATAAGGAAAAACAGCTGCAGGAGTAGTGAAAATAAGTAATGATAAATTAGTATTTTCAATGTATTGTTTTACTGTATGCTCTTTATAAAAGTCAGATTCAAGACTGTAGAATATGAAACAGGGAGTGATGAGACAGAAAGAACTACTAGGAGCTGATTAAGACCATGTCATCAAAAGTTTCAGCCAACTGACTTCAGAGGCAGAAAGTTGTGAGAGCACATTTCTGAAGAAAATTACATCTAATGTTTGTGAAGCATGTAATACATACATACATTATGGTAACCTTTAAAAAAATCAGTAATTCCATACTCATTGCAGGATGCGGATGGCATATGTTGTAAACAACACATGGACCACCACTGAATGGTAATAAAACAAAGTATTTTGAGTAGCATCCCTACTAGGTACTGAATGAAACAAAAAGGTCCTGTGAAGAATAATATACCACAATTGGAAGCCTTCAGTTGCATGAGATTAGTTACCTTTAAGCTAAATTTTGCGTAAAAGTGCTTGAATCAAGTCTGTCTGGGCAGCCTGAATTTTTGTTTTCTAATGTTTTGATGCTTGACTTTCCTTGAATACGTTGCAAGAATGTGAATATGTTTCATTACACTTAATGGATAATTTAATCTGTATCTATTGGAGCAGGTCCAGAGGAGGACCACGAAGATGACCAGAGGGCTGGAGTACCTCTCCTACGAGGACAGGCTGAAGGATTTGGAGCTGTTCAGCTAGGAGAAGAGAAGGCTCCAGGGTGACCTTATAGCAGCCTTCCAGTACTTGAAGGGAGCCTACAGGAAGGATGGAGAGGGATTTTTCACAAGAGTGTGTAGTGATAGGACAAGGGGGAGTGGCTGTAAACTAAGAGAGGGCAGATTTACATTAGATATTAGGAAGAAATTCTTCACCATGAGGGTGGTGAAACACTGGAACAGGCTGCCCGGAGAAGCTGTGGCTGCCCCCTCCCTGGAAGTGTTCAAGGTCAGGCTGGATGGAGCTCTGAGCAACCTGGTCTAGTGGGAGATGTCCCTGTGCATGGCACGGGGGTTGGAACCAGATGATCTTTAAGGTCCCTTTCAACCTTTACCATTCTATGATTCTATGATTCTATGCTTCTGTGCTAAGATCAGAGCTGAGGCTGTCACATGGGAATTGATATCTGAGATTTATAAATGGGTCCTTCACTGCAGAGTGTATAAAAATAAAAGTAATTTCCAAATTAATCTTAACTCAGTGTTCTTGTTTAAGATTTGCTGTAACAGCTACATAACTGTCTGTGTGAGTATTCTGATTACGCATTAATTTTAAATAATATTTTGGGCTATAACTTTCTATGAAAACTAGAAGCCTGAATATTTACTGCTTATGTATGAACATGAACAGGAACAGAAGCAAAGCAGCTAAAATTGGTAGTCACTGTAGTCTGTAGTCATTGTCTCCCGCAGTGTGAATTGCAAGTACGATTTAGTTTACAATAGAGGAAATGGGATAAGCAAGAGTATTCAGTGCTATGTTTTTAGTCTGTGATAGTTCTGCTAAGGTAGTGATTTGTTCACTGAAGAGGGATAAAAAGGTTACAGCAGCAAGTGGGATTGGGGACTTATATTAATGCAGAATAAATACTGTCTCATAAAATCAAAATTCATTGGGCTGAGAATTCACCATTTTCCCAAATTTTTAGCTATTTCCTCTTGTAAACAGGATGCCTATAAAGTATTTTGATTATATATAATGCTGTTGCTCTACTGACCCATGCCACCACATAAAATTTGTTTGACACACTGTGTAACATCACTATAATATTGCCTAATAGAGCTCAGATCTTTCTGTACTAAAAAGCTACGATAATACCCTTGCTTAGTAACACAAATTGTTCTGTTGGTTAATGTGAGAGCAAGAATAACACCTGATACTACAATTGGACTCACAAGGGTGGACCCTTGAGGAAATTGCTAACCCGGTTGTGTTTTTAAATTCACCAGAATAGATCTTACTGCATTTTTGAGGCTACAACAGACAAAGGGCTTGCAATCCCTTTGTATACAGGCAGTATTTCAGTAAACTGCAAATGTTTGTGTATTATTACTTACTCTTAAGCTTTTTACAACTCTGCTTCACTATATAGTATCATTTTGTTTGAATCAATACCCACAGCAAGCCTATAATCTATGCATCATATTTTCTTTCAAGAGATTTAACATCTCTTCTAATCTAGCATGGTAGGTTTTGGCACAGCTCAAATCCTACTTTGTCTAGGATTGAGTATCCTTGCAGATAAAGCATTTTCATGGCTTCATGGTCTTCTATAATAAGGCTATTAGATAAACTCATTTGCTTAGTGTCGGAATATTAAACATTTCTACATCTGTTGTTTATATGTGCACATGAAGCCTTTTTTCCATTATAGAAAGAAGCCATGAGCTCTCCCTTTCTCTTCTCCTCCCTCTCTCTCTTCTCTCTCTTTATGTCTGCTATGTATGTGAATATTTGGCAGAACGACTTTAAGAAAACATGTCAATGGAAAAAAGTATTAGTGTTCCACTCCAAAGATATACAAAATAGGTCTATTTTTTGCCGAGAAGAAAACTTGAGGCTTCCTGCAGGAGAGGACTGTGAGTGCCTTATAAAGCAGGAAGACTTACCTTTTCCCATTGCTCTGCATGTAGAGACAGGCAACGTATAGCTTAAGTAAAAGCTGTGGCCCATCATTCTAATATTCTTCCAGTTCTACACTCATTCCAAGGAGTTTTATTAATTTATATTGTATACCAAGCCGTGCTTTTACCCTTGTCTGCCTATCCTTATATTGTGCAGTTTTCTGGATTCTGGATATTATTCTGCAGAAGCCCTCACTGTTGTCAGGGGTCCTAAGGGCAGAGGGGCAATTTGATTATATCAGTACTTAAAAAACAAAACAAAACCAAAACAGTTTCAGCAACAGAGGTGGAAAGGATCTCTTGGCTGACTTTACTACCTAATCTGTTTATCAAACTATGTATTGAAACATTAATGTGGTCTAGATCCTAATTAGACTTTTCCTTCTATACTTACTGTCTAGAGAATGAGCAATAGAATCAATACAGTAGTTTGTGCACTATTTGTTTTTATATTACATTTGTTTTACAAAAAGATATAACTATCTTTCCAGCTTTTAGCATGCCACCAAATTTTGACACAACTGAATTGTGCTGACTGGAAAGAGGACATTTTAATGCATGAAAGGAGGGCTTACATCGAGCTAAGATGCCATGCATGTATTACTTATCTGATGGAGGTGATTAACAGTAGAGTCTCTTCAAATGACAGAAGTAAAAAGCTTTACATTTTACAGTTAGCAACCCAGTCAGATGAGAGGGATGCTTTTTGTCTGACAAGTCTCTAGGTACAAATGTTCTGTCACTCAAAGTTACAAGCAGGTGACTGCTGGAGGGTACAGATGATCTGCAGTCTTTGATGCACAAGGGCTTGCTGGTGCGACTAGTTAGAAGCCTTAAAAATCTAGCAGCAGGATACTTTATAGAAAACTGTAACAGAATTTTCTGTTTTGTTTGTGGCCCAGGCTCTGGGCCTAAAATTGTACTTGCAAATATGGGATCAAGGTATTCTGTTACTTTTTTGAACTTTTTTGAACTTGTAGGATCACGGACTGACACAAAAAAAAGAGAGCGAGCTGTAGCTTGTGATAATGGACAGTATATAGGGTAAGCGGTATAAAAGCAGTGAGCTTGACTGTGAATGGCCTACTTAGTACAAGGAATTGACATCTCCAGTAGCAGAAGAATCTGATCTCATTCATCACTACTCATATCTGCTTTTCTTTCTGTACACACATGAAATAAAAAACATTCCCCCTTAAGTGGTAATTTATAATGCATAGAGAACCCATTTAAGTCTCAGTGACTGACTGACACAGTCTTCAAAATGTTGGCTTTGATGTACTGTATTTCACAAACGGGTATTCTGGGGTGGAGTGTATGGCAGTAACTTTATGAGTAATGAGGACAGATTTCAGCGCCTCTGTGTGTATTCTAATGCTTATTACTGTAGTACTCAAATACTTTATGACCAGGAAAATGGCCTAAAATCAGTGGCCTTTTAGCCTGAGAAGAGTGTGCACTCAGAGTATGCATTCCTTCTCAGGTCTGTAACTGGCCTGCTGTGAAAGGCTCTGGCCACATCCATATTGTTGAACAACAAAATAAGGACCATGAGCTAATCTCTGCTCCTGCTTAGCTCTTAGCTTGTTAACTGGTAGCTGTAGGAAAATTTTACAGAAAAATTTTTCCTCCAGTAGTCCAGAGCAGTGTCAAGGGTGGGTTAACTACCCACCCATGTTGGTGGTAAGGGGTACAGTATCTGACCTTCCTCCCTGATCTTTTATCTAGAAGTATGCCCCTGGATCCTGTCAGGGAAGAATGACAAGAATACCTGGAACTGACCTGACTAATTTGTACATGCGTATGCATGCATTTTTGATGACTTTTTTCATTTTCTTCTGTTTTACAATTTTCATGTTTTCACTTCTAATAACTGAAGCCAAATTTAGGTAGCCAGCAAGCTATTGCATATTCTCTCCACTCTTTTGCTCTTAGACACAAAGGTGCTACCAGTGTAAGCTAATACATTTAAAGTTTCTATATTTTTAAAAGGAATATATTTTCAACTATAAATCTGGCAAAAAATATCTAAAAAGTACATTTTTTAAAAAGGTATGGATTGCTGCATTGTAAATTCCAAAAGATGAGCAATTTTTACATCATCAGCTACTCATTTGGTAGCAGGAACAACCTTGCTCTTGTTTGATTTTCACTTGGCAAATATATGACAAGAAAGGTGAATCTGGATAGAAAGTCGTTTTGAAATTAACCCTTTTGTAGCTGTATGGCCTAAGTATATACCTGTGAAACTGTTTATGAGATTTTTCTGGATGCTGACAAAAGGTAATCAACAATTCCTGTACTGTATGTTACCCTAAAACTTTGGTGCTAAAATTTTCAGAATACACGACACTACAAGAAACTTAATGATGTAATTAGAGTATGAAATTAGATGATAAGCTCAAAAATATTAAAAGATCAAAATTTAATACAACAAAAAGCAGAAAGACAAAGGATTAAGAGGTCTTTTCACAACTGTCTTCATGTTTTTCCTGTCCATAAACATATGGAAAAGATAATACTTAGAAAAAGTGATTACTCAGATAAGAAAACTTGTCTCCCTCAGCTCTAAAAGTGGGATTGCTGAGTCAAGTCTAGATAAACCATACTCATAATAATGTAGCCATGATCAATTTATAACACAGCTTTCCACTGAAGCTGTAAAAACATAAAAACAAATGCACAAAGAACTTTGGAATGCTCTGCTATGTTAGTCCCAAATTTTTTGAATTCTCAGGAGTGGCTTTGAATTCATGAGTCAAAAAGATAATTTTGGCTTGTCTTTTAATAATCTTTTATTTCACCCTATTTCATCACACTTTATAATTTATGTTGCATTTCTAGATTTTTCACTGAAACCGGTGAACTGAGCTTCTGGTGATTGTCCTTCCTAACTGAAAGCAGAAACTCATGTGTAATCACTTGCCTTCCGAGGGCTGAGCTTTTACCTATTTACGGCAAACAGCATTATAGCGTTGATGAAAGAGTAAGAGTTAGTAGCATCAGGAAATTGGAGTTTGAGTAATATTAATGTTGTTCATGAATGTGCAAAGTGGACCAAAGTTGAAATTTAAAAGTCTACTTGTAAAAACATAGAATTCCTAGTACAAAACCTAATTAATTGACTTGCAGCTTGCTTCAGAAAAAGTCTGTATGCATGTTTGATGTTCTGGCAAGCACTACAGTATAAGATAGCTTGAACCACTGTATCAGCAAGGCTTTCGACACAGTCTCCCATAACATCCTCCTAGGGAAGCTCAGGAAGTGTGAGCTGCATGAGTGATCGGTGGGGTGGATTGAGAACTGGCTGAATGGCAGAACTCAGAGAGTTGTCATCAGCAGCGGTGAGTCTGCTTGGAGGCTGGTAACTAGCGGTGTCCCCCAGGGGTCAGTACTCAGCCCAGTCTTGTTTAACTTCATCAACGACCTGGATGAAGAGTTAGAATGTACCCTCAGCAAGTTTGCTGATGACATGAAACTGGGAGGTGTGGTAGATACACCAGAAGGCTGTGCTGCCATTCAGCGTGACCTGGACAGGCTGGAAAGTTGGGCAGAGAGGAACCTGATGAGGTTCAACAAAGGCAAATGCAGGGTCCTGCACCTGGAAAAATCCCATGCAGCAGTACAGGCTTGGGGTGGACCTGCTGGAGAGCAGCTCTGTGGAGAGGGACCTGGGCGTCCTGGTGGACGACAGGTTAACCATGAGCCAGCAGTGTGCCCTGGCTCCCAAGAAAGCCAATGGGATCCTGGGTTGCATTCAGAGGAGTGTGGCCAGCAGGATGAGGGAGGTTCTCCTTCCCCTCTACACTGCCCTGGTGAGGCCCCATCTGGAGTACTCTGTCCAGTTCTGGGCTCCCCAGTTCAAGAAAGATGAAGAGCTACTGGAGAGAGTCCAGTGGAGGGCTACAAGGATGATGAGGGGACTGGAACATCTCTCCTACGAGGAGAGGCTGAGGGAGCTGGGTTTGTTCAGCCTGAAGAAGAGAAGGCTGCGAGGGGACCTAATATATGCTTACAAATATCTGAAGGGTGGGTGTCAGGAGGATGGGGCCAAGCTCTTTTCAGTGGTGCCCAGCGACAGGACAAGGGGCAATGGGCACAAACTGAAGCACAGGAAGTTCCGTCTGAACATGAGGAAGAACTTCTTCCCTCTGAGGGTGACGGAGCCCTGTAACAGGCTGCCCAGGGAGGTTGTGGAGTCTCCTTCTCTGGAGATATTCAAGACCCCCCTGGACAAGGTCGTCTACAGCTTGCTGTAGGTGACCCTGCTTCCGCAGGAGGATTGGACTAGATGACCCACAGAGGTCCCTTCCAACCCCTACCATTCTGTGATTCTGTGATTCTGTAAGAGGGGTGTGTGTCTGTAGCTGTGTACAGGCAAACACAACTATATAGAAAGCTAAATAAAAAAATTATCTCACCTCTGTTAAAATAAACAAGATATGGTTAGGTTACTTTTCATAAAGATGAAGTTGTATTCATTACATGACTGTCAGATTCTGGAAGCAAAGTCCCGGTCAGCTTGAGAAATGCTGGGGTGTATGCCTTTCATTGTTGAGTATTTGACTAAAATGGCCAATCTGTTTGGGATTCTGAATCTCAGAGAAGAACAGATTTGATTCAAAGCTTGCTGTCATCAATATCAGTTTCTCCAGTGAGTCTTCTGGCCTGAGACAGGGTTTGATATAAAAGTTTGTCTGAAGGAACTTCTACCCATATAAGGACAACACAGCAATAAAGTTTACTATTTCTTTACAAGAACTTTTTCATTTAAGTCTTGATGATATTCTTTAGGCAAGATTTTTGTAAAACTGAAGAAATAATAGTCCAAACTTCACCCATTGTCTTTGTAGAGCTGTTCTTGAAGGGTATGTTGCCTTCTGTGCAGTTAACTCGGCAATGTTAAAGGTGTTTCACAAGTAACAAATACTGGAAAGCAGGCTAGCAGGAATGTTCTCTCTCATTATATTTGCCCATAAAAGTTGTGTTTCCTACCTACTGTAGTACAAAACTAATCTGAGATTCATTTGAATTTAAATAAATGTACCTAGTTCAAATCAGACAGAAAAGACAAGACCTTTCGTAGCTTCTAGACTACTCTGAGATTTCAATTCCAAGGGTGCAAAACACAAACCCTGGAAACGCACTCTGGTAGTCACAGCTTACAATCAACAGACTCTCTTCTCTTCTGG
This sequence comes from Opisthocomus hoazin, assembly GCF_030867145.1. Taxonomy (NCBI): domain Eukaryota; kingdom Metazoa; phylum Chordata; class Aves; order Opisthocomiformes; family Opisthocomidae; genus Opisthocomus; species Opisthocomus hoazin. The sequence continues at coordinate 31,655,182 of NC_134416.1, read as the reverse complement.
TTCAAATTCAGTGTGACTTTATAGGTCCTGCACCTGGGGAGGAACAACCCAATGCACCAGAAATGGCTCCAAGCAGACCTCCTGGAGAGCAGCTCTGTGGAGGGACCTGGGTGTGCTGGTGGATGACAGGTTAAGCATGAGCCAGCAGTGTGCCCTGGCTGCCAAGAAGGCTAATGGGATCCTGGGTTGCATTCAGAGGAGGCTGGCCAGAAGGTCGAGGGAGGTTCCTCTCCCCCTCTACTCTGCTCTAGTGAGGCCCCGGCTGGAGTAATGTATCCAGTTCTGGACTCGCCACTTCAAGAAAGATGAGGAACTACTAGAGAAAGTCCAGCGGAGGGCTACGAGGATGGTGAGGGGACTGGAGTATCTCTCGTATGAGGAAAGGTTGAGGGAGCTGGTCTTGTTTAGCCTGAAGAAGAGAAGGCTGCGAGGGGACCTTATAAATGCTTACAAATATCTGAAGGGCGGGTGTCAGGAGGATGGGGTCAGACTCTTTTCAGTGGTGCCCAGCGACAGGACAAGGGGCAATGGGAACAAACTGAGGCACAGGAAGTTCCAGCTGAACATGAGGAAGAACTTCTTCCCTCTGAGGGTGACGGAGCACTGGAACAGGCTGCCCAGGGAGGTTGTGGAGTCTCCCTGCCTGGAGATATTCAAGACCCACCTGGACGGGGTCCTGTGCAGCCTGCTGTAGGTGACCCTGCTTCGGCAGGCTGGTTGGACTAGATGACCCACAGAGGTCCCTTCCAATCCCTACCATTCTATGATTCTGTGGGTACAGCCCTTCCTCATTTATGTTCAGGAGATCTGCTTTCTGTCACCGGTTTTGATGCTGGCCTGCTTGGTGACTATGGCTAAATGTGTGCTGTACTGCTCCCACCTGTAAAATCCAGGTAAGAATGCTTACTTCCAAAGTGAAATATATTCCTGTTACTGTGTTTTTTAGTCAAAAACTAAAAGAATATTCTTTATTTAGGAAGCTTTCTTGCATAATTACAAGTGATAATTTTCAGTGACAGATGTAGATGTACTACTTCAGTTACTGAACATCTGGTCAAAACCTATGGGATATTAGTGGTTACTGAAGGGAAGGGAAGATAAATGAGGACACTTGCGTATTAATCATACTTAGGTCAGTGGATAAAGTAGATAAAAATGCTTTTCAGTCAAGTTTTTGATGATTCTGAATTGTTCCTCATACATATTTGGAAATATACGGTGGTGTTTTTGGAAGTACTGAGTACTCTACAGGAAAAAAAATAGATAGTTTGCAGGACAGTAATTCATCATGTTCAAAAATCCTTTTTATTTCAAGAAGAAAGCAGAATTTTTTTCAGAATTCTTTTGATAAAATCAAATATGCTCTTTGAAACAGGTTTTGCATAAATTATTTCAAATGGCCCTATGAGTAATTTAGGTTAGCTATTACAAAAACATAAAAACTTCCCTTCCCCGTCTCTCTCCCAGCTCCTCTTCCTCACAGTCCCTTCTCTCCCTTCTGCTTTCAAGAAGTTCCAGTTCTATGTTAAACTACAGTAAAAATTGTAGAATATATAGGAAATATTTATTTGTTTAACTGTCTTATTTTTCCTAAGATTAAGGCTTTGTGAGCTGTTTACTGTCTGATGTATGGCTTAAAATACATTACCTGTTTATGGTTTGCCTCTAGATGGAAAATACAAAGCATCTTTAGTGACAGCAAGAACAGACGCGACATAAAAGGAAAGCTTTTATATGTTTAAAGAGACATTTAAAGATGTTTTTAACTAAAATTTTACATGGAGCTCTGAAAGTACAGGAAGGTACTTTCTTATAGCAGAAATTAAGTTAATATGCTCATGCCAATACCTACAAATGGCTAGATAGTTCCCTTGTTGATTAGATAGTAATGAATCTGGCATGCATGTCATAATCTTCCTTAGTGTGTCATTAGATATTTCACTAGGACAAATTTTTAACTAACCTGGTTTTCTTAAAAGCAAAATTTTTGTAAGAGTCTGTAACCATGTCTCAGAGTAGAGCCTAGTGGAGATAGCTGAATCGCACCTGCTTTTCTGCAGGCTTTAACAAGAGCTGCTGTTCTATCAATCAATCATAGCCCATCACAGACATGTCCAGAAGTGTTCCATTTGCCCCTCCTAAGCTCCAGTTCCAAGTACACCCTTTGGGCTGAGATTATATGCAGCCTCCTACTGGTATGATTCAAGGTCAAGATTTTATGCAGAACACCTGAGAAAGTAAGCATCCAGGTCAAAAATTTTGAAAAAAGCTGCTAGATGGAAAAGATTACATTGAACAGACCAGCATATTTTGAGACCGCAGGGACTAGCAGAGTGAAAGGCACTTGGACCTACAAAACTGGACACCCTGCAATGTATTTCTGTTGAACTGTGTGAACCTTCAAACTACTTCTCTAAGGAGTTTGGAAAAAATCTCTCTTTTCCTTAACTGAAACCTTGGGTGGGAGGAGATGTCACAGCAATGTCAAGCTTAAAGCTATTTCAAGCATCCACACACCATAGAGCAAATGTATGCTTAACCAATGTTTTTGTGTATGATATACTTTGCTAATACGTATTGTGCTCTGTGTCACAGCTAGACCAAGTCCATTTCATAGCAACATTAGTGTTTGTTTTCATTCCACCTTGGAATGTGGCCAAAACCTTTTGGAACACTGCAGCTGAAAGGGAATTATCAAAATCAGTGTTTGTGTATCAAAACATGTCAATGTAATTAGGGAATTGGCCTGGCAAGGGGGAAACCCAGGTTCAATTACATTGTTCTGTATCACAGAATAATTTCATCTGGAAAAGACCTTCAAGATCATTGAGTCCAAACATTAACCTAACACTGCAAAGCCCACCATTGATGTCCCTAAGCACCACATCTACACATCTTTGAAATACCTTCAAGGATGGTGACTCCACCACTTCCTTGGGCAGCCTGTTCCAATGCTTGAAACACGTTGTAGTGGAGAAATTTTTCCTGATACCCAGTGTAAATCTTCCCTGGTGCCACTTGAGACCATTTCCTCTTGTCCTACCACTTGTTACTTGGGAGAAGAGACTGACACCCACCTCACTGCAACCTCCATTCAGGCAGTTGTAGAGAGCGATACGGTACCCCCTCAGCCTCCTCTTCTCCAGACTAAACGACCTCAATTCCCTCAGCTGCTCCTCATAAGACTTCTTCTCTAGAACCTTCACCAGCTTTGTTGCTCTGCTATATATGAACCAGGACAGACTTCTTCCTTGCTAGAACACACTGAACCAGACAGACTAAGGATTTGGACCTCTGTTTCCTTTATTAATCAGTCTTTTCTTCCCTTTTCTTTCATCAAACTTGCTATTTCTTTGCAAAGCATCTTCTCTTGACTAAAAAACTGGTTTGATGAAATGTCATAGAGATCAAAAGATGTTCTAGCCAAAAATACTCCCACATTGCTCAGCATGCACATATAGCACCTTCCAGTCTATAAAGAAAGAAATTCACTCAGGTGTCAAGTGATATACACAGAATCATGATGCAACTCAGTGAAAACAGCTGATTTAGGGCTGAGGTTTGTTTGTGCTTGATATAATAGACCACAGTGTAATACAGAGAAGATATATACTTGTTCAGAACTTCTGTGTTTTCATTTTGTGAAATGTATCAACAGTGGCATGCGTGAAATATGAAAGCAATCAATTTAAACTAACTGAAATTATGAATTTAACTTCCAGAATCAGGTGTGTGACCATGAGCACATGGAGTGGGATTGCTAACATCAGACAATAAAGAACACAACAGGATGAGTGTGTGCCACTCTTCTAAAGTAGTAAGCCATGACCTACATCTGGCAATAAAAGTTTCTCTTGAAGGTTAGGTCTTGGCCCAAATGCCACTCCTAGATTCAAGTGCCCAAATTGTCCCTCTTCTGTGTCTTCATTCTTCAGTTGGAAAGGGAGAAGAGACAGAGCAGGGATTACAGGTCTAGTAACCTCGTGGCTTGAGCGCACACTGACAAAATGAGAAGTACACATTTATTACATTCAGACTGAGGAAGTCCAGCACAGTTTCCATATCCCCAGAAAATTCTGAAACCACCAACCTGGAAGAGATGCTAGGAGAAGACGGTCTCCAGTTCCTCTGTTGATGGATATCGGGCCACTACAGAAAGAAAGGAGATATTATACAAAGATTAAGCAAGGAATACTGAAAGGATGGCTTTCTTAAGCAAGAGAGGATAGAGGTAGGCAGTGTGAAAAATCCTGGGTTCCATCCAAGCTTCTAATTGTGTTTATGTAATTATTTTTTTGTAGTTCCTTGTTGCTGCAACAGGCTGTTAACCAATACAATTAACTTTTCTTCAGAAAACGGCAGTAAATAAAAGTTTAGTTAATTAAATATGCTTTCTCAGTTATTGTGAAGAACAGATATTTTCTTCTGTTTCTTGAAAACAGTTGATCTTGCAGTTAAGTATGCCAGGGACATGATCAGTTTGTTGTGCTTGGTTGCTCTATGGAAGCCTCTGGGTCCTTTCAGCTGCTGTGAAAATGCACAGCAACTGCTGGTCTCTCCTTGTTGGTATCTTCAGTCACACATTGGACCTAGTTTCAAGGAGTTCTGGAACGACACATTGGCTGATTTGCAAAGGCAAAAATTGACTTGCTGAATTGGGGAGAAAAGAAAAGGAGTTTAATGAATGTTAAAAACCAACTATATGTTGCAGGGGTGAAATTTACTGCTCTACGCCAGGTGAACTACGGTCAGATGTGTTAACGTATTTGGTAACTTTGGTCAGGACTGGCAGATTTCATTTGACTTCTAGGGACACAATTCATTATCCAAAAGCTGGTGTTTCTGATTTTTCTTAAACTGATCTTTAGGACTTTCATGTATAGATACAAGTTTGAAAATACGTTTTTTGTGGTTGATGCTTGCTTTCATTGTTTCAAAAGTAGGAAAGGATTTGTTTTGAATGCCATTCTAGCTGCTGGTAAATAACTCACAGCTTCCAAGAGGGCTTATTAGAGGCAATTAAACCTTAATCTAGATGATCATGGATTTAAAGATGTGGCTTATTTTGCTGCAGTCACCTCTGCAAACACAAGCAAGTAAGTTTGTTCTTGGCTTTGTCTGAGACCTTTTTTTAGACCTATGACAGACCGCTTACAAAATGACATGATAACTATGAGGTAAGCTCTCATTTTCTGGAGGACTACTACTGTGCTGGGTAATGCTGGATATAATGGTGGTGCTGATGCAGGAGGGTATAGCAGAAATAAGGCGCCATTTGTTCAACTGGCCAAATGTCGACTTGTACAGAATAACATATATAATACTCAGTTGAAAAGTGTATGCCAGTGTTGCAGGTGCACAGTAAGGAGGCAAATACCAAATGACCAGAATGCTGATGCTGGGGATAGAGAGTTATGTGCAAAAGAAAATAGGTATGTTAAAGTCTGGAGCCAAAGAATTAAGAAAACCCGTAAATACAGTGTTTTCTGAATGGGCTTCTACACGTTGTTTGTCAGTCATCTGCAATTTCATAATAAATCATTCTCATCATAAGAAAGTTTGCAAACCACAAGTGAAGTGGAAATATGCTTGGAAAAGTGGATCACCTTCCTTGATATGAATGAATGTACTTATAAATGATGTTTAATGGCAGTTTTCCTCATTTACCTGCATATAATCAGCTCTAATGGTCTGCTTCTTTGTTGTTCAGGCTTATTCATCCCAAGACTCTGTATTTGCTTCTGGATAGATACAGAGAGCTATTCAGTGCAGTGCTAATGGACAGGTAAGATTTTGGGGGCCATACCATCTTAGACAAAAAAGCCAGGAGTCTCGTATGTCAATTATAATTACTCTATTGATGCTGCATCCGCTACTCTACTCCACTCCAGGTGCAAATCTGCTCGTGGACCTTTTGAGGATGGCTTCCTTCCATAATTATTTGAGAATATTCTTTAAAATCATAGTCTTCAGATTTGTTTCAATATTGTCTTTTTATTTCTCTTTGCTTTGCTGTTTGAGAAGATCTGTTTTTATTGTGTGCCTTCCATTAATAGAATTGAGATAGAGCTTTGTCGTGTATTGATCTGAAAAGAAGTCCTAGGTAACATCAGCTTGTTCATATTGGTATTATGTATTAATTTTTCTGTGCTGTCACAAATGTCTTTTTCTCTTTATATACATAATTTTTCTTGTTTGGTAGAAATTTTAGCCTTTCACAGAATATCAGAAAAATACAAGCTTTCTCCAAGGCCATTTTCTGAGCAGAATCTAAGAGCATTGCTAAATTTGTTTCTTTTCATTTTCCAGTAATGAAATGGTTCTTTAATAAATTGTAGGAAATTTTCATGTATTAAGTGCTGAGTAGAAAACAAAAATATTGTATATGTGCACTGTTATGAACAAGTTGCAGTCAGATTTTTCCTTCAGAAGTTAGAGAGTACACTCTGATGAGAAAGTGGAGGAAAAAAATCCATGTACTTCATGAATTTTTGACTGGATATTTTTTGGCAATTGTTTTTGTTTATATTAAAAATAATTAGATTTTCAGTAATCCAAAATGACTAAGGCTTTTGATCCTGTCTCCCTTAACATCTTCCTTGGCAAACTGATGAAGTATGGGCTAGAAAAGTCAGCAATGAGATAGAATGAAAACTGGCTGAATTGCTAGGCTCAAGGTGTTGTGATCAGCAGAGTGAAATCCATCTGGAGGCCAATCACCAGTGGTGTACTGCAGGGTTCAATACTGGCTCAACGCTTTTTAACATCTTTACTAATGACCTGGAAGGTGGGTCAGAGTGCTTCCTCAGCAAATTTGCAGATGATACAAAACCAGGAGGAGTCACTGATAAACCAGATGGTTGTTCTGCCATTCAGAGGGACCTTGACAGACTGGAGAAATGGGCCAGCAGGAACTGCATGGAGTTCAAAACAGGGAAATGCAAAGTCCTGCACCTGGGAAGACATAGTGCTGTGCACCAGTGCAGGCTGGGAACCAAATGGCTGCAAAGCAGCTTAGCAGAAGAGGACCTGAAGGTCCTACTGGACAAGAAGTTGAATATGAGCCAGCAGCATGCCCTTGAGGTAAACAAATCCAATAACATCCTGGGCTGCATTAAGAAGAGCAGAAGATCGTGGCAGGTGATCCCTCCTCTCTACTCAGCATTAGTGAGACGACATCTGGAGTACTGTGTCCAGTTTTGGGCTCTCCACTACAAGAAAGATATGGGCTTATTGAATCAAGTCTAATGTAGGGCACAAAGATGGTTAAAGGGCTAAAGCATCTTTTGTGCTAGGAGAAGTTGAGAGAACTGGGATTGTTCAGTCTGGAGAAGAGAAGTCTCCGGCAGGGATTTTATCAACGTGTATAAGTACCTGATGAGAGTGAGTAAAGAAGATGGAGTCAGACTCTCTCAGTGGTGCCCAGGGGCGGGACAAGAGACAATGGGCAAAAACTGAAAACAGGAAATTGCATTTAAACATAACAAACTTTTAGAGTGGTTGAACACCTGAGCCGTTTGCCCAGAGAGATTGTAGAGTCCCTATCCTTGGACATATTCCATACAAGACTGGATACAGCTCTGTGCAACCTGTTGTAGATGACCCTTCTTTGAGCAGGGAATGGTGGACTAGACAATCTCCAGAAGTCCCTACCAGCCTCAGCTGTTACATGTGTGTCATTCTGAGTGATTTTCCGTGTACGAGTTAGCGAAACACAGGTGGTACTTCAGAGAATCACAGAATCACAGAATAGTAGGGGTTGGAAGGGACCTCTGTGGGTCATCTAGTCCAACCCCCCTGCCGAAGCAGGGTCACCTACAGCAGGCTGCACAGGACCTTCTCCAGGCGGGTCTTGAATATCTCCAGAGAAGGAGACTCCACAACCTCCCTGGGCAGCCTGTTCCAGTGCTCCGTCACCCTCAGAGGGAAGAAGTTCTTCCTCATGTTCAGCTGGAACTTCCTGTGCCTCAGTTTGTGCCCATTGCCCCTTGTCCTGTCACTGGGCACCACTGAAAAGAGCTTGGCCCCATCCTCCTGACACCCACCCTTCAGATATTTATAAGCATTTATTAGGTCCCCTCGCAGCCTTCTCTTCTTCAGGCTGAACAAGCCCAGCTCCCTCAGCCTCTCCTCGTAGGAGAGATGTTCCAGTCCCCTCATCATCCTTGTAGCCCCCCGCTGGACTCTCTCCAGTAGCTCTTCAACCTTTCTTGAAGTGGGGAGCCCAGAATTGGACAGAGTACTCCAGATGAGGCCTCACCAGGGCAGTGTAGAGGGGAAGGAGAACCTCCCTCATCCTGCTGGCCACCCTCTTCTTGCTCTCTTTGCCCTTGATTGGCTTGAATGTGGATCCTTTTTTGTGGCATTTGTCCTCGTACCTTGATGCGGATAACTGGGGCAGATTAATATGGAATTAACAAAGGTATCTCACTAATTTACTTGTTTCTTTTTTGAGAAGAGATTTTAGAAGCTGTACTGGCCTATGCAATGAATAGTGCACTGAATTGGAACATTACAACAGAAAAAAAATCCTTACTTGATTAATGTGCATTTTCCATAGCTGTAAATACTTCTACAAAGAATGTTTACTTCTATGGGACTGCAGTCAAAACATTCAGTTTAGGTATTTGCATATGGCGTAACTTTTAGCCATTGTCCGTCAGGGACCAAGATGGTGATTCAGGTCATCCTAAGACAGGTACTTACCGACTATTGAGCTGAAGGACTCCGTAGGTCACACTGAATGACCTCTTTGACTGATTGTCACTGGCTGTGATGGGAGTTTAGATATCTAGAAACCTTTGTCCAATGCTGAATCCCACTTGCCTGATTAAAAAACATTTCTTCTCATGAAGTGTATGAAGTGGTCAAAATATCTGTTTTCCCTTTTTTTTTTCACAACCAATGCACAAACAGTTAAGCTAGGTATATCATTCTCTTCTGCAGTTTTCACTGAGCCAATCTCACTGTCAGTTTTAAAAGACTACTTTATTTTTTTACCTATAAGCAAGCCTAATACTTGTTCTCTTTTTCTAATTTATTCTTCCGATATTTTAAAATGCAGATGCCCCATTAAATTGAGACAGACTAGCTGTATTAAATTTTGATAAATCAGGATGTGAGCTTGTTGAACGTCAAAAATTCAGGTGATCATCTGATTTCTGTTCCTTTTCATGACTGGCTACCAAGTGAATCTGAGTACCCTTATGAACTCTGAATTCATGTTCAAATTGAGTCTGGTTTTGTAATATGTATCTTGGAGACGAACATGACATTTACTACTAGGGAAATGCAGTCTGGTAAGTTAAAATCTTCTGTACGTTGTTCTGTATTTAATACCCTCTGTCCACGGAACATAGATTTTGCTTAAAGGTAGCAGCGAAAAAATTGTGAGTTTGAAATCTTGAATTGAAACAGAATTTCAGTTAGCAGAGTACAAACTCTAGACTTCTGAAAAACAGATTTTGGCTTATTAAGGGAACTGGTAGAAGTCCTGCACGAGGCAGTTCTGAAAGGAAAAGGAGCTCAGGAGAGTTGGCAGGTCCTTGAAGGACAACTTCCTCCAAGCACAAGAATGGCCTGTCCTATGCTGAGGAAAAGAAGGTGACATATCAGGAATCAAGCTTGCCTAAACAGGCAACTCCTGAGTAAGATCTGGCTCAGAAAGGTTATATGTATGAAAAGCAAATGAGAATGAAGGAGGAATATAGAAACATTGCCATATAGGGGTAGTGCTGGAAAATAAAAAATCAGCTAGAGATGAAACTAGTAAATGAAATCAAGCACAACAAAAAAAGCTTCTAAAGCTACTTTAGCAGTAAAAAGATAAATAAGGAAAAAGGGGGGGCTACTGCTGAATGAGGCAGATGCATTTGTGGTAGCCATCACAGCTGAGGCTGAAGTAGCGCATGCCCTTTAGCCTTGGTCTTCACCAGCAAATTGTCTTACGCCTTTGTGCCTAGCCAGAAGGTTCAAGAAGTTGAATTGCTGATAGTGGAAGATGAACAATTTAGAGATCTCTCAAGAGAAATCAACTCATGCAAGTCCATGGGACCTGACGGTCTGCTTAATCTCTTTATTAGTATCCTCCTGGAGAAGGAGAGAGCATGCCCCCGTTAAAATGCAAAAGAGGCTGCACTGGGGGGATGCAGTAGACACACTTGAGGACAGGGCCACTGTTCAAAGGACTTGACAAGCTAGGAGAATGGGTCAACAATAACCTGATCTAAATTCTACCAGGACAGATGAAGTCCTGTACATAAGGAAGAAAATTTCAACCCCAGTCAAATTTAGAATCCAGTTTTGGCCCCCTCAATATGTAAAAAGGATGTTGATCAACCGAATTTATAATCAATGGAAGCATTCTTTGATAACTCTTCCACGAGTGGATAGAGCTGGGGGCAAACATCAGAAAAAAGCAGTTTAGTTTTACTTATAATTAAAATATTTTTTAACATGAAACACACAAGTACAACAGAGGCTGCTTAAATTATCTCAGTAGAATCTGTGGTGAATTTTATTAGTTAATGAATTGATCAATTTCTTATTTATTTTATAGGTATGATAGTTTTCTTCATCCAGACACTTCAAAGGCTTAGACAAAGATGTCATACCATATATCAGGACAATGGGAGTGTATATCCAGTGAATTCCTAAAAATGTGTGAAGAATTGTTAATTCTAGAATCTTGACAAATAGGAAATGTTGCATTGCTCTTGATCATTGGGAAACTTCTCTTTGATGACTTTTCACAGAAGTCAGTTCAGTATATAACACAAGTTCCCTAATGGTTACATTGGCAAAGTGAGACAGTGAACTCTGTGACAGGTGCAGGAGCAAGTTACTCGGGAGGAGGAACTACTCAAGATCCATCTGAGCCAAGACTGAAGCCAGCTGTGTTGCATTGCCTTGGCTCAAGTGAAGTACCCTTTTATGTCAGCCTGTCTCAGTGCAGTTTCTGTTGAGCCTGTATTTGTGTTTTAGGGTTTCCTTTGGATGAATGCCCTTGGAACGATATTCTCTCCCTAGAGGACTCAGCAAACCTTCTAATTTAGATGGCAGTGAGTGAACATATGCGTATAATGGAGATGTGCTCTGTTCCAGCACATTTAATAGGAAAGGAACAGTTACTTCTTTTCTAAAGAAGAGTTTAAGTACATAAGTGCTTCATAATGTATAATTTGAGCACTGTTTTAGAACCCTACACAGCAGAACAATAAATGTGGCTCCTCACTAACTTTAGCTAAAGACGAGGCGTGAAAGTAAATAGAACCACCCTTGGGCAGTAGTGTTTTACTCAGTGACTCCTAAACATGAAGTATGATTTAGCTGTGACACCAACATAGACTAAGGTATTAGAGGAGAGAAACTCTAGTTTCTTGTGAAATGAAAGGGAAGTTGAATTTAATGGTAGTACACTCAAATTAACATTTATCATTTAAGTGCCTAACTCCATTGTAAGGATTCATTTTCTGATGCTAGGCAATAGTAGCACTTTTATCTACTGTGTCCAGTATTCACTGATGCAAGATATTTGATCTGATGGTTTTATATTCTTATAATCTGTGCCATTGATTTTCCAATAAATGGGAAATATCACTATCATGCAGCAGCCTCAGGAGTAAACCCACTTTGGTTTAAACCCACAACCTTCTGGATAGTCTACATGCTGCTTAGTAGCAAACCCTTTCAGTTTTATAATTGTATTTTACTATGGTTTGAGCAGTTCATGGCAATGATAGGTACTATCTGGTTTGGTCAATTGGCTCAGCTTTGAAATGCAAATTCAATATTTTTTCCTATCCTTTTAATTTTATTTTTCTCAATAGACTTCATTTTCCATTTTCGCTAAATGCTTTTTATTATAGAATATTTCAAACATTATCTGACAATAAATATATTTGCTTTTTCCTGCTTGAACTAGTATCCTTTAAATGGCTGTGATCAGGTTGCTTAGGTTATACTAGAGAATGAACAGAATAGAATCTAAGTAAGTCAGTTAAGTGTCTGTAAGTCAGCTACGGGAGGAACTTCATTAGTATTTGTGTTATGTGCTTTAACAACAAAGCTCACTTAAAAAGATCTGTCCACGGCAATTTATAGCCTTGTGACAAAGACTGACCCTCTCCTTCAGCAGATCTGAGATACCTGGTTTGGATGCCCTTTAGAAAATAAAGCTGAAAGGATACATCATATGTCTTAAAATATATAAAGCAGAACTTCATAGAAGAAGGAAACAATTAAGTCTCCATGACAATAGCTCTTAGAATAAGATATAGTGAGTTTTAGCTAGAGCAAGAGTGACTTAGTTTGCACGTTATGGATAAAATTTAAACCGTCAGAAAAGGATGCACACACGGTTCTGTGGAGACTGCAGAAATTTCACCTCTGAATTTTTCAAGCAACCTTCAGACAATCATCTAACAGACAAAGTTTATGTTTTGCAGAAACATGACTTTGCAGAGATTTGAACTAAATGGCCTCTCAAAGATCTGCTTTAGCTGATTGCTTTTTTTTTTTTCCCCTCTTCCTTTGTCATTCTGTGAGGATTCTGACACCATGGTGGGGATTATTGTCACACTTAGAATTTATCTTCTGCATCTTACCTTTTAACTGCTCTGTATCTTCCTCAAGGAAAAACATTTCATGGAAGTCCTGCCCTCTTTAACACATGAACATGAGAAATAACTGTATACTAATCTATTCCAAATAAATGGAAATTATTTGATTACCAACTGTATTGGTATACTGTTATACCTATGCAAAAAAGATATAATACAATTTTGGCACTTAAAGAGGTCATACTCAGAACCCCTTCTGTGTTTTCTGTGCATTTCTTTTCCCCTATACTTATTATACTCTATTTAAGATCTTTTTTCAGTAAAGCTGAGAATGAAAATTTCTTTGCTCATATCATTTGGGAAAAAAAATATTGTGTTGATTTTCCCCTTTCCAAGCACGATAAAATATCACAAAGTACAAATTAAACTTTACATGAATTATATGAAAAAGCCCCACACCTCTGAAGTATTTTGATATGATTAATTGCAGTAATACTTAATAATAATGCCAAAAAGTAAAATTTGCAAACGGAAGCATAATGAGCTGTAAGATCTGTAAGTTCCCAAATAAAATAAAATTGTTTAAATCAATATCATACTGTATAATTCTGAAAATAGTAATTTGCTATATTTTGCACATCTTCTCCTTCTGGAAAAAGAAATTACTTGGCACACAGACGAAGATAAGCAGTATTTTGTCAATGTTCACACAATGCTGTTGTAGTTTGTTAATATCAGAAATACCTCCATTGTGTCTTGGAGACTGCAAAACACTTTAAAGCCACATTAAAAATCCTGTAGCAACTTTGTTTTCCAAGATTAAAAATTATGCATTACCACTGCTTTTTTGCCAGGGTACTACAGGGACAACTTCAGTTTGGAGCAAAACAAACTATTTCCTCCCTCTACTGTGTATAAACCACTCTAAGAGCTAACATTGGTTTATAGATCGCCCTCCCTAGCAGAAGAGGGAGAAGGAGTGTGATTTAGAGGAATCTTGTTTTGGGTATAACTAGAACTGTTCATGCAAATTTTTCCAAATATGACTAATTTTTCAGTACAATTCACTATGTTTTGTTTTGTGAGTGCTAGTCAAGTACTCGGTATGAATGCTGTATTGGAGACAGCTATTTTCAGCAAATGTGTGGATATTTTTGTCTTCCTCTGTTTTATGTAGTTCAAAGGAGTTTTTCTTCCTTTTTTTGTCTTTTGTACTCCTCAGTTTCAGCCTTCACTTCTTTAACTTAATCTACCTGGATTTGGAGGTAATAGGTACAAAAAAAGCTGTAGCTGTTGTAGCATACAGAACACACCTCATTAGCAGCAAAGACTGATGTGAATACTTACTATGTGGCTGTGTTGGCTTCCTGCTCACTTCAAAGCGGAGTTCAAAGTCCCAATCCTAATAAAAGCACTAATGACAAGATGGTAGAAGTGCACAATGCACTCCCCACAGGCCAGTTTTTCTAACATGCTCTGCTCCCATTTGAGTGACAGATAAGTGGTTAAATTCTCAGAAGAGCTCACTGTGTTGGATAGCGAGTTGTTGAAAATCTGGAGATTAATGCCACTGGATGCTAAACAGTTCTGGGTATCTACTGTTTATTCAGAGGGCTGTATGGGAGCTGAAGCCTTGTGAAAACTCAGTCCCTTCTTCCAACTTTACCAGGTAATCTGTCAAGTCCCTTCCAGACCCACTTTCTGTTATTTCTATGCTCTACAGATATCTAGTCCTCTCATGAAAATTTGTCTCTAAATAGATTGTTATCTGCTTGGATTTATTTTTTTTGGTGTGATCTACGAAATGGAAAAATTCTTCTATCTTACAAAGCCAGTATTTTCTGTTTTGCAGATGTAAATCCTTGAAAGTGTAAACATTTCTTGCAATTTATTGTCTATAACACAGTGTTTTATACTGAAAATTTTTCTTCCTCAATATACCCCAAATGTTTTTCACTTTAATATTGGCACACTGGTGATTATTCAGGTGAGGCCTGACTTTGAACAGCATTGTACACATATAATACAATCTATCTCCACTTTTTTCTATAAGAATTGTCAAATTGAGGTCCCAGTGGAGATTAATCAGTAACCCCCCCTCCCAAATTCCACTCCAGATCACTTGTGCTCCAGGTGGAAGTTTGCTTTAGAAGATTCTACCCAAATGTAAATGGCAAGTTATGTCCTAGATTTGCACATTTATCTTTGCTTGAATTTTGCACTTTTCACATAAGAAACAGCTAAAAATCATGTTTGTGATTCTCATATTTGAGCGCCAGCCTTTGTACCAGTTCTTACATGGGTGAGTAATCATCAGCAAACCAAACTCTTTTTTGTAAATGAGATAACGAGAGTCAGAAAAATTTTAAAATGAAAGGACAGGGAGGGCAATGATCCAGTAATCATTGTGTGGGCAATGGAGATGCACAGACAATCCAGGTTACATGGCTTTAGCAGGGCTCATTAGTTTAGTTACTGTGCTGTTGACTGTGCGTGTATCGCTTCTTGAGCAAGCACAGCTCTGGCACAGGTCTATCAGGGCTTTGACAGGCCTGGACTGGCTCCGTATGCATCCCATGTATTTGTGTAGTGATGAGCACAAGCCTTTGAGTCCTGCCAGAAAGAAGCCATGGGACAGTTAGGGACTGAAACCAGCCCAAAAAGAATTACCTGTACTCCAGTTGTAACATATTTATACAGTCCTTTTTCTCGCACTTATCAAGTTGCCTAATGGAAAACTAGCTTCATCTGATTTATGTACATAAAAACATAGATATGATTATTCTCTGTTCAAAATTGGATTCCTGAACTCTGTATCAGAGCTCAAGAACAGGAGGCCACATGACTTGCAGGGTGGTGGGTCTCATTTTTAGCCACCACTTGGCTTAGAGCTACGTAACTAAAATCTATATTTTATAAGTGTCTCAAAAGTAGCAGTCAAAGAGAGGCAAGCACTTTAGCCAGTTGCCAGATGTTGGTAGTGATAGCATAAATGTGTTATAAGAGATCTTTAAAAATATCAGTGTCAGAACAGGACAGAACCTACATACAAGTACTGTACTGGAGGTGGAAAAACTCCCAGAAAACACCCCCCCACTTAAACCTGTAAAACTCATGAAAGAAAATTAATTATAAATCAGACATCAGTTTTTTCAGATGTGAGTTTGGACAGGCTGCGCAGATGTTAGATTTCTCCCCAGACACCTACAAATAGATGTCTGGACACTGCTGGGATGACCTGAAGAAATGAAATTTGTGCAGAGGTTCCTTTACAGCACATGGGCAAAGCTTGGTGTCTCTGGCACCCTTGAGAGGTATACAGATAATTTTGTATGTCATACTGATTTAAGCAGTGAATTTTAGTCTTCTTTCAAATGAGAGGTTTCATCTTGCCAGCATCCTGTAAAAAAGGACATCTTCAGAACTGAAAAGCCCTTAGACTGGGAGCTTTCTGGATCTATGGAGATACGCTTGAATTCTGCCTTGGTTTTAGACATCAGGAAAGGCTTTCATGGTCACTCTATATATGCTTATGCAAGGAGATAGTAATATTGTACAGCTTTATACACTCAATTCTTTCACTTCAGGAGCTAACTGTGATTTTCTGTTTATGTTGACTTAAAAAAAATCTCTAGCAGCACTTTTTGTTCATATGATCTTTCTTTTTTTTTTACTGTAAATAAAATAGCTATCTGATACTTTATTTAACATGAGCCAAACTGTTATAGTTTGTATGTCCCTGTTAGTTGCATAAATTTTATTCCATGGTGGCACTCTGGAAGACTTTCAGTCAATGCTAAATTGGAATGGAATGGGATGGAATGGAATGGAATAGAATGGAAAGGAATGGAATAGGATATTTTCAGTTGGAAGGGACCTACAGCGACCATCTAGTCCAACTGCCTGACCACTTCAGTGTTGATCAATAGTTTAAGCATATTATTAAGGGCATTGTCCAATTGCCTCTTGAACACTGACAGGCTTGGGGCATTAGTCAGCCCTCTAGGAAGCCAATTATCTATATAAAGTAACATTAAAGCCTGGTATAGCAGATGCTTATGTACATTGTCTAAACCCAGCATTTCATTAGCATGGGTAAGGATTCAGTAGTGAATTATTGTGTTTAAGTCTGTCATTAGTTACTTAGAATTTTGTGACTCAAAATTACTGAAGAAACCTAGTTATGGGAGAACAGGAGAATACAGAACCTTTGTCAATGACGTTAAAGAAAACCACAGATAATCTGTAGCTGTTGAATAGCTCCCCTGATAATGATAATTCTCCTTAGAAAATATTTGTTAATCCTTATTCACCAAAACATTTTGCATCTTTCTAGCTATACGACAATTATTGCTTACATTGGATATAAGAAACTGTTTTTGGTAATCATTCTGAAAATAACTTGTTTAAATTGAGGAAATTGAAATCTGAAAGAAAATGAGACATATATTATGCAGTCTCGAACAGAATATATAATACAGGATTTTAGTGGACTAAACATAAAAGGAGCTATTAAAGCTAAAGTATGTATGTAAGAGCACATCATTACTGCAGTAGTAAGAACAGATAGATAAGATAAAATATATTCTGATAAAAATGTAGTATCTATTTATAAAATATTTTCAATATAGAAAATTTTTGTTATTGAAAAAACATTTGAAGTCAGGCAAGTGCCATCCAATATCTCAGATTATTTAAAGAAAGCAGATCTCTTAAGAAATAGATACTATTCAGGTATAAGATCTGTGTAAAAAGTAAGAGTATCTGAAAAGAACTGAGCCCAAAAGCACGTTTAATCTTTTACGAGGTTAACTGTAGACATGTTGAGCTAGGTTTCAAACCTTCTCTGAAGTTGTTGAAATCAGGAGAAGAAAAATGTGCTGAAGTTTAAGAAGGATCATAAACTCCTCATTCAACAGTTCCCAGGCTGCAGTGCATGTACTAGAATAAGTGTCTGCCCTAATGATGCTCATTAAAATTTCTAAGGTGATGTGCTGAGTACTTCTCAGTGTCTCAGGGTCTGAAAATTGCTTAGCTGATTATAAATTTGTCATGCTGTGAAGATTTTGTGAGATGATTTTAATTTGAAATACCTCACGTTGGTAAGGTAGTAGGGAAAGGTGATGATTCCAAGAATAATTTGACTGCAGGGAGAAAAAAAACCTCTAAACATCCGGGGTGTGAGGAATAGTCATGTAAATTTTAGATTCCTGTTCTAAAGTGAAAGACTTCAAGAAGTCATTAGCTAGCCTTGTCCTACAGTGTAACTTTGATAAACTGTGGTAACTAGAAATACAAATTTCTTTCTTCCACTTGTAACTGAAGATTTTTTGTAATCTCGGGGAAGTGATCTAACTTTTCATGTTATAGAATGGCCTTTCTGAAGGCCATTGATTGATTTGTAGGACATAAAAATGTAATATAACCTACAGAACTGCAAAATATAATCATTTTAAGGATGCCATTGTATACTCCTCCACACTCAAGCAAGGAAACAAATGAAACAGAGAAAAATAAAACTATAAATGTCTGTTTAAAATTTAGCCTACTGTTTCTGTGTTCACAAGTGAGAAGCATTATGGCAATGCTTCATAAAAGAAGCTTCGAAATGTTTGAGGATGGTGAAGTTATCTTAGATGCCTTTCCCTTACCCTCTTACCCTTGTCCCTGCCCTTTGTTCCCTTCCTCTTGCCCTCTTCCCTTTCCTTCTCCCTGAAAAACAATAATACAGCATTTCTTTAGCTTTAAATTTGTTATAGAACATAATTTTTATGCATGTGGTACAAGTAGATGCCTGTGAAGTTAACTCCTATGAGTACTGTGGAAAGTTTGGCCTATGAATGAAAGGAAATATTTTTTGGGGGATTTTGCTGTGTAAGTTAGTTATAATCTTACATACAGATCAGAATGTAAAGAAGTGGGTTTTCTCAGGCATTTGGACTGAATTACTGTGCATAAAAAGAGAGCAGAGAATTATGCTTTTAGCAATCTGTTAGCTTAGATATACTTGCTGAAAAATAAATGTATGTAGCTGAAAATGTTTAAAGTGTGTTAACACAGTTCCCTTCCAATATCAAACACAATTTCACTCTGGATCTTTAACGTTGTGGGACTATTCCCATGGATCTCAGTGGACATTTGGTCAGGCCTTCATTTCTTGTAGATTCAACACTGTGACTTGGTTTCTTAGATACGTACACTTCTGTGACTATGTATGTAATTCCTACTGAAGTGTTGCTTTGGTGTAAACATACTAAATGATTTTTTATTTTATTTCTGTATTCATTTACCTTCTTTTGTTTTTTCTTAGCAAAACAAAACTTAGTCCATCTCAACTTTACTACTGTCAGTGTAACTGCTTGTTTTTCTCATCTTTGCTTATAGCTGGATGAAACTTTTCCCTCAGTTAAATTGTTTAATGCAGATCGTTCTTCCCTTTGGAATCTGAGAGGTTGGCTCTCCCAGCCTCCCTTTTCCACTCTGTAGCTGTCAAAGGATGGTGTTAAAGCTAAGGAAGCCACAACAGCATGACCCAAAATGTCGCTGACAGTAACTTTCTGTCTTAATTCCAAACTGTGTTGGAAACTAACATTTTATTATCTAATGCAATTTGGGTTGATTTACAATGTGAGAGGACACATCTATTTTTTCATTAGTCAAGAGCAGTTAATCCCTAGTGAGCCCTTGTTGACTGTATATATGTAGGATTAGAGTTATTTTTATTCTTTTTTCATCTGCACAAGAAAGCCAGAGGAGTTCTAAACTGTAGTGAATAAAGGATTCAGATAGCATGATAAAGCCACAGAGGATGATCTACTTTCCTCTATACCTGTGGCTTGAATCAAAAGTCTGTAAATCCCCAATCAAGCAATGAGATTTATAACAACGAAAATTTTCAACCTGAAAGTAACAGGTACGTAGCTGCTGGCACCGGGCACTGTTCGAGATGGGCACAGTGTGGTTAGACTATGAGTCTTAGTAGCACACAGAGCAGAATTCCCCATTTAAGTCTCAGAGATAGAGCACAACCAAATTGCTCTCACATGTGTGGGCTTGCCCTCAAGGCTGCAGAAAGAGAGAAATGGCAGATACTTGCAGTGCCAGTTTACTAACCAAGAAGAACAATATTGTAGTTTTTGCCTAAGATTAAATTATTGCTTATTCTTCTATGAGAGCAACAAGAAGAAACAAGGCTGTTGTGCATCAGAGGATTTTTTTTGAAGTCTGATGTTATTCAGGACTGCATGTGAGTGTACACTACATATTCTAGTAGCACTAAGAACAATATGTCAAATACTGAAAGAAACGAAAGCTGAAAGGCCTGGTTTTGGTTCTATTCTGCCTTTTCCTCTCTTTACATATGCATTAAAGCAATACCAAAGGGAACTTCAGTAAATTTCACAGCTTTCCTTTCCATAGCATTGTCTTTAGGATTCATTCTGAAATGTACTAAGTATCCACAAAGCCCTCTCAACTCAATGAATGCACCAGATGTTGAGTAACTTTAGGACTTGACATTATATGTTAACATCTGTCCACTTCAGGAAGTGCGATTAGAAAAAAAATGGAGAACTAATTGTGCGCATACTATTGACTACATCCCAGATGATATCATGTAATGTTAAAAATTAGTTGCCAATACTTACATAAGCACCTAGAAATTTCTCTGCATTGGACATATGCTGCATCTTATAAAACAGTCATGAGACTGAAATTCTCTTTTTTTGGCTCATTACTACCGTATTATGGAGATCCAAGTGAAGTCATCCTAGTTTTCATGTAGTTTTGAGACATAGTTCGCATATTGCAACTCTGCACTACTTTAAAGCTCTAGCTCTATCAGAAGGTATACATATGAACCTGAAATGCAATTTCCTTTCCCAGCCAAAGGCACTCATATTTTAATCTTTATTATGCAGTTTTCTCATGTTCCTATATTTGTATGGATAAAAAAATCTAACATGTTGTGTTGCTGATTTTTTTTCTTAAACCTCAGTTCTGGCCTCAGTTGATTTTTATTTTTATATAGCCATTTCAATTTTTTCCACTTTATATTTTCCAACATCTTTTCTTGCAATTTTATTATATATACATACATAAGTATACATACACATTGTTGCAGACTGACTTCCAGAATGAAATCTCAGAGACTGTAATGTCTTTAACCCAGGCACTCTGCAAACAGTGTGGTGGGCATTTCCTCATTGAGTGATGCAGTCACAGCGATAGCTTTAAATTAGCCAGAAAGCAGTGGCTATCTACCTATTGCCTGTTTATTTATGTTTTTTAAAGCAGATATTGCAGGAAGATGTTGTGTGTGCCCACATTCCAGGACTCATCAGGAGGTTTCACTGACTGTGGTGGCACCACAAGAAAATCACTTTTGAGCACTAAGAGAGGTAGGGGCAAGGCTCTGTTCCATTAGCAGACTTCTCCAGGCCAAACAGAGGTGGTTTGCTACTGAAAATCCTTTAATAATTTACTATCTGAAGATAGAACTGGATCATCTGTGTGCGCATAAGCAAAGCTTAGTCCTTCTGGCTCTAGAAAAAAAAGAAAGGTATCACCTCTTCACTGCTTTATGTAGTTTTCGCTGTTTTGCATCTTCAGCATTCCATATGGAATGTTTTCCTCCCAAAGACTATCTTCAAGGACCAAGCTGGCTCAGCTGGATTCAGAAAGTCGGGATTGTACTCCTGCTCTTTGATTCTACCACAAATAGGATGAGCACTATCCCTTTGGTAAAAGGCTTAGGGACTGATTGATAAAATGGGCTATATATTAACTAAGTTATAGTATTATTGCAAAGTGAGAGTTTCTGCTCTGATCTAAAGCCTAAGCTGTCATAATTTGATTTTGGTTTTAGTGGACTCACGTGTCACAGCAGGAGCTCAAAACTTAATGTAAAATTCAAAGTGTGATTGCACTATAATTCATAAATCAGGCCTTTTCATGACACTCTAATATGTGGCTTTTGAAATCTCAGAAATGGGTTGACCTATTTTTTTGTTCATTTCACATTGTAAAACCTTTTTTCAAACATGCCATTAAGCTTCAAGAGTTCTTGTATGTGGTCTGACTCTGTATAAATGTCATACTTTTTACACACTCCTAACACACTTTTGCTCAGTACAGAAATTGTGGCATTTGAAGTTACAGTGCATTACAGTTCAGATTTGTTGAACATTTTGGAGCAAGAAGCTAGTTTCTGTGGTTCACACAGAGACTGGTATTTAATTCATTAGTCTGTGAAAAATGCTTCGTGATTCTAGAGTAGTTCTATGCACTTTGTAAATGCTGTCAGTTTTTCCTTACAAAATTCAGATCTTGAATGCGTGCTCAGATTACTATTGTTTAACGTTTTCCCTCTATTGAGTGAAGCCATGGTGTATTAGCTAAGCATTCCATTCATTTCGTGTTGGAGTGGGAAGCCGGATCAGTGGTAATGATATTGTCTCAATATGAGTAAAATCATTCTCCTTTATTAGTCAGGAAAACAGGGTTTATATAGCGAAACAATTACAGCCTCTGATTCGTTAGTCACTCCCAACCATATAAGGGCAAAATCACCGTTACTCGCTACGATTGGTGAAGAGCGTCATCTCGATGTGGAAGTGATGATAAGGCAGGAAGCAGCGAGGAGGCAGGAACTGGCAGTGCGGCAGTCCCCCTGCGCCAGCATTCCATGTTCGCCACTTTACTTTCTCAGCAGTGTTCCGCGTTCACTGCTTTCCAGGCTTATCTCTGGTACAGAGCCTGGGTTGCTCAACGGCACCAAACTATGTCCCCTTTCGTCCAACCAGGACTCCACAATTTCAGACTTAGTCTTCAAAAAGAGAGCTCTCAATAAATTTGTAACTGTGGGCCATGTCAGCAGATAAGACAGTTATGTATAAGGTTTTGCTTAACCCATTGCTTGTGATTTTTGCAATTTTCCTTAGCTTGTGTAGATGTCCAACAAACCACGTCCGCACATGTTACTGCATTATGGTCTCTGATGTTACTGTGGATCACAGGGACTAGAGCATCTCTCAAATGAGGAAAGGCTGAGAGAGGTGGGACTGCTTAACCTGGAGAAGAGGATGCTTGGGGAGTATATCAATACATAAAGGGAGGGTGCCGAGAGGATGGAGCCAGGCTCTTTTCAGTGGTGCCCACTGACACGACCAGAGGCAAAGGGCACAAACTGAAACAGGCGAGACACCATCTGAACATTAGGAAACACTTTTTCACTGTGGGGGTGATCAAGTGCTAGTGCAGGTTGCCTGGAGAAGTTGTGGCTAGAAGTTGTGTCATTGCTAGAGATATTCTGAAACCATCTGGACACAGTCATTGGCAACTGGCTCTAGGTGACCCTGATCAAACCTCAGTTAGTTCTGCTTTGAGAACAGGTTTGACCAGATGACTTGTAAAGGTCTATTCCAATCTAAACTGCAATTCTGTTCTATGAATGCCTCAACTATCTTTAAAATTCTCAAATGCCAGAGGAAGGTTTACAAAATTCCACGTAGTACTTTTCTGATTTACCATACAAGGAAAAGAATCATTTGTACATGGAAAACATTATTTCAGAGGCCTCAAACATGCTCAGGATTCCAGCAGCTCAAATGAGACTGAAACTGAAGTCCACAGCACCTTCTTTTCCAGAGACCCATTTACCCTTCGTACAGTATTGCCAACACACTAAAATAAATTTCTCTGATCTAAAGTCAATTCCAGTTGCCTTGAATTTCTAGTCATGTGCAAAGACACATGATTCTCCTATTCTTTTTTCTGAGTGAAGGCTAAGGAAAGAGCAGAGTAGCAGGTCCACAACCTGGGAGGGGGGGGAGTAGAGAAGAAAGAAAATTTCAGAGAGGATATAAAATTCCTTCTCAGTTGCTACCAATTGAAAATCTTCTCCAGGCCCCAAAAGGTATTCCTACTCTTTCCAGTATCACTGATCCTCACTGTGACTCTTCATGTGAGTCTCTGAAAATAAGCTTAAGTTAATACATAGGTTCAGGAAGTGTAATACAATTAAAGAGCTGTGCTCTGCTGTATGTGATGACACTGAAAGGTGTTCTTTTAACCATAACAACAATGGAGATGATGACAATCCTACTTTGCTTATCTACAAGGATGCTGTGTGAATAAACTCATTAATGAAATTCTCGAATGCTATGGCAAAAAAATGCAACATAACTAGGGAATGTAAGTAAAGCTCACATAATGCTTCAAGGACTTCTGTCAAAAGAACTTGTGGATATGTGAGAAGTCACTAGGACACCAGAGATACAGGGCAGATTTAACATTCTAACCTTGAAAATGCCAGTCTAATGGAAAATCACCTCTCCTGCGACATCTGAAATATTTACTCTGTGAATGCATATGATGTCACAAATGAGAACTGACATGAATATGCTTTACCAGTAAAGGGTTTTACTCTCATGTCATTGTCCTTAGTAATAATGTGAAAGTAAACAAAAAAACTGAATCAAGTATCTTTCATGAAAGCTGTCTGTAATTTCCATAAGACAAGAGTGGATTCAGGTATTTTGAAAGTCTGTTTCAAAGGGGACTATTACCCCCCCCCATACACTATGTTCTACCTTTAGTATTTAAGAACAGTGTATCATTAGTTTCAAAGAGAACTTAGCCTTAATGGCTGTTGACAAGATATTGTTCTACATAATGGGAATTTTAGAAACCCTTTTACCTTTCAAAATTTATACTTAGTAGTTACCTGATGAACCATGATGAAAAAAACTCATGCTGTCTGTTAAAGCCCTGGCATCAAGTCTCCCTCTGAACTAGACGTCGAAGTGGTTGCTCTGCCAGGTCTCAGTTTTAATTTGAATGCCCTGTGATTTTCATCTGAGTTGGGTGTGTGCTATATTTTCATCCTTTTGTAGAAATTTTGGGTTTGATTAAAGTTCATCTCTTCAGACATTACCTAAGAAATACACAGACCATGTAAGGGTTTTGTATTCACTTCATATTTTAGCCAGTACAAGAAGGTTGCAGATAGAGACAAATTAATAAATAACACTTTAATGTATTTTCTTGGTTTTATTTCCCTAGGTTTTTTAACAAGCTTTGACCTTCATATCAGAATCCCTAGTGGAATCCAGAGATCTGCCCCTTTTCCACTGAATTTTCCTTGAAATCTTGGAGTGGGTGTCTGAACATTTATATCTTTCCTCTCTTCTTTCCAAGCCTCTAGCATGCCTGTTGAGAAACTTCTCCCTTATTATTTTCAGCTGCTTATTTCAAGGATTCCCTGCTTAGCTGTGTCATGTAATCAGAGTCCCACACCAGACGATGTGGAACAGCTCAGCTATCTCCTTTACAGACTTGAAAAACTGGACAGACAACTATTAACTTAGGAAACTCCGTTTGATTGAAAGATCGTAAAAACGTAGTGATTTTTCAAACTTTATTTTGCCCAAAGTATGAGAATTGCTTTTTTTGGATTTATTTCAGTATAGACACCAAATTGGGTAGAGAAGGCAACCACATCATACTATGTTTAAAATTAAGTATACAACTTCAGCAAAAGATGCTTTTTTCCAAACACAGTTCAGTGTGACATTAATTTTTTTATTTTTTGGTAGAACTATTGAACATCTAACAATATTTTCACTGGAAAAACAAAACTTTTCATTCTTGATGGTCCTTAGAGAGCAAAGACCTTGTCTACTCTAGATCCATGAAGTTTCAGACAGTTCATATGCCTGATCCAAATGCCTATATGTCTTAGCTTATTCTTGAAAGAGAATTGAAAACTCTGTTTTTGGAGGTCAATTTCCTGTTTGACGGTCAATATAATTAAATAAAAAATAAATGTCCTAATACATGCCTAATTATTTGCATTAGTCATGAATATTAAGTGGCACTTTGTCAAGTAGGTGCAATGTTGGGTTATATTCAATACCTTATTAGATGAACAACAAAAAGATGTATCCCAAGTAAAAACCCTACACTTACTGTAAAATAAAAAGTCTGATGAATGTTGAAAGATAGAGGTCCAAACTGACTTTTACAGTTGAAAAACATCTTGTCACAAGAAAAGCAGACATCATTTTGCATTGGAAATTTAGTAGCCACATGGTACGACTGGTTTTCTTAAACCATTCCTTTATACACTAGAATCATGTCACAAAAGAGCCGGTGCAGCTCAGAGACTTAAAAAAGAGAAAAGATAAATACATTCTGTATGCCAAAGCCATTAAGTTTAACCTAGATCCTTCTGTGCATAAGATGAGCAGGAAATCTCTTCATGAATGTGTAACAGAATACCACCCTTGTTATGGTATCTTTGTAAATATTCCTTGTTCATCCATATAAACAAAATAAACATATCTCTGCTTTTCTTCATGGACAGAATGTCTGTGCAAGCATTTTACAGTGGCATGCAGACATTTCTGAACAACTATACTGGAATGTACTAATAACTGTAGTGCATAAAGTAGTGGATTTTCATTAGCTCTGTGTCTAAACATAATTGTAGACCTCTAAAGAAGCAAATTTTATACACAACACTCATATATAAGAATAGAGCTAAAACTATTTCAGAGTATTTTAATGTGTGTTACAGATGGACCCAAGCAGCATGATAGGGTCTTTGAGAAACAATATTCCCAGTCTTAATAAACTTAAAATAGTGGGGGAAAGCATACATTTCTTCACAACTGTGGACTTCTGCAATGATCTATCAGATGTCTTGTCCAGGTATTCCTGAAACTTGAGTTCTGTTTCTGGCTTTGTCCACAGAATACCATGTAACCTTGAGGTTATATTTGCTTTTGGCTTTCTATGTCTCCAGCTTTGTCTTATTGCAGAGCAAACACTATTTTAAGGCTTTCTTTAACTAGGAATTTTAGATAACGGATTTGTGATGAAGACAATGGCCCTGATCTTGGCTAAAATCTCTGATTCAAATATACAGTTAATAATAGCAAAAATTGACAACATCTGCATAATCATAGATCTCTAAACCACTTTGCTAATTTATGTGATATGTTTTATTCTTTGGTTTTTGATGAATCAAAAACTGATTTGTCACCAGTTTAAAAGGTTGCATTTGTTTGATGACCAATAGTTGACTATTGGTGTATTGTTTGATAGCCATGGGCCCCCAGTATCATCCATTACATTTTTAAAGCCTATGCTATCATCAAGTACCTTTACCCCCTGGTGTAGTATCTTATTCTGGGGTTATAGATGATTCATTCTACACAAAATGACTACTTGTTATTCCTATCTACTGGTTACACAACTATACATACAGCATGGTTACACCAAACTACTGTATAAAGCTAAGCAAAGGCTAAACCAAACTAGGTAATAGTTACCTGATCTTTAAATTATTTTTGTTTCAGAATAAAAAAATTGCCCAGGTAGGCCCACATTACTTAATCTAATTCCTCTTGGAACTCGTTTATATTTTCGATCTCCATTCTCTTCTCTAGAGATTAAATCCACAACTTAATTACATATTGTAAAAACAGACTTCCTTTCATTTTCATTCCACTTTTGTGTTTTCTACATACAGACTAGTGAGTAACACTAGATAAGTGATCCTGGATGAATTCATTATACCACTGATTTATTTTTTATATATAAAAAATTCTTCTGTTCATATAAAAAATCGCTAGCCTACTAAATGTATTTCAGAAACCTATTCACACCTCTGTTTGCTTTGCCTCCTTTCTCTGTATGTTCTCTTTACTGCTTTATCTTTGTGATAAAACTATACACTGCATTCAGAATGTGGGTACAACATGCATTTATACAGTGATGCGACAATGTTTTCTGTCTTGTTTTCTATGATTTTTCTAATAATTCTTAGCTTTTTTTCATGTTCTAGCCACTGATTAGCACCCACTAGTGGCTTGTAGTGAACATCTTTTCTCTTTGATTCTGTACTAGTGCCTCCAACTCTCTAACCTGTTTCATATCCATGTTGGTTTTAATAATGTTTTGTCACCAGGAATTATGGTTCTAATAAGCATCCTCAGACTATTTCTGGTCATAAGGCTTTTAAAAGTTCTTCACTGAGAGACAGTGCTTAATTTAAACAGTGTTATTGTGATTCAGTAGTCAGGTCTGGTTTTGTATGCACTATTTTCTATTTAGTGACCTAGAGTATACCCTGAGCACTTTTACATAGTCAGCAAACTTTGTTGCTTCACTTTTGATCCCTCCTCCAAGGGATCCAAGCATCACAGACTCTGTACATCCTTTTGGGCAGCCCTTTCTCTGTCCTAAATTCTAACCACTATTTTCCTTAGTTTCGTCACTACTGTGAATTCAAAAGGACTTTCTTCTTATCTCATGATGGTTTAATTTCCTCAAAAGCTTTTAGTGAAACAACTTCTTGTAGACATTTTGAAAATTCAAGTATATTTCATTGATCACAACACCTTTGTACACCTGCTCTTTAAGTAATGATGTGAGGTAAGACTCTCCTTTTCTTAGGGAAACAGTCCTCACTGTACTTTGTTTATACACACATCTCCTCATTCTGTTCTTTAAAACATTGATCTGCCTGGTATGAAGGTCAGCCTTCCTGGGCTATCATTCCTTAATCTCTCCTAGGAGACTTTTATCAGATTGTGTCACATTTGCTACCTCTTGATATGGAGGCTGACTTAAATGATAAGCTGAACACTGCAGCAATTTCACATCTGAGTTCTTTTAGAGCTCTTGAGTGAATACCATCTGCTCCCAGCAGTTTGTCGCTATTCAGCTTGTTCTAAATCCTCTTCTGTTGACAAACCAGTTGGAGATGATTCCTCAGTCTCCCTTTCTGTAAAGAATGACTCTGTCATGGAAACCTCAGCTCCAGGCCTCATGAGACCTTACCTTTCTTGAATCCATCTTTTAAATTCTGTTAAGGTGATAGTTAGCGGTGTCCCTTCTTGCTGCGGGGGGGTTGGACTAGATGACCTCTAGGGGTCCCTTCCGAACCAAAACTTTCTATGATTTTATGATTCTATGATTTATATTATGACTGGCAATTAACTTCACTGGGTATGTCTACACTGGCAAGGAGTTCAGATCAGTCTGTAGACTGATACAGCTATTGCTGAGGACTTGCTATTCCACTATCCATATTTCACAATATTTTTTTTTTTTAGATAAATATATATCTACTTGTCTACTACTAATCTAGTCCTATGGATTGAACACCCCCCTGGCATGTAATAAGTGCACTCCCTTCCAGTTTAGTTTCATTTGAAAGTAATCTAGTTCAATGCACTGTAAGATTGCAACTCAGCCTGGAACAAAGGATGATGAAAAAAGTTTACTTTCAGAAAGATTTCTCTATAGGGTAGGTAGCTGATGTCATTTGTTGGCTCAAAGAGCAAAAGTGACTTCTGTGGATTAACTAAACAAAAGGTGGGAGAGTGAAGGAGAGATAAAGGAAAATGGGAAAGAGATAACTCTACTGAGCAGATATCTAGAAAAGCAGGTAGTGAAGGAGTCCCAAGGCAAACATACTCCCTGAGCATCCCCTCTGGTGCAGCAGGGTTCCCAGTAATACTTTGGCTATGGTAACTATGTAGTTTTTGTCAGGAGTCATTCAAATTCTCTGTTTTAGTTTTTTTTCTGCTTATAAAGGTATTAGCACTGATCACACCACATTTTTATCTGGGACAGTTGCATGCTGAGTGGGTGTTAAACTTTGTGCGTGCAGTTTATTGGGTAATGTAAATTAAATGTAAAGCCTAATGCAAAAGCTACAACCCACAGGTAGAATATAGGGGAAAGAAGGGGTGATTCTCATATGAATGCTGGTCGCTTCCCCTGAGAACTACCTGTAGGAGTAATATTGGGATTTATGAGTTAAAGGCCATAACAATAACAGCATGAGAGCCATGGCGAAAAATACTGCCCAGAAGCTCTGGAAAGCAGTGCCACAACAGCTTGGCTGAAAGCGTGGAGAAATGCAGGGGAAAGCCAAGCTGCAGAGCTGCAACCAGAAGGCCTTGAATAGTACAAAGGCACCAAAGGCACTGCGCCCACCGGCAGTGGGGATGGCGTGGAGAAACTGCACTCTTGATCCAAACTGCAACGTAGCAATGTGTGTCTGACATTTCTGCCTCTAGTCAACATCCTGACACTGTTATTTCCAAAAAATGTATTTCAAGAAAAAAATCATTTGACTCAAGGTATTGTAATTTTTTATTTAACTTGATATAATTAGCAGTATTTTTATTTTTCCCATTTACAAATGACTTGGTTTTTAAGGATGTCTTCCTACTCCTCTTAACTTTTTAATTTTCTAATGAATATTTTTGCTTTGTGTAATTTTGAAATCTTTTTTTTGATTTTTGATGATATATTATGTCCTATTTTTACTAATAATGTTGTTTATATATACTTTGTTTATTCACCAAATACTTTTAATTCCCTTTTAACTTACCTTCTGTATGTCTGCATTTTCCCTTTTAGAAGATGAAGATGCATTGTTGTCTCAGATTTCTCTCCATTACAAGAAAGTTGAACTGCAGTGCACACAATATAAGACAGCATATGGTATAGTAGTGAATTTTATTCAGAAATAAATACACAGAGGTACAATTAATATTCATCTTGCACTCGAACATCAGTGATAACTGGTTGCTTCTAGCTCTCCCACTTCACCTCCTGCCCCCCCCCCCAGCTCTGTGAATCACCTGCCTTGTGTTTAAGCAGCATGACACACAAGCTGTAAAGCATATTGTAGTCCTTCCTACCTAGATATGAGGCTAAATTAGATCACTCGGTTTCTGCTGACTCTTTTATAGTTTAATTTACCGTAAATCACACAAAGTATTTTCAGATCTGTGAGATATAGTTTCTAAACAGAAAATTACTTTATTTGTAATCACTGGGAATGACACACTGTGCACTCAGAAAAGCTCTTCACAGGGAATAATTATTTTAAATCTTAATTATTTTTCTGAAATTTTTGAAACAGCAACTAACTCATGAGGACTGAAATAAAAAAGGCCATTTCATGCTTGAAAGGCTCCAAAATGTGGTACTGTCTGTTCCTGTGCCCATAAAACAGTTTAGGATAATGCATATCTGACATCTGCATCTTTCTTGGTATCTCCCTTGAGTTTCCTGACAGTAGAGGACACAGTGTTTGGTACACTGCTCACCAGCTGGAATTAGTTACTGCCAATAAAGAGACACCAAGGAGGTATAGTGGTTTTCTTTAAATAAATTAATAGAATTATAAAATAGTTTGGGTTGGAAGGGACCATTAAAGGTCATCTAGTCCAACCCCCCTGCAATGGGATAATAACTCACTATGACTTCTTTTTTTTTTTTTTTAGTATGAGTTGGGAAAGAAAATACAAGTAATGGATTTTTCTCTATTATTTGGTGCATTCACTGTACCATGAATTCATTTCTGCTTTACTTATATTCTACTTCTATCAGAGTGGTAAGCAAGGAAAGCAAGACCCTGAATTTCCACTAAATAGTCCACACACTTACTAACAAAGCAGAAGAAATATATTAAACCTCCAAGGAAAGCAGTCTTCTTTTCTTTCTTCCTTTTCTTTTTCAATTAGACAATGCTGGTCTTCACACCTGTCAACTTTTGATGTTTATAGAGCAACTTTCTCCCACTTTACCTACTGACCCTATTCAATGTTTTTATGTTTGGCCTGGAGAGCTGTGTATCATAATTTATATATAAGTTGCTCAATTCTTTCTTAGTGATGGTTCTAATTATGCCAGGTGAGACAGTAAATGTGTAGGACACCAGAACTAAAACAGGTAAGTTAATAAATCCCATTATGTATGTATTTATTTATTTATTTATTTGAAAAAATTAAAGTATTCTAATGGCAAAATCTAATAAATATATTGGGTAAATATTTTTGCTTTTTTATTCTTTTGCTCACCGAATGATGCAGTGTGTGCCATATCTCAGTACTGTTTCTCGTTTTTTACTCCTGCATGTTGTCCACTGTTTCCAGTAGCAACTCAACAAACACCAAGCCAATTAAAATTGACAGAACGGAGAATATGATATTTATTCAAACCGAGATGTGTCTCTAAACATTAAGGATGGTTTGCAAATCTTTTTGCAAATGCGGTAACATGCAACTAACACAGTATAGTCTGCAAGAGAAATGTAGCATTAATAAAATAAGTAAATGAATATTCCGTGTGGTATTTCCTAAGAGTGAGCTTCAGAGAGTAATGGGGTCTGTATTATGTTATTCACAGACTTTTTAGACTGACTTTGGTGGAAAATCTCACAGGAGGGAGCTGTTAGGATTTTCAACATTTCTAGAATTAGACTGAAATTCTATGATGACAGATTTTCTTTCCTTTTGAATGTAATCAAAAAAGAAAAAAGTTGGGAATGGCAGGGAAGTATGTGTGTGTTGGGGGCACAATTTATGAGTCAATCTCTACAGTTTTCAGAAAGGCTTTGACTCGATTTGAATTTGAAGTGAAAGTCTGAGGTACTTCATTTTCTCAGATCATATTGCCTCTTTATGAAATTACTTTTAAAAAGTAAAGCGATACAATATATATAAAAAATGTACCTGAAATAATGTCAACAAGCTCAAGAATGGTGAACTGCAAAAGCTTCAGACCAAACTGCTAGCTCTTAAACCTTTGGGAGAAGTTGCAAAGGTTGTCAGGAAGAGGAACAAGACAGGCCATGAAATCTGAGAGATACCATGGGTTCCAAAAAGTACTTCTGCACTGACATTTGACTTCTGCTAAGCTTTTTGATCCATGCCTTTTGAAAGCTGTGGAATCTGAAAGCAGACAAGCAAAACTTCTTTATGTTAGCAGATGTAATTTCCAAGCAACAGGGGACAATGCTGTATCCAAATGAAAACCAGATAATTTTCATCTGTAACCTACAGACTCTGAGACATTTCCAGCTTCAGCAGGAATCTAGGGACACTATAAGCTTGTAAACATTTCCTGTACCTGCGCTGTGTACCTCTTCAATCATTATAAAAGGCTCTAATTGGGTAAATGGATACCTGAAGATGTTACCACAATTGAATTTCACCCTCAGAGGATGAACTTGAGCTGCGTCTAGAATGGAGAGCTGTAGTACTCAAAGTTAGTGAGCTTTACACCTCATTTATACTCTGAGAGTCCTGAAAATAAGTCTCTCATTACAGTTTCTCACTAGAAATCTTTTCAGGTTAAGTATGCTTCATAGGACACAGCATATTTTTCTTTTGCTTCTCCAGGCTCAGTAATTCATTCTTACTGAAAAAAAAAGTGTCTTTCTTCGTCTAGCTATTAAGACATAATAAGGCTGCTAGACATTCAATATCTGAGAGTTGATTGTGAATTGTCTGTCTCTGAACCTAGAGCATTTGAACATAATTCTCACTGTCACAACTCAAAGAGTTTTTTCCATTTTTACCTTCCCACTCAGAGAACCTGGTCAGAACTAAACTGCTGTAACTTTAAGATGACAGGCATTTTTATTCTTCTTTAAATGCGACTGAAAAAGATTACAAGTTTGAAGAGTGCTCTAAAAGGAGAAAAAGCACATTCTTAAAAGTATGCCAACACTCTTGCACTAAAATCTGTAAGGCACAGACACTCATTTTCTGGTTGAGCTCATGCATGAGTCATAGCAAAGTCCAAATCCTTTGCCTTTATACCATTTAAACAGTTTATAAATCCTCTGACAAACAGAATAAATTTCAGTCAGTGCTTTTACTTTTATTTACTAAGAAATCTCTTCTTTGGATTTTGCTTGTCTAATGGCTGTTTACATTATTTGATTCACACTTTTTTTCTATCAGAATTTTAAGAAGGTCCTGCTGTTTTCTTCTTGTAAGCACATAAATTACGACAACATTTAAAAAAATGTGATTATATATAAATATGATATTAGAATAATGTTTAAGGATGAACAGTAAAAGGCTCTACAAAGATAATTTTTCTTCCTTGCATTTACAATTGAAATTTACCAATTCTGTATATTATCTCACCTTTTCTTCCTCAGTTTGTCATACATAATTTTTGAGATTATTGTACAATTTTATTTTCACTAAGAGGAAATGACAATACCAGAAGATTGTGTTTTCAAAATGTACTCCTACAAAAAAAAAAAAAAGTGCTTTAAGTATACAGTAAGCTGCGCGACTAAAAGCTTGCTCTATTGGGACTTCCCTGGGATAAGTTCTCCCCGTGTTATACAGCTTTAGTATTAGACATATGTATCTTGATGTTTATCATTCTCCTATAATAAGAAATCCTAATTTTTAATCAGCTAAGACTCTGAAGGTTTCTATTAGAAAATAGACTTTCTTCCATAAAAGCACACTATGTCAGGGCTTCATACTGAATTAAAGTTTCTCTACTATTGCCTCCAAAAGGGGCCTTTAGCATAGTAACATTCCTACAGAAAGCAGTTGTGTCAAAAGACTTCCCATAAATAAGATAGAGAATTACAGAAGCTTGGCGTCGACAAACTTTGCCACAAAAATAATGTTTCAGAATATTAATGTCTGGTCTATTCTCAAAAGTTTAGTGGAGTGACAATCTACTTCCACCTTCCTGCGTTTGATATGTGACTGGTCAGCTATTTCATTATTTTTATTGTTGATGGCCTTGCTAATTTGAGGGAGAAGGTGTAGTTTCTAGCCAAAAGACAAAATGCCAAAAGGTTAAGGCAGTCAAGTACATTTCTATATTTCATGGTAGAGAAAATTACTTACCTGTAATTGTTGCTCAGTGAAGAAGTCAAACATTCAAGCATCCGTTTCTTGACGGTTTTCCTTGACAGTGACCTGGTGTCTCAGTGCCAGATAAAACAAAATGCTGGGCAGAGTTTCTAATCGCTTTTGTCTCTCTGCTTAACCCAAGTGGCCTTTTAAAGTACAGCCTATGAAAGGAGTCTTGAGGATTTGAGAGAACAGTTAGGAATAATCCAGTGCTTAAGAAGAGAGGAATGTATGATTAGTGTGCAGTTTTGTCATTTTTTCGTTCATCTTCACAACATTTAGGGCTCAGTTTTTCCTGGCAATATGCTGATAAACACCTGGCCCTGAGTGCCCAGAAGCATTCTCTTTTTTTCTGCCATATGCAGTTCCTTGTGTGCCCATCTCGTGGTCTGGAGTATGAGAACCAAAAGTCAGTTCACTGCAATTCAGCTAGGTTTGGGGGATCTCTAGGTAGTCCTGAAGACAGACCTCTGTGTTTAATGTCTCCTCACAGTCTCTTGGTTTATTCGTGAATCCCTTCTGTCATCCAAGAACGGTCAGTTTAGAAATCAGGTGAGATATGCAGTCCTTGGTAACCTGCAAGTCTTGTACCTCGTAAATCTTGCAAATGAAAGGCAGATTTGTGAGGGGAGTAAAAAATACTACATAATCTAAAGCAGATTTCATTCTTTGGTGCACAGTTAACATCACATTTAATGCAAAATCATCCGTGTAGTGTGAGCATTGGGAGAGAAATTAGAGAAAGTTCTGAGTAGTTTGTGTCTTCAAGTAAGTTACAAAGTCTGACACATCTGCTGGCAGGATCAAGCTATGAATGGGATTTTCACCACAGTCTAGAAAAGCGTAGACAGCATTTATTTTATCATGTAATTTTTATGACCCTTTAACAATCTGTGAACTACCTAAGCCCTACTCTGAGAGCAAAATTATTGCATATCTTCTGTTCTGACTCACTGGACTTGTTTATTGGAACGGGATTAGGAACTGCTAGTGTTTGATTTCAGAGCAGGTTGTATAAAAAGGCTCCTAGCACTGGCTGTAAACCTTGCTTGTGGGCTGTCCTTTAATCTCTATCCTGTATGAAGCAATCCAGCCTGTGGTCTGTAGTGACTTACTGTGGAAATGGATAAAGATTTGGGTGCACATACTACAGCTCTTCAAATCTCTGACGTTTCTAGGATTTAGCATTTGACATGACAAGAGTTTTTCTCGCAGGTGGTGAAATGTGTAAGACTGAATAAATTTTCAGTCTCATGCAATAAACACTGTAAAATGTTAAATTCAGTTTAATTTAGTAAAAAATTCTTCAGAATATAAGTGTGAACACATTCAGCTGCAGGAGAACTGCCTCTTTCAGGGTGACAGGCACTGCTCTTTAAAGGTAGGCAGGTAGTTGCACTATGGGATATCACAGAATCACAGAATGGTCGGGATTGGAAGGTACCTCTGCAGATCATCTAGTCCAATCCCCCTGCTGAAGCAGGGTCACCTACAGCAGCCTGCACAGGACCTCGTCCAGGTGGGTTTCAAGTATCTCCAGAGAAGAGACTCCACAACCTCCCTGGGCAGCCTGTTCCAGGGCTCCATCACCCTCAGAGGGAAGAAGTTCTTCATCATGTTCAGATGGAACTTCCTGTGCTTCAGTTTGTGCCCATTGCCCCTTGTGCTGTCGCTGGGCACCACTGAAAAGTCTCTGGCCTCATCCTCCTGACACTCACTCTTCAGATATTTATAAGCATTTACAGGATCCCCCCTCAGCCTTCTCTTCTTCCGGCTGAACAAGCCCAGCTCCCTCAGCCTTTCCTCACAGGAGACACACTCCAGGCCCCTCATCATCCTCGTAGCCTTCCGCTGGACTCTCTCCAGTGGTTCCTCATCTTTCTTGAAGTGGGGAGCCCGGAACTCGACAGAGTACTCCAGATGTGGGCTTAGTAGAGCAGAGTAGAGGGGGAGGGAAACCTCCCTCGACCTTCTGGCCAGCCTCCTCTGAATGCACCCCAGGATACCATTGGCCTTCTTGGCAGCCAGGGCACACTGCTGGCTCACTGTCAACTTGTCATCCACCAGCACACCCGGGTCCCTCTCTGCAGAGCTGCTGTCCAGCAGGTCAGCCCCAAGCCTGTACTGCTGCATGTGGTTGTTCTTCCCCAGGTGCAGGACCCTGCACTTGCCCTTGTTGAAATTTTTCAGGTTCATCTCTGCCCATCTCTCCAGCCTGTCCAGGTCACGCTGAATGGCAGCACAGCCTTCCGGTGTATCCACCACTCCTCCCAGTTTTGTGTCATCAAACTTGCTGGACAGCTGCTGTGAGGACCAGATTTACTAGTGACAGATCAATCACTATTGTGAATCATATCAGAAAAATCTAATATCTAGAATTACAGATGACTTAAACATTAAAAAACCATGTTTTCTGTGTTCATTTCATGCCACGCACATAAAATAAGTAGAAAGTTACAGGCCATTCTTCTTTGTGTTTAAAACCAAAACTGTTGTTTATACTATTTATATTGTTTATCTTAAAATTTTCTAGCAGAAACAGCCAGGCATAATGTCCAATACCTATACAGGAAGCTCCAAGCAAATACCCTGTGTACATGGTGCTTACATTCTACTTTAGATATTAATTTTCTAATCATTTCTTAATCTCAGTGATTATTACAGGAGAGTGTAATTATTATTGGCAGCACAGATCGCTTTTTAAAAAATTACATCCCTACTTATTATCATATTATCATAGTTACATTGTTATTACAGAATAACCTTTACCTAATTAGTAACCAAAAGCAATTACGGCAAATGATTTGAATAGTCTAATTTAGTGAAAATATCTTACTTCTCTTTATGAACAACAAAATGTCATCATAATCAGGTAATAGAATAACTTGTACATATCAATGTACATTTATTGTGGTTCATACAAATTCCTTAGGCCAGAATTTTCCTTCCTATGCCCCTGGAAAACTAAATGACCAGTGTAAGATTAAACTGAAGAGAAAATGTAATTCTCTTGACTGGCTACTAAACCCGCACTGTGTGATAAGCTTTAATACTGGTTACAGCAATGCACAATATGGATTATGTGCTTAGTAAGAGCTTACTATATAACTTTGGCTGAATTTTTCTTGAAGAAAGGCTGCAGACTGAAAATAGTCTCTGTAGTTCTGGAGATACACGAAGTTTGGAGGTGTTTAACCTCTGGACTTTTTATATGGGATTTGTCTCTAATTGTTGCACACTGCTATTTAACATGTGAAGAAAATCTCAATTTCAGCTCTGTTTTGGTGAGAGTAATTTCAACAATACATATAAATTTTGCCTATAGAAAAGGAAAATAACTTATTTTATTCTATATTGTATTATTCCAGTTTATCCAATTGTGGAGAAATCTAAGAATAGAACAGGATATAGTCAGTCAGCTGTAGTACCAGGATTAGATCAATATACAATAGCTATAAATATGCAAAAAGAGGTTGTTCTAAAAATTCTAAATGTTTAGCAGGAAGTAGATAAGAAAAGCCAGACTTTACTGTGAGATTAGGGGAAAAAATTAAAGAAAGCTAGGAAACCAGTTACTAAAATTACTTTATGTAAATAAAGGTTGAAAAAGCAATGATGGGTTCCATACTTCCACTTACATGTGTTCATGCTTGCTTTACAATGCTCAATCCCAGGGAGCAAGAGGGAATGGATTCAGGAGAAAAATAGTAACAATCACAGCAAAACCACAGAGTTTTCTGTATCCCAGCAAAGCAACAGACACGAAGGCTAAGGTCCACCTGGAATTGAATCCTGCAAGGAACATCAAAGACGACAAGAAGCACTTCTTCAAGTACACCAGCAGCAAATGGAAGACTAGGGAAAATGTGGGCCCACTGCTGAATGAGATGGGTGCCCTGGCGATGGAGAGTACAGAGAAGGCAGAGTTACTGAATGCTGCCTTTGCTCCAGTCTTCACTGCTAAGGCTGACCCTCATGCACCCCAGTCCCTGGAGGTAGGAAAGAAAGCCTGAAGAAAGGAAGACCTTCCCTTGGTCTAGGAGGATCAGATTAGAGATCATTTTAGCAAACTGGACATCCACAAATCCAATGGTCCCAATGGGATGCACCCACAAGTGCTGAGGAAGCTGGCAGATGCTAAGCCACTGTCCACCACATTTGAAAAGTCCTGGAGAACAGGAGAAGTGCCCGAGGACTGCAGGAAAACCAAAGTCATTCCAGTCTTCACAAAGGGCAAGAAGGAAGACCCATGGACCTACGAGCCAATCAGCCTCACCTCCATCCCTGGAAAGGTGATGGTGCAGCTCATTCTGGAAGTCATCTCCAAGCAAGTGGAGGAAAATAATCACAGAATAACAGATCAGAGAATGTTTGGGTTTAGAAGGGACCTCTGTGGGTCATCTAGTCCAATCCCCTGCTGAAGCAGGGTCACCTACAGCAGGCTGCACAGGACCTTCTCCAGGCGGGTCTTGAATATCTCCAGAGAAGGAGACTCCACAACCTCCCTGGGCAGCCTGTTCCAGGGCTCCGTCACCCTCAGAAGGAAGAAGTTCCTCCTCATGTTCAGATGGAACTTCCTGTGCCTCAGTTTGTGCCCGTTGCCCCTTGTGCTGTTGCTGGGCACCACTGAAAAGAGTTTGGCCCCATCCTCCTGACACCCACCCTTCAGATATTTATAAGCATTTATAAGGTCCCCCTTGCAGCCTTCTCTTCTTCAGGCTGAACAAGCCCAGCTCCCTCAGCCTCCCCTCATAGGAGAGATGCTCCAGTCCCCTCACCATCCTCATAGCCCTCCGCTGGACTCTCTCCAGTAGCTCCTCATTTTTCTTGAACTTGGAAGTCCAGAACTCGACAGAGTACTCCAGATGTGGGCTTAGTAGAGCAGAGTAGAGGGGGAGGGAAACCTCCCTTGACCTGCTAGCCAGCCTCCTCTGAATGCACTCCAGGATACCATTTGCCTTCTTGACAGTGCAGGCCAAGTTAACCTGTCATCCACCACCACACCCAGGTCCCTCTCTGCAGAGCTGCTCTCCGTCAGGTCCGCTCGGAGCCCCTCTACTCTGCTCTATTACGTCGCATCTGGAGTACTGTGTCCAGTTCTGGGCTTCCCAGTTCAAGAAAGATGAGGAACTACTGGAGAGAGTCCAGAGGAGAGATACAAGGATGATTAGGGGACTGGAGTATCTCTCCTGTGAGGAAAGGCTGAGGGAGCTGGGCTTGTTTAGCCGGAAGAAGAGAAGGCTGAGGGGGGATCCTGTAAATGCTTATAAATATCTTAAGGGTGGGTGTCAGGAGGATGAGGCGAGAGACTTTTTAGTGGTGCCCAGCTACAGCACAAGGGGCAATGGGCACAAACTGAAGCATAGGAATTTCCGTCTGAACATGATGAAGAACTTCTTCCCTCTGAAAGTGATGGAGCCCTGGAACAGGCTGCACAGGGAGGCTGTGGCGTCTCCTTCTCTGGAGATACTTGAAACCCACCTGGACGAGGTCCTGTGCAAACTGCTGTGGGTGACCCTGCTTCAGCAGGGGGATTGGACTAGATGATCTGCAGAGGTACCTTCCAACCCCAACCCGTCTGTAATTCTGTGATTTTGTGATTTAGGAGAGAAAACATTTTCCATTGTGCAAAAGAAATAAACCTGACATTTAAGCAGAGCTTATCTCAGAAGTGGGGAACTTTCTAAAGTACATGTGCAACTGTTGTGCAGTTTATGAAAGAAGTAGAGAAATGTCGCAGGTTATTTTATGTGAGCTAGAAGCTCTAAACCACTAGTAACCAGAATAAAGATTGCTGTCAATTGTATTTTGAGGCTGTGATCCTATGGTTCTGAATCTCTTCTGAGTACTCAGCAAGTCAGAAAAATGAAAGCTACGATGACTGAACTGTGCATACAAAACAGACAGTTCCCCACAATAACCGTTCTGCTGCATGCAAGCAGATCACCTTGGCATCACTTGCATGATTTTTCATGGTGTGGTCAGGACAGATGAGACGTGTTTCTTGTGCTTGCAGAGACTTCAAGTGTGCAATTCAGGAATTTTAACCTGTTTTTCCAGAAATTTGTAAACACAAAGTAGGTGGTGGTTGGCAGATCTCCCCCCAAAGTCACTGAGATTGTCAGTTTTTCCTGAAGAAGGGGGGATCACTTACATTTTAGCTTTTGTGAGGGGAGGTATGTCACAAAAGCAACATTTCTAATCTGTAATAATTGCTGTGAAATATTTGAAGTCTTCTGTTGCAGATGTCTAATTGACAGGCAGTCTGAATATAGAATGACTGACATTCTTTAAGGTAAACACGCAGACTTACTATGCAAAAGGAAGAACTGCTTCCACGTAATGATACAGTATCCAGCATTAATGCTGTGTTTCATGTTATCATCTACAGCCTTACAAGTAATTTGACTGAAAACAAAGACTTTACCTAAGAACATGTATGACATCCTTTTAGGTAGAGCTAACTTTGTTTTCTGAAAGAAGGCTTCTTATTTTTTTTTTTTGCCATAACTAATATCAACAAAGATATGGAATAAATGAAGTGCACAGGGCAATCTGATCAGGTAGAAACAAGAAAGGAGACCGCAGTTTCGAAAGATATTTCATCCAACTTTTTGTCATGGAAAATGATTCTTAAAATTGTTACATGGTTTGCCACAGAAAAACTAAGTTTTTGCTTCTGTGTGTTTACCTTTAGCTTTCATTACATTGTTAGTTCCCTATTTCAGTACAAGACATCCTCCCCTCCTACCCTTAATTCAGCATACCACAAGTCTATGTATGTATGTCTACAATTTGTTTTATTTCATAGAATCCTAGAATGCTTTGGGTCGGAAGGGGCCTTTAGAGGTCACCTAGCCCTGCCCCCCTGCAGTGAGCAGGGACATCTTCTACTAGACCAGGTTGCTCAGAGCCCCATCCAAATTGACCTTGAATGTTTCCAGGGATGGGACAGCCTCTACTACCTCTCTCGGCAACCTGTTCCAGTGTTTCACCAGCCTCATGACGAAAAAATTTCTTCCTTATACCTAGTCTAAATCCACCCTCCCTTTGTTTAAAGCCATTTCTCCTTGCCCTGTTACAACAGGCCTTGCTAAAAATATTTTCCCTGTCTTTCCTATAGGCCCCCTTCAGGTACTGCAAAGCTGCTACAAGGTCTCCCCACAGCCTCCTCTTCTCCAGGCTGAACAGCCTCCATTCTTTCAGCCTTTCCTCATAGGACAGGTGTTTAAGCCCTCAGATCTTCTTTGTGGCCCTCCTTGGGACCCATTCCAAGAGGTCAACGTCTTTCCTGTGCTGAAGGCTCCAGACCTGGATGTAGGACTCCAGGGGAGGTCTCACCAGAGTGGAGTAGAGGAGCAGAATCACCTCCCTTGATTTGCCGGCCACGCTGCTTTTGATGCAGGCCAGGATACGGTTGGTCTTCTGGGCTGTGAGCACACACTGGTAGCTCATGTCAAGCTTTTCATCCACCAGTACCCCCAAGTACTTCTTGGCAGGGCTGCTCTCAATCCCCTCATCCCCCAGCCCGTACTGATAGCAGGGGTTGCCCCGACCCAGATCCAGAACTTCGCACTTGGCCTTGTTGGACTTCATGAGGTTCACACAGGCTCACTATTCAAGCTTGTCCAGGTTCCTCTGGATGGCATCCCATCCTTCTGGTGTGTGAACGGCACCACTCAGCTAGGTGTCATCTGCAAAATTGCTGAGGGTGCACTCAATCTCACTAAGTCATTGATGAATATATTAGAGAGCACTGGTCCCAGTACAGACCCCTGAGGGACACCACTTGTCACCGGTGTCCATTTGGACATCGAGCCGTTGACCACTACCATCTGGCTGCGACCTTCCAACCAGTTCCTTTATCACCAAACAGTCCACCCATCAAATCCATATTTCTCCAATTTAGAGAGAAGGAAGTTGTGACGGACTGTGTTGCAGGCTTTACAGAAGTCCAGATAGACCACATTGGTAGCTCTTCCCTTGTCCACTGAAGTAGTCACGCCATCGTAGAAAGCCACTAGGTTGGTGAGGCAGGACTTGCCCTTGGTGAAGCCATGCTGGTTGTCTTGAATCACCCCCCTGTCCTCCATGTGCCTTAACATAGTTTGTAGGAGGATCTGTTTCATGACCTTCCCAGGCACAGAGATGAGGCTGACAGGTTGGTAGTTGTAATGTTGATAGTAATCTTGAGAATATTTGTGTCAAAAAGTACGCTTCAGTAAAATATGCCTAGTTTACTTTTGAAGGAGAGCATCATTCAGAGCTGGATTGCAAAGTTCATTTTGATCCTTAAGCATGTTTTGGTTTACACCAGTTAAAGCAAATAGACATTTTTTCCTCCAAAGGTGCAAAAAGGCTATGCTACTTGTTCCAAGATTATCAGAAACACCTTTGAAATGATCAGCTCTATTTATCATAGTACCAAGGGCCTTTCAGAACAGCTGAATTATGAGATTTCATACTAAGGTGCCGATCTGTTCTTGAAGGCATGGACCTAGTATCTGTCAAATATCTCTACATGTTTTTCCAGTACACTTCGCTTGAACATCACATACACAAGGAAGATCCTGAACATTAAATTAGCTCTGCAGACATTATAAGAAGAGAAAATATTTGACCGTTAAGTGTGAAAATAAGTCTTTTAGCCTTAATATGGTCATCTCCCAGCTGCACCTAAGGCAAATATGTATAATGTCTATTAGTCTTTTTCTGATTATATCTATCATAGAATCCTATTTGTGCTTGTGACTGCTGTGTGTTTCTTCAGATTGTTCACTGGTTTCTCCTTAAAGACACGTAGTCTTCCTTCCAGTGTTTTCAGCCACTAAGAAGTTATCAGTGTATATCAGCAGACAAAATTAACCATTTCCATATAATTTTCCTTGTCATTGTTGATACATAATTTTATCACTGTACTGGTCCATTTTATTCACTCTTTGCAATCTTAGAGACTACATCATTCAACATCAAAAATAACTCCTCATGAACAGCCTCTTTTCCAACTTTCTTTATTCACTTCTTCTTTCAAGCCACTGTTAAAATATGTTTACCAGTCCTGATTCTCCAAGTCACTCTACTACTAAATTATTTTCATTTTGACAGCTATGCATTAGAAACCTGTAGGAACTCTTCTTGAAGCTGGATACTCTTCACTCTGAGAGAAAACAGCATATTTTTTTCTTAGTTATATTTCTATTTTTTTAATAACTAGTCTTTATTTTCACTCATAAGAGTTTGCAGCATTAATCAGCCAGTGATTTTTCAGACTCTCGTTTCGGTAATGAACTTCTATTAAAAGCTTTAAAAATTTCTGAATTTGAATGGCTACTGAGTTTACTTTAGACATTGTATTCTTACACCTTTAATTACTTAGACAGGCTAAATACTAAAGCCAAAACTGAGATTAGTAATTTGTTTCATGTGGGCTAGACATCCACACAATAGTCTTATCTTACCTAGTGGCAATAAAGCTGTGTTTTTTAAACATGAATAATTGCCTGGTTACTAGCCAGGAAAGTCCTTTTTATATCTAAACAAATGTTGCACATAAGGAAACTGGAACAATAGCTGAATACTGATAATGGCTGCTCCTGAATTTTCCCACAATCCCTGTATATAAAAGCGTAGTTCTTCTAGACTTACTAAAGCTACAGCAACACTAGTGTAACTTCTAAACCACTGTTTCCTTCCTTCACATAATTTAAAAACATTGTTCTAGGTGAATAAATATTACCTGATTAAAATAATAGCTCTACCTTAAAATGTATGTATTTTGTATTTCCTGTATATTTTGTATAAAATGCCACTTCCTCAATGCTTTAAGAGATATTACATTAATATTGCATTAAAGCATATGACAGTTTAAGGAAACACTTTATTTGTAGTTTATCTGTCACTTAGAGCTAGTTCTGGTGCCTAATGGAAAATCAGTGGAAATTTATTGATATTCTTACCCTGACATTCCAAAGCTGTATGCAGCTGAAAAGAATTTGTAGTCATGGATTTTCCTGTATCTTATTCTTGACTTTTTCACAATTAATGAACAAGCAATGTACATTAGATCAGTAATGAATATCCTTTTCATGATGCACGATTCATTCTTGCAGAGTAATACTTAATGTAAATTACAAGCACACACACTAATGACAGCCAAGGCCTAAAAATGAGAGATTAATTGTATCTGAAGGAGAAAGCAAAGGTAAACAGAACATTTTGGGCACTATCATTTGCTTATGTTACTGAATTTTTAGTCCTAATTACATCTTTACAATTGGAAGGGTAATCTGTTGGGTGAGGTGGGTACTGGACACGACAAGGATATTGTATTGTATACTTGCTGTAACATACAGTAATAAAATTCAAGGCATTAGTATATGTTAATTCCTTAGGAATACTCAAAAGCTTTTCTGTAGGCCTTAATTTC
Source organism: Opisthocomus hoazin (assembly GCF_030867145.1). Classification (NCBI taxonomy): domain Eukaryota; kingdom Metazoa; phylum Chordata; class Aves; order Opisthocomiformes; family Opisthocomidae; genus Opisthocomus; species Opisthocomus hoazin. The sequence goes on along the minus strand of NC_134416.1, from coordinate 31,610,492 downwards.
TTTCAGAGAAGAAAGTTTTGGTGCCTGGATTGTGTTTCATCCCAGAGTCTTCTTGTCTTCCTCTGTATCAATTTCATTGAAGAACTGACACCACAAGGTAGATTTTTTTTAAATTCTGCTCAGGTTCTCTGACCAGAACTCATTCGTCCTTTTCCCCAAACTCTCTAATCTGCCTTATTCCTGGAAATAATCTCATTTGTTCAGAGAACTGGTATTTGACTACTCTTATTTGCTAATGTCCTTACTGTTTCCTGAAATGAAAATGCCCTATATTAGGGAACTGAGGATTCTTAATTCCAGACCTCATAAGTATCATAGGACATACATAATTCTTTTACAGGAGGTGAGCTACTCACTCACTCCCCCACCCAGTTGAATGGGGGAGAGAATTGAAAAGCTAAGTGAGAAAACGCATGGGTTGAGATAAAGACAGCTTAATATTAAAAAAAAAAAAAAGCAAAAAGCAAAACCTAAAACAATAAAGAGGAAAAGAAACAAACCCAAGAAAATGAAGTGATGCAAAAAACCCCCAGTTGCTCACCACCAACTAACCGATGCCCAGCCAGTCCCTGAGCAATGGCAGCCCCAGCCAGCTTGCCTTCTCCCTGCATTTTTATTGCTGACTGTGACATCCTATGATATGGAATACCCGTTTGGTCAGTTGGGGTCAGCTGTCCCAGCTGTGCCCCCTCCCAGCTTCTTGTGCACCCCCAGCCTACTCACTGATGGGGTGGTGTGTGAAGCAGAAAAGACCTTGACACTGTACGAGCACTGCTCAGCAGTACCTAAAACATCCCTGTGCTATCAACGTTGCTTTGGTCACAAATCCAAAGCATAGTCCAATACAAATTATTGTGAAGAAATTTAACTCTATCCCAGCCAAAACCAGTACAAATGGAGAAAAAAACATGCAATAGATGAACTGCCAAATTCTAGCCTAATTTCTATTACTTTGTAAATGAGAACAACTATTGTAGTAATAATACAGAGTAATAACACGTCTTTCATGTTGTTTGGCTCATTTATTCAATTATATTATTATTTCCTTTATTTCCTTTTATTTCCTCTAATTTTCATAAAGAAACATTGAAAAGTACTATGATGAAGGGGTGATTATGCAACCACTATGAAGGAATATGGACAGAGGAATTAGAAAATATGGAATATGAAGATCTATTTCAAATGTTATAGGTTCTGATTTATGCGGGAAAATACTTTTTTAACTGACTACTTTTTTTTCAGCCTCTTGAAGACTTTTTAATGTTTCTTTGACTACATCAGAAATAGAGACAGAAATCCAATATCTATGCCACAGACCAAGGAATTAAGAAGTTTCCAGATTTGTCTATGTAATTTCACAGTATGAGTAACAGTTTCAGACATAAATAGAGAGATACTTTAAATCGCAAAGAACTGATACAGATGCAGATGCAAGTTTAGTTTCAAAATAACTTTCAATGAGAAAATTATGACAAAAAGAATTACTTTTATGTTCTAAATTAAAGAGCACTTTAAGATCCATATTATTAAATGTTCTTTTTAGCTACAATTTCCCTTTAGCTACCAGATAATGTACTTTTTTTTTTAAGGAAGAAAAGAACAAAGAGCCATTATAAAATAAAAGAAGCAGAGACAGGAGGGAAATTTCTATTTAAAGGGCAGAGGAAACATTGGTCAATAAGTATCAGCACATGCAGAACCACAAACTTTATGTTCCAATTCTGTAACAGAGGCCTAGTAACTCAATGTTGTTGAGGTAGTCCATTGCTTTGTTGTTGCTGCTGGCAATTGAATAATAATGAAAACAAATGGGTTTCTTTTTCTGTAAAGACACTTGATAACCTCTCTCATACTAGACATTTAAACATTCGCTTTTAATTCTGTAACTCAAATTCTTCTCTCAGGTAAATGGCTGAGTTCCTGCTCAGGAATATTAAAAACACCTGAAAGAACTCTTCAGTTTAAATGTCTCAAACTATTTTACTTCCTGGGACATTAAATATTTGTGGCTGGAAAAGCCAACAGTGAATGAAGTGACTTCATAGTTAATGCTGCAAGAATGGCCCATGGTTTAAACATTAAATTTGATGGAACAATTCTGAGATACTTCAATTACTACGTGAAATAAGTAAGCTGTGTGTATTGTATAACGTTCAGGGGTTTAACAGTAAATCTTACAAAAGACATAAACAAACATACATTTGTGACAAGATATCTTAAGATTGTGTATGACCACAAACTTGCAAGATAAAGCTCACAGAAATAGTAGCTGCATTGCAATTGTTAGCTTAGGACAAAGCATAGTGTGGATAAATGGAAAAAGCTAGTTAAAACAGCGTAAACCACTAGGGCTGAAGTAAGGCATCTCAGCATGGATGCCATCAAGAACTACCAGGAAAAAGGAAGCACAGGAAGCAGTATAGCTGTCACTCAGACTTTATCACCAGGTTGTAAAATAAAAATATGCTAATTTTGTAGGTGCTGAAACAGCCATATTTTGTTTCTTCTGTGTATGATGTTATCTGTTAAAGCTACACTTCTGTAAAAAAGTGTATTGTTCTATTTCTAAACACAGAACTGTAGATGCTGTCAAAGGAAGACTTCACAATCTTTAAAAGGAGAAATTGGATGATCATAGATAAGTATTCTGGAAAGGAATGCCTTTGTGGTGTAGTTTCGACATAAAATTTAAGTTCTCATTCTGTTAGACTGAATAAAAGAAAATTGCAAGAGTCCTTATTGTCCTTCTTCAGGAAATATCCTCTCAAAGAATGTGTTAATTCAGAAGATCAGTCAAAGACTAACAATTGCAAATACTGCCAAGTTTTCTGAATTCTGACAAGTGAAGTTGGGTAACTCACTGTTGGACCTTAGCTTGATAGTTTTCTTTTGCTGTTCTAGCTTGTGACTTTGTTTCCATTCATAATTAGGTTATAAAAAGAATTTTTATTTTTCCCCTATAAATTTCCTCATAGTTTCAATGAAATTTGGAGGAGCTAACTTTGCTTATTCCATAAGATAATAATGTACTATTAAATCACTGCAGATTAGATACTTTTAGGTGGTGTGATTATGTTTACAAATAATTTATTTTCTCTAAAAATCAGCAGAAAGTTTTCTATACATTCTTCACCACACCTACGATATCAGAGAAAGGCTTTTTTGCTTTGTACATGGAGGACCATCATTTTGATGATGTATGACTTTAAGTGCCACTGCCTTTATGATGAATAACACTAGGCAACATTGCTCAAGTGATGGATAATACAAAGAATCATTGTTCTGATGATGTATTCTAGTATATTCTATACATAATACTAGCAAGTGTCTTGGAGTTACCTATCATCCCAGCAATAATCACCAACACTATATATCCTATTGGTAGCCTTGTTCTGCCAGTATGTAATAAGAAATGGAATCTCTTTACAGATGTGGCATGGATGACATTTATTGCATAAAAAAGGATGAAATGAGAAAAGCTAATCCATGTTTCTTGTTTTTGCTCTGTTATTCAAAGTAAGTCTCTTGAGACAATAGATCTGCAAAAATTAGATGCCATTGGTTAACAACTCTGCTGCCTGTGTCTCCAAAATTAAGCACTGTCTGGAATATGCAAATAAATCATGCTTTCTGTAGACAAAATGATGCTTCTGACTCCACTTGTCTAATTCCAGAATATATTTCACTGTGTCAGCACATAGAATACAGCAGGTTTTCTGTTGTCGTTCATGGCTGCATTAGCACATGAATTGAATTGTAGACCGAGGGGTTACGGACATAGAGCTATGTGGAAGTGATGACATGATGGACTTACAGCTTCAGCCATAGGACCTCATTAGATTATGAAGACGCATTTAGTCTTTATATGAGATATTTCTATGGATGTTTGCAATAATGTGTTTAAAGTTATTATACAAATCAAAATGTGAATCTTGGGATAGAGTTGCTTATGTTACAGCAATGCTATGTAATTAATAGGCAGACTGAACGAAGATGTGACCCGGCAAGAACTACATTTGCATAATGATATGGTGACAATGAAAAGGACAGATGTAAAGTCATAGCTCATGACTCCAGTGATAGTCATGAAAATTGTCTTCTTGATGCAGTATTCACATTTGAGAAAGAATGAGGAACTTAGTTGATAATTACCCTATAAATCTTGGTCACTGGGATGTCCATGTTGTGTTAGATGGGATGCTTTATCGAATTTTGTAGTAGCTAATTCAGAACTGGTTTATGGTGTAACATGGTGGCAAAAACTGCTGATCATGAAGAAGTGTGACAGAAAAAAGCTGGTTTTAATGACTCCTGTTACATTATGCCTTGCAGATTAAGATTTTACGCCCAAATGCAAGCAACTCCAGTTCTTAAATGAGATTAAACAATATTTTCAGTCTAATCTGGTGCTATGACCTCAAAATAATGAGTAAATTGATTTAATACTAAGTAAAGTAGGATTGTTCAAATAATACATGCCAAGTGTTGTTTTTAATCTCCAAAAATTAGCTTTCGGAGGACAGATTTCAAGAAACCAACACATTTTTTTCTCTTCTACATAATGGCATACGCTGTAAAAAGGTGTCCTGGGTTCAGCCAGCACAAGGTTGATTTTCACCAGGAGCCAGGAGGGGACACAGCCGGGCAGACTGACCCAACCTGGCCAAACAGAGTAGGGTATTCCATACCATGTGCTGTTATGCTGGGTTCTGGCAGGGAAGCTGGCTGGAGGGAAGGCGTTCATGGCTCTGGAGCATGCAGGGCACCGCATAGTGAGAGTTGCTCTGTGACTTTTGCTGTTTGTTTTGTGTATTCTCCTTATCTGTATCGTTGTTGTTACTGTTCCCTTTGCTTGCTGTTCTGTTAAATTGCCCTTACCCTGACCCACAAGATTTGCCTTTTTCTTTCCATTCTTCTCCCTACCCCAGTGGGGGGAGGGGCGATAGGGCAACTGCATGGCCTTTTTGTTGCCAGCTGTGGCCAAACTACAACAAAGGGTTTCAACGCTCATTTGCTTCCAGATACCTTTGAGACAAATTCATCCGATATTTCCAATTCAGGGGGTTATTTCTGTGAGCACTAGATCAAAGACAGGTCTTCCATTGACTTCACTAGATAAGATGACAAGGTCCCAAAAGACTTCTGCAAGTACAGTGCTGTAGAAAGACCAAGAAAGATCTATGGTGAAGCAGTCAGTAATTTACGGCCGATGGAGTTGATTGTGCAGCATAGTTTTGGACCATAGATTTATAGTTTCATATGTCATCTTATGTAATTCTGGATATAAAATCTAGAAACCCACCCAGAAATCCTCAGGTAATTTCAGTCAGGTGATTTCAGTGTCAGAAATTATGAGAAAATAATGGAAATTTCCAGAAAATTAAATTAATCCAGAGGCTGATAGGATTGGCTTGCGTAGAAAAGTGAGGATTTTTTCTGTCTGAGAAAAGATTAATGAATAGGAAGAACTAGAAACTTTTTGAAGAACTATAATGATAAAGAGGAAAAAGAAGTGTGACATGTCTTCTAAACTACAGCAATGAGTGGAACTGGGGTAAAGCTTCTTAAGACTGACAGCCAGATACTAAAATGCTACTGGCACTAACCCATGCCATAACTATAACTATGATTTACACAACCAGAGAGGCACAGGTAATTTAAGAAAAACAAACAATGCAGGCTGTTTTCTGTTCACAAATCATCTTTTCTATCATCACAACCGCTGATCAATGCTGTTCAATAATCTTGGTTGTTTAACAAAATGAAGTGTAGGGCATACGGCACCACTTTCCTTAGTGAGAGCTTCTTGTTTCTTCTTTTGTATTCTAGGACTTGGTGCAGTGAAACAACAGAAATTTTCTGAGGGAGAAATAGCTTCTAGAGCATGTTAATGCAGTAAAGAAGATAGAGATGGGGACAAGTACTCTATATATATTGTCAGACATAACGGTCAGCATATCAGGCCATGAGACTGCAAAATGCTTTCTGTTGCTGGGACAAGTTGTAGCTCTCGAAACTGCCAGTGGGCAACATAGTTTATCTATAGAATCTTTTAAAGATCATCTAAAGGATGATCTAAAATACTTCCTTTCATGCCATCTTGTAAAGACACAGATCACAAAGATTTCAGAAGGTTGTTCTGACTTGAATCGTAGATTGTAGCACAGTTTCAAATCTCACTGATATGAAACAATGTCACCAAAAGGATTCTGAAATCCTGGAATACTTGCTACTTGGTCTGAGTCTCATAACATCATAAACATTTGAAATTACGTCTGCTCAACATGCATATGCCCAAGTAACCCAAGGCTGGGTACTCTGGTTTTGTGACATGATGTGGAATAAAATCTTAGTAGAAACTGCATCAAATTGGTTGAAAGTACTTTTTAAAGTGTTCTTAAATTTGTACTGCATCCAAATTACTTATAAGTGCATTTCATACCATTTACAAGCTAAAATACATTACTCCAAAGAAGCTTTTCTTAAAAGAAAAAAAGAAAAAGAAAACAAGTGTATTTATCTTGTTAAGTGTTTGGCTTGTAATGTCACTTTTTTTGCTTGCACTTTTGCCTATGATAGGCATTTAGACATTAAAAAAATCACATTAATCTGAGTATAGAGTATTCCAGTGATCACACTGCAGCACTCAGAATTTATGTTAAATGATTTAAGAATGTAACTTGTTTAAAAGGAATTTAAAAAAATAGCATTTGTACTTGATAGAAAATCTAATATAACCTAGCTACTCTGGCTTATCATGAAAAGATGGGCTACGAGACTTTTAGTACTCATAGGAGCTTGGATGTTTTTCTTCAGACATTACTTATGCACTTCTAAATAAGGAAAGCAAAATTTATTAGGTCTTCTGCAAGGGATATTTCTGCTGTAGACAATTTCTTTAAGTTCATTTTATTCTTTGTACATCTTTTGTTACAAACTTCTTATATTTGCATTTTTACATTTGCTATTGCAAAAATAATTGTAAAAATAATGTTGGGAAAGAACTTTGATTCCAGTGGAGACATGTTCTGAGTCTGTTCAGGGCTCAGTAAGAAATTTATCCAGCTAGGTTCAACTTATAACAAAAATTGGTACAGTTGAAGGTGAATTACTACTCCTGCTAACATCTTGTGTCCAATGCAAGAATATGAAAATACATTAGGTTAAAATATTTTTTAAAAAGTGACTACACTAAATCAGGTTGATATTTAACTGGTTTGTATGACTTCAAGTGATCCACTTAGATATCGAAAATCTTTCTTTGATCTAAGGTATGTGGTGACACAGTTACATAAACACAAATACAAAATAACTATTTTTTTAATAAGTAATATGAAATAATGTCATGTTACATACACTTGCTCCAACTGTCTGCAACTTAAGAATCTTGTTACCTACCAGCCTCATACAGGCTGCTTTATAAAAATAAGGTGGAGATCTGTAAATGCTTCTTATCAGCCCTTCCAAAGTGCAAAGATTCAGCATAGCTTTGTAGAACAAAGGAACTTTAAACTTGTATTTTTTTCAGTTATTTTTAAAGAACTTTTCCATCTGTGAAACTGGACATAATAGTCCTGACTTTGAAATCTCTGGGTACAAAATTTCAATATAAAAGCTTTTCAATACCCTTGAAAATTAGTCTTCAAATATCTAGCTGCTGTATCTTGTCAATGTCTCCTTAAGAAATCTTTGCGTTAACTTGTTTTAGACAGAGAAATATCGGAAAGCTTACTACAATTAGCATTTATTTTGGTAATTATTTACAGATTTCTTTTCCCTGTTTAGTTAAAACTTCTATTATCTTACAAGACACTGAAACTAATAATTTCAAGATTTCTGGTTTTTAATTTTCTATTTAATTCTCAGCAGAAAAAAAAAAGAGTTAATGTTATTTAATTGTGTTATGACTTAATATAATGGCTTACATAAAGCAAGTGCCTACATGTTCAAGTTTAACCTCTCTTTCTCATTTAACAGACTACTGCTATACAGTAGCCTTTTCATTCTGTAAAATAATACTCTTCCTATGTTTGGTTAAAGACCTGTATGCACAAACATGGATGATTAACTGAGCACCCAGCAATTATGGGGTAGGTAATACAAAGATGATTTGTGAAAATTGGAATTGCCTGTCGTTGTTGTGCAGTCTGCATAGCTCTCACTGACATCTGGAGGTTTGGGAAGTTGTTTGATTTTGTGTGGATGGCCTTGTCACTCACAATGAACTTACATCAACCTGCTGGAACCGATGCTGTTAAGCCTTCCTTCAAGACACTTTAAGCATTATTGTCACTCATAAATCTTGTATCATCAAAACAAACAATAAATGAATTCTAAACACCTTCAGGACTGAGACTTAACGTCTCATAAAAGAGGACATTGAAATTTCTTGATGTCATCTCACTAAAAAAAAAAAACTGACCTGGAGGAGAATGGCAAGGAGACAAGAATAATTCTCTTCTGATTTTCACCCAGTCCATTCTGATATTCTTTGCAGATGGCAGGCACCATTCCAATTATCTGCTGTTTTGTGTTTTTATTTTTTTGTGAGGCTTTTCTTTGTATGTTTCATGATAGTTCTGACCTGACCTTTTTTTTTTTGTCACTCTGAGTGAAATGTTGTGCCATTCACCCAATCCAGCAAATTTAAGTTGTAGGTTACTTATTTAGCTGATGACAATTGCTGATTTTCCAAGCACATTTATTTTAGGACTGACAATTAGGTTTACCACTATTTACTCAGAAGGACCTTTGTTTGACTTCGGTCAAGTAAATCAGAAACTTCTCAGCTGAAAATCTAAAAAAAATAGTAAACAAGATGATAGATGATGGAATGTGGTAATTTCCTACTGACAGTAATGGACATTGGGTTATAGGATGAAAAAGGAACTTTTGGGTTGTATATTTCTGTTCTTGGTTGACTAAGACACTGGAGAAGTCTGATCCTGAAGGCCTATATCCCATGGAATGAACCTATTCTGGAGTACTTCAGGAAGAACTACAGCCCATGGTGAGGACCAACATTGGAGTAGGTCATGCAGGACTGTCTCCCGCGGCACAGCCCCCATGCTGGAGCAGAGGAAGAACGTGAGGAGGAAGTAGCAGCAGAGACTAGGTGTAATGGACTGACCACAACCCACATTCCCCATCCCCCTGTGTAACTCAAGGGGAGGAGGTAGAAGAGTTAGGAGTGAAGCTGAGCCAAGGAAGAAGTGTGGTGGGCATGTGGGTGGGGGAACGTGTTTGTAGTTTCGTCGTTATTTCTCACTATCTTACTCTATTATTGATTGAAAATAAATTACATTAATTTTCCCAAGTCGAGTCTGTTTTGCCCATGACAGTAGCTGGTGTGTGATTTCCCTGTCCTCATCTTGACGAGTGAGGTTTTTCATCACGATTCCTTCTCCTGACCTATTCAGCAAGGGGAGGCTTGGCGGGCACCTGGAGGCTAGCCAAGGTCAACCCACCACACTATGATAGCACTTGTTTGTGTTTTGGTTTTACACCAAAGTCTTTATAAACAGCAAAAGTAACTCTCTTGGTATTTTTTTCCTTAAATTAGACTAAATAAACAAGGCTTTTCTAGCATTTTCTCTCAAAACAGACTTTTCATAATCCTGCCTTTCTGCTTCAAATTTCTGCAACTGTAATTGCTAGGTGAATATAACTGTGCCATGCAATTATACTCTAATGGCACTAGTATTTCCATGTCCTCACCAGAAACCTCTCTCCTGATCCAGCCCTAAGGTTAGCAGTATCCTGTCTACTGTGTTTTGGCCTCGAGCAAATTTTTTATCCACGTTATGACTGTCTGAAAATAGATGTTTGTAGCAATAATACTTACAAAACCTTCAAGGACAACTTTCTACAGAAATACACTTGAAAAAAGACAGCATTGATATGGAAAACAAAGTCTTTGCCTTGCCATTTTCTGTATTGCCTATGCCGTTATTCAAAGTTCATGTTTGAATGAGACCCTTCTCCCTCCCACTCTCCTTACCTTGCAAAGAAAGGGGAGTTCTGTCTAATATTTTTTTTTTAAATTAAAGTGTGACAGTTCATAAATCTAGCATTATTACTTTTTGTAGGTTTAGGAATTGATCTGATCAGCTCCTGAATGCCTTAGCTTCAGCTGGGTTCAGGAACTCAGTGGGGGCTCTATTTCTACTTATCTGTAGTTTGTGGCTCTCGATTCTTTTCTGTGGCATACTTGGCTCTCCCATTAAGAGAGGCCATGGGCTACAGAAGGACAATTTATGTTTTAACAAAAACATCATTGATAGTAAGCATTTAGCCAAGAAGGGGAAAAAAAAAAGAGAAGCAAATGCAATATAAATGGATGAACTAGAATAAAAATCAGTATCAAAGGCACTCTGATTAGATAAATGCTGATGAGCTATGAAGACAAATCATTTAATTTGCTTCTATTCTTAGAAATATATTCCAAACAAACATGGTGATTAGACAAAAGATCCTCTATATAGAGAAATGACAAATAAACAAGAGATCCACATTTTACTTTTGAATCCACAGAAAAATCTCTGCTGCATAAATGCTGATTGTTATAAGGATTATTTATATTTATATGCTAATACTTGGATATAATTTCTATGGGAAATATAAAAATAATATAAATCTTCACCTAGTGCTCATATGCATCACACATCTAATAATCAGGAAGAATCTTTTCTGTGATATTTTAATTCCTTTACTCTTTCAGGACATTGCACCTTATTTTGGGATTAAAAGATTTAACTACTTATAAGTAATGTTTGAATTTGCTGGCTTCAAATGGATGTTACTATTGAAGATAGTTCCGGCTGTGAGTATTTTAAGATCAGGATATGCAATGAAGTAAATTTCCTACTTATGAAATCACGTGGAAGAAGTTTAAGCTGTTTTACTGCTAATATTTTGTTTTCCTACATTTCTTATAGTATGGAGAGCAGATAGACACTTGGCCTGTTCTTTTTCATAAATTTAATAATTGAGTCCACATAATCTAAGCAGTATGTATGTTTATTAAACTTTGCATCTCTTTGGAGCTCCTCATTTTAAGCAGGTTGCATGCTTCAAGCAAAATTAGTGAGAAATCCAATCATGAATTTCTTCTTTCTGATGTCTGCACGTTCAGCAAGGGCAACACACATATACATCGTGGATAAATTTGTAATTTCATCACTACATTATAAGCTTATCTACTTGAATGAAACTGAAGTCAATGAAGGATGATTGAGGACATAATTTTAATGCATCAGCCAAGATAAACAGTAAACTGAAACTGCATCTGTGTTATGGCACTGGGCTGAATGCCATAATGTAATTTATGCACCTGCTGAACAGTTGGAAAACTATTTCCATATTAGAGGGAGAAATGCATTTTAGCTTCAAGAATTCAGAGCAGTCTGGACCATCAAAACCTTAGTGGTTCTCCTGCTTTGTGCCACACAGTACACAGATGTGGCCCTGTGGACCTTCTCTGACATGCTGGGTCTGGGCAGGGTGAGCTGCTGAAGGTCAGAGGACTCAGACAGCCAGGAACTTAGTTGGAGGAGCTCTGACATCTGCTCTAGCCTGAAGGAAGGAAAGTCTCTGTGGAGAAACAAAATTAGCTCTACACCTACAGCTTAGAGGAGGTAGCTGAGTTATGTCCCCTGGGACTGTAATAATTCCCCTCCATAAAGCTCCAATTTACTTCAGGTTTGAAAAAGGGAGGCACATTCCCTTCTGGATGATTTTGATGGGACATGCGTGTAAGCGGGGTTTATATATAGAAAATAAGGCAACATTGTATGAACATAGTCAATTTTATTTCTCAGTGTTGGAGGATATAGAATACAATATCACTATTACATTATTAAAAATTCTGTTGTTTTCCACTTGTGGCATCTTGTGATTTCTTATGCACATTAATTGAACAGTGAGACAAGCTCACTAGCCACATGGTGCCTAAATGTGTGTCCTGTAAGATAACGCCACATTAGGAAGAAAGGAACAGAAAATAACTTTTGTGAAGTACTGTAAATCTGATAGGCACAGACAATTCAACAATAAAACTTAATAAATTCATGAACTCTAGGGGACCAGACCTTAAAGCATTATATATAATTAGTTTTGCCACTGCGTAAACTCTGATAACCTAAAGTTTATCTTTGTCTCTGTATTCTGAAGCGATGTAAAACATGCACACTTACCAGTGCCTGAATTTGAAGATACCGCATATATTGTGACCTCCTTATTCAAAAGGAAAGTGGTAGTATTGTTGTTGTATTTTGGTGTTTGCTTCTTTTTTCCCCTCCACCTTTTAAATCTGCCAAAAGATAAGGAAGTGATCTATTTACTGTTGTTCAGCAGGAATAATTTTTACTCCTTCTCCTGACGAATTGCAGGATGCTAAAGACAGATTTTCATTCAGTTTACATGCATAGCCACAATGCCTAGATCCTGCCCTTTTATTCTACCTGTGGGGGAGAGAGTAGTCCTAATATTCCCTCAGAACAGTTGAATAGGAACAAGCTAAGCAGAAGTGAATTGTCTAAGAAACACGTGTCTGGGGTCTATGGATAGAAGATTAATCTGGGGTCTATGGATAGATGATCAAAGAAATATATTTTCCTACCCTCCATGCACAAGAAAAAAGTAGCAGTACAAGAGTGACTATTCCAGTAGGTCCAGTAATAGCTGTACAACAGCCTGTGAGGGTGACTTTCCAGGCACATTTGACGTGTCCAGTTTCTATATTCCCACATGGTGGAGCAGGCAGAATAGCCATCTGGATTCATTTGTTTTAGCACTCCACTATAACCTATAAAGTGTGAGCATGTGTTGCCAAATATTCTGAAAATTCTCTCAATTTTCCTCCATTGTAGGGTAAATATACTCATTGAACTGAATATATATTTCAAGGAAGAACGAAATTGGTAGTGTATATTGAATCTGTTTACTACCTCCTGTTATAAAATACATTAAAATGTTCAAATTTGTTGTCATATATTAGATTTGTTTAATTATATCCTTTACTGAAACAACAAAGGGAGAATTTCCTTTATATATATTTAATCAATTTAAGTTTATTACTACATCAGTGAAATAAAGCAGGACCCAAAACCTATGACCACCAAACAATTTCAGTTTGAAGATTTTTCCAAACATCCTGTTTCCATCCCATCCTATTAAAACACACTATTCTGTTTGCTGTTCTGTAGAGATTCTCTTTTGTTGGGGGAATTTCTGTCATTTCTTCTTTTATATCATATTTTTGTGATATTTTACAATGCAAAAAGCAAAAATATTCTTATTAATAAGATCACTTATTTTCCTATCTACAGATAATAAAACATAAGATTTAGAATAGCAGCTGAGGTCTGTTTAAAAGAAACATCATCAATTTCTATTAAGTTTACAGTGATACATAACATGTACTTCATTTTCTTTCAACATATTTTGTTAAAATTTTGAGGACTTTAAATCAATTTATTTTGCAGCAGATGTTAGATTACTATTTTTTAGGTTTTGTATTAGATCACTGTTTAAAGGTGTTTTCTTAATAAATGAATGTACTTGATAACAAGTATGACAACTGTTTCTTTCTCGTAATTGCTCCTTGTTAGTAAGGTGATGCTATTGTGGAGTAGTATGTACTGGCTGCCTGTGGTTTAGACATTTGGGGAAGGTACTGCCATTTAAAAGAAATCACAGCTGTAGCAGCCTAATTTAGTGAGAAACTGTTGGAGAAGAGGAGGCAAAAAAAAAACAACAACAAAGCAGAGGGATGTAGAAGAGTGAATAATTATGGAAAACTGTACTTGAACACCATTCATCCTGAAGCCAACAGGAGCTGTCTAACCTTTGTTTCTATAAAAACAGTTAAATCCCTGATGAAGTTAAATTATGCTTGTAGTGATGTGCTCAGCAGCCTTAATAAATTGCTGTATGAGTTGTGTGGTCCTTCCCAAAACAGGCATGTAATTGCCTAAAACACTTTTGGGGTAGCTCGTGTGCTAGCTGCAATTCATGAGCAGTACCTAGTGTCTTGTGGCTTTGGACTATTCATACTCCTAGTTTCTTACATGAACAAAAAAACCGTAACATGTTGCTGTTAATTCATGATAAAAGCAGTTTGTTGTGAAATGCTCCTGAGTATATGCTCTTTATGGCCCTCCTTGCCAGGGGGTTCAGTTGCATGCTATAGTGACAGCATAGTATCCCATAGCTTTTATCTCCTTAGGTTAAATACTAACAGCAAAGAACCATTGCTGGCATAGGCTAACCTTGGAAACAAAAACTTGCAAACTGAAGCAAGCTTGCAAGGTCTGGGTTGCTAATCTTATCCCTGGGGTTTTCATCTGGTATTTTACCAAAGGGAGGAGAAAAGGTTAGCTTTAGCATATCAACCTATGTCTCAGCCATTATGGAGTGCAGACTTTTCCAAAATTGCTGATATACTTTAACCTTGCTTCCTTACATTCTTTCTTTACTATTCCTACGTCTGTAAGTGGGAAAATTAAGGAACATTTTCCTTGGGCAGTAATAGGCTAAGGAGTTAACACATATGGCAACTCAACTGTGCATTGGAACTACGACATTTCTGTTTTCACCTGTTTCTTTCTTCAGGTATAGAATAAGTCTTTGAAAGTGAAAGAACTCTATATTAGATTCAGTAAGTTCACTGATATAAAGATAGCTAAGAATATTTTAAAAGCTATTATACTACACAAAATTCTGAACCATTTATATCTGATTTGAAGCAGCAACGTAGATTATAATGGCATTTTTTTTCCATTTATTTTTATGATCTCTAAGCCTTTTATTATACTGAATATTGTCCAGTTCCTTCAGCAGCCTCAGTGAAATTAATGGCATGGTTTCCAGAATAAGGCACCATAAATATGACTGAGAATAGTCATTGTTGTGGGCTAACCTCTGTTGGCAGCTGATCATCACACAGCTGGCCTGTGCAGACTGAACAAGCAGCTGTGGTGTTCAGCTGTCAACTTAGATTAATCCACGACAGTCAGATTCTGAGTCCTCGCAATCAAGACACTTGAAAGAAGAACTTTTTTGCCCCCAGGAGTAACAAACCTTTGAGTAGGTCAAACAGGAGATAGTTTGTACAGCAGCCCTTGGGCCAGTCTGAACAGGATCAGATATGAGAAATGTGCTCTGCACCACAGACAGGGAGCATGACTCTACCTGGAGCCTCTGGCAGAAAGCACCCAGAGAAACGTGAAGCTGGCATCTAGGGTTTTTGGAGCTGGGGATATAGAGTATCTAAGGTGTTCTACACACCAAATTAAAAAGAGATATTAGCAGCATAAGAGAAGGGTTGAGCCACTCCAGAAGTAGCTGGTATGGAAGTGCAGCTCCACTTCACACTGCAATTGCCTGTGCTGTGCTGAATGTTCAAAGGAATGGTCCTCTTTACACCTCATGTATCAAACACAGTGTGGAGTAGAGTGGGTAGCACTGATCTCACAGTGAGTCCAAATGGGGAATCCCAACTGCCCTGTTATCCTGGAAAGGATCATGGACTGGGCAGAAGACAGAGATTTCAAAGATGTCCGAGGAGGTGACCTGTGCTGAGGAGGTCCCACTGTATAATAAGTCACCAGAGAATGAAAAGCAGTATGCTTTGTTTACTGATGGGTCCATTGGAGGTGGAAAGATGCTTTGTGGAGTCCCACATGACAAGTTGCTGAAAATGTCAAAGGTAAAGCTGAACTGAGCTGGTTTGCAGAAGTGAAAGCCATGCAACTGGCCCTAGAAACAGCCAAACGAGAAAAGTGGCCAGTACTCTGTCTCTGTAGTGACTCGCAGGTGGTGTCAAATGCCCAGCAGGCGTGGCTACATCAATGGAAATGAACAAGCTGGCAGTGCAGAAGTAAACTGATCTGGTCTGCTGCATTGTGACAGGACATTCCTGCCAGGTAGAGAGCTTTGTTCTAAATGTATGCCCTGTAGACACTTGTGTGCCTAAGAGCTGTGCCACTGAAGAACACTGAAACCATAAGCAAGTCAAGTGGTGTGCCAGGATCAAAGTGTCTCAGGTGAACCTGGACTGGAAACATAAGGATATGCTGCTGAGAGCTCAGTGCACCCATGTAATTTTGGGAAGCCTAGAGAGCGATGCACCGTATATATGGGCTTATGGTCTGTGGGTCGATGGCCTTGCTGGACTTGTCAATGCCAAAGGAAGAGTTGCTCAGACTTGTGTGTCAGGCACCAGAGGGTTAACACAAGGGAGAGGTTCAACTTGAGCAATGAGCTTCGAGCTTCACTTATCAGACAAAAGTAAAAGGTGATGGCCCATCACCACCAAGTGACACCTGGGGTGCAACCAAGGGCGAACAGCCAGATGTTGCTTCAGTTAAAGAGCAGAAGGCCACCGGAAGCACATACTAAGCTCCCTGGCCCGCGGGCATGCCAAACCACTGAGTCCCGCTTCTGACGACACAACATGCTATGCCAAGAGTCAATTGACACACAACAATTGACTTAGTTTCACCTCGCCAAGATCTGCAAAAATTATAAAAAATTGGCGTTTGAAAACCTGGTTGAGTCAAACGAGAACCTTACCTGGTGGACAGGTTGACAAGTCTGCACCTCTTTTCCCCCGCAAGAAAGGATGCCTTTTTGGTAAGAGTCACACCTCCAACTTTGTCAGAATTATCCCCAGGAAAATATTATTAAGCGCTGAAATATCACCGAGCTCAATTTTTACAGTGCATTTATGAATGGCAATCCCAAATCTGTGATACCAGTCACTTGAATAAATTACCTATTGTTTCAGTTTTGTGGAACTGTTCCAGTGAAAGTCCGTGGGAGGGCTCTGACAGGACATTGATAAGTGGCTACATATATAGGGCCTTACACATAAACTGTTGACCAAGTCTGGGACTAGAAGTGGATTTAGCCACACTTAGACTCCTCTCTGAGAAGGAGTTTAGAAAGCAAGGAGGTCTACTCTGAACGTCCTGACTCAATGTGAGGTCTTTAACCACCTTGCTGCTTATCAAACTCCTTGAAACTCTTTTAGTCCTTTAATGCTACACGGTCAATGGGTGGACCTGACCACAAAAGCCATTGCACAAGTTATTTGTGAATGCAAAACACGGCATAATCAAGTAAACCAGGCAACTAAATCCTATCTGGGGTAGAGGACAGTGGCTGCACATCAATATAGAGAGGCCCGGCAGATTGATTATATCACACTGCCACAAACCCAGCAAGACAAGCATCACATGTATATCATAGTGGAGGTGACCAACGCATCGCTGGAAACACTGTATAGCCCATAGTACTGTCCAAAGCAGCATCCTGGGTCTTGAAAAGTAAGTTCTGTGGTGTCATGGCACCCTAGAAAGGGTCAAGTCAACCAACAGAACTTATTTCTGAAACAACCTCACAAACACCTGGACCAAGAAACATGGCATTGATGGGGTACATCACAATTCATTATTCCACACCAGCCTTCAGAAAGACTGAGTAATCAACGGACTGTTAAAAACTGCACTGAAAGTGGTGGGTGCTGGGAAATACAAGCACCAGACTGTAAATTTAGCAGAAGCTGCTTGGCTGGTTAATACCAGAGGATCAAATAACTGACCTGGCCCTGATCAAGCAAACTCCTTACATACTATAGAAGACAAGTTCCCCATAGTCTGTGTAGAGAAATGGCTGGGAAAGTCAGCATGGGTTGCTCTGCCCTTCAGAAAAGGCAAACCCACTTGTGCCACTGTTTTCACTCAAGGACCTGGGTACATTTTGTGGGTAATGTGTGAAGATGGGGAAATCTGGTGTGTACCTCAAGGAGATCTAACCATGGGAGAAAATAACCCATGATTTGAGCCATATGTTATAGGAAGTCCTAAAACAGGAATCACCTCAATCAGTGGAGGACGAGCCTTGCAAGAAGCTGTGCAAGCGCAGCACTTACTTGACCTGAGCTGCCTTTAGAGCCCAAGAACTTAAAAAAATACACCATACCTCTTGTCCTGAGTGACTACTATAACAGATAGAACCCAATTTATGGATCAAATTAACTCAGTGGAGATTTTATGGATATGGCCCATAGCATAAGGGAATGATATCTGTGTACACATCAAAGGACGGGAAAGGAGTGGGTTAGTGAGTATGTATTGGGTTGCATGACTTGACCATGACATACATGGTATGGAATAAGGGGTGGAGATTGTGATGGGTCTGGCTGGGATGTAGTTAACTTTCTTCACAGCAGACCATATGGTGCTGTGTTTTGGATTTGTGACTAAAATAATGTTGATAGCACAACAATGTTTTGGCTATTGCTGAGCAGTACTTGTGTAACATCAAGGTGTTCTCTTTTTCTCCATCTCTGCTCCTGTATGAGGCAGTTTTGGGGTGTGCAAGAAGTTAGGAGGGATTTAACCAGGACTGCTGACCCAAACTCATCAAAGGGATATTCCATGCCATATAACATCATGCTCAGGCAATAAAAACCGAGGGAAGGGTGATTTTCAGGAAGGTAGATGTTTCTCTGAGAATGTCTGAGCATTTTTCCTCTTGTGGGAGGCGGTGAGTGATTGTCCTTGCCTACGTATTTTTCCCCTTTTTTCTTTGTCTTTTCTTCACTTATTAATCACTCTTTATATCAGATGAAGACCTTTCTCGCTTTTGCTCATCCTCTGCCCCTATTCTCTCTGGGGTCATGGAGAGTGAGCAAGTGACTTTGTGGTTCTTAGCTGCCAGCTGAGGTTAACCTGCAATAGTCATATTTGCAGTTTGACTCTGTAAGGTGCATACTAAATTCTGATAAAGGAAAGGCAAAACAAAATACCTGTAGTTTTTTCATTTTGTATCCTATAAGAGGAAAGATCCTAAACATCCTGAAATGTAATGATTAATTTAAAATAACACAAATACTCTGCAGGTGTACTTCACAATAGTTACAGGTACACACTCTTGCACTGTGTGAGTTCCTGGGGAAAGGGTTAGTATTGCCAGTAGTGTCAAAGATGAAGTACACCATCTGCTTAGGGAACAAACATGAAACTAAACACAGGGCTATCTTCAAAGGACTACTGGGATATATGGGGTGATGTCAGCTCTTGATGTCTGCTTTACTAAAAATAGTGTTTTCAGAAGAATAATATTTTGCTTTATTTTCAGAATAACATAAACTTTTTCTACCTTATTGCTTCTGGTTCTTCCCTCTCTGAGCTCTCCTACAGGAACTCTGGAGGCTTGTTCTCATATGCTGTTCTAACTGGGTATAGTTGCTCCTCAGCCAGTGTGCTGAGATAATGGAGCAATTACCCTTTGCCTTGCTCAAGCTGACTCTTTCAAAACTCTGTCCAGTAGACCCTGGTTAAAATAAAGGGGGGAGGGAGAGGTGGGAAACAGAAGCCAAAATAAGATTGGAGATGCAATACTTTACTGCTCAGTGAGGTTGCTGCAGAAAAGAAAAGCCAGGGTACGAACTTCCGTGAGTTGTTTGGAAAGCAGTTGTTTTGGCCAAGTTTACAACAGGTTGCTGGTGGCAGGGAAAAGATGACTTGAGAAGAACTCTGTGGTAAACAAACAAGATTTTGGTTTGATTCTTGCCAGTCCAGAACCTTGAGCAAATCTCACAGGGCCCACTCAGATTCATTTAGCACAGCAGGTGACTGCAGCTGAGGGAGAGGTGTGGGGAATGTGCTCACTTATTTGCTGCTGGCCGTTGGATTATTAGGGTCATCCAGTTCATCTGAAATGTAGAAGGATGGTTTCAATCCCTCTTTGGCCTCTCTTGAAGCAGAGATTGAGGTCAAGTGTTTTTGCAGTCCAACGGAAGGCAGCAGTCACTAAGATGCTGGCCATTTTAGAGAGGCATATTTAATTTTTCTGTTTACTTGGATGGAAAATAGTTAACTGTACAAAAGAATGTGGGATCTTGAATGGAGGAAGATTCTGCTTTGACCAGATATTGGTACCATGTTTCCTAATATGGGTGCCCTATGTCCATGTCAACAAAACAAATGTTTTTACCCCTTGATTTTGCATTTACCTTCTAAGTAGGTATTAATCTGATTTTTGTCAATATTGACATTATTGATAGAAATTATAAGAGAAGGCAGAAAGAGTTTGGCTCTTCTGTCATGCAAAAAAAAAAAGGCCGTAAGATATAAACTCATTTTTAGAAATATAGTGGGAAGAGAAAGAGGAACGTAAACAAGGGGTACAGTTATGTAAGTGAAAGGACAATAATGTTGTGAAATAAATATTGGCCTATGTAAATTTAGACTAAATCAGAAGAAGGTTCCTAATCATCGGAATTCTTTCTGTGTTAGTCTTTTAATGGGAGTAACAGGACAGAAAGTATAACTACTTTTCTACCATATTTATTCCATCTACGGAAAGGATTACTGCATCCTGGTTCTCTGCAGGAATTAAAGTGTGTGCATGAAGTGGCCTTTCCATTCGCTCTGCTGGAACGCTGAATAACTGGCATGATTACCTTCTCCCTCAGAATGGACATAGATATTAGGAGAGAGATATTTCATCTAAATATCTCTGAGATAAACAGAACCTTTCAAGTATCCCCCAGCTGGTCTATGCAAGAGTTAAATATCCATTAGATGCATTAACCATCAAGTAAACATGAGACAAAATAAAATAAATTCTAGCATATTAAAAAGTGAAATTAAAGCCATAAATTCTAGCAATATCTTTGAATTAGATATTTAGCCTATGATATGGGTCAGTATCTGAATGTTTACAATCCTTACTCAGGTCACTGTTTAGCTATGATTACAAGAGTAACAGTATACTTTTGCATACCATTTCAGCTGGTGGAATTAACCTTTAATTAACCTCTCAGCATTAAATTTTGATACTAAAAGACTAGTTTTAATTTTCTCAGCTGTTTCTTCAAATTCATTTTTAAAAAATATATGTGTATATATATATTTTTATGTTTTTCTTTCAGAGAATAGTAGATAATTTTTAAGAGATCTTTTTGGAGCCAATGCAGCTTTCTGTGCTACAGAAGGACCCCTCAGGGATTTTTGATATTCAGAAAGGCCTTTGACTCCTTGGAAGCTGCAAAGTGAAACAAAAACATGAGCAAATAAAGCGTCATTTTAGGAGAAAAAAATACTAAATAGCAAACACATTTGCTAGGAGATGCCAAACCTGATTTGATTAGTAAAACTCTAAACATTTATCTCTGCACAAGAAGTTATGTTTTCTGAGAACTGGGCCAAAGTTCTGAAACAAAACATAAAGACCTATAAAGAAAACAGCATAGTGTAGCTACAGAAGTGAGTTACATCCATTTCTGGAATAACGTGTTATCTACTCCAGTATTTCTGGCCAGCTTGGCCACAGCTTTTACAGACCATCTGCAAAGTCACAGTGGGATTGGTGCTTCAGGGAAGTGACAGACTTGCTGCACATGCCCGAACTGATGGCACTGCAAGTGGGATAGCAGTGTTTGACATAAGGACTTCCCTGAGTTGCCACAGAAACTAGAGTACATTCCCACAGCATGAGAAATTGGTACAGCCTATTCCCAGCTGCCTTCCTTCCTGAGGATAAATCAGAGACATGGTAAATGAATTGTAAGCTGTAATAATGATCTTGGCATTGTGAGTGGGGAGGAAGCCTTCTTCTTTTCTTGTGGGAGTGATTTTTCACTAATATTTTTAAAAATGTTTTAGCTTTTGGTTTTATTGCATGCTGTTTACTGTACTGATACCCAGCATTCTTCACAAAAACTTGTCCCGATCTGATTACATTATTACATACATCATCAATATGGTTTTCTCATTTTGATTGAATAAACATAACTGTTAGAGTCAGAAAGAACTGAAAAAAACACTGAAGCTTTCAACTTTTGAGTAAGAGACACTTTGATAGTAAAGGAGCAAGACTGATGAAGACAAACTTGTTTATATTTCTGCTTCTCCAGAGCAACAAACAGAAAAATGAGCTTTGCGAGAAATTTGGAGACCAAATATGTAATTCAAATTGCATTTTCCTCTGACACCCCCATATAGTTAACACATGCTAATTTACATTCCTGGCTGCAGGTTGTGTGATCAGATCCTGGTCCTGTGCAGGCTCAGCCTGATTCACAACATTGTAGTCAATAGGAGGTTTGCTATTGTCACTAACAGGAGAAGCATTTCAGCTTTTACTGCTTTAATATGAGGGATCTGAAGAAGAATTTGTGAACCATGGCCATCTGTTAAGCATCTAAGCAGTGTCTTAATACTTAAATAAGTAAATTTCAGATATTACAGGACTTCTTAGTTATTACTTCATCAAAATAGACGAGTCTGGAATTTATTTTCTTCGAATTTTACTGCACTATTATTTGAGAAATTGATGTGAATTAGGAACCAAAACCAAATCAGCTACCTTGTGTTTATAACTACAGATTAATAATGTTGAAATTTAGTGCTAAATTCATAGAATGAAAAAATTATTTCTGTGTCTGCAGAAGCATTATCTATTTCTGAAAAAGACTTCTTAAAGCTCTGAGAAAAAAATTAAGTTAGCTGATTTTAGATACATTAAAAATGTAATTTAAGTTCAGGCTGATTTTCAGTCATTTAATTTTGAAAATATTTTTAAAGTTTTATATAAAGTCAATACAACATTATTTTCATGTTTTCAAAATAAATTAAACTGAAGATTGGGAAATACATACAAAATTAGACATTTAAAAAATAAAACCTTTCAAATAAAAATGAGGTTTCTGTTTTAAAGATTACCTGCATTTTGAAAAGCAAGAAGGAGAGAAAGCAGAAAGTAGGAAAAGTCATTATTCATTTAGTTCTGGTTTCTAATGTTCCCAGTTCTCAATCAATTTTAATACCTTCATACTTAAAGGAATATGCAAGTGTTGCAGTTTATTGTGAAAGCAGCATTTAAAACAGAACCTTCAGTTTCAGAAAAAATGTTGAATATTATTTGCTGAAATTATTTGTTACTTGAACATTATTGTTGATGATAGAGAAAATGGAATGAGGGAATAACGAGGTCAGTAATTCAAACCCAGCTTATTCTACTTATGTCACAGCAGTGTAAGAACATTGACAGTACTGACATTTGCAATTTCTGGAATCATTAATATATGATGAGATACTGTCTCATTTAATTAGCACTACAAAGAATGCTACTTCAAAACAATTGTACAACATTTTAAGCGAAGTTGTCTGTGTTACACTTCAATGTTACAACTGCTTGTCAAGGTTAAGATTAACAAGGATTATGTACAAGAGCATCTCTCTGGCATCGAAAGAATCTGACAAATCTAACAAAGATAGATGGAGATTCCTATCCTTGCCAGTGTTGATCTTTTCTAAAGAGTTTTGATACTGTCCTGAAATTGCAGAATTGGTAGCTATATAATTGGATAAGATTTGTAGAGTATAGTTAATTAGCATATATGCCACTTAGAAATTTGAGGACTAATGTTACTGTACCTTACTATGGCCAACTATGTAAGAGTACATAGTGCAATCCAATCAGTACAGTGAAAGAGCTGAAAACCCAACATCTAGACTATGTGGATTTTAGGGCATTGTTGTCGACTTGTTCTGCTAGTTTTGATGAGCAGATGCCCATTAGCAGTTTAATTTCATCTAAGAGGATGAAAGTTTACTCCCTCAAAGACTGCTCTACAGTATGAACTGAAGTATGGTAAGTGGGCAAGATCAGGAGGGTACATTTAACAGAATGTTTTTCAGCTGAGTGAAAACAGTAAGGTAGACACACCTTATAAGTATCATTTAAGGAAGAATCAGAAAAGTTCAATAGATAAGGGGTTAGAGTATTTCGTAGCACTATTTTTGAACATTTGCTGTCTGATTCTCAGTCAGTAGTGGTGCTTTTTATTTATTTGTTATTTTAACAGAAATGGTAGCTATTACTCTCCTTTGTCTGCTTCAGTTCAGATACATTCAAATGATAGCGCTCACCAAGACACCTTCAATAATTTATCAGCTGTCCTGGATAACTAGGGAGGTCCCATTTGACTGGAGGTTAGTAAATGTGACCCCCATCTACAAGAAGAGCTTGAAGGAGGATTCAAGCAAATACAGGCCTGTCAGCCTGATCTCAGTGTGAGGGATGGTTATGGAGCGGATCGTCTCAAGTGCCATCACATGGCACACAGGACAACCAGGTGACCAGGCACAGTCAGCATGGGTTTACAAAAGGCATGTCCTGCTTGAACCATCCTGATCTCCTTCTATGACCAGGTGACCCACCTAGTGGATAAGGAAAAGGTTGTGGATGTTGTCTACCTGGACTTTAGTAAAGTCTTTGACACTGTCTCCCACAGCATTCACCTGGAGAAACTGGCTGGTCATGGCTTGGACAAGCATACTCTTCACTGGGTAAAAAAACTGGCTGGATGACCGGACCCAAAGGGTGCTGGTGGATGGAGTTAAATCCATTCGGTGACTGGTCACAAGTGATGTTACCCAGGGCTCAGTATTGGGCCCCATCTTATTTCATATCTTTATCATTGATCTGGATGAGGGGATCGAGTACACCCTGTCGCGTTAAAAGTGGGGGGTAAGGGGAGTCTGATATTCAGCTAACCTGCCAGAGCCCTTCCAAGGACTTTCACTGAAACAGTTTAGCAAAGTTGAAACAAAAGGTAATTTATTCAAGCGACAGTTATCACAGATTCGGAATTGCCGTTGATAAATTCACTGTCTACAAAAGTTGAGCTCAAAGTAATAGTTTAGCGCTTTAGTTAACCGTGTGTTCCCGGGGATATGTCTGACAAAGTCAGAGGCACGACTCTTACCAAAAAGGCGTCCCTTCTTCGGGGGGGAAGAGAGGTTCAGGCCCGTCGACCCATCCGTCAGGTGAAGTTCTCGCTTGGCTCCTCCTCCCAAAGAGAGTTTTCAAGTGCCCGTTTTTATATGTTTGGAAATCTTTTTGCGAGGTGGGACTAAGTCAATTATTGTGTATCGATTGGCTCTTGGCATGGAATGTCGTGTCGTCAGAAGCGGGACTCAGCAGTGTGACACGCCTTCGGAGCGCGCATCTTGGTATGTGTATTCGGGGGCCATCTGTGCTTTATCCAAAGCAATCTCTGGCTGCGCAGCCTCCGCGGCGCCCCACAGATCACTGAGTTTACAGTGATGGGCTATTCCCCCTTGCTTTTGTCTGATAAGATAAGCACCAGTTATTTACTTCCTTTGTTAGCTCTTCGGCTCTTGATGCCTCAGTCCGTTTGTCTTTCATCTTGCATTTGACAAGTCCAGCAAGGCCATCGATTACACACCCTCAGTAAGTTTGCAGACAGCATCAAGTTGGACAGGAGAGTTGATCTACTTGAGGGTAGTAAGGCTCTACAGAGGGATCTGGAAAGGCTGGATCAATGGGTCAAGGCCAACTGTACAAGATTCAGCAAGGCCAAGTGCTGGGTCCTGCACTTGCGTCGCAACAACCCCATGCAATGCTACAGGCTTGGGGAAGAGTGTCTGGAAAGGACCTGGGAGTGTTGGTTGACAGCTGGCTGAATATGACCTGGCACTGTGCCCAGCTGACCAAGAAGGCCAACGGCATCCTGGCTTGTATCAGGAATAGCGTAACCAGCAGGAGTAGGGAGGTGATTGTGCCCCTGTATTCAGCACTCGTGGGGCCACACCTCAAACACTGTCTTCAGTTTTGGGCCCCTCACTACAAGAAGGACATTGAGGTGCTGGAGTGTGTCCACAGAAGAGCAATGAAGCTGGTGAAGGGTTTAGAGCACAAGACGTCTAAGAAGCTGTTAAGAGACCTGGGGCTGTTAAGCCTGGAGAAAAGGAGGTTGAGGGGGGAACTTATCGCTCTTTACAACTACCTGGAAGGAGGTTTTAAGACACTGAAAATCATTGAAGGACATGATATAGTGGTAGGTTTGACTAGGGGTAAGTTAATGGTTGGACTTGATGATCTTAAGGTTACTTTCCAACATAAATGATTCTATAATTCTATATAAAATTACAAAATTATCTGGTTTATATCATCCTTGGTTTTGACACATTATATCTGATGTCTTTGACAAAGACTGTCTTTTGTGAACACTTTCCTACAGTCTTCCAGCAACAAACTGCTCTTAAACAAAGAGACAATCAAAACATTTGCTAGGAGATCCTGCACAGAGGCTGTTTACCAAACACTGTTTCAAAGTGAATTTCATTACTGTGCTGATATACTATCACCATCTCTAATTGCCCCAAGATTACATGTTTAATGCATAAAATATCAGTCATTGCCAAGGAGTGTAACTTGATTGTGTTTTCTAAAAGTAATATACATCAAGACTTAGTACAGACAACTGCATCAAAATATTTAGCTGCATAGAAACTTCTCAGTGGAAGCAGTTGCACAAAAAATAATGTGTTAGCCTATTTTACATAGAAGCAGAGAAAATACCTGTGTTGTTTATAGTTTTATTTTTTATTTCTGGTGGCTTTTCAAAGGAAGCTTTTTTGGAAGTCTGGGAATGCTCCCGTCAAAAAATCAGAGTATCCAGTTATCAATCGTTACAGAAGAAAACTGTAAAATTCTTAAAATTTCTTGTTCATGTTATCTGAGAATGAAAGATGTAAAGTCCAATAATAGAATCACAGAATCATAGAATCACAGAATGCTGTGGGTTGGAAGGGACCTTTAGAGGTCATCTAGCCCAACCCCTCTGCAGTGAGCAAGGATATCTTCAACTAGATCAGGTTGCTCAGAGCCCCGTCCAACCTGGTCTTGAATGTCTCCAGGGATGGGGCCTCCACTACCTCTCTGGGCAACCCCTTCCAGTGTTTCAGCAGCCTCTTTGTAAAAAACTTCTTCCTTGTATCTAGTCTAAATCTACCCTCCCATAGTTTAATGCCATTACTCTTTGTCCTATGAGTATAGGACCTTTTAGTAAACTTTTTTTCTTTTATGCAGTTTATCTGTAAGTTTAAATATCTTTGTAATGTTAATTATTTTTAAATTTTTTTCATATTTCGACTTATAGTCTCAGATTTAACCCACTTACCTTAAGCACGTAAATGAAGTTGCTTTTAGTTACATTTGACTGTACGCTAAACGCAGTTCAAAACCTGAAGTTGCATTCATAATAATAAAACTGCAAGTCCAGTTTTAAAATGCTGTATTCAGATCTCTAAAGCCCATCACCTGCTCTGAGATATATACTCCTCCATGGATTATTACATGCTCTTTCTGCTCTGAATTTGCTCTGCTTCCCTGCCAAGCACATTAACAAGACAACAGCTAGTTCTCAACCTCACCATTACTCACCTGACACCTCACAAATTGTCAAATGCCAGCTCAGGCACTGAAAACCCGAGGTGTCTGTAGGGTTCTAACCTAAACTGATAATTAGCAGTAATGTGCCTACCTGTGGCTAAGCTAAAGACATGAAAAATTAATGTTTTATTGAGTGTTAGGACAGCCTGTCTGAAAGGTTTGCTGGTTCTTTATTCCCCGTCTAAGCCTGAACTTGTGAACCTTCTGATTTAGGATATAGTCCCACGCACCTTTTCACTGGCAGCAAAGTTAAGCAGTGACCCTTCCCCTTTTGTCTTCTTATGTCTACCCCTTCCCTCTTTCACCCTTTCTTTCTTTTTTCCCAGTTAATAACCTGGTTATCTGCATGGTCCCATAAGCATCTCTGCTGGCACAAGCGTAAGGAGAAGGTGAACATGGCATGAAACTGCAGTCAAGCAGGAAGGGCTAGAAGCAGGCAGCAATTTCTAAAATGGGGTGCCAGAAAAAAAGCATCCAGGACATATTTTGTGCAGGAATTTCAGACATGTTTACAGTGACATTTTATTTGGAATTAAATCTGGTATGCCCCAGTTCCGGATGTTCAGGCTCTCAAATTAAGGTTCAAAAACCTTCAGACTCCTCACAGTCAAAGGCCCTTTGGGAAATAAAATTTGACATCTTCAGTCATTCTACCAGTCTGATTAGTAACATCCCACAAGAGATAAATCTAAGATAAGTGGCTATGCAAGTTGTGTACCTAAAAGCTCCCTAAAAGCTGAAAACACAACTCCTGAAAGTCTTGTAGCTGCACGTGCTGCTGAGGCTGATTTAAGGTGTCTCGTGTTCTGACCAGGTTTCAGATGCAATTTCTCTGAGGAGTCCCAGGGAAGTATGCAGGCTAACTTCTCAAGATTATACCAAGGTAATATTCTGGGAGTTGGCTTTACCTTATTGTTTTGTAATTCTGTGTATACAGAGGGTGACTGTGATCTTCAAAAAGTGCTTGGAAACCAAAGAAAAGACATCATAAATTTCCTAATGATGACTGTTATTCAATAAAGTGCACAGTGCAGTATTTTGACTTTGGCAGTGATTGGCTAGGTTAAAAATTCAAAGTGGACTTTGAACAAGCGGTGGTATACTCTTTTGAGCTTAAAATCAGCACTTGTTGGACTTCCAAATTACATGGAAAGTAATTTTATATTGACAATTAGAACTGATGGGCTGAAGAAAGACTTTCTTTCAGAAGAACCTCGTACTTTTTAAAACGTATTTTTCCCAGTCTTTCTTCCTGTGTGTTCTGCTAAACTTTTTTGGACCTTTTTTTTTTTCTCTTTTGACTAAAGACAGTCGTGAAGTATTAAAAGGTAAGCTAATGGCTGATGAAGACAGACCAAAGGACAAAATTCTTTTCATACCATTTCATATAATCCTGTAACTAATATATGTAGTGTAATATAACATATTTACTCTAATCATATTCTTTGGATCACTTTTCTTCATAATAGACCATAAAATTTTTCAAACTCGACGAAGCCATATGTGGTGATAGGTGACTCTGGGGTATCATAAATCATATTGCCATGTTTGAAAGATCTCAGTATTAAGCCGCTTTTAAACTGCAGTGTGATATCGTTCAAAGAACAGAGAAAGATATCCTGAATGAGATACCCCTTTTAAGTATCATTTCGTTACTTCTTAGGTCATCTGGTTTTGATTGGCTAAACAGAACCTTAATGCTTCAAAGGATCATCACCTCTATACTGACAATGATAAGACTGACTTCTGTAATTAATTTCTGCATCAGAAGCAGGATTTTAGATTATACGTTTATTCACTAAGAAAACAGGCAAACCCCAAAGCATTTCAGGATTAGGAAAATTAGTTTCAAATCGGCATTTCTCAGGTTATAATTACTAACAGTTAGTAGATTTGTCTATGTTCCTGTAAAACTTTTTAACGATAAACTTCATGCTTCCAAAAAATTTCTTTTTTCCACAGAATTTTTAAGAAGTAGATGTTGCATTTTCTTTATTGTTTTTTTTTTTTGTTGTTGTTGTACAGCTCTTTTCTCTTTCTCTTACTGGTTGAACAACTTTCAGGAAATTGCTAAGCATGAAGGAGTTGCTAAGGAAGAGTTAATTCAGAATTGCTTATGTTATCAGTGCTGACCACAGCTGTATATACTCCAGCTAGCACCTCATTTGCAATGGAGACAGTTTCCTGCAAGGCATGCTTAGTTAGTCTGGTTTGTTGGTTTGTTTTTTGTGTTTTTTTTTTTTTTTTGTTAAGCTGTAAATTTACACAAAAAAGGTCATTTTTGTGCTTACCTAGAGTAAAATAACAGATTATGTATAATTAAAGAAGGATTCCTGTAAGTGTTCACTTACACTATTTTTCAGTTCTTTCTTATTCTAACTCTATTTAAGAGTGTAATACAGAAGTAATTAAGTAAGATTGTCATCTATTCAGTTCATATGAAAACTGAAAGAGAGAAGCTTTTAATCAACTACCTAATGCTGGAGTGAATTATACCTGTAATCTGCACTGAAATGAAAAACCACCAACTTGATCAGAGGATTTTGATTAACTGGCTGTTAAAAATGCCTATTATCCTGTGCATAGCATTAAATGTTGCCCATTATGATTTATCAAACTCTCTGAGTGTACTTTCAGACTCTGAAATGATTAGGTGAGAACAGATGTTTTTAAAAAATGTCTTATAAATTGTATAGAGGATATGCAATATAACCTCATTAGAAATCTTCATCCTTTTTTTCCCTAATTTGGTCTGTTTAATTACTTTATTGGGTCAGTTCATCATGGTAATGTTTTAGAAAGGCTTCCATCAGTTTTGGGACACGTAATTGCCTAAATAAGCCAGTGAAGCTCAGCTGGATGTAGATATCACTGATCAGTATCAATGATCAAAGAGAACTTGTTTATATTACAGACATAGGATTCACACACACACGCACGCACGCACGCACACACAAAAACACACACACACACACAGACTCACACACACCCACTTGATGCAGTGAAGTGAGGTCTTCAAAGGACGTCTTCAGTTATTTGCCAGACACAGGGCTGCACATAACTTTTACGAATGAATAGCATTCATAATCGCTTTCATGTGTTAGTCCTATACGTCATTTACTCTTCTTATAGTGGGGAGTATAATAATTTTGGTTTGTGATTACAATCAGTTATAATTTACCAATAATCATGGTGGAAAAAGGGAACAGAATTTTAATTTACAAGCAAGCTAAAGCGCACCACGTTTCTCTAGTACTTGCTTTTCCTCTTGGCTCTCCACAGATCTAAATGCTTTTCCAAGCTTCCTTCAAGATCATGCCCTCTTGTCTATCCAAGGAGGATACATGGTGCAGGATGATTCTGTGATGCATCCCACATCATCCAGAGATACTCACATGCGTATTCTGCCCAGACCGATGGCCACTTTGACACTTGGCTCCAAGGCCGCTTGTCCTACTCAATGGTTAGTGTGGATGGATATTCACTAGCAATCACATTCTGACATACATGCTGTCACACACTCCAGTGGCTTGCACCCCAGACACGCAGTCCCCCATGACCCATGACTGCAGCACTTAGACACCCATACACACACTTGCTCACAAAATAGGGATCCTCCCACCCAGGAAGACAGTCAGAAATAGATTTTAATGAAAAGATAGGACAGACTGCATTGACCAGGCATGGAGCATGGCCAGACAATCATGCTGACCGGCAAGCTGTCAACCCGTTCATACACCATCAAGCCCTTTTATGCCCCTGTCCCTCTAGTTTCCATTTCTTGCTTCTCCCCAAACCACTCTGATCCTTCCCTTTCCCTACCTTTGTTTTCTCCCCTAAGCATTCTGTAATAACTCTTGTGTAATCCCAAAATGCTATTCCTGATGCCTCGTAATATGTCCCTTGCACCCTGGGCAGTACCTCGCCCCCCTCAGCCTGTAAGATTCTTCAGCTACCTGTTCCTTTTTTCTTAAGGTGCTGAGTAAGACCTCCAGCCCATGGGGCTGATGACCCTCCTTTGACAGACCTTCGAGCAGCAGAGGCAAGGTGTTATTTCGCTGGCTGAGTAATTGGGGTTTCCCCCCATGGTGTTTTGCCTTCTTGGGGATCCTTACTCTATGTGGAGCAAGACTTTTATCACATAAACTAACAACTTGGGGACGCTCAAGCAAAAACATAATGTCTTATTACTGTGAGCAGCTTTGCAAGAAATTTTTTCTTCAAGCCTTTTCAACTATGAAATTATAGGAAAAGTTTGTCTAGACATGTCAACCCTGAAAGAACTAAGACATACGTGAGCAGAGGAAATAGCTCCTTTGTATGCAAATGTTTTTACTACTTTTTTTCAGTTTTTGCATATGCTTTAGTGGTCCATATCAGCATTCTCAAAGGCCTTCCAGCTAAGCAAGGTGGGCACTGATTTCTGCAAGACCCTTCTGATGTTGCAAAATCTTGGCCAAAGGTTGCCTTTTGGCTTCCGGTACAAACTGCTTCCTACCACTAGGGCTCAGCAGTGCTGCAACAATAGTCTTAACCCCAGGCATCCCATCTTGTTATGATTGCAGATCATCCTATTAAAGCAAATTTTTTTTTCCCTCTGAAAACAAACACATGTACCATAAAATGTATTGAGAAGGAGTTGTGATTGAAGCACTTGGCCTTTGCTATTAGATAATTAATTTTAACAGTATGTGAGCAATAGGACATATTTCCTGCTAGAAGCTCAGCAAGCAGCATATAAAATCATTAGTTCATCTAGGGTACAAGTAAAAATACTCCCTATGCATGTCAAATAGCGGCTTTAAAATGAGAATGCACTCCCTATTCTCATAAGAAAAAGTAATCTTTTCTGCAAGAAAGTGAATAACTGGTGAGGGATGCTTGCACACGTACTGCAAAACCAAGAGCTTCTTATAAAATACAAATTATTTGACATCATTTACAAAGAATGGAGCACAGGCAAACACGGTTTAAATGTGTATGGTTTTTTTAGGTTATAGAATTCTGCATTCACCTTGCCTTGTTCCTACACTAACCTAATTTACATCTCTACCTGCTGTCTTTGTGCATATGCTTCTCAATTAAACCTCAGGCCCACAGTGGCTTCAGTTTACTGACCACAGCCTTTCCAATATAGCTGAGTTCATTAAGTTCTTGTGTGACTTAGAAAGAAGAAAAAAAAAAAGAAAAAGATTCTTTTGTCACATATCTTCCTGGTAGACAACATGCTTTGTTTACAATACAATTTCCCAAATATGTTTACTGTCAAACAATTCCATAACAAGATACAATACATTATTTAAGATGTAAAACACTATTTTGTGTGAAGACACATCCTTAAAATCATGATTGTCATTGTTATTCCACTTTATAGAGACACAGAGAGATAAAGTGAGCACACAGATCTACAGATGGAGATTGAGGGTTTACATTTCTTGAGAAGTAGTTCCTAACGTTTACTACTTTTAATCGAGTAAATAGGGAAAGCCACAAAGTTTTAATAGAGGAGAGATGGGAGAGGATATATTTTTTGCAAAAACACAGTCTTTTTGATGGATTTTAATAAAACTCTACACAGAGTACAGCCAGAACAGCTTTGGATTTTGTTGGAGGAGGAGTGTAACTGCTTTAAACAACAGGTGTAAAATATTTAGTGTCTCTTCAAATTTGAGTCACAGTAAGATAGTTTGGCTTTCATCCTCACTATAGGCACTCTAGACTGTATTCAGACAAAAGAAACATCATTATGGGTAAAATACTGAGGCTACTGAAGAGCACCGATATCAATGTCATCCTGGAAATGTATTGTTTTTCTCAAAAATTTGAAAAATTCCTGTTACATGCTGCAAGATTAGGACTTTGCCTGGAGTTATTGTGAAAAGTTTCCCACTGTGAAGTAGAACAACTTAACAGTTAGCTGTTGCCCTTTTACAAAGGGACCTGCTGTGATTTAGCATTGCTCTCTCAGCCTAATTGGTCCATCACCAAATGTAAGGTGCTGCATAAATGTAAAATATTATTGTGGTATACTCTACTTAACTGGGACAGGTTTTTTATTTAATACCTCCCTGGTAACTAATTTAACCTAGTCATAGTAGATTGTAATGACTTCTTTTTAATTGGCTGATATTAGCATATATTCTGCAGAACAGCTATATGTATGTATGTAGCTAATGCCAAGTAGTTAAATAGTACTTTGACAAAAATGAACTTTAAAGAATTAGGGTGGAATCCTGTACCCTTAAAACAAATGATGAATCATGCTGTGTGGACCAAGAGTGTACCCATAATTTCTAAGCGCCTCAATTTTCCCAAATTAAAATGGAAAGATCTTTTATAGGGCATATGGGAGGCTGTTTTCTAGAGAAGTCCAGATAAATATCATGGAATTTACATACCTGCAATTTCAGGTCTACTCATCAGTATAAGATAAAGAAGTTAAGTGTTCTTTTCTGTTTGAAATTCATCATACACCTTAGGTTCATTCACTCCAATAACATTTCCACCCTTAGCATGCCTGTTACAATGCCTCCTCAGTCTTCAGATCTGTAGGGGGCCTACAGCCAGAAGTGTTAAGCTGCAAAGAATTAATATGCTGTTCAAAAAAAGGGTGAATCACAGCTGAGTTTCTCATTGTGCTAGCTGGATGACAAAGCTGATTAAAAAAGCTCTTGTCACACGCTGCATTTCGTTGTTCACTCAGTTGTACTAGTATAGTTTTATATGGACCCCATTGTAAGCAAAGTTACTGAAATGGTTGAAGTTAAAAGAAATTGCAAAAGGAAAAGATTGTTTTTAACATAGATTAAGTCAGTCATCATCTCTGGACTCCCATAAGTAGCTATATTGACACAGCTGGTCTGATGATGAATCCCTGTTCAGGCGTGAGCAATTTTGGACAGCTTTGTTGTGAAAGCCACCTTATTGTGAATCAGTAGCCTGGAGGACAACACTGTAAACTGCTCCTGAGTTCTTGTAGATGCTAGTTATCAGTTATGGATAAGATGAGAATGAATTACTTAATGGAAGGTGACAGACATCTGTAAATGCTGTGATGACTGCTGACTGGTGCTGCCTTTTAGGAGAGGAAAAAGCATGTTGATGTAATTTGGGCTCTGGATTCATCTGGGAGGCAGCAGCTACTGA
This sequence comes from Opisthocomus hoazin, assembly GCF_030867145.1. Lineage (NCBI taxonomy): Eukaryota > Metazoa > Chordata > Aves > Opisthocomiformes > Opisthocomidae > Opisthocomus > Opisthocomus hoazin. The sequence continues at coordinate 31,576,070 of NC_134416.1, read as the reverse complement.
TGTTCGCTTCTTAGCTCAGAGCAGGACTAGCTGAAGCTTTCCTCCCCTGTTCCATCTAAGGGAGAGTCAACAGCATATGCTTTCAACTGAAAGCAGCATCTGTCTGGCTTCCAGACAAGCTTCATACGAAAGATAAGACTCCAAAGGTGGAGTCAGTATTAGCTTTGGGGGTGTTAAATACCATGTCCTAAGTGAGGTTTGCCTCTCTAGCTGCATGACTGGCAAATCGGTAGTCCCATTGGATCAAGTTTTAGGCTTACACCCAGACTGAGTAAAGCATGAACTTCACCCTTGGTTGTCAGTTGCAGTGTTCAAAATTATTGTAATTAGATGGCATAAGTATCCTCCACAGCCTCTCCTTTCCCCAGTTTCTGTCCACTCTTGACGTGTGTCTGCTCTTGACACACGAACTCCTTGGGGCAAGGACCATTCCTTTGCATGGAAGAATGAGCACATTATGACTATTGCTATGAGCAAAGAAGGGTGGGTTTTTGCAAAAGTCACAGCTCCTTAACAGCTCCCACAGGGGACTTCTAGATGGGAGAAGGAAGTGTTAGAGATGATAGACTTTTTTGAATAGACAGTCGAATATTTGGCAGCTAAATGACAGTTATCAGACCTGAACTGTTTAAACAGTCTGATCCATAAACAGAAAATACTTATTTGGTCTTCTTCCTATTATGTTAGCTTGGATGGAAATGCATAATGGCATAAGGTTTCCTGTAATTAACAGAATAAGTCTTACACTACAAAAAAGAATTTCTTCTCAATTTCTACTTAGAAATATCTGTACTTCAGGCATGTTCTGGTTTCTTTTTTTAAGTGTTGATTGAGATTCATAATACAGACAAAGATAACTAAGAAAAATCCTCAAGTCAACAGTTTTAAAATATTGAGCACTTCTGGTTTGAGAGTATCTCCACTGTGAAATGATTCTGCAGCTAAGATGAAATTTAAATATTGAAAGGTCTGATAATAATAGGTTTCTGAATGAAAATGGTCTATAAGAAATGAAAAATAGAATTGTATTCATTACTCTGGGGACAGTTTTACCGCCTCTTGAATTGTTTTCACTGTATACTTAATTCTCTGGCATATTGAGCCAGCTCAGCACACATAGCGTACAAAATGCCTGTGTGTTCTGGTTTGTGTGCAGCCGGCAACAAAAGCGCCACGTGGCCGCCCCTCCCCCCGCAGGGGTGCGGAGGAGAATGGGAAGAAACAGACAGAAACTGGTGGGTCGGGATAAGGGCAGTTTAACAGAACAGCAAACTAAGGGGACAGCAACAACAAAGATACAGATAAGGGGAATACATAAAACAAACCAGCAGAACAGAAATGCTCCCTCGGACCGCACTGCCGCTGAGCCCTCCCAAGCCCCGAGAGAGTTCCTGCCCCCCAGCTCCCCCCCACCGCAACCCAGCATGATGGTACATGGTATGGAATACCCTGCTCTGTTTGGCCATGTGGGGTCAGCCCACCCTTCTGTGTCCCTTCCTGGAGTCCGGTGAAAATTAACCCTGTCCTGGCCAAACCCAGGACATTATCCACCCCTTTTTCCATACCATCTACGTCGTGCCCAGGTCCCCCATTGTCCAGTTGATCACCACCACTTCTCCTGTCTCCAGATATCATTCCCTTAGTCTATGCATCATCACTCTAAAGTGTCTGTTGAGTTCATTTAATCCATGACTTTGGGCTCCATCTGTCGTAATGGTCTTCCGTGGCAGGAGAGGTGATGTGTGGTGATGGGTGGTCACTTGCTGCATCCGGAGCTCACGGCTGATGTATCTGGTGCGGCCCGTGCCCACAGTCTGCAGGTTGGAGACGTCGGTCTCGATGAAGTTGCTGGGTGCCGGTTGTTGAAAACCAGGTCCAGTCCCATCATCGCTGTGCTCTGCTAGGTTTTCATCAAAAAGTCCATCCTTCTTTAATCTGGACAATTCTTACTACAATACTGCTGATACAACACGTAACAATTATAACAGTGATAACAGACAGTGACAGGGTTATTTAACAATTAACTTTATACAATTTATTTATTTATGGACTATTCTCACCCAAAATCAAATCCCCATGAGGTACACATCGGACTTTCCCATCCTTCCGCATTACCCACCAGGTACACCCAGGTCCTTGAGCAAAAGCAGTCCCGCGGATGGGCTTGCCTTTGCCCGAGGCAGGACTAACCCAAACTGTCTTCCCTAACATGTTCCACATGTGCACTACGGGGACTTTATCCCCTTCTACAGGGCGCTGAGATTTTGACTGGGCAGGACCAGCCTGGTTGGTGGATCCCCTGGTGTTAACTAACCAGGTGGCCTTTGCTAAATAAGTATCCCAGTTTCTGAAAGTCTCATCCCCTGTTGCCCTCAAAGTGGTTTTTAGCAGCCCATTGTACCGCTCGATCTTTCCAGAGGCTGGTGCATGGTAGGGAATGTGATACACCCACTCAATACCGTGTTCTTTGGCCCAGGTGTCTATGAGGCTGTTGCGAAAGTGAGTCCCATTGTTAGACTCAACTCTTTTGGGAGTGACATGTCACCACAGGACTTGTTTTTCAAGGCCCAGGATGGTATTCCAGGCAGTAGCATGGGGCACAGGGTAGGTTTCCAGCCATCTGGTGGTGGCCTCCACCATTGTGAGCACATAGCGCTTGCCTTGGCGGGTATGTGGCAGTGTGATGTAGTCAATCTGCCAAGCCTCCCCATATTTATATTTTAGCCATCGTCCTCCATACCACTGAGGCTTTACCTGCTTGGCTTGCTTGACTGCAGCGCATGTCTCACATTCATGGATAACCTGTGCGATGGTGTCCATGGTCAAGTCCACCCCTCGGTCACGAGCCCATCTGTATGTCGCGTCTCTTCCTTGGTGGCCCGAGGTGTCATGGGCCCACCGAGCTCTAAAGAGTTCACCCTTATGTTGCCAGTCCGGATCCACCTAAGCCACTTCAATCTTAGCAGCCTGATCCACCTGCTGGTTGTTTTGATGTTCCTCAGTGGCCCGAATCTTAGGGAAGTGGAAGTCCACGTGATGGAGTTTTACAACCAACTGCTCCAGACAGGCAGCAATATCTTGCCACAATGGGGCAGCCCAGATAGGTTTGCCTCTGCGCTGCCAGTTGTTCTTCTTCCATTGCTGCAGCCACCCCCACAAGGCATTGGCCACCATCCAAGAGTCGGTGTAAAGATAGAGCACTGGCCACTTCTCTCGACTGGCAATGTCTAAAGCCAGCTGGATGGCTTTCACCTCTGCAAACTGGCTTGACTCATCTTCTCCCTCGGCAGTTTCCGCAACTTGCTGTGTAAGGGCTCCATACAGCAGCCTTCCACCTCTGCTGCTTCCCAACAATGCGACAGGACCCATCCGTGAACAGGGCATACTGTTTCTTATCTTCTGGCAGCTGGTTATACAGTGGGGCCTCTTCAGCAGGTGTCACCTCCTCCTCTGGCGATGCTCCAAAATCTTTGCCTTCTGGCCAGTCCATGATTACCTCCAGAATTCCTGGGCGACTGGGGTTTCCCATTCGGGCGCGCTGGGTGATCAGAGCGACCCACTTACTCCACGTAGCATCAGTGGCATGATGCGTAGAGGGGACCCTCTCTTTGAACATCCAGCCCAGGACCGGCAATCGTGGTGCTAGGAGGAGCTGTGCTTCAGTGCCCACCACTTCTGAAGCAGCTCGAACACCTTCATATGCTGCCAGAATCTCTTTTTCAGTGGGAGTATAGTGGGCCTCGGATCCTTTGTATCCCTGGCTCCAAAACTCCAGGGGTCGACCTCGAGTCTCCCCTGGTGCTTTCTGCCAGAGACTCCAGGTTGGGCCGTTCTCCCCAGCTGCGGTGTAGAGCACGTTTTTAACATCTTGCCCTGACGGGACTGGACCAAGGGCTACAGCATGAACTATCTCCAGTTTCATTTGTTCAAATGCCTGTCGTTGTTCAGGGCCCCATTCAAAATCATTCTTCTTCCGGGTCACGTGGTACAGAGGACTTACAATCTGGCTGTAATTTGGGATGTGCATCCTCCAAAAACCCAGAACACCTAAGAAGGCCTGTGCTTCCTTTTTGCTGGTTGGTGGAGACATAGCTGCTATTTTGTTGATGACATCCATTGGGATTTGACAGTGCCCATCCTGCCATTTTATCCCCAAAAACTGGATCTCTTGCGCAGGTCCCTTGACTTTACTTCGCTTAATGGTGAAACTGGCTTTCAGAAGGATCTGAACTATTTTCTCCCCTTTCTCAAAAACCTCCTCTGCTGTGTCGCCCCATATAATGATGTCATCAATGTACTGCAGATGTTCTGGGGCTTCACCCTTTTCCAGTGCAGTCTGGATTAGTCCATGGCAAATGGTGGGACTGTGTTTCCACCCCTGGGGCAGTCGATTCCAGGTGTACTGGATGCCCCTCCAGGTGAAAGCAAACTGTGGCCTGCACTCTGCTGCCAAAGGAATGGAGAAGAATGCATTAGCGATGTCAATTGTAGTGTACCACTTGGCTGCCTTTCACTCCAGCTGATGTTGAAGTTCTAGCATGTCTGGCACAGCAGCACTCAGCGGTGGTGTGACTTCATTCAGGCCACGGTAGTCTATTGTCAGTCTCCACCCTCCAGTAGACTTTCTCACTGGCCATATGGGACTATTAAAGGGTGAGCGAGTTTTGCTGATCACTCCTTGACTCTCCAGCTGGCAGATCAGCTGATGAATGGGGAGAAGGGAGTCTCGGTTGGTACGATACTGTCGCCGGTGCACCGTTGTTGTCACGATTGGCACCTGTTGTTCTTCAACCCTCAGCAACCCCACAAAGGAAGGATCCTCTGAGAGACCAGGCAAAATGGACAGCTGTTTAATTTCTTCCGTCTCCACAGCAGCTATGCCAAAAGCCCACCGATACCCCTTTGGGTCCTTGAAATACCCTCTCCTAAGATAGTCTATACCAAGGATGCACGGAGCCTCGGGGCCAGTTACAATGGGGTGCTTCTACCACTCCTGCCCAGTAAGGCTCCCTTCAGCCTCCAATACACTCAGCTCTTGGGACCCCCCTGTCACTCCAGAAATGCAAATGGACTCTGACCCTTTGAAATCTGATGGCATTAAAGTACACTGTGCACCAGTGTCCACTAGAGCTTTATACTCTTGTGGATCTGACATGCCAGGCCACCGAATCCACACTGTCCAATAAACGTGGTTGTCCCTTTCCTCCACCTGGCTGGAGGCAAGGCCCCTCTAATCCTCATCAGAGAATTTGCTGCTCACCTGCTGTAAGAATGACTTGGAGTTGCCCTCCAGAGGAATGGAATCAAGATCAAACTGCCTACCTGGTCTGGAGAGCTGGCTGCTGGAAACTGGAGCAGCATTTTTGCTAACAGAATCCTCTTTTGTGATTGTTTTACCTCACAACTCACGCACTCGTGCCTCTAGACTTGAGGTAGGTTTTCCATCCCACTTCCTCATGTCCTCTCCATGGTCACGCAGGTAGAACCACAAGGTTCCCCGTGGTGTATAGCCTCTGTGTTCCCTCTACTGAGTAGAGAAACGCTTGCCCCTAATAGCTGAGACACTGGCCCGTACAGGTGGGGAGTAGGACATATTCTTTTCTAGTCGCTTGACCAGTTTCTCTACAGCTGAGGCAAGGGAGGACGAGAGACTTTCCTCATATTGCCAGAGTCAGACAGCCACCTCATCCACTGCTAGTGCCTCCTTACGTTTCTGGTTTACAACTGCCAGTGAGTTGGCATATGAGGATGGTGCGCTCCGCACAAACTTCCTCCACATAGATGGTGTGCACTGGACTTCATCTGGGTCCTTGGGCAACTGGTCATCGTCTGGTTCATAGTAAACCAGCTCCTGCACAGCTAATTCCCTCAAGTACTGAATCCCCCTCTCCATACTGGTCCACTTGCCAGGATAACATACAAAATCGTCACTGAAGGGGTACCTCTCCCTCACGCCTGACAGAAGTCTCCTCCAGAGGCTGAGGACTTGTTCTTTTTTCCCAATGGCCTTGTCGATGCCCCCATCCCTGGCCAGGGATCCCAGCTGCTTGGCTTCCTTGCCCTCTAACTCCAAGTTGCTGGCACCGTTATCCCAGCACTGCAGCAGCCAGGTGAAAATGTGCTCCCCTGGGTGGCGGCTGAAGTCTTTCTGCATGTCTCGCAGCTCGCTCAGGGACAGGGACCGGGTGATGATCTCTGTCTCTATCTCCTGCGATGACCCTGGATCATCGTCATCCCTCCCGGAGCGATCTGCTCTCTTTGCATCTTTCTTTAGTTTTACAGGGGTGACTGCTACCGGCACAGGCTGGTCACTGGGCTCAGTCACTGTGTCTGCAGCTGGAGCTGGGGCTGGAGCAGCTACCGTGCCCGCCGGGGAAGCCGGGACAACGCCAATGACAGCGGCAGTGGTGGTGCCGGTCGGGGGGGGGCTGTGACTGCCTGCTGGGCTGGAGGAGCTGCAGGGCCGGCTGGAGGGGCAGCGCCAGCCGCAGCGCCTGGCGCTTCGTTCCCCCCCCCTTCCCCCTTTAGAGCACTGAATCAGGTTGAACAGGGCTCGGTAGGCGTGGGCCAGACCCCAGCACATTGCGGTGATTTGTGTCTCTCTGGAGTTCCCAGGGTGGCAGCACACTTTTTGCAGATATTTTACTAGAATGTCCGGATTCTGTATTTGTTCAGGGGTGAGTTTAAAACACACCGGGGGTGCCCGCTGCCCTAGACATCTGCCCGTGCTGTCCTACACACCCAGCCACTCACAGCTATCCAGCCCTGGGGCAGGTCTCTGCACAATGTTCTTAATTACTTGTTTAACCCTAAAAACCTGAAACCCATTCAGGAGGCAGAACAAAAGGAGAGTGCTGGCCTGAGCATCCCAGGGATACTCGAAATTCTCAAAAGTCGTTAGGACCAGCCTGAAGGAGGGAGGGGGGGCGAAACTGTTGGGGAAGGTATCCCCTCCGGTTTTCCCCACAGGCTGGGTTTGATTATTAACAAATTCTAAGACATAGAATCCGAGGTATGGAAATGACTGCAGTGCTGCATGCAAATACAAGCCTAATTTCATGCACAGTGATGTTATCATGTCATAAGTCGACATTGTACGGTATAGTAAAATCATAATCCTCATCCTTTTCCCTGAGATAATGAACATCACCACAGGGAACAAGTACAGCAAGTATGGATTCAAAAACCACAACCACCTGATCAAAGACAGAAACATTTTTACCGGTGACTGTTTAACTAACACAGGAAATACGTACAACAAATTATAAAAAAATCTAAGAAAGCTGTTTTCACACCCGCTGCTCAGCCCTGTCGTTATCCCTGCCCCATGCTTGGGTGCCTAATTAAATGTTCTAGTTTGTGTGCGGCTGGCAACAAAAGCGCCACGCGGCCGCCCCTCCCCCCGCAGGGGTGCGGAGGAGAATGGGAAGAAACAGACAGAAACTGGTGGGTCGGGATAAGGGCAGTTTAACAGAACAGCAAACTAAGGGAACAGCAACAACAACGATACAGATAAGGGGAATACATAAAACAAACCAGCAGAACAGAAACGCTCCCTCGGACCGCACTGCCGCTGAGCCCTCCCGAGCCGCGAGAGATTTCCCGCCCCCCAGCCCCCCCCCACTGAAACCCAGCATGATGGCACATGGTATGGAATACCCTGCTCTGTTTGGCCATGTGGGGTCAGCCCACCCGGCTGTACCCCTTCCTGGAGTCCGGTGAAAATTAACCCTGTCCTGGCCAAACCCAGGACACTGTGTTAGTTAAAATACATGTATAGCCATAGTGTACTGTTGTTATTAATTAAAATTCCAGTTTTCTGGTCAGGAAATGACCATTTCCTGGTCAGGAAATTATTTGATTCCCAGTTCTATAGAGATCATAACCGCACACCTTCATGTGCAGTAGAGTCAAAGCTGAATCTTATCTGCTAGGTTCTTTTCCTTACCTTCTATTTCAACTAACTTTTAATGGATCTCAAGGTCTTACGGGAGTCTAGGTATTTGTGTACACAAATATAGAAGACAGAATTTAAATGAAATATCTCTTACAAGCTCTGCTGAATCCGAATTTCTGTAGGACATTGTTCAATAAGAAATCCGTAGATTTCATTTGAATATCTCTGTTCTACATAGGTTAAGACTTTCTGTTCCAGCACTCGTCTGTTTATTGGCAATAAATTGTATTTTTGGTGCCAGCTATAATTTTGCTCTATATAAGGGAAGTGATTTGCCTTCTTGTCAGTGAGTATTTCAAATTATTCTCTTTCTGTAAAAAGAATACATTTATCCATATTTGTCTATTTGCATTCTTCTGATTTTTTCATTGTCTTCTTTGTTGTTTTTTGTACTGCTTTTCCTCTCTGGGCAATTTTACCATTGTCTCTGCGTGAGTGGAGGAGATCCCTAGGGAGGCATCAGTAAAGTGATTCTTCATGTCTTCTTTCATGGTTTTGTATCAACATTCAGGAAATGAAGCAAAATAGGGTCTCTGATCGTTTCAATCTGGGAGCTAGTAGCTGAGGAAGTAATTATTGTAACTCTGCTTATTGGCAGAAATTTTTTTCTGTAACTTTATTTGTCCTTGATTTTAGAAAGGAGAAGAATTGTATGAACTTCTTTACCTTCTTATGCCCATACCAGAACTGAAGAAAAAAGATGCATTAATCATAGAATCATAGAATCATGGGATGGTTCAGGCTGGAAGGAACCTTAAAAATCGTCTAGTTCCAACCGCCCCTGCCATGCGCAGGGATACCTTCCACTAGACCAGGTTGCTCAAAGCCCCATCCAGCCTGGCCTTGAACACTTCCAGGGAGGGGGCAGCCACGTTTTCTCTAGGCAATGTGTTCCAGTGCCTCACAACCCTCGTAGTAAAGAATTTCTTCCTTATAGCCAATCTAAATCTACCCTCTTTCAGTTTAAAGCCATTACCCCTTGTCCTATCACTACAAGCCCTTATAGAAAGTCCCTCTCTTGCTTTCTTGCAGGCCCCCTTCAGGTACTAGAAGGCTGCTATAAGGTGTCCCCACAACCTTCTCTTCTCCGGGCTGAGCAACACCCACTCTCTCAGCCTTTCCTCATAGGAGAGGTGTTCCATCCTTCTGACCATTTTTGTGGCCCTCCGCTGGACCCTCTTCAACAGCTCTATCGCTTTCCTGTGCTGAGGGCTCCAGAGTAGGATGCAGTTCTCAAGGTGGGTTCTCACCAGAGTGGAGTAGAGGGGCAGAATCACCTCCCTCAACCTTCTGGCTACTCTTATGCAGCGCAGGATGCGGATGGTATTCTGGTCTGTGAGCATACATTCCTGTGTTATGTAGAACTTCTTGTCCATCAACACCCCGAAGTCCTTCTCTTCAGGGCTGCTCTCAGTCCATTCTCCACCCAGCCTGTATTTGTGCTTGGGATTGCCCCGACCCCTGTGCAGGACCTTACACTTGGCCTAGTCGAACTTCATGAGTTTCACACAGACCCACCTCTCAAGCCTATCAAGGTCCCTTTGGATGGCATCACTTCCCTTCAGTGTGTTGACCCCATCACACAGCTTGGTGTTATCGGCAGACTTACTGAGGGTGCACTCAATCCCTCTGCCCATGCTGCCAACAAAGGCGTTAAACAGTGCCGGTCCCAATACCACCCCCAGAGGAATGTCACTGGCCACCAGTTGGACACTGAGCCATTGACTGAAACTCTTTGAAAACAACTATCCAGCTGATTCCTTATCAACTGAGTGGTCCATCTATCAAATCCATGTCTCTCTAATTTAGAGACAAGGGTGTTGTGTGGGACAGTATCAAATGCTTTGCTCAAGTCTAGGTAGATGACATCTGTTGCTCCTCCCTCATCCACAAATGCAGTAACCCCATCACAGAAGGCCACCAGGTTTGTCAGGCACGATTTGCCCTTAGTGAATCCATGTCGGCTGTCACTGATCACCTCCTTATTTTCCACATGCTTTAGCGTAGTTTCCAGGATGATCTGCTCCATGATCTTGTCGGGCAGAGAGGTGAGACTGACTGGCCTGTAGTTCTCTGGATCTTCCTTTTTTTCCTTTTTAAAAATGACAGTTATGTTTCCCCTTTTCCTGTCAGTGGAAACTTCACTGGACTCCCACGACTTCTCAAATATGACAGATAGCAACTTCATCTGCCACTTCCCTGGGGACCCGTAGATGCACTTCATCAGGTCCCTTGAACTTGTGCACCTTCAGGTTTCTTTGATGGTCTCAAACCTGATCTTCTTCTATAGTGGGTAGAAGATTCTACCAGTCCCTGTCTTTGCCTTCTGTGACTTGGGTGGTGTGGCTGGACACTTGCTGGTGAAGACTGAGGCAAAAATGTTGTTGAGTACCTCAGCCTTCTCCGTATCATGAGTAACAATGTCTCCCATTTCCTTGTGGAGAGGGCCTACATTTTCCGTAGTCGTCCTTTTATCACCAAAGCTACAGAAGCTTTTCCTGTTGCCCTTGAAGTCCCTGGCTACATTTAATTTTATCAGGCCTTTAGCTTTCCTGACCTGATCCCTGACTGCTTGGACAATTTCTTTATACTCCTCCCGGGCTGCCTGTCCTTGTTTACACCCTCTTTGTGCTTCAGTTTGTCCATGAGCTCCTTGTTCATCCACACAAGCCTCCTGGCTTTTTTGCTTGACTTCCTCTTTGTTGGGATGCATCACTCCTGAGCTTGGAAGAGGTGATCGTTGAATATTAACCAGCTTTCTTGGGCCCCGCTTTCCTCCAGGGCTTTATGTCATGGTACTCTACCAAGCAGATCCCTGAAGAGGCGAAAGTTTGCTCTCCTGAAGTCCAGGTTAGTGAGCTTGCCGTGCGCTCTCCTCACTGCCCTAAGGATCTTAAACTCTGCCATTTCATAGGCACTGCAACAAAGACTGCCCTTGAGCTTCATGTTTCCCACCAGCCCCTCCTTGCCGGTGAGAACAAGGTCTAGCATAGCACTTCTCCCCATGGGTTCTCTCTCACTTGGAGAAGGAAGTTATCATCAATGCATTCCAGCAACCTCCTGGGTTGCTTATGCCCTGCTGTATTGTCCTCACAACAGATATCAGGGTGGTTGAAGTCCCCAAAGAGGACCAGGGTTTGTGAGTGTGGGGCTGCTCCTATCTTCCCACAGAAGGCCTCATCCACTCACTCTTCCTGGTCAGGTGGCCTGTAGCAGTCCCCCACTATAAAGTCACCTGTCCCTATCGTCCCTTTAATCCTGACCTTTAAGCTCTCGGTTGGCTCCTCGTCCATCCCCAGGCAGAGCTCCATGCACTCCAGCTGGTCTTTGACATAGAGGACAATACTCTCTCATCTCACCTGCCTGTCCTTCCTAAAGAGTCTGTATCCTTTCATTCCAACACATAGGAGCCATCACACCACGTCTCTATGATGCCAGTAAGATCATAGACCTACAAGTGTGCACACATCTCTAGCTCCTCTTGTTTATTCCCCATGATACGTGTTTTTGCATAAAGGCTTTTAAGTTGGGTCCCTGATGAAGCTGACTTACTGGCTGGAAATCTTTTGTGCTGTTCTTCAGGTGCTCTCCTGCTGACCTTTGATCCTTCTCCAGGCTCTGGACATCTATTGCTGGCACTGGAATGAAATTGGTAGGAGTGGCATGGAATGAGGTTGGCCTTCCTAGTCAACTTTTGTCTAAAGCCCTTTCACAGCTTGGCAAGCCTATGACTGAAGTTGCTCTTCCCCTCTTCTGACAGATGGACCCCATCTGCCCGCAGTAGACCAGGTTTCTCAAAGTGAGTCCCATGGTCTAAGCAGCCAAACTCCTGTCAATCAAGTGAAGAAAGCAAAACCTAAAAAAGCTGGTAGCAGAAACCAGATGAACAGTAATGATTAATAAAATATTTTGTTTTTTCTTTTTAAAACCTGACAATTATTGACAAAACACCAAGGTAACAAACATCTTCTTCTCACTGCTTATTCTTCCTGTCCAAGCCTGGAGACTTTTCTTCTGGAATTGTATTGTAATTTGAGGTACTTTATTGGACTCAGGAGTAACTGGATGAAACTGAAAGGCTTTTTTTACACAGGAAATCAGCTGGATAGTGACAGTGGTGAATGGTGAAAGAACAAAACTACAATGGTATTTTGTGTGGAATGGAGTCAAGTTGCTGCGGTTTGAGGTTGTCTGCTGGATTTAAGCTTCCCAAGATAGATGAATGGGAATGATAATTCTTTAGATATTGAAGGTGTTTAGGGTTGGAACTTGCATATAATTACACTGTGACATTAAAGCTAAAAAACAACTGTAGATGTCTGGAAGCATGAATTTCAAAAAGAAAGTCTCAGCTGAGTGTTGGTAACCTTAAGTATGGTAAAGTTTTTTGAGACTCTGGGTTTAGAATTGAGAATTCATTTGCCCTGAATTCTCATTAAGAAAGATGTGCCTCTGTTTTTGCTCAGCTTATAGTTTCACAGGAAAAGCAGAGTGGAACCTCTTTCCCTAAATTTTCCATTATCTGGATCATCATTTATGTGACTTAGTATCTCTAACTTCTCTGTAAGCGTGCACATGGCCAGGACTCTACGAATGTAATTTTTGAGTTTTCCTGTGGGCAGCCATTTGAAACATCAGGTGTTTTGTTTTTCCTGTTTCATCTCCATAATGACTGGACACTAGAATGTAATGTGCCTCTCTTGCTTTGAGAGAAAAGTCTGAAGAACATTTTAGCAGTTCCAATACTTCACTTTTTTTCTTTTATTTTCTGAATTGATTTTTATGTCAACAGCCTTTCTACCTTTGATAGTCTGTTAGGTCACCTGGTTGTATTAATGACTGTGAAAGGGTTCCTCACTTCTGCTTTTTAAAAAAGCAACCGCTGGAATATGTAGCAGCAGATGTACCATCAAAATATCTGAAAAATTTGAATAATTTCCCCTAGCAACATTTATATCCTGTTAATGTTCACGTTACAACAATACTTCCTTTTCTGTTGGTTTTATTTGACTATTAAGATACTATACAGGAAGAATATGTACAACATACAAGGATTGGTATAAAAATTTGGATGGTCTTGATGCATCAGACAACTGAATAAGTATGACTGTTCTGCTGAATTTGGTCTTTAGTTATAAATGGCTGCAAATTTTTATTGTGCTTTTTGACTATTTGGTCTTCCTTAAAAATACATATGTAACCTCATTACAGATTATGTGTGTGAAATCAGGTGTTTCTAATCAATGTTCTAAAGAGAATGGGAACACTGGACCATACAAGATAGTTTAGAGAATTTTAAACATACTGATCAGTTTAATGCCTAATATAGCTCTATTGATTTCAATCAGGATGAATCTCGCCTCCTCAATCCACCTAAGTGTGATTAATTGGTAGAGGAGCAGAAAACTCATCAGAGACCTGTTCCTGCACATTCACTTTGTGGATTGTAGCTTAGAAGTTTATCTGGAGCATCACTGATTTCCACAAGACCATAAGGAAGTTTAAAGAAAGTGTTCCCCACCTGATGAACAAGAACAGCAATTCTCAGATAAGGAGAAGGCTAAGGTACTCAACAACATTTTTTTGCCTCAGTCTTCACTGGCAACCTCTCTCCTCACCCCTCCCCAGCTGATGGACTGCAAGATGGAGACCAGAGGGGCAAAGATCCTCCCACTGCAACAGCAGACGAGGTTTGGGACCACCTGAGGAACCTGAACATATATAAGTCTGTGGGACCTAAAGGGATGCATCCCAGAGTCCTGAGGGAATTGACTGATGGAGTTCCCAAGACAGTGTTCATGATACTTGAAAGGTCATGGCAGTCAGGTGAAGTCCCTGGGGACTAGAAGAAGGGAAACATTGTGCCCATTTTTAAAAAGGACAGGAAGAAGGACCCTGGGAACTACTGACCTGTCAGTCTCACCTCTGTTCCTGGGAAGATCATGGAGCAGATCCTCCTACAAGCCATGCTAAAGCACAAGGAGGACAGGGAGGTGATTCAAGACAACCAGCATGGCTTCAACAAGGGCAAGTCACAGAATCACAGAATCACAGAATGTTAGGGGTTGGAAGGGACCTCTGTGGGTCCTGCCTGATCAACCTAGTGGCTTTCTATGATGGTGTGACTACTTCACTGGACAAGGGAAGAGCTACCAATGTGGTCTATCTGGACTTCTGTAAAGCCTTTGACACAGTCCCTCACAACTTCCTTCTCTCTAAATTGGAGAAATATGGATTTGATGGGTAGACAGTTCAGTGGCAAAGGAATTGGTTGGAAGGTCGCAGCCAGAGGGTAGTGGTCAACGGCTCGATGTCCAAAAGGACACCGGTGACAAGTGGTGTCCCTCAGGGGTCTGTACTGGGACCAGTGCTCTCTAATATATTCATCAATGACTTAGTGAGATCGAGTACACCCTCAGCAATTTTGCAGATGACACCTAGCTGAGTGGTGCCGTTCACACACCAGAAGGATGGGATGCCATCCAGAAGAACCTGGACAAGCTTGAGAAGTGAGCCCGTGTGAACCTCAGGAGGTCCAACAAGGCCAAGTGTGAGAGTCTGCATCTGGGTCGGGGCAACCCGTGCTATCAGTACGGGCTGGGGGATGAGGGGATTGAGAGCAGCCCTGCCAAGAAGTACTTGGGGGTACTGGTGGATGAAAAGCTTGACATGAGCCACCAATGCGCGCTCACAGCCCAGAAGGCCAACCATATCCTGGGCTGCAGCAAAAGAAGCGTGGGCAGCAGGTCAAGGGAGGTGATTCTGCCCCTCTGCTCCACTCTGGTGAGACCTCCCCTGGAGTCCTGTGTCCAGGTCTGGAGCCCTCAGAGCCCAGGAAAGACGTGGACCTCTTGGAGCTCATCTAGAGGAGGGCCACAGAGATGATCCAAGGTCTGAAACACCTGTCCTATGAGGAAAGGCTGAAAGAATGGAGGCTGTTCAGCCTAGAGGAGAGAAGGCTGCAGGAAGACCTTATAACAGCCTTTCAGTACCTGAAGGGAGCCTACAGGAAAGTTGGGAAAAATATTTTCAGCAGGGCTTGTTGCTATAGGACAAGGAGTAATGACTTTAAACTAAGGGAGGGTAGATCTAGACTAGATATAGGGAAGGCATTTTTTTGCCATGAGGTTGGTGAAATACTGGACCAGGTTGCCCAGAGAGGTAGTGGAGGCCCCATCCCTGGAAACATTCAAGGCCAGGTTGGGCGGGGCTCTGAGCAACCTGGTCTAGTTGAAGATATCCCTGCTCACTCCAGGGGGGTTGGGCTAGATGACCTCTAAAGGTCTCTTCCAACCCAAAGCATTCTATGATTCTGTGACTCCATGTTTCCATGTCTATATAGTACAATTCTGTGATTCTATGATTCCATGATTCCATGTCTATACAGTACAATTGCTCGCATATGTCAACTCATTTATGGAAGCAAAACCCAGAGTGGTTTGTTCTGTGAATAATGACAGAAATTCTAAGGTAAATGCTGTGATCTACCTTTCTGATAGAATATTTGTGAGCAAATGTTAACCATGGAAACCGTAACTATGAGAAATTTCTGTTTGAGGTCTGCTTAAGGCTTTTGACTGTGTTTGGCCTGACTTCCTATGTAAAACAGTCTTAGGATTTTCTAATAGTATTCCAGCACCAAGGCCAAGAACGAGTGGTTGCACCAAACATATTTTTCTCATGAAAAGGTTTCAGTCTTCCTTTAAAGTGAGAAGTTGTTTATTTTACCCTTTTAAAAATTTGTTTCAGTGGTGGATGGGTCTCCCTGTTTTAATGAAATTTAAAATGTCATGTATTTAATTTCATTTTCTTGTAATTTTAGTTAAACCATTGTCTGGTAGATCAATATTAAAATAATTTCCATTGGTTTGAAGCAGAACGTTAGTGCAATGTTACTGGAGGTAGTAGAGAGTAGGAATATACTTATAATAATAGATCAGGTTGTGGTTTCCAGAGAAATCAAACAAAAGGCAACATAGATTTTGGTTGGTTGTCACAAAACAGAAAAATGACCAATATTAGAATTTTGCTTTCTGATTCTTCTAGGATTTCAAAAACTTCTGTAGTAAGGATGTAGTGCATTGCTGCTTTTGGTTAAGGGCCTTATAAATCTGATTAATGATGCTTTCATGAAAGGACAAGCAAGTGTTAAAAACTCATTCTTCCCCTTATATTTTTTTGATACTGACATTTGTTGTTGATCCAAGCAAAAAGTATATTTCACCTTCTAAATACATGTACTGCAATGACTTTTAGAAAATAAGAGCTATACACAACCACTGATTATTTCTTTACTTATACCTAATATATGTACTGCATATGTAGAACATCTACTATATTTGCTTTTGGAACAATTAATTCAATGTTTACTGAAAATTATATATTTTTCAAATACAAGAACTTTCATTTCTTTCCTGTGAAAGGGCTGGTGCTTACACTATTATTGTTTTGTTGTTGCTGTTCTCTTGTTATCTTTTCTTGCTAGACCGCTGTAAATGACCTGGAAATATCAGAGCCTTTGTCCTGCTGTCTTTAGAAACAAGTTAATTTGTATGGCAGGCTATCACAGCCTTCAGATGGCACATATAAGAAAAATACAGGCTTCGCTCTTACATCAACATGATGTATTCCAGCCTTTGAACATATTTTTTTAAGGTTCAGTTCAATGGCTAAAAATGTATTGATTTTTTTTTTTTTTTAAAAGAACATTTGAGAGTTGGGGGGCCTAGGTGCAGTGAACCTATAAAGATTCAGAAAAGTTCACGCACCAGACACATGTACATTTACTGAAAGTACAATTACTCCATCACACATAAGTAAACAGATCGTCTTACTCTCTAAGATTATATTTATAGAACAAATGAGACCAGAGGTCTTAGCCACTGATGAAAGTCTGCTGAAGACGGGTTCTGCTTTTCTTGACACTAAAAAACAGAGGTGCTGAAATTAAACGAACCATTATTAGGGTCACCATCATCTTTCACAGGCACTACAAGTATGTTTGTGCACTTCACCTTCATCAATGCCTAAATGCAACTGTTTATTAATACAGTTCATGAACTATATGCAGTGTTTAATTTAGTCAAGAATGACTGAAAACTATTCTCTTCTTACATTTATTTGGACCACTTTTTTGGTCATTGACTAAGGAATGAATGTCTGATTTTTGCCTCAGAAAAAGTATTTAATCCTTAGAACACCGTATCTTTCATCAGATTTACACAGATTATGCTATACAGACTTAAAAAAAGATTCTTTATAAAGACACAGCCACTGGAGAAGGTGGTCTTCTGTGTGTTTTCTTAATGATACTTCATTGGCAGAAACATGTCAAGCATGGGGCAGTCCCAGACTCAGTCCCTTCTTCTGCCTCAGAGCTGAAAATGAACTCCATGAGGCCATGAAAGTACCTTAACCTAACAAACAGTTGGTGATTTTGTGGGCTGGAGGTACCCAGTACTTCTCCTTAAACTATCCGCTTTGCATGACGTACTTGAATGGTCGTTACCGCTTAGTAAGATGTGAAGAGCAGGGGTGAAACCAGAAATACGCCGTGATGGTGCACCGGGTGCCGATTCCCTGATGCTGGCAGTGAGGGCTTAAGGGCGGCCGCTGTGAGGAGAGGCCGGGGCTGCCCTTTGTCCGATACAGCCGGTTCCAGCTGATTCCAATGGGCCCACCGCAGGGCACAGCTGAGCCCCACAGCCAAGCAGGTGACACCTCTGGGAAAACGTATTTAAGAAAGGGCAAAACATTGCACAAAAAATGAGGAGTAAGGAGTCCAACGGCAAACCCAACACTGCCAACTCCACCACCATACCGTGTCCCAAAGCGCCACGTCCACACAACTTTCAAATACCTGCAGGCATGCTGCCTCAATCACTTCCCTGGGCAGCCTGTTCCAATGCTTGGCAGCCCTTTCGGGGAAGAGAGTTTTCCTAATAGCCAATCGAAAAAAGTCTCCTTCTCTGGAGATATTCAAGACCCGCCTGGACAAGGTCCTGTGCAGCCTGCTGTAGGTGACCCTGCTTCGGCAGGAGGGCTGGACTAGATTACCCACAGAGGTCCCTTCCAACCCCTACTATTCTGTGGTTCTGTGATTTTGTGATGAAGTGGGAAACAGTCCTGTGAACACCAAGGCTGGAGAAAAAGCTGGGGGAAGAGGCACTCCAGGCATGGGAGCAGAGGTTCCCCTATAGCCCATGGAGAGATGATGGTGGAGCAGATGTCTACACTGCAGCCTGTGGTTGACCCTGCGCTGGAGCAGGTGGAAGTCTCCTGAAGGGGCTGAAGTCCATGGAGAACCCAAGCTGGAGCAGGTTCATCCTGAAGGACTGCAGCCCATGCTAGAGAATGAGAAACGTGTGAGGAGAAAGAAGCAGCAGAGAAATGTCATGGACTGACCCAGTTCCCCATCCCCCCTCCAGGTAGAGTTAGCAGAATTGGAAATGAAGGAATGAAGATGAACTTGGAAAGAAGAAGTGGGACGGGGATTGGGTAAAATATGTTTAGTTTTTGTTTTTCACCATTAAAGTCTAATTTTAATCAACAAGAAATTAAATTAATTTTTCCCTGAGTCAAGTCTGTTTTGCAACATGACAGTGGTCAGCGATAAAAATCTCCTTCTCTTTATCTGAACCCATGAAAGTGTCCATCTTAATTTCTCTCCCTGTCCTGTTGAGAAGGGGGACAGAGAGAGAGAGGGTTGGTGAGCATCTGACAGCCAGCCAAGGTCAACACACCACAGATGGTTATGTCATTTATGTAATTTATGTCAAAGGGTTTCATTTACTGCTCTACAGAACACTTATATAAAGTTGTTATTTAGTTCTCAGAAACTTCTGTGGCAATACATTTTGGTTTTCCTTTTGGAATTTTTTAATTTGTTTGCTTTATGGAATTTTCTTTGGCCCAAATAGGACAGATATAACTGTTTAAAAAACAATATCCACTTCCATGATATATGAATTTCGCTAGACCTTACTAGGCTGTGATCTGCAGCAGATCTTGTTCACCTGGATTTTTGTGAAAGTTTTCTGAATGTAAATTAGTTCAGACAGAAAATTATGAGTTAGTGAACTGGAATTTTCCAGTACAACTTTGACTTGATCTCCAGTGCTTATATGATTAGCTTAATCCCAGACTTGTCATGGACTTGACATGTTTACCCCTATTAGGTTCATTTGTATGGGCAACGCTCGCACACCTCCTCTGAACCAGCAGACAGTAACTGACTGCTGAGAGGCACAGCGGGTGAATGGTTTGAACAGTTTTTAGAACTGCTTCTCATCTGTTTCCTGGCTCTGTGAGGACTTAAAGTCCATTTCATGGCAAAATTAGACATTAGTTCAAACAGTCACTGGAGGTAGTTTGAGGCAACTTGCCTGACTTTGCTTTAAAACAGTCACATCTAAGAGCGATCTCGCTGCCTCTCTGCTGCTAGTTGGCGCTAGGCAATTCAAGCAGTTTCTAATTGCATGAGGACTTTTCTTTCGCTCTGTATGAGTATAAATCACTCCTTTCTCATTCCAGCCCAAGCTGCTTCAGAGGGGAAGCACCCCATGACCAGGCACCTGTCCCTGCTGGGATTCAGCAGGCGCCAGCAGCTGCTGCTCCTCAGAGGCGTCCAGCATGTGGTGGCAAGGTTTGTGCAGTGCTCTGCACTCCCTCCTCGCCTTTGTGGAACAAAGAAATTAGAGAAAATCAGAGGAGGATCTCATAGACACTGGCCTCCACAGAGGGATCACAACCTAACAGTGGCAGTGTCCTTTCTGCTGAAGCTGATGGCTGATGGTCTCCTCCCAGAGACTCTGCAGTTGGTTTGTGCTGGAGCTGGTCAGAGCTACCATTAACACAGCCTGTTACTGACTGAATCTCACTTAAGAGGCAGTTACTAGCAGCTGAGAAATAAACAGCTTCCTAAGCTGCTTGTCAGCTGAAGTCTCAGGTGTACAGCGTTGTTGCATTTCTTTTGCATTCACGGGTAAAGACGAAGTACAAAAATGGCAAGCTCTGTCACAAGGCCTGAGTACTGATGTGGTTCTCCTTGCTTTCTACTTAACTCACCCTGAGCTAGTGTATTTGCTGCTTTGATGTTTGGGACATTGAGCCTCAACTGTGGACAGGTGTGTGAGTCTTATTTGAGATAATATTCCCACTGAGGTCTAAAGTAGTGTATCTAACTAATGAATGCAGGCTGGATAAAGGCTGAGAATATGTACTTTTTCATAGGATAATAAGATATGTACTTTATCAAAGATTATTATCAGAGAAAAACCCACAGCCAATGTCTTTCTCCTTTTCAATAACACTCTTCACTCTTCTATTTTGAGGTGCCTCGTGTTATGAACGGAGCTTACAGACTCCTGAATGTGACATCTGCCTTCTGGAGACATGCACTTTCTCCATTCCATTCTTCCATAAGAATGTTCCTCCATGTTCATACCATCAGTGAGGGACCCAGCTGAACCATGAAATCTGGCAGGTTTTTGGCAAATGAACAGGTACATTTCTATGAGAGTCTGAACTGAATGAGCCTTGCAGAGTATGGTCCTCTCTGATAAAGAGGAGTCTGAAGTTAAAACTCATATAAAATGGCAGCAGGCATACTGATCCCAGACTGAATTGCCTTGAGCACCGTGACCACTCTTGTTAAAAAAATTTGAGTGCGCCAGATTATTTAGAGATGATGAATATGCAGGATTAGGCCATAGGTTATATTTATGTTTGCCTGCCTCTTCAGGGTTAGATTCAGCTGATTTCCTCTGGAGAGAAGAGAAAGATGAAAATAACTGTTACATAATAATCCCCTTATAAACATTGAGAAATATGTGCCATGTGCATTGAAATACCAAAAGAAAAACTTGGCTTAATTTAGGAATTTCAAAATATAAAGTTCATTCTAGAAAATAATTAAATGTAGAAGCACAGACAGATAGATGAAATTCTAGTTGTGAGTGTTCGGTTATTGGGTGATAGAAATGTTGGCTAAATCTTTTTGTATCAATCTGTACGTCTTGCAACATATTCCATTACTATTGCTGATTATTTGTCAGGGTATGACTGATGATCTTCCTGTAATAGCAGGCCATGAGAACATTGCCTACATTTTTTTGTGAGGATTTTATGATGCATCACCTAACTAGCACTTATATTGGTTTCCTTACAGCTCAGAAAGTGTGCCCTTGCTCAGTTAGAAAATTCTCTGCTATCCCTTGGAGAGAAGTTTGATTGTTAGATTAGATGAATTGCACATTACAAAGAATGAGCTGCAGCAGAAGAAATAAGACCAATAAGACTGACGCCAATATCTCAGAAGTAAAGGCACTTGGTAGAAAGTAAAGTTTGTCCATCCAAGAAAATTTTGATGTTATATTTCTCACTTTGAACAGAGAGAAAAGGAGTTTAGTTTTGTGCTTGTCATACTCATCTTGGGTCTGTATCGTTGGGGTCTCTGGTGCTTATCATGAGAGTTGTAATTTTGGTGAGTGCAGTTGTAAGTTTTTGATAACATATTAGCCAAAAGGAAAAAGGTTGGATTTAATGAACTGATCGAGGAATTAAAAAAAAAATAAAATATTTTTAAATTTTAAAAATGGTCCAGCTAGCTTATATTTTTCAGACTTCTTATTTAAAGGAAAATTCTAAGATTCTTACATCAAAATGAAACCTATAATTCTAGCTAGTTGTAACACATATTTTTAAAATAACCTCATGCAATATTCACAGCTAGAGAAATCAAATATTTGCAATAAATTCAGCACTACTTTCTTTCTTCTTCTTTTCCATTCTTTTTCTTTTCATTTTGATCTGTAAATGGAAATACTTTCTGAAATCTCAAAATTTCTTCTGATGGACACCTAATTTTCAGTGGGTTCTTCTTGGAATTTCTTAAATTTAGTTTTTTCGTTTTTCACATGTTCAAACTCAAATATTATTCTTTACTTTCCTCTAAATTTTTTGGGTGTGTCTTTTCAAACATCTTCTCTAGCTCTCACGTAAGACCTAATGGAACATCAATGAGAACAGAGATCGAATGTATTGAAAATAGGACACCTTTTGGGGTTGTATTCAAAAAGAAGGAAGTCATAATCACTAGAAAGCCAGAATTTATATATTGTGTACTGAAATAGGCTAAGTTAAGTCACTAAATGATACACATAAGTCTGGTATTAATTCTTGGGAAATCAACCTAGTAATATCTTTTTTGGTATATAAAAAGACAAAATGCTGTGGAAACATAGGCTGATGTAACAAAATAGACCCATTGCCTGATTCAGTTTCTCATGAACTAAAACAAAATACATTCCATGAGGCTGCAGTGCCCTCCTAAGAAATCAGCAGCCAAATGAAGTCACATTAAATAAAATATTATGGTTCAAAATACTTAGCTGTTTGGTGGTTGTTTCCAGTACATATTTATTAGCGTTTCAATTTATTTCAATGGCCTATTCAAAGAAAGAATACACAGGTAATGTTTTTCCGTCCCAGATTCCTGCCTGTGTCCCCAGCGGCACCCAGTCAGCCTCATTCATGCTGTTCCCTGCCATCAGCGTCCTTGGGAACACAGAGCCACAGAGGTTTGAGTGTTTGTCTGACAACTACACAGAAGGTGCTGCTGAAGCGTTATTTTAAAAACTCACTACCCTATGGTATATAGCATTTTACAGGAATTTGAAAAAATTCCCAGCATAACACAACTTATATAAATACTTTGATTGAAAACTTTCCGAACCAATTTCATTCTGAGGAAATGACTGTTCTCTCTTTCCTCTCTATATATTCTTTAATAGTCCTCTTCTAAAATATCTGACAGAGAATAAGACTATTTTCTGAAGAAGGTGGAAAAGTTTTACAGACTATTTGAAACCGCTGATTGAATCTGAAGGGCTTGGGGAGTCTTGAACCAATTACACACTGTGATAAGAAAGCGAGAAACTTTAAGTATTACCAGTTAATGTGTAAATAAATAGTGAAGAAATTTAAAGGAAATACTCTTTTAAAACATCCCATAAGAGCAACAAAACACATTTTTGGGGGAGAGGGAGCATGCCTTTGATCTTTCTCAGCTAAGAGGATGATCTTAGAGGAAGAGTTGTTTGTTCTGCAATGAACAGAGAGCAAAAATACTAGTATCAGAATCCAGGACCTTCTGCATTCCAGTATCAACCTCTGTCTTGGGATCTAAGGGATCTTGTTTGTGTAAGTGTGAACTGAATCACGTCCTAAGTCTGCTGCCTGGGAAAAACAGCCAGTAGCTATCCTCTGTTGACCAGATGTTCTCAGAAGTTTTATGTATTCCATCAATATATTTTTTCCTTCTGACAAAGATGTGTTAGTATTTCAGCTAGCAGTATTTAAAACATTACTGTTTTTCTAGATAATATCTAGTTTCTTGTATTTTAAGATCAAAAAAGTAATAATAATAACAACAATAACAAGTAAATAAATTAGTTAATTCTTTTAATACACAGTTTATTCGAGTGAAGGCTTGTTCCCAACACAATATAGAGAATTCAGAGATGTGACAAACAAGGCTGTGATAATTTTTTCACAGTTGAAAATTTAATAGGTTGTAAAATTAATCATATATTTGATTATCCAAAAGAACAAATGCATTCTGTCATGTATTCTGGGGGAGGAAAAAACAAGGTAATTAAAACAACATCTTATGTAGTTCTTACCTGGTAAATTTCTGATTATTCGTGTCTGAAAGGCCATTACTGTTAGTGAAAATGTACCTTGTAGTACAATGTAGCTATAGGCATCTTCATTTGATTTTTTTGTACCCTACTGTATTGTAATTCATGACATCTTTAAACTAAATGAAAGCACAGACATCTAATCTTTGTTTGGAGAAAAACTGATAAACAAAGACAAAGCTTAAAAGTTGTCCAGGCTTTAAGATAGAAAAATAGTGCATTATCACTGATCTTGATGGGCAGCTGAGAAGATCAGTAAGAAACATTATTAATATCAGCTGCAGAAGCAAACAAAGCTTGGTCTTTTATTCATTCAAAGCCCTGGGTAGTTTTGACTAGACTTTCATCCATTCCAGCTTGGCTGCTTGCTCTAATCTCCAACGTCTTTCAGAATTTCTTTTCCACGTTTGCCCTTCTACTCTGTTTCATTGCTCTAGCTTCTCCTCAGTTCTTTTTTCCTCCTGTTTCAGTCTAGTTTCAACTAGCTCGAAGTACCTTTCACCTTTTTAAAAATGGAATGAAAACATTGTTGCTAGCCATCAGATAATTTATTCTGTCTACTTTTTTCTTCTGCCCTCCTGTGTTTCAATTGTTTTAGCTCACCGCCCTTTCAGGCAAAACCCCATGTATTTCTCCAAGCAAAGAAGAGAGTACCTAACATATTTGAGCTCCATGCTATGTTGATCCTTATTTACAACCCTAAGAAGCATGATTATCATCTATAATAATAATACTAGGTGTCAGCTTGAATTAAATACGCTGCTGTCTGCGTTTGAAGTACGCTCACTTTATAAGTCTGTAGGAATGAAAATGACCTTAAAGAGAAGACTAACACATAGGTACTAGAAAGCTGATATATTAATAATTGAAAATTACTTACCTTAAAACTACTATTTCTGGTCTCATACATGTAGCACAGAGCAACATTTTTTTATTCCATGCTAAGAGCTTCCTGTGTAGATCTGCAAACATAAATGACACCAACCTTTGACAGTATAATTTCAGTATGAACTAGATCATGAATTACATTCTTGAGACCTTTTAACAGCAGAAGTTGATTTAATATCTGCCGGGTATTATTGTGAACATGCATTTTGTGTTACAGAACATGAAGATGTTACTAAGTGGGTTACATACAAACTAAATCTATTAGAGTCCACCATCCAGGAATTTACTAAGGATGTGGACCCAATCCCACTGAAATGCACAGGGATTTCACCATGGGTTTTCAGTTGATGTGATGCTGTGAATAATGAGATGTTTCTGGGTTATACACGTTTTATTAGAAAATTTATATCACGCTGTGTTTTTATGAAGACCACACTTTACACATTATGATGCAGACTGAAAAACCGTGTAATTATTAGAGATGTAATAAAAACACCTAGCAGAGTATGTCTGTTTTTCATTTCTTTATCATGAAGCATGGGGAATAAAAGAACTTCCCGTCTAACACAGGTGTTTCAGTGGTCACCATCCCTGGAACGGCTGAGCACAGAATTTGTTTACAGATTTAGGTTGTGTATTATTACATTACACAAAAAGAACTGTGTTCAAGCAAATATGAGTCATTGTCTGGGAATGCTTGTAAGAAGAGCAGAACACAGACAGAACAAGGCAGGAAATGTGGGGTTCCTTATAGTTTCCTTGGAGAGGTTTCCCCTGAGCTCTAGTACCAATGATACGCTGAGTATGTTAATACGATTTAGTATTATATCATTATTGATGGAGTAAATTAATGATGCATTAAATTCAAGCTAAACTATAATGGAAATCCTATATTCATCATATGTGTATTAAAACAAAGTAAGTTCATTATGTAACTAAAATATATTCTAAAGAAAGTCAGGAAAGAATTGTTAAACCGCTATTTTAAAGTGTCATCTGTTGAGTCAGTCTCTGTAACTAGAGATTGCCCTTGATCTCTTTCCAAAAGCAACCAATCCTTTAACCCTCCCAGAGGAAAAACACTTTGCCATATTATTTGAAAGAAGATCTGCTGTAGGTATTTTAGAAAGATGTGTGTAACTGAGGATGTTTTACTATGGCTTCATTCATGTAAGCATCTTCAATGTGACCAAATTTAGTTTTTACCATAGTTTATTATTTTAATATGTTAATATCTTAAAATATTAATTAATGTAATCTTCTGCTATTTATATATGAGGATACAGGAAAAATTATGAAACAGAATGTGGGAGATATAAGAAAGAGTCTTTCTGTATATGATTTCATAGAGCAGTCAATCTGACACTTCTGAAGTGTAAGCTCCTGTTGTATATTACTTCTACTGGGCCAAATCTTTGCTTTGATATCCAAAAGAAATAGTTTTTATAATGAATTCTGTTTTAAAATATATTTTGCAAATTCCAGTTTCTATTTTAAAAGTTCTTTCTGCAAAATCAAAGCTTCTTCACTGGCATGCTAAAAAACACCCCTCTAACCAGCATGTCTGCCAGATTTCAGCTTCCTAGCCCCAGCTACTTCTGTGCTAGATCTGTTTACAAAAAGTGGCAGTGAAATATATGATGACAAAAGTGTTTTGTTCAATAATTGTGATTTCATTCAGTCTGAACTGTTTCAACTCCTACTTCTCATGTCCACAAAATTTTCCTTGAACAAATACCAGCTCTTGATAATTGGATAGGAGACAGAGAAAAACTAAGAAAAGATTAGTGGAGGAAATCTCAGGCAGCCTTTACTTTTCCAGAAATATTTTCACTGAAAATATCTGAGTATATAATATGTGCAATGTCCATGGTGTCTCCTTTTCTGAAATGAGGACTTGGTACTGACTACAGTCACCTTTTCCTCCAGGTGGAAGGACAACACATTCTTCAGAAACATCTCAGCCCATTCATAAATACACATAAAAAGTTCTTAGTGGCTCACCAGTGATGTACTTTCTTTCCCTATGCACACGATTTCTCAGAGCTCTCTACATTCCCAAGTGAGTGAGGTCTTTCTCTGCTTGGAAAACCGACAGAAAATAGCAGGATCCTTATGGCTATACCTAAACTAGTAGAGTAGGCTACATTTCTGGATCTAGGTGAGTGCCGTGGTCTGTACTGGAGCTGATTTCATCTAGGTGTCCACTAGTCTCTTCCCACTCCTTGAGAGAGAAGGAAGCAAAAGCAATGGTATGAGAAGATCATGCACTGCACTCAAAGCATGAGTCTTATCTGGAGAAATAGGCCAGCGAGATCCTGGACAGCTGCACCAAGAGCCAGCTCTGGTGCAGCATCTATTTGATTTAGCCTGACAGCTTGAAAAGGCTGCTGCTCTAAGCGTAGGAAACTTTTGATATGCAGTAGTGTTATCATGACTCTTGTTCCATTCTCTGAACCACACCCTAATTCAGGTTAGATTTATTGGTTTTGTTTTGTTTCCTTTTGTTTGAAGAGCTCTCTGGTAAGTCTAAAAACTTGAAAAAGACTATTCAGTATGCTTCATTGCTTGAATTTCAACATCTGGCCTATTTTAGCTCAGAATATTCTGTAATGTGAGAAAGACCAACTGATGTCCAGACAATAATGAAAAAAAGCTCTGGCTGCTTAAATAGCACTGATAAAGAAGCTTGGGGATTGTCGTATGTTGTTTCTTCTAAGTGGACAACAACTACCAAGTCAGGGTTCAATGAATTATATAAAGCAGATAAACCTTTCATGTGGTCAGATTGTTGTTTGTTTTTTTGAGTTACTGGATTGGGTAACCTTTTGTATTTTTTTTATTAGGTTCCCCATGATTTTCCCATTTCACAGTGTGTTAGTTGTTATGGAAACATTTGTTATTGGCATGAGTCAAGCTTAGTCATACCCACATGAGCAAAATAAAACTGGCTTATATATTAGTTGAACATTTCTGCAAAGGTTTGGGAGCTAATAAAGATTTTTATGATATTTGTGACTGTGCACATGTGTATGTACATAAATACATATATGCAACTCATGAAGATATGATGTCCGTTTTTTTATCATCATAGGTTTGAAAGGAACCTAAGCTATACGAGGTGTCCTAAGAGACAATCCAGTAAAACATTTGTCATATGATGCAATTGTATATTCTGTAAGTCATACTTTCTGAGGTGAGTTCTTTTTGGAGGTGTGCTAGAGTTGTGTTTAAACCTACAGGATATGTAAGAAGTACATAGTAAGAATTATTTATACTTAATTTCCTATTTTATCCTCTCTGTGTTATTTCTTTAGTGTATTTAAGAATAGTGAATACCTTGGGCATATTTCTTTATGCTGCTCACTCCTTCTGCAAATCTAGAACTGCTTTCTGGGCTGAATGAAAATAAAATCAGTATTCTGGGAAGATCTGTGGTATAGAAAGGCAGAAGACCTTTTGCACTACTTTTGAATTACATAAACAAAATCGTTTTGTGTGAGCTGAGGACAGCTATGCAACAGACAAAATAAAAATAGCTATAGAATACACATTTTTAATGTTAAACAAGTGTAGTGTATGATATTTTTAAAAATACCCTTTAAAAGTCAATGAAAACTCCTTGATTATAACTGAATAAACACCCAGGAAAAAGGTTACAAGTACAATTAACCATAAAGAGCTACTAATGATAAGATTTTTCTGATGGTAAAAAGAAAATAAAACATATAAATAGAATAAAAAATGCTTATTTGTAGATGAAATGGATTTGCATGAAGATATTGGCATAATTTCTGCAAGCGTATAGTAGAAGCAAAATATTATTCTTTTCTCTTTCTTTTTGCAAGTCTATGTTTAGGATAAGTAGTTGATTTTTGTTTTAGAAATCTTCACCTGAGATTCAACTCTGTTCCATTCTGAACTGGACAAAATCAAACTGGGAACTCTTGTATAAAGCTTCTCTGTCATTAAAAAGAAGAGCTAGGAGCATGCTGACTTACCAATAGTAACATATGGTTAACACCCAGATTAAATTAGAACAGGTTTTTGTATTGTAGCTCGGTCCATGAAGTTCCATTCCCTCTTTCCACTTGGCTAATTGATTTCTAAAATACTATAGATAGAAAAGCTGATCTGAATTTCTTGAATGTAACAAATTTGGACTGAGTTAGACTCATCTCACTTAACCTTAGCCAAGTAAAAGTACATTTTTTGATACTGGCATATTTGTCTAGATGATCTTTATCGCTATAAGGGAGCAGGGTGGAGGTCTGCTTCCAAGAACAAGCAGTAAAAACCCTCTCAGTTACCTAGTTATGGACGGGATGAATGAATCATTTCCTTGCAGTGCTCATCTCTGTACACTGACTGTAAGTGGGGCTTAAACAGTGAAAGCAATCTAGCTACACTAACTATTAGAATGTTACATTAGGTGAGATGAATCTTACTCCTTTAGATATTTCTATTTTTGTGTTTGAGACACTTCCTCAGCAAGAGATCAAAGTATAATCATTGTCTTCCTCTGAACTAAAGAATTCTATGACAGCTGTATGGTTATTTTCTACCTTACTTCAGTGTGTTCATTAGCTTTTTCATTCAAGACTTATGAAAAGTAAGCTTAATGTACTTTCTTAGGCCTCCATCATATCAAACTTTTTCTTTACTTTGTGCATTGTGTCATTTCTCAAATGTGTTGCACTTCATTTTTTTCTGTGTTTGTTTCCCTGACAATTTATATTTTCTCGACTGTCTCTGTTCTTAACTTTTCTGTCTTTACCAATTGCTTGTAGTCTCTTGATGGTTCCCCTGCTGCTTAGGAGGGTTTTCTCTACTGATTACTTGATTCTCAAAATTATTTCTCTCTACTGGTATCATCACTTTTAGTTCAGCATGAGTTGTTTCTCCGCGTACCAGTTGCAAGAATGTCATTTAGATCCTCGAAGGAGATTATGGGTAGGATTTTCAGACCTGCTAGGCCTTGTCTTCTCTCTTCTCCTATTAATGACAATGATAAACTCTCCCCAACTTCAGAGGAACAAAAATAGGAGGAAGTTAACGGCTTTCATTCTGTGAAAAGCAATTCCTTTTTTTTCTCTTTTTTTTTTTCTCTTCCAAGATGTTTCAGAAAAGGTGCAATCCAAAATATCTCTGATCCTCTGAAACTTGTGCACTTAGATAACAGTTTCTTATTTGTTCTTGTTTTTTTTTACTTTGTGAGAAGCAAAGAGGAAAAGACATTTTGACCGTAGAAAAATACTAAGCTTCTGTTAGCTGGGTATCTGAACTGGGTTAACAGCTCACTGAATAGCAAAACTATACCAGTGATTCATTTTGATCTGTGTCTAATTTTGTTAGTTTTAATTCTTCCATATATGGGGAAATACGATTGTTTCACGAAATTTAGGATACAGCTAGTGTATGTGAGCATATCTTCAATGGAACATTGCCTAGTTTCATGACTTTAGGGTCTGAATAAGAGAGACTGGAATGACTGAATGCATTCTCAGCTATTTATGTGGCTTTTCAACTAGTTCTATTAGTAGTGGCCTAATAAACATTGTAGTAGTGGTAGTTTTGCTTGAACAGTAAAATAAGTAAGTAAACAAATAAAGAGCTGCAAGGATTTCCAGCAGAACTATGAAATAATTCTTTTTCCAATGACATAAAGATGGTATGGAACAAAAGACAGTGATATCAATAAACAAACAATTATAAACTTTTTTATAAAAGGGGTCTTAAAATGTCTGATAAGTATTGGACTAGGTATTTTTCTGTCACAGGTTTAAATTAACTTCAAATAAATTTATCAAGTTTATGCAAATTAAAGATCTAGTTTGTCCATTGGATTAGAATAACTCTAACAGTTTTCTTTGTCATTGAGGACATTTATGATTGTGGTGGGAAGCCAGAAAAGAATTTGGAAAATTTGAGAATTCAAGATTGGTGTATTCTTAATAAAATGGTCTTGCCTTCAAGAGAAAAATTCTCAGTACTGTTGGAAAAAGTTACTGATTCTTTAGGAACATCAGCCTGCTTTGCTTAGAAAAGGCTTATATTAAACTCATTGTAAACTCACAGAAGATGATTCATATTTATGTGTATCGTTTTTATAGCTTTACTATGGTAGTGACCCCAAGTATAATTATGGTAAAGTTATAATCCCAACCCCAAATTAATGATATCAGAATAGATCCCCATAGATATCCTGGAGCTTTGCAGCAGTTGACAGTATAGATGAATGGGGCTTAACAGTGAATTAATGATTTACCTTAAGTGTATATATGAAATGAATCACAATGCATTATAAACCTTCCTCTATAATTTTTTATTTAAGAGAACTTCTTATAATATGCTTTTTTGTGTGTTACTTTTCTTGTTGCAGAGCAAGTAAAGCTAGGTAAAATAAGTGCATTTGTAGGATTTATGAGTTCTGGATTCTGTAATATTTACAGAGAAGTCAAAGTATTTCTGGAGCTACCACTAGGGAAAAGAATGAAATCAATAACATTTTGAAAAATCAGCATTTTTACTTGAATATTTTTTTTTTACTATTCTTGTCAGAAATTTCCTGCTGAGTTTACCCAGGGATTTATTGTCTATGAAAAAAAAAAAAAATCTGCTAAAATTTTGAGATGACATATATTGAAGGGATAATTAACAGTGCAGGGGATAAATCAGTAGTATAAACCAGTCCTGATTGTGCCTTGAGGTAAGTTTATATGTTTTATAAGCCCCAAAGGGAGGACAAAGTGTCTGCTGCAAAGAGCATAGCTTTGTGGACTTCACACAGAAGAGTATATTCTGGTAAGTTACAACTGTGGAAAGGATTTGAGAACCAGAGACAATCAGTTCAGTATCATATCCCAGCGTGCTTAGCAGATGTGCTAATCTGGCCTTTGAGTGTATGAACAAAATAATATCCACAGAAACAGATAAAATAGATTACAATTATAAAAAAAAATTTATGAGTCCTATTGTGTTCATTTGGGGAATCAGTAGTTTCAAAAGGCTGTCAATAAACTATAAGGATTCTTCACCGCTCCCACCTCCAAAAAATCCCTAACCAAACCCCAGAGTAATCTGGAAATGACCTGTTTGCATAATCATCATGTGCAAACACTCATACATTCTGATCTGTATGCCTCTAAAATGGGAGTAATGAATTTTCAACTACTGAGTTTATCAGAGTAGCAAGCCACCTGAACAATCATATACCTTCATGGGGAACAGATTTCTGCCTGAAGATAATTCCTTAACCTTTCAGAAAAAACATCGTTCAGAGAAGACTAGATTCAAAGATTGGAAGCAGAAAATAAAAAGTGGGGACAAAATGAAACACAGGTTTTTAATGACAAAGGTAATTAAATTGGAACAATTTGTTTAGAGATCTGGTGAATTTCATAATATGTAAGGACTTCATATCAGGACTGTATAGTTTTGTGAAAGATGTGCTATAGACCAAAGAGAAGTTGAAGGCTTGATGTAGTAAGATTCATTATCCTCTTGCATGCAGGATTTGCTGATTTCTGTTTCCAGTATTTGAAATTCTAAGCCTGGTATTTAATAGGAGTGTGCTACTTGCAAGAGAAATATGACCCATATGAATAGCCGGAGCACAGTTCTGGCATCTACAGCTCTTCCCATAAAACAAATTAGGCCTGAAAACACAGCAGTGACAACGGCAACAGAAGGAATTCCACATACATAACAGAAAAAACCACCCCGTATCTCCAAAAAGAGGGGCACAGCTCTGCAGCTGGACACAGCGTGGAGGTGGGAGGGCAAGGCAGGCAAAGAAGCTGAATGTTTTTTACTTCCCAGTGGCTGGGCCAGCTTAGAGGATCTCCCCATGGATATCAGAAATGCCACACAAACACAGCAAGTAATTTAAGAGCTCGGCTGAGCTCGAGGCTGTCTGTGACTGCTGAATTCCTCCAAAGTGTCAGCTCATCTGGAGACACCCAAGCATGAGTGATACGAGCGGGTAGGAGGAACAGGTTGCTTCTGAAGAGCAACGATATGTTTTTAGGGGACATTATTGCATCTAACCAAATGTCATATTTTCTGCGAAAAAGCGGTTCTGTTTTGGAACAGAATTATAGGGATTTAAAAAGAAAAGAAAAGACTATTGTAGGGAAATAAAATACTTTTTAAAATATTTTGCAAAATTAAAAATAGTGAATTTAAGAATGCCTAAATATCTTACTGTCTTTGTTGTCTTTCACTTCTTAGGAAGGACCCCGGGGTTTCTTGCCTCTTTATTATAAGTCATATGACCTTGTTACAAAAGAATGGTACAAGGTATATAGCCCTTAAGGCAACACAGTCAGAAGGAATTCTGGGGTTCCTATGTATTCTGGATATATATATAACTGAGGAAATTCTGAAGTATAGGCCATACATTCCCCCTTTCCCTCCTTCTTACTGGGTCAATCAGTATAGATTACCCAGAGTCAGCTTTTGTGATCCACTACTTGCTAAGCAAAGTCAACAGTTGGTAAATGTAGTTTCAGGTTAAGCCTACAGACTATTCTGATCTATAATTTGGACGCGGAGTTTAAGTTTTATGATGCTCTATGCAGTGCCTGGGTCAGGTCTGATAATACTAATTGCAGATTAGGAATGGTACTTTGCTTGGAGTTAATGTCACCTAATCTTTCTCAGCTGCCACGCTGCTTTACATGCAATTGAAGGTATATTTCTTTTGAACTTTCCTTGCTTTTCTGCTTCAGTCCTACAAATAAGGTGTGGATCAGCACATAGAGGAAATTGTCAATGGACAGAGATGGGGACTTAAGACTACAATATGCCACGTTGTTTAAAAAAATGTAGCATTTCTAAAAATTGCCTTGCTTTGCACTTGTATGAACTGAGGGAGGAGATATGTTTTTAATAAGCTGATTTGTGTCCTTTGAGTTTGATGTCTCAGAGATGCATCCAAATACTTCTAGACACCATCAATGAAGTCGGATTTGTTTATCCCCCCCAAAAGCACTGCAGCAATATTCCTCAGTTTTCAGAAGGCCAAATTGCACAATTTTTTCTCAAAGTCATTAGTTCTTATCATCAAGAAAAGTAATGCTTAAAGTCAAATGGGAAAATATATAAAAATCTGAATTAAAAGCAAAACTACCATGATTTAATGCATGGCTAATGCCCTTTTTTAAGCACATCAAAATAAATTTCCAAGAAAAATAAGAAAATGGATTGCTTGTACTTATATTTAAAATTTGTAAGTAAACTAGCATTCGAATCTTCTCAAGCAGTAAAACAGAAACTTGTGACCCATTTTCTCGTACAACAGCAGTATTTGGAGAAGTGCAATCATCTCAAGTAAAACGTCTTAAGTCCCCAGAATATACCTTTCATGTGTGTGCATGTGTGTGTGTGTGCACACATGAATACATATATTAATCTTGTCTTTTAGAGTGGTTTAAATTTGCACTGCTTTACTGTTATGCTAACAGAAACCCTTGTTTCTCAACCATCTTTGAAGAATGAGGAAGGCTGGTGTAGGCCAGCTTCACAGGATGATATCCATTGGTGAAGCCGATGTTCTCCTTCAGATTCTTTCCACATGCAAAATTTTCACTGCGCCAGCTGTCAAAATGAGGACTATTGATGCTGATGACATGCTAAGTATGCAGCAGGGCTGTCATTCTTAGCATTCCCATTTATTCTCACAGATGGGAGAAGCTTAAGAGTGGCGACTTTTTTCGGTCCACATAGCTGGTTGTAATTGAATCATTTAACCTAGTTCTTCCTCTTCCCAAGGTTATGGGAGGCAGTGGAGGTGAAGGGAAAAAAAAAAAAAAAAAGACAAGTCTTCCTTTGCGTGTTTCCTGTCTTTCATATACATCATCCTGGTTTTGTATTTTTCCGAGTTTTAGACTGCAGCTGTGTTTTTCCGCAAGGCAGGAAATTTCAGACAGTTTTAAAGTCCTGGAATGAGATCTCAAAGCAGCAGTGGATGAGAAATAGGCCAGCATTTCCAATGATGGGTAGGACTTCACCTTGAGAGCTTTTCCCATGTTAATTAGTTTTATGTGGACTTTCTCCATGTTACATGACATTTACCCATCACTGCGCTTCAGGTTAGTCTATCCAAAGCTTGTGTGATGCTGAGGCTCTACGTTGAACGTTTTCTGATGAAGATTTACTTCAGAAAAGAGCTCAAGGTGGAAAAAGAATTTTCTCTTCTCTCCCCGGCTGACATCACACACAGACTATCTCATGTGATATGGATTAAGCTGTACAGTCCTCTGATGTTCTTCACTCCACTGAGGTTTTCACCTATCCCTGAATTTAAAAGAACATAAACAGTGTGGAACATCCCTTGCCACATGGTTCATTGCAGCCACATAAAATATATAAGATTAACCTTTTTCAACACTGTTTCCACTCACTGTAAACAACAACCTCAATTTATTTTCTGATTTATGACATTATTCATACTCCTGACATCATATTCATATGATCAGACAACAGCTACGAAGCTTCATTATTAAAAGATGATAAATTATCTAATAAAATTTTTGTTGCTGTTGATTCACAGAAAGAGAAGAATGTTTAGATGCCACTTCAATTTTTCGATTACTGTCTTTACCATTGCATTGATAACTCTATCATAGCTGTTTCTCCATACTAATTAGGTTACCTGAAGCAAGAAAAATACATATCATTCCATTTTATGTACAGTTAGTATTTCATACATGAAGGTGTTTTTTCTAAATGTATATTAACATCATCTACACCATCAGCTAACCATGAGCCAGCAGAGTGCCCTTGTTGCCAAGAAGGCCAAGGGTCTCCTGGGGTGCATTAAGAAGAGTGTGGCCAGCAGGTCGAGGGATGTCGCTCCCTCCACTCTGCCCTAGTAAGGCTGCATCTGGAGTACCATGTCCAGTTCTGGAATCCCCAGTTCAAGAAAGATGAGGAGCTACTGGAGAGAGTCCAGCAAAGGGCTACAAAGATGGTGAGGGTCCTGGAGCATCTGTCCTATGAGGAAAGGCTTGGGGAGCTGGTCTTCTTTAGCCTGAAGAAGAGAAGACTGAAGGGGGAACCTTATAAATGCTTGTAAATACCTTGAGGGTGGGTGTCAAGAGGATGGGGCCAGACTCTTTTCAGTGGTACCCAGCAACAGGACAAGGGGTAACAGGAACAAACTGCAGTATAGGAAGTTCCGTCTGAACATGAAGAAGAATTTCTTCCCTCTGAGGGTGACGGAGCCCTGGAAAAGGCTGCCCAGAGGACTTGTGGAGTCTCCATCTCTGGAGATATTCAAGACCCGCCTGGATGAGGTCCTGTGCAGCCTGCTGTAGGTGAACTTGCTTTGACAGGACAGTTGGACGAGATGACCCACAGAGGTCCCTTCCAACCCCTACCATTCTGTGATTCTGTGATTGTGTGGTCTGGCGGATCCACCCACCCAATAAGCTCCGTAAGTATTTTAGATCTGTTCAGATTTAAAATTTCAGCTTGTATTAGGCTCACTCTTTTTATAAGTATGCTGTCATAGATTGCACACTTAATAAAATTGATCCTGAAAAGACAGTAATTCCTGGACTTGATATTGTGTTTTATCACAACATTATATAAATACAGTTTCTTCCAACTTAATTATGCCTTGTGAGCACCAGGGTCAGAGAATAAGGAGGGGGAGGATGTTCTGCAAGCATCAGAGTTTCCACTGCAGCCCCTGGAAGCGATCACAGCGAAGCAGCTATTTCCCTGCAGCCTGTGGAGGAGACCACGCCAGAGCAGGTGGATATTACCTGAAGGAAGTATGGCCTATGGAGGTTGCACACAGGAGCCAGTTTACCCTGAAGAACTTCAGCCCTTGGAAAGGACCCATGCTGAACCAGGGGAAAAGTGCAAGGAGGAAGGAGTAGAAGAGAGGAACTGTTACAGCAAACCTTATTCCCCAGCCCCCCCGTGGCACTCAGGATGACGGGCAGTGGGTAGAGGATTCAGGATCAAAGGAATGAAGTCGAGCCTGTTTTGCCCATGATGGTAACTGGTAAGTGATCTTCCTGTCTTTATCTCTGTCCACAAGCTTTTCCATCTCATTTTCTCCTGGGTCCTGTTCAGGAGGGGGAGTGAGAGAGCAGTTGGGTGGGCTTCTGGCTGCTAACCAAGGTTAACTCACTACACACTCGAATGCTGATCAGACTCTCTTGCATAAGGATATGTTTTTATTTTTTCATTTACTTGTTAACTGCAGCTTGAGAATGGTGGAAACAGTATGATAGCGGAAAGAAATATGCTTATTTTTTGTCATCTCCATTTTTTCTCTGAAAATGTATGCTTTTACTATAAGTAGAGGACTAAAAATTGTCCATGACTTTTTTGAAACAGCTTCATAAAAAGCTGCCACACAGCTGAAATGTGGCAGCTGACTACATGAGCACACCTACCTGTATCTAATGAGAGCTAAAACAGGTTTACCTGAGGTACTGAAATTCACTGATCACAAAAAATCCCCAGACCATACATTTCTAGTTCACCTTCAGATTAAAGGGAGGAAATGTTCAGCAATAAATTTTTATTACTATGGTCCCCTTGCTTTCAACCTTGTTTTGTGTATTCACTTTTATATTTGATATGTCTTATTATAAGCATCATTTAGAAACCACCCTTTAATGAAATAGTATATTGATGATTGTCATATGGATTGTGCAAGTGCTTTGCCTTCATTGAATTAGTCATATAAAATTGGCATTTATTTTTTGTTAACCCAATGAATGGAAACGAGTAAATACCTGCTATTGGAAAGTTATAAATTCCATCAATGTGAACAAGCATAACAATGTCTTTCTATGTTAGGGAAATAAAGGTTATAGTATGCTATAGTTATAGAGACACATTTGAATATTATACTAGGTTTTAGTTTCATATAACATATTTTGCTGCCATGGTCTTCAATGCCATGATAACATAGTGCTGCACCTATGGTAATAAAGTCAAATTAAAGTGGTTAGAAAGCTACCATCTAAAATAACGACGTGAGGAGCCAAAGACCTATCTAGACAAGACAGTGCCACTTGCAGTCAAAAGAAGGAAAATTTTCTCATGTTTGGAGCAGATAAGATTAATCTGCTAGAAACATGGCCTCTGCACCTAACAACACTTCAGAAGACAAGGTGAGCTGTTCTGAGCGCATACTGTTAAGCTGGATGTGCTTCTTCACAATCCCTTCTCTCTCTCTTTCTCTCTCAGAGTTGTTCCTGAGGCAACTCTGCCCTAACACATCTTAGGACTATCCCTAAATGGTATGGTATCCATTGCAGATTTGTGCTGGTGTAGATGTTTGCTTAATGATTGAAAAAACCACCTGGTGAATTCTCCGGAAAACTAGGTTTCCCCAGGTAATAACAAATCTAAGTCTGATCAGCGTATTATGTCAATGGAGACCTAATTCCAGTATAACTAAATTCTGCTGTTTTTCTTAGAGAGAACACATAGAATGTCAAAGCACTGGGGACCTGATTCTATATGAATTTTGTTCCTGCTCTCCCTTGGGAGCATGGCCAGTTCTGTAATGGGTTTTGCTGAGAAAAGGTTTCCTCGATGTCTGTATTTTTTACTACCTGTGAGTTCTTGTAGGCCTATCAACTGTTGTAATTTCTGTCTGACATAGTAAATTTAGCCAAATGTTCTGCTTGATCTATGTAAGAATTATCCTTAGTTGCTGAACCTAAACTGCAGCAGCCCTTTCTAATAAATTTTAAGTGGCAGTGAGGTGGAGAAATCGTATCTCCCTTGAAATCAGTATCTTCTAAGTAAGCTAGAAAAGGAAAACTTCTAGAGTCACCCTCCTGCTTCCCCAAGAAATTCCAGTGCTTAAAATAAATCTGTGTCCTCTTCATTCTCATAACTGAATGACAGTACAAAATTAAATTATTCTCCTATGACCCAGAAAATTTCTGGACCTCAGTGTAAACACTACTATAAAGAGGACTCTGAAAATCCAAGATCAAACCTCCTGAACTACCAGATCACTTCTGAATTCTGAAAAGCAGATAATCCTTTCAAGCTGAAGCTCTCAATGATCTTTAAGTCCCCAGTTCCAAAACAGTTGTTGTGGAAGAGTCATCTCAGAGTTATAGATCTTAAAAATCTCTGCTTTCATGCAATTCTATAGGCAATTTGGCAAGAATGCTAGGTGAAGTTTTAATGGATACTTGTCTGTGTTTTGGCAAGAATTCATTGAAACATATTTATACACAACATTTTTATTTCTGAAACATGCTTCATCTTAAAACTAGTTTGGTTTATTGTCCTTGTTATTCCTGTTGGAAAGCTGTTGCAAAATATTCTGACTCTGATTATTACAAATTCTGTTTTCCAACCCAAATGTAGTTATGGCCCATGTAGAAATATTTTTATTAGAGCAACACTGTTTATTTTAAATAGTTTTTCTTGCTCTCTTGTGTTTACCCCTAACCAATCTATCTATTCATGAGGAGCAATCTTATCATATTTCAGTTAATTTTACTAAATTAAACAAAACAAGAACTTTTTGTCTTATTTAATATGGCTTGCGGTATGCTGGGGACCTTACAGACTACATCTTAGAACTGCATTTGCTATTTGACGGACATGTCATGTTACTGTCAACAACAACATGAGGAGGCTGGTAACTAGTGGTTTCCCCCAGGGATCAGTACTCGGCCCAGTCTTGTTTAACTTCTTCATCAATGACCTGGATGAAGAGTTAGAATGTACCCTGATGACACCAAACTGGGTGGAGTGGTAGATACACCGGAAGGCTGTGCTGCCATTCAGCGAGATCTGGACAGGCTGGAAAGTTGGGCAGAGAGGAACCTGAAGAATTTCAACAAGGGCAAATGCAGGGTCCTTCACCTGGGGAGGAACAACCCCATGCATCAGTACAGGCTTAGGGCGGACCTGCTGGAGAGCAGCTCTGCGGAGAGGGTGTGGAATTATTAGTGAAATTAAGGGTTTACATCTGAAAATTAAGGTTTATATGAAAACGCAGCAGTGTTCACCCATTGAGGAAAAGCAAAAGGAGCTCTGAGGAAGGGACACAGCTGCAGCAGGCATGCGAGGAATCCACTAACACAGCAACTCCCTGCAATGTACTATAGGGATGGAACGGAGTGAAGACTCCGTGGCCATGCTCCGTGATGATAAAGCAGGAAGAAATGGTTCTCTAGAACTGACAAGCAGCTCATCTGGCCCCCTGAGCCAACAGGTTTTCGAAACCTTGCCAAAGTGTTACCCTCTTGTGAATTTTTCTCATTTTAATATCATTTTAATACCAAAACACACCTCCATCCCGAAGGCTACCCAACTCCGAGGTGCGACCACCCCTCTTCGAGTCTGCACTCTCAATTTTTTGTAAACTATACCTTTAAATGTGAAGCGAGAGAATTTTACACCAATCACGATAAAAGGTATGTATGACTACAGTCACTCAAACTCCACCTTAATTGTAGAAAGGATATAAAAATAGCCAGGGAAATGGGGTATTTTAGGAGAAGAAGATCTTCGGAGGAAAAGAAGATAACTCCGTGAGCAAGTCAAGGGAAACTCCATCTCAGACTGCCTCCGACAGCCGGGATTGGCCGATGGGCTGAGCCTTACTTCTCCCCCCCTTGGGACGCCTTGGGTGAGACTTAAACTAAGCACTTTTCTCGGAAATAGTTGTTCCTTAATGTTTATAGCCAGGCTGTATTATTTATAAGCTCTTCACGCATTTTATATTTGCACGTGCTTTCTTGTAGACAGTCACTATCACCGGCAATTCAAAAAACCTGTATACCTGTTGCACAAATAAATCTGCACTGTTTAAGTAGCCAGTTGTCACAGTTTCTCACTGAACACGACCAAATGTGGCCGTGCCAGTTCATGAGCATGACTGGACTGAAGGTGCAGACTCCTATTAGTGTATCTAGAATCGTAGTAGTTTAATATACATATTAAACGCGACTGGACTGGTAGTGGCAAATTGGATATCACTCAGAATTTAAACCTATCTGCACCTAGCCTCTCACTTCAGTGACGAGAGTTAGAAAGCAAGGGGGTTTATTTTCTGCCAAATTAATGCCACAGAGGGACCTTGGTGTTCTGGTGGACAACAGCTTAACCGTGAGCCAGCAGTGTGCCTTGGCTGCCAAGAAGGCCAATGGCATCCTGGGGTGCATTAAGAGGAGTGTGGCCAGCAGGTCGCGGGAAGTTCTCCTTCCCCTCTGCACTGCCCTAGTGAGGCCTCATCTGGAGTACTGTGTCCAGTTCTGGGCTCCTCACTTCAAGAATGATGAAGAGCTACTGGAGAGAGTCCAGCGGAAGGCTACAAGGATGGTGAGGGGACTGGAGCATCTCTCCTATGAGAAGGGGCTGAGGGAGATGGACTTGTTCAGCCTGAAGAAGAGAAGGCTGCGAGGGGACCTAATAAATGCTTATAAATATCTGAAGGGTGGGTGTCAGGAGGACGGGGCCAAGCTCTTTTCAGTGGTGCCCAGTGACAGGACGAGGTGCAATGGGCACAAAATGAAGCACAGGAAGTTCCGTCTGAACATGAGGAAGAACTTCTTCCCTCTGAGGGTGACGGAGCACTGGAACAGGCTGCCCAGGGAGGTTGTGGAGTCTCCTTCTCTGGAGATATTCAAGACCCACCTGGACACGGTCCTGTGCAGCCTGCTGTAGGTGACCCTGTTTCGGCACGGGGGTTGGACTAGATGACCCACAGAGGTCCCTTCCAACCCCTACCATTCTGTGATTTTGTGATTTTGTTATAACCCAGCTGCATCACACTATGTTTCTTCTCTTCCATCTGGTTTGAGCAGAATTTGTTTTTGTTACTCCTTAAGTGTATCACCTTGCTTTAGTGCTGTCCCTCACCATATTCCTGCAATTATTTCTGTATTGTGCTGTGGTTTGCTTCATGTTGTGGTACTAACAAATTTTATCACCTAGCCTTTACTTCTTGTGCCTGCATGAAATGTAATGTAATGACAATATTAATCAAGATCTGTACCATGACTAATCCTCAACTAATTCCGTTAGTAATTGATCACGGCTTGATTATTCCCTTTTCGGATCTGTCATTTGCCAGCAGTTTTTCTGTCAGTTCACTATCCACTACACAATTCTTGCACCAGCTCTTGTGTTTTCCCACTTACTAATTCCCATAGGTAATCTGTTGTATGTTTTACCGTATGTCTGATAGATTAACTATATTATTATTTCCCGACTTATGTTGTAGGCTATTGATATGAGGTTAATCTAATTCACTTATTCTTGGATAACTTCTTTTGGATTTTATCCCATTTCCACTAACCACAGGTCCTGTATTGCTTCTTTAGAATAAATGCATTCTCTATTTTAAAATAACGTGGTTTTAACCTGTAATTTATGAAATTATTACCTTCAGATAAAGAATGAATTTATAGAGCAGGGGATGCTACATGACATGTAGGAGACATACTGGAATTCTTCAGTCAGGATAAAGACTTGAACTATGTTTCTTAACCCTTACACCTGTCAGTTTCTTACTTAGGATATACTAACCAGAGAATCTCCAGTTCCCTCCTTCTGAAATTTCTACCTTTCAGATAAATTACTTAAATACTCACTGGAATATGAAATGAGAAATTGGGAATGTGTCCAGCCTGATGCTATTTCGATAGAGGAGGCACTTAGCCTCCATTCCTAGCCATAATGAATATTGAATTATTTATACAAGACAGAACAGACTACAAAGGAGAGATTAAAGAAACTTCCTTTCCTGGTTTTCCAAGACATTTTTAACTTGTTGGACTTCTTGGCAAGTGAGAGCTCAAGTTCGAACACTCAGAGAAAAAGGATTGAACATGAGCACTCTTACTAGTAAACCATTGATAAAAAGGAAGTATAAAATAACTTTTCATCCTCTTCTGGCAGCATTGTGAGTATGGTCTTATATTTTTCTCTGAATTTCTCAGAAAACCTGAAAAGAAACATACTGTTCTACATCTAAATGGGTTGACTGTTTCAGTTCATTTGTATTTGTTTAATAACGAGGGGAAGTGACAGTGCAGTGCAGATTTGTTTCTTTTGGCAAAAGATTTATAAATAAAAGTGGTTAATTTCCCACAATTGAGAGCAAAGTTTGTATTTTAGCTTGTTTGCCTTCTAAGATGAAAAATCAGTTCATACACTGCTATGAACAACTGATTTCTGTTTCTTTGTCCAGCTTATTGTCTTTCATAGACAAACTTAACATATTGAATTGGAATAAATACTTCTTAAACCAAATACCTAGGAAAATACATAAAAAGTAGTTCAGGATTCTCACTGATCCAGTCACATCTGTCAGGATCTGTATGCGCCTACGTTTTTCTATACATTACTTACACTGTTTTCACTTGCAAGTGTTATATTTCAGGGTTCGTGATGTTCTTTCTAAAATCTAGGGTCACCAACAATGTTTTAAGGACAAAATCTAGTTGCATCAGTGAATACAGTTTAGTGGACTAAGCTTTATATATGACTTTATATTCCTGATTTAAAAAGAAATAGATGTTTTCAAAATTAACTAGGGAACAGTCTGCTCTTATATGTATATTAGAGGTAAAATACAAATTCAGTTTATTAAAAAAATTCTTGTGATGTAAAAAAGTCCTTACTTCATATTAATTTAAACACTGAGAATGTTCCCAAGCTGTAGTTTTATTTCAATATTTAGTTAATACTAGTTGGGATAAAGATTAAATATAAAAAAATTAAGATAATAATAGGAGGGTATAAAGAAATTATTACATTGTAATAGTGATGCATTCTTTTAAAAGATGTCTCATATTTTCTCAATTGTGGAAAACTAATTTAACCACTTGATGTTGCCTTATAATGAACACGATTACCAACATGTCAAAAAGAAATTGTATTTACTGTTCAGAGAGTAATCACTCGTATTTTTGTATTGGTTTTTCACCTAAGATGCTGGGACCCACATATGAAGATGTTATTTCCTTTATAATAAAGTGAATGAACATTTTTTAGATATAATGTAATTTGTTTTTTCTCCAGGTTGTAATAAATCAAACTTGTTTCAGCATGGGGAGGTAAAAATCTCCTTTCAGCCTCTGTTCTTAGCATAACAACCAGAAAGATCTGACTGCTTGTATGTGACAAAACAAAATATTTTTTCATGTGTTATCATAAAATATTTATCTTTAGATACCAGCCACTAAAGGATGCTGCAAACACGGAAATCATGCTTGACCAATCTGATAGCCTTCTATGATGGTATGACTGACTGGGTAGATGAGGGGAAAGCAATGGGTGTTGTCTACTTTGACTCCAGCAAGGCTTTTGGCTCTGTCTCCTGTAACATCCTCACAGGGAAGCTCAGGATGTGTGGGCTGGATGAGTAGACAGTGAGGTGGACTGAGAACTGGCTAAATGGCAGAGCTCAGAGGGTTGTCATCAGTGGCACAGAGCCTAGTTGGAGGCCTATAACTGGTGGGGTTCCCCAGGGGTAAGTACTCAGCCCAGTTTGCTGACGATACAAAAATGGGAGGAGTGGTGGATACACCAGAAGGCTGTGCTGCCATTCAGCATGACCTGGACAGGCTGGAGTGCTGGGCGGAGAGGAACCTGATGAAATTCAGCAAAGGCAAGAGTAGGGTCCTGCAACCAGGGAGGAATAAATCCATGCACCAGTACAGACTTGGGGCGACCTGCTGGAGAGCAGCTCTGCAGAGAGCTGGGAGTGCTGGTGGATGACAAGTTGACCATGAATCAGCAGTGTGCCCTGGCTGCCAAGAAGGCCAATGGTATCCTGGGATGCCTTAAGAAGGGTGTAGCCA
The DNA here is from genome assembly GCF_030867145.1 of Opisthocomus hoazin. NCBI lineage: Eukaryota > Metazoa > Chordata > Aves > Opisthocomiformes > Opisthocomidae > Opisthocomus > Opisthocomus hoazin. The sequence continues at coordinate 31,531,710 of NC_134416.1, read as the reverse complement.
GCAGGTCGAAGGAGGTTCTTCTCCTCCTCTACTCTGCCTTAGTGAGGCCCCATTTGGAGTACTCTGTCCAGTTCTGGGATCCCCACTTCAAGAAAGATGAGGAGCTACTGGAGAGAGTCCAGCAAAGGGCTACAAAGATGATGAGGGTCCTGGAGCATCTCTCCTGTGAGGAAAGCCTGAGGGAGCTGGGCTTCTTTAGCCTGAAGAAGAGAAGACTGAGAGCAGATCTTACAAATGCTTGTAAATACCTTAAGGGTGAGTGTGAAGAGTATGGGGCCAGACTCTTTTCAGTGGTGCCCAGCGACAGGACAAGGTGCAATGGGCACAGACTGAAACATAGGAAGTTCCATCTGAACATGAGGAAGAACTTCTTGCCTTCTTTGCCTTCTGAGTATTACTCCCTCTTGGTAATGCAGGTTGGTGGGGACGAGATAGCAGAGAGAAGTCCCAAGGTCATCCAAAGGGACTTCAGGGCACTGGGGCTACTGGTTGAGGGATCAGGGGCGCAGGTGGTGTTTTCCTCCATGCCTTCAGTGGCAGGGAACAGCACTGAAAGGGGCAGGAAAACTCACCTGGTTAACAGGTGGCTCAGGGACTGGTGCCATCGGTCAAATTTTGGCTTCTTTGATCACGGGGAGGTGTACACAGCACCGGGCCTGCTGGCGACAGGTGGATCGCAGCTATCTCAAAGAGGAAAAAGGATTCTTGGCCACGAGCTGGCGGGGCTCATTGAGAGGGCTTTAAACTAGGTTCGAAGGGGGAAGGGGACATTGCCCTGCTCACTAGGGATGAGCCCTGTCTTGGCGTGCCAGGGTCAGGGGTGAGATTGACAGCCCAGCTCAAGTGTGTCTACACCGACGCACGTACCATGGGCAATAAACAGGAGGAGCTGGAAGCCATTATACAGCAGGACGGCTACGACTTGGTCGCCATCACAGAAACGTGGTGGGACGGCTCGCATGACTGGCATGCTGTCATGGATGGCTACAGACCCTATAGGAAAGACAGGCCAATAAGGAGAGGTGGTGGAGTTGCTCTGTATGTGAGGGAGCAACTGGAATGCATTGAGCTTGGCCTGGGGACAAATGAGGAATGAGTTGAAAGCTTGTGGTTTAGAATTAAGGGACAGGCTCACACAAGTGACATTATGGTGGGTGTGTGCTACAGGCCACCTGACCAGGAGGAGGAGGTTGATGAGGCCTTCTACAGACAGCTACAAGCAGCCTCACAATCACAGGCCCTGGTTCTCATGGGGGACTTCAACCACCCTGACATCAGCTGGGAAGACCATACAGCTAGGCAGGCGCAGTCCAGGAGGTTCCTACAGAGCATCGAAGAAAACATTCTGATGCAAGTGGTGGAGGAACCAACAAGGAAAGGCGCGCTGCTGGACCTTGTATTAACAAACAAGGAGGGACTGGTGGAGGATGTGAAGGTTGGAGGTAGACTCGGCTGCAGTGACCATGAAATGGTCCAGTTCAGGATCCTGCATGGAGGAAGCAGGGCGATAAGCAGGATCAAAACCTTGGACCTCAGGAGGGCTAACTTTGGCCTCTTCATGGAGCTACTGGGAGAAATCCCATGGGACAGGGCTCTCAAACGCAGGAGGGTCCATGAGTGCTTGTCACTTTTTAAACGACACTTCCTCCATGCTCAGGAGCGGTGCATCCCCCTGAGAAAGAAATTGAGCAAAGGAAGCGGGAGACCTCCATGGTTGAACAAGGAGATTCTAGCGGACATCAGGTGGAAGAGAAAGGTTCATGGAATGTGGAAAGAGGGGCAGGCCACTTGGAAAGAGTACAGGAATGTGGTCAGAGCATGCAGGGATGCGACAAGGAAGGCCGAGGCCCACCTGGAATTGAAGCTGGCAAGGGATGTCAAAGACAATAAGAAGGGCTTCTTCAACTACATCAGCAGCAAAAGGAAGGCTAGGGACAATGTGGGGCTGCTGCTGAATGAGGCGGGTGTCCTGGTGACGGAAGATGCAGAGAACGCAGAGCTACTGAATGCCTTCTTTGCTTCAGTCTTCAGTGCTAAGACTGGCCCTCAGGAATCCCAGGCCCCGGAGGTAAGAGAAGAAGCCTACAGAGAGGACGATTTTCCCTTGGTCAAGGAGGACTGTGTGAGGGATCGCTTAAGCGATCTGAATGGCCACAAATCCGTGGACCCCAATGGAATGCACCCACGAGTGCTGAGAGAGCTGGCAGATGTCATTGCTGAGCCACTCTCCATCATCTTTGAGAGGTCCTGGAGGACAGGAGAGGTGCTCGAGGACTGGAGAAAGGCCAGTGTCACTCCAATCTTCAAAAAGGGCAAGAAGAAGGACACAGGGAACTACAGGCCAGTCAGCCTCACCTCCATCCCGGGAAAGGTGATGGAGCAGCTTATCCTGGAGGCCATCAACAAGCAAGTGGAAGAAAAGAAGGTTATCAGGAGTAGTCAGCATGGATTCACCAATGGGAAATCATGCCTGACCAATCTGACAGCTTTCTACGATGACATGACTGGCTGGGTAGATGAAGGGAGAGTCGTAGATGTTGCCTACCTTGACTTCAGCAAGGCTTTCGACACAGTCTCCCATAATATCTTCCTAGGGAAGCTCAGGAAGTATGGGCTGGATGAGTGGTCGGTGCGATGGATTGAGAACTGGCTGAATGGCAGAACTCAGAGGGTTGTCATCAGCAGCGGTGAGTCTAGTTGGAGGCTGGTAACTATTGGTGTCCCTCAGGGGTCAGTACTGGGCCCAGCCTTGTTCAACTTCTTCATCAACGACCTGGATGAAGAGTTAGAATGTACCCTCGGCAAGTTTGCTGATGACACCAAACTGGGAGGTGTGGTAGACACACCGGAAGGCTGTGCTGCCATTTAGTGTGACCTGGAGAGGCTGGAAAGTTGGGCAGAGAGGAACCTGATGATGTTCAACAAAGGCAAGTGCAGTGTCCTGCACCTGGGGAGGAACAACCCCATGCATCAGTACAGGCTTGGGGTGGACCTGCTGGAGAGCAGCTCTGCGGAGAGGGACCTGGGTGTGCTGGTGGACGACAGGTTAACCGTGAGCCAGCAGTGTGCCCTGGCTGCCAAGAAGGCCAATGGCATTCTGGGATGCATTAAGAAGTGTGTGGCCAGCAGGTCGAGGGAGGTTCTCCTTCCCCTCTACACATCTGGCCACATCTGGAGTACTCTGTCCAGTTCTGGGCTCCCCACTTCAAGAAAGATGAGGAGCTACTGGAGAGAGTCCAACGGAGGACTACAAGGATGGTGAGGGGACTGGAACCTCTCTGCTATGAGGAGAGGCTGAGGGAGCTGGGCTTGTTCAGCCTGAAGAAGAGAAGGCTGAGAGGGGACCTAATAAATGCTTACAAATATCTGAAGGGTGGGTGTCAGGAGGATGGGGCCAAGCTCTTTTCAGTGGTGTCCAGTGACAGGACAAGGGGCAATGGGCACAAAATGAAGCACAGGAAGTTCCGTCTGAATATGAGGAAGAATTTCTTCCCTCTGAGGGTGACGGAGCCCTGTAACAGGCTGCCCAGGGAGGTGGTGGAGTCTCCTTCTCTGGAAATATTCAAGACCTGCCTGGAAGAGGTCCTGTGCAGCCTGCTATAGGTGACCCTGCTTCGGCAGGGGGACTTGACTAGATGACCCACAGAGGTCCCTTCCAAACCCTACCATTCTGTGTTTTTGTGTAATTAGGGTTGAGCAGATCACCAAAATGTTGCTTATAGCCTTGAACTCCTTACTAATCACTGGCCCTTTTTTAATTACTTCACTGAAAGCCCTGAATTAACATTTTTTTTTTGCAGTTTTCTTGTATAATCTTGGAAGAGTCAAATTTGAGTTTCACATAATCTTTAATGAGTGTTTTGCATTTTAAGGTGTCAATTTAATTGTTTTAGAAGATGTGCAGCATGATTTCAAGTTATTTTTATTCCACTACTTGCTTGTTCATTTATTTCAAAGGTTATACTGTATAGTTAATAACCTTGGTTATATATTTATGCAACATTTAAAATTGCACAATGGAGACAATATACAACAGGCAAATTTTTGTGTAAGAAAGACTGATATTTCTACAGCTGGAAAAAGGTTGATGAGTTACGTTCTCTTCTGGTGGAGAATCTGCTGAGTGAAATGTGGTACTTGGGTTAATGAGGAGCAAAGCACTGTAGCTTCCTGTGGAAAGAGCTCCTGTCTGGGAGCTGCAACACCTGGAGCCCCACCTCAGAGATGAGTGTGAAACATTGCCACCAAGTAAACCCACATAAAACCCAATGTGAGTTTTAGTCTTTGAAACTGAAGTGATCCGTTTTAGAAGGAGAACAAAGCAGTGTTCCTTGGCAATATAAGTCCCGAATAGTTATCCGCTGAAATCAATGGGTGCCATAATGGTTCTGTTGCATAGAGATATAGAGCTTTCTTTTTTTCTAATGTCATGACAGGTGCCAACATTATTAAGCTGGATAATGATATCGACTGCATAATGCTGTTGTTAAAATATGTAGTCTTATTGTTCCCTAGCTGTGCAGTTACTTTCTGTCTAACTATATGAAATACAAAGATGGAGGGGAAAAATAGTTTTTGTAATTTCAGGCCATTTGAATGCCATTTTCAAAAGGGATACTTAAAAGAAGAGATTATTGTGTACATTTCCAGGAACAAGAGTCTTTCATTTCTCAGATTCTCAGGAACTGTTTGGGAAAACAGATTCTGATTTAATAGAGATACCTTATCCAATGACAAATAAAGGAGTTTTACTTGTGATATAAAGTTACGTGGCTGTAGGCAGTGCCTGCAAAATGAAGAAACATTAGCATTTTTCCTGAAATTCCTGGATAACCTTTTGCCACTGCAAATCTCACAGGTCTCTCAGAGTTTTAAAGAGCAGACAACCAGGAGATAATGTGTTTTTGAAGAAAATATTTTGCAATTGCCTTTAGTAGATTTTTCTTAACTTCCTATGTGGCAAAAAGTCAGAATTTGTCCTATACTAGTACATGGAATTGAGCATGCAAATGATGCCTGAAAAAGTATTGTAAAATTTTATTCAGTACGAAACTGGCAGTTGTACAAATGACCCTTATTTTGTATAAGAAAAAGGAAATCAGTGCTATGTTCCTTTAACTTATGTTTCAGCTTCTAAGCATTTGCAGGTGTCTAGAGTTTTCACTCACTATTGCAGGAGGGGTGAAGCTACATTTACTATACGATTACTAGAAATTTCTATTTTCAGTACAATGCTTGTTAGACTTTATTTGTCAGGCTCCTCCCTGGAGTTGTTCAATGACTTTTACTGACATTTTCCTGTAACTCCACTGTTTTATCAATATCAGAGATTCGAGTTCTAATCCTCTGGTGATTTGTACCTAGCATATGTATTTGTAATTCTGTAAAACCATTAAGAATGTTAGTACTCTGAGTCAGCAGGGTTTTGTTACACTTTTAACAAGGTAAATGACTGCATAAATTACCAGACAGAAAAGAAACAAGGGACTATTCACTTGTATCCTTTTAACTACCTATTTCAAAGATGGAGTCAAATATGAGTAATTAATTAATGGTAATTTTACAACCTCTTTTTCTTCAATGCGAAGACAGCTTTCTTTTAAAAAAGTCTTCTGTTTTGCTGCTTATTGCTTAGATTTCAAAGCTTCACAGCATTCAGCATTTCTTCAAAATTCTTTTGACGATCCCGTGTGATAGTTGGAGAACCTTTGAAAATCTACTGTTAAATATCAGAGAAGATTTATACGCATTCTTGAAATGCACTATTTCAGCAAACATACCAAAGAAATCAGTTTAAGTGAACTCGTCTGGAGTTAACCCCAGACAAAGGAATGCCTGCTGACCTTGGTTTGTTCTTGCCAGTTCTTACAGTTAAACTGTGGTCAGCACTAGCTCAGCTAAATTGACTGTAAAAATAGATCAAGGATAGATAAGACTATAGACGTTACATTCTTTCTTCTTTTCATTCTAACTCAGCTTTTTGGTAGTTTGTCAAAACTACTGTATATTTTGTGGTTGCTTCTCTTAAGACAGTCGTTGATTGATTGTCTTTTCTCCCTTTCTCTTACAATTCTCCCTCTTCTTCCCCTTCTCCTTCTACTTCATTTTTCCTCCTTTCTTTCTCCCTTGCTCTTTGTCTTTCCTTTGCTTCTTTCTTTTACTCTCTCTCTCCTTTGCTCTTGTCCCAGATAATCCTATCTTCATCTATGAATTACTAGCTGTCTAAGTTATTACTTGTTTTGATGTGAATTATTCCATTCTATGTAATGCTTGAAATAAGACAGAAAAAAAGCCTGCATAGAAGATTGTGCCTCTTGAAAGACCATGGCACAAATTTGTAGTGAGAAACTTCACTTAGACTCTCAGCTCCTGCTACCTCACAAAGGGTATCTGGGTCCCCACAGACTATTGACCAGATATGTCATGCTTCATCCAAAGGTAGCAGGCCATGAAGGGAGCAATTCCTCCCCTCCTCCACAAACAGCAATATACAGTGTTTTTTAAAAATGGCTAAGTGAATAAATTGAGGAATAACAGAGACCCACATTTTGACCACTGCTTTCACACATAAGACAAAATCAGAAACATCCTGAATTTCATTTTTCATGTTTTTCAAGAAGAATTAGGTGTGGGAGGGAGGGAACTATGGTTTTGCACATTTACAAAGGTGGACCCACAAGAATTTTGCCTTATATACAAAGAAAGACAGCTATAAAAGAAGCTTGACCCAAAAGTCATAGACATCAACAGTAAACATTCTTGGAACTAGCCTAAATACCCATTTCGTAATCTGTCCATTTTATTACAGTTTCACTTCTTTCAGTCAGCATTTCCCACACTTTTTTTAAAGTCCATTTTTTAACATCTTTGGCTCATTTTCAAGCCTCTTTTTTTAGAACAGACAATTTTCTGTAACCATAAACTGTGCATTTTGATAAAATAAATTTTTCACAGGAAAGTAATAATCTAAACAGTCTCATTAGTCAGCAATACCAAGAGGGAAATAATTTACTTGAGGAAATTGTACAAGAATACGAATTAACTAGTGTCGGAAAACATAGCTAGTGTCTTGAAAGGACAAGTTCTATTGCTTGTACTTCATGTCATGTTCAGTACTTGGCAAGTTTAATATCTACAGAAATATCATCCAGGTAGGTTAAACTGGAATAAGTAGTCTAATACAGAATAAGGCATTCTATAGATATATCAGGTGAAGCTGGAATAAGTGGCCTGTTCTGGAATAAAGGTTTTGTAAGTCATTTAACATCTGTAATGTGGTTATATGTGTAAAAAACCCAAATATTTTCTTCTAGACAGTAGCTCTGAATCCTAAATGTAGGAGATAATCATGACAACAGATTTCTTCTTCGCAGACAATGAACTTCTGTCATAATACAATTAAACTTTGACACAGATGGGACTTTTTCTAGAAAAAATTAATTGAAAATTACTTTCTTTTACAGGCCACTGCCATTTAGTACAAGTTGCCTCTGTCAGCATTTTATTTTTATATTTTCAGTTGAAAATTTTTGAATTTTGGGGTTTTCTTTTTTTTTTTTTATGGAAAAACGGAGTAATTACAATAGAGAAAAATATTAAAAAACATAATCAAAACATTCTTGAGCATTCTTATGACAGAGGAAACTTCTTTTACAACCAAGTTCATTGTAACTCCATTGTCTTCAAACTAGAACTTAAGATTCTGTAATTCTTAAGCATGAAAACTTCTTTGGAATAAAGTAAGGTGTCAAACTGGTTTAACTCATCTTGATTAAGTCGGCCTGCAATTTCTCTGATTCCAGAAAATGCCTTATTCCAGTTATCTCTTATTCCAGAAACCAGGGGTTTCTCATATAGAGTTAATCAGGAAAAGCAGATGAAGAATTGTTGTTGCATTCAGTTTCTCACATAGAGAACCCTTCACACAACACTTGAAGATATTGGAATTGAGCTGTTGTTAATGGATACAAATTTATCAAACACTGAAAACCAACTCATTCCTTCCCAGACATGTGACTCCTCAGATCTCGCTAGGGAACAAAACACTAACATTTATTTTTGTGGTATAAATTGGTAGGGTTTGCTCTGGATGAAGTGAGAACAGGTATACTCTTTTTACGTAAGCACTTCTTAGGGCTCCAGTGGATGAACCTGTTGCCTCAGGGCAACTTATTCCATATGCCTCTGGCTCTATAGTGACTGTATTTGTACATACTCTGGACAAGGAAAAAAGGGAAGTAACATAAACTAGGTTATCTGCCAGTGATAACTGAGACTATAACTTAAATTAACACATCTGATCTTTTTAAACCCACAGTCACCAACTGCACTGCAGATCAGATGGTATTTCATATGTTGTTACCCACACAAATAAGCCCTCAAAGTAGAACAAAACTGTAAATGATCCGATTTGTGGTTTTTTAGGTAAGGCTTTGGATTTCATTCTCGTTTTCCATGTCTTCCTTTGTGTGCAACCACAGCACTTTAATATCATTGGTCCATGAAAAAAGAGAGAAACCATACTCAGTTAAAGTGTTTTCTAGATTGGTGATCCAAATCTCCATTTTCTCTCTCCATTTTACTTGAGATAATTTATAACAATTCCTGAAATGGGTAGAGTGATTTATTAAGTAGACCTACATTTTTAGTTACCACAAATTTCCAAACCCTGAAATACTGCAATCTGAACAGAAGTGCAAACTTTAGATCGAGTACACTGGTATCAAAACTTCCGTTGTGAAATTCCTCATGAAATTCACTCTGTATGCTAGCATTGTAATCGGTTGCTATGTAGTAAAAAACAAACTACAAAAAAGTCATCGTGACTAAAAGCTAGAAAGTTTTCCACAGAACTGTCTGCAGCTGTAGGAAAAAAAAAGGTAAAAACCTATAGATAATCTACAGTTTGTTCATATGTATTTCCTCTTCCCATTAATTTACATATAGATGCTTATCATGGTTAAAGTGTCTTTTTGATACTGTTCTTGCCCGAGGCCTTGGCAATTGGCTAATGATCAGTCCAACCTATTCTGCCAACATGGCAGAGAGCACAGGCAAAAGTTGTATTAGTGGTGTGTGAAAATACAGTTTTTTCCCCTATTATGATTTTTTTTACTTCACTGTTGCTTTAGTAGTGCTCATTTGTGCTGTACAGCTAACTCATGGAACCAGTATATGAGAGTTTGTCTACACAGAAAAGAAGAATAATTAACATCAGATCTAGAGGGAAGAGAATTTCAGTTTCACTCAGAAGAAATGAGTGATTTAATACTGACCTTTCTGACAGGGAGGTCCTAGCAATGTTGGAGTTCACTTATATGGTCTGTTTATAGGCTCCCACTGTTTTGCACTGAGGAGATACTGGTTCGTTTTGGATCCCAAGAAGAAAGACATGGATACCCAAGGTTAATTAACTAATTTATTGAGCAAAGCATAGAAATAGTAAAAAAGGTGATAATAATCTTATGTCACTTCTGATGTTAACAAAAGCACTAGAAAAGGTAGTATCAGTTTGGTGTCCCTGGTGATGCTGGGAACACTGGCTGCTGCAGTATCAGACGAGCCCCTTCATGTTGATCATGGCACACTGTGCAGATCCTGTCCGTGGTGAGGTGCATCACCATTGTGGTCCTTACAGATTTACAGGATTTTCTTAGAGGTAAACTAACCTGTTCATAATTTCTGCTCTCAGGTTGTACTGGTTTTGACTGGGACAGAGTTAACATTTTCCATGATAACTTGTAAGGGACTATGTTTTAGATTTGTGCTAAAAGTGTTGATCATACAGGGATGTTTTTATTATTGCTGAGCAGTGCTTACACACAGTCAAGGCCTTTTCTGCCACTCTCACCACCCCACTAGCAAGTAGGCTGCGGGTGCACAACAAGTTGCGAGAGGACACAACTGGATGGCTGACCCCAACGGACTAAAGGGGTATTCCATGCCATATGATGTCATGCTCAACATATAGAGCAGGGAGAAGAAGAAAAGGAGAGGCGTTCAGAGTGATGACGTTTGTCTTCCCATTTACCCATTATGTGTGATGGAGACCTGCTTTCCTGCAGATGGTTGAACACTTTCTTTCCAGTGAGAAGTAGTGAATGAACTCCTTCTTTTGCTTTGCTTGCATATGCGACTTTTACTTTACCTATTAAACTGTCTCTATCTCAACCCAAGAGTTTTCTCACTTTTACCCTTCTGATTCTCTCCTCCATCCCACCAGGGAGACTGAGTGAGCGGCTGTGTAGTGCTTAGTAGCCAGACAGGATTAAACCACGACACAAGTAAAGGACTATCACATACAGGTATATTACTTAATCTCAGGATAAGACAGGGTTTGCAGATGGTGTCTTCTGCAAGTACTGTCTGGAAAACATGTACAGCCTTCTCCACTACAATTAATCAGCCAAGTTCATCCAGCAGTCACTGAGGTTCTCTGAGAGCTGTATGGTCCTACACATTGTCGTAGGAATGAGTCAAAGACAATCACAGTATAAGTTACACAGTGGTTCTTCAACCTAATGTAAAAGTGTCTGCAATGAAGGTCTGTGATTATATTCTGCCCAGATTCTGCTCAAAGACATTGTCTCCTTACAAAGTCTTCTGCAGTGGCCCACTACGTCCACCAGGACAACAAGGAACACTATTCCAAAACATGATCTCCTTATGAAATTATCTTTCCTCCTTTCTTGCAGTCATGCACATCATATCTGAAAATGATGGTAGATTCCTCAGCTGATACTCTTTGGTGGGATGTGACTGAGAGTGTTTGTGGTGGCAAATTGATAAGTGTAGCCAGACCTTCCTGGCGATCCAGCAAATATTTTTCTTTGCTCTTTTTTTTCCTTAGGCACTAGAGATGATCAGAATAATAAACCATCTGAGGGGGTGTTGCAGTACATGAAATGACACTGGGGAAAACCAAGTAGATCATGAACATCTATTAAAGTGTAAAGAAAACAGCCATATATTTCAGGAGCTACCAAACCCTAAAAAATTAATTTTATGGGGGAAAATAAAAGGATAATCTACGGTAAGTACTAGATGCAGTGCCAATTTGCCGGTTCCATAAAATATGCTAGAAAATAACAAACAGATTGAGATTCAATCTTTAGGCTATTCTAGGCAGGAAATAGGGCTGAGCTTTCTTGATAAAGATGAAAGAAGTTTAGAGCTTGATAAGCCAAATAGAACTTGCTGAAGGTGGGAGATACTTTTTAAAAACAGGCATACCTAGGCAAGGTCAATTATGAATGGACAAATATTATTCCAAAGAAATTACTAAGGCACAGTGGAAGAAACCACTGAAAAACTGAAATACTTGTTTTAGTTTCCTGCTTATCATAACTAAACTTTATTGTCTTCTGTAAGGAGGAAAAAGGCATTCTATATGAAAACATAGCACACAGAAAGTATTCCTAGGTGTAGTTTCTCCTATAAATATAAAAATTCCTTTTCTTTGAATGATGACATACTTCTATAAGCAAAGGAGTTGCACTGCTTTGCATACCAAACTACACTGGAGCTTTTTCGGGATACTTAAGATACTGAACTAAATTCAGAAAGCTTATTTTGCAAGATTCTGATAAGTATACATGCTGTACTGAAGCCTGTCATTTCCCACTAGTCACAGTCCTGGCTATTCAGGATCCGTCATGAATGGAAGAAACTTTTTTCTTCTTGTTAACATTAAGGATCTTGTTTTTGTTGGCATTTGTTAGAAAGTAGGACAGGAAAAGCAAAGAGAGGGCATTTGTTTGAAGTCTCGATTTAAATAGTTGTGTTTTGATCTACTGATAATAGGTGAATACTAACAGCCCAGTTGATTTTGCAGCTATTATCCATGTCACCTTTAAAGCTGAAAAGCACTAAATGGAGTGCTTTGCATGGGAACTGGACTATTTTTTCTGATAAGCCCTTTACATGTCAAAGTTGGTATTGCAGGATCCATATTTCCTCCCTAAAAACAGAAAAAAAAAAACCAGGAAAGGTCCAGACTCTGTAGGAATCAGATAACAGGGTATATGTTTTGATAATTGATTTGAATTTCAAACCTCAAAATGTTGTGTAGACAATAGTGAGAAATACAGCAGTAAGGATTCTTCTATTGAAATAATTGGAAAGGGGAGTAGGCTCAGTCATGCTAAAGAATCATGTATATTGACAATGCTTTCCTTGGATGTTGCACATCTCATGCTATTGCAGTAGTAGTAAGTAAATTAGTTGAAAGTGGTCTTTTAAATGTAGAGATAAAAGGAATTTAATGCATTGCAAAAGATTAAAAAAGTAGCAGGGGAGATCAATAACAGGAGTTAGCTGCAACGGACTGTGTCTGGTAAATGCTTACCAAGAGTTAGTAGGGAGTGGCCTAAAAGCAGTTAGAGACAAGGTTATCAGTATGTCGGCTAAAGATATCTGATAATGTACAACTTTATATGAAATTTCTATGATTTTTCCCATTTCATTGCATATACTGCCCTAGGATTTCACATATTGTCCAGTTACCGGTCTTGCAATGTAGAAAGCAATGCAAAGGTGGGTGCTGGGTTAGAAATCAAGCAGTATCTTACAGGTTTGTAAGTTTTGTTTAGCCTTGTGCAATGCACTGAAACACACAAATATAAAATACGTATGAAATAAGAATCAAATAAAATGGCATTGGGAATGCTTGCATTCAGTGAATCTTTTTCAAATTTGCAACCTATGACAACAGAATTTCAAGAAATCTTGGATAACAAGCTGGAATAACTGTTATAAAGGATAAGAGCTTTCTTCTTCTATATGTTCAAATTTTCATATTGCTTAAAAATGTTCTGGGTTCAACTGGGAGAGAGTTAATTTTCACAAGAATCCAGGAGGAGACAGGGCCAGGCCAGCTGACCCAAACTGGCCAAACAAGCAGGTATTCGATACCATGTGCCATCTTGCTCGGTGCTGAGTGGGAAGCTGGCCGGGGTGGGGTTAATCACAGTTCAGGATCACACTAGGCATCTGGCAGCAAGAGAGTTGCTCTCCCTATTCTCTTGTTCTTATCAGTATTGTTGTTGTTACTGTTCCTTTGCTGTTCTATAAAACTGTCCTTGTCCTGACCCACGAGTTTTGCCTTTTTCTTCCCACTCTTCTCCCCACCCCACTGGGAGGAAGGGTGATAGAGCGGCCACATGATTCTTTGTGGCTGGCCAGGGTTAAACCACAACAAAAAGAAATGGAATTATAAATAGACCATTGTAAAAAAACCCAGTAACCAACCCCCAAAAAAAAATTTTAGTGTCCAAAACAGACAGAATTTTTTGTAAGTGTATTAGCACATATGTTCATCAGGCAAAGATTAGTAGACAATGGACACAGTTTCCAAACGGGGGAAAATTCAGAAGTAAAAGTCACAGCCACCCTTTAGCCCCTGTACTTACACATGCTGATGAGACTGATGAAGTCCTGAGCCTTCTGAACTTTTCGAGAGTACTGTCAGTGATTTTGGAAGGCAGTACTTCACCTTGTGACTTTTCATACGAGGACGACTGGTTTGTCAGTGAATATAATATTCACCAGTATACACCAGATCAACCTTTCTCAGTTTTTCTAACACTGAGATAAGCACTAAATATATTTTTTTTTCTTGTTTTGCAAGTGTTTTCTACTGAAAATATCTACAGAGTGTCAGACCCTAATCTTATGAAGTGTTTTGTTGGTAATCCTTCTACAGAGAGACCCTTTCTTTTCAGTTCAGTTACTTGCAACAGCTTCATTTGCTAGATCTCTGGGTTTTAAGGTGTAAGACTGCTGACAAATGTAAGCAACTACCTTTTCTAATTATATAATGCTTCGTCCATGGCTTTTCAGGGCTGCAGTGTAACTGGTTTCAAAATGAGTAGAGTGGTTGTTCCTAACTCAGGATGACATCCTTCCATTAGTGGAAATTAGTAAAAGTTTTATGAAGAAGAAGAAATTATGTAATTCAGTGGGAGAAAAAGGAAATGTCCTAGTTGCCAGATGGATTTTTTAAGGGTGATTAGAGGCAACCAGAGTTTGGATTATTTTACTAAATCCCTCATGACAAATTAGTAAGCAAGAAGGGTCTGAGAGTTCAGGGTGGATTCCTCTTGCTCGTAGTATTTTACCACTGCATGCCTCTCCTGCACATGCAGTGGTGATACTCAGACAGAAAGTTGCAATGAATAACATTTCGTAAGGCAGTATTAAAGCCACTGAGGAAGACTGTAGGGTAAGACTACCAAGAAAAGTGCAGATAACATGAAAACGAACATGTGAGGGCATACTTTCAAGTCATCACTATAGCAGTACTTGTATCTTTGAAACCAACAGCATTCTTATATGCAAAAATATGTTTCATTTAAGGACTGTTCAAAACAATATGGGAGGTTATAAAACCATGATGGAATTTTACTTCTTTTTCCCCCTTGCTTGTCTGTACTAAATTGCTCCATTATTGCTACTACTTTTTATTTTCTCCCATATAAAATGTGGCAACATAATATTTATTTTGCAAATATTTTTTGGTGGACTGGATTGTTATCTTTTTCTCCTTATAACCCAAGTTGATTATATCCCAAGTCCTGTAAATTACTGATGCCATATTTTTTTGTATTGAGATTATTTCAACCATAATATCAGGTTAAATAAAAGCAGCTGGCATCACCTTCAGAGAATAATCTTTAGTTCTGAAGTTGTGTCCTTTCCTTTCTATGGTTATAATACTTCTATATTTCACTCTGATTATCTGAATCTCTTGGTCTTGTACAAATTAAACAAATGGAATTTGTTGACTTCTAAAGAGTAGAAGCAGATTCTTTCATCTTTCTGTACTTTCATTAATACTAGTATTGATGAATAGGATCTGGCATAGTGCTTTTGTTTTTTTGACAGCTAAATATTTACTCAATGAAAAAAACCTTTTCAACGACATCAGGATTTGTTTTGTATTTGAAGTATTAGTATTTCTTTTTCCATTTGAAAAACAGGGATACGGCTTTCTTAAGGACTTTGTTTTTGCTTTCATATCAGGATGGATTCCCAAAAATCATTTAGTATTTTCAGTGGACTATGGCGGGTATTTTATATATAACATATCAGTTACTATTCTTCCTTCTTTAGGTTCTTTACTAGACTTGATAATTAATATATCAACTTCATAATTTTGTGTTGTAGGCTTTTTGACCCTTCTCTTTTCTGCCTTTTTGTAGAAGAGAAAATATACTTCTATGTTTTGAATTAAGTTTTCTTTTTTGTGTTGTTCTATTTAATTACTAAGAGCTAGTTAGATGGAGTTTATTATGCTGATTGAAGAGAATTTGTTGAAGTCTGCAGTACTTTCTAAATTTTGCTGAGAGTTTTTCTTCATGGTGTTAAATATATGTCATTTGTACAAGATAGCTTTTACTTCTGAAATTAGTAAAACTTACTACAGTTGTTATTGTTACTTGAAATAAGCTTTATTCGCCACAGTTTAGTAAATAATTTAAATTTTTTTTTGAATGGTATATTGTTTTAGCTAGTGAGGTAGATTTTTGACTCATTAAATACTGTTCGCTGTATAAGTGATGAGAAATGGAAAGTGAAGTTCTTACTTGTCAGTCATCATTTACTGAGGAAAACAAACAATCTTGTCAAAAGTTATTGTTAAAGGAAAGAATAGAGTCAAGCATTGTTACAAACAGATGAGAAAAAGGTACAGTAGATGCAAAAAGGAAGACTGTGAGGTTAACCAGAGCTCAGCATTTAGACTGCTTGTCAAAGTGAAGAATTTAAAATTGCCAGTGCTGTGCTCTCTCAAGCACTTCTTAATGACAGGGTTAGAGCAGCATTACAGCCTCAGAAGAGACAGTCAACCCTTTTGTTCTTAGGCTGGCCCACGTAGGACAAGGCAGTGAGTTACAGAGAAAAGCTGGTACTTGCAAAAGAAAGGGTGAAAGCCCTTTGGCCTGATCTGCCTTGAGATAAACATGTTCTTGAAGTCTTTCCCTCTGAGAAATGAAGTGGTTCATGATGTGCGTCCTGGATGACAGTCCACCCACACTAGCGTCTCTAGGTCAACGTCATAAAGAAAGAGATGGAGAAGATGCTGGCTATATGTCACCATTCATATTGCATAGCCTGCTTGACCTCTACTCCATCCATCTCATGCCTACCTGTCAGCAGTTCGAACTGGATGGTGCATTCCTGTCACTAGAAGAAAGTAATGATTATCCATACAGCTTTGCTGAAAAGCATGACTACTGGTAACCTACAGTTATGCAATAGAGTCGTAGAACATCCTGTACATAACCATTTGTAAATCTCCTTGCCAGGAGCAACTAATCTCTCTGTCACCAGGGAGATGACCTCTGCCAGTACGACTGAAAGCCAGAAACTGATTGCTGTGCTCTACAGACCTTTATCCTATATTTGTCTTCCTCTGTGGCAATCCCTATTCTTAGCTATTCTCTCCTGCATTGTAGGGAAAAACAGTATATTTCAGGTTTTTTTGTTTTATTGTTTCATGACTTTAGAAGTTATAAAATGAAAGATCCAGTCTTGCAGAGATGTGCAGGAGTAAATTAATAATCCACATGTCATTTCATTTACCTTTGAGGGAAGACTAGCTCTCATAAACCTCTGTGTGCCTGTTCATGTTTGCAGGGCCAGGCCCTGAGCAACCTGATTGTTTTCTACAGTTTCTTTACTGTTAGCTGTCAACTTAATGCACCTAGAGCTGTAATTTTCATTTAGCATGGAGTGGTGTAAGGAACAGATCTTGGGGAAGATTCCATTTTTAGCTGGACTCCTTTAAACTGGTAGAAACACTACTGTAACAGAGGTTTTTTCGGCTTTTTCACCTTCTCTACCTTTTTACTCTATAAGGGTTTGCCTATGTGCATATATCAGAAGTTATATTAAGAGTTTTATGGGAAATATTTTGAAAAGTTGAAAAATAAGCGAGGTTTATGTAATTTCCAAAGAGATTTAGGGGTAGATATATGTAGTGTAGAAGGGAGAACCAAACCTCCCCTTCAGCTTTGGAAGAGCAGATTAAGTTGGCTCTGCACACATTCAAGTACTGCTTTTCCCTGCCCCCTGAGGTGGGGTGTGACAAAAAGTTAGTGTCAGCAAGTTAACAGTATAGGACCATAATGTTTTGTTGTGATAGTCCAACAGCAAACTACTGCTAGTTCCTAAACTACGGAAAAGTCTTCTAAACTACATCTTAAGATACAAGCTTATCATGCCATTGTTACAATAAACTGAGTCTCACAGGCATAGTTTAGCCCTTATTATACTTAAAGTGATTTTAAAAGTAAATGTTATCTTCGTGTAAAAATGAAACAAACCAAAACCATTGTTTGCAGAACAGCATTTCAATAAGACTGTAAATTTCAACCTTTGGTTAAATTTTGGGTAAATTTAATCATCCAGAATGGTTAAAATAGACATTAAGAAACACCAGTCTTGGAATCTATTAGACTGTTTATTTTTAATTTTTTTTTTACTTTTGTCTTACATTTGAATCAGGTATCTCAAAAGTTTCTTCTTCAAACAGCTAAGACAATACTCAGTAACATCACACAGGTAAGTGAATCTGGAGAGTCAATATATTTATAAATGAAAGGACATATGGTGATCTCAGTGCAATTACAAGAGTTAAGCCAGCTGAGGATTTCCCTCAAACTTTTCAAAAGGAAATTAGACTTGAACCAGGTTATGATGAGAGTATTCATTTTCCTGCATGTCTCATTGCATACTAACAAATTAACTAAGAGTACAAAGTAGTATAATACTCTAAAAAAAACTTTAGCAATCAATATTTTTACATTTGTCTGAGAAAAAAATAATGCAATGTGAAGCGGAAAGTGAGAGCTGTTGTGTCAATTCATCCACCTACTAATGTATGTATATGGGGATGGCTTGCATCTATGCTTAGTGACAGCACAAGAATTTACAATAGATTCTCAGAGCTGTCACAAACTAGTCACAACAAAAATATTCAGTTTCATACTTTACAGTATTAAAACATTATCCATAGAGACATTCTTAAAAAGCCACACTAAATTCCTAAAAAATATATTCCTTTGACTCACTGCACATGAGTATGGGCTATTTCCCTAATACTCTCTCTAAGTTCATCTGTAAATTGAATCTAATGGACCCAATTCTAGTGCATAGCTCTCTGAAATCACTGTATCAAAGGTACTGACCAGGGAGATTAAGATAAAATTTTTCCTTATATCTTCTTTGACCTTTCCAGGACTCTATTACACTAGGTGTTCTAGAAAAATAGTGCTACAATATGGTCACTGACCCTAGAGGCCTACAAAATAAATACAGAACAAAGAGCAGAGAAATTTAGATGGGAGAGAAGATGAGAAACATGGGACAGTGTTGGTCATAACATCATAGAAGTATTAAGGTTGGAAAAGACCTCTAAGATCATCAAGTCCAGCCATCAACCTAACACCACCATACCTACTAAACCATGTCCTGAAGTGCTTTCTTAAAAATAAAGAGCATAGATGCTTGTATTTTGATTCAAATGAGCCAGAGGACAAAGAAAAGTTTTAGCAAGACTAATAAGGGAAGTTTTGGGTAAAATGATGACATAAATGAAACAATTACAGGTGTTGGAGAAGAGGAGGGAAGAAAGTGCTGTAGCTCTGACTGACAGGGAAGAAAAGACATCAGAAGGGCGATCGTAAGTGAGACACAGAGAAGCAGGAAAATCAGATTACATTTTTTTAGATTTATGTTGAAAAGAATCAGTAATGTCTTGTGCCAGGACAGAAACAGAGACAGGAAAAAGTGCCCTTGAAAGTTAGTCTGGCACATGAAGAAAGCTGCTTAGAGTTGTGAATGTAGAAGATGCTAGCTCAGAGCAGGGAAGGAATGACAGAGGAAAGGAGGTATTACTGTTGCAGAATGTTATCCAAGAATAGAGGCAGAAGTAGTAGATATTCAGATATTGCCAAAGTCATGGAACAGAAGAAATATCTTCTGAGAGAGAAACTGAATGTGAAGGAGTGGGAAATATGGATAGATTCATTAATCATACTGGTGAAAAAATAGAAGAAAGGGCAAGAAGAAGAAAGCAAGGAGTACACACAGAAAATCAGAGTGTTGGTTTATAAATCAGTGAAAGCATGACTGGAAAGATATAAGTATTTGCTGGACAATGCTGGAAGAAACTGAGAGATGGTTGGAGTGAAGAAATGTAACAAAAGGAAAATCGGAGGCCAATGGTTTAGGGGATAGTCAGCTAGCTTTGAATAAGTAGTACTGCTGCATGGAGTTATTACTGGAGTTCTGGAAGACAGTAGTGTTAGCACACTGATAAACAGGACTAGTTAGTCCAGGTGAAGAATAAGCTGTGAATAGCTCACTGGGCAGTGATTCAGAAATAGCTGGTTTGGGTGGTCGAAAATAACCTTTGTTGCATGAATGGATCTTTTACCAATCAGAAGACTTGAACCAAAGCCATAAGACAAAGAAAGCTCTGAGGGTGAGCAAACTTCTGGCTAAAAGTTTGGAAAAAGATATTAGTGGGAAAAAAGGAAGTTTCTATCCTGACCGAATATATCTAAAAGAAGAAGAAAAGATGTTTTAACCCTCAAGTAGCTTTAGTCTGCTACATTGTAAGACAATAAATATTCAGTAAATCTATGAAGTGAAATATTTGTAAGTAATGTCTAAGTACATGAAGATACAAGAATTTGCTCTTCAATGTGTTGCTGTGTTTGTCTTGTTACCAGGTGAGATGTGGTGACAGTTGTTGCAGGATTGTGATTCGGCAAACAACTCAAGTATGTGTTTAGCATTAAAAACTTGGGTAACTCAAAAACTATAAAAATTCTTACCTGTCCCACTGGATCAGGATTCATAAAAAAATAAACTTAAGCCACTGAAACATTCTTCCCCCTCCTCATCACTGTGATCTTCCTATTTTTCACAAATACAATAAGTAGCACTTTAGGGATTGGAAGGAAGAGTATTTCAGAAAAAAATGGTAGTAAAAATAAAGTGGCAAAGGAGCAAGTAACATTGATCACAATTATTTGCTTGATGATTAGATATTATGTCACAAGACATTCACTTAAATAATGATGAAATTTATTTTCAATTTATATTAAAATATTAAATTTAAATCTGTTATTATTTCATGAAGTATTTTTTGAACAGAAATCAATTTGTTTCTTACTGATCTGATTATAAACTAATTCCATTGTAACGACTTCTTCTTTCTTTTAGCTTCTGTTTTCCTTGACTAGGAGACGTAGTCATGACCGCCATGAAATCAGTGTTCTCATCTCTTGCCATAAGAAAAAGACTTTCCTTTTTTGGTTTGTTCATTGGCACTGATGTTCAGTGGAATCATAGTGGCAACAGAGGACAATATTTGTATTGTCTATTGTCTATTGTGAGAATAAGACTGGCAGTACATCTTTTACAAATTGATTAAATAAATTTTCTTCTGTCATTTAGTAGAGATGATTATGGCAGTTAATTGAGGTGGCACAAACTTTACTTCCTTTAAATGTATGGATAGATTACCTCTAGTCGTAAGCAAAGGCACCAAGCTTAAGAATAAATAAGATTTTCCACTGCTGTCTTCTCGTGCTTGGAGGGTGGCTTAGCGTGTTCTGTGGAATGAAGCTAAGGAAGGATAGTCAAGGTATAAACATGGACTTGGTTGCTCCTGTCCCTTTGTTTCAGCTCTGTTTACTGATCTAGTTCATGAAACATTCCCACAAAAATTTGTGCTACTATGTGGAGTCGAAAATCTTCCAGGGAGAAGGGGACACCTTGAATCAGTACTGTTTTCTCCCTATCATGAAACTACAGCCTTAGTTTTAACCACTCAACTTCTTTTTCAGAGCTCAAAGGTTCCAATTCTATCAAGTTATAAATGTTACCTCACCCTGTAAACCCTGAAGAAAACACTCTGTAGAGGTTTAATTCAGGGGTCAGAAGATAGCTGAAGATTAGCAGGAAAATGTATACCTGTTGGTTTCCAAAATCCGCAAGAGTTAAAGATCTCAGCTGACTAAAATACTTTAGAGCAATCTTCCCAGTCTTCACATCTCTTTACCTACAGCTGACAGTGCATCAAATGCGTGCAGACTGGCCCAGTTCACAGTGTCATGGTCCAGTTCACAGTGTCATAGCCCAGTGTGCGGTGGCAAAACCGCAGCGGCGAGGCGGCAAAAAGCGCCGAGAGAGAGAGGAGACCCCAGCCCCCCCCCCCTCAGCGGGAAAGCGGGAAGTGCCAACGAGCAGCAGCTCTGACTCAGCGGGGGCGGAGTCGAGTGTGACAGCGGCCAAACCCCCTCACGGATAAGAGCAGCCCCCAGGGAGCGCGAGCGACCAGGAGCGCGGGCGAACAGAGCCGGCAAACAGAGCGGCGCAGCAGTTTGCGCAGGCAGGGCGAGCGGGGAAGGCGACTGGCAGGATACAGCCGCCCCTTCTGGCAACTCAAGTAGTGGGCATTGCTCTTCCAGGAGATATTCTAGCCATGGTTACCACCCGTGGTAAAGGTGTTGCTCGAAGGAGTGTGGGGACCCAGACGGAGGCCCCACGCAAGAACGCGGGTGTCCAGGTCTCTGGCTGCAGGGAGTGCCTGAGCCTGGCGCTCGTACCGGAGGACAGCAGAGACAACGGCTGTGTTCGGTGCGAGCAGGTGAATGACCTGCTCAGCCTGGTGGCAGAACTGAAGGAGGAAGTGGAGAGGCTGAGGAGCATCCGGGAGTGTGAGAGGGAGATCGACTGGTGGAGCCGCACCCTGCCCTCCCTGAGGCAGCGGCAGCAGGAGGCGGCTCCACAGAAAGCAGAGAACCCCCAACCCTCTTGCCACCGAGCAGAAAGAGGGGGCCTAAGAGATGGGGGGGAATGGAAACGGGTCCCTGCTCGGGAGGGCAAGCGAATTTCCCCCCGGCCTCCCTCACCTGCTCAGTTGCCCTTAAGCAACAGGTATGGGGCTCTGGAATGTGAGGGACTGGCCACAGAGGATGTGGGTGAAGGTGAGGCTCCATCCAGGGGGTTGCCTAGAACGAGTAAGACAGCCCCACGTATTACAACTGCCTCAACTAAGAAAAAAAGGAGGGTCATTGTCATAGGTGATTCCCTTCTGAGGGGAACAGAGGGCCCGATCTGCCGACCGGACCCATCCCACAGGGAAGTCTGCTGCCTCCCTGGGGCCCGGGTTAGGGATGTTGCGAAGAAACTCCCTGGTCTGGTGCGGCCTTCTGATTACTACCCCCTCTTGGTAATGAAGGTTGGCGGGGACGAGGTAGCAGAAAGAAGTCCCAAGGCCATCAAAAGGGACTTCAGGGCACTAGGGCGACTGGTTGAGGGATCAGGGGCGCAGGTGGTGTTTTCCTCCATCCCATCAGTGGCAGGGGACAGCACTGAAAGGGGCAGGAAAACTCACCTGGTTAACAGGTGGCTCAGGGACTGGTGCCATCGGTCAAATTTTGGCTTTTTTGATCATGGGGAGGTATACACAGCACCGGGCCTGCTGGCAACAAGTGGAGCTCAGCTATCACAAAGGGGGAAAAGAATTCTTGGCCACGAGCTGGCGGGGCTCATTGAGAGGGCTTTAAACTAGGTTCGAAGGGGGAAGGGGATATTGCCCAGCTCACTAGGGATGAGCCTAGGCTTGGAGTGCCAAGGCCAGGGGTGAGATTGACAACCCAGCTCAAGTGTGTTTACACCAATGCACGTAGTATGGCCAATAAACAGGAGGAGCTGGAAGCCATTATACAGCAGGACGGCTACGACTTGGTCGCCATCACAGAAACGTGGTGGGACAACTCGCATGACTGGCATGCTGTCATAGATGGCTACAGACTCTTTAGGAAAGACAGGCCAACAAGGAGAGGTGGGGGAGTTGCTCTATATGTGAGGGAGCAACTGGAATGCATTGAGCTTGGCCTGGGGACAAATGAGGAATGAGTTGAAAGCTTGTGGGTTAGAATTAAGGGACAGGTTCACACGGGTGACATTACGGTGGGTGTATACTACAGGCCACCTGACCAGGAGGAGGAGGTTGATGAAGCCTTCTACAGGCAGCTACAAGCAGCCTCACAGTCACAGGCTCTGGTTCTCATGGGGGACTTCAACCACCCTGACATCAGCTGGGAAGACCATACAGCTAGGCAGGCGCAATCCAGGAGGTTCCTACAGAGCATCGATGATAACTTTCTGATGTAAGTGGTGGAGGAACCAACAAGGAAAGGAGCGCTGCTGGACCTCGTGTTAACAAACAAGGAGGGACTGGTTGAGGACGTGAAGGTTGGAGGTAGACTCGGCTGCAGTGACCATGAAATGGTCGAGTTCAGGATCCTGCGTGGAGGAAGCAGGGCGATAAGCAGGATCAAAACCCTGGACCTCAGGAGGGCTGACTTTGCCCTCTTCAAGGAGCTACTGGGAGGAATCCCGTGGGCCAGGGCTCTCGAAGGCAGGGGGGTCCATGAGTGCTGGTTGCTTTTTAAACAACACTTCTTCCATGCACAGGAGCAATGCATCCCCCTGAGAAAGAAATTTAGCAAAGGAGGCAGGAGACCTGCATGGTTAAACAAGGAGCTTCTAGCGGACATCAGGTGGAAGAGAAAGGTGCATGGAATGTCGAAAGAGGGACAGGCCACTTGGGAAGAGTACAGAAACATAGTGAGAGCATGCAGGGATGCGACGAGGAAGGCCAAGGCTCACCTGGAATTGAAGCTGGCAAGGGATGTCAAAAACAACAAGAAGGGCTTCTTCAACTACATCAGCAGCAAAAGGAAGGCTAGGGACAACGTGGGGCCGCTGCTGAATGAGGCGGGTGTCCTGGTGACGGAGGATGCGGAGAAGGCAGAGCTAATGAATGCCTTCTTTGCTTCAGTCTTCTGTGCTATGACTGGCCCTCAGGAATCCCAAGTCCCGGAAGTAAGAGAAGAAGCCTACAAAGAGCACGACTTTCCCTTGGTCGAGGAGGACTGTGTGAGGGATCGCTTAAGCGATCTGGATGTCCACAAATCCATGGGCCCCGATGGAATGCACCCACGAGTGCTGAGGGAGCTGGCGGATGTCATTGCTGAGCCACTCTTCATCATCTTTGAGAGGTCCTGGAGGACAGGAGAGGTGCCCGAGGACTGGAGAAAGGCCAATGTCACTCCAATCTTCAAAAAGGGCAAGAAGGAGGACCCAGGGAACTACAGGCCGGTCAGCCTCACCTCCATCCCGGGAAAGGTGATGGAGCAGCTTATCCTGGAGGCCATCAACAAGCAAGTGGAAGAAAAGAAGGTTATCAGGAGTAGTCAGCATGGATTCACCAAGGGGAAATCATTCTTGACCAATCTGATAGCTTTCTACGATGACATGACTGGCTGGGTAGACGAAGGGAGAGCTGTGGATGTTATCTACCTTGACTTCAGCAAGGTTTTCGACACAGTCTCCCGTGATATCCTCCTGGGGAAGCTGAGGAAGTGTGGGCTGGATGAGTGGTCGGTGAAGTGGATAGAGAACTGGCTGAATGGCAGAACTCAGAGGGTTGTCATCAGCGGCGCTGAGTCTAGTTGGAGGCTGGTGACAAGTGGTGTCCCTCAGGGGTCAGTACTGGGCCCAGTCTTGTTCAACTTCTTCATCAACGACCTGGATGAAGAGTTAGAATGTACCCTCAGTAAGTTTGCTGACGACACCAAACTGGGAGGTGTGGTAGATACACCGGAAGGCTGTGCTGCCATTCAGCGTGACCTGGATAGGCTGGAGAGCTGGGCAGAGAGGAACCTGATGAGGTTCAACAAGGGCAAGTGCAGGGTCCTGCAACTGGGGAGGAACAACCTCATGCACCAGTACAGGCTTGGGGTGGACCTGCTGGAGAGCAGCTCTGCGGAGAGGGACCTGGGTGTCCTGGTGGATGACAGGTTAACTATGAGCCAGCAGTGTGCCCTGGCTGCCAAGAAAGCTAATGGGATCCTGGGGTGCATCAAGAAGAGTGTGGCCAGCAGGACAAGGGAGGTTCTCCTTCCCCTCTACACTGCCCTGGTGAGGCCCCATCTGGAGTACTGTGTCCAGTTCTGGGCTCCCCAGTTCAAGAAGGATGAAGAGCTACTGGAGAGAGTCCAGCGGAGGGCTACAAGGATGGTGAGGGGACTGGAGCATCTCCACTACGAGGAGAGGTTGAGGGAACTGGGCTTGTTCAACCTGAAGAAGAGAAGGCTGCGAGGGGACCTTATAAATGCCTACAAATATCTGAAGGGTGGGTGTCAGGAGGATGGGGCCAAGCTCTTTTCAGTGGTGCCCAGTGACAGGACAAGGGGCAATGGGCACAAACTGAAGCACAGGAAGTTCCGTCTGAACATGAGGAGGAACTTCTTCTCTCTGAGGGTGACGGAGCACTGGAACAGGCTGCCCAGGGAGGTTGTGGATTCTCCTTCTCTGGAGATATTCAAGACCCGCCTGGACAAGATCCTGTGCAGCCTACTGTAGGTGACCCTGCTTCGGCGGGGGGGTTGGACTAGATGACCCACAGAGGTCCCTTCCAACCCCTACTATTCTGTGATTCTGTGATTCCGTGTGATTCTGTGCTACACGCAATGCAAACAATGGCTTTGGCAGCCAGGTTGTCCCACCCTCCCCTGTAGAGACAAAGGACATGTAGGCTGCGTTTTTAGAGGTCAATTCAATCTGTTAAGATTTGAGTAGTGACTCTGTATTTCCTCTCTCCAGATCACAGAATCACAGAATGGTGGGGGTTGGAAGGAACTTCTGTGGGTCACCTAGTCCAACCCCCCTGCCAAAGCAGGGTCACCTAGAGCAGGCTGCACAGGACCTTGTCCAGGTGGGTCTTGAATATCTCCAGAGAAGGAGAATCCACAACCTCTCAACCTGTTGCAGTGCTGCATGTAGCTGGTGTAGAGGCAACTCAGAGCAACAAGGCATCACAGTTAGATATTTCAGTTAAGAACTGCAGGTTAGATGAAGCTACAGGAAAAATCAAGTTGTTATATAAAAGTTGGCTATGCAAGGAAAAGCCTGTCTTTTGCATCCTCTAAGTTTGAATAAAGTGCTAGGAAAGAAAATAAGTTTTACTACTTAAATTGGATATTCAATCCTTTCTCTGTATTCAGGCTAGGACATCTTCTGGAACCATTCTCAGAGACAGAGAGGCATTTTCTGACTTCACTGAGGTGACTCATAAGATAGAGTACCAATGTGGTACAATGGTCAGTACAAGCGCCGGATCATGGACATCTGTAAGCTGTAAGGAAGTCAACTCTCCAGAAAAACAAAGTATTTTCCATTATTTCATTCTCCAAGGCAGGGCCAAAGGTGCTGAGGAGGCCAAAGAAGAAGAAATGTCACTCCGATGACACATGCAGCTGGACTGATGAGTGCCCAGGGGACAAATATCAAGACCTCTTTGATAAAAGACAGTTACTGCAGTTCATCTGCATAAGGCAGGATTTTCCCCCTCATGTAGTCTTTCTTTCTGTATAAATCCTGTCTGCAACACTAGAGTATTTATGTTGAATAGAGACTATCAAAGTATTAAGAATCCATATTCTATGTGTGATTCTGCCATTTGGCTTAAACTTACTCTGATGTTTCACCTTATTATGTATGATTCTATGATTATCAATGATGCAAAATCACTTTGGGAAAAGAATAACATATCTTTATTTTCCATTCAAGACCTTGGAATAATTATAGCGATCTATCTGATAATATTTTAATGACAACACTGCACTGCCAAAGCTGGACTATGTAGCTGTTCTTAGGCGAAATATTTTAGTTCTTTCCTGGTCTGAAACCTAAAGAACTACCCAAGTTACTTTACAAAAGATATCAAAAGTAGAAAATTAATAAGGGCATTTAGAAAGACAGTAAATGCGTTGTCCAGGAGATTCAATCATCAGAAGTGGACAAGAGTTTGTGGTTTAACTCGAGTAGGCAGCTAACCCGCACACAGCCACTCGGTCACTCCGGCGGTGCAAAGAAAATTTGGGAATTTATTCACTACTTCCCATTGGAAGGCAGGTGTTCAGCCACCTCCAGAAGAGCAGGGTTGAATCATGTGTAGCAGTTAGCTGGGAAGACAAATTCCATGACCCTGAATTTCCCTCCTTCCTCTTTCCCTCAGCTTTTATTGCTGACCATGGATAGTGGTATGGGATGTCCCTTTGTTCAGTTGGGGTCAGCTGTCCCAGCTGTGTCCCCTCACAGCTTCTTGTGCACCCCCAACCTACTCACTGATTGGGTGGTGTGAGAAGCAGAAAAGGCCTTGGTGCTGTGCAAGCACTGCTCTGATGTAGCTAAAACATCCCTGTGCTATCAACACTGCTTTGGTCACAAATCCAAAACATAGACCCGTACAAGCTACTATAAAAAAAATTAACTATCCCAGACAAAACTAGTACACAAGATCACCGTCTTCTTTTAATAAAGGTCAGTGCTTTGCTGCATCATTTTTCCCGTCTATAAAAAGAGAGTGATAATATTTACTCACCTTAATTGTGATGAACAACAAAGTATGGTTTAAAAACCACCTTGAAGAAAAACCATAATTTTTAAGATAAACATTGACTTCACGTGACTGCCTGTGTTTTAAAGAATTTTGTAGGTGGTGAATCAGCTCATGAGATTTTTTATAAGCAAGTTCCCCATTTAATATATCTGGAAGAAATAATAGCATAATCAAAGCAGCTTCTACCAAAGAACTGTTACCCAAAACCCCCCACATTTTCCAAGCTGCTGAAAGAGAAACGTATACCAAATTCCTTCTTATAATATATTACATTAGACTACTGTTACAGATAACATATTTCCTTCTTTCTTTCATTTTTCCTTGCAGCTTTGTAGTATTAGCTTTCAGAATTAGTTATGATATTATGAGTTATGTAGAGAAAAAGAAAAATCAAAAAATATGCTTGGACACACATAGCTTGAACACGGTGTGGCAAAGCAAAGGATGGTCGCAATTTGTTTTACCCAGCAGAAAAGGCTGCATCCCTGTTTTTCGGTACTATTCCTACACTAGGAAATAACTGGATTCATCAACAAAATTAATGTTGCAGTTATATTTGTGCCACCACAATGTAGTTTAAACATCCAATCCATTTTCAGCACAAAGCATGCTGATGAAACGAAACAGGCACTATCAGAAATACAATAGATTCAAATAGAGTGAGAGAAACTTAATTTGAATATCCAGTTGACTGGGATGTTTCACAATGATGCCTGATCTTGAGTGAAAATCATAATTCTGTGTCTTGTGAATTGTTTTGGTTAGATAAATTAAGTTAATTCATTATGGCTGAGGTGACAGCATATTTATATATGCTGAGTCATGACAGATCTGTAACTGCTTCACAATATTTGAGAACTGCTTTTACAGTGTTTTACTGAATATCATGAGTGACATGATTCTAGTTAATGAGCCAGCTTTTGGTGAGGCAGTCTGAGGTATTGATCAAAATAGAATCTTGCAAATCTGAAAACAACTATATTTTTTTCTTGTTAAATCCCATTAGCCTTTAATTCTTTCATTTTCTATTCATGAATTAGCTGCTTTTTATGTCCAAAGGAAGTTGTTGAATTTGAAATTGCACTAATTTTCAAATAACACATGTCAGCAACAATGTTAAGTTTAAGTTAAGAGAGAAATATTTTCATTGTTTAGGTCACTTAATTGAGAAGTTTCAACAAATGTGCCCAAATTAAGCAGACTCCACCCATCTTTTTGAAGTTACTCTGTTGTTTAAAAGGTATTTTTTAAAGTATTTGTCTGAATGAAGAGAAGAAATATGGTCCAAGTATGGGCCCCAAAAACCAGGATACTTTTTGTAGCATATGTTAGTGTTCATACAGAGTGTAATACAAAACAGGTGACTGTTAGTCTTTCGAATAACAGGTCTTACGCTAAGAGATTTCAGAACTTTTCCTTTCAGCTGTTGTCAGTTGAACCTCGTTTCTCTGAAATACCAAACAAGCAAAAGTTACTCAAGTTAAAAGGACTGGCAACTACGTAAGTTTTTCAGTGATGCATATTAAGACTAGCAATAGCTCGTAAGAGCAATAGCATTTACTGAGGACAAACAGGTATTAACTGTACGTGTTTGACATCTCAAAATCCTTTCAGGGTTAGAAAGCACCACTTGGCAGCAGTATTGTTTTAAGCTATAAATATTATATCTCAAGCTTTTTCGTGACGCACAATGCTACTTGTTAAATACTATACCTGCTACAAGGAAGGGTACAGCATAGAGATTCACTTAAGTTTTGAAATGGAAATTATTTAACACTAAAAGTAGTACAACACAGGAAAGTTACTAACAGCTATAGGTATGCAGTTGCTAAAGATTGTTGACATAGTCTTTTTGTCAGCAGAATATTTTGTATGCATGAAAATTCAGAGCTCATGAAGGATTCTTTGTTGACATACTTAGACACTAAAGTCTACAGTTGGGAGAACTCATTTGACCATTACTAATTTTGTACCCCACTTATGTGACGCTGTTAAAAAAAAAAATCAGAAATATGCAGATGTTTCTGGTGAAACTTAACCTGTACATTTAAGGGGAAAGCAAATCTTGCTTTTTCACTACACTGCACTGGAGGTAAAAATAAGTCATGAGGCCACTGAAACTACATTGGAGCAAGGTCCTAACTGGTGGTCTAAGCATGGTGGCTCTTCATCAGTGCCAGTTTCTGCTCACTACAATAATTATACTTGGGAAAAGTGGATAGGAAAAGCAGACAGGAAAAGCTATGGCTGGGATACGCAGCGTGGAAATACCTGACAAGACAGATTGCAATGTGGTGCAACTTCAATAGCTCAGGGATAATAATAAATTAAGTAGACATGGTTTAACTATAGAACAACGCAAATGACATTATATTTGTTAGTCTCAGACTAACTAGTGGTTATAGATGTCACTATTGATCTAAATATATTAATGTAAATACTGAGTAAGTCATGACAACACAATATCTATATGTGGATCAGCAGGAGAACAGGAAGCAATTTTAAGAGAGAAATTCAATTTTAGAGAATTATATTTCAGTCTACCAGAGAAGCACTTCTGAGAGGACTCTTCTGGGTATTTGAAAGGGAAAGAATTTTGTAAGGTTTTTGTTAAGAGCTTTATGTGTCTCGCACATTTCTCATTTGGAAAGTTTTATTTACAAATTCTTTTAGTCAGTCAAATTGACTTTTGTGTTTTCTTTACACAGTTCAGAATAGTGGGATAGGATACCAGGATTCAGATGCTCTGCTGAGTTTCTTTTTTTTTTTTTTTTTTATTCAAAGAGCCTCCAATTCCTCCATGAACTGAAAACTTCAATCAGTAGTCACTTTCTTTATTAAAAAAAAATCAAAAGAGAAGATAAATTGCTCATAACTATTCCCGCTCCTACACATGTGTTACGGAGGTGATGAGTGGAAATAATTTTGCCATGTTGTATAAGTCTGTGCAAACTGAAAGCTATTGTTTTTCACATTAAACTATTACAGCTGGAAATGACAACATATGTTGGCTCATAGGGATGTAAAAACATTTCTGTGCTCTCTATAAGTCCCCTGAATGTCTTATGAAATCATAGGGCTTGTATTTTTGGATCTGCTGCTTCATTCCAAAAATTATTTTAAAGCTAAGGAGTTCTATTTTAAACAACAAATTAATGAAATTGTACCACTTTATAAGTTATGATCATTAAATATAGATAAACTAAAATGTCCTGGCCATGGAATTTTAATACCTCCTTAGATGTTTTTATTTCCTACCAGACATTATTAAAATGACATCTGGAAGTTTACCGTGCAGATCTCTTTGAGAAGTGAATATGAAAGTCCCATACATTGTTCTATAATTACTTTACATAAACGCTGTTTCATTGGGGATTTTGTTTTGTAAATTGTCCAAGAGAGCACACATAAATCTGAACTGTTGGGAAGCTTTATTCATTTGATTTCCCATTCAGTGTCTCTTTTGAAGACACTTATAATGTAGTTTTTAACAAGATTTTTCATACTCAAAGTATAGCTGGAGGACATTTCATGAGAATAATTAGGTTAGGTCGACCTGTTTTCCTTTTCATTGTTGCACAGTAGTTGTTCTGCAACATGCCAAATACTCGTGTTTGCTCTCTGCCAGATGATATCTGCAGAAAGTAGGAAGGTAAGTAAATGAAACTCCACCCTCCCAAAAGCAATTTTCTTTTTCTTTTTTTTGTATTAGGAAAAAGGGACAGAAAATCCTTTATAAGTGCTGGTCATCAGTGTGACTGTGACAGTTTTGTCCTTGTAAATTTGCCTGAAAGTTCAAAATGCAAATATACAGCTGTCATTATATCTAGGATTAGACTTTGGAGATTAATATCACTTCTGTTACTGATTCATAATTGCCTTTCTGCAGGTAATCAACAAAATTCAGCCTGTTAGAATATGCTTCCATTGAATTCTTGTTTGACATGGAAACATGAATAACTGTGTGCATTTAGTAAAGCAAAAAGAACCCTGTGTAATGTTTAAGTGTTATTTTGGTGACTTTCCTAGGTGTTGAAGCCGTATTTTACAGTCTCAAAATGTTAGTCAAAAAAAATATGTTTTCTGAAAGACTAAGTGTTAGTGCTAGAGAATTCAACATCTTGAGCGGAAAAAACTTGGAAGGAAAACATTATACCATAGCTGGAAATCAGTAAACATTTACTGTTCCTATTTGACAGTGATTCAAAAGAGATCTTTCCAGACTCTAGAGACAGCAATGAAGACAAATGTTTTCAGTGTTTCCCGGGACTAGAGGCCTGAACTGTTTACCCTTCTTTTTAATGAATAATGTCAAACACTGTGCTAGGTTCAAGTGAGAGGAACTAAGTTTCTGTCTGTTTCAGGATACTAATGGTTATTATAATGTTATACTGAGCCAAGTTATTTTTCCCCTCATCTGCGAAGATGTGGAAAATCGATTCGTTAATGCATCTTTCTTTCAAAGATTTGGTTTCTTGTTCTCTTCCACATTAAGAGTAATTACTTTCCCACAACCTGGTCTCTTTTGATGAGGACTACTGTTTTCCAAATGTAAATGGTTATTGATTTGCCAAAAAGTGTCTAATTTAGAAGTCTAAGAGTGTTGTACAGCTGAGCAGAAACTGAAAAACTGGCCAAGTTGTTCATACTGCCCTTGGCAGTCACAAACCCAAAGCAAAGACTGATTTTTGAACTTGTTTTCCAGTCATTTTTGTGTTGATAATTCTGCATGATTTTAATACTAGATATCAATTAAAAATTGATTTAAAATTTAGAGTACGGATTTGTACTACAATAGTAACTATCCACAGTGCCCTTTCATGTTTAAAATCTCACAGCAGCGAATGAACATCTGTGGGTTTTTTTCAGATTGGTGGAACTGCACTTTGTTTTATTTTGGGGGTGATTCCTATAGTGGTAGCCTCACTTGATACCATTACAACTATTTTTGAAGTAAGATTGGAGTACTGCTTTGCAGGAGTAAGTGAGGCATAGTTTCTTTATCTCTGTGTTTAGATTGAAAAGTCTAAACATTATCACTGTTATACTGAATAGGAATGAGTTTTTGGAGTTGCATAGTTAGCTCTACATGGCTATTTGAAATGTAAGATGTTTTCAAATGACCGATAGTGTCAGAATATATTCACTATAGGATTAGAAAAATTCTGATCTGTGATTCTATGATTCTGACCTATTCCAATATATACCCATCTATGGAGTTTTCAAATGCTAGTGTTATAGTGTCTATGCCTTTTTAAAACTGTATAATGATCAAACCATGTAACACAGGATTCAAGAATACTGTGGATAAAATTATGAAAACAACCACACCCTATTTTCAAGAGTGATTTAGGGAAGGTAATAACTGATACGTAGATAAATACAGGCACCTCAATACACATTTAGCAGGAAGTTCAAGATTATCTTTTTATGACTTTTCTCTTTTAGAATTTGGTAGCTGATTTTGAAAATAGTTAGATGCCTGACAATGTTTTAAGCATCTAACATGCCTGAAATGGGGTCCTTCAAAGCCTGGCTCTGAAAGATCAGTGAACCTCAGATTCAAAGGGTAGATTCATCCTCACTGTCCATAACAAATCCATAAAAATACGCTTCGTCACAGCATGTGGCATTTCTCTTGCTTCTTGGTCTCTTATGCTTCAGAAAGGTGTCCATAAACCTAATTTTAGGCCTTGAAACCAGATTCAAAAAGAAACATGGTTATTGTGATATTCAAGACCACAGTGTCCTCAAATCATGCTGCCTGGGTATCACTATGGGGAGCCTGGTGCTTTAGTCTCATGTGGAGGGAATTAAAGAATGTTAGCATGCTGTGTGCTGGAAAACGTAAATCAGGTGATAAAATTGGGAAAGAAAAATATTAAATTCTGGCTTTCTTCTGGACCTGAGAAACTATTTCAGTTAGGTGTTACTGTTAAACTGGGCTTCAGAGCTTCAGAGAAACTGCATTCATGCTTCTTTGTACAACACAACGGTAATTGCCTAGTAGCTCAGTTCCAGGGCAAATACTCCTAGTCATCAAGTAAAAAGGTATTATTTATCAAAGTGTTTGCTTTCTTTCTTTCTGAAGACAGTTTGCATGGCATACAGGAATACAAGGTTTCATTCAGAGACAAATGAGAAATTCTAAAACTGTAGCTAAGGATTTAGGATGTTCAGTTGGCAAGGAGAAGACTCCTAGGCTACATATACATAAATAAATTGAACGGTGCCTGAGTGTGGTCTCAGATAGATTCAGCTATTAGTATAGATGTACCTTTGAGCTCCAGATCTCCACTCCCAGAACTCCTTATGACTTTTACATTATACAAGAACTGGATTTAAAAAAAAAAAAGAAGAAAAATATCTAGTGGGGCTGGATTCAAGTGTGAGATATGACCAGTATTACAAAAGTACTGTAAATCCAAATTTTCATGAGACTTATACATAATGACACATAGGTTAGCTACCTTTGCATTGTTTCACTATCGTATTTACCTCTTGTATAGGTGACTGCCCATCAGCTTGTTTTGAAAATGTCTCCAGTGACAAAATCTATCTATGCACAAGAATGAATATTAGCATAGATGTGAAGATCCACACACCTTAGGTATTGCAGGAATCAGCCTTCAGCATCTGTATATCTTCAAAATACTGGCCTTGGATGTTATGTTGCTTATGCAATATCATTTACTGATCCTTCCAGCTTTCTGTAATAACCTGGGGAACTCAACAAATCTTCCAGACATGGTTTCTAGGCTGGAAAACTACACATTCAATAATACTGCTGATGTACAGAAAAAACATTTTGTCAATGCCATTTAAAGATACCATTTGGTTGTATCTTGTCCCTAATAACTACCCATTCCACTGTGATTTCAGCTATTTAAGAAAAAGATTTCGGTCAAAGTTCATATGGTGTTACACTACCAGTATGCTCAGATATCTTCTAACCAATAGATTGCTACATTATGTGAGGGTAAAGTGATGCATATAGTTTAATTATTCAGGCTCAGTTTGTCAAGAAAACAAGGGATGTTATGCATCCATAAATCATTGCATCCCACATCAGAAGTAACCTGGCAAAAAGCTGTGCTTGTTATATACTGTACTGAGTCTGGGTATATGAAAGGCTAAAACAATTGCTCTGGGGAGTACAGAACATACTCAGACACTTAATTCATTAGTGATGCAATTACTAGAAGAGAATGTCAGCAAAGGCAGGAGTATATAGAATTCATTTCTTACCTCTATTCAAATCCATAAGTTTCAGAACAGGTCATATTATGGCATGGGGAGAGGCAAGACTGTGTTCCAATTTATTCTAGTTTAGATCTATGCCTATAGAGCAAACTATTTAGGAAACCCCACACTGTATGTCCAGTCCTGTTCTTACTGTATTGAGTAGCGCAGGTTTCATTCAGGCAGGCCTATTGTGATTGAGCGGATAAAACTTGAATTAATGTATTCTGCAGAAGCTAGAAATATTTTCTTGAATGTAGGTCACTGCAGTTCACCTCCACTTAATACAAGCCATCTTGCCATGTGGTTATTTGTAACCATGGAGCAAAGCCACAATACACTACACCAAGGAAACAAATGAATTCCCCTAAGTCAGTTTTGACTACACATACTTCCTTCCAGGTTTCTTAGTGAACAACTTACATATTCTACACTGAAGGTATAAAGCAGTTCTCGTGTTTGACTGCTTGATTGCACTGAAAACAGGAGACATTTGGTAATATGTTTGTAGGGATCTAAATCATAGAAGTTGCACCCCAGTTTTGGAGCCGTTCTTTTTTTCCTGTTCTCTTGTTAGAGTATGTAAATCATATTTCTCACACACATTCACAGCAGGACAATATGATTTTTTTTACATTGTGACCAGCTGAACTGAATACCAAGTAAGGTGAGAGGGGATGTTTCTCCATGTTGGACATGTGGGCGAGTTCCCTGTTAGACACTAATCAGATTGCTGTGATGAGATCCAGCTGTTCAACCCTTGTGTGCCCTTAGCTTTCTAAGCTGAAAAAAAATGGGCACTGTTTCTAGCTCTGGACCTGTAGCAACACACTAGATGTACAAATCTTGTGTCTTATACTTCTTCTATCTATGGGACTACCAGTCCAATTGTCTGACCATAAAATCAATGCTGTCTGAACTAGACCTTTTACCTCAGCAGCCAATATACACTTCAGCTCTCCCACTTCATCAAGGATCTCCCTTTTCTGGTTTACCACTCATTTTTTTTTCAAGGACATTCAATATACTTTATACCTATCTAGTACCCAGGCTTTGTGAAGGTTTTCATAATACATTTTTTTTTACCTGCTTATCTGAAAATTTAGAAATGGATAACAAAAATAAAAACAAAGCTTAGCTGTATTTTCCTGACTCCATATTCCATACAGTTTCCATACTGTTCCCTAAGGAATATTCATGTTCAGGATCGTTATATACAGGAGTATGCTGGGTCTCTTTCTAAAGTCCATGCATTGTGAATTGCACCATTGGGGGTTTTTTGGAACTTGGAGTGTTTCCAACGTCTTCTGTTGACCTTATTTAGTCCCATAGTGAAGCTACCTTCCATTATTGCTTTAAAATATTTAAAAAAAAACAAAAAAAAAATAAAAAGCACCACATTTAAATCCATGCTTTTTCCTTGCCCGAAGATTTCCTTGCTTTGGAAATGAAGAAGCAAGATACTTACAGTTTTGGTTAGCAGATGGTATTAAACAAAGAATGCCACAATCCTCCAAACTACATGATCACGAGGTGCACAGGGCAGAGACTTCTCTGATATTTAGGCATAACTTCTATATTCTTGCTTCTATACTTCATTTTCACACTTCTATATTCATGCTTCAGAGTGAAGCTCGGTGCAGGAGTTTATTAAAATACACTGAATGGGGCCACAAGTCATCAAGAATATTGACGAAATGCATTTAAATATTAACTTTATATTGTTTTGGATTTCTTTGGTTTTGGCTGTGACTACAATTTCTTTTTCTAGACACTTTTTGTCAGAAAATATTTATTTAGTTTACTTTGCTTTTGTCTTGAACAGATGTTTTGGAACTTGTATCTCAATATCATATTTTATCCAGGTAGGACAATCTCAGTAGACTTTGTGGTATCTGCCGCTCATCTTGTAATAGCAGTTACAGATGTCAGGCAGCCCCCAGCTTTGCTTCACGCATCCACAGAAACTGGCTAACACTGATCTTCCTGGCACCTTATGGGAGGACAGCCTTGCCATGATTCTCAGAAATGTCACCTCTTTAAGGGTGCACTGTAGAGGGGAGGTACATTTGATCTCTAATTTCATATGTTAACAGAAAGGCAATCTTCTGAAATGAACACAGTTGCATTGGTGAAAGTCTAGTCTAACTGTTTTTATACATAGGCTAATTTCCTGATTCTTTATTTAAGCAATTTAAGCTCAAATTTGTTCAGATTTTTCAAGATCATTGATTCAGCTGGGATAAATCAAGGCTTAAGTATCTCTGCTGAACACAAAGAATTCACCCAAAGATCAAGTATTCTGAAATGTTACTTCTTTTGTACTTGAGAAAAAATCAGTGTATGCAGTACAGCTTTATCTCATAGAACATACACTCATCAAAATAAAAAATTATATGTATAATTTAGTTTTGATTCTTGATGACATTGAAGTGTAGTGCTTTAGGATAATAAAACAACAGCAGGTTAATCTGCTCTACTTTCATATTCAGTAAGTACTCTACAAATGCCCCAAATAACCCAAACTTCTCAGGTTATTTTCAACACAATAATCAGATTCCTACTCAAAACATTCAGCAGTAAAGGGAATTAGGAGTACCTGGTCACTAGCAGAGGGTCTTGCTTTTTCACATGTAC
Organism: Opisthocomus hoazin; assembly: GCF_030867145.1. NCBI lineage: Eukaryota > Metazoa > Chordata > Aves > Opisthocomiformes > Opisthocomidae > Opisthocomus > Opisthocomus hoazin. The sequence continues at coordinate 31,494,344 of NC_134416.1, read as the reverse complement.
TCTGAAGGATTTTCTGAAAGGAAAAAGAATATTAAGTACAGATGTTCTTCCTTTTATTATCCACAGACCCCTGGGGAAATAAAACATAGTAATCAAATTTGATAGACTGTTTGCAAACTGATGACCTAGAAGAAAAACCCTGGAAATCATATGTTAGACAGTTTCTTACTGATCCACTGAGTAAACTCATGTTGTTTCTGTTACAGACAGAAAATATGGGAAAGGTATGCATATTTAATGTTTGTGTTCTCCCAAAAGGCACAAGGGAAAATACAGGACATGGATGAACACCAGTAGGAAAAAAAAAAAAAAAGTACACCATAATCTGATATAATGCTAAGTACCTGGCGTTCAAATCAACTTCTTCTAAAAAAAGGTACAAAAGAATGGCCTCTGAAGATACAGTTTAGGAACCAACAGAGGGAGGAAAGAATAATATTAGTCTTAGCTGAGTACAGAAAAGAAAGTTTGTTTGTCTTAGTAATTTAGTTCTCTTCTAAGGTACTGTGAGAAAAGAAGACAACCTTTATACACAGAAAGATCTTTTATGTGATATAGGCTTGTAATTTCTTTATTACATTTCTCTTGCATTTACCAGGATATCAGATGTTGCTCTTTTACATGATTCATTCTTAGAGAGATTATTTTTCTACTTGTTAACACTATAAAGGGTTAATAAAGCATTAGTGTTTTCTACTAAATGTATTGAAGTGTTTGTCAAGGGCAAACTGCTAAATGTGGAGAGGCTAGTTCCACTGAGAGTTAACTAGAGAGAGCAAAATCATATTTTGATATTACTACTGTTATCGCTGTCTTATGTGCTATCAACTGAACCAGACTGATTAGACTCAATTTGCAAAGAGGAAAAGGGTCAGCTAATGTTGCCCTACCTAGATGACAATAGATAACACTCTCTGAAAATGTGCAGTATATTCCGATAAGAGAAGAAAACAAGCGTAACCTTTCGCATTTGTCCCCACTGGACTACAATGACTATTTTACTTGTGCTGGAATAACAAACTTAGCTGCCAATGATAATTACCTGTTCTTGTAATTCTTCAGAAGGAATATTTTTCAGAAGGAAAGCAGAGATACCCTTCCCTTGAAATCACATTAACGGAGAAGAAAAATGTCAGCTATTAACATTTGCGTAACTAAATTGTGCAGAGATGAACACCTTATTTCCAAATTTCATGAAAAGACATTAAAATGCTGGAAGCAACCACCCCATAATTTTCATATCTTTTGAAATTCAGTCGATCCAAGGATTTATTTGTATTCCACAGTTATAATTGTGGATCTCTCTATAGAGGTGAAGGGATTAATCAGAAATGGTGAATTCTTTGTATAATCTTCTCATTTAAAAAAAAAACCCAAACTTAGCTCCTCTTCTACATGCATATATGAACGTTGACTTTGGAAGAAACAACATGCCTGTTTGTTTGATTTTTTTTCAGATGTGGAGCCAACGGGGAACTGTCTGGCTATGGATCTGTAAAATGATTTGAAATTTTTTCTGCATATTACTCCAGAGATTTGCAAGATGATTATCAGGAGTGCTGAGTGAGTGGACATCACAGGATAGTTTATGAGTGGGTTATGTTTATTATGGGCTCCAAACTGACACAATTAGGCTAAGGAAAATAGAACAAGTTTTCTAGCAGTTCTGATATTTCCTGGAAAGACATGTGTTGAGCTGAGAAATTTTCTAGGAAAAAGTAGATCATCTTGGTTTTAGAGCCTGGATATATCTAAACAGAACCTGCCTGATTCTGATGCAGGTCTGATTTTTTCTGAAGCAGAATTGCAGTTTTCAGTTAAAGTGACAGGGACAGAAACTGGTCTTCTAACCTGAGAATTACCTATTAAACCTTCTGAACATCCTCCTGATGTTAATGCAGTGGCAAATAAAAACACATCAGGATTACAGCCAGATTGCACTGTGCAGTGCATAAATAAGTAGAAAGGCATAAATTTACTGTCTTCTATTAGCTTTTAATCCAATTTAAGAAAAGGGACAATACACAGAAAAATGGAGTGCAGTGATAAGGTATGGAGGAAATTGATGGAATTAAGATTTGTTTAGTTAGTTGTTAAAGCATGCTTAAATCAACATGTAACAGAAGTGCCATTAACTGTCAATGACTACTGAAATACGAACTGTCATTTTAGATGAAGATTATTGAACAAGTGGATAACTTTTCCTCTACAGTAAAAATCATTTTAGTGCCTGTGAATACGTACATTATAAGAATACTCTCCTATTGCTGGCTGGAGTTCCATGTACTAATTTGCAACAGTTAGAATAAATTTTAAAAATCAAGACAGTAAAGTGATTTCTGATATGGAGAATTTTAAACCTAAAATTTTGGATCTTGTTTTTTCAGCTTAGTAATGAAACCTAAGACATGGATAGACTTGGCAAAAGGTCTTCCTCAATAGTTAGACAAATAATGTTTTACAACTTTAAAGTATGGAAATATTATATCATTTCTGTTAAGTTAATGCCATTTTGTTTTTCTTTCATACATGGCATTTCAACAAAACATTAATTATGTCATTCTGCTAGTAAGAGGTGCAAGAGGAATAACAGGAAGGTAAAAAATCCATAAAGAAAATAGAAGATTGGTCTCATTTTTTACATTTTCTGCAAAACTTGCACTATCATCAGTGAGCTTGACTGAATCACAGACTTCAACTTTTGGGCTGAAAATAATCTGGATATTTCATCCAGTAAATCATTTACACAGAGTTTTCCTGTTCTCTATTCCTACATGAGTGCTTAGTCTCATCTGCTCAGTAAGCCCTCAGACTGTGGCACCTAGGTAACTTGTTCTACTAGTCAGTGGTGTTCACTGTTAAAAACCTCTTCCTTATGTCTAATCTGAATTTTAAATTCCAAACCATTTACCTTTGTTTTATAGCTCTGAATCTCTAAAATTGGGTGTCTTCCTTTTGTTTGGCTAAACAATTTAAAAAACTATGTGTATTCTTTAAGAAAAAATAAGCGGATCTCACTGGAGATTAGAGTTACAGGCAAGCTTTCCCATTTCACTTGGGCAGGTCAGAGTGAAACCTAGAACCTTCTTGGAAGACCTTGGCATACTCCGTGTCTTTCAGAGGAAAGAAAGAGATAGCAGTGGCTTATTAATAAGTATTATGACTGCCCAAGAGTGTCCTCTGGCAAAGTCATTTCAAGGAGAAAGGGCTTTGAATGATAACAAGGAGGTTTTGGAAGTGACTAGAAGTTACAATATGGTGAGAACAGGCTAAGCAGACAAGGAATAAAAGGGTTCAGGCAGTGAATAAAAGAATGGGTTGCAGCAGTTACAAAAAGTAAACAAGAAAACAAACAAAAAGGAGAGTGTAGGAGACAGCATAAGCTAAAAAAAAAAGTCAATATTTTGTCATAAAAGCAAGAATATATTAGATGTTTCTGTCATTGTTTTTGAACCGATATGATTTTCTCTGGAGCATTTTTCAGAGTATCCTTAGTACTTTTATCCATTTGCCTATAGAAATTTTTTTCTTTTTTTTTTTTTTCTCAACAACTATACATCAATGTTATTGCTTATTTCAGTATTCTATCTTGGATATAATCCAACTAAATTATTCTCCTTGTCTTTTTGAACTGCTTCATCCTTTCGAGAGATTGACACAGCAACTTACATTCTTCCTAGCTGCTGACACTTTTTTTTTGTAGAAATTATATGAAGTGACTGCTTGTAACACTTTACTTTTATCTGGCAATTACCTTTAGAATTTTGGTGATTAACGTTTCAGATACTTAATGGATCCAAGAGCTCTTCCACTTTTCTCCCTAACAGCATCTACTCATGAAATTAATATTTTTTTACTTGAAATTAGTATTCCTTTCTCTGCACTTTCCTCTCATCATTTTTTTAATTAATGACAGGAGAAAGATAGTGGAGATTAATCATAGGCATTTTAGTTTAGGTGGCAACATACGTGGGAAAAGTAATTTTACCCACTTCTGGAGTGCATTGTTCTGATGCTTTTGAGAGGCAGGTATATGACTATGCTGTCTTACGCACTTAATGATAAGGAGAAAATAATGTTATAACCAGGACTGTTCTGCTCTCCATCCTTGTAAAAATTCGTGGTGGATTCAGAATGGTTTTAAATTACTCTAAAGTATATTTACAGCCTGGCACAAAGCCACTCTTTGCGTTTAGTGTGTTCTTATCAAACCTTCAGTGACTCAGACAGGACACAATTACTGAGCTGTATGCCAAGGTTCTGTTGTCTTTCCTGAACTGTTCAGCCATTCCTCTCAAGGGTAAAATTTCAGCAGAATCACTGGTAGAAATTACTTCCATGAGTAGACATATGCTTCAAGAAGCTGACATTTAGAGCAATAGAATGGGGACTGTAGGTTTGACCTAAAACCTGTGGCTTCCAGATTTTTGATTCCTATTTTACTCTGACTTCCCCATTGCCTTTGCTAAATTCACAAAACTGAATTTTCAAACATAAACTCTAATTTTCCCTGCAGTGGAGTCAAAAAGGTAATTCCTAGGACTCTTGGCAGGCTTCACCTGTGCTGAAACCACTCTCTTTATTCTTCTACTTCCCACCCATATTTTCTACTTCTCTCGGCTCTGGTTGCTGCCCACTGTGGGTATCTATAGGATAAAAAGGACAATTTTTGAGCTCCAGAGAGGTCTTGCCTCTCCCTCCCCTCTCCTGCAATGAGGGTGCCTGCAAAGACCACCAGCTATCAGCTCAAGTGAAAACAGTCAGTTCATGTGAACTTTATGGGGTTCAGGTTCGCCACATTACCATCTTGGCTGTCCTTGTTCTCCCTGTATAAGAAGCAAAGATTACTTGGACTGAACATTTAGGTGTTGCAGTGGTCCCAATGGAAGCTCCTTTTTTGATTCTCTTACAATGATATCTGTTGGATCATTTCCATTTTTTTTTTCTTTCGACATAGATTTCATCCTTCTTGTATTGAAATTTACCCAAAGTCTGAAACATGTACATCACCAGAACCCCATAATAAGACATGGGCTTCAAGTATAATGGAAATTTTAAATTCTGTCTGTACACAATGCATTTTAGAAACAGAGCTGAGGCATTTTAAAAGGATTCTTTACCATTACTAGCACTTAAAATATACATGGAACAAAAGAGAAAAATAAAGTCTCAAGCTCTCCGAGGAAAATATTTCTGGTTTTTATTGTGGCCTAGGATTGAATTGAATTTGAGTGAATCAATTGAATTATTCTTTGAGAATAGTTATTTAACACGGTTTCATTATTTGATAAAATTTTATCGTCCATGGTTTGTGGTAATATATTCTGTGTAGGAGTATATAAATTAAATCACGCAGCCTTGAAGGGATTATAAAATAACGTCGTAACTGAAATTCGACCATAAAAGACTAAATAATCAAAGAAGAGACAGAGTAATCAGAATAATTTTTTATTCATTCAGGAAGAGGTCAAGTACAAATACATAAAAGGAAAAAGGCAAAGAGAATGGCAGAGTATCAAGGTACTACAAAATGTTTTATTATTACAGCATTGGTTTATAGCATCTTACCATTGTTCTGAAATATCTTAAAAAGGAATTTCACGGTTTTGTAAGTATAGATCTTTAGTTATACTGAGTAAATTTTTATCTGAGGCAAAGTATTATCAGTATTTTAAGCACTTCTTTTTATGAACCTTGTGAAACTTACCAGTACTATCTAGCTTAAATCAAAACAAAAGCTAATTTTAATGATTATAATTTAGTAAGAATTATCTCTTAATTCTAAAGGAAAAAAAATCCTAATCAGCTATTAGTTTGTTTACCAGTGATGATGTTAATCATAGCAATGAATAAACCCAGCAACCATGACAATCCACAGTGGCCAACATCAAGAATGTAATGTACTCATGTAGTTATAAATCAATATGTGGATGTGTGTTAGGCAGCTTTGATAACAGAAGTAAAGAAAGCTTCATTTTGTTTATGCAGTAATTAGCTCAGTCACTGACATTTACAGAGATACTTATATTCTCCTTGTAAAGTGTAGTTGCCACATTACAGTCCTACAGATATGTCAGTAGCATTCTACTGTCATCTCCCTCTTGAATGTAAAGTTCAGATCTCATTAGTGTTTGCATCACCAGAATGCTTTTGCCTTTCCCCAGAAATATCTTTAAACTTTTGTTTTATTTATAGAAGTTGTAGCTGTACGATATACTATGTAAAATTCTTGTGAAATCTCATCACGTTGTGTTTAATCTGACAGCAAGTATTGTCAGCGCTCAAAGTGAAGAGAAGCCCTTCTGTGATGAAGACTGTTAGACTTTGCCAAATGTCTTGCTGGTATTGAAAGGACTATTATTAGATTTATTATGTGTAACTGTTCTCAAAAAGGAGTCAAACCAATAACAAATGTGGGAGCAAGATAAGTACTACCTCAAAACAAACCAGTATTAGCTCTTACTCATGTTATCAATCGCAAAGCCTTCTCTGTGCATAATTAGAGGTTCAAAGGAATTGTAGAAGGAAAATTTATTTAGTAATAAAAAAGGGACAAAGTGAGAAAGCATGCTCTAGATATGAAAATAGCTGCATAGAAAAATAAACACCTTAAAAAAAACCCCACCTCCCCTCAAAACCCCCCGACACCCAGACCAACCTTCTGCAGGATTCAAGAATAAATGTTACAAGACCCAAACATCAAAGCTCATGTTCTGATAGGAATTAGCTTGTACTGTCTAACACACAAGAAAAAAAAATTAACTGGTTTGTTTGTATGTAAGTAGCTACAACAGACCGTGACTTTCCACTTGCTTAGTAGAATTCATTATTGCTTCTGCCAAATGGCATGTTTTGTAGTGAAACAAAAACTGGCATGAATACAAACATACTCCCAATTTGCAATGTCAGAAATCAACGTGGTCAAGGGTTTACTGCTCTTGGGAATCATCATCCATTTAAAAGCCCCACTATGATATACTAAAAGCTGAGGTAGCTCCTGGTCCCTGCTGATACATTCAGTACAAAATGGTGAAGTCTGAAGGCTCTCTCAGCTGGGCATGCTGAGATGTAGACAGTCCTCAGCCGAAATCAACCCTATCTACTGCAGAACTGAAGATACTGAAAAGGAATGGGAAAAAAGTCTTTCATTTAACCTCAATGCTAGCCTAAATGACAGCGATTTCATTAGCCCCTTTAAGTCACTAAATCATGTCATTAAGGCAGTTAAATGGACCAAAATCTGTCAGATAAGGTGAAAAGGATTTCTCAAATATTAATTCTGAAAAAAATGAAAAAAGAAATCTGCCAGACCCTTTGTCATGCATTCAAGCCAATATGGCAAACAGAAACATCTTGTTCTGAAGTTTCCTGTGAAATCAACCAGTGAGTCTCCCAACATACAGGATCTGAAGAATCAATAATTTCAGAATAAAACTAACTTTGCTCCAAACATTTTTTGAAAAATCAGGAGCTTCTTACAGTATACATCATTAAAGAAATAATGAATTCTGAGGTCTGTTTCTCCACCCAAGTACACAAGTTACAAACCAGTGCATCATCAACATCTGCAATAGACTTAATTCCAATACACTTGAGCGTTAGCAGTGGAAGAAGAATCAAGGTTCCATATCGCTTAACGGACCTTATCAAATTAAAAAGTGTAATACAGCACAGATTTTGCTCTGTGCTTAGACAAAGCTAAACATTCAATTTTGTGTAATTAACCTTCCCATTTTCTATGACACATCTTAAAGGACAGGATAGTGCAAGAGGTATTGTTTTATGAAGAAATTACCCCTGGTTTTGTGAAATGGAAATATGAATGGAGTCAATCAGTGAGAGAAGGAAAAAGTCAACAGAACAGACATTACCCTGCTGCTATTTAAGTTAAATCATTCCATAAGAAGCATGGGACTGCAGTGAAAGCCAGCAGTCATCTCATTGCACTGTTCTCTTTATTCTCTCAGCAGCCCTCCCAGATTAACCATCTCGCCCACTCTGTTTTTTCTGTAGACCAGCATGCAGCTGTTAATTATTTCTACTTGGCAATATTCTTTTTCTTCCTACTCTTTCTAATTCCTGCACTATGACCTATTTACGTTCCTTTTTTTTTTCCCCTGTGGAAGAAAAAGAAAGTCAATCTGTATTTTTTTCCCAAACACTCGTTACCCCGAGAAAAATTTTAATATATTATTACAAGCAGCAGGGATAATAATTTGCTGAATTCCTAGCAAAGGACTTCAATTAGCCAAGTCATTCTTTTATTAAATACAATGGTAAAGAAAACAAAGTAGCTACCCTTGCAACTGAAGCACAATTCTGTGCACCACCGAAGACAGAATCTTCAGAACCTACAAATCACTGCCTTGTCAGCTATTTCCTAAGAATAAAATAGTTTTGATCACTCAGCTTTATCTTTTTGTTTTTAACTGCTTTCTAGTTTTGACTGTCTGAGGATTTTTCCTCATCTTCGTCCCTTAGTCCCACTGTTTTCCCAACCAGATCTCATCTCTCAGTCGTGTACTGACAGCCAACTCAAAAATGGCTACATAGCATCTAGTTTAACATTACACTCCACAGAATACAGCTGTCAACTGTTAATGAGAAGGGTGGTCTTACTTTTTCCCTTGTCACACACGCAGGTCACCTAACCAATCTAAAAGAAAAGAACGCAAATACATATTTACACACATACACTCTCACTCACACACTCACACTCTGATCATGTTTATGCAGCCAGAAGATCTGATATGAGGAAGAGGTTGAGAATAAATGTCATTAAACCTGGGAAAGTGAAAGAGGAGAGAATAAGATGCGGTCCTCTGGTGCAGTCAGATAGACGAGATCATATGAAGGTAATGTGAAACTGCATCCCTGTCCTGGGTATGCATGGGGTGGCGTTAACTTTCATCACAGCAGTCCATATGGCACTGTGTTTTGCATTTGTGGCTAAAAAACTGTTAATAACACACCAATGTTTTGGCTATTGCTGAATTATGCTCCCACAGCATCAGGGCTTTCATTTTCTCCCTCCTTCCCCCAAGGAATCAGGCTGGGAGTGGGCAAGACACTGGGAGGGAACACAGATTGGAAAATTGTTCCAAACTGGCCAAAAAGATATTCCACCCCAGATGTCATGATTCGCAATGAAAGAGATAGAGGAAGAAGGGGCATGGGGTGGTAGTTTGGCTTCCAAGGTGGGCACTGTTCAGAGAATGGCTGGGCATATGTCTGCCTGTGGGAAATGGTGAATAATTTCACAGAATCACAGAATCACAGAATCGGGGTTGGAAGGGACCTCTGTGGGTCATCTAGTCCAACCCCCCTGCCAAAGCAGGGTCACCTAGAGCAGGCTGCACAGGACCTTGTCCAGGTGGGTCTTGAATATCTCCAGAGAAGGAGAATCCACAACCTCTCAACCTGTTGCAGTGCTGCATGTAGTTGGTGTAGAGGCAACTCAGAGCAACAAGGCATCACAGTTAGATATTTCAGTTAAGAACTGCAGGTTAGATGAAGCTACAGGAAAAATCATTCAAGATGTTATATAAAAGTTGGCTATGCAAGGAAAAGCCTATCTTTTGCAGCCTCTAAGTTTGAATAAAGTGCTAGGAAAGAAAATAAGTTTTGCTACCTAAATTGGATATTCAATCCTTTCTCTGTATTCAGGCTAGGACAGCTTCTGGAACCATTCTCAGAGACAGGGAGCCATTTTCTGACTTCATTGAGGTGACTCTTATGATAAGGTACCAATGTGGTACTTCTCTCTTGCCTCCCTGGGCAGCCTGTTCTAGGGCTCTGTCACCCTCAGAGGGAAGAAGTTCTTCCTCATGTTCAGACGGAACATCCTATGCTTCAGTTTGTGCCCATTGCCCTTTGTCCTGTCACTGGACACTACTGAAAAGAGTCTGGTCCATCCTCCTGACACCCAACCTTCAGATATTTATAAGCATTTATTAGGTCCCCTTGCAGCCTTCTCTTCTTCAGGCTGAACAAGCCCAGCTCCCTCAGCCTTTCCTCGTAGGAGAGATGCTCCAGTCCCCTCAGCATCCTTGTAGCGCTCCGCTGTACTCTCTCCAATAGATCCTCATATTTCTTGAAGTGGGTAGTCCAGAACTGGGCAGAGTACTCCAGATGGGGCCTCACTAGGGCACAGTAGAGGGGAAGGAGAACCTCTCTCGACCTGCTGGCCACACTCCTCCTAATGGATTTTAGGATCCCGTTAGCTTTCTTGGCAGCCAGGGCACACTGCTGGCTCATGGTCAACCTGTCATCCACCAGCACACCCAGGTCCCTCTCCGCAGAGCTGCTCTCCAGCAGGTCCACCCCAAGCCTGTACTGATGCATGGGGTTTTTCCTCCCCAGGTGCAGGACCCTGCACTTGCCTTTGTTGAACCTCATCAGGTTCCTCTCTGCCCAACTTTCCAGCCTGTCCAAGTCTTGCTGAATGGCAGCACAGACTGCTGGTGTATCCACCACTCCTCCCAGTTTGGTGTCATCAGCAAACTTGCCGAGGGTACATTCTAACTCTTCATCCAGGTCGTTGATGAAGAAGTTGAACAAGGCTGGGCCCAGTACTGACCCCTGGGGGACACCACTAGTTACCAGCCTCCAACTAGACTCAGCGCTGCTGATGACAACACTCTGAGTTCTGCCATTCAGCCAGTTCTCAATCCACTTCACCGACCACTCATCCAGCCCATACTTCCTGAGCTTCCCTAGGAGGATGTTATGGGAGACTGTGTCAAAAGCCTTGCTGAAGTCAAGGTAGGCAACATCCACGACTCTCCCTTCATCTACCCAGCCAGTCATGCCATCGTAGAAAGCTATCAGATTGGTCAAGAATGATTTCCCCTTGGTGAATCCATGCTGACTACTCCTGATAACCTTCTTTTCTTCCACTTGCTTGATGATGGCCTCCAGGGTGAGCTGCTCCATCACCTTTCTTGGGATGGAGGTGAGGCTGACTGGCCTGTAGTTCCCTGTGTCCTCCTCCTTGCCCTTTTTGAAGATTGGAGTGACATTGGCCTTTCTCCAGTCCTCGGGGACCTCTCCTGTCCTCCAGGACCTCTCAAAGATGATGGAGAGTGGCTCAGCAATGACATCCGCCAGCTCCCTCTGCACTTGTCGGTGAATTCCATCGGTGCCCACGGATTTGTGGCCATTCAGATTGCTTAAGCGATCCCTCACACAGTCCTCCTTGATCAAGGGAAGGTCATCCTCTCTGTGGGCTTCTTCTCTAATCTCTGGGGCCTGGGATTCCTGAGGGTGAATTCTTTTTTTTCCTTCCTTTTCATCTTTCCTTCACCTATTACACTGTCTTCTTCTTGACCCATGAGGTTTCTTGGTTTTTTTCCTGTTTTCTCCCCTATTCCCCCTGGGTGGGGCAGAGTGAGCAAGTGGCTGTGCGGGTGCTTGGCTGCTGGCTGAGGTCAATACCCCACCATTCTTAATGTACAGAATTAGTCTATGTGTATGTCTGATGGTGCAGAGGAGAGATAAACTGCATACCTATGACTTCTCCAAAGGGACATGACACCTTCCATCCAAAGTCTTCTTAAATTGGGAAATTACAGAAAACCTCTATGGAGAGGAAAAGAAGGAAGACACCCAATTTTGTCCTCTATGACCGTACAAGAAACCTCACAAAGAAGTTGTTCCACATTATCTTTTCATGACTGCACAAAGTATGCAGATATATGTAATGATCTTATGATTCAAGCCAAAAAAAAGAAAAGTGGTCACTTTTCAGACGATCAGGACTGTGATTGGTCTCATAGTAATAGCAAGAGTTTCTTGGTTGTTGCATTACTCTTGTTATCAGCAAACGAACCTGGATTTTTCTATGACCTCCTGCTATCTCTATGAGTAGTTTGAAGTTGGCACTCCCATCTCAGGAACAGATTTTCATTTTGAAAGTATCGGGTTACAAACTAGCATGGTACCTGCTCTGCTGGACTCTAAATCAACCAGCACTGAAGTAAAGAGTTGCATTAGGATAGTGGTACACTTCAAGAAGAGTAAAGGAGGGGAGTGTTGAGAAGTACATTTGGACCAGCTCCAGGATTATTCCCAGTGTCATGAATCCAACCCCTACTATTCTGTGATTCTGTGATTCTATGATTCTAAAATAAAAGTACTTTTCTGTACTGTGTCTTCAGAGAAATCTTTAGAAAGAGTCTACATGATACCACAACACAGCTATTTTATTACCTCCAAAAAAAGTCAAATATTCATTAAAATATTATGTAATACTTTTTAACACTCCTATTCCTTGCAAAACGTATCAGCATATAATACCTGAACTGGTGGTGTTAGACTGTCAATGCAGTGAGAGGAGTCATCAAATCTACAGAGTAGGTGTATGTTAATAAACAGTGATATGAACATAAATAACATGTCTAGAATATATGCAGGTGGAAACTCTCTTGTTTTTCTATTCTGAAATAAAAAGGATAGGTCATTTTTAAAGTGTTTGACAAAGATTCTAATTATATGTATAATCACTAATATTACAGTTTTCTTTACAAAAGGAGCCACACATTTATTTCTCTGACAGGTCTCTGATTTTCAAGGAAATTAAGCCATTCAAAATACAGATTTCTAAACTCATAATACTGTCCCCTTAAATTAATAATTGAAAATTGTTCATACTGAAATCAAAACCTAAATCCAGGAATTTATCTGCTTTAAAGCAGTTTACTCAGTCTGACTAAGTGTCTGTGCACTTCATTATGGTGCTGTCACTTCTTTGCTGTATCTCTGGGTATATGAATAAGAAACAGGATGATTTTTACTTTGTCAGATAATAAAAACAAGCACATAAAACAAGTGTAGGATCTCAGTGTGATTCTTGGCTTGCAGTATAGTTTTGAATATTGTCATCTGATCAGAACAACAGGCTATAGAAAAAGGCTTGTGAAGAAGCTTGCTCTTAGCTATTCACTGTAGGTCATTCCTTGTTTTGTAAACTATGTCAGCTTGTGCAATATATAGAGATACGAGGCATGCTGAGAGTGATTAACCGGGATCTCAGAAGTTTTCAGCTTTTTGTTTAACCGCTTTGAGGATAAGATGTGTTTTCACAGGGGTATGATTTTCTACAGAAATTAAATAGAGTCTAATTTATAATGTCAGATCAGAAAGTTTGACTGACTTGAGAACTCCACATAAGATAACTTCATTCTTTCTGGATACAATACAATTATCTGATTTAAACTTCATTATAAATGACTGAAATCATATGGAATCATATGGAATAGATTCTCTGAGACTGATTATATTTTATTTCCTTTGGAAGAGGACAATATAACATCCAAGTCATGTCCACAATAATGAGATGCAGTAGGAGTGCCATTTTATAATGACTATGTCAATACTTAGATCTAGTGCCTAATTTCTACAACAGGCTCCCAAAAGTTTTCTGTAAATTACATATGCACAGAGGTATGAATTTACAATAGGACATTTATGTAAATACCTTAAAATCCAAGTTCTCAAATACAGTGAAATCCAGGCTGCATTCTAGAGGACCTAGAAATAAATCATTATGCAAATGAGTTCAATTAATCACGTATTTGTCTACATGAAATACAAGGAAAAAAAGATAATTTGAAGAGGGACAGAATCCTTTGATATAGACATTATGTTCATGTTTGATATAGACATTATGTTCATGACAGGATTGCATTTCCCTCCCCACACAATAAAATATGAAGGGAGATTGAATAATCTAAGAGGAAGGGGGAAAAAAGTGTCTTCCACTACTTGACAAACACACATTTTAATCTTTTCTTTTGAACATATATAATACATCATCAGAGGAAGAAGAGAGACAAGGTGTCCTAAGCTAAAATGCTGTTGAGAAACACCCTACAGACAGATGCAGACTTGGAGTAACAACACATGCATCCCTTGAGCAATCAGAGGTGTGAAACAAACTCCTACAGGGAAGAGGTAGGAAGTGGCTGGAGACTAAAGCCAGTAGCCTTGCGTGCCATTTAATGGTAGGAAACACATATTGCCTGGAACATAACGTGCAATTTTATTCCCCAAAATTTATATTCTATTGTATTGCACTGCAGTGCATGTGTCTGACCAGACTCCTTCCTCCAGTTATTTTTTCTTACAAAGACTGGTAACTCTGTCTTGCAAGTGTCCATGTAACAGTTAAAAATAGATAACAACAATGGTAAGAAACCAAACCATTCATTCTACCTCATATCTTTCATTATGTGTACAATCTAAAAGACTTTGAATAAAAAGCAAGTACAGTTATCACCTTGTCAAAGGCTGCCAGCAGCTAAAATAAATCTTATGTTGGCCCTGAAGCCCAGTTTACCTTTAGTTATGATGTAAACCTATTTTCAGTTTGCAGAGTGTAGGAGGAAACGAACAGTGTCATCTACTCATGGAGAGAAGATAGCTGGCTGATGGCATCCTTTCCGGCATCTGAGCTCATACCAGCATTTTAACAGCTTAAGAACATTTGCTGGTTTCTGTTATTTCTCATGCCTTGAAGGTCAATTGTGTCTTAGTACATAATGCATCAACCTGTAGTTTTAGTAGGCATGGTGGTATTTAGTAGGCATGGTGGTGTTGGGTGGATGGTTGGACTTGATGACCTTAGAGGTCTTTTCCAACCTATGATTCTATGATTCTATGATTCTCTGAATCTGAGGAAAACATTGTGTCATCCAATTGCCTCTTTTAGAACCCATTGTGAAAAAACACTGATTAAATGCTTTGTCAGGGAGAAAAAGATTGATGAGTTGCTTGAAAAATAGGAATAGCTCCAGCCAGGATATAACATCCTCCACAGGTCTGGGCACAATATCTCTGATAGTTCAGGGTTTGTTTGCTGGTGGTTTTTATTTTTTTTAATTTGACAGAAAATGTTAGGTTGTGTCGTCAGGAGACATAAGTGAACTTGAATTGTAAATTAGGGCAGCTGTTCTTTTAGGAGGAAACTCATTCCTCTGAATTCTTAAACGGTGTCATCAAAAAAAGTAATACAGACTTTCCAGCTCACCATCATTAGACTACTGTGTTTTTCAACCAAGACCAATAATCTGTGAAACTATGGAGGGTACACATGCATTATCTATATTTTCTCCTAAGCATGTAGCTGACTATTACCACCTTTCTAAGAGAGGAATCTGTATCAATTCAAAGACCTTTGCCTTTTTCTTGCTTTTTGTTCATTTGTTTTTTTCACTGAAGAAGCTTTCGAAAGTATAACCCAGTCAGTATCTTTTGCCTTGTGAAGTTACTACACCTCCATTCAAAGATAAGTCAGCAAGTGTTTTAAGGTGTGTTGAACCACCTCCTGCAAGACTCCTTTCTCCCTCTCCCCTTGTTATAGTGTAAGACCCTACTAAACTAAAGTTAATCTTTCTAAATTGTCCCTACTGTCCTCCTGTTATACACAAGGATCATTTAATGTAGATGATTAATTTCCGTTTCTTGAAGACGGAGTGAGCATGAATTACATACTAAATTTTGGATGAAATCTGCTCACCGTTTCAACCAGTATCAAGTATAGGTTTAATACATGTAAATTAACATAGAATATAGCTAGATAAAATGTCCTTTTCAAACTAGCTTTTACTAGACTTGCTGCAGGGAGACTGCTTTCTTTCACGATTGTTAAACAAGACATTAATAGTATTCTCACTGTTAAGCTGATGTCTCCCCTGACTTGAACTGCTGAATACTGAACAAGTTACTGCAGAAGAGGATGGTGAAGACTCTAGTTTGTGGAATAGAGATTTATGGACCATATTTACTCTACTTCTCTAACTACAAGCTATTTCAATAAGCAAAATTTGGTGAAGAATTGCAAAATTTTATGTATGTATATATGTGTGTGTATATGTATTGCTTTAGCAAAGAAGAATTTTAAGAACTGCATAAGCATAACATCCACTGTTACCATTGTCATATGGTAGAAGGGTGTTTCTTCTACCTCAGAACTCTTCACAGAGAAAGGAAAGAGAGTGGGGAAGTTGCAGCTCTACCAGAGGAGAGGAAAGCATTGAACAATGGAAGACAGCCAAAATTCTTATATGGATCCTCTGGGGCCCAAAACTGGACCATGCAAACATCTCTTTTCCTCTAGTTTGTCTATATCTGAATCCCCTTTAAGCTTACTCTTTTTTTGACAATATAATGGAGACAAGTGTTGAGCATTTTGCTACACAGGTAAGACAGAGCTATGTCAGGTGGGGAATGCTGAGTCAGTATTAACACAACACAAGAAAATGTTCCCTAACATCAAAGAGAGAGCTTGGCAAAATTTTGTTCTGCTAGCCTAAATGCATCCAGGTGTGACTGTGCTTTAATTTTGATTTACTATATTTTTATATTTACTGCTTTGTAAACATAACCTACCTCAGTTGCACAGAAATGTTCTCATCTTTATTTCTGCTTAGCTGTTGCAAAAACTGTGTAAGCATTTACAATCAGTTTTTGGTTCTTCATTTGGCAATGGAAAATACACTCTCCCTCTAGCACGAAGTACACAATTTATACTGAAATCTCTACTGCTACCATTTGTATTAGGACTCAGCTGCCACATTTCTGTTTTCTTAAAGCACTTGTATGCTCAGATAGCTTCACGGTATCCTTGCAGCCATCTAGTGACAAGCTGTACTGACAAAATGCATGCTGCAATGTGGATTAGTAAAACTAGAACCCTTTGCATAACCATCTGGAGCAAAGCCTGTGGGATAGATGAACAGTGCATTGTGGGTTGCCAGCACTTTCACAGAAACACTGAGACAGCTTGAGGTCAGGTTCACACGGTTCCCTCTGTTTTATGACATAACAGCAATTCTGAAAACATCTTCTCAGATAATTCATTGTGTTCTATAATCTCCTTTTCCATTCACTGATTTCAAACATTATGTTTTTTGTTGGGCAGAAACTTGAATGCTGAGTGGATCAGAGTCATCCAGGTTTACAACAGACTCTTTTTTCACAGATACTTCATATGTCAGATTAACAGGACACATATTAAACACAGAATAACAGAGGTTTTCAGCTCAAAATTCCATGTCATATTCTGAACAAAAGTGTAATTAAACATTTTAGAGTATGCCAGATCTAGATTTAGTTACACATTAGCTCAACAAGTGTGCAACCTCTATCAGAAGAAAAGTATTTACCTTGGGAATTCTATTTTTTAGCAGTATTGATTTGAGGTATTTAAATATGCTTTTTAAGTCCAAGTGGCATGTCTTAATGTATAATGACTATGGCCCACCTGAAGAAAAAGTGATATATTTTTTATTGAAAAATCATTCTTCTTTAGTATACAAATATACTTCTCTTTAAAAATTTGTAAAGCTGCTTATAACCTTTCATTTCTAAATATTTTCTTGGAAAAACTGTAAGTTACAATGTTTCTAATAATAGGAGAGACTACCCACACACCCCCGTACACCCACCCATCAAGGAAATTAATCTGTTTTAGGTATCTCTTCCTTGGTACCTTAGCAATTACTCTTATCATTTATGGGATTTTAAAAATACTTTACAGCAAGTTTTTCTGTTGCAATGACAATTCCTTAATGCTTCTGGTATCTCAGTTAGGGATAATTCCAACTTTCTGCTGTACAAAAGATATTCTCTCCTACCTCAGAAGTAGTCAACTTTCCTGACCCTACAAACCTCACATGGAAACACCTACAAAGCATCTATGAAATACCTTGGAGAGTTAAGAAATGGGGATCCAGAGTCATTCTTACATCTGCAACTGATAACAAAAGTTTGTCAGGGGTACTGGAATGGTGTGGGTATGAAGAGAGATCTGCTCTTAATAACCTCAGCACAATTTGCAACCTCATTTGCACTCCAGTTGAGGATTTGGACTGCCTACCAAAACAGCAGATCCCGTCTGACAGCCATGTGGTACAGCCTGGCACTGGCATCACAGCTGAATTGCTCGTGGCTCATTAGCTGCAAGCCTGCTGCAGTGACTTTTTTAACAGATGGAGAACGTTCAGTCTTTTAATTTCTCATTGACTGTGCTCTTCATCCTGTATTGATCTTGATATTTGACCACAGTAGTTGGATCAATGAAGGAGGTTCATATTAGTCAGAAATTTGTTCCTAGATTTGAATATCCTTTTTGTAAAGGAGAATACTAACCTGATAAGAACAATGGGCTGAGACTTGACTGTGGCTGTGAATACCACCTCAGAAGTGTTCCCAGGAAATTTTTAAAGGTTGGATGATGTGACATTTTGGACTGGCCAGGAAAAATACATCTAAATTTTTCCCCACAAAATTTATTGTTTTAAACTCTTTTAAGTAAATGTTGTATATACCTAAAACATTCAGAAAAACTCCTTTACTCCTGCAAGTATTCAGCTACTTTCCAACAAATAATTCTTATTTAAATATATGTCTTTGTTATTTACTTATCAAAGAAGGCAACAGGTATATGTGAGGTATATAGGCTTTGCAGAGTTTTGGTCCCCTGGTTTACTTAGATTAAAAGAAACTATGCATCTCCTTTGAAAAGTCAAAGTAAAGGTAAGGCACCTAGCTTCTTGTCTTCTTCACCTGAATTTAAAAAAAAAAAAAAAATTTTAAAATATTTTTTTACTAGTACAGCATATACACAATTTTGTCAGGTCTTTTTCTACATAGACCAATGGTCTTCATGCACTGTAGAATAATTTCATTGTAAATTAATGATATTTTGTTTATAATAGTAATATTAATTATGCTTATTCAGAAAAGAAGTTTATAAGATTATGTCAGTCAAAATTTCTTTAAATCATCTATTGCGTATAAATATAAAAGCTTGAACTGTTCTCCCAAAGACATAGGCATGGTCATAAGTATATTCTCTTTCTACAGGAAAGTCTGAGATGTTGAGAAACAATGGACCAATCTAAATGGAAGACAACCCTAAAAGAATCAGATGAACCTCCCTCTTGATAACTGCTCCTTTAATTCCAAGCACAAGAGTCAAGGACCTAGAATAATCAATATTTTCTGCAGTTAATGTTAACTTCTGTGAAAGTCAGAACCTTGAGGTGAATCTTTCCACAGCTTTTGCTTTCATATGAGAATATTAAAAGGTTTTGCAGTCAGCCACTCTAGGCTTTACTGCAAAAGGTCCCTCCTGAATAAGAGAAAGTTTAGGTCTTTTGACTATTAGACTTAAAACAAATCTCCTGTGAACATTTTTGCAGAACAAACTTCTTTCAACCGGGCACTCATGCTCAGCACCATTTTGCAAACCAGGTAGTCTATTCAAACTCTGTAGGTTGTTCTGCCTTTCCGTGATCTCAGAAAATTGGCTGCTGGTCCCCGCAAACTTTTTTGCTTTGTCCTCAAATCACATTTCAGAACTATCTTTCAGCTGTACACGCACGTCAAGTTGCAACCAGGAAGTTCCCCTGATCACTACAGAGCAATAACTGGCATAGTCAGGCTTACAAAGGAAATGTATCTATATAAGAAATTGCAAGTAGAAAAATAAAGCAAATGTGGCCTCTTTGATGGATAGGCTACCTTCAGTCCAAACCATTTTTAATGTGAGGGTCTTCAGAAGCTTCTCAGATAACAGTATCAACAACTTCTTTTATTTTTATTTTATTTAAATAAATCCAGGAAACTGTCCTGCTCCAATCATGTTCCAATGAAACATCCATACATAGTGCAGCCAGAGAAGGTAGCTGCACTATCCACTTGTCTGACCAAAAGCAATTCTTTACATACTCTTTCACCTGTAATTAGGAAAATAGGTATTAATCACAGAACTATATTTCTCTGCCTTGTGTCCTGATTTATTACTCTGTTTCTAAAAGCTGAAAAGAATGAAGCTATATTCAGTATTAAGGGCTCCTACTGGAAGAAAGCCACTGGTGGCCTGTCCCTCTCTGGCTTAGCCATGGCTCAGTCAACTACATACTTGAATAATAGGTGACTAAACTTGCCACTCTCAAGCTTTTCTGTTACCATTGTCATAGAAATTACATGAAACCGTGCAATAGGTTCTTAAAAAACTCTAATAAATTACACTGCAGAATTATTTAGAGAATTGTATTTTTCAGTTGTGGAGACAGTAACAGAAAGCTGGTTCTACTGTGATGAGAACCCTAAATCCATTATGAGTAGTGGCTCCTGTTTAGATGTAGATGGTCAAGCAGGACCAAAATCAACAGGGCCTTAACACAGAAATAGGAATAGAAAGAAATCATCCCAGTCACACAAGATAACAGCAAAGCTGTGGGCAGGTATTCTCTCTGACTTTCCATTGATCAAGTTATAAGGAGACATAAGGAGAGTGTAACAGGGAAGAAAAAAATCCAAAACAGGTGAATAATATGTATATATCCAATATCTGTCCAATACTGACAGTGACCTACTGTCTCTGTGGTATGTTTCCTCCATTGTATCTTTGCATCTTCCATAAATATAGTGAATTCAAAAGGGCTTCCTTTCTAGACAGAGGGTCAGGCTTTTGCACAACATGGCTATGCTGGCTTCTTTCAGTAAAGCTAAATGCCAGTCAAAGACACACTGTGGAATTTTTACATAGGTTTCAAATCATCACCTGATATTTCAGCCACCTAGCTTTGAAAAAGCTATACTAAATCACTTGAAACACTTTTGTAACGGACTACTAATAATTTGTTTTGAATGGAGAAAATTTTGTAATGAGACAGGAATCATCAGCCTAAACAGAGGTCACGTGTAAGATTGTGACACCAACATAAGACTTCGTAAAGAGGGAGCTGATGAGTTCAGGGATGCAAATTTGAATATTGCACAATTATCTGTTAAACTGCAAGAGGCAAAAGTGGACAAAATAATGGTTGTCTGTACTATAAGCTGGTTTTCATAGTGTTCATTTTTCAAAACGTATTTGATTACCTTTGCAGCCTTACTTGTGTGGTGTGCAGAGCTCTTCTAAGCAGGGCTAGTGAAACTGAGCAAGCAAGCTCTAACTCCAATGTTTTTACACTTCAGTGACTGAAAAACTTGTGTTAATTGAACGGGTAACCATCTGACATGGTGCTGGTGTTTTAAAAAATGTGTTCAGTGAGGAGTTTGCCATGATATTTTGGCTACATAGTAGAGGCATTCTGCCATCTACCTTGAGGAATGTTCTTTATTTCATTCCTTACACAGGTGGAACTGTCATTGGAACGAGGGCACAGTCGGTGCAGGCTTTCATTTGGTGCCTGCTTTCATCCTGGACTGAAGCTTGCGAGACACCAAACACTCTGGTCTACTTTGGGCAGGCAGACGAACATGTGCATAACTTTCAGTTTATAAATGCTTCCTTGACCTCTGCTGGAGCACTCTATGCATGACCACAACTAAAGTTTGAACCAAAATACTTGTGGTCTGTAGGCAGCGATCCCACCACATGAACCATTGTGTTCTTTGGACAAGCTTTTGGTAACTGTGCTAAACTACTCTGGGCTGAAATCCACTCTGTTACTCCTATTGTTCCTCTGTATCTGTGACTACTGCTTACACTTTTCCAACACAGTGCTATTTTCCATGTAAGTAGTAGGAGTGGAAAAGACTGACTTCATTTTTTTTGCTTCCATTAGATGTGTGTGCTTGTGTGGAACATGTAACTACGTGGAGATATTTGGTGCCTGTCTGCTTTTCTTGACTTTGGAAATAAACCATTGCCCTTTCAAGTGCCAGGAACCTTCCTGCCTAGCAGTGGGGAGTGGTCTTGCTGTGAGGTTAGCAAAGGTGGAGGTGGGTACAGCAAGAGGGGGTTCAATGAAAGACAGGTTTTCTGCTTTAGTCGTTTCTGTTTCCTCTGCTTTTACTCTTGAAGAAGTCACTTATGAAACATGTGTTGTCTTTCTGTGTATGAAGAAATGCAATCATTCATAAGTTCCTGCAACAGTGTGTGGCACCTATTTAGCTAAGAGGAGCCCATCCATCTTCGCTATATTTCTCATTTGTAAAAAGGCCCTCATTATCACTGCGAGATGGATGTATTGAACTGTTAGCAGAACAGCAAAGGCTATTTTGCCTTGACAGAGTACCTAGTTTCCTAGATGAAGGATCAAAGAGAATTGAAATACCTTTGTTTTATACCTGATTTTGTGAAATTATGTATAAATCTGTTAGAGGTCTTTTCAGTGAATTTTTTATTATTATTATTTAGGTATGCCCATATCAATCTGTCAGGGTCTTTCGTGTCTTTGCTTCTGTATCCCATTACCTGTCCTTTGATTCATTGCAATTTCCTTACTAAAACAATGTTTAAAAGGACTGATAATGACATCTTTTCTTAACATTTCTTTTGCAACATTTAATAAAGTTTAGAGTAATTCTAATGCCAAAATTACTCTGTAAAAATTCATTGCAATGTCTTGCAAAGTACTGTAATACAAAACAATGGGAAAAAAGAGGGAAGAATAATTCCCTTTATGTAAATCTGTATTCTCGTTTAACTCACACATAGCTATTACATGTGGTTTTGTTTTGGGAAACGTGCTCCACCATTGTTTTCTATAATGTCTGCCATATGCTGCCTGTTGCTTTTGCATTTAAGAATAGCATTTGGTACTCCAGACAAAATAAAACTGAGTTATTTTCATATTTCTAGACAAACCAGTGCTGTAAAGCACTGGCATTATTCATATAATTTTTTGTTGAAAATGTCAGTGAAGAGCCAAAAATGCCTTCTGTGTGGGATTCTGCACTACCTAATGTATGTTGTTATGTACCCTAAGCCAGTGTTATTTATTTCTGCTAAAGTGTTTGTATGTAACTTTTGAAAGTTATGGATGGAATTATCAGCTTGGTTTAAGATTGGCCAGGCTAAAACTAAATTCCTAATTTCTCTTTCCCCTTGTCTCTGCCACCTTGGATTACACCACCAGAGGCATGGAGTCTGGACATCTTTGACTTCATCTTTTCTTTCCTTCATGACCTGTACATTCAGATTGTGCCTACAGTTACCATTTTTAGTTGCGTAAACTTTCAGCTTCTTCCGGAATCTAAGGATCTTCAGGTCCTCTCTCATTTCATACTTCACACACTGCAGCTTACTTTTTCTGCTCTTATCATCATACAAATGGTTCCCTTTCAAAATGCTTCTGATGATAGAATTATGTTGATTCTTTCTTTGTCCCTGGCTTAGCTGTTAGCTTCCTTTCTTCTGCTGCATTAAATGAATGTCTTTACCAGTACATCCTCTCAGTATTTTACTAAACACTATTTTAATAAGTTCTGCTTTTCATTCTTTCTTCTTCCTTGTCCTTACAACCCATGCCTTTCTCTTTTCCCATTCCTTCTTTTTGTGACATAAAAGATGGAGGTTGAAGTGGAAAATGAAATAAAAGTTCTTCTTTGCCTGCACAGCGGGATCTGGGTATTTTGCCTCTAGGAACTGCAGTAAGACAATAAATGAAGGTCAATCAATGCAAATTCTGATACAACAGAGAAGGCTGAAGATAGTCTAACTAACTCATTTAGCAGTGGTCTGAAATTTATTTTATCAGTGATCTGCTGTTAAATAGATCCTTATCCATCCATGTGTGCAGTATCTTTGTTTCGTAAGACTCTGCCCTGCAAGAACTAATGAAACAGGACCTGCCACCTTAGTAGGGTTTTGATGCTAAATACTGTTTGTACAAAACCAGAATTTCTTTCACGCCATACTTAGAAAATATCAACAAACTGCTTGTATACAAAACAAAAGAAAAAAAAGAAAAAAAAAGAAAAAGTACTTTCCCTCAAATCTAAGCAGTTACGTATTGCAAAAGGGAACAGACTGACTTCACTGACTTGTTTAAACACTATGAAAATAGAATTATAGAATCCTAGACTCATAGATTTATAGAATCATAGAATGGTTTGGGTTGGAAGGTACCTTTAAAGGTCATCTAATCCATCACCACCTGCAATGAGCAGGGACATCTTCCACTAGATCAGGGTGCTCAAAGCTGCTTCCGAGCTGACCTTGAACACTTCCAGTGAGGGATTGTGATGGTACAGTTCCCCCCTCCTCTGGACTGCTTTATGATCTGAGGAATTTCCGTCAAGTGTCAGCCTTTGTGCAATGAGTTTGGCGGACAAGCATCCCTTGATGTTTAACGTACCAGGAACTCTTGTGTGGCCAAGGTGGGGAGTAGCACCGACTGTACCAGGAGCTCCGATTACCTGGCCAAGGTGGGGAATGAAAGAGGAAATAATCAGTCATCTCCTGGCAGCCTTGGAACATATCCCACCTGGACTGTAACTCGGATGGACTGGTACCAATGTTACTTGAATATTGAGAATTCCAGTAACTACCAATCGAATTGTGGCCAGGATGGAAATTTACTGACCAAAGTCAACCATCTTAGGACCTTATAAACAGGGGTATCAAGCAAGGCCCTTTGAGCTCTGCTGGACCACAGCTGGTACCCCATATCTGCCTCTGAGTGGGATGCCTCACAAAGCACTTCAGACGTCAAAGTTTGAAATTGCCTTCACTGATGGGACCTGGGCTGAACTCAGTCCTTGAGGCTCGACCTTCGCCCATTGGGGAAAATCACTTGAAGTGAGTATTCCACTGAACTCGGGAGGAATTATAACAGGTACCTTTATCTATGCATATTGTCTGTGTGCATGTGTGTGAATCAATTCAGATCATAATTTACTATTATTATGATTGTAGAGAATTCTTTTTCATTACTTTGTAAATTCTAAGTTAACTAATGATTAATTACTGCTAAATTTCTGTGATTTTTTCTCTCTCTCTCTAACTGTAAACAAACCTTAAATTGCTGCTAGAATTATTCTGTAGACATAAACCATTGTGATCTGAGGCTAAGTCTGGATCCAGCCGCACCCAAGCTCCTCTCTGAGAACGAGTTTAGAAAGCAAGGGGGGCAATTCTGAACCTTGTGATTCAATGGGAGGGTCTCCCTTACCCCTTTTGTCTGTTCTTTCAATCTATGTATAAATCATTTCATCTTAATCCTACCACGATTTTGTATTCCATTCATTTGATAAGTAATAGAGTGAACCTTGCCAACGAACTTTGTTAAACCAAATTTTATGAATTCTTCTTAAAATCATTTCCTGCAAATACCCTTGATGGGATTCTTTAAGCGACCTAACCACTCATCCATGGCAGGGGGCATCCACAATTTCTCTCGGCAATCTGTTCCAGTGCCTCACCATCCTCATCATAAAATAATTTCTTCCTTATGTCCAACCCAAATCTACCCTCTTTCAGTTTAAAACTGTTGTCCCTTGTCCTGTCACTACAGGCCTTGATAAAAAGTTTCTCTCCATCTGTCTTATAAGCCTCTTTATAAATTGAAAAGCCACTATAAGGTCTCCCCGGAGCCTTCTCTTCTCCAGGATGAACCACCCCATCTGTCTCGTCCTTTTCTCGTAAGAGAGGTGTTCCAGCCCTCTGAAAATTTTTGTGGCCCTCCTCTAGACCTGCTCCAACAGGTCCATGTCTTTCCTGTGCTGAGGGTCTCCAGAGCTGGATGCAGTTCTCCAGATGGGGTCTTATGAGATCAGAACAGAGGGAGAGAATCATCTCCCTATCCCTGCTGGCCACGATTCTTTTTATGCAGCTTAGGTTACGATTTGCTTTCTGGGCTATAAGCACCTATAACTGGCTCATATCCAATTTTCATCCACCTGTATCCCCAAGACATTCTCTGCAGGGCTGATTTCAATCCATTCGTCCCCCAGTCTGTACTGATATTGGGGATTGTCCCAACTCTTGTGCAGGACTTTGCACTTGGCCTTGTTGAAATTCATGAGGTTCATAAGGTCCACTTCTCAAGCCCATCAAGGTCCACCTGGATGGCATCCCTTCCCTCTAGCATTTCAATACTTTGGACCAAAGAAAGGTAGTAATCACGTGTAATCTGAGAAAAAAAAAATCTTATCCATACTACATTTTTCATGGATTGTCGTAGTGATTTAGATAATAGTACTTAAATGGTACTCATTAAAAATTAAGCTTTTTTCCTTCTAATCACTCTGTTGAAACACGTGTAGCACAGATGCTGCTACCATCGCAGTATGATTTGCATGATTATGTTCTTTTTGTCATTAAATACGCAGAGAAAAATAATTCCATAGAAGTGTCCTAGTAAAGTTTATCAGATCATAGACTTTTACTTGATTCTCATTTGCTTTTTAAAAAGGTTCACTGAAGATGAATCACCACCTGTAAATATTTATTTTTTGAGTTGGAAATGGAGATTTGTTTCCCCTGCTCTTTTTGGAAAAGACCTTTTAAATTTGATTAAAAGGAATGAAATGAGGAATTATTCTAAAAAGCTGTAAAATATAGCACCACATTTATTACTGTGTTTTGGATTGTGCTGGAGGACAGCAATCGCCTCATATTCTTACAGTTATTAAAAAATTATTTTGCAACATCTTTTTTTAATTCATAAAGTCAAATAGGTACATGAGACCAGAAACAGACTGACTTATGAAATTAAAACTTCTTGGGGACAAAACAGCTTGTGATTTTGCATATGGTTTTGGACAAAATATCAAAACAATGTAAAACTTTGCCACTGCTTTCATCCTGGGACTTAAACATAAAATAGTGATTCACTAGTTCACGGTGCTGAGGTCAGGGTATAGTAATGGCAGGAAAGGCTGATATAACAAGAATCATGCCATCTGTGCAAAACCAGAAAAAGTCCTTATGTTTCAAAGCTGCTTTAGACCTTTCTCATAATGCTGACTGAGCAGCCAGAGTTATCTGGTGTTATAGTAGAACTCATGATGCATCATACTGACTAGAAATCTTTAACTGTCCAAAATCTTGACAAGTCTCTCTGATGGACTAGTACTTTATGCTGAATACAGCCAAACAGCAAAAAGTTAACTGAACAGGACATTGTAAGTGGAAGGAGGAGCTTAATATTTTGGACGTGGATTTTTTCCTCTTGCATCTGCATAAAAGAGTTGTACAGAAATGTCTTTAACCAGCTGATTTCTTATCCTGTTTTGGTTTTTATTCTTGTTGACTGCATCTGGAATCTTCTTTCCAGTAAAACCTGTGAAATGTTTCTTTCAAGAGAGGGCAGGAAGAAGAAAAGATAAATTACTGTTCAACTATAAATTATACTTAGTCTTCTGTCATAGTTTCGTATATAATCCATATTCTCACATTTTCTTCAACTCAAAGTTATTACTTATTTTAAATGCAACAAAACTTACAGGTTTCTTAACACTAGAAGATACTTTTTATGACAGCACAAGAACTTTATGATCATTGAGCTGGTCTTTGTAACACATGGTATTTTATTTGAAAATTTGTGCATTGAATTTGGAACTTTGTGATAGAGTGAGAACATATCTCTTAAAAATGTCTAATCTTAAAGATTCAAGGTTATATATTATCAACTGCCTCATTAGTAGGCTTTTTCAGTGGTTAGTTTCTTAACCACCTGCCACTTCCTAGCCAGGTTTCTTTTTAAAATTATCATTTGCTAACTGGTTTTAATTTACCTATTTCTTGCTTCATTTGCTGTTATAGTTCAGTATTCTTTTGTCTTCCAGATCAAAAAGTCTACCATCAGAAATCTTCTCCCTCTGTGTGTACTTACAAATTATGATCAAGTCTATCTGGTCATTTCTCTTTGAAAGGCTAAATAAATTATGGCTCTCAAGACTGTGAAGCACTCTGTTGCTGAGTTTTGAACAATGCCTATGCTTGTAACATAATATTAGTTGGAAGATGTTTTTCAAAACTGGACTCAGTGCTGCATCCTGTAGAGTATGTAACACCTCATTCATTACTTTACCGTAGTCTTCTAAAGGTCTAAAATACTGCCACTGTCTTTTCTGGATGTCACATGTAAAATGGATATGTTTGTGAGTCTTCTCAGGCCCGAGAATGATATTTGCTATGCCCATATTTTTAACACTTGAAACTTGCTGAGATAAAGGAAAATAACTTCAAAAAAGTAGCCCTGAGTCTAACCAACACTTGCACAGCTGCGATTGGCAAAATGTGAGGCAGTGCAGTGAAGATCTTACAGAAGGGACATGTCACAGCCTTGTGCTTATACAAGGAGTATGTGCATGTGGTGCTTGGTTACTGCAGTGTGAAGTAAAAATGGATTAGTTTAAACAACCACCGATGAAATCCTGGTCCTGACTCTGTGTTGGTTGACTAGAAGAGTCTGATGCCTCTCCTTGGACATCAGCCAAGCTTTTTAGGTAGACCTGATATCTTTTGCACATCTAACATTTCACAGCAACAAAAGCATCCCTAACTATTCTGCAATTACATTTTCCTACATATTATATATTTGGAAACTAGCATGTTTAGAAAGTATCCAACTCACAGTAGAATTGCCAGGGCTGTTCTTGGGAAATGACTGTATAGTCTTTTTGCCTTTAATCTGGACACAGCCACTCACAGACTCACGGTAATCTCTTTCAATCTGGAGCCCAAAAGCTGGTATCATTTCATAAAAAAACAAAAAGTACAAAACAAAAAAACAAACAAAAAAACCAACCAACTTCATTATAAGCACTGTTAATGTTGAATTATTATAAGAAATATGCAAAGGCTGAGTAGGTAGGGCTGTACAGCTGGGAGAGCAACAGTGTCCCACAGCTAAGATAAAGGAGTGAAAAGCCTCTTTGATTTTAAAAAGATTTTAATCTGTTGTGTTTCATAATACATTTGACATGATTTTATCTAATTGGCCACTTTCTAAGATGATCTTTTTAAAAGATCCTGAAATTTCAAGAAGGATTTTCTATTTATGCCTGTACACACTGTGCAGTAATGTGAACAACAAAGGAGTAACTTCAGTTTGAAAAAAGAAAATTGTTCATATGCTCTGCAGTGCCATCTACAGTACTTTGGTCAAGTCTGAACCACTTAATGAGAAATAGTGCATGTTTTTCTAGAAAGCAAGAGTAAAATGGAAAGTGTGAATATATCTTATTAAACAGATATTAGAGAACTGAACTATAAATTCGCAAGAGACTTAGATCATTATTTTATTTCCAAAACCTTTTCACCAGTGATTTAAATATGATGTTTTATCAGAAAGAGTTTGAACTGTTTAATATCATCTGAACATAACCAGCAAAATTAAACCCCCATGATACTGAAAAAAGTGAAATTATATGATTTTATAAGACTATGGCATCATTATGGAATTACAAACATACTCATTACTGCTTTTAAAATAAATCTATTGAGGTTGTCTTTCTTTGCATCCTGCCTTCAGTACTTAGCATACCTGTGTTAAATTTTCACACTTTCATCCATGTCTGTGAGAACCAGAAAAGTAAAAATAAATACATACAAATAAATTTAATCACATAAGCCTTAAAAAGATAAAGTCTCTTAAAAGACTAACATTAAAATTTTAAGAATTGGCAGCAGTATTTCAAATTTTAAGAAAAAATAACTTTAGCCATTGCGTATTTATTTACCTCCTTACTAATACGGAAAATTTGCACGGGAACATGTATGCAAGAACTTGTTTTCCGAGTAATTACTCATAAAGTAAAACAGTTGCCTGTGATACACGAGGCTATGCTTTCCCTGGGTTTTTCTTGTTTACTGCCCTCTAAATGTTGTAAAACACCAAATTTTTGTAAGGTTTGAGTGGGAAGAATTTTTCCTGTCTCTTGTTTAAATACTACCAAAAATACTGAGGACACTTGGTCCCGGTGCAAGGTCAGAGCAATTAAAATGTTCTTCAACGATGATAAATGAGAGCTCAAAGTTGGAGCTTAGCACTATTGTGCAACTTCAGTATAACAGATAAAATGAAAGTTTCTTACGTTACATCAGCAGCTAACTAACGACCTTAATCACAAAATTCTTGTAGATCTTGTTATTCCAGCAAGTTATCTGGATACCACAGTCAGTGTCAAAATTAATTCACTTCATAAAATATATGATCTGCCTGTATATCATTAAAGGGATCTGTTAGCTTCTGGTGTTCCTCGTGAGCAGGAGCGATATACTGACAGATTTAAGTCCACTCCCACAATGTGCAAGGACCTGGATGCAGGACTGTCTGTGGGGGAGACTTCGAACAAAGGTCGTTTGATCGTGGTTGCTAGATATTACCCATTAGGAGAGAAACCAGGGCACAGATCCACCAGAGAGAGAGATGAAGGGTTAACTCTGGATTGACTGGGCAGTTCTTGCTGGTTTTTATGATAAACTGGAAACAATAATAACAGATTATAAAATACATGTAATAAATGTGTATTCGTATATAAAAATAAATGTCCTGCTCAATTGGAATGGTGTTCAGACACAAATATTGGTAATTATTTCGAACTATGTATTAGCAATTCCCTGTCACCTTCCTTTAATTGTATACATTAACAATCTTCTGTCACCTTCTTTTAATTGTCTTGTCTGCAGTTTATAATTCAATGAACTAAAAGTGATTCTAACAAAGTTAAAGTATAGTTCAACATCTTAAATTTATATTGGAGTCTTGGAAAATAAACAGTTACATTTTTTTGTGTTCTTCTTTGTTTTAGCTGTCTCCTGCACTGGACCTAAAATTGCGAGAGAGGCACTTCTCTTTGCATGGGCTCTATGAGCCAGCCAAAACCACATAATGATGGAAATCTCACAAGAAAGCCTATTCTTGCAAAGAAAAAAAAAAAAAAAAAAAATTTGCCTGATTGTCTGCAATGTTTTTCCTTAGCCTGTTATTTCAGGGAATGGATGGGAACAGCGATGTTGTTCTTTGGGTAATGTGTGGGTAGTGATTAGTATTGCGAAAGCTTACAGCTGGACTGCTTAGCTGACAGAAACAGGGAGCAGACAATTGCAAGAGCACAAAAAGGCAGGGGACCAGCCCCAAACCTCTGTTTTTTAAGGAGTCAGGAACAATAGCCAGCTAGGCTGTCAGCAAGTATACAGCCTGGGAAAAATGCTACATATCCACATCTTAAATGCTGGGTGGGGCACAGACTCTAGCTACAAGTGGATGAGAAGCAGTTAGAACAGCTATGACTGCCACATGACATAATATCCAGGAGACCTGAACTCTTCTGTTCTCAGTGTGTAAGCAACATTCGACAGCAGAATGACCTCAATTAACGAATCAAAAAATGGTCTGTAAAAAGTGATCAAACTCTTTGTTGGAATATCTTTTTTCAAAATTGCATGTGTATGAAAGCTGCTGTTCTGATCCATAAATCACTGCTCACTGTCTTCTTGGTTCCTTCGTATGATTAGCTGTCCAGTTGCAACTGGCTCAGAAAATACTGTTTTTTATTAAATAATGCACTGAAATGACTGTTTTATCCAAATGAGTTGGCCTGTGAAAGAAACTTAGACCTTTGCTCAGTAACATACTTTTAACCAGATGAAAGCTCCTCTAAATGTGGCTGGACTAACATAAAGTTCTTCTGTGCCTTTAGAAATGGAGACGAAACACTGTTTGGACAGCTTTTGGAAGCTAGACCATGAGGGTAAATGTCAAAAAAACCCCAAACTACGCATGCAACAGCAAGTGTAATTCCTTCAAACACTGCAATAAAGACTAGACAGATCTTCTATAATTAGGGAATATCTAGGGAGTTTGGGGTAACAGGACCATGTGGGTGGGCAGATTTTGCTGCTTAGGTTAGTACTGTCAGCTTTATCTCCCGACTAAAGTGACTGAATGCTGGCCTCCATTGCTGCGGCAGCTAGGAAACAGGTAGGGACTGAACCCTTCAAGGACTCAGTATTGTCAAGTGAGAAACCTTCCAGATTCCTATCAAGGTGCTCTGGCTGTTATGTTATATTCCAGCTCTACCAGTTTTGACTTTTTCAATAGCCTATCAATTTATTGGCTTTCTGTATCAGGTATTGTAAATTGGTTAGTTGAGTGTTTGAAATGCTTCATACCCTTCCTTTTTGTATTCCTTTCCTTTTAATTTGCCCCTGTTACCTCTTTGGGAAAAAAAACAAACAAACCCAGAACACCTCTTGAATTGTGATTTCTTACTGTACAAGTCATGCTATATCCTTAAAGAATCCACTAAGGATCTAGAGCTGGTAGCACTAAGCACAGAGGAACCAAGAGTGCAAGCTTGTCTCAGCAACAGTGAAATAAGTTTTACCCATACAAAAGACAAGTGTTATCCTTAGAGGTGGTTAGTTATGTGTTTTCTAGAACTGAGAAGAGCAGAAAGAGGAAATAAGAGACAGGTGAAAGGACCAGAAAGGGCTGAATTCAATAGGCACACAAAAAATTTCTTACTAGACTTCTTAATTCAGCAAGATTTGTGTGTCCCCTGTAAGAAATTTGTTTCTGCTGAGGCAGTTGGCAGGGAAATAAATAAAAATTCAAATTATTGAATTAACCTTGAGCAAGTTGGACTGAGTTGGAGGGGAAAATTTCATCCCCTTGTTTCAGATTTGAATAAGTTTAAGCTGGCAAAACTGGAACAAAGGAATCTCAGACAATAAATTGCCAGTCACAAGCATCATAACATAGAATCATAGAAAAAAATATTACTGGAAAGGACTTCAGGATATTATCTAGTACAACCTCCTGCCTAAAGACAGGATCGAGAATACATATGTCATTCTTGACAGAAGTTTAGATAACATCCTGAAAAAGGTCTCCAGTGAAGCTCAATGCCTACCCTGGAAATCTGTCCAAAAACTCCACAATCCTTACTGTTACAAGGATTTAGACCTACCTGTAATATATTGCTTTCTTTAGCACTTTATTTTAAGACTTTGAGTTAGTTAAATAGTATGATCATAGCAATTCACTTGAAGCGATGTTAATACAGGTCATTCGGACAAGAATGTGATGCTGGAGCATTCAATGGGATTGATTTTTGCATAAAATAAATTATAATTCTTCATTATAAAGTTTTATAATAATTCTACATTAATTTCCATAAGTCATACATCATTAAAATGTTTTATGTTGGCTGGAAAATATAAATACAGGTTGTGGAAGAGATTCATATGTACCATACGTGAGATCAAGTCTGGGTTGTCATGGGAAGTGAATCCTGACTGTGGGATCCAACAGTTACTAATAGTAACTGAAAAACTGATGTACAAGAATCTTGCTTCAAAGCACACAAAAATGGTTGATTTCACAGACAGTATTAGTGTTGAATTAATGATTGAGGAATTTACACAAAGCTTACGAATCTGTTTAGAAGAATAACCTTGCAGTTCACCCTTAAATATATTTTTCCTTTTTTTCATTATATTCCACTAGAATGTTAGATAAAAATGTAATCAGTACTATTATAACAAGAAATTTGCTTTCTAAAAATCTCAGAGATTTGCGTTTTACCTCTTTAAATAAACACACTCCTATCTAATACTTCTAAAGTACTGATCAGAAATTTGAAGTCATTTTGACAGTCAACACAGGAATTACATTTTGCAAAAGTTTGCCTGTAGTACAGCACAGCAGGAAATGTTAGCTTACTCTCTTGCTCTGCTACACTGGCAGTTTAAATAAAGAAATGATAAAGATATAATTAAAATCTGGCAATGTAAGTATATCTCATGAATTATTAAAATCTCGCTCCTTCATATCTGGTGGTAATTATTCTGCTGTATTCCTCCAGCTCTTGCAATTACTCTTCACAGGGCCAGACTGACACCTAAAGGGGGCCATCTGTAAACCTCAGATAAGGGCCATGGCTCACTTGAGCAGATGTAGGGTGGGTGGCAGAGGGGAAGGCTGGAGCCTCAGGGCTTGGGGAATGTCTTGGCACTCCAGGGTGCCTCCTGGTAATATGTGGGAGAGCAGATGGATTTCCTAATTTGGTTTTAATATATGGACCTGTGTCTTGATGGAAGTGAACAGAATGAAACCTTCCGGAGAAACAGTTGATACCAATGTCGAATCATGATCCTCTGCAGTGAATGCTTCAGTCCTGGACTGTCTGTAAGTCCTGGGCTTTTACCTATTTGTAAAAGTGCCTTGTTTGCTTTTAGGGATGAGTCAAAGGCTGTCTTCTGTGGAAATTTCTTGATACAAGAACTGAGAACTATGGAAACTGAAGATCGTTCCACAACCAGCAAGAAAGATGTGCAGCTTTGTTTGTGTAACTGACACACGAAGTGGCTCCTTTGTAAATAAAATACATTATCTGCCGATTTCCGATTTCCCCACTCTTCCATGAGCTTGAACCATGTGCAGCTGCACTGACCATAGCTGATCTGAGGAGGCAGCGGTAAAGGGTTGCAGAGACTTCTTGGAAGATTTTAGTTTTGATACTATTGAACTACCAACATTTTGATTGGGCTGGTGCTGTCAGGGCAACCTGCAGGCCTGTGACTTCTTGGTGGTCTGGGAGCACTGGCGGGTCCCTGTGGGGGTGGCAGGGAAGGGCCTGCCCCATCCTACCACCCCAGCCAGAGACAGGGCAGCAAGTGAGCAGGTGGGGCAGCCCCAGCCTGAGGCTTTGGACATTTTTCTGGACATGGGGACAGGCTGAGCCTGGGGCAGGGACTGATGGCACTGGGGGGCTGACGTGGGGTCCTGGGCCCTGGGCAGGGTGGAGGGAGACCCAGGTGGGCAGGGGCAGTCAGGGCTGCTGGTGCTCTAGGTGCGCTGGCGGTAAGTTCTAGTTTTGTTGTTTCAAATCTTATACTGGAAAAATACTTGTCCTTATGTCGGTTCTGTAAATCCTCCTTCATCTGGTCTTATTTTAAAGTAAACAATAAAATGTTCAAAATACTTTGCAATGTAAAAACGGTGCAAAAAATAAAGAAATCGGGTGCTTTTCTACTTCACATGTCACTTGGATTTCCTCAGAGCACATGTCTCTCTCTAGGGAAGCTCTGCCTTTAACATAGTATTAGTCAGTAATCCTGGCAATCCACGTGCTGAATTTCAAGCGTGTTAAGTAGCCTCAGTGAGCTCAGTAAGGCTAGTGGCTTGATAAACGTGCACTAAACATCAAAGTGCTCATAGAGTCAAAGTCTGATGTTGAACTTCAGGAAAATTTTCACTCCATGGAGGGAGAATTGCCCCTTAACGCTGAGACCCTGCCTTGTGTTAGTCATCTAGAGGAGACCACAGTCAGACTACAGCTCCTTTCCTTCACAGCTGCTCAGCTTCACTTTAGTAAAAGGAAGCATTCACACCTAGCAGGTGTGGGCACTTACTTCCCTTCACTCTCCTCTACCATGAACGCAAAGAGATTTTGGGAAAAGAGTGATAATTCAGACCTTCTTTTAAGTTTTGAGTTGCTCTCTGGTAAAGCTTTTATTCCCTTATTACTTCTTAAATTAGCATATGAAGTTACGACCTGAACTTGTGAGAAGGATTAACTATCCCCCTAACTACTCACAGAGCTTGGGTCTGAGAGCAGGGAGTTTCACCGGCAGGACATTTGGAGAGAGCAGTAGGGCTGCTGCTTTTATCGGCAGCAAACTGCTTTCCTGTCTTGGGAGCAAAGGAGAGCTGGAAGCAAAGCTGTGCTTTGAGCAGCTCCAGGTTAAATCTTGCTAGCAGTGTCTTCTTTTTATTTTGAGAAGAAGAGCTGGTGAGAGACAGTTGGTGTTTACTTCATAATTGATGAAGTTTGTGTACTGAGAATAATGACAATGTTTGTGCTATATTGCAGATATTTTTTTTTTAAAAAAAGTGTTTGTGTGATTGGACTAATTTCTTTACTTTGCCTGTGTAAATGGCTATGACGTTATTACTGCTTGAGTTGAGTAGCCAAAACATTTAAACGTTGCCTAATCAAAGACATGAAGCTTTCACTGTGGTAAGTTTTGCTGGTTACTTATAATTCTTGGTTGTAGCTCTTCCCAAAAGTTTTGAGACAGCCTTCTAGATTGAACATTTTCTGAGACAGAATCAGTAATGGGAGAGATACATGGAATATATTTGAGTGCACACAGACGTTTCTACATGTAAACACAGAATCACAGAATCACAGAATAGTAGGGGTTGGAAGGGACCTCTGTGGGTCATCTAGTCCAAACCTCCTGCCAAAGCAGGGTCACCTACAGCAGGCTGCACAGGACCTTGTCCAGGCGGGTCTTAAATATCTCCAGAGGAGGAGACTCCACAACCTCCCTGGGCAGCCTGTTCCAGTGCTCCGTCACCCTCAGAGGGAAGAAGTTCTTCCTCATGTTCAGATGGAACTTCCTGTGCTTCATTTTGTGCCCATTGCCCCTTGTCCTGTCACTGGACACCACTGAAAAGAGCTTGACCCCATCCTCCTGACACTCACCCTTCAGATATTTGTAAGCATTTATTAGGTCCCCTCTCAGCCTTCTCTTCTCCAGGCTAAACAAGCCCAGCTCCCTCAGCCTCTCCTCATAGCAGAGATGTTCCAGTCCCTCATCATCCTCGTAGCCCTCCGCTGGACTCTCTCCAGTAGCTCTTCATCTTTCTTGAACTGGGGAGCCCAGAACTGGACAGAGTACTCCAGATGAGGCCTCACCAGGGCAGTGTAGAGGCGAAGGAGAACCTCCCTCTACCTGCTGGCCACACTCTTCTTGATGCACCCCAGGATCCCATTGGCTTTCTTGGCAGCCAGGGCACACTGCTGGCTCATGGTCAACCTGGCGTCCACCAGGACACCCAGGTCCCTCTCCACAGAGCTGGTCTCCAGCAGGTCCACCCCAAGCCTGTACTGTTGCATGGGGTTATTCCTCCCCAGGTGCAGGACCCTGCATTTGCCTTTGTTGAACCTCATCAGGTTCCTCACTGCCCAACTTTCCAGCTTGTCCAAGTCTTGCTGAATGGCAGCACAGACTGCTGGTATGTCTACCACACCTCCCAGTTTGGTGTCATCAGCAAACTTGCTGAGGGTACATTCTAACTCTTCATCCAGGTCGTTGATGAAGAAGTTAAACAAGACTGGGCCCAGTACTGACCGCTGAGGGACACCACTAGTTACAGGCCTCCAACTAGACTCAGCGATGCTGATGATAACCCTCTGAATTCTGCCATTCAGCCAGTTCTCTATCCACTTCACCGACCACTCATCCAGCCCACACTTCCTCAGCTTCCCTAGAAGGATATCTTGGGAGATTGTGTCGAAAGCCTTGCTGAAGTCAAGGTAGATAACATCTACGGCTCTCCCTTCATCTACCCAGCCAGTCATGTCATCGTAGAAAGCTATCAGATTGGTCAAGAATGATTTCCCCTTGGTGAATCCATGCTGACTACTCCTGATAACCTTCTTTTCTTCCACTTGCTTGTTGATGGCCTCCAGGATAAGATGCTCCATCACCTTTCCCGGGATGGAGGTGAGGCTGACCGGCCTGTAGTTCCCTGTGTCCTCCTTCTTGCCCTTTTTGAAGATTGGAGTGACATTGGCGTTTCTCCAGTCCTCAGGCACCTCTCCTGTCCTCCAGGACCTCTCAAAGATGATGGAGAGTGTCTCAGCAATGACATCCGCCAGCTCCCTCAGCACTCGTGGGTGCATTCCATTGGGGCCCATGGATTTGTGGACGTCCAGATCGCTTAAGCGATCCCTCACACAGTCCTCCTCGACCAAGGGAAAGTCATCCTCTCTGTAGGCTTCTTCTCTTACCTCCGGGGCCTGGGATTCCTGAGGGCCAGTCTTAGCACTGAAGACTGAAGCAAAGAAGGCATTCATTAGCTCTGTCTTCTCCGCATCCTCCATCACCAGGACACCCGCCTCATTCAGCAGTGGCACCACGTTGTCCCTAGCTTTTCTTTTGCTGCTGATGTAGTTGAAGAAGCCCTTCTTGTTGTTTTTGACATCCCTTGCCAGCTTCAATTCCAGGTGGCCTTGGCCTTCCTTGTTGCATCCCTGCATGCTCTCACCACGTTCCTGTACTCTGATGAAGCAGGAATATTTAAAGTTGCAAAGGATCGTGAGGAAGAGAAGCCAGACTAAAAATTTAAGCCCTAAATAATCTGCTCTATTCAGTCATGGCTGATGGCTAGAGCTCTTCCATGGTTACATGAGAAAAATAACAGTGTTTTTACAAGGTGAAACAAACATCATGAAGAAGAATAAGCAATACAAAATTATTATTAAACAAGTACAGCAAACACAATCACAAGTCTGGGCCCTGGATATTTTTAACTATATGGAGCTTATTTCTGAGTTATGTAAAACATTCCAGAAGATACATGCATTAATTCCCTTAATTTTTTCTGACATTGTATGTACAAAGTATTTGCTCAGTGTCTTATTTTACGATTTTCTGCAACTGACAATGCTACTATCTTAAGTTTTCTTTGATGTCTCTTTAGAACAATATCTAAATTATTTAAAATACCAAACATCTGGACTTTATAAACCAAAATCTTCCAGCAAATATCTGTGTGTGCAGCTCTTGATAACCTTTGACTGAAATCTTGTCAACTGGGATTTTTCAAGCCCCTCTCTGGTTTATACTGAATACCCAGAGTTAAAGCAGAGCTACTCTTCATATTAAGTCTTTCTGAAACAATACATAAACTATGAGGAAACCCTCCATGTCCTCATCTCATATACTACCACTGAAGTTTAAATTTCACTTGTTCAAACTCAAGTTTAAATTTAACTTGCTCAAACTTTCACCAGTTCTGGTTTCAAATTTTCTGTTCCCCCTAAAAGTACTTTTCAAATTCCACATAGCCTTTCTGGGTCTGACGCAAAACGCTGGAAGGGTAAGTAAAATGAATCATCATGTCTAAGCAGACGCTTTTTAGTTAAAGCAGTCAATTTGAACACATGAGGTCCAATTTTAATTTTTCACTCTGCCTAAAATAACTTAAGTCTTCACTTACCTTCTCAGGGAGTATCCAAGCTACAGGGCATTTTCAGGGTAGCTCTTTCCATTTCTTCTAATGAGCCTATTTCACTTGCCATGAAATTTTGAGATGCTTACCGAAGTGGGGTCTGGAGCATAGGCTTCACCCTCCCAGATACGTCTCTTCCTTTTTTTCACTTCTCTACAGCTTAAGGAATATTTTATATTGTCTGTGTAGTGAGGTAGTTTCAAAAACAACAAGCAAGAGAACACTGTGTGAGACGATCCTATGGTCAGAGCACTCACCTGGAAGTAAGAGCTGTGGGTGTAGGTCTTCTGTGTTGTCCTCAGTCCCAGCAGGCCAGTAGAGATGACTTGCCTGGGGAAGCAGGTATTAGCCATAATAACAGAGTCTCCTCTTACTGCAGCAGTTTACGAAGGGATGACTTGAAGTTATGTGAACTGCCAAACTCCAGGAGAAGTGATTTTGCAGACAACCACAGACAGAGACAAAAGTACCCTTCCAGCACACAGTAAGGTATTTCTCTTCTAGGGAGGAGGAGACTTGGGCCTTGTCTTCTTGTTTGGCATTTCGTACTAACAGGTTTAAGCATCTTGCCCATTAACAATATGACTTTTATTGATCCTTGTCTTAAGATTTAGCTTTGTGCATGCATGAAGAACTGTGTTTAGCTTGACTTATTGAGATGAGTCCCTTGAAAAGCCAGGACATTAGAAACTGCAATGCTGTATCTCATTGTTCTGAAATATTTTGTGGCTGCAGTGCTCGTACCTTTCATTCATATTTGCTCAGCCTGGGATGGACTCCAGCAGCTCAACGCTTTAGCATAATTTGGCTAACAAAAATAAAGTGCAGGAGCTGTGTTCCAAGGGACGCCTCCTGCCTAGAAAACCATTGCACAGTTACATGACTGCCACACGGCTGTATCCTTTACAGTTTCTGAGGCAGCACTCTCCAGGGAGAGCTGTCTCACCATTACACACCTCAGAGGCATATTCCGTCAGTCTGCTGCACCCAGAGCAGACCCAGGCGTGCTTCTCTATGTATACCAACCACGTGCAGCCCTGCAGCTCTCTGTGCACCTGCCTTTCGCTTTCAGGGACCTGAAAGGCAGTCCATCAGTACTTGCATTTAAGTAGTTGGAATGAAGCATTTCAATTTGTCATGGGGGATGTGGGAGGGATTTTTAAAACCTCTCATATGTGCACATTTAATCTCTCATAGACTCGTGTTTCACTGCAAGCAAATGTAGGACCTCTCTGAGTTGTGCATGGATGGCAAATGTGAACATGTTCTGCCCACGTTGATTTTTCTGGGACTTGTCCGTGTGGCCACATTAGCATGGTACTGATCCTGAGCTAACATATCTTGCCTCTGAAAAGGGTTTTTACCTTTAATCCAGCAATAACTTGACTGCAGCTACATGGCTTTCACATGACTTAGGAAACCGTTGGTGTACGCCCGCAAAATGTACTTTTAGGTAGGTTTCCTTCTCATCTGATATAAACCAACTTGTATTCTCCTAGTCCGCTGTGGACCCCTCTGGACTCTTTGTCTGTCTCTTTTTGTGCAATCTTCTCCGTTTAAACTGGCTTTTATCCTTCCCATGGGAGCTAGTTAGAACCATTAGGGCTCCTTGCTCTAGCAAGTGTTTCTTAATGATGGTAAAATGTGTAAACTCAAAGGCAATTATACAGGTTTCCTCTTAATTTCTATAGCTGAATGAGAGCACTGAAACTGGCTGATCCCAGAAGTAAATGGCATTTTGGTATAAAGATTAAATGCACAATTCATGCAGAAATTTGTAGTTATGGTTTGTTACCCATAAAGAAGCAGTGGTTGCGTTGCACAGTGTCCCATTTATACATCTTTCTAGTAAGTGTCAGGTATATCACATTGCTCATGAGCAGAAAGAAGTGACCGTCCTACAGTGACATCAACACATGTGGACCCAATTGTCCTGAATTCTCTGCAGGCAGAATTGGTAAGCAATTTTTGACCCAATAATTGTTCCAGTGAACCTCAAACCTGCTTTGCAATACTTTCTGTTATTTTATTACTGGTTACTTTTTTGGAACAGCAAGTGCTAAATGAACTCAAATATGCTAAAAGATACAAAAGCTTTTAGAGAAACCAAATCCTAGATTCTGTGTAGTTTTGTATTGAAGATTCTCCTTTGAGTGAAACCACTTTTTAAAAATTTTTGTGAACTTTTGTCTGAAGTTAATTGATCATTCAATTTCTTATGTGTATTTTAAGGTTTTTTTTTTCGCTGTTGCTTTCATAAGTGTTCCATGCACTGTCTATTTGTGATCTAATCAGCACTAACAAAGAATTTCTTCTTTGCATTTATTTTTCCTTATTAGAAAGTGTGCTAAAATCTTAATGGGTAGCTACTGTTCAATCTCAACACATTGTTCAGTTTCCCTCCTCTCTCTGCCTATATAATTGCAGGAGAGATGAGGTATGCACACATTTCCATATTGCAAAATCCCCCTTCTCTGAACTGACTGGAAGAACCTTTTATCTTATTCCTCCCAATAGAGTCTATAA
Organism: Opisthocomus hoazin; assembly: GCF_030867145.1. Taxonomy (NCBI): domain Eukaryota; kingdom Metazoa; phylum Chordata; class Aves; order Opisthocomiformes; family Opisthocomidae; genus Opisthocomus; species Opisthocomus hoazin. The sequence goes on along the minus strand of NC_134416.1, from coordinate 31,453,095 downwards.
GTTGTTTAAAATGTCACTACATTGTCAGAGAGAGAGGGTAAAATCACAGAGGTTTTAAACATTTCCTGTTTTCATATATTTAAACAATTCCTTCTGAAATATATGCACACATATCAAGCTGTATTTTATTATCATATATGTGAATCTGCTTATTTCTAGGTATCCAGTACTTAAATTGCATAGATTAGTATAGAATACTGCATAGTTTAACTGTTGGGCCAATATGATTTCCTCGAGGAGATCTTAGAAGTGCTTAGAAGAAAGGATTTTTTTTTCTTTGACAGTGTAATTATTATTGTATTCTAATGTCTTGCACTTGTGTGCAACTGCAAATCATATGGAAGATTTGGAATAGCCAGAATGAACACAAAACTGCAAATAAAATAAGTGCACTAAGACCATCCTATCTTGTATGCCTGTACAATTATCAATTCTACCAGATGCTCTGAAGCTCACCAGATGTGCTGCTGCCTAACGTATGAAATTAAATTTAATGTGTACAAACATATAGTAACACATAAATAAGTGGTTACACATTAATCTTACTATATGACTTATATAAAAGCAATTCAAATTAAATGCTTCACTCATGATTTTAAGTACTTCAGATAGAAAAGATACATAATCTAATGTACGGAATTGCTTCACTAAAAATACCAAGCCCTTCATAAAGTTGTGCGTTTAGACTATTCATGAATACATACATTCAAAATTTGGAGTTTGGAATTATACTGCCATGCATCTGTTTTGAAGATACTCATCATTGTAGCAAGCCATAGTAATGATACTATGTAGAGTGCAAATGTTTCCTTTTCATGCTTTCCTGTAGTTTTGCACTTCCAAATTGAATGAGTATGCTGTTCTATGTTTTAGTGGTCAGACACTGCAACTAATTCTGATCAGGAAAAATCCAGGCCCAGTTACTTCTCAACATTTTTGAAAATCCAAGTATGCTGTGTAAACCAAAACATTCTTAGTCACATGTTCGTTAGTTCCTCCAAAGAATTGTTATAGCTGTGTAAGCATTTCCCACCCCCCAGCCTATATAGTAATAATTTCTCTCTAGCTTGTCAGATTTGTCCATGGTTTTACTAATATTATTGCTCTTTGATATAGCACGAATAAATTTGCCCAGTACTGAAGATGGATATATCAATTAATAATGTCTACCATGTCTCTACGAGAATGCCTATGTATATAGGATTATTAGTCATACTATAAAAGACTTGATTAGTATAGAACAGAAATAATACTTTTAACAATTTAGATAGTGACCGTATGGTATTTACCCATTTTTTATTACTAATCCTCATTTTACTTTTGATTTAAAGCCCTTCCTCTTCACACTTCAGTTTGAATTGTATCTTCATGTTTGTCTCCTTTATTTATTCACTTTTTTAAAAAGAATTCCTGTATGATACAGCTTTTTTAAGTTCTCTCGTTACACTTCAATCATATGCTAGCCCTTATGTTCTTTGAGACGTCTCTGGATCTGACGAGTCATTTGAAGTCATTTTAAAAATAATATTCTGATATTGGGGTATGAATCTAAGTACATCAAATCCATGAGGTAAAACTGTGAAAATTCTCGTGGAAGCAAGAACATTCAAAAACACCTGAAGAATTCTAAAATTCTATGAACTTTTAACATAATAAAAAGATTAAGCAATAGAAGTTCTTTTTTTCTTGTTTGTAGAGAGAATTGTTGTAGCTGCATGCACTGTTCTATTTGTAAGTCTCATGGTTTTGTTCCATCACTGTTTTTCTTACTAATATATTTCAAAATATTTTTTTCAGCATTGGAGGATTGAGAATACCACAGATTTCATAATCCCAAAAGCTAAGAGTTCTAATCTGTCTGATTTTTTATATATATATATATATATATATACTGGAAGGAGTTTGGCTCCTAAATTTTGAAGTGTAGAGGAGATTGGATAGGCTATTCTATAAAATCCTAGCCTATATGCTGTGTTTTCCTATGCAGGCTTCACTAATTGCTGTGACAGGATTTAATCCAACTTTATTTCCTTTTAATAATTATCTAGAAAAAGCAATTAGTTTCATGAAAGTGTTTGGAAGTACTTCCCAGTACTTCCTTTTTTAGCCAGTAACAGACATAACAAAATATGATAAAACCTTGATGTACTTTGATGGGTCATTAGCATATGCTGAAAATACTGCATTGGGATTTTTGACATGATATATTATGACATAAAGATATTATTATGGAGATACTCTGCATGATATATTGTAATAATCCCCAAAGATTTTGCAATATATTTAGCAATCCAGAGCATTATGAAGGTTCTGTTAAACAGCATCAAGTCACAAGCCTGAATTTGGGTATCTTTCTTAGTACTTGTCAAACATATTCCACTTTTGATTTAGACTTCCAATGAATACAAAACACATACAGTGGATACATACCCTCTCACAGCATTTATTTCAGTCAGCCTAATCACAGAGTAAGAAACTATTAATTCTAAGGCAGGAAGAAGAGTCATGCTCTGAAATAAACCAACCTGAGACGATATTCTGAAGATTAAATGGCCAGAAATTGCCTGTCTCCATCTCATGAAATTGTACTCTATTCTGAATGACTCAACCACTGACTTTACTATTAGGTAAGAAAAGAAAGACAGAATGAGAATTATAACAAGTTTGTGAACTACATCTGCTGACAGCTTGAAGACTATGTTGTTTTAAAGAGATAAAAACACTTTATTGTAGATTACACAGTTAATAAGTCGGGGGGGGGGGGGCAGTGTTCAATGAAGGTGGTTCAGGAAATTGATTCAACTGGAATCTAACTCCAGAAAAAAATACATATGTTAGTTTTGGGCCAGATTTGTTCACTGAACCATATGAGTTCCATTACAGGCATGAGGGAGGGAAATGATGTAAAGCAATCTTGACTTAGATTCAGTTAAGCTCCTGTAGATTTAAATCCTAAAAATATCTCTTTACACAGTCTGGGATTATTTGTAAGAACTCAGGACCCTTCAGCTATGATAATTCAGCCTTTGGACCATAACTGCACCACCCTCTTCTCTGGACGCAACAGGTGAAACACTCAGATTCTTGCAGTGGACTGATTAGACCATTGGCTGCACCTTTCTCTCCTCTCTTGCTATTTGTCTGGTCTTGCCTTTATAGCTATAGGAAAAAACTGGGGGGATTTATGCCTTAATTACATGAAGTGCATTTTTCCACAACAGAAGAGATTCAGTTGAAAACATCAATTCAGAGATTAGTTTACAAACTGAATAAAAATGAAAGTCTCAATTGTTTTAGTTTATGGAATCTATATAATGTTCTTGTTATGAACAGAGAACATAAGCTCAGTCTCCGGTGAAAAGAATGTGGCTCACATGCCATTATTTTGAGATTTAGTGAGCTGGAAATTAATGTATTTTCATTGTTCTCTAGAATGTGCAAACGTAATTAGTACAATTCATCCAGGTGTTCATGCAGAAGCGATGGCCACTGTAATACCTTTGCAAAGTCATAATGTGCCTAAGGTAAATGCAAAGGTTTCTTCCAATCCTCTTGGGAGCTAAAGCTGAAAAAGATATTCAACTCACCAGCCTCAGCTACAAAAAATTAGTTTAAAAAATCACACTGAAATGTGTAGGCAGTTTGCTCAGGAAGCTGGCATCTGGGTGTGAGAGATAAATATATATGCTACCTTGCAAAAGAGTAAGTTAGACATTAAGCTAAGCAGATTAGTATTCCAAGTGAAATGATTTATCTGAGCTTTTTAACACTGCCTCCAACAGTGGATAAAAGTAGCCTAGTGTCTCCCTACTGGTTCACTTTATAATATCTAAGACCATAGTTTGTGGAAGAATCTCTCAAGGCATTTAAATTTGAAATATTGATCTAAGCACTGCCTGTTTACAGCTTGGATCCCTGAATTGGGAGACAGATGTTTTGTATGTCAGTATCAAAAAAAAAAAAAAAGGTTTATATTTGATTTTAAACTAAATGCATCGGCTCAAATCAGCTAAATAGATATTAAATTCAAAACTAGACTTCAGCGTTAGTGGGCTGGTTCACATTCTAGTTTTACATTGAAGTCATTCCTTTGATTTACTCCAATGTGAGATCAGTATGGAGACTGTGTTCTGCAGTTTGGTGCTGCTTTACCTTTTTAATATTCATGACAAGTGAAAGCTGGAGTGTAATTTACCTGAGTGAATTATTGCTTTGTAACATACAACCATGCTGAAATGACATAAAGAGATTTTGAACCAGCATTTCTGTGGGCAGGGGGTCCTATTAATTTTGAAAACCATAGTCCATGGGATCTATTAAAAATGAACTACCACTTCATTTTCACTACTGAAATATTAATGTATGTGCACACATTTACATTTTTTTTTGTAAGCGTAAAGAAAAATATCACATTACCAGGAAATGTTTATGTTTACCATCTACTACAGTTAAGGCAAATAGGTTTAATCTGTGAATAAAAGGGACTCAGAAGCATGGGCTCTTAAAACATCAGGAAAGAGATGAGACAAGACTAAGAATATATGAAAAAGAGACTTGAAAATAAAGACACATGAATATGTAGAATTTGCATGGTAGGGAAATAGAGACCTTAGGATGCGGTGTACTTTGTTTGGAACTTCCAAAAATATTATTTCAATACCTGTTATTTCTGTGTTCTGGGTGGTCTTGGAGACAATGCAGGTCAAGATAACTAGCTAGAAGGAACTGACAGTAATCAAAATGACAGAAATAAAAAGATAAAAGATCTGATGAGAGTTTAGTAAAGAAAGAAACTGCCAGACTATTGAAATGCAGCGTGATTTGTGTGTGCACTCCTGGTAAGTATCAGATATCAGTAGCCTCTTCATCCTTCCCTATGAGTTTAAAGCACAGGGAAAGACAGGGTTTATACAAAGAACGAGAAAGAAGAAAAAATTTGAAAGTCTTTACGTGATTTCTCTTTTACCTTCAGAAGATGTCTGAATAGCTTTATTGTAATTAGGAAAGTTATATGACTCTCACTCCAAGTAGACTTAGGTATAAACAATTAAATTTTTCCTTATACTTTTGGGCCCTCTAGGGAAACACCGAGAAGACGTCATAGGCAAGTTGATGTCCAAGAGGGAGAAAAAGGAGGTAGCTGAAGTTATTGGGAAAAGGTCAGGCCAGCAATATGAGGATCTTAAGAAAGGGTGTCCAAGACTAGAAAGCTATTTAACTTTATAAAGAAGAGCTTTCTAGATGGGCAGAAAAAGCAGTGTTGTGACAGGCAATTTTAATAGGATGTGGGAAGTTTGGGAATTATTTTTCTTCCTCCCAAAGGGAATGTCTTAACCATACAAAGTAGACATCTGGCACAGTTCTCAATTATGCCAAATTACACTAAATGCTTATAACAGAGGTGTGTGTGTGTGTCTAAAATGCGTAAACTACTGTCTGTCTTTCTAGCTGTAACCTCTAGTAGGAGTTCTTTCTGCTCACTAAAAGAAACAAAAAATATGGTGATATGAAGATAATTTCTTTTCTTTTAATTTTGCCTTGCCCTGTGTGGTTTGGCTGCCTCAGAGTACCTGCCGTCCCCCTGTAAATTCTTCTGGAGTCAGCTGGGGCTTCTTCCTGGGACTCATACGCTTTGCAGAGTATTATGCCTTGTCTGACAGTTCAACTTCAGGTTTCTCACTAGTGTTGAGGAAATGTAGCTTGGACCAATTGTATACCTGCTGTGATGTATGCCTTGGACTATGCTGGAAAGCTGTGGGAGATCAGGATGAAATAAATCTGCTGATTTTTTTTCTGTTCTTCATTCTAAAGCAGACATACACATAAATTGTTGTCTTAACACTTCCTGTTGGTCTGTACAGACATTCAGGACAGGTCACAATATACTTTATTCATTCTCATGACAAGAAGTGTTGTGACATTGATTAGTGCATCTCCTTTACTGGTGATGTGTCTTAGCAACATTCAACTAACACTGCAGTAATCCTTTTTCAGCAGTTTGTAGCATTGGGAAGGCATTATTACGTGGTAAAGTTGTATGTAGACTTTGTCTGAAATTTTGGCAAGGAAAATTGGACGGAGTATTTTTTTTTCCTTTTTATCACAAGTTCTGAAGCTAATCAGGCTGAACAGAAGCTACAAAGAAAGAATTTGTTGAGAGGAAAATTGTCAGGATAAAAAGGGTGATTTAAATAGCAAGTATGCACAATAATTAGATGCAAGGATCTGCCTACAGACCAGTTAATCACAAGATTTGTGGTTTCATGAGGAAAAAATATCTTCCCTTTATTTCTTGTACTGTCCTAACCTCCAAATGTCATCCAAGAGCCATCTGTACAGTGGTTTTATGAGTAATGTCATATGAGTGTGACAAAAACCTAATAAGCCTTTGTGGACTCTGATGCTTCGTCCTCAGTAAAATATACAATCAGCTTTTGTGAGCCTTATTTTCAGGCTAACAGATAGGATTTTTTCCTTACAGTCAGAAGGTCAGCAGTAGAAATTGAACAGATGTTATTATGTGTTTTGCTCTATAAGACATAAACATTTTAAAGTATGAGTTGGCTTTACCTTAAAGAGTAAGCACTGATTTTAGAATTATTTTGGGGACATAGTAGGCAGTATAACATGCACAGTTATTTTTTTTCTTTTTGAACATTTGTTGGGTACAAAAAGTAGCCTCAGATGTTGTGTCTAAACAACTGTGAGAAGAAAACAGTGACACAAATGAAAAGCAAATATCACAAGCATTTTTTCTTGAAGTTATTCAAGGCAATATGAAGAGTTCAAAACTAGCACTCAGAGTCTTTAACTAACAATGCTAGCATAACGATAGCAGTTCCAGCCCTTGAGTATACTATGCTCCATTTGTCAGTTTTTACGCAAAAACTGTAGAAAAGCTGGAAACCAAGAAAGTATTGACACAGATATTTAAAAGCTCATCCATTTTAACATTCATGGAAGATGACAATCTGACAGTAAAAGTGGCAAGTTAGTGAGACAAATTAAAAAAAAAAATTCAAAGCTACATTTCAAAAATATTAATTTCTACCAAACAGAGGGATGCAACCAGTATTTCCCCTCTTTACACTGTCACTTCCATTGTGCGGCCAAATTTGTCAGCATCTGTAGGATGTTTTTTCAATAAGACGCAAAATGCACCCAGGCTAACTACAAAGGATGTTATCTAGGAATATTTGTCCTAGTCTTGAATTCTAGAACTAAGAATAGGTTACTTCCCCTCTTTGTCACTCTATCTATAATCTAGCAATACTGTTCACTGATTGCTTGAAAGTCAACGAATTTGGCCAATTTAACTGCAAACATCTCCTATTTATATCAGAAAGTCTATAGTCATTTACAATTACCAAGGTAGAACTGAAAATTATTTGATCTATATGAAACTGTATTGTAATCAGGTCCTAGGCAATGGTAATACAATGAGAATGAATATCTAATCAGAACCCACAGTCATAAAGTAAAGCTATACTAATCCAGTCTGTGCTGTTTATCGTAAATACTGAAGCAGTCTTTTGTATATGTACACTTACACCTCTGGGATTTTTATCTAAGCAAATATGGCTGCTCAGCAGGTATAAGCCAGTGTCATTAGTATGTACGTCGACTGCTGTAGTAAAATTAGGTTGCAAGCTTGGTGTTTCATGTCTTATATAGGGGTATCCTTCAGCCTTATCTCTCTATGAAAATGTGTCTGTTTTGTTGACAAAGATGTCAAAACTAGGAAGAAGAAAATGCAAATAGAGGACACAAAGAGAAGGAATGATGATGTACTTCACCACACTAGCACCTGTAACTTGGAAAAAATGGAACCTCTTTTTTTTAATGAAATCTTTAGCTGTAGTAATCAATTAAAGATTCAGTAAAAGTGAAAAAGTTCTTCCCTTGTTAACTCTTTTCAGAGCTGTAAAGGTTCTGCAGCCTGCAAGTTCCCAGTCCTTAAATCGTTAAGAATTCAGATCTGAGTGTATATTGCAATTTATTAGCAACTAGTTTACATGTAGGATATATCAAAATAAGAGTATATGCTACTCTGCACAACTCTGAAAAGGTGCTCTTTTATTTGTCCATCTACATTTCTTTTATTGGGTCTTCTGATCTCAGCTTTCCCATTAGCAAGTTAATCCACTGTTGCATATTAGAAATCTTATTAATGTTCCATTATCTTATTATTAGCTTTTCAGCTGGCAAATCCTCTCCGATGATAAAGTTGCTTTCTGGTAGCTTAAAGCACCTCATTAATCTATTCCCTAAGCCAAATAGAGAGCAGAAAGGCAATAATGCTACCAAGACTGTCATTTCCTTGTAGGACCATGCCTTCAATCTGAAAATCACACCATTGTCAATCACACAGTCCAACATAAAGTAATTGTTATAATGAAGCCTTGTCACAGGATCAACACCTAGGTTTCACCTCTACATATATGTTTTATATCACTATTTATCTAGCAGCAGGATACCATATGCTGTGACAATAAGAGGGATTTCATTGATGTCATGTCTGAAGATGCATCATTTCTAGAGAGTTTCACACCCACTTGTATTAATCTCACAGAAGATAACATAGCAGAGGAGAATAAATTTATCAGAAGAATTCATAAGGCAATTCAAGATGGGGCACAAGAACTACTGACTCTGATATGTTGTAAGGAGTAAGTGCTAGCTGTGATATTCCATCAGACTAAGAACTTCAACCAGATTCACACAAATGTTATTGATACTCATTTTTCTCCAATAACACTGGAAGTCTTTTCAAAGAGTAAAAGATAGATGACTTAGGGTTGTTCCACTTATTATGTAATGAGGGAAATGTCACTATCCATGTCAAACATACATGTTTCAAGGGCAGGACTCTGCTGCTGTATTTCAAAATGCTCCAAAATCTTTCACTGATTCGCTTTTGGAAATAGATGCTACTAGACTAGTGTAGGTGCTTTCTTGAAGAAACTACCTGGTGAAATTCTTGTGGCCTTTGAAATGTATACACCAGGGAAAGACTCTGAGGCAAAAACACTCCAAAGCTTTTGCAACTCCAGTAGATTTTGAAAAATTAAAAAAGAGTAAAACTCCAAATACACTGAATGGAAAGGTTTTATGGGTTTTGGTTTATTTGTGCAGCATACAAATTTACATTTTTTTCACTCCTTTAAGGTTTTTTGGTTTTATTTTCTGCACCACCATGAATGTAATGGATAATACTTTCCTTTTACCAATTATCTGATCAGTTCTACTTGTCTTTCTAGTGCCTTTTGTGTCCTCTCTAATATGTGTTCACTTGAAGAAACTGCCATGAATAAACCATTGCTTTTATTAACTTTGTTATTATAACAATAGAAAATTTTGGTTGCAGTCTGCTTCACATTTCTGTCATGTAATAAATATATTGAAAGAAAGCAATTAAACATTAGCAAACTGTTCCGCATCCACGGGAATAAAACACAGAATTTACATCATGTATTTTTTTTTTTTTTAATTCTCAGTCATGGTAATGTACTTTAATACAGCACTTCTGGATTTATTAGGTTATCTCTTGTTAATCTACACTTCCAGGAAGCTACTCTGATATATGCTGGAGTAGTTGATATCTTTTGTCATGTTTTACTGCCTTCCTCTGAAACTCATAGAGTGTAAAATCTTCTGTCAAGTGCTTAGAACCAAGAGATTGACGCATAGATATTTCAATATTTGCTTTTACTTAGAAAAGAGGTTCAAGTCTACCTAGTCAAGTCTCTTGCCCAGAGAAGCTGTGGATGCCCCCTCCCTGGAAGTGTTCAAGGTCAGGTTGGATGGAGCTCTGAGCAACCTGGTCTAGTGGACTATGTCCCTGCTCATGGCAGGGGGTTGGAACCAGATGAACTTTAAGGTCCCTTCCAACCCTTACCATTCTATGATTCTGTGATTCTATGATTCTATAAGCATATTTCAAACACAATATAAATTGTGTGCCCCAGAACAGGGCAGAGACAAGAGGGAAGGGAGCTAGGCAGTGTGGGAAGTAGTTTGTCTTTCTTCAAATCGGAGAATTAAAATCTGATGGCTATGTTTCCTTACTTCTATCTACCCAAAGGTAATAAGAATCAGAAGTAACCCTTGCTGGTTTAGATTGAGTTCTGGTTGAAGAGGACATGCATTACAGAGGTTGGAGGACTTCACAGGTGAACTCCTTCTAACAACATCTTCTATCAGAGTGCCTCTGTTGATCGCACTTGTGATATGCCTGGCTTTGGAAATGGGAAAATCAGATGTATCACCCTAAACAGTGTAGAGTTCTAAAAGCAACAGCAATATTTTCCGCCTCACCTAGATGCCTATCGTGAAGCTCAGGAGTGAATCTGTTTCTACTTATTTTGCCAAGCAAGTATTCCCTTCTGTACCGCATTCACATTATGAACTGTTCAAAGTTGTGGACGAAATGCTCTGAGACATAGTCTTGCACTGTGAATTCCTCTAATTTTATCTTTTCTGGAGAAGAAAACAGGTTTTGAGGGACAGGCTGTTCAGCTCTGGAGCTTCACTTCACTGAAATAAAATTTTCAGTTTAACAAAAAAGTATTTAGACAAAATTATAAAGCCTACTTGACTATTGAAAGTATTTCAAAGCCTCAGACACTGAATTTTAAGTGGAACAATGATCTATTAACAAACAAGGCTGTGCTATTTTTACATTCTCCTCATGTGGAATAGCAGTTGAGAAATATAATTCACATTTGAATACATGACAAAAGAAACATTCAGAGCTGTTTTAGGGTTTGCTGCATTAGCATAATTATATTTTTTCAATCATATTAAAAATGTTAGCATCTTCAAAACAGTACACCCAGCTTTCTACCAATTTTCTGTTTATATCCAATTAGCCACAAGCAGTGCTTTTCACTGCAATACTTCTTTAAATGGTTCATGAAAATACATTTGTTTCACTGGATAACTTAGAATTTCAGTACCCAGTTTTCAGTGGGGCAGCCTTTATTCTAACATTTCAAACTTCTATGACTACTCACTAAGTATTTTCTTACCAGTACACACAAAAAAGTTGGGTTTGTATTACTTTCAGTACATTTCCCTTCCAAAAGTTGATTATTCTAAGATGATTTTCACACTATGTCCTGGAGAAGTTATCAGTCTTGTAAGGAATGACGGAGTATAAAAAAATAAAATTTGGCTTTGCTTTAAAAAGACTGAAGTTGTGCATAACAGCTAAGAACAAGTAAGAAATTTGTTGTTCACTCAGTATTTTACACTGACGGTAGCGCTATTCAAGCTTTTGTTTTCAAGGCATGACAGATTTTCCCACAGGTTTCTTTATGATTACATTTCCTCAATTTGCCAATGTCCCTCTGTGAGTTTTTAGTAATAACTGAATTGGTAGTATTTGGACTGGTTTGAAATAGACTTCTCATTCAGAGACAGTTTAGCCTCTGGAGGCAAATCCGTACCACATTTCAAGAGACCTTTTTATAACAGAAGCACAAATACGTGCACTACATTGTTCTTTAATTCAGTCATGTGTTGCTGTGTACACAGCCCACATTCACAATAAATATCTTTCTTAATTTCAAATGAAAGTGCTGCATATTTGTGACTCTGTTGTGGTGTCATATATATAAATTAATTGTGGTACAATGATTAGAGAGGCAATTTTTCTGGAGAGGCATTACAGAAACTACCAATGAAAGCATCATATTTTAAGAGAGTGAAAAGAAGTATGCTTAGTAGTATGTTCTTTTTGATTCAGTGTTTGTCTTCCAAACTCACATTGTATCATACTAAAAATAATGTGTTACAATAAAAAGACTTCAGGACTTCTTGAGCTTTTTAAAATTTATTTTAGAGAAATAAATATAATTAAGATTGATTCTTTAATGACTACTACTTTAGAGAAGCTACTATTCCTTAATGTTATTGCAACATTTCAAAAGAGCATTTTATGAGAGGGCAATAAAACCATTTTGTGCATTGTTCACATAAGAACTCCTCATGAAATCTTCCCAGAAAGAGTTAACCATAGAAAACCTTTCCCAGAGGACACTGAAGTGTTGGTTACAGATGGCTTTTAACAGATGGTTATTAAAAATATTTTTTCAAATAATTACTCTGTGTTTTCTGCATGGAGAATGCCAAAGAAGGCTACAATGTAGTCTATCATTATAGCAGCATCAATTTGAAGAAATTTTTTATGTTGCAGAACAGCTCCTTATCCTTTTTGAAATGACTCATAAACTTTGAGACTTGCGATGCCTTTACAATTCTAGGGTGTGGGGTTTCTCAGAAAAGATGCCAGAGGAACACACAGTTGTGGAGGGAAAGATAGAGCTCAAAGGTGACTGATAAACTCTTCACTGCCTGTGTGCCTGGGCTTTCTGGTGAATGGTAATCACTGTAGGGCTTTCTGTGGCCACTTTGGTTAGGTTTTGTTCCATCTCTTGTCAAAGCAGAAAGAGAAATAAGCCTGTTTACACTGAATAACAATTAAAAAAAAAATCTATAGAGAAAAAAAATCAAACACCACTAATTTCTCTTTCAACAGGAAATTTTCTCATTGCCCATTTCCAGAAAGGCACAGCAATCCCACCCTTCCATAGTACTAACTACCATGTCATATTGTCTTCTTTTCGCTACATCTAATTTCATATTGCCACAAAGTGCTGCAGAACTGCAAGATTTTTTTTCTTTTTTTTTTTTTTCTTTTTCCCTTGAGTCTTGAGAAGAACAGAATTTGTTACCACTTTTTGAAAACTGAAGGCAGTCAGTCATTCTGTCCATACTGGCTGTCCTGCAGACAAGCCATGTTCTGCCCATTGTGGTTCATGGCATTCTGAACAGTTGTGTCCAATATCCTTTTTATCCCTGTTTGTGTATAGCCATGTAATGGATAATTCAAATTAGAAACCACAAGGTTCTAATATTAAAGAGCTTTTTTATTTTAGAACATTCAATAGTAATTTTACTACATAACTCAAAAAGGCAATGTGAATTCTGTTGAAAATTCCTTCCAAAATAATGACCTTTAAATAATCTACCAGGCGACAGTTGATCTCCTCTGTTGACAAGGCTTCAAGGGCTTTTCTTGATACGATTCCACTTCAAAGCAGGCAGTCTGAGTTGCACACAAAGAGAGCGTACACTCTTTTAGCTTACAGTGCAATCTGGCTTGAAATTGCTCGGCTCTGTATTGAACTTTTACTAAATTTCTGCTCTAGTTACTGCAAGCATAGCAGTCATCACATCAGAGGTATGAAGAGCACTAACCAATGTGCCATATAATAAACATCGTAGGCAGTTATCGCGGGATGGCACATTTGATTTGATGTGCCAATCAAACAGGTGTTAACATTGCATAAAATGGCAATATAAATTAGCCAAGACAAGTACTTTAAAATCTTGTTTTCTTATGAAAAATAATTGATGTCTAATAAGGCATCAATATCTGTCAGTAACTGAATAGATTCATTGTTACCGTAATGTTTTCTATTCAGGAAAGATGTTAAAATGGAGGATGATGGTAAAGTATGAATTTCAAGGAACATTATGCAACATAGAGAGGTTGTGGAGTCTCCTTCTCTGGAGATATTCAAGACCCGCCTGGACGGGGTCCTGTGCGGCCTGCTGTAGGTGACCCTGCTTCGGCAGGGGTTTGGACTAGATGATCCACAGAGGTCCCTTCCAACCCCTACTATTCTGTGATTCTGTGATTCTGTGATAGGATAAATTCAGAGAAGCCCAAGATAGTCTCATGTTTATTGGCTAAGTTTACTCAAATCATGGTGCATTTCTAGTCACACTGAAATGTATGAGAGGTCCTAATTTACCACACCTCAAATCAACTGAAAAACTACACATTGGGAAGAGGATTTTCACTGTTCCAAATCATTATGATTTTACCTCTGTTCACCATTCCACTGCAATGCGAAGCAATGCTTTCTTAACAATGAACAAGCGTCTATAACAGTTGTGGGGGAAAAGAAATTAAAAGGAGTTCAGTGTGGACATCTGAAGGAGAGGTGAACACTTAACTGTCATGTACATAGCATCTGAAAGTATCATTTTGGCCAATCTCAAACTTTTGTGAAAAAACAGTAGAAGTCAAAATCGCGTTTAGAGCTTTGAAGCACCTAATGATAAACAAAACATTTGTAACGTAAGCGTTTGCTAAGATTACAATGTATGTCTGTGCTATCTCATTACAGATAATAATAATGGTACTATATTAATAGAAGATTTAGAAATGAATTTAAATCATTTCGGAAGACAGAAAAAAATCACCATTTATAAAAATGGACAACGTATAAACAGCATTTGTTACTACCTGCTTTATTCCTGCTTTAATGTAGAAAACTTGTGTATGTCATTACAGATTGAACTGTTTGAAGGTCTGTAAATATGTTGGAAACTTACCATGTTATTCACAGAGATGAAACTGTTTTGTATCAGAAACTCCAGTAAGCTTTTTTGGCTCTAGTAAACATCATTCCTGCTTGAATGAGCTCCATTTGCTTTCAGTAAATATTCATTCATGTATGGCACTGTAGGGAAGGCCCAGAATTTTTCTAGAAATTCACCACTGCATGTTTTAAATTCAGTCTTCCTGTCAATAGTTGAATAAAGAAAGGTATTAAAAGTGAAACATTGGTTTCTATTTAAATTCTCTAGACAGCTGAGTCTCTTTTTCTGCAAAAGTCTATAGAAATTGATTTGCTAAGGCTGTCCAGCAAATGGTTGCATGTGAAGATGAAGTCAAGTTATCAAATTGTGCTGTTTTTCTGCAGTTTACAAAGCCTTAATCTGAAACTCTTCCAATTTAAATAATTCTGTGAATCCATTGACAAGGATGTTTGTTAGCACTGCAGTTTTTTAGAAGAATTTTAGAGCTATTCCACTGGGTCTGAGTCTCTGCTGGTGAACTCGGAACAGAATAACCTGCATAGCAATGCATGGTTTAAAAAAAAAAACACATTAATTTTTATTTCTATATTTGCTTATTTTAACAGCTTGATTAACCATTAAAACACTACATCTGCATATGTCTATTAGGGTTCGCCAATCTCTATTTTATCTATCTGCCTGTTACTATGAGATTTAAGTACAGATTATAAACATTCTTTTTGAATTAAGAAAGACTTTATTTTTTCCAAAAAGCTTTTAATCACTTATGTAAATTTAAGCAAGTTAACTCCCAATATCAGTGTAAACCTGAACTGTCTGGTCCAGTCATTCTCATGATATCCACCCACATCAAATACACCAGCTTAAATCTGCTGAATGCCCATGGGCAGCAAAAAACAGAACTGTCTTCTGCTCCAGCAGTGCTCCTTTCCTCTCACTTTTCCCCGTAAAACAATAAACGTTTACAATGAAAAATAAAAGTTAAAACATCAGAAACAAACACAGTGCAGAACGTATCTTTTTCCATGGAAGATGCAGCGACACTCACAGTGCTTACTGTGTTCTCAGTAATTGCCTCACACACTTCCACGAGACTGCAGGGCAAGTAATATACTCAAAAATGCAAACTGGGGGTCTTCATTCATCACGTGAGCATCTGTGACTGTTGTAGTCCTCAGTGCCTTTACAAATCCACCTGTCACACCTTTGAGGCTGACCAAGCCATTCTGAAATATGAATCTGCACTCGATCCAGTCCAACATGGCAGCCCTTAGAAATAAGAGTGGTACAAAAATTACTAGAAAACTAAATCAAACATTCCATTTCAGGAGTAATACCAAAGTGTATGATTATGTCCATCAAGTTTGCTAAGTCAGATTTTATATTCTTATTTAAACAAGAAAAACCATTTAAATGGATGGTCTAGTATCACCCTGAATAACTTGTGACTGCTTTGGATACTCACCAAAATTTTTGAAACAGATTCTCCACAGACTTATGTTTAAGAACTTGACCATGTAATCAGAAATCAGTAACCATGAGAAGAATGGGCCATGATGAGAAAAAGAAGATATGGATATTTTTGTCAAGTGACTAACCTGGTATTTGAGATTTTTTGGAGACAACTTTTTGATATTATGAGAGAAAAGAAGACAGCACTGACGAAATGAAGATAATTTGGAGGGAAAAAAGAGATGATACATGAGAAAAAAACAGGGGAGGATGGGGGAAGAACAATGTTTCACAGAACATGTTAGAGAAACCACCTTCGCTTTTTTTTTAATTAAAATATATTTTTTCTAATACCCTCAACCATTTTGTGTATTATTTAAATGATGTTTATTGTTGGCCTTAATAAACTCCAATATGTCTCTTTCATTGAAATAAACTCAAAAAAACTAAAAAAAAATTAAATTTTAACACAAAAGTCACATTTAGCATAATCATCTTCTTTCTAAGTCTTCATAGCATACACTATTCTGCTTATTTAAGGAAAATATTATCTTCACCTTTGCACTTTTGGTATATGTAGACATAATAAATACAACATATTTCAAGAAATTGAAAGAGTTCCCATCTGAAGGTAGAACATTAGACGATTTACTAATATAAAACTTCTGGAGCATGCATACTGACTCTATTGAATCTCTCAATATCTAATATTCTTCATAAAACAATCTACCTTCATCCTTTCATTGGGTTTCAACTGTTCGGTATTCAACACTTTGATAATAGTTTCCAAATGATTTCCCAAAAACTCAACATACTTTCTCAGAGAAAGTCTTACATTGAGTTCAGATAACTTTATCCACTGAAAAAAATTTTAAGAGAATTATGTAAGAATCATTGTTAAACACATGCTATGATAATAACATAAAATGTTTGCTTCCCAGTTTTGTTTTGTCAGGATGTATTTTTAACTGTGTATATTACACATACATTATAAACAAGCAAGACCTAAGCATTAAAAAGTTGTCTAGCAGATTCTGAAAGAAATGTGTTTTTACATATATATGAAATATCTTCTGTATTGTCGCAAGGTGTACATCCCTTTGTCTTTCCTAACTTTATCAAGTTAAAGATATTTTTAAAAAGTGACTGAAGAATAATGACTTAAAGCATGAAATTAACCTGGTATTTGTAATGTAAGGGATTATGAAAACTTTTCCAGTGTAAACCCCAGTGATCTGGGGAGACAAATGTTACCATTTCCATGAATCCAAGACTGACAAAGTGAAATAGCTCCTGTAAGATTAAAATTCTTTAGGCAAATAAAGAATCTCAGTTAACAGCTTCTGTTGCATGACCTTCATGAACAAATGACAACTCGCTGTCTAGTAACCTGATGATGATATGCACTGTATAAATTAAGAAAAAGCTATAAGCATATATTCTTTCTCTATAGAGACGGAAAAGCGCAGAGAAAAAGAAGGGCCTTCCACTCCTAATATACGGATTATCTACCACACACAGTAATGTGAATCAAGGTGCAGTAGATGTGGCCAGTTGGAAGATTAGCTTCAAAAGTGCACCTCTAAAATGTTAATATGGAGGCACCTTGGAGATAGCCGCAGTTCTTTGCCTCACCCTGTCCAGATTCTTCACTTTTTCATGCGATACTTTTGGATCAGGATCTCAGAGAGCCTCTGTTGCCATTGCCAATGTCTTTTCCACAGCTCCAAGCTCCAAGAGCTCCTATTTGTCATTCTAGGATCTTCACACGGCTTTGAAGTCTTTCTTCTGCCATCTTCCCTGCAGTTTAGAGTTTGCCAGTAGCACTGTACCACACACTAATTAGCTTTGCCATGTGACAAATGAATCCAATAAACAGATTTCTTAAGGGATGGTCTCTGCTCACAAGCTGAATGTCTGTGGTAGTCTATGCTGGGTCCATGCCAAGTTAGCTTGTTTCTGACTTAAATTTCCTCCAAATAAAACAGTTCAGATGCATTTTTTTGGAGACAGAAGAACTTTGTAAATTACTGTTCAGTCAATCTTAGGCTGGCTGGAGAAACAACTGCCACTTTCCTTTCTATCAAAAATTCAATTATACTTGTAAAGATCAGATCTAATCTGTTGCTCTGTCAGTCACTCCAGCCTTGTCTTTCGTCAAAGCATTTGTAAACAACACATTAATACTGAGAGTGCAGCCTAGACATGCCTACTGTTTCTCCTCTTTTTCGCTCAGGAGTTTCTTTTGTGTCTCCATCTTGGCCTATTATTTCCTTAAATATGGTCGTTTTCTCATTTCTTTCACTGGCATCTTACCGTTCATCTCAGTCCCTTTTTCCTTCTTTGGGACTGGGAGCAGATGGTTGTCCTAACTGTGCATCTCAAGCCAGCCCAGGTCCCTAATGTTACACCTGACTGTTGGTCCAAAAATTAGAAACCTGATTGCTGAAGTGGTTAAGCTCTGAACTCCTGGGTAATACAATGCCATAATATGATGTCTATTTGATAATAAAACATTAAAACCTGCATTAATCTTAAAGTATGAACCTGTTTGTCTAGGTTGAAAATATTTTTTCAACTTCTATTTGAATAAGCATATTTGAAAGCTGTAACACACTTTGGGTTTTTTTGCTTTTTTTTGTATCCCCCCCTTCCCCGCAGTTAAATATATTGGAACTCCTTCCTATTCAGTAAGGATTTAGTTTCAAAAATTAAAAAAGATATCTATAGGTAGAGTCTCGATCAAAAAACATTTATTGCTTATTATGACATAGTGAGCAGCAAATAGCAGTTCTGCTTTCACAATATGAATCACTACGGAACAAAAAAACAAGAAGAGTTAACGCAGTGGTTGAAAATGGGGCAAAACCATGTATATGACAGAATTTTAAGAATTTTGATAAAATAATCCTTTAAGTGGCTGTTTATTTACCGAAGTTATTTACTCATTAGCTTCTCCATTCCCTCTATTCCCTAGTTTTCTTGGGGAAAAGAAATGACATCCCTCTTGGCTTTCTTATATTCTCTGGTGCTTTGTTTCCTTGGAAACAATATCCATTAACGTTCTCCCTTTCCTCTTTTGTTGACGTTTTCTGGATACAGTGAGTATCCTAGACATTTCTGCATCAGAATGTACCAGAGAATGAAGAAAAGGCTGCAAAATAGAAAATCAGAACCTTTGTTAATGATACAAGGCATAGCTAAAAAGGAAACTCAACAGAAAACACTGCTGTTCTTAATGTTTTCACATAAGCTACACAGTCAGGAAAGTGTTCAGAGGAGAAAAAGTGTATGTGTGGGGAGGGGGGTCAGACAACCTCTCTGCAAATACCTGTATTTAACAGGTCACTAGGTTTCAGATGACACTGCTGTTCCACAGTGACACAGCTGAAGTAGTTTTTCCGTTACTGTTGGCAGTAAAACAAAATTGCATCCCACAAAGAATAATATGCATGTAATTGAAACTACAGATGTGTGAACTATTTGAATCTAAGTTCTGCTGGCTAAGAAGAAGTTTTTTCTGAACTGGTTTGGGACTATCTTGAAGACTTTTTTAGCAATTAGTAAATGTCTTTTTTTCTTTTTTTTCTCTTTTCCTTTCGTCAAATTGACATATAGGGTTGGATTATTCTGCCCAAATTGAGATATTTGACTTTGAATTACAGAAGTCTGAGCTGGTAACATGCTTAAAATCACAGGCAAGAAAGAGAAACTTGTAGAGGGTGATTAATTTTATCCCAAAATACATATCTAACATGAGCCAAGATGGGCCTTCTGGATGACTACATTGTTCTCCATTGACTAAAAAGGAAACAAGGGTAAATTCCAATTTAGTCATATAATTTTAGATGTGTAAAGGTAAGTGAGACGGAACATATTTGTACTTCCTAGTATTTTATATTATTTAGAACTTCTGCTTTTATTTCATATACCCTTAGAACCATAGAATCATAGAACACTTTGGGTTGGAAGGGACCTTTAGAGGTCATCTAGCCCAACCCCCCTGCAGTGAACAGGGACATCTTCAACTGGACCAGGCTGCTCAGAGCCCTGTCCAAGCTGGCCTTGAATGTTTCCAGGGATGGGGCCTCCACTACCTCTTTGGACAACCTGTTCCGGTGTTTCACCACCCTCATGGAAAAAAATTTCTTCCTTATATCTAGTCTAAATCTACTCTCCCTTAGTTGAAAGCCATTACTCCTTGTCCTGTCACAACAGGCCTTGCTAAAGTTTGTTCCCATCTTTCCTGCAGGCCCCCTTCAGGTACTGGAAGGCTGCTATAAGGTCTTTCCTGCAGCCTTCTCCAGGCTGAACAGCCCCAACTCTCTCAGCCTTTCCTCGTAGGAGAGCTGCTCCAGTCCTCTGATCATTTTTGTGGCCTTCCTCTGGACCCGCTCCAACAGCTCCATGCCCTTCTCGTGCTGAGGGCTCCAGAGCTGGACTCCGGACTCCAGGTTGTACTTCCATTATTATTTTTATTTAAGGTCATGGAAGACAGCTGTGGCATCAGTGGTGCTTTTTGTATAAAAGCATTCACTCACAAGGTGAGAAACCCAGGTTTAATATTTTCTAAGCCTGAAACTGTTCAAGTTCGTATCTTTTCACCTCTTGGATTATCAGTTCAGCAGAGGTATTTATTATTTTTCTTCTGACTGCAGCTATGTCACTGCACAGGTGATGCAAGATGCATGGGTCCAGAAGAAGGGAGAAAAATTAAGGGGCTATTTCCAAGGCATCTTCTATATTTTATTTACTGATTTCTTTAATGTGGAATAAATAAGCATTCCTTGTTTTCCCTCATGTAGGGTGCTACATGGTGGGAAATGCACTTAGTCTGTACATTCAGATAGTGAGGCTGGTCAGACGGTCACCATTGCCACATATGAAGGACCCTGCAGCGTATGTTTCAGTTTTATTCAAGTTCATGAGACATCCACTCTCTCTACCTGTGCATTTATATACATCACTGACTCAGACAGCAAGTTAATTTGTTTAGCTTGTTCCGCTCCCCACACAGTTGACACCAATTTTGTTTTCCTATAAGGCCTCTCCATAGTTTTGGAAGAATTTAGTCCAGTTCTTTAGGTATGTCTAATCTCTGAGGAGCTCCATAGACTGAAGCAGCATTTGTGCTCCTAGTCCTTTGTAGAATAAACACAGCGAAACTGAATAGAAACACTACGTGTTTAGAGCATCAGTAGCACTGTGGAACATGTTTGAGCAGGAGGGTTTAATGTGAAAGGGTAAAGACCATTTATTTGTGAGGCAAATACAAGAAGAACAATCCACTTCTATTGTGAGATTAGTGAAAGAAAACGACAGATGTTAAAAGACATTATTAAGAAAAATTATTCTGTATTAAAGAGTCCAAGTTTGCACCACTAGAGTATAATATTACATTTGGATAAAAGTAGAGTCAATGAAGAACAGCAAATTGTACTTCAAAATAGGGTTGAGTAAGAACAAATGCTTATATTTGCATGATTTTCTGACTGAATTAGATGTGTACGTCAGGCTGTATGAAAGCATGTCATAAGCTAAGAATGCCTTGTTTTTTTATAGTACTTGTGTTCATAATAAACTCAGGAAGGTTCCACTGGTTACATTTTTAAACACCTCCTAAAAAGGAGTAAATCTGTCATATTTTTTCCTTCCTGCAATGAAGATTAAAAATAAATTACTGAGACGTTGTGTCACTGAAGCTTCCTTGTATTTTAGATGACATTACCCAACAATAAACCATTCTTGATTAACAATCAGGTAGTGAATATTACATAATATGAAGAGAGTTATCAAGTCTGCCATGCAGAAGATGTGTAAGATACACACCTTTTATTTTTCAAAGCAAATTCTCAAATTTGTGATGAAATTCTGGTGAAAAAATTCTCTGATTTCCAGGTTCTCTTTAGTATTTCACAGATAATTATACTCTGTCTTTCACAGTTTTCATTTAAATGGCTGCTTTTCTTTCACATGCTGAAGTTAAGACTACATTTCTCTGGGAAAATAAAAATTTCCTAGGGGTCTTGGCTCAGAATTTGGGCCTTGTTGTGTTTCACGAGACATCTACATAGTGAAACATGGTCCTTACCAATATTATAAATATTAGAGATAAAAACAACAGAAGAAAAGATATGAAGATGAAATTACTCCCAGGAATGAAGCTGAGATTCTGAGGTGTGCAGAGAATGTGCAAGGAGCAGTGACTAAGACGGTGGGCCTTTCCCTGCTTTTGTCTTTGACCTAATTTAAGGGGGAGCTGTAGTTCCAGTGGCATCCATAATAGGCCCTGTTGGATGACGGAACATTTTAAAATGTCCACAGAGTTCAACATTTTAGCCCTGTCTCAAGCTGCCCCCTCTCTAACCCCCTGCTCCAGAATGACTCTTCTCAGCCTCTGACTTTCACATGTTCCACACCTGCAACAGCTGGGATTTTGGGGTCTCCTATACATCAGTCTTCCCTTTTCCCTGTATGCAAAGGGATAAGCAGAAGTCACAGTCCTACCCAAAACTTACACAGCCAGTATAATTCCTTGTTCCCAGCTGCTTTGGTCTTTTAGGTAGTGGTTGTGTCCTGTGCCAATAAAGCAATAACCACAGCCAAGGCCTTTACTGATACAAAGAGAAAAATGGAAATAATTTCTGGTTCTCTTCTAATAGAAATAAGTTTTTCAAAGTTTTCACTCCAACAACTGTACTACAAATGAAAAAAAAGTTTCCACTATCTAGGAGGCATAAAATCACAGGGGTTAGAAATGGAAAATTAAGATGGAAATATGTATTAGATCATCCACTTCTCTCTTCGGTCAGCACAATCAATTTCCTCTATATTATCCTGTCTAGGACTTTGCTCAGTTCCAAATAATTAGGTTTTTACCATATCCCTAAGTTGGTAGTTCTAAAGATAAATTAAACTGAATATTGGTTATATTTCTGTATTTTTGTTGTTGTTCTGGTTGCTCTTGCCCTGTTTCCTGGGTTTATGCCTGATTATTACAGTAGAAATCATCTGACAGGAATGTTGGATTTCTATCTGAAGTTTGCCTGTAAGAGACTTTCTCTTTTTATCTTCAGTCTTGGCATTGGACATATTTTGCATAGGTAGCTCCTCTGCTGCCATAATTGCAGCTTCAATTTAAATATCTCTTTCTGTATGCACTTTAATTGCTTTGCCTAATTTTGCAGCATGCTCATCTGTGTTGCAAATATGCAGACACTGCCATATGTAGCACACTTATTTTTGAGATGTTGAGTGCCGTAATTCCCAGATTTCTTTGCCTTAGTTTACTGTTTACTGGTTCTCGCAGGATTTTTTATTTTTGTTTTCAAATTAGATGCTCTTACTGGGAGCAGGAATTTCGGGGTTTTTTCAAGTGATAACCATGCCTTATGCCTTTTTATTTTTTTTTCACTGTTGGTTTCTAACTTAACAACTTGTACAAAGTTACTGATTTTTTGCTCTTTAGTTTATGTGGAGGTTGATCACACTACAGTCATTACTTCAGAATAGTTCTTTACTAATACAACTAATCTTTTATGAGAGAGTACCTGTATAATTCTCAAAACTGAGAAACAGTATATTCAGCTTTTGTGACTTCAGATGTTTTTCGTGATTTTTCTATTCTAAAAAGCACCAATCATTTTTGTGCTTGTTCTTCAGTTCACAACTTCCCTCTTTCTGCTTTCTTTATCCCTTATAGATCCCACCATTGTATACATGATACTAGATGTACAAAGACTTCTGTTAATACACAGAAATTTTCTTCTGCTGAAATCACATACAGATTCTGAGCCACTTTTGGAAAGAGTGATTCTCTCATGAATTTGTGGTGACCCAGGAGATCACATATTATTTTCAGGATCATGGGGACAGGGTAGAAGGCTTTTACCCCTTCGAATGAAATTTAAAATAATTAATCTGATAGTTGAATAAGCAAACAAGAAAAGGAAATTTTTGTGATGCATGCTTGAACAATGAAACGTCATGTGATAAATTCATGCAGAGATGATCATCCACCAGAAAAGACTGTGAGCATCTCTACATGCTGTAAGTAAATATCTGTAGGAATAAAGTAGTATACAACAGGAATGACGACCAGGCAAATAACTAACAGAGAACCATTCCTCTAGAAGTCAACACAGAAAATTTTATTGACTAAATTATAATGGAATTGCAGTTGAATAATATACAAAGTGTTTAAACGGCAATGGAATAACAAAAAAAAAAAAAATTGGGGGAAAACATCTGACGTAAAAGAGCCAGGAATGATGAGGTAGTTGAGAAAGTTGGATTTCATTGCTACTGAGAAAAAGTTAAGCAACAAGAGCAACCATAAGCTTCTGACTCACCATAAAGAAAAGACAGAATATTTTAATTCTTACAGTAAAGATAAATCTCATGGCCATATATGTTATGTGATATTGGAATTTCCAATATAATGAAGTACAATATCTCCAAACAAGTGCACTGTGACTATCCTGGGAAATACTAAGAACATTTTCTAGGTGAAGTCACTGGAAGGAGTTACACAGGAATCACATGGAAGGTGACCCGATACAATGATTGGAAACAAACTGCTGAAGAGAGGATTTGAGGCAAATTCTAAAATATCGTATTGGCTTTTCATGATCTCTTATACGTATGTGAAGTCGAACTCTTTTGAAGAAGCACTGCCAAGGCTTTCTCGCACAGGCCCTACTTTGACAGATTTCTGTTCTTAAATGTCTGATCTTATTTAAAGATTCCATTTCTAAAAACAGCAGCAACAAACCACAGAATCACAGAATCACAGAATCACTGAATCACAGAATGTTCGGGGTTGGAAGGGACCTCTGTGGGTCATCGAGTCCAGCCCTCCTGCTGAAGCAGGGTCACCTACAGTAGGCTGCACAGGACCTTGTCCAGGTGGGTCTTGAATATCTCCAGAGAAGGAGACTCCACAACCTCTCTGGGCAGTTGCTCCAGTGCTCCGTCACCCTCAGAGGGAAGAAGTTCTTCCTCATGTTCAGACGGAACTTCCTGTGCTTCAGTTTGTGCCCATTGCACCTTGTTCTGTTGCTCGGCACCACTGAAAAGAGTCTGGCCCCGTCCTCCTGACACCTACCCTTTAGATATTTATAAGCATTTATTAGGTCCCCTTGCAGCCTTCTCTTCTTCAGGCTGAACAAACCCAGCTCCCTCAGTCTTTCCTCGTAGGAGAGACGCTCCAGTCCCCTCATCATCCTCGTAGCCCTCCACTGGACTCTCTCCAGTAGCTCCTCATCTTTCTTGAAGTGGGGAGCCTAGAACTGGACAGAGTACTCCAGATGGAGCCTCACTAGGGCAGTGTAGAAGGGAAGGAGAATCTCCCTCGACCTACTGGCCACACTCCTCCTAATGCATCCCAGGATCCCATTAACCAAGAACAGAAATTTTCTGGTAGCAAAAGGAAGTGCTGAAAACTAACATGTGCAGTCATTTACTGTAGGAGATTGCTCATGTTCAAGAAGCTTTCTATGAATGTGAATTTTCTAGATGTGACAGTGCAAATGAATTCTTGTGAAGGATCTGTTCTCATTTGGAGCTTCATTTAAAGTTTCACTCATTTTGTATGTCTCAGGCAATCTGCAAACAGAAATACTGTATACAACGATGGAAGTCTGGATTTCTGGTTCGTAATTTTGACCACACTCTCCTGTTCTCATGAAATTTTTAGAGGTTATTTTTTTCATTATTATTTTTCATCATATTCTCTAAAAGATTCTTCTAGTTTGATATGACACGGTAAAACCTGCTTGATTTATAAATGAATGGTCAACAAATGTGAGTCTTCTGTTACTATTTTGGCATACAAAATACTTATGAGTTAACTTTTCACACCAGTCCACACATCTCTGAAAATCTGTGTTACTTCAGGCTTATATGACACAGAAAAAAATTTAGGGGATATTCTGAAAAATTAATTTAAACAGTCCTTTGTTAAAATACAAGGTAGAAAGACCAATACTGGGGATACTCAACAGATCAAAAGTTGTTGAGCACACAGACTTTAAATTTATTAGAATTAAACATTAATCACTTTCAACACAACTTTTAGTGCACCTTTTGGTCTTCCACGTGGCAAAACATGAAGTTCAGGAAATGGTCTAGATTCCTATAATAAAATTTTCACATCAACTTCTTCTGCCATTATATCCTGCTTTAAGGCTGACAAAGCAGTTCTTCAGCTTTTGAGCAATAACCGTTCTTGGTTTAAAAGACAGAACTGTTAAATTACCTTCAGTAACTGAAAAGGAAGAACACGTGAGTTATAGGAATTCTAAGCAAAAAAAAAAAGTTACATGATCACATGCAGTAAAATAAACTTACTTTGTAAATACCACATGTGTGAGTTCTGTTGACCCTAACTTTTGCTGAGTTAGCGTGACAGCTACAGGGCCACAACTCTATAGCTAGACAGATGCACAACTATCTGTACTATCTAGGACTGCAAAAATCTATAGTAATATGCTAACTTTTAGAGCACAGTAGCTTCTGTCCTATTATCTAATCAAAATTTTCTGACATTTTTAAAAATTAAATTATTGCTCATATCCTGTTATTGTTAATCAGATCATTTCAGTGTTACTACATTCCAAGTAATTTGCTTGAGTTATGATACATTGCTAACAGAGTACTTCAGAATATTAGCTACATAAAAATGATAACATATACATTCTAATGCCTGCTGAAAAATTAAATGAAGGTAAAATAAAATATTTTTATGCTTAAAGATGTGATTTCTATTTTGGCGTGTACTTGGGAAATCTGAATCCGTGCAAAGATCTGAATACCCTGTATTTTTGAATTAGTTCATATATGCTGAAAACAGGAACCCACCCCCAGAATTGTACGACTGAAAGAGACCTTCTGTATCATTGACTGTACTATCCTCTGTCACTGTCAGAGGTGCTTGTTATTACTGGCATCTATTGCACTGTACTTAGCCATTTATATCTTCAGAATTTTTCTCTAGCTTCCACCTCAAATTTGTGATAGAAAGAGTAGGAACCATTTCTTAAGATAAACAGTAGACTACCATGTCAGATAGGTACATGCGTAAGACACACGCTGTTCATGCTAAAAGAGTACTGACTACTGCATAACACTAAAACATTTTCGTTCAAGATGTATTTGCCTCTTGAGTATGATCATTCATTAACTACTTGGTTGACAGCTTGATAAGAAATTTTTCATGTCAGCTACAACTGATGTTCTGCATTTAAATCAATGTGTTTTCATCAGTTCACTGATAATCTGGGTATAAGTGTGATCGATATAGAAGGACTTGGAGAAATCCATCCGAGGTCATTCATGTCAATAAGTATAGCTTGCTAGAAATATCATTTCTATTATAAATTTAAAGGCTTATAATGACTGTTTTTAGCAAAGTTTTGTCTTGACTTGACAAGTATGGGAGAAAATACACCTCTTCCTTGTATCGTTGCTTAAAATTGCACTGCATTTACAAATATATTTCCATACTCATTCAGGAAGGAGTGTTTGCAGATGAAGTTGTGTATTGTTTACAAGGCATGTATAGCATATACTGCTTTAATTTTAATTTCTCATTCCCCAGAACAAGTGGGCACACATATTCCAAACTGCTTTAATTTTTGTAGGAAAAGAAAAATACAAAAAATAGGGATGCATTTAATATAATGTGAGGATGAAGCTCTTGGCTGGCCCTACAAGCAAGGAAAGCAGATCTTCAAGTGATGTTATTTTCCTTACACTTGCACTCATATTTTTTTATAAACAAAGAAAGCTAACAATACTACCTTTGAAAATAATTAACTTCTGGAGTAAAGAAAGAAAGCAGGCATCAAATTTCCTTCTTTTTTCATAAGCTAAGAAAAAAGAAAAAGGAGGAAGATTAAATAAAAGGTTAAAATCCATCATTTAAAAAAAAATAAATCCACATTATACTTACTATCAATGAAAGCTGATCTGAGGAAGCTAAGATGACTGGCAGCTTATGAATTTGGATTCCAACATCTTGGCTCCCAGTATTTCTCCAGGCTTTCCCATATGCTCAAAATTCATACTCTACTTTCCTTCCACCTTTTAGGTACAGCGCTAGTTCAGCATGCCTGCTTTCTTACTCTTTTTTTTACAAGAACCCTAGGGACTTACATATGTAAATTAGATATTAGTAGAAGTCACCATTTGGAACATCTAGTCAGACTACCTGCTTATTGGAAACATTAGCATCAAGCTCTGAATCTGTAAGAAGATTTTCGTACAGCTTTTAAAAAAGTATTTAACCTCATCTTAAAGTCTTTCAATATAGTAAATCACTGTACCAACAAATCTATTGACCATGATGACATCTTATTTTAAGATTTCTCTGAGTCATCCTTTATCTGATGATAATCATGAGAAATAATAAATATTGGTACCACATATTGCAAAGTGATTTAGAAGACAAGCTTACACTTTTCAAGTGTTTTTGACCTCATGTGAACCTCAAGGAAAATATTACTTTAGTAGAGTGACAGCTCTTTGCCACCCAGTAATCATGTTTATTGACTTTGCTTTTGTCTTCAAAAGGCTTTATTGAAACTACATTAGAAAAAAGATGTTATCTGTATTACACAATTTTCCTCATGTTTAAAACCTTCCCCCACTCCCCCCCCGAAATTTGTGTGGTTTTGGGAGTAAGAGATTTCACCTCACTCTTCATTTCACTAGCTGAGTTTCAACAATTTTTTTTCTGAAGACTGAAGCTGTTTCTGATCCACATCTTTAATAAAAAGAACCAGTAAACTTCAGCTTCAAGCACAGGGTAGATTGGTCTTTCATACCAAATGTTCACACACCAATCACACATGAAGGGAGCACACCATATTTTTCCTTCGCTGGGAGTGCAGACTGTGATCTTTAAGATACTTAGTTAATTGATTCCTAATTTTCTTGCAGGAAAATTCTGAAAATCTTGCTTTATAGCAATAGCAAACTGATTTAAAATAAAAATATAATTATATGTATTTATATGTTTCAATATCATTAGCCACACTAAAAAAATATACAGTAGAATTGTACATGATTTTTGGTTGTGGATTTTTGGTTATTTTTTAAAGCCTTAAGCATCTCTTACATATTCCCTTGATGGCAGTTGCAAAGAGCTAATGAACTGTCAGGGCTTTTGTCAGACTTCAGTCACAGATTGCTTTAAGACCTCTAGACTTAACACTCATCAAATTGACCCTCATCCCTTCCTCTCATTTTTCCTTCAAGTAATGTTTTACAACAGAAAAAACCCTGTCATTTTGATTAGTGTACCCCTGGGTAGCAGGGGTGTGGGTGTCTCTGCAAGTCAAAGCAGATGAACCCAGGTGAATCCTACAGGGGCATAGGCACCACGCAAGCACAGTCTCCCAGCAATGTCTGGGCTTCAGCAGTTGAACATATTTCTAACTAGCAGTGTCTGTCATGGAAATTGTTCAGTTGCTCACCCCTTACAAGCATGATTTTCTAAATGCCTTTTGTGTCTAAATGTTAATTCAGATGCCTTAAGAGGCATTATTTAACTCGCTTGCATGAATGTAGCTCATGTCCATTTATTGAACAGGACTTCAGCAGCCAAGACCATTCAAGATAAGTGGGCATGGTAACAACAGCTGTCAAAGTCTGCCTGTGCTTACCTGTGCAGTGGTATACTCACTGCAGACAGTGCATATTCACGCTTTCCTGTCTTTCTTTTTCTAGCTGACTTAAAGGACCTAGCTGAATATTATATTGCAGGAGATTATTAAAGGAAAATTTCCACTTATTTTTAGTAGTATTTATAGTGATTTAATGCATCTCATACAGAGATGCCTTAAGAAAGTATCTGGGGATCTCTAAAATTGCAGTATATTTGGGAAACATAAAAAAGACCTCTTCATAAGGTCTTTATGAAGGTCTATATATATAACGTCTATACTTAAATTGTTTTTCCGGGTCATTAGGCTTACCAAAAACCTATAAGAAAAGAAGTTGGTTTTACTTCACATCTAAGCGAAACATTCTTGTCTTTTAAAACCACTTTTCTCTTCTGCTCATTTTCACTATTTACTGCTTCACTAAGTTTATAAATTCATTAGCCCTGGTTATTATTTTTTTTCTCCTACATAAATTCTTTGTGGGGTTCAGAAATAAGGGAGATGACTGTTACAAGACAAACACACTAAGCTGGCATATGGCTCAGGGCAATTCGTCTACTTTTTTCTGATACTGTAAATCCCTATTTACATCAATTGAAGAAAGTTCGGAAGAGCTGATAATGAAGTCTGCCTTGCTGCAGTCAGTATTGGTTCAAGACACAGCTAGGACTGCTATCTTTCTTCTGCATAACTCACTTCATCAACTTGGCTGGCAGCTAATATTTTCAATGATAAAGAGGTCGAAGAGAAAACTGTTTTCACCAACCTTTTTCACTCTTCTAAATTAATCTTTTCACTTTCATTTGTCTGTTGCCTTTATTTACCTGTTATTTTTCATTTTCCTATCATGCATCTTGTTTTCTGACTTTCCTCTCAGATCAGCTGCATTTTTTAATAATCCTGACTTCTGAAGAAGGCAATTCTTTCCATAGTCATCATCTGCCAAAAATGAAGCATACCCTATAAGAACTAGCCCAGCAGTTCCTAATGGTGCAACAGTACATGGTTTACTTTTCTACACATCATTAGTACAGGAGACAGAAAAAAAGGAATAAGGCTTTCTCGAGTAGATTGCTCTTTGAATTACTTTCACTTGCTTTATTTTCTCATAAATGGATACATCTCGGACATCGTAAGGGAAGATATTTTCTAAGTAAAAAGAAGGTAATTGGAATTCTGGAATTACTCTAAAGCATTAACACATCTCTTTGTTATCCTGCTTTGTTGACAGCTACTGAAGATGATGATTGAAAACTTTGTCTACTGCTATAAAGGGATCTCATTACACAAGTAGCATTGAAGTAAACTCATTTTTTCTCAATAGAAGCATTGCTGACTGAGCTAATGAAAATATTGTTCTCCATCATATCAAAAAGCTTGTTTCTCAACCTGCACAAAGCCAAATAATAGAAAGGAGCTGAATTTCTTCAGGTTTTCTGATACCAATGGATGCAAATAGAAGCTGAGAGTTTTTTAATCCACTGTGTAAATGGATGTGTTGCTGTAGCAGGATGGTCAAAGGATATCAAGTGTTTTGGAAAAAGTGGTCTCATAAAATGGGCATGTTAACTTCTAATTAGATGGGCTTTATCTCACAACACATTAATTACCACAACAATGACATGTATTGAATTTAATAACAATAAAGCAAAAATTTTTGGTTTTGCTAAAAACTCCTAAACCAATTTATAGTTTCTACTTTGTGATTCGGATGTATATTTTGTTTGAATACAGAATCACAGAATCATAGAATCACTGAATCACAGAATGTTCGGGGTTGGAAGGGACCTCTGTGGGTCATCAGGTCCAACCCCCCTGCTGAAGCAGGGTCACCTACAGCAGGCTGCACAGGACCTTGTCCAGGCAGGTCTTGAATGTCTCCAGAGAAGGAGACTCCACAGCCTCCCTGGGCAGTTGTTCCAGTGCTCCGTCACCCTCAGAGGGAAGAAGTTCTTCCTCATGTTCAGACGGAACTTCCTATGCTTCATTTTGTGCCCATTGCACCTCGTCCTGTCACTGGGCACCACTGAAAAGAGCTTGGCCCCGTCCTCCTGACACCCACCCTTCAGATATTTATAAGCATTTATTAGGTCCCCTTGCAGCCTTCTCTTCTTCAGGCTGAACAAGCCCAGCTCCCTCAGCCTCCCCTCACAGGAGAGATGCCTCAGGCCCCTCTTCATCTTTGTAGCCCTCCACTGGACTCTCTCCAGTAGCTCTTCATCTTTCTTGGACTGGGGAGCCCAGAACCGGACAGAGTACTCCAGATGAGGCCTCACCAGGGCAGTGTAGATGGGAAGGAGAACCTCCCTTGACCTACTGGCCACGCTTCTCCTAATGCACCCAGGATCCCATTAGCCTTTGTGGCAGCCAGGGCACACTGCTGGCTCATGGTTAACCTGTTGTCTACCAGGACACCCAGGTCCCTCTCCACAGAGCTGCTCTCCAGCAGGTCCACCCCAAGCCTGTGCTGTTGCATGGGGTTGTTCCTCCCCAGGTGCAGGACCCTGAACTTGCCCTTGTTGAACTCCATCAGGTTCCTCTCTGCCCAACTTTCCATCCTGTCCAGCTCACACTGAATGGCAGCACACTGACTTTTTGTATGATCTATTAACTGGGAAAATCTTCCACATAGAAATTTTTTATGACGTGCAAAGACAGAACAAGGAAACTCAATTTAAATTGCCTTTAATGCAGTTTCTCGTATTGCCGATAGTCTATGAACTCAACCTAGCCTAACTCAAATGCCTTCTCATGTTCTCTAAGTATAACAGATTAAAATTTAATTTGATATGACAAGATCCAGACAGAAACAGCAACATTTCAATGGCCGCTTCCATTTTGAATTACAGTTCAAATAAAATTTTAAGACAGTAAAGAGAAATAATTATAATTATAGGCCACAACATAGTATCTGACTGCACAGGACAATTAAAAAATGGTAGGTTTTTACCATTTTCATACTATAAAATCCTATTAATTCAAGAATGATATTGTATTTCAAAGTATTCATTTTCCAATATTAAAAATACGGTAAGCCTGTATGTATGATAGTTGTGGTTTACTTATAAAGGCTTTTTGTACATTAAAATACACTGAAACATGTTTTGAATTACCTTATATTTCTTTAAAAATACTTACGATAGCTCCACTAAGATTTCACTTTCAGTTTTACCGCTGCTCTGAATCTTAACACTGACATCTATTCTAGGAAAACTGAATTCCTGGAAAGTCATTTTAGGCATAGCAATGTCACTGGCAAGATTTCACAACAGAAGTAGAGACAGTAATGACTTTCCTGCAAAAGAAGAAAAACTGGAAAAGATCCAAATACAGCTTTAGGTTTCCAGCTCTTTTAGCCGTAACTGCTTGTGTTGATATAGTTTTTGATCATCAGATGATAAACACAATCATGTGAGAGGCCTTTCTTCAGTTATTTTTATACTTGAGAGTAAATGCATTTGGGATAGAACCCATGTCTTTTTGCATAATTAGTGGTCTACAGCCTTCTATCTTTCTAGCACAGACTCAATGTTAAAATATTTTCATATTAAGTTGAAGAATATGTCTAAAAGCCAGATGATAGCTCCTGCTACACAAGCCTGAGAAGCCAATAATAATCACAAAGAAAAGGAACAGGAATGATATCCTATTAGTGTTGAATAAAGGGTAGGAGTCAAACAAAAGTAAATAAATTCAATAATTTTTATCCATCAGACAGTAATGACATTTATCTGTGTGCTCTTTAATTGCTGGATGGAAATCCTGTACCACTGAAATCAGAGTTCAGCAAAAAATTAAATAGCAAATTCACCCAGTAATGAACATCTGCACGACCACATACAACAGACTTACAAATGAATTATTTTTTAGTTCGAGGTTTCTGTGCTTGGCAAAAACATTATTCACACATTGACTGTGACAGGGAAGAACAGAAGTATATTATCAATTTTTCTTATGAGGAAGCAGAACTCTATTTCAGCAAATATCTTCTACAATTTTTTTTTAGCATCTGAAGTACTTCACCTGAAAATATTTTACCTCACTTTTCCCTGAAACGTATCTTCTACTTTCTTAGTTTGAAGGTCTTCAAAAATCATTTCACTTGTTGAATCATACAATTATAGGTTGGAAAAGATCTTTAAGATCTTCAAGTCCAGCCGTCAACCCAACACCACCATGCCTACTAAACCATATCCCAAAGTGACACGTCTACAAGTTTTTTGAACATCTCCAGGGATGGGGACTCCACCACTTTCCTGGGAAACCTGTTCCAATGTCTCACCACTCTTTCAGTAAAAAAATTATTACTAATGTCTAAACTAAACCTCCCCTGATGGAACTTGAGGGCATTGCCTCTTGTCTTATTGCTGGTTGTCTGGGAGAAGAGACCAACACCCACCTCACTACAACCTCCTTTCAGGTAGTTGTAGAGAGAGATAAGGTCCCCCCTCAGCCTCCACTTCTCCAGACTAAACAGCCTCAGTTCCCTCAGCCGCTGCTCGTAAGACTGCTTCTCTAGACCTCTCACC
Source organism: Opisthocomus hoazin (assembly GCF_030867145.1). Lineage (NCBI taxonomy): Eukaryota > Metazoa > Chordata > Aves > Opisthocomiformes > Opisthocomidae > Opisthocomus > Opisthocomus hoazin. Next base: position 31,419,050 of record NC_134416.1, on the reverse strand, counting down.
AGCCTTGTTGCCCTTCTCTGGACACACTCCAGCAACTCCATGTCTTTCTTGTAGTGAGGGACCCAAAACTGAACACAGTACTTCAGATGCAGCCTCAACAGTGCCGAGTACAGGGCCTACTCCTGCTTGCCACACTGTTCCTGATACCAGCCAGGATGCCGTTGGCCTTCTTGGCCACCTGGGCACACTGCTGGCTCATGTTCAGCTGGCTGTCAACCAACACCCCAAGGTCCTTTTCTGCCAGGCAGCTTTCCAGCCACTCTTCCCTAAGCCTGTAGTGATGCATGGGGTTGTTGTGACCAAAGTGCATGACCCAGTATTTGGCCTTGAGTCACAGATAGAAATTTTGTAAATAGAACTAGACTTTTATTCATCAGTGAATTTTGAAATTAGGACTATGGTCTTGAGTACACTTTGGAAGTTAAAGATAATCAGTAAAGTAATGTCAGAATTCTTGAAGCTTTGTAAAGGCTGCTGGTGCGCTGTTTACACTGGTATGTCTCTTGGGGAGGGCAATCTCCTCTCTTCTCTGCCAGCAACACACAGTCAGTTAGTCTAAAGATGATGGATGCATAGGCAACTGTCAGCAGCTGTTTGTTTCAGATGACAGGGGGAAAGTATCTCAAGAATCTGAGTTTATACAAAGAAGTTTATCATGTTTTCTAGTGGAATACTACGATCAGTCGTCCTCATTATTCACGGGGACGACATGATCAAGAAGGAAGCCTCTCTATTTAAGGATACCTATGGAAAAGGCAGTGGGAAAACATCTGGCACACCCATGCAGCTGAAGCTCATTTTTGCTGTACTACTCAAGTCCAAACCACCATTCAAGCTAGGATCAGCACCCAGAAGTAAGAGTGTGCATAGGTTCAATGTTACATTAATAGCTACTCTCAAGCTGTCAGATCCTTTCAAACCATGAACAATAGCCAGAACTCCTCCACTTGGCAGCAGGGAATCAGCACCCTAAAGGGACAAATTATATTTGCTTCTGTTTCCTAGTGATCTGCTGAAGGAGCTAATCCTGGAGTCCTGAGAGCTTTTCTCACAGCATCAAAAGCAGAAAGCTAAAGAATGTTTTCCGTTGCCTGACTTTGAGGGAAAGAGGCAGGCCAGAATAAGTCTGTGTTTACGTTTCCCAGTCAGGGTGAAGAGCGACAAGATTGGTAAATGTCTTAGAAGCATCAGTTCTGCAAGTGTGAGGAAGCCATCTGTTTTGCATTATGTTGACCACTATATACAACTGCAAGCTTTGTTCCCTTTTTTTCACCTGGGAAAATTGTTGCTTACTGTTGAGCAATGATGGAGAAATAAACAAAAGCTGAGCAGAATGAAGTGTGTGTGTGAGAACAAGTGACATGGTGAGCATTTTCACAGTAGAGGCTTAATAAAAGGGAACTTTGGTGTTCAGCTGATCCAGAATCAGTGCCAGATCCTGATGCAAGACTTTGAAGGTTACATTTTGCATTCATAAATTAGTGATTATTTTGTTAATCCGTGGTGGGACCGTAATATGTTCCTACCTGTGGATAGTGTAGATACATGCTCTAGGCTTTTGGGACATTTATATTGAGGAGGGCTTTGCCTGAGGCCATCACTGGAAATCCCTTGGTATGAGTCGGGCATTTGGGGTGGACCTCATCAACATGTCTAGAGTCTTTTTCTTTTTCTTTTCCCTAACAATGACAGATTAAGCAAGATCAAGCAGGATGTTAAAAGGTTGCAGTACACTAGACCTCTTATAGTCGAGGCCATTATGGTACCTGATTTGAACAAGTGGAAAAGCACAAGTACTATAAAGGCTCTACCTTGGTCCAGAAAGTGCTTGTGGTATTGTGGTAGCTTGAAAGATTCCCTACATAGCATAAATTTGTGGCTTACAGAAAAAATTTAAATATGCAGTGTAGATGTACTCTACAGCAGAACTGCTTCTCACGCCTCCCTGCAACAATGTTTGTTATCTATTTTTTTCAGATTTCTCCTTCTGAAAGGATGATTTTTGCCTTGACCTAGGATACCTACAGCCAGCTGTTTTTCTGCCTCATGTTTTCTCTGATGATACTGATTTAATCTTTGTTCTTTTAGTTGCTCACATCCCAGTAGGCTGGTACCTACTGCAGTTTCCAAGTCAAAAACTTCAACATCGTTGTGAAATAATCACTCATTCTGAAATACTGCATTTGCCTCCGAAATACATTTTTCTCTTTTCCTGTTATATCTCTCATTCTTTGATGTTGATGGTCAAAACCATCCTTGTGTCTGTAATTAGCATGACTAACTGAAAATAGTCTTCCTCTTCTTGTTACCTTGGAAGCCACATTTGGACAGATCTCATTTTCTAAGGATCCACTTTAGCTTTTAGTATTTTATATGAAATTCTGTAATAGAGAAGTTTGGTCAAATGCCCTGATGGACTGGAACAACACTTACTAGTGACCTGCTTCTGTGTATTTTCTTGTAATGAGAATCATTAAACAGATGGGGGAAGTATTAAAGTTGTCATTAAACTAATATGTTATTTCTCTGTGGAAAATCTCCTGAAGACCTCTTTCAAGCACAAAAGTTTTATACTTCTGTATACCATTACATGGGCCTTCTGAACAGGAGAGATCTGTCAACTAAAGGTCATGCAACTCTCTGTGTATATGACAATTCATGAGAAGCTCAGCTTTTCTGCAATAAGGATTTATTATTCATTATTTATACTTGTTAACAGTTAGCTGATTCAGATCATATGAGGTTCAAGGACACCTAGAAAACTCCTGTAAAAATGCAATACTGTGGAAAAATTGCTGTAAGATTTTAGATAGCAGAAATGTGTTGAAAGCGAAATTTAAACACTGACATAATACATGAAACCTGGCAAATTAAACTGAACAGTTGCACAGAAATATTTAGTTCATCTGTTTCCACACAATTAAATTCTCGGCAGTGATTTATCTGCAAGTGTCTCCTCAAAACTGTAACTCCAGTTGTAAGTACTACTTTGGTTTTAGCTAAAATGTCATATTAGGTGGAGAACAGAAGGAAATATTTTGTTTTGGATCATGTGTGCGGCTGCCTTGGCAGCAAGGGATCTTATGCCTGCAAAAAGGAATCTCTGTATATGGTTTATAATAACTTTTTCTCTTTGGACTAAAGCATCAGCCTGACCTTAAAAGGGCCAGGTTCTGGCATGTTTATTTTCCTTGAGTATTATGTATCCAGGCTCCAAGACTGAGCTTAGTGTAGATGCTGATGGCTACAACAGAGATGAAGCCGTGTTTATTCAGACTGGGTATACTAAGCTGGAGTTACTAAATCCTATATCCTAGTCAATGTTCTCAAGGGGAGTCATCGCTTACAGCTTCCCCTAAATTCACTAGAGTTTATGAATGCTCAACAGCTCCTGGAAATCATCCCAGGTAAATTTAATTGCTAAAACTGGCCTTTAGGAAACTAATGTTAGGCACCCAGAGTTGAAAAATTTGGCAGTGAAATCTATTTTGAACCATGATATTTTTTAAGTTTTAAATTCCAGTAAAACTGAAGATTTTCTCACACATAGGTTGTTTTTTTTTGTTGTTGTTTAGTGTACGCTGAAAAGAAAAAAATATCTCTTGTGTTTCTAGACATTAAATAATGCCCTGTCTACTTGGACTCCTAATAAAAAAAAAAATTTCTAGATGGCTTTGGAGATAAGCCCTGTGCACTTTAACTCTAGAAACTGAATAAGCAATTGATTCAATGGGCCTGCTGCTCACATTTGTTTTTTTCCAGGGGAAAAAAGTGAATAGTTTCATTTTTCGCTCACAAGTAGTGAAAGAGATTTCAGTGTACTGAGCTATGCAGCCTCCTTACCTTCCTTTGTAGTAAACACTTTAACGCGATATCAGGAAGAAGAAAGGTGATTTTTAATTTCAGTTCTAATGTAAAATCAAGTGCAGAATTCCTACTCAAGTTGTCCTGATTTTGGTTAAAACAGGACTGATTCTCTTTCAGTGAATATTCCTTACAGCTAAGTTCTTCTAAGTAACTGCATTTTTCTGAAGTTGGCTGCATATTTTACAGACCATGTCTGCTCCAAAGCTGATAACACTTAGTGTTTATAGCTTCACTGAGTTAAAGGTAGGAAAGGAATGCAGAAAATGCCCATGCTTATAATTATTGCTACAGCATCCAAGGTCACCGATAGAACTCTTAGGTTCCACAAGTGAGGAGTCGTCAAAGGTCACACTTGCAGGGAGGGACGGACAGGGCAGGAGACACGATATTGACCAACACGGTATTCCGTGCCATGCATGTCATACTCAGCTTAAAGCTGGGGGATCACGAAGGTCTCGTTCTCTTTGTCCATGGCTGGTTTCTGAAGAGGACCCTGCTAGTTGTTCTGCCTGTGATCCTGATCCAGATCCCAATCCATGCATTCCTGAGTCCAGTTCCTATCTACTGCCGAGGCCAGTCCAGGACTTCCTGGTGCTGCCTGGCAGCTGCTGGTGGGACTTCAGTGCCCCGGCACCCAACTCCAGGAAACTCAATATCAATTTTGTATATTTTGCATTAGTTCTCTTATTATTAATATTATTAGTATGACTAGTGTTATTAGTAAAAATTTTATATTCAATTTGTGAGTCTCTCTCCCTTTTCCTCCTTTTTCCCATCCTCTAGTGGGAGAGTGGAGTTTAACAGAGACCATCTGCCACTCTGTTAATTGCCGCCCTACTCTTAATGGTGACACAAGTATATAAATGTCCTGTAAGGGCCAAGCTAAGGGTAAATATTCTAGCTTAGGGCACATATTTTCATACTGTTGGTTGGTTTGTGTATGAGGGGGAACAACGAGGAAAGGTTTGATTATTAGAGAGGAAAGGGCATTTCGATGTTGCTTCCATAAGTTTTGAGTCCATGCTTATTCCCCACACAGAGGTTGTATTATCAATTGCCCAATGGCTCAGAAATGCTGTGACAAAATTACAGCTCCAAAAATTGTCCCGCCTTTTCTGTGGCATACTTCTGTCAACAGAGTTGATGGAAAGATCTATCCAAAATTAGCATTGCTGATGGCACTGTCCACTCTAGCCATTGCTCTGTCTACGTCTGTTCTGCCCAAGCCTTGCAGAGTTGCTGAGCTTAAGCTGTGTAGAAAATGATACCGAGTGGACCACTAATAGGCCTTCTCTACAAGTGCAGCTGCAGCCACAATCAGTTTTAGCTGTATTTTGTAACAGAAAATATAAAAGTCTGTTCTGTCTTCTTCTCCACTGATTTCCTAAATTGTCAAAAAGTATGAAGATATTTGGTTACAAATTCTTTACCACTTGCCTGTACTAAAGGAAAAGTATTCTGACTAGTGAGCAACACATTTTTGATGTCGCTGATTTGATTTTTTGCTGTCCTCTAAACTTGTGCCAGGATTTGGCATCTGCCTGTTTTACCACAGTTGAAGCCAAGATCAGATAAAGTTCCCAGCATGATTACCCAAAGATCTGGTGTTTTGTGAGATGCTGAGATGTAAGGGAATCCTGATAGCTGTGAAATAAGGCTGAGGTGAGGCAGTTATCTAAAGGGCAGGACAAGTTCGATCATTGCACTTCACAGCCTCTAATAGGTAACTCCAGGAATGAAGCACAGAAGAAACATGGGCCAGTAACCCAAAAAGTCAATAAAATAACCAGTGAGTTTAAGAAAAATAATTTGTAAATAGCTCTTGTCTGGCTGACTTCCAGTTCCCAGCTGAGTTGGGAATGGGCTAGGTGGGATTTTGGAAGAGGAGTAGAAAGAGCCACTCTACTGTCAGAATACTTGAATGGGCACATAGAGACATCGTATTTGCCTTGTGGGAAGGCAGGTTTTTAAAGCATTACATTTAAGCTTTTTCAGATCCTCCCTCAGAATGTTTAATTCATCATTATGAAGCAGAATAAACCTTCTAAACTGCTTGTCTTCCACTGGAAGTACAAACAAAATTGTTCACTTTTGTACCTCCAATAAATGGAGTTGTTTTGGAAATCATCATACTCCTGATATCTAAAATGTACGGATGCCACTTATGTGATAAAGTATGCAAGTAAAATGTTTTTTTCTAGTGCACAACTTTATATTCTTTTTTCCCAACTGTAAGGAGGAATTACGATGTTTTCTGTTTATTTTGCATGCACTAGATGTTTGGGGATGTTTTTTTTCTGGTTTTGATGAGACACGATCCTCGCAAAAGCTATATTGTTCTAAGGAGGAATTGACTAAGAAAAGTTTCCTAAACCTTTGTCCAGAATAGTAATGCATTCATTTCACTTCTAATCATGCTGATTATTTTTTTCGATGTTCATCTTAAATCCTGCACTTTCTTGTTGATTTATTTTTTTCAGGTACTTCTATCAGTCTTCTTTTTCAGCTGCTTTCAAATATTATCATAGTACTATCAAATATTATCACTAGTGAAAGACAGAAGTAAAAAGTCACAATTTTTCTTCTTTCTTCTCACTTTCTTTCAGAGAAAAGCTGACTTAACAACTAAAGTACCATTTATACCTTCTTGGCTTTGTCCAAACACCTGAGCTGGTGAGCTTTGTAAGTTCAGCCTACAACCCTTGTCTCTTAGGTGTCAGGTTATTGGACTCATTATTGCCCTTTCCTTCCTGTGTTGGTGGTTGAATTTGCTTCAGTGAAACTCAAGGCACACTGAAGAATAATTTGTACGCATATCTTATCCTGATGTGCAGTCAGAACACAGAGAAACTGTGCACACCAACAAGCTGAGAAGTTCAGCTGAATTACACCTGATTTAGATATACATAATGAAGACAGTAAATATGCTTGATGTGTAGCCTTATGAAACACATGGCTTCTCTGGTACCTGACAAATCTTGGAGTGGTTATTTACAAATATCTATGACTAATACATCCTTCGAAGTACAGTGGTACTCTAACAATGTCCTAAGGCAGATCGGTATGGCAGAGTTATTCTCAATTGGTTGAAGGTTGCTTAGGTACCTCCTCCAGGGAATGAAATTAGAATATGGCAACCCCACAACTTTAATCAAAGCCAATGCTGAGAAACAGGGAACCATAATTGGCTTCCCGTCCGTCTATCACCATTCCTTCACTACCTCTGCTCTACCTCTCTCTGTGTAAAGATTACAATGTTAAAAAAACCAAAAGTTTTTCAGACTGCCTGTTTCTGTCTTACTTTTTTTGTAAGCAATTGAATTACTTTTCTGAGGGCAAGTGAGATCAAGCCATGAAAATTGTTGGTTAAATACAGGGTCTGCAGAGAAAAATGCTAGTCTCTAACTTTGTATATTTTTATATCTCTTGTAAACGTGACATTTGGAAGTGGTACTCAGGGAAACCGCGTACTAAGTTCATGATCTTGAAACGTAATTCACTTTTACTATAAAGAGCTCCATATATTGACACTGAGAGAAAACTGAATGAGGTGAACCCCAAACAGATCTCTCGATCTGCCTCAGAGCACGTATATAAAAAGGCTAAAAATAGTATATGACAAACAATGAAGAAATCATTTAATATGATAAGATACCATGATCATAATATATACATAATTTTCATGATATGGATTAGACATTACTTTCTAAACAGATTACTGAGAAGCTTGTACATCTGAACAAGTGTTTTCATTCTTTCCTGATGCACTATTGCACAATCTGGTACAGCCTTGTGGTCTCCTTCACCTGCTAAACCTGGTATTAAAAAACAGGCTTGTCAGGTTAGACTATAGGATGTCAAGACAGCTTATTAACTGAAGTATTAATGTCTTATTAGATTGAACCATACACTTTGACAATGGAAAACTTTAAGGAGAAAGAAAAGCTTAAATTTCTTCAACACGTTCATTCATTTTCCTTAATGTCACAGTTTATCTGTGAGACATTTTTCTCTCCCATTTTAGTCATGTATTGCAAAGGGAATTAAATTTTTTTTCTAACTGCCTCACATCTTCTTAGGCTGTTTTTTTTTGTCTTCTTAAGCTTATTGATATCAGGAAAGCCTTGCTACATCTAGTGAGGAGGCCGATGATTCCTAGTAATTGTTTGAGGAGCATATTAGAGACAGACGATGAAAAATACTACAAGATTTCCAGATTGGGAGAAAAGGATGAACATTGTTTTGGTGCTTCCTTGTGGAAATGCTGATATTTAGAGAGCTTTCTGTTTAATAAATGTAGCAGATAGGAAAATCCTTTAGTAGAACATCAAAGCCTTTCAAATTGAAAATGAAACCTCCCTTTAGTTGATCGTTCAGTGGCTAGTCACATCAGGGGGAGCTATTTGTGTCTCTCTGTCTCTCTCACTTCTCCCCCCCCCCCCCCCCCCTTTTCTTTCTTCCAACAAAAGAATGACTGAATTAAGAGAAACGACTTTGGCAGAATACAGAAGAGAGGCCCTTCTGTGTATCTTGGTCAGAAACCAGATAATCAGAAACCCTGCAGAAATCCTGGGTTACTAAACTGGATCAAAACTGTAGTCTTGATGTTAAACTCTGATTTAGTCCTTGCCATTAAGTTGACGGAATATACGGTTGTTACTGAGAAGGCAACATCTTACTCAGTGAAAGTAAGGCATTGTCATCTGAGCTGCCGCAGTCTTTCCCTATAAATAGCATAATTGACTACTGGTTCTCAGATAACTCCAAATGATATTTTAAAATCAAAGTTGACTTTTAATGATGAGTTGTGTTTGCCAGATACATGTGGTATGGGCTGTCCTTTTATCTCTTCCTGTCTCTGTAACGGAATTCTTCTTGTTATATATACTTTTTTTTTACCCATTCATTTGCTGGTGAGATCTCTTATTACTGTTCCATTTTTGTTGGTATGTTGCTTAGATTATTATAATACAGCTACTAAATTCACTGTTTTTGTAGAACGGTCCTGTTTAAATACAACTAAAAAAATTTTGCATTGCATAATTTATCTATTTTTTAAAGAGCAAATGAAAGACCTAGACATTAATATTACTGCTGATAAAATTGTATGTAGACTGCTAGTGAAAAACATTGCTGTGACAGCACTGAGTGTTTAGCTAACAGCCCCCAAATTGTTTTGCTAATGCTTTTGCTAACCACGAGGGATCTCATATGCCAGACAATAACAGTTCTCCCTGTTGTTCTTCTTAATTATGGCTTTTCATATGAATATGTTCCCTATTCAGGAAAGCTTTTGGATAGATTAGATTGTATACTGATTACAACCAGAGAGATTGCAAGAAGCTCCAAGAAATTTCTTCTTATTTATGTTCCTAGTACTGAAACTGGGAGCAGACCTGATGTGTCTGTGGGACTCTGGGTTGTGAGGGATCCAGCCTCTGCTATCCTTAGTTTTCAGTTTAAAAAATTACTAACAGAGGTAGAAATAAGCTCATTGTGATTTACCGCCTGAGTATTTATTCAGCTTTCTGGGTGCATTTTGCCACCTGTACTGATTTCCATGCCATGGCTCACAATGCCAAACTTTTATAGCTTGAAACCCAACTCATATATTCCATAAAATTCTTGAGGTGGATTTTCCTTATATCATGAGACGGAGAATGATTTCTAAAGTCACTTATTTTTCTTTATTTAAAATTGTCCTTGCTTCAGGAAGGATCATGTAACCACTTTGGTACGGGATAGATTCCCCTAAATGACTTGAAATGTTGAGAACAGTCTGTAGGGAAGATTTAAATATTAATAAAAAATGGACACAGTTTTGATAATTGCTATGAGGAAAGATATAGCCTTCATGTAATAGTGACTAATCCCTCATAGTCACTTAAAATTCAGAAGTCTGTATATTTCATAATGTAATCAGTATACAAGTCTCAAACCCCTGTTTTGTAAACATATATCAAACAACATGCTCTGACAGCAGAGACATAGTTTCTTTTAAAAAACTTCTGTCATCTTAAAGAAACACTGATTCTGGAATCAAGACGAAAAATAAATACTTAAATATCAGTGAAGTTTCTAAAGGAAAATTGCAAAAGTTACCTTTCAAAGCCAGGTGGTCAAATGAAAAGGTACTCTCAGCCCAATCCATTACTACTGCATAAACTCACAGAGATTGTCTAAACTATCTAAAGAACGGACTGTTCTGTGTTAAGATAGCTGGGGAAAAAAAGCATTCTTCAATGATGATATAGGCAGCAGAAAGGGTTCTTTGACTCTCTAGGAATCAGATAGTTCTGAAGGATTACAGAGAAGGAATGGACAGGCAACTGCAAGATTCATCCTATCTATCTTCTGAATAACAGAAAGCAGGAAGCAGAAGATTCTAGAAATGAATGACTGGATAAAAATAAAAAGAGGAATTTGGTATTTTGGAGCATCAGACCACTTTCAATGGGAAGCAGCAGCTGTGAAATCTGGAAGGTCTCCCTGTTGGTCAAAGAAGAACCAGTTCCCCCAGCCAAACTGAGCAGGAGATCCTTAAACTATGAGCAAGGGTAGAGAGTGGAAAGGAGGTAAAAAAATCTCAAGATATAGAGAATAAATTAATCAAAGCAATGTAGGAAGTGAAAAGAAGAAATTCTGGACTGTTTATATTAGTGTAAAGAGCCTTAGAAACAGCAAAAAATATCGTGTTATTAATCAACTATTAAGTAATTTTTATTAACATGCTATCACTGACATTTTCTTGAAAAATTAGAGATATAAAATCAGCGGTTCCATAGTATCTAAGGAAGGTGGTGGTATATTGTGTTAAAAATGGTACTGTCTGTCTATGTCTATACTAATACATTCAGCAATTCCGAGGAGCTTTTCTGTGCATTGGGACTTTGTTGTCCATACTGCTAAAAGCTTAGAACAACCCCCGACACAGTTTTGGTCTGCATCAACCAGCACTGTTCCAAACAATGCCCTGGCACATTATGGACGTTGATATAGGACAGGGACCACTTCAAAAAGTCAGTCTGTATGTGGTCACCTTGTTCAGAGGGTAAAAGAAATGAATAATAACCAAAGGGGCCCCCAGGAATAGTGTGGGGGACAGGGAGCAAGCAGGCTTCATATGGTGCTTTCTTTAATCTGAGTAGTATGTGTTATAGCTCTCATTATCTCATCATGGAAATGCCAAAATTATAAATTACTTTCAGATCTTTTCTGTTATATCTGAGAATAACTTTTTATTAGATTCATATTCATACAGAAGGAAAAATGATCACAGAACTTGTGCTTGTTTAGGAATGCAAGTTTTTGTAAAAATACAAAATTTTTACATCTATCAGGACATACATTGGCACAGGCATTGCACATGTACACACATACACATATGATTTTTTTGTTTCTTTTTTCTAAATTAGCAGGAAGGATAGCTTTAAAAAACTAAATAACTATGTGATAAATCAGCAAGGAAACAATAAACTGAAAAAATATGAATGATGACTGGGAGAACTTAACCAATGTTTCTTTACATGTGCCAAAACTGACAAGGGAAGTAAAAGGACAAAAGATACATGTCCATCAAAGTTAAGGACAATAGGAAATGTTTTTAATAGCTCAAAAGGAAAAGAAGTCATTTGATGCCAGTACATTACTCAGTTGAAAAAAGGTAGAATATAAAGTACTATAGCAGAGGAATCAGCAGAACTGAGTGAACGTATAATAAATATATCATAAAGGCAAAAAGACCAGATAGATAGGCTGATTTTTGGCAAAGGGTAATCATGCTCTTTCTACTCCAATTAAAAATTCTTGAAAACACCCACAGGAGTTGAATGTCTTTACTGAGAACTGACAATCTGGATCCAAGATATTCAGAAGAGCTATCAGACATTGTCTTGGAGTACAGAGGAAGTTCAAGATAGTTAGAATTCTACTGCACAGAGAACAAAAGTAAAGTGTGCAAAGCAGACAGACACATTCATCTGAGTAATGAGCTGTCTGTGAAGATGACTATGCTCTGAGTCAGACCATAAATCCATTCTTGCTCTAGGATATACCACCTCTTCTGAAACAAAAATAAAGGCAAGAGCTGGGGGCTGTGTCAGTTGCCTTCGGTCATCAAAAGAGACTGACGGGCTGCAGCACTGAAAATTTTTAATAAATAACCTAACATATTAAGCTGTGGCAAAGTAGAAAAATGTAATTTTTAGTGTTCAACACTAATATGTAGGTCTTGGGCAGCATGGCATTGTGCAGACCACAGATGACTAATACAAATTGATTGGACCATTTAATAAGATGTATTTAAAAAGACCAAGTACAAATAATTGATTTTGGAACCAGGGAAGAGGGGACACTGACTTTTTTTTTTTTTTTTTTTTTTTGATTAGGGGTTAGAAGCAAGGTTCAGAGTGACATGATTTGTAGGTGTGAGAGTCTTGTTATTAAAATTAATAAGGCAAATTAAATATTTAGGATCTCTGTAGATAACAATATGACATAGTAGTAATGAGCTTGTATGAACACTGTTTGGCATTGGTGTGCTGATTCCTTGAGTGCTGTGTCCAATTTTGTGTCCACATTTCAAGAAGGATACATTTACCTACCGAGAGTCCAGTCAAATGCTTAAATGAGTGAAATAAAAGCCTTCCAGTAAGAAAACTGAGGAACTCGACTTGAGTAATTAATAGACAAAAAATTGTGGTAACTCAGTCACAATCTAAAAGTACCAGCAATAGTATCCAAAATTTGATAATATCGTGCCACAGCCCATAAAACAAATGTTTAATGACTAGATGTAGGAGCCACAATCACTAAGTTGAGAGATATGGCTTCCACAAGAGCAAGTTTAGCTATCACCTGAAATCTCACTAAGTCATTGGCAGCTTTTCCACATCTGGAAATTTTAAAGCAGAGTTCGGGTGGAGTTTTTATTTCTGCAGTAATTTCTGCAACTTTACCACTGCTTCAAACAGCTTATCTTTTGCAAGGGTGTCAAATTAGCATGTCATGAAGAGAGCAGATGGAACCTCCTGCACAGGAGCTCTCAGTGGATAGCTGGTATTTAAAAAGGCATATGAGGAAAAAACATCTCTTGCATCTTTGAGTTTTTTCTTATGTTTATTCTTTCTCCAGGCACTTGCTATTGACCATTGTCATAAACAGGACAGTGAGCTAGATCAATGGTTGGTCCAACCCCATATAGTTGTTCTTACATTCTTACTATAGTGTTCACCTCTGCCTTGAATTCCTATGAATGTCAATAGAGGTTAAATGTATTCCATTACAGGTAATTGCTATCTTTTGCAGGCTTGAGTAGGAAAAAATAGTGCCAGTTACTCAGGAAATTGCTTAGCTCTTTTAATAGCCAGATCTGTAATTATATACTCATGCCAGACTACCACAGGAGCAACTAATGGAAGAAACTATGTGACAGTGCACAGGCTTCACACCTATATTTCAACAGAAGTGTATTAGTCTGGTTAGCTACTGGGGGCACGTTGAGCTGAATAAAGTATAGCACCTGTAGGTTTCAATTACTGCAGATTTCGTCGAGGCTTTAAACATTTACTCCTCTCCGGGATTCTCACACCTGATCTTAAGAGTGTGAGCTATTGTAGTCTTATGTGTGATATATTATATGTGAGTTTTATAAAGCTTGATAAATATGAAGCTGCCTTCTACAAATATGGCATTTTTCCAGTGGCAGAGATTAGAAGATATTTTGAGCTTTTCAGTAAATTGGTTGCAAATCATTTTGATGTTTAGAGTGCTGGGTGTATGGATAGTGACAGGTTCTGACAAGGCAGAAAGTGGTGTGGCATTATCAGTAGCCATGGAAATAGTCCCAGAAAGGAACGCTACAGTACTTTAATGCAAAAAGTGCCTTTGAGACTTTCATAATCTGTTCACAGATGGCTTATAAACAGAAAGAGGAGAAATCAGCTGAAAAAAGCTATTCAGTAAGAAGTGTACACACACGCCTCTTGTCTGAAATTATATTCAGGTGTTCTGTCAGCCAAGCAACAGACACATTTTGAAAAGAAAACAGAGAAGCCGTGTTTCTGAAATGAACTGTAGAAAATTCCCAGAGAAGAAATGTGGTTAGTTGATCAGGGATGTGAGTTAGGACAAGGTCCCAGGAGGGGGTCCAGATTAGGGTGGGCAACTTGGTCATCTTTTCTCATCACCTATGCATCCAGAGAACAGCATCTCAATATTAAAATAACCCTCTGAACCAGTGGATAGGACACCTGCCTGACTGTTTTGATTTAGCCTGGATAAATACCAAGTGCCCACCAAAACCGCTCTACCACTCCCCCTCCTCAATTGGACAGGGGAGAGGAAATATGATGAAAGGCTCAAGGGTTGAGATAACGACAGGGAGAGATCACTCACCAATTACTGTCACAGACAAAACAGACTGAACTTGGGGAGAAAAAAAGTTTCATTTATCACCAATCTAACCAAAGTAGGATAATAAGAAATAAAACTAAATCTTAAAACACCTTCCCCTCACCCCTCCCTTCTTTTTGGTCTTAACTTCACTCCCATTATTCTACTTCCTCCCCCCAAGCGGCACAGGGGAATGGGGAATGGGGGTTATGGTCAGTTCATCACACTTTGTCTCTGCCACTCCTTCCTCCTCAGGGAGGAGGACTCCTCACACTCTTTCCTGCTCCAGCGTGAGGTCCCTCCCATGCGAGACAGTTCTCCATGTACTTCTCCAACCTGAGTCCTTCCCACAGGGTGCAGTTCTTCACTAAAATGCCCCAGCATGGGTCATTTTACATGGGGTGCCGTCCTTCAGGAACAGGCTGTTCCAGTGTGGATCCCCCACAGGGTCACAAGCCCTGCCAGCAAACCTGCTCCAGCGTGGGCTCCTCTCTCCACGGGTCCACACGTCCTGCCAAGAGCCTGCTCCAATGCGGGCTCTCCACAGGGTTACAACCTCCTTCACACATCCACCTGCTCTGGTGTCAGTCCATTTCATAGGGTGCAGTCCTTCGGGAACAGGTTGCTCCAGCGTGAGTCCCCCATGGGGTCACAAGTCCTGCCCGGAAACCTGCTCCGGCATGGTCTGCTTTCTCTCCACGGGGCCACAGGAGCCTGCTCCAGCATGGGCTTCCCACGGGATCACAGCCTCCTTCAGGCACACACCGGCTCCAGCATGGGGTCTTTCACGAGCTGCAGGTTATCTGCTCCACTGCGGTCCTCCATGGGCTACAAGGGGACAGCCTGCATCACCATGGTCTTTATGACGGGCTGCAGGGGAAAAACTCTCTGCTCTGGTGTCTCAAGCACCTCCTCCCCCTCCTTCTTCACTGACCTTGGTGTCTGCATAGTCTCACACCTCTCTCTCGATGGCTGTATCATTGCAGGTTTTTCCCCTTCTGAAATGTGTTACCGCTGAGGCACTGCCACCATCACTGATTGGCTTGGCCGTCTTAGAGCCAGCTGGCATTGGGTCTATCAGATATGGGTGAAGCTTCTCGCAATTTCTCACACAAGCCACCCCTACAGCCCCCCTGCTACCAAAACCTTTCCATGCAAACCCACAACTCTGACTTGTATTCCATGTACACGCAGCAGTAATCTAGCATATTTACAGCCATGTTCTAGGTAAGAAGTGAAGTTTACCCTGAGCACCACATCTTTTTAAACGCCATGCCAACCTAGTAATATGCATATTATTGTTGTGTTCTCATGAGATCTGCCTACCATATAACACCGCTCTGCATGATGCTTGCAAAAAATAATTCTAACCCTCACATCTAGCATCTGGAGAAACAAATACTTTCTATATACGAAGAAAAAAAAATCTAGGCTATGAAAGTTCCAGATGTATAGACTGGCATACACCATGGCCAATCTATTAATTTTGTAAAAGTGACTGATGAAAAATACAGTAGAATCTAGATCAGAGTGTTTCACTGTGTTCACTTTCTGGGAGAGTAAAGATGGGAACTATTGGCAAGATGTAAACACATTTAAAAATGGACAAACTATTCATTAAGCTCATAAAAAAGTAAGATGCAGCCCATAATACACTTGCACACTCCCTAGTACTGACAAAAACACAACAATGTATTTATGAAATGCTTACATTTTCCATGGAAGAGATCACCACATGACTAAAAAACTATATTTTTAGTAATTATGCAGAGAACAAACAAAAAAATTCACAGGAAAAGTAAGCTGGTCTTACAGTTCTGACAGTAGTTTGGTGAGCAGATGATAGTGCTATGTGAAGCCCCTGGGTGAGAAAGTGTGGTTGCTTATGGAGACCCTGTTAGTGCCCAGGCCCTCTGAGCTGCCTTATATCCACAGCCTACCTGTATGCTGTCAGGATCATGTCTGTGCCAGAGGCCATCTGCTTGGCTGTTCCTACTCGTCCATGAAACACACATTTGCACCCATCACGACAGCTTCTTCCCCATCAATGGACCAGACGATACCAGCATCCTTACTACCCACCCTTGCTGGCTGAGGAAGAAACCAAACATCAACACACATTTTGGGTGTCTGAGTCTAGAAAGAATGCCTGTTCACTGATGTAGATGAAATTACTATTCCTTAGGGAACAAAGGCATACAGTACCTGTTAGTTCATTTTGGAATATCTTCTCTCACCAGATGAAAGTAACAATGAAAATTTTTTATATGTATGTGTATATATATATTTTCTTATGGCAAATATTAGGTACAAAATTGAAACCAAAATCAGAAAAAGGAAAAAAAAATAATTAAGCAGTAAGGTATACTTGTGGAGTAAGTCTGGTTTCAAACATTATATGGAGTTCTTCTACTGGTCATCTCCTTCAGTTATCAAAGTTGAAGGCTTACCTCCAACGTAATTGTATGCTCTGACTCTTCTTCTAAGAAGTGAGATTTTGAGTACTGCCCTTTAATTACAACCCAACTTCATTCAATAACTATTGTGTCAAAATTCGCTCTTCAGCCTACTCTTCTATCCTTTACAATTGTCTTTCTAAGCACTCGTTTTTTTCATTTTGTACTTGAACAAAATACGAAGAAAGCATACTAGATATTTATTGGAAAATAGATCTCATGAATATGTAGATATGCAGATTTCTTATCTCTGTGTTATCTGTTTCCCTCACAAGCTTATCCTTTTCACACATCTGATAATGCAAATGCATTTGAAGAGTTTCTTCAGCTTTGTATTGTAGCTTTCATATTTCTACAGTAAACTTCAATTAACCTATTTTTCAACATAGTTGTGTTTGTCCTTATTGGAACCAACACTCAAGTTTGTTACATGCTTCGTAAATCACATATCAGAAGAATTGTACGAATATCTTATTATCTTCTGTATCCCTCAATTGTTTCTGTCTTTTCAAGGCAAAACGTGGCATTAATGCAACAGGAAAGGACTATGGGAAAGACAAATTTATACAGCTTAACAGCAGTCATCTCAACATTGTAACTTTTAGGAAGACCCTGCAAAAATTTTGACTGCCCAAATCACATAAGAATCTGATTTTATAATTGTAGATGTCTTAAAAAATGCTGAATTCTTCCGAATTCAGGTTTAGGGGGAGAGGGAAAGAAATTACAAAAAGCAAATAAACCCACAGAACTAACTATCTAATGATAATCTAAAGACTATATTTTTTATATACTATAAAAAGGGTACTATTTCTCTACACTTGCAGCACATAACAGGGAATACTTAAATGATACTCAATGTCCTTTCCACCAAGACTGTAGCTGTGCACTATGATTTCCCCAGGAGTGAAGCTCACTGCAGAGGTTCCTGCCCATACTCTCCTTTGTGTTGAGGAGGCTTTGCATTTCCACCTCTGCATTTCAGTTTGCTGCCTGCAGGATGGGCTGTAAATTGGATGAGGGAAATATCCTGAGTTAAACCAAATACTTTTGGAGATCGCTTTCCAAATCAGATTCCTCCTTTGTCTCACGGCACAACCCAACACAGGCAGTTGCATCGGTGCAAAGGAGATCAGCGAATTACAGCAAAGGTGCTGGAAACAAGTAGCAGGGAAAGAGGAAGGAACTGTCGCAGCACAGCTTTCATTCCTGACAGAAACATACCAAGGAATGGCTTCGCTGCCCCAGACATTTCAGGATGCAAACAGCCCAGCAGCACAGATGGTGTGTCTTGGTTCTCAGAAATGCAGTACTATTTTCTTCCTGTACACACTGTTTAGCCATCATAGGTGCATTAAAAGGTAAAGCAGGTGGGTTTTTTTCAGTGCTTATGCTGTTTTTTTCCCAATATATAGAAGTAGAATATATTGTTTTTATATATATATACACACACACTATTTTATATATATCTATAATATATATATTTAATATATAGAGATGTTGTTGTAACTTGTTGAGAAAAAGAAGCTTTGTTCCCTCTTTCAAAAAGAGGCAATGAAGCTTTCATTCATCTGCTTTTCATCCAGTGTTCTTTTCTGGCCTCCTTTCTGCTTCCTGACATACAACGCACTATTATTATGAAAGCATTTAAAGTAATGACAAATGTATTAAGAACACATCACTTTGGAATAAAAATAACCATTTTTCTGTGTGTAGGCAAAAAAGGAACAAAAGTTTGCTTGAACTATGAAGGCCACACACACTGGGCAAGTGCGACATGATCTCTTAAAATTAGCTGATTGAGCCACAGCTGGAGACAGTCACACATAGCTGTAACACTCAGAGTGCCTATGACGCTGTTTCTTACTCTCCACCCCCACACAGTTTTTCAGCCAGATTGTTAAAACAGGGATCTTGTAGGATATTGAGCACTATGGCAAAAAATATGTGCTTAGACATCAGCGTTGATATCAAGGCTTCCTATGTCTGTTCCACAGAGAAAGAGAGGTGCTTCTTCAGAAGCAGAGTCAGATAAATCATCATCTTAATGTGTATGATTTAAATCCCTCTTTGGGGAAGCCCTTTTTTCCTTTCCATTGAAGACTCAAGGGGAACTGAACATCTAATGTAGAAACAGTCATTACCTTACTAAAGATAGACCTTGTTCCAGGGGTGCACATAGGCATGCAGTTAATTTTAAGTCCACAAGTACCCACCAAAACATTTTAAATGCATTAAAGCATGTCTGAGCACCTTGTTAGGCTGTGGCCAGTGAAACAGACTCAAGAACTAAGAATCTTGCAAGTTATTTTGTCTAGGCACCGAACCTACATCAGCAAATGCAGCAGTAACACAGGATTCTGCTTCTCTGCGTTCAGCTTGAAAATACAGTTGTAATGCCTGATCTCCGGCCAACAAAAGTTGGTGGGAAGTTTATACTTTGAAGCAGACTTCTTATGGAGCAGTTCTTATATTTCTTGCCCAGCTATGGGCCAATAAAATGGTCAAGGAATGTAGGACAGTTCTCAAAAACATTGTAAAGAAAAAAAAATATACAAACAAGAACTATAGAGAGAAAAAAAATCTGAGAATTTGGGAAAATTACTTTCAAGTTAAAATATTGAGCCATATATCTGACTTTGTGAAGTTTATAAATATTTACTATTGTATCAAAAACAGTTCAGATGTAGACTAACCACAACTAGTGTTGAATTGGTACTAGGACCAACCAGATCAGACTTTTAATATCTTTAATCAAAGAGGATATGAACTATTACCCCTGTGTAATAGAATTATATATCTCCACTGTGAAATGACTGATTCTGAGTTTCTAAGAGATAAACAAGTTAGGAGAGAAATTTGAAAAATGTTTTTTTGAAAGGGCAAAAAAGTCAGAAATGTCCTGTTCTTAATATTTCATATCCTTATACTATTTGATACACGTTCTAGCACATACAAATATAGCTTAAAACATAATCTGCTTTTTTGTATAATGCACTATAATGAGTCTTTAAAGTAAGAATCAATCTGTTTGAATAGGAGGTACCAGATGTGTATTCACTAAGATGAAAGAAAGATTTTTCTCTCATCAGTGCATAGAAGATTTATGTTTGTAATTCTGCCTGGAGGATGGAGGAGAAATATTCATGAACAGAAGGTGTGATGCAGTATGATCTAATGGATCAATCTAACTCTGGAATCCAACAATTCCTGTGTTCATCCAGGCATCACTGAAAGGTTCTGAGAATTTATATTTCCACTTCTGTCCCTTAGTCTTTGCAACTGCGAATCCTCAGCACTCCAATGCTTTTAAAGGGAGGGCTAATTAAATTTCAATATATAAAATATATAAGATAGGGAACTAAGTAATAGCATTTTATTCTTATAACCAACTGATATTCACACTGCCAAAGAAGGAATGTGGAATATACATAGAGTGTGCTAAGTGTGTACAGGCATCCTGATGTACCTGTAATAATTCATACTGCAAGGGCTTATTATAACAGATGGTTTCACCTGCTTCTTATTAACTGTAAAATGTATAAGTGAATTTATAACAAAAATAACAAAACTAATAAATCAATAATGAAAAAATACGTTAAAAAAAAACACTTCAGAAACTGCTTCTTTCCTTATGCATCCTCCATTGTATGCAAGGTAATGATATAGCATAAAATTTGTCTTTATTTCCTATCTGTGTTTTAATGACTTTCTGTGAAATACGAGAGACTAGATCATACACCTTGTGTGGAAAGCAAGGCTGAATCTCTCTTATTTCAGTGAAAGCTAAATCTAACCGAAAGGCTTTCTAACCTGTAAGAGTCCAAGGTACTCTAGGCTGAGGTGCTTTTGCTTTTGAAGCTCTTCCATTTCACAGGGAAAAAGTCACCTTACATTGGGAGTTTTGCATTTGGTTTCAGTGAGGCCAGGATTTCAACTCAGTTTCCAAGTCACTACTGAAAATAAGACTTTAGATGGAAAGTCACCTGTGTGGTTTTAGTATGTGGATGTGTAGCATTTTGCAGAATAATACTCCTTTCACTTGTCTTTCAGCAGCAAAACGAGACACAGACTCTGAACTGAATTCTCTCTTACACTCAAACTGAAGGAAACTGACATTTTATGAACATTTACATGTTCTGAATGTAAAAAATATGTCACAATAAATCCCAGATCAATATCCTTGATTTAGATAGTTTGATAATTGCCCCCCCCCCAATCTTTCCTTTGACTTCCCCCACCTCTCCTGACACATTTTAGGATTTGAAATTAAAAGCATAAATTATACATTGTAGCTTGGAGCTAAAAAATGATTCTGTCTTTGAATGCTCTTTTAGAACCACAGCCAGCCAAAACTAATTCAGCACAGTCTTGCAGAAGTGCTTGGAGCAGTCTGTCTAAACAGCACAGGCCTTCTTAATTTACCAAACTCTTGCACTGCCTCCAATTAGGATGAAAGAAACTGTGCCACTGAAGAAAAAAGTAACGACTCTTTCAAGCAGCACTTGAGAGAATACGAAAACTTGCACAGGTCAGGCTTTCAGATTCAAGTCAGCTCCATACCTTCGACCTTCTCGAGGGCCTAACAAAACTCTAGTGGGAACAGGAAATCTTCCCTGTTTGTATAGCTGCTGCATATCATACGCTGCAATGCCCTTGCGGAGACCTAGCTTTTATTACATATCAAAGTCACAAGCCTTATTGTTTCGGCAGACTGACTCTTTGCAGTCCATTTCAGGTCATGTCCCTGAGCAAGCCAGAGGACATCTGAACTCTCCCATGCTCTGTTTGAGTTCTCTTTTGCTTTTCAAAAATGGACAATGGAAAAGATTTCATAGGAACGTGCAGGAAAACTTCTTGTGTGCAGCCACAAAATGCTCTGTATCACACAGATCCTTGCCAGGAGGAGACTCTCTGAATTGGTGTTAACAGTTAGGGGTTTGCTTACATGTGCGATTCCTTTTTCACACTTCTAACGAAAATCTGTGCATGTGGAATTTCAATTTGAGATCTGGTGTACTAATGCACAGACAGGAGGTGCTGGAATGATGATCACTTGTGCTTGTCAGTTATAGCTACAGCCGTAATGGTGCATTGGATGAGTCAACAAAGAGAGAGTATGCAAATACAGAATTAGAACCTATAGCATCTGTTGACTGCACCAGCAGGAAAAAGTAAGGTTGCATTTTCTAACTTTGGTGTATTTGATTTCGCAACTTTAATACTATTCTTTTGTTTGGGATACAGAAAATAACGATGGCATATGATTTTCTGCAAGCTCTGTAAACAAATCTGTCATGAGCAGCCACTTCGTATTTGTAATCTATCTGATTAAAGATTACTTGGGCCACCAGTATATGAAAATCAAAGTAAAAATATTTTGTTCTTAAATTATGTCTGTTCTGCAGCAAAAAATCATTTGAGGTGGCCCACTTAAGTTATTAAGTGTGTGAAACAAAAGGTATTTAGAAAGAAACATGATTTTTCTTTTTGCATCTGCAGAAGAGTTTAGCTTAAGTGTGAGATAAAAGCCTCACTGGTATTTATTTAATCTGCTTTGATTCCCCTGCTACTAAATCTAATTTTATATAATTGGAGAAGAGTAAGTAGATCTCAGAGATTTAAAAGCCTAAAAAAATACTAAAAAGCCATGCAATTTGCATGGATAATCATGTTACTCTTGAAAAATATGACTTTAGAATGCTGCTGGTCTTCAAGATAAATATTAAAAGTACTAGAGTCTCTATTATGTTACCAGGTTTTTCACAGGCTGGTTTATTTTTTTATTCAGTTTTCTTTCAAATACCTAAACAGTTGAAGCAAATTGCATCTACCAGGGAAGCTACAAACATAGATATTTTATGGTGATAATAATGCATAAAAGTAATGAGTGAAAATTATTTTGTATTTCAGCCATGTACTCTAGAGGAATTCCATCGACACATATCTCTGTGCTTTATCAGACACTTCCACTTCCTCTCTCATATGTTCCCATGGAAGTATTAGGCTGGAATGAAAATGGAGAAGAGAAAGGATGCAATTTAAGTCTTCACAAGAGAATCAATTTAAAATATGGAAAGTTCACAAATCAATAGTATTATAACAGTTATTGAATTTAAATATTAATAAGATGGGAGGAAATGATGGACTGGAACCAGAGCTACTTAAAGTGGAGCACATTATATAGCTAAACCATTAGCTTGAAATAGGAAATCTAATCTTCTTACAACTAATATACCTACAAATTGGAAATAGACTGTTGTTACTGTGATTCATAAAAGTGGGTACTAACATCTCTCTTCCATTACACTTAACTCAGTGAGTGCCATGTACAATTTATCTCTTCTTTTTGAAACGGCAGTAAACTTCTATAGTAGGCACAAAAGAACCTCTGAATAATCTACTGTCAATGAATTACATATCTGAAATACATACACTAAATTTAAATGAGGAGCATGGCCTTGTGCCAGTCAAGTTGGCTATAAACTACACGTTGAAATTCCTTTGACTTTTCTGTCACATTACTAGTCATATTACTATGCCAGAAAAGATTTTGTCTCATCATGTCCTTCAGCAAAATTGCAAAGGCTTCATGTCATTGCACTGTGCCACGAAAGAATATTATTTCATTACAATTTGTGTGGTGGCACAGGACTTAAATTATTACTGTGACAATGAAACATATAAGAAGTTGTGTATTAGAGAAACTTCGCAGAGGTATTGTGAAAGTACATTTTCTGCAGTTTTGTTCCATGACTTCGAGTTCTTTAGGGGTTTTTGTTGTTGTTTACATATTCATTTTTTATTTTTCCCAAAGAACAAACCACAGAATACTGTTTCACCTTCTTTCAGGACAGTATCATGCACTGAGTATTATTTTTCAGCACACAACCATAAAGTAGTTTTACATAATATGAAACAAGCCTATGTCTATTACAAGCTCATTTTAGAATAAACCTATTACAAGAGTGCATTATGAATGTGTCCTGGTGTACGGTAAATAGCTCTCAAGAATATCTAAGTAGTTTGGGTATTTGTTTGACCATTAAAAGATATAATGTTGTACATGTACTCTTAACCTGGGATATGTGGTAAAAATTTCACTGAGACCTGTGGTACAGGATTTATTCTGCCAGATCTGACAGTAATTCTTTGTGCTTATGAAGATGCATGAAGTGCCACAGTTAGCTTAGCATTTGAATCTCTGGTCTGAAAATGTTTGTCATTCCTGAAGTCTTCCACAATCTTAATTCACATCTGGATGAGGAAAACAGACTTACCTGAGGATGAGTCAATTGTCTACATACAGGATGTGATGAAATTGCCTGTCTACTTTTTTGTTGTTCTGTTACTTTTGTCCCTTTTTTTGGGTTAATTAGTGTTGTTAGGATCTACAGGCCATGAGCAAAATAACGCATGAAACACTGCAATGGGCTGCTGTCCATTGCTTCTCAGGGGTCAGGGAAACATTTTCCTCTCCTTCGACCATGTACACAGGATCACAATCTCACCTGAAATGGTATAGTGCTATATTTACCCACTTGTTATGGGTTTGCGTGACCAGGTTTTGGTAGTAGGGGGGGGTTATAGGGATGGCTTCTGTGGGAAGTTGCTAGAAGCTTCCCCCTTGTCTGATAGAGCCAATGCCAGCTGGCTCTAAGATGGACCTGCTGCTGGCCAAGGCCAAGCCAATCAGTGATGGTGGCAGTACATCTGTGATAACATATTTGAGAAGGAGAAAAAGACTGCAGTGAAATGGCAGTGAAGAGAGAGGAGTGAGACGATGTGAGAGAAACAACTCTGCAGACACCAAGGTCAGTGAAGAAGGAGGGGGAGGAGGTGCTCGAGACTCCGGAGCAGAGAGCTTTCGCTTGCACCCTGTGATGAAGACCATGGTGAGGCAGGCTCTCCCCCTGCAGCCCATGGAGGTCCATGGTGGAGCAGATATCCACCTGCAGCCTGTGGAAGGGACCCCATGCTGGAGCAGGTGGATTCCCAAAGGAGGCTGTGACCTGATGGGAAGCCCGTGCTGGAGCAGGCTCTTGCCAGGACCTGTGGACCCATGGAGAGAAAGTAGCCCATGCCAGAGCAGGTGTGTTAGCAGGGCTTGTGACCCTGTGGGGGATCTACACTGGAACAGCCTGTTCTTGAAGTACTGCACCCCATGGAATGGACCCATGCTGGAGTAGTCAGTGAAGAACTGCACCCCGTGAAAGGGACCTACACTGGAGCAGTTCGTGAAGAGCTGCAGCCCGTGGGAAGGACTCACAATGGAGAGTTTGTGGAGAACTGTCGCCCGTGAGAGGGACACCACCCTGGAGCAGGGGCAGAGTGTGAGGAGTCCTCGCCCTGAGGAGGAAGGAGCGGCAGAGACAACGTGTGATGAACTGACCGTAACCCCCATCCCCCATCCCCCTGCGCCACTCGGGGGGAGGAGGTAGAAAAATGGGAGTGAAGCTGAGCCCGCGAAACAGGGAGGGGTGGAGGGAAGGTGTTTTAAGATCTGGATTTATTTCTCACTTTCCTACTCTGATTTGGTTGGTGATGAATTCAACTTCCATTTCTCCCCAAGTTCAGTCTGTTTTGTCTGTGACAGTAATTGGTGAGTGATCTCTACCTGTCGTTATCTAGACCCTCGAGCCTTTCATCATATTCCCTGTCCCCTGTCCAGCTGAGAAGGGGGAGTGACAGAGCGGTTTTGGTGGGCACTTGGCATTTATCCAGGCCAAACCAAAACACCACAGTAGAACACGCAGGGTTGCCTTCCCATTAGACCAGAGCTATGTCAGCTCATGAGAGTCAAAACAGTATATTAACTTTTCTCAGTACTGAAAAAGGCAATGTCATTGCTGGTTTCAGCTTTGTCATTCTTTGAAGCCTGAGGTCTGGTGAAAGGCTTTGGTGAAGCCTACACAATAGATGGAGTCTTATCCACGCTGAAGTTCTGGATATTCAATTGTTCTTTTTCCATTTTTTAAAGAACCATGTTTAAAACTGTATTGGCTGATGATAGGTTCAACAATGTGAACTTTTCTTTTCTGTATACTTGAATATTTCTGTGATCATTTCTTATTAATATTTCATTACGATCCATTGAGTCTTGCAGTTATTACTTATCTGAAGACATAAAGTGGTGTGCTTAAATGTACGCTACTTGTTTTGACATTTTTTACATTGTAATACTTAGACAAATTCTCCTCATTAATGTTTTTGATATTTGTATTATCATTAGGTATTCTATGTTTCTATTATTTTTGTTTATTATGACGGTGTATGTTTACATTTTAGCACATGGAAGGAGATAAGGGGAGAAAAATTTGTGAAGTAATGAATGCTTATATCCAAAACATAAAGTCAGCATGAATATTGCTATCATTTGACTATACAATAATGCAACAGATGACAAGATTAATATCAATCAGCCTACAACTAGAACAGCCTACACTCATAAATAAACCACTTTGAAAGATAGAACAAATGAAATAAACACACAGTCCATGAAGAATTCGTGCTCATCAGAAAACCGGAATGCATGGAGTGTTTTCAGAAGTTAATAGTAGGGAAGAAAGTAAAAACATTGGATTAGAAGCCTAGAAATTCATCC
This sequence comes from Opisthocomus hoazin, assembly GCF_030867145.1. Classification (NCBI taxonomy): domain Eukaryota; kingdom Metazoa; phylum Chordata; class Aves; order Opisthocomiformes; family Opisthocomidae; genus Opisthocomus; species Opisthocomus hoazin. The sequence continues at coordinate 31,392,731 of NC_134416.1, read as the reverse complement.
TGAGTACCCATGAATCTGGACAACGATCAAAAAAATCCCAGAAGTTTCAATTTTATAAGTACTGTTCATTGTTGGATATAAAACAAAGCTTGTGGATCCTACAAAACTGTCAGTCACTGTTGAAGAATTGATTTATGAAGGCTGCCAGGAATGATGGTTCTGAGACTAAGAGTCAGTTAGGCAGTCCTTTGTGTGGGGTAGCAAATGTGCTTCAGTCTTATAAGGTCCATTTACACCACTGACAATCTGGCTTGTTGCCTTGAAGAGGTAGCAGGAGATAATAAGAGATCTGAAAATACATTTAGACATGAATCACGGGAAAAAAAAATACAATTTTACATCCTGACACACTTTAGAAATGGGTATGACAAAAGTAGAGACAAAAGTGGAGGGGGAAGACAATGATAAGGTTGAGTGGATGAAAGTGCATGTGATTTTTTCCTCGGTAATCGAAGAAACCTCTTGCTGTCCGGCTATGCCAGCCAAGAAAGAAGCGTGATTTACACAGTCTGGTTTAGTCTCAAGGTAAAGTTTTGTACTTAGTCTCTCAGCGACAGACATGCTTCACTTCTTAGGATAACATACTGTGGCAAAATAGAGTCTAAGCATTTATAATTTACAAGTGTGGTGATAATTTAAGACTTAAATACCAAAGGACAGAACCAACAGAAACCAACAGAAAATATAAACAAATGAGCTCAGTACAGCCATGGTTGTCTGAGAAGAGCCAGATCATGACAGCTCTGTGAAGATGGAGGCTGATTCCTCTCCAGAGAAAACACAAACACAGGAGTAGCAGCTGTAGCACGGTTGTGGCTCTTGGGATTTGCGCTAGGCAGAACAACACATGCACACACACATATACAGAGAAAGGGCCCTGCTGCAACAGAAGACAGCTCTCTGCTAATATGGTCCTCTGGGTCCAGCTGTATGAACCTTATTATACAACTGATTAAAGGGGGGGGCACATGTTAATTACATCTCTCACGTGTCTAACATCACCCATGGAAATAAGGCTGCTTCAGTGAGTGTGAGAGGATATGTTAATATCTTCAGCAAAGATCTCATCAGCCAGTAAAACAACCACTAGACTAAAGTAACTATAGGACATAGTCCTATTTACTGTGGAAGCTCATGATTATAATGTCTCAAGTCTTTGGTGCAAACCACATGACGACTCAGATGACAGTCATGCCATATGAGTCAGGCAGTCAGAAGTATGCCTCTGGTACCCAAATGATTTTAATTGCAATAGAGAATCTGTAATGAGCCCTGTTGATCATTGTTGTTTTGTCTGTAGCAGAGTGACTAGTGACATGGGTAAGGTTAGACCGTGTAGCCAAAAGTAATTAATTTGTTTTGCCAGTTGTGGGGGATTTCAACCTTAACATCAGAGAGAAAGCCTGTGTCACTGCTGATGCATGCAATGGTAATGAAGGGTAAGGAAAAGCTGGGGGGAGGGAAGGAATTAATGACAAAAATCAGTGTTACAGAAAACCAGATCAGACAGACTGTAGGCATCAGTCCGGTTTAACTTACTTCAGAGTATTGATTATTTGCAATCAGCAAGGGAAAAACCGCTGAAGGTGAAAGTCAGTTGAATAGGGAATAGGTTATTTGTCATGTCAGTAAATAATTCTTCTATTTACTTTCAGCTTTCCATTATTATAGTAACTTTCCCTTTTATTTATAAGAGACTGAAGATGTCTGCATTGCAGCATAATTGGTTCTGGCTGCTAGCCACATGACAAAGTTAATTATTGATTGTCTGTGCATAGGTCCTGTGAGAGAATCCAGTGTCTATACAAATTAGTTGGAGGGAACTGTCTCGTAAAACAGTTAGAATAAATCCTTTATACCTTCCTAAGCAGAAATGTGATAGATTATTGGCTTTTTAAGGAAAAGGGCAAAGTATCCTACTAACTCCTATAGATGAGTGACAAGGCTGCTTCACTGCTGAGCTCAATTCAGATCAAAAGGTACAAGCATTAAGGAAATTAATTCGCAGATGAGTTTGAAGAATACTAACTATTTTCCAACCCATCCTACTTTACTAAGTTGGTGGTGCTAAGTAGATTATTTCAGGTTTTGAAAGGCTAGGATTATTGTACTCCTGGTACTTCATTTCTAAACACATTCTTCCCATTACATTTTGAAATAAAGATAATTTTATGTATCTATAACCATGGAATTTATGTCTTTAGACAACAAGTTTTACCTTCTCTCTGCAACCTCATAAAAATTAAGCAGCTCATGTTTGTGAAGTATTTAAACATCAAATACTTTTATAGAACATTTGGAAGGAGCAAGTTAAGACTTTGCTAAAAACCAGCCACACAAAGTTCCCATGAAAGCAGATAAAAACTTCCATAGAACAAACGATATTATCAAATCCAGATACTGCCATGTTGTCATCCACAAGAACAGACCTAAATATTTGTTTGGTTAATCTTTAATTAAAAACACTTGAGAATATTAATTTTTTCTGCATTAACTTACCCTTGGTGAATCACAAGACATAAATGAAATAATACAGACAAGCTCTGAGCATTGGTAGTGAAGCAAACTTCAAAGAGGTGGAGAAATCGCTGTTTAGCAAGGCCTGTTGACACATCATCTTACTCTGCCTGCAGAAGTTGCTGTTCTCACTTCCCTACCAGCTCATTGTCACTGTCCCTTTATGCAGAGGTTACTACCGCTGGAACTCGGCGACTCATGCAAACCTTCCCTGCTAACCTGGAGTTTGAATGAAGCTGGGAAGTTTAAAATGTTGCTCTTTTTTAGCTGATTTCTTTTAGACTGAATGTGATTATGGAGTGTTCACAGAAGCAGCTCAGCTGGCAAGAAGGCAGTACAGGCAACTGGAGCTAGGCTGGAACAAAACAATATTTTTTTGCCTGCACAGCTGCAGTCAGAGGGGGATGTGTGAACAAGCCTTAAGGCTCCACAGCTTGCCATGGTTATAGTAGCCTGGTCTTCTCTTGCTAATGCAGATAGCTGCTGTTGCACAAGAGAAACAATGGGTGAGAAGGCAGTAATGTGCCTAGCAGGACGTCCTTTGATCCTCCCTCTCCCTGATTTCCCATGAAATCCTTTAGTCCCCCCTGAGCAGGGGCTTTATGCTAGATCCACTGTGCAGGGACCATCCAACAATGCAGAAGTCAAGCAGAGTTTATGAACTACCTATGAGCTATAAGATTAAGAAAGCATTTTCTTGTTGAAAAATACAGCTGTTGAAGAACACAATTGTTGAGGTACAAATCCTCATCACTTCCTCACAGATACTCCAGTAATGTTCTTAAGCTCTGTTGTAAGGAACATGTCTCAGGTTTACATGTAGAACCTTGAAAACACGATCCAAAACCTTTGAAATCAGATACTTCAGAAAAAATACCATAACTAATTACTTTAAATTTGCCCCCCCTTAAAATGATCTTTTACTTTTGGACTGATAGCAGCTATGATATTTCAAAGTTTAGAGTCTGCAATATTATAATAAGAAGAAAGTGATACCAACTACTTTGATCTTCTGCCTTAGTTTAATCAGAAACTAGATTCTTAACAAGGGAAATCCCCAACATGCACATTATATTGAATAGCAGTAGTTTCTTTTAGAGAAAGAAGCATAAAACTCACCTCTGGTCTCACTTAATTTGTGTCTGTCTGGGTATACTTAGTGAAATCAGTGAAATTGCACTGAGATATAATGAGAAGAAAATCAACTGTATGAATAAATGTAATAAAATCCAGTGCACGTAAAGATGTTGGTAGCTCTCAGGATGATGGCTGGGATGCCTGGAATGAGATAAAATACGTTGAGTAGTGTTCAGATATTCTCTTATGTTATTGATGTGCAAGCTTCTCTTTCCACCACTATATATCTTATTTTTCAACTATGGTCTTACTAGGGTCTGCTCATCTTAGTATTGACTATAACACATGCTGGAGTATGGAAAAAGCAAAGCAAGTAATTTCATTCTACAAAATATACAACTAGGCAAATATAATAATATGGTAGAAATATCATGGAACTATCTTTTTTTTCCTTTTCTCTTTTTTTACTCTTGAGGTTTTCCAAAAGGCTTCACGTTGAAATGGTTGATAAAAGAGTATGAATAAGCTTAAATGCTTAACTGACTCTAGCCACTGAAATCTGTAAACTTCTGCCATTGTTGCAATCATGTCAGTGTTTCACCAATATTTTGTGAAAAAACTTGCAACCACACCGAGCAGAGTGATGAAGCAAGTGATATTTGTCCATTTTTAATATTGACTCATCTCTCTTTTTTTTTTTAAGGATGATCCTCAATAATTAGCTGTTCAGCATACTTTACAGGCTTTCTAGTCAAACAAGGTGATTTGCAGTTATACTCAAATAATATCTCACAGGACAGGTGGAAATCAAAAGCAAGATTAGCAACAGGATAGAGATGCTTTTTAAATAAAAGCACAAGCTTTTAATATGTATATTTGTTTACATCCTTTAAAAATCTAAATTTGGTTATTTGGCATTCACCTTCAGCAGCTTCAATTCTTCTTTAATATGGCTAGCTCAGTCTAATGATCTAAATATAGTCAGGTACCTATATTCCTACTTAAAGGTACCCAGTATTTGAGACATCTGCACAGAGACTGCATTGAAAATAAAGATTCACAAGAGACCCATGACCCTCTGGACTAGAAGCTGAAGGCCTGGAAAAATACCAAGGATGAATGCCTCGTTCAGATTTGACAGTTGTTAGCAAGTTTACTGTCAAGCAGAAGACTTCAAAAATTAGCTCTCAATTCAAATATGGGCCTGAATCTCATTTCTTGCTAATTTCTTTGCTCTATAACTCCAATTAAATCAGAATTCCACACCATTTACACAGTGAAAGTGGGATTACAGTTACATTTTCTGAAAAGACACATAGCAAGAAAACATAGGAAAAAAAATCTGTGTCATACTGTCCTAGACCAAAGGACTGTGAATAAAGCTAACTAGAAACTCACCCCTGTATTTCAAGGTAATTTTTAACAATGTCTAAACTTTTCCAAGCTGATCACTAATTTTTCTGAAAATTTTGTGGAATAAAGGCAAATAATTTTCTCCTGTTGTCAAGACTTCCAGTTCAGTTGTCTGAAAAGAAAGTTAGAGAAAAATAGGATTGCTTTAGGTTGTTTAAAGATCCTGAGAGGTACTTGCCAGACATACTATTATATCAATGAACTTTCTACAGAGAAAAATTAGCAGCTGAGCTTTTGTATGTCCATATTCCCAATGACAGATGAGAAATAAATCCCATTAACATAAACCACCATGATGGAAGGAAAGAGAGGAAGACTTCAGAAAGAATTTCTGAATTTTCTTGGGAAGCATCTTTTTAATTTTAAATTCAGCATTTGTTTGATTTGATTTTATAATACCTTTACTGAATCCTGAAGCAATGTCATTCCCTATATCTTGATCTGTTAATGTCTTTTTATTAAGATTTACGTATTTGCACAAGAAAATTTCTACATTATTTGCCGTACTCAAAGTGTCTAAAAATACACTAATTTGAGCCATATAGTAACTTAAGGGACATTCATGTAGCACTTATTATTTTCCCTAGCAAGGGAACAAATGCAAAAATCAAGCCCACTCAGCTTATTATTGGCAAAGGATGAGAGGAAGAAACTGATAAGGAATACAGGGATTGGTAAGATCGTCAAAATCACTGGCAGAAGAAATTCTAAAGGTACTTCTTTTGGGAATGCTGAAAAATGGGGATGGGGTGGCTGGTTACTCTTGTTGACATGAATGATAGAATTTAATAACATGGAGATGAATACGTCTAATTTTCTGGTGTATTCTTGGTAACATACACCAATAGAACATGCAAGAGAAATTTAACCAGTGAGCTCTTGCTTAAAAAATTAAGCAATCTTGTTATGCTTTGTAGAAAGATTCTTCCAACTGTCTTCAGATTCTTTCTGAACATGATCACGCTGTTTCACCTCCCATATGGCATTTAAAGAGACTTGTCAGCTTGTACAAATTCTTGAAACTTTCATTACTAGAAAAAACACATTTAGCGTAGCTTTAATACTATCACCCAAATCATTATGTCTTTTCCTCACTCATCAGTGAATGACATCTCAATGTCATCACTGAGTTAACAGACATTCCGTTCAAGCTTTCTACATTAAAGATTTAATATTTATCTTTTTAGCATAAATTGTTTTTCCTTTCAAAAATATTTCAAATTACCTCCTTTTTTAAAAATATATTTATTAATGTAAGTGCATTTTCTAATAGCACTAGTCTTCATAGAGTGCAGATAGTGTTGTTCGTATTGTATGATCTGGTAGTCAGTTACTACACCCACAGTCAGCTCCGATACTCACCGTAACAGTCTTGGCCATGGCACGGCCTAGTAATGAGTACAGTCAGTATGAGACTGTATAGCCAGAAATACTGTTTAAAGAGTTCCTAACTATTGCCAATTAATGTGTTTTGTAAAGATAGAAGTTAGGGAAAACTACTTTTCTGAATGTTTATGTGCTTTAACAGTCTTTAAAATCATAGTGGTTTTTTGCTTTTCTCAAAGTTTTATGCATTTTCCTTGAACTTATTGATTTATTCAAGTATGTTTCAGACACAGTAATCCATTCACAAAGCAAATTCAAATTGGAAAGAAAAAAATCAAATTAGGCCATAAAAATCTTTGTTCAACGAAGTAGTATACAAGGCCTACAGCTGGTATTACTGTCCCCAAAATCCTTAACTTCCTTATGATTTGAGATTGCATGAGTTTTCTTAATACATTTTGTTTTGCTCAGATGACACTAAAATGAACTTTCTGTTGACTAATGAGTGCTGGAATTTTGCGTGGGGCAGCTAGCAAATCCAGTCCAGAGAATTGTATCTTGATTTCATAAAACGTAGTGCATACATTTCAAGTAAAAATTAAAACTGAGGGATTAGCATGATGATAAATTAAGTTTTTTACCAGATTTCTTTTTTCTGCATAAGATGATCTATAAGATATATGTATTAAAAGTCACAATAGACATAGAAATTACTGCATTACATTAACCTTAAATTATAGGGAAGTTTTAATGAAAAATATTATTTTAAAATAAAACTTAAATGTGAAGAAGTCTATCTATAACCATCTTCTACTTAATTTTAGTTCATATGGTTAATTATATTGTTATCACAGTAATTTCAAAACCTTTTTATTTGCAAAAAGAAATCAATATAAAGCAGAACAATTCCAGTTAATATTTGTATCTGAAATGTTTTATTTGATCTGGATTCTTCAAAAAGTGTAAATGAATTAAGTTCTTTCATTCATTCAGTTTCAGCGGGAATTTAGCACCTAAATTCCTTTGGCTTCTTTGGAAAGCCTACTTAATATGCTTTGCATGTTTGCTTCACAGAGTTATGAATGTGTAATACATTGCCTAAATGTCACTGGATATACTACTGATTGAAAAGAGCTTCTGGTACAATTAAAGTTGTACTTTTTGCAGATAATATTGCTTGCTCTCTCAGTGGTATCAGTTGTACTGGAAGTTCATTGTTCCACGATTACTGCAAAAGATATATGGCATATCAGATGACGAAAAAATTCACCTTTAGTTAAGAGTCATTTGGTAGTCAACATGCCACTTGTCCTCAGAACTGAGTTTAACTAGAATTTAAATGATGTGTGGCCTCTTGTTAACACTTTATACAACTGGGACCAATGGAATGGGTCAGGAGACAAAGATGGCTTTTATTCACAGAGGGAAAACTGCTGCAAAGCTCAGGTGGGTTGGGCTACTCAGTCTTACTTAGCCAAGCAGAGTTGTCATCATCTACTCACTGCAGTCACTTCCACCAGTGAACAACTGGTGACTGCAAATGAGAGAATGGAATTAAGACAGCACGAACTTTCTTAGTCTCATTAATTCATTTTGCATATTTTTTATCAGTACCGTGATCTACCTGTTGTCTTTGACTTACGGCAGGAGTCAGACAAAAGTAGGTGTAAAAACTACGTGTGACACTTGCGTAGATCTGTTAATTTTCATTACAGAATATGTCCTAAAGGAGAAATCCTCATATATCACCAATAGGAGATTCCATGATTAACACAGATATCAAACTCACTATACACAGAGAACTTACGGCGTGTTACCTCTTTCGCATTTCCATTCATTTTTGTGCTGAAAGCCAGAAGAAATAGTCATTTTGCTCCTTTCTATAAAACAAAAAAAACTAACGACATGTAGATTTGTTAGATGTACTATTAATGTAAAAAGATTTTGAATATATAGACAGATCCTACTTATTCTAGCAAAAGTAAAAGTTGGAGTAGAGTTTACAGGATTGGGGTCTGAATTTGGACTTCTTAAAAAAATGTGTCTGGGGAGATATGTGACTTTTTTTTAAACAATGAACTCAAAAGAAGAAAATTTTAACATTAAAACAGGAAAAAAAGGTAGTAAACATTTTCCTAATATGGTGGAATTAATGACATGCATATTTTGATAAGACTAAAATATCCTTGTATGATAAGGAATTGAAAAAATGAAGATGGTCGAAAAACTTATATTGACCCTACTCATCAGTTTTGGATTATAGCTGCTGTTCCACAATTTGCTGCTGTAGGATGAGAGGTTGTCAAGGTATAGATTATAAACACTACATCTGTCTCGGTGTTGAGAAATAATGAAAGCAAAAAACCAAAAAAAAAATTGAATTTAAAATGGCTTTTTAAACAAAAGTTACATAAAATTATTTTCTGCCATTTATGAAAAGAAAACCACAATCTGAAAAAAAAGTGGCAGCCAGCGTCCAGCATAATGAGACAGCTTTGGTAGGTATTCATGTATACATACAAGCTCTTTAACCAAAGTTTTCTTGCTGTTAAGGTTATGATGGTACTATATGATAATTAAAGGGTTTTCCTGTCTGCTTGCAAATTATCTGTTGTCTTCTTCCTGCAAAAAGGTAGTGACTCATTCAGATGGATCCTAATGTGTGGAGGAGAGATCTGGGGACCACTGAGCTGTCTCTGAGCAGAGAAGCTACCAGATGACGTAGACTAAAGATTGAGGTTTCTAAATGAAAGAGACTGAGGAACAGCAGAAGCTGAAAGACCACTGGAGGAAATCAGGAAGAAAATGGAGCTGAAAGACCACTGGAGAAAATCAGGAAATATAGACAGGCCCTGGGGTTGTGGGTCCTTTCCTAGTGATCAGGACGCTGTGTTCTCTGGAGTACGGATGTGTGCAGATAGATGTGTGACTAGAATGAAAGGACTGAACAGCAAGAATAGCATTAAGCAGGAAGATAAGCAGTTGTTAATAAAGCACCTTATTTTGTTAGTATTTCTGTTCTGGTTTACCAGTTACTTTGAGATTACTTTTAATGTAGAAATTTACATATACTTATTTAAATTTTATTTAGCCCTTCCTTTTGAAAATCCTTTGAGTCTTTGTAGAACTAGGAAGTTCAGTTTTCTCCTCAAAGATATGACTGACTCGGAAGGACTCTTTTCTTGTGTCTGTGTCTGCTTAGCAATTAAAACACACTTTACTAATGATCATCTGGCACTTCCTTCTCCTCTTTCAAATGTTCTTTGTATTTTCTCAGCCTATGCCAGTTGTTCTTTACAGTCTCCTCAATATTAGTGTAAATATCAAATCTCAGTAAATAATAGACATAGCTGAATAATGTTTTGATAATATTTTATCACTATAAGTACTGGATTCAGTTGTGGACCCCCTTGCCAGTAACGTAATTTAAACATGGAGAAAAAAATAGGGGGAAGAGACGTTGGTAAAAATGCTTATAAATCTTAAAAAAAACACATTAATTTCATATAAAGAATCATAACAGGATTATAAATCTCCTTTACATTTATTACTATTTTCTTAGTCACTCAATCATTCAGTTCAGGAGAAGAAAATAATTAGCAGACAGGCTATTAAAGATGTTTGAGTAGCTAGAGGTAGTTTAATCCTCTTACAGAATTTGAAAATAATGTCTGGGAACTCAGCTCAGTTACTGCTGAAGATCCATGTGACGGTCAAGATGTACTTTCAAGTACTTCCATCAGTCCACTTTCAAAAGACTGAGCTCCTCTGACTTTGTGAATTTTGTTATTCATTGAATATCACAGTAGCAATATCAATCAGGCAAAAGAAGATGTACCTTGAAGTGCCCAGCACTTGTGACATTTTCATTAGTTTTATTGTGCTCTCTCTTCTGATACTTTTAAGTATGGCAAGTGAAGTAATTCATTCAAAGATGATACTGGAAAACTGTTACTTCACTGGTAGTTAAAATCTATTAAAATGCACTGGAATGATTTATATTTCCTGCTGCAATTCACTGTAAAAATAGCTAATAATCTTCAAGTAAATTGTTTGGTATTTTTTTATTTCCTCTGTGCTCTTAGGTTCTGTGTTATTTTCCCTCTTTATGTCTATTACTAGTGTGCTAGTAACTGCTTCAAACTTTCTGCAGTACCCTGGACAATGGATATGCCTCATTAGCTGCTCCAAGTAGTATAGAGTCTTTGCAACTGTAGTTCAAATAAGATATAAAAAGATCCTCAGGAACTCTTTCTAAGGTTTAGGGCTAAGGAAAGTAACAAGATAGCTAGAGAAAGAAACTTGAAGTTTGTTTGTTGTTTTTGTTGGTTCTTTTTTCACTGAGAGACACAAAGTTCAGAAACAAGACTTTCAAGGTACTTGATCAAAAGATAACTACTTGTCAATCTGGAAATTGAGCCAAAGGATAGAAAGAAAGCTTAAAACTGCCCAATAAAGAGAAAATATCTTATTTTCTTAATAGCAAACCTAGCACTGATTAAATCTGCCAGACCGACAGTCCTAGAATTGAGTGTCCTCCGTTAATCCCAGGTCCATTCCGAGCCTAAGCAGCCCATCAGCCACTCTGCAGTTAAGGCTTAACACTGTGAGTCACACTGGTTGTGTGACAAGATGTCAGCTCCAGTAGCTTACAATATAGTCAGGACTGCGCTTATATCTTTAGTCCTTGGTCTGATGTCAATACTCTCATACAGGCTCCTGTGAGGGGGAGATCGTAGGGCTTGCGCATAGGAGGAAGTTAATGAAGTTAGGTGATTTCCACTTTGTAGTAGATTATCAGCGATATGGGGTGTGCAGGAGCTCAGATCTGTCCATCCCTCTGTCTTCAGCTCCTCCCTCTGTCAGTTTTTTTTCCTGCTGTGCTTACATGTTCCTTCCTGCCCATGCACTGAACAACAATTATCCAATGCTTATCAGACAACATCTAGTGTTCTTACAAATTTGTTATTGCAGCAGAGACATGGCTCTTTAACCAACCCAACCTCAGGTTTCCTGGCTCTTAGAGTATGTCAGCACTGTGCAGCGCAGCATCACACACTGTCATAGAAACATCAGATATATTGAACTGGAAGCAATGTAACTGAGTAAGGACAGCTATCTTGCTTGCAATCTGCTGCATGAATGTGCCTGCCCACTTGCATCTAACTTGAGAATTGTTACGCCTGGGTATTGCATTGTAGCCTCTTATTTTTGTTGTCACTGAACCTTGAGTTGGCTGTTGCCACAAAAAAGTGGTGTTTTGTTTCCCCTCATAAATAGAACCAAAGGCTGCAGTTTGCAAGGTGAAAGTTGTGTCACTCTAAAAGGCCCTACTAGCATGCCTCATCCTTGAGATTTCTCCCCTATCATTTGATGTTTAAATTAATTACTATTGGAGAACTTGAGGCATAGTCCTCTCAGGTAAAGAAATGTGTGCAGTGAAAGGTGAAAGACCATCTGGAGCTCAGATTGAGTGATATTAAAAGACTGATTAATGGTGTAGCGTTTGAAACTGACGAAGAAAATCTCAAGCCAGGCCATTAGGCAAATGTAATCCATTACACGAGAAGACATTCCAGCGCTTCAGGGAGATCTTTGTCTTTCCCATTTCTCTCCATCCAACTCTTTTAATTTGGGTTTTGTAGCTAAAAATCTTCAGTGTAAAATGTGCTGTTGACCATTTCAAATCTTCTCCTCTCATCTCCTTTCTCTCACTACATAAACTTCAGTAACTGTCCCTCCTAGCTACTTTTGAACTGGTCTCTGAGTTGAAGTATACAATCTAGTTTTGACCATTTATATAGGAAGACAAAGTGAAATAACAGCCACTGAAAGAAAAAAAGGAAACAAAAAACCCACCCCAGACTGAAAACTCAGCAAGCAAAATCAATGAAATTGCCTTCTAAAATCCTGCTGTCTATATTGCTCCTGTAGGTACCATTAATCTCCGGGCATTTTGGATTGTTTTCAGGCAGCAGTCAAAAGAATGGAAGAAAATTTCTAGTGGCTGCGGGCTCTTAATTAACTATGCTACAGAAGATTTTGCAAAACTGAGGGCATCATCAAGAAATTAACAATTGATGTGACTGTTCTGCTCTCCTGTACTTGTTAATATTCATTAATGGCCATTTTCTAAACTATAAAACAAGACAAGTGGGAAAGAATGAAAACAAAGAAGTGATAAAGCTGTAGATGAAAATATGCAGTAGAGGAAAAACGTAGTAAAGTAAAAGGGATATCTGTAGAATCAGAAACAAAAAAATGGAGGAAGGAAAAGAATAGATCAGTAAAGTGGAAAAGGTTTGTAAAAGCACAGAAAGAGAAAAACAAAAGTTAATAAATTCAGTTATTTCTTAGAAATATTAGAACATCGAATGATGCCTTTTTGTAAGAGAAAGTAGCTGTGGCATTCAGACCAAAGACAAACTCTCTCCATTACTATTTTACCTGCTTTTATTGACAGGGAATTATTACATACTAACTATGAAACACAGTATATATAAATATACTTGTATATTTATACAACTAGTCCAGTTTAAATAAAAAATGTAGGTTTTTGTCAGCAGCGTAATTCAGTACTGTGTGTTACATCAGATAAATTAAGCAGCGAATAGTTCAGTCTCCTGACCAGATAACAAGCTTGTTTGTGTTAGAATCTGTGACATCCTCTTGAAGTTGCATATTTTTTAATATCTAGTCAGATCTCACTGTGCTAATTATTATATTTTTACCAGCCTTCAAATTTTTAACACTTTGTTATCCAATCTTTCATACACTGGGCAGAAAGAATTAATCTCAGAGTGTCTTACCTGCTACAGATCAGCTCGTAAGTACAGACAGGTCTAGTCTGTAACCATATATCATAAATTAAGATCTAGACTCAAATCACTGAAATCAGAAGATGTTTCCTAATAAACAGAAGGTATGGAACGTGTTTCTATACAAAGCCAAGCTTAATAATCTTTGATAGCTTGACTTAACTAATACAAATACTTTCTACAGGATCAGTTTGCACTAGTGAATTTCAACCAAGAAGCATTCCTTTTGAAGAACTGTAGTGAATCATTTTTTTGCAAGGGAATTATACACTGAGGACCAAACCTTGCTTTCCTTAAAATCAATGAAAGTTTTCTTTGCGACATCAGTAGGAGCAGTATCAGACCAGAGACAGTATCTGTACAATTTTGTCCTAGGTTTACCATGAGTCTGTTTCTATTTCTATAGAATGTAAGAGTTGAACTGTGATAATTGAACTGTGTAGCTTCAATTATCTATGAGGAAAAAGTTGGAAAGCAAATCTCCTTTTGGATCTCTATTGGATAAATTTTAAAACTTTGACACATAGGAACAGTATGAACACAGTAGATGAACATGCACTGCCTTTCACAACCTGTTTTGTAGCAGATGCGATGCTCAAGAAAACAGGTTAATCTGCTTTGTATCTCTCGTTCTCTCTCTGGATATATAACTGTGACAGCCATATTTATTAAATTACAGTTTTTATGTCATGTAGTATAGATATTTTTTATTTATTTATTCATTTATTCATTTATTCAGTCATTCATTTATTTTAAATAAAACTGCCTGTCTTGATCTGTTTCTAACCTTGGAAGTATCTTCAGACACTCTTTTCTATGCATTCTGTTCTTTTGGACTGTTTTTCAAAGGCATCTAAAACACTGAGAAGTATGTTTCCCACCTGACTGCTGGGATAATAAATTTGGAGCATGAATTATAAAATGATTTCCATGTACTTATAATTGAAAAGAATCAGAACAAATGCTAGCTCTAAAGTGTGGTAAAACAGTTATGTTTTGCCAGATGTATACACATAAATCTACCCACATTTCAATCATGTATTTGACAATTACTATTATTTATTTATTTATTTATTGGAACTATAGCTGTGATAAATATTCCACTCATAAAGAAATATTCCACGAAGGTAATAATTGTGCTAACAGAGTACAATGTGTACTGCACAATTTACAATATGCATTCACTTAAGGCTATTGATTTTTTTAAGCAATTCATATATTTTCCTAACATTCTGGAGGAGAACCACTTCACATACGTTCCCTGAAATATAAACTCTTGAATGTTTTAACAAGCAAGATGTTATAGAAGCCTGGATGTTTCCATTTCCAATAAGGATGTGAGAATTCCTGAAGATTTGGTTGAAACTGAAATGTGGTGGTATTGGACAAGGAGGTGGTCACTGAATATTGGGTTTCTCGTCTTTCAAGTGACAATGAGTGAGAGAAGACAATGTTCCCTGAATGTGGTTTTCTTTCCAGTCCACAACATTTTAGAAAAAAATCTATGCTAATTTTCCTTTGTACTGCTTGTCCTGTAGCTATTGCTTCTATATTGCTTTTATACAATGTATAATTGCTTACTGCCAATGTCATCAGTGTATTTCTTCTAACCTTCTGCATTGTTAACTTCACAATAATCTCAGATACTTACAAAAACTGCTACCTTTCTATCTGAAAGTTTCTAATGTATAAGATATGCTACTTCTGCATTAGATTATTAATATTGTTTGGGAAAAACTATAGAGAAAAAAATGCTCACATAATTTGATCAGCAAGGTTGCTGAAAAGTACTGCATTCTGGAGTTAGCTTCTGTACTGGAAACAAAACATTGAATGCTCTTATATTTCAATAAAGTTCTCTATTTGGCTTAAGAATTTTGAAGGAAAATGTCCTTGCATTATCGAAAATCATCAACATTACCAAATCAGCTCGTGTAGTATCAGCAATACTGCAGGATAAAAGCTGTCCAAGTAAATAGCTTCATGGACTTTCCCTTTTTTGAGGAGGTCAGGATTTATCAAATATTCTCTGGTTCCTAACTCAGGCTTCTTAAAGTCTTTCCTTTTCTGTGTCTCCCTCTGACAGAAAAGGAAGAAATGTGACAGAAGAGTTAATCCATTCATGTGTCATATGTGACAGATGAGAATTAAAGCCAAGAATAAATTATAATAATTATATAAACTCTACATCCTGAAAAGCCAGGACAATTAACATGCAAAATGTGGTAATCTCCTGCCAAGACAATTAACATGCAAAATCATGGTCATTAAGGCCAGCACTAAGGGCAAATGCTCTTGGAGATAGGCATTCTAGCTTGCAGAGTTAAAATCTGAAGGTGAAACAAGAAAACGGGCAATTTTTTTAATTTTTTTTTTTGAGCAGAGACTACCAGGCTAGGAATAAGGAATGAGAGAGGCATAATGGATAATACTGGGTAATACTTAGGCCCTATTTTAACAGGAAAGGCTGCTGGTATTTAAAAATGAGCTTGCTAAACCAAAGGTTTTGCAAGATTTAAGACAGAGGTGAGGAAAATAATATGCTAGCTATTTCAGAGCAAGAATATTTGTCTGACTGACTGGCTAGACAAAAGGGTAAAAGAGGTGAAAAGGGGTCTAAAATCACACTATGATGTAACATGTCTGATTTTTTCTGGCTTAAATTTCTCAAAGTACTGTACATGCTATATTATGAAAATTGTCTCTTATTTGAATCTGATTACATCTATTAATAAAACCTTTTTTTAATTAGTTCACGTGAATCATTGGATTTCTCAGGGAATATTTCACAGACTGTTCCAAAGACATGTAATAACATTTAACATTTAGGATGACATCATGAAGGGAAAACATCTGTAACTATGTGGCATTCTCAGCAGAAGGGATTCATAAGTTGTCTCCTAGAAGACAAGAAGTTAAAGACAAATGACAAATGCTATTGGCAGGGTTTCCAGTGTTTATCAGGTTAAAAGGACAAGTCACTGGCTTCCAGATGGCAGGGGTTTTTCCTTAATTTTTTTTCTTTCTTCTCCCCTTATCTCCTTTGATAATTACGGGGCAAATGTGGTAAACGAACAAAAATGTAAAGAAGGACCAAAAAGTGGAAGAATGAGAAAAGGCGAAGGAACAGCAAAACAAACAAACAAACAAATCAACAGTGAAGAAAAAAAGGGCATGGAGGGAAGGACAGGAAGCAAAACTCAAGATGAGGTAACTGAAATATGTCGTGATGTTATAACTATTTGAATGATAATGCAATCCATTATTCTATTAAAGTGAGTTCTTTCCTTGCTTTGCTACAAGGTCTTCTGAAGGAAAACATTTCTTGTTGAAGCAATAGAATATTCTATTCCCTGAAGAAAGTGTCTCCAGACTACGTGAAATCCAGGATCACTGACAACTCAAGTCAGTACCAGCCCTATGCTCAGAAGAGATGGTGTTCTTCCTTTTCAGCGTTCATCTTAACCTTTCCCTTGCCTGCAGAGTTCATTATGTGTACATAACATACAGCTCCCACTAGGATAGACCATGTATGGCAGAATAACACTTCTTCTATTCATGCTAAGGTCAAAAAGTACAAATATTGTCAGATGTCATGCATGACACAAGTCTCTATGAGTAGCTAGAAGCCTTTGCTTTAGTGGGACTTTATCAGACAGCTATCTAGAACTGACCATTTCCATTCTTGTTACCAATTGCCAGGTTGCCCCGTGAGGAAATACACCAAAGTGAGTATGAACTGCATGTGTTTCAAAGCACCTGTTTCATCCTTGAAGTTATGGTTAACAAAGAAAGACCCATTCTGCGGAGAGGAAGATGACCACTGTCTTACCACTGGTGCACAAGAAATTCTCACCAGCATGCCTCATTTGTCATAAGCACACATAATGCAAGTGTAGAGGCACCTGAGTATGTCTCTGCCTGGCATTCTTCACTCTCTTCAGTATCACTCAAATTAACACAGGTGCTTTTTCAAGTTTCTGGAATCATTGATCAGAGTAAAAAACAATCTTCTCCAAAATTCCAGAATATTCAGCTCCCTGATCCCTCCATGGTTTTAGACAATTTTGGGGGGTTAGTATTTGCCTCTCTACAAGTGCTTTACAATCTAACTTCTACGATCTTCATAGATCTTTTAAGTTGCCTGCCTCTGAAATACATTTCTTTATTGTTTTCTGGTTGTACTTCTTCTTCCTTCCTCTGTCCTTACTGTACATCTAAATCTTTTCCAAGACTTGAATGTCATCAACATGCTGTTTATTCCTTTTTTCCAGATCATTAACAAAGACACTAAGAAAGACTTAGTCTAAGGTGAGGCATTGCTTCCTATTTCAATACTTTCCTCTTTAATAGAGTACTTTGTTTTTTACATTCTACACAGCTTTTAATCAATATAACAATATTTCTACAGATCAAAAATTATTTGAATTAGTTTTCCAGCTAAGATTTCATTATTCACTTCAACAAGTGCGTTACTAAAGTATTTCACATGTACTGCTTTATTTCATCTAGTGATTTTGTAATTCTATTTTAAAAAGCAATCGAGTTATAGGAGTAAACTATTATCTACTTCCTTGATAGATGCAAAATGCTTTTTAATATAGCAAAACTGCTGCATAGCAAGACTAGTTGCACTCACCCACAGCAAGTTGTGACGCTGCCTCACTGATAAATATGAAATAAAAAGAGATTGAAAAAGAGGCAGAAGGAAAAAAAATGAATATAGCAAAGTGAATAAGAAGCAGTTTGATCTAGGAAAAAAAGAGTATTTATACTAATACCTACTTCTGACAGTAGTCAAAAAGAGGAAAAAATTCAATCCTATTTACCAGATATATCTGTTTTCTTCTACCTTCCTCCTCTCTGGCTTCGTGCTTGAAGAAACATGTGGTTCAGTGTGTTTCCATATCAGAGACTGACAGACATGACTTTTACGAATCTAACAAACTTCTGCAGAATTAAATTTCACAGTAAATCAGTTTGGTATTGTGTAAGTACCAGTACCAGACATTGCTTGTGACTGTACTTCTTCCAGAGCTTGATCATCTCATTTATGTTTCCACATTTCATATTGTAAGAAGCTGTAAACAGACTTTCACTGATGGCCTTCTCCATGCAATTCATTTATACCCACGCATCATACCTACCGTCAGTTACTGTTTTTCCAGGATGTAGACTCACATGTTTTTATTCTCGTCTTGTAAGCAAGCTGTCCCATAGCTCTGGTCACCTCCACCTCAGCCAGCTCTTCTTCAGCTGGCATTGGCAGCTGCACATACAATTCAAGACATAGGGGCACAAAGGGTTTAAATAGTCCCTATAGAAATGATTCCTGTTTAATTCTCTGTGTACTTCCTAACATTCATTTTTGCCTCTTTGATGGCTGTGAGCATTCAGCTTTTGTTTTTGCATTCTGTGGACTAATAAATTTTACCACAAAAAAAATCCAAGATATCTTAGAATACCTCTTGAGAGATTATAGCTCTTCTGAAAGCCATCATAGTGTCATTTGATGAAGGGTTCTTTTTGCACTTGAGGATCATTTACATTTATAGACGGTGAACTTCGTCTTTCTTTTTGGTTTGAGACAGATCTCTTACTTTCTTTATCATAAAACAAAGACACTGCTTCAGCTCCTCTCCAGTGGTTACTAGTTCAAAGAATTAATTTAACTTTTCTTCTTCAACTTCCACTTCTTTGGTAAGTGTGGAAGGCAAAATGAAGAAGATGTACATGACCAATACAGAAAGCAAACACAAAGGAGAAATAGTAAGGAAATGAGAATGGAAAAGAGACAAAAAACCTGAACTGAAGGAGACAGTAAAATGAGAAAGGAATTAAAATTTAGGAAAAGGAACCCTTGAAATCTGAAATTGCCCAGACAACTTGAATAAAAAACACAAACATTTCTATATCAAGACGGGAAACCCACATTCTGCAGGTAGCTCAGGTCCTTTGCCCTAGACAAGTACACTGGAAGTGTTGCATGTCCACTTGGATTTCTGGATCTTGAATTAGTAAGATATTTTGACAGTGGACATCAGCTGCAGATACTCATCCATTTCCCATGTTTGATACCTTTCTGATTATAGGACCTTCCTTGCTTTCTGCATAAAAATCTGCTTTCTGAGGTAAGTGTGACTTTTCCTGTTTGTACAGCAAGACAATGCCTGGAGATGGAGAGTTTCTCATGCAGATGGAGTTAAGTGTGCTGAGTCACTGTCCTTTGGTGTGTGAGAGACTTTCTGAAAAAGGCTAGAGAAAGATCTAGTCTCTCTTCTGCACCTCAAGTACAGGATTAAAATATCTCTCCATCTTATTAAAGTGCTTCTGATGTCATTTATAAATTTGAAATAAGTCTTTTAAATGAGCTGAATTTAGTGAGTTTTAAATACATTGTACATGGAATTAGTTACAGTGCTAGGCCACTTTCTCCTTGTTTCATTAATGGTTAAACTGCTCATATAAAGTTCAGTCTAAATATAACATCATTTTGTTCTGAATATGCCTTTTCAGAATGTTTACTTGGCATTTGCTAGATGAGCCTTCTAAATAATCTAATTGTAGGAAAAGCTTCATCAAAAGGTCATTTTCTAATGCTGAAAAAGTCACCATGGTTTTCTTCTGAAATTATCTCGTTTTTCCTTCTCAGACTGCTGGTATAATGCCCCAGATTTGCTTTATACCCCTTGGCTCCTCTTCTGCGAGGGGTAATTGAATGTTAGACACAAATTGGGGAATGGTAGCAAAGAGCTATCACTTGCAGCAGCTGGGTTCAAACGGCTGAGACAACTCCAGTGCAGCACAGTCACTTATCCCTGAGGCATTACTGATGCACAGGAATGGTTGCAGCCATTCAGGGAACCGAAAAATGTGCAGTCAGTGACACACAGCCATTCATTTATTTCCTACCTACACAACTCTGACTTCTCTGATTTGCATAAAGGCAGCAAGACTGTTTCCCGATAGACTTCCAGCTAATCCTCTATAACATAATCAGATTGATTCCTTGTATGATACTCCTGATTTATTACTGTAATATGCCTTCTTTTTTGCTATCTCTATCCTCTCAGTGCTTCTTCCATGGATTTTTCTTGGCGTACTTTATGCAAGTTCCTAGTTAGAGAGCTAATATTTTGTAAGTTAACACTGTCACAAATCTTGTATTTTCAATTCAGCTGTCCCTCTCCATTTCCTCCAGTTTGCTTCTTCCTCTTCTCTCCCTTGTTTCACGTGTTTTCCCATTCAGGGTTATTTCATCATTAGTGGAGAATTTCAGTGAAGCCCCAGCTTTCTTATGTGACTCCAGGGCCAAAATAAAATAGCAAGGAAGACTGTACAATTAAAGAAGTAATTACACAGTGAGGACTCATAATCCTCTTTATTACAGTAGCATTGTTTTGGGTTTTTCTATCACAATGTGATTTTTATGTATGACTGTACAGATCTAATTCACCTGAGATAAGCTCTTGGTGGTAGTGATAATGGATATTATATAAAAACCTCAGAATGATGGAGTATACAGGACATTAAAACCACACAATAGGACAGATACCTCTTTCAAAGTGCTTACAAAATAGTCAACTGGCAGGCAGAGTGAAACACTGAATGAACTTTATATTAGCTAAAGATAATTTTTTTTGTTTTTTTCTCCATATTAATTAAATTATCCTAAATCCAAGTTAACTAGTCCTATTACTCTTCTTGATCTTCCACCATGCTTGTATATTCTGATGCTTTCCCTTAACTGTTTACCCTTTTTTTCCACAAGTTAATGAAGAAGTATTGAAGTGTCCCTTTGAAATATCTAGAGATGAAGTTGTTATTGTAAGGTTAGCCCAATTTTATTTTTAAAACCTCAAACAAAATAAAAGCCTCAGCCAAACAAAACGCTGCTATTTTAACTGGTCAGTCTCATGTTATAGACAGTTCCTGCTATGGTAATTTGAAATAAGCTTTTGTTAGCTTGCACATTGCATTTTTAAGTACATGTTGATTTCCAAAACCTGTAGAGAAAGAACAATTAAAAATTGGACTATCAAACTGTAGACAATCTCACATGAACATGGCTTGATAATTTAGTGTGTTTATGATAAATACCTTGCTTGGTTAAGTGATTTCTATCTCTCTTAATAGAACTGTCTTTTGCAAAAAGCTACTGCAAAACACGGGCTCTTAAGCCTCCAGGAAGCATTCTGAATCAAAACCCTTTAATGTTCTTATGAATTAATGCTGGTTTTCCTGAAGTAAATAGATAGTCTTTTTAGTCTCTTCTTTATCCCTCCAGAGTACAAATATTGTGTCCATGTCATCTGTGTCAGATCATATCCTCTTCATTCAGGATATGTAATCTGTTTTACCTGGCCTTTGCTCTAAAGTGAAAAGATCTAGCACAGAATAGCCTCATTTGAATTAACATCAGCAGTTCCCCATGCTTCATTATTTTTCACATGGCTATGAAGACTTGCAATAGCAATGATCTCAACTTGTACATCTCAGATTTCTTTTTGTTTAAGATTACAATACACACAGCAGAAGAACATGGAACCAGCTAAGGTGAAAATACACAATATCATCATAGTCGATGTGAATCATATCTACAAAACACAGCTCAGCTGGACTGACACATCCAGTATTAATATTGCATGAAAATGTACATCCTGTATATTATTTTTATTTGGCCTGCACTAATGTAAATGCCTTATATGAGTCCAAAGTTCTTAATTCATTACAGAATCACAGAATCCCAGAATCCCAGAATCCCAGAATCACAGAATCACAGAATGGTAGGGGTTGGAAGGGACCTCTGTGGGTCATCTAGTCCAAACCCTCTGCCAAAGCAGGGTCACCTACAGCAGGCTGCACAGGACCGCGTCCAGGTGGGTCTTGAATATCTCCAGAGAAGGAGAATCCACAACCTCCCTGGGCAGCCTGTTCCAGGGCTCCGTCACCCTCAGAGGGAAGAAGTTCTTCCTCCTGTTCAGACGGAACTTCCTGTGCTTCGGTTTGTGCCATTTGCCCCTTGTCCTGTCGCTGGGCACCACTGAAAAGAGCTTGGCCCCATCCTCCTGACACCCACCCTTCAGATATTTGTAAGCATTTAGAAGGTCCCCTCGCAGCCTTCTCTTCTTCAGGTTAAACAAGCCCAGCTCCCTCAGCCCCTTCTCATAGGAGAGAGGCTCCAGTCCCCTCATCATCCTCGTAGCCCTCCGCTGGACTCTCTCCAGTAGCTCCTCATCTTTCTTGAAGTGGGGAGCCCAGAACTGGACACAGTACTCCAGATGAGGCCTCACCAGGGCAGTGTAGAGGGGAAGAAGAACCTCCCTCGACCTGCTGGCCACACTCCTCTGAATGCACCCCAGGATGCCATTTGCCTTCTTGGCAGCCAGGGCACACTGCTGGCTCATGGTCAACCTGTCGTCCACCAGCACACCCAGGTCCCTCTCCGCAGAGCTGCTCTCCAGCAGGTCCACCCCAAGCCCAAGCATGGGGTTGTTCCTCCCCAGGTGCAGGACCCTGCATTTGCCCTTGTTGAACCTCATCAGGTTCCTCTCTGCCCAACTTTCCAGCCTGTCCAGGTCATGCTGAATGGCAGCACAGCCTTCCGGTGTATCTACCACACCTCCCAGTTTGGTGTCATCAGCAAACTTGCTGAGGGTACATTCTAACTCTTCGTCCAGGTCGTTGATGAAGAAGTTAAACAAGACTGGGCCCAGTACTGACCGCTGAGGGACACCACTAGTTACAGGCCTCCAACTAGACTCAGCGCCGCTGACGACAACCCTCTGAGTTCTGCCATTCAGCCAGTTCTCAGTCCACGTCACTGACCAGGTGAGGGCACTCAGTTTTTGCATTTCTTCATTTTGCTAATTTACTAAGGAAAAAGACTTGTGTTTTCCAAAAAGACTAGGACAAGAAGGATGTGTTTGAATTAATTCAATTTGGAGTAGAAATTAATTGCATTTGCACTACTTGAGATAGTAAAGTTCAATAGGACATATAGTAAAGAAAAAAAAGTACTTCGAAATATTACTAGTGAAGCTTTTGTCTTGACGAACTCTGTTTGCGGCGTGGATGAATTTTATTAACATCTTGTCCTCAGGGCAAAATTTAAGGCGAAACAGGTTAACAGGAGCTACCCACATCGAATCATAGAATCATAGGTTGGAAAAGACCTCTCAGATCATCAAGTCCAGTCGTCTGCCCAACAACACAATGCCTACTAAACCATATCCTGAAGTGCCACATCTGCGTGTTTTTTGAACACCTCCAGGGATGGGGACTCAACAACCTCCCTGGACAGCCTGTTCCAATGCGTGAACACCCTTTCAGTAAAATGTTTCCTATTATCTAATCTAAACCTCCCCTGATGCAACTTGAGGCCATTGCCTTTTGTTTTATTGCTAGTTGTCTGGTAGAATAGACCAACACCCGCCCCACCACAACCTCCTTTCTGGTAGTTGTACTACCTGAGTAAGGTCTCCCCTCAGCCTTCTCTTCTGCACACTAAACAGCCCCAGTTCCTTCAGCTGCTCCTCGTAAGACTTGTTCTCTAAACCCCTCACCAGACTCGTTGGTCTTCTCTGGACACGCTCCACCACCTCAATGTCCTGCTTGTCGTGGGGAGCCCAAAACTGAACATGGTACTCCAGGTGCGGCCTCACCAGTGCCTTGTACAGGGGCATGATCACCTCCCTACTCCTGCTGGCCACACTATTCCTGATAGAAGCCAGGATGCCGTTGGCCTTCTTCGCCACCTGGGCACACTGCTGACTCAGTTTCAGTCACCTGTCAACCAAAACTCATGGTCCTTTTCTGCCAGGCAGCTTTCCAGCCACTCTTCCCCAAACCTGTAGCATTGCATGAGGTCGTTGTGACCAAAGTGCAGGACCCAGTATTTTGCCTTGTTGAAACTCATACAGTTGGCCTTGTCCCATCGATTCAGTCTGTCCAGATCCCTCTGCAGAGCCTTCCTATCCTCGAGTAGATCGACATTCCCACTCAACTTGGTGTCATCTGCAAACTTACTGAGGGAGCACTAAATTCCCTCATCCAGATCATTGATAATGATGTTAAACAAGACTGGACCCAATACTGAGCGCTGGGGATCACCACTTGTGACTGACCACCAGCTGGATTTAACTCCATTCACTACCACTCTGGGCTTGGCCATCCAGCCATTTCTTTATCCAGCAAAGAGTATACCCATCCAAACCATGGGTAGCTATTTTCTCCAGAAGGATGCTGTGGGGAGCAGTGTCAAAATAATTTACTTCCAAGCGTATGTCCAAGCAATAAAACAATATGGATTCATCAGGAATAAATTGTTTCAAATCAATTAAATATCCTTCTCTGACAAGTAACAGATGTCATGAACTGAAGAGAAATGGTAGTTGCCACACAGTTTGATTTAAGGAAAGCTTCAAATATGATGTTTATGAAATTAAGTAAACACTATGTAAGTTAAACCATTATTGTTGGCTGAAAAGCCATTCTTGGAGTAGCTAGTAATGTTTTACTGACGAAACTGAGCGATGTATCAACTGGGATTCTGTAGGGATATAGCCAAGGTCTGGTGTTGTTAAAATTTCTCTTAGTACTCTGGTTGAAGGAACAGAGCATATTCTTACTGAATTTGCAGAAGACAGGAAGAACTGCAAGTACACTGGAGGATAGGAATGAGTTAAAAATTATTTTGACAAGCAAATTATCATCTGGAAAAAGGCATACCGTTCAATAAAAGTAACAACACTTAGGCAGGAATCATCAGGACAACACAATATCAGGAACAGAAAAGGGGTAACAGGCACTCGCAATCTCAGTTTTTATGTTTAATCACAATCTGAATTTAAGCCAACAGTGGCTTGATGTTGAGGAAAACGCAAATATAATAAATACATATTGTTACATAATATACATTATGTGTTCCTGGGAAACGTAAGGAGGAGCTCATGCTGCTGAACATATGAAGTGATATTTTTCTTTCTGCTCAGCAGTTTTGAATCCTCAGATAGACTGCTTCTTCAGTTTGGGGCACAACATTGCAATTAGGAGATATATCAATCAGAAAGCAGCAAGAATGTTCTATGTCTCCAAAACAGGAGGAAATCTTTTTCAAAAATGTAGAAGTTTAGCTTAGAGAAACACTGGAGGGGAGCACGATTCCTGTTCTCAAACATACTAAAAGGCTGCTGCAAAGAAAAAGAAATGTATTCTCTCTGTCCATGGTACGTGGTGAGGGAATACGATGAGGACAAACTTATATCAAAGATTCTCTTATTGTTTGCTGCATTTTTTCCTCATTGGTTGTCTTCTTGCTTTCACCTTTTCTCTCCTTTTCCCATTTATTATTTCATCGTTATTTTTATAAACCTGATTTCTTATGAGGGCAAAAAACCTCTTGAAATTGATCACCTTTTCCCAAGAAGTATATTTATATATTACATGAATATTTTTTGGATGAATACTGGATCATTGGCATTACTGTGGCGTATAAAACACACAAGCTTTAACATCAGGCATTTTCTAAAGTTTTCAGGTTTTGCATAGCAAAAGGCATTTTTCACTTTCTTTTACCAGCTGCATTGTTGGCTGGACTTGAGGAAAAAACCCAAACAACCAACTAAAAAAGAAAGAACTTTTGAACCTTCCTAAAATGCAGGACTTCTGATATCATTAACACTGGGTGTTCAAGATCTGTAAATTCAAATCTTGCCAATGGCTTGAAAGTCATATAATTTAAAAAATAAGCAAAAATGGGTATTATTCGTCTTCTAATTTTTTGATATGTAAGCTGCACAAGATTCAGTATTGGGAAACTAAGATTCTTAAATCATTTCAGTAACTGGAGTTTTAAAATGTACGTTATATAGATTCAGTTGTGTCATGGAAACATACTACTGAGGCATGGAACCATTTTGTTTGCTCTCAGCCACAATGAGTAATTTAAAAACACATGTGTAAGATGTTTTGCCTCCCCAGCTTATCCACCAAAACTCAAATTTTTTGGTTATCTTTATAGTCTGGTAGCTGTCCTTGCCACATGTGATTCATTCTTAATACTGAGACTCAATGGGCCTGTTTACAATAAATATATGGCATCTGAAACTTTTTCGAAGAAAACATAGCTTATTTTCTCTTAGTTGTCAACTTAATAGAAGTTTAGAAAAAATTCAAACGCAATTCATCACGGCCATCTCAGAGGGAGAGAGATCCTGAGAAAAGCCCAGCTCCTGCTTGTAGGCAGTGAAAACTGCAGAAACAGAATGCAGGTTACAATTAGCATAAAAAGAAATACGAACCATGATTTCTGCATGGTATTTTTGAGGTAATTATTAGGGTTATTATCGCTACCTTCTTCAATTATGAGTTATTATTGTGCTCAGAAGTTGTAACAGAATTTAGCTGAAGCAACTTTTCAAGTCTAAAGTTCATCAGTGTCTATGTAAAGTACTGCTGTCCCACGAGAGACTCGGCGTGACAGTCAGAAGTCACAGTTCATCACAGGAACATATCACACTGATGTCATCTGCTGGGTAGCAGAAGCCTATCCAGCATTAGAACTTCCTCAGGGACAGGAAAGGAGCCAACTACAACACTTCTGCTAACAGCAATCCAAGCATTATTTTACTCTTCCATCTGTTTCTCTCTCTACTCTACTATTTCTGTTCTGTACAGAGAAAGGTCTTCTTCCATTCTCTGCTATTTCATTATTAGCTCTGCACAGAAAGGCTGTCAAAAAAGCCAGTCTTCTGTATATTACTCTTTAAATATACAATCAGGAGGTGCTATAGTAAAAGAAAGCAGAGTTTTCTCTTTTTTCTTTTTTTTTTTTTCTCTGGAATAGACAAAGTAATACATTCCTTTTGTTACGTACAGGAGAAACTATTCTGTTCCGTATAAAATAAATGCATAAAAATAACAAATGCAAGTCCACTGAGAAACCTTTCAATTTGCATTTCGAATTCTTCCGGAATTCCTGGGGGAGGAAGAAAAAAAGAACATTCATTCTCATTCCTTTCAGGCTTATATTTTCCAGCCCGTTGGCCTGGTAAATATGAGCCCTTTAGGCCAAATTTGGGGCAAGATTACATACAATTTTCATCGAATTTGCATAATATATCTCTAAGAACAAATCATAGTGTTTTTGGTATCACGGTGCTGGATCTAGCCCCCATGATCCTGTGAAGGTCGATGAAAGGCATTGACTTTGCTGGTGTAGAAGTAAGCCTTCACTGATCTCTCTATAAGCCTGCTACGATAGAATTGACATTTTGAATAGCACTTTGTTGCTTCAAACAGACTTATAAATACTGAGGGTGTTGTGGGTTGGCCTTGACCGACAGCCAGGCATCCACTCAACCACTCACTCTTCCTCCTCAACAAGGCAGGGGAGAACAGAAGGTGAAAAAGTTCATGGACGGAGATATAGGCAGGGAGATCATTTACTTTTGTGTTTATCAAGTACTGTCATGGGCAAAATAGGCTTGTCCTGGACACGGACACCAAATTTTCCTTCAGCAGTGAGAAAATGAAGGAAGAGTACAGCCCTAGTTTGTCTCCTGATACAACCAGTTTCAGGAGGATAATGGAAACAGGTATGTTGCATCTTTCTTTCAATAATCTCCACTTCTCATCTTACAGGATTTGTAGTGGTGCAGGGGCAACGAGAGGCATTTTCACTACTCTTTTACAGCTCACAGGGGCTACAGGTAGGGATAATACTTGCTGGTGGAGGAAGCAGAGGACTTAATTCTGAGCCTGATACATGATGCAGCATGCCTCTCATAGGCTTATTAGATGTTCCTCCATTTTGTAAAGCCTGTATTAGATCTCCTTTCTTCACCTCCAGAAACTCGCTCACTTTCAGTAGCATGTCCATTTTCTCCAAAACAGCTGCTGAATTAACTGACTATTCTGAAAAAATATGTGCTTGCCTGCTATTAAATTCATTGGCATGGTCAAAATTTCCTAGAAACATGAAGCATCTTCTGGGCTTTCTGAGTTATTTCAGGGTTATTCTCGTTGCAGCATCTGAAGCTCTTTAGGGAAACATCCAAATTCAGAGCTCAGCTGTGTAGCAATCCCTTTTACTTATCCGTTTCTGCACTGCTGCTACCTCATCATTATACATCCCCTTCCTCTGTTGCCTTCACCATCCTATCATGTGTTAGGAATGGAGAAAGGATGCTTCTTCTGGATTTTTGGATTTTTATTTCTTTATCATAGGGACTCTCTGATGTTTAGTGTTCTGATTTCTTTGCCCGCTCTTATTTTCTCCTTCCAGCAAAAAGCATCAGAAAACATAGTCTCTCTGTTTGACTTGTTTCAATAATCATCAAATGGTTGATAAAATGTGTCCCTTTGAATCTCACTTATCTGCGTCTGACTGGTCCAGACTAACTGTATGCATTAGTAATAGCAGCTCATTGCAGTTAGTTATTCAGGTGCTAAGAAGAAGAGGAACAATTCTCTTTGTTTTATCTAGTTAACTGGCTTTCCTATGTTGTCCTAGAAAATAATCTATAGAATGATTAACAGTGGTTCTCTGTGCATATTATGATTGTGCTGCCTCTATGACAGGCCTTTCTAATGCTCTGGCAGTACTACTCCTTAAGCTTATCCCCTGCTTATCCTTGGATGATGTGTTTTAACTGTATTACAAATAAAAGTGAACCACTGTATGCTGGAACTCTCTAATGTAGAAAGTGAACAAGGAACCTACAGAGTACAGCTAAGGCATCACTGCACTGTACTATAATCCAGCTCTGAGCAGCAGAAGGAAGCCTCTAGCCACATTCTTTTGTGATAAATTGGTCTTTATGTAATTTTTCTTGTAGCTAAATTGTGAGCCTGAAAGTCATCAACAACTATTAAATGCATTCCACACTTACTTTGATGTAAACTGGGAGTGATACAGGTAAAAACAGGTATAAATGAGAAGAAAACCAGACAGAAATATTTTTATTATCATTTCAGTATAACTATTTGGGGGGGTGGGAAATGAAAAGGGACTGGTTTTGCCTCCAAACATCTATTAAACAGTACACTTTACTGAGGTGTAGGTAATACACTCTTGAAAGATCACACACCTAAATTCAAGAAAAAAGGACTAGAAACTCTTCCTCTATATTCCTCCCAATGGAGGCTTAATAACCTGCTTCTGCAAGAACATTATACAAAAGAAACAACTCAAATGTGTTTGGAAGCAAACACAATGGAGGAAATGTCTCTCTTGTTGTTACGAGAAGCTATGAAAACCATACTGAAAAGCTATATAATATTGTATTCAAATCACAGGAGGAAAGAAAACATCAAAACAAAGTAAATTAGAAGAGGAACTAAAACCAGGAACCCAGAGGTACTTTACAGACTCTTCCAGAACAAAGTAGCCAGAAAATGCTCTAATTCACAATTACTGTTCAACAAACAGAGAAAGAAACCCTGGCATTTTTGTATCTAAAACAACATGCTATTTTTAAATCAATGGTGAAAAATAAGCTTGAGGAAGCATTTGACTCATCAGACATCTTCAGCCTGGTTATTGTTTTGTGCCTTAAAATACCAGCAGTGCAACCATAATTACTAAATTTCAGGAAATAATGAAAGGATGCTGCAATTTCTGGGAGAAACTTGAAGCAACTAAACACAGTCCAGAGAAGTTCATGACAGCTGGGCCAAGCATTTAAAGTTGTTGATTCTTCCAAAACCTGAGTTGTTTAAAACAATACTGTGGCCAGATGAGTTTGAGCCATCTATTAAAAACACTAAATGGTGAAAGGCTTGGGATCTGGATGGGCTTAAGTATACATATTCAAAAACTCCACTTCATCCTTCCTTCAGAGGAAATTTAAAGGTGACTATTTAGATAAGTTACGAATTTCCAGCTGTTATGTTTTCTATGCTGCGAGAGCAAAACATACTTTTTCTCTTTGTGACCTTTATTTTAAGTGAAAGAAATCTGCAAGGAGCAAATATAAATTTCTGTTTGATAGAGAGCTGAAAAAGAGAGACAGGAAAAGCACTGGCACTCTAATTGCTTCCTTTAAAGGATTCTCAAACTACCCTTACAACAGACAGTAGTGGGAGCAGAACAGGTTTCTTTATGTGAAAAGTACAGTCTATTTATCCCCAGCAAAGGGACAGGGGGAGGATACGGAACCATCCAAAAACAACAGATGGCAGATGTACTAAATTGCCCATTTCCTGCGCTGTTTCTTATCCACCCGTAAATGATCAAGTATCTTTTATATCATATCACATCATCCCAACAAACTTTTCCCCAGCACAGTTTGCAGATCTCTCCCTGTTGTTCTTTACCACTGAATGAGTGACCCTAGACCTCCCTAGCTGCATACTACTCTGGTCTGCAACAACATCAGCTGGAACTATTAATCTGTGACTTTTGCTACCCCACATTTGGGGTGGGAGTGGGGTGTCCCCGTGAGTGGCGAAGACATTTCATCTTTCACCTGACAAAGACATCCTTCTTCTGAAGATGGTACTGCTAAGTGAAGTATTCAAGGATTTGCTAGCAGAGTGGGATAGCTCATACCCATTTTTATGAAAGCTTGTAACACTACAGACTAGCTGCTCTTGTCTTCATACTACCCACTCATCTTGTTTTAAGTCATTATATAGGTTCTGCTACTACACTGCAATTAGAGTGATATTCGTCTTGGATAGTCTTCAGCAGGTAAATACAACTTCTAGCAAAAGTAATGCATTATATTTCCACTTTTCGACAATACTCTTAAAGCAACAGAAATGTGCTACAGTGCTAGTACTAATGACTGCCTTCAGGAGTGCCTTCAGTTTGTGGATAAAGATAGATGTTGCAAAAGCGGACTGACACACTAGACACTTGTTATTTATATTAAATGGAAAAGGCTATTTTATGAGATGGGTGCAGATACTGTGGAGAAACAGCAGTAGGAGACAAGAAAGGGTTTGTTCAGTGGACGCCTAGACTTATCTCAGTGCTGTCTGCCAGCGTCTCCCTCTCCTTCCATCAGCCCTTCGTTGAGTCACCTCCAGCTGTGCTCATGCAGAATGCTCAATCAGCAGAAAACACTTGCCTTTACTGTGGAGTTTACTTTGTGCTGACTTACTGTGCTGAACGCAATGCCCAGCAAGCACTGAAACCAGCACAAGGAAAAGACTGGAACGCGTAGCTGGGGACAGCAAGATGAAATGTAACTAGAGCAACTAATAATGAAACTGGCTTGCAAGCTGCTGAAATTGCAGTCTATACTGCATCTAAAGACAGTCAGCAATTAAACTGTGTGTCCTGCATGTCAAATATAACACTGCACTGACTAGTGTAAGATGTGAATTTGTCAGAAATAAAATATTGACTTGCAACAACCAAAAGTGGAAGAAGCTGTGGATGCCCCCTGCCTGGAACTGGTCAAGGTCAGGTTGGATGGGGCTTTGAGAAACTTGATCTAGTGGAAGGTGTCCCTGCCAATGACAGGGGGGTTGGAACTAGATGGTCTTTAAGGTCCCTTCCAGCTCAAATCATTCTACGCTTCTACGATTCTAAGATGAGAAAGCTAGGGAAATAACTGTACCTGAAACAAAGTTCTTGGAAAACTAGTCTGACTGGAAAGGCATATAAGGATATTTTAAGATAAAACCTGTTGTTTTTTTCCCGATTATACTCAGGTAAACAGAACTGCTTTATGTTCTTTAGCAACATAAACTGAGCGAAAACTATACTTCTCTCTGGCACCATTCTCGTCTTCTGTTGGAGATTCTTTGGGAATATGCCAAACATCAGCTATTATGACCAGGTTAAGGATAATGAATCATAACACAGTTTGAACAGTATTGATCAAAATATCTACTCAATGAGACTATTTAACTGTACTATTTTTATTAAATTTAACCATCCAAGGCACTTAAAACATCGTTGTGCTGATGGCAGGTGTGACTTACAGCATATACATGAAGCTGGACAGGAGGAACTCTCCTTTCCCTTCCCTACATGCCGGAGAGAGCCTTCCCCTTACCTCTCACATCTGTGCTGCCAACTAAATGATCTCTCACCTCTGACTACATGAACTTGAATGCTTCACACACCTCGTATAACCCAGAGATGGCACATTACTGGAATGCCCTGGTTTCATACTACGTAAACACAGCTCATGCTATGTCTCTCCTTTTATGGATTGCTTGTGAATTAGTGGTTATAATAATGCTTTCTTAAACCATCATTTCCTGGTGGCATAGACACAACACCTCCTCCCTTCAAAGAATAAGTTGTCTTACTGTGGCAGACCAGCTTCTCAATGTCAGGATGACTTCTTTACAGGGACTCTCACTGACAAAGAGAGATAGACAGATCAACAGAACCAGATGAACTATCACCAGCTTATATTTTATTACACTATAAATATAGCATAATACATTTCTATTTAATACCCCTGTATTAATTCAATTAGAGCTTGTGATATTCTTTTCTTTTCCAGGATGTAATATAATTTTCCATAAGATGGAAACCAAACCAAGCCCCAGAACCCTGGGAAGCCATCTGTAGCTTTGAACCCTAGTACTCTAATTACCAAACAAAGTTCTCTGCCTCACCAGCAAAATCAGTACACTTCAACTAAATATCAGTATTTTTATTAACAATTTTTTTAAACAAATCAAAATGCTGTGCACTGATTATCTATGAATGGCTCAAAAGAGCAAATGAAAGAAAAATATCGGAATAACAAAAGACATTTGCTTTTTTGGGATGAAAGTAAAGAAAACCTTTTCTAAATGTGCTTCAGATCATGTGCTTTGCAGAGTCAATCTTGCCCTTTCAGAATGCATCATTAATTATTCAACAGGGCAGAAAAGAAAGCTCTAAGCTTCAAGCAATATGACAATTTGTTATTTATGCAAAATTCAGAGTCGAGGTTTGTTGCAATCCCTTTTACAAGCAGTACCAGCCAAGTTGCCAGGATTAATTTCTAAACTCACACAGTATTTAGCAGAAGCTGTATAACTGTGAAAGTAGTGAAGCAGAACTGGTCAGGCATGATCTCTGAATCTGTTTGCAGCAAAGTTTTCCTGATAAATTTGTTAATTCTTTCTTTTTGTGAAATTAGCAGTCTTACTCTTCCAGAGCTGTAGGTATTTCTTGTGAAAAAGGCTTTGGCCATTTATTGTTGACTTTGACGGACTTGGTCTTTAGTAGTCCAGTTTGCATGTTAACCTGAACACAGGTCTAAATGATGAACTTTCTGTATCGAAGGCAGGCATCTCACAGGTCTCCCTAGAAAGGCAGCTATTGAGAGCACAGGATGGGGAAATAATAAATGTCACACTTTGAAAAAATAGACAGAAGGTCTGGAAGAGGAACCACTGTGTGGGAAGGACTCTGAGCTCCATCCACAGCCAGGTCATATAAGACCATATTTGCCTGCCAGGACTGAATGTTTTCTGTCCTGAAATCTCATGACCTTCAAAGCTGCTTCACACCACAGGCTTGGCTAATTTTATCCACTGTTTACTAATTTTGCTAGTTGTTGGTAGTTTAATTACACATTTTTTTTTTTCTGTTAGCCAGCTACCTTGAAACATGACCGAGAGAAGATATTAATGTTCCACACAATCAAGAGTATACATTAGACTACTGTTTTTCGGGACTAATTTTTACAACTGAAAAATTATTTTTACAATACAGATTCCTTCAAATGTTAATACTGCTGGATTGAAGGAGTAGGTAACTGTTCTAAACTTAAAAATTTCACTTTTGTAAAAATATCAACTAATATTGAAAAAAGTAATTTGTAATTTATAGGTGTAGAAATTTGTCATTGAAAAATGCCACCTATATTTTCAATGATAAAAAGCACATTAGAAACTATACAAGAACATCAAGAGTCTTGTTCACATGACTAAACCCACATTCTTTATTTGTTATCATTCAACAGCTTCCTCTCACAGTATCACTCAAATCATCTATGATATTCCTTTTGCATGCAGACAGTTATGCAACAACAAAATACACCTAAGTAACTATTTTCATAATCCTGTCTAAAAGATTTGTATTTACTGCTAACTTCTTTCACATTTAGTTGCATTACAAAGCATCCAAGATAAAATAATTTCTGAATTTCTCCTTATAAATTAGCAGAAAATAATTCCTGAAATTCTTCTGCAGTAGTAGCAATTGCATCCAACAGGTACACCAAGTGATCAGGGAACTGCAAAATCCTACAAATGCTTTTAAAACAGGAAGGATCCAGTTTGATTTTGATTAGTGCCCACTGAAGTCTTAATTTAGTGTTTTACATCAGCAGGCAAACATAATACAGTGTTTCAATTTATTAATAAAAAACATTCACATTTTAATGAACTAGTTCTTCTGAAAGAAATGAGATTATTAAGTGAAATGCTCTTTGTCAACTAAGGTTAATAAAAACTCTCAGAACCAAGTGGGATGAATTTTACCATGGCAACTAAAGCCTGGACTTCTCAAACACATCAAAGCTCACGTTTGATAAGCTGGATTGAAACCAGACCCTGTTTTCCTGGAAAAAAGCAAGAGAATGAGTAAGATGGGAATGGAAGAGAGTTAGATAGGTGTAACCTCATGAATATTTGTGTCTGGTACACACTGTATGCCATGTGATTTTTTGCAGCAGCTGTCTTTCTATAAAATCTCAACATCCTGAACATAGCCCTGCTAAAGGTGACATGTAAAAATAGCCTTGTGTTTAAAACTGGTGGTATTAAATCCTGAGTAATAGTTTTTTTGTGCTGGATATGTGCTAGGTAGATTTCACCTACCTTATCTGTAAGAGGTGTACAGTTCTTAAATCAAAGTAACTACAGAGTATTGCTGGGTGAATATTTCTAGGTATTATGTATGCAAAATCTGCAGATCTTAGGAAATTTACGCGTTTGTTTCATTTCTAGAAGTCACAGCTTTTTGATTCTTGGACCATTGAGCTGTCAGTCTTCCTTTCCTCTCCTTCTCTAGGCATAAATAGTAGTTAAATTTGGAAAGTTAATTTTACTGCCTGAAATACACACTTTTCATTGGAGATGAATTAATTTTTATTTATTTCAGTGTAATCTTCATTTTCAGAAATCCTCTTTTGACATTGCACATATTAAGTGGCACGACAGCACAATTCTCATCTAGTGAAGGCAGTGGGAGTAAAGAGGAATTGTGAAAAAGAAACAGCTAAAGATGTGAAGATATCCCAAACCTCAGTAAATATTGCACACTGAAGTCAGATACAAGTATGAGAGTCTGTCTCATCACCAGGTAGCTAAAAGGGAAATTAAAGAAGATAAACAGTAGGGAAACTAAATGAATTCTTTATATGAGTCTTCGCTCTTAAGGGTAAGGAAATTTCTGTTCAGAAGATAGTTTTTGTGGGCAATCAAAGTGAAACCTGAGCAAAGATAGTAGTATCTATGCACAAGTTCTTAGCTGAGCACAGGAAGCAAAACAGCAGTAAATCACTAGGGTCTGATGGCATTCATCCACTCAGACCACTGAAGCAATTAAAAAGCAAAGCAGTTAAAGAACACAGTAAATAAAGCAACTGGAAAGGCTGCAAGGTGACCAGTGTTGTGTTCCTATTTTTAAAGAAAGAAGTTAGATATGACTGGAGAATTGTAAGACAAGAAATTTTGTTAAAGTTTTGAAGCAATAGCTCTGATTTAAGATTAAAAATCTGTAAAAGGATTCTACCTCTTGCCATGGCCAGTGCACGTTGCTGAAGAGCCATGCTGACATGCTTCCCAACTCTATTCCGCCTCAGCCTGGGAGTCCTAACATACTGATGTGAGATGTGTACATTGAACTACGTGAGAGAGACTCAGGTTTCAGAACTTGCTTGTAGAGGAAAGTGGTGCTTTTTTTACCAGGCGTCTTTTGAAAAGTGCTTCTGCTTTTCTTTTCACGTAACTCCCACAGTGCTAGGCTACTGGTCGGGACCTCAGAGATCAGACCAGTTATCTGCATCTGGGGACTGAGCTTCTGGAGTGGGCAGGAGAGAACTGTGTTGTGCAAATGGGTGGATGTGAGGTAGGAGGTGATGGGCCGAGACTTTTTCTCAATGTGCAGGACCTGATCAGTTTGCATAAGGACCAGAGTGAGAAGTTCCCCAGGAGAGACATGGCTTGTGCTAGCTCTAGGGTCTGCTAGTAGATCCACAAAGAGGCCTTGGCTGAAGTGGTTTGCCATGACAGGAGAAACTTTACGACTGGGAAGAGAATCGTTAGACCTCTCTTGCCACAGGCAATTTTGAACTGAAGCAGTTCAGCAGGTTCAAAGAAGTTGGCATCAGAAGTTGCAGCACAGGTCTGGAGCAGCCCCTGGAGCAGAGCAGAACAGTCAGCGTGCAGCCACTTCTCCTGATCACCTCTGCTGTGCCCTGCTGTGTATAGGCGTAAAACTTCAATCCAAATGAATAAACAAAATAATGGGCCTGGAAAACCCCCACAGGTGCTCTGAGGTATTTAAAGCTTGAGACCAGCTTAATGACATCATTTGCTAGCCCTCTGCAGGTAATGTGGACACAGCTGTATCTCTGAGGGTGGAAATCCTGAAATGAGAGGCTATGGCTTGTCATAGCTTGAAAACTAGTCCTGGTAAAGGTCACCCACTGGCAGCTCAGGCGATCTGAAGAGACTGGTGCTCTGAGATGTCTCAGTGCTGCTACCTTGCCTGAGCCCAGTATTATACGAGAAGATCTGCAGGCGTCAGACCTAGTTCTCTTTGTATTCCACACATATCTGAATATGACTCATTTCCTTCATCAAAGAAAACCTGACTCAGAAAGTGACTTATGAATTTTAGGACAACAGCGATAAGAGTCTTTTGTCGCCAAGTGGGTAAAAACAGGCTGTTTACATAGGACTTTTCTGGATAGTAAAATTATGAGCACAGAAATGAAAGAAAGCAGGGGGACTGAAGAGTAGGGGTCTGTCTTTAGTTCACGGTACGCCAAAGCAGAATAGATCAAACCTGTGCCTTTTGTTATTGTTTCACCCTTTCCTCTGCCCCTCTAACACCAGGAAAATTTTCACTGAAGTCAATGGTAGTATAGCTCCAGGTATCTTAAACTAGCATGACTGCAAGATTGCAAGCTTTAGCTTATGCTTCTTGTTCTTTATTTACGCATGTGTTTTTTCGGTAAAAGCTGAGCAAATCACATCAGAAATATTAATGTTGAAACTGAAATTCAGTCACTTGTTCCTGAATTGCATTTTGCCCTGAGTCCAGTAGTACAAAAGTATTCTGCTGCTTTTTTTGAAATTCATTATTTTCCTTTTTTTAGTTCAGTTGTTCTACCTTCAAGGATTTCCCTTGATCGAAGTGTATTTTTACTATTATCTTTGTTATGCTATCATTGTCATTGTCCTTTTGGTGTGTTTTTTATCTATAAAATATTTTCAAAGTATTTCCAAGATTTCTTTCTTGTCAATCTAATTCTATCTCAGTGCACTTAGAAATTAACTTGCTATTGCCATCACTTGAGTCAAACTATTCCACAGTTTCCGTAGTTCTAAGAAGCCTTCTTCAGGTGTTCCTGGGACTATCATGCTAGTAGACTAAACTTTATTAATTTAGATCCTAATTTTGCATCAATAAACAAGTATGCAAAATATCTATAGGACAGGATCATTCTTTTTGACCTTTCTCAGTTCAGTGTGAGAAATTAGATGTTTTCTGAAAGGTGGCTCTCTGAATATACAAGTAGGATTTATGATAAGGAATGAACAGTGTCATCTATCCCCACTTTCCTTGAAAAACACAGCTGGGTGTCCTTTCCTCTAGCTTGTCTTGCAGGTATAGTTCATTCCCGCATTTTTGCTTTTACAGTCTCCATATATTCTTAGGGACTCCATTCACTTTTAACACCCTGAGCCCTGAACACAGGTCTACAGTGCGCCTGCTGTAGGCAGACTGCCTGCTCTACACAGACTCAGAGGTGATATGAGTTTACCTTGCCTAAACTTTGAGTTGGTACAAACTCATTCTCTCCATATTTTAAGTCATAGCAGGAGACTGACTCAGAGATAATGAGCACGGATGCAAGCCCACTTAATGCCTGCTTGCTGTAGGGATGTGGTTTTTAGAAACAAACTTATGTTTACTAGTAATTTGCCACGTGCAGGACTAGGAGATCTGGAGGGGTATATACATGCTGTACTGTAGTTTTGTGGAAGCAGTAGCAACAGCAGCTCCTAACTCTGAGACACAGAGGTTCTACAGTTAGTCTCCAGCTGCACAAAAGCATCTTACTATACTCAAATCTTAAAGATTTTCTTAAGTCACAGTACAAAACAATTCTGAATCACTTTCACAAAGAAACATGTTGGCTGAACTAAACCATTTGTCTAGGATTCTTTTTAACCATTGTCTGTGATTTGATATTCCACCCTAAGTCTTTGTCTACATGGACTTTGGTAAGGCCTTTGACACTTTTCCCCACAGCATTGTCCTGGAGAAACTAGCTGCCCATGGTTTGGATGGGTGTACTCTTCGCTGGATAAAGAACAGGCTGAATGGCTGAGCCCAGAGAATGGTGGTGAATTGAATTAAATCCAGCTGGCGGCCAGTCACAAGTGGTGTTCCTCAGGGTTCAGTTTTGGGTCTGGTCTTGTTTAACATCTTTATCAATGATCTGGGTGAGGGGATTGAGTGCTCCCTCAGTGAGTTTGCGGGTGACACCAAGCTGGGTGGGAGTGTTGATCTACTCGAGGGTAGGAAGGCTCTGCAGAGGGATACGGACAGACTGGATTGATGGGTTGAGGCCATCTGTATGAGTTTCAACAAGGCCAAATGCCGGTTCCTGCACTTCAGTCACAACAACCCCCACTCTTCCCCTATGCTACAGGCTTGGGGAGGAGTGGCTGGAAAAGGACCTTGGTATGTTGGTCGACAGCCAGATGAACATGAGCCAACAGTGTGTCCGGGTGGCCAAGAAGGCCCATGGCATCCTGGCTTGTATCAGGAATAGTGTGGCCAGCAGGAGTAGGGAGGTGATCGTGTCCCTGTACTCGGCACAGCTGAGGCCGCACCTGCAGTACTGTGTTCATTTTTGGGCCCACTACAGGCTCGGGGTTGACCTGCTGGAGAACAGCTCTGTGGAGAGGGACCTGGCTGTCCTGGTGGATGACAGGTTAACCATGAGCCCAGGAGTGGATAGTGAGTGCCCCCCTCCCCAGTCTCTCAGAGGTTCCTTTTACATCCCTGTCAATCTGGGGTGATCACTTTGCACCAATCACCTTGCATGAGTCACATTCACAACTGTCATTTTTACACCAATCATGGTTGCACCTGCTAGTCTCCAAGGTGTGGTCTCTCAGCTGCTCCTGGTGATCTTCTTCCCCCTGTCCCGTTGCTGGGTACTTCCTGTCTGGTCAGTGACTCTCCAGTTGCTAGCCAGCCGTGGCAAATCACGCTGCAGATATGGAAACCTTCCCCTGTAGTTCACTGAGTTGCTAGGGGAGACTAAAAATGGCGGCAAATTTTCTCAGACA
This sequence comes from Opisthocomus hoazin, assembly GCF_030867145.1. NCBI lineage: Eukaryota > Metazoa > Chordata > Aves > Opisthocomiformes > Opisthocomidae > Opisthocomus > Opisthocomus hoazin. The sequence goes on along the minus strand of NC_134416.1, from coordinate 31,353,078 downwards.
TCACAAAATGGTGGGGCCAAGTACCACAGCTCCTCAGTTCAAGAAAGACAAGGAACTACTAGAGAGAGTCCAGCAGAGGGCTGTGAAGACGATTAGGGGACTGGAGCATCTTTCCTAAGAGGAAAGGCTGAGGGAGCTGGGCTTGTTTAGCCTGAAAAAGAGAAGGCTGTGAGGGGACCTTCTAAATGCTTATAAATATCTGAAGGGTGGGTGTCAAGAAGATAGGGCCAGACTCTTTTCAGTGGTGCCCAGTGACAGGACAAGGGGCAATTGGCACAAACTGAAGTAGAGGAAGTTCCAGATGAATGTGAGGAAGAACTTCTTCACTCTGAGGCTCCGTCAGCCTGGAGCCTGGAACAGGCTGCCCAGGGAGGTTGTTGATTCTCCTTCTCTGGAGATATTAAAAAACAAATATATATTCATACATATATTCAAAATCTAACAGAAGACCAGAGAAAAAAGACAAGTGAAAAGGAAATAGATAGCCCTGTTAAAATATCTGTGTAAGAAATGGCAAGACAAAGAGAAAAATCCGTTTTCGGATGGATTAAAAGAAGATTAAAGAAATTAAATTAAGATTAGAGGAGACCTGAAACCAACAAAAGGACTTGAAAAGATAAGAGCAGAAGGGACAAAATGGGGGGAAGCAAATGCAACAGTTGCTTGTAAGAACCAGCAATTTTTGAACAGATGCTAGCAAGGGTCTAGGAAGCCAGTGTAGCTACATCGTGCGGCTTCTGGGAACATAACCATACAAACTGTATCATTGTGTGGGTTGTAGGAGCATGACCATGTAGGTTTCCACAATTGGTTTGGCAAGCTGCTTGCGTTACCTAACTGGAAAGATCGCTTGATACTGGCTAAAGGAGAATGTTCTCTGTCTCTAAGGGTCTCAATGGTATCCAAACTTGCATTATGCTTTCACAGACTGAGATGTATTTGATGGTTTACATTCTGCAATTCATAAGCATTTATAGAAGTTTTGCTCAAAAACTTCCCTGGTGACAAAGACATGCAGCATTTCAACAACTTTCTGCAGGTAATGAAAGTTGTTGGTTCACATAACAATATTATCCCTAAGGAAGACAGACTTAAATCCTGACTGGTCTTAATGCATTAGAAGTTTCCACAGGACACCTGTCCTCTGTTACTATGAAACCTGCTGCCAAAAGTGAAAGAAAGACATTTTCTTCTTCCTTCCCAACAGAGCTAGTGAAAGGAGAAATCAGTGCCCGTATGGGCCTTTAGTTTTCTCAGGTTGAATAGTCTGAGCATTATCTCTAACATCATTAAATGCAGATATGAACCCATTTTCAACCCCAAATTTAAGCCGATTCTCCCGTACTGTCCAAGTGCAGTGGGATGGATGTTAAGCTGACAAATGTGTCAGCGTAAATCCAAACTGTTATGGTTTACAGGATATGGACAAAGCTGAGTCTGCTCCACTTCTGTTTGTCAGCAGATATCCTCCCTTGACTAAAAAAACGAGACACTATCACTGAGCTATAGCCAAAAAGTAGATAGAATATGTGGATGCGTGCATTTGGGCATATTTTAGTTTACTGTCTCAAGCACATTCCATATCTTACAGGCTATGGCTACACTAGTTAGTAAGAAAAGGGTAAAGGCACAGGAATAGGCATTGCCACACAACTTTGAAATTGTTAGCATGGTCCCTGGCACAGTTTTGACTCATGTCAATGACTACTTTCACAGGCAGTACCCAAGTACAGTTTGGAGGTTAGCGTGGCATAGAAACCACTCATGATGGGCTGTTTGAATGAAGCCATTCTGGTTTGGGCAGTAGAAGAGTTTAACTGTGGGGACGTGGACTGTGCTGAGCCAGAGATGAGTCCCTGCCTTGTACTATTTACTGTTCTGTAGAGGTAACCATGGCAGTAATAATGGGTACAGGGTTATGCAAACCTCTCATATTAAAGAAAGGCCACAGCTGAAGCATTTTATTTGTAGCTAGGTCATCTATTTGCAATTATTCACCCATGGAAACATTGTTGTAAGCAGCATTTATTTTTTCAGCTAAACCTGGGATGAACACAAAATCACATCAATAAAGACAAGAAGATTTCCTTTCAGCTGCCATTAAAATTCTGGAAGACCTGGCCCTGCCTTCTGTACTGTACTGCAGATATTCTGTTCCAGGACTTTGTGAAGTACTAACAAGATATTTAAGGTCATATCTCCTAGCTCTGTTTACTATGGCTGCTTTTCTTTCCCCGATTTTTGTAAATGACTGCTTTTGCTAAAAAATAATCCCCCTCTCACCAACAATCATACTGCAGAGAATCTTACAAGTTGTAGGAAGGTAATCTCAGTAGTGAGTCAGCCAATCAGTCAGTCAGAAAATAGTGAAGACTGGACATGCAGCAATCTCATACATACATATTCCCCCTTGCATTGCCCATCAGTGTCAAATTCAAAATGCAGGTGCATAAATGCTCTTTGAGTGCTGCACACAGTCATCATTACACATTTCAACCAGCTGATAGGTATGCTCAGTAGCATGAATCATTTTTCAGATTTCCTTCTCACCAGGGCAAGTGGGCTTTTTTCAGACTATTTTTTCCTTCAAGACCAATGTTTTTGAAATAAAATAAGAAAGATAGATGAATAACATGGGGATTCTGGCCTACTGGGCTGACAAAATAGTTTAAATATCCTCTTTCTCATTTCCTCTTCTTTCTTAGTTGCCTGTCATTCACTTATTCTCTATGGACAGAGGCCTTGAGTATAACCCACTTCTAGTCACCGACAGTTGACATTCAGTGTGATCATGTAAATGCTCGCTGTCTCCAATTCTAAGTTCAATGCCTAGGTAGTTGTATCAAGAGTCTTGATTCCCTACACTTCTTGAGGATATAGGTTTTTTCAAAAGACAATTCAAGGGCTACGTATCTGGCTGCTGTTCTGAATAACTGTGTGGAAGTTCCTGTTTCTCTGTGTTGTTTTAAGTTGTAGTTGGAAGTGACTGATTTCATAATTTAGCCATTTAATTTAGGTGTCTGAAATTAAGTATGTGAGTGCATCTTTGTGGGAAACAGTATAACCTGAGACAGAACAGCCCTGTCTCATGACCCTGAAGGATCAGTGCATCCTTTTCCTCCCTTTGCTGTTCTTATGAGATAAGATGTTTTCACACATCCAGCTGCAAAAGGTCCTGGAAAACAGCGACCGTGAACTGGCATCTGCAAAGCCACAAATCCAAAGCTGATTGGTTCTAGTAACTACTGTATTAGTATATAAGGTATTCGCTTGAGCAATAAAATGATTCTGATCAAGCACAGATTGGGGTCCATGCGATCATTCACCACACAGCTTGTTTAGTGTTCCAAAACTGCTAAAGCCAATTTAAGTCACTGTTGTGACACCACCTTGCCCCCTGAGCACAGTTCCTTTTACTCTTTCATGGTCTTCCCTGACACTGTAGCATAGCTGAAACTGGCAAACCATTTCAGGGTGCTAGTATCATGTAAAAATGGCTTTATGAAAAAATATCTGCTGTTTTATCTCCATCGTCTGTCTCACTTCAGCTGTGGAGCAGTTGTCAATGCAGAGAGAAAGAATGAAATGGGAAGAACTGTGGGATTTCAATCTAAATCAGAAGTGGTTTAGATTGGCTTATAAATTGTTTTGAAATAGCACCATGAAGTCAAAATCCAGAAGAAGAACATAATATAGTCAAGCTCAAAGAAATAGCATAAATCCTCAATGGACCTGGTTTCCTGAATAGATTCACAATGCTGACTCAGGCAGCTATGCTTCCTGACTAAAGATGCCACTTCCCTACATAAAAGGTGGCAATGCGACCCCATCAGGGAGTGGGAGAACTGAGTGAAGTCCAGGCCCTTAGCAGCTATAGGATATTGCAATGTAACATACCCCCATAGTAGCTTGGAAAGAAATATCCACCATCCTTGCTCTTGGAATTGGGCCTACTGTGTGTCCTGCGGCAGAAAATTCTTGGGTCCAGACACAAAGAAAGCAGCCAGCAAGGATCTATGTTCCTGAATAGATCTCCATGCACATGAAGAAACAGACTGATGTTTCTCTGTGTTAGCTCTGAGGCTGGCTACAGGAAGCTATTCTGACCCATAAGCCACATAGAGGATTTGCCGTGGCACTATGCCCGACCTGATAAGCCCATGGCTTGTTAGCTTTGGCACAGTACCAGCCCAGTGTGGCTAAGCAGTTTCTAGCTCTGACCAGCTCAGAGTCTGAGCAGAACAGTGATAGGTCTGTCTGAACATGCCTGCATACGTTAGGTGTCATGGAATTTGTTTAAACGGTCATAGTTCTTCAATGCTGCTCTTTGGACTGTATTTAAGTATGAATATCAGACAATTACAGACAGGCAGTTAAAGAAGGTAGGACCAAAATCCAGGGAATCCTCTGTCTAGTTCAAGACTTGACTTTTCATTCTACTTCTCCTCAACAGTCTTAGCCTAACTAGGCAGCCTCACCTGGGAACTGGATGAAACAAGAGAAAGGTGAACTGCTTCAGACCTGTAAATGAAGCCACTACATACAAGGAATGCACGAGTTATTGAGACTGAAGAGCAGCCAAGGGAAGCTTCTGACTACCAAGTGTAGGACACAGAAATGGCTCTGTTCCTTTCCAATTCACTTTTGTTTGCTCTTTTTCTGTCCTCCTGAGACTCTTGAACACCCATGTTAATAGAAACTCATCTTCATTTGCCCAGTGGAACTTATAGTTTCCTGGGCCATAAGACATGCAAGTTCAAATCCACAGCAGCCAAGGCACAGGGTGCTTGACGCTTCCACTTCTTAGCTAATCATAGGGACTGTCCTTATACCAATATTATGCCTTCAATATTAACTGTAGACCTCAGTAAGTCTAAACTTTTGGTGTCTTTAGGATTTAGAGGGTTGTCAGACTAAATCTGGAGTGCAGAAATGCTGCAATTAGAGATCAATATCTATTTCTTCAGAAAAGACACTTCTGAATCTACTTGTGTATCTAAAACTCAGTTCTTTCAGAAGCTACAGGTTAAACAATAAGATAACCATTCACTTTAGGCACCTGAAGGATTAGACAAAGTTTGATATCCAGTGAACTGCTGTTGGAGATTTTAAGGGCTTTGAGACACTTCAACATCCAAGACAGACAATGTAAGCTTCAGTGTCACCATTAATCAAGGAGAGAGATTTCCTTCACCATTTTCTCTTCATACATTTTGCACCCTACAGGGTGCACAGGTCTCACTCCTTCAGAAGTGGGGAAGGGTGAAACTTAATTTTCAGCACTTAGAAAAGCTCTCAACCTGGTACTTACAGGCATTCTCCTTGAACGTGAAGGTTATTAGTTCATAGCACTTTCTTCTGACTTAAAGTAGAGAAGCTGTTTTGCATTTTTCTAGGTAGATACCCCCTGAAAGAGGCTGGAATTACGTGGCTTCTGTGCTTTGAATTGGACACTGCAATTTTAGATGCAGAGTCTCAAGAGGATGTTTAGTGAATGGAGACACAGAACTGCCAAGCTTCTGTATCAAAAGCAATCACAGGTAAGAGACAGAGGTGGGGTGCCAGTCCAACTGCAATACTCCTGGTCATGTACAGAAATACAACTGTAGGCATTTGAAAGAACTCTGCCAAGAAAAGTAAACAGCTAGGGATTTTAAGCAGGTTAGAAGTGGGGTGAGGGGGAGTTTTTGGATAGTTCTGATCTGAGCTTCTTCTATTCCATTTAAGGTGTTTATAAAGTATTTTCATAGTCACCTTCAGGCGTTGTGAAAAATTTACTTCAACTTGTGGCTCCTTTTCTGAAAGCCAAAATGATTTTTTTTTGTCTTCCTGGCATACCCCGATATTTTGCTTTTCCATGAGATACATACTTTGCATGGGAAATGTTTAGGTTCATTTTCTGTTATGTCTTCTATAGAAAACATTATTTAATGTATTGTCTTTTTTTAGAACTTGCATAAATGTTAACTCCTTATATATTGGTTGCATCTAAATCTCTTAGCTTTGATCATTTTATTCTATACTGTTTGCTGGTCCAAATATTTTAGTGTTCTTTGGAGACATGGAAATGAAAGCAATGGAGTTTTGTCTTCCTCTAAATCATTTAGGTGCACGCTGAATGCATCAGGCTCAATTCTTTTCCTCTTGTTATTACATTCCACCAACTGCTGAAAGACACTTTTTTAAAAAAAGATAGTATTTAACTTTGCCACCACATTGTGGCAGATTTTTTCATCATCTTACTACTATTACAGTGTATATTTCAGTTTGCCCTTCTAAATTTTAATTCAGTTTTAACAACTTTCTTCCAGTTAGTAAATATATTAGAGTATTAGTATTTCATGTATTTGAAAGGGTTACTTTCTCTTGTTTTAACCAGTTTTAGACTATGAAAAATTAGTTATGTGGCATGTTGAATACTGATATTTTTTTACAGGTTATGAAAATTATGTGACATTGCCCTTGCAAAAAAAAAAAGTCTCCAATTACATGATTAAAGACTGTACATGGACATGGGAGAGTTGCATATTCGTCTTTATTTCAGCATATCTAGACTTTGCAGTGATTGGCTGCAGGCCTTTAAATTATGTGTGATTAGTTTGAACTGGCATAGAAGCTACCATTTGAAGGTCTGGTTTGAGGGAAAGGGTGACAAGGATATTTCAGTTGAGCATTTACTTTGTTGAGCTTTTAGTATTCCGTCGTTTGGAAAAAAATTACTTTTTTTTAGTGTATTTAGCAGTTGAGCCACAGACGCACTTTCTATTTCCCAGACAGAAAAGTAATTAATGTTCACCACAACCATAAGTGGAGAAATATTAACTGAATGCTTCCTTTGAAATGACCAGTTGTATAGATACTGTGAAGAGTAACTTGGACTTACATGCTACAAAATGTTATGGTCTCTGGCCCTGTTCCAGCACACAAGGAGTCCCATTAACTCCCAGCCCGGTTTTTTAGCTATTCCCATTAAAGTCAAGCAGTGTTCAAAATTAATAACAACATCATAAACCAGCATACAGAGTTTCTATCCCATTTCTTACAATCCACATTTAACAAAAGTATTTAACAAAAGTCAATTCTGTCCCTCTTTCATCTCAAACTATTACAAATGTCATAGGATACATCTAAACAGAACAGAGCTGCAAAACATAATTATTTTGCAGCCATGAGCTGAACTTTTCAAAGACAGTTTAAAAGAGATTGCATGCTGTGAGAAGTAAAATGTTGCCCAGCAACATTATTTGTCTAATATCAGAACTTGAACGGGGGGGGGGGGGGGGAAAGCAGGTGGCCTTAAAAGAATGAAAAAAGAAGATTTTTCATTTGCTTTGGCAATTTATGAGTTGTTTTTTTAAAGGCCTATGGACTTAACAAAGATTAAACTATTGGAGAGCAAATTTTCCTTGTTTCAGTTATTCTGAATTACTTAGGCCCTTTTTCATGTCTGAAGAACTAGTGAAATCAAGATGTTAGAAGGACCAATGGTACGATATTTGGGTGGATGAGAGATGAATTTTAACCACATCCTGTAATCCTCTGTCTGGTTGTTAATTTTCATTCAGATCTATAATTATGCATTGATATTTTGTGAAAATAATGTCCTTGCATTAAATTTAAGTCTGTTCTGACAACTTTCCTTGAAGAAATTCTCCAACAACAACAACAACAACAACAACAACAACAACAACAACAGCAGCAGAAAAAAGAAAGCCCAAATATTGTAGTCTGCATACTTCTACATCCTGAAATGAAATATCCTGCTTGACTTTTTCTACTTATATGGAAAGGGACTAGGGGAGAGATTTCTGGATACCAGCATACTTACATACATATGCAACTGCATATGCATCTAAAATAAAGAAATTTTCACTCAGACACACAAGAGCACAGAGCCCCAAAGAAAACAAAAAAAAACCCCAAAAATGAAAATCAGAAAAATATGCCATGACAAATAAAAATTATAAGCTAACTACCTGTATTCTTCTTCTAGCAACCTGCTATATTAATTTGATTAGAGCTGCTTTATAATTCATTGAAACAACAGAAGATGTTCTCAGTTTTCACTAGGTTTATGGGCTTTGAATTATCTCACAGATTCATGTGGTAAAATGTTATGGCTTATTCCACTTTCTTATGTTCATACTCTGAAAATAATCACTTTTTAAGAAAGCTATTTCTTCTGTAAACCAGTAGGAAGAACAGTGATAAAATTGTCAGGATGTCTTCCCTCTAAGGGACAGCAATACATTTGTAGAAAAGGCTATAAGTCTTTTTTAAAAAGTTTGGGATTTCTTACCAAAAAGCCCATATAAATCAAATTTATGTAGTGTGTCTTTATGCATATCAAGGCCCCTGTGCCTACTGAAGCTGAATTCCTTCATAAATTTTCTGGAACTTGCTATTTTACTCAGACAGTAAAAGTTGTTTTGCTTGGTGCTTAATCTAGTTAAATAATGAGGGATTTCACACACTGAGCTACCACCTCCAAAAACAACTTTCTCATACAGTTGGAACACAAACATTGGCTTTCTCAGCTGTACTGAACTTGGTATGTGTTATATGGAATGCGATCCCACTTTGTCTGTGAGGGTTGGCTTGAGAAACATATTTCTTCCCATGTCAATCTTGCCAGTGATCTGATTAGGTTGTATAAGCAGGATATTAAACTGAAAGACCCTACCACAAACCTTAGATTCTAACTTGCTTGGAGCAGAATCAATGCGTACTCTTTTTCAGGAAAGCTCTTTTGTTAACACCTGCTGAATTTATTTAAAAAAATTTCATTAAAAATATCAGTAGTAGTACTCACCAACACATGTAATAGTAGTATTGTTGTAGCTCTGATCGTCAAAGAATAAAATGCAGGTAGTTTGTTGAGAGATTTTATATCTTTTACTAATGATCTGATACAGCTGAAATAGAGACAAGCTACAAGGTCTACAAGCCCTTCTGCAAATGGCAATAACACAGAAATAAGAAATTGGTCAGTACTAAGTGTCTACTAAGGAAAAAAAAGATCTTTTTTACCCTTGTGAAAATTTCAGGCATCACAGAAAAGTAAAGTTTAATTCCATTTTAGGACATATCAATACTGTGATCTATCAGTTGCATTTCTAAATGTACAAAGGTGATTGTGTAAGATGACACACAAATAGTAGTGCCTATCAGCCTCCTCTTCCACCTCATCTGCCCACCCAACCCTCCTACCTTTTCCCAGCTCCCTCTGTTCCAGGTCTGTGACCTTACTAGGCACACACGGTGGTGAAGGGCTGCCCTTGAAGTTGCAACTTAGCAGTAGCAGCCTTTATCTTCTCTCTCCTTGTCTTAGGGCTGCAAAGTGGTGCCAGTTTCAGGGGAGTAGGGGGTTCATTAGTCCTTTTGTTCAAATTCTTGAAGGCCGCAATCCATTTTGGACCTAGTGTTCACAGTGAAACCTTTGATAGGTAGATATATTTTCTGATAACAGAAGGAAATTCAGCATAGTCTGTGGTGACTTTGCCTGCTTTATCAACCGTGGACTGAAACAAGCAATTTTGGGAGAAACATGGTCTGGCAGTGCATGAATAATGCTGGCATAATTTGATTGTTTCAGACTGAAATAATAAGAGACAATTGTAAAACAACAGGTATTAGAAACAGCTGTTTTTTCATATGTAGGTTAAATCAAATAGAAGAATAATTAGGACTAGGCATTTGAAGGCAGTCTGCAGCTGAGATAATTGGTATCAGTGCTCTCCTTTCCAGAAAAAAATGGTAAAGAAAATGAACTCCTAAAAAACTTAGCATTTTTAGCTTATGCAAATGTGAGTTTTATACAGAAGTAAAGTATTGTCATCATTGTTTCATACACCATGACCCTGGAAGGTGCTTACCATTTTTGCCAGGGTCAGTGGACAAGAAATCTTGCATGTTGCAGTAGAAAGCTTCAGCTCCTTCAGATGGGGTAGGGGGCAGTGCTGATGACTGTATTAAAAATACCTACTCCCGTTGGCCATTTGCCACTGCATTCGTCATCATCCGTTAAAGAGTTTCCTGTGTTGCTCTTATGTATGCATTTTACCTCTTCTTCCTTCCCAGTGCAAGACCTAGGGAGCACTGGTATCCCCTAAGAGCCTTGACCACACTCCTCTGAGACCCCTCTCACACCCTTGGGCCCAGGTCTCTGTCTAAGGCCATTGCCCTCAATCCCTGTCTGAGTTTAGCTTCAGGTTTAACTGTCTGCAGCCCTGTCCGCGAGATATCTTGTACCGTGCCCTACAGGATACATATCTTGTAGACTGTCTCCAGTCCTGTCTTTGGCCCTGTCTCCTTGTGACCCTGATGGGATTCCCCAGCTCATTCTGGAGGTCATGATTAAGCAAGTGGAGGAAAAGAAGGTTATCAGAAGTAGTCAACATGGGTTCACCAAGGGGAAATCATGCTTGACCAATCTGGTAGCTTTCTATGATGGCATGACTGGCTGGGTAGATCACAGAATCACAGAATCACAGAATAGTAGGGGTTGGAAGGGACCTCTGTGGGTCATCTAGTCCAACCCCCCTGCCGAAGCAGGGTCACCTACAGTAGGCTGCACAGGACCTCGTCCAGGCGGGTCTTGAATATCTCCAGAGGAGACTCCACAACCCCCCTGGGCAGCCTGTTCCAGGGCTCCGTCACCCTCAGAGGGAAGAAGTTCTTCCTCATGTTCAGACGGAACTTTCTGTGCCTCAGTTTGTGCCCATTGCCCCTTGTCCTGTCACTGGGCACCAATGAAAAGAGCTTGGCCCCATCCTCCTGACACCCACCCTTCAGATATTTGTAGGCATTTATAAGGTCCCCTCGCAGCCTTCTCTTCTTCAGGCTGAACAAGCCCAGTTCCCTCAACCTCTCCTCGTAGGGGAGATGCTCCAGTCCCCTCACCATCCTCGTAGCCCTCCGCTGGACTCTCTCCAGTGGCTCCTCATCTTTCTTGAAGTGGGGAGCCCAGAACTGGACAGAGTACTCCAGATGAGGCCTCACCAGGGCAGTGTAGAGGGGAAGGAGAACCTCCCTCGACCTGCTGGCCACACTCTTCTTGATGCACCCCAGGATCCCATTGGCTTTCTTGGCAGCCAGGGCACACTGCTGGCTCATGGTTAACCTGTCGTCCACCAGGACACCCAGGTCCCTCTCCGCAGAGCTGCTCTCCAGCAGGTCCACCCCAAGCCTGTACTGGTGCATGAGGTTGTTCCTCCCCAGGTGCAGGACCCTGCACTTGCCCTTGTTGAACCTCTTCAGGTTCCTCTCTGCCCAGCTTTCCAGCCTATCCAGGTCACGCTGAATGGCAGCACAGCCTTCTGGTGTATCTACCACACCTCCCAGTTTGGTGTCGTCAGCAAACTTGCTGAGGGTACATTCTAACTCTTCATCCAGGTCGTTGATGAAGAAGTTAAAGAAGTTAAGATGAGAGGAGAGCAGTGGGTGTTGTCCACCTCGACTTCAGCAAGGCTTTCGACACCGTCTCCGTAACAGCCTCATAGGCAAGCTCAGGAAGTGTGGGATGGATGAGTGGACAGTGAGGTGGACTGAGAACTGGCTGAGTGGCAGAACTCAGAGGGTTGTGATCAGCAGAGTCTAGCTGGAGGCCTGTAACTAGTGGTGCTCCTGAGAGGTCAGTACTGGGCCCAGTCTTGTTCAACTTATTCGTCAAAGACCTGGAGGAAGCGACAAATTTGCAGATGACACAAAACTGGGAGGAGTGGTGGATACATCTGAAGGCTGTGCTGCCATTCAGCAAGACCTGAACAGGCTGAAGAATTGGATGCAGAGGAACCTAGTGAAGATCAACAAGAGCAAGTACAGGGTCCTGCACCTGGGGAGGAACAACCCCATGCAGCAGTACAGGCTTGGGGTGGACCTGCTGGAGAGACGCTCTGTGGAGAGGGACCTGGGACTGCTGGTGGACAAGTTGACCATGAGCCAGCAGTGCGTCCTTGTTGCCAAGAAGGCCAATGGGATTCTGGGGTGCATCAAGAAGAGTGTGGACAGTAAGATGCAGGAGGTTCTCTTTCCCATCTACTCTGCCCTAGTGAGGCCCCATCTGGAGTACTGTGTCCAATTCTGGGCTCCCCAGTTCAAGAAAGATGAGGAGCTACTGGAGAGAGTCCAGCGGAGGGCTACAAAGGTGATTAGAGAACTGGAGCATCTCTCCTATGAGGAAAGGCTGAGGGAGCTGGGCTTGTCCAGCCTGAAGAAGAGAAGGCTGAGAGGGGACCTTCTAAATACTCATAAATATCTTAAGGGTGGGTGTCAGGAAGATGGGGCCAGACTCTTTTCAGTGGTGCCCAGCGACAGGACAAGGGGCAATGGGCACAAAGTGAAGCACGGGAAGTTCGATCTGAACATGAGGAAGAACTTCTTCCCTCTGAGGGTGACGGAGCACTGGAACAGGCTGCCCAGAGTGGTTGTGGAGTCTCCTTCTCTGGAGATACTCAAAACCCACGTGGACGAGGTCCTGTGCAGGCTGCTGTAGGAGACCCTGCTTTGGCAGAGGGGTTGGACCAGAAGATCCACAGCGGTCCCTTCCAACCCCTACCATTCTTGGATTCTGTGATTCTGTGATATACATATTTATTCTGATTTTATGTCTGACAAGAAGAAAAAAGTCCTGAATGAGCTGGCTGATTCCAGCCTGCTTATGTTTTGAATTTTTACAAATGAGAGTATATCAAGGGAATTTTGCAAAACTAGAGGAACTTGCGATGTACCAGTAATATAAAGAGCAGAGAAGGCAACTGTGGCAGCTATAGTCCAGTTAGATTATCAGTAAGAGCTTTGGTGAGGGGCTGGGGGGGAAGGAAAACTGATATAACAGAGAAGTGATTTAGTTAGGCATCAAAATTATCATAATTTCTAACCATCTGCTTTAGGAAAAATAAGACATGTCAAAAAAAATGCTGGCTTCATTCTTTTCTGAGAATACATGTTTGATTCCTAAACGTAATTGTCTGCATATAGTACAGCTGAAGTTTTTATGTGCCTGAAATTAACTGTTGCTTCTCATTCTGTAAAGTGTAATAGAATTAGATGGAGGAATATCTTAAATAGTTATCAGTAGAAAGTTTTTTAATAGTAAGATTCTAAGTAAACTCTCAAAAATTTTTCAGGCCTTGATACTTGGTCCAGCCTTGTTTAATGATCCTCATATAAGTCAGAAGTATACCTGCTGGAAGATATTACAGCATAGACATCTACAGATAAAATGTGATACTATGGTCATACGTGGCAAAATCTGTGATCAGCCCCTGCTGGAGAATGTACTGAACAAGTAGACAAAACTGAGAAAAAGTGAGTTATTCTTTGTTGATTAATACTGTGGAATACAGATTGTGTTTCAGAAAAATTTTATGTGCTGTTACATGTTATTGATAAGTACATTCTGGAATCAGGACCCAAGAACTTTACATCAGACCCATGGTAAATATGTAGAAAAATCTTTGACAATTTCTAAAAATTTCCTTTTCTGCTTTTTAAAAAATGTTTATTTTTAAATTTTAACAAGGGAATTAAAGTCGCAAGGATCCTTTACCTCAACACTTTTCATATACTGTTAAATTAGCTTGTTTAATATTCTCTTCATTTTTTAGAAGGCTGTATAAGCTATTGTATACATATTTATTCAATATCTGATTCCAGCTAGTACAGCAGACTAAATATAAAATTAAGATGTCAGTGTTTTATTTATTTTTTATTCTAGAAGGATGGCTATTGTGTGACCACACTACTTCTCCTTCCCACTGTCCCACTAATACCAAAATAGTTCCTCTTACTCTCTCTTTTCCTTCTTGGTCATCTTTCCCTCAATCTGCATTCCCCCAGCCTCACTTCCAGCTGAATGATGCACATCTTTTCCTTGTGTTACCTCTGGCTACCATCTGACCTGCCCAGATCAATTCACTTCAGTAACTCAGCAAAACCCAAAGCCAAACCAGATACAGTTCTGACAAATGAGTGAAATGAATTGGCTCTTTATGCAGCCAGATGAAGACCAGTGCAAGAACTGGTAACCAAATCACGAAGAGATAACAAGAAGGGAAGTGGAGGGAGTGGGATTCCCCACCTTGGCAACAACAAACCATTAGGTCAGTTCATCCATAGCATCAAATTGGACCATTAGGAAATATACCCATTTACAGTTCTTGTATGTGTGCCCTCTGAATCTTCATCTAAGCTGACTTCCATCACCTTTTTCTTCTCTTTTGCTATTATTTTTCTCATTTATTCATCTACTGAAGGTAGAATGTGTTTGCAGTAGTACCCTGTCAGATAAGCACCTGTATGAACAAGCAAAAGAAGACGTAAAGAACTCCAAGCCTGCTGATCAGACTATGGCTTTAAATTCTCAGGCCAAGGTTTTCAAAAGTGACTAGTTGATTACACATGCATTTTTCCTTGGAACCTAATTAAACACTTTTTCTAGTATCATAAGGTATAAAGCAACCAAACCCTCAAAATTCTTAATCTGTTCACTTTTCCCCCAAAATATCTCCAACCTCCTAGCCACTTTTAAAAATCTCAGCTGTGATGCACTCCACTAAATAAACATTTGATGCCAATTTCTAAGTGCAAGCTTATTAATCGGCTTCAGCCTCTTCTAGAAAGACCACCTGTGGGGGAATGCACAACTGAGTCACCGTGACTGTTCAAAGACACTCATTGCCTTTAAGATAGATTCACATGCTGCAGAGTTTGCCCCTGTTCTAGAAATAGCACTCAGATATTAAAAGAATAGCTTAAACATACTAATAACTTCACACATACAATTTTTCCACAGAGGCAGCAGTTGTGGAAGCTACAGAATTTTACGTTATTGTGTAGTGTCGTAGTATATATAAAATAAAATGACTAAAATTCTAACATATACTTAAAGAAATATTTTTTTTTTGCAATTAGCAAGTCTTTAAAAGATGATCCCTGAAAATTAAAATTCTGTTTTGACTTTCATCCTAGGTCAACTCTAGGAATGGATTTAAAAGAATACATAAAATTAAAACGAAAATGTCATCACTGAGATTCTTTCCACTCTGTCTACATTCTGATTAAGAGATTGCTACATGCTGAGATATGAATTGCATTTTATACCTTTGAAAAATTTTACACCAGCAAAAGAAGAGATAAATGAATAATCCATAGTCTAGTAGTGATCAACTCCACTTGCTTCAAACAAGCTTTTAGGTTCACATAATTGACATTTAGTATATGTTATATTAATTGACTGGAAATGGGCATTTTCTGAAAACTTACTGACTGCAAGCTGGCCAAGGAATTGAAACCTAAACAAAAACATTCCACTGGATGGAATGTTATTGTTTTGTATAGGAAGGACTTGAAAAATAACTGTATAACTTTACAGCTTTGAAGATTAAATAATTCAAATTTATAGCAAACATATGAGATTCCAACATCAGCTTCCTCATTTGACATCTCTCATAAGAAATTAAATTTTTAATAGAGTACACAAGGACTAGTGAAGTGACATGAGGAGTACTTAAGTGCACCTAGCAGTAGTAGTTAGAATAATATACACGCTTACATTGCTCGAGGCAGTCTTAACCATGAGACCACAGCTTTATGTTTTTGTAAGGAACTGTTCTCTCTCTGTAATATGCTTTAGATATGCTTTGTTTCTACATTATAAGATTATTCTTAGACCTAGAAAGATAACACACTGTTTTCTTCTTTTCTCGGTAATTTGGGATTCATCATAAAATAAGTATGGGATAAGAAGCTGGGTCACGTAACCCAGAATGCAGAAGCAAAAGACAGCAGATAAACAAATACAGACCAGGGAGAACATACGAGGAAAACTCTCATCAATGAGTTTCCTAACATTGTCGCCAAGGCCAGAATTATTTGTGTTCTACTCTAATAAACTGAAAACTTTACCAATGTGTTAATGTGACAGAAGGCATGCTTACATTATCTATGTGCAAGTGAAGGAGTTTTGTAGCAGAGTATTTCTGTAAGACATGTTCCTCATTACAAGAGTAGAAATGAGGAAAAATGTTCCTGAGGATGAGGCAGTACTATAATAAATGTGTATCTTGCACTTTATGAAGCCAGCTTCTAAAGTAAAAAATTATAATAAAATATAATTTAAGGAAAATTTGTCAGTTATCAATTTCATCATTCATTAATATTAATTTTTATTACAGAAACATACAAGAATCTCTGACACAGATTAGGCCTCCACTGTGTATTCACTATGAGATATAATGTCAGACCCACAGATTTTTCTCTTTAAAAATACACAGGACTGAGAATGAAACAGTAATTTGGCTTGTTCGTAAAGAAGTCTGAAGCAGAGAAGAGGGCAGGACTGGAATTTAAGAAGATATCCCGTGGAATATGCTGCTCTTTGTGTTGTTTTGAAAGTATAATCCTTCTTTAATGCCCATTCAGTTTCTGTTCTTTATTGGCTGAGGTTCTCGCACTTGGTAGTCATGGGTGTAGAGCACAACAGTGTTCCAGTCCAGTTTTGTGGCTCTGCTACACATGATTGTCATGAATAGCTACCAGGATTGATTATGTGCTAAATATAAATAATTGACTCTTGCACAGGACATGGTCATTCTTTGTAGAATATTGTTGGGCAATGATGTAAACATCAATGTGTGAGAAAGGAAATGACAATCATTGACAAGGAGAGAAACAAGTCTCTCTCAAGGATGCCATATCAATGGTCTTCAGTTCAATTCAGGAAACAGGAGTCATTCTCTTCCACATTTTTTTGTCAAAATGCATTCTGAGCTGAGGAAGTCAGAACTAACAAAATCTTCCAACCTCATACAAAGTATTTGTAGCCCCAGTGCTGAGTTGGCTTTGCCTTAATCAGCACTATCTTTTAGATATTGAGTAGAAGTATTTCTTCCAGACCTGCTGACTCTCTGTGAGAGGAGTGGTCCAGCAACTGCCAGAGAGTTAGTTAGAAGTTCAGTTTCATAAAACATATGCAATCCGTCGAAGGCTCTTTTCCTCAGTCTCAACCTGTGCATCCTGGAGGTGGAGCCTTTATTTACATTTGATTTTTCTAGCACACACAAGCCTGACAGGAGCTGTAGAGTTCATCAAGAACTGTATAATTTTTTTTTTTCGTACACAATAACCAAGATAAAAAAGCAAGCCTTAGCCTAACTGAATTAATACCTCAAAGTAACTGTGGTTCTGTACAGAAATTATTTACTTGTATTTAAAAAAGTTTATATTGGCTCACCTGATCAAAAGCTCAGTTTTTCAAGTGTTTTGTGGTATAATAGAATAAATAAGTTTTATGTGAGTGAAAGGGGTGCTATGTATTGGAACAGCACAAGGAACATCAGACTGCAGTAAAAAGCTCTGACTATTCATTCACTAGCACTCAGGTCACAAGCTGTGATTTGGAAAGCTTTTTTTAGTTGACTGTTTCTTTAACAAAGAGAATATAGAGCAGAATATTATTGCAAGTCATAGTTTCAAAAATAATACTGAGACCTGGGCATACAATGTATGTGCTCTGTACTTAATCTAGTTATGCAGTGGATATGTACATCTTCCTGAGAGACAATCTGTATAGGGTAAAACAGGTTTAGCCTTTGAATACGTGATAATCCCCTCTGCATACCAGAAACCATTCCTGAGTCAAGAAAGAACGCACACATGGGACATGACCAGTTAGAACTAGAAATCTTAAAGACTTTGTTTTTGGTAGCACTTTTCGAATTCTTTAATTGTGAAAGTTTGAAAAGAAAAAGAGGTTGAAACCTTCAAACTCAACAGACTTACATTACGCAAACTCCAAAGTTCTAAAGCCTGAAATACTTTGGACTTGGTTTTGTTTTCTCTTCTCACATTGATAAAAATTGCAAGAAAATTCAGTGAAGGCCTTTCCTTCATTTCGATGTTCACAGTCAGTCTGGCTTAGTGCTTCTGCTCTTTCAGAATTTTTAACTAATACTTAATCGTCATATACTTTTGTCTCCTTTGAATATGATTTTGAGATTCCTACAGCAATATCACAACACCACATTAATGCGTGATATTATGGGATATTTAAATGATTTCACTAAGTCATTCCGGAAACATTTTTTCATCCAAGATCTTCTCTTAAAAAGCAAGCTGTCTAAACAAAAGTTTCTAAGGGAGCAGTAAATAAATACTTTTTCTTTTAAAAAAAGTAGCCCAGAGCACAGAAAAAAGTGTTGAAGGAAAAATACTATTATTCATGTTATTTAAAACAGAATTCTCTAGTTGGAAGACGCTTGGCCTGCACTACGCTGTAGTGCAGTCCGAAAATGACAAAGATTTAGTCTTTAAAAATACAATTAACTACCTTAAAGATACAATGGTTCTTCTGTTTGATATGCCAAAGAATCTAGATAACAATAACAATTGGTTTTGAATTTGTCTATAGTCTAAGTACTGGTACTGATATACTCTCCAGATTATGTGGCTGGAAGAGCACGTGCTCAGTATGATATCTAGTTTTCTTTTGAAGCTGCTTAAATTTCTCTTTTTTATTCCTTTTTTTCTTCCTCCTCTTACAAAGTTTGGAGAATATCCAGACAAAATGAACTAGACAATTCTTTGTATCCAGATTCCACAGCAGCTGTTCTTCAAAAGACATTTTGTTCTAAAGCCTCTGACTCTGCTGTAGACTAAAATGTTACGTCAATTTTTCAGTATACTCTATGATGGAAGTAAGGAAGGGCCACCTTGTTGCTATCCAGCTTACCTCTGATCTCGAAGTCATCCATTTAAGATGGGAAGTTTTTTTCATATACTAATCCCTGTATTTTATCAGCAACTTTAATATTTCAGTTCAATAAATATAGAGCATCTATAAGAAGAAAGAAGCATCAGGAACTTCGAAATATTGAGGCTACAACCATTTATGCCTCAGAATCACCAGAAATCAATTTCTAACTTTTCAGGCTGGAAACATTTGACCTTTCACAAATAAGTTACAAATGCTGTTGGATCTGCATCTTCTTTAGATAAGGTTAAAAAAAAGGGAGGGGGGGGGGGGGTTAAACACGGAATTATCCTGAACTATGATTAAAAGCAATCCTTTAAATCCTTTTTTGATTTTCCCTCAGAAAAGTAGACAGCGCACGCTCCCACATGGAGCAAACACATAAATAAGGAACCACAAGCCACAGTCTCTGAAAAGGGCTGCACTGTGAATTAGGTGACAGGATTTACTTTGGCTAATTTGTTGAAACTTTCTTTTTTTTTTTTTTTTTTACTTTTTGCTATATCTCCTGTGGTTTCTAGTTCCTCTGTTTCTCAGACCTGGCGTGTAATGCTACACAGACCGTTATTCAAATGTATGACTAGCTCAAGATAAATAGTACAATTAAGATGGTCATATTGGAAATCTTTGTTGGAAAATTACTTGATGCTGGAGATGTATTTTGCTGCAAAAAGAAGAAAGATGTTTGTTAAGTGATCAGAATGCTTATTGTTCTGAAAGTGCCAAAATGTAATATACAGTAAAATCTTCTTTGAAAGCCCTCACTCTTAAAGGATATCAATTTAAAACTTAATTCTTCCCAGTACTTCAGAGAATAAATGTTTAGTGCTTTTTTCCTCTTTGATAGATTTTCTGTTCATGGAGTTCCTATTTCAGTGCAAAATCATCCAGTGCAGCATTTGGAGAATTAGTGGACCAAACAGAACTACTGGATTATGCAGATTGCTCTAGTGAATGGTTAGGGTTCTAAATGTTATTTATATCTTACCATGTGAACCTAAATGTTGCTGTAGGTATGATCTCAGTATCACATAATATATCTGTGGTATAGCAAAGAGTCAAAATCTGATCTTGAAAACTACACACTATAATCCTTAGATTATCTCTTCTCAAGAAACTTTATTCTGACGTCTTCAGTGGCAATCACTGATTACATTATGAGGAGTGATGTCAAAAGGGTTCAGGCAGTGTGCTGGGTTTAGTCTCTTATCTACAAAACAGCAATGGAAAATGCTTATAAAGCATTTGAACCAGGTTTCTAGGATTTTTTGAAGCTGGTGGAGAGAGGGAGAGAAAATACATGAAATCGTGAAAGGTTTATGTAAAATCTAGAAAACAATGGGAAGCTAAAAGGAAAAATAATCCTACCTTTGCATAAAAGGATGGAAAGAGATGATGTAGCCAAATAAGACCCTGCATTTCAGTTATGTAAAATTATAAAAGACTGGTCAATCCTGGATCTTATGAACCACATGGTTTTAACTGCTTTTCCTTTGTAGATTAAAACCAACAGCCCTAACCCTTGTTCAATGTCTTTCCTCAGGTTTTGTTTCATAACTTATAGTGTTCTTCTTCTTTATTCCTTTTTTCATTTAACTTGTTTGGTGAAATTGTAATTTTGACAGTGAGACAAGAATGAGAAAAAAGAATGCCAGAACTTTAGAGCATGATGGTAGATGTTATATATGAGCCCCTCTCAGGTTTTTGTGAACAAAGCCAAGGGTATAAAGCGGTTTGTTGACTCCTCAACTGAAGTGAATACCATCATTACTAGTGAACAAAAAAGTCACAGGTTCTCTTTTTCAAAATGATTACTGCACAATAAAATGACATAAAAGTGATACTTTGTGAGAAGCAGAAGCAACCAAGCTCTGTTTCCTACCTATGTATATATTGAGTGTGAGCTCCTGGATTGGATTTTCTCTATGAAATGTAAAGGATAAACTTTCCCTAATACTGTTTATCTGCTTTATTGAAGAGTCTGGTTTTATGATTCATAGAAACAAGGACTTTAACTCTTCCGTTTAATATGACTGAGGTGGGGCAGAGGCTCTGAAAACTAAGAAGATCATGCATATACACACACGTACACAGAGGCTTTCTTATTAAATAAGCCTCATTTCCTTAGGAAACTAAGTTATGGAGAAACTCATTACAAAGTGTACTAGAAATTGAAGAATGACTTAACTGGAAAAAAAAAAAAAACTTAAAAATCTTCCTGTTATCCCCATTTTCTTCATAAATTAATAAAGGGAGTATTTTAGTGGAAACTTTGTCTTAAATACTACTGTTTTAGACAAGCCTGTTAAAGAGGACATTGAACCTGGACTGCTGGATAAATTACAGCAGCAGGGGAAGGAATTTTAGACTTCAGTCCTAGCTCCAACATTTCACACAAATTACATCAGAACTAGTTCTGCGTGGTTCATACAGAACCAGTCTTCCTTCAATAAGGACAAGTAAGGAGGCTGACATCCACCTTGTAAATACATTTCTGAATTTTGTTGCCGAGGAGGAGGAAAACACTTTCCTCTTACAGGTGGTAGAAGTAAAGTTTGTCCTTGTTAGATAATCGAAATCAATACATGTACATGAGTGTTGCTGTTAAATCACAATTATTAAACATAAAAATCTAATCTCACATAAAAAACTGCAATTCCAGCAAGCCTTTTAAATTGACAAGGATGGAGAATGTCAGAAAAGAATACGGTTCAGAGAAGACTGGACTTCAACTAAAATTAAGCAGAAATCTTGAACAAAAATGCAGGTTTTGGAATGTGCTGTGATTGACTCACATTCATCAGTATTGAATGGTAAGGCTGACAAGAACAGAATATATAGCAGAAAAAGAAGTTTTTCAGTGTTTAGAGGTAATAGACTGAACAGGGACCTGCTCATTTGTAAGAGAAAGACTAAATATGAGGCAAATACTGTGTATAATTTCCATGGGTAGTTTCAGACCTCCAATTTTGCCTCCTAAGAAACTGCAACAAATCATCTATACAACTTGGTGTTCAGACTTTTAGAGCTGCGAGTGATTATTAATTTCTGCCCTGAATTTATGCTATTACAAAACTAAATGTATTGCAGTTATTTTTTTGCCCAGCACAGAAGGATATCTCCAGTTTAGTTCATTAATCAATAACATTGACCGTGCGCAGAAGGTCTAACAAAAACCCTCTGCACTGTTGTTTGCCAGTAGCAGTGACTCCAGTCTTCCAGAACACTTTGGGAAAATGTTCTTGTCTGCTGAAGTATTCTGCACACTGATCTTTTTGAGCAGCAGTCAGTTCAGTGAGAAAGAATAAGAACAGAGAAGGAACTAGACCAGCATGCATCTCTCATGTGAAATGGAGTTGTACATGACCGAGGCAACCATCTTCCTCTCAACCTCTTTTTTTCTTCCCCTGTTTGTATGCATGCCTTCCTTTTGATGCAAATCTTTTAGGGAACACTGACCCTTTTGTTGCAGTTCTTGAGTATCTACTGTCATCCTGCTTTCAGTGATGGTTCTGGATGCTGGTGTTAAAGCAGGAATGAAGCTGCTACAGAAGTGCAAAAATATATTAAACAACTTTAGTTTAAAAGTATTAATACAAATGGAGCTTTCTCAGGGTCCAACTAATTTCCCGAACAGTTGGAATCAGTTTAACTCAAATGAAAATTCTTACGTCACTCTTGGATATCTTTCTGTCTCTTCCTGTACATTTCTACTACATTTTTGTGGAGACAAATACATCAATTTTTACATTAAGCATGCTGTATTATAGCAACTTGAAGGTGGCCTAATTTTTTCTTATTTCAAATATTCTATTATTAATGAGAAATGCAGCCTAATCTTATTTCCTTATACTTTAAAATTAAAAATGACAGATGTCTGCAGAACAAGGAAGTATTTTCCAGGTCAGGTATTAACACTAGCATGCACATTGTTTATTTATTGTTGCAACTGCCCTTTCCTTTTTTGAACTCCAAAGTGATGATAATTTAATAACAGAGGATAAAGTTCAATGCTGCAAAAACCTTCCTGTCCCATCAGGGCTTATGCACATTTCTGAACCTGCTCATTCCTCTATCTTAAAACCCAGAAATCCCTTTGGTTACAAAAGCAAATGATTTCTGGATCCTCTGATAGTGGAACATAGGGAATAACCTCTTGCATAATTTGTATTTGAAAGTGTTATGATTGGCATTTGACAAAATCTGAGTTTAAAGTGTTTTTCTTCTGTAGGATGACCTATAACATAATTTTAGATTTCCAACCTTTTTATTTTAAAAAAATATAGAAAGAATTTAAAAATCTTATTTATTTCTAATTTTCTGCTACTTTTTCACATTATTAACTTAGATGTCCAGGTCTTATTTTCTAGAATTAGAAAATTTGAAGAGCAGTAAATAAATAAACCTTAAATCTAAACTAATTTGAAAAGCAGTAAACAAGTCAAATCTTCAACAAAACTGAATTCATTTAATTCATTAGGACTTTTTAAAATATTTTACTTTCTCAGTGAATAATTTTTAACATCTTGTTAATTCAAATGCTCCTGAAGAGCGTTAGTGGAAAAGTGGCTTTGTTTCAGATCTAACCCCTTCCTCCAGTGAAGTACAAATACTTTTATCACATACTCTGTCTTTCAGTACAATGAGATAAAAACCAGACGTGATATTTCTAATGCTGACATTTAAAATCGATTATCTGTATATACTTCCACTTTACCAACCACCTCTATATAAGAAAGAACAATAAAAAAAATAGAGGCTATCAGGCACTGTCACATTAAAAGGGGTAAGGAAGTCTGATAAGTGGCAAAAGGAAAGCCCTCCTGTTGAGTTACGAGGTTCAGAGCAGACCCCCTTGCGTTCTAAACTCTCTCTCAGAGGAGAGTCTAGGTGCGGTTGGATCTATTCCTAGTCCCAGACTTGGTCAACTGTTTATGTTTAAAGGGTTAAGTGTGTAGCCACTTATCAGATTCAACCAGCCTGTCAGAGCCCCTTCAAGGACTTTCACTGAAACAGTTTCACAAAGTTGAAACAATAGGGAATTTATTCAAATGACAGGTGTCACAGATTTGGGATTGCCGTTGATAAATGCACTGTCTACAAAAGCTGAGCTAAGGTAATAGTTTGGTGC
Source organism: Opisthocomus hoazin (assembly GCF_030867145.1). Lineage (NCBI taxonomy): Eukaryota > Metazoa > Chordata > Aves > Opisthocomiformes > Opisthocomidae > Opisthocomus > Opisthocomus hoazin. The sequence goes on along the minus strand of NC_134416.1, from coordinate 31,329,196 downwards.
TTTAGTTAACAATGTGCTCCCAGGGATACACGTGACAAAGTCGGTGATGTGACTTTTAACAAAAATGTGTCCCTTCTTGGGCGGGGGAAGAGAGGTTCAGGCCTGTCAACCCATCCATCAGGTAAGGTTTTTTCTTGGCTCCTCCTCCAAAGAGAGTTTTCAAGTGCCAATTTTTATACTTTTGAAAATCTTTTTGCGAGGTGGGACTGAGTCAATTATTATGTGTTGATTGGCTCTTGGCGTGGTCTGTGGTGTCGTCAGAAGTGGGACTCAGCAGTTCTACATGCCTTCGGAGCAGGCATTTTGGTAAGTGCTCAGCAGGCCATCTGTTCTTTATCCGAAGCAACCTCTGGCTATGTGGCCTCTATCACGTCCCAGAAATCACTAAATTTACGGTGATGGGCTATCCCCCCTTATTTCTGCCTGATAAGAGATGCGCAAGTCAATTGCTCCCGTTGTTAACTGCTCGGCTCTTGACACCTGAGTCCGAGCATGTCTTTCCTCTTTCATTGACAAGTCCAGCAAGGACATCAGCCCACAAGCACATATCCAAATATTGTGTCAATCACTTCAAAAGCTCTTACATTAGAGCTTTCAATTCAATATGAACTGCAAAAATACAAATTTGTATCACCCAGGTAAAGTCCCACTGTACTGTTACTTCTCTCTAGCTCAAACATTTTAAGTTGCATGTTCTGATTCATTATTATCGTGACTTGAGCAGTGTTTGCTATTAAAGGACTTTTTGTTGTCAACACCATTCTTCCAAGGAAATGAACCATATTCATTGCTGGAATATGGCATTTGAAAGATAAATTTCTAAACTATTTTGCGAACAATATACTCATAAAAACGTTTTCAAATTCTTCCTACATTCTCATGACACTTTGCATATTTTTCCATAATACAGACTTCATTCACCCATCTCCTAAACATAATGTTATTTTTCAGGTGGGAAGTGTTCTTGCTTAAAAATTCAGGTGAAATAGATTTTTTTTTTTTAAACCTAAGAAGGTTTACAGTCCTGGTAGTTAATATAACAACTAGGCAGCTTTGCTCCAAGCCATGCCCCTTACACCTAGCACAGTTCTGTCATGTCATGGAATTTTCTGGTTTGGAGACAAAGATTAACCAAAGAATTTCCAACATAATTTCAGACCAGGAATTCTGAATCCTCTATCAGCTGAATCAATGAAATAATTCCTCCTGGAAACTTGCTGGTATTCAGTGTGTCACAAATTTGATCATTTTGACGTGTGTCTGCTTTTTCAATATACAATATGACCTTGTTATTACAGTGTTTGGGGCTCCAGGCATTCTACCTGGAGTCATAGCCATCTCAGAGAGCTGAAAGCAAATTCTAAATAGTAAGAGAGTAAGTCAATAGTTATTGTGCCAAAAGTATGTGTTGTAGGAAACATTATATTTTCTATTTAGTGCACAGTTATTACACCCTACTTACATTCTATTGAGTCATATATTCTCTAAAATTTGTTCTAACACAATGTAGAAGTGAAACAATATAATTTAAAAACATTAAACTTCTAGGTTCATTATTTTTTGATATTTTTAAGAGAAAGGAATTAAGACATAATCAAAAATTCTAATATTCATTAATTTCCCCAGTATTTCTGAAAGGAACAACATACAGCTTCATTAAATAATCCATTATTTTTAAAATTGCATAATACAGTCAAAAAATTATCTGTATTTATTTAGAGTTCTTCAGCAGGAAGATTGTTTGAAATGTTTTATGCATTCCAATCAACCATCTCTAGAATTATGTGTTCACTGAAAAGAAATATGAGCTAAATTTGAAAAGTATAAACAATCTGAAATGGATTTGTTTGGTTTCCGTCCCATGTATTTTCCTTATGTGATTTCAGGAAGTTAAATATATTGTTTACATATGTAACATCTCTAGTAGAAATAACCAGATGCTAAGCCCTTTCATGTTCTTTCAAAACATATTACGTATACTTTCTGCGTACTTTGTGATTGGAATCTCAAAGTCATTTAAAGAAAGCAACTCATCCTGGTAGCCTCCCTGACAGCTCAGAAAACATTATCCTCATTTAATAGCTGCAACAACTGAAGTTGCAGTATCACAAAATGCTCATAACCCAGAAAATTTAAGAGCATTTCAGAACCCCCTGTAAGAATCATGTGGAAGATTTTAATGTTTCAGTGTGGATTCAAAAGCAAATTCAGGTAACCAAAATATGTGTAATCCTTTAAAGAAAGTTTGGGAAACGGATTTCTAGTTTTGACACAAAGCAAGTGAAATTCAGAGGTTAGAATATGTATTGTGCCTAGAGGTTTTGGTTTAATTTGAATCCAGGACAAAACCTGGCTCACTGGATATAAATGCAATACGAAGAATGGATTTCATCTTTTCTTGAAAATTAACCTCTTCCCTCAAGTCTGAGCAACCCTGATTCTACCTCTCTCCCCCGCTGGACCCACTCCTCAGTTTTCCTCACTGTTTGCCTTTATGAAAACAAGAACTAAAAGAAAGAGTTGAAAAAAAGTACAATCACTTCTCCGCTTCTCTTGTAGTTATTACTTGTTCCCTGGAATATAAAAATTCGGAGGCAAGAAAGTTTTAAAAGTACACTGTTTTGAATTAAATTCAAAGTCAAATTATAAACTACGTCTAAGGGAGTATAGTTACAGCTTTACAATGACACTAAAACACCATTAACATGTATGAGAGATAAGACTGGAAGGCTACAGAAAGCTTATAGTGGGAGTGATGAATGCAAAATAACTTGGGAAAGCCTTTTGTAAGAATCACAGAATCACAGAATAGTAGGGGTTGGAAGGGACCTCTGCAGGTCATCTAGTCCAACCCTCCTGCTGAAGCAGCTGCACAGGACCTTGTCCAGGCGGGTCTTGAATATCTCCAGAGAAGGAGACTCCACAGCCTCCCTGGGCAGCCTGTTCCAGTGCTCCGTCACCCTCAGAGGGAAGAAGTTCCTCCTCATCTTCAGACGGAACTTCCTGTGCTTCAGTTTGTGCCCATTGCCCCTTGTCCTGTCACTGGGCACCACTGAAAAGAGCTTGACCCCATCCTCCTGACACCCACCCTTCAGATATTTGTAAGCATTTATAAGGTCCCCTCGCAGCCTTCTCTTCTTCCTCAGGCTGAACAAGCCCAGTTCCCTCAACCTCTCCTCGTAGGGGAGATGTTCCAGTTCCCTCATCATCCTCGTAGCCCTCCGCTGGACTCTCTCCAGTAGCTCTTCATCTTTCTTGAAGTGGGGAGCCCAGAACTGGACACAGTACTCTAGATGAGGCCTCACTAGGGCAGTGTCGAGGGGAAGGAGAACCTCCCTCGACCTGCTGGCCACACTCTTCTTGATTCACCCCAGGATCCCATTGGCTTTCTTGGCAGCCAGGGCACACTGCTGCCTCATGGTTAACCTGTCGTCCACCAGGACACCCAGGTCACTCTCTGCAGAGCTGGTCTCCAGCAGGTCCACCCCAAGCCTGTACTGATGCATGGGGTTGTTCCTCCCCAGGTGCAGGACCCTGCACTTGCCCTTGTTGAACCTCATCAGGTTCCTCTCTGCCCAGCTCTCCAGCCTATCCAGGTCACGCTGAATGGCAGCACAGCCTTCTGGTGTATCTACCACACCTCCCAGTTTGGTGTCGTCAGCAAACTTGCTGAGGGTACATTCTAACTCTTCATCCAGGTCGTTGATGAAGAAGTTAAACAAGACTGGGCCCAGTACTGACCCCTGGGGGACACCACTTGTTGCCAGCCTCCAACTAGACTCAGCGCCGCTGATGACAACCCTCTGAGTTCTGCCATTCAGCCAGTTCTCTATCCACTTCACCGACCACTCATCCAGCCCACACTTCCTCAGCTTCCCTAGGAGGATATCATGGGAGACTGTGTCGAAAGCCTTGCTGAAGTCAAAGTAGACAACATCCACGGCTCTCCTTTCGTCTACCCAGCCAGTCATGTCATCGTAGAAAGCTATCAGATTGGTCAGGCATGATTTCCCCTTGGTGAATCTATGCTGACTACTCCTGATAACCTTCTTTTCTTCCACTTGCATGATGATGGCGTCCAGGATAAGATGCTCCATCACCTTTCCCGGGATGGAGGTGAGGCTGACCGGCCTGTAGTTTCCTGGGTCCTCCTTCTTGCCCTTTTTGAAGATTGCAGTGACATTGGCGTTTCTCCAGTCCTCAGGCACCTCTCCTGTCCTCCAGGACCTCTCAAAGATGATGGAGAGTGGCTCAGCAATGACATCTGCCAGCTCCCTCAGCACTCGTGGGTGCATTCCATCGGGGCCCATGGATTTGTGGACATCCAGATCACTTAAGCGATCCCTCACACAGTCCTCCTCGACCAAGGGAAAGTCGTCCTCTTTGTAGGCTTCTTCTCTTACCTCCGGGGCCTGGGATTCCTGAGGGCCAGTCTTAGCACTGAAGACTGAAGCAAAGAAGGCATTCAGTAGCTCTGCCTGCTCCACATCCTCCGTCACCAGGACACCCGCCTCATTCAGCAGTGGCACCACGTTGTCCCTAGCCTTCCTTTTGCTGCTGATGTAGTTGAAGAAGCCCTTCTTGTTGTTTTTGACATCCCTTGCCACCTTCAATTCCAGGTGAGCCTTGGCCTTCCTCATCGCATCCCTGCATGCTCTCACCACATTTCTGTACTCTTCCCAAATGGCCTACCCTTCTTTCCACATTCCATGGACAATGCAGAGATTGAAGAAGAGCAACAGAAGATAGAGACGACTGGAAGAAATAGATTTGGCACTTTTTCTCTGCTCTGAAGAATGATTGATAGTCATTCTGTGATTACTGTAAGAGTGTAGGACTACACTCTTCAGCTGACCGCTGAGGGCTCAGCCAGCTGGGCCAGACTTCGTGTCCTCAAAGACTTGTGTTTCTGGATGATCTTGTCTTGAAAAACAAAACCTTTTCCTCTGTGTTTCTTTGTGCACATAAGCTTTGGGTTTCTGCCTCTAAGGTCAGTAACTTGGACACCAAGCTGTAGTCTGCATTACTTTGAATCACTGAATGCATGGAGATATTTAGCAGAAAACATGACAGGAGATCCCCATAACAAAGCATTCAGCAGCTTGTCATGAATGAGTGGTTAGGTCGCTTAAAGTATCACCATCAAGGGTATTTGTAAGAAATGCTTTTAATAGGAATTTATAAAATGTCATTTAACAAAGTTCGTTGGCAAGGTTCACTCTATTACATTTAAAAAGAATGGAATACAAAAGCGAAATAGGATTGAGGCAGAATGATTTATGCAGAGACTGAAGAAAGATATAAGGGGTAAGAGAGACCCTCCCATTGAGTCACAAGGTTCAGAATGGACTCCTTTGCTTTCTAAACTCCTTCTCAGAGAGCAGCCGAGATATGGCTGGATCCAGACCTAGCCTCAGACCACAACGGTTTATGTGTAAATGCTATGTATAACAGCAGTGTAAGGTTTGTTCACTGTTAAAGAGAGAGAGAGAGAAAATCATGGGAATATAGCAAAAATTAATCATTGATTAACTTCCACAAAGTGATTAAAAAGAATTCACTACAATCACAGTAATAAAATATTATGATTTTAATTGATTCACACACACGTGCACACAGACAATACACATAGATAAAAGTATCGGTTAAAAATTCCCTTGAGTTGAGTGAAATACTCACTTCAGATGATTTTGCTCAATGGGGAAAAGCTGAGCCTCAAGTAGGGAGGGATCCCTGTAGTTCAGCCCAGGTAACCTCAAACTTCAGAGTTCAAGGGCTCTGAGAGGCCTCTCACTAGATAATGTAATCACCTCCAACTTATACAGAAGCTTCTAATATTTAAATCATCCCCTTTGCAAGGTAAATCTACTATGGTACCTTGTGCCTGGTTTTAAAAGTTCTTGTTTCTAAACTTTTTCTAATTCTATCTCCTGTTGATCTTTAAGCTGCTCAGGGAACTATTTAGGATTTTCTTGACTGTCTACTTGAATTTCCAGAAATTACTTGATAACCACTATAAAATAAATGATCGTAATGCTGAATGGTCATCTGGGAATGGAAAGAAAAGTGAAGTTAATGCTACATTTGGAAAAAAAAACAAGAGATTAAGTGGAAAGTCCAGAATACCTTAGTAAAATAGTTCAAAATCCCATGTATGATGTAAATATCTGTCCAAATCTGAAGTTTAATAGAATCATAGTATCATAGAAAGTTTTGGGTTGGAAGGGACCCCTAGAGGTCATCTAGTCCAACCCCCCCGCAGCGAGCAGGGACACCACTAACTAGATCAGGTTGCTCAGAGCCCTGTCCAACCTGGTCTTGAATGTTTCCAGGGATGGGGCCTCCACTGCCACTCCAAGTGGCACAGGGCGATGGGGAATGGGGGTCGTGGTCTGTTCATCACATGTTGTCTCTACCGCTCCTTCCTCCTCAGGAAGAGGACTCCTCACACTCTTCCCCTGCTCCAGTGTGGGGTCCCTCTCATGGGAGGCAGTTCTGCACGGACTTCCAATGCGAGTCCTTCCCACGGGGTGCAGTTCTTCACAGACTGCTTCAGTATGGGTTCCCCATGGGGTCACAAGTCCTGCCAGCAAACCTGCTCCAGTGTGGGTTCATCTCTGCATGGGTCCACAGGTCCTTCCAGCAAACCTGCTCCAGCATGGGCTCCCCACAGGGTCACAGCCTCCTTTGGGTTTCCACCTGCTTCAGCATGGGGTCCTCCACAGGCTGCAGGTGGATATCTGCTTCACCATGGACCTCCAGGGGCTGCAGGGGGACAACCTGCCTCACAATGTTCTTCACAGCACGCTACAGAGGAATCTCTTCTTTGGCACCGCGAGTGCCTCCTTCCCTTCCTTCTTCACTGACCTTGGTGTCTGCAGAGATGTTTTTCTCACTGATTTTCATGCCTCCCTCTGGCTGAAGTTGCCGTTGCACAGGGTTTTTTTGCTTCTTGAATACGTTAGCACAGATGCTCTACCACTGTCGCTGATGGGCTTGACCTTGGCCAGCTGTGGGTCCATTTTGGAGCCGACTGGCATTGGCTCTGTCAGACATGGGGGAAACTTCTGGCAGCTTCTTACAGAAGCCACCCCTGTAGCCCCTCCCCCCCCCCCCCCCCCCCCCCGCAGCCAAAACCTTGCCATGCAAACCCAATACAGACTTAAAGGCAGTAACAAAAGCAACTTATTATCCAGATTCATACACATTACAGAAACAGTGGCCAAATTTGTAATTCAGTTATCAATATGAACAATGGAAGTACACGGAGGTAAATGTTGAAACGTTGTTGTAACTCTCTGATAAAACAGTGTAGCAAACTATTTACCAGCTCTTTCACCAATCACTGTGCAGAGCAACAGGCAACCACATACAGACCGAAGTATCTACCTGATGGCAACATGAGTATATAGATGGAGCAAAAGAAAATTTACCCTGCAGAATCTACATGAGACTAAACAAAATAAAGAGAGAATGGGGTGCAGCTTTTCAGTCATGATTTGAGTCTGTCTTGTGGGCAGTGAGGAATTATTGCATAACTGCTATTATTACAATTGTTTTGTTTTTAAACTCAGCAAATCTGCAGCAGAAGTTAGCAGGGACAATTAGCATTCATTATGCCTTCCTAGTCAACTTTCACCATGGGATCCACTTAAATTTTCTGATGTATTCTGATTCTAATAGCTCTTTATTTTATGATATAACTATTGTTTAGCAGCAAAAGCCTTTAAATCAATTGGTTTTAATTTAATATACCCCACCATGTTTTCCTAAATGAAAAGCCAATGCGAAATCTCTTTCTATATGTAGCGTTTCAACGGGGCTTGTGGAAGAAGTAACAGTCATCTTGCTGGTGAGCACAGACACTGAAAGCCAGATTTCTGTCAGCAGTGCAGAGCTAGCCTGCTGGACATCCTGGGTTGTCAGTGGATATTTCCCTCTCCAGACGTGACAGAATGGTCAAGATATAGGTGAGTGACTAGTGGTGTCTTTTTCAGCACTGTTCCTCTTTTACAGTAAAAGAAGAGTACTCTTCTGTACTGGAGAAGGAAAAAAAGTCTCCAGGTTTACAGACCAGGCTGCCCTAGATGCGCTTGGAGGAATATCTGCCCACTTCAGTGGAGGGTGGCAGGCGGAGTGGCAGACGGCGTGGGAAGCAGGCGGACGCTGCTCAGAGGCTGGCAGCGGGGGTTTAACCAGACTCAATCCAGAGGTCCAGGGGGAGCAGAGTGGGGAGCAGGGGAAGGCTGTGCTGGCCGCAGGGCTGCAGGGCTTAGGGAATGGGAAGGGAGTAGATGCTGTCCTTAGCTGCATGCCAAAGCCTCGCTGCACGTCTGGCATAGTATTTACACACAGCTCAGTCCCTGGAAATGAGAGGCTACTGTAAACAGAAATGTGCCTCAAAGCCAAGGAGCACCATGGGACTTTGTTCTCAGCGTTACAAGACCTTCACTTCGTTCACTGCCACTATGAGAGGGTCCTCTTGTATTCCAAAACACTGAATCAGAACAAGTCTGGACTGTCGTTCATAGAAATTCTGTTTCTTTGGGTGTTACTTTTGGGAACAGCTAGAAAAATACTTCAGTATCCAGCACAGGTGGTGACTGTGTCAACAGGGTCAGTAGCAAAATACTTGTTCTTCCTTTATGGGCCTTCGAACACAGTTTCTAAACTCTCTTAAATGGTTTCTCTTTATTTCAAACTTTGCAGTATGATAGCTCAGAGAGTCAACTGAGCATAGAAAAAACAGTAGATAGAGGGACCTACGTGTTTTCTCTTCCAAAGCTCCTGTTAAGTAACACACACAGCTCTCTTGGTAGAGTCTTAAATCTAGATATGAGCTACTCTCAAAATCTTATCTTCCAAGAAATAATACATCTTCTTATCTACATATCATTCTTATGCAATATTGTTCTCATTCTTATTAGGAAAATGAGAGTCAGGAATCAGGGCACCTGCCAGAAGAAAAAAATACAAGCTGCAGCTTTCTTCAGCAGTATTTTCAGTCAGCACATTTAAAAATCTCTTAGTGGAAAGAAAATACTCCTCATGAATTTGAAAACCTCAGAACAGAGAGTCAAGTTCTGTTATTATAGTAAGCTCTGCTAATTTTCATACTGATATTTTTTCTTTAAACTCCTGGAAATTATGAAGTCATTACTGGTAGTTTAAATGGGTTTTCCAACATTGTTTAATTTGAAATTCTGTAGTAGTTTACACAACTTTGCCCATAGCCAGTATTAAGTAGTAATCTTCCATCTGATTAGGGTGACATGTCATCCAGATGGTACTGGTGTTTACTCTAAGGCTCTCTAAACATCTGTCTTGGAGAGCAATTAAAGTATTCTTTCCGCTCTGAACAGAAATTACTTCTGAATTTTCTGTACTATAAAAATCTTATTTTCAGATTGGCAGCAGGCAAGCCATCCATTACTTCTTTAGGAGAGGTTATGACATAGATCTTGTGGGACAGTAAAGCCTAATTATGAGGACAAAAGCTTAAACTCTAAGCCTGTCTGTGTTGAACTGGTCTGCAAAGCTATAACACGAGTGAAAAGTCTTGTTTTAGATAATGTGTTTGTTCCTTTGTCATTCCTATTAACCCACAGGCAAATATCTAGTTGTCCAACAGTGCGTTTTTGATTATGATCTTCTGGGACACCCAAGGCATTGTGTAGTGGAAGTGAGTGGTGCATGCAGCAGTTGACGGTGAGGGCTACTCCCCGTCTCCGCACAGTGAGTCCATGTTGGCTTTGTGTCTGTCTCGACAGTGCTCCAGACTTGACCTCTCTTCTGCAGCTGGTGGCTCCTGACCAGCACAGAGGCTGGAAGAGAGGTTTGTCGGCAGCATTGGAAGCCAAGTTCCACCATGGCAATGAGCCAGCATGAAGTCCAGATGGGGCTGGCTTCAGCAGGAGAATCTGTGATGAACACAGTAAGTTTAGTTTTATGTGAATCAGAACAATCAGAAGATGATGTTCAAAACTCTTACATTTCATAATATAGAAGTATATGAAAAGGAGAGAAGACAGAGTTCATTTTCATTATGGAAAGGGCTGGGGTGCTGCAAATGAAGACATTCTTTACCTTGCAATGAAAACCTATAACAACAAAGCTAGATCTCCATTTGCTGTAGTTTGCTACTCATTTGTGGAGCTGATTCGCATGGATAATGAGCACGCTTATTGTCTAATACTGTCTGAATCCTGTTGGTTGCATAGTTAGTCTTATATTTTGTACAACAGTGTTACAGGATTTCCAACAGTTACAAATGGACTAATCTCAATACACTGAAAACCAGACCATATTTCTGAAATAATACTCTTGTTATGCCCACTGGATCATAACCAAAGGTACATTTCAAAGAGATCACCAGTGAAACTGCTAAATTCAGCAGTCTTGAATAAGGCTCAGGACTTCCACTGCTGGCTCAGTTACTTCCATGCTGCGTGACCCTGGTACAAGGCATTTCCTCCTCCTCCCTGTTCCCATTGCGAGCTGTTTAGGCACTGTCTCCTACAGTATGTTTGTATAGTAGCTAACATAACCAGGCCCACTAGGCACAACTGCAACACAATATATAAGTAATAATACATCTAGTCCCACTCTCTGCCACTACGTATTGTTTGCTAAGCAGCATTTTCTTTTGTTAGTGTCATTCCCTTAACCATTTTTTAGCCAAGCTATGCATATATGTCTTTTGTTCTTCTCTAATAAATCAGTCTCTCTAGGTCACTTTGTCAGCTTCACTGAGTGCAAGAACAGGCTTGATACTGGCTTGATCTTGCAAAGAGCAGCATTGGGAACTACCCAGGCACAGTAGTCTGTGAAAAGACTTTACTGAACTTCCTAAGAAAGTTGAGGTAGGATTGTCTGTCTTTTCTATTTAGTATCACCTACTAGATATCAAAGTTAGCAGTGCTGTGGTACAAAGAATCGTCATGATCAACTGCAGTGTGCTGGCAACCTTGAGTATAATAACTTCTAGCAGGCATGGTGGTGTTGGGTAGGTGGTTGGACTTCATGATCTCAGAGGTCTTTTCCAACCTATGATTCTATGATTAGTCATTTTAACTGGCTGTTAGAAGAAAATGGTTTTGTAGCATGGAAAATTTCCTGAAACTAGTTAATCAATCTTCTTTCCTTTATAAGATGTAATTTTGTAATGGGCTGCAGTCTAAAGACATAAAAGTAAGGTTTCAGTTTTTAATCTATATGACCTAAGTAGTCAGGAAGTGTACACTAAGCTTATCAGCTGGAAGGCCTCATTGCCTATTTCAGAACAATGAATGTGTCTTGATTGTATTGTGTTTCCTAAATATTTCATTAATGCTGAGTTGGGAACATTTGTATTCAGCAGAAATCAGGGTTTAAATTCTTGTCTTCTACATGACAAGAGCAGATGGAGAAGAAAAGATAACCTAAGCAATCAGGATTATTATTGTGGTTAATGATCTCCTTCGGACAAGAGAGAAAGGTCAGTCTTTCACAAGGATGGATCAACCTCCTTCACTACCACTGGTAACAAAACCTCTCTGACATCTCTGTAGATCCTGATGAGAATGGATGTAACCATGTTTGAATGGCTGGACAATTTTCTCTTGTGTTATTCTATGTATCCTAATAGGCAATTATTTTTTTCTTAAGGCTTGGTTCTATTGTATCATCTCTTCAGTATGCACTAGTAACTTCTAATAGAGACAGAAAAGCTATTCTTAAAATAAAGAAATTTCATACTACTATCAGATCTTTTAATTCCAGTCTAACACAACCCTGCAGAACTTAAGACACCAGCAGAAACACATAGGTTTTACCTTTCATAGTTAATTAGATATTGTCAGGGAAGACTTTCGAGCACCGAAGTTTCATCAGCTGTTAAAATGCTAGCAGAGTTTTTAAATTTCTAGTCTGGTCCTTAGCATGACCTCGCCCTGAGCCAAAACACTCTCCCAAACAATATTTAGATTTGAATCTTGGATTTTCGCTGGCCAGAATCCACTCCTCATAGGTAATTTTATGCAGGCTGTTTTGAATGGTAAGAGAATTTAATTTTTTAATAATAATCTATGGACTGTGTTCTGCTAGCTGGCTTTAGTTCCAGAGATCAGTCACAAGCCTTTCACTAATCTTGTTCCGCACAGAGATCCCATTAAATTGTCTAGAGCTACTTGCCCTTTTCCTCTACTCCTGTGACTCTTTTGTTCCCAAATTTATTTTAATGTATCTGTTCTTCTGTTCATAATGAAGACACTTCAGGAATTCCAAGGAAGATTTCTTAGAATGGAAAAGTCACAGAAAAAGAAGTCCATCAAGAGATATTGAACAAGTAGATACGACCTTGTCTTAAGGTCAGACCCAGTGCTGCTGGTTCCTAAGGGTTTGGAGGATTTACCAAAGAAATATTGTTATACCATTACCTTCTGGCATTTTTCCTGAATCATGTGCAATGGCTAGAGGGGCTGCTCTGTACCTGTAAAGCTGTTCTTTTGTTCTTATAAGCACAACCAGAACAATACCCATGGGAGAGTTATTACTGTTCTTTTTCATCGAGTAGCCTAGGAATTTTTATTACATGCTTGCACCATGAAGGAGAGCAAAGTTCATAGTCTAGCATATGAAAATCCATCTTGCTAATTAGCATGATTATTGTAGTTTTTTCCTGCAGTAATTGTCTGTCATTAATGAAAGAGGAAAGCGGGAAATGTTCATATCCTGTTGTACAATAGACTAATTTGCAAAATCTGTTAAGAAGGAGTTATAGTAATATAAGACATCAATCCTAAATATGGTAAGTTTAAATATTGATGTTTTCTTTTTGACAAGAGGTTTTCAGAGAACACCAAAAGTTATATCAATACACACACACACATAAAAAGTCATACACTCCCAACTTTTAAAATGTAATAAAAATTACAACTGAATATGTTTTCCTACTGACATACATGTTTTCCTAGAGAAAATATTAAAAGGCAAAGTAGCAAAACCACACCTATCTTAGATTATATGGCTGTGAACCAGTGCATAACAGCTTATGAGAAGAGTATTAGAAATGTATGTAGGATTGATCTGGTTTTCAGTGAGATCTGTGGGATGTTGTATCTCGCATTTACTGCAACAAGACTAAATTTTAACTCCTGGTTTAAAAAAATCATCTTTTTTTTTTTAATAGTCATCCAGCTATTACTTTCCAGATATTATTCCTATGCCAGTGACTGAAATCAAGAAAATGTTTTTTCATAACCTTGAATTGTAGTCTTCACTGTTTAGTTTTTCCGTTATAACTGTTTCAAAGCCATTCATTGTTATATGGTAAATTTATGTTTTAAACTGCAAGTTTAGCTGAAATAATTTGGCTTCTCAAAATAATCTAAATTTACTTTAAATCTGATTTTTAATACATTCTAATAGCCCTGTACTCATACCAGCAGATCTACTCTTGAAGCAGTATTTTTTTCACTAGTCCAGTGAGCTTCATTTGCCTTTTATTTTCTTTTTTACAGGAACACAGTGTCAATCTGGCTATACTTTGCAGGAAGAAATAAATGTGAATCTTCTACATGCTATGTAAATGGCTAAACACTCTCTTTGATCTATCACAGTTTGGACGTTCTCCTAAAAAGCTCAGAATTTCTCACAAAGTTGAATTATGTATAGAGTTCAAAATTAATTTTTAATCTAAACATAGCAAATTGTGCATGCCCGACTTCAAATTTTGGTTGACAGTGGTTTTGTTCACTAACTGCAATTTTGGATACTGTCCATACAGACAATATATCAGATTTCATTGGAAGATAATGTATATGGTGAGAAATTGGAGACTTCTTTTGCCATATTAATATCATTCTCATTATGTTTTTTCACATTTATGTCTAGACTGTTTAAAAATAAAATTTCTTAGCATATAGCCAGGACAAGGAACTGTTTATACAAATAACTTTCCTTATTATCTTGAATCAGCAATGCATATTCTTCAAACACTGATAAAGAATTGGATATGTCTCTGAGCTAGCTAAGTCTGTGACATTTTTCTGACTTACAAAACTTATATTACAAAATATATACTATTCTTTCCACAGTAGGTTGATTCTTCTTGACCATAAATCACAGGAAGGTAGAACAGAGTCATGAATTACTAACAAGAAAGGGTAATTCATGTTAGGAATCTAACCATTTGTACAGATTGAATGTTGTCAATATTTATCTCCAACCTGGGTTTAGCAAAAAGCTTCTCCCATTTTACTCACCAGTTTGAATGCCTTTCTTATCTCAGATACCTCCCTTTTTGCTGTAGACACACATTTAGATTCATGAGGGAGTTTTTCCAGGAAAAGGAGCCCATTGAATTAACATTTCTCATCTTACAGAGCAATTTCTCTGTTCTGTTGTCTTTCTCTGTTCTACTGGTAGTACTAAAGCATACTTCCAGAAGAGAAAAATCCTATTTAAGCAAAGAACTGTAAATTGACCTTAGCCCAGAAATGTATATTACTGCCATATATTTTCATCCTGTGAAGGGTACCTCAGAGCAGCAGCCTCCAAATTGGGGTGCCTGCACCCCAAGGGATGCACAATCCATTGAGGTTTGGGAAAAAAATATGCTTTGTATCATTAATAAATAAAATAAAAAATTAAAAGGAGTGTTTATTTCATCTTTACCTCATTCATTTTTAATTTTTAAGGGGTATATATGTTTTGTAATGTGCATAATGCAATATTACAGTAATAAATTAATATAATTTATAACTAAATAAATGTATTGGGATAGTGTTCTCAAAAATGTCTTACTGACAGGGGTGTACAATCAAAAATTTTTGGAGACCACTGTCCTAGAGGGCTGCTGTGTTATTATAGAACTGCACAAAATCTACAAGCCATGCAAACAGCAAGCTCTAGCTTCCTCTGTAGGTCTCTCTACTCCAGCAGTAATAACTGGAATGGACCGCTGATACCCTACTCTGGCTTCCACTACCACCTTCCTGAGGGATTTTTTCCGGAGGCCTCCAAGTATCTGTCATACTGAAATTTTCAGCATCTTGGTCTTGGATGTGTAACAGACGTTTTGTCTTTTTCATGGAGTCCTACAGACGTTCTGTAGTAGGTCTTCTGTGTATCCTTACCTTACTTTTTTTTTTCCCTCCATCTTTTCCATCTTGCTCTTCATGACTGTTTCTGTACCCACCCAGTTATTTTATTCTCTTTACCTTCCTCTAGTCCTGTGCTTCTCCCTGTCCCTTTCTTTCTCACATCCTCTCATTTCCACACACCTATTCTATGTGACTGCTTCACCACAGAGCAACTTTAACTTCGTCCCCATTTAGTAATTATAAACTGCTCCCAAAGACAGGTACAAGTATAAACAAGAAAGGGACAAAATAGCCAATGCAACTTTCCTATTACTGCAACTCTCGTGCTGTCTTGTTTGCAGTCACGTACCTTGTCAGTTCCAAGTTTAGGCTATAAACTCTTCAAGGCAGAAGCCATTTTTCACTTTCCTAGAAACTATTATGCCATCCTATTGCACTGTATAAATATTGGTGCACATTTTTAAACATAATTAATCATTTTGTATGCAACAATGTTCATCTGTCCAGCTAAAGAGTGCTTAAAGGTTTATGAATTTCATATGGCAGGTACCATGCACTTCCTAAAACTGCGTTTCTTTAGAATGCCATATATTGGGTAACTGAGGTAATTAATCATGCTAGAAAATTTGAGCTAATAACAACATCAATCTTATGCATTTTGCACATGGAAGTCTCACTGGCATCATTACCAGGAAGAGTGGAGGAGAAATGTGGTGGGAAACGATCCACTCTCTGTTAGGAGCTGTCCAGTCCAGCAGCCTGACGGTGGTGTGGTGGCTGCAGCTCCACCCAGCTCATTAATCCAGCCAGTAATGAGGCTGAGCATGTAGTCCCAACAATCCACACATATAAAGCACGCATATCCACATGGCCAGTCACACTAGCTAGCACAGGCAGAAAGCACAGCACTTGGGCAAATGCAGGCAGCACCATTGGCCTCCTCCAGTTCACCTCTCCAGTCCGTCAGGATAAAAACATCTGAGTGGAAATGTGCACATACACACAATATAGATCACTCCAGTAACTGGCCTAGACACTCAGTCTGCACCAGAACTGGTCCTTGGATCCCATTCTCCACAGTTGTTAGCAGCTGGATACAGGAGCCCCAAGGCCTGCAGCCCCACTCCAGCTGCTGGTAGAGTCCTACATCCACACTGTGGATGCACGTAGTAAGTGATCTTAGACACTCAGTGTATCCAGTAACTTGCCTTGAGATCCTTTCACCGCCTGTTGTCTCGTCCACTGACACACACACATGTAAATGGGTCCCTCCGTTGAACCCTAGAACCTATGGTCAGCCCAGCAGCTGGCTTAGTCCTCCTGCTCCTTTCAGTAATCACCTGGCAGATTCGTTGGTCTCTCCAGTGTCCAGCCTCCACTTCTGGCCATTTCAGTATGTGTTTCCCAGGCCACTTACCCTACATATCAAATAGTCCATCTTTATATTCACAAACAATCTCACACCGACACACATCCACACACTATGCACACACTCCAGTCTCTCTGAACAGGAATGTATGGGGCACTACGAGGAACAAACATCTGTCAGAAGAATGGCTGCAAGAATGCCATATGCTGGTTTCCCTCAGATTAAGGGGATCCCAGTATATTTCCTTGCACTTGTTTAGGACAACCAGACTGAAAGACAAAGGATGGTGAGCAAATTCTCATTATTCACACAGATGTGAAAGAATGGAAAGACTGTCAGTTCCGAGAGGATAAAAAATCTATCCAAAACCAGAAAAAGACAGTGACAGGAGGCACGAGGAGGAGAGGACCCTTTGCCTTCTGTGTCATTGCAAGGAATCCTGCTCAGACCACCTGAATACCAGTACCTAGGATAGTAGATGGAGTACTTGGAGACTTAGGTTTTAGTGTATTTGAGCATGTGAGCAAGGTGGTGTGAGTGTGAATGGATGAAATAGGTTTTGTTTAAAATTAATTCACCTTTTGCTGTGATGCCTCAAGCTGAGCTTTACTAGATTTCTGTTGCTATAGCATTGCAACTTTATTTCCTACAGGCTGGCTGAGAAGTTGTCTTGCTTAGCCTATTGGCTACTGTGAATCCCTATTACTAGGCACACTAGAATATATCTCAAGAACTTAAATGCTTAGCTTCAATTAATGAATTTCATTAGGTGCTTGACACGTAAATGTTTTGTATGGTAACATGTCATGATATTACACCTAAATTTGCTTGTGGATCTGGCTGTGTTTCAGTCACAATTCATTCATTAGGAAAGGTATGTTCTGGAATCCTTGCCTGATGTTCCAAATAGAATTTGCACATTTAGTAGGCCATTATCACTACTGTATTTGACTGCTAAAGAGCCCACAGACTTCCTAAATAATCTCACAACAAATTCTAGATTAACACATTAATACTTCTACTAGGAGCTCTGAAAATTCCCCATCCAGCCAGTTGCTTTTTCTGTATTCACAAAAGTTATATTATTTCCATTGCACAGTTAAATGATAAGTAAACAGGCACAGATTCTAACAGTCTTCAAAAAGCTGAATTACTACTATATAAAGAGGAGTTTGGTCTGAGGAAGAACATCAGGATTTATTCAAGTGGTTGAAGTTGAATTTAATGAAATATAATTACTTACTAAGCAGCCAGAGTGTGTGGGTGAAATAAGACTGTGTGGGGGGAAGGTTTGAGTATGTGTATATATCACTGTTTGTAACTATCCTTCATACACCAGGTGGTACATTCTGCTTCCCTAACAAAAACCATTTCTCTCCACTACAAATAAGTGCAATTTGCCTTTTCCTTTTCTTGTTTATTTTGATATGCGGGGTTGGGTTATAATGTACAGCTGTAATAACATCTAAAAACATCGCAAGGAACTAGGCAAGTAGTGCATTACACAGGTGACTGACAAACTTATAGGGAAGAAGCACTGAAGGGGCCCAAGCGCCAAATCTCCTTTAGTACCAGACACATATTGAGACATCAATGGCAGAGCATGATAAAGGTAGGAAATTAAATACACAAAACGCTTTGCAATGCAACATAAAAGCTTATATTTCCTTCTTCCTCTCCTGTAGGCATGTTTTCTTTGTCATTAGAATAACACTGTATCTCTTGGACACCCTCACTGGCTCAACACACAACTTTCTAGTGAATGGCGTACTTTCTACAGAGAAGGTATAAAGAGTGTGTGAAGGTCAAGCATTTAGGGCACTCTTCTTGGAAGTGAAAAGCCAAGGTTAGACACAGTCATGCTAACAAAAGCTTGAGCCTTAGGCCAGCTACTTCCATATCTACTGCCCTAACACTAGGAGAGGTAGATACTCAAGTCTGGGGAAGGTGAGAAAGAGCTATAATCCTTTTTTTCACACTTCCTACTGCATATATTTGTCATCTCCCTGCTCAACATGCTCGGTGCTGCAAATCCCACTCTGTACAATATGTACAGCTATGAAAATGTAATCTGCTCTGATCTTTTCCAAAATGAGTTTACTCCTCCTTCCTTCTAGTAAATATTAATTCCCTCAGTCTCCACTTTCAAGAAGACAACTTTTTATGGGAGAAGCAGGCAATTCATTCCCACCTGCACATTTGCAGAAGTACAGATCCCATAGCAGAGCCAGTTCCTCCTATACATGCCGACTTAGTTTTTCACCACTCACAAAGATTATGTTTTTTCTCTGTTTGTATTTTAAGAGACTTGAAGAAATGTTTATGTGTGCCTGCCACCTTTTAGCCAAAGCCAAATAATATCCGTATTTCCAACGATGAGTCACAGCATCTCTCTTCTGTTTCAGGTTAATTGATTTTATTGGACATTTTATTTCCTCTGTAAATGGAAGCTCAGAGTTCTTTTCAGTATATATTCTCAAAAAATTATATTCAGCATATATACATACATACTGTTTCTATCACAATATGACTTGTCAAGCTCTCACTCCACTCAAATCAATGACAAGTGTCTACTGAGTTTAAGTCCAGAATTTCATCTGCAGTTACAGAAAATAAATTTCTTTCTGTCCTGCAGTTCCGGAAGAGGAACAACCCCTTTTAGCAACAAACATGGTTAAAGTACTGTAATTTATTTGTGAGGGAGAATTAAAGATATTTTTTGCCATCTGGAGGAAGCATTCTGTTACCATGGGTTTGTTTTGAAAACTCAAAAGGTGGCATCCTGGATGCATAGATTTGTTATTTAGACACAATGGCTTTACTTCAGCATTTGACAAAGCCGAATGTAACAAAATGCTCTATCCTTTGCTTAAATATCTTGGTAGGTAGGTATGTTTGTGTACCAAAATTAGGACTAATCCAGGTTGTTTTCATTTTCAAAGTCTTAATTTTCTCATCACAAAACTGCTGAAGGAGGGATGTGGTCATTTTCTGTTTAGAATCTTTTTCTCTGAATCCCTTGTTAATTACAGATCTCTTTTCCAAATTTTACCAGCTGCTGCTCTAACAGAAGATAAACAAATCAGCTTGAGAAGATGTTCAAGAAGATGGAATCAGAAAACATGCATGGGATCTAGAAAAAAGGAAATCTTGTTAGGAAATAGTGAGACTGTTTTAGAAAAAGGTTAGGGTAGATCGGATTTTTTTATGTATCAGAGCTATCCTACAACTGTTACAATAAAATCAGGAAGTGTATAAAGGATAACTGGATGAAATCCTGGATTAAAATTGAATAAAATAACAGTGACAGATTAATATATACAAAGAGATCATCCAGGCCTAGAAAGTCAACAAGAAACTCTGATTTAAAACTGAAAAGTGAAAGGACTAGCATCAGGTACTCAGTATAGGGTAAGCAAACTGCTGCATGAAGAGTTCCCAGTTTTCTTCTTACACCTGAAGCCTCACCTTGTGTGAGGATGGAATCACAGAATCGGAGAATCATTAAGGTTGGAAAAGACCTCTAAGATGATCAAGTTCAACCGTCAACCAACACCACCATGCCTGCTAAACAACCGTGCCCGCTAAATCATGTCCTGAAAACCAGATCCAGATCAGGGAGGACGAGATCCTCAGCTTCTGTTCTCTGTCTTGCCTGAGGTGGATGCTTTTGCTTCAAGTCCCCAGGTGCAGTAATATATACCACCACAGGTGGTACTGATTTTTATATTATTATTCTCTGCTTTCTTATGTGGGTACTAGCGAGGAGTTTCGATGCAGGGTCCTGATGGACTTAAAAGGAGGAAAAAGACCAAGTCTGTCTGGAAAATGTTAATTATGTTAAATGGGAATTATCAGTGTTATTTATTTATAGTTCTAGTAGCCTCATCCTATTTTTCCTCTCCAGTGGTACACTCTCAGGATAACAGATGAAACTCAGGCCAAGTGGAATAATTTGCTGCAGATACTTTCTCCAGAATTTGCTATGTTTTATCTGACCATGTATGACTTCACATTTCAGCCTGTATTCAGATACTTGAACATCTGTGAAAAATGTATCCAATAAAAAGTCAGTATTTTTTTAATCCATTAATTATTTTTAACTTTTCTCCTGCCCCACTTGGCTAGATTCATTGTGTTACAGTGTGCTTTTCGGGCACTTGTGCTGTAGCTTCAATACACACAAATGAAATTAAGTTTGTGTCCCCTGTGAAGTCACTGGAGATATTTTGGATCTACTCTCTGATCTGATCTGTTTTATTTTGCAGAGGAAAGCTATTCTGGCTCACTTTTTTGGAAACACTAGGAACTGAAAAATTTTCAGAAAAAAATAACTATACCAACAATCCATAGTAAAGCACACTAGGCTAATCCAGTGCTCTGAAACACGTGTTCTGACCTTTTAGGGCATAACTATCTTAATTTTATATCTACTTTTCAAACTACATCCCCAGTGATAGTTTTGCAGGTCACTACCTTTAGATAAAAGACAGGTAAATACGTTGGCAAGAAGGGAGCTACCTCTGGCTATGTAAGCTGACACGGGACTGAGGATTAGAACTGAGCTCTCACTACTGGGAAAGAGCTTTTCTTACCTGGCCACCAGAAAGTCTTTTCTTCAATAATTAGTAATCTGGGAAAGCAGCTAGAGGCCTACTGAAATAAGACTAGGGGGAAAAGGCTGTGAAGAGTCTAGATGTAAGAGAAAGAAAGATTTAAAGGAAGTTGCTATACTTCAGAGATTACTGTCAGAAGAAAGTTGCCTGAGGAAGAGTGTACGAAACACTGACCTATGACCAGACTCATCCTTGAATATCCTGCACTTCAATATCCTTTTAACCTTTGTTTTTAATTGTTTTCTTGCTCATCCCATTTATTCTTTTTATAAAAGGTATGCATGAGAGCTGGTCACACATCCCATCTCAGCAGCAGCAGTCGTACTTACTGGTAGCAGTATCAAATGCTTTCTACTACTACTCAGTGTTTAGCTGTCTGTATGTAAACACTGTAAGCCAGAGTGTTACTCTGGAGGTTGACATTCAGCTGACTTTCCACTATGATCTCTCTCTGACTCATTTTTTACTGGGTTTCATACCAGAAGCCCAGCCTACATTTTTTGCTCCCAGAAGTATTACCTAATACTTAGTGAGACAGAAATATATGGATTGTGCCCATTTTACAAAACGATCCAGCTTTCTACATTAGTGACCTATATTCTTCGTTATATTTACCACTCCCTCAATCTTTGTCAACAGCAAATTTTATCAGCAGTGATTTTATGTCTTCCATGTCACTGGCAAACTTTAAGTACTGTACAACCAAGAATAAACCCCCATGGAGCTCCAGTAAAATCAGAAGAGTAGATGGTTCTCTATTCAGAATGTCATTCTGAGACATGGATTTTTAAATATTCAGTGTTGGTTTTGTATCATTCTGATTTCTAATTTAAATTTAAAATCCAGTAAAATCAAAGTGCAAGACCAAAGCTTTCATCTTATAAAAAAAAAAAAGTGATTTTTTTCTCTTTCATTATATTCATTTGATAAAATCTTAAATCATAAGCAAATAGTGAAGTTATTACTTAAATGACCCTCCTTTAATAGCAGTGCCTTAATGACTAATTGGTGCTACTAAATGATGAGAATATGATTAACTGGGAGATAAATGCCAGTCATTAAGGCTGCCTATTCAGCTCTCTGTGTAGGTATTTAGACGTCTTAGCTGAGCATTTTGATTAAAAATATTTATTAATTTGCATATGCAACTACTAAGTATTATAACTTAGACAAACGCAGGGAACTACCTCCTCACAACGGCTTAAATGTCTAGACGCCACCTCAGACACTTGCATTTAAAATACAAACTCCCATAACGCAGTTTATGTGTTGACAGCTAAATCTGGAGGGACCTAAATTCCTTAGATGTCTAAGCTTTGACCAGTAATGATATCCTGGCTACTGAACATGTACTGCTGACCCCAAAGCCTCCAATGGCACAACAGAAGTGAATTGTTCTTTGTACATGTCAGGAATATTCACAAATTATGTGTTTCCATGTTTAGCTCATCTCTCATGCTTGTTTTAGTAGGATTTCCAAAACTTGGGTAGTGTTTCTGACCTACCATATAGGCAGGTATCTCTTTTACCCAACAGCCCAACGCTTAGAGCAACACTCATTTATCCACTTAAGCTTAAGAGGGAGTCCAAAATTCCCCTTCACAGCCCTTGTTCTGTTCAGGTTGCACACTCACAAATAAAGCCTTAAATTTTTCCTTTAGCTGGATTCAAGGGTCCAGGAGATGTCTCTCACCTCATGGGTCCCATGCAAAAAACATCTTTTGCATACAGGTGCTTGTGTGCCTGCTTTCTACAGAGTGTTGGGAACTCTTCCATGAAATGCTTGTAATAGTGGTTGTCACGGACCTTCATTTCTGTTTCTTTTCTCCCACTTCTTCTAAGCAGACACCTACCACTGCATTGAATGCACAGACGCGTTTCATTCAATCAGTTGTCAGATGTTCAACTTTTCATTTTCTTAACTACAAAGGTAGAATAGAGGCATGCAAGGATTTTGAAAAACAGTCCTGTTTAAATGAAAAAGGAAATACATATGCAGATGCAGGTTATTCTGTGCCACCTGAAAAATTCTGTTTAGAACAAAGATGCTGACACATTCTCAGTACCAGAATGTTCCTCCCTGTAACATACTCAGGCAGCTTCAGGTTGTGCAAGTATGCCAAATCTTTTTTTAATAGGCGACTAAATGACTTACAGACAAGGCTACTTAGGCGAGGCAGGTATAAATAATTTCCTCAACAATCCGTAACACCACAAAGCCCTATACTTTACTTCAGACTTTTATATTACTTTGCTGTACAGGTAAGTGGCAGCTTTCCACCCAGAGACATGATCTGGTAAAGGCACTTTTTCTGCTTTTTAAGATGGGAAATATATATAGATTTGTATGATTATTGTCCAGATGTTTGAATTTATTTGCCATTTCATGGCCTTGACCTTGCCATAATTTTGCTTCCTTTCTGGATCTGTCCCTCCCTATTTAGCTGCCAGAGGAATGCAGCTGACATCTATGAAGTTTGCTTGATGTATCATAAATGTTCTGATTTAGTACTTGCTGTTTCACCTGATGTGATCAATCTACCCTTTCCACATGCATAGTGTATCACTTCTCTCAATTAGCACCTATCCACTGGAAGTTTAACTGTGCCAGCTACAAGGCAGTGCTTGCCGATGGCGTCTCTTGGGTAATACACGGCTGCAGTATGTGTGAACTGCTTCCTTTACATCTGTCTTTTTGATCACTGGATTACTTTTTCTGATTTAAAAATAAAACTGTTTTTACGAGGAACAGCAAGAGGTGAATCCTGCCTCTCTGGCATTCTGATTCTTTTGTTTGAAACAGACCTTGGCTCCAATTCTCAGAGCAGTTTGAAAGACAAGGTCATATAATATGACTTTCTCATTTAAACAGCATTAGGCAGTAATTCTTCAATTCAGACTATTCTGTAGTGCTCTGCTCTTATTGCATTACAGAGATGAGGACTGCACTTGAAAAGGAAAGGAAGAATCAAGCCAAAAGAACATTTTACATACATTAACTTCCTGGGTGGGGAGGAGCTGTGTGTGCAAGAGGAAGTCATTCTGGGCACCTTGCATTTTTCAGTCCTTTACAATATACCGCAGAATGTTCAACAAATTTCTTTGCTTGCCATGAACGGCCAGCAGTTCCTCTGATTTTAAAACGAGTAATCGTCGACAATCAAACACAGAATCACTCACATGCCCCAGTCAGTAGATAAAACACATAAACAAAATAGATGAAAACATATTCGTTTAATCTTAAATTCAGCATTAGAATTTTTTTTTGCATAAATCCCTCCTCTCTCCAAAATATCTAGTTTCTAAACTAATATATGAGCATGGATGTATAACAGCATGTGAGATTATTATTTTTCTCAGCATTGGAGTAAAGAGAAAAGTGTAGGTCATTTTCAAGTCTCAATCACCCTATAATTTGGTTAAGAACTTCAAGTACAATACAGATGCAATAGGCACATTTTCCTTCTTTCTACTTGGCAAAATAGAATATGGGGACAACATCATGTTAACTGACATTAATATCCATCTGGAATAAGCAGGTCTTGAAGGCTTTGTAGAGGATCAGGCTTCCTGTGAGGTCAATGTTCAGACAAAGACTATCCATTCCATCACAAAATGAACACCTAAAATAAATAGCATTTTTCTTTGCCATAGGAAATCTGTCCATACAGGGATGCCCTTATCTCCTTTCTGGATATGCCTACTTCAAAACAGTAACCCTGGAAAGAATCTAGATGAGTACTTTAACCCTGACACTCAAAATATATTGAATGAATCCAGGTGCAAATGATAATCTGAATAAACAAATGTAAAAATTTTTGCCAATCACTTCAATAAGTCTTCAGACATAAGCATTACCGACTTATCTAAGGATTCACAATGGAAAGGTACCGCTTTTTTTGCTTTTATTTTGCCTTCTCTTAACCCCACGAACATCACGTCTAGTTCCAGACAGAAGCCTAATAAATAATTCCTAAGACCAAGGAAGAATCTGAAGGTCTACATTATGCAATACAGGAAGCCTCTACTTCTCCCTGTCTAGTCACTTGAGTAGGTACTCCCTAATATCACTTGCTAAAGCAGGCTCTGTAGACGAGGCAAGAATTAATTGACAGAAACATTATTATGGGCTGATTAAGAATTCACAATTAGCAGCCAGGTGGAGCTTTAAAATACTTCTGTGGTATTTAAATGTGAGACCTAATGAGGTGGAAGGATTCACTCCATCCCATGCACCTAAGTTGGAAAGATATTTCTAGATTCCTTTACTCGTGGGGGGAGAGAGGCACTTCTAGAAGGGGTGGTCTCTCTTTACCTATTTTGGCTTGGGATTTTCCAGTTACTTGCCCACTAACAGAAAAGAGGGTGGGGAGAATTCAAACTCTATAATGGATATCAGCCTTTCAGTCGTTTGAACATCTGTGCTTTCACGTGACTTCCTTTGTTTGCTTGGTTTTGTGCACTTAGTATCTTCTTTCTTTTGCACACATTAGTGGACAGATGTATAGCCATGAAATACAGCACCTGTTATGTGGCTTCCATTATCTGAATGATAACTATTTAGAGGAACGGCTGAGAGGCTTGGGGTTATTCAGCCTGGAGAAAAGAAGGCTCCGGCGAGACCTTATAGCAGCCTTTCAGTATTTAAAGGGAGTTTATAAGAAAGATGAGGACAGACTTTTTAGTAGGTCTGTTGTGATAGGACAAGGGGTAATGGCTTTAAAACAAAAGAGGGTAGATTTAGACTGGATATAAGAAAGAAACTTTTTACAACAAGGGTGGTGAAACACTGGAGCAGGTTGCCCAGAGATGTGGTAGATGCCCCATCCCTGGAAACATTCAAGGCCAGGTTGGATGGGACTCTAAGCAACCTGATCTAGTGGTAGATGTCCCTGCTCATTGCGGGG
Organism: Opisthocomus hoazin; assembly: GCF_030867145.1. Taxonomy (NCBI): domain Eukaryota; kingdom Metazoa; phylum Chordata; class Aves; order Opisthocomiformes; family Opisthocomidae; genus Opisthocomus; species Opisthocomus hoazin. Next base: position 31,303,221 of record NC_134416.1, on the reverse strand, counting down.
GAGTTGGGCTAGATGACCTTTAAATGTCCCTTCCAACTCAAAATATTCTGTGGTACTACGACAGATGTCAAGAAAAATATTCTTCTCAATACTGCCTGGTTATTGCTTTTTTTTTTTCCACCTCTAGGGGCAGTGTCTTCTGTAAGGTATCATTGCCCCTAGCTGCCCTCCAAATGTCACATTCTTCAATTATTTACATATAATGTAATTTATGAATTTGATTGGTGTGAACACTCAGCATATTGGACAAGGAATTCACTGGACCTCAGTATTTGCATAGTATTTAAATATAATTTCTGTTTCCCTCTAACATAGGTCTTTACACTGTCACCTGTCAGTTAACTATGCACGGTAATGTACTCATTCTCACAGGAGCTTCAACCATATATTCAAATACTGCTAAAAGTTAACTTTAAAAAAGCAGGAGTTTTGAAGTGACTGATTTTTCAAAACACAAAATAAACAGGAATTGAACAGTTGCCCCAGATGCATTGCATATAATTCTGGTAAATCAGCCTTTTTATGTTGTATAGTAGTCCGGTGATGCCTGCCACTGTGATTCACCTCCCTTTATTTTATACTCTGCTTGGTTTGCCTGGCTTTCTTCAACAAGAAGAAAGCCAACACCGCTGATGTATATTACATATCCGCTTCTTCCAGGATCAGAGGAGCTTTAATTTTAACAGGCAGCTAAGAACCCATTAAAGTGACTTGTCCTGTTCTTGTCAGACTCAAAGTAAATTGACATGGTTGCTGGATTTCCTGAAGCTTGTTTAACAAACAAACCCAAGAAAAAGTTAATCTGCAGGAAGATGACAGCAAGCTGTTTAAAGCTGATGGCAGATGTTCTTAGACCACCATCATAGCAAAATTTCATTTGAGCTAAGAGAAAAAAAAAACTTTAAATGAAATTTTAAATGAGATGATGCTATTACAGTTTTATATTTAAGTAAAAGTAAAGCATGAAACTTGGAGTTATATTCTAGTTCTACACTTTTCTAAATAAAATGTGTTTGCATGACATGAATGGAAGTTTGATAATAGGCTGTCTATTATAAGGCCTCCCTAATTTGGGGGTCCAGTTTAGCCAGTCGCTAAAATCTATCAGTGTGACGAAAGCAGATGAATAGAATGGCATTTAGATTACATTTGTTAGAACGACAAAGCAATATCTACCATTACCAATAGCTAGGGTGAATTTTTCACCTGGTGTTTTGAGATGAAGCTATTTAAGCAGCCAACAATTGTTCCAGTAACTTGTACTAATGTATTTTTTTGGATTATGCAAAATGACCATAATAAAGTTATTTACTTAAAACAATGATATGCATACTAAGCTTAAATTTCAGCCAGCTACCCTCATGTTGCCATTGCTCTCATTGCTCTCTCTTTGTTCATTGTGCAGAACAAATTTTAAAATTAAAACGGTGTTAGTAAGAGAGACAAAAAAAGTGGGAGATAAAAGATGATTCATGAGTTATCTTAGATCAACACAAATTTCTAATTACTCTCTAACCCCCAGACCACAGACCCTGTTATGTCAGGGCACAATACAAATCACTAGCATTCAAACAAATTGGACTTCTTTGTATAATTCAGGAAAATAGACACTGTTCAGACTTCACCTCAGATGCAATCTCAGCATCTTAAGTATTTTCACTGAACTGTTGTGCAATTGTGAAAAAAAATCCATAGCTTTAGATTTCTCATATATCCTGAAACTCGCTTTCAGTGTCATTTGTCATTGCATCTGAAGTGAAAAAATAATCACTGACAGGCTTTTACAGACATATTTAGTTTACGAGTAGAGGCCACTTAAAAGAAGTGGAAAACTGTTTTTCTTTGAGTGACTTCTCAGTTGGCACTATCTGAAGTATCATCTCTTTAGGAAATAAAACCTTCACTGAATTTTTTTCTTCACTGGAAGTAGAGTTCAGCTGTTGTAAGACTGTTTTTTCTAAACTAAAAATGTCAGCAACCCAGCTGTAGTATTTCTCATACCTATTCATTCAATTAAATCTTCCAGCATTGACCTCACATAACAAGAAAAAAATTTTATATTACTGACTTGTATTACTGGTTATTTTAAAGACTGTGTACCTTCTCAGAATTGAAAGAACTGAGACTGTAGAAAATCTACTTAAAAAAAAAAAAAAAAAAAAAGGAGGGTATATGATCCTAAAAGCTTTATTGTAATATCTCCCCAGACTGGTTTCAGGGTGTCCACATCTGCTTGAAACACCTTGAATTTTTTTAGCAGATTCAGAACTGCACAAATCCATCTTCAAGATTATCATAAAGGCATACACCCTTGAGCTAAAGTGTCCCTCTAGAAATGGGGAATCCAGAGTATAGGAAAACAGGTCCAAACAGGCACAAGGATGTGTGAAAATTTCAATTTTCAGCCATTTATGTTGGAATTGGACTCCACATTTACCTCATGGAATCATTTCTTGCCTTATATAGGGTTGTCTTAAAATGACAAATTATATAAAAAATGCAGTTTAATGCTTTTAGCTTTACTTCTGTCATGGAAGTTTCAGTTTATAAATTAGGCTCTGAAATGCAGACTGAAAAATATCCCTTTTTATGAAAAAAACTGTGCTTTTGAGAGCAAGAACAGTAGTGCTTTCACACACCCAACCGACATCTCACGTAATGATCCACAACCTGAAAGAAACTGAAAATAAAGACTATGTTTACTGATAATGGATTCATTAGGATCTCTATCCTGCTGCCAAGAGGCACAGGAAAAACTTCCTTGGCTACATGTGCTGGGTACTCCTAGTGTTGATGGAAGAACTAAAACATCTTTCAATAGCATCCAAGTGAAAGGAGATCTTTGTTCTGTGTTCAAGTGGAACTGAAAACATACGTTTTGAAACTCAAAGGTGTATGCCCTAGGAAGACTTAGAAGATGTTTGTTAACTAAGGAGGCTCCAACAGGGGAAGTTAGACTAAATGTGTCACTGTTAAATTTATGACGAATTCCAGAGGCCCAGACACTTTTAGGTTCCAATAAATCTCAAAGTAATGCAGAATATGAAGGAAAATTATTTTTGCATATCTTCACAGAAGGAAATTCATTGACTACATAATTCTGTTTGAATAAAATATCTAGATTTGAAGTTTAAACTTTGCTTACTAGGAACACAAATATTTCCAGGGTACAGCTTGCAAGAGATCATAAAAAAAACAACATATGGGAAGTATTCAGTTATTCTGTAAGACCCTAGGTGTGTATAATACTCACATATTATTATTGTAAATATCGATATAAATAAGAGCTTTTTCCCAACTTTATTTCTGCTTTTATGTTTCATTTAAAAAATCTTGATGGTGTGAGTGATTGAAAAGAAAATTGGGTTTCAGTTTGGTTTTTAAATCCGTTGTAAGATATTTCAGCTTTTGGGGTGCTCACAGAGATGCTCACCTTGCCAAAATGTCAGGTGACAAGACAGGAACATGGGTATAACAGAGTGTGTGAATGGGACTCCCAAAACAGCCTGAGAGATCGTTTCACCGCAGTTCAAACACAGTAGCAAGGATGATGATGAACAGACAGGTTAAACAGTAACCAAGGGATTATCAAGGGACTTTTGAAGCACATGAAGAGTCAGCTCAAAAAGAAGTATAAGGAATACTAAAATGTTCACAGTGAGAAGAGAGACTTTGGAGAGGAAAGATCAGCAGCAAGGCTGGCATGACCCTGCCAGATATAACCCTGTGGCACTCGGGCTCTGCATGGACCTGGCAGCACAGCCCCCCACTGGCACCCCCAGCAGAAAAATAAAGTCCATCATTTTGAAAACAGGAGTCCATGGCTACCTTCATCTTGTCTGCCTCTCACAAATAGCCTTGTCCTGCAGCTCTTCATAGTTTTCACTCCCAGGGTTAGGCAGGCCTAATTGCCTAACTGCCTACAGAAAACAAGACTGAATTTTCTGCATCAATCCTTCCAGCCATAGGAAGCAGTAAGAAAAAGTAAATGAAGGCAGCTGTCTACTCTGTCTCCAGTTAACAATTTATTTGTTCATCTAATGTAGTATGTAGCACACTCAGGAGATGCAGATGAGAGAGAAGTTCACAAATAGAAGAGTCCTTCTGTTGACAATTGTTCTACTTGCCTTGACTCCTAAGCCAGAGAAATTGCTAAGCTATTTGATGCTATCTTTTAGTGATGTTTGCAATCAGTAGTCTGTAGATCTAGTTAGGGAAAAGAAAACATTCTGAAAGAATTAGAGTTGCTAACGTCATTAACCTGAAGAAACAACATGACCACAACTTTTGCTTGGTACCCAACAATCTCAGAAGAGATATTTGCCTTACCTCAATCTTATCAATCATATTTTGATTCATAAAAAATGTTCTGCTAAAAGATTCTAGGGGACTATGAGATGATCATTGCTTCCAGTACATCACACACCATGGCTTTTTAGCATTGATCAGTTCCTTTCTACTTCAACCACATACTTCAGGCAAGTGGGCCCAAACTTGGAAGCCCATCTTCCTTTAGGAAAGCATTTAAACTTAATTTCCCTGATGAACAGGATTTAATCCTCCAGCTTAAATGCCTCACACAGCTGGGGTTACAGGGGCTCAATATAAGTGTGCAAGTTGGAAATGCATCTCTCTTCAGAAGTGCATGTGAACAGTTCTAATTACCCATTAAAAATCAGCTGACACTTACTGCATAGCTGTTGAAGCACTTCGAACTATAAACTTCTCCCAGTTAGATATTTTAATTGATTCAGACGTTTACAACACTTAGATGTAATCAGTGTTCCTGGAACCTTTGCTGGAATCATTACAGTGACTTTGGTTCACCAACAAAGCTTTGAAATGCAGGAAGTATTGCAATGATAGTTCTCATGAAGATGTATATACTTAGGAAATAGTCTAATTAAACTGAACAATCAAATAAATTATGTGTGCAGTGCATGGATGCAGTGAAATATGTGGAAATCAGGATGCGTAATTTGTGAAGATGTCTTGCTAGTGGGTACTCGACACAAAAGACTAGGAAAAGAGACAGAAGAAGCAGTAAATTAAACACCCAGATACACGTACAACAACAAGCCATAGATAACAGAGACAATATCAAAGACCAGACCTCTGAGGTGACTGGTTGAGACAGGCCATGGACAGAATGACTCAAAGCCTTGAGGAGTTGCATCCAGATGTTTTGTAACTGATATGAAAGGAGAAACAAGATTATCCTTAGTCTCACTAGAAAGGGGAAACTTATTACGTGATATTTGAAGGGACTCGTGAGATTGTGAAGCTTATAATAGGATGTTTAGGAGAAGAGACAAAGAAATTGGTGGGTAAACAAGTTGCTGGTCTGGCTCCCTTGACTGGCTAAGCCCATCACATGATCATCACAGTTTGTTAAGTTTTCTTATTAAACCCTTCTCCTAAGTGTTTTCCTATGTGAGGGTGCTCCATGTGTATGTGCATGTGTGTGTGAGACCTGCTAGTGAGCATGAAGCTGGACTAGCTGGCAAGTAGCAAGAGTGATCTAAATGGCTGCTATGGAAGATAGAGCCTGTGGATCAAAAGGTCTTATAGGAGTGGGGTCTGGCAGCTGAAGAGACTGGGGCCTGGGGCCAGCTACTGGATGGGCTGAGGGTCAAAGACCAGCCACTGGAGATCCCTCCATTTATGTGTGTGTGATGCTTCTAAATTGCAAGCTGGAGTAGCCAGCAAGTCACACCATAAGGTCTGGGAGCCAGTTACTGCAGAGACCATAGATCTGGGGCTGCAGACTGGGGAGACTGAGAGCAGCTACTGGAGGGATCCTAGGACAGAACCATGCACCAGAAAGTCCCATTTGTGAGTGTGTGAGTAAGCTTTGAAGCTGATTAGCTTGCAGGTGCGAACAGGATCATAGAATCACAGAATTATAGAATGTTTTGGGTCGGAAGGGACATTTGAAGGTCATTTAATCCAACCCCCCTGCAATGTGCAGGGACATCTACCACTAAACCAGGTTGCTCAGAGCCCCGTCCAACCTGGCCTTGAATGTTTCCAGGGATGGGGCATCTACCACATCTCTGGGCAACCTGCTCCAGTGTTTTATCACCCTCATTGTAAAAAATGTCTTTCTAATATCCAGTCCTTTTAGTTTAAAACCATCACCCCTTGTCCTATCGCAACAGGCGCTACTAAAAAGTCTGTCCTTATCTTTCATACAAGCCACCTTTAAGTACTGAAAAGCTGCAATAGGTTTCTATGGAGCCTTCTTTTCTCCAGGCTGAACAGTCCCAACTCAGCCTTTTCTCATAGCAGAGGTGCTCCAGCCCTCTAATAATTTTTGTGGCCCTCCTCTGGACCCGCTCCAACAGCTCCATGTCTTTCCTGTGCTGAGGGTTCCAGAGCTGGATGCAGGGCTCCAGGTGGGGTCTCACCAGAGAAGAAGAGAGTGGCAGAATCCCCTCCCTCGACCTGCTGGCCACGCTGCTTTGGATGCAGGCCAGGATATGGTTGGCTTTCTGGGCTGAGAGCACACATTGCTGTCTGCTGTCCAGCTTTTCATCCAGCAATACCCCCAAGTGTCTCAACAGGGTTGCTCTCAATCCCTTCACCCCTCAGCCTGCATTGATACTGGGGGTTGCCTTGACCCTTGTTGAACCTCATGAGGTTCTCATAGGCCTGCTTCCCGAGCTTGGATCCGGCCACTGGTATGATTCACGTCTGTGGGAGAGTTGTTTGTGGGTACATGGTGCCTGAAGGGGCACTGGTCTCCTGTCTGTGTTACTTTGCTGTTGGTCTGTTGTGTGTGCATGTATGCAAATTTGTGTGTGTGTGTATTGAGTGTACCTGCTCGGCCTCACCAGGGCCCAAACCTGAGCTGGCTCTTGGGGACTGGGCCAGGAGGACTTCCCTGAGTCTTTGGCTCTGGTGGACTGGGAACAATAACTGTCTTGGCTACTGAAGTTCACTGGATTTGGCATACCTTTAGCTCATAGTCTTAGGGGACTCTTTTGAATCACACTTTGCATGCAGAGGGAGGGAGCTGCAGGCACCGGGCTCGTAAGCAGCTTTACCCTGACTCTTGCTTCCAGGAGCCCCTAGACCCACAAGAGCCCTCACATGCCTCCAGAAACCCAAATCCAAGCACAAAACTTGTGTGGAAATACCAAAAGCAATCAATACAACACAGAGAGAGGATAGCCGCCAGAGTGCAGAATCAGGGTGCCAATGGCCCATTTTGTACAGTAATGGAAAGTTAATTAGGTGAAAAATGTTCCAAAGGAGCCTAAAGCTATATCACGCACAAAGGAGTAGACCTCCAAAACGCTGTTTGTTCCCATGAGTTTGGTCTGGAAGCAGACATAATTTTTTCTTGATCTCTGACCTGACAGCTGGTTGGATCTGGGGCACATTAAACAGACACCCAACACACTCACTGACACTACTAAAAGCACAAATACATTTTTTTCCCGTGTCCTGTACCTAGCATGCCCATCCTCTGAATCTCTTAGTGAAGGTGAAATGCAGTTCTGATACACAATTGTCCAAGTGCGAGCGAAAAAGTCTGTCTTGTCCACAAAAGTGCCCAGAGGAAAATTTAAAGCATGAAATCAATTTAGTATTGTACAAATACAGTGCAATATGTTTCCTTTTATGTATCAAAAATTCATGACCAAGTGTTATTGATAAAGAACCCATTTCTTTTTATTTTTCCAGGGTATTGAAAGGGGAAGAAACGGTGACAGAGGGGAAATAATGTTAGTGCTATTTCTTTTGTCAGCTATTTTCTCTCATTCTGTTTTGATTTTTATTTTATTGTTGTACTATTTTGTATCTATGTAAGTAATATGTAGACTGCTGACAAAATCGCTTTTCCTTGGCCTCCTTCAAAACACTGGCACATATATGAAAGATTAGAACAAACTCTTTAGTTTTAACTGAAGGGAAGACTTTCCATTGCATTGACATATTTAATTCTTTTAGGATTAAAAATGTCACTCACATCCCAGATCGATCTTGACATTTCCTCATCTGTTTGCTTATGGAAAATTATGAAAGAATTGAACAGCTGTTTACTATGGAGGCAATTACTGCAGAAATGCCAGTGCAAAATTATGAGGCAAAATCTGGCTGTGTTACCTTGCTTGCTCCCAAGGGCCAGAAAGATACTATATGCTGGTCATAGGTTATCACCATTATTAATCCATTAATCCATTACCACCATTATTAAAACCATTAAAAGCAATGGAATCTTGTTTTTAAACTTATAAAGTGATGATCTCTGAGGAAGCCACCTGAGAAAGTCTTCCTTAATCAATCACTTTCTACATCACATATCTTGAATTGTTTTCTTACACCTTCAGGAAAAATCTTTCATTCTCTTGAGAAACTATGACAAATCATGCATTCATTGCAAACCATGCATCAGCTGTATAGGTTTTACTCAACTTTTCTGCTTGCATATATATATGTATACACATACATACTGAATCTTTTAGAGAATAGGTGATAGGATGAGCACATAGAATTATACGAACTTACTGTGTTAGGGAGGCAAAAGATACGTGAAAACTATTCCAAAGATTAATATTTAGTTTTTAATACAGAAGTACTCAGCTGGCCTCAGTGTGCCAAGTCATCCTTTTCATGAATCACCCTGAGTACCAACACACACAAGGAATATTCAATGGAAATCTTGATGATGTAAAGGTCTGTATCAGAGAGACTGTCATAATACGATATACAGGAATCCTTGTCTCAGATTAGGCCTTCATCTGCGTAAAGATTCAATTTCTAATGGTGAGCAGGACTCTTCTGATAGCTTTCAAAGATGTATTTTCAGAATTATTATCCCAAGACTCATCATCCCCCACATGGCTGATTATTATTGTGCCTGGCTTCATTGAAGATGCAGAAAAGAATTACAAGCACTTATCCCATTTAAATATTGATATTAAGTATATCTATTAATGTATGAGTTGATCTGAAATAGAGGGCTCAGTAAATGAAGATCCTTCACATTTAGATTTGAAGTCTCAGTTACCCAAAGCAGAGGAAAGCTTGGCAGTTTACTCATCACTGAGTCAAGTCAATCATAACAAATGCTGCTTGTTTACCAACTCAACATAGAAACACATAAATGACAGTATGGGATCGGGTCTAGTATCTTAAGCCATGTCCCCAGAGATACTGTTTTGAATTTGCATCATTCTTATTCTTTTCCACAGTCCTGCATCTTGCTGTGTCAGGTCCTGTCTGGAGGGCTTCTTGTGCCCATGGTGGTGGTTTATACTGAATAGCTCTAAAGAGATTTTCTTTGCATTTGTCAATTCACTTTTTGAGTATATGTCAAATTTTAGTGTTTATGATAATTTGTAACAAGTAGATGAGCATCTTACCTGTGTGTTGTGTAAAGCATCTACTCTGGCTAGCTTTAAGACTGCCACCTGCTAGTTTAATTTCATTCACTTATGGGATAAGTAAGACAGTGAAAAATAACTTCCTATATGCTTATTCATATAATTCAGGCTTTTAGACCATTTTTGTGTTTCCCCTCAGCTATCTTTTTTGAATAGTCCTCCTATATGTAATTATTTCTTACAAAAGAGAAACTTTGATAACTTTGCTCATTCTTGTAGCCTTTACCTAAACACAGCTACATTATAAAATATTTTTACTTTGCTACTACATGAATTTTGACATGCATATGGAGAAAAGGAGGCAGAACTTCAAACAGAATTCAAGATGCAGGTATGTAACAGAATTATACAGCAGCATAATGATTATTTATTATTTTGTTCTGTTCTCTATTTAATTCCTAAGAACTTCTAACATCTCTTTTGTTTTTCTTCTCTGCCATAGTGTATTGAACTGACACTTTCATAGACTTCTCTCTCATATTCCTAAGAGCTTTTCTTAAACACTAACACTTCGCTTGGAGAACATCATTATACATACAATTTATTTTTTTTTTGTATGTGCTTCATTTGTACATAATTTCATTTATATACAATTCAATTTCCAAGTCCCTTAGTATTGTGCAGCTTTTCTTCTTACAATTATTAACAATCATTCTTTGTCTTTATTACTGTTGGTGTCATCAGAAAACATTATCATATAACTCTCTTCAGATCATTTATGAATATAGTGAAAAATAGTCTCTGGCAGAGACTCCTATGAGTTTTATTTATGATGTCACTTTATTGTGGAAACTTGGTAATAATGCTATTTTTTGTTTCCCATATTTTAATAACTTGCTAATCCATCTGAGGACCTTACCTCTTCTGCTATCACACGTAAATTTCTTTAAGATTGTTTGGAGAAGGATCTTACTAAATGCCTTTTGGAAATCCAGAAAAGTGTATCATCAGCTTGATTAGCATTATTTACATGTTTCAAGAACTCTAATAGATGATTCATTACTAAAGTAATTCTGAGTCAACTCTCATATATCATTTTTATCTGTGTGTTTACAAGTCCCTCTCCTAAGGTCAGTTTGGTCACTAGAGATGACAGCTTACTTGGCCACAGCTTTTCAGATTTTGCACAAAGCTCTCTAAAAAATTATTGTCACTGTAATCACCTACCAGTCAAGAGGCAGTTTTAGGAACACGTGATACAGCACAATTATTACATCAGTTATTTCCTTTTTAGTTCCTTGAGAACACTTAAGTTAATTCCAGCAGAAGTTTGATCCTTATCATCCTATCAACTATTAACAAGTTATACTGACGTTTCAGATGAGATGATACTGTGATAATCATATCCAGGAAGATAATTGTACCTCTCCATGTTCTTCCACTCTTAACACAGACACAGAATTTTGCATCTCCAGAGAAGTTTGTGCTAAGAAAAATAAAGTAAAATAAACTTAAGTAGTAGTTGGCAGGGGTAACCTGGGCTAGCAGCCAGACACCCACACAGCTGCTCACTCACTCTCCCTGCTCAACAGGACAGGGGCAGAAAGCAGGATGGAAAACCTCATGGGTTGAGATAAAGACAGGGAGATCTCTTACAAGTCACTGTCACAGGCAAAACAGACTCAGCAGTGGGAAATTAATTAAATTTATTGCCAGTTAAAATAAGTTTGGATAGCAAGAAACAAGACAACTTAAAACACTACTTTGCCCTCATCTCTTCCTTTTTCCCAGGCTCAGCTTCAGTCTTTCATTCCTGACTCTTCTATATCTCTCCTCCCTAATCGGTGGAGGGTGGTGGGAAATGGGCATTTTGGTCAGTCCATAACAGTTCCTCTCTGCCATGGTCTCTTGCACAGGCTTCAGGGGAAACTCTGCTCTGGCGCTTAGTGCATCTTCTCCCCCTACTTCTTCTCTGACCCTGGCCATTGCAGGGACATTTCTCACCTTTTTTCCTCACTCCTCACTGCCTGTGCAATGTTTTCAGGTTTCTTAAACACATTTTCCCAGAGACACCATCCACTTGACGGACAGGCTCTGTTGTGTCCTGTAGTGGGTCCATTGGAGCTGGCTGGAAACAGCTGGAAGTGGCTGTGTCCAGCATGGAGCAGCCCTGACATCTCCTCACAGAGGCTGTCCTGCAGCTCCCAGCAGCCAACGCCTGGGCACCAACAGCAGATACAATGACTAAATCCCTGTAAGCCACCAAGAGGTCCCTGGGAAGGAGATCAGCAAACTTGTTCCGCTCGGAATGAATTTGCTGTGACAAATGCAACCTTCGAGTGCGGAGAAACACAGAATCCTCACAGAATTTATTAGTGACCCAGCTTAAGACATCCACTGCAAAATCTTTGCTTTCATATCTAAGCTGGTGCCTAAATTCCTTCTGCATTGACTGGAGAGGCAGTTTAGAATCAGATTCACACCAGTTGTCATAATATTCCCTATATGAATGCTGAGGAAAAAACAGTACTGAGAAACACCGAGGAAACAGAGCATTTAAAATTACTCTTCTCTCTCTGGGTTAAGAACATGAATGAAAAAAACTCTCTGGAGATTAAAAATCCAAATTTTCCCTTTTTAGACATGGAGGAAAGAAGACTGAGCTGACGAAAACCATCTAATTCCTAGGAAGAGCCAGACCTCCTTAAGCTCAGGGGGCTTTGGAGTCCAGATATCTCCACACCCCTGGGGCGATGCTTGAATGAGTCACCCATCTCCAAATGCGAAATTTACCCAGTTCATCAGCTGAAGATGACCCAGAGCTCCCAATGTGCCTGGCTCTTCCTCTAGCTGGTGGCTGAGACTAGAAGAAGAGTTGCACTGTCTTCCTCCTTCAGTGCTTCTTAATAGTAAGCTTACATGTCACCTTGTTCAACAAGTTGACTACTACGAATTATACTTTTAGTGCTCAGGGTGTGGAGAGCCTAGACATGCAACTCTGTATTGGCAATTCTACTCATTTCAATACAGAGTATTACAACAGCTGGCCAGTGGTAATTATGTGATTCACCAAAGGTCAAAAAGTAATCTGACTGCACTGGGAAGTTGAATCTTAATCCAGTTAAGTTAGTGTTGCAATCACCTAGGTATCCTTCTCACTTTAGCGACAAGACTACAAAAGCAGCTGCAAAATCACTTTACCTTCTCTGCAGATGGAAAGAATCTGCCTTAGAGGAACTCCTGAAGTTGCCAGGCTGCAGACTGTGATTCTGTAATAATCCATGTAAAGAGTATGAAGGGAAAGAGACATGAGGGAATAAAATTACCAATGCTAAAATAATTACTTTTATGTATAAAGAGGAAAGCTCTGCATGAACTGTACAGCTTCTGAGATAAACAGGCATGTATGATTGTGCCAGTGTAATTTAGAGGGTTGTGGGAGAAGTGAAGCAAGAGTTTTTGTCCCTCAAGGATCTGTTCCTGCAGCCCACGTCAACAGAGGTATATGTACCGTGTAACTCCGTGTAGCCTGACCCATCAAAGGAATAATTTAATCTTCAGAACTTTCAATTTCTTGTTTCTCTGAACCACTTAAGTTCAATTCTTTTAATTAACATTTAAATGAGATTACAATTCCCTGTTTGCATTTTCAAAGGTCGTTAGGACTTTACAGCATTAGGCAATGTCCCTTTCATATCAAAGGATTTGAGAAATTTTCTCACATCCAGGCATTTTATACTTTCCCAGTACTGTTGATCTGGATTCATTTTGGTGCTTCTGCTTTAACTACTGATTGTACATGGGCTTGATAAGTAACGCAGACAGAAAAATGTGCATAATCCAGATTTCCCCAACAGTCAAGTAAATAGAAACTCCGCTGTCAAAATTCATTTCCATATTGTATAAAGCAAAGCTCAGAACTACTCTTTCTAAACACTCTCGTGTTTGCTCCTTTTTTCATTTCTCAAGAATATTTATTTTTCCCCCATTTTCCATCTCTTTATTACATCAGTAATATGCTCTGTGTCCTCGTTTCTCTGTTCCTTCACCCTCTGAGAGACCTGAGTATACACAGCATAGTAACATTCCTCACCAAGATATAAGCTTGTGCTGTTTGGCATAAGCCAGCATATAAGCAAAGCACTGTACGAACAGCTGTGTACGCAAAAGATATAGGTGGCATTCAGCATCACAGTCACAGGGCATTTAGCACTGGTGCCCTCACAAGGCCTCTTTTTGCTCTCGCCTGTGTGCTGTCCTGGTGACTGATGTCCATATGGGATAGCTCAATGAATGTGTCTTCTCTATGCTGTTTGTAATGTGCAAAGCCTCGGCGACACACATGAATTTCAACAGTGAATCAGTGGAGGCACCTTCCTTACAGGTGATAAGAGTGACTTCACTATACCCGAATTTTAGTTGACTCAAACAAAAGAAATCAGGAAGCGGTGCACCTGGAAAAAATGCATCTCTGCCTGACATTTGTAAATGGGAGATTCTGGTTTGGCTGTCACCTGGGCAGTGTGCAGTGGTAGTACACAACTGTAGGACAGCTGGATGTGCAAGCATCTGCCACATATTTAAACACAGAGAAGCATATGTTGAGCGTCCTGACAGTCCTGACTGTCCTGGGTTCGGCCAGGACAGGGTTAATTTTCACCGCACTCCAGGAAGGGACACAGCCGGGCGGGCTGACACCACCTGGCCAAACAGAGCAGGGTATTCCATACCATGTGCCGTCATGCTGGGTTCCGGTGGAGGGGAGATGAGCGGCGGGAACTCTCACTCGCGGCTCGGGAGCGCGGGCGGCGGCAGTTCGGGAGAGCGGCTCTGTGGGTTGTGCAGTTTGTGTTGTGTTTTCTCCTTATCTGTATCGTTGTTGTTACTGTTCCCTTTGTTTGCTGTTCTGTTAAACTGCCCTTATCCCGACCCACCGGTTTCTGCCTGTTTCTTTCCATTCTCCTCCACACCCTGGCAGGGGGAGGGGTGGCATAATATTAAATTTGGTGCCCAAGCTTGGGGCAGGGATAACGACAGGGCTGAGCAGCGGGTGCTGAAACAGCTTTCTTAGATTTTGTTAAATTTTGTGACACGCATTTTCTGTGTTAGTTAAACAGTCGCCGGTAAAAAATGTCTCTGACTTTGATAAAGTGGCTCTGCTATATAAATCCGTATTTGCACTATGTGTTCATTGACATGCTGTTCGTCATCACTGGGAAAAGGATCAGGATGATAATTTTGCTGTACTGTATGATTCCGACTTATGACATGATAACATCACTGTGCATGAAATTAGGCTTGTATTTGCATGCGGCACTGCGGTCATTTCCGTACCTCGGATCCTATGTCTTAGAATTTTTTAATAATTGAACCAAATCTGTGGGGAAAACCGAAGGGGATACCTTCCCCGACTCTGTCACCCCCCCTCTCTCCTTCAGGCTAGTCCTAACGGCTTTTGAGAATTTCAAGTACCCGTGGGATGCTCAGGCCAGCACTCTCCTTTTGTTCTGCCTCCTGAATGGGTTTTGGGTCTTGTTTAGGGTTAAACAAGTAGTTAAGAACATCATGCAGAGACCTGCCCTGGGGCTGGATAGCTGTGAGTGGCTGGGTGTGTGGGACAGCATGGGCAGGTGTCTAGGGCAGTGGGCACACCCAGTGTGTTTTAAACTCACCCCTGAACAAATACAGAATCCAGACAAAAACTAGTAAAATATCTGCAAAAAGTGTTCTGTCACCCTGAGAACTCCAGAGAGATACAAATCACCGCAATGTGCTGGGGTCTGGCCCACGCCTACCGAGCCCTGTTCAACCTGATTCAGTGCTCTAAAGGGGAAGGGGGGAGAAATGAAGCGCCAGGCGCTGCGGCTGGCGCTGTCCCCCCAGCCGGCCCTGCAGCTCCTCCAGCCCAGTAGGCAGTCACAGCCCCCCCGGACCAGCACCACCACTGCCGCTGCCACTGGCGTTGTCCCGGCTTCCCTGGTGGGCACTACAGTTGCTGTAGCTCCAGCTCCAGCCCCAGCTCCAGCTGCAGGCATCGCGGCTGAGCCCAATGACCAGCCTGTGCCGGTAGCAGTCACCCCTGTAAAACTAAAGAAAGACGCAAAGAGAGCAGATCGCTCCGGGAGGGATGACGATGAGCCAGGGTCATCGCAGGAGATAGAGACAGAGATCATCACCCGGTCCCTGTCCCTGAGCGAGCTGCGAGACATGCAGAAAGATTTCAGCCGACACCCAGGGGAGCACATTGTCACCAGGCTGCTGCAGTGCTGGGATAACGGTGCCAGCAGCTTGGAGTTAGAGGACAAGGAAGCCAAGCAGCTGGGATCCCTCGCCAGGGATGGGGGCATTGACAAGGCCATCGGGAAAAAGAAACAAGTCCTCAGCCTCTGGAGGAGACTTCTGTCAGGCGTGAGGGAGAGGTACCCCTTCAGTGATGATTTTGTATGTCATCCTGGCAAGTGGACCAATATGGAAAGGGGTATTCAGTACTTGAAGGAATTAGCTGTGCGGGAGCTGGTTTACTATGAACCAGACGATGACCAGTTGCCCAAGGACCCAGATGAAGTCCAGTGCACACCATCTATGTGGAGGAAGTTTGTGCGGAGCGCACCATCCTCATATGCCAACTCACTGGCAGTTGTAAACTGGAAAGGTAAGGAGGCACCAACAGTGGATGAGGTGGCTGTCAGACTCCACCAATATGAGGAAAGTCTCTCTTCCTCCCTTGTCTCAGCTGTGAAGAAACTGGCCCGGGAGGTGCGGCAAATCAAAGAGAATATACCCTACTCCCCCCCTGTACGGGCCAGCACCTCAGCTATTAGGGGCAAGGGTTCCTCTGCTCAGGAGAGAGAGTACAGAGGCTACACACCACGGGGCACCCTGTGGTTTTACCTGCGTGACCACGGAGAGGACATGAGGAAGTGGGATGTAAAACCCACCTCAAGTCTAGAGGCACGCGTGCGTGAGTTGTGAGGTAAAACAATCACAAAAGGGGATTCTGTTAGCAAAAATGCCACTCCAGTTTCCGGCAGCCAGCTCTCCAGACCAGGTAGGCAGTTTGATCTTGATTCCGATCCTCTGGAGGGGACCTCCAAGTCATTTTTACAGCAGGTGAGCAGCAAATTCTCTGACCAGGATTAGAGGGGCCCTGCCTCCAGCCAGGTGGAGGAAAGGGACAACCGCGTTTATTGGACGGTGTGGATTTGGTGGCTTGGCACGTCAGATCCACAAGAGTATAAAGCTCTAGTGGACACTAGTGCACAGTGTAATTTAATGCCATCAGAGTTCCAAGGGTCAGAGTCCATTTGTATTTTGGGAGTGACAGGGGGGTCCCAAGAGCTGAGTGTATTGGAGGCTGAAGTGAGCCTCACTGGGCAGGAGTGGTAGAAGCACCACATTGTAACTGGCCCTGAGTGCTGCCGTGCCAGACATGCTAGAACTTCAATATCAGCTGGAGTCAAAGGCAGCCAAGTGGTACACTACAACTGACATTGCTAATGCATTCTTCTCCGTCCTTTTGGCAGCAGAGTGCAGGCCACAATTTGCTTTCACCTGGAGGGGCATACAGTACACCTGGAATCGACTGCCCCAGGGGTGGAAACACAGTCCCACCATTTGCCATGGACTAATCCAGACTGCACTCGAAAAGGTTGAAGCTCCAGAACATCTGCAGTACATCGATGACATCATTGTATGGGGTGATGCAGCGGAGGAAGTTTTTGAGCAAGGGGAGAAAATAGTTCCGATCCTTCTGAAAGCCAGTTTCACCATTAAGCGAAGTAAAGTCAAGGGACCTGCGCAAGAGATCCAGTTTTTGGGAATAAAATGGCAGGATGGGCGCCGTCAAATCCCAATGGATGTCACCAACAAAATAGCAGCTATGTCTCCACCAACCAGCAAAAAGGAAGCACAGGCCTTCCTGGGTGTTGTGGGTTTTTGGAGGATGCACATCCCAAATTACAGCCAGATTGTAAGTCCTCTGTACCACGTGACCCGGAAGAAGAATGATTTTGAATGGGACCCTGAGCAATGACAGGCATTTGAGCAAATGAAACGGGAGATAGTTCATGCCGTAGCCCTTGGTCCAGTCCGGTCAGGGCAAGATGTTAAAAACGTGCTCTACACCGCAGCCGGGGAGAACGGCCCAACCTGGAGTCTCTGGCAAAAAGCACCAGGGGAGACTTGAGGTCGACCCCTGGGGTTTTGGAGCCGGGGATACAAAGGATCCGAGGCCCGCTATACTCCCACTGAAAAAGAGATTCTGGCAGCATATGAAGGCGTTCGAGCTGCTTCAGAAGTGGTCGGCACTGAAGCACAGCTCCTCCTAGCTCCACGATTGCCGGTCCTGGGCTGGATGTTCAAAGAGAGGGTCCCCTCTACGCATCATGCCACCGATGCTACGTGGAGTAAGTGGGTCGCGCTGATCACCCAGCGTGCCCGAATGGGAAACCCCAGTCGCCCAGGAATTCTGGAGGTAATCATGGACTGGCCAGAAGGCAAAGATTTTGGAGCATCGCCAGAGGAGGAGGTGACACCTGCTGAAGAGGCCCCACTGTATAACCAGCTGCCAGAAGATAAGAAACAGTATGCCCTGTTCACGGATGGGTCCTGTCGCATTGTTGGGAAGCAGCAGAGGTGGAAGGCTGCTGTATGGAGCCCTACACGACAAGTCGCGGAAACTGCCGAGGGAGAAGATGAGTCAAGCCAGTTTGCAGAGGTGAAAGCCATCCAGCTGGCTTTAGACATTGCCAGTCGAGAGAAGTGGCCAGTGCTCTATCTTTACACTGACTCCTGGATGGTGGCCAATGCCTTGAAGGGGGGTGGCTGCAGCAATGGAAGAAGAACAACTGGCAGCGCAGAGGCAAACCTATCTGGGCTGCCCCATTGTGGCAAGATATTGCTGCCCATCTGGAGCAGTTGGTTGTAAAAGTCTGTCACGTGGACGCCCACATCCCTAAGAGTCGGGCCACTGAAGAACATCAAAACAACCAGCAGGTGGATCAGGCTGCTAAGATTGAAGTGGCTCAGGTGGATCTGGACTGGCAACATAAGGGTGAACTCTTTATAGCTTGGTGGGCCCATGACACCTCGGGCCACCAAGGAAGAGACGCGACATACAGATGGGCTCGTGACCGAGGGGTGGACTTGACCATGGACACCATCGCACAGGTTATCCATGAATGTGAGACATGCGCTGCAATCAAGCAAGCCAAGTGGGTAAAGCCTCAGTGGTATGGAGAACGATGGCTAAAATACAAATATGGGGAGGCTTGGCAGATTGACTACATCACACTGCCACAAACCCGCCAAGGCAAGCACTATGTGCTCACAGTGGTGGAGGCCACCACCGGATGGCTGGAAACCTACCCTGTGGCCCATGCCACTGCCCGGAATACCATCCTGGGCCTTGAAAAACAAGTCCTGTGGTGACATGTCACTCCCAAAAAAGTTGAGTCTAACAAAGGGACTCACTTTCGCAACAGCCTCATAGACACCTGGGCCAAAGAACACGGTATCGAGTGGGTGTATCACATCCCCTACCATGCACCAGCCTCTGGAAAGATCGAACAGTACAATGGGCTGCTAAAAACCACTTTGAGGGCAATGGGGTGTGGGACTTTCAAAAATTGGGATACTCATTTAGCAAAGGCCACCTGGTTGGTTAACATCAGGGGACCCACCAACCGGCCTGGTCCTGCCCAGTCAAAACCTCAGCACCCTGTAGAAGGAGATAAAGTCCCTGTAGTGCACATGCGCAACATGTTAGGGAAGACAGTTTGGGTTAGTCCTGCCTCGGGCAAAGGCAAGCCCATCTGCGGGATTGCTATTGCTCAAGGACCTGGGTGTACCTGGTGGGTAAGGTGGAAGGATGGGGAAGTCCGATGTGTACCTCATGGGGATTTGATTTTGGGTGAGAATAGTCCATAGATAAATTGTATAAAGTTAATTGTTAAAATAACCCTGTCACTGTCTGTTATCACTGTTATAATTGTTATATGTTATACCAGTAGTAGCATAGTAAGAATCGTCCAGATTAAAGAAGGATGGACTTTTTGATGAAAACCTAGCAGAGCACAGCGATGATGGGACTGGACCTGGTTTTCAACAACTGGCACCCCGCAACTTCATCAAGATCAACATCTCTTGCAGACTGTGGGCACGGGCTGCACCAGATACATCAGCCGTGAGCTCCGGATGCAGCAAGTGACCACCCATCACCACACATCACCTCTCCTGTCACGGAAGACCATTACGACAGATGGAGCCCAAAGTCATGGATTAAATGAACTCAACAGACACTTTAGAGTGATGATGCATAGACTAAGGGAATGATATCTGGAGACAGGAGAAGTGGTGGTGATCAACTGGACAATGGGGGACCTGGGCATGACGTAGATGGCATGGAATAAGGGGTGGATAATGTCCAGGGTTTGGCCAGGACAGGGTTAATTTTCACCGCACTCCAGGAAGGGACACAGCCGGGCGGGCTGACACCACCTGGCCAAACAGAGCAGGGTATTCCATACCATGTGCCATCATGCTGGGTTCCGGTGGAGGGGAGATGGGCGGCGGGAGCTCTCACTCGCGGCTCGGGAGCGCGGGCGGCAGCAGTTCGGGAGAACGGCTCTGTGGGTTGTGCAGTTTGTGTTGTGTTTTCTCCTTATCTGTATCATTGTTGTTATTGTTCCCTTTGTTTGCTGTTCTGTTAAACTGCCCTTATCCCGACCCACCGGTTTCTGCCTGTTTCTTTCCATTCTCCTCCGCACCCTGGTGGGGGGAGGGGCAGCCGCGTGGCACTTTTGTTGCCGGCTGCAGCCAAACCTAACACTGACATAACTCATGTTTTTTAATTGTGTGGGATCTCTGAGCATTGCTGTTCCAAACATTGTTTTCTATTTTCTGCATCTCTGTTCTCTCGACTGAGGGATTAAAGAGATACAATTAATTTCATTTATCTGTCTTTTCAAGAGAAAGAGCCTTAAATTAATTCCCAAATTTAGCTGTCTGTTCAGTGGAGAGTGGAACCAACTTCGGAAGGCCACCAGCTCAAGTACAAACCTATTACAGTGAGGTAGAGCTCTAACGTGATTACTTTAGGCACAGGTTAGGAGGTACAGGTTGGAAATTATGCCCTGTGTTAGACTTTTAAGGGGCATTTACGTTCCTGTATCCCGAAGTGATTTTCTGATAGGCTAGGCCAACTTTGGAGAAGGTGTAACTTTTCTTTACCTCTGAGTTTGCTACAGCTCTGAGTCTAAACAGTGCCTGACCAGTTGTCAGTTATACCCAGAAAAGACTTACAAACTCATCATTCTAACTGAACTGATCTTCTTGTGAACTCTGAGGTTCTATTTCTTGTTGAATTGTGGCATTTTTAGAACATGCCTTATGCCTGAAATTGTTATACCTGCTGAGATCATATAGAAGGGATGACGTTATCTTATCCGGTATGTCAGAGTGATTTCTGGAATAACTGCTTCCCAAAAGAAAACACAGTTTTTAATTCTAAAAGACCTAGCTAGTGCATTCCAAAAGAAAATCTGCAATGCACACACAGTGTGGACTGCCAGGGAAACAGGACCTGGAAGAGATTTGGGAACAAAGTTATCTGACACTGTGACAGTATTCAAATACTCCATATCTTCCTTTCAAAACTAGTCCTTCACAGATAATATTTTCCTTACAAAAGAACAACACGAATAGCAAAGCTCCTCGGGATCTTTTCAACCTGAATCCATTACTTTCAAAGTTCGAGCAAAGACACGCAGTGGGAAACTGGCCAGTGTGACAAGAGTAACAACTTCCTGGTGTAGAAACAAGGGGAGTGCAGCCACAGTTGTCATTTGTCATGGTGAGAATGTTTGACTGATGATGAAAATCAAATCAAAATTACTTATGAGCCACAACACAAAAGCACTGCACAATGAATCTCTTATCTAGCAATTAGACAGCAAGTGAGCAAATCACGGATAACAAGGATGCCTCTACGTGTCACTTCAGGGGCACATTTCAAACAGAAGAATCCTGGAAAAGTAAAGAAAGATAATCAATATGATGATTAATGACAGTAATTTCACACAAACATCTGGGAAATTAAGCATGCTGTTTAGGAGTTGTTTCTTGCAGTGACTTGCGAAGGGATGAATGAGTTGCAAACCAAACTTCACATCAATATATTGAAAAGTGTAGTAGCAACAACACTTCTTTTATATTGGAAACTTTCCAGAAATTAAATACTAATATAAAAAAATCTTTTAAAATATTGTTTTTTCAAATACTTATTTTTGTTTGTTTTCTTGGATGTTGCTTTACTTTTTCAGCTTACCTACCCTAGTTTTCCTGAATTATAACTTGACTATTTCAGATTTAGGGAAAAAAAAAAAAAAATCATGTGGGAAAGAAGTATTTAAGTGAAAATGTCTGTATGTTGCATTTAATGTGACACACACTGAAGTAAAAAAATATGGTTTTAAGTCTTGGAAAAGCTCCTTTGCATTCTGAATGTTTGTGCAGAAGATCATAATACACTTCCTTTTGGGCTGAAAGAGACTCCGGCAAACATTGGCTAGGCATTGATCAGGTTCTAGCTTTTTGCACAAGTGAAGCACAATTCATATGTGCACCTAAACTTTGCATACCTTATAACAAAAATCTTATCAGTACAGAGTCATTTTCACCACCAGCAGTAGTACATTGGCAATATGCTCGGAGAAAAGGCAGTTTGACTCATGTATTGTAGATTTTAGGACTGAATAATGTTTATTGAAGTGCAATCCTCACAACTCATAGTACGCGCCCAGAGTTTTCCCAGTTGGCTTAGTAGGTTGTCTACAAAATACTTGTTTCTTTTATCCTTAGCGTCTTCTGAGTAGAAAATGAGCATGTTCCATGTCATTGTATGCTGTTTAGAACTGAAGAAAGTCATAAATAATACATTAATGTATTTTAATTCTGTTGACAGTTATTGATGTCCATATATCTAGTTGATTTTGTTCACTGATTGTAATAATTCCAACAAGTAGCATGGAATTGGTTGGCAAGCTATGATTAAGAACATTTGTTATAATATAATCAGTTTTGGTTAACCTAGTATTGATTGTGTTTCTTCATTGGAAAGATTTTTGGAGAAGAACAATTCCTGGAAGCTAAATTTTGAATTTGGGCCCACACAATTATGTGAATATAGGTCTGGAAAAGATTGAGTTATGGCACCAGATTTCTCATATGTTAACTACGATTGCTAGATATTTACTAACAGGTTTTCTGTCTGTGGCAGCATATTTACCTAAGAAGTGAATGGTATTGAGAAGACACGGAGCAGCCTGGAAGTTACTTGAATTTGTGTCCTTCAGAAACAACACACTTTCATGAACTTAAGATACAAAGACATTTAAGATACTCCCCGTACCCTTCCACTCAGAACTGATGTTTTTCCTGTCAGTCACCTGCAGACAAGACACTTTTTCCTCCCTTGTGTGTGAGAACTGCAGTCAGTGACTTCTCTAGCATCTGTTTTATTCAGTTATCTTCCTTTCTTCCTTTAATCGGCCAAATAATAGAATTTCCTTTTTTGTCCTTTTTTTTTCAAATGATGAGCTACTTTTAAATTTTAGCAAGTGTAAAACACATGCACCTCTGATTTAGAATGGAAAGGAGTGAGGTTTTGGGTAACTTAGATATGTAACGAGTCTGGCCTCAGGTCTTGGATCAGCTTGCAAGCACTGCCTTCTTTCTTGCTAGGACTCTGAAACACTAATAACTCAGTTTGTCTCCAAATGGATCCAGCTTGTTCCCGGTTTCCTACACCCACAAATATGCATGGGTGTAGGAAACCTTTAATCCTCTATAGACTAAAAAGAATTACATGTTTGTTGACACGGGAGGAACACAGATCTTCGCAAAGCTGAGCCAGATGGACAAAATTTTACAAAAGTCTCTTTGCATCTTAGTCTGATGGTCTTCTGCTGTGATTTGATTTCAAGAAAACTATATATTTTTTTGGTTTTATTCTTCAGGTATTTTCTAATCTGAATCACTACACTCACCTTTTCTTGACATTACATTTTTTATGATTTTTTCCTACACACAACAAAGAAGGAAATTCAGCCACTTGTTCACCATTTTTGTAGTGGTTGTGACAGCAATCTCTAATGAGTGGCCCTTCAGACATTACAGAACTAGGTCCACTGTCACACATTCCACCTCTTTTCCATGCAAATTAGTTTTTCCTACTCTATTTTGATAGGGAAAATTAACTAACATTTCTTCCACCCTGCTCATACCGAGATATATCCATAATATATATTGTCATTATCTGTTAGGCATTCCTCTTCTGAGGAAGTTGGCTGTAACGTTATACAGTACCTAAAAAGCAGCAGCTATAAATCTGACAGTAATATATGCCAATTAAACAACAATGCCTTTATGAAACTTTTTTCTGTTCTCTTATTTATTGACAGATTTTTTTAATTACAACACAATGAAACGATGGTAAGTACATAAGATGCAATAGTATAAAAAGCCATTTTAACCCTTCCCTTAGTTAAGACACTTACAGCAGACAAGAACTGCCCCACCCCAATTCCCCCCTCCTCAAATGAAAACAAAAAATAAATATAAATTAATAAATATAAAACAAATCACTGCACAGCCCTTAACTCTTTGATTGCCATGGCAAGAACCAGAACGTTGATTCTAGCATGTGACTTTCTGTGGTTAAAGGTTGCCGCAGCAGTCAAAGGGTTATAGCATTGTAAACATAAGTACTTTGTTGAAAATGTTCAGCCGTGTTAATGGTCTACAGCAATGAGATTATTATCATGACCCCTTGACCTTCAATGACACAACATTATAAGGAGTTAAAGAGATAATAGCTTGGTGAGCTGTTACATAGATTAATTAACCCATTTTGTTTAACAATGCACTACGAGGTCTTGATTTACTAATAAAAGACAACTTGTGTATAATAAAACACTGTTCAATGCATTGATCAGTAAAATCAATGAAAAAATCAGTCTAAGCACCACAAAATTTTGCCTGATTATATCTGACAGTCATAATACGCTTTAGCACCATTTAGTCAGCCTTGCATTTGCACACAAACAAGCTTTGTGTTTGTCAATAGAAGCTACCTGAAGGAATAACATATGTCAGTTATAAAAAGGTTACTGTATAGAATGCTGTGTGAGCCAATAAAATAAAATAAAATAAAATAAAATAAAATAAAATAACAATAATAAAATGAAATTTGGTTGCAGAAAACAAATAAATGCTCCAGTTATTTTGTTACTAACAAGCATCCTAGTGAGCCAAACATGGGCATGAAATGCATATGGGGCTATGTAAAAAAAAGGGAATAAAAATGAGAAATTTGCATCACAAAGAAATCATCATATCCATATTCTGACTTGTTTTTCAGGCTTTGTAAATTAAATGAACAGTTGTTGGGTGGTTAGAGCTTGAAGAGGGTTGACGTTTAACAATGTGTGAGTTTATGGTCATGTTATGCGTAAAACCGCTTTCAGAAATGTCCTAACAACTGCACTAAAATCCTTGTCTCTGCACAAAAGGATGATTTCTTCTTTCTCAGAGGAGGACAAACAAGCAAATCACAGCGTGGGAAGAGTTACAATTGTAGTAGCTTGTAGCTAACATATTGGAATCAGAACAATTTCTGCTAGAATTACAGGGGATTAGAGGGAGGAAGGAATGGCAACAAGATGGAAAATGGAATCACCTGCTAAAACAACACCCAACAAGCAGAACTAAGGAAGAAATCAGGTTCTGATAGATACAACAGTACAGCACATGGAGAGAAAGCAAGATGGATGTTATTCAGAAAGTAAGAGAAACAAGAATGTGTATGAAGCATGGAAAACAATGTATCCTTCTTGTACATATCCATATCAAACTCTAATTAACTACAAATTGACAAAACCAGCTGTAAATGCTTTAACTGCTAACAACACTAACCATCGGACTGGCAAGGAGCAGACATCATCTCCCTCAAGAAGCTTCTGATCACATGGGAACACTTATCACATACAATAAACCCACAGAAGTCAAACAACTGCATCTTTCTCTGCAAGCTGTGACTGAACTGTGCAATGACTCCTATTTCCAGCCTACAGTAGCGGATGTCAGAGAGACCTCTTTATGAATGTTATTTATGATACCTACAAATTAGGATCAGTCAGAAAACAATGCATAATAGCAAAGCATTCTACGATGCAACAATGCTAGCATACCATGCTGCAGCAGTAATGTAAGGTAATTGATGTATGTGTATGAACTGACTTGTGGTAGAGGAAGGAGTCCGGGCCATGTAATTATTGTCCGAATATCCATGACACAGATTATAGGCATCAGAATGCAAAGGAGAAAGATAAAAGTTTAAAGATGAGAACTGGAACCACTGGAAATAATATAAACACTTCTGAAATGCAGCTTTGTAGACTGCTCACCTCTCACAGATGGTACAAACCATGCGTGCAAGTGGTATGCAATGGTTGGCATGAAAAATGATAGGTCTCTGCTCTTACGCCATTGTACATGTGACCAGGCAAGTAGCCACAAGATGCAAATAAGGAGTACATGATGGTCAGTACTAGCTGTACTACATGATTTTCATAAAAGACTTAAAGGATGGCAGTGTCAATGGATGGCAGAGACTTCAATAATCTGACGTGAGTAACTTGGAGCTCAGTGTTGGGGGACCGGACAATGAACAAGATCTAGTGAAAGATATACATAAGGCTCCGCAAATGTTCACAGAAGTTTTTGAGAAGGTACTAACTCTTTACCATAGACACAAAAAGCTGCATTTCCTAGTGACAGACAGTAAAAAATTGTGTGTGATTAAATGAGATGGATAGACAACAAAATTGTATTTTCTTCTTTTCTCTGTATAGTGAACAGGTAATTTCTTGCTTGTCTATGAAGAGCATATACAATTAAATAATGCCTTAATTAGTCAGAAAACATGTCAGGGCACAGTGAAAAAAGGGAGTGGAGAGGAATCAGAAGTTTGATTGTATTTATCAATTTACATAAAAAATAACAATAGATGATTCACCCAAAGGTCATAAATATATTTCTATTAAATTAGACACTTCAGGAATGAGATATTATGGAGATAAAGATACCTGGCTGTAATACAGATTAATAGAGGTACAGCCTTCTTTGTCCTTCAGCATTTCATCCAATGGAGTTCTTCAAAATGATAGATAACTTTTTGGATCTAGTTTCTGAAAACAAATGTAACAACATTTCACTGTGACAAGTTTTTGCACTTAGATTGAGGCTGATGTTTGTTTGACTAAAAATCTCTTGAAAGATTTTTGATTGTGGCAGATAAATAAAGTGCTGTTTCTGTATATTTGTAGACAGGTTTAGAGTAATTATACTCAGGAGCCTTTTGACTGACTGTTCTCTCGTGGATTATGACACCAAATATAGAATCCAGTGGACTTTCTACAGCCTAACGGGTGTCCTTGTTATTGGAGACCAATAATGCTTTCAAAGTTATCATCAACTTCCTGATAATATCTCTTCTCTTTTATTATTGCTTGCATAGCAGTTACATGCAATTTCAGTGGTGCCAGTAGTCCTAGGCTTCTTCCTTTTCTGACAAAATGGTTTTGTGCTTGCAATTATAAACCAAAATGTTCTCATTCCTTTTCTTGTATTCTTCTGGAAATGAAAAGTGGAAATATGCTTATGCTGCTTTTTCTGTGTCTGTCTGCAGTCTTTGACCAAAAGACCTAGTTGGCTTTCCTGTGGATCCTAGAAGTTGTTGAAAGAAAGTTAATGACTAATAGAAGTTTCCTCTCAGAAAGATTTCAATAGGGTGCTCTTTTAAATCTACATTTGTCTTCCTTGTGATCCAAGAACTACCACCTTCAAAGGAATGCATATTGATGGCAGATGATGACTTGTGTATCTTGAATTACAAGAAGGGGGGATCATAATCCTTGATCTATCCAATAAAATGGTTTTCAACCAGACACAGTAAGACAGTACTGTGCACGAACTGACAAGAGATGTCTGCAGAGTTTTGGAAACACAGTAAAGATGGATGTTAGGCATATACTTAGTTGACAATGTTTTACCAATTGCATTACAAAGAGTAAGAGCCAGGAATAGATTGTTTTCATCATCACACATTCCTTCATTCTGGATTCTTACTGAAGATTAAATTTTCTTGGGTATAACAATCTCAGGTATTGCTGTGAGCCGTGTGAGTACTGACAATGGCTGTCCTGAAAGATTCCTTTAATAGTTTCCATCTACCTTGTGATGTATGGCCAGAGTTCATAGCATTTTATCATATGAAGTAAAAGACAACCATGTAAATACAAGCTGCACCTATGCCTTGCACGTATATGTTGTAGTTGTCATGATCATTTAAAACAGCTTTGTAAGTTGCTGATGATGTCTTTTGAATACATGCCATCACATGTACCATTACCTAACTTACACAACTCTGCTTCTATCGAAGCAGACAAACTGCTCGGAGCTGAGTTCAATATGGCGCTCCCATAAGAAATGATCAGCACGTGAGCGCTGACAATTTTGTGGCAATAGTCAAGCATAGCATACACAGTCTATTTAGATTCATTGTATGTCTAAATATGGGGCAGTGCATTTCAACTGGAATATACCAGCTGTACAATAATACTTCTTGAGTGATATATAATATCCTGTAATTGTTACCACTGACAAAGAGTATTATAAACCATCATTCTAAGCTATGGAAAAACCTACTTTCCTTTCTTTGAGCTTGTAAAATGACAGTAAGGGAACCAAAATTTGTTCACACCTTATAAATGAGTTAGCACTGATTGTCTGCTGACTTTAAGCACTGTCAGCTTCACAAGGCAGAAGATTTTATGTGCAGCCATGTAAGCTATGAATATGTGTGTAGACTGGGTGTTAAACTATGCCAACACATCAGGATGGAAATACGGATTAGAAACATTGTTTTCTGACTTAACACACTATTCTGCAAGTGGACATGCACTGATTGGCAGAGCTACTCTGTTTTGTTGCCAGTGGGTAAAAAATACTTCACTGAAAACTCTTCAGATTCTGTTGTCATATTGTTAACAGCTAACCAGGTACATTAGGAAGTTATTTTATCACAGCCTTCTGTTGCTAATCCCACTTCCCAGAAAGTGAGTTCCAGGAATGATGGATGGGCAAATGGATGATCCAGGGCACATGCATGGCACAGAATGAAAGTGATTATTCCACATGATAGTGCCAGATGGCAAGGTGGAGAGAATGTTCAGTATATATTTTATTGCAACAGTAAAAAAAATAATGGGCATGAAAGGCTATGAATTAAGATATGTCGATAGCTCGCCAAGGAGATTAAAGTTGTAGTTATAAAAAGGATGCGATGCGATTTCATAGGGTAGAAATTACTACTAACTAAACTGAAAGCTCTGGTTTATGTGGTTGCTATTATAATTGTCGTTGATGGACAATGTCATCCTATAGAAGCAGAAGAAATTAAGCTGTGTGAATGGAAAGCTTTGTGCTACCATAAATGGCTGGCACATGTAATGATTATTGTTTATGTAGTTTTACTGTGACAGCAAGTAGCACCATGCTGCATGCACATCCAAGTGTAGAAAATTTTTTTAGCATGCTAGTTTACATCAGCATTTCTTCCTTTATGTCTTCTCTGCCTCTAACATTTATTTCATCTATATTGTGGGCAGACCAGAGCAGTACTTAAGGCTATCTCCACCGCACAAACACACTTTATGTACACCTCTCACAGAATGTCATATCTCAGAGACATAATGGGCAGCTGCAACTGCAAATGTTTATTTGTAGATGATATGATAAGGCTTGTACACTGGGAAACAAGACCTGTTTATGAGGCATGTGTTTAATGCTGTTTACATGCTTCTTTAAAATACATTTTGATTTTAGGAACAAATGCTTGCTGTGGTCACATACTGACGATCCTTCAAAATGATCTCCTGATTATCACTGGGCTTTCCTAGTTACATACATACATCAAATGATGCCACATCATACAGAATCTATACTGCCTAATGTTAGAGGCTACCTTAGATCCAGCATCAAATGGAAATAGTGTGCAACAAGTGATGGTATGCTTTCGATGCTTGCCCGACATTTTCAGCATTGATGGTACTGATGACAATGGCTTTCCCTATCAGCCTCTGATATCTCAGATGGCAAGCACAAGAATGGGTTAGAGAGATTTGACTCACTCATTACATTTCTTGTGAGACCAGTGGCAGACAATTCATTGATTTACATGCATAAATCAGAGATTAATTTTATGAGTATATGGTTCATTTACACCTGATTTTGTAACTGACATATGTTTAAATGGACTTATGTGAACCACTCTGTCTGCAGCCTGTGTAGTGTGAGCTAAGGAAGTATGCCTAATGTTACAGTGCTGGTGTATCAGTCAATAACAGGCTGTCTATTCCTCATCTCCCACACAATATTATATGATTTACAGCATAGCTGAACACCTAAGTGGCCAGTGTCATTTGTTCCCTCCACTGATAACAATGATTTTCCTTATGGTTCATAGGGCTGCAGTCATCTCTTTATGCTTCTGCAAACAGAGTTGTCCAAAGACAGTCTTGACAACAACAAAAGGTGACAGGGAGCTGTTGTTCTGTAATGGTTCCTGCACATCTCTTACTGCCATGGTGCACAGCTTCCTCTGCTTCTGCAATTGGTGATAAAACTTAGACCATGTTGCAAGAAGATACAGAAGCCAGGACCTAGCAAGTCCCTGCAGTCATATCCTTGCTCCTCAGTCCAGTCATCTTGTGCTATCTCCAATTCAGGCTGCTAATGGTGTGGTAGCTTGCATTTCTGCTTTCTTAAAAATGCAGTGCCTGGAACATTCATTGTTCAGTTTCCTATGTGTCTTTTTTAAGGTTTGCCCTAACGATGGTTCAAATGCAAAAAACTAGAATAGGAATGTAATGCTTCCATTGCTTATAGGCAGAGCTACTCTCTATTCTACGCTTTTCTGTCTAACCAACAATCTAGAATTCGATTCTACAGAATTTGGTACCAAAACCTACATTTAACTGACATTAAGATTGTGAAGTAAGACCCCCAAAAAAGGTTGAAAATTAAAAACTTAAGCCTCACACTCTATTCCTAACCCACAGTATTAATGGTACAGGAGTTTTGACCAAACAACTGGGGAGGTGAAGTACACTTCTAAGAAAAAGTGTAAGTCTGACCCTTATGTTTGAATCTATTAGCTTCTCTTAATTTTCATTCACAAAATTAGCCTTAAAAAAATCTTTTTCTTTAAGTATCCCCCCCCTTTGCCCCACTTTGAAAGAAGAAAAAGAACAAAAGTTCATAGGAAGATATAAAATATGTATTATATTTATTCAGGAGACTTGAAAGGGCTCCTTTGGAGCCATTTGAGTCTCTCCATCCCAGCCTATCCAGTAAATATACAGTTACATAGTTTTTAAAATGTATTTTTTGATAAAAATTAATTTTTGTCTACAGTCAATAACCTTTTCATAGGCTTATACATTAAAAGGCCAGAAGAAGCACTGCCATCATCTACTCTGGCCTCCTGCATCATACAGACCACAGTACTCTGAAGATACACAACCCTGTATAGTCAGCTTGATAGACTGTAACTGATTAACACAACGCATATTCTGCTTTGTATTGTTCCACAGTACAGATCATGACAATAGCAATATGGAAATGTTTATTAAAAACTTTATGAAAAAAAGTTACGGCACATGAGCAGGAACCCAGATTGCAGAACTGAAAATGCTTTCAACCTGTTTTTTTTTAATTCTCATAATTATAGGCCCTGGTAGAAAAACAACTGTTCAAAAGTTAACATTGTCTTAGAACTTTTACTCATTTCAGTTCAAAATTAGATCAGGCAACATCACTAATTTACTCTGAACTTGTGTAATTTGAAACTAGCCAGTATATATTTGGGAATTACAGTGAACACAATTGCTCCTACATCTTTTACTTAAAGCAAACCTTTATGACTGTGTTATACCCTACTGAAAATAGGAGTATGCAATAGAAATGCTGACACAATCTTACTCTGCATGACATAAACACGCCAATATATTATTATTTTTTCTCCCTCTGTTTGTATATAATATATATGCATTTTTAAGTAAAAGAAAATAGATTAAGCAATCAACTTCTCATGTATTCATGTATCTATGATGTACCATATACCAAGCACTAGATTTACCACACTTACCTTCCTGCATAATTAAAGTTAAATGCTCCAAACACAAACACTTTTGTTACCTTATCAAAGAACAACAGTAAACATGCTCAGCACTTCATTACTGTCAGGGAAACAGTTGCACAAAAGTTTAAGCTGCCATGAAAGATATTTCAAAATTGAAGTGAAACTTTCAAGTGAGTAAAAAAACAGATGAGATGTTCTTCTGACTTAAAGTTAATATAAAATAAGTTCTCCTACTGTAGAGGAAAACAAAATGCAGAATAAGTAGTGCTGTTAGTATTTTCAACCAAGTATCCAAAGGACAAAATTGGAACAGCAACATGAATCATGTTGTTCTGTCTGTAGCAGAACATAAGTTGTAATAGTTTGTTGACAATAAAAATCTCTTCATGGATTAAAATATGCATGTAGGTGTGAGTGTTTGTGTGCGTTTATAAGTATACAAACACACACACACACATTTTAATATACATGACAAATAGGCATAAATTCAGAATTCACCAAATGAGCTGATGTGAAGTAAACATCCTATGTTGCTTAACTGTCAGTTAATCTACATTTTTAGCAACAACTGAATTGGATTTACTAAATAATGTTATGGGCTGATACTGGTGCACTTCTATCCTACAGTATTCAGTACCTCTACAAAACGTCTCCAAAATGCCATCTGCATTGCAAATTTGTTGTACAACTATATCTTTTTCTAATCTTCCTTTTTATTAGCCATACATATGTATATCTGTTTATGCTCTAAGAAATAAGTTTGCAATGCTTTATAACATGCCACATGTCTTCATAAAATGAGTCCTCAAATCAATATAAAATCATGTAATTGAACAAAAAGGCATACTATTTTTCATGCTATGCTCAATATAAATATAAATTCAAGGCAGTCAAGCTATCCATTACCAAAATAATAATAACCATAATATATATGTATATATACCTACACCCTCTAAAAAGTGATCCAGTTATGTGGATTAAGAAACCAGTAAGAAATTGGTTGAATGTAGTACAAAAGTCTCATTTTATGTAA
The DNA here is from genome assembly GCF_030867145.1 of Opisthocomus hoazin. Lineage (NCBI taxonomy): Eukaryota > Metazoa > Chordata > Aves > Opisthocomiformes > Opisthocomidae > Opisthocomus > Opisthocomus hoazin. The sequence goes on along the minus strand of NC_134416.1, from coordinate 31,270,592 downwards.
AAGCCAATACTGGCCATTTCAAGTATTTTAATACTTTCTTATAACCTTTTCATTAATAACTATCTGTTTGTAGAAATGATAATTTTATGCTGAAAATTGTATTCAAGTTAAATAAAAATTAACTTCTACTGTAGTTCATTTTTAGAGTGTGCATGTATACATAGCAAAATACCCTTCTACAGATCTATCATAAATATTTTAGTTTCCGTCAGTACTTTTCTATGAAAGCACTCTGCGTTTTTTCCTTGAATTTTGGATAATGTATATCAGGCCCTTTAAGAAATAAAACTTGTCTTAGTTCATTCGCAACACCAGATTCCCTTTAGTTTGTGCCAGTTTGCAAGTTAAAGGTCAAAGATCAAAGACATTGGACAGTACACTTTAAGGAAATTCAGACAGTGAAGCTGTTCACAGAAGACAATGTTTAACTTGGTAATGACAGTCAACAGGTCTATAATCAAGTTCAAGGCAAGCTGTTCATTGTTGCAAAAGCTACTCCCCTCAAATGCTGGCTTTCATAAAAAACCAGGTATCTGACTTTTGGGGTGCATCATTCTGACCATCTTTAATAAGTTCACAGCCCAGTGACTGTAAAGCCTATCACTGCAAGAAGCAGCTCCTAAAATCAATAAAGAGGTCTGTCAGTTGCTGACTTTTCTCTAGGAAAAAAATATTGATACAAACCTGCTCTGCAGGTCACATGAAAATGATAATACTGCTGTTACCACAAATTACACTGAATGACAAAATGCTTTGGTGGTCCCTTGGCTCTGCCAGTGATACCACGTTCGACTGAAGGCCAGAAATTTGACTAACCCTTTGAGAACTATGGTGAACAAGCAAAAGGGTAACACATGGGAGGATACTCATGCAATATCAGAGTCATCGTTGTAGCTTTCTTTTGAAACTGTAACTCTACCTCTGCAGAGGAAAATTGAATTATCATGCAACGGAGTTTAAAAGAGAAATTCAAGATGCCCAAGATAAAAGGCTAAGCTATAAAACTGCTGCCAGTTCAGAAAAATTCTTGGTAAGTGGTAGAAGTTATTAAAATAGTTTTGGTTCCTTTAACCAGAAAGTAGCTGGTAAACATACTTTGTTTTCTGTTTATGTTATAAATGCTTTTCTATCAATAATGCAAATAATTAAAAACACTCACTTGCAGTCACAGGAAATCTGCTTTGAAAAACTGATTTTCTTTTAAAACCTGTATTACCGAAACACAATCCTGTAATTTAATGACAACCAAGATTAACATCCACCAGACTCTGACAACAGATGCAATAGTTCTCAAAGGGTTACACCACCAATGTAATACGAGTGTCAAGTTTCTCTGTAGCATGACTTTTGTTTTAGTTCATTGAAATCCACTTCAGAGACACACTGCTTTTTACCATGCTTTGGAATGAGTGCTCCTGACAGACTTATGAAAGGCCTGGAGCAGTTGGCTTGGTACAGCTTGGGAAAGATTATGCAGGAAAACCGACCAAAAATCAAACAAACCAATAAAAAGGTTCTGCTTGAATATAGTAATGAATATAAATGAGTTTAAAACATTGAAGATGTAGCCCAGAGCAGCTGTAAAAAACACAAAATGAATGCGTTATTAAGGCTGTTACTATATTGCAGATATTTTGGCCCCTTGTTTGTTGGAAAATGGCTGTCCGAACAGTCTCAGGTCCTGCGTGTCATCCGAGTCTCCCACCTGACAAAACTGGAAGTAGGAGTATAGGACTTTATCCGTAGCAGACAGAAAGCAATCCTCTTTGGAGACAAAGCTGTTTTGGGTCTTCTCACTTTCCTGAAAGTTCCGTTGTGGGTTGTTGTGTTTTTCTAAAAAAATTTACTTTCAGCAAAAAATTTTTCAAAGGGGAACAGGCCTTAAGGGAAAAATGTAGAAATACTGGAGATTTTTTTTCCTCTTCATTAGTTAATCCTGATAGTTTTTAGGGCATTGAGCGTGCAGAGGAAAGGCCTAGAATTGAATGACAAAGAAAGACAAAGGACTGAAGAAACAGCAGATACTGTGTATCATGGAAGCTTCCCAGCTGAGCAAATCGCCACTCATGCGCAGGACAGGCAACCCCCTGGGTTTTAAAGATCAGCTTTGTTTCAGACTGACATATGCCCGCTCCTAGCTAGGAAACTGCATAACAGCTCTTGTGTTGAATCTCAAGTTACCACAAACTCCTGGGAGGGAAAGAAAAAAACCCAAAACCCTACATCACACCCACTCTTGCATAGAGCGTTTGCAGTACAGTATGTGGCGGGGTGTTCCTTTCCTTTTGAACTGGAACACAGTGTAAACCAAGACAAGGAGGCACAAGGCCAGGATGCAGGGAATGACGATGGCTATGGCTTTCACAGTGCTGGCTGTGTTGTCCAGTTTGATGACAATGTCAACGTCATCTTGAGGGCTGTGTCGGTCTTTATCTCGATCTGTTGGTCCATCACAACCCATAAAATCCTTGAGGATGGATCTGGGGTAGCCAGGTTCCACTCTGAGCATCTGGTTATTGAATTTCCAATACTCTTTTCCTTTGTAGAAATATGTGAAGCCTAAGGAAGAAAATTGCAATTATTCATGGTCATATCAGATCAAATCATCAACACACCATCACCAAAACTACTGATATTGAATTATTTTGTAATTAAAACATTAAAAAGGTGTAAGGAATAGACTTCAGTTTAGGTCTTTCAAATCTTCTTTACAAATTTAGTTTCTTTACTCTCTCTAGAAAATGTAACATTGGTGTGTTGTTTTTTTTTTTAATTCAATACACTGGGATTTTATTTTCTGCCATCACTACAAAAAATCCCAGGAATTCCAGAGAATATGACCTTTGAAAGACCAGGGTCCAGATGATTTGTTCATTCACTGAGAACCCAACCACAGTTGGAATCCTTAGGGCCTGGACTTTAAAGCATCACAACCTCTTCAAGATGGGAAGTCTTCTGAAAAAAATTGCAATGATATGCTAGCCAGAAGTGAGAGCTGACCCTCTTTAATGTCACATAGCCTACTGCTGCACTTCAGAAGAAGGAAAGTGGATGAAATAACAGCAGCTTTGCCAGGAGAAAACAGGTGTAACCAGATTTAAGTTTTCTTCAAAGAGCTGATATTCAGGTGCAATCCAACATTATTACTAAACATGTCTAAATGGGAAAAAAAAAGACTCTTTGCCAAAAATCTACGCTACTTTATCTCAGCTGAAAAATCGCATTGATCTGGCAAGAAACAAACCTTCAGGATGGGTAAACTTCCTCCTACTGTTTATGAACTGAATGTAAACAGCTGGATTTTTCCTTATCTTTACTATAGACCTCAGCTTATTTCCTGCAGTACTAAAGGCCACTAAGAATACTAAGACAGGTTAGGCACTATTTGTCATTTTAACAATGCTTCCTGAAAAGACAGATAACTGGCTATCTGGAAATAATGTTAGTAATCAGCTATGCAAAAAGCAGTTGGTTTCTTTCAATTAAAAAAAAAATACTTGACAGTATAGTTTTCAGCTCAGACTGTAAAAAAATTTTCATTGTCTACTGCCACTTCTCAGAATATTTAGAATATTTGAACATTCTTCTACATTAGCTACTTATCTAATGGCCTTCCTAGCCACTGAAAAGATACTATTTTCCTTTCCTTAATACCTTGCAGTTTTATTATCCGAGAATGTGTCAGTGTATCTATAGAGAGTTATAATACTGGCTAAGAAGAAAAAAGAAAAGCACAGAGCTACATCAAAACAGTAGTTTGGAGGCTTGTTCACAAAATGCCTTCTATTCTGATTGGAACAAAATGAAAAAGAGGATCGTAATTCTTCAAATACAGTGAAGTTTTAAAATTTCAGCATATACAATGTTCCATAACACAGTATGTGGTTTAAACAAAAAATAACATCAAATGCAAAATTTCAGTACTTTGAGTGACAGATTACCCTATTTTTGCATTTCATATAACAACATGTATGTAAGAAAGCACTGTACATACTGGCCATGGATAAATATTTCAGGTGTGGAAATCTGATACATTATCAATATTTCAATACACATATAGATACCATATACAGATATGACATCTCTAAATCTATATTCTTACATATATACGGAATACATATACGCATACATCAGGGTACATATCAGCCAGAATACTGACATTAGTTATTATTAATTATTATTATACATTGAAATATCAAATTAAAACTGTTAAAATCAAAGCAGCAAAGAAATCACCAGCCCCTATAGATTCAGTAAAAAATTCTTCAGTCAGAGCATATTTTCCACTGGAAAACTCTGAAGGTAGTTCAAAGTTTTCTGTCATTTTGCTGAGGAAAGAACCAGGACAACAGTCACTTACAGCTGAAGGACAGAAGTTACCAGCAGAGAAGGGTAGCTGAGTAGAGGCTGAGTAGTTTTACTACTTCTCATGACAGAACATGTGACTTCACACAACTGTTGAAAGTGATTTCATCTAATCTAATTGACTTGTTGAGCCTGCTTTAGGAGCCATTTCTTACAATTTTCTACAATGCTAGACACTGAGTGCAGTGAACACAATGCCTGACCCAAACAGCATGGAATGGCTTAGCAGTCACTAACGTGTCAAATATAAACTCAAATTAGGAGTGGTAGTAAGCACAAGGCAAAAAAAGCTCAATGGGCTAATAGACTACCTTTTCTCTTTTTTCTCTCTAAAAATTGCCTCACCATCCATTTTAGCAGGATTTCTAGTTAGGAGGTGAGATTTTCTCTGCTGCTCTCAAAGCAGAAAGAAAGATTTCACCAGTTCGGAGAACTTTGTGTGATCTCAGATTCCATGGAGCAACAGAAAGAAAATTTCTTCCTCATCTCCTCCTGAGAGTTTCTACCACAGCGTTAGAAACCAAATCACAATATGGGAAGTAGCAGGGAGATTTTCAAAGATGTTACCCGTACCTTGCGAAGCCTCTAGGACATTGAGTCAGGATGCTGACTACAGGAGAGAATTGTTTTTTCTCGTCTTTCCCAAGCCTCTTACTGCAAGATTACCCAAAATTTTTGTGGACACTGAAGGAAACCCTTTTATGATCAGACTTCTTGCAGGCTTTCACTTGCATGGTTTACACAACAGAAACACAAGGGAAAGGAAAAAAGTACTCTTTAAAATTAAATGGAAGATTTTAATGGGGAGATATTCTTTCGGATGTTCCCTTACGAAGCTATATAGCAAAATGCAATCAACTTCTTTCCAGCTAAGCTGTGGTACTTCTTATTTGCATCTGCTTTTGTTTTTCTCTCCCCTCATACAAACAACAGTGGAGTTGTGAACTATTTCTTAAGATGTCTATTTTCTTGATTTCAGGGAAAATATCTTAGTGGTCTTCTTGGGAACTTTGTAGTGTTATTTTCAGTCCCTCTTTCTGTTGTGGGGCCCTTTTAGGCTTTCTGAAAAGCCCAGGAATGCCCTCTTTCCCTTCCCCTCCTCCTCATGTCGTGTTTTACCGCTCTCCTCATTCAAGGAGTCAGACAGAATATCAAAGCTACTGGGGTAAAAAAGAGAAGTGGCTTTGATGCAACCAAGAGTCTTCCCTGCCTTAGGAATGCGTGCTCTGCCCCTACAGTACTTTCAAACCCACTGCCCTGAGTGTTATAGTAAGATAATTTTCATTTGTAATGAGACACACATGTACCTGAGCTCAGTACAGAAATCTTTTTAAGGGGAATGCAATCAAGATAATAAAAAACCCCAAATCCATACATACATCAATATATATATATATATATACGTGTCAACTTCCTTTTGGATGTAAATCTTTGAAAATGTTTGAAAAGTAACGAAAGAAAGCAGAGGTTATACCCATTATGTTTGTCTGTGCATCTATAATGTTTGTGCCCATTTCCACATATATGTGTATTTACAAACAGTTATTGAGTGTGATGCATGCAGACTATCATCTTGATTGACCTACTTTCCAGTTAAAACCAACCCAAAACCAATAAAAACACCACCAAAAAAATCCAGTCTAGCCAAAAGGCCAGAATCCAGAGAGGATTTCTGCTTCTGGATAAACAGAGACAAAGCGAGGAAGCTATTAAAACATATTTCTGAAAAAAACCCCAAACATTTCCATGGTAAATTACTTAATCAAGTTAGAGGTTGAAATAGGAGACTGAAATGGTTTATACAAGGAAAGAAATATTTTTATCTGCTTATTAGAAGGAATTTTAAAATAACAAAATAAAATAATATGGCAATATATATGTGTGCTGTCTGTGAGGTAAACAGAATAAACTCAGAACCTACTAATAAATAAATCATCAATGCCACACCACAATTCTCCAACAATGATAAATGACGACAAATGCATATTTTTATTTCTGTTAAAGGGATCTAAACTCTGTGCAACTGAGGGCTCTGCTGGTAGCCTGCCAGCAGCCCCTGGGTAGCACTGAATGCTCATAAGACGGAGGAGATTTTGGCTGCTCTCATTCATTTGGAGGTATGGCCAGCTGAGACTCTAGGTTCCTCTATGTGATGATGCATCTTGACACATGTAATAGTACTTCATACTTACATCCCTATGATCTGCATTTCTGCATCATGGGCTTATGACATCTCTGATTTACATAGATTCCTAGGGGTATTTCTGCTTAGATAAAGATTTTGCTTCCCTTTGCTAGTTGTTCAGAATTAAAGTAATACCTTCTAAGCTGTTCAAACAGCCAACACCTTGACAATTCAAACAGAGATATACTGTGTTTAGGAAGATTGTTTTACAAGGTACTATAATTCAGCAGAGAACAAAAATAATTAGGTGAATTAAGACATAATAAAAAATGAATGGAAATTAAATTTTGTGATACTAAATTTGAGAGAATTTCTTCCACTGTGTTAAATGGTACATGTAAACAAGCAGCCATTTTCACAACAGCAAGTTCTACAGCAGGAAATATTCTGTTCATAAATCAATAATTCCTTTGCTATTAAACCTGAATAGTCAATCACCCCTCTACTACTCTATTTTTCATAAAGGGTGTCAGTAAATCATTAAAACAGGAATTTGTTTGCATACCATTTTCTTTGTGGACAAAGGCTCCCTGAGGAGATTCTGGGATACCTTTCCAAATTGTGATTGGTTTGGGATAACCGGGATCCATGGATCTCATTTCTTCACTGTACCTCCAGTACCTGAAATATTTTTTAAAGGACAAAAAAAGAAAAAAGAAAATAAAACAAAAAAAGCATTTAAGCATTTATAAGAATAACTACTTTTTTTTTTCCTTCTAACGTTTGCTATATTCATTAGCCACAAATGGGGATACTGGACTTCTTTTCTTTGAACATACTACCAGATTACAAACAAATCTATTTGCTGACTGGACAACAGTTTCATGCAAGCAGAAAGAAGACAAAAGGTTTTTGCACATTGATAACTAAATCAGCATGCATTTCACTTATAATCACAGCTATTCTGATGCCTAGGACTTCCGCACAGTGACAGAGAGAGATGCAATATATGCAAAAAGATACATTAAAATTTTACATAACATTTTAATCACAAAAAAGACAGTAGATTCAGATTAAGTACTCCCAGCAATCTTTATTTTACTCCTCATGCATATGCATTACAGCGGCTTTCATTTTCATTATCATTAAATAGATAAGGTGTAATATAGAATTCAAACTGCTTTTGTGCCTTTTGCCAGCCAGTCCTTCTCCAATTTAAAAAGCTTCAGCATGCAAATTCTAGGCAATCTGAACATGTAAGAAGCATTTACACTTGTGATTTTGTTTACTCTTACAGATAATGTTGATAATTTCTTTGTCCTTATGCAGCTGGCTAAATATCTTCTATGCTGGTTCTAAGAATTCACTTACCATATTTCTAGAATCTCTGTGCATCCTGATACAATATTTGCATGGGTCATTTCATATGTTGATTTGCTCCACTAATTTAGAGTGTATCAATTTAGAGGATAGTTTTCTTAAATACTTTTTTTTAAAATCAATTTTATTCATGTGAAAAATTACATAAAAAGGCAGCCACTTGCCATTTCAGGACATCAAGAGCCTGAGAATACGTCACTTTTTCATTGATAATCTGGTCACTGCTAAACGCCTGACCCTGTTTCTAATTTTAATTCATTTGACTTCAGCTTTTAGAAATCCTTGTTATGATCATTCCTGATATATTAAAGAGTCCTTAAGGAGGATATTTTGTCCCTGCAAAGGTACTTAGACACTCTAATCATTTCACATATTAATGTTTTTTAAAAACCAAATGTTCTAAACTCCTCTATATTTTTCCCATTTCTATGGCTTTAAAACTTTTAATAAAAATAAAAGGTGGCAGATTTCAAGTGGATTAAGAGTTGGCAAGTTACATTAAAAAAAAATTTGTATATATTTTTTCTCTTATGCATAAATTATTTCTATAGTCTGATTTCTTAATCTAGCCACTTATGCATCAGTAACCAGCCAACAAACCAATGCTCTTTATTTTGAAATGTAACGTCTTTTGGAGTTTACATGGAGAAAGAGTCAACATGTAGAAGCAGTAAACAAAGCTCTGACATCAATACTATTGCAAACAGTTCTTGCTCATCTTTTGACTCTGCGTTTCTTCATATTAGATTGCATTTTCTCTTTTCACATTGGCCTGTTCTCCCTTCCTCTCTGTTTCTTTATTCTCCCTCTTCGCTGAGTTTAATATTCTATTTTCTAATCTCCATTTTATCTGCATTTCTTCTTTATCAACTATATTACCTTTTCCTCTACCCCTCTTTCCCAGAACTCTGTTTCCTTCCTGCATACTTCCATTCATTTTCCTTTTCCCTTTTCCAGCCTTTTCACCTCCTTTTACTAACCTCTGTATTTTTCCAGTATATTGCATGATGGAAATAGACAGTCCTATACAACTTTCAAAAACACATGTTGTCATTAGAAACCAAGTCTTTGAGGACACACCCGGTGCATTCTCAAAAGTCCCAAAACTGTTGTTTTCTCAGCATTGATGAGAAATCCTATGAGGGAAGGACTGATCTTGATACTATCTTGGCAACCTGCGCTAGAATAATGAGCATGTCTACAGGATAAGGAAAAGCCTAGTCTTGATTCTCCTTGGCATGCCAAATGTTAACAAGCAGAGTCCCCAGTGATAACGTGAACAATTTGAACTTTACAAACTACAGAAATTGTGTTACTGCATCTCAAAGACTGATAAATTAACAGAAGGAAAATGAATAACAGTGCATTCTGTGGCTTTAGAAAAATGGAATTTGGAAAACATTCGCTAAAATATGTTCTTTCCTTTATCTAGTCCTGTTTACTTAATGATATTCTTAACTATTGGATAACTAAGAATTTTTAATGAAGAAAAAAATATTCATTTAAACTCTAAAGTACAAAAATCAGTCACACCAGTCAGGGGCATAAGCAAGGCCACGTGTCAAAAAGTGCAGCAAACCTGCCATCATCTTGTCCTATGCTACTCAGTTCTGGTAGGAAAGGAATAAAAGAGGGCAAAATGTTTTCTGCACTCATCTTTTGTCCTACCTTTAGGTTTCGTACAACTATTTGGAATACTTATCTTTAGTGTTTAAATGGAACATTTCAAATATTAAAAATAATGCTCCATACATGAGCTGCTTTAGAGATATAAGTATGACAATACCATTTACTATTTGAGCGTTTAAATCTTCTGGTTTTTGTTTTTTGGTTTTTTTTTCATTTTATAACCATTATTTGATGGTTTGTATTCTATTGCTCTAACTTTATTATGTATACCATTGTCCTGGGACATTTAATTCTGTCTAGATTCTGCCCTGGAGCTCCTTAACTACAGATTACTGTAAAAATAAAATAAGTATACAGGTCCCTGAGTTACATAAGGAGGAACATTGTTATTTTGATGCAGGTGTACTTATTGGCTCCCTTTCATTCCTACTTCCTGCCATCAAGAAGCTACATTTATGTTATACATTCTTCAGGAAAACATCCGCCCCTATGGTAGACTCATACATACTACTAAAACCAGCAGGAGAAACCAACTCAAACTTTACATTAAGAAAAAACTGTGATATAAACAATACACTTTGAGAAGCTTTGTGGTATATGGGTATATTTCCACTGTTGGTCAATATCCTGTGATAGCTCAATTATCTCTGCAAGGCTCATGTTATCTGATCTTCTGCTAACATACTATATTTCATTTATGTCCTGCTGAGTTTCATTGTGCTTGCTACCTCTAAGCAGCAACTTCTCCATCAACAGATGTTTTGTCTGATAGTTCCTTTTGTCTTCTTGTTATTACCACTAGTGTTTTATGAAAGTCTTGACTATAAGTAACTGCCTGTGGATGGAAACATAAAATGACAGTGCTGAGTAAAGCCTAAAGGAAGTACAGGTCACATAAGATTCCCAGTGTAACTGCTTTCTCAGGAGTGGAGAGGTGGAATATTATTACTGAAAACGAATTTACGTTTTTTTAAAAACCTACTCAACCATTGGAAGCAAATTATTTAAGTGGCTTTCTTCTTCACTATGGAAACTGATTGCTTGAATTTATACCTAGTTTTCAAACACCATAACAATTTTACTTAGTTATCTACTTTCCTCATCACGAGTAATGGAGAATCTTTTTTTTTTTTTAATTGGTCACAGTAATCTGTAGTGCAATATTACAGTACTGCTAAACAATGATCAACTGTAATGTGCTAAACATGTTCTATGATGTGCATTAAATTAGTGTCTTAAGTGATCTATGAACATTATTAGTGTCTCAGAATCCTAATACCACACAGTAACAAAAGCAGCCCTCATACTTTTAATAATACTAATACAAACATAACAAATATATATACAAACTAATACAAACATAACAGAATTTGCAGAGTGATACATCAGTCAACATACACAGTAACATCTCGGAAACCTGTGAAATCCATCATTCAGATAACTTGCAGGGTTTCAAAAATTAATGAGTTCTCTTGACATCTCTATAAAGCAGACAAATATTCTTTCCCTTATTGTTACAGAAATGAATACACAGAGACACTAAGTGACTAGTGCAAGTCTCTTTCAGGACTGGAAAATGATTCAGATTTTACAATTTTTTTCTGTTCTTTATTAATCATAAAAGTAAGCGTCCCTTCTGAAGCGAACTGTAAGATTTATTTCAAAATAATTCCTAGGGAACTGCTCAAATTGTTGTCTAGCTTCCTAGTTTATCAGTCATTTACCTTTCTTACCTCATTTTTAAGTAGCAGAGAAATAATTTTCACCAACTTTAAAAAGTTTTGGATCATGCCTTACCTGTTTATGTGCTAGGGTTTAGAAATGTGGATAAAAAGGAGTAGGTAAGTGTGTACATAACTACATTATTTTGAATATTTCAGCTTAAATTTGTCACAACTGTGACTTGCCTGTTGGCTTCTAAAACATAACTTTTCCACTGGATATACATATACTTATTTCAGTATAAAATAAATAATAATAAAAATATTTCACACCAAAATAATTTAAGTTATAAGAAATGTGAAAACAGTATGGGCCTCTGTGTAGGAGGAGTTAATTTCATCCACAGAAAATGAACTGTTTAAGTGGCTTAATCACTTCTTTTGAGAAACAGAGGAAAAGATTAACATGCCTAGCTGATATCCACCAAACCGCTTCCTTGCAGAATTCCTATACCAACCTATCTCCTTTGAAGAAGTAGGTTTTCCCAACATCTTCCCACCAAATTGCTGAATCAATGCCATGGGAAGGAATTCCACTTCCAAGTGTTATCAAATCATGAGGATAACCTGGCTGCAGAGTAGTGTCCTTGAAAACCCAGAACTTGTTACCTGTACAAAAGCATATACATACACACATATATAAGCATGTTAGTCTTCAGTAATCCCAGTATTAATGTTAATACACTCCTAAGAAATAAGAAAGACTCCCAAAGGGCTATAGTGGTTCTGACAAACACGATGAAATGAAAAATGTTCTACCACTGCAGATAATGCGAAATTAAGTATGCCTTACAGATGCCTTGCATTTCTAAAGCAACTTTCATTCAATAAGCCCAAAGAATATTTTGATATCAACTATACAGGGATCAAACCCAGAATGAAAATTAAGTCATCTCAAGAGGCTCTGTGGTTGATAATGCAATACATTTACAGCAATAGTACACAATAGGTTGACGTTTCATGAGGAGAGAAGAGTGAATTTTAAGACAAAATGAGGTAAGAAAACATGTAAGTAAAAATAGAAATTATTATCCTCATAGAGACTTTTATTACTCTGTACTCTTCTCCCCAAGAAGTTAAATTACTTATGAAGGACGTACAGATTATTTATGAAATAACCAGAGAATTTTATTTTTAATCATATTTTCTTTAATGTGACCTAAAGACAGCAAACTGAGGTTCTGAAGTCCCATAGATGAAAACTTTCTGTTTCTGAAATTATTGGGTGATTGCCTTTAGTACCAGTGGCAGTAAGATTTAACCTTTGGTTGTGGGTGACGAATCATTCAAAATCACCCAATCGACTTCTTAACGCTGATAGGACAAGGCAGTTGTATGGCTTTAGCTGATGCTAGCACAGACCTCAGTTTACCTAAACTGTCTTACAAGGAGCGGCTGAGGGAGTTGGGATTCTTTAGTCCGGAGAAGAGAAGGCTGAGGGGAGACCTTACCTCTCACAACAACCTGAAAGGCAGTTGTAGTGAGGTGGATGTTGGTCTCTTCTCCCAGGTAACTAGCAAGAGGATGAGAGGAAATGGCCTCAGGTTGCATCAGGGGAGGTTTAGACTGGATATTAGGAAAAATGTCTTTACTGAAAGAGTGGTCAGGCATTGGAACAGGCTGCCCAGGGAGGTGGTGGAGTCACCATCCCTGGAGCTGTTCAAAAAACATGTAGATATGGCACTTTGGGACATGGTTTAGCAGGCATGGTGGTGTTGGGTTGACACTTGGACTTGATCTTAGAGGTCTTTTCCAACCTTAATGAATCTATGATTCTATGATATATGAATAGTAGCCTAGTGACTCGTGAAGAGCAATGCTCAGTGGTTGAACCCCTATTGTTGCACTTACTAGCTAAACATATTGTCTGCCTACATATATGTATGCATGCCTACAGAAGCAGCAGTTGCACCAGTGTTTTGTAGTATAGCACTACCCGTACCTGTTTTTGGATGCTTCCTGTGATCTCTCGTAACTGCATTGCTTACCTCAACAGCCCACAACTCCAGTTTCCCAGCTTCAGTTTGCTCTAGCTTCCTAGCCAAGCTCTTCCTCACCAAACACTTTTATGATTATCTCACCTGGTTCATCATCTTGTATTAAGCCTTTAGTCTATCTCTTTTCCCAGTAATTGTGTTGTCTTTCAGACTCTTTACTAGGGTCTTCTCAACATACTGTGCTTCCTGTCCTATTCTTGCAACTATCTTCTGCTTTTTACATTTTTACTTTCTTCTAATTCTTCTTCAAAATACACTTCTCACCTCTGTCTTTTCAGTAGAGACTTCTCTTTCAAACACAAGACAGCTTTGGCTGAAAAAAGGGAATAAAGATCCTATCATGCCCCCTAAAAATGGGGAAAAGGGAGCATAACTTGCATTTCAGTATGCATCTGAAGAGCTTGCTTTCAGGCCTGTGTTGTCTTTGCATTATGTCTTCTAGGCCACAGAGACACTCTGAGCTAGAGTATAGGCTCCAGTGTGTTTATTTTCTCTTCAAAACACTACTTTCATCTGTGTTCCCCAAAAGCATTGCTCTTTTTAGTAATAATAACACTGAGGGAGAAGATACTCTGACATCTTCTAGACCCTTCTGAGTTATATCACAGAAAGGTCTAGAGAAGATCCATGAACACATATATTGAATTAGTCTATGGGATAACTCAATTTGGTCCATCTATCGTTATTCATGATGATGATATCTAAAATATAAGGGGTAAAGTCTGAAAATACATTTTGCTCAAACACATTTGGAAAGAGATCCTAAGAGATAAAATCATGGCTGTTCATATTAGATGTTTTAATTACCTGTAAGGCTAGGCAAGCTGTTACACAGACTTCGGAGGTTAAGGCACTATGCTGTATAAAAATTTTATAAGGAAATGTAGTATTACCCCAAAGATCTAGTATCAAGTGTATGCCAGAGTCACGAAGAGGGAAAATTTCCTGGAGGACAGGAGAGGTGCCCGAGGACTGGAGAAAGGCCAATGTCACTCCAATCTTCAAAAAGGGCAAGAAGGAGGACCCAGGGAACTACAGGCCGGTCAGCCTCACCTCCATCCCAGGAAAGGTAATGGAGCAGCTTATCCTGGAGGCCATCATCAAGCAAGTGGAAGAAAAGAAGGTTATCAGGAGTAGTCAGCATGGATTCACCAAGGGGAAATCATGCCTGACCAATCTGATAGCTTTCTACGATGACATGACTGGCTGGGTAGACGAAAGGAGAGCCGTGGATGTTGTCTACCTTGACTTCAGCAAGGCTTTCGACAGAGTCTCCCATGATATCCTCCTAGGGAAGCTCAGGAAGTGTGGGCTGGATGAGTGGTCAGTGAAGTGGATTGAGAACTGGCTGAATGGCAGAACTCAGAGGGTTGTCGTCAGCGGCGTTGAATCTAGTTGGAGGCTGGTAACTAGTGGTGTCCCTCAGGAGTCAGTACTGGGCCCAGTCTTGTTTAACTTCTTCATCAACGACCTGGATTAAGAGTTAGAATGTACCCTCGGCAAGTTTGCTGATGACACCAAACTGGGAGGTGTGGTAGATGCACCAGAAGGCTGTGCTGCCATTCAGCATGACCTGGATAGGCTGGAAAGTTGGGCAGAGAGGAACCCGATGAGGTTCAACAAAGCCAAATGCAGGGTCCTGCACCTGGGGAGGAACAACCTCATGCATCAGTACAGGCTTGGGGTGGACCTGCTGGAGAGCAGCTCTGTGGAGAGGGACCTGGGTGTCCTGGTGGACGACAGGTTAACCATAAGCCAGCAGTGTGCCCTGGCTGCCAAGAAGGCCAATGGTATCCTGGGGTGCATTAGAAGGAGTGTGGCCAGCAGGACAAGGGAGGTTCTCCTTCCCCTCTACACTGCCCTGGTGAGGCCTCATCTGGAGTACTCTGTCCAGTTCTGGGCTCCCCACTTCAAGAAAGATAAAGAGCTACTGGAGAGAGTCCAACGGAGGGCTACAAGGATGGTGAGGGGACCGAAACATTTCCCCTACGAGGAAAGGCTGAGGGAGCTGGGCTTGTTCAGCCTGAAGAAGAGAAGGCTGCGAGGGAACCTAATAAATGCTTATAAATATCTGAAGGGTGGGTGTCAGGAGGATGGGGCCAAGCTCTTTTCAGTGGTGCCCAGTGACAGGACAAGGGGCAATGGGCACAAACTGAGGCACAGGAAGTTCCGTCTGAACATGAGGAAGAACTTCTTCCCTCTGAGGGTGACGGAGCACTGGAACAGGCTGCCCAGGGAGGTTGTGGAGTCTCCTTCTCTGGAGATATTCAAGACCTGCCTGGACAAGGTCCTGTGCAGGCTGCTGTAGGTGACCCTGCTTCTGCAGGAGGGTTGGACTAGATGACCCACAGAGGTCCCTTCCAACCCCTACCATTCTGTGATTCTGTGATTCTGTGATTCTGTGATTCTGTGATTCTGTGAAATTTAGAGACCTGTTTTCCAGTTGGTTTTATATTTTAGCTATCCTTCGGTTGTATTAAATTGTTGTTTAAAGGGAAGGTGTTTTTAATCTCCCTGTTTGTACTGTAGTGATTTAAAGTATGTTTTCTTTTTATCACAGTTTTAATTAGGAGAAGGGATATAGTTTCAGTCCCTCCCATGCTGGGTTTCCAGAGTAAATTTTTTATCAGCTTCTTTACAGCTGCTTGTCATCTACTTCCAGACACAGACACTACAGTTTGCTCAACAGATCCATCTTCTCCCCCCTGCCAGTTGAAGGAAGAAAGGGTTCAAAGAACGAGTATGTACAGAGCCATCTGAAGTACTGAAAATAAAAGAGACACAGAGAACTATGAAGAATAGTCATGGAAAGCTGAGGTCTGTGTTGTCCTGGGATTAAGGTCTGTGCTAAACTGACATTTGCCTTTACTGAAATTCCTTAAAAAAAAATCACTTATAGGGTTTGATCGTGACAGGGGTGAGCATCTTCAGCCATTCACTGTCCCTCCTCCCATGCAGTTCATCCTTCTGCCAATTCACACGACTGACAGAGAAAGCTTCAGATGGTAATGGCAGTTTCAAATGTAATGATACGAGAAGTCATGCGTTTTGGACCTTACTAGTTGGTACTTTTGGTGTGAACAACAGATGGCATCCAGTGAATGATACTGAGCCAGCTCATTTCTGTTTCAGAAGATCATTCAAAATGACAGCTGTTGCACCGAATTGAGAGGCATATGCTGTGATGTATGTAATGCCATTACCTTCCTCTGTGCCTCATAAGGAATAAAAGTAACGGCAATTGTTAGGAATAGATCATTACCAGCCATACCCAACAAGTCAAATTTAGCTATTAACAAGATCAGGTCATACCAAAATAAGCAAGAGTTGAGCACACACTATTATAAGTGACAGCACCACTGAGCCAGGTCTTTGTTGCATGTTCAGATATGCTGAAGTAGAAGGAAAGCGTAGATGTGGCAACACAAGAAACTAAATTCTTCTTCACATAATTTTTTACTAAGAAGCAAATTCTTTCTGGGTAAATGGAGAAAAGGTAAATTTAACTTTATTTTACGGAGACTGTAGGGCATTGAGAGCTCTAACATGTGGGCAAGACTTCTATTGATTCTAACTAGAGGGAATTGTATTTAACATTTGCTTTTGAAGACTTGTTTAGTCTGCTACAACTTTGTTGATTGTTAATGGGAAGGAATGTATGTAAGAAATCCAAAAGTTCCATGTGGCTGCCAGTTTTCACTCTGGCTTTTTTTTTTGTTTTTTCCTCTGTTTCAGGGGTCTTTAGGTGGTTTGTTGTCAGTTTTGCTGTTTTGGGGTTTTTTTCTGTTCAACTTCTGTCCCTCAGCTGGAGGAAAGTGGGTGCCTGTTGATCAGAGGATCTCCAGAAAGTCAGAAAAAATTAGAAGCTTTCAAATTCAGAATCAAATATTAGGAGGAGCTAAAGCTGAAATACAGCGCAAAAGATGCCTGACTGTCATGAGAATTAGCTCCTTTTATTTCTAACTCGTATTTATGTATCTTAAAATGTATTAAAAACGAATGCTTAACTCAGTATGCATTCATTTAGCTCATATTCCACTTCCACTAGTTAACAGTCAACACACTTCAATAATTGTGATTATAATGGAAATAAAGAATATATCACAAAAGTAGAATAGTTATAGTTTCATCCTTCTTATAGATAACTAATGTTTGTTCAGAGTCTTAACCTATGCCCTTGGCAGAAATCACCACTGTGTTTATTTTACAAAGTTGTTTTTTAAGGTCTGGTTGGTAGGCTTGTTATTCTCACAGAGAATATAGCACCACATGTTTCATGAAGTCTGGTCAACCTTCAGAATGTTTCACCTCTCTGCTTTTATTCCCTAATGTAAGATCTAATATAATAACAAGCAGAATGGTAAGGTCACAAGCTGAGAATGAAGCAAGTGATAAAAAAGTCAAAATGTCTTCCTTTTTGGAATAGCGTTTTGTTAAATATCATCACTGTAGGGAAACAATTGAGAAGGATGAACTGTGACTGCAATTATTTGAAGACATCTAGCTTTGACATTCTAAAAAAATTACTGGAAATAAAGGGTATCTGTATTGGTATGCTTTGTTAATTACTAAAATATTGAATGTTTAACTCCAGATATTCTTTCAGACTATTTAACCACTTACTGACTACTGCAAACAATTATGCAGTTTTTAGCCACTGTAGCTCTTCCTTTGTAGACTCAGAATGCTGAACGGTTGTGCTTCTGGATTTTCAGTAACCAAGCTTTTTGTTCTTGTTATATGCAATTATGATACGTGTGTAGTGCAAGATCTGTATGGGTTATAACGTGTTACAGTGATGAGACAAATTCTCAGAACTTGTAGGAATTATATTCAGTTGAAACCAGTTAAAAATTTAATATCTAATTCTGAAGGACTTTTTCTCCAGTCACTCTTGCTTTTTATTTTGGCTTTTCAAGGCAGGATCAAGTGTCTTCTTACTAGTACCCCCAAATTACTCCTCATGCTTCCTTTTTTCTCATTCTCTATTATTTCCCACATTAAGTTTCTGTCAGTTCTCTGCTCCATGATCTGACACTATCATAAATCTATTTTTCAAAATAAAACTGTCAAACAGTGAGATAAGTGCAGTTGAAAGTTATGATGGTGGCACTGGTAGTATGATTTTTACAGCAGCCCTTCTATTGCTACATTTGGTTAACCATAACATTCAACAGCGCAGATGGCTTGACAATTTCATTTTCAGCACCATACAAATTCCCACAGGTACACAGAATAAATTTTACTATTCACATTTCTTCATTAAAAAAAAAAAAAAGAAAAGATAGAAGTATCATTCTGGTGCCATATTCTTATTATCATTAGGCATGGACACCATCAGTAAATAATTAGAATGTAAACGTCTGCTTTTCATAAGCAGCCATCCACCAGATTGCTATGTACTTTATGAGGCACAAGAAGGAAGGCCAAGTATCTTTAGCCACCTGAAATGAGCAAGCATCACTTTGCACTACAAGAATGCTACTGAATTTTTACAACTGTTTTTCCTTGTGTAAATAAACATTAATGCAAAAAAAAGAGATAAAAGTTAAAATGGTAAAATTATTTAAAAAATCAAAACCAATGAAATTTCAAAACCAAAGAAGACACTTGATCCAATCGTCCTGAACTCGATTCAGCTTGATTTTCTATAGACATCTAACACATAATGCATGATCTCACAGGCTCTTCACGTATTGTCAGGAGACTAATGTCAAGTATGTATAAATATACTGATAGATGTTATTAGCACAGTTTCAGAATAACTACATTTTTCACAGCAAAATCATAAGCTATGAAGACGTTTCAAAGGCTCTTAAACAATTGTTCCATCCTGAACTACCATGTACTATTATTTGCATATGGCTCATATTTTACAACATAGCTCACATTTAAAAAAATATTAGTCATTATAAAGTCATAAAGATCTAAACCTGTTTTATAATTTAAATCAACTGTTCTACAAGGATTTTTTTACAAATCAAACAGAGCATAGATTATTGAAAATAAATGAGTTTTGTGGATTTCTAAAGAGATAAACAGAATGTTTCAATTCAGGATGGTTCACAAGGTCTATTCTCAGAGCATCTTAAAAATATCAGTAGCCTAACAGAATACTGTTTATCCCGAACTTATGACAGCGTAGGCATATAAGGAGAAGCAAGGTAGCAATTACTCACTAGCAATCACAGATAAGTAAATTGGCTTACTCCTTTCTTCACCTTCCTCTGAGAACAGCGAGATTGCTCCACAAGTATGAAAACGGGAGTGAAAAACAAGGAGACCCTGTTTTAAATTAGTAAAAAAGCCTCCAAAGTGAGTGAAAAAGAGCAATGGAGATGGAAGGTGTGCCTGGGACCTTCCTTTGAGCATCTGTAGAAGAAGCAGTGGCTGTTCTGAAGGGACGTTATTTAGACACTGATCTGTTTCTCCAACACACACCAAAGATTCAAGACTCTGTACCTTCCAGGTTATTGGATGTTACTGATACCTTGAGAAGACGTTTTGGAGACTTTATTTAAAAATCTGAAACAAGGGCTGGTTTCACGCAAACACCACGCTTTTCTGCTGTGAAGAACTGACCATTCTTAAAACTAAGTGATCTAGAAAATGTTTTCTGAGACGAGTGACATTATTCCAGTCCAAGCTCTGTGATTGCACTTACTCCATCTTTTCTATTCTTTCTCTGAATAATGGACGTAAATGTTAGCTTAGATATGTGCTTTGTGAACATCTCTGTATGCCAGACTTCAGATTTAAAGGTCCTTCTAGAACGTGCTTGTTTTTGTTTGTTTTAGATTGGTAAAGCACATATTCTGCTTGCTCTTCATCTTAGCAACAATCAACTTGTCTATTTCTAGCACCTTTGGGAGGAAGTCACATACTTTTTTCCCAGGAAGAAATTTTGTGAGAGAATGGAATAAACAAGACAATGATTGTTACCTACAGTCTATTTGTACAGACTTCTGCAATCGTGTTCCACGTGGCAGCTGAGATTCTTGGTTAACAGGAATTTTCAAGGACGCACATACAAGAGATTCAGGTGAACACATTGATTCTATGTGACATGAATTACACTGATTGACAAACACCATCAGGTAGATATTGGGAATCATGAAGAGGAAGTGGCAGAGAAGCAAGAATTTGGAAAAATCACACAAAGAAATATGAGGACTTTTGACCCTGTCAAACACAGGGACAATACAAATGTCACTGGAAAAACAGGGGAAGGAACTTTGGAAAGAAAGCAGGTGGAAAAGTATCTGCAACAGAAAATCCAAGTATCATACGATAACATCTAGAAAGAACAAAGCTAGCTGGTCTAAAATCAGAGAGCATAAGTTGGAGGTGATGAGAAAGGAAAAGAACACAATATTCTGACTTATAAGAGTATAACTCCACTGCTTCTGCTTGCTTTATTTAATCCTGATTATTTAATTTCCCAGGTAGAAAACAGATGTTCCTCCCCTCCTTTTTTCTATTATCTATAACCTACAGACTACTGAATCAACCCATTCCTCTAAGACTAACAGGAGTCAGTCAGCATTGGGTGAAGAGTTAAATAATGATAAAACATATTTTGGCGTCTCTGGGAAGGAAAAGAAAGTAGAATTAGGACTAAATTTGATCATTTCTGTCTGAAGCTCAGGTAACGGATCCCAGCATTATCAAGTTAGAGGTCTGGAATGCACGAGGTAGTTCCTTTCCTCTATGTAGTAGTGATGAACAAATGAAGATCTACAGAATAATATTTACATCCTTCCATGTCTAATGGACCCAAAAATCAAGCAGAGGGATGGAGATCTGGAGGTACCTTGATCATGATTCCTGATCTTATTAAATTCCCAGAAATTATGAAATGAAATATATTTTATGGCCACAGTAGTAAAAGCAGATGCTGTATTGAAGTCACGTAAATAGAAAATATACTATACGGAATGTAATTTTCCTTACGATTCACACAAATAATAAAATTTCTCTATCAGGAAAACATAAACTTCATCTTCATTGTACTGTCATGCAGTATTTCTGCATGTTATTAAACATTTTCCATTTATCATTCCCAAGATGATAATGTTTCCATGGTAAATGTGATATTACTTCTATCTCCCTGTTAATGATTCTACTACTAAAAATGAACTCATTTTTGCTATAACAACTTAAAAAAAAAATCTGTTTTTTTTGTAATGACTTCATGGAATCATAGAATGGTTTGGGTTGGAACAGACCTTACAGAACATCTAGCTCCAATCCACATGCCATGGGCAGAGACACCTTCCACTAGATCAGGTTGCTGAAAGCCCCATCCAACCTGGCCTTCAACATTTCCAGGGAAGGGAATCACAGAATCATAGGTTGGAAAAGACCTCTAAGATAATCAAGTCCAACCATCACCCCAACACCACCATGCCTACTAAACCATATTGTGAAGTGCCACATTTACATGTTTTGTGAGCACCTCCAGGGATGGGGACTCAACCACCTCCCTGGGCAGCCTATTCCAATGCCTGACCACTCCTTCAGTAAAGAAATTTTTCCTAATATCCAATCTAAACCTCCCCTGACACAACTTGAGGCCATTGCCTCTCGTCCTATCGCTAGTTACCTGGGAGAAGAGACCAACACCCACCTCACTAGAACAACCGCCTTTCAGGTAGTTGTAGAGGGTGATAAGGTCCCCCCTCAGCCTCCTCTTCTCCAGACTAAACAACCCCAGTTCTCTCAGCCGCTCCTCGTAAGACTTATGCTCTAGACCCCTCACCAGCCTTGTTGCCCTTCCCTGGACACACTCCAACAACTCCGTGTCCTTCTTGTAGTGAGGGGCCCAAAACTGAACACAGTACTCCAGGTGCAGCCTCACCAGTGCCGAGTACAGGGGCACGATCACCTCCCTACTCCTACTGGCCACACTATTCCTGATACAAGCCAGGATGCCATTGGCCTTCTTGGCCACCTTGTAACAAGTGAATCACTCACAACACTAAATAGCTGAACAGTTTTTCACATATTGATTCAGTTTCTTCTTTCTTCTCCCAAATTATTACCTTATAAAACATACTTTAAATGGCTTCCACTCTTTTATTGCTAAATGTCTATTTATTTAACATATAAGATAATTTTCTCATTAAATCTAAATTAGATGCATGTTCAAGAACTTTAATTTTCAAAAGTGGCTGATGCCTGGAGTGAAACTTTGAAAACAATGATTAGCAACAATTCAATCCATACAACATATTTTCTGGAGTTTATGCTTCTTTAAAAACACTAAATACACATCTATGAAAAAGATATCTTTCCCACTAGAAAATCCTAACATCACAGTTCTCAGATGAGTACAGTGCAGTACAGTGAAATATTTGTATCACGATGACATTTAAATATATGCAAATTTCATTTGTAAAAAGGAAGAAGAGCAAAGAGAACCATAAAAAAAAATAGAACTGTGTTCATTCTTGCTCCCTAACCCACATTTTCCAAAAAGGATTTCATAGTAGATGTCACTTATTTATAATTCCAAATTCTTACTGAATATGTAAGAGTAAATGATCTGAAGGTTAACCATAAATTAAAGCTGTAGCTGCCAAAATGAGAAAACATAACTCCTATACTTTTCATTTAGCTACCAATTTGCAACATGATTTACAAATCATTAGTAAAAATAAGCAAGACGTGTTCCAAGAAGTCATCGGAGCCGAAAGTATTACACAAAAGCTTACTTTTCTTCTTTTCTTACCTTTAAAGAAGACAAAATTCCCATCACTGTTTTCATAAACTGCATCAATGCTGGGAGGTAGTCCCCTCCAGAAGTAGGTAATCTGCATGGGGTATCCATCCATCACCCTGTTGTTTCTGACTCGCCAAAACCACTGATCCTGGAAACCAAATATACATCTCTTACTATGCTTTGAGGCATTTATATGTGTTCACAGAATCACAGAATCACAGAATAGTAGGGGTTGGAAGGGACCTCTGTGGGTCACCTAGTCCAACCCTCCTGCCGAAGCAGGGTCACCTACAGCAGGCTGCACAGGACCTTGTCCAGGCGGGTCTTGAATATCTCCAGAGAAGGAGACTCCACAACCTCCCTGGGCAGCCTGTTCCAGTGCTCCGTCACCCTCAGAGGGAAGAAGTTCTTCCTCATGTTCAGACGGAACTTCCTGTGCCTCAGTTTGTGCCCATTGCCCCTTGTCCTGTCACTGGGCACCACTGAAAAGAGCTTGGCCCCAGTTCAGTTGCTGTCCCAAAAATACTGAATAGCCTAACCTAGCATCTTTAGAGCATGACCTTTCACTGTTTGCATAAACATATTTGTGTTTGCATTTGTGTCATCTCACACATCATAAATGTGTCAGAACTAGTTGTTCCCTGAGGTGGGAATAAGCTACCCATGTGAACTGTGTGTTTGGTGTACATAGTCTTCAGCAGAACATACAGCATGCTGTATGAGAGGTTATAACTTTCTCAACGTCTTTCCTATAAGCGGTCCAACTTAAAATTTGTTAACTGACTACAAGTGCTTTTAGATGGAACCAAATGCATATGTGTAAGCCTAATATAATGGGACTACAGACAGGCTTTGAAGATCAACTAATTCTGCAAGCAATTTTTTTGCAGTGGCTGCTGACAGTGAAAGGTTGATAGATACAGCTGCGACATTACCACATCAGTCCAATAAGAACTACACTTTGATGACAGCTTTGCTGTAGTGAAGTCTTTCTGTGTAATATTAAATAGAATGGTTAATATTACAGCCAGTTATAGGTGCTAAATCCAGTGTCCTGGTAAATCTCTCTTAGCTTGTTGCCATTTAAAGTGGCTTCTCCCTGTGGGATATACTATTGCTTTAAGTGAGTCATACGGAAGTTGCATTGTTGAGGAATGAGGAATGTTCAAGTCGAGAAATGAGTATGTGACACGTTATGTGGATATTGACAAAGATGTCATTGCTGTACCTCTTTAGCTCTTATAACAAGGACAGTTCCATTTCATCCAGTACTCAGAGATGAAGGATGGAGTAAGTAAGTCTTCAACTTTTTACACACATTTGGACAATTTAACTGCATTAATACTATATAAAACAAAACCGCTTAAATGATAAAGAAAGGGCTATTCTGTCAGACATCTGTCACAGTTTTACATAGCAGTTCAGCCTTCTTTCAGTACAGGTCAACTTGCCAAGCAAAAGAGATTTGTGCTCATGGGAACTGGCACAGCTTAGAGAGAAGATTAATACTTTTCAGGAGCAGGCTTACGATGAACTGCGTTCATAATCTTTCCAAACCTGAGATCACAGCTCTCTCTAATTGTTTATCTTTCAAATGACTCAACAATTTATAAATCTCCACAAAAAGTATTAGCCATACAAATACAAACCAGCTCAATATATATATATATATAAATGCATCTTAATCATGTACATAAATGAGTCTAAAATTGAAAGAGATGTTTTGACTCAAAGATTTCTGAGAACTTTACTATTAAAAAAAATTCAAATAGCTTACACAACCTGAAAAATATTATATTGAAAAGCTACAACTGTCTGGAAATAATGCTACTAAAATCCCTGACATTTTTTAATGTCTAGCTATTTCATTGCTAGTGTAACACAGTTGCACTATTCTCATCTGATTACATTCCTATTTTCAACTTTGTTTTTTTTTTTTTTTTTACTGTAAGATGTATTGTAACATTTAAGGAATGTCAGCAAAGCAATTTTTTAGGACTAATTGACTAAATTCCAGAAAGAGAACTGGAAATAGTGGGGGAATACAACAATGCAAGTATTTAGTAAGGCCTAACTGAAGCATGTGTTCTGAATGCTGGAACATGCTGGAACTGAATGCTGTTTTGTTATGTAGATAAGATAAGAGGGCTTTGAACAATTAAAATTAGTGGGAATATCCTCAAAACAGACATTTGGAAGTACTTTTCCATCGAAATAGTAATAAACACTTGAAATGGATTTTCAGGTCAGATTTTTTAGTCATCATCAATGTAGGAATGACTTAGGGAGGAATGATGTAATGATAAGTCTGAATAGGCCAAAAAAATTCTTTGTCCTCTCCATATTTCTATAAAACCCTCAAAAGCCAAGCAGCATCTCAGAGATCAGTCATTACAGTTAAAAACAGGACAAAAAAATAGCATGCTAAAGTGATTTAAAACTGCAGTCTTTGTGGCATCTGTTACTGTCTTCAGCACAATGGAACATTCCAGTCTTGTCTTTCTTCATTCCAAGATAGAGATAACCCTTTTTATTTGTCTGAACTTGGTTGCAAAAGCACATCTTACAAAACAATATTTTGTTGCAGGAAAGAATATATCCAGCTCCCATAAAATGTCCACCAACTCAGAAGGACATTGAACAAGTTGTGGGTACAAAATAAGCAAGATATTTAAAGCTGAACAAAGGCTGACTACTTAGCTGAATACAAAAGGACATAAGCATACACATAATCACTTCACTGAACAAAGGTCTTAATTGAAATGTTCAGGCTTTCAGGAGTTTCCCAATACAATGCACATACTCCAGAAAGTCTGGACATCAGTGCTATAAGACAAAGCTTATAACATTCTAGGTTGGCTAATGAATCTCAACTTTCAGCTAGTACACCAAAGCAGATCTTGCAAACCACATTGATGTGTTACAAGAGGAGGATTTCTCTAGTTGTAATGACAGGAATAATCTTCCTTTGATCAGACTTAAACTACACCATTGTTAAATATTCAATCAGTTCCATTGACTTTTTAAAAACAAACAAACAAACACCCGAACTTTAAATAGTCATGGCTGTATACAATAGTTCACAAACTTCCAAGTGTTAAGACAGATGTGGCCAGAGTAGCCAAGCAGTCATTTCAGTTTGGGCAGTACTGCACTGCTGATTGTCTGGTACTATCTCACCATGCTGATTTCTGGTATAATACCAAAGTGTCAGTGGAATGACCTGTGCAAAAACACTAAACATGCATTTGTGAAAGAAACTGACTCTAACAAACACAGATCTCACAGTGTGAAAAAACCTGTAAAATCAACACGTCAACAAAGATCCAATTCCTGAGAATGAGTTATCTTTCCGCCTCAGTGATTTGCAGAATATATTTGCATTAACTTATTTTGATAACAAGACCAATAAAATTATATTCTGCAGATTTTATATTGAATTGTATGTCAAATTGTGTATTTCATGTTTAATATTAGCGATTTGCAACAATATTGAGACTATTCTTTTTTATTTTTTGCTCAAATTCTTTAGCAAACCAATAATTTGCCCTATTATACCACAGTTAAAATCTTCACAATAATACAATTATGGCAAAGCTGAAATGTTTGATTCATGCAGCGTAGCACCAGGAATTTCCTTTTAAGTACATATATATATATACATACATATACAGCAATGTCAATACTATGTGTCCATGAGCTTTCAACAAGAAATGATTCAAGCTATCTGACAAGAAATTAATTCAGCAGAGTGTTACTGTGCACACATATCCATCCTGGACTGGTGCAGGCCTTTTCATCTGAGACTTAGTATAGAAGATACCCTCTCTGCCCTATAGTCATTTTAGAGATACTGCCAATAGAAATGGTGTCTGAAATGGTATCATGAAAACCATCAATCTTCAAGTTCTTTTCTTTTTTTAATATGTACCTTGTTACTTCCCATATTCTACAAAGAAATGAGACTACTACTTCTGTACTAATATTACTAGGTAAGTGTTCAGTGAGTTACGTAAGTAGAACTGATTTGACCAGATTTATATGTCTACAACATAAAAATCTGTTTACAAATGAATTGCCTGGCATAATAAAGGTCCTTCATAGAAACATTCTAAGGTACACTTCACTTGGTTGTTTACTTGTCTACACGGATTATAAAAGGGAATCTAGAAACCCGGCTCCTGTGTAGATGCCTGCAAAGCACAATGTGGGCATCTAAATGCAAGTGAGATAAATCCTGTCCATTCGCTATCTTTTGTCTCCTGGGTCCAACCCACCATAAGCCAAAGAACATAAAATTCTAAGGATTACCACACCGGGCCAGATCAGGGTTCATCTAGGTCTGTATCCTATCTCTAGTAGAGTCACGAGCAAATTAACAGATAAGACTTCAATCGTGAAGTGGTCAGGTAGTTGGAGTAGATGATCACTGTAGGTCCCTTCCAACTGCTCTGCTCTACTTTACTCTACTCTACGACCATAGAAACAAAAGGAACATGAAATGACACCTCTCTGACACACTCTCCCAGTCACCCGTCACTTCTGATTCAGGGACCTCCTGAACCAAAGGTGATAATTTTGTGATTAGTAGCATTTGATGGACTTTTACTCCTTTGGACTCTTTTCTAAACACATGCAAACTTAAAGCATCCACAGCTATCTGCAGAAATGTATATGACAATTTAACAACCCACAGTGTGAAAAGCCATAAGCAATCAGCAACAGTCACAGCTGCCCACTGGTGTTCAGCATTCATTCAACTTATTTCTTTTTCTTTATCACCAAGAATTTTAGCTCTTTGACTGCAAGATCTAATCCAAGATCTTTGTCGCTTCATATTAAAACCATCTTGTAGACTAAATCCTTCTGCTTGTTTTCAGGAAACCTTTCTATACTGTAACAGATCTGGCCAATATTAGGGATAAAGGATCTGTGGATTGAAATAAGATCTTCCTGTGCCATTGCCTTTAACATCTAAATATTTCATTCTGAAGCATAACTGTAAACATAACATACCATGCCCTCTCTTCTGCCGATGGAATCCTGTAGATTCCTTATTTTCCTACTCTGTTTTCAGTAGATTTACATGTGATTGAAATAATCAAGAACAATGGTGTATTGCTCATCAGTAAGGACCCTACAGGTTTCCACAGAAGTCTAATTTTGGAAATGTGTAATTTTAGCATTTTTATGGTCTTATTTAAACAGACAGGAGCAGGCACACGATTTGCCAATCGATATATGTTTAGAGATAGCCAGACTGACAAGAATCAGCAACTATCTGGAAACATCTGAGAACAGAACTGGAAGTTTGGATCGTTTATAAGACTGGGCAAGGTAGATGTTGGCAGAGGTTGACAGGATAATTTGTTTATGTACATTTAATTTTCCAGGCTGACTTTCCTATGAACATACTGGACTCAATGGTTTCAGACTGCCAGAGCTCAAGCTCTGGAACTCAAGAAATTCTACCATGTGGCTGTAAAGCATGCCAAGGATCTTTCTGAGTTATCAGATAGGATAGGCTCTGCTTATAGGAGTGGATCATTTCAGCACATATAAATAAATGTATTTAATTTATCTTAAACAAAGTTATATTTACCAACAATTTTATCATCTGCATTTTCATAAACACGTACAATTACTGAAAATGTGTTTTCAACACAGTTCAACTCTTATTGAAATTTGAAAGAGACATAGTTCAAGAGAAAGTGTATTCGCTCTACGAAAGCTCTTTCACACTTCAAGTAAATAGCTTGAAACAGTTTCTCTGACAACACGCGTCTCAGTGTATTAGGTTCTACTGAATAAACAAAATTTTGTCTCTTTTGAGAAATACTGTGTATTGAAAAACTGTTTGTCTTTCCCACTATATTGGTTAAATATACCTTTAATTATTTTATTTCCCCAAAACACATTAAATGCTGCAGACAGGTTGAACACATGGGGTCCAATTCCAAGCCTGACAAACATATACATTGAATGCATAGCTTTTAGTGCCTTTCCTTGCCAGCTAGCAAATACCTTTTTGTAAGCATCTGTAGTTACCCAATAACTCCAAATACATGGATCACTCCTGTGAAGCTGGGATCTTGCATGTAATGGATCATTAAATATTCTGACTATAGACAAACTAAGTAAATTAAACTAGGACCATTATTCCCAGTTCAAAAATCAGAACTGGAACAAACAAAAAAATCAAAATTTAAATGAAAAATGAGAAATATATCTAAGAATCAGAAAATGAGCATTGAGACTGTAACCTGTTCCAGAAACATTATTATGTATAAAGAGTAAAAGTAGGATGAAGAAGCAGGAGCAGTCACACAAACTGAGTCTTATGAAAATAATTTTATTTAGTAAAATAAAATTAGATTATATACTTCTGAGAAAAAAAGAGACAATTAAGCTTTTTAGAGAAAACAAACTGAGCAGAGGTTATATGTAAATCATTCTGCACTCAGTAAATGCTCTAGATATTGTTTCCTGTGCATATGTAACTCAGTGATTAGATGAAGGGACTAATACGTACTACATCATGTATGATCATAGCAAATAGCTTCCTCATAAAAGCACTTCTTTATTAATAGCTTGAAGAATCTTGAGTGGAAGAGGGTACTAGCCTAGAAAAATCATAATGTGTAATTTTTTTACTTTACTGTAAGATACAGTCTTCGCCTAATCTCACAATAAACCGATTCTAGCTTTTTAGTGATGAACATGTTAAATTGTTCTTCATGTTTGATTCTATGAACTGTCTTAGCAAAGTTTCTAAACCAAAAAGTTTGTAACTTTATCCACTTCTATTTGATGCTGGTAAGTATTGCTGCCATCTCATTTTTTTTTTTTTCAAATGAACATTTAAATCTGTACTCCCATTAATAATTAATTTCAATTTCAGTATTTATTCTCACCTTAAACACACTTCAGGTTCCTTAAGGGACACAACTGATGGGTAGGAGAATTGAAAATAATCTCAAATTATTTCAGTTCTTCCATAATACACAAACCAGTGGAGTTTTTAGTCCAGAATTAATGCAGCTTTCTTCTCTCAGTATCTCATTTTCTCCTACGTCTCTGGACCAACAACCATTGCCAACAATAAAACATTAATTTGCTACAAAATCTCTAGAGCTCTGCCCTTTATTTTATATGTAATGAACTCCATCTGCAATTCTGTAATGACATGTTACACTCTGACTCAGAGGTCCAAATAACACCCACTAAAACCGGAATGTGATAGACATTCTAAAAAATCTACAAAGAGATAGAAAGAAGAAAAAATGTGAAACTGTCCAAGGGGTAACTTTTGTAACTATGTGGAGATGAAGATTAAGCTGAATTTAGCAGAAATTAGGTTTTGTGCTTATTTTGCAAGGAATCTTAAAACACACTGTAGGTACACAAAGCAGGAAAAGATATAAGGCAGACGGTGGTATAGGTGAAAAACAAGGACAAATAACAACTGTAAGTTATAATATATTGACTATGATTATATTAGCACAATTCAGCTATGAGAATGATTGTTGAAATCATTTTTCATTTCTGTTTTGCATTTTTTTCAACACAGAATTTGCAAGGAAACATACAG
Source organism: Opisthocomus hoazin (assembly GCF_030867145.1). Taxonomy (NCBI): domain Eukaryota; kingdom Metazoa; phylum Chordata; class Aves; order Opisthocomiformes; family Opisthocomidae; genus Opisthocomus; species Opisthocomus hoazin. The sequence continues at coordinate 31,240,060 of NC_134416.1, read as the reverse complement.
ATTAGCCATACTCATGTTCCTACTTAATTCCACAGCCGAAAACAATTGGCTGTAGTGAGACTGGAATCAGATATTAAATGGATGCTACCAATCTAGCTCATTTTAGGAAAAAATTGACTAAACAGGCTATTCTATACACACACAGAATACTTCAGCTTAGCGTCTTATTCAACTGATTCACATTAAGAACAAATAAAGCTCCTTTACAACTACAAAGGACTGTTATCAGTTCATTAACAGATGAATGTATTATGCATTGAAAATAACTTATTTGAACTTCTAGAAACAATTTGTCTTTCCTAATGTGTTTGAGACAACAACATGGTTGTAACAGGGTAAAAATGTGGTCAAGAACCACTGTGAGAAATCAGAGCAAATAACATTGCTCAGGAAAACCTCATCACTTCCTATGTTGAGATCCTGAACTTCCTGATCATATCCTCACTGGAGATGCGATCAACTCACTGGATTCAAAACAAAGGGATGCAAAAACATCACCAAATGATATTGCTAGCTCTGTTGGTTCCTTACATTCCCATACAAGGAATGTACTTCCTCCATGCAACTTATTAACCGCTGTTAATTAACATTTTTTGGCATCTATCAGACACAGAAGCACTCCTCCAGCCAAATTAAAACTATTGTTTGTTATGATCTTATTCTTTTTCTTAACAACATGTTAATACTAAGCAATACCATGAGCAAAAGAACTAACTGCTGTGACTCAAAGTAGGAGCAAGTAAAAAACCGGTACACTTACCCATTAGTTGTTTATGAAAAGTACTGCACTGAGCCCGCTTTAAAGTGTCAGTCTTCAGTTAAGTTACTGACATGAAAAATTCACTGCTGTAAACACATTTTCAAGCAAAGAAATTATCTAGTGATTTTATCTAGAAAATGTTTGCTAAGGAGTAGCATATATTTTTTTTCCTAGTATCTGTTCTTACGTGTTTTTCTATGTAACAGAGAAAGTGAAGTAATGTCAAGTAATTTATTCAAGGTCATAAATGGCTCTGTTTATATTAAAATCTGCCTTCTTGGCTTCACATTGTGAGTCCTAACTACTGACCCAAATAGCTTCTTTTACTTGAGATATGTGCAAAACTGTTTTTCATTGCTCATGCTGAAATCTACAGCTGTGCTTCAAAAGAAAAAAAAAAAGACACTGTAATCTGGAAAATAGGCTCCAAAGATTAGGGAAACTACAAAAAATATCATTTATTTTCCCAAAGCACTCAAAGGGCTATGGCACTCCATCTATACTCTGACTTTCTTCACAAGAGAAACCTCCTTTTTCCCCGTTCATCTGTAAACTGCTGTACAGATCTCTTTTACGGACACTATATACAATAAAATTGGAATGTGTATTCTTGCTCATCTGAAGATCCGATTCTGGTTTATACACCACCAGGATGACAGACTGTAACATGAGGAACTGTGACTGAAGCTGGGGCAAAAATGCCTCCTTTACGTTCAACATCAAATTCTAAAGTATGGACTATTACCCAAAACATTGGTAATCCCTCTGAAACTTCTCCTGAATTTCTGTAGAGATTTCAATAAAATACTATCAGCTGCATCCCGGTTTTCCCACTTCTCACCCTGCACAGTGGTAGATCCAAGATGCAGAGTTTCTGCTCTTTTATTTTATCGCTGAATTTCTTCTTTTCTCTTTATAGCTGCGTTCTATTACTCTTTCTCTCATGCATACTTTGGCCATTTGTATTGGGTGCAAATCATGCTCTTTATTTTTCTCATTTGAAAGACAACATTCATTGTTGAACTATTTAAAAGAGGTGTTATTTTGTCTAAAATGATCAACATGAAAGGAATATAAAACTATTCATACTTTTAGAATGTAACTGTGAAGTTTACTTTGGGAATTGTGTGTCCAAATTTTGATAAATGTCTTGCATAATACAAGGCAAATATGAAAAAAGTGCATAATACTGTGAACTTACGTTACCTCTTCCTAAACAAAATACAGAAAAATATCCAGTCAAGTCTCTCATGCAGTTTGGTCATTTGCTGTGCAAAAATGGTTTTGGACATCTATTTGGAAATGGTTTTGGACATCTATTTGGTCGACTATTAATATATTCAAATATTCTGTGTGCTTCCTTGAATATTGAATGTATAAGACATACACACACACACACACACACACACACAAAGAAAAACAGCTCTTAAAAATAGATTTTAGGCTTAAAAAAATGCCCAAAGAGGCCAGTAAGGTTTTTTTTTGTTTTTTTGTTTTTAAGGAAACAGGCTTGGTATAATTCAGAGAGAAGTGCCAGAGAAATGGCTTATTTAAAGGGATGTACTGAACATAGCCTACTTGCAGAGGCATCCACACCCATCACTATAGTTCTCTTTTGGATGACATGTCTTGATTTAAATCCTGGACCTTTCCTGTCTGTGCTTATCTGAGTGCAGTAACTGAGTGCAGTAACTAACTGCAGTAACTAACTAACTTTCATCTGCACTGCAAAGGGCATGTGATTGCTGTTGCCCTTTCCAGTGCAGATGAAAACAGGTTTTTAAAAAAATATCTTCTCTACATTTTGAATGAACAAATTTTAATTACTGCATATGAATAAATACATTCTAAAATTAACATCTCTTAAGACTGCTATTAGTATTTGTTGTTCTATGGAAGAAATTAATTTAGGAAAATGTTGATGTACATTTGGTTACTATTTAATTTTGAAATAGTGTATCCTCATTTTGTTACAGCTCAGTTCTCATCAGTAAATGATTCTTTCATTATAACCTTTTTTTAATTCTTTCAGAGTTATTCAGATATGCTTTTTATAATCTATTAATGATCAAATTGTACGTGAGCTTTTCATAAAATTTTTCATGCATATCTATTTGTCATCTCTATTTTTCCTGCGTAGACAGTAGCAATGTCATTTATCCATTTCTTTCCTTTATTTACATTAGCCTTTCAAAACTACTTTGAAGCAATGAAAACCTGAAAGTATCTACAGAATACTTTCGGTTGAAGAATAAACTGTTACACACAATACTTCTAAAACGTGCTGCATAATCTTTGCTTACCACCAGCGGCTGGGTGACACTAGATCTTATATCATACATGAAAATCAGCCATCTTAAGAGAGCCCTAACAACACCATGGATTGATCTGGGCCTTAACGTGGAAAATTACTGTTTACTCTATCACTGCCACATACTTCCAAGAGCACTTGGCTCTTCCTGGAAGATCTTCCACATCAGAACTTGTCCAGTGTATCTATTTCGGATTAGAAGTCTAACAGCTGCAGACCTTACACTATGGTGCAGCTGGAGATGATACTGCACAGTGCTATTGCTTTTCTGATGTGTCCCAGAACATATTAATGGTAACAACTCAGGTATGAGAGTCATGTCGTCAATGATTTATCCTTGCCAACTGATCATTCAATTAAAAAAAAGAAAAAAAAAAGAAACAACTACCTCTCTTTGGATGCATTTCTGTATTCCTAATTGAATTCAGCATTTCAATTCATTCCGATTTTGTCCATATAACTAAAAAGACTCAGACTCTATAAAATGTTCCCATTGCCACATGATGATGATCAAATATGAAGAAACAAACAGACAGCCATAAAAGAGGCACAATGAAGACCTCTAAAGACATCAAATCCAGGCTTGCAGCCAGGAATCTCTGGAATGCTCACATTCCTTCTAATGCTCTGTAGGTAACAGCACATGCACATGAAGTATTGCACAAAACCCTTCATCGACATGATGAACATTAGGCCTTCACAGTGCAGTTGACTGTTTATTTCCCCAGTAGTGATTGCACTTTGAGCCTACAAAAACATCTGTAAATTTTCTTGAATCCAGTTCTGTTGCCTGTATCCATAGGGAGTTCACATAAAAGTCAATGAGTTCCATGAGTTCATGGAGCAATGATGCATTCTGCACCATGGGAAGGTAGGAAAATTGCGCATTTTTTATTATAAAAGAATTACTAATTTTCTTGATTAAAACTGAAAAACTTTCTCCTGGCTTTGAGAAAAAAACTGTTCTGTTAAGGTATACATTATATTTAAATGGCAAACATGCTAACAATGATGACTGAAATGGAAAAAGTATGATATTTTCATTAATACATGCACCTGTCTATGTAATATAAATCAAACAAGGAATTCTTGAGAGATACTTCTTTGAAACCAGGCAGGCATACAGTAGGGGCTAAACAATGGAAAGCGGTGAAAAGGTTTAATAAGTAGTGTCATAACAATATGAGGTGAAGATGTCTGCTTTGCAGCAGCTATCCTTGTCTCCTTACAGATAATAGTGTAAAAAACAGTTGAAATGAAGACTGGCTTTCAGGGAGGTCTGCGTTTATACAGGCTGTGTCAACACATGATCACATTTCTTAGAAACATCACAGGATATATGATGAAAATAATATTCAAATGAGTTAATTCTCCTTTTCCACTTACCAACCCCTACTTCTTGGTACTCCTCTTACACTAGCACATTCCCGTCTTGATGAGCTCTGTGAGAAACTAAATAACCAATACTTTTCTATGACAGTTTGCTAGCTTAAATCTGACAAACATGTGAGCCTCTATTCTATTGGAAAGCTCAGTAATACTAACTTTACAACTCACTTCACTCCCCAAGTAATCGCTGACATTATATGACACACTCTCCACTTTTTTCCTACCCTTCTACAGACTCTTTTACAATTTCATTAAAAAAAAAATCATCAAGAACCTTGCACTACATTTTTCCCTTCAATAAAATTGTCAAGAGGATTTGAAAACATGTTTGATTCCCTAGAAATAGACAGGATATCAGCATAAAAATATTTTCAAGTTTCTTTTCCCAGTTGCATAGTTGTATTAGGTTTGTGTGGCAAGGTTTTGGTAGCAGCGGGGTTACACGGGTGCCTTCTGTGAGAAGCTGCCAGAAGCTTCCCCTACATACAACAGAGTCAATGCCAACCGGCTCCAAGATGAATGTGCTGCTGGCCAAGGCCAAGCCAATCAGCGACAGTGGTGGCACCTCTATGATAATGTATTTAAGAAGGGAAAAAATTTACTGCGCAACACAGCAACTGCAGTCAAAGAAAGGAGTGAGAATATGTGAGAGAAACAACTCTGCAGACACCAAGGTCAGTGAAGAAGAAGGGGGAGGAGGTGCTCCAGGCACCGGAGCAGAGATTCCCCTGCAGCCCGTGGAGAAGACCACGGTGAGGTAGATTGTGACCCCTGCAGCCCATGGAGGTCCATGGTGGAGCAGATATCCACCTGCAGCCCATGGAGGACCCCATGTCGGAGCAGGTGGATGCCTGAAGAAGGCTGTGGCCTGATGAGAAGCCCATACTGGAGCAGTCTGTTCCTGAAGGACTGCACCCCATAGAAGGGAGCCACGCTGGAGCAGTTTCTGAAGAACTGCAGCCTGTGAGAAGGACTCACATTGGAGAAGTCCATGGAGGACTGCCTCTTGTGGGAGGGACCCCACGCTGGAGCAGTGGCAGAGTGTGAGGAGTCCTCCCACTGAGGAGGAAGGAGCGGCAGAGACAACGTGTGATGAATTGACCACAACCCCCATTCCCCGTCCCTCTGTGCAGCGCGGGGGGAGGAGATAGAAAAACAGGAGTGAAGTAAAACCTGAGAAGAAGGGAGAGGTGGGGAGGGGAAGATGTTTTTGTAATTTGTAATAAATTAAACTAATTTCATAGAATCATAGCATAGAATCACAGAATGGTTTGGGTTGGATGGGACCTTAAAGATCATCTAGTAGCAACTCCCCTGCCATGGGTAGGGACACCTTCCACTAGACCAGGCTGCTCAAAGCCCCATCCAACCCGGATTTCAACACTTCCAGGGAGAGGGCATCCACAACTTCTCTGGGCAACCTGTTCCAGTGCCTCACAACCCTCATAGTAAAGAATTTCTTTCTTCTATTTAATGTAAATCTACCCTCTTTCAGCTTGAAGCCATTACCCCTTGACCTATCACTACATGCCCTTGTAGAAAGTCCTTCTCCAGCTTTCTTGTAGGCCCCCTTCAGGTACTGGAAGACTGCTAAAAGGTTGCCCCAGAGCTGTCTCTTCTCCAGGCTGAACAAGCCCAACTCTCTCAGCAATTCCTCACAGTCGAGGTGTTCCAGCCCTCGGATCATTTTTGTGACCCTTCTCTGGACCCGATCCAACAGCTCCATGTCTTTCCTATGCTGAGGGCTCCACAGCTGGACACAGAACTCCAGGTGGGCTCTCAACAGAGTGGAGTAGAGGGGCAGAATCCCCTCTCTCGACCTGCTGGCCGCGCTTCTTTTGATGCAGCACAGGATACGGGGTTTTCCCCAAGTTGAGTCTGTTTTGCCCATAAAGGTAATTGGTGAATGATCTTTCTCTGTGCTTAACTTGACCCTTGAGCCTTTTGTCGTTTTGTTCTCTCTCCTGTCCAGTTGAGAAGGTGGAGTGATAGAGCAGCTTTGGTGGGCATCTGACTTCCAGCCACAGTATTCATATTGCCTTGCCAACAATAGCACAGACTATTGAACAGAAATCTTCCTGGAGAAGACTAAGTGTACCACCTAGGATCCTATTAAAAAAATAAGCATTTTTTTCTACAGTTGTTTGTAATTAATTTTTGCTATCTATCTTGGACCACGAGAAGAGAATAAAGGATATATGGTTTTGTATACCTATGTTATTTTCTGCAATGTTCCCCCCCCCCCCCCCCGACTTCTACTCTATCTATTTCTTATCCATCTGACATTGTTGACTTCATATTTGTAAGGAATAGACACAAAAGTATGTGAAAATGGTCCAGGACAGACTTATCGTTGTCCAAGCAAAACAGACCAACCGTTCTAATGAAATCAGAATAATTGCGTTTTCTGTACTTGTCTGCCCTTATCACTTTATTGCTTGTAATATGATGCTTCACCATCTGCCTGAGGGGTGAGCAGTCTATTTTAACAACTACTACAAATATGCCCAAGTCATCGGTCTCTCTGTAATAACCCGGGCACTCCCTGAAGATCAAAAAGGCCAGAGGAGACCAAACTTAACTCCCTTTCTTTATTTTCAGCCCCAAAACATAGGTATTAAATCAGTATAGAATGGAGGCTATGGGCCTAGGTAACCAAAAGTTACTGACAATCCAAGAGAAGGTATGAATTACTTCATCAAAATTTCTAGATGCAGGCCGGGAAAACACTGAAAGAAGTCAAATGGACAAATTATGATTAAGCCAAAAACATAAATACTTGTTTCTAGTTTCTTTAACCCAGCTAGATACCGCTAGCAAACCAAGAACACTGGAAAACTCCAAATAGGGCACAGAAGGATTCATTCAGTAAAAAATAATGTTCACCTACATGAATAAGCCTGTGGCTTGGGAACTATGGCATGTCTAGGAGGTCATTTAGTATAATTTCCAGCTACTATTCTCTTTTCACTGTGGAAATAAAATATGAGTCATCATCATTCGCTCTTTTTGGTCAAAAGCATATGAAGATGAGGGAGTAATAAACTATATGCACCAAGATTAGCCAAAACCAACTATCAAAAATCTAATGGTATTGTAGGAACACAGAAATTAGTACTCCAAGTAGATGTAATGTAGTTTTAATTTCCTTTAAGCAGTGATCATTTTACTCTAGAATGAATTGTGATATGTTTATGTTAATATTTATATGACTTATCACTATATCACCTGTCTTATTTCATATCGTAATATCTTCTGTCGTATCCCTAAATTCATACACATCTGTGTTTCTTTCTCTATGCATATGTATGTCCCTTTCCCTGGCAGGCAGGTTGGACTATATGATCTTTGAATGTCGCTTTCAACCCAAACATTCTGTGATTCTATGATTCTATGATTCTATGATTCTATGATTCTATGATCATAATAATATAATATTAGGAAAGCATTCACAAGAAAGTAAGAGGAAAATAACATTTAAAGAATAAATGAAAATTGGGCAAAATGTTCCTAATACAATACTAACATTGCAAGTTCTAAAGAAAGATGGATGTCACTGGGTGAGGACATAGCATGAGCTATGGAAACCACAATGTACGCGTCATACACACATACACAAGCACAACGCATGAAACCAGCTGTGTCGTAACTCTCACATTGACTTTTGTTGCCTCTCTGAAGACCTAAAATAATCATGTTCCTCCCTTGAAGCTTCATAATCACTGAAGCCAGATTTCATGGTTTTGCAATACAGATGCAATTTGATGTGATCCTAAGTGCAGATGCAGCATGTGCTCTTCCTACCACTGAGCCTGTCTCTCTGCCTTCCCCACATGGCACATTGTGTGGATTCTCTGCAGAGACCAAAAGAAGGTGCAGCACCCTGATGACTCATGTCAGAACCACAGGTGGGAGCAAGAAACAGTGATTAATTTAAGTATTTCCTCCCGGTTGCAGTAGTTTAGGACAGTCCATGCATAAATAAGAGACTAAAACTGCTCTAACCAGGCTCAGGTGCTCAAGAGCATATCCCACTCCTTTTATACACTCTCTATAGGGGAAATGGAAGATGACCTACCCTACTCATTATAGGGCCATACCAGCTTTGTCCACACATGCATACCTACGACCTGTACATGTGAAAAGATGTATATCAGCCTTTAAAACTGCATAGGTTGATATACCTAAATAAGATTTCTGAAATCACGAAGTAGAAAACATGTAGTTATTCAGGTCAGATTTGTGATTTCTTTGCAAAAGGAACCAGTCACTTGTAAACAATGTAAGAATGCATTTAATTTTACACATGCCAAGCTTTCTAAATGCAAATAAGTATGTATTTCTGTTACGCTTCCTTTTTTTGTTCCAGTATTATCCTCAGTGGCCATGGAAGTCAACTAATGTGATACTCCAAAGGCCAAAATGTCCCAGTCTTTTGCCCCCAAATCTAGCTATTGTGATCATGCAGTTGAGGAGACAAGCATTCTGAGATAACTGAAACTAACGAACTAGCTAACTAAATGCTTAGGTAATGGACTAACAAGAGGCTATTTGTAAATAATCAAATAGCTTACTGAAGTCCACACAAGTCACTTGTAAAGAGCAAGATGTGCAGGCCAGAGCATAACCAAATTCAGATTCTAAAAATATACAACATGAATTGAATATATGTTGCTGATAACTCAGTCTTTCCTGTTGTTTAGGGTATGAATTAAGCAATATGCTCTGATAACTGATAACAAGCGAAAATAGGAAAAGACATGACATAAGAAACTCTCTAAGTGAGTGTATGGGGGTTATTTTGGATTCAAGCCACTGAAAGCTAAGATGCTAATACATGATGTTTGGTCTCGGTTTAATGACAACAAAAATAAAAATAAAAAAAATCTGCATACCAAATCTAGTTCTGAGTAGCATGGAGCAAGGCTAAGTAAATCTTCTTCCATTTGGAAGTGCCAGAATTAGAAAAGGACTATAGAAGTTCTCACGGTAATCAGTGGGTGAACAGCAATGTTCTGGGAGTGACTCAGCTTTGGGGTTAACAGCAATGGCCAAAGAGAAAAACAGGCTATTAAGTGTGGCATATTCACCAAAGAACAGTCAACAGTGACATCTGTCATGACAATGTAAATCTGAAAAGAGCAGATATTCAACTGTCTTTGCTCACAATCTCTGTCACTCAGATACAGAGAGATCAGATCATGAAGACAGTGAAGGAATTTCTAACAGTGAATTAGCAATACTGTAAATTACATCTGATTACAGATAAACTGGGAATGTACAATTTGAAGCAGTAAATGACTACGCGTATTATAAAAGGCTGGCCAGACATAACTCAAAAACATCAGTAAAAGGCTCCATGGTGATAAGATTGAGGAGAAACACCGGTGAACTTCTAGGTAGAGTGGGTTGAACTCTGTCATTATCAAGTACAACCTTTGACCTTATACAGTCTATTCTTCTCAGTGAAGATATTCTCTCCAGACAGATACATCAAATAATTAATTAAAATGGTCCCTGTCTCATTTTGATTTATAGACTGGACAAGTAATATAATCAAAATTGATTTGGTATAGGAAAACAGTTTTTGATTTCATATGCTTGGTAGTACAAGCTAATCTGCTGTTTCTTGTGTTATTTTACATAACACGTATTACTCAAACCAGATAGTCTCCTGTCATGTCAAAGGTACTTAATTCTGAGTGAAATCTTGAAATGCTACAGTCCATGGAATTCTTTCCCATTACTTCCAACTGGGCCAAGTTTTCACTCAGTAGGCAAAGAAGGCAACACTTCAAAATATTAAAGCTATAGATTATAAAAAAGAAGAAAATATAGGATTTAAATAAATGTCTATAATAACTATTTTACATTTTTCAATAGATTTTCAATGGCGTGAATAGTGTTTCACTGATTTGTTTAAAAAATAAACATGGATGTTCTTCTAAGTTATTTAAGACTTCAACTGTTTAGTAGTGCAGTGTTTTGCATGGGAAACAACTAATTCAGAGGAACAAATGAGATTAGTTTCTTTTCCTTTAAATGCCTACTAAACTTCTGCATTGTGGACTCTCAACCCCTTGAAAGGGACAAAAAAAAGAAACAAAGAGATTAAAAATACACAAATACTTGTGGAATATAAATCTTTAGCTGTAAATCAAGGTTAAGCAAATAATTCCAGGAACTGATCAATGCCACTGCTTGAAAAAGCTTACATTACAAGCCATTCCAATTGTTTCCCAAAATGTTTACCTAAATTAGTTGAAAGGCCACAATTTTGTACAACAAGAAATTTAATTAAGCCTTGTGCTTGAAGTGTTTCTGCAATTACTCCCTTTGGTTCCATTAGGATGTAGCCCCAATTAAAACATATTGTTAATATTACAAGATAACACTTGCTGGTGGTACAAAATTGAAGATATGCCTCCATGTAATTTTAGATTACTCCTCGCTGTGAGTTCTTGCAATTATTTTTTGTCAGTAATGCTTTTTTCTATTCTCTTGCCAATGAACTGTTTTTAATCAGTTCACTGAAACACTGAGTCTCTGAAACAGGCAAGTTCTACAAAATTAAATACCTTTTGTACCCTAGTATTCAGTTAAAGCTTTTTATTAGTCATTTTTGTTGTAGTAAAATAACAAGTAAAAAATTAATAGGGTCACAAGATTCTCTGAGTGTAGCAAGCAAACATTGTAACTGTAAGGAAAAAACATCAGGATTTGATCTTTCAGCTTTAATTCACATCATTATTCCTTACTCAAGTGATTATGCCCACTGAGGGCTTATGTGCATATATTTTCCCCATTGAGATTCTCTGTGTAGGATTGAGTTATTCATAAGAAGTAAATCCGCCAGATCAACAACTTTCACGTGCACTTGTTTATCTGTATTTTTAATGTATTTCACTTCTTTAACAGTGCTATGCAGAACTACAATTGTTCTGCATTTCTTGCATTTGATAGTATGTAAAACTTGTTCGGATGGAAAGCACAATTAAGTTAACAGTCAAGTAGATTCCAGACCAACCTTTTGACATCTGGGGAGAAAAAAAGAACAGTTATATTCAATGACTAAGAAAAATAGTAATTCTAAATACTCTAGTAACACCATATAAGCATGCTGTCATTGTTTTATATCATATTTTGGGGGGATCAAGAAAAAGTCATAATTCTATTTTTTGTTCAGTATTGTTACAAATACTTTTCTAAGAATATATAAAAATTTGACGCACTCCATGTTTTTGCATAGAAAGTAATAGAGGTCTTCAGATTCCAAAGGAAAAAAAACACTTGTAAAAAATGACTAATTGTTGGAATTTTTGCCTATCATTTGCAAATACTTAAGTCTTACATTTTTCAGTATCTATTAGATTAAAATGAAATAAAAAAAAAAATAAAAATTTGTTAAGATTCACATTTAACTGTCCAAACCTTTACGAACATTGTCCCAAATTCTATCATCACATTTGTACATGGGTTCACACAAGTACTTGAGTACTTCTGTTACACTCAATCTGCCCACCCCATTGTGAAAATTCTTGAAGTTTGAGTCTGAAGTACCTCTTTTTAATCTCTGAGGACTCTCTGGGGGAGGGAGTGCACCTTGTGGGTATTAAAGGCTCATCATGAGACGGTGAGAGTCTCACAGGGACTTTCAAAGTGTTGTTGCCTAGAGCCTGACCCTAGAAAGGAAAGTGATGTCCCCTAAAAGCTAAGAATGGGGAAGGAGACTGTGGAGGATCTGTCTCGCACAATGGGAAGGGGTGGACATTCCCTTCCCTCAGGTCCCCTGGTTAGTGCTTTGTGAGTAGCAGCCACCCCCAATCTCCTCTGCCTGGTCTCTTCTGAGATGAATACAGAAGTCACAACAAAGTCTTCCAACCAAATCTCACCAGCTACTGTGTGTGAGGGCCATATCCCAGAAGAGATGATGGATCAAATGCTACTGGGAAATGAGTGGGTGAAACAGTCGAATTTCAGTGGATTCCCAGAATCACAAAATGGCCAAGGTTGGAAGCGACGTCTGAAGGTTTCGGGAAAGTATGAAGAAATACTTGATCCCTCCTTTGGAGGAAAGTGGGGAAAACAGGTAACACAGAAACATTTTGGGAGGCTATGCCTTTTTAGTGCTCACATTTCTATTGCTACACAAAATCACAGAAGGGTCGAGGTTGGAAGGCATCTCTGGAGAACCAACTCCCTCCTTTGCTCAAAGCAGAGTCAGCTACAGTCAGTTTACCAGGTCTATGTCCTGTCATAACAGGTCATAACAACTGTTAAATCCATCTCTTCTCCCTGGACTGTATTGCTATGCACATCATCCAAACTAGCAGTACGGAGGTAGTCAAGCAACAGGTACCATCGTGACATGCAAACAATGATATGAGGAGAAATAATATGTGTTTTGCATGTGAGGGTTTATTTGGGTCAAGATGGCATGAGCAATTACACGTTAACAAGATGGTACCACCGCTTGCATTAGATGGAACACTTGTGTGGTACACTCTCGAGGGGTCCAAAGTCAAAGACGCCAGTGCCTAAGGGATAGCTGTCCTTCAGAAAAATCTGAACCGCATGTATAGTGGAACTGTTTGCCCTTAGAGGACAGACTGTACCTAATTAAAAGCAAAGCACATATGATGGACATGAGAGGAGCTTAGTACCATCTGCTCTGCTACTGATCAAATCCTTCTACACCCCATTTTTTGCCAATGAAAACATGGCCTTTCGGAAAAATACAGTACTCATTCTTCTGACAAATCTAAAGCCCTGCTGAAGATACTGAGTCACACATCCTGCTAAGGTTATACTTTTTAATGGGCTAGTACATGAATAGGTATTCTATTAGCCAGACAGTACAGATTGTTTATCAGTTCAAGTTGCTTACACGTTTCAATAGCATAAATATCCATTACACTGGTGCTCTTGTAAATAAAGTCCTAATAATACAGTTATGATTTTTTAGAACTTTCTGTACATAATATTTATATGTGTACAAACATACCTGTAGGTTAGTAGGTGCTAGATAATACGTATAGCTCTGACTGTGTTGCCGTCTTTCAAATGGACACGAAACTATGCAAAAAAGTCCATGACAAATTTCTAAAAGGTGAGAGGCTAGAAGGATTTCTAATTGAACTACCCAGGTGATTACATTCTTGTCTGAATTCCTCTGTAGCTGGATGCAGTATACTACCTACTTTCCATACATTGATGAACAGACCGCGCTTTCCATTTTAAACCTGTGAAATGTGTTAGCTAAAACCCTTCCCTAGCTTAGAAGCACAATGAAAAGTTTAGGTAACATCTGGAAAGTATTTTTACATCTGTCAGTGAAAGTATCCATTTATCAAAAATATACAAGCTGTAACTTTTTAGCGTTCCAGCATATCCCTGCTTTTTTCTTTCTTGACATCCTACAATTTGTTTTTGTGCCACAAAACATCCATCCTGTACATGTCCAATGGGCTTGGTCTACTGCAACACACTGAAGTCCCCACTGAGTTATTGCTGCTTTTTTCCTTCCTTTTCAATGCATAACATGAATTACCTGAATTAAAGCAGCCCTCCTTCCTGATGAGTTAAAAAATCGCAAATTCCACCAGATTGTTCCTTCCTAACATAATGATATAAAACGTAAGGGAAAGGAGTCCGCTTTCTGATGACTTACCTACTTCTGACCTCCTGTTCCCACGTTCAGTGGTTTTCCCTCTCAGATCCCAACACGCCTACTTGCACAGCATCGTCTGCTGAACTTTCCCAGGCTGCAACTGACAACCCAGACACCCACAGCATCACGTGACAAAAACCAGCTACACAAACAGACCAGGAGAGCTTTGAAAAACCGTCTGCTTTCAAACACAGTGGAGTCAAGTCTCATACTGTAGCTGTTTCTTTGTCTCTGCTTTTTATTATTAGTATTTTTCCTCTGTCTCACAGATTTTTTATTAGACGTACCAGTTATGAATAAATAGCCAATGCTAAAATGCTGTAAAAATTCCTCATGTGTTTACCACATATCAAGAAACATGGTTTTCTTTTTTTCTTATGTGTTTAACAGCATACTCTATATAAATACACAGTTCTGAAAGGGATATTAAATGGCATCTATACAGTTACGTATGAAAGGAACTGCAGTCTAAACTAATGCCAAGAGGTAATGACAGCCTAATTGACTTGGCTTTTTGGCACGTCATAAATGTTTTTACAATAGTTCTTAGCAGATGAAGAGTCAGAAAATAAATTTATGCAAGTTGTGGAGAAATTACTATGAAACAGTAAAACACAGCCTTCCTAAAATTGGTTCCATATTCTACCATCTGTAATGTTAACATTCCAGAAGACATTTCTCTGAGCTGTAAATGCTATTCATCTGATGGACAAGCTTCTTTCTGTTACACTTACATTACATTTCAACAAACACCCTGATATACAACAGTGGATAAAAATGCTGTTCTGATTCAAGGAGTGAGTTAACTTTTCAAACATGAATACTAAAACCATTACAGATTATATAGGATCCATTAATTTGTTTCTTAAGGATTTATCGTTAAACAAAGAAAGGCCCAGTGCAACCTTTATGAGATGTTCTTCTGTGAAGCAAAAACCTGTGTCACATAAACAAAGAGCAGTGACCTGTCTCTCTAACTTGCTGATTAAGCAGTACAAGTTCCACACATTTAGTGCTTACTTTACTAGATGTAACCTGTTCAGAAAAACTAAGGATTTTGTTAAAATCTGTGAAACTGAAAGGGACATAAAGAAAAAGGATATTAACAGCAGTAACATAGATTGTTGAAGCAGAGCTAGAGGTAATTTTGTTGCTAAGGAACAATCAGCATATATAGTCAAACACAAGCTATACACACTTCAAAAATAACAGAATAAGAAAACAATTTTGCTTCATCTGCTTCCTTTTAGAGATAATACATTCTGTGCAACCATTGGCTCCCTTGCATGTTTTTTTTTTAACTGTGTAAAACATTCAGAAGATGTTAACATAAGTACTTTACTGATAGCACATCCTAGACTATATTCAAAACTGTTTTGCTACAGAAGACTGGAAAAGCAGTGTGAATTGCACAGAACACCGGAAGAAAGTGGAAATATATGCTGTAAATTTCTTCACTGATGCATCATTTCTGGTGACCTTAGACAGTGGGGTTCCTTTTCATGATGCAGTAGCCCTGGAAGTAGTATCAGGAGACTTTAAGGAGAAGATAGTACTGTTGGATCTCACATATCGCTATATACAATGGCCGAGAGGTTTTTCCATTAAAGGCAGACAGTGTCATACCACTCTGCACAACTTTCCCAGAAAAGGAAGGCAAATTTGTTTTTCTCCATTTTCAGCCATTTTCTGTATCCCAGGGGAGTTCTAACTAAACAGAGAGAGAAAATAGCTGGAGAAAAGATTGGAAATAAGAGTGACAGCTAAATACTAATTGCATTCAGCTAATTCAGAAGCTAACTGGAATCTCAAGATAAAAACTTTATACTCATGAATTTTGGCACAGAAATTCTTCTGTCCTGAGGGTTGCTTATACCAGTTCAAGCAGGTATTAATAATAGCAGTATACTAAAAAACATTCAATTAAGACAAACTTCATACGCTGTAAAATACCTATTGATGACAATTAAACCAATAGCTACAATACACTGATTTTAACTAATATCTTTCTTCTATAGCATCTAATTTAAAGAATTCAAGAAAAAGTCCTTTTAGGACAATGCATTTATATTTCAGTAATCCATGTATATTTGATGAAAAATTAATTTTGTTTTCCTTAAAATCCAATCATTTCTACCAAAACAACTGATCCAAAAAGCTCTAATTTTATCTGGTGATCTTTGAGGAACCTTTAACAAGTTGATTGCTTTACTTTTGTGTTTACTGTTCATGTTAGATCAAGAACAGTTCCTCTTTATTTCATTTCTATAATGTACAATTTTTATCGTGTTATTAGGATTGTTACTTTGTCAAAGCGATGGCAAAACAATAAAAAAGGATGGATAAGTGTAAATTCTATTTTTCATTAAAGTTTATTGTTATTCTGTTTTACTCTGATATATCCATTTGAGAATGCCAGGCAGTCCTAGAACTGCAGACAAAGCTCACCAATTTGACTGAACATAGAAATTGTTTCTAATATTTTGATACTACTAAGTATACCTAATAGCTCAACAGCCAAAAGAAAACAATTTTGTTGAAATTCATGTTGTTTGTCCTCTACTGTGAAAATCCACAGTGTATCTCACACTGTTATCTTTCATGCTTCAGTTTTACATTTAAATTAGAATTTAGTTATTCAAAATGGCTAGCATTCTTCAACTCTGTGGCTAAGTTCCCAAACAATTTCAAGTATTATTTAAACTAATTGAGCTCCTGGGCTTGAGACTTGCCCATGAGATAAAAAAGCGACTATTTTCAATTTGAAATTGGTACATGGCATACATGTCATTCAGAAGGCAGTAAAATCTGCCACTACACAAGCATTACAGACCTGTGGGTAAAGACAAAGAAAGAAAAGGATATAATTTGATTAGCCTCCAACTTTATTAATTTAACTCATCTGGGAACTATCCAGCAATAATTCTTCCAATGAAGGTCATAATTCTTCTTTAATTGTTTCCACCTGGTACAGTACTGCCATCAATCCCCTCTTCTTCTCCACCTCTCTGTACTTGGCTCTCAGCCCATCCTAGTCCATCCTTGTGCTACATTAAGGGGCAAGGGCAAAGAGGCGTGTTCTTTTTTGTTGTGTCAGAGCACAGAATCTCCAGCTTTGCTTCCTCCGTTGCTGGATGTTTTCCATGTATTCGGTCCCTGTACCCGTTTATACCTTCTGAGAATTAATTCCTGCCCTGCTCCTGCTACAGTCTGACATGCCAAGCTTTTTCTTATAACCTGCCTCCCTGAGATTCTGCAAAGCAAGCTGAAAATTACTAACACCTGACTTTTCTGATTCCTTCTCCCCTTTCCTGCTCCTTTCATACTCCTCCCCATACATCAAGAAACACCACCTCATGAAAAAAAAATCTCAAATAGGTAATGAAACTCCTTTAGCAGACAAAAATCTTCATTTGCATATTAATGTACAAACCAGAAAGTTAAGGCCTATTAACTCAAGCCTTCAAAGACATGTAGACTTCAAAATTAAGATTTGTATACTTCAGTAAACTCCATTGCTTAGCATGCTAACACAAGACGTGCCCTGCCGTGTTCCCAGTTAATGTGAGGAGAAAAGAGGAACTGTGGGACCCTTTAACAAATTCATTTGGACAAAGGTTATCTCTTCCCTTCTCAACAGTTTGCTTTTATGATTGCAGCAACTTCATTTTGGAGAGTCAGATTCTAAACATGAAATCTGTAAACACTCTGTTACTGGTCATTTTTCTCTGACAAAGATTTACTGTGGTTCCTCATTAGGGTGTGGATCACGAATTAAGTTTCAATTTCAGAACATAAATGCAGTTTGCACACTAGTAAGCATACAAACTGTATAGTGAAAATGTAGTGTCAAGGCAGTAAGCAGTAAACAGTTTTGGAAAAAGCTTAATTTGTATTTTCAATCAGAATAAGGAAGAGCGATTAGTAGTGGTGGTGAATCTATTTATCCAGGAACACAGACTTGACTAGACAGGAAATTTTGTATTAGTCGGACAGCATTTCACTATTTATCAATTTATGTCTAAAATACATGAGAGTATGTTCTATTGCTCTTGAGGTAGATGACATGAGATTGAAGTAGGTATTTTAATATCCTGTTTAATGTCAAGTTAGAAAATTAGATTCCTCCTTAACCTTTGAGTTTTAGTCATAAAAAGACTGATGTTTCAGGACCTCCCAGTGTTTGAAGACATACCGTCTATTCAAATGGAAAAGGCCCCAGGGCTGGCAAAATCCTTAGCTGTTTACGGGGAAAAATATTTCCTGCGCATTGTGTTGTGAAGGTAGCTCAATAATTCTGAATGAATTCATGTAAAGCTATTTGTACATATTTTTTGAGGTATGCTAAAGAAAGCGAAGGCCTGGGTAGCATTGCCAATAAGATTTCTCTGGAGTGCTAGATTACATCAAAAGAAAACATATGAGGGAGAAATCGGTCCTACCAGAAAGGACAACAAAAGCCATTGAACTGAGAGCTTCTTGTTTTGGGACAAATTCACTGCACTTCCCTTGTACTAACACTATTGCTGAAGGGAAAAATGTTACCTATTTATGTGAAAGGCCCTTCTTCTCTACCTATAATGTTGAAGTGAGAAAGAATCATATGATATATTTGCAAAACAAAGATACCACGCTTCCTATTGCTTAAGCAAATTTGACACACCAGCAGTTCAAAATAATAGATTATCCTGTTGCTTGTTTCTGGAATATTTGTACAGCACTACCTGACAGCAAATCGGTTTAAGATTTAAGAGACTGAATAATAATGACTCTGTAATTATTCTTCAACATTCAGTGCCTTCTGGAAACCATACTGCAGACTATCCTCTTAAGACAGCTTTGATGTCCATGAGTCTTAGCAAAGTCCTTCTATCAAAAGACTGGCTTTCAGTTCAGTTTGTTTATTTCGATTTGTTATATATACCACATTTTTCAGCTCAGAGCAAGAAGATGAATGGAAATAAAAAGTGATACATTTGCAGTAAGATTTATGTGGAAAAGACCTTTACCATATTGTGGTTTCAATGCAACCACAACACAATGACAAACTTCCTTTGTAAATGACAGATCTAATTGCAAAGTTAAAATTATAGTTCCATGGAAAAAAAAAAAAAGGGTTGAAGACAATATCTACTGTATGTCTGGATGTGGCTGCATTCCCAACAAAATAATTACTATTATTCATGAGTTGATTTACACTTTATCTCTCCATAACATGCAGCATTTATTTACCCTTACATTTTGAGGCACTGGAGTTTCTGCTGACATTGGTATTTTCCCAAAACAGGACATTACAGCAGTCCTCTGCTAGACATTTAAGCCATGTTTATGTTTTTTTTTTTAAATTCGTTTCTTGAACTTTCTAAATGTGAGCAGGCTGGGAAAGTGGAGTCATGATGAATGAGTGTTTGCTTTAAAGAAAAAAAAAGGAGAAATGTAGACATTTGACGTAACATTGAAAATTATACAGCCTCCTACCTTGAAAACAAACATTTCCCGGCGAAGAATAGCCAGAGTGTTGAAGTTCCCATCACAGATGTTAGGCTTGGCTCCGGGATAGGAAGGTTTGTCACCAGTGGGTGGCCGGGGAGGTTTAGGTTGCCTGTCATTCTTCCGCGGGTCTACTGGAGGGATTGAACGATGTGGGGGCACTGTTGGCAGAGGTCTTGTTGGTGGTGCGATCCTGTCAGGTGGACCTTTAAAAATATAACAGCAGGATACAATTTACATGCCCACCAGTGACACTCGGACAAGAAATACACAAAAAAAAACCCCTGCTGTAAGCAGTGCGAGTCCTACAGTGGAATGGGGATGGAAAAAGTAAACTAATATACCTTTCCCACGTTGTTAGAGGGTCTAATGAAAAACTACCATAAAACCAAGGCACGAATGAAGAAAATAATTATTTTTCGATATCCAGAATCTTCCTTCCTTATTGGAACAACTTTCCAACAAAAGCTGCAAAGGATGCATAGTCCACCATCATTCCAGATGAGAAGTAACTCATAGCACATACTTTACCAACTGAGAAGTGTTAAAACAGAATCATTACCTATTGTACAAAATAATGGAAAACAAAAAAACCTGTTCTTAATAAAATCATCAGCAGTCAACGGATTTTAAACCCATGTTTTTAACGTCCCCTCATCAATTCACATATGCATATATGTAGCATACCTGATATTATTTCCTACTGACCCAATCTGTAGACCAAGTAATGTCCTGTGCATTAGTGACAGGACACTCTCAGCTTTCCCCAAGGCCCTTTGCTATGTATACAAGCTTTTGAAACTGGACTTCAAATCCTAGGCATCCATATAAACAAAAACCAGAATTCACATGTTTTTTTCAGTATTCTGAATTGAATTACTTCTTATTTTTATTTTCCAGTGAGTCTTACAAAGCTAGCTACCCAGTAATCAAACGAACTGTTCCAAGGATAAATGGATTAAAAAAAACTAACATGAAAAACTAAAACTCTATACAGCAGTTTTAAAACATTTTTCTTCTTTTGAATATATTTTCTGTCATAATATACAGAGTTTGATGGCAGGTGAAGTAACCATTTCAATCACAATTTTTCTACCTGACAGTCAAGAGGCCGTCCTAGACAGATGCTCTTCACAACCATAATGGCATAATGAATGACTTGCAGTGGGTTAACTGAAAATGTCATTCCCTTTCTACACATATTACTATGTTTTCTTACATTTTCCATGTACCAAAAGATAAGACGTTTCAGGTGGATCAGTAAGATTTCTAGTAACAACGTGAACATTTTAATTTTGCTCATTCTATTTAGGTGTCTCGCCAAATGATTTAAATATATAATCAATTTTGACTTTAAAAACTAAATATCATTTGCATGACCAGCTTCAGAAAAACTTTTGCATAGTAAGACAACTCTAAAATTGCAAAAATGGCATTTGAATATCTGATACTTTTTTAAAAAAAGTATACTTTTTAAAGAACAAGATGGACTATGTAAGGAAATCTGAAACTCACCAAACAGTTGTCATACAATTTAATATGGCATTTATTTCATTCACAATTTTAAGGCTTGTGACATTTATAATTTACAGTTAATAACAGTGTTTCAAGGAATACTGCAGACCAAAGTAATTATTTTAATAGATGTGACATTTTTATTGAGGCATATGATTCCAGATCACTTCTTGATTTTAAAGGGTGAAAAGGAATCAGTTTGCTCTTGTTGGAAAGTTTTTAACCCCAAATCAAAGTTTTCATATGCCATTCGGTGGTGATGTCAGATATTACTTCCCAGGGGTAATACGTTTCTCCTAATGTATAGCCCACAGCTGTTAGAGCTTAGCAGCTAGTTTTCAGCAAAGTATTCTTGTCTAGCCCTTAAGTCTAGACTACTAACATCTGAGGTCATGAGAAACAACCTGCCTTCCAGCTAATCACACAGGAAAAAAAAACAACCAAACAAAACTCGATCAGCAAATTATTTTGAAATTCCTATTTATGCTTTATGAAAACAAGTGCTTGTCAATATAAAATTTTAAAAAGCTTGTTAACATAAAATACCATGGTGTATGCTAATATAGAACAACATAAAACCCTAAATCTCCTGGAAAAGTAGCATGGTGAGCTGTAGGCAAACCTGGAAACTCCTGGAGTGCATAGAGGATAAATTCTTAAGCTAGGTAATAGACAGACCTACCAGATGGGATGCAGTACTGGGCCTGTTGGTCACCAACACAAGTGACCTAATCGGTGATGTCAAGACTGGAGGCAGCCTGGGCTGCACTGATCATGCACTGGTGGAATTCGCAGTCCTGAGGGATAAGCATCAGGTGAAGAGTAAAGTCAGGACCCTGAATTTTAGGAAAGCAAACTTCCAGTTCATCAAGGAGTTAGCCAATAAGACCCCCTGGAAAACTGCCCTCAGGGACAAGGGACTGGAACAGAGCTGGCAGTTCTTTAAGGACACTCCATAGAGTGCATGAGCTGTTGATCCCCGGGTGTAAGAGGTCAGGAAAGGAAGGGAAGAGACTGACATGGCTGAGATGAGATCTGCTGGTCAAACTAAAGGGCAAGAAGGAAATGCACATGCAGTAGAAGCAGGGACAGGTAACCTGCGAAGAATATATGGACACTGCCTGGTTGTCTGAGGATGATGGGGTCAGTAAGACCAAGGTGAAGCTGGAGCTGAACTTGGCGAGGAATGCAAAGAATAACGAGAAGGTCTTCTACAGGTATGTCAACCAGAAAAGGAAGGTCAAAGAAAGTGCACCCCCCCTTATGAGCAAGGCTGGCAAACTGGTAACAACAGATGAGTAGAAGGCTGAGGTACTCAACAACTTCTCTGCCTCGGTCTTCACTGGCAGTCTCTCTTCCCACACCTCTCGAGTGGATGGACCACAAGACAGGGACTGGGGGAGCAAAGTCTCTCCCACTATAAGAGAAGGTTAAGTTCGAGACCACCTGAGGAACCTGCACATACATCAAGTTCTGGGCTGGAAGCGCAGCCCAGAAGGCCAACCATATCCTGGGCTGCATCAAAAGCAGTGTGGCCAGCAGGTCGAGGGAGGGGATTCTGCCTCTCTGCTCCTCTCTGGTGAGCTCCCACCTGGAGATCTGCATCCAGCTCAGAAAAGACATAGACCTGTTGGAGCAGGTCCAGAGGAGGCCACAAAAAAGATCTGCGGGGTGGAGCACCTCTCCTATGAGGAAAGGCTGAGAGAGTTGGGGCTGTTCAGCCTTGAGAAGAGAAGGCTCCAGGCGACATTATTGAGGCCTTTCAGTACCTGAAGGGGGCTTCTAAGAAAGACGGGGACAAACTTTCTAGCAGGGCCTGTTGCAACAGGACAAGAGGTAATGGTTTTAAACTAAAAGAAGGTAGATTCAGCCTAGATATAAGGAAGGAATATTTTATGATGAGGGTGGTGAAACACTGGAACAAGTTGCCCAGTGAGGTGGTAGATGCCCCATGACTGGAAACATTCAAGGTCAGATCGGATGGTGCTCTGAGCATCCTGATCTAGTTGATGATGTCCCTCCTTATGTAAGTGGCATTGGACTAGATGACCTTTAAAGGTCCCTTCCAATCCAAACTATTCTATGATTCTATGGAGTCTGCAGAGTTCTAGTTAGCAGTACAGCAATTCTACGTGGTCATAGTTGTCCTTTCTTTTAGTAAAGATATACAAGAATGGCCCTGATAATATTAAAAATAAATCTGACAAATCTTTTACCTGAAAATAATTGTGAGTACAAAATTGAATCCTATACAGAATTGATTGGGAAATATTAAGCAAGGCAATTCCAAGTGATATGTACCGGATACATAGCATTAACATCCAGATACCACAGATTTTTTACTCTAGGAGAGATACATAAAACACATTTTTGAAGAAAAAAACACACTATCTAACTGATACCAACAGAATCAAAGTCTTTAAAACCAAGAATACAACCACGTCTTTGTAAATGTAAGGAACAGCAACATGGGAAACAGTGTTACATTCAACTCATAATCAGAATAATGTTGTTGTTGTGGGTTTTTTTCAGCCTTGTCAAACTTAATTCAATATATGCAGACTTTATTTACATCATGTGTCGTTTATCAGGCCACAAAAATCCTAAACAAACATTTTTTAAATAAGTGGGCCTTTTTTCCCCTAGGTAGCTCAAAATCTTGGGCTTGTAACAACATTCTTTCAACATCAATTTGCTATATTTATCTCAAGAAAGATTTTTTCTGGGACCACAGATTTTGTACACCCAGCGAACTGTTTAGTATTACAACTGATAAACTATGAGGCAATCAGTTCATCCAGTTACATGAGCTTGGACTAATGTGTAAATAAACTCATTACAGTTAAAGGCCTGCATTTCTTAATATTTTCATAGTTTGGTATCCTTTTGTGGACATTTTCTTTATGGCTTTTTAAAACATTTAAAATTACTGTTCCAGCTGAGTGCATATTTGAATGCAAGTTGTGAACAGTGAGAAACAAAGTAAAAGAGCTTCATCAAAATCTTTTGCCTACTGACAAGAAGGCCCCTGGCATAACAGAGTCTACACTAACAAGCTCTTTTGGAGAGGTGGTATGGACAGGAGGACCTCAAATGTATTCTAAAGCGAAAAACTTAACGTTGCTTAATACCTACCATATATCTTCTGGATGCCCTGTAAATCATCATTAGGTAGTTTGAAGTTGTCAGTTTCCATATACTGGTAAAATGGAGCCATGATTGCAGTGGGATCATTAGAGTGCTCCAAGCCCAGAGCATGTCCCAGTTCATGGACTGCAACTAGAAACAGATCATTTCCTATGAAGGGAAGAAAGGGAAAAAAGACCATTGAAACCATAAGCATAGTAACAGAAATAACACAAGCGGAGGACTCTGCACTTCAAAGACATTTTCACCGAATTTGAATTTTACAAGATAACGATTAATAATGTATTATAAGGATAATGTGATAGCAAAGGCAGCTTTCCCTTTTTTTTAAACAAGGAAAGCATTATTGTTACTTATAATATATGATACTCTTACAGACACCATAAGCATAATCTTTTTTAACTGATGCACATGGTTAGTGTAGGGTTTAAGTGTCATACATTATATCTGGGCTTGAATGTAATTTGTGACTCAAAGCTGATGTTACAGTAAACCTGACTAAAAATGCTTCCATCAAGACATGGTTCCAAAAGGAAAGAATCCTTGCTGTGTGTGGTAAACTATACAAACAGAGGACTACCTATTTAGTACATCTTTCTGTGAGTCTTTTGTACAAATTCTGTCTGTATTGAACCTGTCATATAATGAAACTCTGGAAAACTGTTTTACAACAGGAGAAAGATTCTGGTCACTTGGAGAGGGTCACATCCAGGGTATTGCTCGTTTTCACTATCTAGGGATGGAAAGAATTATCCTTCAGAAGTGTGTTCCTGTCCAACTGACAAGAGACGTATTCTAGATGATCAGCTTATGCTGAACATCTAACTTTGTATACGGCTGGACTCAAGCGAAACAGGTGCCATCTACAGTAGGAAGATTCTTGTTGAAAGAGCAGTATAAATAACAAAAGGCCTATATTGTGGCCTAATAGACAGTTGTACATTGCAATAAGAAAATGCTCAGCATTAACTCTTATCCTATACTCTGTCAGTTCTTTGCGGGTAGACAGTTGTTTTCCACTGCTGGCACTTGATCTGGAATTCTCAGTACTGTTATAATACTAATAGTAATAATACTAAAAAGTTGAATTTAGCAAAAAAATTTACATATACATATATAGTTACACAACTTTGAGGACGCATTTGACAGCATTCTAATTTTTCAAGTATTTCCTCTTACTGACACAAAGAAATAAACTTTCTCCCAAGTATATATGAAAGGGGAAACACTTAGCAGCCGATGTCTTCACGATGTATGGAGCCACGGTGATGTTTGTAAAATAAATGTTTGATTGAAAGCATGGAAACAGTCACAACAAAAACTCTGGGCTTAGCTGACAGAGTCTTCGTGTCTTTCTAATTCTGTATCAAGAAATATAAAAACTAAATTCCCTTGCTGTTTTATTCAGTATAACTGTTCAGACAAATCATGTCTTTCAAAAATTAATGTGACATAACATCAGAAATGAGAAGTGTTTGTCCTATCATTTATAATTATGTGGTTTCCAGATGAAATATTTTCATGACAATACTTTTTCTTGGATGCTGTTCTTTTTACAGTAAAGCAGATTGTCAACGTGCTGTTGTAACAGGTTTGATAAGCTTGACTGTCCCAGTGATGAATGCTTTTGACATCTGAATCTGCCCTTCTATAGACCGTCAAAGATGATCTTGACATTATGTCATATGAATAATCCACAGTTTCTGTAGCTAGCCTCAGCATTGGAAGTGATGCACAGGAGCAACTCCGTGCAACTTTCATTCTGCTCTCAGAATAATTAATACCATTTTAAAAAAATGATAGTTTTAAGATGGAAAGACATGAAGGAGAAAGATGTTACTGTACTATAACTATTGTACTGTGACATGTCTCACACTATTTTTCAAGTCTTTTCTGTGTTTTGTGAAAGCTGGAGTTCTAACCCAGGTTTATTCAACTGATATGTTTCTTTGTCTGGCATTAATTCATATATTTAAGATGCAACTTTCTTTTGCTTCTTAGACATTATGAAAGGTCAATTTGCCTCTTAGACCTGTGCTTCCTACAGCACAATATTAACCAGTCTAGGTTCTATATTAACAAGTGTATTAATAAGTTGGCCACAGTATTTACCGAATCATTTTTAAATAGGTTTAAATTAATAATATTTTATTCTACCACTGTTATTAGGCTGGTCAGTATTAGCAGACCAGAGTGTTTTACATGTGGTATACAATCTCTGCTCTTTGAGGTAGGTGGTCTGGGAAGTTAGCTTGTTACAATTTCTAAAATTTCAAGAAACCACAGTTAATAAATAGTCTTGGAAGAGTCTAGTGCTTCTAGTTGTGTCACTTATGCACTGCATGAAGAATCAACACTTCCTTTAGTTCTCAGTCCTCAGTGAGTCCCCATAAAGATCTCCAAGAATTTCCATATTTTGTTCCATGTTAACCTCGAAGGGGTGTGAACTACTTAGGAACGGGAAAATCAATAAAATACAGTGTCATCTACCGGCATATCTTCCTTCTGGGATCACAGATAATGAGTCTGTTAGAGCACTTTCAAAAGTAGTACTTCTAAATGACAGTGGGACTGTGTCAGAGAACAGATATTATGCAGGGAGTGGCTGTTTCTTAGTATGTCTTTCTCCCTTTGTCTTCTGGATAGGGGTGATTATGCAAAAAAAAATTAATAAAAATTATATTAAGCATCTCATTGCCCCTCTGGACTTAGTTAAAGCCTAAGTCCAAAAGGGAAAATGGCAAAAGGACTACGTAATTTACACCTCCTGCAATGCAACTTGTAGCCATCAGGGGAGCCATTAAATGTAGTAAAGACAGCGCAGCCCTTGGAGCAAATGGGTAAGGAGGGAAGGGAGAAGGTCACAGGAAAGAGCTAGGAGAATAATATTCTTGCCTGGGGTGACAGCGATTTAACAGAGAACATATTTTCTACTTATAGTCAAATAGCCCCATTATTCACAACAATTTCCATCAAGAGTCATGCTTGTCTCCAGGGCATCCTGAAATTAAACTGACCCAAATAACCTGGTGCAGTTGAAACTGAGGTTTAAACCAGTTCAAGATGTGTTATCTGAGACCAGTGCAGGTAGGACTTACTACCATCTTAGTTTCCACCCTTTTTCCTTTGTATATAATTAGATTTCTTCAATTATGCAACAACTACTCAGTTACTCTTTGCTTTCAGGCGCAGACTTGCCTTGAGCATTTCACTGTTACTGTAGCTAGCTACTGAGAGTGCAGGATAACCCTGAGCGCTCACTCGTTCTCTCCAGGCTGCATGGAAGTGTACTTGTGACTCCAAGGTTGATAGGAGGTCAACTTCAGCTCCTTGGCCAGCGGTCAGAGTAAGATGAAGGAGTGTAAAGGCAAGTAAACATTCATACCAGCTCCAGCTACGTTTGTTATCATACTGATATTAGATATAATTTTTTAAACACTTTCAATTCCCGCCACTGAAGAAGAAAGTCCCAAATGATTTTGTATTTCAGTATACACTACCCATACAAACATGTATTTCAGTCCATTTGGCAAAATGAAGCACCATCGCAAAACTGTAACAAGTCATGAGTAACAGAGTTAAACTATATATGATTACGATGATTTTTAAACTAAAAGTTGCCACTGCAGGATATACGATGATGAATATTCAGTGTGATAGTCTCAGTTACGTCTTGTTGCATTTATCTATAGAGTAGTAGAGAAATACTGGAAAATATATTTCACAAGTCCAAAATTTGTGCATCTCTGTTCTTGCATTCCTCATTAGCATGGAGATTTGGAATAGAATAGATACAGGCTCAAAAACATTGTGATTGTTTTTCTTATTTTATCTCATGTTTGATTTCACCAGGAAAAGAAAAGATACTGTGTGTAAAGAACTAGGACAAAATGGTTATTTTTGCACTAACACTATTCTCGGAGGCTATAAACTATTTTAGGCACTAAAGCTGTCTGACTTTACAATCACTGTCCAAACTCCAGAATATAAATGTGTATTAATACATCAAGTATTCAACAGCCAGCACTGTGGCATAGTGTATGGGGAAGCCTTTGCCTGTAGCTAACAGATACACTATTTTTCACGTCTACTGATAAACAAAGCTAAGATGTTTGTCCACAGCAAGCTGTTAAGAAACTCTAGTTCTGAAGATATTAATTCCTGTTTTAGATGGTATATGAGCTTAATTTATAAAAGCAATACCCTAATGGCTTAGTAAGCCTTTGATTCATCACTTGGCCATCTTTTTAATGCAATACTAAATGACATCAGGACATGTTACTTGGCTCTTCTCCTTGCCACATGACAGTAACTGCTACAGCACATTGTGAGCTCAAGAGTTCTCTGTCATTTAAATGCCATGTGACCTCAATTTTGAAGACTTTATCATCCAGAGAAAAACAAAAAATCTAGAAATTGAATTTCAAATGACAGACTGGAAAACCACAAGAATGTTTTATGTATGGACATACACTGTTTCTTCCAAAGATTATTCTACTTCATATTTCATGTGATGCAGTTAGATGATTTCAGATTAAATCCATAAGAATCTGAAATCCAAACCTTTACAATAAAGACTTCTATTACAGCCCTATTATCAACAAGACAGTACTTCAAAGTCAAGCTTACAGTTCATCAGAAAATATTACATATACGCTACCCATGAACTTGTGTCCAATGTGTTTAGAATTTGCATTTTCATTATTCTGTTCACTTGTACCATTGACTTATCAGACCAATGCTGCTAAACCCAACCAGCTGAAATGCTGCAAACTTCAGGGTGAGATTCTTACTCTACATAGCATACATAAATAAAAAGAAAAGAAAAAAAAGAAGAAAAGGAAAAAAAAAAAGAAAAGGAAATAAAAAAGAAAATTAAAAAAAAGTTTTATATCTTTCTTATTGTTCTTCTTTCCAGACAGGACAGAATTTTGAATGTGCTATTTTAGCAGACAGTGCTAAAAGATTCTTTCTTTCTCTGACCTTATTGCAATACTGCAGAATTGAGCATATACATTATGTGTGCACTTACATAAGCACCATATATGCATATATATGTTATACAGAAAGTATACATGGAGTAAATGTAAATCACAGGCATATTCTTACCCAAATAAAGATACCACATTTTCCAGCCTAAGAAATCATATACAGTTGCATGGCATTACCTCAAACTTCTGTCATTGGCACTGAAATCTGGTAGTTTGGTGGTTATTTTGGAAAGAAAGTTTTGAAAAAAAGATGGAGCTCAGATGATGCAGTACCTTTGAAAAATGAAGAGCAAAATTGAATTTTTGTGGTTTTAAATAAACATGAATCGCATACAGTGTACCCTTTTTTGTGAACTTAGTGTATATATTTTGTACACACTGTATGTTAAACAATCATTTTTCAATAACGTATCTATACATTTAGCCTTTTTTCCATTGTGACAGAAGAGAATGACATAAAAATATGTTTCTTTCACTCTATTATTACATATACTAACATATACACAAAAATCTGTGCAAGTTGACTTACTGATACATATATATGTTTGCAGACAGAAGGGAAGATATAGACAGTTTGTTATATGCGATGTACTAACATACTCTGTGCATAATTTAGTATACCTACACCTACATGTGCATATTTTTGAAAACCTATTCCATTTAAAAAAGATCAACAGATTAGTGTGAAATTTGGACTTGCTTGCTTGAAATTTGACAAGCGGGTATTCCTATAGTGCAAGACTCTTCAGGTGACTCTGTGACTGTTGATGAGGTGCGATAAGGACATGTGAGTTTAGAGGTGTGTATGTCCTTCCTGGCAGAATTCTCTTGTTTCTGTATATTGTGGGCACAATTTAGAGGAAGTCAGAAGCCTAATAAACAACATGTTTGAAAGGAGCGCACATTCTTTTATAACACAGATCAGCCTGTATATTAGATAGCAAGGACATGCAAAAGGTAAGATTCTTTGGTTTACTACTTAGATTTATTACCAAGTACATTCTACAACTTTCTAGTAAATTGCTTGAAATGGGTAGAATTAAATATTTACTATATTCAAAATTTTCTTTCTAAAAAAAGCATGGATATAAGGATATTTCCACATTGTTTCTCACAGTTTCAATCACTAGTACTGAAAAATTCCGCAGAGTATTCTGACTAGTGAATCAATACCAAACTCTCAAAAGAGTGAGAAGTGAAGCAGCTGGAGATGATCCTAGAGAGGTAAAGAAGACATGAGAGCGTGCTGCTTCCCAAAAAGCTGTAAATACAATGGTATGTGTTTCTTCTGCAAATATAATGCTTATGGCTTTATTTCATGTTTTGAGGAAACCCTGCTGTGACAGTGAACCTCACAAATTGAGAAAAACTACATGTATGCTGAATCTCTAGCTCCTGGGATTAACTTCTTCGTCATGCAGGTCCAATGCTGGATTTGCATACTGTTCTCAAATGGCATTTTCATTCTATTAGTAATAAAGTCATATCAGTTAACAGACTGAGAACTTTTATTTTGGATGTTTTCACAGTCCTCTTTAGATAATACCTATTTTAAACAAACTAAACTAAAGTTATAATGCAATTTTGCATTTTGCTAGAAAAGATCTTAATAAATTAATTTCTCTCAGCAAGCTCACCCCCATAAAAATGTTTGATAATACAATGATCATTCTCCTAACATCACAAATGACCAGGTTGCTAAATAGCATTTACACTATTTTTTCAGTATTCTCAATGCAATTACTAATGCTGCAAATACTGCAGCAGTCTTATCTATTTATTCTCTTTCCTATCTTTTCTTTGTTTCTGGATTCAGTTGTTGCTGTGGGAACAACAAGCTAAAGAAGTATTTAAAACTCCTTTCTGAAGGCTGTGAGAATGAACACATGCTGGGATTGAAGGTTTGGATACGTGCATGAACAGAGCATGTATCATACAATTCTCAGCTATCCTCTGTGTTTCTGACCCTGAGGGTCATTCACGTGAAGGGAATGGACATCTTTCTACAACTCCTGAATAAGTGCCAGTCTGGCTGAGAATAAACGTAAAAGGATCCTAATTGTGCATGAGTCCATATTCAAATAACATCCTTGCATTTGACAAAATCAAATGTAAGTTCTGTCTCTAAGCCACTCAGCTAAAATGTTTGCATAAGAACACTGTGGCTGCTTTTGTTTCAAAGGGATGATTTTTTTTCCTTCATTTCCCCTAATGTCCTACGTCTCCTACTATAAAGAAATATGTGTAACTACTCAGAGAAAGGTCAAAGTTACAATGCCAATATTCACAATACATGTGACTTGCCATGGGGCAGAAATGTGAAAGGGTCCTAGATCACTGAAATTACCACAATAGAATGTACATAGAATTTAATTTATGTGTAAATCTTGTGTTGGCTCACTGCAGAGATAAAATTCCACTCTGTGTCAATTAAACTACTGAAAGTAATGATATTATCCTCTAGCTTAAGTCACATTAAAGCCATCAAAACCAGGTTACTATTCTTACCCTACCATTGTCTCTGCTTAACACATACATATGACTTTAAGATTTTTTTAAAGAGAAAGTGACATAGTGTTGTATATATATTTGGGCATTTTATAAGAACAGTTCCTCTTCCCTCACTGTTAGTTTGCTTATTTAATTCCTATTATGAAAAAAAATGTCAAGATAGAATTGCCTATGTTCTTTTTTCCTCGGACTGGTGATAAAAGAAGTGAGAATTTTGAATCCTAATTGGCGAAGTGATTAGGAGAAGAAAAAAAAATCATTAAAAGTTCTCTGATCTGAAAAGTAGATATGTTTTCTAAGAAGTCTGCAAACTTCAAAGGGAGACCTGATCCAAGTGTGTACCGTGCTCTAAATTGAGGCAACTTCAAACCGGGGATCATACATATGGAGAAAGTGACAGAAAGACAAATCTGTTGCTTCAGTTTTACTTTGTTAAAATTTACATATATGAAATTCTTTGATCTGTTGGATAACCTGTTACTCTTAGTAGATATTTCCATATAGCTGTTTGTTTTACTCTAGCTAGAGGAACCACTGTAAGCCTCTCTAGCACTTCAAGAGTACTCCCAGTTCGGCAGTAGTGACTCTTGGCACTCATCAGCATGGAGACGCCTCAGCACCCACCGTGGAGGGGCAGCCTCCAGGATGGAAGGTTGCAGAGGGCAGGGAAAAGGCTGCTGGAGAGGCCAAGCTGGTTAGGCAGCCAAGCCATCCTCCCAGGCCTCCCAGCAGAGTAAAGCCTATGCAAGAGGATGCTTGGAGGGGAAGATGAAGGCAGGAGTTAGTTGCCCCTGCTAAAGTGCAGGAAAGCTTGGACAGGTGAATGTTAGCCAGGTCAGAGGTTGATCCTGGCACACTTTCTCTTCTGTGAGTTAGGATCTCAGCAGGACCCCGGCCTGGGGGAACAGCAGCTGGCACAGGCAGGGAGAAGGGACAATACCAGAGGTCCCATGTCTGACGGGTCTCAGACCAGAGCTTCCCACTGGAAAGCAGGGAGCTGAATGCAGAGTCACTGGAGGCACGCTGCTCCCACTGCTGCTCTGCCACATCCCACATGCAGGCAGGTCCGGGACCGTTATCTCTCCACCTCTGCCAGCCACCATGGCCAGCCCTGCCAGTAACACAAGCAATCATTAAAAACACAAGCCAGCTAAGGACTGACTGTTGGTATATATTGTAGTTGCTAACTCTTCCTGGAGCTCAGGCCCTAATATTTTTCTTGCTTCTGCTAGCACTGTCAGCTAGAGTACAGCTAGCGACATCAGTCCTATGTCACCACCCTATCTTCAGTTTCCTGAACACTCAGTGATAATCCCATGTCCTCTTACTTACATTGTATCAGTTCCTAAACCGCATCATAAGAAAGGAGCTATGTATGATTCTTAGAAAAGGTAAACTAAAAGTATGCTTGCACACTACCATATTACCAACTACGCATTCAAAATTCAAGTGGTGCAATCCATCTGTGAATTACCACATTTAGACGAACAGGAGAGTGTTTGTCCTGCCATACCGAGAGGGACAGGGG
The DNA here is from genome assembly GCF_030867145.1 of Opisthocomus hoazin. Classification (NCBI taxonomy): domain Eukaryota; kingdom Metazoa; phylum Chordata; class Aves; order Opisthocomiformes; family Opisthocomidae; genus Opisthocomus; species Opisthocomus hoazin. The sequence continues at coordinate 31,206,748 of NC_134416.1, read as the reverse complement.
ATAGCCGACATCAGTAATTACCTTTTCTGAGTGTAACACTGAGCTGTTCCCAAAACAGGCATCTCAGCTGCTGAGACATATTTCTTTGGACTCCAGTTGGAGCTGTTATTTGGAAGTACTTATCAGTTCAGTTCTCCTCTACTATGAAATTGCACTCAGTTCAACACCACTGGTGGAAGTCATCTAGCTACAGAAAACTGTAACACAAATGTCTATACCTGCCCCTTTCACAGCCAGTGATGAGAAACAGGTATTTCAGGACATAATTCATCTAGGTTATTTTAGACACCTACTTCAGGATACAACAAATCTTACCCAGGAAGGCAATATATCTCTCCTCTAACTCTAAAGGGACTCTATGAGATTAACTCAGATATAAACATCAACATACGGTCAGATTAATTCCACCCCCTCAAGTCTTCTGGCTTCTGACTTAGCTCTTTTCATTTAAGTCAGTGGCAAAACAGTAATTATAAATGTACAGGTATGGACTTCAGTGATACATGAACAAAACCAGGAAGCGTTCATCATTGAATTGAACTAGAGACTTAAACTCTTCCACTACAACAAAACATTCTGCACAAAATAATACTGTTATTTTAATTTAGCTAGTTCTTTTTGATTTTTCTGCTTTCATTTTTTTTTCCCAACTTGATGTTTTAGCTGTAGATGTTTCTAGGTATTGGTGCTAGCTGCTCAGCACTTTTTGAAACCCAAGCTACTTAGGAAGGAGTCTAAATATAGATTAAAACATTTTGGCCTCAAGAACATACGGTTTGAGCATTTTGAAGTGAAGAATTGTCAAGATAAAGCACAATTTTCTCTCTAGGCTTGAGAGCACAGATATTGTAGAAAATCTTTCATTAGTTAGTTATATATTATTCTTTAAAAAGTCATATATAGTATTACCTTATATTTTAGGGTTATCTTACATTCTTCTACTTTTGCCACAAAGATCCGTTAAATTTCTGCCCAATAGATAAATAAGTATGTAATTACTGCACAATTCTTGTCTTGTTCCTTTAGGAAGCCATGACAACATACATAGTAATTGGCGAAGTGATTTTTCAGATTGTTTGCCCCTGAAAAGGCAACTGAAAGAAGAGGGCAGCAAAGTAATGATATTCTATAGAACATCTTCGGGAAAAGTCAGATTTCCTGAAGTTGCTGTCTTGGTGAAGAAGTCTCCATGAAGTGGTCCTAGTAGCAGACAGAGACTCGAAGATCTCAGGATCACATAAGAGTCGGAGTGCTAAGCCTGGTGCCTGCTTTAAATGACAGAAATGCCACTTTCTATTTAAAAGGATAGTTTGAGGATCATAGATAGTTTCTCTTTCCTAAATTATTTCTACTAGCAGATCAGACTGAAAAGAAAAAAAAAATAATTTCAAGCCGTTAATTCAGTAAGTGATCTTTTAGTTGTGAACTGATTTCAACTTCTTTGCAATAATAACGGTGATTTTCTTTTTTTATAATCCAACATGTTTGAGGGTCTGGCTTTTCACAAGCTCTCCATAGCAAGTAATCTTTTAAGAACCTGAAATTCAGTCTCTGGTGTGAAATCTCATAGGTCATAAGGTAGTTTCTTTATTATTTGCATTTTTTTTATTAGTATTACTCTGTATCATACATTTTAAAAAAAATTGTCTTTTTGTAAGCTGATGGAGAACACTTATAGAAAGATGCGTAGGGGATAAGAAAAAAAAGTACTGAAATATGTTAAATTCTTTCCTTTTTTTCCCCCTTTTCTATAACTTTCCATCATGTACAAGAATTTATATGGAGCTTTCTCAGATTCAGCACTCAAAATCTGGTAAGCTTCTTTCTAAGAGAAGGAAAGGTTAAGGTAGGAGCTAGATTTATTTATATGTTATGTGTGAGGTGTTACTTTTTTTTTTCCTTGTCATTCCCACACAGTAACCATGTATGAGGGGTTGTGGGGTTATAAAAATAATCATGAAGGGGCTGGCCCACATTCTATGTATGCGCTCATTCAAAATACATCTGTTTGCCTGAACAAAAAAGCCTTCCTAATACTCTTTTCTAGCATTCCACAGGAAAAAAAAGAAAAAAAAAAAACAACAAACCAAATACCAAAACCCCCAACATTGTTAGTTTCGGCTTGCTAATAATTTTAACAAACATTTTTCAACTAGATTTCCCCATGTTAACTCAGAACTCTTAGTATACTAATACTACTGTCTGATTAAATGTATTCAGTTTGGGAAGATAAACTTATCTTCATTGTTGTATAAACAGTTGTTTGAGACACAGACGTCTGTGGAAAAAAAAAAGAAAAAAAAGGCAGTTCTTTTTCTGTGAATGTAGGTGCAACAGTTGCCAAAATTGTCTGCAAGGATTCATTCTGACTTTCAACTAGATGTTTCCTTGGCAGTAAAGTTGATGTAACAGACAATGTGAACTTTCCTCATTTATTTTTCATGCAAAGTCAGCCAGCTTCGTTTTAACACTTTTCATTAGCAGTTTAAGATAGGCTGGCTGATCACAAACTGAGGCAGATGGCAAATGCAAGCAGTTTGTTCTGCTGGCCCTGGTATGTGGGAAACAACCTCCAGTTGCAGTTTCAATGGATAACTGAGTTTGCAACTTCCCTAACTACTCCACATAGACTTGCAATGATCTATGCTTAACTACACTGTGATGGAAGCCATGTGCAATTTAGGGTCTCAGGTTGTACTACCTTTTTTCATTTATGACCCACATCATGACCATCTCTGTTTGGCAATTAAGCCACAGTGTAAGTATCGCCTTGCTTCTATAGACACAAAAAGCACAATGTAAGATGCGCGTAACAGTCTACCCTTCCCTTGTTTGAATTCAGAACATCACAAAGTCCATCTTCTTGACATATTCCTCGGCCTCTCTTTCAGTTTGCATAATAGCGCACTTGGCAATTTCATGCCAAGCAGGAAGCTGAGAGCATGATACTGCACACTGATTGCTCCTGGAATGTATTAAAAGCAGCCAGCTAAACACACATCTAGAACATGAGGCTGCATTGACCCTTAAGACTGCTTTCACTGACAAAATAGATTTTGTTTAACAGATTTCCCATTTAATAACATGTAAATGAAATGCTTTTCTCAAAGGGTGCTCCATGAAAGCAAAAAAAATCCCCCAAAACAATAAAAATGAGGTCATCACCTTGCCAACAGTTAATATTTTTCATCATCCGGCTTCCAGCCAGTAAACGAGGTCTAGCAGACAGATCTTCTTCTCCTATCTGCATAGCCCCATGTCTAATGACTGAGTCCTCACAAGCCAGCCAGGGTCATTTATGGTTTATTTTTTAATCATTTTCCATCTCTTCAACAATTGAAAGGGATCTTTTTATTCTCAAGTGCAGCTTTGCACCCTATGATAATACTTTCAAGGGCACATTTTATGCAGCTGACACTGAATGTTTCAGAGTTACCATTTTATGTAAGAACTTGGGGTTACTGGATATGGAAGACGTGGGCATATGCACACCAAGCAAGTATAATCCACGGGAGGTTTGGGAAGTTTGAGGACAGATTACCCTGAAGATCTCTCAGCACAACATGCACTTACTGATGGGGAAAGACTGGTTTGCCTTTTAAATACTGGAAGCCTTGAGGTTGAGCAATAGAAAGTATTATCTGTGTTAGCCGATTCCTGAATTAAATTGGATTTCGGAGTTAATGGTGAAATTTAAAGAAACAATCATTACTCCATTCGTCTGCAACTTGCAAAGTTCTTCTAAATAATATCCTGGCATCTTTACCATTGTGCAATGTTATAAATGTAATAGTCGCTTTTTGCTGTCTTATTGAAGTACTGCTAATTCTCTCATTTTGCACTCAAATACTTTTGGTTTAAAATAGAAGTTATGCTTGCTTAACCTTACAACTATTTATAAACAAAGCTGTAACTCGACAGACTAGGTATCTGTGACCTGGAAACAACATATAACAGAGGTCCATAAAATTATGAATGGCATAGATAAAATGATTAGGAAATTACTTCCTCACAATATAAGCACCAGTCCACCTAAAGTGAATTTGTCAGTGTCAGGTTCAAAATTCAGAAATATGTAGTTTTTCACATCTGCTTAAACTACAGAACACATTGCCACAGGATGTTGTGGATAGCAAATGCTTACATGAGTTCAAAAAGAGATTACACCAATTCATGAAAGGAAATCCCTTAAAGGCTATTAAACACAAAAATATGGCCCGTGGCTCAGAAATTCAATGAGCCACAGACTGCTGGAAGCGAAGAGGGAATATGCTGGGGTTTTGGTGCCATATGTTGCCCCTGCTCTTATTCTCTTCCCTAGGTATCTGTTAATAGCCATAACTGGAGATAGGATATTTTGTAGGATAACCTTTGTTCTGAACCCATGTTGGCAATTCTGTGTTTAAAAGTATATATAAAAGTCTAATGCAATACAAATTCAAAGAAAATATCAATCTTTTACGTATTTATCCTAGTGCTGAACTGGAAAACAAGCATGTGACAACTGCAAGGTCACATTGCTTGGTTACAGATCAAATTTGATATCGATAAGAGCTTAGTAAAACATATATATAATCAATTAAGTAAGAGCACTATGCTTTATAAAATTAAAGTCATGGTAATACTGTAATACAGAGCTTCCTTTAACCTGAAATGCTTGGCTTTCTCTATACCTAACCATAGCATATAACATGCGCACAGTTTGAGACACAGAGCTCCCTTAGGATACTTCGTTTTCGCTACTCCACCAGTTCATATTTCCAGCAGCATGTATCTCCTCCACTGTGTCAACTACACTGGCAGCCAAAAGAAATTTACTACAAGTTGATCTATGCAGTTCAGAGATCAGGATTTTCATAAATTTTGCTTGGCTGCCAACACAGTGCCCACAGCATAATCTATGCACTAACTAGAGTCCAAGTGCATTACACTAGATACTGTACTTGTATCAGGCCCAAGAAGCTTTTACTTGGCAATCTACAAACAGCATGGCACAAAGTGACAGCTTTGGGTTTTTTGTTTTTATTGCCTGCAAAATTTGAATAATTTTTCGAATGCTGGAGAGTTAACAAAAAAAAAACCACCCACAAACCTGAATTCTTGAAGTTTTGGGTTTGTTTTCCTGAAAACAAAGCTTCATGTACATACAAGCTACAAATATTCCACATGAATGTAAGCACTCTGTGGTAATACTCTCCTTACATTTAAATGTAACCATACACTAAAAACGTCTATTACTTCTGTAATGCAGTTTCACTTGCTGTTACTTATTTTATATTCTTTGATGGAAGAACTGGTTACTGCATAATTTCAGTGTGGTACAGTAGCTGTAGCCTTGGTAAATTTGCTACAGAAGTAAAAAAATCATGCATTTTACTTTGTTTTCTATTTCTTTTGCAGATACGAATACGAAGATCACAGTATCAAACTATCATTACTGATCTACAGTGTTTATCTAAGGAAAACTTACACTTCTTTTTTCCCAAGTATTTTCTGCCACTGGAAGACACAGGTCTATGGTCAGATTTTACACAGTAATTGGTACATTAAGCATCATGTTTAGTGTGCTTGAAATCTAAGCTCCAAAGAAATCCTTGTTTTCCCCAAGAGCCACTTCTAAATATTGCTCTGTTTTAAAAAGCTGCACTTGTCTAAGTAGGTCAATCTTAAATTAATCTAGTTAAAAGTAGTGCACTCTCCATTTAACCTGGTTTAGCACTTCCTTAGATAGGCTTAGATGCATTCAGTAATTTCCCAGAAAAAATAACTGATTTAAGCAATGTTTAAAGTAACTTAAGTGCATGTAGCCAGATAAATGTCAAATCAATTCTGATTAACCAATGCAATTTTTGAAATAGTCGCAAGAGTTTATGCCTTAAGTTAGAGATGTTTACCTTCTGACAGATAGGAAAAATGTTTTCATACACTCTCAGGTGAAGAAAGAAAATATATAAATTAAGAAGTCCTAAAATATATGATGACATGTAGGAGTACTGGATTTTGCTCTCTATTAGAACTTGGTGTATCTATCTTCATCTATGATGGCCCCTTCTCTGAATGTCTTCCTTTCTGCTCTTTCTGCCATAATTTTTAGGATTCCATCTGAGAGCTTTCCTGTATTTAGTAGGAATTATGTTTATAATAAATCATGCAATAAATCCAGGCAAAAGAGATGGGGTGAAAATATGTAAGGTTATAGTGAGGAAGAAGAACAGGTACATCTCAGTCATTATTCCCAACTGATGGGAATAGTCTGTGTTTCATTCAACATGAAGGTATCAGAGACTATTAACTGCAAAATTAATCACAGTCCTTTCTTTCTTTCCCTGCCACTGTCTGCCAAAATGAAACTTCTAAGTCACTAGTTAAGCAACCTGGCTTTGATGGGCTGAGGTTGCCAAGGAACATCAGAATGTTACACAAACTTGATCCACGAAATGGTCCTTGGGGTTTGCCAAGAGCAGTAGTCAGGACACTCAGATTTCTAAAGATGAGATAGCTTTCTCTGAAGTCGCTGTTCAGAAGACTCTTTTCAGACTCTTCACCTGTACCTGTCTCAGATCTTACTTCCAAAAGGGTGAAGGGTCTGAGATTCATTTAGCTTTTGAAACTGTCCACAAATTACTGAGAAAACTACAAATTAAACAAAGAATAGTTCTTGTCCTCTCCAAAGCTTTACAAGGAATTTCTCAAAAAAACCCAAGCCAAACAAACAAAAAAACAAACAAGTAAATAACAGATACTCTCCAAAACACAGCAGCTAATGAACCTATAATACGGGACATATATCTGCTTCATCACTTCAGAAGCAGCCCCCACTGTGTAGACGGCATTTATCGGCTCTTAGATCACTTGTTGCCTCCACTCTTTTTCAAAGTTATGTTATGGGATCATAGGCAACCTTCAGTCACACGAATGAGGCAATAAAATAAAATCTAGTAAGTACTGTATATAATATATGTTCTGACTTCTTTCTAATTTGCATTTTCTGAAGTACACATAGGAATACTGGCCTACTGATTTTTTTAATGCTTTTATTACTATATGCTGTTAACAGGACAGAGTTGCAAGGTAAGTTCTATTCCTAATTGTGTCATTGTAGAAATACACCTTCCATTTTTTCCAGTAAGAAACATCTACACTCAGCAGACATTATTAACAGCTTCCAAAAGACTGTTGCTCAAAGTTCGAACAATATATGGAGAGTATAAGTAGAAACAAATAATTGCAGGTCTTATCATAGGGAAAGCACCTTATTTGTAAGACCTTGTGAATGTGTGTGGCTCATTATGCTGCAGTAACTTGGAGGATAGGGGAGGAGGAGACCATAGGCTCTGAGGTGTACCAACTCCATAATGAAGGACATCTTTCAGAAATCTAGCACGCTACTTGTTATACTACAATCTGATACTTCAAATTATATTGCAGTGTATCAAAAAATGTCAATGCTGCAGTTTTAATAATGGACCAATGAAGATAATATGTGGGAGAGCCTTATTAAGGCTAATAAGAACAGCATTTTCAGTTTTGATATGGGAAGACAGAGCATAAGATAGGATTTTTCTGCTATCTACTAGAAAATTTACTACAGAGACAGTCCCTATCCTCCTCACTCCCTGGCAGTGATTTCAAATTTCACCAGAGAGATTTGAAATCTTGTAATTGAAAACAAAACTTTGAAAAAAAACTTTGTTGAGGATTTTGACAATACAATATCTCCAAAATATTGCCACTCTTAGCAAGCAGTTATTGCCCTTTTCTGGGTTTAGATAGATTATTCATTGTCCATGAATTTTACATTCAAAAAATGAGGTGATATATATCACCTAAATGGACTGGAGTCACGGGAACAATGAAATCTCTCCCTAGCCTGAAGACTGGCATATTTAGATTTCTTCCTTTTCTTTTTTTTTTCTCCACTTCTTTCTCTTCCCAGCGTTTAAATTCAGAAGAAGGGATTTAAAGTTTTTCTTAATAAATGCTGATTTTTCAGATAGCTGCTTATTTAACTTGATTTTCATCTCCTGTTTATTCTTTTCTCTTTTTGTATCTTTAAGTGTACATATTGTGCAATGTTTTCCTGTGACATTTCTATCCTTTCTGATTTGCTATTCCTGAACAGTGTTTCATCTTTAATGTTTGTTTCCTCCATCACCTTCTTCTACTATAGCTGCCAAGTGTTACCAGAATAATCAGAGTTTTAACTGAGACTGCCTAGGAGCACCAGGTACTTCATAAGATGCCTGAAGAAACCATCCTGTCCCAAATAATTTACCAACCTAAGACTCTCATCTCACACTGAAGCCTGGATAGGCAGACCATAAAGGAAATGGGCTCTGCTATAGGTGAAAAAGAGTATTCCCACAGAACAACTTGAAAAGTCGATGTCCTAAAAGAACAAGTGGAACATGAAAGCTGACTGGAGGAAGGCTACAATGCATTCAAACACTTTGTCCAAAGTACTGGAAGACTACCATTTCCCTACCTTGCAAAAACCCCAAACACCTTTTATCCCCCAGTATATCCCTCCTTCTCTAGCAAAAGGAATTCTGTCCTTGCTTCCATTGCTTCCCTGCGATGGCAGGTTTCTTGCCCTTCTCTCCAGCCAATACTTTTGGCATCACTTGCAGCACTATGGAAGGAAATTCAGAGAAAAGACCTCTACTGTTCAGCCGGAGTTACGGTACCAGCTGTACTCTGCTTACAGGATATTCTGAAAGCAAAGACATACATCATTTTAGAGAGACTGCAAGTGTTAAATCGTATGACAGGAGGTTTTTTCCTGAGCGATGGGCCCCTTAGTTTTTACTCCTACAAGAGCCTTATTCATTCCTCAGAAAGAGGGAGGAGTCAAAGCACAGATCTCTTCCCCAGAACTTGATTGATAAGATAGATCTGCAGTCCACAAAAACATATCACTGAAGTGAGAACACAGGAAAGCAGCACTGCACTGTGGAGACAACGTATTTCTATTGGAACTGCCCTTTCAGTCTAGAACATTATTAAAATCAAGAAAAACAAAAGAAAATCAAGCAAACTTGATAAGAAAAAAAAAAAAAAAAACATACAGTAAAAAACACCCCCAAACATAAAATATGAAGACATTGCAATTAACTAGTCAGGACAAATTACCTTAGGGATTAACTATACTCAGAATACTGAATTTGTATATGTTTCCTTACTTGGAATGAAAATTGTTTATAAAGGACAAGAGCTTATGAAAGCATTTCAAGAAATTGCCTGTCTTTTCTGATGTAGACAGTCTGCAAATCATTTTCATTAGAACAGGAGAAGGTGGAGCACGAGGCCAGTGCTTTTCAAGAGGATCTTACATTTGCATTTTTGCTGCTATATAACCAAGCTGGTCCATGCTTTCAAATCATGCTGGAATAACAGAATAGGAATCAGAGAAAATCAGCCCTTTGGGGTTAGAGTTAATTTAAAAACAAAAATAAATCACCGAATACTTTTCCCTTTCTATTGGATTTCTAATAACACTACCTGAAGATGACTACTGGACTATTGGAGCAATGAACCTCAAAAAATCATGACATCAACCTGAGAAAAATGACTCATAGCTAAGATCATAAATATATTTTTCAACCTTCTGCTTTCCAGTGCTTTGAGACTGAGCTCAAGATGATAGGGAGCCTAAGAGAGTTGGTCTTTTCTTCCTGTCAATCCCAAATGGTATGCTTGTCTTCTTTTTCCACATGGAAATGTTTTCCCGCCACCAAAAAAAAAAATCTGGACATTCCTTCAGAATTCCTAGACATAAGCTAATGCAATACGATCATCAGCAGAACTTGGCCTACCTGATAACTGCAAGTCAACAATCAGCCAAACAGGCACTCTGCGTATACAGATAACCTGCACAAACATTGCTACTTGTAGAGTTACAATGACATAAGGCTTTTTCCTGGACAACAGTTGTGACCTAACACCCCTGGTTCATACCACCTCAGCAATCAAATTAGGAGTTGCCAAAATTCTTCAGAAAACTTGCATTGATAAGATATTTATATTAATTGTCATGTATTTTGCAGAAGTTTTCCAGTTGTAAAATATCCTGCGTTTTCTACTTTGACTATTCCATTCTAGAAGGAATACGTCTCCCTCAAAAAAGTACATATGAGCACACCAAAGTATCTGTTATTTAATTTGCAGAATAAATTTCAAGGGATACCTATTAAACCTTTATGATATAGATAGCAAAATTTTTTTATTATGAAAGTTCAATGTTCTAAGATACATAAAAGCATGTTTTTTGTGATAGTTTCATTTTACTTTCACTTGATTTTTTTCCTTCAAAATATCTTAAAATTAATTAATGCAAGAAATAGGTTTTGAAAACTGCTTTACAAAACTCAACCACAAAAAGGCATATAAAGACATGAACGCCCTGTTCCACTCTGAACATTATTTAAGTTAAAAGAGAAGGAGATAGCCGGAACTTTGCATACTTTCATACAGACTAAAAGTATCCATCTGTGGAACTGCTCCAAAAGAGTTACCACATTCGAAATTGATACCTTGACTTCAACGTACACATGCCTGTAGATTTTCCTGAGTGCTTGAAGTAATAGCTCTGAAGACACAGAACGTTGTGTGCAGTGTTGGTCTCCCACTGAGGCCCATAAAAACACCTTAATTTAGCCTCACAATGCCGTACACTGACTTGTGTACCTGAACTGCACGAACAGAAGATTCCCACTGTTGTTTCTTTGAGTTAGACTTGGGAAAATACGAGCAGTGCAATACCATAGATATTGCTCCAGTAAGAATCTAGGGCTTGGTGCACAAGAAATAAGCAAGTTTGCTGACGACACCAAACTGGGAGGTGTGGTAGATACACCAGAAGGCTGTGCTGCCATTCAGCGTGACCTGGATAGGCTGGAAAGTTGGGCAGAGAGGAACCTGATGAGGTTCAACAAGGGCAAGTGCAGGGTCCTGCACCTGGGGAGGAACAACCTCATGCACCAGTACAGGCTTGGGACGGACCTGCTGGAGAGCAGCTCTGCGGAGAGGGACCTGGGTGTCCTGGTGGACGACAGGTTAACCATGAGCCAGCAGTGTGCCCTGGCTGCCAAGAAAGCCAATGGGATCCTGGGGTGCATCAAGAAGAGTGTGGCCAGCAGGACAAGGGAGGTTCTCCTTCCCCTCTACACTGCCCTGGTGAGGCCTCATTTGGAGTACTGTGTCCAGTTCTGGGCGCCCCAGTTCAAGAAGGATGAAGAGCTACTGGAGAGAGTCCAGCGGAGGGCTACAAGGATGGTGAGGGGACTGGAGCATCTCCACTACGAGGAGAGGTTGAGGGAACTGGGCTTGTTCAGCCTGAAGAAGAGAAGGCTGCGAGGGGACCTTATAAATGCCTACAAATATCTGAAGGGTGGGTGTCAGGAGGATGGGGCCAAGCTCTTTTCAGTGGTGCCCAGTGACAGGACAAGGGGCAACGGGCACAAACTGAGGCACAGGAAGTTCCGTCTGAACATGAGGAAGAACTTCTTCCCTCTGAGGGTGACGGAGCACTGGAACAGGCTGCCCAGGGAGGTTGTGGAGTCTCCTTCTCTGGAGATATTCAAGACCCGCCTGGACAAGATCCTGTGCAGCCTACTGTAGGTGACCCTGCTTCGGCAGGGGGGTTGGACTAGATGACCCACAGAGGTCCCTTCCAACCCCTACCATTCTGTGATTCTGTGATTCTGTGATTCTTGAACCCATTCCACTACTAAGAGCCTTCACAGGGCAGTATACTGCTCTTGCTTCACTGACCCTGGCACAGCAGAAGCATTGCACCATTAGAACAGTGACAATACCATATTTATACTCCTGAAGTATTAACTTCAAGCTTTGTTGCAAACTCCAGGCTACAAATACTGCTACATAAAAAAGCTCTGAATTTTACTCGGAAGATCTCAGGTGAGAAAAGGAAAGGAATTAGATAAAGTCTCTCATTCACAAATTCAATGTAACATTGAAATACAACAGTTCTGCACTTCTTGTCACCTTTATCATCTTTTTTACACCAGAAACATCCTCTTTGTGCATCTGTGAGTCCTTTTTGAGCTGAATCAAGCTTTTCTGCTTGCTGAAGAGAGTCTCTAAAACTCTATGTAACTGGTTTGGAGACCTCTACCAGGAGGCTGCCTGGAACCAAAACCTGTCAAAGTATCAAAGCATCAAACACAGAATATGTCTACACAAAAAAACCTTCTATGATATTGTTCTGCAGATATGCAAAGGCTAGCTTTAAATTAGGCTTCCTAGATAACGGCAGTAATTTAGTTACGCGAACGTGGAGCTCGGCAAGGGACAGATTATAATTCTGTGAAGAGTAACTTTAAAGAGTATCTTTAATGTTGATTTGGTAAATTTCAGGTATGTCAACTGCACTATGCAGTCACTTAATTGACTATGGGGAATGCAGAACTTCAATAAACTGGAATTATTGTTCGACTTAATGATTCCAAAAGACTTTCAAAAGTTACTGGGAAACACTAACTCTGTTCTTGGAATGGCATCTTTAAGAGGTAACTTTAAATGCTGCCACTACATCACTATAAAGAAAAAAATTCAGAGTACGTTTTATGCACATTGGAATCCACTGTATTGGTGTCTTAGTTGTTCTTAACCTCTCTTATATGACTGCTAAAGAACATTCCATATTTTCCCTAAACCCAAATAAGATCTATATGGCAAACAATTTCAAAATGAAAGTAGCTTACACAAACATTCAACAGTACAATGTTTGAATGAACACAAAGGTTCCTAACAAGAATTCGGTATTTTTCAAGAGAAAAATGTTTTCATACTGTAACTTACATTTAGACAGAAACTTTTCTGCCTCAGAGTCTAACAGACCTATGAACTAGAAGATACTTCTCAAGCAACGTGAACTTAGGAAAGTGACTTTAGAGACAGGGAAGCATGGAAATAGTTCTGTTAGCTGAAAATTCATGTAATTTATTTATTTGGTTTAAACTGAAATCTTCTCTTACCATCATGATTGGGATTTCCCAAAGTCCATGGTTCATCTGAGTCAAAATGAGTGTCTCCCCCAATTCCTGGCCCAGGGAAATATGCATGAGCCAAAAATCCTCCCTCCCCATCAAAGGGAGAACTGTCTCCATGAAAACCTGATGCAAAAATTATTGTAATATCCACGTCCCTCTTGCCATTTTCTAATTCAATATATGGAACTTCTTCAAATGTTAGAGGAGTTACATTCTGCCACACATCGAAGGCACGGCGAATGGCTTTACGAGTTTCAGCATCCCCTACTTTTGGAGTGACGTTCTTTATGCTGAAAGAAACAGAGAAACATTAAATAGATTAAATTCGACAGAGTGGTAAGTGACACTGCTTATTCCATTTCCCCCTAAATATTAAAAGCACTGTGCTCTTAATAAAATGTGCTAGTCTGACATTATATCCTTTAAGAAGAGTATTTCTAAAGAAGCTCGTGCAAAATTATTGTATCAATCTGTGTAGCCCTTTAAGCTAGAACTTGTATCTTAGCTAGGTTACTCTCAGCAGTACAAAAATCTTATTTTTAGAAGATTAAAAATATTTTAAAATGAAAAATTTTTAACAGTGGGATAACCAGATTAATCAACCACTGACTGTTTACCTCCTGGACCACAATTAGAATCTATCACAGCTAAAGAATGGCATGTCATTTCTGATCAAAAGAAAACATGTTTCCAGTTAAATGAAATTTTAACTTCTTAGTAAGTCCATTAACAATAGCAGAGCTCCATACTGTGACCACCAATCAGTATTCACAAAGCCTTAAAAAAAGTTCTTGTTGCACTTGTAACTGGACAGATTGTTCCTTATCAGAAACAAAGTCTTTTTATTTTAATACAGGATAAAATGTCCTTTTATGATCTGATTACTTCTATAAATCTTGCAAACAACTATAGATTTCATCAGAGAAATAATTTTATAGAAGACAATTATTTGCAAAATCATAAATATATATTTAAATAGAAATTTCAATCTCCACTACTTCTTCATATGACAAACATAAGAGAAAGGCAAAAAAATCAAAATTACATTTGAGTTCAGAGTCACAGTTACTAGCAAATTATAGGGGAATCGTCTTTAAAAAACTTCTTTATTTATTTTTACTATTGAATTCAAGAAAAGAATGAGAATAATCAATTTCAGACCTATCCAATTTCCTCCATCATTTGTACTCAATTCATATGGTCAACAAAAACTGTTAGGTTTGTTTCTGTTCTGAAACAGCTGCAATCAGATGCTCTTTGTTCATTTGACATGTGCTTGACTGAATGTCCAACACAAATTTCAGAAATTACATAGTTCTAGAGTATATGTAAGATTTCTGTAAGTTTACACAGCATAGAATGTCAATGGAGAACAAAAATATTTTCATGAATAAACCTGGAATGACTGATTTGTTTGGTGCATTAACTGTGCTTGATTATATGGTATGGTAAATTTATATAAATGGAAATAAATCCTTCAAGTCTAATTTTATAGATTTGACTTCACATATATAATATTTTGTTCAGAGTTTCATGTAGAAAACCTAAAAGTTACCTATTTTGACTTCCACCCAAAAATATTCTTCTGTTGAGTCCAATTAATGCCAGACTAACAGAATCACAGAATCACAGAATGGTAGGGGTTCGAAGGGACCTCTGTGGGTCATCTAGTACAATCCCCCTGCCGAAGCAGGGTCACCTACAGCAGCCTGCACAGGACCTTGTCCAGGCGGGTTTTGAATATCTCCAGAGAAGGAAACTCCACAACCTCCCTGGGCAGCCTGTTCCAGGGCTCTGTCACCCTCAGAGGGAAGAAATTCTTCCTCATGTTAAGATGGAACTTCCTGTGCTTCAGTTTGTGCCCATTGCCCCTTGTCCTGTTGCTGGACACTACTGAAAAGAGCTTGGCCCCATCCTCCTGACACCCGCCCTTCAGATATTTGTAAGTATATATTAGGTCCCCTCGCAGCCTTCTCTTCTTCAGGCTGAACAAGCCCAGTTCCCTCAGCCTCTCCTCATAGGAGAGACATTCCAGTCCCCTCACCATCCTTGTAGCCCTCCGCTGGACTCTCTCCAGTAGCTCCTCATCTTTCTTGAAGTGGGGAGCCCAGAACTGGACAGAGTACTCCAGATGAGGCCTCACTAGGGCAGTGTAGAGGGGAAGGAGAACCTCCCGCGACCTGCTGGCCACACTCCTTCTAATGCATCCCAGGATGCCATTGGCCTTCTTGGCAGCCAGGGCACACTGCTGGCTCATGGTTAACCTGTCGTCCACCAGGACACCCAGGTCCCTCTCTGCAGAGCTGCTCTCCAGCAGGTCCACCCCAAGCCTGTACTGGATGCATGGGGTTGTTCCTCCCCAGGTGCAGGACCCTGCATTTGGCTTTGTTGAACCTCATCAGGTTCCTCTCTGCCCAACTTTCCAGCCTGTCCAGGTCACGCTGAATGGCAGCACAGCCTTTAACCAAAGCGTTATTTCATTTTAGCTAGTATGCATGCTCCAAAGAAATATCAAGATAGATTATAAGATAGTATACTGTGTGGAATCCACTGCTTCTCTTGATCTTTTGTTCCAAAGATGATTTAACCAGTCGTTACATACTTGTGCCTATTCTCTTATTAGTCTGGCTTGTAACATTGGTTCTTTTTCTGCCTTTCTCTTTCACATACACAAGCTTTAAGAACATTTTTCCCCCTAAAAATAGACATTTAAAAGACATTTCTGTACTGCAAAGTCATTACCATTTTGTGTCTCTTTGAAATTAAAAGTTTGAACTTTTTAAATCTCTTAAGACATTTTTTCCAGTCTATTAAATAATTTCTGTGATTTTTATTGAACTTACTCCGATTTTGCAATGTTCTTTTAAAACTGACTCTGTCAGAACTACAGTGTACTGCTGTACTGATCTTGCTGCTAGAGAGAAAAAGTGCTCTAATCTGTAGGCAAAGCCTTACCCTCTGTGATGTAACAGGCATGTGATTTGAATTGCTTTGTATGATGCCTTTTCTTCATAGTGATTTACTCATCAGTTATTTTGTGATCAGTGTTGTGGTAATTTTCCATTGACTAAAAAAACATCGGATGCACTGGACCAACTATTAGTCCCTGCAGAAGCCCTCTCTGAAAGCTCCCTTCTTCGTGAATTAATTTTTGAGATGTTTTAGCCAGCAAGTTCATAAACTATTCATCCTGTGCCCCTTCAGATTGTACAGTATTTTACAATCAGTGTCATGTGGCACTAAATCAAAACACCTCACAAAGGCACACTTACTCTGCCACAACCAAAAACTTGACAACAGTTAACCTGTTGCTACACTAAGAATACCACTTACAAAGCTGATGAATTTGCTCTTAGTCAGTCCTGCAGTGTGCTCTCTAAAGCGCGTAAATTGTCTCAAGCACAGCTCATTGAGGGATTAGAGCCCCTGTTATTTGCTACATAAAATTAATACAGCAAATGAATCAACAGGCTTTCACAGAAAATAGAGTACGTCTAGCAAAACTGATATTTTGATATAGGAAAGGTTAATCTGAAAGATACAGTTGATTATCTTTTTATTGTTTTGTATTTAGGAATCTTAGTAATGGGTCAAAGTCACACTTTGGGGCTATGTAAACAGGAAAAGGATGATCTTATGCTGTTACATATGATATGAGGAAATGGATAAAAACAGATTTGAACTTTGTATTGGTAGTAAACTGATTAATTAATTGGCATAAAATTGTTTAGCTCATGTTTTAAACCTTATCAACTTTATATTTTCTTGTTTTTTCAGTGCAGAGAATTAAGTTTTAGTCATTGATTACAAATGAAAAATTGAACCATTGTGCTAGATTCATGCACATTAACTAGGGGTGATTATCTATGATGGGAGACGTTTTCCAAGGGATTCAGCTATTGAATTACTTCTGAAATAGCATCCCACATCTCCAGATTCATTGCCAAGAAGAAAGACTTTTCAAAGCATGCATTCTGTATTAAAACTAGGCAGATTTCTGGCTTCCAAAACAATCTTCTGGAGAGGGCAAGATTGTACTGAAAAATGTAGCTTCTAAAAGGACTGAAATAAATCAGCAGTTATTCGAGTGTAAGAGTATTTCCAGAAAATGATTGTCCATTTTAATGTGTTTAACACAAGCCATGTCCAATCCTAAGAGGGCAAATTCCAACACTGTGTGTAACACAGATGTTGAAGTTGTCTAGCTGAGAATTTTGCTTGGAATAATTCACCAATGTAGACACATGAAATCCAAGTTATTTTACATTTCTTTCATGGTATTGATCATATAACCTCCAAAGGGGAAGTACAGTAAGAAGATCAATCCATACAGACAACGTATCACCTACTAGAGATTCTAGGACTCATCTCTTAAAAAGTCTTCAGTTCAGACACATCACTGTAATAGCAAACGAAGTCTTATACGAACTCTTCTCCTGTTGCATTTGGCTCTACATCTCAAAGCCAACAGTCAGCTGAAATAGTGGTAACTATCACTGGTAACAAAAAAAGAGGAACTGGGTATCTTACACTCAACATGTCCAGATAATGGAGCTCAAATAAAAATAAGTGGAGCACATGCCAACTCAGAACCACTCATATTGCAAGGTGGCAGCACAGCAACACAAAGGCCATCACAGTAAGAAAACAGTATTTCCTACGTA
Source organism: Opisthocomus hoazin (assembly GCF_030867145.1). Lineage (NCBI taxonomy): Eukaryota > Metazoa > Chordata > Aves > Opisthocomiformes > Opisthocomidae > Opisthocomus > Opisthocomus hoazin. The sequence goes on along the minus strand of NC_134416.1, from coordinate 31,189,071 downwards.
TTACTCTCCTAACCTCCAAGTCTAGTGATTGTTTCACAGAAAAGGTATTCAATGGAGAGAAAGATCCAATGCTGACCTTGACCTTATAAACAGGCTGAAGAACACACTCACAATTCTTTCCAAAGGGAAAGTATTTTAGTAAGCAAAAGATGATCTATAAGATGACACATTTAACTCGATGTCTTTTTTCACAAACTACTTAACTGAGCAATGTTTTGTATAAATTTTGAAAGCTGTTATTCTTAGACAATCACATCCTTGTTATCAATTAAATTTAGTTTTTTTGTGGTTACTATTGCTGTTTGATGCAAACATGGTTTTCAATCTGATAGTTGCTTTAGGCATTATAGCTTTTAAATACATGTCTTGCACAAGAAGAGTGAGATTTCACCAGTGATATGCACTTTTCATACTGATTTACTGTTTCTACAGATGCTTGAAGAGTCTTGTTTTGGAGACTGTTATTCTGAAATTCTGAGTCCTATTGATTTTAGAAAAGCTTTGGGTTTTCCTTCCCCTCCCCCTGCTTCCCCAGAATATCCTTAAAAAAAAAATGTCCATGTTTCAGTGACACATTTTGGGCTGCAACAGGTTCAGGAACCTTGCAAGGCGGTCAGGAGATACCTCCCTTGGCTGTGTAAAATCAGTCACCTGAAATTTAAATACAGTACCTTAGGTAGCACATATTCGCCATTAAATTTCACTATTTCCTTTTTTTCTTCCTGAGCTGTCATTAGAACAGTTTGTTATATTTTTCACATAAATTGCTACAACTCTGTAAATAAAATCCATTCTTCTGACCCAAGCTAGATCCAAGGGGCAGTTCAACAAAGGCTAGACAAAGTTTGAAATGCATACGAAGGAAGGGGTTAAAAGGGATTTTAATAGAAGTGGAAGTACCTAATACTTGCTGTGCATTTAAAAAACTGTTAGTGCCTATCTATTGTCTAAATTAACTGAAGCAGAGAGTCTTGCATCTCCATACAAAGGGGTCAGTTCCTGATAGGGGCTGGGAGTCACCTCGAACCGGTCTGACCGACCCTGCTATATGGATGGGAGCCAGAAGAGAACTGAGTTTGCGCAGAAACAAAGGTCAATCAGCAGACACCGTGATGAAGAGGGACCCCCGACGACCACCATTAGGAGGCACTGGGCAAGCACAACTGGGAGGAGTCTATGGAAATTACTTCTTGGAACTAATTATAATATGGAAATTATGGTGGGACTACCCCCCGTGCTGCCCGGCGCCGAATAAACATATCTACTTTACAGTCTTACAGATTGTGGAGTCTGCTTTCCATATGTTACATAAAGCTTATTATTACTGCTTACCTTAGCAGTAATGAGCTCCACAAGAGCTGTAATAACTCAGTGACTCCACTGCATATAATAAATACTGTTTTTTAAATTGGTTCTATGCTCATTTGTGCTTCAAATCCATAGTATAAGATCATCAATATCTTACTACCCTGTTGTGCTGATTAAACTGGCTATTAATGAATGCTTTTAGAACTAATAGATAATTGTAATGATGCAAGATATTTCATTTTTTTTAGAACATAAATTTATAAATTAAATACAAATGGAGAAGATATTTCTACAATGCCATTTCTCTCAAATGTTCCAAGATTTTCTTCGCAGCAAAGTCACAAATAGGAAACCCCATTGTAAAGAAAGAAAGGACACAGAAGATAAAAGAGCAGAAAATTCCGTTGAGCAGGGAAAAAGATGCAGTCAATAATCCGTCTGAAGTAAGACAATTATAGATCTGTATTTGATATGAAACATTTAAGATAAAATTAATCGAAACACAGCTTAAATTTGAGTAACTTGTTGAAACTACCTTCTCATTGCCATTGCTGTAAATCAAACCAAAACTGAACCAAAGCTTTTCTTTTCTTTTTGTTTTTAATCCCACTGTTACTTCTATTGAAATTAATAGATTACCTCTGGTCAAAGGTATATTTCGTTTTGTGCCATCCTTTCTCTAGAGATACTTTCTATCAAGTTGCTTCACTAATCTCTCACTGATGTTGGTTTTCTTAGCTTCAACTTCTTTCCAGCCTCACTTTGCTAACTCTTTGTAGCTATAACCTAAGAATGTCTCTCATGTAAAATGGGACCTCAGTTCACATAGCTCTTGCTCCAGCTGATTAAACCTAAGTCAGAACCATTGCTTTTCATTTTCTTGTTCTATGACTACATTAAAAGTCAACCTACTGCTGCCATGTTGGAAAGAAATTATAATTCTCTTGTCTCTTCATTTTTATGGATAATATTCTCCCCATAACTAATTAAAAGGAGATGAAAAGTGACAAAAATGAGATTTCCAAGATCAAAACCAAGATTAACAAAATACTTGACAGAGAAATCTTTAATAGGAATGATGTTCTAACTAATCCCATGGCATAATTTACTACTAATTAATTTAAAATTAATGAAATGCAACACAAACATTTACAATTAGAGCATATTGACATTTAACTATTTAATTATATCAGGATTGCTGAAGTAGGAAAATATTAAAGAAATGAGAAATGACATTCTACGCTATTGAAATTTTATATGAAAAAACCTGACAGTAAAAATACATATAGTGAAGAGTTTTTTGTTTTTTTTTTTGTTAATCGCACTCTGGAAAAGCATAACTAATTGGCTTGATTGATTTTTACATAGGAATCCTTTCTCACAATTATAGTTATCTAGATTTTTATAATTTCATAAATTTTAGACTCACCACAGTGTAATTTAATCTCCTTTTATTAGGTAAATTTACACGTGTCCCCCCTTCCACTCAGAGGTTAGAAATGCTAAGGTATATAACACTGTACCAGAATACTTTAAGAAAAGGGCAAGTATCACCTTTATTAAGTTTTACTTTGGGAAATTACCAAGCTTTAACAGAGGGATAAATATGCTTAAAACAATGTTCAGGAACTAAGTATTCCATTTTATTCAGATTCTAAAACATTGCTTATAATGGCACTAGCAGATATCAGGTAAACTCTCCTGTGTATAATCAGGTTAACTAGAATTGCATTTATTATGGTATTTCTGACTGAAAGCTGGTAGAAGATGCAGTTATAATGGCAAAAGAATGTTTAATAGAGCCTTAATTAGCTTCTAATTCTGCATCCATACTTACTACAAAAAGCTAATGCTTAATGTCAGGAATCACAGCACCCCTGTCCCATTAGCCCTTAAGGGTTGAAGCCCTATGATAGTCTAACAGTTTATGAGAACTTTATTGTAGAAAACAAGTAGTCTCTCTAGTACAAATTACTATTTTTCTAGATTTGCAGCTATAGATCGTAAGAGTACCAGCAAAAAAAATTAAGCAGGAATGCTAAGAACTCATGGGTGGGTCATTATGAAAACATCTGTTCTCAGAGAACCCTGAAAATGTCTTCACCACGCCACTCCGAATGCTTTCCACATCTGGACGTACACTTCTCAATATAAATCCATGTGCATTTTCTACACCACTGTGTGCTCTGTGATAGAGGAGCTAAGAACTTCAAAATTTGTTACTGACTTAAAACGGTAGGGTAGGATTCTAGAGCATAAGAGTTGGGTATTTCCACTGCCTTAAGGTCTTGTAGGCCTCATACGTATGTAGGAAGTATGTGCAGCCCAATCCTGTAAATGCTTCTGGCATGTCTGAAAATATATTAGTCAGGTACAAATGGATTAAAGCATAGAATATTCTCTTTCCATAATCCACACAATATGGATCATGCAGACCATACAAATAGTATAGTCTATTGTTAACAACCCAGATAGAACTTTTCATTGTACACTGAAGCTCCCAGATAGCATTAATTCACTGAAGTGAACAGCATAAAATTAGACATGTCCAAATCTTTCATCATCTGTTGGTTTTTGGAGATCTGAAATCCAGGATGTATCCAACTTGTTGAGAAAGGAAAAAGACATTAATCTAGGGTTTGACTCAATGTCCGCTGAAGTCAAGAAAAAGTTTAAATTAATTGTAGTTGGTTTGGGATGAATATATTGACAACCTACTGTTAAGTTTCCTCCACCAATTAAATTATTACATACTGCTGAACAATAAAATTATTTTTTTTTCTTCCTTAAAACAGCAAAATAAAGCAGAATAGTTTTTATATTATTATTTTATTTTATTTTAAATTGTGATGAGTTCTAAGTAATGGTTGTAATTCAAGGCAAAGCTTGGCTTTTTAGAGAGCATTCTCCAGCTTTATTTGCAAAAGTGTTCTGCAGAGTGAATAATCTGAGCAATTGACCAATGACTGACTGCTGGAGTTGAAATTATGAATAGTATGCCCAGAATTCTGATGAGGAGGACTTTATATTCCATAATTGTCTGTCTAAAAAGGACATTTAAACATTCATGTTCCATTTTCACAATGCTGATTGATTTATTGATTCACATTGTTGCTCCTTCTTTAAAGTACTGAGTGATTTACTTTCCTAGTGAAAGAGCAGGTGATTGTTTTTTGAGACTCATAAGTGTCTTTGTAAACACCATCTTAAAAAAAAATAATTCCTTAATAGGCTTCACAGGTTTCTTCTCTAACTCTACATAATGTTCAGATATTATTGTGCAACCTGATATGGTCCAAAACACTAAGGAAGAGTCAAGACCATTTCATTAAGATCTTTGTAGTTTGTTCTGTAATGGGGCTATAATTGTCATATACTCTAGATGTTCTCCTTCACTCCTAAGCTCTTCTGACTGATAAAAAGGTTCAAATAAACACTTTCTGTTTCTCTCTTTGTAAAAGACATGTTAATATATAACATAAGTACGAGTAATGTTTACAAGGTATACCGGCATTAACTATACCGGGCAGAAAAGATACAGTAAGCAATATTGCTGCATAACTTCATTAGAAACAGAAATTCTTACAAACATCCTATTCACCAGTTCAAATAAGCAGAAAGCTGCATTCGCTGAGGGAGAGAAAGTATAATTAATACAACACAATGTCCATTCCATGCTAATGTTCCCAATACTGTGAACCTGCATTTTAATACTGTCTGCACACACATTTTTTTTCTCAGAGTAATTATCACCTAAGTCCAAAATGTAATATGCGGCCAAAAAGGACATAATTAATGTAAATTATAATAGTAAGTCACTTCTTTTACGGTCCATCTTGAAATTTCAGGGAACTGTTTCAGCTTGAAAAATTAAAAATTGAAAATATGGAAATGTAGAAAAAATATTATGTCACATGTATCTGTTTTGACCCTCTTACACATGATTTCAGGCACAATCTAAAAGGAAATATAACCTGAACAACATTAACTAACTTAAATTTAACAGGTGCCAGGAGCTATTCTTGGGGAAAATATAACATCAGACAGAAAATGCTAGAGTAAAAATATAAGTAGACAGTTTAAAATGCATTTATATGTGATCTCAATTCTATTTTTCCATTAATAATGACTTGATGTTTTGCCTGAAGTGACAATTATTTCATTTAAATAGAGTATCTCAGGATACACTCTAAGACCAAATAGCCAGAGAGAAAGTAAGTGGTAAATGTAGCTTTTGGTCTCTTTCAGAAGGCTCTCCTCAGCACTGGAATTGCACCTATTCGACAGTAATGCAAACAAAGAAGAACTTCACATCTGTGGATTTCACAGAGTCCAACAAGAGTTTATACATCTACAGTATTATATTAAATACTTTCTTGAAATAAGCAACAAATTTGAAAAGCTTGCCTTACTCCGCTCCAAACAAAATCCCTGGGAAAAAAAAAATCACCAAATATTTTACAAAAAGCCATTAACTGTTATTAAGGTCCATGTTCTGCTCATATGTTGCTCTCTTTTTAACATAATGGATATGTCCACAAAAAACATTTTTTTGCTATTACCCTTCCCGTTCAGAAAAGCTGGTGTGTGCAATCCTATGATAAGATAACTGTGATGGATGGCATCTTTTTTACTCTTTATTTTGTGTCTGTTCTGTTGGGAGTGGGGGAGGAATTGGTTTTGGGGGTGTTTTTTGTGGGGTTTTGGTTTTGGTTTTAGTCTTGTTTTCCAGAAAAGTGGAAGAAGTAGAAGACACTGAAATGAGGCAGAAATTACTAAGCTTGCTTAGCGGGCACACTTCAGACTACAAGGTTCGACTGGCCAGGAAGACACAGAATGCAGCTGGAAACCTGCAGGTTATAAAGCGACTGAGAAGTGGCACTGAGAAAAATGGAGCAGTCAAGTGGCACTAGAGATATGATCAAAAGTTTAGGGAACAAAGCAACTTAAAATGTCATTCAGTTAACTGGTATTAAGCCCGTAAGCAGGGAATTGCTGTGAAGAGCAAAGCAGGTGAGAAGCGTGTAAAGAATTTTATTTCTTTTTTTGTTGTTCTTATTTACTTTATTTTTTAATTCAGAAAGATTAATACAGTAATTTTTTTTCTAATAAAATTTGTGTTTTCTACTTTAAATGTCTTTTGGTCTGTAATTCACTAGAAAGAAAACATTATAGGCTTATTCACTTCAAAGCTCTGGTTGACTAGAGGTCTTGTCAAAGTGAACATTTTACAAGAGGGAAGGCAGGAGGTAAAAAATTGCTATAAATTCTTCAAAGTGAGAAAGATTACTGGATAGTTGCCACATAGTTTAATACTGGGCACCCTCGTTTGTTGTTATGATTAATGCCTTGGGTGACAGTACAGAAGATACAGAAGTGGCAGGATTTATACTGTTGTAAAAAATTCTGTAATGAAATAGAGAATCAGACTCTGCATAAATCAGAGCGATAGAAAAACACACATATTTGTAGGTAACCATGCATGCCTTGTCATATGTGTGCACACACACACTACATTTAAATTTTAAAATTCAGATAAATGTAAAGTGCTGTAGGTGGGCATTCTTATTCTAACCAACTATGCATTACTTTAACAATAAGACTTCAATTAATGTAGCATGCTAATCTCATTACAGTCATTTCTCTATTGTTTGAAGCTGTATCAGTGTGTAATGTCTTAAAATACAATTCTCCAATTCAGACATAAACCATATTGTCGATACAGTTACTAATAAAATTATCTCTTCACTGTGCTATGAAGAACAGTCTATATGACCATTAGAGCTCATGTATTTAAAATTTAATACTTAAATGGGTTCATGAATAATAGCACCAGTTAATGAATTCAAAAACTATTTTGTCGCTCAGAACTTACCCTTGTTAGATATTACAGGAATCCCAATGAGGCTGTGTAAATTTTCAAACAAACTGTATTAGAATCCTTAGTTTGCTGACAAATTACAGACTTTATATTAGGTAAATGACACTTTCTTTAGTTGACAGAGCTCAACCAAGTACACAGTTCACACCTAACTTTCCCTGCAAAGCCCAGTTTGACAGTAGGCAACATACCGTGTAAACTTCATGCCAAACTCCAGAGTTATACAGATGTACACCCCCGCAGATAGCCCTATGCCCATCATCATGTAGGCAGGAGATGGTTGGGTCAGTGACTCAGCCAATTACAATCAAATTCATTTGTACTCAGAACAGACGTGTAGGCCCCTACATTTTGCAGAGACTTGCTCCTTTCAATCACCTATTTTAAATACTTCAATTAGAGATCTGGTTTCATTACAGCGCTCCTAGTTTCAGAGCAATGTTCCCTGAGAAGTTGCCAAGAGGGTTGAAAGGTAACATTAAGGACATATTGGGTGTTAAATCAATGCTGAAAGCTTCAGAGAATTTACTGGTTACTAAATGCATGCAATTCTAATCCACTAAAATAATTTGGTTCTTATGTAGCACATACATACTTAGCCAAGAGCTATCCAAATCAGCATTTTTATAGCATTTTAATAATAAAGTTCTCAAAATACTGAAAAATATTTCAGAAAGTTGTATTTACTTTAAAAGTCAGGACTACTAGTGATATTTTTATATCTATATGAATATCTTTGGTACCTGTAAGTGATATGTTTGTGTTGCCATTTCTGTCCTGTTAACGCGTAGCGTTTCCGACGAATGTTAAATTTGGAGCTACCTCTCATTTGGTCAGGCACACCACATCGAGGCTTCTTCATCCAGCTGCAAGAAACAGCACCACATAGTTAAAGCCACATGAAATGAAAAATCATAACCACTGCATCCAACTAATAAATACATCATACTTTTTTTAAGTTACAGTATTGTCAATTTTGTGTCCACATGCAACAATGACTAACAACAGGAACAGATGCCTTCTTACCAGATGTATAGTTTGTGGAACTTAATTGCATCCCATGAGATTCAGAAACCAATTTATTTGTTGTTATTTTTGTTAGTTTTCTTTTCCTACAACCTCTGAACAGAGACTTCACAACTGGACAAGCCTTTCACAGCCAATAATTTCTTCTGATTCATTCAGGGTAATTATCATCTGTATTACTAGCTTGCTTGCTGAATGTGAAGTTAAAGTTTATACACAAAGATTTAGTCAAATCAACAGTTCTCACATTATTTGTTGTATTCTATGATCCTTCTCTTTTGTGCCATTGTCATGATATTTAAACAAGCCTCAAGTTCTTTTAATGAAAGAGCCCAGTCAACTGCCAGATGTTTTTTTTTTTTAATTCAAGACACTGAAACTGCTAACTTCATGGTACTATTAAGTTCTTCTATCTTACTCTCTTTACACACAATGAAGAGTATCTCATTGCAACTCTAAGCTCCTAGTGGAGATATTTAACTCAAGAATTCTGCTTAAGAATATTTAATCACAAACAACAAAAATGACCATTGCAGCAGAACCAGGCTTTCCACAGCACCGCTCAATTTTTACAGTGGCCTTCAATATTTCAATGTTTTCCAATATTTCAAAAATTTCAAATTTGTCAGCATTCCAAATACGTCAAAATTGGGATATCTAATTAAAAAGCATGAGTTCAACAGCAGTATCATTGAACTGTTTCTCACTTGCAGTGTAAGAGGTTATTTAGTTTGAATAAAAGTGAAAAATCATCTGAAGTTATTATTTCATGTGAGCTGAATAGCTGCAGAACAATCTACCATCAGGAAGACAGTAAGATTAAAGACGCTCACTGCATGAGTAAAAGACAAATCTCCTCTGTTACTTTTCCAGTTCATTTGACTTTATCTCTGTCATGCTAAATAATTACTGATGTAAAGGCTATAGTCTTCTGATGGTATTTACCACAAGAGTAGTCATACTGTATATTCAGGTTCACATGAATGAATTTTTTACCATTAAACTGGTATTTAAGCATTGTTTCATAAATACACACACAGCAGCTGTATGTATGTACACATGACCAGATGACAGAAAAGTAATATGAAATGCCATCTCAGAATGCAGACTCCTTTTAAAACATGCGCAGGTAACAAAAACTCAAAAAAATAACCAGCTAACCATCGTTCATCTTTTCCAGTAGATATTCTTATTTCAATATAAGCAAAATTAAGAAAACCATCTTCTCTTGTCCAAAAGAAAACATGGAATATTTGCAGCACAAAGGCGTAGTGTATATGAGTGTATTAAAAACTACATAGTCTAACAAAATTACTGATTTTTCAGTTCTGTACTCAAGGAATGAGATATGCATTTGTAAGTCTTACACCCTCTAATACAAGACAAATCATATTGCATACTGAATTCATTTTTAGAGATGGGCTAATGCAGTCCAAATCAGCCACACTCATTTTCATAAACCTATGTGAAGAGGTTTAAAAGTACAGCAAAACTTGTACCACTTCATATATGTTGTAGCGATGGATATATAGCAAACTACTGATTAAATGCACAAGTAGGAGTTAAGATCACCAGCCTGCAGGGAAATGCAAAATTTTAGTGATAGTACCAAGATGGCACTACACCCCACTTGCACTGATAAACTATAGAAGTGTCTGCAAGAACTTTGATGGGTGACACATCCATGAAGTAGTACAAGTGAGAAAGCCAAAACCTCTGAATTTGACTGCATCAACTGCTGACACTGAGTTTGTAGTTACCCGTTTCGAATAAGAAACAGAAAATTACTTGCTCTAATTTCTGGTCAGAATAATTACAAAGTATGCACGCACATAAAACATTATTTGTATTTTCAAGGAAGACAAACTTCTTTCCCTAGTGTCTACAAAGACAATACTGTAAAATCTATAAAACATTACCCCACCAGTATTTGTTGAAACACCCTGCAGCTTTACTGCAGGTTCCTCTGTTTTTTTAAAAGAAGTGTCAGTTCAACAAAGTAGACATTAGTGATTTCTGGGATGAAATACTATTGAAAAGTTTAATATGCTCTAACAATAAAAGAAAAGAAGGAAAAAAGTAGATCTTAGTTACAGACCAAAGGGTGGTTCTATTCTTCTTTGTAAAATTATATTATATTTGCACTTCAGCAAATGAGATTAGAATTGGCTCAGGTCTCATGTTGCCCGTAATACTTGCTTGCAGTGCATTTTAGATCAGCATGCAGTTATCATGCATTTTAATGCCAGGGTACATTTAAATTATGCTGTTGAAACTGTACACACACATTGCAGAAAAAGACATATACATAACAAAAGATCCATGTTCGCACCTTAAGGTGATATCACTGCATCAAAAGAAAGAAGCAAGGAATAAAGAAACAGATAACTATTCTATTTTGTCAGAAACACTGTACAAAAGTGTCAAGGTCTTGTATAAATGTATAATATATCATTCAATGTCGTATTGTTTCAATGGCAATGACTTTAAATCAATTGAATTAGGCCTCCTCCCCCCTCGAAAAGGTTTAAATTATTTGGTTTAACTGATGGAGACCTATTTTAATAACAGGGTTTGGTCACTGGCAAGCCAGGGGCAGACAGGTGTAAATATTCCAAGCTGTGAATTAAAAAGTAATCTGCAAAGCTGTTATTGAAATAATCTCTCAAATAATGTCAAAGGTTCAATACTCTTATAGAAAATGTTAGCATAAAATATTTTACACTTAAGATTTAATACAAGAAGTCAAGAACAGTAGATAGCATGGATTCAAAACTCACCTTTGTATTATCTTAATAGAACTACTGACAATCCATTTTTAGCAAAACAAAACATAGCGCAAAATAACATGTTATGAAATTCAAGCAGTCACAATTTGTTCTTACATTGATTTTCAAGTAGTATGTACCTATCAAGAACGTTATGCTTGTATCCTTGTTGGTTTGGATGGGCAAGGGATGCTCCATGTTGTCATATTGTCTGGCCCACTGATGTTCTTACTGTTCTTGCATGAGAACTGGGACTGAGGTTCACACACAGTATAAATCCCTGTGTAAATCAAATGGAAGCCTTTCCACGAGTGGTTCACTAGCTTTCAAGAAATTATCTTCATATCAAATTTCAGGAAAGATGCAATTTGCAGCTGAAGAGTTGGACTATCACCAAATCTATCATCTAGATCTTAGCTGAGCTAAGATTAGCAGTCAGAATGTTAAACAAATTATTACATGGTTAGTATTGGAGTTCAGTATTTTCTAGCAGAGAAATAAGGCAAAATGTTAACAACTTCTGCCACATAAATATTCCTTTTTTTTAATATGTTAAAAATATTTTTTTAAGCAGTAATTGTTCTCACATTGACTGGGAAGCAGACTTCTGTCAGTAGTAACCACTAATGCTCACTACATTTGGGGATGCTTAATGTGTAATATTCTTTTCCATTTGGGGGGGAATTGACAAATAAAACATTCATTTATATTTCCTTCCAAATATAACTGCTCTTAACACAATATGATGAAGGTCTTCCATCTTCTTGATTGCTTGCTGGAGTGTAATTAAATAATTGTTTTTCATTTAAAAAAGGTGTGTACCGGTAATTACTTTGTCCCTCTTTCATCTATTTGTTTCTGGACTTGTAGAAATCTTCTATGCAGCAGCCTCTCAAAATTAATATTTTATCAGTACTCAATAAAGAGGCTTAATTGTGACTAATCTACTCTACTTGTAGACTATGTCACATCAAATTCCTCTCTTCACTCCATTAGTTTGAATCTTGAGGAGTTATATATGTCAAGAGAATTAAAACAGTTTAGACACTCAGAAAATCAAAAAAAGATTAAAATAAAAATATGCAGCAAAACTGTAATGCTCTTCCAGTAGAGAGTGAGCTGCAATTTAACTTCTAATAACTCAAGCCAGTCGCCTAACCATGTTTTGTTCTTTGCGGGTTAAGAGGAAGAATGTCTTTCTGTCTCTTTACTTTATTAAGCCTCCAGGAAAATGTTTCGGTCTAACGTGGAATCAAAACGTTAAAAACGTCTACATTTGGTTAAACGCCTGCCCTTGTCTATCCCTAATCAAAACTGCTCCTTAGGCTGTATAATGGTTTTGGTAGCGGTGGTTCGGTTTGGGTTTTTTTTGGCAGAGTTATAGCAAAAAAGGAAAATAAAAGGGAGAGTGCAACTTGACTTAGTGGCTGAAAAAATATCCACATTTATTTAAGAAAACTGAATGGTGCCCTTAAACTTCTTGTGAGGAGAGATAGGTATGTTTTCTAAATACCTTTACTCTTCCCTAGTGTAGTCCATTATTAAAGGACTTTGCTGACACTCCTCTGAGTAATAGGAAGCAGCCAAAAAGTGATGTAAGATACTGTATTTCAGCCCTGTTATTGATGATGATTTGTCTGCAAGGCTTCTCATTGAATGTTTGCTGAGGGTACACGACCATATGTATAACTTTTGTAAAACAACATTTACTAATAAAATAGACCACTGAGTTGATTTCAACAGCTCAAAATTCACTCTTACTCTGTGACTGATAATTAATATGCAAACAGCAGAGATCACACATAAATATGATTAGATCTTAATTATGAACCTTGAAGTAAACTTGGTTAGAAGCTCATCTGAGCATTAAAATAGCACATTTGTCATTATTTACACAGGATGACATTAAAATAAAATTAATGATTTGTAACTATTGCATAGATTTAGTCATCATCCTATACACAATAATTCTATCTGTATACCAAGAAGTTTGTAATGTACTCTTTTAATCTGCAAATCATGTTTTGGAAATTAACATGTATAGCAGTTTTAAGAAAAGACAACATCTAGTCTTCTGCTTAGTATGTTTGGTTTGCGGATGTGAAAGACCTGAACACCAACATTGGGTCCATTTTCAGATGTCTCCTTTTTTAATGAATCGTTGACTGGGTTTGGTAATATGTAAATGAATCACAGCGAATACTGTGGCACCCCATGCAAATATCAGACAGTATTTCCATTGGGTTTGCCGTTGTCATGATACTTGTATCCAGAATGTTCGTCATAGTTTTATGCCACTATAATGATATCTTTTTCTACCACTTACTCTTCCTTATTCCCAGCAATTAGCATGCATTATGCTTTTCAAGACACTTGAGAAATAAATCAAAAAATATAGTAAAAACAAGCGAATGGTGAATAGTAGGGGGAAGAAGAACACTGTTCATATCTATGCATACCAAAATACTCATTGAGGGATTATCTTTATTTAGAGCAACAAAATGCCCCCAGGAGACTTTTGATTCTGCTGCTGCAGGACATTATTTCTCTGTTAATATCCCCAAAGTTGGTTTCTATCAAGTTACTACTACAACTTTTTTTAATTGTTTGCTGTTCTGAGACAGAGGCACATGTAATCTCTACTCAAGATATGCTAGAGAAGCAGGTAAATCCTCAAGTACAAGATCAGAACATGTTTTTACGAGGTTCCTGCTGTACTCTTTATTTTATAATCCCAGAATCGTACGTGATTATAACATATTAATCACAGAGAAAAAAATGGTAAACTACCACATATCTCTGGCCAAAAGAGAGTATATGTACTTTTTGTGTAGATGAAAGTGAGAATTTTTTGAAACATTTACAAAATACTGCCATAAATGAACAACTGATAAAAAATATTTATCCTTTGTTATATAGTCATATCTCTCATGAATTTTCAGTCGTATTAATTGATGGTAACTGGAGGTCACAGTTTAATGAGTTTATTTTTTTCTCAACACTAATGCAAACGTGATAAGCCTTTAAGAATCAGTTCTGTTACAAATTTGATTCAAGTTAACACAACTCCAAACGCATAAGCAAATGCAGAATTCAGCCAGCATAAGTTATATGTACCTAAGAATAGTCATGCTGTAAAATATCTTTCTGTGTAGAAGAAAAACATGCCTCAAAAGGTCTGGAAGACTCAATACCCACCAGACTGTAAAATTAATGTTTTAGACTACTGCATAGATAGATTCCTTTGTCTCTTACATAGCAGAAGAAGTAAAGACAACCTTGCCGACATGCTGGCCAACTAGCCCAATTTAGCAAACATAAACCACTTCCCTTTGCAATTAAAGTTTTGGATTGGTTTGGGTTTTTTCAGCTCACTAGCTGATACTCTAAACTAAGAGGTGGCCTCTGCTTTTCCTTATATTACCACTGTCTTCTCTGTACTGCTAACTGTGAACAGCTTATTTTGCTTTTAGTGAAACATATTGCCTCTCATAAAGCGGTCACTAATGTGTCTTTAAATGGCTACTAGTGACTGGTATAGCAGCACTCTCCCCTCAAGGATCAGTCACTGAAGCTGTATAAAGAGCCTAGCCTCTCCACCCTGCAGATCACATCAGAAACATACTTTTGAGCATGGCTCTCTCACTAGGCGTTTACTGCTATTGCACTGCATGTTCCAAGGTCCTTTAAATTCCTAAACTGAAGGATGTGTGATCAACTCACCTCCCCTTAGGGCAGACCTAAAATCTGCTTTGCTTTATTGCTTTTCAATGCAATAATGCATGTGCCAGTGGAATAAAATGATTTTTCCAATCCTGTCAGCATTTTGGGTATTCTCTTCTCTAAACTCTAAATGATAGAAAAATCATTTATGTCAGCTACTTTGCCAAAAAAGAATAATGAAAGATGACACATCACATTGAGACTGGTAAATGGGAAATGAAGGAGGATCTCCTCCCCCCAAAAAAGCATTTTAGAGAAGTACTAGAAATATATTTCAATAAACTAAATGTTGGACATGTAGTGACAGTACTATTTTGTTATGGTTTGCTTTTCATGCAAAGTAACTTCTCCTAAAATCACAACATGAACTTTATTGCATTATAACTGTAATGAGTCCAAAAGGCACTTCAAATTTTAATCCCAGATACATCTTCTTAATTGTGTACTAATACTTCTTCTTTTTTTTTGCATTTTCCTGGCACATTTTTAAAATTTGTCATAGTATAGAGTTGTTTGGAATAGCTGTTTTATAAATTTTGTCTGTTAGTAAAGTCAGACACTGACAGCCTTACACTACTTCAGAATTGTAAAGGACATACAAAACTAGTCCAAAACTACTGCATGTTAAAATGACCGCACCTGGTCACACTTGTTACTAGAAAACATTAAATGAATGGGCCAGTGAAGTGTGCTCAGATTTTTTCAATGAGGATATGGAAATTTACGCTAAAGATTTTCCAGTATGAAAAGACCCTTTCCACTGTGAAATATTTCATGAATTCTTGCCAATTTCGAACAGGTTTCTCCATTTCCACACTGATAACCTTTTGGCCCGTTCTTTAGTTAACCATCAAACATTTTCTTTACAATCACATGCCCAAAGGCAGACAGCAGTTAGGCAGGTGACCACCTGCTGCCATGAAATTCAGAAGATTAAAAAAAAAAAAAAAGAGAGAAACACTTAAACTCCTCATCTGAAGCTGCAATGATATTTGGATATCCGGGTCACCCTGCTTCATGTGTTACAAAGTTTTTCCAGTTCTACTTTACCCTGCTTGAAACAGAAAAGTCAAGAGCAGTTCAGTACTGGTTACTTACTCAATTGTGTTCCTGTCCACTTTTCCTGTCATATTAATGCCATAGAACTGCTGCATGGCAGCTATAGCTGATTGCATGGTTTCTGCAGAGCGCAACACCGACATTCGGGGGTCAGTTGGTGGAAGGTAGCCATACTTTTGTAACCATACCTGCAATGACAAGTGCAGTGGCTATTAAATAGAAATTATAGGTAAATAAAATGCTCTATAGTAATCAGTTTTGTACCATATATAATGAAGTTTCAAATTCACCAAGCATAAATCCTGTTAGTTTGGGGTTGGTTTTGGGGTTTTTTTGCACAGAAGAAATTCTTTGAGGCTTTTATTTAATCACCTTTATTAAAGATTCTGCTGCTTTTAGACTTACAGTGTTTTCTACCCAGGAGCCAACTCTCTTTATTATCTGCATCTGCCTGCTTCGATTATTTACTTAATATATTTATTTATTTGAAGTTATAACTTAAGCACCTAACTCTGGCTCTAGGCACTTCAAGAAATTTTTGAAGCAGACAAAATACAAAATCTACAATATATGCCACATATAATTGACTGTCCACAGGGTACATAATAATATTCACCAACTACAGTAATAAATCCACAATAGCTCTCACACACACTATATTGTTATTGTCTCTCAAAGGATATGAAGCAGAGGGCAGGGAGGCATTCAGCTTTCTGAGAAGAATATCAAAATCACATACTTCTAGGCAAAGCAGGTGACCAGGAGATAGTGAAGCAGCAAAATCTGTCCCCACTTACAGGAAACACCTTGATAATAGGATCTTCCTTTTTAAGTCAAGACGGATTTACTGCCAACTGTTTATGATCTTAATTGTGTAGGGTTGAGAGGGAGAAGACACGGTCCAAACAACTGAAAGCTTTACAGATGAAAGCCAATACGTTAAGAACACCTGGAAAAACCCTCTGAATAATGCTGTCCTCTTGAGGCAATGTTTCATTAACAAGTAGCTGCAGTTATCTTAATGTTTCTAAGCTTTCTCAAAATCTAGCCTACACAAAGCACAGCATAAGACTTTTGAGACAAGGAGAGCACTGATGCATCTCTAAAAATGTCTCAGTTTCTCATCTAAGGACTGGAACTACTCACTAGAATGAAAGGTACATATATCGCCAAGCTATAAGACACAGCTGAATTGTATTGCTGCATCTTCACTCTACCCAGTAACAAAGTACTTGCGACCCCATAAATCTGATCTTCTGTTCTTAAAAAAAAATGAATGGATAAACAAATTAAAAAAATGGTTCAGCCACCTGCTTCAAACGTATCACACCCCAGCTCCTGGATTCTGAATCATTACATTAATGAATGCTACCCACCCACTCTCCCTTCCTAGTGTGTCGTGGGCTCTGTCTGCCTTATACAACACTTCTGGGTTTTTTATCTGTTTATACACACTGTTTATACACAGCCTAACACCAAACTGCGTAGTCTGCAATTCTCAGCCTTAAGTTTAGCTTGCAGAGTCTATCCTATACAATCACAGAATCATAGAATGGTTTGGGTTGGAAGGGACCTTAAAGAGCCCATCCAATTCAGTTCCACAGCAGGTTAATCATGTAGGAGGTGCACTCTTTTACGGACCCAGTGAAGATGGATGATGGATGAACTCACTGCTATCGTTCTCTTTACTAACACTGAATGTGTATTACAGGTGAACATTGGCTCAACATAAATTAAACATCAAACTGGCACTAAAGACAGAGGAAATCTTCAGGTTATGAGTTTAGATATTTCTAATTTAAACAGGTTTATTTTCCCACAGTGCAGTTCAGACACAAGTTTGTGAGCTCCGCACAATGGAGATACAGTATAGGCAGGATTAAGACCCAGTCAAATCTCTTTCACCTTCACACTATCCCTATGCACAGGAGCCATTGAGAATAAGAATAAAATTTTGTTCAATATATAGGAAGATGCTATTATTTCCAGTATAAATTAATTGCTACAATCAGTAGCTACATCCAACGCTATCTACTCCTGACTTCTTGTACCTTTCAGCTTCAAAGGTGAACTTGTGAACACTAAGCTTGTGCTAGATTCGGGTCATCACACGAATAATTTAGTTTATGTTTCACTTTGCACAGGAAGTCTGTTTTTCCTTCCACTACTGGAAGACAGCTCTGAAACGCCAGCTAGAACTGGAAGGTTGGCAAGACCAATGCAATAGGTGGAAATAAGACAAGGAAAGTAAAAAATAAGTTAGACATGGGGTGGGTTGATTTCAATGTAGCTTGTAGAGTTCTTTTGAATTAATATTTACAATATGCATATTTAAGAATGGCGTTCTTTTGAGATTCATCTTCTCAAGTCAGTGGTACTAAAACAAATGATCAGTCAGGGAAGAAAATTCTGAGCAGCATGTCACTGTTGTTGAAAATGATGTCTCCTTCTTGTCACCTTCTCAGCATGAATTTGGTATGCAGACACAGAGCAGAGCATTTCATGAAGCTCTCTTCTGGGTGTTAAGGGCACACAAAATTTCTTGGTAGGCTTGTGAGGCCACCTATTACCACTTAAAACCATTCTCACGGTGGCACAACTGAAGGAGACAGCAGTATGCGGTTACAAGTAACCAAATTTACCAGGAGATAAACCTTCTGATATCTGACTTTTAGAAAAGCTATAAAAAGAGAGACAGAAAAAATATCTTGCGGAGTACTGCTCATGGGAGAAGTGGAGTAGAGAGGACAAACTGGAATCTAGTACAGTGCCACTGTACACAAAGAAAAGAGAGGTGGCTCAGAAACAGCAGGAGAGGACTGTGTAGCTTTTCCCCTTCTAAAAAGACTTAAAGACAAGTTAAGTACAGGATGCCTGATAGTCACTCCCTATCATTGAACAAAGTAAATAAACCACCTGGGTCTTCCCTCAACCTTCACAATAGCAACTAGAAGACACAGCCAACATACCAGAAAGTCACACAGCACTCTGAAAGCAAGTTTCTTGTTTAAAAATTCAGACAAATTGACCACCAAGACTAAAATCTGGTGAATGCTCAAGAGTTAGTAGCATTTATTAGCACTAAACGCTACTAGCGTTCTGTCCTTATGAGACAGGATCATGAAACAAGGTAAGAGACAACAAATCTAGTTCCTGTTGCATTCCTCAGATTCCTTAGTTTTCTATTAACAAATTTTGAAGGTCCTTGGCTCAGTCTGCCAGATACCTGAAATATACCCCTCAGATGCTATTGTGCATAGTCCAAACGCTGGGAACTACAGAGGAGAAGCTTAACTTTAAAATTAAGTCCAAAATATATAGGTGGGTAAAACAACAAAGAAGAAAAGAAACAGACACAGCAGGAGAACAAAGGAAAATCATTTTCTCACAGCCTTGTATTTTTGAGGCAACTTATTAAAGAAATTATGACCACAAGCATTTCCTCTTCCCCCTCTACTGAAATTAGATGTCTTTCTGTCTTAATGCAGAATGTACGGAAATAGTAAAGTAGATCCATCTAACATAATGTCTGGGGTGCCAACAGACACCCTTTGCACAGACTCCAAAATCAGTGATATGTCCCATTCCTTTATACACTTTAGGAAGATAAAATACTGATACTTCAAGTGAAGCTTTCGGGCAGGACTTTCTTGTCCTGCAGCAAAATGAAAGCCATGGTAACCTGTCATGGTAACCACAGAAAAACATAGCTGGAATACAATGGGTTCCACCACTTCCCTATCTGTTACAGTGCTTTACTATCCTACTGCTGTGAAGTTTGCCTTAGAGTTGAATCTCCTTTACTATAATTTAAGCCTGTAACTTCTCATTTTACCTGCTATGGGAGTAACCTGCTACGGCTGAGAGGAAGCGATTATTCCTTTCCCCTCTGCAGCAGCCTTTTATGTATTTGAACTTACTTGTGTGAGTCACTCTTTTTAATCTCCTTTAAATAAAGAAATCTCTTTCACTTAATCTTTTTTCATTGTCCACATTAACCTCCAGGAAACTAGAAGCAAAAATCTATCTTTTCTAAGCATCGGCTTGCACTAGATTTGTGTGTTAGTTCCCATTGTTAGCCTATTAAAAAACACTGGAGTTTAGCTGAAGTGCTAGGAGTAATTCTGAAGAACACAGACACTCAAATACTTCATTGGGGGAAAAAAAAAACAAACCCAGAAATAAAATTAGCCTAAAAATATTTTTTGTCTTACTAATTGAACTTCAAGGTTTATGTCCCATTTATCTACACATTTTAAAATTATAAAACCATACTTTACACACACTTTCTCCACCAGGAAAAATCCTTGACCATAATTCCACCCTCTCTTTTCATAATTGTAAGGAAAAAGATAAACAGAATCCATTGGTGATGAAAGCTGTAGAGATGCTAGGAGTTTGTTGAGACCTGCAACTTCTGCAGGAGTCCATGGAACCTGTAAGTGCTCAGCACACGAACTGTATCACCTTCCAGATTTTGGATTTCATGGACTAGAAGCCTAAGGTTTGGGGATGTTTTTGCTATGATGCAATGCTATACAAATCATCTGGCTATGGAATAGATGGCATTTTTCCACACAGCTGTATGCTTGTCTCCTCTAAAGGATAAAACATGGGCTAACTTGAAGTGTATCAAATACACCAATGGATTTCAATCATTCAGAATTTTGCTAGTTTGGGAAGAAAGCGTGCTCTTAAAAACAGTATGTTGACACCAAACTGTTACTAAGAACAAATAAAACCCATACATTATCATTAAAGATTAAGCAAGAATATTATGAAGAAAATCAGAGTTTCAGAGAGCTTACTGATTTCTAAGAAGATATCTTATGAACAAATTATTAATGTTCCTGAATGACAGTACATAGTTTAAGCTACAGTACAATTATGTTCTATGAACCTGAAAGCTTAGTAAATCAAACAGTCTAATAAAGCACGAATCAAAACAATTTCATAAACACCTTCAGTAGTGCAGCTGCATATCATTATTATTCATGTATTCCTGTTCCTTTCTTAGATTTTATCATGCAAACAAAATTCCTGTCTGTACTGAGTAAAACTGTGAGATTTCATAATTTCAAAATATTTTGACTTTTTTTTTTAATATGCTTCCAACAAAGAGACTATAAGTGAAATGATTTTAAATGCCTGAGTAATTCAGGAGATTTATATTTTCAAAAAGCATACATTTCAGAGTTTAACTTACATTGATCACAACAGGATTTAGCAGTTCAAGTGCTCATGTCATTTTGAAAAGAGATTGAAGGCTTTTACCATGGTTTGGATAAATCAGCCAGTTCCAGAATTAATATCCTCATGACCAGGTCATTTCTCCATTTAGGCCAATTAATCATGGCTAATGGCGGGTTTTAACTACAGACCTAACTATTGCAGCCAATACTGACTTTTCAGTGACAACTTGATTGCCAGCCAGCCAGAGACAGACAAAAGTGTTTACACAGAGCATTATGGGGAATCTTCTGCTATTATTCCTACCTCATATCTCTAATGCCATCAGTTCCTCATTGGCGATGTTTTCTCTTTTTAACAGAAGACACTGACGAGAACTTACAGAATGGGTATATTGTGTATATTACCTATCTAGTGAGAAAAATACTTCCAAAAAAAAGCATATAACAAGAACATATAGTCCAGGAGAGTCTAACTTAGTCTATCAAAAACGCCTACAGAATGAGAATATGAATTATGATAGATAATTTAATAGCTTAATGGTTATGATTGATTTGCTACCTAGGGTTGTAATTTGAGATAAATAACCCTCAACAGCTAAAACAAAGCCTGCATGTTAAGAACATACTGGTCTGGAATGAATTGAAGCTCACAAACAAATCCACTTCTTGGAAATTGTATAGCAGGATGGAAATGATCTTAAATAGAAGGAATCACCTTCAGACCAAGCAACTATCTTGTTCATCATTATCAAAATGCCACAAAGTCAAAATACCAACTTGCAAAATTTAATTCTCCAGCGACCTAAACTAGAAAGTGACCATCTTCTTTTCTCGTGAACTACTGTGGCAACTCCCAGAAAAACAATTTAGATGTGGTATTCGTATATTCTTACACACATCAATGATGGTGATTTTACTCAGGATTACAGAATTTGTAACAAAGACTTAATAATTCAGAAAAGTCTGTGTGATGTCTAGGTTGCAGCCTGCACTATAGTAAATACCGACACGCAGTACTAGAAGTAGTGGAGTTGGGCTCACAGTGGGCTGAAAAAGAGGATAAATTAGGCCTCATTGAGTTCAATGTTGCTGAAGCTAGATAATTCAAAATTAGCGGAGGCATCTCCACTGTTCTAGCATGTAGATGCTTATAGTTTTTTCTGCGTTCCAGCTACTAAATGGATGTGAAACTGAATGTTCATATTACATAAGTCTAAGATAGTACAAACCCAGACTCACCTATACATGATCTTGTATGTCTCTTCCTACATGAAGTCAGGACAGAGCGGACAGAGTCTGGAATTTCCCCATGCAAGTGCATAGTGACTGAGATAATTTTTAAAGGGAGCTCCTGTTCCCAGTGAGAGGAAACTCCATGGCAAGAATCAAGACTGCAGCCCAAGGCGAGAAGCTCTGCCTGGTTAGTGACTTGAACCAAACTCAGAGTCCAAGGAGTGGCAAAAGTAAAAAGGCAAAATATATTCAAAACTGTTTGCTGATTTCCACTCATTTATAATTCAAATTTAGTTTAAATATTATAAATCCTTTCCTTTACTGCCACACTTGTGCACGGAAAAACAACAATATAGCTTGAGAGCAGTAGGAGTGGAAGGTGTAAAAGAGCATCCAGGAGCACCAGGACAGAGCCATTTGCAGATCCCAGGCAGGTGGGGACCTACTAGTAAGTGACAGATGTGGGATCTGCATCTATCGCTGTGCTGGAGAAACTCTGAAATACATTTGGAAAAGGGATCAGATACTACCGAGCTCCAAAGGCAGGAGTCACATTTTTCGTTCATTACTTCTACTGAGTGCCTGTACTGAGACCAGGTTAGTGTTAAAACCACAACTCCTTGCCCTGGAAAGAAACTCATACCTTGATCATTCCCTGTAACAGTCTGCACATTTATAACTGCAGAATGCCGACCATATTCATTAGTTGATCAGGGAAATTTTCTCCAGTCACTAACAGAAATCTCTGGAGAAGTCTGGCATGGACCCAGACCAGTGGAAAAACTTCCACAAATAGAACTAACAGTTCTAGTAGATGTAAGCGCTCAATCATAGAGTGCATGTTAGGAGACACTCTACTTACATCTTACTAGATTTTCTATAGCTTCTAGGAAAATATGAAGTGCTCTGTAGGGACAAGAATGCTGTGTTGAATAATCTGGCTGGATAAGTCATGACTGTTTTGGAAAAAAAAAATGAAACTTCTAGGGCCATGAAGATGATTAAGGGATTGGAGCATTCCTCCTGTGAGCAAAGACAGAGAGCTGGGACTGTTCAGCCTAGAAAAGAGAAGGCTCAGGGTGTATCTTATCTATGTATACAAATGACTGAAGGGAGAAAGTAGAGAAGATGGAGCCAGGCTCTTTTCAGCAGTGCCCAGTGATAGGATTAGAGGCAATGGGCACAAACTGAAACACAGCACGTCCCCTCTAAGCATAAGGAAGCACTTTTTGACTGTAAGGGTCGTCAAACAGGTTGTCCAGAGATGTCATGGAGTCCCCATTCTCGGAGATATTCAAAAGCCATCTGGACATGGTCCTGAGCAGCCTGCTCTCAGTGGCCCTGCTTGAGCAGGAGGTTGGACCAGATGACCTCCAAAGGTCCCTTCCAACCTCAATCATTCTGTGTGATTCTGTGATTCTGGACTGAAGCTCCCCAAACTGTAATATCCTGAAGACTTGTAGAATCCTGCTCATACTGGCTCAAACCATGGAAAAGTCACCAAGGGATCAGAAATCCCATTAAGTCACTATGGACATTTTTATAGCTTTTTTCCCCAAAGGTCTGTCGTAATAATTACTCTAAAATTACTCCAGACTAATTCTCCTATGGTCAAACAAAACAATAGATTTTTTTACTGTGTACACTACTCTCAACTGAAGTGAATGTATATTTTAGCTCGCACAGAGAAAGGTAGACAGGTGCATGCACATGTCCTAAGGCTGGCTGATTTAAATTAGCAATTCCAGCAGTATTGCTAAGTTGACTTCACTGCAGAACTCTGGTCTGAAACAGAAGACTTCTAACTTTGGGTAAGCAGGTGCTCCTTCAAATTACGTTTATAGTGACTGATTTTTTTCAAACACTCTGCTCATGGAGGAGACTTCATTTGGTATTAAAACTCACATACTTGTACCCAGTGTCATTCCAAGATCTCTAAGAAAGCAACAGTCGTTGTTTAGGAGGGAAAACATGCCTACATACTATATTCCTAAACAGCCAGCATGTCTCATGGACCCTTTTACCTTCGGCCTATAAGGCACTGACACTGCTTCTAATGTGAGGATGAAAAAAGAACTGGCAGAGAATCAAGAAATACGAACATGGCAATAGCACTAATTATTAGTATTTATGCAGTAGAAGTCAGTTTTCTATAAGAAGCAAGAGTCCCATTCTGCTACACTGAACAAACTAAGAATGAGAGTCAATTCCTTCATCAGAAACAGACGATCTAGTTCAGTGTGAAATGAAGAAACAGTTTATAGGAAGGAGAGAGTGAAAATCCTTATGTACAAGGGGTGTTGAGTAATTCAATCTTTTAAACAAGATAAAGTAGAAAAAATAATGAGTAATTCTTCGTAGTCATCCACAGTCATTGAGAAAAAAATCAGGAGGTAAATGGTGGAGATAACCTGTCTAGCAGAGTGTTGCAAGATTAGGGAAAAAAGTCCTCATGTGCAAAGGTTAAAAGAAGTCCGAGAAAGTTAAATGTATACAGAGCTCTCTTTCTACGATTCCGATTGAATAACACATTTTGTTTATGAATCTTAAACTAAGGAAGAACTTGGGTGCAATCTTACAACTTTTTGCCTTATAGCTAAGCAGTCTGGCTTCTGGTATACATTTTGCAAGAATTGTGGTCTTCTTGTTCGACAGCCATCATATTGTGTAGTACGGAGACTGCCCACAAGATTCCATAACCTCCAGTCCCTGTAAGATTCATATTATTTCTCAAACCTTTTAATTGTTTTCCCTTTTTCCCTCCTTCTGTGTATCTTCTGAGACGTTACTCATGTATTCCTACCTGGAATATCCTTGACCTTTGCTGGGTTTTGATTTTTCTCTTTCTTTTACTGCTTTCTGTGGGTTGTTATATGTAACTGTGGAGTTCATTCAGATGCCTGGATCCCAGCACACCACTGGCAAGATCAAGGTGACTGGCATATATCAAAAACAAAGATGAGACCGAAGTCAGAACAATCCTAGCTGAGCCTTCTACAGGCAGCTGCAAGCAGCCTCACAATCACAGGCCCTGGTTCTCATGGGGGACTTTAACCACCCTGACATCAGCTGGGAAGACCACACAGCTAGGCAGGCGCAATCCAGGAGGTTCCTACAGAGCATCGAAGATAACTTTCTGATGCAAGTGGTGGAGGAACCAACAAGGAAAGGCGCGCTGCTGGACCTTGTATTAACATACAAGGAGGGACTGGTGGAGGATGTGAAGGTTGGAGGTAGACTCGGCTGCAGTGACCATGAAATGGTCGAGTTCAGGATCCTGCGTGGAGGAAGCAGGGCGATAAGCAGGATCAAAACCTTAGACCTCAGGAGGGCTAACTTTGGCCTCTTCAAGGAGCTACTGGGAGGAATCTCGTGGGACAGGGCTCTCAAAGGCAGGGGGGGCCAAGAGTGCTGGTCACTGTTTAAATGTCACTTCCTCCATGCTCAGGAGCGGTGCATCCCCCTGAGAAAGAAATCGAGCAAAGAAGGCAGGAGACCTGCATGGCTGAACAAGGAGCTTCTAGTGGAGATCAGGTGGAAGAGAAAGGTCCATGGAATGTGGAAAGAGGGGCAGGCCACTTGGGAAGAGTACAGGAATGTGGTCAGAGCATGCAGGGATGCAACAAGGAAGGCCAAGGCTCACCTGGAATTGAAGCTGGCAAGGGATGTCAAAAACAACAAGAAGGGCTTCTTCAACTACATCAGCAGCAAAAGGAAGGCTAGGGACAATGTGACACCGCTGCTGAATGAGGCAGGTGTCCTGGTGACAGAGGATGTGGAGAAGGCAGAGCTACTGAATGTCTTCTTTGCTTCAGTCTTCAGTGCCAAGGCTGGCCCTCAGGAATCCCAGGCCCCAGAGGTAAGAGAGGAAGCCTACAGAGAGGATGACTTTCCCTTGGTCGAGGAGGACTGTGTGAGGGATCACTTAAGCGATCTCGACGTCCACAAATCCATGGGCCCCGACAATGCACCCATGAGTGCTGAGGGAGCTGGCGGATGTCATTGCTGAGCCACTCTCCATCATCTTTGAGAGGTCCTGGAGGACAGGAGACGTGTCCGAGCACTGGAGAAAGGCCAATGTCACTCCAATCTTCAAAAAGGGCAAGAAGGAGGACCCAGGGAACTACAGGCCGGTCAGCCTCACCTCCATCCCAGGAAAGGTGATGGAGCAGCTTATCCTGGACGTCATCAACAAGCAAGTGGAGGAAAAGAAGGTTATCAGGAGTAGTCAGCATGGATTCACCAAGGGGAAATCATGCCTGACCAATCTGATAGCTTTCTACGATGACATGAGTGGCTGGGTAGATGAAGGGAGACCCGTAGATGTTGTCTACCAAGACTTCGGCAAGGCTTTCGACACAGTCTCCCATAATATCCTCCTAGGGAAGCTCAGGAAGTGTGGGCTGGATGAGTGTTTGGTGAGGTGGATTGAGAACTGGCTGAATGGCAGAACTCAGAGGGTTGTTGTCAGAGGCGCTGAGTCTAGTTGGAGGCTGGTAACTAGTGGTGTCCCTCAGGGGTCAGTACTGGGCCCAGCCTTGTTTAACTTCTTCATCAATGACCTGGATGAAGAGTTAGAATGTACCCTCAGCAAGTTTGCTGATGACATCAAACTGTAAGGTGTGGTAGATGCAGCAGAAGACTGTGCTGCCATTCAGCATGACCTGGACAGGCTGGAAAGTTGTGCAGAGAGGGACCTGATGAGGTTCAACAAAGGCAAATGCAGGGTCCTGCACCTGGGGAGGAACAACCCCATGCATCAGTACAGGCTTGGGGTGGACCTGCTGGAGAGCAGCTCTGCAGAGAGGGACCTGGGTGTCCTGGTGGACGACAGGTTAACCATAAGCCAGCAGTGTGCCCTGGCTGCCAAGAAGGCCAATGGCATCCTGGGGTGCATTAGAAGGAGTGTGGCCAGCCGGTCGAGGGAGGTTCTCCTTCCCCTCTACACTGCCCTGGTGAGGCCTCATCTGGAGTACTCTGTCCAGTTCTGGGCTCCCCACTTCAAGAAAGATGAGGAGCTACTGGAGAGAGTCCAGCGGAGGGCTACAAAGATGGTGAGGGGACTGGAATGTCTCTCCTATGAGGAGAGGCTGAGGGAGCTGGGCTTGTTCAGCCTGAAGAAGAGAAGGCTGCGAGGGGACCTAATATATACTTACAAATATCTGAAGGGCGGGTGTCAGGAGGATGGGGCCAAGCTCTTTTCAGTAGTGTCCAGCAACAGGACAAGGGGCAATGGGCACAAACTGAAGCACAGGAAGTTCCGTCTGAACATGAGGAAGAATTTCTTCCCTCTGAGTGTGACGGAGCACTGGAACAGGCTGCCCAGGGAGGTTGTGGAGTCTCCTTCTCTGGAGATATTCAAGACCTGCCTGGACAAGGTCCTCTACAGCCTCCTGTAGGTAACCCTGTTTCGGCAGGAGGGTTGGACTAGATGACGCACAGAGGTCCCTTCCAACCCCTACCATTCTGTGATTCTGTGATTCTGTGTTTCTGAGCCACAGGCCCACTAGGTTCCTGGGAAGATCAGCTGGCTTTCATGGTAGTAAAAAATAAGAATGAGCGATGAGCGATGCTTCCGAACGTTTTTCAGCACAGCATTGCAAGAATCCAGACATGGTTTGGAACATATAAAATGCTATATAAAGGCAACTGTTGTTTGGTGATGTATCAAGCAAGGCAAGAGTTCAGAGTGACTCTTTCACCACACTCCAGAAGATTACCCCACCTTTTCATTGCCTTGGCACTAGCATCTTTGATCCCTACATCTTTGCAGTGCCTCACCCACAAGCTGATTATTTTGGTGTCATCCATCTATATATTGCTGGCATTATTCTGACTATGCTTACCATCACAGTATTGTAGCGCAGAGTTGTTTCTTCTGTTTCACTGTTTCTAAAAGCAAGAAGGGACCTGACCATGAACCAGGGAAACACAGTTTGCTGCTTAGATCGTATCGATGACTTCTATTTCTTCTGGTTTAGATTCCAGGAGAGAAAGGCCTATCTCCCCTCATGCACATATGCAAAACAAGCACAGCAATGCATTTCATCATGAATTCATAAGGACTGCCTCACTACTTCCAACGCCATACTACAACCAGCAAAGACTCATAGTGGTTGGCACTGGCTGGAAATGGCCACAGACATTTTTAGGCTCTGAGACTATCATTGCAGTCAATCATGTAGTCATGTAGGCATTCATATCAGTAAAGTTTAATGGTACTATAGGGGGGGTTTCCTCATAGACTATAGTCATTAGTAGCAGCAGCTACATCAGACAAGTAGAAACTGTATACCATTTGACTAATGTACAAAATCTTGGTTAC
This sequence comes from Opisthocomus hoazin, assembly GCF_030867145.1. Lineage (NCBI taxonomy): Eukaryota > Metazoa > Chordata > Aves > Opisthocomiformes > Opisthocomidae > Opisthocomus > Opisthocomus hoazin. The sequence goes on along the minus strand of NC_134416.1, from coordinate 31,160,556 downwards.
TTGGAATGTCTTCTATGGCACAACTATGAATCAGATGCTGTCATGTAAAAAAAAAAAAAAAGAGATACCAATAGTGTATTAACAAAAAAATACATTAATCAGCACTGCCCTTTTTTTCTATGTCCCAATAGGTTGTTTCAAATTATCTTAATAAATGTACTCAAACTTTGTTCTAAGACATTTACATAGGAAATAAATAAATACCTAATGTACCCACAGATGGTGTTGTGCTACTTTAAAAAGGCTTGTGGAAAGGTAGTGCATTGTAATAAAATCAAAAGGTCAAGCTACAAAGTTCCTTTTGGGAAATGATTATTCAAACCATATCTGACAATTGGTATTTGAATCTGTTAGCTAAAATAATTTTACTATTATAGTTTATGTAGTTTGAAGTTTACTTCAGTGAAATACATGAACTGCAAGTTAAACATCTATAGGAAATGTGACTTGGGTCAACTGGTGCTTTTTTATGTTACTTATATTTAATTTTCTTTATTATAATTGATTTTTCCTCATTTCATAGACATAAGAAACACATTATTTTTAATCATAAACACATCCATTAAATATCTATGCAAATATTTCCTGTATAGATATCAATATTGTGAATATTGTAATGTTACGGATTAAATTAAAATTGCATTAAAGCAAAAGAATAGAAATGCAATAATGCATTGCACATCTTTTCTGGTTTTATACTTCACAGGTTTTTTTACTACATTTTTACAGACAAGATTGCATGTAAATTCACACCGTACAGCACATAAGAAGCGTTTGAGAGTCTGCCACTGTAAAAAAACAACTGGCTATGCTAAAGTCAACAGTAAAGTTGTCTTTAGTGGAAAAAGGAGGTATTTAACTGTCTTTGACAGGTCTTTTATTTTGTTGAATGTTACTTTTACTTTTTTCCTTTCTATGCCTTTTCCATCAATTAATTATGTCATTACTACTTGCAATTAAGCCTTTGTGGCACCATATATCTGTTTCCCATGGTCAAAAGAGTTTTTAAATATAGATTGATACTAAACCCATTTTTAAATTGCAAATATCTTTTTTTCTGTCTTTTGCTTTTCAAAGTCAGATATCTAAGATGTAAAATTCAAGATGCTGCGCTTCCTTGTTGGACATCACTCCATATTTTAGAAATCCTTTTTTTTTACAATCAAACTGGTATAAGATTTGTAATATTTTCAATACTACAACAGCTCTTTGAAAAATCTGATTCATGTTTTCCTGCAGAAATCTTTAGATAGAACATGAACATGGATTTTATAAGTACATAAAATCTACAGATAGTATCGGCTTGTTACTTCCCAGGGAGAGACAGGAAGAGAATAACAATGAACATAAAAGGTAATCCTGTGGCTTCCCAAATTACTGTATTTAGTCCGTGCAGCAGAATGAAAAAAACAACAAAAAAAAGTAAATACTACAACACAACATCATTTGAAAGAAAAACCTTGTAACTTCTGCAAGGAGGCCAGGGAGCTAACAGAGAAGAAAGGAAGCAAAATCCCTGAAATGTATGATTTCTTTGGAGCAATGCATCCGGCTGGGAGGAAGAAGGGCAACATTTTAATTCAGCCACACTCTAACTGTTTTGCAATGAAGTCAATATTTTCAGCTACACAGTAACTCTATCTGATCTGCAACCATGAAAAGGAAAAGGCAGTACAGAAACCAGCTCATTCTCTGTCCCATCCTCTTTTAGTTTCTGACTTACTCCCCAGTTTTGAAAATGCTGGTCCAGTAGAGGAGCTTCCATGGGGTATTGATCTGTAATTAATGTTTCCCACTTTCATTTCCAACCCTTCTCCAGAAAATGCTCATGGGAGATGACTCTGCCACAGTGAGGGCAGGGATCACTCAGAATCTAGCACTTCCATTTTCACATGCTTGCTTCTAATGATTCTCTCTAATAATTTATGCAAATTACACCTGTCTTATTTTCCTCTTGTACATGTGGTTCAAACGGAGCCAGGCAGTGCCTTACAACTGTAGAGGTAAAAACAATACTGGTTAAACATTTTTACCCTTTTTTTTATAATCATCTTCAACAGTGATCAGATACATTCATAAATTCCTTTTTAGCACGGATCACAATAGATGAATAGAGTAGCTTTTCTGTATGGAATTCAAATCTTAAGTAGCAAGAAAAGGTGAATTTAGTATGGGTAAGACACTATCCTTGCTTCACATCACCACAATATCCATCATAATTTACTCCCGCTATAGATGTTAAGGTGAAGAAAAAAGACAGAAAGCATAGAAAAAGTTATCTTGCTTGCTAAAATAAAGACATATTAATTTTGAAGCAAAACATTCCCTTTCCTTGAAACCATCTCTGTGTAGATTAGTGGCAGAATATGACCAACTCAGGCTAGCTGTATTAGCTTTGTAGTTTTCATTTGATAAGTAAGTCTATTTTGCTTGCAGTACACTAACTCACCAGCTGTTTCTAATCCTTCTGCAACTAGCAGAAAGACCGCACATATTTCAGTACATCTGCAACTTTCCTTTTCATGTCATCCTCTAAACTCTATTTTTGTTAAAGGGCAGGATTACAAAAATAGAAGGGGGGAAGAGGAAGTGGTGGATTGATGCAAGTGAGGGATGTGACAAGGTGATTCTTGCAGGCAGAAAGGGACATACAGTAATTGCCTCAAAGCAAACCACGGGATTATCTTTTCTTAGCTCCCCGATGGGCTATGGTCATGTGTACTGCAATTTTAAAATGTAGAACAATTTTAGCTTCGCTTAATTACGACCTGATCCTGTGAATTCCTGAGTACTCTCAATAGCCATAGGTTCAGCTGGATGCTTAGAGCACTCAGTACCTGGCAGAACTCAGTCAAATGTCTCTATCAACTAACAGCAAGATTAGGATTGATCTCTACTTTTATATATATTAAAAAAATAAGTTACTGAAAGAAAATAATTTCCTTACACTCGTGACTGGTAACATCTATAAAGCTCAGGCATTGCAGAGGATTTTTTTTTATGAATACTTTGTTTTTCTAGCTCAAACATGCAAATAAAACCAAAATACCACAAAAGGCCAGTGAAAATAATATTTGCATGCTTTTCTATTTTTTTTCTTCTGAGACATGGTCTTCCATGTAATTAAGAAGGACAATATGCAAAACAAGTAACCTAATATATTTTAGAAATTACATTTGCAATTAATAAACATAATAGGTAGTGTATTCCCATAGCAATGTCATCAGTAAGCGAATCCTGTGAACCTAATGTTTAAGTATGCCAAGCATTACTTTATCTGATACTCTTTTGTTTTCAGCTTAACATAAGTTTTTTAGACTTGGTCTGCCACAGACTAGAGGCAAAATTAGAACTGGTATTTCTCCATTCAGCAATTAAATTCGAATTTCTAATAGTATTTATACTTTGTTGTACAGGTTCAAACTGCACATGAGAATAGCTTTTGCATGTATTAAAGCCAAGGGTGTTTACAACTGTTTATCTGAGTATGTATACATATACTTCACAGAAAAATTACACATTTTTTCAGTTTTGCTCTTAGCAAGAAGAAAAAATGTTTTAGTATAGTGATGGAGTTAGCAATTGTTAATGGACAAACTGAGTATTTGATTTCTCAGTTCCTATCAGGAAGGAGGAAGAAACCTTAGGAAAAAGGAACCATGTAAGTTTTGCTATACTGATAAAACAAAAAAACAAAACAAAGAGAGAGAAAACAGGGTTAGGAATTAAATGAAGTCCTGCATTTTGCAAACATTAAGTTGTCCTCAAGATTAAGGTACCTTAGAACTGCAACTATGGAACCAACACCACAAAATCCTCCAGTCTGTGACTCATGTATATTGAATAAAAAAATACAGATGATGATTGTTGTGGCACAAACTGGTTAGCATACATTGTTCTAGTCCATCCTGTCCCAAAACAGAACAGAAACGCACAGAACATTCCCAGCTAAGATCTTCCAATAGGTGGTGGACATCATGGAAGTAGTACTCTCATTTTTCAGTATTGTTTTTCTGTATGATAGCTAAACAAGACCTTATTTCAGACACTTGGCAATGTTTTTGACTTCCTACAAGAGCTAACAGTATCCTTTTGCATTTTTTGAGGATGATGTCTGTATGATAAACAACTGCACTATAAATTTCATTTTTATCAAGCACCATTTTCTTACCTTAAAATGATGCAACTGATCTTCATCGTATCTATTCTAAGGTTCAATTTTTTTAATACACGCTTGCCACATACTTTTCTCTCTACATAATTTTTCACAAAAAGTAATCTTTCTTCTTTCTCCTAATCTAAGAAATATTCATATTGAAAAAAGTGATAAGGTTACCCACGTTTTTTAACAAGAATTGCATGTTACTAAAAAGTAGAAATTCCTACTGTTACCTTTTTAACTTTGGAATGCTGTATCAGATGAGCTTTTAAAGCAATAATAGCTTTCTAACTCAAAAATCTAACCTGTTTTTTTTTTTAAAGGCATTTCAAACATACCATTAGGACTCAAGTCTTTTTTTAATTTAACAGTGGATTTAATAATGCAGCCACTATCTGAAGAGAAACCGGTGCAAAGGTGACTTACTGAATCTACAGAAGAGTACCTGAAGTGCTCATGCTGCTCTTTGATTATCTTATAAGGAGGAGCAGAGATATGAACAAGACTTTAATGAGAAGTTCCTAGAGAGTGAAAGCTGAGAGGAATCATATTGCTGAGAAAGCTACCTGTAGCAAACACAGGGATGTAGATGGAGGCTCAAAGAGTGGCAGCAACCTTTCTTTTCTTTCTCTTCACAGCAGAAAGTCTGAAGAAGCAGTGATGGAGACCAAGTTTGTAATTTGACGCAAACTTGAAGAAAGTTCTTCTATCTTACAGCTACTGAAGGACAGAGCTTCAAAGTTACTGAGCACCTAATAGTCAGAAGTAGATTTGAAGACCATAAGACATTACTTTAACAGAAACTACGAACAACTTTCCATTAGTTATTAAGGTACCTAGAGTCATTGAAGAATCTCATGTGTCTTTTCCATGAAGTTCAGCATTATAACTCCTACGAACCTAAAGTTGCCAAGTGGAACACTGAAGTTTTCTCCTCATTCAGTGCTACAGATGAAAAGTGAGATACGGCCATATAGCCATACTGCCAAAAAATAAGGTATGCCTAACAAAGTAAGTCTTTCGCAAATGTCATTTTTAAATTCATCAAACTTAGTTGACCTCTAGTTCCCCTGCTCTTCCTTTCCTCCCTTCTAGAGCAGAAATGTAGTCTTGCTTCTGTACTGGGTAAGTTTTGCAGATGATCTGAAAGCAAAGTAAAGCTGAAGGATCTGATAACATCAAAAGCTCTTAATTAATCATATGTAACTCTGGCCAGGGTATTATCCCTATCACATAAACTGATAATCATGACAAGTAATTGGAAACTAAATATGGAACTAAACATGGGAAATTCCACAATGGATAGTCACAATGGTGCTTTATCTCCTGTCTTACTAAACAATTCCTACTGGACAATTATGGAATAACCTGGCTATATCGGGGTTGGACTAGATGACCTCTAGGGGTCCCTTCCGGCCCAAAACTTTCTAGGATTCTATGATATCCGGGTAAATTTATTTCCACCTCATCAGTTAATAGGTGTTTTTTTAAAAAAAAGCACTTTTCACTTCAAAGTCTACTGTCCATTTCAAGTGATGAGCACTATTTTTTAAAAAGCTAAATCACAGAATCACAGAATTACAGAAATTTAGGGGTTGGAAGGGACCTCTGGGGATCATCTAGTCCAAACCCCTACCCAAGCAGGGTCAGCAAAAGCAGGTTGCACAGGACCTCATCCAGGCAGGTTCTGAATATCTCTAGAGAAGGAGAATCCACAACCTCCCTGGGCAGCCTGTTCCAGTGCTCCGTCACCCTCAAAGTAAAGAAGTTCTTCCTCACATTCAGATGGAACTTCGTATGCTTCAGTTTGTGCCCATTGCCCCTTGTCCTGTCGCCGGGCACCACTGAAAAGCGTCTGGCCCCATTGTCTTGACACCCACCCTTAAGATACTTACAAGCATTTATAAGATCCCCTCTCAGACCTCTCTTCTTCAGGCTCAACAAGCCCAGCTCCCTCAGCCTTTCCTCATAGCAGAGATGCTCCGGTCCCATCATCAACCTCGTAGTCCTCCTCTGGACTCTCTCCAGTAGTTTCTCAGGGCCTCTCTAGGGCAGAGTAGAGGGGGAGGAGAAGTCGAGGTGGACAACGTTCACTGCTCTCCCCTCATCTATGCAGCCAGTCATGCCATCGCAGACAGCTATCATCTGATTGGTCAAGCACGATTTCCCCTTGCTGAATCCATGCTGACTACTCCTGATAACCTTCTTTTCCTCCACTTTCTTAATGATGACCTCCAGAATGAGCTGTTCCCTCACCTTTCCAGGGATGGAGATGAGGCTGAGTGGCCTGTATTTCCCTGGGTCCTCCTTCTTGCCCTTTTTGAAGATTGGAGTGACACTGGCTTTTCTTCAGCCTTCGGGCACCTCTCCTGTCCTCCAGGACCTCTCAAAGACGATGGAGAGTGGCTCAGCAATGACATCTGAAAGCTCCCTCACCACTTTTGGGTGCATTCCATTGGGTCCCACGGATTTGTAGGTGTCCAGTTTGGTTAATTGATCTCTCACACAATCCTCCTGAACCAAGGGAAGGCCTTCCTTTCGCCAGTCTTCCTCACTTATATAGAGGGACTGGGATTCCTGAGGGCCAGCCATAGCAGTGAAGACTGAAGCAAAGAAGGCATTCAGTAATTCTGCCTTCCATGTATCCTCATAGGATACGAGAACTCGGTTTATCTTTGCTTATTCTTAAGGCTGACACTATTTACTCTCTTCAAATGAAACAATATTAATACAGCCCTTACAAAAAGGCATTCCCTTACTTAAATTTCTCCTCACCCTTTTCTAGAATTCTGTCTTTTCCTGACGAATCGCTTCCTGAGATGACGTTGTCAGAATCTGACAAAAGCTACGTAAGAAAATAGCAACAGATTAGCTTCATGATAATAAAAGTTTTTAGAATTGTTTTTAAATGTCCTAGCATTTTTCTTTTGTAGCATGCTGAACAGCTGTTTTCACTGAGCTGTCCAATACATTGCCCAAGTCTCTTCCCTCAGTGACTACAATTAATTTAGAAATCTGCAATGTGAGAAATTCAAATTATCCCCTCTAGTATGCATTACCTTATCAGCACTGAATTTCACCTGCCACCCTCAATAAATTGACAACCATTCACTCCGATCCACACATTCTGAGAACTGTACTATAGCACTCAGCAAATAACCTCTCTCTCAAAATAAATTCAAAATCTCACCATAAACTCAATTCTCAACAAAATCACAAAAAAAGTGAGAAAAAGTCTTGCAAGGGTAAGTAGCTAATGAAGTAAGTTTCAAAGTTTTAAGAAACATTTTTATCACTGGCAAGTTGAAAATCAGGACAGATTGTCTTTTCCCTAATGGATGTGCTTCATTTCAAAGAAGAATTAGTTCAGGGAAGTCCTATGACCTTTACTATGAAAGCAGGATGATCAACAGTCTTCTATGAGAACGGGTCTCACATTATTTTCCTCCTAGAGTTAACAATCTTCTTAGAGATAATAATTCTTCATGAATGGGAAGGTATGATGGGATACTTATACAGATACTTATACAATCACCACGGCAGTAGCTATTAGACTTGCATTTTTGCATATCATGATCTAGAAATCATTAGTCTTTCTTTTGTGCCTGTTCACTTTACCTCACAAAGAGGTAATGCTTACTGTAAGCAAAAGCTGTATATTTAAGCGATATGCATCAGAAGAGTTTGGGAGGTCCGGCAGTGGATGCCTCCAGGGAATAGTGCAAACGCCTTAATGAAAAAAAGCAGCAGGGACTGACAAATAACAGGGCATAGGTCTTCAGAGGGACTAATACAGACCAGTCTGCGGCTGAAGGAACTGGAAAAGATTCATGTGATTTTAGTGAGAACTGAATTGCTTTGTAGGAGAAAGAACATCCAAACAGACCTGTTCTTAAAAATAGATCTTTCCCTATTTCAGTGTTATAGAGGAATTTGAGTTATTTTTCCAGTACTTTTGCATACATTCTTTGAAAAAAGCTCATAAAAAATTATGCTGCACTACACAGAAATTTCCCTCCAAAACTTCAATTTATACACAATTTCACTATATTTAATAAATATCATCAAATATTTTCCAATTTCAGTCAATTTACAGAAATGTGAACAACAGTTTCACAGAATATTTTCCATTTTTTCTTCTATCAGATATTTTCATGGTTATAAAGCTGTTATTTGAAACTTATGTACCTCAGGGTTCCTCTAAACCACTTATTGTAGAATACCTGGTTCCCTGACTGGTCTTAGTGCAGTACCTATAGTGCAACTCTTGTTTTATTTTTTAAGACAAACGCATTTTCCTTGGATAGCATAAGCATTATCCCAGATTCCTCAGGTTGCTTTGAATTCAGGATTTTGCTATTCAAAAAGATCGTTAGATCACAAAAGTATGCATGAAAAACTCTTTAACAGAAAAAGCAGTAAGTGGTCTTTGGTCCCATTCTCCTGTTTCTATTCTAACCACTGGAATACAAATCCACACTATTACTTGTGCTTTTCTCTGTGGAGGCATTCACACTACTTCAGGTGTCATTCCTCCTGTACAGTAGTATTTCTTCAGAGGGCGGAGAGCTTCAAACTTGCCTCCAGTCTAACAGACTATTGCTAGGGACTGTGGCAGACAAGAGCCAAGACCATAAATCTTAAGTTCCCAAGTAACTAGCGATAGGACAAGAGGAAATGGCCTCAAGTTGTGTCAGCAGAGGTTTAGATTGGATATTAGGAAAAAAATCTTCACGGAAAGAGTGGTTGAGCATTGGAACAGGCTGCCCAGGGAAGTAGTGGAGTCACCATCCCTGGAGGTGTTAAAAAATCATGTAGATATGGCACTTCGGGACATAGTTTAGGAGGCATGGTGGTGTTGAGTTGACAGTTGGACTTGATGATCTTAGAGGTCTTTTCCAACCTTAATGATTCTATGGTTCTATTTATTTTATAACAGAAAATTTGATGACTCCTTACAACCAGCCCTCTGGCAGTACTTCTCAAAGACGATGGTGAAGTAGAGCTTATTTAGCTTGACAAAACTTGAAGAGAGTAGATGTCACAAACAAACCTTTCTTTTCCATATTTCTGAGTGGAAGCTGAAGGTATTGTATAATCCATGCTGATAAATACCCTGCTCTCCCTTCCCTGTAAAAAGAATGCAATTTGGGACATGATTTTTTTAAATTCTTTTCCCAGTCTGAGCCCTGCTAACACTCAACTTCATCACATTACATCTTCCTGTTTTCCTGGGTCAGACTTTTTCACATGTGATTGCACATGACAGCATATACTACAGTGAATATCAATATGAACTGCTTAAAAAGCAAAGACCCAAAAAAATTAGGGAAAAGAACATGACAATGAAAACAAGATAGGGTCCTATATAGAAGAGCAGGCAACCAAGGAAGGCATTCACCTTTGTGATCCAAACCAGCAAATATTTTCACTGTCTTCCGTGCTCTTGTATGTAAAATTTTGAATGCATCTCAGTTTTTGTAAGGCTCATAGATGTCACAAAGAGAAGAATAACATGGATAATAACAACAAATCCTCAGAAGTCCTCAAGTGGTAGCTTAAGCTGTTTAAGTCCAGAGCAGCACCTAAGAGGTATACTGAGAAATCTAATAGTGGACTTAAACACATATTCTGTGTTGGTTGCAAGCAAGAAATTATTATCTGGAAATGCTTCTGTTAAATTCAAAAGCCTGGAAAATTAAATGAAGGCCTCTTCAGGAAGATAGCTCGGTAGGTCATGTGGAACCATACACAGGCTAGATACTATGAGTATTTCTTCAACATAAATTTCTAAGTGGCCAGCATGGTTATATCATGAAAGGTTTTTGCCAAATAAAATCATATTTTCAAAATGTATACTATTCTTTACTACTCTGGATAGTTAAGAAATATATAAAGTATATAAAATGCATAACTTCACAGATAGATGCACAAGACTGAACTCCACAGTGACTGTGAACATGAACTGTTTAAAAAAAATCAAATTAGGAATAAAAACAAGGAATGAAAGTACCACAAGAGCACATATATGTAAATAGCACAATACATCTAAGCCATAAAAAATACACTGAGATATTAAAACCACATCTAGTTGCTCTTTTTTATGTCAATAAAGCGACAAAACCAAAAAGCATGGATTTTTCCAGCTGGAATTGCAGGCAGACTCTACATGTACTAGTCTGATTAAACTAAAATACCTTACACACATTCACTGTGTTTGCAGCCAGATAGAAATGAGTTATGAATTTCACAGTGTGTTTACATTTTACTTCCACTGCTCTTACATTAAGTGTCTCACGGTTTCAAAATAGCTTAAAGATTATCACTTGACTCTGCTTACTGTCCTTCAGAGGTATATTTCCTTCTATTCTATTGTTTAAAATGCCATTCATTTGATAAAACATACTGCATTTCAGTTTGCTCTGGCATTAAATTTTATTACAGTATATACTCGGTAGTTTTTTACTACATAAAAAACCGACACAAATTGGTAGCTAGGTAGAAGCTTTACATTTAGGCAGGGAGTCTCCACAGGCACAGTTCTTATCAGGCATTTTTCATGTCTATTTTCAGTGACAAAGCCCATAGATCCATATGACACCTTAAATACTATCATTTTACTGTAACTCATCCCAGTAACAATGGCTTGGCTTTCATTTCAATATCTTCCATCTTTACGACAAAATCTGTACAATACTTTGAAAAAGAAGTCTGTGTGTCACCGCACTTTAATGTATCAAAGCAATGCCTTTAATGTTGCTTGTAACACCCAAGCTCTTGTTGATAACTGTGCTTCAATTAATAAAATGAACTGCAAACACACTGGTTTTCACAATGTCTTAAGTTTATGTTATTTTTTCAACATTTGGTTGTGGAAACATGGAATTAAATCCAGACCCAGATGTCCTCCCCTGTGTGTTACAAATTCATGCAGACTTCCACATGAGGGAAGGCTTAGCTTAAAGCACATGAAAGTCAGAAATTTATTATCTGAAAGGGATATTATTAAAATTGGGATTAAAGTGGCCTCACCAGATGTTTATTCCTGTGAAATGCTTAAGAACAGCACCAAGTTAGACTTGGTGTCAACTGCTTACTGTCATTTTGATCAAGAATTCATAAATCCTACTTTTTTAACATTTTTAGAATTTAAATAAACTTTGACCAGTGTTTTGGAAAGACAGTTCTCATTTCACCTGATTTTGCTGGCAAAACTTTTATCAACTTTCTGATATGTAATCGTATGATAGATGATTTTGAGAGTTACATTTTCAGATAATGCCCAAATAATGCTCAAGTCTTTTATCAGCCTCCATTTACTGACCAAAAAATTCAAACACAATCTCCATGACAAGGGATCTGACAAAGAGCCTCTAAGCATGCCATCTGTGATGAGATTCTGACACGTTCAGCTTTAGAAAGGTCAATACAGAAGGACAACTTTGCTTGCCGCATCCACCACAATGGAATTCAGCAGCTTGGATGAAGAAAATGTTTTGCTTTAGTCTGATCACACAATATTGGGGCAATGTCTCAGAACACTACTGTCACCCTCAAATCTGCATAATACCCCAGTTTGGGAGACTACTCCAAACCATTCGACATCATAAAAAGAATGAATTAGAAAAGCTGTCAGAAAAAAAATTCTTCAGGAAATAGCATGCTCTTTTATTCACAGCTTTTAAAATGCCTCAAAGTATTTGTAACCAACATCTACTTTTAATTGAAAAATAGAATCATAGAAGCATAGAATAGTTTGGGTTGGAAGTGACCTTTAAAGGTCATCTAGTTCAACCCCCCTGCAGTGAGCAGGGACATCTACCACTAGATAAGGACGCTCAGAGCCCCATCCAATCTGACCTTGAATGTTTCCAGGGATCCATCTCTCTGGGCAACTTGTGCCAGTGTTTCACCACCCTCACTGTAAAAAATTTCTTCCTTACATCCAGTCTATATCTACTCTCTTTTAGTTTGAAACCATTACTCCTTGTCCTAGTAAAAAGTCTGTCCCTATCTTTCATATAGTCCCCCTTTAAGTACTGAAAGGCTACAATAAGGTCTCAGTGTAGCCTTCTCTTCTCCAGGCTGAACAACCTCAACTCTCTCAGCCTTTCCTCACAAAAGAGGTGTTCCAGACCTCTGATCATTTTCGTAGCCCTCCTCTGGACCCACTCCAACAGCTCCATGTCTTTCCTGTGCTGAGGGCTCCAGAGCTGAACGCGGGACTCCAGGGGAGGTCTCGCCAGAGCAGAGGGGCAGAATCCCCTCCCTTGACCTGCTGGCCGCGCTGCTTTTGATGCAGCCCAGGAAACGGTTGGCCCTCTGGGCTGCAAGCACACATTGCTGTCTCCTGTCCAGCCTTTCATCCACCAGTACCCCCAAGTCCTTTTTGTCAGGGCTGCTCTCAATCCCTTCGTCCCCCAGCCTGTGTTGATACCAGGGGTTGCCTCGACCTGGGTGCAGGACCCTGCACTTTGCCTTGTTGAACTTCAGGAGGTTCACATAGGCCCACTTCTTGAGTTTGTCCAGGTCCCTTTGGATGGCATCTCATCTTTCAGGCGTGTTGACTGCACCACTCAGCTTGGTGTCATCTGCAAACCTGCTCAGGGTGCACTTGATCCCACTGTCTACGTTGTTGTCTTGGTTTTGGGTAAAACAGAACCAGTTCTCTTTCAGTGAATCCTTCTTATAGACAAGCTCTTTTAAGTAACTGTATTTTTCTGAAGCTGGCTGCGTATTTTACAGACACTGTCTGCGCCAAAGCTTTGATAACACCCAATGTTTATAATTACACTGAGCTAAAGGTAGGAAAGGAATGCAAAACAAGGCCCCTGTTTATAATTATTACTGTAGCAGCCAAGGTCACAGACAGATCTCTTAGCTCCCACAAGTGAGGAGTTGCAAAGGGTCGCACTTGCAAGGAGGGGTGGACAAGGCAGTTCAACCCGATATTGACCAACTGGGTATTCCACGCCATGCACGTCATACTTAGTTTAAAGCTGGGGAATCACGAGAGTCTCGCTCTCTTCTTCCATGGCTGGCTTCAGAAGAGGACCCTGCTCGTTGTTCTGCCTGCAATCCTGATCCAGATCCCGATCCATGCATTCCCGAGTCCAGTTCCTGTCTGCTGCTGAGGCCAGTCCAAGACTTTCTAGTGCTGCCTGGCAGCTGCTGGTGGGAGGCCAGCGCCCCTGCACCTAACTCCAGGAAACTCAGCATCGGTTTTGTATATTTTGCATTATTTCTCTTATTATTACTAATATTATTAGTGTTACTAGTACAACTTTTTATATTCAATTTGTAAGTCTTTCTCCCTTTTCCTCCTTTTCCCTTCTTCTGGTGGGAGCACAGGGGTTTAACACAGAGCGTCTGCCATTCAATTTTATTGCCGCTCTGCTTTAAACGGTGACATTTGTTGATGTAGATATTAAACAGCACTGGTCCCAGTACGGACCCCTGAGGAACACCACTTGTCACTGATCTCCATTGGGACACTGAGCCATTGACTACTACCCCCTGGATGCAGCCATACAATGAGCTCACCATCCACTGAACAGTCCATCCATCAAAGCCACATCTCCCCATTTTAGAGAGAAGGATGTTGTGGGGGACCATGACAAAAGCCTTACAGAAATCCAGATGGACAATATCCAGTTATTCCCTTGTCCACTGATCTAGTCACTCCATCATAGAAGGCTACTAAGGTTGGTCAGGCAGGACTTGCCCTTTGTGAAGACATGCTGGCTGCCTCCAACCACCTCCCTGTCCTCCATGTGCCTTAGCACAGCTTCCAGGAGGATCTGTTCCATGATCTTCACATGTACAGAGGTGAGCCTGACAGGTCAATAGTTCCCAGGGTTCTTCTTTCTACCCTTTTTAAAAATCGATGCAATGTTTCCCTTCTTGCAGTCACCAGGGACTTTGCCCGACTGCCATGACTTTTCAAATATCATGGAGAGTGGCTTGGCAACTCCATCAGCCTGTTCCCTCAGGGCACTGGGACAGATCTTCTCAGGTCCCATAGATTATGTAAGTTCAGGTTCCTCAGGTGATCGTGAACTTAACCTTCTCTTATAGTGGGAGGGACTTTGCTCCCCCTGTCCCTGTCCTGTGGTCCATCCACTCGAGAGGTGTAGGATGAGAGACTGCCAGTGAAGACTGAGGCAAAATTTGTTGAGTACCTCAGCCTTCTCATCTGTTGATACTAGGTCACCATTCTATCCATTGGGAGGGCAGACTTTCTTTGACATTCCTTTTCTGGCTGACATACCTGTATAAGCTCTTCTTATTATTCTTTGCAGTCCTTGCCAAGTTCAGCTCCAGCTGGCGCCTTGGCCCTTCTGACCCCATCCGTACACAACCAGGCAGCATCTCCATACTCTTTGCAGAGTACCTGTCCCTGCTTCCACTGCCTGTGCATTTCCTTCTTGCCCTTTAGTTTGACCAGCAGGTCTCGTCTCAGCCATGCCAGTCTCTTCCCTTCCTTTCCTGATCTCTTACACCTGGGGATCGAGAGCTCTTGTGCTCTATGGAGAGTGTCCTTAAAGAACTGCCAGCTCTGTTCCAGTCCCTTGTCCCTGAGGGCAGTTTTCCAGGTGGTCTTATTGACTAACTCCTTGAAGAACTGCAAGTTTGCTTTCCTAAAATTCAGGGTCCTGATTTTACTCTTTGCCTGACCCTTACACCTTAGGACTGCAAACTCCACCAGTGTATGATCATTGCAGTCCAGGCTGCCTCCAATCTTGACATCACAGTTAGGGCTGTCTATTACCTAGCTTAAGAAGTTATCCTCAATGCACACCAGGAGTCTCCTGGATTATCTACAGCTCACCATGCTACTTTTCCAGGAAATGCTGGGGTGGTTGAAGTCCCCCAGCAGGATGAGAGCCTGCAAGTGCAATGCCTCCTGTAGCTGGAGTAAGAAGGCTTTGTCAATAGGCTCCCTTTGATTGGGCGGCCTGTAGTAAACACCAACCACAAGGTTCCTTTTGTTGCCTCTGTCTGATTCTTACCAAAAGCTTTCAACCTGCTTGTGGCTACTCTTCAGAGAGAGCTCTTCACAATCTATCCATTTCTTGATGTAGAGGGTGACCCCTCTGTCCCTTGTTCCTTGCCTATCCCTTCTGAATAGCCTGTAGCCATTGATAGCCACACTCCAGTCATGGGATTTGTCCCACCAAGTTTCAGTAATAGGTATAAGTTTAAATTCTGTTTAATTACAGTGTTGCTCAGTCCAACAGCCTCCAGGCCACCAAACTACTTTAATTATTTCATTCCTTCATTGGTTACTCAACCCTGTCTATGCAGACAATGCCCTTCATGAACTTTTCAGCGCTTCTGGTGTGCAGGAACACTTTGGCCTTCTGTATGACTCTTCAAAATGTGACAGCAAGGTAGAATTACTTACACTGTGCTTTGCTCAGAGTTCAAGGTTTTCCATGGACATGTTAGAAAAGTAGCTACAGTAATCGGGCAACATCTGAGTTTTGAAGGAAGCTCGGTGTTACTTTTTGGTGGTGCCAGCTTTGTAGCTACATACGTAAGTATGAAAAATGGAAGTGGAAATAGTACATAGAAGTATGTATGTATGCAATGAACCTCTGTCAGAATTAAAGCAAATAATGTAGGAAAAACAGCAGGAGTAACACTACAGAAAGCTACAGAGTGATAGTCTGGGGTATGATGCTGTTCATATCAGTATTGAGAACTGCTTGACCTATATGGTACAATGCTTTATGGTATACTAGCTCTAACGGATCAGTCAGAAGTCTACGAAAGAGTATAAATGTGGCCAAAACTCTTTGGTTACTTTCCACTGTTGAGATAATACGCAATAATAATTTACATATGACGATAATCATTTCTTTGGCAGAATGTAACACTCAAGTAACATAATTCAAGAACGTATTTATTTCTTCGAGTAGTTCATGGTATCTTTTTACTACCATCCTAACTTACCATAAACAGATTATATCTTCCAGAAGTACTATTCGCTCTAATTCTTTCATCCATTTATAGTTATCTCTCCTTTTCATTTTATTAGCACTAAAAGAACAATTCAGAAATAGTCGTATTTATCTTGTTGACCAGACAGTCCCGTGGAACTATCTAGTGTAGCAGCCTACAGATAGAAGTGCAAACATGAAATAAAACTGGAGTATGAAGAAGATGCTCAAACCTATGACAGTCACTGTCATTAAAAATACATCTGCAGTGGTTAGATGAGTCATACATGAGGAGAACGATTTAAAGGTTATCATGGCTCTTAGCTGCTGTAGTGCCACCTAATGAACATAATCTGCAAAAGTCACCTCAAATTCCACGATTTATTTTAATTTTATTTTAAAGAATGCTTCAAAATCAGTGCTCTGAACAAAATGCGGAGAGAGATGTGGACACATTGCAGACAGCATGATGCCACTTTTCATGCATGTTGGTTTAGTATCTCTAAGTCCCAGTGGAATGGGAGGGAGAAGGTAATCACTTAAGACTAACCTTAGGTTAAACTGTAAGTGAGCTTTACTTCATCAGTCGTGCCATAGGCTTCTTTATTCAAAACCAAGCCCGTGAAAGCAAGGAAACTATTGATAAACCTCATAGCTCTCTGGCTAGCCCCCCTTGGTTGTGACATTGTCTAATATGGCATTTTTTCCACACAGGTTCCCCTGTATAATGAGCAGTCACTCCTGCAGAGTCAGTGCTGAGTCACATGCACATTAACAAAGTCTCTTGTCCCACCTCTTCCATATGGCAGTGGTGGTAGCTGGCACATCTCTGTGCCAAACTCTGCACAGGTGCAGGAGAGGGCATTTACTGGCCATCCACCCAACAGCTGTCACTCATGTGCTCTGCAAATGAAGGAGCAAGATGTCATATTATTGTTTTACTACTATTATTTTGCATGCTGCTTTGAAATACATGGTGTATGAACTGTGAAAAAAAGGTACGCCACTGTTTGGTCATCCTTGTTTTGGACTAGAACAACAGCTATCAAACTGTTCTGCTATATCCAAGAACAATTTAGACTTGATGGCAGTCCATTACTGGAAGTGGTGCAGCTCTATACTAATTATGAAGAAGTCCAGCTAGGATATTTTCATTACAGTGCTGCCCCCTCATCTATTGTGCAATGTTAATTACTGCAAACAGTGCACACTCCTGTTTAAGTTCAGTGCTTTTCAGGATGAACAGCGACTCTCACACGTTTTTAGAACACGAAATGTACACAACCTTCCAATCCTGACAGCCTGCACCAAGCTCTGCCTTGCCCCAGCTGAAAAACGTACATCAGGCAGGAAAGCCAGGCAAAAGAAAGCAAAACCTCTGCTGTCCTAAAAGTCCTTTGGGATCACAGCCAACCAGCGCAAGTCAAAGCACACCACTTAGAGCCTTCACCTGTGCTCAGCGATTGACTCTAAGAGAAACCAGCCTGGCTTGAAGTAATGTTTGCACCATCCACCACTTAAGATGTGCCAAGCACTACTTGGCCACAGCTGTGACTCTAAATCAAAATATCTCTTATTTGAAAAAAGCACAAATACATCTTTCACTTACAAAAGATAAGAGCTTCCAGATGGTAAAATTGTCAAGGCAGATCAGTTTCTGATCCAGTTCCAGCTACCTTGACAGTATCATCTTTAGTACAGATGCAGACAAAAAAGGTCCAGAAACACAACAGGACAGACGAGATTTGAATTTCTATTCTAAGGTTCTCTCTCTTTTAATCTTGTGATAAAAGTCACTTTAAAATAACATAACATTCTGCTATTGCTTTTGAAACACAATATGCTGCTATATGTCGCAGATACATTTACAAAGCCCACCTCTGAAAACAGTACAACAATACCAGACCAGTATTTTACAATACAGCCCTGCCAATACACACTTCAATACTGCATCAAGCAAAAGCAAAGCAGAACCGATACAGCTGAAGTGTCTAGGAAAACTGACACCCCTAAGACATGAGAATATGTATATCAGAGAAACCGTATATCCCACAGATGGAAATATTGCTGCTACTTGTGAAAGAACATTACCAAAAAAATGGAGTTAACCTCAGTTAAGAATGACATGCAATTCTAACCAGTTAGAATGATATCTAAATTTTACCCTGCTTCGGCAGGGGGGTTGGACTAGATGATCCACAGAGGTCCCTTCCAACCCCTAACATTCTGTGCTTCTGTGATTCTGTAATTTCATAACAAATTTGACTTGAAGTTTTCTCCTCCGTTTCATACAGGTTACACTATTTCTTCATGCTTTCAAGACTCTTTCTCAGAACATTTCATCACCTGACATTCACAGTTCACCCAGAGACTGCAACGCAATCTCACAGATCTCTGGGATAAACTGGCTTGTGGCAGGTGACTTCCATGTTCCTAACATAACGCACAAAAGATTTAAGCGAAGGGAGCCATACACCTCACATGGGAGGCTGTTAATTCCCAGAACCCTCTTCCATATACCATGAAATGCCGCATGTCTGGGAAAACTTCAGGAATGGGTTCACAGGAGGGAAAGGAGAAAGAGAGAGAGAGAAGTGGGATATACAATGGAAGACATAAAAGACAAGAACTGTAAAATAGTATGTATTCAAATTTATATAAGATCTTCTTAAACAAAGGTATTTCTAAGCCAAAAAAAATAAGTTGGCTCTAAATAGCTTGCAATATATGCCTATAGGAAACATTTTGCAGTATACCTATGATGCCTGCAAACCATTTTGCTGCTTATTTCCTGTTCTACACTGTGCACGACACATAAGCCATATATGGTTTAAGGTGCCTGCCTTACTGTCAGTTGACTTTTTATAAATTACTCATATTTGTAAATAATTTCCAAATAATTTTGTCAAACATTTTCCTCAATTTGAGGGGGGGAAAAACCCCAAACTCCCACACAAAATCCTTAAGGGTTTTTTGGATGAAAACAAAAGAAGCCATCATAATTTCAAAAAAGACAAGCAGTTGGTGGATTAGTGCCTGGAGCCTGATGACAGCTCTATGGAGTTTACGGAACATATATGCACTTGAATATTTCCACTCTAAGAACAAGTACAAAACTGAGCTACCTATTGTTTATCCTAAAGCAGCATGGAAGTCAGAACAATATTTTACAGTCAGATCTGTCTCAGAAAAGAACACCTGTGCTACTGTTGCTGGTTACCATGTAACCTGGTACATTTACCCAAACACGTCCAAAGATCATGCACAGCACATCACAACCTCAAGTCCCACCACCTTTTTATCATATAACACACTTTAGACTTCCACTACAAAAGAAAAAGAGCCTCACAAATGATAATGCTGCAATATAACATCTTTTTCCAGAAGAGTTACAATGACTTATTTGGAAACGTAGGGTTTGTATCTTCCAGAAGAGAAACACTGCTGTCAAGGGGAAAACTTGAGGGTATATTGTAATGAGTTTCTTCTGCTTGGTTTCTCACGCCTGCACCTGGTAGTGCCATTTATAGCTGTTTGCCATCATAACCATACTGACCTAAAATGAAAATAGGCACCATTACAGAATGACATGCATAAGCTTTCTCAAATAAAAACATGCAGGCAGCCATCAGCAGAACTAAATTCATATGATCAACCTGAAGTATGCTCTAAAGCAGCTGTGTGGTGATTATACTGTAAAGGGAGAAACTGCAGCTGGAAAAATCAACAACTTCTTAGCTTTACCCTTTGATTATAAAGACGTAGGAATAGAGAGAGAGTTGATATCTACTGCACCTCGCTTCACCACAGCTTCTTTGTGAATTAAATAAATTCCAATAAATTTTGAGTTTAGAAGAATCAGACATTCCTTCATCATCCAGCTATTTAAACAGTCTTCCTTCTTAAAAAGCATGTATTTCATATTCTTTTATGTGACTGTATAGTTTGCTTCCATTTATTTGCCCACTTGTCTCTGAAAACCTGATTGATACTCTTCCTACGGCTTTCCCTGCTGTCATCCACCTGTCTTCTGTGCCTCCTTAGACTTACATTCAATGCTCTGCCTCTGCCTTGTTCAGCTTCTACACAGTTATGGATTATTCCTACTTACACCCCATTTGACCTCTCTACAAACTCCAAGAAAATTTTACCTTTTCTGCTCTTTCACTACGCACCTTGGGATTTCAAAGCACAAAGCTTGCGTACAGTACTCGCTCACTCACTTCACTCAGGCTTTACCCCATCCTCCTTCCCTGCCTCTTCCATGCCAACAGATTCCATAGCAGATTATAGCCTGTCTGGCAATGGCCCATACAAGTCTACACAGTGCGTTACAGGAGATGCTGAGTTCATTCTGCCTGCCCTGTGAGCTAGCCAAGAGGTACCTGCTTTACACAGAGCTAAGTCTGAATTCCAAAAGCCCTCCTGAGACATACAATACATCAGATCAAACTCAGAATTATGTCAATATAGGCACAGATATTTTGGACTCAGCTCATCTTGCATTGCACTTTCTCAGAGCCCAAATGAGAAACTCTAAATACACCTATAGAACATTCTGGAGACTTTTCCTCATTCCTCTAATTCTTCCTCCTCTCACAAACTCCACATGCATTCATACAAATGTGTGCAAACGGTTCCTGGGTGAAGGAAAAAGGAGCAGGCCATACTCCAGAGTAATTCTTCTTGTTTACCCTTGCTACTTCCTCTGTAGTCTTGGTTTTTTGGGTTAAAAAAAAAAATCCCCTTCCCACCAAATTTCTGCTGAAGGTGCAAATACACCTGAGCCAGCTCTGCTTAGGACCATGGGGATATAGAGGACCACTAGCCCCTGCTGTTCATCACTCAGGCACAGTTGCCCTGCTTCTGATGCTGTCACGTTTTTGGGGATTCCTATTTCCACACCTTGAATGCATTTCCTATCATGTCATGGATTACTGTGTCCAGTTCTGTACTCCCCACTACAAGAGAGGCACAGACACATGGGAGCAAGTTTAGCAAAGGGCCGTGAAGATTATTAAGGGACTGAAGCACCTGCCATATGAGAAGAAGCTGAGAGTGCTGGGACTGCTCAGGCTGGAGAAAAGAAGGTTTAGGGAGGATCTCATCAATGTGTACAACTAACTGATGAGTAACTGTAAGAAGACAAAAGCAGACTCTCATCAGTGGTTCCCAGGGACTGGACAAGAGGCAATGGGTACAAATTGACATAAATTGACATACAGGAAATTCCCTTTATACATCAGAAAAATCTTTCTGCCTGTGAGGGTGGGCAAGCGCTGAACAGGTTGCTCAGAGAGGTCTTGTGAGTCTCCACCCTTGGAGACATTAAAAAACCAGCTGGATATGGCCCTGAGCAACCTGCTTATCTGATACTTCTTTGAGTAAGCAGTTTGAACTAGAACGTCTCCAAAGATGCCTTCCAGTCTTCAACTATTCTGATATCATCTTTGTGCCTTTGATCCATTTTCTTGCTTTTGACACTGTTCACAACTCCCTCTTGTTTCTCCTTCCCACATTGCTGGCACTTTGTGTCTCTTTCTTGCAAGGGTCAAAGGCCTTACTAAAGTCCAGGTAGACAACATCCACAGCCTTTCCCTCAAATGCTATGTGGGTCACCTGGTCATAGAAGAAGATCAGGTTGGTCAAGCAGGACTTGCCTTTCATGAACCCATGCTGGCTGGGCCTGATCCCCTGGTTGTTCTTCACATGACCGGTGAGCGCACTCAGGATGAATCACTCCATAATCTTGCCCAGCACCGAGGTCAGGCTGACAGGTCTGTAGTTCCCAGCATCTTCCTTCTGGCCCTTCTTGTGGATGGGAGTTACATTGGCTACCCTCCAGCCATCTGGGATCTCCGATAGTAGCCAGGACTGCTGCTAGATGATGGAGAGTGGCTTGGCCAGCTCCTCCGCCAGTTTCCTCAGCACTCTTGGGTGGATCCCATCTGGCCCCATAGACTTGTAAGTGTCCAGGTGGCATAGCAGGCCATTAACTGCTTCCTCCTGGATTATGGGAGGTTTGTCCCACTCTCCTTCCCTATCTTCCAGCACTGGGGGCTGAATACCCTGGAAATAACCAGTCTAACTATTAAAGACTGAGGCAAAGAAGGCGTTAAGTACCTAAGACATTTCCTCATCTTTGTTGACAGTATTCCCCCTCACATTCAATAAGGGATGGAGGCTCTCCTTGGCCCTCTTATTGTTGTTAATCTATGTGTAAAAAAATTTTTTGTTGTCCCTTGCAACAGTGGCCAGCCTGAGTTCTAGCTGGGCTTTTGCCTTTCTAATTTCCTCTCTGCACGACCTAATGAGAGCCCTGTACTCCTCTTGAGTTGCCTGCCCTTTCTTCCATAGGTGGTAGACCCTCCTTTTTTTCCTAAGTCCCAGCAAGAGCTCCCTATTCAGCCAGGCCGGTCATTTTCCCTGCCGGTTCGTTCTTCCACTGATGGGATTGAGAAAAACACCACCTGTGCCCCGATCCTTCAACCAATCGCCCCCATGCCCTGAAGTCCCTTTTGATGGCCTTGGGAATTCTCTCCATGATTACATCACCGCCAATCTCCATTACCAACAGCGGGTAACAATCAGAGGGCCGCACTCAATGTACTGGAGAAAGAATCATCAAGATATCTACTGCGGTTTTTTTAATATTACATTTAATTACTGTTATAAGAATGGTCCATAACCTGCGTCAAATCTGGTTATATATTAACTGTATATTTTTTTTTGTTGCTACACATGCAAGCTGACATGGAGGAAAAACTTCAAAGAGCCCTCTTTGTCCAATTGAGATGGGCTAGATCCAATTAAAGATAAGAAAAAGGTGAAAAGAAGTAAATTATTTAATCAACTGCATGTCTGCTTTACTAGAGGTTGCAGTATAACAAAGCTTTTTCTAATAAGATATTACTTTATCACAAATTCAAACAAATAAATGGAAACACCATCTTGCTTCATGAAAAAATATGAACTACCAACGCTATCAAAAAATGTCTTTTCTGCATTCTGTTATATAAGCTGGTACTGCCAAAAGTTACACAGTGCTTAAAACATGTAATTATACTGAATAACAAGGACAAAACCCTGAGGAGTTTCAAAGTCACAGATAAAAGCCAACAAAGTACATGCGGCTCTGCAGCAGAGAGACTGGCGTTGGTGCTGCTTGACTTCTACTACTAGAAGTAGACCTTTTACTACTAGAAGTAGACTGACAAGTCAAAATCCAGATATGAGAGATGCAGACTCAGGTCAAAGTGATTGAAGAGCTCTCTGCAACAGAAAGCAGGGAGGGCCTGCTGGATAAGGTGCGCCTATTTTAGTTCAATGCTTACAGAGCCTATGAATGCCATGGCAGCGATTTTCCAGAACTCCCCAAAACCAGAAACATTTCAGAGGTAGTTATGTTAGGACAAGGAAGCAAGCTCACATGGATTTTCCACTAGACAGGTACTTCTTCTGGAATGTCTCTCCTAGAAGACATTTTCCTAGGTTTTTCTGCCCATGTTCTTCTGAGAAAAGGAAAGGAAATGAAGGCAGAATAATTTATCCTTGCTGAGGACTGAAAAAAATGTAAATACTAGATTGTCACTTCCCATGTAAAAGGAGAAAATCTGCAAATAAGACCACGAAAACACACATAAAGCTAAGAAAGCATCTGTGCAGGTCTTGCTATAAAGTAAAAAAAGTAGAACGATTTGGAAATTCCCCCCATTCACTTACTGGACATCAGCCATGTAAAAAAAAAAAAAAAGAGATTGAACTATCTAATCTCAAAGAGAAGTAAAATGCAAAACTAATCAATGAAGGTAAATGAATAATGAAAACTATACTTGTCATTCATTGGACCAGAAACAAAAACATTGCAATGGATGAAGAAATACGGTTCCTATTGTTGTTTAAATGGACAGAAGTTTCGCATGAGGTTACTTTCATTAAAACAAAACAGCAAATACTTCAATGATTTCAAGGAACTTTATAGCTTTAGTAAACTTCCATTGAAAAACAACATGACATGGTGGTCTACTATTTATTTTTCAGAATAAATAAACTGTTACAACCAGAGCATAATGTACCAAAGGGAAAATGCGGCTATCTTGCCAAAAATAATAAAAAACCCCAACAAACCAAAAACAAACAACTGTTATAAATAATCACTTAAACTGTGAAAAAGAGAAGAACCCTGTTTAAAAAAAAAAAAATACCCCTAAGTATCACCCATCAGCTGTGCAGGAGCAAAATAAACAAAAGATTACATTACTGCTGCTCCTGAAGCAATGTCCTTCCTTACCCCAACCAAGGATCCCTCCCCGCCCCCCTCTTAATTGAAGTAATAAAGATGGGGATATCTATGGAAATTAATTTCATCAGCAATGAAAATAAAACCTGTCCATGTATGCTTTCATACAAACCTCTCAGCTTTTAAATGAAAGGATAAAGTATTTTTTTAAAAGAAACCGTCCCAATTATGAAAGGAGGCCCTTGCTGTCTTACTGAATCACAGTTTGAAACAATCTGCTTAGGGTACTCTTGCTTACACAGCCACAAATCAGGAATAACTTCATCAAAGCTTATTTAATTACTTTGGTACAACAGTCATACAAGCAAATGGAATGCCCAGCGCAATTTGTCCCAAGATAGTGGTGAAATACCTGTTAGCCTGTCTGAACTACATCTTCCATGAGTCTCACCTAAATTAAACCAATGTGACAGAGGAGATCTAATCTAGTAACGGAGATAGAAAACAAATGTCAAAATACTGGAATTGCCTAGAGGACAAAATTTGTGATTCCAGCTAGCTCTAATGTGATGTGTTCAGATACAGTGGATGCTATTTCGATCAAATAGCCCCAAAATAGACAAGGTTGAAGCCTGGAGAGGTGTTATTCTCAGTTCACAGCAGAGAGACTGCTGTTCTCCAGATGCACTTCTGGAGCATCCACAAGACAGAAAAGCGTTCATGCAAAACTGCAGAGAGAGTATCTGTGGAGTAATAAATAGCAGCAGTCTGGCAAGTGACTCACCCTGAGCTGATTCAGAAGTTCTGTTCCCTGCCTCTGTATGTGTAAACCTATCTGGAATAACTGATTAACTAGGAAGGCATCATATTTGAGGTAACCTTTCCATTTCCCCAGATACAAAGACCAAATCAAAAAGCCACATTAAGCTAAATAGAATTCTAAAAGTAATAGAGATGAGGGCAAAACTAGAATCTTGACAGCACTCTGCAAAGAATGATAAAAAAGGAAGGCTGGCCAAGTGTACAAGAGTAACGAATCACAGAATCACAGATTTGTAGGGGTTGAAAGGCACCTCTGGGGATCATCTAGTCATCTAGATCATCTAGACCGAAAGCAGGGTCACCTAGAGTAGGTTGCACAGGACCTCATCCAGGCAGGTTTTGAATATCTCCAGAGAAGGAGAATCCACAACCTCCCTGGGCAGCCTGTTTCAGTGCTCTGTCACCCTCAAAGTAAAGAAGTTCTTCCTCACATTTAGATGGAACTTCCTATGTTTCAGTTTGTGCCCGTTGTCCCTTGTCCTGTCACTGGGCACCACTGAAAAGAGTCTGGCCCCATCCTCCTGACACCCACCCTTAAGATATTTATAAGCATTTATAAGGTCCCCTCGCAGCCTTCTCTTCCTCAGGCTCAACAAGCCCAGCTGCCTCAGCCTTTCCTCACAGCAGAGATGCTCCAGGCCCTTAAACATCTTCACAGCCGAGAACTGGATGCTGTACTGCAGATGGGGCCTCACTAGAGCAGAGTAGAGGGGAAAGAGAATCTCCCTTGACTTGCTGGCCACACACTTCTTAAGGCACCCCAGGACACCATTGGCCTTCTTGGCAGCAAGAGCATACTGCTGGCTCATGGTCAATTTGTCATCCACCAGGACACACAGGTCCCTCTCCACAGAGCTGATCTGCAGCAGGTCCGCCCTGAGCCTGTATTGGTGCATTGGGTTGTTCCTCCCCAGGTGCAGGACCCTGCTCCTGCCCTTGCATCAGGTTCCTCTGCGTTCAACTCTCCAGCCTGTCCAGGTCTCGCTGAATGGCAGCACAGCCTACCAGTGCATCAGCCACTCCTCCCAGTTTTGTGTCATCAGCAAACTTGCTGAGGGTACACTCTGTCATTGATCAGTAAGTTGAACAGGACTGGACCCAGTACTGACCCCCAGGGAACATCACTAATTGCCAGCTTCCAACTAGACTCAGCGCCGCTAATGACAAGCCTCTGAGTTCTGCCACTCAGCCAGTTCTCAGTCCACCTCACTGTGCACTCGTATAGCCCACACTTCCTGAGCTTGCCTATGAGGCTGTTACGGGAGATAGTGTCAAAAGCCTTGCTGAAGTCAAGGTATGTAACATTCAGTCGCCTGTCCCAAAAGCAGAGTTAAGTGCATCTAGACTACTTGGGACAGATTTTTTTCTCAAAAATCCCCAGTGAAAGAGAATCCACACTGTTTCATGTTAATCAGCATTCTTGCATTTCATTCACAAAGGTCAAGTTTTTTCCTATACCACGTCTAAAGCACTGGGCTTTGATTGGTTGGTCGCTTTAGGTTTTGGGATTGTTTTTTTTTTTAGACTAAGATAATTATTAGCTGTTTCTCCACATGGATGTCTTTTGACTACAACAGCCTTTTACCTACTGAAAGACTGCTGTCATGAGTTCCACCATTTATATGAACCCTAATAAATATGTCTTCTCTGCTGAAAAGTGAATTTTCCACACCTCTTGTAATTTTGCTGCTCACCTCTGAGTATGCTATAATTTTAAACTCTCTTCAGAAGTGTGAAGGCAAAGAATGGGCACATTACTTCATAGTCAAGTATCCATCAGCTCTAGAGTAAAATCATTAATTTACATACACTGAATATACCATTCTGGTTAATACAACCAGAATAGCATCTGATGTTTATTTTCAAAAACATGATTTTTTAAGCAGACAAAGTCTGTGGTTCAATATGGCATTCAGATACTACTCTTCAGAATAAATAGCTAGTTCTTTATCTTCATTTTGTATTTATGCATTTCATGCTTTCCCCTTAACATTTTACACTTTTTTATTACTGAATTTCATCATAGTGATACAAAACATTTTAAATTTTTCAAGATAATGATCTTTCTTTCCTATTGTTCAAAATGCTTCCAAACTCTTACGTTTCATCCATAAATTGTATGAAGAATACTTGTTAGTCCATCACCCAGTCATTTACAAATATGTTGAACAAAATGAGGCCCAGCACTGTCCACCTTCCTTGACAGTCAGACATCGATAACTCAGCTTTAAGTTATCATTTCCAACTAGTTATGCACCTTGTCTTAATTTCATCTAGATCATATTGTCCTAATTTATTTATGGACTCCTTTATGGGACAGTGTTAGAAACCTTGCCTGAAGTCAAAATTAATCCGATCTGTTCCCACATCCGATTAACCCAGAAATCCCATCAAAGAAAGTAATTAGAGTATGTTGATGTGATTGTTTTTGACAAAACCATACTAGCTGGTTATATTGCTTCATTATCTTCTCTGTACCTACAAACTGAATGCCTAATAATTTGTTCCAGTAACTTTCCAGATGTTGAAATTGCACTGATTAATCAATAATTCTACAATAGTCTAATTTTCCTTTTACAAATTTAGGTACTATGTTTGCTAATGGTTCAGGGATTGAGCTGGCTAGGTTTTCAAAGTACTTTCGGGCAAATGTAATTGGATCCTGTCAACATGAATACATCATGTTACATTAATATTCTTTAAATTGTTCCTTCCCAATTCTGTTTGTACCTACCCAGTAATGTTATTTTGTTAAATGCATGCCTACAAAGCCGAAGGGGAAGATTTTTTCTGTTTCTTGCTATTCATTCTTGCTAAGCAATGGACCAGCACTATCCTTTATCTTTCTATCATTTTAACATCTTCAGAACTTTTTCCCCAAAGCCTTCATGTGCCTTATTTGTGTAGCCTGATGCATCCATATTTCTGAGTATACTTCCTGTCTTTACTCCCCATTGTGCTAGTTTGCAACTCCGCTTTTAACACATTCTCTTTCAGTAACTGTTAGCTCTCCTTCACTCATTTATACTCTAGATTATCTTCCCAGGAGACCATTTCTACTAGGTCCCCAAATTCGTTCAAGTATGCTTTTTTGAAGTCAGTTGTTTGCATTCTGCTACTATGGCTGCTTCTTCGTAACACCATAAACATTGCCATTTTACTGTCACTTTCACCCAAATTGGCTTCGAAGTGCAGATTCTCATCCAGTTTCAGAAATCTCTTAGTCACAGCCAAATCTAAGCAATGCTATCTGTAATAACTTTCTTTATCTTTTAAAATAAAGTTGTTTGTATCTCAGACCTTCTCTACCCTTCCATACAATTTTTGGAATTGAGTAATTGACGCTCTCCAATACAACCACACCAAATCCTTTAGGTGTTTCTAGTGACTCTGTTCTTCTGACCAAGCTGTCTACAACAGATTCAAAGAATGACAATGTCCCTTTTCCCTTCATAACTTTATCCAGGCTAGTGAAGGTGTACCTTCAAGAAGTCTACTTCTCACTTTCTTGCTGGAACATCAACAGCTATAAACCCATTTTTCAAATGAAGTGTAACTACCAGTTTTCCTTGGCTTGTCTTTTCTAAACAAATCACACTCTTCTAACCCAGTAGTCCAGCTTTGCTTTACTTCACTTCACGGCATCTCTGTAATACATACCAAGTAATAGCTTTACATGTATGTTCAACTTCAAGATCTTCCAGTTTATCCCCCAGACATCTCTGTAGAGAACTCTCAATGTTTGGAATTTTTAAGCTTCTTCCTTCTGTTTCCAGGTTCCTCCCTTAGTTTTCAGCTCTGTGAATACTTCAGCCTATCGGTGACATCTTTACTCACAGATAGGTTCTTGTCACTAATGCATTTCAAACTTAATTTAAAAGGGTTGGGACATCTCTCCTATGAAGAAAGGCTGAGATAGTTGGGGTTGTTCAGCCTGGAGAAGGCTCTGGGGAGACCTTATGCAGCCTTTCAATACTTAAAGGGGGCATATAAGAAAGACAGAGAGAGACTCTTTATGAAGGCCTGCAGTGATAGGACAAGGAGGAACTTTTTTACACTGAAAGAGGGTAGATTTAGATTGGACATTGGAAGGGAGGAAATTTTTTACGAGGGTGGTGAGACACTGGAACAGGTTGCCCAGGGAACTTGTCGATACCCCATCATTAGAAATGTTTAAGGTCAGGCTCGATAGTGGTTTGAACAACCTGATCTAAAGAAAGACGTCCCTGCCTATAAGGGGACTGGACTAGGTGATCTTTAAAAGGTCCCTTGCAACCCAACCTATTCTACATTTCTATGAATTCTGACTCACCCCATTCCCCATGGCTGAGCAAGTTGACAATGGAGTATATTCCCTTCCTAAAATTCATCATAAGAGTTTTATTAATTGTGTTCCTATATATACATGTATGTTAACAGAAGTGAAATCAAAAAGAAGGGAAAACAAAGGTGTTTACAAAACTTATGAACACCACAATAAATGCTGTTATCCAAATTAATCAAGTCTTTCAATGTTAATACTTAAAACAACAGAAAACCCATTCTGTCACAGATATTTTTTTTAGGATTTGAACATTTTTGTTACTGCTTTAGGCAGAAGTAATGCAATCCTAAGTGCCTTTATGCTTTCTTAAGTACTAGGTATGATGCGAATACCTGTCAGTCATGTCCCTTGACCTTATTATGACTGGAATTTTCATTAATGTATCTTCAGAACTGTGAGGAAATTCTGAACTACAAAGATTATAATTTTTAAAAGTGTGACTTTACTAAAATATCTTAATTAGTTTACACTAAAATAAACACTGGAAATGTGTATTCAGAACACTGGACAATACCTGGTGTAACTAGCTGCTGTTCTCAGTGAAGTCACAGCACAGAGATAATTGTGCAACAACGCTATACCTGCAATAGAAAGTTCCACCATTCACACTACAACATTCAGCTGCAATTTTGTGGTAACCTGCATAGCAACTTCATTATGACAGATAATTTATGGGATTATAGGCCTTTTTTCTTTATATTAGCAGACTAGTGATGGAAGATTACTTCCTCAGTGAGTAGGCTTTGGAGAAAACAAGGATGGATACATAAATTCATTCACTCTCACAGTAACAAACCTCCAACAGGCCACCACAGCAGTTTGATTCCTACCATCACAAGCTTGTCTTTGAAAGGAGATGAGCATTTTGCAACATATACTTCATACCTCTTTTTCAAGCTAAACATATCTATTGAAAAACTGAACCTGTAAAAACTTTCTGCGTAAAAAATACAATAATCATATCTATAATTTTATAAGCATACATAGTGATAAAAACATACACACATGCAAATATGTCAACAGTGATATATACTGGGAAGTAAAGACATAATCTTTATTCTTGAAATGGATATAACAAAACTTATAAAGTCTCCACATATTCAGCATGTTATATGTATTAGAAAAATGCAATAAAAATTTAAAAGGATTAATTTAAATTCTAAAACCACTGCTCATATAAAGCTGATTTATCAGACTAATACTAACTTAAAGACTGGGCATCTGAGTCAGAAATGTAGCACTCCATTGTCCTAAAATCAAATTAAATGAAAAAGAGAGTTCAAATAAATAGTAAATTCCAAGAAGACTCTATATTTTCTGTAATATTTTCCTTGTTTCACATACTCTGCTGCAAACAAACTGAAACACTGACTCTGAAACTATCCAATACAGTGACATTATTTGCATTTTATTGTTTAATTTACATTTCATTAAGCTATTGTTGCATTTGCATGAGATTTCCTCAGTATGTGATTCTTTCTACACAATTCCGATAGGTTAAAACTTTTTCAGTCTTCTGCAGTATATTTAAGAGAGGCTTTATTTTACACTGTCACTAGCAAATGCTTGGCAATTTAACAGTCTCTCTGCAGTATAAACATTTATGAAAATGTCAATCATTATGGCTTCCACGTGCTTAAAAATATTTAAAAATTCCCCAGAGGGCAGAAAGCTCACTTCTTTGTCCTGTTCTTGATACAGTAATAGGCTGTTATCATTGAAAATTCTCCCAGGGTTTTTTGTTTCTTTTAGCTGAACCTAAATATGGTGAGAAGGCAGCTTTCTCTAATGTGTTTTTAAGATGACCTTATCTCCAGCTCATTTGAATTTATTGTTGCATTCTCTTCAACAAGATGTAGGAGGTGGTTTCTGTGGTCTTTAAGGTTATGTAAACCTAAACATTAAAACCACTGTAGATGTAAAGTCTTTCCCACCACAAGATAGCTAGCATTATAAAAAAAAACTATCAGAGATTCTAAAAATGCATTTAATGTATTACATGATTTCCAGAGGTGCTTTAATCTGGTTCTATTTCGGAAACTGTGTGAACTGTCTACCTCACACTGTGCTGAACAGAGTGTAACAGAGAAACACTTTTTTCATAGTTTAGCTCATTTCAAAAATTTAATGATGGTAATTTCATGATAATGGTAGACTATAATGAGTAGTGTGCTCTGGTGTGGAGAATAAACAGATATTAAAGAAGAGTAAGAGAAGCTGCACAGATCTATATACTGAGAGATAACATCTCTTCTCTAGAAGACAACTTAAATAGTCTATAGCACAATAACCTTCAGAATTGCGCAAACATGCTCAGTAAAGCCAAAAGGTCAAATGCAAACTTCATAACTCTCTAAAAGTAAGGAGAACACTAAAATCAACAAAAGAACCGCGAGCTTCAACAAGATCCAGATTTCCACAGGACACTGTAACACCATCACTTCACTGTTCCAATTTACTAAAAATTTCAAAGCTGAAATAAAATTGTAGTGCTGAAAATAATGAAAAGAAGATTTGAAAAGGGTAATGTAGTCTATGAAAAAGTCACAGGAAAAGTATAAGTGATACAAGTTTCAAGGGAAATTCAATAAATTAAGAATTTCAAGATTAAAAAAAAGAGGGGTCAAATGTTAGGTTGAATCCATCTTAGACTTTGTCACAAAGAAATTTATTCATCCTTGACGTTAAAATAATAAGTTAGCTCTGATCTGTTTCTGCAGTAGCCTACGCCACCTGAGACAACAAAGTAAGATGTTTTTACAGTTTCCTCTAGAAATGAACAAAGCTTTTTCTCTTATTAGCAGAACATGTTATAGAAATTCAGTAACATGTTCCCAAAGTTCAACCGACAAATTGAAGAAAATCTTGTTC
Organism: Opisthocomus hoazin; assembly: GCF_030867145.1. Classification (NCBI taxonomy): domain Eukaryota; kingdom Metazoa; phylum Chordata; class Aves; order Opisthocomiformes; family Opisthocomidae; genus Opisthocomus; species Opisthocomus hoazin. Next base: position 31,128,196 of record NC_134416.1, on the reverse strand, counting down.
ACAGAATTACACTAAGATGCTAAAGAAACTTAAAAGGAGACCATTAAAACAATGGTTGAATCTGTTCGAATTCATATGAACTTTGTCAAAAAATGTTTTAGCTGAGGAACAGGCCTGTGAGACAGAAAATCACTGAATCAAAAAGAGGTCAACAGGCTACAGAGATCTGAAAAGGAATTTTTACTGTGATGAGTTGCAGGCACTCAGACAAGATGTATTTTTTAAGATTTAATATCTGATTTACTGGAATCAGATCCTTGCTACCAGATTCTCCATAAAACAACAGATTTATCAGTAAACTAAATGTAATTGTGCTACGCACAAATTTGTACTGAAATCACATACTCTGCTATCCAGGAGCAGGTTCCAAGAATCACAGCTACAATAACAGCCAAAAGGCTTGAACTGTACTGAGAACTTCTGACTAAAGTAGAACTCTGAAAAAAGTCCACTGAACTTTAGAGTCCTATAAAACAAAGCAGAATTAATTACCCATCACAGGAATTTAAGAAATAAGATTGTTTTGCAAATGAATATGGATCGGGTCACAATTATTTTATCTAGAGTCAGGGATCCAAACTTTCTAGACCAACCCCTCTCAACAATATCTTTCATTTCTCACACACGTACTTATATTACCTAAAGGCTTTAAATTAAAAAAAAAAAAAACAAAAACACACCTAAAAATCTGCCTTTTATGATTATAATAAAGCCCTTAACTCTTTCGCAATCAGTTGCAGGACACATGCAAGAATCTGTAGGCTGCAGAATGGAAAGTGCACAGGAAGGAAAGCACATAATGATCCTAGCAACCTGTAATTTATTCCCTGCAACTCTTCTTTGTACTAGGAGACTTGATGCTCACACAGGACGTAGGTGATCACAAATTCTGAAAGATTTCTTCCCCATTCGCTCGTTTCTGAAAAGCGCAGTTGAAATTGGATGTGTTAAATTTTATTTTATCATGTACTAACATGACAAAACAACAATGAGGTCATATTTAACACATCATGGGATTACGTAAAGATTACATTTCCATGTTTTGTGAACAGTTACACATGTATAAATTTTTATCTCATTAAGAACCCGCAATAGTTTGCAGGACCAAAACCTAAGACATTTACATGCATATAGTAGGTGCATGGTAGATATTAGCTTACTGAACTTAATTTTAATTTCCTTGGATTGACTGGGCCTGAGGCACGAGTTTAATGAAGGAGACATATGCAGCTATCAACCTCAGCTTTCAGTTATTTCTCTGCTTCTCCTAGAATCCCTAAGCTTTGTATTTGGTTAATTCTCAAAGTAATTCGCACCATTCTGTTTCTGACAAGGCAAAGATGTTATATTTAGTAATTCTAAACAGCTTTTCTTGTACTGTCAAATAAATGAACGGAAAGATGCCTTCAGATTATTAGAGAGAAAACATCTGCCTCTACTCTAGAGTTCACCGCATTTCAACAGAAAATGTTACAGAAGAATGAATAGGTATTTTAAAATATTTTAAAATATTTCTTAGCCCCTGTTCTATTTGGTTTTGGAAAAGTTAGCCTAAAATAAGAAGTTAGGCTTGATGCCGTGAAAAGCCGGAGCTGAAGACTCAATAGTTAGAGGGCTATTAAGCAGGTATTTTTTATTGCGGCGCCGGGCACACGGGGTTTTCTCCTCCAAACGTGCGCACCAAACACCCTGTCATTTCAGGTCAAATACAATCACAATACACATATTCATTATATTTCCAAGAAATGTTTAGCATATTCATGACTTTTTCAAGAACAAATTAGCATATGTTAATATCTTTAACACATGTCTGTTAGTGTCCTCGGGTCTTTGGGGATCTCAATATGAAGGCTTATACTCCTCATCACAGTGTCCGCTGGTTAACCTTTGTTTCTGCGCAGACTCAGTTCTAAGATTACGTATACCGTGTCCTGCCAGGTTGTTTTGCGCCGGTCTTGTTGCCCTCTTGGTGCCTCTTTATCTCTGTAGCTTGGTACATCTGCCCTCCGAAGGCTGAGCTGTCTGGGGTAGAATTTTTTAGAAGCCTCTGTATCTTAGAGCTTTCCTGCCTTCTCTAAACAGCAAGTCGAGTTTGTCTAAGTAGTGTTATTGAGGAGCCTCTTTATCTTAAAGCTTTCTTGTTGCTCAGAACAGCAAGGATCTAGTTTAGTTTAATTACAATCACTCTGGTAAGTGGAAATTTTACATTTACAGGTATCAGGCTAAATACTCAACCTTAGATGTAAATAAACAGGAATCATCATCAAGCAATATATCAATACCTCCTAGCAAACATCTAGAAGTTAATTATACTAATTTCACACACTAATGGCTTTGGACTGCACTTAAAAGAGCCTACAGCGATTTTATGAAAGAAAAAATAATAATAGCTGTTGTAAGGGTGAATTTGAACAATGTACATCTCTAATTATGGCTCTTGTGACTGCGAAGTTACATTTAAATTCTTACTCAGTAAGTCAGCTAGTGACACTTTTCTGCCTTAGTTGTAGACCCAGTTGTACAAATCTTTACTTGTCCTGCTTTTAGATCAAAGAGAAGAGCTCTGGATCAGCTGAAGAGACAATCAATTCTCTTCCCCAAATGGAAAACACCCATAGTGGACTCCTCCAACAAAGCCAGCTTGATTATAGATCCAGCCACAGCCTATCACAATCATGTTAAAAAAGACATATATCTAGACCTCAAAACTTACCTTTTTCCTGACTTTTTAAGATATCAGCTTGTATCTTTTGTTACAACTGTGCTAATCCGCTTCCAGACTGAAATATATGCTATCATCCAAACCTGCTGCTCTGCAGGGGTTCCATGTGGCTTTCATTAAGTTAAGGGGCACTTTGCTGCTGTGATATTGTAGCCTTTTAAAGCATACTGTACCCTTCCAATCTACTTTTCACTCACAATGTACACACCTGCTAACCATCTTGTTTTTACCTGTGGTGCAGACAGGTAATTCTGAATGAATGTTGTTGTCAGTTCTGGATGTGAAATAGTCTTAAGCAGACTCTGAATTCCCTCTATTTTTTTATACCAAGGGTGCAAACAAGGCCACTTCAGTGTTGACCACTATTATAATTGCCACGCCAGTTCTCAGTCTTCCAGGTCATTGCTAGCTCCTGCTGGGTCATTTCCACAGCAACTCAGAGGCCACATAGCGAGACTTGACCAATTGACCAACAGCAGTGAATGAAGGGCAGTTGCTCACACAAATGTTCATACACCTCTGCCTCTGGACATCTAATGAGATATAATCTCAAGATTCTTCTGGAACTGCTGATTTGGGACGTCTGATTTCCTGTCCAACCTGCAGATGTCCAGAGTGCTCTTATGAGAGAGGATGATCTTGAAATCATTACACGATACAGGATTTTCAGTCCTCTGAAGTCTATTTTTTTTTAAGAAGACTGAGACCTGAGAATTTACCATAAAACCATATTTTTTTAATTTAATAGTCTAAGATTAATAACCCTCTTTCAAGAAAGCTGCAAATTCTGTAAACTATGCATACATTCATCAATTTGCAATCAGTATTCTGAAATGCTCAAAGGTAATTATTACAACAGACTCATAAGTGATTGCATAACCTGTCTCCAGCTGCTTTATAATGAAAAAACAGAGAAATTTTATTTACATTCATTTTATATATGCAGTATGTCTTTCATTTTCAAAGATGGATCAAGACAAAGTCAAGTAAAGAATCCAGATCTTCCGACTCCAGTGCTCTGCTGTGGCACTTTGGCATTAAATTTCCTCTTTTTCCTTCAAAACAAATCATGAAATACAGTGCCTACCTACCTAACTATACTAAAAGTGCAACTTAAGCAAGAGAAGATTTTACCTTTTTAACTGAAAAAATATGCTAGCAAGTATCTGTTTTGCAGCTCTCATTAAGTCTACGACAGCACCATCATGCTTTGAATTCTTTGTTTAATGACAACTGTGGGTAAACCTCCTTTGCCTGTGGTTAGCATAAAACATTGATATGTATGAACTACAAAAATTCAAAGTCTTAAAATAAACCTAATAAAATCTATTCTCACCTTATTTCAAAGTACTCCAGTATGTTTTGCTTATTGCCTTAAGTACCTGCAAGATTAGAAACTGTCATTTCCTGTTACGGAAGAAAAAACTTACCCACATTAACCTGCACAACATTAATCTGTGCTTAGGAAATTGAGTTAGAAATATTGTTAGTTTCCAAATACAGTGCTAAAAGCAGTTGTGTGTATATTGCAGGCCCACTATTCCCACACCAATTTGTATTTCTACAATCACAGTTTCTTAGTGTTAACACTGTTTTTCTCTCCTCTTTTGTAGTGTAAAACACCTACATTAAAAGTGAGAATTGACTTATTAGCACTCTTTTAAGTAGATCTAATGCACAAAGGTGCATCTGGGGCACCTCTCTACTCCTGGGAAACAGCAAAGTAACCCTGCAGCCTATTCATTTTTTTTGAAATTCATTTGCATGAGCAGTGATGTTGCAGATACTGCTTCTATCTGGGACAGATGCTACACCCAAGAAACAGCTACCAAATACAGACAAAATCTTTTCTCCGAAGGAGACAGACCACTCCAATTTTCTTCAAATATTACCGATGCATGGCAGAATGAGAAGCACTCATTCACTGACAGTTTCCTTAAACATAACTGGGTAGGAAGGCTTGACAGTAGTAGGCATCTAATTGCAGGCACTTAAAAACAATCTTCTTACGTGACAGGGGAAAGGCAAAAGTAGGGCACAAAAATAAATGAGAAAATGACACATCTGGCTGAAGTCCACACCCTGGCTTCTCCCGTTAGTGCAATGTTTCTGTCCATTATGGATTTAATACTGGAAATCAGCAAAGGACATAATTCCACCAGCGAAAAAACGTGACAAACGTACTTTTTTCTCATTTGCTTGTTCCAAAATGTCTAAACTTCACTTCCATACGCTACTTGATTCATACTTATTTGAACCACATGCTATATGCAAACTATATGCAAAATATTGCTGTAGTAGCCAGCACTACATATTCTGCTAAGAAGAAACAGATTCCTTCATCCATACGTCCATTTTTCCATTGTGAAAATTCTAAATTCTTCTTCAAAAACTACTCAGGCACTAAAAAAATATGATCATCTATTGCCACATAATGCATCCCTACAAATAATATCAGTATCCAAATTTTATTAATTTTTCTTTTAAAAGTGCAGTGAAAAAATTTAGGTTTCCTGTGAACTCAATGGACTGGATAAGTACTACCTAGTGTATTCTCTCTTTCACTTTATATTCAGGGCCATTTCTTTCAATCTGTTGTCTTCCGTTTCCTCTGCTATGCAAACACTAAAATGAAAAGCCTATAATCTATTCCCTCTTTAACTTGCTGAAAATCCACGACATATTTTTCTCTTCCAGTGATGATCCAATAAGCATACACCTTAAATGGGTTCATTCTTGATAAAACTGTCAAAACCAAGCCCTGTATCAGCTCTGTTCTCAGTGAAAGCTAGTCTGCTGTGACAGAATTATATACCTTACTTGCTATAAAGCTCCCTCTGCTTAAGCAATGGATGGTAACCATGGTTAGCTTGGCCCTCTCAAGTGCAAATTCTAATCTGATACTATTCCAGGCGAGCAGGATCCTCAGATTCAGCTGCCTCAACTCTGGAACTAGCCCTTCAAGCCTTATAAGTGCCACAGTTAATTGAATAAATTTCTCCTAGACAACACATGGCTATAACAGAGACATTGGCTTATCATCAATTTCTTAAAGGAGAACAAGTTGGTAACAGAAAGAACTCAAGGTGAGCAAACGAATTTCTAAAAGACACAGAATTACTGTCTTCCTGCAAAAGAAAAAAAGTGAACAATAATAAAAAAAAGGGAGGTGGAGATAAGTTCATCAGGAAAACAACAACCACGCGAATGTAATTTCACTTCTGAAACTTCTAATGAATGTTATGCTCATCCAGAAGCTGAGTTCATTCTCCCCCTTCAGATTCCATTTCTGCGTAAAAATAGCCTTCTTCCTCTGGAGACCACGGTCCTTTTAAATCTTTCCTACTTCTGCAGTTTCAGTGGAAGCTCTCTTTGCTCTAATGCTCCTGTCATTTGCTAGTGGATTTCTGGCCAGAGAGCTGTTCAGAGCAAACGGCCCTGCCTAGAGAACATCCATGCTGTTCCCAAAGGGAATCAATGCCAATAGCACTGCTTTTCTCTCTCACATCTTTCCACACTGGGCAACAGTTTTCTTGTAGAAAAATTAACTCTTTTAGACATAGCAATAATCATATTCAAAATAAGACTGAAATGCATTTTGACAGCCATGCAGGTACACACACAGAAAAAAAAAAAATTCAAAACACCAAGGACGTCAAACCCTGGTGAAGCCTTAGCCATCATCAGGGCATAGTGTGTAGCACAACAAAATACGTTTGAACCAGTGACTGCAGTCAGTTTTAAAGGGTGATTCAGCTCCAAAGAGTGTTCCTGTGAAAACAGTACTTCATAGCTCCATGTTTACTGCTTTTCAGTGGCTTTTATCAGTTTACAGGTAACTAGACTATAAAGAAGCTCCCCCACCACAACCCCTTCCAGCTCTCAGCATGGGATCCAGAAAGCTGGTTTCTCTCTCACATTCTCCCCAGTAATCTTGATCCAACTTGTACATAGCAAATGCACAACTATGGCAAGGATCACTTCTCTGGACTACTGCCTTCATCAGTAAATGTGGACATCAATAATTACCTTTAATAAAATTATTATTTGCTTGATAATATTTATAAATCATATATACATATTAAAACGTTATCTGGAAACTACCTCAAATTCTCCAAATTCTGGGCAGATGCAAACTCCAGGTGCACAACTTGTCTGAAAAAAAATGGTCTTTACACACTTCTTGAAGGTTAGCAACAGCAGATAGACTGCACAAGCAGTTGTGCTCCAAGCCTGCCGCAAGAGGTGACTGGGAGTATTTGAGAATGCTCTTCTCTTTAATCACTGTGAAGAAATAAGTTCTGGAGAGACTGGCCATTTTCAATTTTTAGAAGGGATAAAGGGTAGGGGTATTTCAGTTGAGGATGATGTGGCTCAAGCAACATTAAAAAACATTAAAAAATAACAATTTGTCGCCTGTTCTTGCTACAGACAGAGCACCATCAGTAAGGGATGGATGCTGCCACAGTCTGCGAGAGGCTGGAAGATGGGAGACAGGCAGTAAGCATCAACAGGCAGCGCAGTCATGCAGCTGCATCACACTTAGTGAGACTGTGTGCCCCAGCTAAAGAGGAAGGCTCCAACCACCTTCACCTGCTGCATAAATCCAGGCTATAAGAGGATATAACTGTTTAGATCCCAACTGCTTTATTTAATGTCTGCTTGTATTAGTGGTTTAATTACTATTCTGTATTTTTTAATAGTACAGTAGAAAACCTTACCTCTTCACCATAAATCAAATTCTCATTTGAAACATTTAAGGGTAAAGTATCATCTGTGTTAACAGAGATTTTAGTTCTGGCAGCTAATCATTCTGACTGCACAAAAAGAACCTCTACCTTTCATAACATTTTAGGCAGTCAGACATTAAATTCTTGATTACCTAATCAAGCACCTGCATTTTGCAGCCCTTGGCTATGTAATTAAAGGTGCAGCACTGAGCCGGAGTGTCTAAGGTCAACAACTAAAAAATCAATTATTTTAAGTAGTAAGTCCTGGCTGACTTTCCTAAAACCATTCTTCAGCTGCAAAGTGTTTTTAAACAGATCAAGAAGATGGCTAGGTTATGAAATAATTGTATTTCTCACTCACCTTTTCAGAAGTTTTAATTAGACTATAAGCCTCAGACACTACAGCATAGCATGCCTACTAAGAGTCATACAGGTATAAGCAGGAGTGGTGCTCAGTTATAAAGCACGTTATAAAATGATTTTGCCTTAGTATTCCTCCCAAGCTAAACACTTCCCCTCTTGTTCTAAATATTATCTTCATTAACTGTATCTTAATAATGCCCAGCATTGTGTACTGTAGGTGTAGTTTATCATGATTCATTGTGCTGTAATTCAACCAGATATTTAACTGCTAAGAATGTAATTGATGTTATCTAAGTCAATGGGCCTACTGAAAAGGCGTAAGTAAAGCTGAGAATTTCTTGAGGAAATTTTGAAGGTTAGTACCAGCACACAGACTGCAGCAGCAGTTGTGCTCCAAGGCTGGTGCGGGTCACTGGGAAGATTTAAGATTTGCTTGTGGAAGGACCTTGCGGTATCTGGGGGGAAGGAAATGGTTTCATGCCTGCATCTCACTGAGGGGTGGATATAACTAGTCTGCCTTAAGCAAGGCTCCAGTCCCATTCATGTAGTGGACATTTTACTGGAGTCACTGAGCTAGAACGGAGCATCTGGTCCAAACTGCCTTTCTGAGTTTTGCAATAAAGCACAATACAGAAAAGCAACCCAAAAGTTCCCTGAAAGTTTGATTACCCTATTTCTCCATTCAAACATCCGATATGACCTCAGAGGAGTTAAACATGTCTCATTTTAACTGTTTAAAAACAGAGAATAACATCAATGATGTGTGATGATAGAATTATTGAAAATGTAAATATCTTCCTTTTTTCATAACTCAAGCATTCAGGTACATAAAAAGTTGGAAGGAACAGCCATATATTGTAGTTCAGTGCAAAAATGTTCACAATATTTTTAGAAGGCCATGCCACAAAGGAATAATTAAAACACATTTATATTGTCAGAGCATTTTGAGACCTCTGAATTAATTTTAGTCATTTTTAGGAACTTAAAAGTCTCTTCCGGATTCCAGTGTTCCAGGAAGCAAATACCTCTATCCTTTTTATTCTGTTTCTAAAAGGTTCTTTTTATTTGTCTATCTAAATTGTAAAAAAAGACAGAGCATAATAAAAGGAAGAATGACTGAAAACAGTTGCAATGTTTCACTGTTTCACAAAGTGCTGAGTCAAAAGTAAACAGCAGAAAGAAGGAAAGAAGAGTGGATAAAGTGTTTCAAACAGGGAGAAATGAATGCTTTGTAATACATGTGAATCTGTTCTGCAGTTACGGTTGCTCTGAAGAGGAAAAAAAAATTTTTTTTCAAAGGTTAAGAAGAAATGTTATCTATTTACCATAAACACCAGCCCCTCCCAGATAAGAAAAGTATCTTTATACAAACTGCAAAACTAAAGGATTAAGCCTAAGAATGAATCACGACTTGTGATTATGTGAACTAATTCCCTGTCACATCAGTGTTTGATTATCATTCTGTAGAGGACATATACATCTGCCTATAGATCTGTTTAATGAATCCCATACAAAAAGTGCAAAGCCCTTTTATTTCAAATTAATGGGGAAAAGGTGGTGTTTGCATTAAAGCAGAAGCTAAGAACAGTCGTTATTTCTCACACAGCAGCATGTATGTCAACAATGTTGCAAGTGATATTTACCCTCCTGAATTTACAAATCATATCAGATCTGAAGGCCCTATATCACTCTTTCTAATCTGCAGCATTTCTTTTCAGGTCTCATTCCTCTTCTGCAAACAGTGTTTCAAACAACTGCTCATTGTATACCTAAACTTGTCAGAAAATCATACCTACTCTATTATATTAGCGTCGTTCTAGTATCTTGGTACACATCATACAGAGCCATTTCAAAGACTAGACTAGAGGTCATTCAGACCAAACCCACTACCCATCAAAAATGGCTTGCTTCCCTTTATTGTCTAATTTCAGTCAAGTGCTGGTTCTTAACCAGGCAAATTATTCTCATTTATATGCTTATGTAAAGTTATAGCTGTTCATTGTTACATAAAATGGGTATTTCAATATATAAAGTGTATAAACCATATGCATTTTGAACTCCACATTCTCAGAAACCTACACACTCAGAAACTGAGGAAATAATTTCAAATATCAGCAAATAACTTGAAGGAAAAAAAAATTTTCTCCTTAGCAGTACTTTCTATTCTTTTTAGGTAAGAAAATGATCAATACATGTTCTTATTCTCCAGTGCACCGCCTGCAACAACCCATTAGAAACTGTAACACACAGCAAGAGAATAAAGAGATACACTTTCACACATTCACACTGATTTATACTTCCACCATTTGGAAAATATTGATTTTTCTTCTTGTGCCCTGAACAGAAGTGAAATTTGCATGTCTGCATTTGTTTAACAACAACAGCAACTTCAACTTGCACAGTGTCTTGACATTCCCATATATCTTTGTCTGCAGACTACCATCAATTGACTGATACTTGCATAGCTGTAGGAATAGTGATTGCTTTTTAACTGTATCCGCATAACAACGGAAGAACCAAAAATACTGTGCACTCCACAGAAATAGGGATTTTTACAATCCTTACATCATAATACAATAAAAGAAGAGCAACTCCACCTAGATATGGGGGATCTGAAGACTATAACCCAGCAGAAGGTAATACTCAACAACTGAGCCTGACTTGATGTCTTACATACTATTACACAATAAATATATCATGCCAGACTAATATCTGGATGACTTCTGGCTACACTACAATCAAAGTAGTCTGACCACATTACCTTTAAGGACTTGAATAAAAAGCTGGGTTTTGTTTCTTGTACTGATAATATACTAACAAACACTGCCCTGCTCATGCCCTGAAGAGTCTGACTTCTAGTAAGAGAGGGAAGAAAAAATGTAAGGAATAACTAGTAAATAAGAATTATTTATGTCTCAAAGAAAAAATTAACCAGACAAATAATACTGTATGCATCATACATTGTAAATGGGTGATACATGGAGCCAATTGCAAGTCTCCCTACAACCACATAGTTCTAGCTACTTGCAGATGCAGATGTTCAAAGGCATTTGGAAAAGGAAGACTGAGTGACCTTGAGGACAGTCCCTGAGTTCTGCTATTATTCCATTGAGAAAAAAGAGCACCTTTACAGAGGTGTTATTTCCCAACAAAAACTCTTCTGTGCATGCCCCTGTGTGGCAATATTTATTTTTTAAAAAGACTTTGGCTAAAAAGCCTAGCATATTAAAAACTGTAATAAAATCTTCCACATAATTTATTTGTTTCAGTAGAAAACTGGAGCTGGCCCAGGGTATTTCACTTTGTAGCAGGGAAGCAGTTAGTTGCATTTATGGAATTGCAGTCCATCTTTGAATTACATGTATTTGACTCAGCAGTCACTTACAGACAGAAAAGTATAGTTTTTCAAATAGTAAATCTTAGAGTAATAGCTTTAGCTAGCTGGTACTGTGGGACTAAACATCAGCCACAGTTTAGCACAGTCAAGTTAAATTAAGGTCAGAGGTTCAGGTACAGCTGCCTTTAGCTGATGAGCTCTGGGATAAGCACCGCAGGTTGTCTGTCACTGTGCTGTTACAGGCCAAGAAAACATGCAGAACAGCATGTTTCTCTTCAGTTTATATGGGTGAGCTCAACACAATGGCTTTCGCTCCATTCCTTCCTCATAAAATAATCTTTTAGCAGAAGTTTGCCTATTCTAAATTTTTATGCATATATTGGTATTCCAATTATTACTGAAATAGCTTTTGCCAGACCTACCTGTGGAGGGCTTACTTAACCATTTCTCTGCTACGCCTGGATAACTGCTTCACCTGCTATGCCCACAGTCAAGCAGGCCATGTTCTGCAGATGCTTCAGCCCATATTCTCATTTGAGATGTTAACAAAACTTCATCAGCCGGGACATGCTTTTGCAAATGCAGAACAGAATAAGGTAGCTGGTGGGACGGTGTCCAGGGAGGGACAGGGACAACGAGAAATGGAAATAGACTGGAAGGAGTAATAAATATTGAGAGATAAAATTGAGGAAGGAAAGGGAAAGAGAAGGCAGAAAGAAGGTTTGGGGACACAGCACAGTTATGAAAGCATTTTGGGAGTATAATTTTCGGTAAAATTCTGCAGAAAAGGGAGTGAGGTAAACAGACAACGGCAGAAAGTGGAGAACAGAAAAAGGGAAGAAGGAAAAGAAAAAGAAACAGGAAGCTACAGTGAGCTTTTTAAACATTTTAGAACAATTTCATTGATCTTAGTAATTTCTAGGTATAACACTGAAAAAATAGCTATGCCTATTAAAAAAAATATTTTTTTTAAAATCTCTGGGTAAGAATGCAAAATCACCTTTTCTTTGAACTTTTAACTCTGCCTTCATGTCCTTACAGGAAAGTAAGTTAGCTGACTTCTGCTGATGCAGTCTGTTTCACCAAAGGAAGCCAGGGCCATGGTGATTCTCCTCCAAAAATATCTTCCATTCTTAGATGCAAAAATTTGCTCCATTCACAAGAAATATCATCTAAGACACTTACTTCTCAAAACTCATCAGCCATGTAGAACTATGTGATACTAACTGGAAATTTAAACAATAGATTAAAAAAAAAAAAACTAGTTGATGAAAACTGTAATGTAATTTGAGAATTGCTTGCAAGACATTTTCCTTCTTTGAAATTTCAGCATGCTTCTGTTGAAAACAATAAAATCAAGCAAAACATGAAAAACTGGTTTCTAGTGGCATGCTTCATTAAGTAGACATTTATTTCCTTTTCAACCACAGTCATGGGAAGCAGATATCAAGTTATTGAACACTCTAAAGAACCAGACAACTGACTAGCAGACAACTCCTTGCAATATCTTCCTGGTAAGGTATTCAAACTGCTTTTAGGAAAAAAAAAAAAAAAGAAAAGAAAAAAAATGCAAATATAGCGGACCGAAGAACATGGCAAAGCAGTCTATTTTTGTCTCCCTACTTACAAAAAACCTGACTAGTAATCATATTCTGAACAATCTAAAATAAACATGGATAGATAATTCTGGAAGCCTCAAACAGTCAGCGAAGTGCCATTCAATAGGATTAAATAAAATTCTGCAGCTGCAGTCACTTACATTGAGCTAGTACAAGCATTTCAAGATACAGACATAGAAATGAAATGTGCAGTAACACTCTGAACGTAACAGCTCAATACACAAACACAGTGTGGAGTGACAACATACCATTTGTAAAAAGACAATGCTATTTCTTCCTAATAGGATTCATACACATTTTAAATTCCAGTGAACATACAAGAAAAGAAAAATAACTGAGTATCTTAGTGAGAGAGCTTACCAAAATCAACATTCAATCCAGCCACCCAGAAGATAAATTTTAAATAAGTGATTACTCAGGTTTTACAAATCAGCATTTACATTCACTTACAGAAGAATGTAAAATATAGTGGGCATCAGCATCAGCCAGGAGTTTAGCTTACCACAGACCATATGGGAGGATGTCCCCATAGACTGTGTATCTTGTACTAGCATGGCATCTGCAGTACACAGCAACACTTTATCTGATGTAATAACGCCTTCTGCTCTTAGCCTTTCTAAGTTATAAAACAAATGATTAAGCGATTTCACCATAAGCAGCCTCATGGAACACTGACAAAGTGGGATGAATATAGGGAGTTATCAATCCACATGCCAGACACCTTGTAAGTCAATATATTAAGAGTTACAGTCTAAGTTCATCATTTTTTTAGAAGACTGTATCATCACAGAGAAAGTAAGTGAAGAAAGAAATCCTACTCATGAAAAATTTCTGCTTTAGCAAGTTAAGTGTTTTCCAACACACGCTTTTCCCTAAAAAAATTTCTATCCGGCTCTTACCTTGTCCTGTCCTATGCTAAAAGCAGTGAGCAGGAAATGCTCTCACTGAAGTCATAAAATCAGCAATATAATAAAAACGTCTTCAGAGTGCTGTCTTCTAAGAGCTCCCTTATACTGTCTGCATCCAAAATGATAGCTCTGCTGACAGCTACTGACAGAGCTAGCCCAAGACAGGACCACATTAGAGATTAGTTTTAGACATTTCTGCAGTGATGTCATGTTCTCACACAACAGGGATTAATCAATGACATTAGTCTCTCGTGTTATTACAACCTTAATTTTAGTATACTATATCTGCTTTTAACATTCTTCACTGATATGTGAAGACCACTTGACCAAGCTGTGTTCCATCAAATACTTGAAAGAAAATTATTTTTCAGAATTGTAAGAGATGGATTATCAAGAAAACCAGAAAGTCAAATTTCATACAGCTTTTCCTTAAATATTTTTATCCTTAAAGGCCTTGACTCTCTAATTGTATCTCTTAACACATAAAATTCATCTCCAGTCACAGCAATCTAATCCTGTTTAAACAGAGGAAATTCTTTCAGCGTTTTCTCAACATCTGTAAAAAGTGTGTCATCTTTTGGCCTCAGATAAAGATCGCCTTAGAACATACTATATTTTTTCACCCCAGGATTGCCTTTGATTAACATTCTCTAAATTGGAATTATTTTCTCTGAAATAAATATCTACGTAACAGACTATTTGCCTTTTTTTTTTTTTAGAGCAAAACCAGCACAACTGCACTGGTTATAAAAGAGATTCTCTAATTTCATACAGTTGAATTTGCTCAAACTTGCCTATTAAATTTGACTGCTGAGGAGATTACTGAGTTTGATTCCTTGTTTGTGAAGCTCCGATAAACTCAACTGGGTTATAGGTCCTGAGCACTCTGCACAAAAATGATATGATCTCCAAACATTTTTAGGTAAGTGGTAAGCCCTCAGCAGGGCTTCTGAAGAACACCCTTTCGATTCAAGTGCAAACATTCCACCTGGATTTCCAATCACATGCCAGAATGCTTTCTGGATATTTTCTCAACAGCGATTACACAGAAGGAAGATATAAAGCTTTCTCCTCACAAGGGCTCCTTTAGAAACCTTCCTGACCTGGATGGAATTTTCTATGTACAAATGCAGGCATTGACTACACAACCTCCAAATAATTCCCCATTATAATTCTAGACTAAGAGAAAATGAGACAATCATTCGAACATCATCACTCAAATCTTCCACAACCAGTGGCAGAGTTGCCACGCTTGCTTTGGTACTGTTGGAAGCTGGGATTAACCAATCCATTCCATTTCACTCAGTAATGATCGAGGGCCCAGCTGCCTTGCTATGAAACAACCGGGAGGTACAGCATGGTGGAAACAGGAAAGCATGTCAGCAGAAAGCTGTGAGACACATCAACATAGGAAATGGTTTTAATGAAATTAGACTCCTACTCTTCTGCCTGTATTTCTACCTGGTCACCTGACTTTCCATGCAGACTGGCTCTGAGCTGTAACACTCTTGTTCTGCATAGGCAGTAAGATGAATTCCAAGGTAGGTCAGCAGGATACAATGCTGCCTGCGGAGCTGCACAAGCTAGCTCAAAAACTAGAGGCAGCATAGTTGCATTATGGAAGTGTTTTGCCACAGCTAATTAGACCAACCACTGCATCATGTTGTGGGAACATACCTTAGGAGACTTAGAATCATAGAATGGTTTGGGTTGGAAGGGACCTAAAGATCATCTGGTTCCAACCCCCCTGCCATGAGCAGGGACATCTTCCACTAGACCAAGTTGCTCAGAGCTCCATCCAACCTGGCCTTGAACACTGCCAGGGAGGCGGCAGCCACAGCTTCTCCGGGCAACCGGTTCCAGTGTTTTACGATCCTCATGGTGAAGAATTTCTTCCTAATATCTAATCTAAATCTGACCTCTTTTAGTTTAGAGTCATTCCCTCTTGTCCTATCACTATACACCCTTCTGAAAAGTCCCTCTCCATCCTTCCTCTAGGCCCCCTTCAGGTACTGGAAGGCTGCTATAAGGTCACCCCAGAGCTTTCTCTTCTCCAGGCTGAACAGCCCCAACTCCCTCAGCCTGTCCTCACAGGAATTCCTGAGATCTGACATCAGAATTCTCTTTTAGATTTTAATTTCCAATGTGCTGTATCTTTTGTTGAACCTCTACTGCTTCATGCTCTTTTGAAACACTTTCTATATTGTGCATTCCCATCTGAACTGACTCAGAACACCCAAACCAATCTATTCTTTCGGTTGTGCCTTGGCTATTGTCACAGCCTCTGGTGTGATGCTACTGTCACAGCCTTAGTTTCTTATGGAGTAAGTTTCAGGCTATTTTGTGAAGCAAACACGATTGTCAGCTTCTGTTCCAGGCAGACGCCCAAATCTCAGCATACTCCAGAAGTAAACCCTGAATGACGTGGAACTTTCAGAGCTGTCTCCATCTTAAAACAACTTGTCTTTGTAATGCAAGCTTATTTCACGTGCAGTGATTTCCCACATCTTCCTACTCTATGTTATACCACGAAATCTCTTCCCTGTTTGAAATACCCAGCAGTCTGATAGTTTTATAAACAGTTATAGAAACAGAGCACTCACTTTTCCTGAACCAGAACAGCCAGTGGTTACTCATATCATTCACCTGGAGGCTTCCCCTACATCCTGCTCCAAGTATTTCCCCTTCAAAAGCTATGCTTTCACACTTTGATTTAAAAGTGGTGCTCAGGTACTCTGAGGAGCACTTTACAATGTAGGGTGGATGAATTTACCAGTTCATATTCCACTAATGTCTACCCTGACATTAGGAACTTCTTGGGTAAGTTCTCAGTAGATCTGAAAACAGATTTGAATCTTAAGTCTATTGAATTATGGAAAGTGATAAACCTCTCTTAGCATGCATACTTTCCTCCTGTACATCCAATTTTTGTTCTTCATCTAGATACTGTCCTAAAACATCCAATGTTTGGTTAGGACATCAGCATTATCGTGTTTATGCCCATGCCTGCTTTAACTTTATAATCAATAGTAACATTTCAGATTTTTTTTTCTGACCGCTTAGCTAGCTGCTCCTCAAGAATCCTGAACCATAAAATCTATTGCAGGGATACAAAACCTCTCTGGAATAAAAATGATGAAAAATTAGATGAAAATGTTCTAGAGTATAATCACAACTACAAGGTTGCGTAATTATTTCTCTAGGGAAAATCTGGACATCTCCTGTTGTGATGTACCACCTTCTTAAGACACTGGTATGCTTAGGCATTGTTCTTAGACTGTAAAGACTGCTATGTATGTTCAGCTTTAAAGAATTTTGGCATGTAAGTACCTAAAACTAGAGAAATGAAAAGAGCTTTCAGTGCTTGAAAAGGAAAAAATGACATTGCGTTAAATATTGTTAGCTTGCATTTCTCACTTAACCTGTGCAGCGTCTGTGCAATATTAGTTTAGCAATATTACTGAGCAAAACAAGAACAGGCTCCTGCAAAACCTTCCATATCTGAAAAGGAATGGAAAACGATCCATGTCCACGTAACCTTAGTTATTTCACAATAAATTCTGATCTCACTGACTTACTGTCTGCTTTTCAAATAACTCTCTTCTCTTTGGATTCAGTTTCTGACCGACAGCCTTCGGTTTATCACAGACTACTTGCCAGACACTTCTTCAAAGATTTCATTATGCATAAGGATATATTAGCAGGATAACAAACAGACCTGGAAAGCCTGTGTCAATCAAGTTATGCTGAAACTTCCACATATCTCTTTGCTTTTATATTCTCTTCTCTCTTCCATACACAGCCAAAATCTCCAGTAACACCCAGTCGATGCCAGCATGCTGCCCTGCCGAAGCTTTTCCATATACAGCCTTTCAGTTTCTGAGCAGCTTTGCACTGTCTTTGCTTCAGACAGACAGCAATGCTTGTCACATGTAACCATCAGAAATGAAAACCAGATATTAAGCTTACTATTTCCTTACTTTAAACTGTGAACATAAACATTAATTTTAATGAATGACTGTTCAGCTTCAATCTACCATACAGCTGCTGATGTAATACATCTTTTCAAAAACCAGAGAAACACCACATATACAAATACTTCCAGAAATTCAAAAAATGTTAAGATAGCAATAAAGCAGCATGTAGCTCGCAACTTCAGCACACAGATCTACACTGCTGGTGAATCTCTTTGATACCATTAAATAGGGCCATGATTCAAAGTTTTTAAAGACATGCTGTACTTATTTCTATGGAAACTGAAAGTTTGCTTTCATTTGGAGTTGCACACCAAGCAAGCCTTACAAAATCCATATAGCCTATTCCAGAAGGAAAAGTGCTCAATTCTGAAACACTTACCACATCACAGCAGCAGTGCTTTCATATGTCCAACCTACACACGTCACCAGCTAAACTCCACAATGAATGAAAGGAAAAGAAATAACCTGCAGCATTTTCTTGGACACTAAACAGCCTGTCCCCAAAGGGATGAGTAAGGACTCTGGATTCTTAAGACTGACCCCTGAAAAATCTATCATCTATGTACACAGTCATCAACCCCGTGAGCTGCACACATACACACAGACACAGACAGACCAGCACAATCAAGAAGACACCAATGACTGAATGACATGTTCTCAGGTACCAGGATCACTGCTCTTAAGAATGTCTCTTCTGAGAAAAAAATTAATTGATCATCATATTAATAAAAGTTATATAACACTCCAATTATGCATTATTCAGAGAACTACTTCTGCCTGAGTGTGTTTTGAAGGAACATTTAGAAATGACCTCCCCAATAAAATGCATTTCCTTCTTCCTTGAAGTGCAGTAGGATCATTTTCAGATGAAATCACAAATCTGTCTAAGCGCAAGGGAACGAAAACAATTTTAAAAGCAAGCACAGGCAGAAACAGAAAAAAAAAAACAAACTTTACACACAAGCCTGAGTATTTTTCTGAAATTATTATCAAATTATTAGAATTTCTAAAATTGTCATTCTACTCAAATGCTGTACATTCTTCATTGCAATTGCCAGTTTGTGCACATATACCTATGCTGTTCTAAACACAGACTATAGCATAATAAAAATTTTGGTTTGTGGGTTCTTTTAGCATAGTAATTATATCCTATAACTGCAGCTTCTTATTTAGACATGGCTATACCTTCTCTACATTTGATTCTTCATACCGTCTTATGTTTTTAACTTCCAGCTTGCACATACAGAAATAGATAAACCAGCACAGAGCACGTTTATGCTCATGTCAATTCTACCAAGTCATACTGGCATAGAGTTTGCTTCTTTATCTGTCTCATTTACTGCTACGAAATAATTTTTAGTGTGAACAAACTGTGAAGGGCAGTTCTAGGTTGTCGTTCTTGATGGCAGTTACGAACACTTGTTGGAGTAGAATCTGTTGAAAAGGGGCTATTGCTCCTTCCATGGGGAAGACACCAAGCTTCCTCAAAGAGAAGAAAGGTCAAGAAAGGAACCTGCATAACAGTACAGAGCTGGCAGCCTGCAACTCATTTGAAAAGGTGAAGCAATGATTGCAAGGAGCAGATAACCAGGCCTCAGAGCTCATGGGGTGCTTTTTTTTCCCCCCAGTGGGCCCCACAGGATGGTGCTGAGTCAGGAGGTCAATGGGTTTTCTGGTAACAAGCATCAACTCTGGGAAGGCATTTGTTCATAAATCCTTCTTATTTCTATTGCCTTTCCTAAGTTCTTGGAATTTTCTTAGGAAACTAACAAAACCTTAAGGTAATTTACTTATTTACTTGTTTATTTAAAAGCCTTTCAGTTTTCTTTGAAGAGTTTCTTGTAAGGGAAAGGTCTACACACATCTGCTTCACAGCTGTGACTGACTTGGGGTCCCATGGCACTAAAAAGTAAGTTCTCAAATCAGAAAAGCTTCAGATGTTTCTGGCAAAAACAAACAAAGCAAGCCACTACCACAAAAAACAACCAATAACAGAATCCAGCTGTACCTAGTACATTGCTCTTGCAACGTCATGGGTTTGGCCATCAATTCAAGGACTCAACCCCCCTCCCCCCTCAACTTTTACCTCTGCCTGCTGTCAGACAATCATCTACCAGAAGGAGTAAGAAGTGCCTCATGAATGACGAAGTCAGATTAAACCCAGCTATTTGAAACAAGGAAACCCAAAACCACAGCACAAATCACCTCTCTGCAGCCCCATTAGTCTCTACACTGTCAATGTGGTCTCGCGCTGTGACATTGCTATATAATACTCCTCAAATTTTTTTTATTCTTACTGTTCCTTAACTTAAATCAAATTTTTATAAATGTATTTTGAAGCGTATGCTTTCCAAATCAGTCTGAAACTGCTCCTTTCTATTTTTAACAACAGCACACTGAATGATGTAGACTAATTTCAAGGTAATGTTTGTGCTCGTTGGAATGCTAGAAGTCTACCCACGCCAGCAGCAGTTTCTGGAGGAACACATGCAAGAAGGTGGGCAGCTGCAGAGGGCCAGGATGCAGGGGAAACTGTCTGGCAGCACAGGGAATGCCCTAAGGTTTGCTTCCCTTCTCACAGCCTCTTTCATAGCTGTGCCAATCGCCAAACCCATGCCAGACAACATCTTTGCCCTGAGAGCTCATCCCCCTCTGCAGTCTCTACAGAATTTTAAATGTGTCATGAGAATCATCCCATGTTTCTTTTTCTCAGTTTTATTCATGCGAATGTTCAACTGATGGAAAATACCAGAGGAGGATTAAGGTAATCAGTTGTCAAAGGAGATTCAGTCCACTGCACCAACAAACAAGAGTTAAAGTGTCATTTTTTGAGTCACAACTTACAATAGAAGCTTCTCCTTCCATATTGCACTTGTGCCGCCTTTTTGAAAGGCAGGCCTAACTAATATGAGTATTTCTTAAACAATATTGGGTTTAATTGCACAAAGTAAAGAAAGTGCATTTCACACTCTTCAATTATGGATTACAGTCTTCTACTTCAGCAGAACTATGAGATCATACAGTGCATTAAATGTTAATTAGGATATTTTCTTTCAGTTCCTCCTTAAATTCAGGGACATGGGAATGAATTCTGCAGAACAACAGGGCAAAAGTCTCTTCCCTTTTCTCTAGGATGTAAATGACAGGTGTAGCAGCAGTGCATTTGAATTTTTCTCTACATAAAAACTGTCCAAAATTGAAACTCACTTAAAAAAAAGTTCTGTTTCAGAAAACATGTCAGGAAAACACCCACAATAATATACGAAACTGAATAACAGGGTTTTAACTGTTTGGGGGAAATTTGCTTGCCAGTATTATAACATTTCTTAAAAATAAATATTTTTTTCAAGAAGTATTAAATGCATTTCCTATGGCATAGGTAAAGTCACATTATCTTAAAGGAACCCTTCATTAAACAAAACTGCAAACTAAAGATGTGCAAGCCTCATTTTTCTCTAAAATGTCATTCATTCTTGCTCCAAACACTTCTGTTTAAACACAGTTGTTATGCTTTCTTCTGTAACCACAGAAGAAAACATAAAAAAAAAAGTATGGAGAATATTGTAATTTAATACCATATGATACAGCTAGACCATTGACAAATCAGTTTAATGATATGATAAATGTTTAAGCCTACTGATTAGAGGTTCTACACCTGACTTCTAAACATAGCTAAGACATTCAGCAACAGACTCAACATAGGGAGGGAAGTATTTTGACCATGACTTTCAAGTGTTTGAAAGAATAGCAAAGATATGGAGACTGAAATACTTTCTTCACTAGGTTCAATGGCAAATTGAGGTATTTCAACAGGGCAAATGGCACATGGAGGTACTATTAAAATAGCCAGTTTTACTAAAATTAATGCTGAAATGTCACAGCCAAACCCAAACACTATATTGCTGGTAGAAATTATTTTTACATGTCCACCAGGTAACATGCAGGTTATTTTGAAAGCCAGAGCTGGAAAAATCAGGACTTATCTCATAAATCAATGTAATTATCAGTTAGTAATCAAAGCTGTTGAAGGGTCCTAAATAACTTTAGGCCATGGCACTAGCAAGATGGCCATTACCTTGGATGAGTAATGCAAATCACCGGGATTGATAAACTGACACTATATAAAATATAAAAATATGCATATGTCAAAATAAAATATATCCCATACATGTTATTACTCTAAAAGCAAAAAGAATCCATTCCCATCTTTTAGTACCTTCTTCAGAATTACAAATTATCCAACTAAGTTAATGAGATCAGTCTAATGAGATCTTATAATGGATTTTATCTGCACTGTTGCAATGGTATTTCAAGGAATTTATTTAATACACAGACAATCATTTTCACTGGTTTCTACAAAGATGCTCTCAATATTGAAGTCAGGTTTTTTGTAAGATTTTAAAAGTGAAGCTAAGTATAAGCTTACATGTTTGATTGTTTGGGAGTAAATATAATCCATGTAATAACAATATCCAGATGTTCCATCTGTCAAAAATAATATAATCTAAAAGAAAGGAGTATGTAAACTCCAGATTTCAGCTATAAGTAACCACCTAATAGCCTTACGTAGAGCACCACTCCCAGATTCAGAATCAGTTCACCCAAGAATGACGAATATTCCTGTAAATGAAGAAAAACGAAGCTGGTGATAAACTAACCATTAATGAAAAAAGAGAATAGTACTTGCTGATTATTCACAGAAAATGTGGACTTTATAATTTCCTATAGTCAGAAATCTGTGTTTCCTTTCTGCTGAAGCCAGCAATGCCTCTTCATTGGAGTGTTCTATTACTATGGTATGTTTGCCGGATAAAAAATGACATTTTTTTTTTCTTTTTTTTTGATCATTTGCTGTCTGCCTTTGAATTATACTGTATATTTTTACAGTGACTTTGTAAGGTCTTCATATTCTTGTATTCTCTAGACTATAACTGAGCTCTGTATTTACTAATTCATCTTTATTTGCAGCTGGCAGATGCAAAGATGTTAGCTACTCTCAGGAGACTTTGACATGTGACTTCTTGAAATATAGAGGAGTTACAATTTTCCCTTTAGCAAACCGTTCCATGTTTTATTTTCAAGAAATGTGAGTCCCAAGGAAAAATGAGATTATTAGACTGACTTACTCTCTTTCAAAATAAGGATTTAATAACCGACATGCAGATTTTTACTTCTAATAACTATAGTTAGCTACTGTTTTGGTTTAGTTAATACTTCTGGTTAAAACAAAAGCAGAGTGCAAGGGGACAGAGCAATCTCAGCCACCTCATTCCGAGTCCTGCCTTGAACTTACAAACTGACAGAGCTGTGAAGAGTATTCTCCTGGTTGAGGCTGACGCCGCAGAGACGAATGGAGTGAAGGTTAGGCACACCACTCATCTGCGAGCCACTGATGATGAGAGGTAGCACCGGTAGCGTTCAATGGGTTAGTTCAAGATGCACATAGTCTAATTATACAGTATGCCAGGTAGGGAACGTTCCTTCTGACGGTTCAGATTTCATGCAGAAGGTCAATGCCGTGTTGCCGTGTCAAAACTGAAAGGAGGTGGTGAGTAAGCAATAAAATACACCTGAACTTCAAGCCCCTGACACAGACATGCTCCCCACTGAATTCATCAAACACACAACTCATTTGTAATCCCTACTTAGCGTTGTTGTACGAGGAGAGGTCATAAGATGAGTTATTGCATGGCTCAAAAGTAGGCAAAAAAACACCAGGGTCAGTGTTTTGGGGGTTTTGTTTCAAAAACTATTTGAAACATTTCACTTTTTCAACACGAACAGAGATTTAGTCAGTGGTAATATGAAACAAATCTTTCCAATTACGAGTTCTTCTGAAATAGAGGGATTTTGAGTCTTATACACACATATAACAGTACTCTGTCCTGAAATACATGCACATGAATAATACTTTATAGACTGAACTTTTAAAAATATGGCTCACTGACAAAATTTGTCTCCAAAGTCTGAGGTGCCACACAAAACAGTGTACTGTTGATACATTACCTCTTCCCTCAATATTCCAAATATTCTTCATACTTGCAGCAGATAATACTGCTAAAAATAACAAAAACTTCTGTCTGTTCTACTTAAATGCCCCACCTGCAAGTATGCCTCAAAACCCAAAACTGCCTATGTGCATTTTGGATAGGATACGCGTAATCCAAGCACAATAACAATGCAGAAACAAAATATAGGTCAGTTAACTTTGTCAGAAACAACTGATGACTACCAAATGCTCTTTAACAAACCGATACAATCATCTAAACACGCAGAAACACACAGCAATTCTGGGCATCATTATTTCTGGGCTTAATAATTTGTATGTATGATATTGTCACTCTTATCGTAATTACTCTCTATGAAAGTATATTGTTAAAAATGGAAGAACAAAATTGTTCAAACATAAATAAAAGATGATCAAAGGAAAAAAGACTATCAACTTACAGAATTATTATTCTGTTATTCTCTGTCTATAACCATTGACAAAACGTGTATCCAACATGGACAGTGACTAATGGGAGAGCCTTAAGAAAAGCAAGAGCAAACTGATCCCTCTGCTAGCTGGTGAGAACCTTGGGGCACATAAACTGACTGATGTCACCTCACTGCTCTTCTCAGTTACTCACTAGAAGCCTGTTGCTGTAATTTTTTTTCTTCAGCAGAGCTAAATAATTCATCAGGGCATGGAGTTTTGCGAGCAGGCCAGACTGCAGGCATCTGGCCAAGATGAAGGTCGCCATGGCGACCTACATGCAGCCTCATCCCTGCTCCCTCCCTTGCCGAGAGAGCCTACAAAAAACGGCATCAGTTGAGCAGCCGTGCTCATTTCAGCAGTGAACAATAGGTATAATAAAAACAAAAAAGCAGCAGCAAAATGAGGATATAAAAGCATCTGCTGTAACTGCGCTGAAAGATTTAAATGACAAATGACTCATTAAGCAGTTCCTATTTACACAAATACAACTATTACTTTACATGAGAGAAGTACTAACCCCCCATTATTAGTAAGAGCTATTGCTGCTCTTCAAACAAACAGATTATCCCATACATTGCAGATGACAAATTACTAAAGATACATGCTCTTTAAAACTCACTTTTGTTACTAAAACACAGTTGCAGGGGTAAAAAGAAATACTAACACAGAAATAAGATTTATTGCTTAGATTTCTTTTACCCTTTTATATTACATACAGTTGCTATACAATACTGATTTTCAGAATTCTCTCATCATTCTTTAAAAAGACAGGCATATTTATTATCTAAACAAAAAAAATAGTCGTCAGAAATGTAAAAAATTACATCAAAGCGGAAAAATGCTTTTGAACTGTGTTTACTGAAGGGTTATTTTATTTCTCAATTAATGTTTGTCATTAAATGAAACTAGCATTTGTGTATGCTTTATCAACAAAAAAATGAAAACCTTTTCTGAATTATTTATAGTAGATCAGCTTAACTTTATAACCAGTATTCTTTCCTTTTTTTCCTGCTGCATATTGCTGTTCTTTGACTATTTTGGTCTCCAGGCACCCGTTATTAAACATCACCATATTTTATTACCCCGAAACACCTGTAAAGCAAGAGACTGGTCATGTTTTTATTAGATATACAAAGTATAAACCTTAAAACAAACTACATTCTGCAACCTCCTAGAATACAGTTTGTGATTTTTTTCTTACTTCTAAGCCTGTTTATTCCAGAAACCGTATAAAACCACTCCCTCTAGCATATTCCCACATCCTCAAGCTTATGCACTTATTGGAAAAAGTGATTCTGCAGAATGCTGACATCACATGAGTACAACATAGTACTATATATATAACCTTTGCAAGCCACAGGGTGCTCTCTATAGGTGATAATGGGAAAATTTACAGTATGAGACCACAAGCGCATAAGTCAGAGGACCACATGACTTCTGTGTGGTAACCCTGAAACCAGAAGAGGACCGTCTCTGACTGCTTGCCCTAGCAGGTCCTTATAGAGCTTGCCATTGCCTCCAATACCCACTCCTGTTAGGGCTGCAGAACCCTGAACCTAGTATGGAACAGCCCCTTTAAGTTTTTTCTCTATGATTGCCAATCTCACCTTCTGCTTAGCCTCAATGCTGTCTAGTGATATTCTTGTCTATCGCTTCCCCTTCCAGATTTTTGGTTACTAAAAACTGTAGCCAAAGTACAGCAGGGCTGAGTGGACATAATAGACCTCTTCTTCTGATTTCTGATACTGCCACAAAAGATTCTCCATGTTCAAATAAAAGTTCATAAACAGAAGCCCCACATTTTTCAGCGGTGTCCTCACTGGCAACTGCATGTATGTAAGCCATACAGAACTTGAGACCAATTTCTCTCAAGGTAAAGCTGATAGATAGGAACTGGAGATCAGTGCATTTCTTGAAAAAAGTCTGAGGAGATACAAGTCAGGCAACCTCTGATCTCAGAACCACCAGGCCAAATTTAAATCCCAGTCTACCCACCAAAACCCATGATACTGATGTATGTCTTTTGTCTTAGCTGTATAATTACGAAGGAGTTAAAAGAGTTCATAAACACATCTTTTTTGGTTTTAGAGAAGACTTTTTTTTTCAGAATAATATTTAGGCATGAAACAATGCAGAAATCCAGGTACCAATATGTGACTGACACTGTCACATATTTTCTGGACAGAAGGCATGTGGGACATCTTTTCACTATTTCATCACACAGAGAACAAAAGTTCCCCTTATCTAGAAAAAGACTACTAAATCACAAAAAAATCTCTGCTGATACTCTGAAGCACTCCAGACAGAAAATAAGAACAAGCAGAATCCCTGTGCTCAATTACGAAATAGTAAAAAATCGAATGTTAAAGCCTTGCAGCTCAGGTAGGGATAGCATGATCTATTGCTGGAGGCCTAAACTCCACTACAGGAGGAGGGCAGACCTCCGGGTGGAGTTTTCATTTTTGATGATCTAACTGCAGCCTTCTAAGCCAGCTGGCCATTACATTTATTTTCCATTGGATTTGACAGGTCTGGTCTGCCTCCAAGGCTGCACACAGAACAGCCTGAGTATCATGGATCTGAAAACCTCATTATGAATGTGTAAAAAATCCAGATACGGTAACACAAACACCAGCAAGTGTTGGACAGCTGAGGAAATGTGCTGAATGATTCTGATGCCCACGCTGATTTTATAGGGACTAAGAGCAAGTTACTTCCAATTCAGCCTTCATGTAACGCCAGAGCCAGGCCTTTTATCCTCTCCTGAACATACATAGCTTGGGAAAAGTTGTTATTCATCTGCCTTAAAATGATCTACTGTTTCACAAATATTGCACTTACACTCCTGTAAATCCTTGCAGCTACTGCTGTCAATAAATCTCTTTTGATTTCTACAAACTGTTACTTGTAAAAAGAAAAAAAAAAAAGAAAAAATGTATAGTTTCATTTGCTTTATTTCTAAAATGTGCAAAGAAAAGGCATAGATGAGAGCTCGTTGTTGCATTTTCCCTTTAGGACACAGCATAAGTGGACACACGGAAAAGTAGAAAACGCAGCATTACCATGAAAACTTGCTGGAAACATTGTTACAGATTGATTAAGTGGCTGCTGAGGTTATATGTTGTAAAAAAAAAAAAAAAGGAAATAAAGAAAAATCACATTTCCTGATATAAAGTTTCTTCCTTTGTCATCATGATCATACGGAAGACAGAGGACATCAGAAATGGGTTCTTTTGGACTTGGTTTTCAGCTACTAGCCTGCTTTTTCAATCTTCTACGTACAGGAGTCCTACACTGGACATAAATGTCATTTACAGAGCTTTGGATCCTTTTAGCACAGAAGAAGGTAGAGAAATAGTTGTTCATGAGTTGCATTAAATTTCATATTGTCCCAAAGCAATTTCGTCTTTCTTCTGTATGCTCTTAGCAGGAGGGGAAAATGGCTCAGAATGCACAAGCCCTTGTCCTCTGCCTTGGGAAGCCACACCTTTAAACAGAGGGAGGCTGTTTTCTCCTTTCTTTACGGTTGCTTCGGTCTCTTTCCGTCTCCTGGTTGCTTTAGCATCCCTTATGCACTCTGCTGTTAGTTATTTGATCCACATTTCTTCTTATTCTGTGTAACCCCTGCAAAGAATGTGGCTTCTGAGCTCATGTACAAAGGGTTTTTAAACTCCTTATTAGGAAAATGTGTGACATAGTGGTCTGACACCACTTTGCCAAAGATATTAATCACAATGTCTGATTTTGGCTCTTGCAGTGATGTTTGGGTAGATAACTGACGTCAGTTTCCTCATCTGTATATGTATGATAGGCTAAAAAAAGCATCCTAGAAGATTTCCATTTGACAAAGTAAGAATGCATACTTTTGTCACAGGTCTGTTGAAGTTTCACAAGGCTGGAATCGTACAAACATACTAGTATCAACAAGCATGAAGTATTGTGACTTGCCTTTAATCACACAGACCAAATTATCAAACCTCCTACTTATGCCTGAGCTAGTATATATAAGGAAGCCTGGAGCAAGAACTTTTGGATACATATTATGATGCCTTAACGACTTTACCACCAAACCAAGATAACTCCTACAGCATGTGATGGATCCATAGGAATCACCAGGGATGGTGTGCTTTTACTGAATGGGATGTTGAAACAAAGTGCAAGCATGTCTTAGAACATGAAAGCGGTACAGACTGGAGACTTAAAAAGAATGATAAGACTGTGACAGAGTGATTGAAAAGTCTGTCTGGAGTGATGACTAATATTTTCTAGCATATGAATGCAAGGTTTCAATAAACGTCCTATAAAGTGCTACAGAAAATGCAGCAGAGATAATGCTTTTACACAGCATTATTATCGTTGTAAGAATTTGTTTGTCGTTGTTTGTCAAGCATTTCGAACAACGGCACATTTATATGCAGTAATAATAAAATACAGTCATATTTAGCTGCTAGGCAACTATGAAAGAATGTAAGGCTCTTCCTCCAGACTACCACCACAACTTCACTTCGTCTTGACACCCCATATTTCTTCCTATGCACTTGGGAATCATGGACACCTAAGTTTTTGTTCCACTATTTTAATTGCTGTACTAGTTTTGGCTGAGATAGATAGTGTAAATTTTCTGCATACTAGTTTGCTTCATGCTATGTTTTGAATTTGTGATGAAAACAGTGTTGATAACATAGGGAAGCTCTAATTATTGCTAGTTATTACTATATTTAGTTATTACACAGCATCAAAGTTTTCTCTGCTTTTTACACTGCCCCACCAGCGAGCCCACAGGTGCACAAAAAGTAGGGAACAGCTGACCTAAACAGACCAAAGGGGTATTTCATACCATATGTCATCATGCTCAGCAATAAAAGCCAAGGGAAGAAAGAGAGGGCGTGACACTCGGAGTGATGGCGCTTGTCTTCCCAAGTACCCGTTAGGCATGACAAAGCCCTGCTTTCCTGGAGATGACCGAACACCTGCCTGCCGATGGGAAGTAGTGAATGAATTCCTTATTTTGCTTTGCTTGCATGAACAGCTTTTGCTTTACCTATTAAACTGTCTTTATCTCAGCCTACAAGTTTAGTTTTCTCACTTTTACCCTTCTGATTCTCTCCCCCATCCAAGTGGGGGGAAAGAGAGCCAGCGGCTGTGTGCATCATTTGATATTTTGTTGTATTTTAACATTTTCTAAATAAAATAAAAGAAGTAAGTCTTAATGACTTAAAGCTACTTTGCCAAGCAGACAAGAAACATTTCTGGAAAATTATCAGCCACATTATCATCCTGCAAGCAATACTCTCCTGAATTACAGTTATCCCATACTCTACAGTGCTCATCCAATAGCACTGATGTTAGCAAGAGCTAACCCCGTAAGTGAAAAGTAAGCAATATGAAACATTCTAGCTGGTGACAGGGGATTCCATGGCTTCAGACATAGTCCCCTCGCACTTGAACTGAACGCTTTGCAAGAGAAGTGCTCCAGCTGAAACCATGGCCACTCACAGGTCAGAGTAAAACTCCCATTAATTTCAGTCAGGACACAATTTCACTGTAGGAGTTTCATTGTCGCTAGTCTTGCTGTATTTTCAATACCCTTTCTTTTACTTAGAATAAAGAAGTGAAGTTAAAAAGCAGAGAGGAAGCACCATATGTTTTATGGTAATAACTATATTTACATAAAGAACAAGGGAGGATCTGAAGAGCTGCAGTCCAGTAACTCTGACTTCACTTTCAGGACAGAAATTGGAAATGCTTGCTATGGCCTGATTTACAAACCTTTAAAGCTGTATGTTGTGTAGACCAGCCAGAGTAACCCAAACTCATAAAAAAACTGCACATGACAAATTTACTGCATGGATTGCTGATACGACAGACAATAAATGTGACACGACGAACAATTTATTTATCTCGATTTCAAATCAGTTAATGCTGCATCACACAGCAGTTTCACCTACAAGGTCAGACATCAGAAAACTTGCTCATACAGATTAAGAAGTGGCTTAGAAAACAAGAATGGAAGGTGTCAGATCAAGAGAAAACATTTGATTTGTGTAGGAGTAATAAGCACAATAGATATCAAGAGCTTGATTTTGCGTACACAGTTTATACTGAAGACAGTATTTCACAGGGTATCAGAGAAGGCTAATAAAATCAATGATAAAAAGCCACTCTGGACTTTCTCCTTTTCAAGAAACTGACTTTAACTTCTCCAAAAACAGTTCTCAAAAGCATGCTTCCTCAGATCAAGGCTAAAGTCCTCTGCTATGTAGCAGGCCGAGCTTTCTAAACAGAAATGCAAAGGAAAAAGCAGAAGGCGGCTCATTTTTCCCTCTCTCAGTACTATTCTGAATGTGGTCTTAAAGGGTAATAGTGCTAGATCATTGCTACTAGAGGAGTTCAGAGGGCTGCTAGTACATAACACAGCTGATTATCCCAGCTCAGTTCCCAAAAATGCAGTTCAAATCAATTCTCGGTGGCATTTTTCCTTGACAGACCCAGGAAGTACCAAGCAATGAAGGAGCCTTAGAAAGCTCTCTTGACATACCTCACCTTCAGCACAGGAGATGCCAAGCACTGGTTCCTTCTTTTGCCTGAATCATATCCCAGATAAATACCAGCATACAACTATCCACATTCTACAAAGGGGCCTTGCTTTCTCACCAAAGAGGACATGTTTTCCAGCAAAATTTCATCCAGTGTGAGACCCTACACAGAGATACGGACCTGACTGTGAGGCAACACCAGCGCATTTGCATCATCCACAATCCGCAGCCTTAATGGAAGTTTGTAACATGCAGCTGCAAACATATAAACTGCAGGGAAGCATTTCATGACAGCCAACTGCATAGGTCATAATCAGAGGTAATAATTAATGTTTCTGCGTCAGTTGACTCTATTCTCTCACCTGGAGACTTGGGTGCTGCTTTCTCCAGCTCAGGTTTGATCAATTTTAGCACAGCACTGGGTAACCTGCCCTGACACTAACCATTCTAGAGACAATGATGGGAAAAGCATGTCTGTCTCCTCAATAGTCAGTTAATGTAATTCAAACTTACAACCAGGAAAAACATGATCGTAAGAAAGCAGAGAATCAAAAGAAATACAATGCAGGACAGACAAAGTGTTGAATCTCAATCTAATGTCTGCAACAAACAGCAATAAAGTTATTTCAGGCATTTGAAGGCACACATTCTGGACCGTAAATCAAACCTGGCTGAGCCCTGGCCTAACATACCAGTATGACCCTACTGCAGACAGATACTAAATAAAGCCCTGATCCTCAAGTCTCTAAATCTGGTTAAACTCTCCTTCTACCATAGAAGTGCGTGGGGCTAACCTTTGTCTGTAGTCCCTGGATGATGCAGTTCCAAAGAAAATATTGATATGCAAGAACAAAGAAACAACAGAACAATCAGGTTTCCAACAGTGTCTGTCATCAAAACTTTTTGAGAGAAACTGCAACGAATGGTAACAAGGACACAGATGTTCTGGACCCTTACCCCTCACATCTCATCTCAGCAGAGTGAATCACCAAGGACAAATCGGGATCCGTTCATTTAAAAACACCCACAAAAAAGACTGGTCATGTCTAAATTAAATATGCCCGAGACCACTCTCCAGCACAAAAAAATTACTGGCACAACAGCTCACGTCCATACTGTTAAACACACAGAATGCCTGAATTCAAATCCTTCAGGTGGCTGTCTGTGGTCAGTAAGAGTGCTAGGTGGTACATACTGAAGCCACGCCTCAAACAATTTAACTGCACGGACAGATGAAGACTTCTCTGGCATTGCTTAGCTTACAACATAGACAGAGTTACTCTGATACTGAATTATACACTTTTTAAAACATGAAATGTTACCTTGAAACTTAAATCCCACAAGTTAACTTGTCGTTAGCTTGGTATGTTGCGTCAAGCGAATCAACAGGTGAAAGACACAGAAGTCCCACATGATACGAAAATTCATCCAAACCTTTTCAGTTTACCATCTGTGCTGGAAATTTCTCAACATACTTAAAGATACTCAAGACTTATAACACTTTCAGTTAGTCTGTAATGCAGCAATTTAAATGGTATTGATACTTTTACATAGAGCTCTCCAGAAAACCTGCAAAAAGTTACATTATTTTAACATATTATACATAAACACAGTCAGATCTCTTTCAAAAGTCTTTCAGTAATGTGTTCATTCAGCATAAACCCATGTGGTGTAACTTGAAACTCGCAGTGAGCTCAAGGGATACCTTCTTGTACAGACTCTGCTTCATCTTATATAAGACAAGGGTTTTATGGTCATCTGGGACTGCACTTCAAATGTTTTTTTGTCTCCAACATTAATGTGATTAGGGCTTCACATCCAAGCTGAACATAGTAAGTTAAATTCATTCCACTAGCCTTAGAGAGACCCTTTGTGGGACTATAGCTCAAAAGCTGAATCTAACCCTATTAATACAAGCAAAGAGCAATGCCTGGGGATTACCTCCTCTGTTCTTTCAAAACCGAGAGCCACACTATCCACTGCATTTATCTGACATATAACAGTGTGTATCTGTTTAGCTCTTACTTTGAAGTTCATGACTTGCTGTCTCCATTCCACTCAAGCAATGTTTTCTGAATTGTAGGAAAGAAATCATAGAATCATAGAGTGGTTTGGGTTGGAAGGGACCTTATAGACCACCTAGTTTCAACTCCCCTGCCACGAGCAGGGACATCTTCCACTAGACCAGGCTGCTCAAAGCCCCATTCAACCTGGCCTTCAACACTTCCAGGGGGGATTCTGCGCTCCCCAGTTCAAGAAAGATGAGGAGCTACTGGAGAGAGTCCAGCGGAGGGCTACAAGGATGGTGAGGGGACTGGAACATCTCTCCTACAAGGAGAGGCTGAAGGAGCTGGGCTTGTTTAGGCTGAAGAAGAGAAGGCTGAGAGGGGACCTTATAAATGCTTACAAATATCTGAAGGGTGGGTGTCAGGAGGATGGGGCCAAGCTCTTTTCAGTGGTGCCCAGCGACAGCACAAGGGGCAATGGGCACAAACTGAAGCAGAGGAAGTTCCGTCTGAACATGAGGAAGAACTTCTTCCCTCTGAGGGTGACGGAGCACTGGAACAGGCTGCCCAGGGAGGTTGTGGAGTCTCCTCCTCTGGAGATACTCAGGACCCGCCTGGACAAGGTCCTCTACAACCTACTGTAGGTGACCCTGCTTCGGCAGGAGGGTTGGACTAGATGACCCACAGAGGTCCCTTCCAACCCCTACCATTCTGTGATTCTGTGATTCTGTGATTCTGTGATTCTCTGGGCAACCTGTTCCAGTGCCTCACAACCCTCATAGTAAAGAATTTCTTCCTTATGTCTAATCTATTTCTACCCTCCTTCAGCTTGAAGCCATTACCCCTTGTTCTATCATTACACACCCTTGTGAAAAGTCCCTCTACATCCTTCCTGTAGGCTCCCTTCAGGTACTGAAAGGCTGCTCTAAGGTCTCCCCGCAGCCTTCTCTTCTCCAGGCTGAACAGCCCCAACTCTCTCGGTCTTTCCTCATAGGAAAGGTGTTCCATCCCTCTGATAATTTTTGTGGCCCTCCTCTATGGTGGCTGATTTAAAATACCCCACTTTATAGACATACATGGTTAAAATAATGTTGAACTCCCTATTTGCCTTCTTGAACAAGCAGAATCCCTGTTGCCAAGTCTTCCAAAGGCCCCTCATTCCCCTGATTTTCAACTCCTCACTCGTGCATGACGTGAATCACTATGTGAATTCTGAAGTTTAAATTTATATTGTTCAGCAGTCAACTGTATCATGTCATGTCGTCCCCTCTCCAATCAATATCCATTGAATATGTATCAATCACTGGCATTTTTCTCATGAAAATATTATCTAAGCCGTCAGCTACTAAGTAGTCCTGTCTTCTTAAATTTCATGTATCTCAATCAAAGTAAAACAAAATAAACCAAGAAAATACAAGAATATAATAAGAAAGAGAAAAGACATCTGATTATATAGGAGGAGGGAGGATTTATATTATCTAAATATTCATCAAAAAATTCATTTATATTATATAAATACTATTATCTAAATTAACCTCCTTAGTTCAAAAATTATTGTTAGTTTATGACTAGAAGTACATGTCACCACTGATACTGGTATTTTAATATACTGCTTTTGGAGGTCTAATCTTGAACCTCTAGGACAATGGTCCTACCTCACTACAACTCTGTCTCTCACAGATGCTACACAATACCAAGTCAAGAGTACAAAATCACAAACCTAGTTTAAAAGCAGTAAAATCTGTGCTTTTCTCCTATCAGAGAAATCATAGTTCCTGTAAAAATAAAAGCTAAATTTCTAGAAAACTACCTACTCCTTGGTGCTGCAAACAATCACTAGCTAACTTCTAGAACCAAACTTCAGCTTCTCCCATGGTCAAGCAAATAGGGATGCACAAGGCCAGCCAGTTAGCCACTGTTAAACAGTTTAATGGTGTTATGCAAACTGTATAATGTTAGTAGTCATCACAGAGTGAAAAACAGTGTTTGTCAGAGGCTAGAAGTACTTTGACCTTTTGAAGTGGCAAGTTTTAACAGCAGCAAAAATAGCAGTAAATACAATTTTGAAGACAATCAAAACTGAAAAGAGATATCAAGTGAGCACTGTGGCTAGTGCTAGACAGGATTCATCTTAAAGCTTTGGTACGATTCATGAAGACTTGGCTTGCTGGATGTAATGAAAGTATTCAGTTTCTTCTTTAATGGTGAATTTCTTATTCTTATTTCAGGAAAAAAAAAAAATGTGAGCTCAAGAAGTGGAAGACAACCAAAAATATTCCAAAAGCTCTTTTATGATTTTCAAACCAGTCTGGATGATACCACAGGCCTTATTCACAATTGTCAGTATTGAATTAAATGTTATTGGAAAAAGAGACTTTTGTACACGGTGTCTTAATAGAGTAAGTGACAAAAAGCAATGAAGCAGAGAACTCAATTGATGCAATATAGTCCACATTTTTGGTCTAATGCAATAGCTATAGAGTTCTTAAGGTA
Organism: Opisthocomus hoazin; assembly: GCF_030867145.1. Classification (NCBI taxonomy): domain Eukaryota; kingdom Metazoa; phylum Chordata; class Aves; order Opisthocomiformes; family Opisthocomidae; genus Opisthocomus; species Opisthocomus hoazin. Next base: position 31,093,027 of record NC_134416.1, on the reverse strand, counting down.
GACAGACTAATGCAGAAGAATAAACACTACAGTCAATGGCTGTCAGTAGAGCCATCGGCCTTTCTGAATGAGGAAAATTACTGTTAGACTGAGGGTATAGGACAAGGAAGGAATCCAGTCTTTTATTTCTGATGAGAGAAGTTATACCATGTAAGCCATTTCATTAAATAGTATGATCCCATCGCAAAAGAAGTTAACTTTTTCTTCCCTACATCACCTCTCCTACTATTCTTTCTGGAAAGTGGTTCAAGACTAGCACTCCTGTAATGATTTTACACTGTCTGTGCATAAACTGAATCTTATAGTTGAAACAAAGTTTATCTCCACTTCTTTTTGTACCAATTTTATCCCTTATGTACAGGTTAAGCCTATGGATTTCCATACCAATGTTTATCTTATGTATTAAATATATACATAATCTTAATATTCTCAGTTAAAATGTTTGGCAATTCAGTGCTTTTGAAACAGCTTGAAGCAAAACCTTGGACCCAATGAAATTAATGGCACAATCTGACCAATTCCATGAAGAATCTCATTGAAGTTTTCCAGACAAGACTACTAGACACACATATCTTATTAGGATAGTAAGTACATAAGTATACAAACAACAGTTATGTGAAAGCAAATAGATGAAATACGGGTGGATTCCCTTCTTCTTCTAAATAGTTTCTTCTTATCACTGAAACATGAGTAGTGTATGAGCTCCAAAAAAAGAAAGCATACAGTAAAGTGTATTTATACTCTCAATTTCTATATAAATCTGAAGGATGTTGACTTCTTTAAACAGCTCTGTGAATTCTTTGTTCCAAGGGAAAAAAAATAACCAATTTTATTTTTTTTTATTAGATACTTTACCAAACACCATTACACAATTTTCAACTACACATGTAGCTATTTCATTTGTAAAAACAAGTTAACAACTACAAAACCCTTGCATTGTAGGACATTTAAAGCTAAAAGTCCCACTCTGTCCTTTTCTCGCTATCATGCTAAAGCTAATAGGCATGATAAATTTCTCTGCTGTATTAGAGTTGTAACATGAGAAAGGCTATAGTTGCTGTACGCTCTCCTGTCCTTAGTCACTCATATCTATAAAAAAAAAAAAAATCACAGAACATATTGTTCTAACATTTAGCTTAGTTTCACCTTAGGAATCATTTCCTTTGCTGCTGAAAATTTAGAGAAGGAAGGGAATATTCATAAAGATATTCAAAAAAAAAACCAACTTCTAATGAAACAGAATCCTTCTTCTGAGCAAAGCTGAAGAAAGAACACATTTCCATAGAATACAAATCTTTCGGTCCAAATTAAATTGACATCACCTCCTCAGAAAGATCTTGCATGTAGAGAAAAATTCTCTAATATCTCAGCGGAAAAGGCATCTAAGCAATTAATCTATGAAGAACAATGACTCTATCTTTATCTGACTGCTGGGACAAAAAGTGAATTCTCTTGGCATCCAGGAAAAATGATGGGATTATTCACAAAAGAACTAAAATACTGGTTTTTCTCTAAATGAGCCTGTCAGTGCAAAACAATAGAGTAGAGCTAAATATTACAAAGGAAGCTCTTCTGGAATAAAAGATTGCAGATATATCACTCTTCCTTCCCAAATGCAGACCTAAAAACCAACAACAGATCTAGTCTCTCTATAATTATCTGATAGCAGAAAACTCATTTAAATAGTACACCAGGTAGCATACTCAGGTATTTCAAATTTTGGACTTATAAATAAGTATATAAGCAAACACATAAACATAAGCTGGCCAATAGCACTCTTATTCTGACCCAGTTAATTTCACAGCTCTGAAGACCTCAAGCAAGCAGTGTAAATAAAATCAATGAAATTACATACCTGCCTACATTGAGATCTAAATTCTGGTATTAACACAGAAATGTAAATTTCTGTTGAATTAATCCACATGTTAGTTTACATAACAAAAGTACTTGAAAATATAGCTAATTATTCCTGAGGGCCTAGGGCTCTTACCCAAAGAAATTATTCAAATCTCATTTTCATTTTTATCTTCTTGGGGATTGTCTATCAGACAATAGACATTTAGCGAGCTTATTCTTCTAAAATATATTGTCTAATTACTTACTTTTTATAAAAATGCTTAACACTCTGTTCTCTCCTTTGAAGAGCAACAAATAGCTGTTTAGAGGTTTGTATGATTACAAAGGAAAGACAGCCTTTAAAATCATCTATGATAAGGCGCCATGTAACAGTCAGAATCGCTAAGTTTATAAAACGTGCCAGAAGTATTCACTGTAAGTTAGGCAATATCTTTCACACGGATTTAAACAGACCCAGGTCTGGTCTTAAGGTTGAAGGCAAAACCGCCTTGTTGTCAGTGAACAAATGTTGTGTTCTTTATAGCCCTAACTAAATATTTAAAATACTTGAGATCTAAAGATGTAAGAAAGTGTTAGCCTCTTGCGCTAAGGGATAAAAGTATTTAACAATGTGCAGGGCACCACAGTGACACAGTAAAAACTGTAGTACTGTAAAAATGGAGTTCTCTTGGTTTTGTCAGAAGTACAGGCATCTGGTGTGATCTGAGATGATCTACATTACTCAAGGGATGACAGACATCTCATCAGACCTTTAGGAAGCCCATGTTTTCCTGGAACATTATCTAGAGGCCAAGCAAGATAGACCACAGAGCCTAAACAGCACCGGGTACCCAGATGAGCGTAATGAATTCCCCCTGCAGAGGAAAGCAATTTAACCCCAAATGACAACATCTGAATGCCAGTGTCTGCTTGGGGGAGCCCCATAGATTTGTGTGTTTCGACACCCTCCACCATCACTTAAAATTGGGAACAGGATGCAGTTACCTAAACAGAAGTGTCTAGTGTCCTCCAAGATGACTTAGGACACACAGTCTGGCTTTCTGTTGCCAGCCTGAAAAGATGAGGCTTTCATAGGTCCCAGGTTATTCCTGCCAGCCTTGTGCATATCTCAGCCAAGAGCACCTTAAATGGTGCTGGATGCCTACACGTAAGCAACTGAATCACGCTAGTCATTACTAACCGCAGAGTCCGGAAAAAAGATTCAGCTCACTCTCATACAGATATTAACTGGTTGGTTAGCTGAATTAGTCTGTCTGTTTCATTGACTTCACCAAGCAGACTGTTATTAATATATAGGAAACATGTACAGCACATTTGAGCACCTAAATTTAAGTACTGTTCTCTCAAACTTAATCCTTTTCCCAATCCAACCCCGCAGCTTGCACACTTGCTGGAAAATACATCACATGCAAATCATCCTGCACAAATCTCATCAGGATGTATATCAGCAAACAAACTCAACCTTCCCACATAAAATATCTTAAGATCCTTGTTTCCCAAGAGTTACATAATTTGCAATAGACATTATGATAGCTCATACATGTCAGTGTCATGAACATCTTTAAGTCTGTATTTGTGACCACACTAATGATGTAATATGTGAAATTCCAAAAAAATATTTTTTTTTTTAACAAAGTATAATACCTAGATATCCGTAACACTCCTACTAATATCCATTTTTATTCACCAGGCAGTAATACTTAAATACAACAAGGCATAGTGCTTTATGAAAATCATCATAAACTAGTCAAGCCCTCCTGAGACCGTGTCAGCAATCCATACATATCTACTTGTCTTTCAAAATCAGGCAGCGTTAGTCCCTTCCAACTGCGCTAAGGACTTCAAATGGAATGAAAATTTAAATCAATCCTTCATTTCTCTCTGCCCCTCCTGTATTTTTCATTCTGTAAAGTCAAACAAATACACTGAATTACCAATCAGTGCATGCCATCTATGCTCATAAACAGCTGCTGTCATCCTGGATTATAGAACAGACATCACTTTCTCTCAGAAATTGCCTAACCTGAGCCAACTTCAAACTTTTGCCAGTAGCCAAAGGAAAAGTCTATTGAAAAGAATTCTTCCATTGTAGTTTTCCCCACTGTACTTTTACCAATTTTTTTTCAATTCCAATTTTGGAAGTCTCGCCACTGTGGATTTTAAAACTCGACTTGACAAAACTCCAACAAATATACAATAGTTAGCAATCCTTCAAGGGTAGAGAAACTGGCTCTTGGTATGTCTTTCCTATCTGCAATATCTCTGATTCTGTGGTTCAATAATGATCAATGATTTTCCTTGGCTGCAAGCAATGGTTTGTAGGAAGACAAGCTGAGGGAAAAGACAAAAAAAAAGAAGAAATAAAAAGGTGAAAACAGGAGATAAGAAAAAAGAATCAAAGAAAAGAAAATCAAGGAGCAAAGCTGAAAGAAGAAAGGAAAGTCATAAGATGAACTCATGGTTCAGGAACCCTGAAGAACAAGATGCACTTTCCACTTCTGTCATACTTAACATGCCCGCGTAGCAAATCTCTTATTTCCCCTGCGCCTCATCCTCCCACCATTAAGTTTTTAACATCCAGGAGTATGTGAGCAGCGTGTCTGCCTGTTAGTGGTGTCTAATAAAAAACATTAATACCTGGGGCAGTGAAAGGCCAACCTTTTAGTGTATTTCATAAAAATCCACAGATACGCAAACAAAAAAGGAGAAGCTTAGGTACTGTGATGATAGGGCAATATGAATGTTTGTGGAACAATTGCATAATATTTACAGTCTGATCCAAAATTCAATTTGTTTGTTAAGACTTTTACATTTATTTAAATATATTTTGAAGCAAACTATTTGTTTTTATATTTGGCTAACAAAAATCATCTTATTCAAACTTTCATTCTGAAAGAGAATGTGATGTTCTCTATATTCATTCATCTAATCACACCCTTCACATAATTCTACTGACAATGTTCTCTATCAAGTTTTGGCACCTACATTTTAAAAAAAACTAAACTAAACTAAACAAGCCACCAGGGTTTGAAGTGTTACAGACATGTTTTTCATCTTTTCTGCTCCAGTACTCATCTCCTGAACATATTCACTACTTGAATGATTACACAGATGATCAAATTAAAATGCTGTATTTACATTTTATGATAACCCTCTACCACTCTTTATGAAAAAAAGTGAAACAGTCATGAGACAAATAAATGATGAAGATGTATTCCTTCCTCTTTTACATCACCTCTATTGTTCTTGACGTGTATTGGAAAAAGCAGCAAATACTCTTGAATTAGCCCAATTCACATTTGTGCAAGCTAGGTTACAAAGATGGATAAGCTATGTGATTGATATGAAGACTCATGATGGAACTGGGCACACAACCCAGATCTCCAGCCCATCAGCACAGTGCCTCAGTCACTTACTCACATCACCTCCTTTTTCCTACATGTTTAAAAATACATGCAACAGAGAAAGAGATAAAAAAGACCTTTCCAAAGCTGACATTCCAGGTATGAGTAACAAAGGACAGAGGTATCAGAATCCATCACTTCATAATCAATAAGGAAAACTGTAAAATGGACCACAGTCTTGGGTTGTGGGGGGGGATTTATTTTTTTAAATACACAGAAGCAATGAGATGAAAAAAAAGCCTCACTTGCAAGACCAAAATCATGCTGTACAGTTAGCAATATAATACTATTACTTTGAGTAATAATAGTAGATTTTATTGTGTGGAAGACAGATCATTTATTTTACTTGCAATTAAATGTATTCTTACTATTCTGTACAGCATGTAAACCACAACATGTAGACAAACACAATCTGTCAATTTCTCACCAAAGACAGTGGATCAAAACGATTTCCTAGAAGAGCATCACACAACCAACATCTGAGGTAAGAAAGAAAAATATAACAGGATCATCACCTTCAGATCCGGATACAGAACAAGAAGGAAGCAATATCCTCTTTGGTACACTTTGTAAATATCCACCAATACATTTAAAGGAAGTATGTTCCTTCCTATTGAAAGGGATGCTTGCTTTCCTGGTTTGCTATCTATGTTTTAAAGAAATTGATAATTTTCTGTCTGCCTTTCAGCTGGTAATTTTCTCGAAAAGGTACGCCTCCCCCTCACCAACCTGTATTTCACACTTGTAAGTGGAGATGTGATTACATGTCAGCAAAAATGAACAGGACCAATGAAATAAAACAACTGTTTCTCTACAAGATCATGACAAAAAACATTATAAAGATCAGATTTTCTGAGGTTAGCATTACTTTTCAAATTATCTCTACAACCGTCAAACCAGTTCGTTCAGCACATGGTTTATCAGGCATGATGGTGTTGGGGTGATGGTTGGACTTGACGACCTTAGAGGTCTTTTCCAACCTTCATTTTTCTATGATTCTATGATTCAGTTCATTCATTCATTCATGTATTACAGACATGCCATGTGACTGGGAAAAGCTGATGAAAATCGATATGGATTCGTCTGACAGCAGTTACTTTGTCCCCCATAATCACGGCCTGGTACGAAGAGTACTGGAGAGTTAATACAACCAGAAGCTCAAGGGGGAAGGCGTCAGTCCTGGAGAGACATTCTTTCCCCAATCTCCGAGCCATCTGTTAGAGAGGCAAAGCCACTGCTACCAAGAGGTAGCAGCAGAGAGACAAATCTACTTCCATCCTGGCCCTACAGTGACAGATGCTCTTTTAAGGTGCAGCCATAAGGAATCTGTTCCATTATTCCTCCCAATGTACAGAGACATCTTGCACGAATACACAACTGTCCCATTCTGCACTGCTATTCCACGCAAGGGTCAATCACAATACGATCCATAACGAATTAATACAAGAAGCAAATATTTTCATCCACAGTCACAAAAAAATTGTCAAATAATATGTTTTATGAATGTTTTCTCACAGTGTCATAAAAACTGCTATTGTTCTACAGAGAGAAAGCATCAAGTAATTTTAACGTTCTACAGAGCTATTGTGATTCATTGCTTCAGCTGCACATCTCCTGTCACAGCAGTTTTAATCCCAGAATTTTAAACCTCTTTCCCAATACCGGGTTCAAGCCTCAGCACTTGAGATTGGATTGCCTAACGCTAAATACTGAAATTAACAGGGGACAAGTTTCTTTGCACCCTGAATCCTTGCTCTTGAAATTAACAGGAGTTTTTAAACATGACAAAAACATCTGAACAAGCCCCTAAGTCAATTATGCGCTGTACTACATCAAAAGGTATGCTAGGAACATTATGGTCACAGCTGAAGTGTAGGTAATTCCTCAGCTGGTATAAACTAGCTGTTAATAAGCAGAGAAACATTTTACCTACAGTTTCGGTTAATAAGTAAAACTACAGAAATATTATTTTCTATTTCTGTAATTTATGTCAATTTTAAATTCATCACAGAAGTAAACTGTTACCACTTAATTGCTCTTACTGTACAGCAAAGATGCTTATAATGAATGATGATAAGCAGAAACATGAATGAACAGTTGCCAGGCAACCAATAAATAAAGGTTTCAAATAGCATGACCTTTCTTTAAAGGATAAAGCTCTAATCATAATCATTTTTCAAATCCATTTCAGTGCCAACTAAAATCATGTTTGCAGCACTAATCCTGGTCTTCCTCATACAAAATGAAAGCAAGTCTGTCATTTGACATATCACAGATAACCAATTAAGCAGACTCAACCTGCTCCTTCAGCTTATGGTCAACAGCATAGTTTGAGGATAGCAAACAGGTTACACAATAAAGTGGAATCCAAAACAGAGAGGTGAGAAGAATTAACCAATTTAAACAGGGTAATTAAAATAATTTTTTTAAAAAAGTTACATTGTTACTTTGAGGATCTTCAAAAAGCATCAACACAAAGTCCTCCAGAGTTTAACTCCACAAAACGATCATTCGGTAAAGTAGAAGGATGAGACAGACTTTAAAATACTGAAAACAGATGCAGTTTGAAATGTTTTAAAATCTATATAATACCACATTCTATCTTTATAAACTCTTACAACTCAGTCTTGCTGAGTGCATAAGCAGAGCTGAGGTGCCTAGAGCACGCACTGACCTTTTAGATGGATTCAAATACAACTGACAAAGAGCAGCATAAATCTTAAACCAGTTAAAGAATACAGTATACCCACTCTGAAGAAACAATGAATGGTTGCGGAGGACTTTTACACTATGCCTTCTGAATAATGGAAGCAGGAGAGCTTGGGTTTGCTCAGGGTTTTTTGGTGGGCTAATAAATCGTGTATTTATTTTAGTAACATCTCATGTCAGAAAACATTAGGAATACATGTTTTGGTAAGTTTATCTTGCACAAGGTGATTACATAAATCTATTTAACCATTTTATTTCTTTTCTTTAGTAGAACGGAGAATCACTAATAGCTGTGATGCTTAAACATTAAACAGTCAAAAATTGGCAACAGGAAAACAAGACGAACTACAATTATAAACAAATATGTCTTGCACCGAAGATCTAACATACTTTGACAACTGTGAACTCATAAGAACTGCGACCATATTTTCAATCTGTCTTTGAACAAAATACAGGCAACAGAACCCATAAACTTCCCTCCAACATTAGTAGCACAACATAATCTCATACTTTACAGCAGAAAATAGATCTGCTGGAATTTTTGTAAACAGGAATTATTGTTTAAATTACAGCAGAGAATGCACTCTGCCAACTAGCAGCCTCCACCTGTATTTCTTCATGCCAGATGAGAGCCCGTTCATTATACAGCAGGTATTTGTCTTCTGTGACTAAAGAGTGTTCTGTTGCCTATCAGACACGTAACATTCCAATTATTTTCCTTATCTGCCTTTACAGCAGGTTCTCTATGCATCTGTGTTTCTTCAGTAAGCATATAGGAAATACATCACATGATATCTATATTTTTATTGACTAATATTTCACCCACTAACCACCTCCACCACCTGATTCAATAACTCCTCTTCATCCTTCTAATAATTTCAGTTTGAACTTCTTGTTCTAACAAAAATCCAGTTAATTTAGTTGATGCCTTATGCAAGAGTGAGATTCAGAATGTAAATAACTAAGAATCATGCATACTGATTGTAACTCAAAACAATGCAGAAAATACTGTAAATTACTTTTAGGACACACGGCACTATTTGTACCAAAACCACCTTAATTGTTTCTCTATAGTTTTGATATTGCATTTTAACAAATTATAAAAACACAGTGTTGTGCTTGCAAACCTGACAACCAAGCCCACTAGTGGAAAAGTGTGTAAAGTTGATATTGGAGGGTATTTTCCCCTCCCACATGTATATTCCTTTTCAATTACCAGCGGAAGAATTAAACTGGTCTGGTTTTAAGCTTAAAAGATGCAAAGCCTATGGAAGAAAAGGTCATACATTGCCATTCAGCAGGAGCTGGAGGCTAATTGTAAAGTTTACTAACAATGAAAACAACAGGGTTCTTAGTCACTTATTACCATGCAGGAAACTGATGGTATTTTTCTGAAGTTTGGACTCCACTGTATTTTGTTCCACAATATGCGATTTAACATACCCACCTCTGAAAATGGGAGGAGAGAAAAGACTGTATTGTTTTAAACAGCTGCTCACACTAAAATAACAGTAATTTTAAGATCTCCCCTAGGGAGTCAAGTCTTTGTATTTAGCATTAGAGGAAGGAAAATAGAGCGTAACTGCCAGCTTGAGGAGAGAGATGATGAAGCACGCTTTCTCTCTAGTGTTTCCCACATCACAGATACAGTCAATGAAAATAGGTGTAAGTCTAAAAACATTTCTTTGCTCAACAGGGTTTACGCAGATTCTCAGCTCAGTAAGGGCAGGCAGTATTAGGATCTGAAGATTAATCTTCTTCTAGATTCATGCCGATCCTGTCTTCTGACCAAGGTAATCTTATTTTCCCCCTTAACAAAATAGTGACATTGTTTTTCAAATTATGTTGAATATTTCATAGTAAAATACATATACACATACTTCTTTAAATATATACATAAACTAACTGATAACATTAGATGATAAACTCACAGGATAATATCAGCTCAAATAGTACAATATTATTTGGTTTAGGAAAACATAAATATATGTAAATATAGTCTGTACAGATGATACTTGTGAAAGACCATCTATAGACACTCTGAATAACACACAAAGGAGTAATCTTGGAGCAACACCAGACATTATTACCGTAGTGAGGAACTGGGGGGGGGGGGGGTGTGTGTGAACAAAGTTGGTTGCTCTGTCATTTTCTAGTAACAAATTCTCTTCTGTGTGTTTGTTTAAATTTAAAATATTCTTTTAATAACCATTATTCCATTCACTAACTCACTGATGGACATTCTCCCCTGCTCGTGTACAGAAATAGTTGAAAATAGTAGAAAAACTCTACACTGATGGACACATTCTTCTGTTAGTGCACTTACTCATTGCAGTTACTGTTTTGGACCAATAGCTCAGCACTGAGAAGAGGGAGCTAACAGTGCATCGCCTAGTTTTTCTCATGATGCCAGAAACAAAGTCTCACAAAAATGCCACTGATAATCAGTGAACTTTGAAAATTAACACTAAAATCTTCCTATCTGTAAGACTATGTGAATCTTAAAACACCAGCATGATTACCTAAACTGTCAGCTGACAGTCATCTCTCACGCAGCTTTACCACAAAGCTCTCACTGACTCAGAGTGCAAGCGTGCCCCTCCAGAGACCCACACTCCATGACCTGAAGCCTAGATCCAGCTATAGCTGTTACATGAGACACTACATACAGGAATGCATTTCAGGATTGACAACTCAGCTATCACTGGAACCCGAGGACTTCATCCAGGTGGGTGTTTGGTTAAAAGAAATTTTACCATGGGCCAGCAAAATTATGAAGAACAGTATAACGTCCATACAAGCTTGTAAACTTCAGCTTTGTGTTCTTCTTTGAAAACGTAACATTACTATTTAGTATATTTGACCTACAGTAAAATCTCCTAAAAGTTGCCCTGGCTCACAGCCTAACCAACCTGCATTGAAACAAACAAACCAAAAAATCTAACACTGCTACAAAGATTTTGCTTATCAATCAGGAATGAACACTAAATCAGACAGATTAACAAGAGGAAATAGAAGAACTCCGCATTTTATAAAGTTCAACAGGTATTATCCGCACTTTATTTAGAGACAAGAAAGAATGAAAAAAAAAAAGAAATCTGCTATCCAACCACTCTAAGCATCTATTCAGTGACCTTTCATTCAACTAAACATACACCACTTCTTTCCTGAACCCTACTTTGCGTATTTATTCTTACCATCACAAGAAATATTTGCCATATTTTCACAATTTACTATAAAGTACAACTGTTCTATGCACTTGTGCTGACACGGAGGATTGTACAGCACAATTTATACATGCTGTTGCCAAGTCCTTTGCCTCAAATTTCCGATGCTTTTAGCCTTTGCTGTTCCAAACAAAAAGAAAGTTGAATTTTCAGCACTATACAAACAGTGTGAACATGGCAATGGCTGTTTTGGGCCAAATCTCCAGTGCATTTAGCCCAGGACCATGTCACTGACAGTGGTCACAGGCAGTGGCTTCGGGTAAAGTCCCGTATTTTAGGACAGCTCTTGAATACTAGAGTAATTCCCTGGAACACTCTCTTGGCTCCTGGCAATCTGTGGCTCAAAGACTTAAATATGAAAAGAGACTAGGAGCACTGGCATATGACAACACACTTTGTTTCAGAAGGGCTTGGAGGAAGAACAGGAGATGGTGTAACTCCAAAGGGAGAAATATGTGCCCTCATCACACACGCGCGCTACTTCATTCCACCCAGCAGGGTTTCTTGCTCCCGATATTGCCTTTGCCCTCAAAATGCGCTGTTTTCCATATGGAAGAGGCTGAAAAAACGAAAGTGTTTCCCTTCTTTCCTCATAAAATCTCCTTCTGACTGGAGTTGGCCTCCTGTTCATATTCCACTTGACTAAACCAATCTTTTTCTCCTCCCACACTAGCTCCATCTGCCGCCCGTCTCTCCAGCAGAGCCAGATGCCAGCAAAGCAGACTACTGTGGGAGGAGAAAGTTCTGTCGCTGGAATTTCTTCCCGCTACCCCGCAGGGGGACAGCCCGTGAAGCCTGGAGAAGAGACAGAGAGCGACTTCCTCTCTTCCACGCTGCCTTCCCCTGCTCGTCACCACAGAAGGCAGCTGAGGACACGAGCGAAAGAAGGCTAAAACTTCAACGTGCGCTCTGAAATTTGCGATTTTAGCATTTATATAGCCAAAGTGTCACAATTGCACTCCAGACTCGAGCACGGTACACACCACGCAAACATGTAAGAAGACATACATGCGTCCTGCCCCAAAGAGCTTACCATCAAACAGAAGCAGAGATGCACATTTGTGACAAGGAACAAATAAGAGTGACTACAGCATAGATGACAGAGAAAAAAAGACTAGGATTTATAATCGGGAGAGATCTCAATGGTGGAGTAAAAAGGCAAGCCTTTCTGGAGAGACACCAGTCATGGAAAGAAGCTATGGATGTGTGTTCTTAACATGAGAGGACTGCATGTGGCAAGGGAAACTGCCTGTAGAGAGGGAAAGACTAGAATGAAAGCAGACATCGGGAAAGGAAAAGTGATTTTTTTTTATATGTTTGAGGTGATCTTGCATAAGGCAGAGGGAGAAGAAGTACAGGTAAGAACTTCAGACAAAAAGGGAGACAGTCTAGAAACAGAGAGGCATCTGCAGGAGCAATCTCGCCAGAGACGGTAGCAAGAATGAGTGTCACTGAGTGAGAACAAGACCTCATGTAAAACAAGCAAGTGTGCATATGTGCGAGACAGGGGAAAAGACACGTACTTCATTGCTCAGAGAAAGAAATGTGGGAACGCAGGAGATGAAAGAGACCGGAAACACAGATGAGTGAGGGGGGTGTACGGGTGCAGCAGAAAGTTTGCAGTGGGGCTGACAGGACAGAAAAAAGTGAAGGAACACAGGGATCTAACATAAAACCAGAATTATGGATTAGAAGCTGAAACAGCATGTAGAAAGTAAAGAGACACATAACAAGAAAGATGAGGAAGCTGAACAGACTGGGAAAGGAAGAGGGAAATAGATCACATTGAAACAGATTAAGAAAAAGGGCTAACAGCAGAACAGAGTGACAGGAGGGAGAAAAACATAGGAAAGAACATATGCAAAGGTGGTAGTCAGTAAAAGAATGTTGGTTGATAAAAGGCACTACGTATAAACCCCAAAAGGAAAAACTGGGAGCGTATGAAAGAGTGACTGGAAGTGGGCGTCCACTGAATTCTCACTGTCACTGTCAACTCTCAGGGTTTGCCCCATCTAGCTATCCCCACATTGTGATGTTCTTTTTCACTTGGAAAAATTCTGTTTCCCGGCCCTCCACACCCTCTAACTTCTGTGCTGTAGCTGCACCTTTATGCCGTTTGTTTCACTGTTTCCAGTGGCAACTCTTTTTGTTACGCCTAAAGGGGAAAAACGACCTTACTTTGTCAAATCCCCTACCACAAAGCGACGTGCCAAAATCTCCGGCTCCCTTCCGCCAGCTCCCGTGACGCTCCTCCATTCATTCTTCTTTCAGAAGAGAAAAAAAGCAAGGCTGGGGAAATGGAGCAGCGCAGCGGGATCCCCAGCCCGGGAGGTGGCTGGGGGAGCCTGCCCCGAGCTGCGCTCACACGCCACGGCCCCGGTCCCCGCCGTGCCCGGCCGAGGGCCCCCGCTCCCCCGCTCCGCGGCCGCCGGTAACGGGATCTCCGGGCGAAACGCATCGGCGGGGCGGGGGGGCCGGGGAGGGGAGCTCGTTGCCGGCTGCCGACACAGGCGTGTGCCCGGGCTGCGGGGAGGCACGGCCGGCAGGCTGGCTGGCTACCGGGTTTTTATTCGATCTCGGGGATAGAAAGAAATGGGAGGGGGGGGTGGAGAGGGGGAAGCAGACACGCTCGACGACGGCTGATCTTACCTCCACATTGAAATACTGTTCCGCTTTGCACACTGTAGCATATAAAATCCAAACGAAGGTTTGCAAGAAAAACACCCTGGGCTGACACACGAAATCCAACCGGCTTCCAGTGCTGGATGCGAGAACGATCATAGTGAACCGCGCTTCAGTGGATGGAAGATCCCCCTCTTTCTCTCTCTCTCTTTGCCTTAAACACATACACAAACAAACCAACCCCCCCCTCCGTGTCCGTGAAGAGCCCGTAGCGCAGGTTCACCCACAGCAGGGAGAGGGAGGAGGATGAGGAGGAGGAGCAGCAGACACTTCACAGGCGGCGGCGGCAGGGTCAGCTCTCGCTCATCCTCACCGCCAGTCCCGTCAGCAGGGAATGTGGCGTCCGAGAGCAGCCGCAGCTCCTGCACGACTCCTCTCTGCCCAGCAGCAGCCACCACCTCCCCCTGTCCTTCCTCCTCCCTCCTCCCTCTTCCTCCTCTCCCCACCCCTCCCTTCCCTTCCCCAGCCTCCTCCCCCTCAGCCTCCGCCTCCTCCCGGGGAAGGCCGGCCTCGCCGCTCGGCTCGGCTCGGCTCGGCTCGGCTCGGCTCGGCTCGGCTCGGCTCGGCTCGGCTCGGCTCGGCTCGGCTCGCCGCCCTGCCCTGCCCTGCCCTGCCCCGCCTCGCCCCCCGCCGCTCCCCTCCACTCCAGAATGTTCAGCCGAAATCTGCATAGCCCCGCCCCGTAGGCGCCGTAACGGGCAGGGCCCACCGGGCGGCCCCGCCGCGCCACCGCCGTACGGCCGCGCTGGGCGGGCAGCCGGGCCGCCGCCGCCCGGGGAGGAGCGCTGGACCGTTCCTCTCACGAATGTACCGAAGCCCACTCCGCCGGGAGGGCCGGGCTGCCCTCTTCACGGAGCAGAGGCCGGCGCCACGTGAACGCGCCTTTTGCCCGCGGGGTGTGCGTGTGCCCGGGGCGGTGTGTGTGTGCCCGGGGGTTACCGCGCCGCCCGGGCCCTGTGCGCCGGGGCGGGGATGCGCACGCCGCTCCCGTGAGCGGCCGCGGAACACCGCCCAGGCGCGGCCCGGGGCGGGTCGGTCCCCGGCGGGGCGGGTGTCCCTCAGCCTCGGCCTTCGCCGCCGCCGCCGGGGGCTGGGGACGCGCGGCTCGCCCCCGCTGCGGTGCGGTCTGGTTTAGCGGGGCCAGCCCGAGCCGTCAGCACTCTCTCGGCTGGGGGCAGCGCGCAGCGTGGGCGGCCGGCTCCGGCGGTGGGACGGCGACCGCGGCGGAGCGGCCCGAGCGGCAGCCGGGGGCGGGGAGGGGTCTCGGCACGGTCACACGGGGGTCCCGCGGCGGGCCGGTCCTGCCGCGGCTCGCAGGAAAACCCGAAGTCGCTGGTGACAAAGTTGGCAGAAAGGGATGCGGTCGTAGTGTGGGTGACGGAGGTGCAAACAAGCCGGACAACATCTGGGTGTCGGGTTGATTATTTTGGTGCGTCCAGATACATGGTCGTGGATTTAAGGGAAAGCGATGTGTGAAACACCTGTAACTCAGACAGACTTCCTGCTGGAAATTGGGATGGTCAAGATGCCTTCGGATGATGGCGGGCAGGCTGCTCTTGCAGTGGTGTTATGGTTGATGGTTGTGGTTAATGGGACGTTTTTAACGTTATCTAGTCAAAGGAAGGTGGGATGATCCCCAACGCTAGTGAGACAAGGCGTTGCAATAATACATCTTGCGGAAAACAAGAAGGAGGAGGAGGGGGAAGGGGGAAAAGCAAGCTTACTGAAAAAAAGAAGCAATTTAAAAATTCCAAGATATGGAAATTTACCTTATTTTCACTTGTTTGGTTATCAAAAAAGATGCAAAGATACTTGCTCATTGTATGGAACAGCCTGGAAGTAAAAGCCGTGCCTGACAGATGCAATCTCCTTACTCAGACAGTTGAGGTCAATGGCCAGAATTAAAACACATCCAGATTAGATATATAAAATTTTGGCAACACCTAGTAGCAGGACGTAGGGATGTGGTAGGTTCTCCATCATTAGGTATCCTAAGAGTAAGGCAGGTGTCTTGAAGAAGGCATGTTCTGCCTAACCAAAAATAATGGTATTTAAGCAGAATTCCTTATGTGATATATTTTTTTTTATATTAAATGCCTGATCTTAAAGGCATTTTCTGTTCTTCAGATTCTTAGTGATGTGAATGATGAAACCATGAAATACAGAGCTGGCAGGAAGCTAGAAGGACCTGTTGGCACTTTGGTGGCCAGTATTGGAAGTCAAAATGATCTTAACAAATCACAGAAACGTCTCGGAACCATCAGGAGGAAACTTAGTACTAACAAATGCAAATTACGTTTCGGAAGAAAAATTAAAAAGTAACTTCCAAAGGGTACTGGTAAAACAGCAGCACTTCAGAGAAGAATCTGAGGGCTGTAATGGACTGTAAAGTAAATATGAGTCAGCAGCGTGCTACCATTAAAGACAAGATAGCCTCACTGTGGAATGAATTAATAGCTGCACAGTACATCTGACAGGACAAATTATTTTTATGCTAGGGATTGATGAAGCCAACTGCATTTGGTCTCAAACTAAGGACAGTCCAGAGTAAAATAAAATATTAAAACAAGTAGAAAGTAAGATGTGTAAAAGTTAAAAGAATACTATTTATTTAGTCTGAGAAGAATGAGGGCAAATGGTCTCTTTATATGAAAAGTGTTGCTGTGAAAAGGACAGAGATATTCCATTCTTTCTGGGTTTGGGATGAAAGAAAGAAACGAATCAACTGAATTATTCAGAAAGTTCAGATCTGATGTTTGACAAAACTTTCTGAAATGTGGTGGAAGTGGCATTTGGAATGTGATAGTTGCTGGGAGTGTGGAGTTTCTTCCGTACAGAGGTTTGATAGGCAGGAGTATTACAGCTATCCTCTCTTTGTTCCTAGGGCAGTGGATTGTATTATGAGATCTAGTAAGCTTTTCTGCTTCCAGTGTATTGGTAATTTCTTTCCTTTTGTTACTCTGTGAATTAATCACTGTAACTGACGTAAAAGAAACACGAACTTACTAACTTTATACTGTCCCTTTTGTTTTTCCTCTTCTCCTAAAGGACCTCCTTTCTTGTTTGCACTCTCAGCAAGCGCTAGCTCTGTTTTTCCTGGTGTATCTTGTAGCGTCTGCTATTGGTGTAATACCCGGAAATGGAAATAGATAAGTTACTGTAACTGGAATTTCATTCATCTGCCCTGTCAGGACCGCTGTGGCTATTTATTGTGAAAAGCACAGGGCCATAAATAGAGCTACCTCCTTCCTTTACACTGTATCCATTGGAAGAAGAAAGAAAACCAATGGTATGAGTAGAATCGTGGAGAATGAAAGCACCTGAGTATTTGTGAGCGTGTTTGAGGAAGAGAGAGGGAGACCACACAGGTAAAGAAAGAGATTGGTAAGGAAAGAGAGTAGCAGCATATGGTTTTGAGTGCCAAGGGAAGAGACAAGACGTATGAAGGACAGAGAAGATCTTTGAAGTGAAAAATATTATTCAGGAATGCTTATGCGAGGAAAGAAACGCCAGCAATGGTGCGAAAGGCCTTTGAATATTTATGAGTAACTGTGGGCAGGAACATACAGGAGTAGGGTCAGAGCCTCATGGGACATGTAAGAAGGTAAAAAGTAATAGAAAAGAATTTAAAACTCCGTACAGAGGGCTGTTTGTAGATATGTGTGTATGAGATTGAGAGACATTAAAGAAAAGAGAGAAAAAAATCAACAAAGATGAAAGGGTGAGTAAACAAGTAAAGAAGGAAAGAAGCAGAAAAATGCAATTGGAAAGAAATGGGAGCTGTTGAAGTACTTCAGTGATTCAAGTTGTATACCTTATAAGTTTCTTGCAGATTTTTATCTGTATCAAATACCAAGACGATTTTTCTGTTCTTGCCTATGGCAGTTACCAGCAGTAATTAATAAGCAGTGAGCACGTTTGCAGGGAAGCAAAATTGAAAAACTGAAATTTCCATTTAGTTATATATTTTTTAGCCTTTTTGAAAGCCAGGAAGAGGTCTGTCTCCTGTGGTCCCAACAAGCCCATTTACCAACTGGGTTTCATAGACACTGTGGAGTATTTCCTTTATAGATGACTGTAGTCCCAGGTTTACAGTGGGTGATTACTAAAAGCAAACAGAGACATCGTTAAAAATTCCCATGTCCAGCTTTGAACACAGGACAAAAATCCTTCACTATACTGTATATCAATTCTGAATAGAAATTCATATGATAACTAAAAAATTGTTGTCCTTTCTGCATTCTGTGTTGCTTAGCTGCTGATAGTACCAGCTGGAACTTTTAAAGAGAAGAGAGCTTCATTATAAGATATAATAAACTGCAAAGATTGAGGGTAGATATCACACATCTCACGCATCTATATTTATCTCACACTGGTACATTTAATTCTGGTTTGGAAAAGATGTTCTGAACACCTGGTCTTTCACTCGTGGAATGAGACTTTCGTAGATGTGTTCATATGAATTCTGTTTGACTTTTTGAAAAGTCTTACAGGACATGAATGCAACAAACAAGTTTAACAGTGTAGGAGGGAGTGTTGCATTGAATATGCATTCGTGCCAGGACCACACTCATATTGCCGATGTTCAGGTATCTGTGGTTCTTTATTTAGACAAGGTTCACTGCAGGCGTAAGGCTATCTCATCAGAAAGTAGAACTGACTTATACTGCCAGTGCACTTTACTGTATTGTCTTACAGCTCCACCAATGGCTTTATAAAGAACCTAAGTCAAGATGAAGATAAGTGACAGGGTAAAAAGTCACACATAATTGTAGAATCACTAGGAAAATTCCTAGAGCCATAAAAGTCAGTATCATTTCAGAATATCTTGGTTCATGTTTGCCTGCAAGATTTCTCAGAGAGCCAGTGAACTCAGAGAGGAAGAAAGTCTGAAAGTGAAAAAAATTTTTAAATATGAAATTATGAATTGAATTTCTAATTCATAGAATCATAATATCATAGAAGAATTTAGGTTCAACAAGACCTCTGTAAGTCATCAGGTCCAACTCTCTGCACAAAGCAGAGGCAACTCAGGTTAGGTTACTCCGGTACTTGTTCAAGGAGGTATGAATCAAGTTAATCTAACCCAAGCATCATTTCCTAGTCTGCAAGATGATTTCTCTCTCTCGGGGAGCTATTTTGAGGGTAAGATCACTTATGTGAGGCATTTGTCAGGGTTTCAATTATTTTTGTCTTTGTGATGACTATGCCCATTTCAGCAACTAAAGCAGGTATCTCCTAATCTCTTGAAGGCAGGAGAAGTGACCAAGAGAAATAGATATAGAAAATATAATTCTGTAGCTGAAGACTGAGAGAAATAAATTTTAAAGAGAAAGAAAATATAGTGTGAAAGAGAAATGGCTGGAAGAAAAACATCAAGAAGTACGCAATAATAATAAAAAAATATCTTTTTTGATAAGAACGTTTTCATAAGATTTCTAGGAACATGAGTTGATACTGAGTTGATGAAGAATAGATCCAAAAAATGCACTAAAGCAGCCAAGTCCTTACTTATTTACTCTGTGTAACTGTTGATATCAAACTTTATTTTCTCTACCTTATGACGATTTTCATGCTGCTGTTTTCTCTCCTGCTCCTGATGCATTCTCTCCGTGCTTTCTGATTTTTGGCTCAATCTGCAGAGCAAGAAAGGCCTGTTCACGCATCAAGTCCATCAGCAATTTCCCAACATATATATCTCAAACTAAAGGGTTGTTTCAGCCAAAGGCTTACGAGTGGTCCAGCTGTCCTTTGGACTGTGCCGGTGACTATTCACCAAGTTTACACTAGTGTCAGAATGGCAGCCCGGTGACTGTTGTAAGATCTTAGCAATTTGTGTTGAATATTATCTCCTCCATTTTTACAAGGTACCCTGCATATAAGACTGACATTGTTAACAGCTAAAGAAGAACACAATACATGAAACAGAAATACATAATGCAGAGCAGTGACAGGTGAATCTGACAGATTTGAGGAGGAAGACACAAGACATGAGGAGTTTGGAGAGAAGGCTCTGGCATAGCCGAATGGCTTGAAAAGCAACAAAGTCTTCTTAGAAATATTGAAGGGTTTGGTCAGGCAAGAAAACAAACCCATGTCTGTCATAAATACTATGTTTCAAAAGTGTGCAAAGATCTAGTTACTAAGTGGCTTCTATAACATAGACACAAAGGCCTCCATAAGTCCAAATCGAGCTGAATCTTACATAATTATCCCAGGTTTTGTGTTTCGCTACCCTGTCTGGAAATTCCAGATCAACATGGTTAAAATAGACCTTTTTTAAATTGCTCAATAAAATTCCCCAAATAAACTGTACTTACAACCTGTGTCATTTATTTTATTGTCCACAGAAATTAATTTTATGTTGTCCATTTTCAGCTTTCAACACACTATTTAGTACGTTTTTTTTCCGTATGTTTACAGCACAAATTAATGTTGGAAGTGCTACCTGGGGAAACATGGGTCTTGGCAACTGGAGTTTGGGAGAAATAACATTGCATTTCCACTCAAAGAGTAAAATTAAGACTGTGCCATCTCATAGATGGATTGCATGCATGTAGCAAAATGAGTAGCAGTAAAATAGATAGGAATATCAACATTTAAATATCATTGGTGAGTTTCAGAGTTAATTAACAGTGTCATTAATGAAATCACTGCATCTCTTAGAGCTATTGTTCTGTAGACTCAAGGAGAAAATATATACTTGATATATACATTCAAGGATATCTTTATCACCACAGCATAATTTCTTTACTTCTTTTCTTTTGCATGACTTAATGTTTAGGTTCTAAAACTCAGTTCTTATGCTTTGGTAGCCCAAGAACTGGAGTACTCCTCTTGAAAGCATTGGATACATATGACTGCTTAAGATCATTTTAGTTTATACCACTCAGATGAGATTTTGGATCAAGAAGAGTTGAGAGAAGATAAAACTACACACTCCTCGTAAAGAGAGACCAGTGTTAGCAACTGAGAATGTGTTTTGAAAGGGCACATTTGAAAATGTATTTGAAGGGGCCAGCTCACAAGGAACAGGAAGGTTCACTCGAGGTGAAGTTTATCTATTACTCCATTCTGCAATGCAGGTACACCCAAAGTGACAGGTACCTATCCAATGGAAACAGGTATTGAAGTGAGAGAGGAAAAATCACACACAGAGGGTTCAGTTTCTCTGTGTCTGTACTCCTCCAACTACAGCCTGTTTGTTTTCCCCTTTTATTGGCAACATTTACTTCCACGTTAGGGTTATCTTAGCATCCTTTTGCTGTAACTGGTTAGGTTTTTGTCATTTGGGAAACAGTGGTCATCTCAAAGACAACTCCTGAGACTAGTATTAAGGTTCCGTTTGCAATTTCAACTTTTTAACTTGAATGTTGGTGGTCTGATAAGCAACATTTAACCAATTTTAGGAATGCAACTTTTAAGTGCAAGAATATTGAAGTGTGGGTGTGTTTTTATAAAACCACTTATCCCAAAGTGAAAAAAAGTTGGGAAGGTGAAGGGAGGGAAATATTCAGAAAATTAATTCTTTAGAATAGTAGGGCAGACGTGTTTACCAGGGCTATGCTATCTGAAAACTTGTTCCACACTTACAGGATCTAGTCACACCAGATAGATGATTTTACCTATCTTTAGGGAATATAAGTTTGGACCAGACTCAGTTTTCCTTTGCCCAAGCTCTTCTGACTAAACAATGTTCCGTTCCTCTGTTTTTAACACAGTTTTCTTCTCAGTTAGAGCAATGCAAACACACTCTTCTTACACTTACAGATGGTTTTTAATTTCTATTTGTTCTGAAAGGAGAGGATAGGGAATGTTTTAAAGTAATTAAGCCTAAACTGAATTTTACCCTGTTAACTTTTTTCATCAGTCAAATTTCATGGGCCTGCTAGCCGTTCTTTGCTATTCTAGTGGAAGTCATGACCTCAGCAATAGCAATTTAAAAAAATTGCATAAAATATGTGAAAAAGGGTGAAGATGCTTGTGTAGGTGTGATGGTTGGGAAGAGGAGGAATTTTTTTAGAATCTGGTGGTCTGCCACAACATTACTGTAGCATGTCTGGAGGGAAGGACCTCATATAAATCGGTACACTTCAAACCTATCTTTACATATAATTGTATAGTAGGTGTGTGTATAACTACAAAAAGAGATTTAAATTTATTATATTTTTAGTGCCGTATCAGGCAAAAATATTGTAAAGGAAAAAAGATGGGAAGATAAAGTGGTGAGGCACCACTGAAGGTTATTAGCCTTGAGAAGTCTACTTGTACATGGCTCCTGGTAACAGTGACATTGGCAGGAGAGTAAGATAAGAAGTCCAGTTGTGTATCTGTATTCTGGGAGGAACAGACAGAAAGTAGTTAGACTATGGTGTGGACTTTTATAAAGTCTTACTTGTTCAGTAACTCAGGCACAGAAATGACACAAAAATTACTGAAGATTTTTGCAACACCCTCCTCCCCTCCTATTTTGCTCTGTACAATCTGAGCACAAAACAAATCCTGGTCCTTGTAATGTTTTGAATTATCTTCCTTCAAGAAAGCCACTAGTTATATATTTTTAAATGTATATGTTTTATAATCTTCCTTAATCTAAGACATGCAAGTTTTTATATCTTTGCTTCTGAGATTTTTCTGGTCTTCTCAATTTTATTTTTTTCTGATTTCTTTATTGCAAGACACTTCATAAAAGCACAAGAACTGTCTAAACAATATTTCCATATCATTAAGAGGGCTCCCGGTAGAGATCCTAAGCATATGTTCTTACTCATTCATAACTGAAGAAAAGTCAGAATTATGCTTAGACCTTTAGCTTGAAAGAGGCTTCCAAACAGTGCTCAGACTTTCAGGTTGAAATGTCAAGGCAACCTGACAGATTTAAACACCCAGTTCACATTAATTTTTATGGGAACTGGACAAATCTATCCCACAGGCATATTTGGAAACACTAGGCTTACACTTCATCTATTTCATTGTCCTATGGTGGAAAGGGTGAAATAGAAGTGAAGGAAAGGAGAAACAGAAGAATTAGAAAGAGACTAGCTGGTATAGAAAATTGTTTTTAGAAGTGTATTTACTGCTGTTTATTAAGTTGCTTGGTCATCACCCGAGACTTACAGAGGGTTTGCATTAATTGATTGATATTGCAGTTGCCCAGCTTATTAACTGCGCTGAAAACCTTTCTTACTGTTCGTATTATTTAGTATTATTGCCGTTGTTACTATGTCCAGCCATTCATAGTGAAAACTCACCAGCTTTGTATAATAAGTGGGCTTTATGAAGTGAGAGGCCTTTAGCAGACTTTTAGACCTTCAGTTCTCACTGACCCAAAGGCAGATGAAAACATATGTACCTTTCAGAAAGTTTCTCACATTTTGTTAGAACATTCGCATGCTTGTCAAAATGAGTAAAGTTTCTGGAGGACAGACGATGACAACAGCGTCATTAGAAATATGTGGGGTTTTTTATTGCAACACAGATACTAAGGTTGCTATTCTGCAGGAGCAAGTATATGTGTGCAGGCACACACACGTGTGTGTGTGAGAGAAAGGAAGGGAGAGTACACAAGACAGAGTTCCAGATTACCTCAATAAAGACCACATAATGCTTAGGTTTTCATTACAACTATGTAGAAAGCTGTCAAAACGTAGAGTGAGAGGTGGAGTTCTGAGACAAATGCGTCTTGCTTTTCCCGAGCCTGTACAGGTACTTATTTTGGAATACATGGTATTCGTCTATGTTTAGTAATGAGCAAAACGAGCATGAATGATATGCATGGTATGCTTGTGACAACATATATATACAGATGGACTAACAGATAAAAAGGAGATTAGATCAAGTAAAAGAAATTTTCGCATTAATTATTTGAGCGAGTTCCATTTTACCAGCTCTAACTTTTCAGCTTGGAACATCAAATCTGTAAATTAACTGGTTTTTATTTACCAAATAAGTGAGCTTCTCTATTCCTTAATTTATCATTACAACTTTGAGACTGGAGTTTGTAAAAGAATTGAGTTGGAAACTTGTTTATTTTTATGCTCTTCATGCTTCATTTTTTGCTTAAGTGATGTAAAGATACCTAAAGTTGCAATGTTTAAGTGTCTAAGCTTTGTAGTTGTTCTTCTTCCTTAGAAAATGTAGTTCTGAGGGAAGGTTATCACAGGAACAGTCAAAAATAGAATTTAAGCATTAAAAATCTAAATATCCATGGAGAAAAAATTTATTTTCAATCCACATAAGTGATCAATAGACAGAAGATAATAGCTAATTTTACATTTAGATGAAGAATTCAAATACATCTGCAAGTATATGATCGTACAGAAAATATTTAGGACCATAAATAATAATCGGATGACTTACTAAGCTATGCAGGCTCATACAAAACTTGGAAATTTCCAGTAAGTGTTCTGCAAGTAACCCGTGAATGAAAAGTCATTTGCTTAAAAATTCAGCTCTAGAAAATGTAGGGCAGATAGATGCATTTCCAGGATGCAGGTGAGGATTCAGGTCAATATGCTGTAGACTGATACTTTCACTGTTTTCAGTGGGGCACTTTTACTACCAAAGGACCTGTCTCAGGAAACACATATTTGACCTAAATAATTTCCTGTAACACAGTACAACCAAATACTTTGCTAGTGCTTAAGAGAATAAATTAATGTATATGTGACAAAAGAAGCACTAATGACTTTGAAAACTAAATATTGTTTCATTTTTATAATATGAATTCCAGGTAAATGTAGAGTCTGTGGAATTTAGGTTTTCAGTCTGTCCTGGTTTTGGTTAAAACAGAAATGATTCTTTTTTGATGAATCTTTCTTACAGCGAAATTCTTCCAAGTAACTGCGTATTTTACAGACACTGTCCGCTCCAAAGCTGATAACACCCAATGTTCATAGGTACACTGACCTAACGGCAGGAAAGGAATGCTGAAAAAGGCCCCTGTTTATAAGTATTACTACAGCAGCCAAGGACACTGACAGATCTCTTAGGTCCTGCAAGTGAGGAGTTGTAAAGGGTCGCACTTGCAGGGAGGAGTGGACAGGGCAGGTGACCCAATATTGACCGACTGGGTATTCCATGCCATGCACGTCATATTCAGTTTAAAGCTGGGGAATCATGAGGGTCTCGCTCTCTGCATCCGTGACGGGCTTCTGAAGAGGACCCTGCTCCTTGTCCTGCCTGCTGCGATCCTGATCAAGATCCCGATCCGTGCATTCCCGAGTCCAGTTCCCATCTACTGCCGAGGCCAGTCTGGGGCTTCCTGGTGCTGCCTGGCAGCTGCTGGCAGGACGCCAGCGCTGGGAACCCAACTCCGGGAAACTCGGTATCGGTTTTGTATATTTTGCATTATTTCTCTTATTAATATTATTAGTGTTACTAGTACAACTTTTTATATTCAATTTGTAAGTCTCTCTCCCTTTTACTCCTGTTCCCTTCCCCTGGTGGGAGGGTGGGGGTTTACAGAGAGTGTCTGCCACTCTGTTTACTGCTGCCTTGCTTTAAATGGTGACACAGTCTAACAAGATTTCTTCAGTACTTGAAAGTGGTTCTGGTATGTATTAAGGCTGCTTTTTCATTATGGCATTTTACAAATACTTAATAAAAGTTAAGCCTTTTTCCTAATCATGCTATACAGTTCCTTGGATTCTTATTAACTTTTTCCCTTTCAGATCATAACAATATAGTAACATGGTTTGCCAACACATGCCACATATTTTTAACTTTTTTCTTTGAAGTAGTGTCACTGGATATGTACTTTTCCAACACTCTGGAATTCTGGGTTACTTAACAGTTCTTGATGCAATGACATTGAGCACCACGGTATTGAACTGGCACCAGGGAATCTCCATTTTCCCACCTTCCCATAGGGTCAAAACAGTTTACATTTTGCATGTTCAAGATTTGATGGTTCAGGTCCCAAATTTACGTAACTGTTTGCTCTATATGTTTTAACAGAAGGCTCTGTTCCCTGCCAAAGCACTCTGTTGCCATGACGAAACAAATATTTCCATTTTACTTGGTATATTCACCAATCAGTTTAGGATATGTTTTTCATGGAGGTCAGCAGGGAATTAAGTCTGAAAATGTGGGACAATGCATGACTAAGTGATGACAATAGTTCCTTTCTTAATGTACAGTTTTTAGAAATCCAGCTCCTTAACATTATACTATCATGTTGATTGTACACAGTCTAGAAAATATTACAAGAAGAGGCTGAAAAAATAGGTTTCAAGTTAGTCCTGCCTCAAAGCAAACTAGATTGACCAAATGACCAACCCATTGAATTATCTTTTCAATAAATCATAGGTAAACAATGCAATCAACATTATAAAAATAGAAAATTTGTATTTGGTCTGGATTTAAGTATGCCTAGAACTACTTTTTTCCATATGAAGATTTTTTCGCTTGTTCCACTCCTTGAGAATGAAGATAGGACAGAGAAACATTTGCATTTCTCCAGTTCATGCATTAAATTTATTTGTTAAAGATGTCTTTCTCAATTTATCTTGTTTTATTTTCTTGTCAGGAAAGATCCTCACATGATGGGAAGTTTAGTGGGCTTTTGTGGAACACATTAGTGTGCTGACTAACACAAATCTTCTTTGAAACACTAGTATTCTGTCCCTTCAGTTTTGCTGACCGATGACGTATTTTTCCTTAGCTTTTGGAACTAAAAGCTTTTCATTTAATGATTAAAAATGTACTTGCTTGGAATGGTATGAGCTTGCCATTCTGAGAAGACGATGACAATAATATGATTGTGATGTAATTACAGCATGTACAGCTTTGGGAAGTGATCTCATTTTCGGAAACCCAAAGGTCCTCATAATAGTTACCAGTATAGTCTCTAAACTTCGCTTCACAGCTGCAAAAAGGGTAAAGTTTGTGTGGACCCTATGCAGATGCCAATAATCGAACAGTAGCCATCTTTTAAGGCATCTTGTTGCCCTTCTCCAAACATGAAGTTGAGGATCCTGAATTGTTAAAGATACTGACCACAACAGCTTATTTTCTAGATATTTTTCCCTATATTGGTAGGTGAATAAGATAAGTAGGTAAGATAAAGTGTTTCTGGTGCGTGAACATAGATAGCCTCTTTAGTCTTTTTTTTTTTTTTTTTTTTTTTTTTTTTTTTTCCCCAGCAATAGAATCACAGAATCACAGAATGTTTGGGGTTGGAAGGGACATTTAGAGGTCAGGTAGCCCAACTCCATAGATGCCACTTGCCATTTGGAGAGGGAAAAAAAACAAGAACGGGATAACTTTTGAACCTTAGGCTACATTATTGAAGACCACCCTTATTAATGCAGCTGTAAAGAAGTAATTTCAAGATGACCAGTGATACTGCTCACCATATCATTCTTCCATTTGCTGTTTGCTTTGATAAGCCATGTGTCTTATTTTGCCTAAATGTCTACAGCCAGGAATACCACTGACTTTGTTTCAGTAGTGAAGACAGGGAAGAAGAAGAAACAGCACCTCTGAGCATGTAGTGGCTTATAAACAACTCATGGCTCATATGACTAGAAACCTTTCATGTGTGTAGAGCAATAGATCATATGGCAGAAAAAAGCAAAATATGACACTAGTACCATTTAGAGCAGCAAACAAAGTGAGGCATGCAAGGGCATGACCTTTTATTGAGTAACCTACTGTTTATGCAAGAAATTTTCATTAAGGTGATCTAGTAAATGCAGGGTAAATATTCATTTAATTTCTTTAATGAATTCCCTTCAGCATTGTCTAACTTGGTTGTGTTTGTCTGTGGATGTTCTTGTGAACTAGAATTAAAAAGCGTGGGATTGTACTTGGTTAGTTAGCTACTTTTAAGAAGTAGTTCATTAAAAGGAGAATGTTCAAGGAAGATGAGACTTGTACCTGTAAACAAAAACTAGGCATGGGAATTCAAATACATTGCAAGTGGAAACCACATCAGCTGTAAGTAAATAGAAAACAAACAAAAAAGTGTCCTAGGAATCAGATCTCCCCTTTTAAAATGTCTGAGGATACTAATGCCATTCTTTAGTACCACCTCTCCTCCTTTGAGCTGTTATCTGGAATTAAACTGAAGCAGCTCCAGAGACTTTATTTCTGTGGCCCCCAGTCAAAGTCTTTTACTTCTAATTTCCTTGGAGGGAGAGGGAAGATAATATTTTTTTCCCACATTTCTGTTCTCTTACTGTATTAATTCATTTTCCTCAAAGAATTTGCAATCTTTCACACTTCATAGTGCTCCAAGTGAGGAGTAACACTGTGATGAGGGAGAAAATCTTTGGGTCTCCTTTCCATTTACACAGTCTCCTCAGAAGTCCTATCCTAAAATCATGTATACCACTTCACCAAGTTGTTGAAAGTGAATTTCAGAAAGTGAACTGTTATTTTTATGACATAAAAATTAAAGAAATTAATTGCAATGTGTGACTCCTGCATACTATAATAGAATGCTCGAGGAAGAGTTTTGCTAATGATAGACTGCAAATTTTAATTTTTTTTTCGGCTATACAAAGTCTGCATTGCTTTCCTAGAAGTAGGTCATGGGTAATACTAAATCTAACCTTCATGCTACTCCTCCTTGTGCTTGTAGAAGATATGATCAGTTATCTACAGAGCTCAAATTGTCTATAAGTTAGCAAAGAGGAAGGAAAGCAAAAGAATAAAATTGGGAAAGAAGTACACAAGACAGAGAAGCAGCAGAGAGGTAGAACTTGAGCTCACAGTTTCTGATATATCCCTGAAGAGTAGTAGCCTTCTCAGTCATCACTGTCTTTCACCATTTCCTGTTAATGCCTCTGCCTGTTCCCCCATTCTTTGGGAGACATTTTCACTTCTGTGGTGAATGGAAGAAGCAATCTCTTCCATGTTCAGGGTGGTAGGTTGTGTTTGTCACATCCACTGAAGACCACTTTCGTATTGCTCCATGGTAAGGAAAGAGCAGAGCAGGAAAATGCAAAAACATCAGGAAAAGAGAATGAGTGATAAAAAAATGATGAGTCAAGCTGAGTGGGGGAATATCCTTTTCAGATGTAGACAAGAGATTGATTATATGTGGTAAGGATGAGATATCAGTGTATCTAAGAGCAAGCAGGAAAAATGATACCATCTGAGAACATCATGACTGGAACAATGGAATGAAGAAATAATGAAGTAATAGGATGAGCTCAAGAAATGGAAATATGAGACTTTATTACTGCTTGACTGAATTGGGAGAAAAGATCTTTAGTCTGGAACTTGCCAGGAGTACGTTGAAACAGCAAGGACAAAATTATTAGGAAAATGTTAAACAAAACCAAGATCAAAGAATATACGTCTTCGGATCCAGTCACCTCCCTGCCTTACTAACGAATGAACTGTTGTTGCCCTCTGAGTCTGAATTTCAAGTAGTGCAGAAAACAGTTTTTGACTTCTTATAAGAAAAATGGTGAAATGCTGGGTCCACTGAAATTGAAAGGAAGATCTGTCATGTAGTTAGAACCCAGGGATAGGAGTTCACCCAGTGGATTGAATATTTGCCTTTATACTTTGCTGTATTTCGAAGTTTATCTCCTATGCCTCTTCTGTTAACAGAAGTCTCTCAAACAATTACTTCAGCAGTACATATTTTGATTCTTCAATGTATCCATTATATACTAGTTATGGCCTTGAGTTCATAAGGATGTTGTAAGAGGTAGGGGGAAAAGTGAGATTGTAGGTATAAGAAATGGTAACACCAGGCAGAGGAGCATGTTCCCTGTGTATTAAAATAAAAGAATACATACAGTTTAAAGCAACATGGCAAACTTCATCTGTATTTTTAAGAAGAGAAAAGAAGATTGGTCAACTAATGAATAAAGTGTTTCTCTTTCAATTACACTAATATATAACATAGAGAGGAGCAAAGAATTTTAATGTAGCTCACTGAGATCAAGCAAACTCTACATCGGCATTACTTGACATACCAAAAGGAAAATTACTTTGTTTCTTTTCTGGAAATAAGTTAAAATCCATGGAGAACAAAAAAGTGGAATCTTACTGTGAGGTAGATAAATGTATTTCTTATTTTTAAATATGAGGTTAATAATATAATACCACAGATCTAATGAGAAGTGTCTGCAATAAATTTCCCGTTAAGTTGGCTATCTCAGGATCTCATAAAACTAGTCCTAGATTCTTGTTCACAAGTATTTCCATAAATCTGGCTTCTGTCAATCTTATTCATAGAGTCAATCCTATAATTGTGTAGAATTTAATGAAATTCTTAACAAGAGAAGTATGATTCAAACTCAGTGAGAATGGCAAATTGATTCCTTAATGTGAGGAATCCACCTTAGTGACATTTTTTGATATGATGTAGTGCTGGTTCACAGTTAATTGTGACCACCTAAATGCCTGCTTGCTTTCAACGGCTGCATGCAGAGTATTTTATAGTCGCTGTGACCCCAGGAATAGTACAGGGATGGAACTGTGTTGATGGTTGGCATGGCTGATACACATCTCACTGTTCACCTTGCTCACCTTGCTCACTCTTACAAACCATGTATACCATGCTTTATAGCAGTATGGTGATACTTGTATTGTGGAGCACTTGAGCTGATTGAATGATTTTTTTATTATAGCAGAGGCAAAGCACCTTCTTGCCAGATTCCATTTTCTTGCTTTCTTCTCCAAGGATGTATGAGATATACAATATCTGCCCACACTTTCACCACCAGGTTAATGTTGTACACAGCCCCACCTCCCAGACGTTAATTCCCAGGCAGGCACCAAATAGTCTGAGGAAGATCTGTGTTAGCATAATTTTAGATTTCAGCTGTGGAAGCCTCTTGTTTCACAGCCCTTTTGATTTTACTTGGGGATCCCCATGTTTTCTTTTGCCTAAATCAATGGTTGCTGTGAGAATATATGTGGCAAATTACGCAGTCTGAAAACAAATTTTAAACTGTAGATACAACATAGCAGTTAAATGCCATGGCTAAAAATTGTTTAAAATCTTTGAAATGTTTTGATAAGTGAAAGATGATTTTGATGAATGCATTAGGCTTGTGTATGACAGAAGCAGAATAATACCAGATTAGAAAATATTCAGAATAATGCAAGAAATACAGAGTAGAAAAATTTATCTCTAATTCTTTATGCGTGATGTGTAGAAGTCCTGTCTGCCCTTAAAACCCAGAAACATTAAACTTGAGTAATGAAATTCAAGCAAATGTATATTAGTGCCAAATTTACTGATACTGGATGTAAATTTGTTAGGGAAAAATTCTCATTTTATTCACCTGTTTGCCAGGGAGCAGCAAGAGCCTGACTGGTCCATTGAACAGAATGAGCCAAGGGCTGACAACAGGTATGGCATGGGCAGGGCAGTGCCCTCTCTGATGAAGGCACAGCCCTACTGCAGCAGGGCCGGGTGGAGAGAGGAGTAGGGTCCATCAAAAGTTCCAGATAAGGTGAGATAATGAGTCCAGGCTGAGCCCAGGGATCCCCTCAGGAGCAACAGGAGAAGGCTGAAAAGAAGGCTACTACAGCGTAGGTGCAAGGTCTATCCATGAACCTTGCAAACCATCGTGGCCGGAGGCAGGTCTGGGCTCAGGGACACCTACAACTTAACTCAGGGTAGGTCTGGGTGTCCGGGCATGGGGCTGAATTAAACCCTTGTGCTCACAGGCAGAACGGGGTGAGTGAAGGTCCAGGTGAGGCTGCTTAGGGTAGGTAATGCATTCAGGGCCCTGACAGTGTAAGTCTAAAGTAATCCCGTTTAATTCAAAGTATAAGCAATGGAATTTACCACAATCAGTCTCCCTCAGTCAAGTTTTCAAGCCTGCTATGTGCTAAGAAATGGCTTAGAAAAATAATGAGTCATTTAATAAATATTTATGTTGGTCCTTATTGTGTGAAATAAGTCTTGTTGATGGACTCTGAATATTAAAACAGCACCCGCTGGATGTTTAAAACAGATTAAATGACCAAATTATGTTAATATTAGAATAGATGCAACATGTAAATTTGTGATATTTGTGAAGCAACGTTTTGCTCCCATTAATCCATATTTCATAAAGATTCAGACAAATGTCATCCCAAAGACACATTCATTGATTCCTGTTCCAAATTAAAATAAATAATACGTAATTCATTTTAGATATAAAGGCCACATTTACACACATTTGAAGGGTCTCACTTTACAGATTGATGCTCAGTGCAATTTCCAATGGCAAGTGAGGTTCATTAAACGATGCTTTTAGAAGTCAATGAGTTAAGTACTTACTCTAGTGGGGTTTTTTTAGATCTATCTACATTTCACTCACCTCAACTATCTTTATTAGATCAGTGCCTTCAATTCTAATCTTTATAATGTCATTCAAAAACCTCTTATATTCTGTGCATGCCCTGATAAATCTGTAACACACTTTGGACAACATTTTCTTTTGTTGCCTTTCAGCGCTTACGCTTCCTTTTTATTTGATATAACATTATCTAAGATTTTCTCTCTGTCCCCAACAGAAGCTGTGCGAGTATGGCATGCGGACTAATTTCAGAAGTTTAACCAAGCATTGAAGATACAATGAAATACGAATAATGGCTGAGAGTGATGGAATCTGGTTAATGCACATGCTGCAGTGCTGAAATGACAGTCACCTATTCAGTTTGATTGTATGGTTTGGGCCTTAGGCAGTCATGCTATACTTGATTGGTTGGTGCCACTACTAGGTAGATTTTGAACCTTTGTTTCAACAGAGTTTATTCATTGTTCAATGTAATACAAAAAGTTTCATATCTTCCAATATGTTTTACATTTCATAATCACTAACACGTACCTTGCAACAAGTCACTTTTGGGATATTTTTCAATCAAGGATATTTTCTGGTTCAGACTCACTTTTCTATGTTACAGAGCATATGTTTTTCAAAATGTTTTCAGGATAATTTATACAATTGCATATAAAGAAGTCCACTAGAGGGCAATAACATTGCTAATCTAACTGAAATAACAACATTCTGGTTGATTAAACTATTTAAGTGAATAAGGAAAAGCACAAGGAATTGTGTAAGTGACAGGGTGCTTGTGCTGACTCCAGACTCAAACACTGCTTGTCCTGTTTCTTTGGTCCTCCTATTCCAGACATACAAAACAACACCCAGGGTAGACTTCTTCAGATCTGCTGACCGTTTGTTCCGTGAGGAGAAAAGGGAATGTCAAAAGGACAATTTTGTTAAGTAAGGGACTTCAGGAACCCTATTTTCACAGTGTAATTTAACCTGAGATGTAGCCCTTCAATCTTTAGCCTGAACAGTAGCCACAGGTTCTACTAGTTAAAATGTCCTTTACTTGAGAAAGTAAAATAGTTGTCAAACCATCACTAGTGTCAGACTTATTTAGAAAATCCCATCCTGACCTGCAAAGTACCAATCAGAAAGACTTACTAGTGTGTTTAGAAAGTTATCCTTTATGATTTTATACCAATCCTTACAGTATGAGAAGGAAAACGTTAGTACAGAATGGTAGAAGTGATAGAAAAGTAGTTAGTCACTTTCTAAAATGTTTTGACTGGAAGGAGTGGCAGAAAAATATATTCCTGAAGGGGAGAGGCTGAGACCGTGTTACTCTATGTCCACTCATCTTTCCCACCTCATTCCTCAGAGCTTTTCATCTGTCCCAAAACTTTCTATGATTCTATGAGTCTATGCATGTTTCACATCCAATGAAATGAGTAGTAATTTCTACAGTAAGTGAAAACATCATTTTAATTCATTTATGAATGAAATATCTGAAATCTGTTTTGCTTTACCTTTCTGATGCGAACCTGGGTAACACAGAAAGTACATGAAAATCATTAATACAGTGCCATGTTGGATTTGTACTAAATAAATTATAATGAGAGATTCAGACATATTACAGGTATAACAGTCTGCTCAGTTGTCTTGCTAGATAAGTTTAAGAGAAATGTGTCCATACTGATATTATGAAAGTTTCGGTGGAATCACATATACACTTAAAGCATCTGCAAAATACAATAAAACTCATTGATCTTATAAGCAAATGATCTCATTTATGTAATGAATTCATATATCAATTATGTAAACAAGATAGGGTAAAAAAGTTGACAAAACAGCAGCAAATTAACTTCTGTAGAAATTAATTATTAGTGATGTGTGAATAATTTGCAACAAATTTATTTCTCTTCTTTTTCTGTTTTAGAATATTCATAACCGTAGAACTAGAACATATTTAAAACAGTGTTGAAACAATGTTAGGCTCCTGTAGTCTCATTCTCACTGTTGAACTTTATGAAGGTGCAATTCTGATAAAGCTCAACATAACTGAGATTAAAATTGAGAGGAAAAAGAAGTATTATCAGTTTCCAATTAATTTTTATTGAGAGAATATATTTTTAATAAAGCAAATAGTGAATGAATTAAGAAAACCTAGAAACTTTATGTCAGCCAATAGTCACTGGAGTGCAATGCCTAATAAAAGTTTTTGAACAATTTGTTGGCGTTCTTCACCTAGAGCTTTCTACTTTGCTGCTTATTAACACAAAATGCACTTCTGTTCTTTAGCATGTACATGTAGCGTATAGCCCTCTATTTTCATGCCAAGAAGTCGTCCTTTTGTATAGGTTTTGTCACCATAATAAGTGTTACATTACCTGGTCTCTTCATAACCAGGAAAGAGAGGCAGCAACTGATGTCTTTGCAAACAGTCCCAATGCACTCAACAAGGATTAGTGAGCTCCAGAGATCTTTTTTATTCCCTGCATGATAGTTGTCTGTTGTCTAAAATAAGTAAAACCTTAAAAAAGAAATCTTGAAAATAAATCATCTTAATTCTTCATAAGTACTTTGAAGACCCTCCAGACTCAGGAACTCTGACAACTCCATTGTGGATTTAATTCCAAACAGAGCCTTCCATATCAAAATATTGCTAGCCTGCTTGAAAGGAGTTGACCCATGTTTGACAGAGAAAACCAGAGCTAAATCTGGATAGTTCATAAAGGTTATACATAACATTGTGTAAGTGCTATTCAATTCAGTATTATGACAAAATTATCCTCTCTGTAGTGTGCTTTGCTCCAAGGAAAAAGAGTTATTACACATGAATCCTGGGAACAGCAGCTGGGGAAAGCTGAAGAAACATTACTTGGTAGTTGTGGCATTGGACAGGTCTCCGAGAGGTCTAGGCCGTGCAGGCAGAGGAAATGTGGGTAGGAAATAAGTACAAAGAAAATAAGATAACATTAACAAAAAGGCACGTTGGAATGTTCTTCTGAAAATTGATAACATGCAATTATTAGGAAACAACAATTTCAGCTAATCTATGTTCTGTTATAAAACCAAACTTACAGATATATTTGAACAATTAAAGTAGAAAAGAAAGTCTCTTTAAATTTCATCCCAGTATTAATGAAGTTTTAATGATATCTCTAGTTACTACGTACACATACGCTTACATGCAAGGTCTGAAATGGATTAAGGAAATAATAAACATACATATGAAATTATAGGCAAATCAGTTTAAATGGAAATATATTCCAGATGCCAAAGGAGATGCTGGTAAAATGCCTGGGATGTGACGTCAAAGATGATGAGTAAATAGGGTTTAGTAGTAGCATTGAATTAATCCTCAAAATAAAGTAGCATTGATATGTGCACCAGGAGGAATTCACACAGGAAACTGTAAACTAGAAGGTGGTAACTGTTGCACTAGATGGATGGAGCAATATATTCTACTCGAGCCTTCTTTCTGGCACTGCATAGGTGCCCTGTCATGCCAGGGCTGCTGAATTCCTTGGTCCTTGTGATACGTACCTGGAAGCAAGGGAAATGGAATATGAAACCATCTTTTCCTTTTGCCTGAGTAAATGTCCATAACTTCTCTCTTTTTTCCCCAAATGTACAGTTTTGGAAATATAGTTTTCCCAAAATATACAGTCCTGGTCCTGCAAGATCGTGGTGTCTGTATCAATTCTGATTTATCCTAATCTCCTTTAGGCGGTATGTATGCAAGAAAAGAAGAACACATCTAAATATTAAAACTAGAGCTAGAAAGACTAGAAAGCCTTCATCTCCGGGAGGTCCAAGTCAAGTTTTGGTATGATAATCTTGCAGGAAAGCCATCGACTCTACCCAGTGCATTGACCATTGTTGTCCAGGCCCCAAGGACACCACCAACCCTGGCTACCCCTTCGCAGCTCCCTGGGGCTCACCCCACCCTGCCCATGGCCCAGGACCCCATGTCAGCCCCCCGGGGCTGGCAGCTCCCTTCCCAGCAGTGCTGGAGGAGGGCCAGGCTCTAGCTCCCCATGGCCCTGCCCTGCCCATCCATGCAGGCCCACACCCCGGCCTATCCCCTTCTCCATCCCCATCCCCAGGGAGGTGTCCGCTGGGACGGTGGGACCGGCTTCTCAGCCCCAGTCCTCAGGGAGCAGCTGGTCCGAGCAAATTTTCTGCAATAATGACTGTAAAGCAATAAGAAGTAATAATTATTTGAATAGATAATCTTGAAATGATAAATTCTGCATCCAAGTAAAAAGAACATGTTGTTCTTTTAAGCTGCTAGGTATGTTAAAACATTATATCCAGAGCATCACACTGTAGATCCAGGTACAACACAGTTAAAATAAATCCCATACTTTATTACAATCAAAGCTTTTTCTGTTACCGTGTCTTCACAGATATAAAAATACCTTCATTATAGGAATATTATTAATAGTTATATGATGTCTTATCTCCCAAGAACTACATGGTCCTGACAGTAAAACTACAAATTCACTCCTGAAGATTTTTGGTAGGAAGGTGTCATACCAACACTCAATCTTATGCAAGTATAAGCCTCTTCTATGTACACCTCCATAATTGGGCGAACTTCCAAGAAATTAATAGCCCCTATTCTTTGCATAAGGCAACTTTTCCAATTAATCTTTGAACAACTTATGAGATATGTTCTTTGTACCGTGTTTTGAAAGGGACCTTAAGTACTCTAATGAAGATCAGAATCCAAGTAGCACAAACAACATATAATCCTAATGATTTTATATTAGAAGATTGACTTATTGTTAGATTTCTACCAAATGTCCATTATAAGTCCATTTTAAGTGGATTAGCGGACTTTCTTTTATGGAGCTACTAACACTTTGAAGGAGGTGGAGTAGAAAAAGGATCTCCACAGTTTTCTTCTTAGTCAATGAGAGAGGTTCCTCCTGAGTGACGAGGACTTTAACTTAGCATGCTGAGCCACCTCTGGAAGAATCTTTCTACACAGATTATACCAAAAGCCAAAGCACAGACATAATTATAGGTATAGATATAATAGGATATGCTTAGAAAGAATTGATTCTTTTTCTGAAGATAATTTCAAATTTGTAGGCTTTGTCTATCTAGTATAGGACTTTATGGAAGGCTGAAATTGTACTATCGTGATGCCAGAGGTGGTTAGATCGTTAAATAATGTATTTCTAAAAAGTCAGAAATAAAATCCAGTGAATCATAGACAGGATGGTTGTGATCCAGATTTGTGCTTAAATCACAATCTCTGCTAATTTTCTTTGTCTGAAAAATAATACAGAACTTTTCCCCAAATATCTAGCCTAGCCAGTAGAAATAACTTCTGGTGAAAAGATACAAGGAAATATGTTGATTTATAATCTGAAATATTCCCATTAAGATTTTTTTGTTTTATTTCAGTTTCTCCGTATGTTTTACCAATTAATTTCTCTCAGCAAATTAAGGCAAGAAATGTCATTGGGATAGTTAGATAATTCTTCCTTAAGAATTAATCTTCAGGAAGCCATCTCTATGATGAGATGACTCAGAAAGACAAAATTAAAAAAAAAAAAAGAATATTGTTTCATGAATTCTTGATGCCTGGTAGTTAATGCTCCTCAAAAGTGCTGTGGTTTCTTGCTGCCATAATCATTGAAGGTTCCTTGTGACTTTGTCATGCCCAGCCTTTTGTGTCTAAGGTGCAAGGTACACAAATGAGAGAAGAAACACAGAGTGAAATCCTTAATGCAGTGAGATAGAGAGGAACTCCAAAATGTGAGTTTCTCTGTCCAGCTCTCACATTGCACTTACTGATGCAGGCCTCTAAAGTTTTGTAAAGCCAATAAAAGGTGAGATTCACTGGTGTGCCCTCTTCTGAGAATGTATACTAGCTATCAATGCAGCTTTACTGGGGTCTGAATTGTTTGGCATGATAACAAATCTGATCTCAACAGTTAAAATGTTTTTATTTTTTAAAGGTTGATATTTCAGTCCTTCACGTCATCAGAAATTATGAAAGGAATATTCTCTGACAGCTTCTTACTTTGGTTTCCTGGTATAAATTTTTTGGTAATTCTTAAAATGTACCTGCAAAGGTAAAATGCACAGTTTGCTGACAGCAAAATGCTGCTTACTCTGCATTTACTGACACACACTACCACCTCTACTTATGTGATAAAATAAATTTTTGTCTCTGGATTATATATCACATATACAAATGTACATACAGTGGTGACATTCAGTTGTTAACTGACAGACACCTACACACACATATAATTTATCATTTCAGTAGTCAAATCAGAAATTCAGGCTGATCCATGGTGGTTAAAATTAGATGATTTCACTACGGTCTGTGTCATGGAAGACTTTCTATATTGTGCAACTTTATGGAGAGATTAAGGAACATGAAATATTTATGCTAAAGAAAAAAACACACAAGACCACTTTTCTCAGCTTAAAAGCAAGATGTTTGAAGTCTGAAAGAATTTTAAGTTCCCCTGCCTGAAAATGAGGCCATTCCATAATTACACTCTTAAGTTTATAATTCCTGAAACCGTATAAAGCAAAAAGATGAGTAAAAGAATAAAAACAATCACTACTTTTCTTTCTTTATGTACCTCTACTATTATTTCTGGAAGGAAAGGCACAAATGGTAGCTCTTTTCTATAAACAGAAAGTGTTTTTCAATCAGGTGTTGAATTATGCAATGATAATGCTTGGCCTATTATACAGAGAACTGCCTTGGGTCCACTATAATATAACACTATTAGCCTAAACTGCTTGCAGAGCAATGTCAGGATGATACCAAAAATAGTATTTATGAACAAGCTGCTCTGAATTAGAGCCACTGGCTGTGTCCCTTTGGATGACAAGTGACTTTGGTGATTCTCCTTGAAAAGGATTTTGTGTGTTCATATTAAAGAAATGCTCATTTCACTTTAAATATGGATTTCTTTTAAAGGTGGAAAGTAGCTGTGTCACACTAGTGAAATGGAACTTATTTTAATATTTCTTTTATATTTTCACTAGGGTATACACATTATTATGAACAAAGTAACAGGTAAAGCAGCTTTAGCATTTGTTTTTCTCACTTCTCTGTTCAGAGGACTAAGTTAAAATAATAATAAGAAAAAATCCTCAGAGCAATGAGTCAATTGTTTCTCCACAGACTGAAACTTATCAACTCAGATATTAACAAATGGATGACAGTGAAGTCTAAAATGCTTTTGTGTGTTGTCCTATATTGATGACATGACTTCTCTTCTTGGCTTTCTTTTTCTGTTCTTTTTTCAAAAGTTAAATTTAATAAAATCTGGTTTTATTCACTGTCTTTCGTATTCAAGGTACCCTGAAGTATTTTACTAAATAATGACATGCAAGCTGGTCTTTTCAATGGACGTGTAAGAAATAATAGAATGTGTCTGGTAAAAGAAGGGGGATGACCTAAGCACCCTCATTTGGATGATATTTGTATCAACCTCATGTGGAACTTTCCTAAATAATAACTGTAGGCAGAGCATTTGCAAAGGGGAGGGCAGCCTGATCAGACATCCCAAATGTCATCCCTCCCAAGGGAAGGGATATAGCTGAAATACCAGTGGAACTTCCCCTGCTCCAACCTCCCAGAGCAGCCTGTGCCAGGCTATCTTCTGAAGTACAGAATAAAGGGAATAATGAGGAAAATGCAGCCAGAGCACCAGGACGTATATCTTCTTCCTGTTCTCCAGTCACTTATTTCCCCCATACAACGTCAAGGCAAATAAACATCCAACTGGATGCACGGTGATGTATTTTAATTCTGATTTTAGATATTAATGCCTACATGACAAGAGAACTAAATATTGGTTGGGAAAGGACCCCTTGATATTTTAATCTGTCACAGATTCATATATACCAGTATCAGTTAACTGTTCTTGCCCATGTATCCTGAAATTTCTGGGAAGTATTTTGACTTGCCGGATACAAGAAGCCTTTAAACAGTGCAATCTATCCTAATAACTTTGGGCAGCATCACCAAAACTTTCAAATGTAGTGGACGCATGACTCACACTCCCCATCTCACCATCCTCTATTCTAGGAGTGGCTTCCGAGTTAGGCTTCTAAATTACTTCTTCAAAGTAATCACGTTGTCATCCTTCCTGTTACTGCTGTATCGCGGCCATAAGATGTTATTCAACTTCTCTGCAAGCATCTTTTAAACAAAAATACTTACCTCTGAGAATTGATATTTAAAGAAATGCACGTTAAATATGCTAAGAATTGGCAACAGCACACAAGCACATAGGAACAGACTACGAGTACCTGATTTTCTTACTGAGAGACAATTCTGCTCTCTGCACCATAGTTAAGCATACTGATTGCCATGTTAGCGTGCGACCAGAGTAGCATTAAACTTAGAAAAGTAGTGGTTATGGCAGGATGTATTTTGATGGAAGAAAGCAAAACAGCAGCTCATTTACAGCTACAATTGTTGCTGTACTTCCTGTAAAGAAGTTAATAAGGAGTTTTCTTAATAAAAAAATCAAATATTTTTAGAAACCTGATGTGATTTCTTCTATGTACTAAGTTAATGTAACTAAAGTAACATTAGTCGTGGTGGCAGGGAGATGTCAGATCCAGAATTAAGAAGACTATTTGATTAGTTCACAAAGTACTTTGGAAGACAGAAAAGCGGCACCATGGAAGGAGTCAACTTCTAGCATATCCTGAATTTCCATATGCTAAAATTTCATAGGCAATAGTTTAAAAGCAACATGTGAACCAGTACAGAAAAATGAAAAGGGAAGATAAAAATAAAACAGCAAGAATAAACACCCTATTTACCCTCTACTGCATTGTTCAGGGAAAAGGACAAAGCTGTTGGCAGGAATAATAGCAGAAGAGTAGAATGTGTGATCACATCCAGAGTAAGACAGAAGAAAAATACTCTGTTTACTCGAATCAAGATGCAATATGGGTACTAGATACTTACAGATATGAGTTTTCTGCTATCTGCTTGTTACTGAAAAAAGGTCAGATATGTAACGTATAACAGAGTTTAAGAGAGACTGTGCAATAATAACTATAATCTAAGAAAAAAATGTCTCCAAAGTAAAAGGAAATAGTCATCAGCAGAGTGAGATGCAGTGGAAATATATGCCCAGATGCACCTTGTGAGACAGAATTGTAGCAGAGAATAGAAAGCCTACAAAGACATATCATTACATCAAAAACTAGCAGAGAATGAATTGTCCTCAATAAAAAGCAAACCAACAAAATCTTTAAATAACCTGAAGACTAGCACTATCCCAAACCACTTCAGATAGCATTTAAAAGAATTCAGTATCATTGTGAACAACTTAGGTATGCTGTCCAACTTCAACTTCTGCAGAGAAATAATGCTCACTTTTTATGATGTAAAAATTAATTCTGTAATATTGAGCCATATGAACCATTCAACCATTGACAATTTTTCTTATGTATTTTGGGAGACACCACCAAATTTGAATGTCTATTCGCAGAGTATCACCAGAAAACAGGGTGATACCAAATTGTATCAAATTTATTGCCAATACATCCATTTGTTAGGTGGGAAAAAATGACATCAAGGGAACAGCGACTCCTGTGCAGATGCTGGAAGAAGAATAGTAGACAGAATGCAGATAAATTGAATATTCAGTGAGATTACTTCAGTCTTCATTTCTTGAAACATGGTGGTCTCCAGCTTTGCCTTAAACATTGAGAAAAGTAAAGGACCCCCAGAATAATGAATGAAAAATGACTCCAGCAATTTATAGAGGTGATTAATTATCTTAACTAACTTAGCTTCAGAACAGCATGAAGTCTTGAGAAGCTGTATATAGTGATAAGATATGGAAATAGAGAGCAAGGGGCAGCATTTGAAGAAAGAAATCAAATCATAAAAGGGTCACAAATGCTGGAGAACCTTGCCTCTTCAGAAGCTAGAACAGCAATACACTATTTTTAAATGATGTTTCAGTCACCACTTATAGAAAGCAGCATCTACTAGGAAGTCTTTAGCAAATGTAAAAGAGGGCATACTTAAAGACATGATTCTTAAAGGTGCTTTTTGTTGTGGATCACTTTCCAGAAGTAATTTTTAAGACAAATACAACATATTTATTCACATTATCAGTGTTTAAAAAGTTCCATGAAGAAGCTGCAATGAAGATAAAATGCAGTGAATGGTATTAAATCTCTTCAGTCTGGAAGACATAACATTCTGTTGCTCAAAAATGGGTCTACTGTCGTATTTGGCATAGCTGGCAGGGTTTCAGTACAGGGGCAGCAGTTGCGACTGGTGTGGGAGGACACCATGAAATGACATGAACTGGCTGGTCACAGCTGGTTCTAGCCAGCTCTGACACCAGTATGAGTGCTTCGTTGTGTCTCAAAACCACAGTCAGCCAGAGGAACCCCAGTGCCATGGCTCTGCTATGTTTAAGAAAGAGCAACGGCCACCCTGGAGGGAAGAAGGTGAAGAGCATGTTGTTTGGGACATGGCTGAAGATTAACTAGTGGAAGGAGGTGCTCCATGATG
Organism: Opisthocomus hoazin; assembly: GCF_030867145.1. NCBI lineage: Eukaryota > Metazoa > Chordata > Aves > Opisthocomiformes > Opisthocomidae > Opisthocomus > Opisthocomus hoazin. The sequence continues at coordinate 31,050,372 of NC_134416.1, read as the reverse complement.
GGCAATGTACAATCCTGATGGACTTCAGCCCATGGATATGCCACACCAGAGCATGGACATCCCTGAGACACTGTGGCCATGGGTGACCCTTGTTGGGTCAGAGACACCCCTGAGGGACTGTTGGCAACTCAAAACAAGTAAGAAGCAAGGAGTAGCAGAAACAAACCATTATGTGCCACTCCGAAACCTCTCGTACTGTCCATCACATCAAGAGAGGAAATGGGATGGACTAGGTGTAATCCACTGTCAAAATAAGGTGAGCCAGCACTAGGAAGGGAGTAGGAAAGGTGTTTGACTGAACTTGAGCCTGGAAAAAGGGGAGGAAAGGTGTTTCCTAAGTGTTTAACTGTTTATGCCTTTTCTTTTTTTTCTCAGTTCCTGAATCAGTAACAAAAAATTTTGACTATTTCTCCAAGTCAAGACTGTTTTGCTCACAACAGGCATTGGTTTCAAAAGCTTTCATACAGAGAGATATCCAGCAACAGATATGAGAGAGATATGGAGATCTTGGAGCCAGTCCAGAAAAGGACCATTAAGGATTATTGAGGGACTGGAGAATCTCTCACATGAGGGGAGCCTGAGAGTGCTGAAACTGTTCAATCTGGAGAACAGAAGGCTCAGGGGAGATCTTATCATTGTGTACAAATATCTGAACAGAGAGAGTAAAGGATACGGAGCCAGGTTCTTCTCAGTGGTGCCCAGTGACAGGAGAAGGAGCAATGAGCCCCAGCTGAAACACAGAAGATTCTCTCTGAGCATAAGGAAACACATTTTCACTGTGAGGGTTATAGAACACTCATACAGGTTGCCCAGGGAGGTTGTGGAACCTCCATCCTTGGAGATATTCAAAAGCCATCTGGACATGGTTCTGGGCAACCAGCTCTAGGTGACCCTGCCTGAGCAGGGGAGACCAGGTGACCTCCAGAGGTCTCTGCCAACTTCAGCCAGTCTGTGATTCTACGTGATTCTTGGAGAATAACCCATGTATTATTCCCTTAGCAACTGAAGCCATTTGCCAAAAGCAGTATCAAACTAACCAAGGGGGCCACTGGGAAAATACAAAAATTAATCGATCACATGGAAAACCAAGTTCTCTCCAACACTCATTCACCTTACAGCAGCCCTGTATGACATGTATGGAGCCTGCAGGAGAATGGCAGTTAGCAGTAGATGTTAGCTTTGAATGAAATTACACTCCCATTATCTGCTGTGTTTTCAGACACGTTGCACCTCTTGTATGAGATAGAAGCCAAAGAATATACCTTGTATGATATAACTGATATTGCAAATACTTTTTTTTAGTCTCTCTGGCTGCAGAAGCAAGACCCTACTTTGCCTTCTCCTGGTATGGTGTGCGCCTGGAACCAGCTGAACCAGGGGTGCAAACATAGCCCTACCATCCACCTTGGCATCATCCACCAAACCTTAAGTCAACGGATACCCAGATAATTTTTTCATTACATTGATGATGCATTAATTGGAAGAACAACCCCAGAAGTACTAATAAAAGGACGTAGTAGACTAACCTTGGACTGCAGTCAGATGCCCACCCAGCTACTCACTCCCTCCGCCTCCTCACCAGGGCAGGAGGAGATAATAGAATGAAAAAGCCCATGGGTCAAGATGAAGACAAGGAGATCACTTACCAATTACTATCGTGAGCAAGACACACTTGACTTGGAGAGAAATAATTTAACTTATTGCTAGTAAAAATAGATATGGGTAAAGAGAAACAAACACAAAAATAAAACAATACCTATCCCTCACCCACCCCCATTTTCCCAGGATCAAATTCATTTCTCAGGCTCCTTCATTCCCAACTCCTCTACCTCTCCCCTACTCCCTGAGCAGCACAGAAGGGATGGGGAGTAGGGGGTCTATGGTCAGTTTATAACAGTTCTGCTCTGCTACTCCTTCCTTCTCACACTTTTCCCCTGCTCCAGAGTGGGTCCCCTCCATACGCAGCAGTTCTTCAGTAAATATCCACCTGCTCCACTCTAGTCTTCTCTACAGGCTTCAAGGAAATCTCTGCTCCAGTGCCTGGAGCACCTCCTCCCCCACCTTGTTCTCTGACCTTGGTGTTCACAGGCTTATTTCTTGCTCTTTATTCTTCTCTCTTCTTCAGCCAGTGTGTTGAGTTTTGCCCTTTCTCAAATATATTTTCACAGAGGCACCACCAACATTCCTCAGCTGTGTCCTTCAGTGGGTGGCTGGAAGCAGCTGTGTCTGGCATGGGGCAGCCTCTGGTCTGTTCTCTCAGAGGCCACCACTGCAGCCCTCCACCAACCTTGTCATGTACTTCAAATAAAAGGTCAACAGGTAACTGATACTCTTTCAATGTCTAATTTGCCATTAAGTGTTCCAAACTAAAAGGGCCCACTCAAGAAATATGTTCTTTAGGTTTGTCATGGTCATGTGGACAGAGACATATCACAGCTGAACAAATTGCTCAAGTGCCTTCGATGCCCATCTGCATTTAAAAAGAACGCCTTCTTGATCATTAACAGATTTTGGTGTATGCACATACCCAGTTACAGCCAATTGACCAAACTTCTCTATCAAGTGACCTCCGAAAAGGAGTCATTTTAAGGGGGAAGAGAAACAGCAGCAAGCTTTTGACTAGGTCAAGCAGGAGGTAGCCCATGCAATGGCGTTAGTACTGATCCAGAAAGAGAGTGATGTAAAAATTTTGTTATATACCAGCACAGGAAACAACAGCAGTTTGTGGCAACAAGGGCAGGAGCTTGTGACATAGAGGTCCTCAAGAGATGAGAGGCAAACTGTTGGGATTCTGGAGTCAGAGCTACAAAAGAGACAAAGAAATCTACATATCTGTGAAGCAAGATGTTCAAGCTGCAGATGAGGACATTCTGCATGCCAATGAAGTGTTAGGCACAGAGCAGCCATGGTGGTAATATCCAAGACTACATGCCTGATTTTTTTGTTCAAGGATTCAAAACCCACTGGTGCAAGAGCAACCAGAGCTACGTGCCAAAAAACGCTGACCTTTACCTAGTAGGCATGTACTTGTTCAAACACCAGACTGGGATTATCTCAGATTATTAGTCTGTAACCAGTAAATCAATAATGTTAGGAAACCAAATCCCTCAGGCTGATGAAGCCCGAGCATATGATGAATTAAGTGCTGGAAACAAACAACGGATTTTGTTTACAGATGGATCTTGTAAAATTACATAAGGGATCAGGAGGTGGTGAGCTGCTACTTGGAATCCCTCCACGGGAGAAGCTGCCACCTGCAAAGGGACTGGAGGCTCTAGTCAGTTTGCAGAAGTAATGGACTTGAAAATAGCCTTGGAACATGTTCAGGACCATTACTGTCCCCAGTATACGTACATACAGACTCCTGGATGGTGGCTAATGCACTGTGGAAATGTCTCAAAGACTGGAATCATGTTAACTGGCAGCAGTGATCGATTGAGCCTGGGGAGAGGGGAGGAAAGTGTTAGTATTTAATTGTGTATGTTTTCCTTTTTTTCCTCAGTATCTGAATCAGTAATCAAAAGTTTGTGTTAATTGCCAAGAAGATCAGTAAAATTCCTCTAACTGAAAATATTTTGCTTCTGACAACTGTTGGCAAGGTGGCACAAACAAGAAGATATCTAAAGGAGAACTCTGGAAAGCTAAGTATTGATTTCATCAGCTTCCTACCATACCCTCACTTCATGAAAATATTACGAACAACATTGAATGGATGGACAGATCTTAAGGAACAAATATACCCAATTGTTGAGGGGACTGTGCAGATAGTCCTTGCAGATTTAGGAGCAGACCTAAGAAAAATGTATGTTTCACTCTGGACATAAGTAGACTATCATCTGGGTATGCAAGCTTATTTGGCATATGTATGAACTGTGAGAAAAGTGGAAACAATACAGAAGACACATAGCCTCACCAGATGCTCAACTAAACCTAGAAAACATCAGATCAGGGTTTAGGAAATACATTGATGACAGAAGGTTAATTTCCAAATTTCTGAGAGAGAGTCTATCTGGAGGGCAAAAAGTGTGATGAGGGAACTAAAGATAAATTTTACAAGTTCTGATCTATCTGACATTGACTCAGGAAATCAGCAACATATTGTGGGAGATTTCAGGTGGTTCAGTGGCATCTGGGAATCTGAAAATGTAATGGATAGCAGTAGGCATGCATAATGCCCTGGAAAGACTTCCAAGAAACTGATGGCAAAGGCAAACAAGCAGAAAAGGATCCTTACCTGCTAGTGTTGGATCCAGCAAAACGTCTTCTCAGATAAGAAAACTAAGTCTACTGAGCTAGAAAAACATTTTTATCCACTGAAGCCATCTGGACCTCATTAGAGAAATGACAGACCTTGTCACAGTTAGGAAAATGCCAAGAATGACGGACAGCCCTCTATAGCAAAGAAGTTAATGATCTGAGGTGAGGATGTGTCACATTAAAAGGGGTAAGGGATTCTGATAAGCGGCAAAATGAAAGTCCTCCTATTGAGTCACAAGGTTCAGAGCAGACCCCCTTGTGTTCTACACTCTCTCTCAAAGAAGAGTCTAGGTGCGGCTGGATCTACTCCTGGTGCCAGACTTGGTCAATGGTTTATGTCTAAGGGGTTAAGTATGTAGTCACTTATCAGATTCAACTTGCCTGTCAGAGCCTTTCCAAGGACTTTCACTGAAACAGTTTCACAAAGTTGAAATAATAGGTAATTTATTGAAGCAACAGGTGTCACAGATTTGGGATTGCTGTTGATACATGCACTGTCTACAAAAGCTGAGCTCAAGATAATGGTTTAGCACTTTAGTTAACAATGTGTTCCCTGGGATATGTCTGACAAAGTCAGAGGCGTGACTTTTACCAAAAAGGCGTCCCTTCTTGGGTGGGAGACGAAGAGCTGCAGGCTCCTCGACCTGCCCCTCAGGTGCAGTTCTCACTTGGCTTTTCCTCCCAAAGAGAGTTTTCAAGTGCCAATTTTTATACTTTTGAAAATCTTTTTGTGAGGTGGGACTAAGTCAATTACTATGTGTTGATTGGCTCTTGGCATGGAATGCCATGTTATCACAAGCTGGACTCGGCCCTACAGAGCAGGCATCTTGGTATGTGCTCAGGGGGCCAAATGTTTAAGCAACCTCTGGCTGCGCAGCCTCCAGTCACATCCGGGAGATCACTTGATTTACAACGGTGTGCTATCCCCCTTTTCTTCAGTCTGATAAGATAAACACAAGTCAGTTGCTCCCTTTGTTAACTCCTTGGCTCTTGGTGCCTGAGTCTGATCATGTCATTGACAAGTCCATTAAGGCCAAGACCACAGGATGTACAGCAGAGCATGTTTGGGTCCAACCATCAAATCACCACAGAAACAATGGCGATAGTCAATGTTCCCAGGAAAACATTGCAAGTAAGCTAGACACAGATGGAGAGAAAGGTGGAGAGAAAACCATGGACAGCTGCATAGAATTGCCAGACAGACAGCATATAAAGGACAGGAAGAATCTGACCCAGAGTGACCTAGAATGTGACATCCTGTGAGAAATTAATTTGCCTAGTACATCTGTGACAAGTGTTACATGAGCTGACAAGTCCTCTTAGGCACTACATATACTTCCAAAATCAGACTTTCAAAGACCAAAATATTTTTAACATTTATGGTAGGAATTCCGGAAAGATTTGTTCCTATTCTGATTCAGAAATAATCATCAGCTTTTATCCTGAAACAGAAAACCTGGATTTAGCCAACTATATGTCAAACCTGTTTCAAACTGATAGCAAGATCTTTCATTTTTTTCCACTACATCCCGCCCATAACTTTTTTTTTAATCTCAGTTATTATAATATATAGACTTTCTGAAAATAAACAAAATAAATAGCTTAAATAATATCAGAGGTTCCCAAATGTGAGTTGTTTACCATTAATTTGGTGCAGATTCTTTAAGCAGTTACTGCAAACACAAAGGGATGAAAAACTGTTTTATTAAACATAGCAAAAGTAACCATTACCACAAACTTAATTTTTCCTCTGATTTTATTTTAGCTGAGAAATGTTGCAATTATCCTGTATAATAAATTCTTAAGGAAGTTTGTAGAATATTCTTAATATATTGATAGAACACTTTGTCCTGAGTAGATTATCTGTTGTGGATTCTAATGTTAATCTAGGTTAGATCTGGTTAGCCATGTAAGTCACTTCCAGAATTACATCAATGTGAGTTTTTACAAAGTTTGTCTTTGCAGTATCAGGGAAGAACTTACTAATTGATACTACTTAGAGATTTCAATTTATAGTTAATGTGTATGGGGAGAACAGAAAGCAGGTTCTTAATTTTATCTCCACCACACTAGCACCGACAGAACGTCAGTGTCATAAATGGAAATTAGCACTGGCAGGTGAAAATTTAATGGGAAACAGAGAGAGTGCATTTAGAAGGGCAACACCTCCCCTAACGTCCTCTCAGTGAAACTCTAAGAGAGCTGACAATGTGGTGGTGCCCATTTCACAGTATATCTGTGGTTTTCAGGTAGCCTTAGTGAATGGAATACTCTCACTTAAATGAAAAGCATAATTGATCCAGTGTAGACATGCAGGATAGATGAAAGAAGTGGTGCCAAGTACTGTAAGAATAGACCAAATATATATTTTGCTGTGAAGTATATGATATGCTGGATGTGAAATATTAAACAACATTACAGCATTTAAAAATACAGCCCTAGAGAATCATTAGGCTTCAGACCAAATATATCTTCCCTATCTGTGAAGTATCTATAGTAAAAGAAATCACCTTTTTTAACATGTGTAAGCATGAAATATGATGAAGAGTTTTTGTTTTTAAAGTAGGCAGCAATGTTCTTGAACAAGACTTCTATCTCTCTTGGTTATTTTATTAAAAAAAAATCTGCACATATTTTCAAAGCTCTCTGTACATTTCTGGGTATTGACACAAAAGATAAATCCATTCAGGTAACTATTTAGTTTTATGCTATTTATGGAAAGATATCACAGATTAATTTTTTCTCCTAGTTGCTTTTATAACTAATATTTTTTTAATACTTCACAAACAGATCATCATGATTTTAATATACTTTTCTGATTGTGTACAGAATACATAACCTTAATGTAGAAATATAATCGAAAGAGATAGTTTACCAAACTTATAAACTGGTGCTTATATTATAATTCAAAATAAGACAATTAGTGAAGGCAATTAACCACTGAGACAATTTAACAAGAACTGTGGTAGATTTTTTATCACACTGAATTGAAAACTGAATGTCTTTCTAAAAGAAATGCTCTAATTAATAAATGAGCTAAAGGACACGTGATGAATTTCTATTCCTTTGATATACAGAAGATGTAATTATAATGATTCTTCTCACCTAAAGTACTCTAAAAAGAGCTCTTACCTAACAACATACCTGTAACATCTCATCATAACAGGGATCGACATACTTCCATTCTAAAGGAAAAATTAAACATCTGTTGGTACTGGTTGCATGCTGTGATATGAGAGCATTTATGTGCCACCCATCACTTCCATTCTTCTTGCTCTAGTACAGCTTTTGGCTAGTAATAAAAGCAGAGGACAGAGAAACATGCCCTGACTTGGCATACAAAACTCTCTGTGGAAAACCGTTTTATATTTTAGGTTAGCTGGAAGTTTTATTTTAAATATATATAGATTAAACTTTGATTTTGCAGGTTTTATAATTACACATTCATCAATGTGCTTGTGTGTTCATAGATATAATATAATACTAAGTGAGGAGGGAAGAGTTAACAACTTTATAGTCTGGTTCTGCCACCGTATTTTTATTGGAACGAGTTAGCCATTTCACTGTATCATTACAGTGCTGATTTAGAGCCATTATAAGTAATATATAATCATTTCCCAGGGAAAAAAAGGAAGTGAGGGTTGGAATATAGCTTATCTGCAAGGGAAATAGAGGGTTGGAAAGAAGATAGGAAAATGTGGTTAGTTTCCTTAAATGCAAATTTTAAAATGTTAAAAATAATTTTAATTGTCCTGGCGTTGCATGAACATTATTGGATTAGTCATTAATTCAAGTTGGCAGCAGGTTTTCTAATACCTTTCCTACTTTGCTATGTGAGGAAGCAGATCATTTTAATGGATATTTAAAGCTTAAAGATGTATCCAATACTGGAAAAGTATCAATGTAAAACTGGCAGAAACATAGTGACTTCCTAATTTTATTCAAAACTGCCTCAATGCAGACACCTCTCACAAAAGACAGCTCTTGTTTACTGAATGGCAACAATGAAGAGTTTGGCCCCATTGTGCTTTGTCTTCTTTACTGTACTTACCTTCTATTTTAAGGTTTGCATTTGAGAGCGGCTGTGGTGGTTTAGCCTGGCTGGACGCCAGGTGCCCACCAAAGCCACTCTGTCACTCACCTCCTCAGCTGGACAGGGGAGAGAAAATATAACGAAAGATTCATGGGTCAAGATAAGGACAGGGAGAGACCACTCAGCAATTACCATCACTGGCTAAACATACTCAGTTTGGTGTAACTAGTTTCATTTATTGCCAATCTAAATGGACTAAGAAAATGAGAAATAACTCCAAATCTTAAAACAACTTCCCCCACCCTTCCCTTCTTTTGCACTTAACTTTACTCCCAATTTTCTCTACCTCCTCCCTGCCAGTGGCGCGGAGGAATGGGAAATGGGGGTTGCAGTCAGTGCATCACACATTGCTGCTCCTTCCTCCTCACTCTCTTCCCCTGCTCCAGTGTGGGGTCCCTCCCACAGGAGACAGCTCTCCATTAACTGCTCCAACGTGAGTCCTTCCCACATATTGTTGTTCTTCACTAACTACTCCAGCATGGGTCCTTTACACGGGGTGCAGTCCTTCAGGAACAGACTGCCCCAGCGTGGGTCCTTTACACGGGGTGCAGTCCTTCAGGAACAGACTGCTCCAGTGTGGGTCCCCCATGGGGTCACAAGTCCTGCCAGTAAACCTGCTCCAGTGTGGGCTTCTCTCTCCATGGGTCCACAGGTCTTGCCCGGAGTCTGCTCCAGCATGGGCTCTCCGTGGGCTCACAGCCTGCGTCAGGCATCTACATGCTCCAGTGTGCTCCATGGGCTGCAGGTGGATATCTGCTCCACCATGGACCTCCATGGACTGTAGGGGGACAGACTGCCTCACCATGGTCCTCACCATAGGCTGCAGGAGAATCTCTGCTCTGACACCTGGAGCACCTCCTCCCCCTCCTGCTTTAACAACCTTGGTGTCTACAGAGTTGTTTCTCACATATTCTCACTCTTCTCTGCTGCTGCAAAATGCCATTATGCTAGGTTTTTTCCCTTCTTAAATATGTTATCACAGAGGTGCTACCACCATTACTGATGGGCTTGCCCTTGGCCAACGGGGGGTCTGTCTTGGAGCTGGCTGGCATTGACTTCAGTAGACATAGGGGAAGCTTCTGGCAGCTTCCCACAGAAGCCACCGCTGTAGCTCTCCCACTACCAAAACCTTGCCATGCAAACCCAATACGACACCTCATGTAGAAATTTGCTGTTTCCTTCCAATCTGTAAGGCTTTCACTGAGGATAGTTAATGGGGCTTGTTAGTAGTTTGGAAACTAAATAATTATTCAGTAGTTCTAAGTTAATTGATTCCCACTGGGTTGTGTTTTTCTGTTCAAGGTTGGACTAACCACAGACTGAGCCATAAAAATTATTAATGAACTTCTCTGAGGCACAGACAGAGGACTAGATCTAGTGAGACATTTAGGTACACAGAAGTGTTTGACAGCATCTAAATTATGATTTATTGAGTTCTTCATCTTTCTATGTAGATTTCGCAACTAGCTCAAAAAGAGATTATACGTCTGTAGTACCATACCAGACTACTTGCCCAGGTTCTGAAGAGCTGCAGTTTTGTTAGCCAAGAGCTCCACATGCACGGGAAAAAGCATTCTATGCAGTGCAGTACCATGCACCAAAGCATGAATGTGTCCTGGCGTATCAGAACATGCAAAGCCCTATGAGCAGTAAAGATCTTGAAAACTTTCGCACCCCATGGTATTTTTTAGAGAGTCTTGACTCCTAAAATCATTAACATTTCTTCATTTATCTAAACAAACAAGCAATCAAAAAAAGCAATTTTATTCCTCTTAGTTACACTGGGCAGTCCTTCGCGGAGTCATTGTAAAAGGTGTCTCCAGCCTAATAACAATTAAGGCAATAACAAAGCCCTTGTTAGTGTTCCAACAGTAACAAGCATCAATAAATCTTTTAAACCCACAGGATAAGTATAAAAACCAATCAAACCACATGAAACTTAAATAATCAATGAAGGTGAATAAACAGAGTATTATTAACTGAAATACTACATTCCTCAATTTTTTTCCCTTGAATTGTGTGGAAACTTATACAGGAAAGGACTAACTTGACAGCATTTGAAAAACATTAGAGATAGCATTAAATATGTTGTTTGTGGCTGAAGAGATACAAGCTAGGCTAGTTTGTATCGAATGTTTATTGCTGCTGCAGAAATCCAGTCATCTTTCTTTTAATACACACAAGGGCAGGAAAAAGATAAAAAGTTGGCCAGACTGGCTCTCAGTTGCAACTTAAAAATAAGGAAATTACAAGTACAGTGTGCAGCTTTGTCGCTTCCAGACTAGATAAACCTCTACCCATGCCTGTGAGTAGAGGAAGATGAGTCTGATGTGAGAAAGTTTAAGTTTTCTGACTTATACAAGTTTGTGTAGGCAATCTGTGTTTGTAAAACAACCTATCTCAGGATTGTCAGTCCCTTTATAAATATTCAGGATACTCTATACCTGCGTCAGTCCTAGCCCATCTCTGATTAGCTGGAGGAAGTGCTTTACTCCTAAACTCTTATAATGCTAAGTGATACGTCCTCCATCTTCAGTCTGTAAATTCGAACAGGAAATCCAATCAGGATTCTGGATCCTGAGTCAATTGCTTGATCTATATAAAGGAACATGAGTTTGACATGCTTCGCTTCCTAACTTCTGCATTTGCTGTAGGGTAGTTTAAGAAGCCTCCTCACTCAACGACGTAATTTCTGGATTGCCTGATACATCATGTACACCGTGAGAGGCTAATCATGTACACTACAAGGCTCTTAATTCTGTGTTTTAGATTCCAGTCTGGTAGGTCTCACATGTCAATCCTGTATGCTCCTAGGTAACGAGCTAATACCTGCGTTTTAGGTATCTAATGAAGTAGTAAGATTTGTCTCCAGTGGAAGGATGTATTTGTCCAAAGGTAAGTGCTGAAATTAGGCAGATACGATCTCATTCATGAGGACTTCAAAGGCACCTACCCCTCTCCATGGAACTGATAGTTGCGAGCTTTACCTTGAGAAGTTAGTGTGCTTTTATACAACTAAAATGGAAAGCAAACAGAGTAGGCTATACCCTACGAATACTTTGGGGTCTAGACTGCAATGCCTGGTCTTGCATTTGTTTTCTTTTTATTTTGTCCTATTTATGTTTTATTCAAGTCCTCAGAATTATTCAGTCATCCTTACATGATATTCTGTATTTAAAGAGCTTTCCAATTCTATAGCATTTACAAATCTCATTATCACAGTGACGTTTGTGCCAAGTCCCTGATGAAATATTTAAATAACACCAGACCCAAGACTAACCTTTTAGGAATTTTACCAGTAACATTCTTCTGTGAAGACAAATCTCATTTCAGTTCTTTTCCATATTTCACTGGTCAGTTTCTTACGTATCATACAATTTCATTACTGGTTCCCAATTTTCTCTTGTTTAATAAACATCCCATGTGACACTGCATCAATTTCTTTTAGTGAAGAGTAGATTAAATCTGCTGCATTTCTCTAAATGGCTTAGGAAAAAAGGAAACATGATCCATTATATTAAATCGGCTTAGAAATTACATCTCAGGAAAGTTTAGTGTAGAGAGATAATAATTTGAAGATTAACCAAAAATGAGAAGTAGTATTCTCAGAATTCACCCAGACTCCAAACTGAAAGACTGCATATTAAAATAGGTGGAGAGAAACCAAAACAACAGTATCCAGAAAAATCGGACTAAAAACAATAATCCTTTTATAATGACAGTTATTAACTGAACTATTTTTAATAATCTGATATTTAGATACCAATCAGCTGGGTACCCTGCTTCCTTGGCAACTGCAAATACTGGCTCAACAGTACAATATAATGTTTTATTTCCCTCCTCCTTGGTTCTTTCTTCCTGACAGTGTGATGAATGATATTGGTGTTGCAAGTTATTGGGTCACTAAAGTTAGAGCACAAACTCATTTTTATGACAGCACTAAGATATTACTCTGCCTATTCCTTGAAAATGAAAAGAGTCTTTTTGAAGCTGCAACTTTTTCTACATGCACCAAATGATTTCTGTGCTCTCTTAAAAGAGAAATTACTTCGTAATACACATTGCATCCATGTGTCACATCTGACATCAATAAGCCTTGATACGTTTCTTGCTAGGTGTTAATGTCAATGCCTGAAATACAGCACTGCTCCAAAGGTAAGGAATAACCTGGGAAACACAGATGCACTGAGGGCTCTTGTGATTCAATAGCGTAGAAAGCTTACTGGGTGAAGTGATGAACACAATCTGTATACTATTTTCCAGCCAGGGCAGACTGTATTTTTTCTTTTTCTGGTCACAGGAAAAACATGAAAGATTAGTACACTGTCGTGCAATAACCCTTATCAAACAGGAAAACCAGAAGTGTACAACATCAAGAGCAATTTATTATTCACAAAATATAGGCTAGTGATTTAGGGGTGATCTCTGAGAATGATAATTCTGGAAACATTGGATGAAACCTTAGCTGCGCTAAAGTCGGTGAAATGTTGCCATTGATCTGAACAGACATAGAATTCCAGCTTCTTAGTTTAGTCTTCATTTTCACAACCCTCTTTTTGGGTTCTCTGGACATTTTGTATTCATAGTGCACTAGCAATTATTTCATTTTTCATCTTGGGCCTAGGAAAAATTTGCACATCTGTATGTCCAAAGCACTTGAGTCATCTCACTGTTTTTTGAATGAATACTTATATATGCAAATTTACTCTTGAGCATTGCTGTGAGAAGAGCTAGAGCATCTGTGAGAGAGGTGAACAGGTAAAAGGCACTTACATAGATATGACACAAGTTCAATGGGAAATAAATACGGCTTACTGTCTCTAATGGTGTCTCTGTTTCTAAATAAAACTAGTGAACACCCTGAAGGATACCTAGCAAGATGCTCAGTTCACACAGCCTATATGAAGAGGTTAAGGGAGCTTCTTTGGACTATCAAAGATAAGACTAAGGGACAATAAAATACTTGTTCTCTAGACCCCTCACCAGCCTCGTTGCCCTTCTTGGACACGCTCCAGCAACTCCACGTCCTGCTTGTAGTGAGGGGCCCAAAAATGAACACAGTACTCCAGGTGCGGCCTCACCAGTGCCAAGCACAGGGACATGATCACCTCCCTACTCTTGCTGGCCACACTATTCCTGATACAAGCCAGGATGCTTTTGGTCTTCTTGGCCACCTGGGCACACTGCTGGCTCATGTTCAGCCGGCTGTCAGCCCAACACCCCAAGGTCCTTTTCTGCCAGGCAGCTTTCCAGCCACTCCTCCCCAAGTCTGTAGCATTGCATGGCATTGTTGTGACTGAAGTGCAGGATCCAGCATTTCACCTTGTTGAACCTCATAGAGCTGGCCTTGTCCCATCAATTCAGCCTGTCCAGATCCCTCTGCAGATCCTTCCTACCCTCAAGCAGATCGACACTCCCACCCAACTTGGTGTCATCTGCAAACTTACTGAGGAAGCACTCAATCCTCTCATCCAGATCATTGATAAAGAAGTTAAACAAGACCAGACCCAAAACTGAGCCCTGGGGAACACCACTTATGACTGGCTGCCAACAGAATTTAGCGCCATTCACCACCACTCTCTGCGCTGGAGCATTCAGCCAGTTCTTTATCCAGCAGAGAGTACACCCACAGACAGCTAGTTTCTCCAGGAGCATGCTGTGGGGAACAGTGTGAAAGGCCTTACTGAAGTCCATGTAGACAACATCCACAACCTTTCCCTCATCCACTAGGCGGGTCACCTGGTCATAGAAGGAGATCCGGTTGGTCAAGCAGGACATATCTTTCATGAACCCATGCTGGCTGGGCCTGATCCCCTGGTTGTCCTTCACATGCCCGGTGAGCACACTCAGGATGAATCACTCCATAATCTTGCCCAGCACCGAGGTCAGGCTGACAGGTCTGTAGTTCCTGGGATCCTCCTTCTGGCCCTTCTTGTAGATGGATGTTACACTGGCGATCCTCCAGTCATCTGGAACCTCTCCTGTTAGCCAGGACTGCTGCTAGATGATGGAGAGTGATTTGGCCAGCTCCTCTGCCAGTTCTTTCAGCACTCTTGGGTGGATCTATGGGTCCACTCTCTCTCGCTAACAGAGGAGGTTCCAGATGACTGGAGGATTGCCAATGTAAATTGTAAATGTAAATGTAAATTATACATGTTGTATCTCATCCACCCACTATGCACTGATGAGTGCACAGTGAGCCTGACATAATCTTCTCAATGACCTCCCCATTGGTACTGGTAGGTTGCTATTGGTTTTTCTGAAGCCTTCCCTTCTCCAGGGTGAACAAGTCTGGCTCCCTCAGCCTTTCCTGACAGGGCAAGTACTCCAGCGCCAACCATCATGGTGGCTTTCTTCTGAATTTGATTCACTTGTTCGGAATATTTTTTATACTGGGGGGCTCAAAACTGGATGCAGTATTCCAGATATGGTCTCATGAGTGCTGAGTGGCATGGAACTTCCCCTGCTCTGTTTGCTATGCTCCTGTCCATTTCACCCAGGTTGCAGTTGGTACTCTTTACTGCTAGGACACACTGCTGGCTCATACTCAGCCCACTGTCTATGAAGACCTTCAGGTCCTTTTCAGAAGAGTTGCTCCCTAGCAGGGCTCTTCTCAGCCTGTATTGTTTCCATGGGTTCTTCTTTCCAAGATGCAGGACTTGGCATTTGTCCTTATGGAATTTCATAGGGTTCCTGTTGGCTCATTCCTTCAGCCTGCCCAGGACACCTTGGATGGCAGTACTGCTCTCAACCATGTCAGCTGTTCCCTCCGTTTTAGTGTGATCTGCAGGCTTGAGGAGACTGCAGTCAGTCATCTCTTCAAGAGAATGATGTTAAACAGAACAGGTCCCAGAGCAGGCTCGTGTAATTCTACACTTTTTACCAGCCTCCAGGTAGAGCACAACCAACTAACCACTGCCCTCTGAGCCCCCTACCTCCGACTGTCTTTTTATCCATCCAGAAAGTAATGTCCTAGTTTGGGTTCAAGAATATTGTGGAAGACAGAATCAAATGCCTTGCTAAGATCAAGGCATATGATATTTGCTGCTCTCATCTCATTCACAGACCTTGTTATTTTATCATAGAAGGCAATCATGTTTGTCAGACACAATTTATCTTCGGTAAAGCTATGCTGACTGTTTCCACTTACCTTCTTCTCCCTTGCATGCCCAAGAATGTGTACCAATATGACATCTTCCATTATTTTCCCAGGGACCAAGCAGGCTGACTGGTCTGCCACAGGCTGAGGCTTGGAATACTGAGGTTGGAGATTAGGTGAAAAATTCGTTAAGGAGTAATGCAGCACTGAAACAGATTACGGAATTTCCATCTCTGGAGCCTGTCAAGGCAAAGCTGTTACTGACCTAATTATACACTGGTGATCTCCTATGTTTAAGTAGCAGGTTGGATTAGATGATCTGCAAAAGTCTGTCTAACTAGCATTTCTGTGATTTCATAACTCTTTGATAGAAGTAATAATAAAATTCACAATATTTTGAATATTCCATATTTTCGAGTTTTTTAATATTCTTAATCTATTGGAGAGATGATGGGATCTCTTTGACGTTGAGATACATTTATTGCTCTTAATAATAACCCTATTGTCTTGTGGAAATTTATTTTATGTTGTACCGCAATCACATTTTCTATGCACATCAGATTAAGCCATTTTGTGGCTTTCATGTAGCGTACATAGGACTGTGTTTTGCCCATAGTAAATTATTTTTGCATTTTCTGGGAGAAGAAGTAGCTAAGGATGCTCTAAGGCTTTTAAGTATCATGAAGAGAGCTTTAGAAAACTTTACAGAGAAAATGCCCAGCTATTTAAAGGCTGCTTTCATGTGAAGTTCACAATTACTCCTAATATTTGGAACAAGAATTAGGTGGCATTGTCCCTCCTCAACCTTCCTGCAGCTTACACAGGCACTGAAATTACTTTTTAGGATCTACTGAGCAAAATGAATGACTGCATTTCAAACTGCTTTGCATCCAAGGATGATTTAAGTACTTTACAAAAGTCATTGAATCCTATATCAGCCATATTGTAACAATAGGGAAATTAAGAAAGAAATTATTAAAGCCTGTATATCAAGAGTGGCATTTTAGTAGTGTTATGAGCACTCAGCATCTCGCAGGCTTATTCCCAAGAAGTTCCATTCAAGAAAACTTTGTTGAACTGACTTTGTGAGAGCTGTGATGAAGAGGATATTGTTCAAAAAAAACCTGTATTTTCTGTCTTTTTGTGTAATCATCTTGTTTGGTAAGACCTGTGTGCAAATTACTTTTTTGTATTGCTAATGTTTTTCTATATTTAGACACCTTTTTCAGGCCTTAAAAATTGTGTTATTTTGACATCATTGGATCTTCAAAATCAGAACCTTATTGAAACTAATGAGAAATGGTCCTGAATAAGAACCTAGTAAAATACATACAAAATTCTCAGATTCCATAGTAATTTTAAGAATTGCATATACATCACCATGCAATACTGAGATTATTTTTAGAAAATATGTATGTATATTGATTTTTTTAACTGATTATACATTCCTGTATGTTTGAAAGATTTTTTATAAGCTGTGTGAAATTTTATTTTCTCTTTAATGTACCATATTACGTACATAAAAATTTCTGTCTGTCCAAGGACATGGCTACAGAAAGGGATATCATCTATGTAGTAAGTTGTACACCCACAGGATAACTTCCAGGAGAAAGTGATGCATTTGTTTAGTGCTTGCATTTGATTGTTTTCATCTGTACCCACTACACTATTTTCTCCATGATTTACTTTAATTTCCAGACCTTGTCGAAACATCTACCAACTGCCTAAAAAAATGAAATCAGTGCACTGAAAAAGTATTCTCCATCTCACACATTGCAGACGCTAGTGCTACATCCTCATTTTCATCTTGGAAATAAAGATCGCGCTCTAACTACTTTTAAGACCTGGGTTCGAATGTATCTCTGTATTAAAATGGAATAAGCAGAAGCTTTCCATCTCTTGTCAAGCAGCAACTTTGTTTGTCACATTTTAAACCCACTTATTAACCCACAGCTGTTGCCATTGTCACGAGACAGAAAATAGTCAAAGGGCTCAAAACTGAATGGAGAGCAACAGCCCAGTGTTGCAAAAGAGTGGTGGAATTTCAGTTGCGTCTTTTTGTTACTAATCATGCCTCTATAAGCAGATTGGAAATGACCTCTAAGGGAGCTACTCTTCTGGCTCATACCCACAGTACTCCCTCTGACTAACAGCCAGGCCTGTTTCTCACCTGCTGCTGGGTGCCAGACAATGGCAGGCACTGCCCCTGCACGTCCCTCACTAGATGCCAAAGGAAGCCAGCTTGTATCTCTCCAGACTAGTCTTATCCAGTTTGTTATCAGGCCAATCCCCACTGCTTTACTATTTATCTCTAAGCAAAGGATTTCCACAAAATGAACTTCAAAGAGGTTTTTAAAGATCTAAACTTTCTGTGTCGTCTGCTTACCTGCTAGGAAATGAGGAGTATAAACACCCTGGAATCACTCAGGCTGGGCAGGTTAGTGGCCCTTGAAATAGCAAAGTATCAGTGAACAGCAAACAAACATTTTCTCATGTGGAAGCTGCATTGGGAAAACAGTCCATTGCTCGATGGACAAAAATAAACAGATTAGTGCCCCATGCAACTGATGTTTTGTACAGCCTGTGCATTGACATAACAAGCTTATGAGGTTGGGGCCAGGCCAGTTCTGATTCCAGGAACACAGCAAGAGATTGATTAAAGTGAGCTTTATACCATCTGTGGTCAGGTTGTGCTTGGTATAGTTCATATATCTGCAAGAGCAACAATAAATATGTCAGTAGAGACAACAGGTTTTCATGAACTGAGAAAAGAAATAGAAGCTGAACAAGAAGATGGCTTTTGCCTATCAGTAAGTATTCAAGAATGGGTGGCTCCCTGTCACTTGTGAGAAATACCACTTGCAAAGGAAAGCTGGTACTGGAAGATGCTCCCTCAGAAATGAATTTATGATTCAAAACTCAAATTCATTCTAGCATTTATTCAATTAAATTTGGTATAGACATTTTGGCAGAATTTCAATGTCTACATTAGCAAGACAGTAGCAAAATATATATCTGGTTAGGAACGACTGGCTCTCAACTGCGTTACTTTATTTATGAGATTGAAAGTAAAGGCGAAATTATAGCCAGGGCATAAATAGGCACAGTTTAATTGGCTTCAGTGGTGTGGTACACATTTATGCCAGGTACAAGTTTTGCCACAAGAGGGTCAGGCAGAGCAAAGTAGTCCTTCTTCTCCACACCTTCTGCTAACACTGAGCAGCTGTCATTCCCACCACAAAAATTACTTGATTCCATTGGTGCCATTTCTGATCCATCCACAGCACAGGCCTTGTGCCAGCTCCTGCTGTGGGTGGCTTGGCAGGGAGCTCCACCAAGATCTGAATTACCAGCACACATAATCACCAATGTCAGTTGTTAAACAGAAGGCAGTTATGTCAAAGAATAGCAACGAAAAGCAGAGAATATATTTTGCGAATAATGTCCTGTTTAATATTTTGCTATCTCAAATATCCAACTGAACCCAGAAAAGGTTTCCTAGTGCCTACAAGCATTTCAGCACTGAACTCAGAAAAGTTTGAGCACTACAGGAAACACATTCCATGCTTAAGGGAAGACAAGAAGTAGGTAGCTGAAAACAGTAACACATGATTTAGGTAGGCAAAGTAATACTGCAATCTCAGATCCAGATGAGTAATGATCTGGAGTACTTCAGATACACTTTGGTTGCCACTTTCACTTGGCTTTTCATATAAAGCTTTCTAAAATGTGCTATGATGTGTACGTTTATAGAAATAAAAATATAGGCCATATTTCTAATAGCAATGTATATTCCTGAGTTTCCCAGGCATGTGCAACGACTGCTGAATCTATTCTGCAGTGATATCTTCATTTTAAATGCACCAAATGCATGCTATGCTATTAATTAATGCTATCATTGTTATCTATGTTCTCTGATGGAGTTTGCTGGGGTAGACCCTCCTGCTTCTCACTAAATTATGAAGTTCTCATTAAATTCCATAACAGTATGAGATTAGACTGTAATGTTAACAGACCAGTCAGCTGTTGTGGACTGCTAATATCACCTTATGACATTGTCTTTTAGAAACTGGTCTAGTGGAATATATCCCTGCCGGTGGCAGGGGGGTGGGAACTAGATGATCTGTAAGGTCCCTTTCAACCCAAACTATTCCATGATTCTGTAATTCTATGATTCTAACTATTTGATTATAAAGGAAGTCTGGCAGTCTTTGGATGTGTCTTTGTATGTTCTTTGAATACTCTTGGCTAAGAATATTCACCTACTTTTTACTTAATAGTTTTAAGCTTTACTCCTTTTTTGACCCATTTTATGTAAATTTTGATGACCAGAATAACTCTGCAAATGTTAAGTATACAAATGCTATTTAGGCATTGACATTCACAAGCTCCCTTTAGCTTTGCCAATGCATAATTTTTCAGATAATTTTTATTTAATATTTTATTAATGAAATATTAAGTTAAATTAATTAAATATTAAATAATAATATTTAATATTTAATTACTATTTTTTATTTATTTATTTCACCAATCTAGTCCTTTTTTCTGGATTTTGTGGTTGATCTTGTTTTGCCTATAAAAAAAGCCGTATGCCAGTCTGAGGATGATGTGTCTTTTTGATGGATTAATACCACAAAATCTTCCTGGGAACCATAAGCCATAAAGAGGTAGGAAATACTTTTTACAAGTTATGTACCTTTTGTCTTCTTGATCTCTTACAGATAGATGCTTAGCTGTTATTTTAGTCATTTAGAAGATGCATTACACTTTTCTTTGCTACATCTTAATAGACCTCTTCTACTTTGAACCCTAAAATGACTAAGTCCCCAATAAAAACATGTTCTGGACTCTGAAACAGTGGCTCTCTAATACAAGCCAAGAACCTATATGGCTGCTTTATTTGACCTTCAGTAACAGAGTCCTTTCAGATTTTTTTAACTATGTAGATGAAAGAAAAAATTCAGATAAGAAGTCAAGTTCACAAGAAAGAGCTATCCATGGCTTAGAGAGCATGAAAGACTAATTCTGTGCTTACCATGGTGAATGACGGGGACTCCCAAAAGCAGATCCAAGCTTTACCACTGACTTGCCGCTACCTTTGCCACATCTCCTAAGTTCAGCATCACTGAGGGGTATTCTGAGTGTTTGGGTCATGAGTCCAAGGTGGAAAAATGTCAATTCTTAGGTAAGTCTTAGGTTCAACACTCTCTTCAGCCTAAGGAAGTAGAAAACGCACGTCCATGGATATGGCCCTCAGAACGATCCCATTACATAGAGGCTTAGGTAAAAGTACTTACCCAGCCTCAGACTGAAGTGTGTGTAACACATGCACAGCCTTTAAGTCAGTCTCAAAAGAATTGTCTGATGATGTGTGACTCACGAGTTTTAGAAGGATTTATAGCCCTACAGGTTTCTTTTTGCTGGGGAGGCAAAGGGGTGGGCTTCACATCCCTAGTAAAATATTGGTTTGTGTTCCAATGTTTGGTATGCTTATGATACTGTGAGAAAGGGTCACCAGTTGATACCTAAACATAGGGAAAACTTTTTTTTCCCAGACTTCAGTTTTGGGTAGAGCTGAACTCTTTTGTGTGAATTTTATCAAATTTAGACCAAGACACACATCTGGTAAGAAAAATCATAGCTTAGTTGCTGAAATTTGAGGAAATTAATTGCAAGTAGGAATAGAAATATGTGAAGGAATGGTGTCATCATATTACTAAAAGAATCTTCTGAGATTCGCATTTTACTTGCAAGAGATCTTGAGAAAGCAGTCACATAAACACAACTGCTTAGTAGTATCTAATTACATTATCAGGATACACTTGTCACTGAGATTGTATGCTGCAGTAAGTGCAATACTAAATAATATCAGAAAAGGATTAGCTGAAGAAATTCCAAAGGCTGAATCGTCATTTTTGTTAAAATAATTACATTGGGAAGAGTTTCAAAATTAGGAGAGGAGCCATTTACTTAACCATGTAGAAAGGATTAAACAGTGGTGGTGCTGCTTTGAGATAGTCTTTGGCCCATCCTCAACATAGCTGAGAGTATGTGAGTACTCACAAAATTCTTAGCTCAGCGGGAATTCTCTACATTAACTTTTGATGTTGTTCTTTTTAATTCCTCCCTTAAGTAACATCTATTGAGGGACATTTTTCAAGTCAGACAGTTCATAGATTTTCTTTCTTTATTTTTACATGACCAGCTTCTCTTAAAATTGAGAAATGAAAGGCTAAATCTTAACCAAGTAGGGAAAAAGGATGGAGAACGTGGGCTGCGTTTATGAAAAAATAAGTAGGGGGTGAAAAATCTCTATGGCACCAGTCCGGACAAGAAACTTCCCTGTCCTCAGAACAGCTTATGACATTTAAAACCGTGGGGTTGTGCAGGGTATTTGTCCATCTTACTGAAAACAAATCCAGACTCAGAGGATCTCATATTCCTCTCACTTAGAAGGCATTACCTTTTTATTGATGGAAACCAAAGTGATCGTTTATATGCCTGAAAGAGGAGGGAGCTGAGGCCAAGAAATTTTGCTTCTCTAATTTCCTCTTTACTGGAGCTTTCATGTGGGGAGGTATCATTAAGCATATATAGTGCAAGAGGCCAATAATAAAAGTCCATTATCTGTGGACTATTATACTCTACCACGCAAAGAATGCTTGTTCTTTAAGGCAAGCATTCATGATCCCAGATTGCAGGGAAAGTCCGCTAGTGTCCTATTAATTTGTGCCATAGAAATGGACAGGCAGACCTGTGCACTGTACTATTATTTCCTGTGAAAGAAGGTCTAAAAGATGAGTCAGGAAGCTGTAATTCTCTGCAAGAACCAATATGTGAGTTAGGAGGGAAAATGGATTAAGATGCTAAGAAACCTGTACTTATACTTCCTCCTAACTAATCCTCTGGGGAATAACTAAGATGCTGAATTTATCAGGCTTGAATCTGGAAAGAACCTCACACAGCTATAGAAGATTACTTGGAGGTAAGAGCTCTGGCCATACTTTGACATTCCTGTGATAAACATACAGAAAACAAAGATAAAATGTGCATTTATGCTGGATCATGTCCCATCTGCAGTTAACTGCTCATTTTGATTTTAAATTCCTGCTTCTGTTCTATCTCAGCTTAATGAAACATGTTTGTTTTTTTTTTCTAATTTCTATAAGTCCATCCTCAGAATATTCTAGTAGCCTTGACTCAGAGAAGTGTGAAATGCAACTAAGCAAATGGAAAGGAGGCTTGGTGGACAACTCCTGTTCTTGGATTAATTTAGTTGAACAACTAAATCTAAAGTATGAAATTTTTATAAAGTATTTCATGTGACACAAACATTTATTGCTACCCTGTTTTTTCAGTGGTGTTTGATACCAGCTTTAGGCTTTATTATTATTGTAAAAGCTAGTTGGAAAATTGAGATTTTTTATAGTGTATTTGAGATATATTTCAAATACACAAATACTTTTCAAATGGTTAAGCAAGTCATGGACACCACTGAAGCCTAATGAATTCAGATCCTAAGGTAAATATCACAGTAAGTGATACAACATCTCTACTGGCTTTAAACACCATTGATTTATTGACCTCCTGACATTTGAATACTTGCAAAATCATCAATTTAATAACTTGCATTACAGTAAATGGAAATACAAAAAGCCTTACTTATCCACGTGAAGGAATATTGTTCTTTTGAAAACACAAACTAGTTGTTGATTAAACTCAAGCATACAAGAATGTAAACAAAATAAAGGTAAAAAATTAATATCCCTTTATGCTTCTTTTGATGCAGCCAATGTATAAAATATACACCACAGAAGAAAACAGTAAAGCCCATTCATACATTTTGTCCAATACTTTTCTGTAGGAGATATTTTACATGACAAAACCATTTTTTTTTTCTTCAGAGATTCACCAGTTAGAAGAAAAAACATAGTTAATTTGACAGATGTCTGGGGTTTTCTGTAGATACACTACCAACATACTGCTTTCACCTGTTGCAAAACCAAAAAGTATCGATGAGGAGTTATACTCAGCGGTGACTAAGGCTGGTCTGTTGTTGGCTATCAGATAGTAACATATAGGCCATGCAAACAGACGGGGAATCAGAAATTTAGACAGTTTGGGTAAACAGACACCACATTGCATCTTTCATGTCAAAAGGAAGACTGTTACAAAGTGATAAAAATATTCGAGACAAACGGCTACTGTGACCTGTTTGCAAGCTTTTGCTTTTCCTATAAAACTTTAACACTGCATTAAAATTTTCTTTATCAGCACATCACCCATTTGAAAGTACAGAAGACTTCATGTGCTTTCGTGTGGCAGATGTTCTGACTAGTTCCAGTAAAAAGGTCTAGGAACCTTTGAACTGGTTCTCCCAACTTTGAGTTTAGTAGAAGCTGGAAAAGCGATAAGAAATTTGTTCAGCCAGGTGATGCTTGTTTAAAGGTCACTAAGATTACTGTGTAATGTAAGTGTCAAGTGTTTGATGAGCATTTGGAGACCCTTAGAAGGAAAATGTTATTTAAATTTAAAGGATTATATCTATGTATTTATTCATGAGAGAAGATGAAGTGGGATTGGCTTTCTGTCAAAAACTGTCAAACAAAAATAGAATTCCTTCTGGATAGTTGTCTTGAAGATTTCTCCTGCTGCCTCAGAGATTTGTGTGGAAAGATTTGCAAGTGTGTTATGGTCCAGTAGCTTGTACACAGGACTAGAATTGGGAAGGATTATATTCTGCTAAAATGTCTGATCTGAATTATTTTGTGATCTTTGACGTGTTGTCCTGTCTTCCTTTTCTTTCCTATCTGTTGTCAAATTTTTCTCCTTTTGCAAAGGACAGAGGAAGGAGAGGGGGCTTAGGAGCTCTAATATCACAATAGCACAATTCCCAATGTTATTGCAAGAACACCTTCATAGTTTTATATTCTCCTTCCACCTCCATATAACTTCTTGTCAGAGGTAGTGGGTGTCTCCTAGTATATGTTTTTGTGATTAATTAAAAAATGAAATGTGATGATTCTGTAGATGTTAGTGTAATATTATTATTACTGTTATTACCACTGATAATAGTATTAATAATTACAATACTGTTTTTACATACGTATTGATGTAAAATTCCTTAGCTGTACATTAGTGTTTCAGCCTACAAGTTCACATAACTGGGAGATCACCTGGTCATATGGATATAGAAGCATAGAATCATAGAATGGTTCGGATTGGAAGGGACCTTGAAGATCATCTGGTTCCAACCCCCCTGCCATGAACAGGGACATCTTCCACTAGACCAGGTTGCTCAGCGTTCCATCCAACCTGGTCTTGAACACTTCCAGGGAGGGAGCAGCCACAGCTTCTCTGGGCAACCTGTGCCAGTGCCTCACCACCCTCATGGTGAAGAATTGCTTCCTAATATCTGATCTAAATCTGCCCTCTTTTAGTTTAGAGCCATTCCCCCTTGTCCTATCACCGCACATCCTTCTGAAAAACCCCTCTCCATCCTTCCTGCAGGCCCCCTTCAGGTACTGGAAGGCTGCTATAAGGTCTCGCTGGAGCCTTCTCTTCTCCAGGCTGAACAGCCCCAACTCCCTCAGCCTGTCCTCACAGGAGAGGTCCTCCAGGCCTCTGACCATCTTCGTGACCCTCCTCTGGACCCGCTCCAACACATCCATGTCCTTCTTCTCCTGGGGGCTCCAGAGCTGGATGCAGTACTCCAGGTAGGGTCTCACAAGAGCAGAGTAAAGGGGCAGAATCACCTCCCTCGGTCTTATGGCCACACTTCTGTTGATGCAGCCCAGGATACGGTTGGCTTTCTGGGCTGCAAGCGCACATTGGTGGCTCATGTTGAGCTTCTCATCCACCAGTACCCTCAAGTCGTTCTCCTCAGGGCTGCTCTCAAACCACTCTCCGCCCAGCCTGTACTTGTGTTTGGGATTGCCCCGACCCACATGCAGGACCTTGCACTTGTCCTTGTTGAACTTCATGAGGTTCAGGCAGGCCCACCTCTCCAGCCTGTCAAGGTCCCTCTGAACGTCATCCCTTCCCTCCAGCATGTCAACCACACCACACAGCTTGGTGTCGTCGGCAAACTTGCTGAGGGTGCACTCCGTCCCACTGTCCATGTTGCCGACAAAGATATTGAACAGCACCGGCCCCAGTACCGACCCCTGAGGCACACCACTCGTCACTGGTCTCCACCTGGACATCAGGTCACTGACTGCAACTCAGAGTGCGTCCATTGAGCCAGTTCCTTATCCAACGAGTGGTCCATCTGCCAAATCCACGTCCTTCCAATTTAGAGACAAGAACATCATGCGAGACAGTGTCGAACGCCTTGCACAGGTCCAGGTAGACGATGTCAGTTGCCCGTCCTTTGTCCACCAATGCTGTAACCCCATTTTTGTTAAAGAAAGTCAGGCTGTACAAGGGTTGTAATGCATTCTTATGGATCCATAATCTAAACAGAGAGGTGACCAGGAACCACAGCAGTTTTATGTAGGTAGTAAGTTAATTCTTTTCAGAATGTGAACAAGGCATAGGCCATACATTGTTCTTAAGAAGCTCACTGAGAAATGAATTCATAAGGAAGATTGTACAGATTCCCTTTCAGTTAGCTGCAACTGCCTGTAAAATAGTCATATTCAGAACAACCAGATTATAGATTAATCTGTCCATGAAAAATTCATTCTTTGACTTTTCCTTTAAACATTATGCTTTATTGATTTTTAAATGTCATGAAAAGGACATGTAATTATTTAGCATAGTAAAAACAGGTTTAGATATTTCAGTAAACAGAGGAGGCAGAAGACTCATAAGAAGAAATGACAGTTCACAGAACTTATTTATAAATTATGGAAAAGGAAAAATAAAAAATAAAAATAATGTAATGGTTATAAATCAGATCAAGGAAGATAGTACAAAATAATTTTTTCAATTATTTGATTAATGTTTTTTGTTGATTCCTGTCAGTCACATTTTTTACTTTTTATTTCTTTTTATTAAAGCCTGCACAAATTAATTTTTCTGGCCAAAATGTTTTCAAACAGAGAATACAAGGTCACACCTATGAAAACGATCTGAAATCTAAATTTACATTTGCATGTGTAAAGATTTGCAGTAGAGCTACTTGATGTTTACCCAATCGGGAAATAAGAACAATACCACATGCCTTTGCTGATCAAGGCATCCAACACATGAATACTCCATAAAAACAATTCATATTCAGTCCATAAAACTAACAACTTTTTTAAGAAGTTAATTTTAATTCTGGATATTGAATAAATTTGAAAGCACTGCAATCTGCTCACAGATATGCCATAAGAGAAGCATTTAAATAAATTATTCATAGCAAGCCATTCACTAATCTATGTTCTAAGCAATATCCATCAATAGCTGGTGTCCCTGGAGGTGTTTATACAACAGCAAAATGTATAAATACAGATATGAGGGTAGACTGCTTGAGAAAAGTAGAGAAAAGAGATTGTTAGTTTAACCTATAACCCACACACCAATTTGTGCCTATGATTGTACAGAAGCAGCGACACAAAAACAAATTCTGAGGCATTTGATCTCTTTCGTGCAATTATCTCTCAGTTTTAGCCCTTATTTTTCTGAAAAACCCAAAGTGACTGTCCAACATTCCTCCTGGAAAAGCCATACAAAGTCTGTGGAATAAATAAATCCCAGAGTGAACATTTAAGGAATCTCTACAATTTACGAATCTTTGAGCTGTCCTGTCTGTGAAGCAAGATCTGTATTAGCAAACTCCCAACCTGTTCCCACGAATTTTTTAGTAAAAAGCAGTTGCCCTGTGCCAATACTATACCAGGGACTGTGCTAACAATTGCACGACATAGATAATCACATTCAAGTGCCTGAAAATGCTGTCTGTACAAACAGAAATACATGCATCCTAGAGTTATACATCTAATGCTACAGACAAGGAGCAGAGCTTGCCTCTTGGAAGTCTATCTTTGGAAGAAAGTGTTGCTGAAGTATCTTCCCTGTGATCTGCGTATGTGAAGAGAAGGTTACAGTTGTTTGCCTCCTTTCACTGGGCTAGAATTTAGAGCAAGAGAATTTCTCTAGTGGTTGCATACTGAATTCTGTGTTGCTATGGGGACTGAAGAGTAGCAAAGACCCCCAGAAAGAGTACAACAAAAAGAGGGTGGAAGGGGAAGAGCATACTGACTTGTTTCTGACTGCAGGACTAGCCAGAGTCAAATGAAGCTGATTAAAACAGGTAAGCAAAAGGACTATCATGCTTCAGTAGAGGAATTACAATTGTGGACAACATCCCAGAGGATCTAGCTGGAGAGAAATGCTCTAGAGTGGGGAAGAAGCTTAGGCAGAGCAGTATGTAGTTTGCACATTATTTTGTCTAAATCTATACACTTTTTGTACTAGCAAAAGAAAACGTTGTGTTGTTAGTGACATTAGGACTCATTGTCTTTGTTTTCAACTGTCTCCCATTACCTAAGTGCTCTTTTATGTGTGAAGGCAAAGTTATCTGTCACAAAAAAGGATTTAAACAGCCAAAAAAGGCAAGAGCTAGCCTATAGGGGAAGAAGTGGGGCCAAGGTCACCCCCTTGCCTGGGGCTGGGGAGCCTGGCTCAGACCTGTAGGAAGGCATCCTGATCTTTTCAAGATCCTCTTTTGTCTGAAACTATCCGTCACTGTTCTGGTCAGTACTGAACAAGTAGGTCTTTAGCAGGAGTTCTAGCTTTAAAATGTGCGAAGCCTCGAAGCATGTTATGAGAAATAAATAATTAGGGTTTTACATACTATGAGTCTGCATTCCTGGGTTTGTAGGACAGCGGGCTTTCTCTCTGGGAACTTGCCTGGCAAAAGGGATTCCGTTTCTTTTTGTTTTACAATTCAAAACCCCTTATATACTTCAAAGACTTCCATATTTTCAGCCTATAGGTAGTTACCAAATCTCAATACAAAGCTTTGTTGTCAAGCATATTTTCTTGTTTTTTCATGAATTAAACACAACATCCTAACAATAAAAAATGCTATACGAGAAGCAAAACCTCCCTGTGTTTTATTGTTTAGGATTTTCTGTGGGAGGAAAATCATAATTGTATTGGTAGAGGAAATCAGTTATATAAAAAATATTGATTGCATCATAAATGAGATTCATGCAGTACTGAGAAGTTTGGTTTTGGGGCAGCTAGATTGTGTGGACAATCTCTAAAGGAACAGGTTTCTCTAGCTTCATGCTCTTGGTTATAGCCAATATTAATGTTAGGAGACTTATCTGTAATACATACACATTTGTGTTAATGTTGAGCAATACACATAAAGAATCTTTTCTCTGATTGACTGATTGAAAAGATGCATCCCTAGCATAAAGAACATGTAGCACTTGCTATTTGTGCTCCTGCTAAATTATCTTATTAAATTTGCTGGGGCTGGGTGGGGTGGGATGTTGATACAACATTTTTGTTGTCTTGTAATTACTTGAAAGAGTCTTTATTCCTGAGACTTGTCAGGCAAGTGATATTTTTCTGAC
Organism: Opisthocomus hoazin; assembly: GCF_030867145.1. Classification (NCBI taxonomy): domain Eukaryota; kingdom Metazoa; phylum Chordata; class Aves; order Opisthocomiformes; family Opisthocomidae; genus Opisthocomus; species Opisthocomus hoazin. Next base: position 31,021,406 of record NC_134416.1, on the reverse strand, counting down.
TTCAATCAAAGATGTTAGGTAATGTCAGAAAGAGCAGAAGGTACTTGAATAGAATATTTCATCAACCAGCATACATAGTACATGGAGTCATCTATGGTATGAGATTTGAATTGCAGCTGCCACTGAGGCCATCAGCACAGCACTTTAGACATGGTTGGAGGAGGGCTGTAAATCTGATTGCTGAAAAAATAAAATGGGATTGGAGAGGAGATGTATCCTGAAAAACTAATCTAATTGCTAGTTTTTAGGAGCAATGAAGTTTTTTAATAAAGAGTATATTATCTAAAATACTTACTATCTTTTTTTAAAAGTAATCAGCAGAAGCATTATTGCCTTCTAGAAGAGGTGGACAGGGCACCTTGAGCCACCACTAGTTGTTCTTAAATTCATTCGGAAGGAGACAGAAAGCTTGTAGAAACTGCAAGGCAAAAACCAATTCCTTCTGCATTGGATTATTTTGTCAGGGAGGATTCACCTCATTAGATAAGCATGCACTGAACAAATATGTGATGTCTGGCTTTCTCAGGGTCTTCCATTCTTTAGTCTATACAGATCTTATCATCGTTCTGGCTTGGAAAATACTCCTGTTTCAAGCTTTGCATTATTCCTTTTCAAAGAAAGAAAAATACCACAAAAACAGTCTGCTGGTTTGGAAGTCAAAATACTATCAAGATTTCTTGTATTTTTGCTATTATTTCCAGTGTTATTAATGTCTCTTCCGTCATTTGTATTTTAAAAAGCTTTCTTTTTCTATTGTCACGCTGGAGTTCTCCCTTTCTGGGAAATGAGATGAATCTATGTTTGCTGTCCTCTATGCATTTACTGTCTTCTATGATCACTAAAGAGATTCCACAGGGGTGCAGCTGAGGTTGAATTCCCAAAGTGGTTTTACAGACAAGAGGACAGATAAATCTTTTTCTGAAAAGCAAAGAGGACAAGTGAGTAGAAAATTTTAGGAAGAATTAGTCATCCAGGTTCTTAAATTTTCCTTGTAGATTTTATTAATTTGCCATTCAAAACATTTTCCATGAAAGTCTTTGAAGTTGGGCTCTGAAACCTGAGTTCTGCCAGACATTCTTACCTTCCATTGCTGGCTGATAGCTCTTTAGAAGTAGTCTGTCATATACACGTTGTCAGAAAAGTGAATCTTGAACACATATGTGACAACCTTTCATTTTTACTTTTTAAGGTTGTTTTGGTGTTTTTTTTGCCAGCGTTCACACCAGAGTTAAACAGTTATGCCCAGTGCTCAAAATCTGAAAGACTGAGGCTAGATGCATGACTTTTAGGTGGATTAACACAATCCAAATGCCTGTGGCCGGATGAGAAAGGATGCTGTCCTGATGCCATCTCATTGATATGCCGTCCAATATATTAGTCTTCACAAAAAAGACACTATTTCAATATGAATACATGCAGACAAAATTCTCCCCCAGTATTATTTTTTCAAATAAAGAATAAATGTGAAAAAGCAAAAGGAAATCATGATTAGTCTTTCATTCTGTGGTCTGTAATGCATGATAATTTTGTGGTGCTGTGAGGATGGGTGACTGGGGGACTAGAGCATGTTAACTTTAAGTGTGTTAACTTCTCATTTTCGTGCTTTTCTATGGCATTCTGTCAGTAAAAAATTGAAAGGAATTGCTTGTCCAAGAAAACAAAGAAATTCTTTTTCAATAACAGACAGAAAAGATGATGCTGTGCTGTGCTTGATGCACCCCAGGACACCGTTGGCCATTTTGGCTTCCAGGCCACACTGTTAACTCATATTCAACTTGCCATCAACAAAAAACCCCAAATCTCTTTCTGCAGGGCTGCTTTCCAGCGTCTCGTCCCCCAGTTTTTATGTGCAAGAGGCTGGAGAGCAGCTTCTCATACAATCATAAGTTATACCTTTCCACAAGCAATGTAGGAAGTGTAGTAGTATATTGGCCAAACTGATCTTATACACAAGATTATACACAAACTATGTCTGTTCTTGTATCCACATTATTGGTGCTTTAAAGAGCAACCAGACATACTTACCTTTTTCTTCCCTTTGAACTGATTGCAGTGAGACATGTTTTCACTGGGGGTTTTTTGCTTTTTTTTTTAATCCTCTCAGTGTTTTTTCCACTCGAGAAACTACAGTACAGTTCAGGTACAACAGGGGAGAAATTGTAGTAGAAAAAGGTTATGAATTTTGTGCATATGCTCAAATGAGAGGGGAACCTTCACCTGTCTTCTTCTGAAGCCTTCTCCCTTACTGTTGAGAGCAACAGCTGGGCTTAGATGTTCATACACAATGGAAAAGCCCTAGCATAGGAAGCTGTAAAAAACCCCGTTATCCACCTCAGAATATCCTTAAACTCAAGACTGAAGATGCTGGAGTTAAATCTCTACTGCAAAGTAAGCAAGGAAAAAACATGCATGTTGACTTAGCTTCCAGGAGATCCTTGCATTGTTTGCTTGTTCAGTAGTCACATTGTAATTAAGCTTGTTTGACCCATTAGAAAAGGCTGAGAGAATCAGTGTTAGAACAGCCTGTTCTGGAAAAAGAAATATCTTGGCTATCAGTGGCTATAAGCCTTGGTTTTCAGGGACTGTAAGATCTAAGCAACCGGAATGTATGGAACGAAACCTTCATGGGCTTCAGGGGCTCCAGTTACTGAGGGCTACAGGACATCATCTTGCAATGCTAGTTTCCTGAGGGCTATAGGATTTGATCTGTCAGAGGAAGTTGCAACTATGAACAAAATATGCTGAATTGTGATTTATTGCTGTCGCAAAACATATGCATGATTCCGCTTTACAGCAGGCAACTGCCAGGAGTTTGCACAACTAGACAGCTAGGATATCCTTCATGGTTTGGATCTCCCAATTCGGTGAATGAGCAGCTATTCATAGCTATGGTTTCATATGGGCTCCACGTCTGCTCTTCTGACATTCATGCTCCTTGCTATCAGAAGGGTCATGCAATATATTCCTGGCAAAGAATATCCTTGTGAGGAACCAGAGACCAGATTTAATCTGAAGACTGAAACTGCTCCATTTTCTCTCTAGGCTGCCACACATACTATTGACTTATCTGGCTGCTCTTGTGCCGTAGTGGAAGAAGCAATCAAAATTGCCTGTGCACAGTTCTATAACATCAGGTATTGTGAGGTTGGTAGGGTATATAATATATATCTGAATTAACATTAACCATCTGTAGCTATTAAATAGATAAACCAGTAACATGAACATGACCAGGACCCTTCTCTGACTTGGGGCTAACAGGCATAGGTTGTGCCAGTTGAGTCCTGTTAAACTCTCTTGAACCTCGGAAGAGCCTACTGTCAATCTTCTGCAGCTTGCACTGATTCCCAGACTGCCTGGCAATTATTTGAAAGAATGTTTTGTGGGCCAAAACTCAGTCAGGCACAATTATAACAAGTTAGCAGTAAGACAATCAACTTTAAGAGCCTGGAAATGTTCCTTGTAACTGTTGCATGTACTCTGTATATTATGTCTTGCTTGCCCGACATCACCCAGGGTAGAATTATGGAAGATATGGACATCGTGAACTAGTTGCCAGACCATCCATAAATACCTTCAGCAAAGTGTTGGCAGTGATGTACAACTGTTGTAACAACTAAATATTCCTTCCTGTTGATAAATTATTGAACCTAACATGAAAGTGGAGGAGGAGATGAAAAAGAACAGAAAACAGGGTAATAGATATGCATATACAACCCAGCAGTAGCATGAACATAGCTGATCGTGAAGGAAAAGTCCGCTATGATTTCTTGTGTCTCCATCACTTGGAAGTGTCATGGAAGCAGATTCCTCAAAATAGGGAATATCATGTGTGGAATTGAATTATGGGAAATTTCTTTCTCAACATAAATTGAGAGCAAAGAGAGAAGAGTTGCTATTGCCAACTTCTAAATGTTTCTTCTGCCCATTGACACTTTGTAATCAGTTATGTTCTGCGTTAAATGATGAGTGACCTCAGCACAAGTCTCCACAAATATGAATTCTCCTTCAGCTGGCTCCCCTCCCACGTTTGTAGCAAGATCTTCTGCCATTAGTTATTTGTTCTTCTCAGAAACTCAGAAGCAGAGTGCAATAGGAAGCCATTCATCACTGTGCTGAAGGTCAGTTCAGCCTCCTGTAATTTAATTTCTTCCTGTACTTCCTCTCTCTGTACTGGTCCATGGTAAACTAGACAGTTTGCTCCCGTACATCAGTTTGACCACAGCTGGGAAGAGATCAAGTCTTTTGCAGCAGCTACTTTATGTTCATAGAAGAATGGGCTGCAGATGAAAATAAAATTTGGATTGGCCATTCCACAGTGCAGATAGTCACCTGGACCAGTAGTATCGTTTTATTGCCCTTTTAAAGGAGTATACCTCTCAGGCACTGGTCAGCTTTGAAATCTGAAGAAAACCACGTGGCAGGGCTTACATTCCAGACACAGAGTTCATAGAGGGAGAGTTGAGTGGACTGCAGGTTAAGATGCACTGAACATTGAAGACTGATGTAAGGTTACGTATAAGACTAACAAACTCAGAAAATCTCAGTTGCACGCCCTTGCTGATTTAACAATATAATTTACCATGTGATAATGAGACTGAACTCGTTCAACTCTACCATCGCATCACTGAGTGGTGCAAGCATTAATTTGTCAGTGCTAGTTGTCTTCTTTTTCTGCTAATAACTTCTCTGTTTTGTGAATATTCACTACTGTATTATTATTATGTATCATAATATTGCATGTTGTTGTTATTTACAGAGTTATGGTAATTAAATCAAGGGCAATATGACTACCTACTATTAGATTTTTGCTGCTCCTTCTTTGGGTTAATACAGGTTGCATGGACCAAATGTGTTTTCCATCTTTCCTATGTGGCCAGCAGAAGATATTCCCTCTCTTTACAAGCCTTGTTTCTACCAGTAGTTGTGACTATCACAGAGTCGTTTAAGTTTGAAGGGACCTCTTGAGATCATCTTGTCCAACCTGCTGCTCAAGCAGGGTGAGCTAGAGCAGGTTTCCCAGGACTCTGTCCAGTTAGGTTTTGAATATATCCACAGAGGGAGACATCACAATCTCTCTGTGCCGGTGTTTGACTACCTTCACAGTAAAAAAAAAAAACCTGTTTACTTGTGTTCAGATGAAATTTAATGTTTTTAATTTGTGTCCATTGTCTCTTGTTCTGTCAGTGGGCACTACTGAAAAGAGCCTGGCTCCCTCTTCTTCTTTCCCTCACATCAAGTATTTATACACATGGATAAGTTTCCCCCCAAGCCTTTTCTTTCCCAGGCTGAATCTTTATCTGTATAGATAAAGAAGTAATCAAGAAGGTCTAGAAGTGAAACAAAATACTTTGTTCCCAACTGAAAGTAAACCTTCGTCTGGAGGGTTTTGGACAGTACTAAGTAGGTTTTTCTTATGTGGTTTATAGAACTTGCTTTCCCTTTTATTCCTTTTTTTTTTTTTTCTGTTAGAGACTTCCTTATTCAGATTCGTCATTTGAATTACTACTATTAATTGCACCTGTTACGTCAATGTCACATTATGTCTCTAACCTAAGGAAGTCTTTTCCTGCTTTTTTTTTCACATCTTCACCAGTGCCTTTTTTTTCCAGGTGGGAAATATCCATGACCTGTGAATTCTATGAACATCACCTTTTAGAAGGAAGACCTGATGTTTTTCTTGTAGATCTGCAGTAGTGTGGCTACTGTTAGCAATAACCCTGGCAAAGTATAAATAAAAAGTTATTTGCAGTAGTTTTATTTCAAAATGCTAATAGCATGGGAACAGCTCATAAATCATTAATGATGAGCTTCTAATTATGTGCCAGCATCACAGTGGGATCCAAGCTAATACCAAAAATTTACATATTCATGAATACACCCATGCATGGAAGAATGCGTAATAGATCAGAAACCAACTAATAATAGTCTACGTTTTCTCCAAACTCTTAATTGGGTGAAGTGCCTCCTTTCCCAAGACCCTTCTTCCAGGTATGTACTTATGATATATAGTCTCATTTCAAACAGTTTTCTCTGGAGTTAGATTTTAGGCTGTAGACAGCTTCAGCTTGTCCAAAAGTATGTGTGTAGTCTGCTATGTTAAGGGTAATGAATACCTCATATAATTAGTGTCTACTCCATTTATACTTGCTGACATGAATTTTGAGTTTAAAATATAGCGGGCATATGTTTAGTCTAGAACTAATGGGCTTTTATCTAAATTTTCTGTGATAAAAATTGGCATCAATGTTTTAAAAATATCTACTCTTTTTTTCATTGTATATTTACAGTTGTCTGGAACTGCAAATTTTGTTTTGGACAGTGTAGGTACTTCCAGAGATCAGCTATAAGGGATGACTTTTAAATGCAGGTGGTAAGGGTTAGAGGGAAGAAGATGGACTTTGTTATGTTTTTACAAAAGCTTGCCTTACAGGCCCCAGAAAACATCAGTTGTCGATGTGAAAACATCCAGTCTTCTTTCCCAGCCCTAAAAGAATCTAGTGTAGAGAGTTTCTTGTGAAGCACAATTTTATTTTCCAGAATAAAACTTGATTAAAAATTACAAACAAACTATTGTTTATGTTTCCCGCAGATTCCCAGCCCTGGAGAGCTGGAGGATTTTTCTTTCTTATGCCTCTTTGAGTGTGATACTCTCTTCTTCACCTTGCTTGGTCCTTGGGTCTAATGTGGCAGCTCACCTGCAGATCTCTTTTGAATGAGTCACTTCCTACCTCTGTAATCATTTCCACCTTTTTCACTTGACCCATTCATTGAAAAAGATGTGCTGGCTCCTGACACCCTGTCTCCTAAAGGGAGATAGGCCAGCTCAGTACAAGTCACAGTCTCTGCTTGGGGCTTATTGGCACTGCTGCACTTCAGACACCAGTGATAGTTATTGTAATTGAATGTATCTATAACTAATTATGTGTATTTCTACAGAAGCTATTATTCAAGGATCCCTAAGCAGTTTTTGCAATTAAGAATTATTAAGATTCATATCAAACCTGCACAGTATGTAATGATAATTAGAAAATCACTATGTCTAGCACTGATCAATCTCTGTTGTAGAACGTAATATCTTTTAAAAAATGGCTTGCCAAGAACTCAGAGTGCCTATTCTCTTCCTACCCCCTCCCCACCCACTCCCACAACCTGCAAACCTGTATCTTTCTCATAAATGTAGCATAGTGGTATAGATTCCTTGCTGCTTCACTAGCCAGAAGCTGTTGGTCATATAACAGAGAAGCTCCTTGTTTTGGTTTTGGCTGCAGCCAGTAACAAAAGCGCCACGCGGCCGCCCCTCCCCCCGCAGGGTGCGGAGGAGAATGAAAAAGAAACAGGTAGAAAACCGGTGGGTCGGGATAAGGCCAGTTTAACAGAATAGCAAACAGAGGGAACAGTAAAAACAATGATACAGATAAGGAGAAAACACAACAACGAACCGCACGATCCGGAGAGCAGCTCTCCCAGACAGGATCGGCGCCTGCGCTCCTGAACCGCGAGTGAGTTCCTGACACCCCGCGCCACCCCCCACCGGAACCCAGCATGACGGCACATGTATGGAATACCCACCTCTGTTTGGCCAGGTTGGGGTTGGGTCAGCCCACCCGACTGTGCCCCTTCCTGGATTCTGGTGAAAATTAACCCTGTCCTGGCCAAACCCAGGACATTATCCACCGTTTATTCCATAGCATCTACATCATGCCCAGATCCCCCATCGTCCAGTTGATCACCACCACTTCTCCTGTCTCCAGATATCATTCCCTTAGTCTATGGATCATCACTCTGAAGTGTCCATTGAGTTCATTTAATCCATGACCTTGGGCTCCATCTGTCGTAATGGTCTTCTGTGGCAGGAGAGGTGATGTGTGGTGATGGGTGGTCACTTGCTGCATCCGGAGCTCACGACTGATGTATCTGGTGCGGCCCGTGCTCACAGTCTGCAGGTTGGAGACATCGGTCTCGATGAAGTTGCTGGGTGCCAGTTGTTGAAAACCAGGTCCAGTCCCATCATCGCTGTGCTCTGCTAGGTTTTCATCAAAAAGTCCATCCTTCTTTAATCTGGACAATTCTTACTACAATACTGCTGATACAACACCTAACAATTATAACAGTGATAACAGACAGTGACAGGGTTATTTAACAATTAACTTTATACAATTTATTTATTTATGGACTATTCTCACCCAAAATCAAATCCCCATGAGGTACACATTGGACTTCCCCATCCTTCCGCATTACCCACCAGGTACACCCAGGTCCTTGAGCAAAAGCAATCCCGTGGACAGGCTTGCCTTTGCCCGAGGCAGGACTAACCCAAACTGTCTTCCCTAACATGTTGCGCATGCGCACTACGGGGACTTTATCTCCTTCTACAGAGCGCTGAGGTTTTGACTGGGCAGGACCAGCCCAGTTGGTGGGTCCTCTGGTGTTAACCAACCAGGTGGCCTTTGCTAAATGAGTATCCCAATTTTTGAAAGTCCCATACCCCATTGCTCTCAAAGTGGTTCTTAGCAGCCCATTGTACTGTTCGATCTTTCCAGAGGCTGGTGCATGGTAGGGGATGTGATACGCCCACTCGATACCATGTTCTTTGGCCCAGGTGTCTATGAGGCTGTTGCAAAAGTGAGTCCCGTTGTCCGACTCATTTCTTTCGGGAGTGGCATGTCACTACAGGACTTGTTTTTCCTGGCCCAGGATGGTATTCCGGGCAGTGGCATGGGCCACAGGGTAGGTTTCCAGCCATCTGGTGGTGGCCTCCACCATTGTGAGCACATAGCGCTTGCCTTGGCGGGTTTGTGGCAGTGTGATGTAGTCAATCTGCTAAGCCTCCCCATATTTATGTTTTAGCCATCGTCCTCCATACCACTGAGGCTTTATCCGCTTGGCTTGCTTGATTGCAGCGCATGTTTCACATTCATGGATAACCTGTGCGATAGTGTCCATGGTCAAGTCCACCCCTCGGTCACAAGCCCATCTGTATGTCGCGTCTCTTCCTTGGTGGCCCGAGGTGTCATGGGCCCACCAAGCTATAAAGAGTTCACCCTTATGTTGCCAGTCCAGATCCACCTGAGCCACTTCAATCTTAGCAGCCTGATCTACCTGCTGGTTGTTTTGATGTTTCTCCGTGGCCCAACCCTTAGGGACATGGGCATCCACGTGACGGAGTTTTACAACCAACTGCTCCAGATGGGCAGCAATATCTTGCCACAATGGGGCAGCCCAGATAGGTTTGCCTCTGCGCTGCCAGTTGTTCTTCTTCCATTGCTGCAGCCACCCCCACAAGGCATTGGCCACCATCCAGGAGTCAGTGTAAAGATAGAGCACTGGCCACTTCTCTCGACTGGCAATGTCTAAAGCCAGCTGGATGGCTTTCACCTCTGCAAACTGGCTTGACTCACCTTCTCCCTCGTCAGTTTCTGTGACTTGTCGTGTAGGGCTCCATACAGCAGCCTTCCACCTCTGCTGCTTCCCAACAATGCGACAGGACCCATCCGTGAACAGGGCATACTGTTTCTTATCTTCTGGCAGCTGGTTATACAGTGGGGCCTCTTCAGCAGGTGTCACCTCCTCCTCTGGCGATGCTCCAAAATCTTTGCCTTCTGGCCAGTCCATGATTACCTCCAGAATTCCTGGGCGACTGGGGTTTCCCATTCGGGCGCGCTGGGTGATCAGCGCGACCCACTTACTCCACGTAGCATCGGTGGCATGATGCGTAGAGGGGACCCTCTCTTTGAACATCCAGCCCAGGACCGGCAATTGTGGTGCTAGGAGGAGCTGTGCTTCAGTGCCGACCACTTCTGAAGCAGCTCGAACGCCTTCATATGCTGCCAGAATCTCTTTTTCAGTGGGAGTGTAGCGGGTCTCGGATCCTTTGTATCCCTGGCTCCAAAACCCCAGGGGTCGACCTCGAGTCTCCCCTGGTGCTTTCTGCCAGAGACTCCAGGTTGGGCCATTCTCCCTGGCTGCGGTGTAGAGCACATTTTTAACATCTTGCCCTGACCGGACTGGACCAAGGGCTACGGCATGAACTATCTCCCGTTTCATTTGCTCAAATGCCTGTCGTTGCTCAGGGCCCCATTCAAAATCATTCTTCTTCCGGGTCACGTGGTACAGAGGACTTACAATCTGGCTGTAATTTGGGATGTGCATTCTCCAAAAACCCAGAACACCTAAGAAGGCCTGTGCTTCCTTTTTGCTGGTTGGTGGAGACATAGCTGCTATTTTGTTGGTGACATCCATTGGGATTTGACAGCGCATCCTGCCATTTTATCCCCAAAAACTGGATCTCTTGCGCAGGTCCCTTGACTTTACTTCATGGCACACTTTCCCGTGTCAGCTAAAACCCTTCCCTGTCATGCAACAGACCCCCTAGCACAAGATTCAGCGTTGCTCCAGGTAATAGGTCTTCTGAGGTACAAAATAAAAATTCAGTATCTAATGAAATTGCACAGGAAATTTGTGGAGTCACAGTTACCCAAAGTATGGCAGGATGAGAAATGCCAAGTTGGTCTGCAACAGTGGTTTACCTAGTCCAACCTTCTGTCTTTGACAGAGAGAAGTGCCATGAGCTTTCAAGCAATGTGCCTCAAACTCAGTAGTTATAGGGTGAGGAATAAAAAATCCGATCAAACAAAAAGTCTTCTAAGCCCCTAAATTTTGAACTGTGCTGCTTTATGCTCTCGCTCTTTAGACTATCACAGCAGCCTCCACCCTGATAGAGCCTTGTCCTTTTCTCTTGGTCTATTCCAGTTAACACTTGAAATTGCAGGCAGAGCCTTGCTCGTCCTCTCAGCTATGTATTTTTCCCACTTTGGCTGAATGTAGCATGCAGAATCCACAGTAGTGTGTCACTGAAGTTGTACCTGTATTTTGGCCCTGGAGGGCTCTGGTTCTATCCGGAGGAGGCTGGAACATGGTCTGAAACCAGCAAGATGCCAGCTCTCAGCATTAGTTCATGTTCTTTATCAGAACAAAGCAAGGAAAAATATCTGGTAAGAAAATTGTGTTTTTCATTACCCATGGTCCTGAAAGGCTCCCATTTTATCCAAATCTGTCTTTTATTTTTGTACTGAAAAAAATCCTAGCATGCATATTCTAGTGAAAAATAGTAAAATTTATTATAGTAATTATCCCTATACAGTGCTTTTGTATAGAAGCTATAGTCAGATAAATTAATGAATTTTAAAACACTTTTTGAGTTCACCTTCAGTATTATGAAATCCAAACATTTGATAGAGCACAACTAATGTGATAATATACTCTCCAGGTTACACAAACAAGTGACTTCCTAGTGAAATTATCAAAACTTGCAATCACAAGCAGTCTGTTCTGCTGCGTACATGATGCTGCCAGAGGAGTACAGTAGGTGTTAGGACTAAGAGCATGCAACGAGACAGCGCTGTAATATGCCAGGTTTACCTATGGTTTTGCCCTGCTGATGCTGGGTTTTGCTCATATAAATTAGATCATGTTTTATAAACCACTTCTACTAAACCATCTTTTATTAGAGCAATCTCTTCTATGTTGAGCTAATGTAGAACTTTGATATTTAGAAAACCTATTTTGCAAATAATACTAATACAGAAGTTTTTGAAGAGTTCAGCTTAAAAAAATTCCATTCTTTATCCTTCCAACTTATCCAAATATAACTTTCTCATGCCTGCTTCTATCCCAGTGATATCCCTGTGGCTTTTAATCCTTCATCCTGCTGTGTACATCACTGGTCTCCTTACACACCAAGGAAACCTTTTAATGTACAGAAATCTCCAGCAATGAGATTTGGCAGCTCAATACTGCAAGGTCATTTAACGTGTTTTCTCACCTGATTTCCTATTTCCCCAGGGGAAACTACTTCGCAGGATAACCTTTTTTCTCAGTTCAAAAAGGTTAAGAATCTTGTCTTATATCAAAGCGGGATTTTTTTGGACATAACCAGAAGTGCTGGAAGTTGAATAGTGATCACAAAGTACAAGATACCCCAAACTAGGTTAAGAAATACGAGAACAGTTGCGAGACATATTGTTAAAGAATGGAGTTTCTAGATTTCTGTAACAAGACTTGGAAACCTGTTGTTTAAGTTGCTTACCCCTAGTGCAGCATTCATTCTCCCACTGGTTTCATCTGGTTCTGGGCTGGGCTCTTAATTATTTTAAACACAAAGAGTAAACCTCACCCTAGGCAAATTGCACCTCTCCCAGTGGATATCTGCCTGTTGACAAAGGAGAAATGCCTATGTGAAAATTTCCTTAATTTCTTTATTTTTTAATCTTTTGTTGATTTTTAGATATATATTTTCTAGAAATGTAAACAGCAGCATTCTCTTACTTTCTCAGGTCATGTCTAAATTTTCCTTTTGTAAGAATATTTTTTGCCTGCTGGAACAACATGGTTCTGCTGTGGCCACACATCAGTAAATTGTTCAGCAACTGTGGAGATATTTAATATCTCATGAGATCTCAAAATGAATATAATTTGTCTAGAAGACATGAGGGATAAATTTGAAAGATTTCACCATAGATGTCTTGGTTTGATTTTGGTGCTCCTAGTCTAAAAGTCACATTGCTGGTATTAATTTTAAAACATTAAGAAAAAAAATAAGCTTTTAAAAGAATGGAAGATAATTCAACATTTGTGTTTTATTAAATATTGACATTGCCTGCACTGGAATTAGAATAATAGTGATAATTAACAATAACAAAAAAAAATCAAACCAAAAAGGTTGGAAAATACCTCTGGAGGTCCTGCTCAACGCAAGGTTAAGTTCAAAGTTAGACTGGGCTGCTGAAGGCCTTGTCCAGTTGTGTTTTGACATACTCCAAGGACAGAGATTTCATGTTCTCTCTGGATCCTCACATTTCCATATGAAACTATAATGTACCTGCAAGAGTCTTACAGAGTGATTGTATAGATTCATAATGGTTTGCATTATGCATTTTGCATGTAGTTTTAGAAGTCACACAACATTTAGTCTAATGATTCCTCCTGACATTCAGCTCTACAGTTCTATGAATTTTCTATTCTTTACACTTCAAGATGTACCTAAAAATCAATTATGTATACATTGTTTTCCACTAATAAGACAGACAATGAATATTTCATAAAAATCTTGGCCCCCCCGAAGCTAATGGCAAAGATCCCATATGTTGCAGTGGGATCAAGGTTCCACTGAGGGTATACATAAAACATGGCCTCTTTCTGATTACTATAAATATGCAAATACCTTTGGCAATATAAAAAATGGATATTTTCCATACCACACTATTTACCTTTATTGCAATATTTGTACTATTTTCGACACTTCATGTAGGAAATTCCTCAAACACTTCATAAATTTAAGGAAAGGTTCTGGTAAACGTCCAGTTGTTGTTGGCTCCCAATGTAAGATGAAACATAGTACATATAATACCTTACAGTGCTGTCCTAAAAAAGAAATATTTCTGTTTATGCCTTGGACTTATCTTGCTTCTGAAAACTTCTTTAAGTCAAGGTATATCAGCTAGAGCATAACTCCAGGCAATGTTTTCTAGGTCAGTGGCAAAAGCAGTCTTTCTTGAGTTTTAAGGAGGGTTTTACTAAAATTTCAAGCTTCTTTCACTCGGTTGAGATTTAAATGAAGCATAAAGAAGTTAAAAAACATGGAATAGAACTGGACGGAGTGACTGAATATTGTCGTAGGTGAAGAAGAAAACAAGAAAGATTCGGGTGGAAAGCAGGAAGAGTTAGGAAAATAGAGAGAAATCAGGTATAGAAAAAAATCAGAAAATTTATATGGAATAGAATGTGATACAATTTATACCCATTTTCCCACTCACTTCACCTACACTGTAAAACTCCCGGTATGGTCCCTGACACATTTGTTGCTCAGACCAGACAGCATCCTTACAAACGATTGCTGGCCACATTTCAGAAGTTAGAGCAGGGCGGGACTTACAGAAAATTTTAAAGTTACTGGCCTGTTTGAGAGTTAATATTATGTATAGAGGTTGTTATGATTGATATGGAGGTTTGAGTGATTGGCTTCAGTGCACACCCAGACTCAGACTAACAGTCCCAGACACATTTAATTTATTAGAATAAATGTATCCTTCAAGTACTTTTTCAATTGCATCATACTTTCATCTTTATCTCAGCTCTCAACTTAGGGGCAACACAAAGTTTCCTGTTACTCTTCAGCTTATTTGCTATTTGAACCTTTTCTGCATCTACATCATGACTTCCAGTGTGGTAGCATTTTGGACCCATGCTTTCTCTCTGCAGACGTAAAGCCTCTGCCTCAGTGTGATCCCTAGCTCTTTTCTCTTTAGCACTGTCAGAGAAGAAGCTAAATCAAATGAGGCACTGTGTGCATGACGTGCCCAAGAGACTCTTGCTTACTCCAATGACATCAGTGTATATGGGCTTGAACAAGCTGCATTCTGGGTGTTCCTGTAATACAGAAACAGATATAAAGTAGGGGCGAGGGGGTGAGAATTACTCCAGTGGTAAATTTTTTTTTTCTTTTTGCTCTTTTTTGAGGTACTGAACACCTGTCACAACCAGAAAATGATAATGGATGTGGGAAATTCACACCGCGTAGCAGGAGAACAGGCAAACATCAAACAGAGCAAAAGTTTTTTCTGATGGATGAAGCCATGAGGATTACATCTCTATTTATCAGTTTCCCAGTCTGTAAATCTAATAACATTTTAATGACACATTTTTGTTTTATAAATATAGTTTTCCCGGCCAGAAATGAAAAATCATGTGTCTCACCTTTACTGGATTTAATAGCAGTGTGGGGATGCAGAGTTTAATACGGATTCTCTCATCACTGCTGGCATTGCAAATACCCCATCAGCCCTCCTGTAGTGGTTTACTGAAGTTACAGTTGTTTTGTAGCCGAGATGCTTGTTCATGATATCTTTGCAACTGCTCAGATGAAAATTACATTCTCTGTTACATGCATTTGTCTCCTCTCATTACATGTAATTCTGCTTCTTTTTTTCACTTATTCCAAAGTGCTCAAAACTTTTGCATGATTTTCAGGGCGAGTAAGCACTGTGTGGCTGTTACAGCGCATGCCTCAGTGGAGAATCATTCTCCTAGACAAAGTGTGTTACTTTAGCAAGTGTCACACTTTTCACTACTCCAAGAAAACCTTACAAAATAGCATGGCTGCAGAGATTTAGTTAATTTACCAGCTATACCAACAGAGTCTAGGCCTCAGCTTGATATATTTTGGGAGGGTTTTGGGAGACAAACACTCTCATTGTCCCTGCCTAGACATGCGTTCTTTGCAAGTGATGTTCAGTGTCTTCGATCTAGCAATTGATATGTACAACAACTTCACTTTCAGAAGAAAGAGAAATAAATACTCTTCCATAAACTTTATTAGTCATTAGAATCTTAGGGTCGTCTTTCCGTTCTCCAATATTTAGAGACATTTCTTTACTAATCAGTTATGTCTGACATCATAGGAAGCTGAAAAGCTTTTGAATATACAAAAGGCTGTGACCAGAGCTCCGGTGTAGGAGCAGTAGAAAAGTCAGATTGTCTTACCTTAAGTAATGTAAATCCTAGACACTAGAAGAGTTACTGTTAATTTGCACTGATACAAATGAACTTGGATTCTGCCTTTGTAAGGAAAATGAACGCTGGAAATGCTACTGTGGTTTTGCTGGTGGCTTTTCAGTCTCCAGGAAAGTGGAATCATGGTGTATGAACTCAGTATTTGATTACCACTTCCTTACTGTGCCTTGGATGGCAATCACTGAAAATGAAATATGATATTAACAAAAATTAAAAAACAGAAGGCAACAGCTTAGTCCTTTATGATACAGTTTCTTTGAAATGACTTTCAAAAACGTGCACCCTTTCAGCCTGGCTTTTAATTTGTATATTTTATTAAGCACAGAATAGTATAGACATCCCACTGTAAGACTGGCACCATTCATAAGTTGAGGGAATGAAAATTCAGTTTGTTTTTATTAATTCATGCAGGAGCAGCCCATGTCTGGTATGCACAACCTACATTCGCCAGTTTGTATTTAAACACTGAAAAAAAATACATTCCTCTTTATTGCTACAGTTGCTTTAAATTAAAATTGTGAAGAAATACAATGTTAGGTAACACAAAGCTTCTTTTATTTCTCTTAAACAAAAAGCTTTATGAACATGCTGATGTATTTTGTAAACATAATAAATTTTATCTAGCGAATCAGTGGGAAAACATAGCCCCAAGGCTCTACTCCGTGGTGTCTCTCTGAAATGATACTAGTAAAGTTATGATAAAACTATCATAAAAGTAAGGAGGAAAAAACCTTATAGCAAGTGCTTGCAACATTTTAACACTAACGGAACCATATTCGTGCAAATGAGAACATTTTGGTAAAAGCTTACAGAGCAAAAAGGCACTACATTTTCTTTACGCAAATTAAAGATAGAGCATTAAAGGTCAGATGTAAAACTTTGCCAAATAGCTCTCTCTCCATTGATTTTACAGTGTGTTAAGAGGAGAGAATGTAGCCTGCTTGTGACATGGAGCAGGACTGCTGGTTTAGCTGTCTCTGAGAAAGTCTGAAGGACCAATGGAGAAAACCTTTGAGTGAGAAGAGATAGGTACTACAAAGGCAACGATATGGGCAAACCTTCAAGGTCCAAGGTGATAAAGGAATGACATCCCTGAAAACTCATGCAAGGAAATGCCAGGTTCCAGCCTCCATTGATTTTCCATCCTGGGCTCTGCCAGCTGTAATATCAGTGTCAGTCAAATGCGGATGCTCGGGAAGAACAACAGCTTACGTACAGGATGGTCCCAGGGCTGGCAGTCTCACCAGGAGGCACATTTGAAAAGCTGAAGGAGGAGGCAAAGTAGTGCAAAACTATTTTTATGATTTCTCTTGTTAGTGAAAGGTAGTGCTCTCAATCACTAGTGATAAGGAAAGAATTTTTACTACTTGTACAACGTATTCCTATGGTTCATGAAGGTAAGGGTAGGCTCTGAACAGCATAGTGCCTTGGCAACCAGCATAAAGTCATCTTCAGGGAAGAGATGAGATCAGATCTCCTTAAAGTTTTTTGAGCTGGTGCCTGTCAACGTAACTTCTGTATTACTTGGACTGAGGTTGGAAAGCCGATTAGTACAAATGTCTTAAAAACCTGCTAATAAAGACTAGTCTAGGAGTACAATTATGTTCATTCCATCTCAATTTTTTATATGTATGAAAGAAAAGCCTTTTTTCATATGAGTACTTACTGAGAAAGAAAACACTTCAGGCAAAGTATATAGAAAAGTAATAGAAAATCAGAAAAATATTTGTTTCGGATTCTGTTTTGGTAAATCTCTTTTTAGTGACAAAAGCAATCAAAAATATTTTGTAGTTTTAAGTGTTGGGAGGAGCTGTTTTTTTCTTTTCATAACTCAGTTTGCTGCTAAGAATTGCTTCTACCCATCAACAGGGAAACCTTGAAGGGAGGTTTTGAATAGTGGCAGTTGGAGGCATTCTGAAATGTACGTTAAATAAGTCAAGGCTGAATAGTAGCACTAGTGTTTGTGTTAGAGTTAGGTTATATTTATCTTCCATTAAAAACTGTTGGCTATGAAATACTACTCTGAGCTCAATCTTGCCAAATAAAGTTCAAGCAAGAGAGAGTTACTCAGTTTGATTGTAAATTGAAAGAAATCTGCTGCTTGCTTTTGCTTTGTCTCAAAATAATTAAGTGCATTATAAGATATAATTTGTCCTGTTTCAAAATCATCAGAAAATATCAACATGTTTTACTCCTATTAATAGCCTGGTTCAAAAGATTTAATTGTACATAGAATCTCTTGGCATGACAATGTTTTCTCCAGCTGGGACAATGCTCTTGCATATCATTGTCTCCATAAAGTCCTTTAGCCAGTTTGCATTTTATTTCCAACCCCTTTTTAATGAATCTTTGATACCTTAATTGACAAACTACAGATTGCAGCTATGGTTGCAGAGCAGTAGAATAATGAAAATAACCACGATGCACATAGGTATACATTGATGCAAAATTACAAATGGGGTGGTAGAAGGAAAGTCTTTAAATATTTGAAAGAAAAAATCACCAATGGTCAGAGAAACTATCTAGTCTGATGAAAATGAGTTTAAAGAGAGAGAAAAAAAAAAAGGAAAGAGAAATTTTTATGTCCCAGTTGAAGGGCAAGTATGCTGGCAAGCATCTCTATTAGGTTATGCAATATTTTTTAAAGAGAAACAGTGGAAGTCTTCTCATTTGAGACACATGAAGTTTCAAGTGACAGAAAACTAAAAATTATACTGTAGGGAACAGTTACATACTGGTAGAGAGATGGACAAAATTATCAAAGAAATCTTTTCTTTTGCAGTTTCTATGATCTCACAAAAATATTTCTTCAATATTAGGGTGTCTTTCTGTGGGAAAACATAATAGCAAAACTTGCTGTCCCCTTTACCCTGTGGAAAGTACAGGAGATAGAAGGGGAGTGGAGAACTGGATAATATAAAAGGAGAAATGGCTAGGCTAGTTATAGATGTAAAAATAGCAGTCAGATTTGAATCTGCATGTATTATAGTGACAGGCACCACACACAAAAGAGGCATAGTGGAATGTTACATCAGGAAGCAATCCTGCTATTACCACTGAAGAATAATAATCTCAAAGCTGCTCTGATATTTCTTAGCCGAGATCCCTCCTGCTATGAGCACAAGCAGAGAGAAAATGTAACAAAATTATTAACAAAATCCATGATACATAAACAGGAGAACACAGGCTTGGTAGGATAAGAAGAGTGTCTCTTGCATTTTTTCAGTTCCAGTTCTTCTTAAAATATAGTGCAAAAAATGACTGGTTGTATGTGTTTCCAGAGGGGAGAAATCTGCCAGAAATTAAAACAGGAGAGTTTGGATATAGGAGGTTTTGTGCTAGTGTATCTGAAGCAATCCTCACCTAGATACGTGTAGGAACCATTAGCATGCCGTTATCCTGTCTGTCAAATCTTTTTGAACATCTTTTCATAAACCCCATAAGGAACAGACGGGCTGTTTTTCAACATCTTCTTCCTCTGTTTCTGCAGAACACAATAGTCACCAAGTAGACCAGCACAAGCTGACCAACTGACTCATCATCAACAGATTTGTGACTCTTTTAGACGATGTTTTGGGTAGTTGGAATCTGGAGGCTAGAGTCCCAGTTGGAAGTAGTAGGTAAGAAAATCACCCCGAGGTTTACATGTTAATGATTCCCTTCACACAGTGCTCTGATCGAAAGCTCTAACAGTAGTATATTTGTAATGAGTATCTATCCAATGTCACATATAAGATAATATTCTTGGAATTACCTGCGTGGTGCTTATCTTTCACATTCCATTGAATGGAGAGACAATAATAATAATTAAAAAAATTTGTGCCGGCAAAGCATCATTCAATTAATATTTCAAAATACGTTAACCTAGGTAAGCGAGTAATCTGATTTTTGTGTTACAGATAAAGAGACCAAGGAACACAGAGGCAGTTTAAAAAAAAAAGTGCATGCGTCTAAAAATACTGATGTCTGTAGTGTTTCAAAATCATTTAGGTGTCTCATTCCACTGACTATGCAATTAAAATTACGCAATTAAAAGTCTGACTCATGCAATTTAAAATCTGACTAAAAAGAAAATGGAGTAAATTAGTACAACCCATCATACATTTTGAGTCAGTGGCAAAAACGAGAAAAGCATACATCAGACTTGTCTAATCTTGCAGTGAGACCCTGGCTTCTCTAAAATCCAGTATAAAATACCCATTGACTTCTGTTCTATCCATAAAATTAAAGGAATTTTAATATTTTATTCAGCTGAGCTGAATCAGGTCATCCAGGTTTTTAATATCAAGCAAGCATCTTTCAAAGAAACTAGATGCCAGTGCTTGTTAGACAACTTCCATAAAGAAGCAGAAGAGCTCTGTGGTTCTAAATAAAGTGAGACCGCTTTAGAAAAGCTTGAGGAATAGCTGGTCTCACCTCATCGATTTTATAAAGAGATTTTGAAAGATCATTGAAAACCAGGAAAGAAGCCAAAGGGACGGAGTAGTAGAGAGAGGTCAAGAATAGCAGTTGTGAATGCTGTGTAAGTGTCAGAAAAGAGGATGGGGGCTCACATTGGAACCACTGCCTTTAAAAGGGCATTTAATAAGTTTATGGTTTGGCTGTTTAAAATTACATTTGGCTTCAACTTGAAACACAAGCTGTTAGCTTAACTGCAAATTTTTTATGTTGAAAATGTCTGATCATCAGTTAATTTTAAAATTCAGAATAATAATTTCTGTATTTAATAAAGATCAGCTGGAAAGCAAAAGAAAGATACTACATTAAAATGAAAAGCAAATTGTAGATCTTTCTGTGAGCACATGTTCTCTGTTTGCTGCTGTCTTTGACAGCGTTTGAGTTTTAGTGAAGTAATTTGCTTTTTGAAAAACATCTACTGCATCTAGTTGTTGGTTCCAATATAAAAACCTCTCCACCTGACAACTGGTGACATTGACCCTCTCTAGCCGCTGACACCATGTCAGATTGTCTTCTCTTCTGGGAGATTTCCACACACTTGTATTGCTGCAAAACCAGTAATATGGGAATTGCTCTAACACCAACCTTCTCTAACACCAACTTTTTAAAAGTCTCTTAGTCCATGCTTTTATGCACTGAGTATTTGCATGAAAAGAAATAAAGGGAAGAATATTTTAAAATACATGAAATGAAAGTTAAAAAAATTTTTCTCTGATTATCTGTTCCTTGGAGGAGCCAAAGAGTGTAAATTCCAAAATACTTTCATCCTATAACGTAAGAATGATGGAGTAGGTTGTGTTGCTATTATAGGAAATGATCTTTTACAGTTCAAGTCAGAGGGACTGGAGCAGCCTCTTCAAGTGGGTGTGCACAGTTCAACCAGAAGTTGTATGCAGCATAAGGCAGACCTACTATCACACTGTACCTTACGTACAGCCATTAGGGGGGACTCATGTTGTTCCATAGGTGGTCCTTATGCTTTCTGATTGGGCTGTGGTGCTGTAATAGACACAAGAGATGTGTCTTAAAATTATGATTGCTCCAAAAACCCTATTTTCTCAGTTTTGTCGGTGCACCTGTAGACTGTTGATGGGACATTGTTATGCTAACTTTGTTCCTCATTATACTGTGGAGTAAAGCTAACTTTAGGGAGAACGTATTAAGGCCAAAATTCAGAGTCTGAGAAAGTCACAAACTACATGCTGACAGGATAAATACCATCAGGCAAGAAATCCTGAAGATATATATATAATAAAACCTAATGCCTATACTGAGTCATATTTAAGACTGAAAATTCTGAAGATTAATTTCAGTGGTCATGAGCAGACACTTACGAAGATGAAGAAAGGAGCAATCATCCCTGATTATTCTGCTTAGCGGTTTTCTAACCTTCAGCTCTTTTTGTATCTGGGGATTCCTTGACTTCCGTATGTTTTTTTTTAATTAAGGAATCCCCGAATGATTTCTGTGCGTGTATACAACCAGCCTTCCCTTTGGCCCATACAAACTTCAGCACTGTACTGTGACCAGGTGAATGATCTGTTCAGCCTGGTGGTAGAGCTGAAAGAGGAAGTGGAGAGGTTAAGGAGTATCATGGGGTGTGAGAGGGAGATTGACTGGTGGAGCCACACCCTGCCATCCCTGAGGCCAAGAAGCAGGTGAGCCCCTACCCTCTTGCCACCAAACAGAAAGAGGGGACCTAAGAAACTGGGGGGAATGGAAACAGGTCCCTGCTCGGGGTGACAGGTGAATCCCCTCCCAGCCTCCCTCACCTCCCCAGTTGCCCTTACGCAACAGATATGGGGCTCTGCAATGCGAGGGCCCAGCAAATGAGGATGTGGGTGAAGGTTCGTCCGGGGGGTTGCCTAAGATGAGTCGGTCAGCCCCACGCATTATGACTGCCCCTGTTAAGAAAAAAAGGAGGGTAATTGTCATAGGCAATTCCCTTCTGAGGGGAACAGAGGCCCAATATGCTGACCAGACCCATCCCACAGGGAAGTCTGCTGCTACCCTGGGGCCCAGGTTAGGGATATTGTTAGGAAGCTCCTGGTCTGGTGTGGCCCTCTGATTAATACCCGCTGTTGGTTATGCAGATTGGCAGTGATGAGATCACAGAGAGAAGTCCAATGCCATCTAAAGGGGCCTTCAGGGCATTGGGGCGGTTGGTGGAAGGATCAGGGGCACAGGCAGTGTTTTCCTCAATTCCAGTAGTGTCAGGGAAGAACACTGAAAGGGACAGGAAAACTCGCCTGATTAACAGGTGGCTCAGACTGGTGCCATCGATGGTATTTTCATTTCCTTGATCATGGGGAGGTTCACATGGCTCCGGGCCTGTGGTGGCAGATGGAGTCCAGCTGTCTCAAAGGGAAAGAGGGATTCTGACAGATGAGTTGGTGGGGCTCATCAAGAGGGCTTTAAACTAGGTTTGAAGGGAGAGGGGGATATAACCAGGCTCACTAGAGGTGAGCCTAGGCGTGGCATGACAGTGTTGGGGGTGAGATCGACGGCCCAGCTCGTGCACATCTACACCAATGCAGCATGGGCAACAAACAGGAGGAGCTGGCATCCATTGTGCAGCAGGTCAGCTATGACTTGACCACCATCACAGAAACACGGTGGGCTGACTCTCATGACTGGAGTGCTGCAATGGATGGCTATAAGTTCTTCAGAAGGGATAGGTGAGGAAAGAGAGGCGGTAGGGTGGCTCTGTGTGTTGGAGACTGCTTTGATTACATAGAGTTCGATGACAGTGAAGATAAGATTGAGTGCTTATGGGTAAAGACGGTGGGCAAAGCTAACAAGGCAGACATCCTGCTGGGGGTCTGTTATAGACCACCCAACCAGGATGAGGAGGTGGGTGAAGTTTTCTACAAGCAGCTGGCAGAAGTCTCACAATCACAGATTCACAGGTTCACAGAATGGTAGGGGTTGGAAGGGACCTCTGTGGGTCATCTAGTCCAACACCCCTACCAAAGCAGGGTCGCCTACAGTAGGCTGTAGAGGACCTTGTCCAGGCGGGTCTTGAATATCTCCAGAGAAGGAGACTCCACAACCTCCCTGGGCAGCCTGTTCCAGTGCTCCGTCACCCTCAGAGGGAAGAAATTCTTCCTCATGTTCAGACGGAACTTCTTGTGCTTCAGTTTGTGCCCACTGCCCCTTTTCCTGTCGCTGGGCACTACTGAAAAGAGTCTGGCCCCATCCTCCTGACACCCACCGTTCAGATATTTGTAAGTGTATATTAGGTCCCCTAGACACGTCAAATTTTTTTACACAATTATCTACAATAAAGAGAAATTTAAATCATTTACAAAATGTTCTTAATTTTTTCTTTACTCTCAAGACAGCTACAGTAAGAACAAAATAAACATTAGATAGATGAAGTCCGGGTTTTATTTCACTCTGTATTTATAAAAAGAACAAAACATCTTGGTGAAGTTCCATCCACATGCTACTGAGATCAAATAGAGCATGATGAGAAGTGCAAAGGGATACAAAACAATAGCTGTGTTCTTCAAGAAGGGCAATGCGCTGTATCCCAGGAATGTTACGTAGATGTAATAACCGATTGCAATCAGCCATAATGTGTTCCCAGCAAAATACCCAATGACAGAATTGGATATGATGACATAGTTGATGAAGAACAGCTGGATGAAATGCAAAATGACCAGAAGTGGGTAGAAGGCATTCAGGTGAACATCAAAGGCATATCCCCACTCCACATCATAGTCTCTGTTCTGCTGCTTCACCAAGTACTTATTAGAAACAAACCACATCACAGTTGCAATCAGGAAGCCAACGCCTACGCAGTCTATGAAGACAACCCAAAGCAGCAGCTTTATTGTTTCAAAAAACCCTATGTCCAGCACAAATCCAAATCCTACAGTAGACACACAGAGCCAGACGCTGAACAGCACCAGGAAAACGGGGTAGTTCCTGGACCACTGGTCCTTCGTCTGCTTCCTGTAGTGGAAGTTCCTGTAGACCCTCCGCGGCGAAGCGAACAGATAGAGCATCTGCTACAGCGCGAACTCAATCGCTAGCCCCTATTCTCGTGGCGGACTTAAACTTACCGGACATCTGCTGGAAACGCAACAGAGCAGAGAGGCAACAGTCCAGGAGGTTCCTGGAGTGTGTAGAAGATAACTTCCTGACATAGCTGGTAAGTGAGCCTACCAGTGGAGGTGCCTCGCTTGACCTGCTCTTTACAAACAGAGAAAGACTGGTGGGAGAAGTGGTGGTTGGAGGCCGTCTCGAGCTTAGAGACCATGAAATGATAGAGTTAGCAGTTAGTGGTGAAGAGGAGGGTCAGCAACTACCACCATGGACTTTCAGAGGGCAGACTTTGGCCTGTTCAGCATGCTGATGAAGACAGTCTCATGGGAGAGAGTCTTGAAGTGCAAAGGGGTCCAGGAAGGCTGGACATTCTTCAAGGAGGAAGTCTTACAGGCACAGGAGCAGGCTGTCCCCATGTGCCGCAAGACAAACCATCAGGGAAGATGTCCGGACTGGCTGAACAGGGCGTTCTTGTGGGGACTCAGGAAAAAAAAGAGGGTTTAGCACTCATGGAAGAAAGGGCAGGTGTCTCCAGAGGAGTACAGGGGTCTTATTAGGTCATGCAGAGAGGAAATTAGAAAGGCAAAAGCCCAACTAGAACTCAGGCTAGCCACTGTTGTAAGGGACAACAAAAACATTTTTTACTAATGAATCAACAACAAAAAGAGGGCTAAGGAGAATCTTCATCCCTTAATGGATTTGGGGGAGGGCAGAACATTGCCACCAAGGATGAAGAAAAGGCTGAGGTACATAACGCCTTCTTTGCCTCAGTCTTTAGCAGTCAGACCGGTTATTGCCTGGTTATTCAACACCCACTGCTGGAAGACAGAGAAGTAGAGTGGAACAAACCTCCCATAATCCAGGAAGAAGCAGTTAATGACCTTCTATGCCACCTTCCAAGTGGCACTTGTAGACACTTACAAGTCTATGGGGTGGGAATGGATCCACCCAAGAGGACTGAAGGAACTGGCAGAGGAACTGGCCAAGTTACTGTCCATCATCTAGCAGCAGTCCTGGCCAGCAGGGGAGGTCCCAGATGACTGGAGGATAGCCAGTGTGACACTCATCTACAAGAAGGGCCAGAAGGAGCATCCCGGGAACTACAGGCCTGTCAGCCTGACCTCGGTGCCGGGCAAGATTATGGAGCGATTCATCCTGAGTGCGCTCACTGGGCATGTGCAGGACAACCAGAGGATCAGGCTCAGCCATCACGGGTTTGTGAAAGGCAGGTCCTGCTTGACCAACCTGATCTCCTTCTATGACCAGGTGACCCACCAAGTGGATGAGGGAAAGGCTGTGGATGTTGTCTACATGGACTTCAGTAAGGCCTTTCACACTGTTCCCCACCTGAAAGGCAGTTATAATGAGGCAGGTGTTCGTCTCTTTTCCCAGGTAACTAGCGATAGGACGAGAGGTAATGGCCTCAGGTTGCGTCAGGGGAGGTTTAGATTGGATATTAGGAAAAACACTGAAAGAGTGGTCAGACTTTGGAATAGCCTGTCCAGGGAGGTGGTTGAGTCCCCATCCCTGCAGGTGTTCACAAAACATATAGATATGGCACTTTGGGACATGGTTTAGTAGTCATGGTGGTGTTGGGGCGATGACTCGACTTGATGATCTTAGAGATATTTTCCAACCTTAATGATTCTATGATTCTGTGATTCAGTGCAGCCTAAAGAGAAATAAAAGAATGAGGGAAATGTAGCATGTTTCCATCATGTATTTTTTCCTTTCCGTTAGATGTATTTCTGTCTTCTTACTGGCTTACCCGTGGGTCATGAAATCAGTAGGTTGTAGAATACCTCTGAAAGTGTTTTGGTTCAACCTCCTCATCAGCCTTAATGCATGGTGACAGAAATACAGCCCATGAGATAGGTCCCAACTGGCACAGAAGACCCCTAGCACTGACCAAATACTTCTTATGTGGTCTTTTCTCTCACCCTCTGTACTGCAGTAGTCAGCTAGACACTTTGTCTCACCTTAAATAATGAAGGGAAATGAAGCTGACAGTGAAGGTTCTAGTAGGATTCTAGTAAGATGTAGTGACAGGACAAGGGGTAATGGTTTCAAACTGAAATAGGGTAGATTTAGATTAGATCTAAAAATGAAATTCTTCACTACGAGGGTGGTGAAGCACTCGAGCATGTTGCCCAGAGGAGTTGTGGCTGCCCCCTCCCTGGAAGTGTTGAAAGCCAGGTTGGATGGGGCTTTGAGCAACCGGGTCTAGTGGAAGGTGTCCCTGCTCATGGCAGGGGAGTTTAGGTCTTTAAGGACTCTTCCAATGCAAACCATTCTATGATTCTATGATTTTACATTAGCTAGGCTGATACCAAATGAGGTACCCACAGTAGGCATCTGGTCTTGAATTTGCTTGTGTATTTTAGGTGCCTATTTTGTGTTAGTAAAATGTACATTCTAAAAGAGCTGTGATAATTGTGAACTAAAACAGCTGTTTGCTTACGTGATTAATTCTTTTGTATATGTTCCTGTATTTTCTCAATTCTACTTGCTGAAACTTCTTAGAAATAACTTGGGTGCCTGCTTTCAAAAACTTAGTCAATAGTGCAATTGCAGTTTCTCAGGCAGTGTGTTCTTGAACAATAAATATTTGATTGAATGTGGATGCCCTGGATCAGAGTTTCTTTCTAGTGTAAGTCAATATACTGTCATAGATCATGTAGGATTATATACACCATATGTATTATCAGCAGAACTGAAAAGAAGTTGGAACCTGTAATAGCACAAATCCAGGTCAGGCGTTGCTTTCTTCATATGGTGCCTGGGAAATATTCTTAAGGATATTTTCAGGATAGATATATTTATCTCTGTAGTGATTTAAAAAAAAAGATCTAGAGATAAAAAATTATCTTATAGATTTATGTAGTTAAACTCAAAACATGAATGTTCTTGTGACAAGGAAGCATATGCAGAATTACACACAGAAAAAGGTTAACAGAGCTCATTAATCAGATAGTTGAACTTATTTAAGGCAAACACAAACTTTAACGAATAATGGGGAAGACAATGAAAATGCAGCTTCCTGGCCAAGATAATTGTGCAGACAGATTTATCCTCACTTTCTTGATAGTGCCAACGTAATTACTATGAAATGCCAATAGCATAACAGTTTTCCGTTGAATGCTATGTTCCATTGTATTAGTCAAGGTCTTAAGATAAAAACCGTGTAAGTCTGTGTGTTAATGGGCTCAGTACTTCATTCAAATTCCAAACAAAAGGTACAGTTACTTCTCAGGAAATTATAATAATGATAAAGTCATTTCACTAAGGGAAAAAAACACCCACAAAACAAACAAAACCTCCTGTGGAGGATAAGAACCCAGAGGAATTCTATGAATAACTTAAAGATCAATTAGCACTCCCCTGTTAGGAACTTTTGCTAATTCTTTACGGACAGCATATTTTTTCCTCTGTGTAGACGGCGATAATTTCTGTATTATTTATGAAAGACAACAAGAGATTTTAGCTTTTAAGACATGGAGTGATGTCATTAATCAGTTGTGGCTGTACAACAGAGTTAAAGACTTGGCTATTCAGCCCATTTCATACAGATTAATTTACCCAAAATAAAAGATTTATGCAAGTGAGTGTATCTATGCATATACATGAAATACGTGAATGATATCTTACTAATTCATACATTTCCACCTGAGAGACAGAAGAGTGCAAGGCACTATTCTTCTCCAAAGTAATCAACAAGAAAATTTATCTGCAAAAATGCTGTTAAACATGGGTATATGTAATGTGACAGACTGGAACTGCTCTATCATTAAATTGCTGCGTTGCTTTTTTGACAGATGCATGAACACAATTTCTGTTTACCTGTTCAGGTTGTATAAGCCTCAGGTACGGGAAGGAGGAAGTTTTCTTTTTCTAACTGGCATGAACTGACTTGCTGTACTGCAAGAGTTTGGAACAATTACATGTACTTAGAATAATCCAGTGGTACCGTCAGGTAGCTCGTTCTCATTTTCTTAAAGCAGGAGATTCTTATGGTTAAGGAGTCCATGGACATGTGTGATTTAGTATCAGAATGTCCAATTAGCCACAAAGGGATGGCCCATGGAAGTCTTACCAGTCAGTCAAGAAACATCCAATTTCAAAGCCATTTGCAAGCCAGACTACAAGGGTTAATTTGGAAGACTTTGTCTGTACATAGATGCTATGTCTCTACCTGTTTTTGAGAGCAGCCTCTGGGCTGAGTCCCCAAAGATATTTAACTGAGAGCCTGTGGACTGCCTGCAGACTACCTGTGAACACTTGGCACAATGCTTGATGAAAGATTCCATATGCTCTCTGGCCATGCCAAGTTTGCTGGCTTGCGGGGTTCATGTAGCTGAGTGGTCTTGAGGATAGCCTCAGGTCTTCCCTCAGCAGACAATACACACTTATATAGGGAACCTGGACAATTATATTTTGAACATTTGTCTAAATTTTGAGGTATACAACTCACTGTGCCAACCCATGTAGATATAACTTATTTTGCAGGTGGGATTCACATTTTTCTTTCAAATTATAAGACTGACATGTTATAAGATGCATAATGATGGGAGGCTGATAATAGAATTATAAACTGCATGCACTAAACTGTTTGAAAGGTGAAGAAGATGTTATTCAGCAAGAAGTTTAAAACTTAAGACTTACAACAATTTTACAGCCTTGAAATACTTACACTGGGGCAGAACTAAGAACAGAGTTTCAGGGATTGACTTAATACTTTCTTTATGTATAGAATAGTTTCTTATATGAAATTGCCTAGCAGAAATACAGAAAAGGCTGCATGGCAACTGTGTAGTACCAGAGAACGGCAGTTTCAAGTAGATCCTCTATTAAGTTGCCAAAACCTATGATTAAAGCTTTCCTATGTCATATTTCCATTTTGGACTAGATGTTGAATATCAGCATGGTGAGATCGTTCGTTTTGTTCTCGGTCTAAGACATCCAGGTGCGTCTGTGACCTGACTGTCTGTTCTGGATTCTGCTCTGACAGATGGGCACCTAAATACATGACTCTGTAGTGTCCACCCATCCTTCAATTATTTTTCTGAAGTGTTCACCTAACTTCTTTTTTAGTCACAGTTCTTCTAGAAATGGCACAGTTTAATTAAGCAATACATGTAGATTAAATCCCTGTTTAGGTATAAAAGTCCATTTTATTTTCTAATGCAAAGATGAAAAGTTGCCACCCTTTGTGTCACCTTTGAGAGATTCTTCATGTAATGTATCCATATTTAAAGTATTTGTTAGCATTTTGGGAAAGAACTTTTGCCCCATGGCCAAATGAATAGTATTTAATGTGAAAGTCATGCTTTTCATTAGCTCTCATCCTCATTAACATTTGTCACATTCTCTTACTTCAGAAGGTCAGTAGCTTGTCATTTCTCTTCCTGGAAAGTTATAAACACAAAAATGTGACATCCTAAATGTCATGTTATTTTGTTTCTCAACCATAGGACAAAGGAGAAATTAAGTAGTTTCTTACATGAATAAAAAGGTATAGAACTAGTCTGCAGATATGAAGAGCACCTGCTAATTTATCTAGTAGATCAAAAGTCTGTGAGCAGTGGTCAATATAGAATATACAATATTTAACTACATTAATGAAATTAAAATCTAATTAAAATATTAAAAATGTAGCATTGTTCTAAACAATTTTATGCATTTACTTCAAGGGGAAATTTCATATGTTAACAAAGATATTTGGAATTTTTTTGGTCTCATGTTCCTGTGGATTTTTCTTCCTTTGAAATAGGTTAGAAGAAATATGAATTGCAAGTGAATCTTGAGTTATAACAAAAGTTTGTCCCCATAGTTCACCCCAAAGTGAACTTCAAGTTGTATTACAAGGAAAGGTCAACATTCTTTTTCTTAAGAAGACGAATAATTTATTAAAAGCATAAAAAGAAGTCTAGCTAAATGTAGATCTTCTTTTTTGCCTATTTCCTAGTTAGAAATGCTCCTATTTTACAGAGAATAATAATTTAACATTTTTTGCTGTTCACACACACTGTATATGCTCTTTCTCAGCTGTATGTTTAGTAGTTTTCTCCAATTCTGTAATAATGCATCTGCTTTTAAAAGCACATGTATCTGAGTCAGAAGTGTGTCTGTATGTGAGTGTGCATGCATATATCAGGAGAAAAAAAGTGATAAAACTGTATCTTACGTTTTTGTAGCTCTTTTTCTGAGAGCCTACCTGGAGTACTGCATCCAGCTCTGGAAGCCTCAGAACAGGATAGACATGGACCAGTTGGAGTGGGTCCAGAGGAGGACCACAAAAATGATCCGAGGGATGGAACACCTCTCCTACGAGGAAAGGCTGACAGAGTTGGGGCTGTTCAGTCTGGAGAAGAGAAGGCTGCAGGGACACCTTATAGCGGCCTTCCAGTACCTGAATTTGGCTTATAAAAATGTTGGAGAGGCACTTTTTACAAGAGCATGTAGTGACAGGACTTTAAATTAAAAGAGGGTAGATTTAGATGAGATCTAAGAAAGAAATTATTTACTATGAGGGTGCTGAGGCACTGGACCAGGTTACCCTGAGGAGCTGTGGATGCCCCCTCCCTGGAAGTGTTGAAAGTCAGGTTGGATGGGACTTTGAGCAACCTGGTCTAGTGGAAGGTGTCCCTGCCCATGGCAGGGGGGGTGGAACTAGATGGTCTATAAGGTCCCCTCCAATCTAAACCATTCTATGATTCTGTGACTTATTTCCTTGTGTTTCTGAATATGAATGGCTAAAATATTCAGAGGGTATTCAGAGGTTCATGTTTGCTTCATACCTCAGCTATTATCTATGAGCTCTGCTTTTTGATTGATGAACGTAAGATACTGCTGAACAATTTTTCTTCTTTCGTTTGGAACCAAAAGCAGGATGGGATGATAGCAGTAGCCAGAATGAAATGGTCTAAACCAGTTCATGATATACAAACCAGAGTATCAAGAACTTTGACATCTTCCTTAAGAAAACAAGTATGTCACAAATTATAAAAATCAAAATGGATACAAGCTGTTTATCTCTAACCAATAATCCAATAATGCAATTATATCAGGTATTGTATGTACTAGCAAGGCCAACAAGCCAATATAAGGTAACATATTTTTATGCACATAGGACTCTACCTATCACTGAACAGCTGAGGCTTTAATTTGATTCTCACATCTGTAAGAAAAATATATAGTTTAAGAATTCAATGAATAGTGAAGAAAGAAAAAAACTATTCAAATTTAGTAATGCTTAACATGATAGGCTAGGATAAAAGATAATGAACTACCTATTTTCTTACACATACTGGCAAAGGTGCTTTCCCGACAGACAAATTGTAATTCTGTAGGGAAAGAAGTGTTCATTGGCTACAGCCAGCAAGCTCAAGACCTATAAAAACATTTACCAACTGGGAAGCAACTATGACAGAACATATTTTTTTGCAATTAATCTAGTAATCCCATGCCACTT
The DNA here is from genome assembly GCF_030867145.1 of Opisthocomus hoazin. NCBI lineage: Eukaryota > Metazoa > Chordata > Aves > Opisthocomiformes > Opisthocomidae > Opisthocomus > Opisthocomus hoazin. Next base: position 30,989,857 of record NC_134416.1, on the reverse strand, counting down.
ACAAAGTATTTGTCACTTCTCTTCTTTATAAAGGATGCCCACTTACACATGTAGTGAGGAAATGTCATTCTCTTTATAACTAGAAACTATCTGTGACTGAAAAAAAAAGAAATTCTGAGTTCCACTTCTGTATTAAAATCCACTTTGAATAAAAATAAGCCTATATAATAAAGCCAAAATGATGATTATCAAACAACAGTTGCAGTCACTTGATCATGAAATATGTAAAAAGGAAACCACAATCTGTAAGTTCTCATACAAATACAATATTTGGGAAGACACACTTTGCTTTCTGTATTTTTAATGCTCAAAAAAAGCTGGTTTATGCTATCTTTATTCTAATAACTTTAGTTTGAAGCTTAAAATTATGATTTTTTTTAGACAGGGAAAATGTCTTTATAGGAGAATGTTCTTGCTCGTTATGACATAAGATATTTTAAAAGTAATGTATATGTCTCTAAATATTATTACTCATACGGCTTAAATCTTATTGCACATTCAGTAGCTACTGGTTTAACTTCATCTGAACTTGTTAAAGACTGAATCTGTTTGAGTGAATTATCAGTAGAAAGTCTTAAAACTATTTGGTTGTGAAGTGCATTTTTGGAGCAATTCAGAAACTACCAATACTAAGGTAAAAGATTTTTTGTGTAATACTGAATTCTCTTACTCTGAGAGAAGACCTGACTCACATTAAGAGGATGGACAATAGAAGCAAAAGAAATATCTGTTTAAAATAAATACTAACACTGAAGATTCAAATCAACGGCACGAACAGTTGCACATCTTATTAATAATTCAGGTAATGTCTTTTTCTTTTGGGAAAGCAACTTTATATTGTACATCAAAATGTGTATGAGCAGTCTTACATCTTTCACAGATCATCTTTGAATGAATTTATTTGTCAGCTTTATTGTTCACAATTGCATTATATTTCATGTATTTTTGCTTTCGTAAGCAGTTTATTACATACTTGGTCAGCATTTCTGGGCAGTAAGAATACTGTGTAAATAAATCCAGTGCAATGACATCCAATGGCTGCTGTACTACTACTGTATATAACCCTTGCTTTGGACACCAACTTATCTGTCTCAGAAGAGCTGGTTCTGTTTTATTCTTTGTTACTGAATTTGTTTAGATCACTAATATTGTGTTGTGAAAGCCAAAAATAAAACATAACATGTTAATAATTTACTTGTTTCCTTTTGACTTGTGTCCCGGTATTTGGCTATGGTGGGAGAAGCTTTGGAAGTTTTTGTCAAAATAACTCTTGAGAAATTTTATGGCAATTTTGCAGGATAAGCCTAATCAGTTAGAACTTGGAAGATTTTAAGATTGTAATTTTTACAATTTGGGCTATCAATATAACAAAACAGCAAAATGACAGAGACAATTATTACAAACAAAAAACAAACAAACAAGAACAAAAAAACCCCCAAAATCACACAACCAAGAGTACAGAACATTGTTTAACATTTCTGGATACCCCTTAAGACGCTGTTTCAAATTTAAACTGATAACAGTAAAAAGGTAGTGAGATGTGGTCTAAACGGAACTGTTTTCCCTGCTATACCCTATACCTGGCTACAACTTCTTGTCCCTTCACATTCCACCATGGGACAGACTTGAATAGCTCCACACCCTTCACTGCTGATCCTGCACAAGCTGAAAGCAGCATGACTTTTCGCATAGACTGTGACAGAAACACCATTAAGTCCTCAGACTGTGATGGTCAGGCGTGCCTTGAATTTAATTAGTTCTGGAAAATTGAACAGCCACCTCATGGCTGATTAAGGTACAGCATCATCCATTTCTTCACTGAAAGATACTAGAGCTGACAAAAATCTTTGAGGTGGTTTTAAATCAGCCATATCAGGCTTCCATTAAGTATATACAGTATTTCCTGAAAATAAAATAACACCACTGAACTAGTAAACATGAAATACTGAGGGACTTCCTCTGACAGAAGAGCTCAAGGAAAGTCGGTCAGAAAGCTCAGCAATCTGTTCCATCTGAAACACCCTCTCACTGAACAGAATAATGGAATTAGCAAAACTTTCTCCCTGGCTAAAGAACATACTGTGTTGTGAAGAAAAACCTCGGGAACAGAAGCGTGGGCAATAAACTATAAAAATATTGTTCTGGTCAGGATGAAAAAGCGAAATAGCCTCCAAGTTAGACAGTGTCAGAGACAGGATCATGAACTAGATGGACAATCAGTCTGGCCTGGAATAGTGGCTTCTGCATTCTTGTGAAAGAAAAAAATGGAATTCTGTAGAGAAAAAAATGCAGAATAATGTTTCTAGCCAGAGGAGTGCCCTTGGAAGTCTGCTTCCACTAGCGTGTGCCCTGTTGCTCCTTGCCTTCCACAAAACACAGAGCTGCTGCTTTTTTACAACAAGGGATTCCTTATCAACTTTGTAGGCTTGCCGTAGAGACATCATGCCACTTTCCTTCCCAGAGAGCTGGAAACTCTGTCCTTTCAGTGCTGCAATACCAGAAGACCTGAGCGTTGGTAGACACACACTTCTTTAGTGCTGCCTCCCTATCCAGGAATGTAGTACTCCAGCACAGTCTTACTGACATTGTTACCCTGTAAATAATGGTAGTCTCTGTGATTGCCTATTTTGCCTGTATTTTTCTGCATTTTATTAATGCATTTATGAAGTGGTGGTTGTCTTTTGTGAGAGATAAAAAATGAGAAATAAACAAGATATCTGTGTACTTCCTTCATATCAGTCATTTCACCTCACTGTAGCAGTGACAGACTGCTTTCCAAGGATGCTGAGACAGTGAGCAATTTAAATGTGAAGTAGCAAAAGTTGTCAAGAACATTTCACACAGGTTGGCTGGCTTTGAATTGTAATGTTTCACTTAATTTGTTTCATTACATAACCACTTTAGGAACACTTCTTAGTTCAAACCTCTCTTGCATATTATCACTCGCTCTCTAAATTTTCTTGGTAGAAACTTTAGTCAAGGTGAGAAGTTTGTGCTGGCTAAAACAATAAGAAGCTCAGAAAAAATATCAGCGTTTAAAAGCTATTTTCATTGTATAATTCCTGAAAAGGAACCGGTTCATCTTCTTATTAAACTTTCCTGAGATTAACAGACATTCTTCTTCACAGACAGTGAGTTTTCCCTCTCAGTATGTCTGATTTTCAGAGCACAGACCTTAGGTTAATGGAATATCTCACAAACAATACTGTATTTCTTTTAAAGTCAATAAATTGTCCATTATAGGTTCCATTTTTAATGGAAAAGTAGTTGTTTGATGTTTCCCTGTGCAGTTTAGGAGGGCATATACTTCTGCTGCATTTTCACCTTCACAATGGAGGAAAACGTCTTCTACTAATATGTCAGGAATGCAGCCCTCTGTTGTTAATTCAATTTATGTTCAGGCAACATCTGAGACTCACTTTATCGTAAAATTGTCCTTAGTGTATATGAGGCCTAAACATCCCTTCCTGAAAGAGATAAAAATGTAATTAAAGTCTGATATGATCCACTGTCGGAGACGGAGCATTAAACTAAACAGCTATTAGATTTAAGTCTGGTGTTGCCAAGTCTAGTGTAAATCTCATGATTTAACAACCTCAAAACTATCTTTCTTTTCATTTTGTTTTATAAGAGCTAAACATTAATTTCTTCTTTTTATCTTCAATGTTCATATCTTTATTGGTCTCTGGACTCACATTTTTAACATTTAGCTATGACTGGAAAGGTTTTTTTAAAATGACGACTGAATTTCTCTTACCATAGCACGACTCCAGAGAAGCTGTGACTTCAGAAATTTTATAAATCCCATTATGTCAAATTGTATGAGCTGATAGTGTCTGCTGTAACAATTGCCATTTACAAGTCCAGATCTAGCAAAACCCACTCATGATAGAAGTGATTATGCTAAAATTCTAGCAAAATATTTCATTATTATAGTGTTCCTATAAAAAATCTTCTGTGAATTTCTGGAACACTTATTTATAATTTTAGCCAAGATAATGGTCACTTGTGTGATAGCAGTCCTTGATGACTTCCCATATGGGTGAGGAAAAAAAGAAAAAAAACAAGGAAAATGTAGAAAACTTCTGCTAAAACCAGTTTCATCTGGAAATGCTAAAAATCAGGAATTAATGGAGAAAAATAATGAAGTGTTTCAACATTTTTTCTCACTTTAGAGAAAAATACTTCAGAGGATAAAGCATTTCTTATCTGTTCCAAAAACTGCGAACAAGTAACAGATTTGATATTAAGATGCTTAAATGTAGTTGTCTAAATACAAACCTTTACATGGGAGCTTGGTGTTCAGTACCTCACTACAGCTACCGGAGATCTAGGGCTCAGTTTGACTGCCCATTGAGTGTGATCTGAGATCACTCTGGGAGTCCTGCCTGGCTTGCAGCTTTTGCTGTATGGCATACCTCCTGTGTCATCTCTTGACAGCCCCATGAATAGTTCACATGCCATAAGACATTTAAAATTATGTCAGATGCTTATACTTTGGCACTTGAGCACCATATCTGTATCATCACAATTGAGAGGATGAGGGAAAAAAACCCTTAATATGAGATGCTTGATGGAAATTTCACTCTGTTTTCTTCTATTTCTTCGTTTTCAGTAGCTTATGTTGTATTTCTCTGGCTCCTCATGCGGCTCAAATAAATGGTGCCATGCAGTGGCACAGAATATACACCTCATAAACATAGCCAATTGTGAAGTATTAGTAATTTCTAACACTATTTTCCCAGCACAACTTAGTCAACTGAATGAATAAATAGATGCTTTTCAGGTACAAAAGTGAGTTTTGGTGTGTAGAGATTGGTCACACAATATGTTTGATTCTGGAGAAGAGAATTTATGAAAATATATTGCCTCTATTATCTATCAACACTTCTTCAGCAGGGAGTTAACTCTAAAATTATGGAAAATAAACAACAGTAAATGCTCCTTTTATGCCAGTGATTAATCCTAGTTTATTACAAACAATGAAAATTTGCATCAGATTCTGCAGTGGTCATTTTCACTTTGTGTGAGAAACTTCAGATATACACTCTTCAGCATTTGCTTTACTTGCTTTGGTACTATTCATCTCATTGAATGTTGAAGAGTTTTCTGTCTGGCTGTATACGGAATTTTATATACCTTATACAATGTGTAAGAGAGAATAACGAAAGAGCAGTGAAAAAACTATTGAAGACAGTTGTCATCAAACCGCATCCCTGTAGAACATTGCTGTGAATTGGAAAGCTGTCATATTGCTTATCACTGTATGAGAGCGTAGCCTTCCTGTCATTTTAGAAAAGCTAAATCAGAGTAAGAAGACCAAGGAGTAGAGGATATGACTAGAAGAGGAAACCATTTCTTTACAGTATTGGTTTCCCCTGGTTTTCTTTTGTCATAAACACATTTTTTGCAGTTACCTTGCAAAAAAAGATTTGCCAGTAAGTGATTTCCCAAACTGAACATCCCTTATCTTCCTGGAAGCATGTAATCAGCAATACTTTCAATCTCCTCGGGATAGCACTTGTCAATGCACTGCCTACATCATATACAAGGGCATTTCTCTTTTTATTTTCATGAACGCATCTTCTTTGTTTTTAAGTAATTTTTGACATTTAGAATTATTAATGGCTAGTTTAATCTCTCTTTTTGCTCTTGTAGACATGCAAAACAGGAGGTATGTTTCCAATATCAGCATTTCAGCTGGTGTTTCTGTGTCTTGCTGATGAACTCTACTTCTTCCTCATGCTACCAAGTGGCCATCTCTTCAGAGTCACATACAGGTGGTTCTGTAGGAAGGTCTGCAATGGCTGAAGCCTACAATTTCTCTTAACTGCTGTTGCATAAGCAATATGTTCACATGAGTAGTATTCATGCTGGTGGGTACTCAGCACTGGGTCTGTTTCCTTTTAATAAGGATTATGTCTCAGTTTAGAGCACAAAATTTGGAGTTTTGCTAAATAAAGGGTCTTGTTTCCATTGTCAAATAATCCTAAATCTCCACTCTCAAAGGATGTTTGTACTTTTTTGCAAAGATCAAGCCAATAAACAGATTAAATTATAATTCCTTCCAATGAGCTCTTTGTTGATTTGTGATTAGTATGTGTCACATTTCACTAACATCAGTATGAACTTTTTAGTCTAATTAGAAGAAAATAATAAGATATGACTTTTTTGATATGATGTGTCGTGTTTTTTCAGTGAGGCATGTTTGACACTGAGCATGGCAATGAAAAAGCAGCTGGTATTAATATAATGTAAAAGTAAAATAAACAACATATAATAAATCAGTCTTACATAATCAAAATAAAATTATGTAGTAACTTAATATAAATGTTTTAGCTAATGTATTGTGCTCTAATATAATACGACATGCCAGTAGTGTTAATGCCTAATATGAAATGATGTGATGTCTAATACAGAAGAAAAACAAGTTTTGAAATGTTGGAATTTCCTGTGCACCAGAACATTTGACTGTTGTCTGGATCTAAAGACAGAATAACGGTGAGAGCATGAAGAAAAACTGAAAAAAATGAAGGAGGGGAAAGCTTGAAAGAAAAGACAAAATGGGGTGGCTCATACTTTGAGATTTGTGAGATTCATCCCCATCAGCAATTTATAACACTTGGTAAAATGTTTCTGTGTTTGTTTCCCCACTGCACTGAGCACACGCTGGACACGGCAGTTAGAGTCTGGTGCTGTAACATGGAGGAGCAAGGAGCATGCACGGGCTTGGGAGCATGTGGTGCCTGCACAGTGCAAATGTCCTGGGCAGCCCCAGGGGCTAAAAAGTATTAAAATCTACCCTGAGACAAATACTTCTGTGCTCGTCATCATGAACTACTGAGAGCTCAAATTAGGGGTCATGTTTGGTACAGACCTGAGTAAAAGTGGCCGAAAAAAGAAAAGGGAGATGTCCTAATATCTGTCAGACAGCTGTCTTTCCCAGTATGGCAGAAAACCAAAGAAAAAGTTCTTATTTTAAGACTTAGGAGTAGCAAGATAAATTTGGATAATCAGTTTGTAAAATCATATTTCTAGAGATATGCATATTAATGATATTCTCTACATATGGGATGCACTAACTTAAGCGAAATTTTAGTTTGAAGGGAAGGGGACAAGCTACTTAACAAAATGCTCTGAAGAATGAAAAGAGAGATTGGGGGACAGCTATGCTTTTCATGTTTTTGCTCGTTTGAATATTTCCCCTATTCTCAGTGATGTTTCTCTGGAAATAAAAGGTCCAAGTTCTAGATTGTTAATAATCTCAACATATAAAATGAGGAATTCAAATTTACTATCTAAATTGTCTGTTATGTTTTATATATAGTTTGTTTCAATTCTCTTTCATTAAACTGAGATTGCCTGCCAGTTCTACAGCATGTAACCCAAGGACTTTTATATCCGATATAGGAAAGGAAAATTAAAACTGATTCTTGATTTTTTTGGTTTGATGAGTATTTCTTCCAGTATCTTTGATTTTAGGCTGCTGACAAGAACATCTGTAAAGCATAAATTCAGATTTGTTGTAAGCAGCTGATGTTCACAAGAATACAATGGGCTTTAGAAGGCTAAATTCCACCCAACAGCACCTACCTTAATGTTTTTTAAACCATCTGATTAAGGTCTTAATTACTGTTGTCATACTTCAAACTATGAAGACCATTCTTACACATATTGGTTTTTAAACTGCAGCCCTTAGAATCTAAAAAATGTACTAAGATTAAAATAACTGTTTTGATTCACAAAATTATAGATTGTGGATGGAAACCCAGTAGAAATATTTTAACAATACTTTTATATTAGTATTATAACGAATTAAGCCCCTACTTTGTAGAGCAGTGCTTTTGCATAGATGATTAGGCTTTGCAGATTTGTTTTATAGCATCAGGATCAAAGTGATTAATAATAATAACAACAATGATAGAACAACAACAATGGAAGAAATAATATAAAGACGACTTTATAATTTTAGGAGATATACATTTGTCATGCAGTGAAGTTTGCTTACATAGTGACCCATTAAATAGTTCTGATTTGCTAGTGTTCATTGTAACTACTTTGGCTCAAAGAGGTAGGAAATCTCTGACTCAGAGAATAGAAACTTATATATATGGTTGACATTATTTAATACTCTATTGTCTGCACAGGGTTTCAATTACTGGAAGATATGGGCAGTATTACAAATTATGATGCCCAAAGAGTATAATTCAGAGTAAGATAATTCCCTGCTTTTGTGTTTCATCCAACTGATCCTCTATAATTTTTTTTAAGCAGGTGAAGATTTATAACACATGCAGGCTTCAGAATCATTATTACCTGTCTCTGCATAACATTTGATTAAGCAAGTCTTTGCATATTTATCACTAAAATGGAATTACTGCTGTAATTAATTCTAATTTTTCTGATTTGGTTACAGTTACGGATTCAAGCAGCATGTTAATTTTCTTTGACTTTCTTAAGAATCCATTATAATCAAAGTTTGATTTCAAAAAAGTAATTACTTGAATTTTGTAACTGACACTCTCCAGTCAAAAATGCTTTGAAAGAAAGAAATTTATCACTATTCCTTTTACTTCCTAACTTTTTATTTATAAATAAAATTGTCTAAAGAGTTTCTTTCTCAAAGAAGTTTAAAGCATTACATTTAATTAGAAATTTTTTAGAGTAGAGGAAGTACAGGTTATTTGCTCAATAATAGCACATATATTCCAAGCAATGTATAGGATTGTTTATTTTGGTTCATATTTCCTCATATTATTTCACCTGTTAATCTCATACGTGGAGGAAATGATTGTGCTTCTTTGGGTTCTGTTACTTCCGCTCTGTGTATTTTTTAAGTAACATCTAATTATGCATTCAAATTGATAACTGTTTTTATTGCCTGTATGCACAGATTTTCAAAACCTGTATCGGCTGAAGTAGTAAACTACAACATTTCCCTTTCAGTATCAAAACTGGACATTTTGAGCTATATCACTGAACTTTTCTTACCTGCTTTTCCTATATCTCTTCCAAATAGCCTTCATTTTGGTATAATTTCAGAAAGTTTGGAGATAATTCCTTATCATACAATACAACTTTGTGAAAATAATTCCCTTCAAATTTCTACAGGTTTTACTCCCAGTAGTAGAAAGTGAAATTACGTTGTAGTGCAGTGCCATAACTATTACTGGCAACCTTTTTATTCACAGCTGCTAGAATGGAGTTCCTCTCATGGTGAATGCCTTTATATTGTTTCAACTTTCTGCAGAGATCTGCTAGTTTAATTTCTTCTAATACAGCCCGGTAGTGTCAATATTACCCAGAAATTCTGCAGAAATGAAATACATTTAGTATACATAGTTCAATTTCTTTCATACACATCTGTTTTCGCATTCTTATACATAATACTCTACTACATATAAATCCAGTTTAAAAAAATCTTCTGTATGGTTTTGTGAATAATAAATCACAAAAATAAATTCCTAGGCAAAACATAACTTTCAAGAGTATTATTTTTTAAGATTTAAGAGGTTTAACAAGAAATCAAGCAGAAAATCACTATATTGATGTGTTTCCAGTTACTGTATTATAAGGGGAAAAAACAGACTTTAAAAAGAGGTTTGTAAAAATAAAAGTACTGTATGCTTAACATGTAAATTCTTCACCTTCATAAACATTTTTGGGAACGAATATTCCTCAACCTGCTATGATGTTTCCCCCTCAAAAAAGGAACTATTTATCTCAGGAGACACTTGTATGCTGAAAAGGTTTCACAGACATGGTACATGGAGACTTCAAGTGAAGGAGAGGCAGAAGCATTCAGTAGCTGCAGATATATGGAGAATTACTAAAGTCTCCTTAAGTTTCATGTCTGTTCTATGAAGAAATTCTGGTTATTCTACATATCAGAAAGCATTTCAAAAGGCCTAAGAAGAGCACTGCATGAAGAGTTATCCAATAGGAATTCATAGAAAGAAGGATTTGAGTGGAATTTAGATTGTCAGAATATGTAAAAAAAAAAAAAAGGTAGTGATTGACCTACTGAAAAAACAAGCTAACATGCATTTAATTTCTTTCCAGTGATAACTAGTCAAGGAGGCATGGAGTTCTAAGACTTTTTCATCCTTACCAAGATTTATTGTCATTAACTAGTTTTAGTTACTAAAATGACTGTGCGTAAGGAGGTATAACGTTCACAGAACAGAAGACGACTGTATTATAATAAAAATCTATGGTTTGAAATTTAAACATGGACTATGTTATACGTAGCCTGTCGTGGTTTTATTTCTCGCAACCATATTAAAAATAGTCTGAATAAACAACACTGTAAGCCCTTTGATATCATTTATAACGATTTCTCCAGGAAAGTACACTATCTGCTCATGCTGTGTGAGGGCACAGACATGTTTGCATGTTTCTTTCAATCTACCGCGTTATTTTAGATTTTAAGGGATATGTAGCTGATTAATGTTAGTGATAAAGCTATCCTTCATTCTCTGTGAAAATATGTGTTTTCTAACATGTTACACAAATATTTGTAAGTAAATTATAGTATAGTTTTGCTAAAGGAGAAAAGTTTATTTCAGTGCTCTGGGCATTTGAATGAAACTCCCAGGAAACTCCCTGGTCTGATATGGCCCTCTGATTATTACCCGCTGTTGGTTATGCAGATCGGCAGTGATGAGATCACAGAGAAGTCGAAGGCCACCAAAGGGACTGCAGGGCATTGGGGCGGTTGGTGGAAGGATCAGGGGCACAGGTAGTGTTTTCCTCAATCCCGTCAGTGGCAGGGAAGAACATTGAAAGGGACAGGAAAACTCGCCTGATTAACAGGTGGCTCAGACTGGTGCCATCGATGGTATTTTGGAGGTGTACACAGCACCAGGCCTGCTGGCGACAGATGGAGTCCAGCTGTCTCAACGCAGGAAAATGATTCTCACCCATGAGCTGTTGGGGCTCATCAAGAGGGCTTTAAACTAGGTTTGAAGGGAGAGGGATATAACCAGGCTCACTAGAGGTGAGCCTAGGCGTGGCATGACAGTGTTGGGGGTGAGATCGACGGCCCAGCTCGTGCACATCTACACCAATGCAGCATGGGCAACAAACAGGAGGAGCTGGCATCCATTGTGCAGCAGGTCAGCTATGACTTGACCACCATCACAGAAACACGGTGGGCTGACTCTCATGACTGGAGTGCTGCAATGGATGGCTATAAGTTCTTCAGAAGGGATAGGTGAGGAAAGAGAGGCGGTAGGGTGGCTCTGTGTGTTGGAGACTGCTTTGATTACATAGAGTTCGATGACAGTGAAGATAAGATTGAGTGCTTATGGGTAAAGACGGTGGGCAAAGCTAACAAGGCAGACATCCTGCTGGGGGTCTGTTATAGACCACCCAACCAGGATGAGGAGGTGGGTGAAGTTTTCTACAAGCAGCTGGCAGAAGTCTCACAATCACAGATTCACAGGTTCACAGAATGGTAGGGGTTGGAAGGGACCTCTGTGGGTCATCTAGTCCAACACCCCTACCAAAGCAGGGTCGCCTACAGTAGGCTGTAGAGGACCTTGTCCAGGCGGGTCTTGAATATCTCCAGAGAAGGAGACTCCACAACCTCCCTGGGCAGCCTGTTCCAGTGCTCCGTCACCCTCAGAGGGAAGAAATTCTTCCTCATGTTCAGACGGAACTTCTTGTGCTTCAGTTTGTGCCCACTGCCCCTTTTCCTGTCGCTGGGCACTACTGAAAAGAGTCTGGCCCCATCCTCCTGACACCCACCGTTCAGATATTTGTAAGTGTATATTAGGTCCCCTAGACACGTCAAATTTTTTTACACAATTATCTACAATAAAGAGAAATTTAAATCATTTACAAAATGTTCTTAATTTTTTCTTTACTCTCAAGACAGCTACAGTAAGAACAAAATAAACATTAGATAGATGAAGTCCGGGTTTTATTTCACTCTGTATTTATAAAAAGAACAAAACATCTTGGTGAAGTTCCATCCACATGCTACTGAGATCAAATAGAGCATGATGAGAAGTGCAAAGGGATACAAAACAATAGCTGTGTTCTTCAAGAAGGGCAATGCGCTGTATCCCAGGAATGTTACGTAGATGTAATAACCGATTGCAATCAGCCATAATGTGTTCCCAGCAAAATACCCAATGACAGAATTGGATATGATGACATAGTTGATGAAGAACAGCTGGATGAAATGCAAAATGACCAGAAGTGGGTAGAAGGCATTCAGGTGAACATCAAAGGCATATCCCCACTCCACATCATAGTCTCTGTTCTGCTGCTTCACCAAGTACTTATTAGAAACAAACCACATCACAGTTGCAATCAGGAAGCCAACGCCTACGCAGTCTATGAAGACAACCCAAAGCAGCAGCTTTATTGTTTCAAAAAACCCTATGTCCAGCACAAATCCAAATCCTACAGTAGACACACAGAGCCAGACGCTGAACAGCACCAGGAAAACGGGGTAGTTCCTGGACCACTGGTCCTTCGTCTGCTTCCTGTAGTGGAAGTTCCTGTAGACCCTCCGCGGCGAAGCGAACAGATAGAGCATCTGCTACAGCGCGAACTCAATCGCTAGCCCCTATTCTCGTGGCGGACTTAAACTTACCGGACATCTGCTGGAAACGCAACAGAGCAGAGAGGCAACAGTCCAGGAGGTTCCTGGAGTGTGTAGAAGATAACTTCCTGACATAGCTGGTAAGTGAGCCTACCAGTGGAGGTGCCTCGCTTGACCTGCTCTTTACAAACAGAGAAAGACTGGTGGGAGAAGTGGTGGTTGGAGGCCGTCTCGAGCTTAGAGACCATGAAATGATAGAGTTAGCAGTTAGTGGTGAAGAGGAGGGTCAGCAACTACCACCATGGACTTTCAGAGGGCAGACTTTGGCCTGTTCAGCATGCTGATGAAGACAGTCTCATGGGAGAGAGTCTTGAAGTGCAAAGGGGTCCAGGAAGGCTGGACATTCTTCAAGGAGGAAGTCTTACAGGCACAGGAGCAGGCTGTCCCCATGTGCCGCAAGACAAACCATCAGGGAAGATGTCCGGACTGGCTGAACAGGGCGTTCTTGTGGGGACTCAGGAAAAAAAAGAGGGTTTAGCACTCATGGAAGAAAGGGCAGGTGTCTCCAGAGGAGTACAGGGGTCTTATTAGGTCATGCAGAGAGGAAATTAGAAAGGCAAAAGCCCAACTAGAACTCAGGCTAGCCACTGTTGTAAGGGACAACAAAAACATTTTTTACTAATGAATCAACAACAAAAAGAGGGCTAAGGAGAATCTTCATCCCTTAATGGATTTGGGGGAGGGCAGAACATTGCCACCAAGGATGAAGAAAAGGCTGAGGTACATAACGCCTTCTTTGCCTCAGTCTTTAGCAGTCAGACCGGTTATTGCCTGGTTATTCAACACCCACTGCTGGAAGACAGAGAAGTAGAGTGGAACAAACCTCCCATAATCCAGGAAGAAGCAGTTAATGACCTTCTATGCCACCTTCCAAGTGGCACTTGTAGACACTTACAAGTCTATGGGGTGGGAATGGATCCACCCAAGAGGACTGAAGGAACTGGCAGAGGAACTGGCCAAGTTACTGTCCATCATCTAGCAGCAGTCCTGGCCAGCAGGGGAGGTCCCAGATGACTGGAGGATAGCCAGTGTGACACTCATCTACAAGAAGGGCCAGAAGGAGCATCCCGGGAACTACAGGCCTGTCAGCCTGACCTCGGTGCCGGGCAAGATTATGGAGCGATTCATCCTGAGTGCGCTCACTGGGCATGTGCAGGACAACCAGAGGATCAGGCTCAGCCATCACGGGTTTGTGAAAGGCAGGTCCTGCTTGACCAACCTGATCTCCTTCTATGACCAGGTGACCCACCAAGTGGATGAGGGAAGGGCTGTGGATGTTGTCTACATGGACTTCAGTAAGGCCTTTCACACTGTTCCCCACAGCATCGTCCTGGAGAAACTAGCTGCCCGTGGATTGGATGGGTACGCACTTTGCTGGATAAAGAACTGGGTGAATGGCCAAGCCCAGAGAGTGGTGGTGAATGGAGTTAAATCCAGTTGGTGGTCGGTCATGAGTGGTGTTCCCCAGGGCTCAGTTTTGCGTCCGGTCTTGTTTAATATCTTTATCAATGATCTGGATGAGGGGATTGAGTGCTCCCTCAGTAAGTATGCAGATGACACCAAGTTGGGTGGGAGTGTCGATCTGCTTGAGGGTAGGAAGGCTCTGCAGAGGGATCTGGACAGGCTGAATTGATGGGCCGAGGCCAACTGTATGAGGTTCAACAAGGCCAAATGACGTTTCCTGCACTTCGGTCACAACCCCATGCAATGCTACAGGCCTAGGGAGGAGTGGCTGGAAAGCTGCCCGACCTTGGTGTGTTGGTCAACATCCAGCTGAACATGAGCCAACAGTGTGGCCAGGTGGCCAAGAAGGCCAACGGCATCCTGGCTTGTATCAGGAACAGGGTGGCCAGCAGGAGTAGGGAGGTGATCGTCCACCTGTACCTGGCATTGGTGAGGCCGCACCTGGAGTACTGTGTTCAGTTTTGGGCCCCTCACTACAAGAAGGACATGGAGTTGCTGGAGCGTGTCCAGAGAAGAGCAACGAGGCTGGTGAAGGGTCTGGAGAATAAGTCTTATGAGGTGCGGCTGAGGGAACTGGGATTATTTATTCTGGAGAAGAGGAGGCTGAGGGGAGACCTTATTGCTCTCTGCCTGAAAGGAGGTTTTTGTGAGGCAAGTGTTGGTCTCTTCTCCAAAGTAACTAGTGATAGGATGAGAGGCAATGGCTTCAAGTTGCATCAAGTGAGGTTTAGATTGTATATTAGGAAAAATTTCTTTACTGAAAGAGTGGTCAGACATTGGAATAAGCTGTCCAGGGAGGGGATTGAGTCCTCATCCCTGGAGGTGTTGAAAAAAATGTGTGGATATGGCACTTTGGGACATGGTTCAGTAGTCATGGTGATGTTGGGTTGATGGCTGGACTTGATGATCTTAGAGGTCTTTTCCAACCTTAATGATTCTATGATTCTATGATTAATGACTATGATTTCATCTCTCAGTATATTTAAACACTTTTGTTATACTGTTTTTCACCAAAGATTCATAATATTTCTTTTGGTCCAGATAATGACTTTGGGATACTTGCGATGAGTTTAAATAATTTTAAAAATTGCTTGCTTTTATAACACCTGAATCACATCTCTTAGCATCATTTTGGAACTCCCAGTAATTCTTATCTCTTAATTTTTCTGTTCCACCGTGGTGTAAGAAAAAAAAGAGAAAAGGAGGGACAAAATATATCAGCTGCAAAATCCAAATTTTTTTCCATAGCATAGCTTGTACCATGCATTTCACAGAATTAAAATGGAAGAGGCATAATATGCTTCATCACTGCTTCAGGTGATAGCAAATCTGTATTCCAATAGCTAGCAATTGGTAATTAGCATTAATTATTTTCATTACAGCATGATGCGTGTAGAAGGCATGTGCAGCTGAAATTCACCAGCAAAGATAACAAGAAAAGGGAGTAAAAATGCAATTCCTTTTAAGCTACAGCTGTGAAAATTAGTTTGGGGGACTAAATATGGTGGAAAGTGTGAGAGAGGATACTTTAGCCAAAGAAGAATACACACAACAAGATTCTTGGAGACAGTGATGTGAGACCATCCACCAGAAGATCGAAAGGGGAAAGAAAAGGAAGGAGACAATACAAACTAATAATTCGATCAGAAACTTTGAAATTGAAGTGGGAAATGAATTCAGGTATAAAGAATAGAAAATATTAAAGGAAGAGGAAGAAAATATAGTTTAATTTAATTCCTCCATGCAGATGATCCTCATGGGGGATCCTCAGGGCTCCCCAAACCCAGCACCCTAAGTCACAGCACCCTGTGCGCATGCTGCTACTGATGCCGCAGACCCAGAACTCTTTGTCCTCTACACTCAGCACTCTCAACCCAAAACTCACCTACAAATCCTCTCATCTGCATTTGTTTGCCACTGCAGCCTGCTTCCTTGTCTACCCTGTAGCATTCCCATGGACACAAAGACCACCAGCCCCTTGATGATCTCGAGTCTGCATGATCTGTGGGAGATTGGCTCTGTCTCAAAGTAGTCATTGTCTCCATTGCAAGCCTATACTCTTCTTGGTACTTTAGTTTCAAATTGACTAAGCCATGAAAATGATCATCAGTCATTGTAACAAGGTGGAGATTTTGGAGTGAAGACCTGTGGAAAATGTCTCTGGGTGATATGACTCACAGTCAGCTTCAGAAATGGGTTTTTTCTTTTGTACGGTGTTCCTGACTTTTTTTCTTATTCCTGAAAAAGTACTATCTTTTCCACAATTGTTACAGAGAACAGGAATCTCAGAGGAAGATTGTTTCCCTGTTTTCATTGTAATATATTTTGCTGTTTAGAAATATCACCAGTTGTGTTGAGAACAGGATGTTTGTCTTTCCTTATGGGCTTCCCACAGTGGATTACTTTTAGAGTTATATATCCTTCTCCGAATTTGGGTGCCCACCCCACAAATAAAGATGTGCTTTTAGGGTCTGCTTCTCAACTGTCACAGAAATTTCTCCCTCAAATTGTATATAATAATGTTGAAGCAGGATGAGAGGAAATGCTGTCCAGAACATCTCCAGTACTGACAAGTGCATATTGATAAATACAGTAAAAATATTATTTAATTTATAAAAGCCAGAATTAAATAAAACAGTATTAGGGTTATCATGAAAAAAGAGTACTGAGTTAATATATATTAATATAAAATTCAGAAACACAGTGATCAAATAGTCTCCACATATCACATACCAGCTGACCTTAGCCATCGTAACAAATAAAATTTATGGTTTTCAGTAACTCACAGAAGTCACCTACAGTGTCTTTGATAACATATACCTTTTATACATTTAATGGAGGTTAGTGTGATAAGCAAATGACCTTCTATCATTGTCATGATGAATATAGAGCAGTGCGATAGTGTAGACATGCTCTTAATCAACCACTAGATGCTTTTGACACATTTCAATTTGCGCTCAGTGAGTTTGACAGTTGAGATCTAAAAAAATGTTTCCCAAAGTGATATACATTGGTGCTTTTTCATACAGTAGATTTTGTATTTGACGCTTGTGTTTGACTGTGGGAGAGCTTGCACCATGAATTTTAAGAGTCCTGTGGTGGTATGTGTATGAAGTAGGAAGGAGAAAAAGGTTGAATGATTTACTGACAGAAATAGTACAGAAGGGTCCATTTTGTTGGTTACAAGGAGATTATGGCATTTATAGCTTCTCTTCACAAGAAAAAAATAAAGCATTACTCTTCAAGCCCTATTTTTCTAGTATCTAAGTCTTTTGTATGTGAAATAAATATGTTACTAGTGTCTAGTAAAGTCTATTAATGACCTATATTATTTGCCTCTTCTTCAGAACAAACATCGGAATAAATATAAATAGAACATTTTCAATGCTTCTTGGAGGCTGGTTCATGATTATAAATTCTCCTTTAATGTAATCTGTCTCAGAGAGGCATGGTTTGACTGTCAGTGAGTTGGTGGCTATTCTTAGTCTGAGAGCAGTCCTTTTGAAGGTAGGGAGCCTTAGGATGCATCCAAATACTCCAATATACGATATAGTAGCCAGGGTATCTTGACTGAGAATTTTTTGTCTCCAGTATCTTGCCAGGGTTCGTGTTTTCCAAAACAGATAAGGCAGACTTTGTCAGGTTTTAAGATCATTAAAAAGAGCAAAAACGGACCTTGAGAGGTTATCTAGTTCTTATTCACAATCCTATACCTAATGATCAGCTGTACATATTGCTGACACACATTTGTTTAACTTGCTTTTAAAATATGTCCAATTATATGGTTATTGAAAATTACTTATGTAAACAATTCTTAAACTCTCTTAACTCTTCTTCCCATTCCATGAGGATCAAAGGCTTCAAATAAAACAATTTCTCTTCCTATCCACTACGAGCTCTGAAAATGAATCGTCTCCTAACTTCTTAAAGCATCAATGTGAAGACTTCTCATTTCCCCCTTTGTATTCTCTAGACCTAACAAACTCAGATCTTTCTTTGTCATATTTATGAGGCCATTACTTATTTTCAGAGCTGTCCATTGGGCTCTTTGTTCATATTGGTCAGTAATTTTATTTAACACAATATTCAAGTGTTGCTCTTTTATGGAGAAGAGAATACTGCATGCTTTATAAAGACAGTATTCTTTTTTATATATCCAAGTATGGTATTCACCTTTTGCCAGACCTGCTTATGTACCTATGTTTAGACCTTTTTGCAGAATTGCTATCCAGATACCTGTTTCTTATCCTTTATGTTTTCTGTGATTGACTGATAATTTCCAGCTAAATGGAGAATCTTTGTGCTTGCCAGTACTGAACTGCAACCTTTTTAAAGATCTTTGCTCAACTTTGTGAAGACTTTTTTTTAATTCTGAACTAGATCTCTGATGACTTTTTCAGCTTTGCGAAAATGGAAGCAGAAGAAATTAAGATCTGAGAAATTTGCTGGACACAAACAACTATGTTAAAGAGTTATATATTGAAACTACCCATCTCCTGGGAAGGGTATATTAGTGATGAAGTCTTTCCTTAGTTAGAAGGGAAAATACAGTTATAGTATTTTAGTTTTTACCTGGTTGGTTTGATGGCTAGAATGGTTTTCAAGTAATAAGGAGAAAAGTTAAATTGTAATGATAATGTAAATGTGGTGACAGAAATTTGATACAAATCGGTTCGCAAATGTGCATAAACTATGTTATGTGTGCAGTTTTGGGCCCCACAATTTAAGAAGCATGTTAAGATACTTGAATGCATCTAGAAGAGGGCAACGAAGCTGGTGAAAGAGCTGAAAGGAATGTCCTATGAGGAGCAGCTAAGGACTTTTTCTTTGTCCAGTTTGGAGAAAAGGAGGATAAGGGATGACCTCATTGCTCTCTACATCTTCCTTGAGGAGCAGAAGTGGAGACGGAGGTGCTGATCTCTTCCCCTGGTATCCAGGGATAGGATGTGTGGGAATAGTTCAAAGCTGCACCAGGGGAGGTTTAGACTGGACATTAGGAAGCATTTCTTTACTGAGAATGTCATCAAAAACTGTAACAGGCTTCCCAGAGGGGTGGTCAAAAGCTCATGCCTATCAGTGCTCAAGAGGAAACTGGACATTGCCCTTAACAATATGCTTTAATTTTTGGTCTGGCAGTTGAACTAGATGGTCATAGTAGGTCCCTTACAGATGCAACTCAACTCCTCTCCTCTCCTCTCCTCTCCTCTCCTCTCCTCTCCTCTCTCCTCTCCTCTCCTCTCCTCTCCTCTCCTCTCCTCTCCTCTCCTCTCCTCTCCTCTCCTCTCCTCTCCTCTCCTCTCCTCTCCTCTCCTCTCCTCTCCTCTCCTCTCCTCTCCTCTCCTCTTCCTTAGACTTACATATATTAATATATACTAAATAATGATGCTTTTGGAAAAATTATTTATGAATACCTAAGTTACACAGCTAATTTTACAGTATGGCTCTCTCGAGCTTATCTTAGGTCAATGTTCACTGTATGTCTTTTCTGACCCTATCTGCAAGATCATACAACAAGAGTAAAGAAGATGGCTGTTAACAGAAGTATAAATTAATAGCTGAATGAGCTTCACTCAATTTATTTCCATCTGGACTGAGAGACTTTACTCTCCTTTTGGTAATGTAGCACAGAAATACCAGAACAAAAGATATTCTACCTTCCCAGAGCAACTACTGAGTTGCAAGAAGTTACTGATTTGAACTGGAAAAGATGTTAAATTTGGTATCATATAATTAAATTTAATCATACGCTGGACTCTTCCGAAAAGGATGAAGCCCCTCATGGCTTGGTCAAATTAGTAAACCTATTGTGCAGAAGTTTTTGATAGAAGTATCTAAGTGTACTGGAGGTAGCATACTTCCTCTTGATACATCCTTTCAGTCTGAGCATGAAACACAGATAATTATGCCCCTACCCCCACTGGGGTTGAGAGAAGAATGGAAAGAAAAAGACAAAATTCATGGGTCCAGATAAGGGCAGTTTAACAGAACAGCAAACAAAGCGAACAGTAACAACAACAATACTGATAAGGAGAATATACAGAACAAACAGCAGAAATGCACAGAGCAGCTCTCACGCTCCTGAGCCGGGATTAACTTTTCCCCGGCCAGCTTCCCCATTCAGAGCTGAGCATGATGGGACATGGTAATGAATACTCCGTTTTGTTTGGCCAGTTTGGGTCAACCGTCCCGGCTGTGCCCCTCCCGTCTTCTGGTGCAAATTAACCCTGTCCTGGCTGAACCCAGGACAAGTTTACAGATAGTATTACATTTACCTTAGTAATTTCTTTCTTATTTCCCTAGAACACCTATGAGAATGCGAAATATTGTCAGAAGTATTGCTGAAGTCAAGATGTATGACATCTACTCCCTCTCTTCCGCCTACAAGACCCCTCACCCTGTCACTGAAAGAAATTATGTTGACTTGAAATGATTTGGCTTTGATACATAAAGTGGCTATTTCTCACTTATTCTTCAGTCTTGGTGTTTACAAATAGTTTGATGTTTTGTTCTAAATTTTTTTTAAGAATTCAAGCTAAATTGACAGATCTGCTGTTGTTTTTCTTTGTCTCTTTTCCTCTTTGAAAGGCAGGTGGTATGAGAAATATTCAGACTACTTCTCATATAAATTTAGACATCTCATTTAAATGTCAGAATTAGCTTAAAATACAACCAATGGAGAAAAGAAAATGACAAAAAACAAAAAAAAACCAAAACACAAAACACAAATCAGAAGAGAGCAGAGTAGTGCTCAAGGAAGCCTAAGATTAGTCTCTGTATCTGCCTGGGAAAATATCTGTCTCTCTAGTGCCTGTATATGGTAACTGGGAAACTAATTACCCAATTTAGACAACCAGATTAAGTGTCTAATAAGTATTCATATGCTTCTATGTTTGCTGTTTGCCATTCTTCAAAGACATCACCTATCCTCCTTGACATCTCAAAGGTAATTGTGATTATATTTGAGACCTCTTTGCCAGTTCTTTAAGGAGGCTAGGTAAGATAAAGTTCCCGTGTTCATCTCAAAACCTGTTTTGAAGTCATCTGTTCAGCTATATTATTCCACCAATGGTAGTTGTTGCTTATGTTCGCTATGGCAGCTGTCTAATTGCAGTTCACCTTTTTACTGAGATATCACAAAACATTTCAGCTTTTTGTCTTCTTTGTTGAACAATGAATCCATACCTCACTTGGTTTTCCTCTTACTACTAATGTATTTTTATTTTCCTTTCTCTCTTACAGGTTACATGATGTTTGTGTGTATTATACAGGTTATTTCTTTGATCTTTCTGATTTTGTTCCCAAGTTCTGATTTCTTCTGTATTTTTATAAGCATTTTGAGTCAATTCCCACTTTCAGTAGGCTTATTCTCATATGCAATGTCAAAGAAAGACGCAGAATTTAGTCATGATGGTCTTTCACTATTTTTCATATTCTTTACACTCCACAGCTGCGAAGTCCTGCTTTCTGTTGCTCTTTGAGAGATCCAGATATCCTAGCCGTGGTCCTTAGGTAAAAGGAAACAAACATTAGTGGAGATATGTTTGTTTAATTTATACCAACTGTGGTGTGATATATGGACTTCTAATTCCTTTAACAAGCAGGAGCTTTAAGTAATGTGAAGGATTATATTAGAATAATATATTAAAAGTTTAGGGTTAAGGTTATTATATATACATAATATAAGCTTGAAGTAGTGTGAAGGTTTATATTAGAATTATAATAGATCCCCAGTTCATATCCGGGTGCCCCCTCCAGGTGTTCAAAAAACATGTAGATATTGCACTTCGGGACATGGTTTAGCAGGCATGGTGGTGTTGGTTTGACAGTTGGACTTGATGATCTTAGAGGTCTTATTCAACCTTAATAATTCTATGATTCTGAGTCTATGATTCTATGCTTATTTTGTCCTGTCTTTTCTACATACACATTCAAATTTCTCATCATTGAGTATTCTCTGCATCTTTATGGTAGATGAAGGAACAGTTGCAGTGACTCATCCTCTCTTGAGAGATAATTTTCTGCCTAGAAAATGTCATGCTATAACTATGAATTCCCTGTAGCCACAATTGCCTCTGTTTCGCACACCTCTAATCTCATAGCTGCTACTTAAAGAATTAAATAAATAGTACTAATTAATTTTGTAAAACCTGTATCAAAAATAACCTATATCATAATCAAGTCACATGGAGAAATTATATTTGGTAACTAAATATAAGACCAATTTATAACTCCTGTTCTGACATATAACTGATAGGCACAGGGCACTCAGCCAGGTGTAAAATGGTAGGTCGTTGACATGCAGCTCTCAGCTGGCAGTCTGTGTCAGAGGTTTGATCTGAAAGGAAAAGTGGTGGCTGTTCTACCAGAGAGTCCCATACTCGGACCTCATATGTAGACCAAGTCCTTGACTGCTTTCTCATGCCAAGTGTGGGTCTTGCAGAACTGGCAAAGCCATGTCAACTACTTGCTATTTTGTGGATAAACAGACAGCTGACTCATTTTTTCAGGACAAAATTTAGTATAACTATTTAGCATAAGAACAGTAATAATACAAAAATCCAATGCAGCAATAAAAACAACGATGAAAGCACAAACAAATACTATAATAAGCTTTCAATGTGGTTATTTCTCCTGGAATCATCTTGGAAAACCCTCTAGGCTGATTAGAGTGATTGAGAAAACGATAGTTTTCTGCTACAGTGAAAAAAAACCTGGAAGTTATTACTACCATATTAGTTACTAGCAAGTATGGTGAAGGAATCAACATGTAAGCACTTAACTCATTGTAAAGAATTTCTTCCTTATATCTAGCCTAAACCTACCCTGTTTTAGTTTAAAACCATTACCCCTTGTCCTGTCACTGTTGTCTCTACTAAAAAGATTGTCCCCATCTTTCCTATAGGCTCCCTTTAAGTACTGAAAGGCTGCAATCAGGTCTCCGGGCAGCCTTCTTTTCTCCAGGCTGAAAAAGCCCAACTCTCTGAGCCTGTCCTCACAGGAGAGGTGCTCCAGCCCTCGGATCATTTTTGTAGCCCTCCTTTGGACCCGCTCCAACAGTTCCATTTCCTTCTTATGCTGAGGGCTCCAGAGCTGAATGCAGTACTCCAGGTGAGGTCTCACCAGAGCAGAGTAGAGGGGCAGAATCACCTCTCTCAACCTGCTGGCCACGCTTCTCCTGATGCATCCCAGGACACGGTTGGCCCTCTGGGCTGCCAGCGCACATTGCCGGCTCATGTCCAGCCTTTCGTCTATCAGTACCCCCAAGTCCCTCTCAGCAGAGCTGCTCTCGATCCTTTCATCCCCCAGCCTGTATTGATAGTGGGGATTGCCCCGACCCAGGTGTAGGACCTTGCACTTGGCTGTGTTAAACCTCATGAGGTTCACACAGGCCCACCTCTCCAGCGTGTCCAGGTCCCTCTGGATGGCATCCTGTCCTTCTGGTGTCTCGACCGTACCACTCAGCTTGGTGTCATCTGCAAACTTGCTAAGGGTACACTCGATGTCGCTGTCCATGTCATTGATGAATATATTGAACAGCACCGGTCCCAGTACGGACCCCTGAGGGACTCCACTCGTCACTGGTCTCCATCTGGACATTGAGCCGTTGACCACTACCCTTTGGCTGCGACCATCCAACCAATTCCTTATCCACCGAACAGTCCATCCATCAAATCCATGGCTCTCCAATTTAGAGAGAAGGATGTTGTGGGGGACCTTGTCAAAGGCTTTACAAAAATCCAGATAGATGACATCCACAGGTTTTCCCTTGTCCACCCTTGTTGTTACACCATCATAGAAATCCACTAGATTGGTGAGGCAGGACTTGCCCTTGATGAAGCCATGCTGGCTGTCTCGAATCACCTCCCTGGCCTCCATGTGCCTTAGCATATCTTCTAGGAGGATCTGTTCCATGATCTTCCCAGGCACAGAGGTGAGGCTGACAGGTCGGTAGTTCCCAGGGTCTTCCTTTCTACTCTTTTTGAAAAGGGGCACAATGTTTCCCTTTTTCCAGTCACTGGGGACTTCCCCTGACTTCCATGACTTTTCAAATATCATGGAGAGTGGCTTGGCAACTACGTCAGCCAGTTCCCTCAGGACTCTGGGATGCATCTCATCAGGTCCCATGGACTTCTGTACATTTGGGTTCTGCAGGAGGTCCTGAACCTGGTCTTCACTTACAGCTGGAGGGATTTTACCCTCCTGGTTTCCTTCATGCCATTCATCAACTCGGGAGAGGTTGCCAGTGAAGACTGAGGCAAAAAAGTTGTTGAGTACCTCAGCTTTCTCCTCATCTGCTGTTGCCAGTTCGCTGGTCTCACTCATGAGCGGGGGTACGCTTTCTTTGACCATCTTTTTCCGGCTGACATACCTGTAGAAGCCCTTCTTGTTATTTTTCACATCTCTTGCCAAGTTCAGCTCCAGCTGTGCCTTGGCCTTCCTGACCCCATCCCTACACAACCGGGCAGCTTCCCTATACTCTTCCCAGGAAGCAAGTCCCTGCTTCCACTGCCTGTGCAGTTCCCTCTTCTTCCTTAGTTTGACCAGCGTCTCTTGCCTCAGCCATGCCGGTCTCTTCCCTTCTCTGCCTGACTTCTTACACTTGGGGATCGAGGGCTCTTGCGCTTTGTGGAATACATCCTTAAAGACCTGCCAGCTCTGTTCTGTTCCCCTGTCCCTGAGGACCGTTTCCCAGGGAGTCCTTCTGACTATCTCCTTGAAGAGCTGGAAGTTTGCTGTCCTAAAATTTATGGTCCTGACTATGCTCTTCGTTATTCCCATTTCCCTCCGTAACGTTAGTTCCACCAGCGCGTGGTCACTGCAGCCCAGGCTACCTCCGATCTTGACATCCCCAACGAGCTCACTCGCATTGGTGACTGCCAGGTCTAGTATCGCATCTCCTCGGGTAGGGGTGCTTATTACTGGCTTAAGAAGCTGTCTTCAATGCATTCTAGGAACCTGCTGGATTGCCTACAGCTTGCTGTGTTGCTTTTCCAGCAGATGTCGGGGTGGTTGAAGTCCCCCAGTAGGACGAGAGCCTGCGAGCGCAAGGCCTCCTGGAGTTGTAGGAAGAACGCTTCGTCTATCAGCTCCTCTTGATCTGGCGGCCTGTAGTAGACAGAATCGCAGAATCACAGAATCACAGAATAGTAGGGGTTGGAAGGGACCTCTGTGGGTCATCTAGTCCAACCCCCTGCTGAAGCAGGGTCACCTAGAGCAGGCTGCACAGGACCTTGTCCAGGCAACCACTAGGTTCCCTTTGTTGCCTCTCTCTCCGATTCTTACCCATAAGCTTTTGACCTGCTTGTGGCTATTCTTCCGGGACAGCTCTTCACTCTGTAGTGTTTTCTTGATGTAAAGGGCAACGCCCCCGCCCCTCCTTCCTCGCCTGTCCCTTCTGAACAGCCTGTAGCCATCAAGAGCCACATTCCAGTCGTGGGATTCATCCCACCAAGTTTCCGTGATGGCAATCAGGTCGTAGCTTTCCAGCAGCACGACTGCTTCCAACTCCTCCTGTTTGTTTCCCATGCTGCGTGCGTTTGTATAGAGGCATTTCATCTGACCTGTCGGCCTTGTTACCTTCATAACAGAGCACTCCTTTTTTCCCTTGAGGTGCTTCATGGGTATTTTCTTGCTGGCATGTGATACCTCAGGCACCTCCAGCTCCCCTTGGCAAGACTTCCACATTGCTGCAGTGCCCCTCACTTGCTGCTGGGCAACGGGTTGAGTGCTCCTACTAGACCCCATCCCTCTAACCATTGTGTATCCTCCCCTAGCCTGTCGCTGGCAAGCCTGATAGGTTCCCCTTCCCCCTTCACCTCTAGTTTAAAGCCCTGTCAATGAGCCCCGCAAGCTTTTGGGCAAAGATCCTCTTCCCCCTTTGAGAAAGCTGGTCCCCATTTGATGCCAGCAAGCTTGGTGCTGTGTATGTCGTCCCATGGTCAAAGAACCCAAAGTTGTGGCGGTGACACCAGTCACGGAGCCATGTGTTAATAGACTGAGTCCGCCCATGTAGCTCAACGTCTCTGCCCACCACTGGAACGAGCGATGAAAAGATAACCTATGCTCCAGATTCCTTCACTAATCATCCTAGGGCTTTGAATTCTTTTTTAATTGCCTTCGGGCTACTTATTGCAACTTTGTCCGCACCCACATGGAAGAGCAATAGAGGATAATAGTCTGAGGGTCGGACCAGTCTAGGAAGTTTCCTAGCAATGTCCTTGACCCGTGCTCCCAGGAGGCAACAGACTTCCCTGAGAGGAGGGTCTGCCTGCCATATCGGACCGTCTGTTCCCCTCAGCTGGGAGTCTCCTACAACTATGACTCTTCTCTTCTTCCTTGTGGAGCTGGTAGTAATACGAGAGGGAGGTCCTTCTGATCTTTGTTCCTCCTCTGATGTGGATGGGTCAACCCCTGCACCATCCTTCACCTTGTCCTCCACATCTAGAGCCTCATACCTATTATGCAGAGGCACCTGTGGAGAAGTGGTGGGCAAGGGAAGGGTTCGCCTCCTGCCCCGATTGCGGACCCGCTTCCACTCGCTGTTGTCCTTTGCGTCCCTTCCTTCAGCCTGATGGGGGGATGTTACTAATGCCCTTTGGTCCTGGGCCTTTTTTACAGGTTGTTCATGGGTACACTCCTGGGTTGTCAGGGCACGGCTCCACCAGTCGATCTCCTGCTCAGCCTCCCTGATGCTCCGTAGCCTATCTACCTCTTCTCTTAGCTCTGCCACCAGGCAGAGTAGATAGTCCACCTGGTCACACCTTATGCACATATTCCCTTTGCTACTGTCCGTTTCCAGTGCTAGCTGGTGGCACTCGCTGCAGCCAGAGACCTGGACAGCTGTGTGCTTCCTAGGGACCTCAGTCTGGGTTGCAGCTTCCTTTCTGACCAGCAGGGAAGAAGCAGTCTTCTGACGGCGGGGTGCCATGGCTGGGCTTCCTTCCTGCAGATGAGTTGCCTGAGCTTGCCTCGGGAGCCTCCTCCTTCCCTGCACGCCCTGCCTGCGCGAAATGCTGCGCAAACTGCCGCGCAAACTGCCGCGCCACTCCCTTCTGACGCATCACACCCTGTTTGCCCGCCCTGTTCTCCGCGCTCCTGGTCGCTCACGCTCCCTAGGGGTTGCTCTTGTACTCAGGAGGGTCACGCCTCTGTCACCGCTGACTCCGCACCCGCTGAGTCAGAGCTGCCCGCTCGTTAGCAGCTGGCTCCTGCCTGCTCTGAGGGGGAGGGGGCGATGGGGTGCCTTCTCCCTCCCTGCGCTTCTGACTGCACGATACTGCCGCTGTGGGAAAGGGTCCCCCGGCGCAGTTGTCCACTCTGGAGCCTTTCGCCTCCGTGGCTAAGGATATTAAGTGTGATAAGCAAAACAGTTTCATAAAAAACAGAATCACAGAATCACAGAATGTTAGGGGTTGGAAGGGACCTCTGTGGGTCGTCTAGTCCAACACCCCTGTCGAAGCAGGGTCACCTACAGCAGGCTGCACAGGAACTTGTCCAGGTGGCTCTTGAATATCTCCAGAGAAGGAGAATCTACAACCTCCCTGGGCAGCCTGTCCCAGTGCTCCGTCACCCTCAGAGTGAAGAAGTTCTTCCTCATGTTCAGCTGGGACTTCCTGTGCTTTAGTTTGCGCCCATTGTCCCTTGTCCTGTTGCTGGACACCACTGAAAAGAGTCGGGCCCCATCCTCCTGACACCCACCCTTAAGATATTTATAAGCATTTATTAGGTCCCTGTCATGGTTTGGCTGCGGCCAGCAACAAAAGCGCCACGTGGCCACCCCTCCCCCCACCGGGGTGCGGAGAATGGAAAGAAACAGGCAGAAACTGGTGGGTCGGGATAAGGGCAGTTTAACAGAACAACAAACAAAGGGAACAGTAACAACAACGATACAGATAAGATGAAAACACAACACAGACCTCACAACCCAGAGAGAGAGCCGCTCTCCCGGACCGGACCAATGCCGCGTGCTCCCGAGTCGCGAGTGAGTTCCCACCACCCCGCTCCTCCCCACCGGAACCCAGCATGACGGCACATGGTATGGAATACCCTGTTCTGTTTGGCCAGGTGGGGTCAGCCCAGCCAGCTCTGTGTCCCTTCCTGGATCCTGGTGAAAATTAACCCTGTCCTGACCGAATCCAGGACAGTCCCCTCACAGCCTTCTCTTCTTCAGGCTGAACAAGCCCAGCTCCCTCAGCCTCTCCTCGTAGGAGAGATGCTCCATTCCCCTCATCATCCTCGTAGCCCTCCACTGGGCTCTCTCCAGTAGCTCCTCATCTTTCTTGAACTGGGGAGCCCAGAACTGGACACAGAACTCCAGATGGGGCCTCACTAGAACAGAGTAGAGGGGGAAGGAGAACCTCCTTCGACCTACTGGCCACACTCCTCTTAATACACCCCAGGATCCCATTGGCCTTCTTTGCAACAAGGGCACACTGCTGGCTCATGGTCAACCTGTCGTCCACCAGCACACCCAGGTCCCTCTCCACAGAGCTGCTCTCCAGCAGGTCTGCCCCAAGCGGACCCAAACAGATCATGTTAAAGCAATGACAAAGCTCTGATGGAATGACTAGCTTGGTGAAGACATCTGATAAGCTTAATGCAGTGTATCTAAACCTTGCTTAAACCTTTGTAATAGAGTACAGTTCAGAAGTATAAAATTAGGGTGATGCTGCCTTGCAAAGGACACCAATAGGGGAAGTCAATCTGATTCATGAAGTGACAATAAGGAGTAAAATCCCATTGGAGAGACCTTAGAATGAGGTTAACATGGGGTCTGTGGAATTATTAGTAAAATTAAGGTTTACTTCTGAAAATTAAAGTTTATATGGAAAATGTAGCATTGTTCCTCCACTGAGGAAAAGCATAAAATCAAAAGGAGCTCTGAGGATAGGACACAGCTGCAACAGGCATGCGAGATCCGCTAACACAGCAACTCCCTGCAACATACCATAGAGGATGGAGCGGGATAGAGACTCTGTGGCCATGCTCCATGATGATAAAGCGGGAAGAGATGGTCCTCTAGAACAGATAAGCAGCTCTTCTGGCCCCCTGAGCCAACAGGTTTTTGAGACCTTGCCAAAGTGCTATCCTTTCGTGAACTTTGCTCATTTTAATGTCATTTTAATACCAAAACACACCTCCATCCCGAAGGCTACCTGCCGCCGAGGTGCGACCACTCCTCTTTAAGTCTGCGTCCTTGATTTTTTGTAAACTATACCTTTAAACGTGAAGCAAGAGAATTTTACACCAATTATCATAAAAGGTATGTGTGACTACAGTCACTCAAACTCCACCTTAAAAGTAGAAAGGATATAAAAATAGCCAGGGAAATAGGGGATTTTCGGAGAAGAAGATAACACCATGAGCAAGTCAAGCGAAACTCCATCTCAGACTGCCTCTGACTACTGGGATCAGCCGACGTGCTGAGCCTTGCTTCTCCCCGCCTTGGGATGCCTTGGGTGAGACTTAAACTAAGCACTTTTCTCGGGAATCTTAGAAATCTCTCTAGAGAGTTACTCCCTAATGTTTATAGCCAGGCTGTATTATTTATAATCTTTTCACGTGTTTTATACTTAATAACATCATGTTTTCATGTGCTTTCTTGCAGACAGTCACTATCACCGGCAATTCAAAAAACCTATATACCTGTTGCACAAATAAAACTGCACTGTTTAAGTAGCCAGTTGTCACAGTTTC
This sequence comes from Opisthocomus hoazin, assembly GCF_030867145.1. NCBI lineage: Eukaryota > Metazoa > Chordata > Aves > Opisthocomiformes > Opisthocomidae > Opisthocomus > Opisthocomus hoazin. The sequence goes on along the minus strand of NC_134416.1, from coordinate 30,960,081 downwards.
TCACTGAACACGACCAAACGCGGCCATGCCAGTTCATGAGCACAACTGGACTGAAGGTGCAGACTGCTATTAGTGTATCCAGAATCGTGGTAGTTTAATATACATAGTAAACATGACTGGACTGGTAGTGGCAAATTGAATATCACTCAGAATTTAAACCTAAGTGCACCTACCCTCCCACTCCGGTGAGGAGAGTTAGAAAGCAAGGGGGTTTATTTTCTGCCAAATTCCTCCATACCTTATAACGCAACAGGATCTTCTTAGCACTGATAAGGAGAAAGATACTAACAAATTTATTTTATTATCCTGTTAAACAGGTAAAAATAAAGATGTGTTCAAATAAAACTAGAGAAGTAAGACTAGCATGAAAGCAGAAAAGAGAAATCAAATTTAGGTTCCTAGTCTTCTATGGTGTAAATTAGGGGCTAACAAAGGAGCCCGTTAAGAAGCAATAAACAAGTCAAAAAGGGTTATAATGGCTAAAATGCTGACAAAAAAACTCACAGGATTTGATCCACAAGAATGTTTTTCTTTAATGATTTCAGCATAATTGCAGTTTAAAACTAGACTCGTATCATGCAATATCAGCTAAATTGCCTCAAAAATAAAAGCAGTTAACTGTTTGCCACCAGAAATAAAAAGGTATGCATAAGTGAAGGGATTCTGGAATTATTTTGTACTGTTGAAATAAGCATTCAAACATTTGAAAACCTTGTTATTTATTTTGCAGGATTTAACTTGCCCTGTTTTCTATGATTAATTTATTTGCCGTGTGTTTCTTTGTGCTCACTTATGCTTATCTTATGGATGAATGAGAGGTTTGAAACTCAAAAATGTGGAAGCTAGTTACATAGACTCATAGAATTATAGAACCATTAAGATTAGAAAAGACTAGCTGGGGATTAAGTGTGGCCAATCAGAGCAGTGACAAATGTTCCTCAGTTACATCCCAAGCTGAGAAGCAAAAGACCAACAACCTTAAGGCAGGGCATGGACACGGTAGCTCCTCTTACACCCCTCCAGCGAAACCTGCATGCTCAAGTTCCTCCCTGAAATGTCTGTACACCAATGCACACAGCATGGGGAATAAGCAGGAAGAACTAGAGATTTGTGTGTGGTCGCAGGGCCATAATCTCATTGCAATTACAGAGACATGGTGGGACAGCTCCCATGACTGGAATGCTGTCATAGACGGCTACAGACTCTTTAGGAAAGACAGGACAACAAGGCAAGGTGGTGGAGTTGCTCTGTATGTGAGGGAGCAACTGGAAGGTATTGAGCTCTGCCTGGGTGCAGATGAAAAACGAATCGAGAGCTTATGGGTAAGAATTAAAGGAGAGGCTCATATGGATGATACAGTTGTGGGTGTTTACTACAGGCCAGCTGACCAGGAAGAGGAAGTTCATGAGGCCTTCTACAGACAAAGTAGCCTCCCAGTCACAGGATCTGGTTCTCATGGGGGACTTCAATGACCCAGACATCTGTAGGCAAGACCACACAGCAAGGCACAAGCAGTCCAGGAGGTTCCTGCAGAGCATTGGTGATAACATTTTGACGCAGCTGGTGGAGGAGCCAATGATGAGGGGTATGTGGCTGGACCTTGTACTGAGGAACAAAGAGGGACTGATTGAGAATGTGAAGGTTGGGGACAGCCTCGGCTGCAGTGATGATGAGATGGTGGAGTTCAGAATCCTTCATGGAGGAAGCAGGGCAGTAAGTAGGATCACAACCTTGGACTTAAGGAGAGCTAACTTTGGCCTCTTCAAGGAGCTACTCGGAGGAATCCCATGGGTCAGGGCTCAAGAAACTGGGAGGGTCCAAGAGAGCTGGTTACTATTTAAGCATCACTTCCTCTGTGCTCAGGATCGGTGCATCTTCATGAGTATGAAATCTAGCAAAGCAGGCAGGAGACCTGCAAGGATGGGCAAGGAGCTTCTAGCAAAACTCAGATGGAAGAGAAAGGTCTATGGAATGTGGAAAGAGAGACAGGTCACTTGAGAGGAATACAGGAGTGCTGTCAGAACATGCAGGGATGCAACAAGGAAGGCTAAGGTCCACCTGGAATTAAATCTGGCAAGGGATATCAAAGACAACAAGAAGCGCCTCTTGAAGTACACCAGCAGCAAATGTAAGACAAGGGAAAATGTGGGCCTGCGGCTGAAGGAGGTGGATGTCCTGATGAAGGAGGATACAGAGAAGGCGGAGTTACTGAATGTTTGCTTCAGTCTTTAGGGCTAAGGCTGGCCCTCAGGAATCCCAGGTCCTGGAGGTAAGAGAGGAAGCCTGGAGAAAGGAAGACCTTACCTTCATCAAGGAGGATCAGAAGGAGATCATTTAAGCAATCTGGACGCCCACAAATCTATGGGCCCCGACGGAATGCACCCACGAGTGCTGAGGAAGCTGACAGATGTCATTGCTGAGCCACTCTACATCATCTTTGAGAGGTCCTGGAGGACAGGAGAGGTGCCCGAGGATGGGGGAAAAGCCAGTGTCACTCCAGTTTTCAAAAAGGGCAAGGAGGAGGACCCAGGTGCTACAGGACGGTTAGCCTCACCTCTGTCTCTGGAAAGATGATGGAGCAGCTCATTCTGGAGGTCATCATTAAGCAAGTGGAGGAAAAAAAGGTTATCAGGAGTAGTCAGCATGGATTCACCAAGGGGAGATCATGCTTGACCAATCTGATAGCTTTCTATGACTTCATGACTGGCTGGGTAGATGAGGGGAGAGCAGTGGATGTTGTCTACCTTGACTTCAGCAAGGCTTTTGACTGTCTCCCATTACCTCCTCATAGGCAAGCTCAGGAAGTGGGGGCTAAATGAATGGATAGTGAGGTGGATGGAGAACTGGCTGAATGGCAGAACTCAGAGGGCTGTCATCAGCGGCGCTGAGTCTAGTTGGAGGCTGGTAACTAAAGGTGTCCCTTAGGGGTTAGTACTGGGCCCAGTCTTGTTCAACTTCATCAATGACCTGAATGAAGAGTTAGAGTGTACCCTCAGCAAGTTTGCTGATGACACAAAGCTGGGAGGAGTGGTGGATACACTAGCAGGCTATGCTGCCATTCAGTGAGACTTGGAGAGGCTGGAAAGTTGGGCAGAGAGAAACCTCATGAAATTCAACAAGGGCAAGTACAAGGTCCTGCACCTGAGGAGAAACAACCCCATGCATCAGTACAGGCGTGGGGCAGACTTGCTGGAGATCAGCTCTGTGGAGAGGGACCTGGGTGTGCTGGTGGATGACAAGTTGGCCATGAGACAGCAGAGTGCCCTTGTTGCAAAGAAGGCCAATGGGATCCTGGGGTGTATTAAGAGGAGAGTGGTCAGTAGGTCGAAGGAGGTTCTCCTTCCCCCTCTACTCTGCCTTATTGAGGCCCCATCTGGAGTTCTGTGTCCAGTTCTGGGCTCCCCACTTCAAGAAAGATGAAGAGCTACTGGAGAGAGTCCAGCAGAGGTCTACAAGGATGATGAGGGGACTGGAACATCTCTGCTATGAGGAGAGGCTGAGGGAGCTGGGCTTGTTCAGCCTGAAGAAGAGAAGGCTGAGAGGGTATCTTATAAATGCTTACAAATATCTGAAGGGTGGGTGTCAGGAGGATGGGGCCAAACTTTTTTCAGTGGTGCCCAGTGACAGGATAAGGGGCAATGGGCACAAACTAAAGCACAGGAAATTCCGTCTGAACATGAGGAAGAACTTCTTCCCTCTGAGGATGACGGAGCACTGGGACAGGCTGCCCAGAGAGGCTGTGGATTCTCCTTCTCTGGATATATTCAAGACCTGCCTGGACGAGGTCCTGTGCAACCTGCTGTAGGTGACCCTGCTTCAGCAGGGGGCGTTGGACTAAATGATCCCCAGAGGTTCCTTCCAGCCCCTACCATTCTGTGATTTTGTGTGTAATAGAGAAACACAAATCAAAATCCCGGCCAAAGCAAGTACGTCTGGATTTTCAGAAAACTTTTCAGAGTTTTTATGAGACTTTTTCTTCCCAGAGTCAAACTGACTTTCTGTTTCAACATTTTCCCCTCTCTCCGACTTAGATCTCCTTCCCTCAGCTCTTTCTAGTCCCATCAGACCCACTTCCATTCAACAGTTCCTCTCCACATCCTATTTATTTCTCTGTAGTTTAATTAGTCCTTGGATAGTCTCACTCACAGAAATTTATTCCAATAACTAACACAATTTGCTGATGTCACTGCGTCTGCTCTGTGTTGAAAAAAGCTAAACTCATGTTTAAACAGACTCTGTTGTCTAATTAAACTGGAATCTTTTTGGAAAAGAGACTGTTATATTACAAAAGATATTAACAAGGGGATAAAAATTTACAAAGTGAGAGCAAAGTAGAAGCTGCAGAGAAATACTGGCTATTGTAAGAATGCCAAAATGAGCATTTCCTATACTATCTTATGTGTATCTTCGCATAGATTTTGCATCATTACATATGTCTATACCTCTCTACAGAATGGCCTTTTCATTTTTTCAGTTTCTGGAGGACTGCAGCACTGAAATATGGCTGCATAAAGAGAAGTTGTTTCAGTATCTTTGTTTCAAGAGGATATGTTAAAAACCAGACATCCCTATCTCTGCTGTGCATTTCCTATTAAATACTCAAATGTTTACATCCTTTGCAGTATTGTTACACTTTCAGCACTACAGACCGTGCCATTGCAAAAGTGCATAGACCTGTAACAACTGATGACGTGCAACAGGTCTTTAAGGTCTACATTAATAGTAATTTTCAAAATATATAATGGAAAAAAATTTGAATATACACAAACTTATACACATACTACAATAAACCTACTATTAGCTGTCAATGTTATTACTAGTGCTATTAATTTTTACGTAGCTACTAATATTTAAGTTACTAATACAATTTAAAATAGATTAATGAGCATTATATAATAGACATGATAAATTGCTATAGAACTATTAATTATTACAATGTTACTTTTATTCATACATTTAAAAAGAAAAATGCATAGATGTTACAGTACAGGCGATAGCGTAAACCACAGCCCCAGATCTAGTGTACCTTATGTGAAATCCCATCATCTGTGTGAATTTCTCTGTAAGGTAATGAGTTTATTTTCAACTGTTTGAACAGATTTTATTTATTTCAGTTTACTTCCTGTTTCTTATGGGCTATATGTTCCTTTTATTGCAGTGTCTACACCAAAAGTGACATTGCTTGCCAGTTGTTTTTTTTTTAAGAATAGACATGCATAAAACACATCGAGAAATATATTTTCAGTAAATTTATTTTCAATAAATTTCAAGGGGGTTTAATTGTTTCCAACATTTGCTATGCTTTTTTAAAGGAAATCAACAACAAAAATATCCTGTATTCTGCTCTCTCTATGGAAAAATGAAAATATTTGCCTGAGTAAAAATGTTCTATAAAACCCTCAATTTAAAACAGAAAGCATTTTTCTTTTTCTTTTTTTTTAATAATAAACTTTTCAACAAGAGCTGGTGCTGAAACACATTAAAAACCAGAAAAGAGAATCTTCTTTTTCTGCTGTCTGATCTTCCTTTGTTTAAGAAAATTGACCCAAAGATTCTTCTCCAGAACTGTGAGCTTAAAACATTTAATGCATTCTAATAACATAAAAAGAAAATAGGACCATAGGCACTAGCTCTCTACATTCTTGATGAGGTTCTGCTCTTACACATTTCCTTCATAAATTATCTGTTAACTTCAAGCCACGTTCAGCCTCCACTTGATGCTCTGATCTCTAAATTGCCAGAGGACCTGAAACACAGGAGGATTCTGCAGGCTGTCTTCTGTTATCATCCCAACAGCTAATGTCTGGCATGGCAGCATGGCATATGACTAGTAGACTGCCACCTAATAAATTCATTTAATAGATAATAGAATTTAATTGCTTGAGTGTCTCCTTTCTGTAGCATCAGCTAACCTGATGAGTAGCTTAGATTTTTGCTTATAGTCAGCAGCTGTGATGGTCTTTACATCAGTAATATCACTTTTTGGCCAAGACAGCAGGAAGTTTTTGAGGGTTCATATCACTTCTCTATTTCTGGCTCAGCTACCTGTATAGACATTGTTCAGGCTCCATCTCCAACACCTACATTCCTTACTCGGGGAAACTGCTCCTAATTAATAATCAGTAGGAAAAGCAGAGAGAGAAACTATTTTTGGATGACTGATCTGGGAGCCCAGTAGCACTCCTGCTGTTCCATAACACTGGAAAAATGAGATATGGGCTCAAAGGGCACCTCTTTTTCCAAAACCTGTAACAGATCCTCCTTTAAGACCACATTTTGATACTCTAGAGACTGTATAAACATGTCTTATTTCACATTCTGAAAGTAATTATACATGTCTCTAAGACTGGATGTCATAACTTAGGAACCATAGTATTTTATCCTTCTTCTCCACCCTATCATCTTGTCTCACACAACTATTGACACCTTTATATTTTGGTCAGTCCACCAGTAACTTTAGAAAGAAGTTACATATATTGTATGCAATCCTGCCTCATTAAGGTTGGGAGGCAATAGAAAAACAGGTAGGGCATCACTGGCATTATAACAGCATTGGACAATCAGTCACTGATAACAAAACCTTACCAGAAAAATATGGAAGTGAAATAGATTAATAAAAAGGGAAACAGAGGAGTATGGGGAAGTTCCCTGGCAAACAGAAAGGGAGTCAGGTCTGTGGTGATAAGGCCTTCACCAGATCTCTCCAATGGGAGAAAATAATCTAGTCCATTCTAATAAGGCAAGGATTTTTTATAACAATGTTATGATTATCATATTTGCTTATCTACAGAAAGCTTCTATCCTGAAGTATTTGCGTTTCTCAAATCTCACTTTTTTTTGAAAATGTGGGTTTGTAGCAGAATCAAGCAGGAAAAATGCTGGAAATGTGTCATATACAATCTAACATGACGTCTAAAGGAGATAAGAAGTATTTCTAAAATAAGTAGAAAACCCTGGGCACTAAGTTTGGAGCTACTGAGATGGAAAGAACACTCCAGCTTTTGAAAGCAGGACAGGTCACCATTGTCCAGAGTCCTGTTGAAGAAATATCCCTTCTATGCGCCTGTTTCCTTACCCAGTCAGTAGAAGTCAGGAACCTAGATAAGGAAAAATCTTCACCCATGTTTTTGAAAAGGCGCTTCTGTTTTCAGTGATGTTTGCAAACAACTGCAAGGAAATCTCCCATTTCTGCTGCTGACTTGAGTATGTTAACATTGGACATTGTGTATTATCCATAGAAGTACTACTGTCAAGTATGGTACAAGGCCACCTGGTACCAGGATTTTTCTGATCCTAGTGGAGACAGCAGAATTTTCTTAGAAAATAGGATTTTCGTCCTTCCTCACCGTATTTTAGACCTCAGCTCAGCACTCTTGCTCTAGCTATGCTCTATTTCTGCCCTGCTCTTTCTACACTGAACTCTCTACTCTTAATTTTTGGTGTGTTTGCTAACTATTCAGCTGGTAGATGCACAACACATTATCTTTCCATGTGAACTGGGATTGTTCTCAGAGTAGTGTGGCCCAATGTCCAGATGGAGAAGAGTGACAAGTAGTGTCCCTCAGGAGTCTGTACTGGGACCAGTACTGTTTAATATCTTCATCAACAGCATAAACAGTGGGATCGAGTGCACCCTCAATAAGTTTGCAGATGACATCAAGCTGAGTGGTGCGGTCAAGATGCCCAAGGGATGGGATGCCATCCAGAGGGACCTGGACAAGCTGGAGAAGTGGGCCTCTGTGAACATCATGAGGTTCAACAAGGCCAAGTGCAAGGTCCTAAACCTGGGTCGGGGCAACACACTGTACCAATACAGGCTAGGGGATGACGGAATTGAATGCAGCTCTGGACTTGGGGGTACTGGTGGATGAAAAGCTGGACAGGAGCTGGCAATGTGTGCTCACATCCCAGAAGGCCAATTGTATCCTGGGCTGCATCAAAAGCAGCTTGGCCAACAGGTCGAGGGAGGTGATTCTGCCCCTCTGCTCTGCTCTGGTGAGACGCCACCTGAAGTCCTGCGTCCAGCTTTGGAGCCCTCAGCGCAGGAAAGACATGGAGCTGTTGGAGTGGCTTTCGAGGAGGGCCACAAAAATAATCTGTGGGCTGGAACCCCTATCCTAAGAGGAAAGGCTGAGAGTTGAGGTATTTCAGCCTTGAGAAGAAAAGGCTCCAGGGAGACCTTATTGCAGCCTTTCAGAACTTAAAGGGGGCTTCTAAGAAAGATGGGGACAGACTTTTTCAGAGGGCCTGTTGTGATAGGGCAAGGGTTATGGTTTTAAAAAAAGGTAGATTTAGTCTAAATATAAGGAATAAATTTTTTTACTGAGAGGGTAGTGAAAGACCACCTAGGTAGGAGGTAGCTGCCCCATCCCTGGAAACATTCAAGGCCAGGATGGACAGGGCTCTGAGCAACCTGATCAAGATGAAGATGTCCCTTCTCATTTTAGGTGACATTGGACTAGACGGCCTTTAAAGGTTCCTTCCAATACAAATTATTGTATGATTCTATAAGGCTTTTTCAGAATGAAATCTGAAATAATACCAATTTGTAGTTATGTCTTAAGGCAATTCCTTTAAGACCTGGGAGTGAGTTAATTAATTTTTGTTCATCTGGAAATTCTTTAATTAGCTCAGCATTACAGGTAGCAAATCTTTAGCCCAACAACATCAGATGGGATGGATAGGATACAACCTTCTGCTTTGCTCCAGATATTAGACAAAAATTATTAGTAAGCATTTATGACTTCCTGTTTAGATTTCGTGTAAATTCATTTTTTTCTAGTTTGCTTTTTTAGAAAAACTTTTGGGAAAATCTTACTATTTTGCTACTACTGTCCAAAGCACTGCTATGAGTTGTAGAAGAACCTCTTCTATTAAAATGGTTTTGCATCACTTATATGAAAAGCTAAACTTTCACAAGCACTGTTTTAGTAATGTGTTAGCCAAGGTTGTGCAGACGGTAGCATTGAGATCAAGTATTGGGACCTTTATGGTTAATGTGATGAAAGTCCCAAACCCTAGACAGCTATTTTTTTTCATTGTTATCGTAATTATCTAAGTAGTCTGATTGTCATTTCCTTATCTGGGTGAAGGAATTATACCAGTAGTTCGGCTACTACTGAAATGCAGGCTTCAAGGCAGGGTTTGTGAATACTGCCTAAGATACTCAGAAAATAATTTTCACCTCTCCGTGTTTCAGTTATCTGATCTGAAAACAATGGATACAATTATATCTCCTCTGCACTTCACTACAGAGCTATACGAGATTTAGTCAATAGGCTTTTAGTAATTTTGGAAGGACAAGAAGTGTATCATGGAAAGGCAGAAACAAATCACTTCTCTTCAGATATTAGTATTCATTTACATATACAAATTTAATTTGCATTACAATTTTATTAGCTAGTTTAAAAGAGGAAAATCTTTGTAATTTGATGACCAGTCATTTATGTGTTCTTCAATAAGCCCTAGACATACAGAATACTTAAATTTTCTCTGTTGCAGGACTTGAAGCCTACAGGGAACAGATGGATAAGTACAGTAAAACTTCAGAATAGTTCAGAATGATGCAGGAGAACTGTGGAAAAACTCATATATATATATATATAAGAACACATCTTTGAACTAATTGTTAAGTTCCACGTATCACAGCTGGAACTGCTTTGTGATGAAACAATATGGTAATAACCCAACTTTATAAGGAGTGCTAGAAATGGTAGGAGAGAAACATTCCAGCAGTGTATGGACAATATTGGTGCATGGCAATTGCCAGAATCATTTATGGATTCTATTTTTACAATATTCCACAATAAAAGGAAGGAAGTGTGCTTTTATACCTCAGAAGAAAATGTAAAATGTTACAAGAAATTATATGAACAGAAGCATTATGGTCACATCAAGTCTTAAGAGGAAAATATAATATTATGCATAACAAGAAGTAATAAAAAGAAGTCTCTAAGATTTCCTTACATTATCTATTTTTACTAACAGCTTCCAAGAGCTATTTATCAGCTTTTAAATTACTTTTTAAAATCTTTCTACTGCTAGTAGTCACATCTCAAATTTCTGATGTGTTTCTAACTTTTAGTCTGGAAATAAAAGAATGAAAAAACTTCTGTATTTATGAATTACTTCATTTGATCCATCATAGCAGAAGAGCAATTTGAAGCGATTCTAACTAGACAAAGGAAGCCTTGCAATGAAGTGCTGATTACTGCATGGAAGTACAGCAACAAAGTGTCAGTACTGCTCTGAGTTTCATTCCACTCTAATTTATCCATCTCAAATCACTCAGACCAAACCAAGCTTTATCTTGAAGAGAAAAAAATGTAGTTTCTCCCAGGACTTAAAATTTTGCAATGGTTTAGGATAAGCAGAGGAGTTTTAGATTTCGGCACTCTTTAAGAGATGCCATCCATTCCTTCACGGTTGCAGAACTGGAGAGTTTATCCTATTTCCCATAGTAGATACTTGAGGTTAATATGAAGCTTTATAATGGGCTGATAAACACTCTTTCTGGCATTCAGAAGGAGCTACCTGAAGCACTCTCTGAGACAATGATGCTCAAATCCTGGTTCAAAGGTAGGACATGCCTGGCTGCAAGTCAAATTTATTTGCTTTGTAGTACAAGGTCTGTCTTAAAAGACATTATGCTTACAATGCTCCTTTGCAGTCAGAAAGCAGCTGCATCGTGACAAATATTGGAAGACACAGTAGAGAATTTTTTCCCTTCTCCACAGAATAGGCATGTTTTTTCTACACGAATAATGTGGGTAGTTCCACACATTAGCAAGGCCTTTGAGTGTCTGCATTTTTTCCAGTGGTCTGCATATGAACCACACCATGTGCTAAAGTAGATGAAGTTTTTGTCCAAGAGGATTTTTGAAAGTGGCTAAAAAAAGGATAATATAATTTCTGGCCTTAATTTCTGTTTTAAAAAGAAGATTAAAATACCAGTGAAAGCATTGGTTTGCATATGCCATTCATGCCATGCATTCTTATGCCATTTAAACCAAAATATATTGTGTCCAAATTAGAACTCAAAATATTTTCTTAATTGGAATTCTACTTTTTTGCTGTCTGCAGTCTATCCCACAATCATCTGATTTTTACAGGTGTTGCTCAGATACTTCATACACGAACCTCTGTTTCCCATGTGGCATACCAGAATGTATGATATAGTTAATTAAACACATATATCTATAGCTATAATGTATTAGAAGGAGAACAAATTAAATAAAAACCTGGTAATTATGTTTCCTGGGTTTGGCTGGGATAGGGCAAATTTTCACAAGAATCCTGTTGGGCTGATGCAAACTAGCCAATCAGACAGGATATTCAATACTTTTTGACGTTATTCTCAGTATTTAAGTGGGGGAGCTGGCTGGAGCAAGATGATTGGCTGCTCAGGAGCAAGTTGAGTATTGGGCGGTGTGAAAATTGCTCTCCATATATACTTTTTATTAGTATTATTGTTGCTATTTTATTTTTCCCTTTGCCATTCTGTTAAAGTGATTTTATCCCAACCCATGAGTTTTGCCTTTATTTTCTGATTCTCCTCCCCATCCCACCGGGGCGGGTGGGAGCGGGAAGAGAGTGAGGTGACCATGTGGTTCTTTGTTGCCAGCTGGGGCTAAACCGCAACTGTATGACAGTGTTGTTCCGGGGAGATGATGTTTATTAGAACCCTTTTGCAATTTCTTAATAGTCAGTGCATGTTACAGCACCACTGTTGAGCTCTCTGACTGTATGTTCTTTGCAAACTTCTGCAGCCACGTTATAATACTTAACACTTTCTCATAGGCCCTACACATGCACATTCTGAAACTTCAGTTGCTCAGCCCCAACCTATGTCAGAGCATTGAAGACACCTGAAACTAAGGTAAACTTTATCTCAGAGCTTTTAATCACAAGAGAATCAAGTGAACAGAATCCTTCAACATACTCTGTGGTTTCTAAATAGTGCTCCAGCACTCATCCTCAAATAGGGGAGACATGACTGGTTTAATGGAGCTTGTGCTGCTCCCATTAACATCTATACTACCTAAAGATAAGCAGAAAGAGGAAGTGAATGAAGCAGGCAAGAAAATCTAGTTCAGTACTTAGAAACACAGGAAGGAGTGTGATATGGCTATTTTACAATAGACCTGGGTGTTGGGGTGGATTTCCTTATTCCAGAGTTCAGATGCATGCTCTGGCTATGTCCTAACTCTGCTGGTGTGAGATCTTGCTGGGTATGCTTCCGTTTTCTCACATTACTCTTCTCCATTGCTGTGATTTGGTTTCCAAGAGAAGAAGTCTTAAGCTGATAGGCAGAAGGGAGCTGCGGAGTGTTCTAACCAGTCTGGATGACCACGGGGGTCATGAGTGGATGAGCCACGCTGTGAATGTGTCTTTGCAGTCTTGGTATAACCAGTCCAACTGTCCTGACATAACCTATGACAAGCCTTTAAATTAAACCTCTGCCAGTTATAGAGACAACTAGAAAAGCATTTTAATCATAACTTGGTGCCAAGCTAAGATTTTGGCTTACCAAGACTATGTCTGTAATTAATCAATAAGTAGCCAGTCAATGGTACCAGTCCATCAGGTATGAAAGGAAAGTCCTTATGACCAGATCCTTCAACTGCAGAAATAGAACCTCATCAACTATTCTTTTCTTTCTCACAGATTCTATCTTTAAGTCTTTCTCTGATGTTAGTTCCCTGAATGCACTAACAGGTTCTATAGCCTCTTCCCTCCCTTGTTGGTCTTTAATTAATCTGATGTGGTGAAGCTGTGTAACCCTGGATCAGTCAAGTGTGGAAGGACTTCTATGAAAAAGCTCTGACAAGTATACTCAGGGGGTTCCCCTTGGCCCATCTCAAGAGTCACATCTTAAGCTCCCCTTCCCTACACAGCAGACCACTTTTGCTACTCTTGACACTTCAGAAAAAAAATAAAAATAGAATTATAGATTTTTTTTCTGTACCGGAATGTGTACCTTCCTCCATGGTCCAATGAACAGTTTTCTTAAGGAAAGATGTAGCATCATTCTCTGGCTGTTTTCTATTAAAGACATTTTTCAGTTTTATCCAGATCTTTTAATACTGGGTTTATTCATTCAGGCAATCTATTTCCATTATAATCCATTACAATTGATTTATGACTATAATCTCTATATAAAACAGATTTCCAAAGAATTCTGACAATCTGTAGTATTGATCTGTCATTAAGTGACAGCTTTATAGTTCTGAGTAACTTGAAAAATAATGCTCAGCGTGTTTTTCCCTAATCAAACATCGGATACAAGAATTTCAAATGAGTATAGAATTTTTTTTTTTTTTCTGGAAGGGGCTAGACTAATTTGTTCAGCATTTTTTATAAGAAAGTGATGATTTCATTGTACATAAAAGTGAAAACAATATTAAAATGATTACAGCTGGACTTTTTAAAGGCTCTGTCATGGAAAGAATAGTGGCTAGCTACTTTCTGCTATATATCAAATTGCCCGCATTATTTAGATCAAAAATATTTCCAAATATCAAGGAGGTCTTTCACTTCACAGCTGCCTGTCTGAACCCTCTTTTGCTAGGCTTTTTTTTATCTAACAGATATAAGAAAGCCTCAAAGATAAGAAAAAAATCCCAAACACAAAAACATGAAGGCCATTCTAATGATACAGGAAAATATATCCAATGTCATTATGAACCACATATGATGTTCTTGCTTAACTGTACTTTGTCCAAGTTACAAAGAAGTAACAGCAAGAACAAAGACATCAAAAAGAACACATGAACTTAAAGATCCAGCTGTTGCACAACTTCAGACATTGATACAGATGGGTTATGTTACATAAGAGAAAACAACAACTATGTGTTAAAAAAAAATTCTATTCACAATTGAGGCTTCTCATATCTCAGCAGAAGAGAAGAATATGAATTCCTTTAACTGTAAAAGATGCTTAAGAGTAGGTTGAAGAAATGTGGAACACATTTAGGGTAAACCACAAAAATTTGTGTCTGGAAAGCAATTGTAACTGCAGAATAAGAATTTCCTAACTTGAATGTTCAGTACCTCGAACTTCCTTTGTTCTAAAAAAGTAGGAGAGTTTGAAGGTTTTGTTCTTAACTGAAACATCGCTGTAAGCCTACAATACAGTTTTAGTCTCTAGGCCAACCTACGGTTTCAAAGCCAGGTCATCTCTTGGGTCAGATCAGGTTGCTCAGGGCTTTGCTAGGTTGTGACTTGAAAATCTCCATGGAGGCAACCTCTCTGAGCAACCTTTTCCACTGCCTGGCTCTCCTTGTGGGGAAAAGCGTCTCCTTATATCTGGACTGAATCCCTCATGTTTTGATTTATGTCTGTCATCTTTTGAATTCCTATGATGCACTGCTGCGAAGAGCTTGGATTCATCTCCTCGGTGACCGCTGTGTAAGTGTTGAAGTGCAGCAGTGAGGGTCCCTAAAGCCATCCCTTCTCCAGGCTGAACAAGCCCCAATTCCTTAGCCTATCCTTGAAGGGCAAGTGCTCCAGCCCTAGCCATGGGTGGGTTGACCTTGCTTGGCTGCCAGGTGCCCACCCCAGCTGATTTCTCACTCCCCTTTCTCAACAGGAGAAAATAAGACAGAAAAACTGATGGAATGAGATAAGACAGGAAGATCACTTGCCAATTACCATAACAGGCAAAACAGACTTGACTTGAGGAAAATTAATTTATTGCTAATTAAATAGATTTGGAAGGTAAAGAAACAAAGACAGAAATTGAAACAACACCTTCCCCTCACCCTCCCTTTTCTCCCAAGCTCAACTTCACTCCTTCACTGCTTACTCATCTACCTTGTCAGCCCTGAACAACACAGGGGATACGGGGACTGGGAGATAAAGATCAGCCCATAACAGTACCTCCTCACACTTCCCCCCTGCTCCAGGAAGGATCCTCTCCATGGGCTGCAGTCCTTCAGGGTGATCCTGCTCCAAAGCGAACTCCTGTATGTGCTGCAAGGAAACATCTGTTCCGCTGTAGTCTCTTCATGGGCTGCAAGGGCTGCTTCAGCACCTGAGCACCTCCTTCCCCTCCTTCTCTGACCCTGGTGCTCACAAGACTATTTCTTACTTTTTTTTCCACACTCATCACTGCTTGTGCAGTGTTTTTGCTCTTTCTTAAATATGTCTTATGAGGAGCAACTGAGGAAACTGGGGATGTTTATTCTGGAGAAGGGGAAGCTGAGGGGAGACCTTATTGCTCTCTACAACTACCTGAAAGGAGGTTGTAGTGAGGTAGTTATTGGTCTCTTCTTCCAAGTAACTAGCGAGAGGATGAGAGGAAATAAATGGCCTCAAGTTGCATGAGGGGAGGTTTAGACTGAATATTAGGAAAAATATCTTTACTGAAAGAGTGATCAGGAAATGGAACAGGCTGCCCAGGGAAGTGGTGGAGTCCCCATCCCTGGAGGAGTTCAAAAAACGTGTAGATGTGGCACTTCGGGACATGGTTTCACAGCCATGGTAATGCTAAGCTGATGGTTGTACTTGATGACCTTAGAGGTCTTTTCCGAACTTAATGATTATATGCAGTGCCTTTACTGAGTTTAATGACACAGCAGGGAAGCCCTCAAAATCCTGAAGGCATTCAGTGTGCCCTGGCTGCCAATAAGGCCAATGGCATTCTGGGGTGCATTAGAAGGAGTGTGGCCAGCAAGTCGAGGGAGGTTCTCCTTCCCCTCTACACTGCCCTGGTGAGGCCTCATCTGGAGCACTCTGTCCAGTTCTGGGCTCCCCACTTCAAGAAAGATGAAGAGCTACTGGAGAGAGTCCAGCGGAGCGCTACAAGGATGGTGAGGGGACTGGAACATCTCTGCTATGAGGAGAGGCTGAGGGAGCTGGACTTGTTCAGCCTGAAGAAGAGAAGGCTGCGAGGGGACCTAATATATACTTACAAATATCTGAAGGGCAGGTGTCAGGAGGATGGGGCCAAACTCTTTTCAGTAGTGCCCAGTGACAGGACAAGGGGCAACGGGCACAAACTGAGGCACAGGAAGTTTCATCTGAACATGAGGAAGAATTTCTTCCCTCTGAGGATGACAGAGCCCTGGAACAGGCTGCCCAGGGAGGTTGTGGAGTCTCCTTCTCTGGAGATATTCAAGACCCGCCTGGACAAGGTCCTGTGCAGCCTGCTGTAGGTGACCCTGCTTCGGCAGGGGTGTTGAACTAGATGACCCACAGAGGTCCCTTCCAACCCCTACCATTCTGTGATTCTGTGTGATTCTGTAATAAACTACTGCTTAAAAGGCCGTATTCTTTCAGTGACCAAAAAGATCATTCTGAGCTGTTTTAGTGAGATTGAACTGTTTCAAAACCACGAGACAAAACCTATCATCTACTTTCATTTTCTAAAACTGGCAAAAATGTAATATTTCAGCTGTGTTGTTGGTTTTTTTCCCCCACTTCATTCCACTTTACAACATAGACAGCCAAGATGTTTATAGTGCTATTAGTATCAAACCTGCATATGCAGATTGACTTGGGGGTTGTTTCGCTTCAAATTCTGTGGAAACAAGACAGCAGGAAATTGAAATTGGAAATAAGATGCAACTTTTTAATGTTGAGCATAACTAACACTTAGAACAGTATGTCAAAGCATGCAATGCATCTTGCAACACTACAAATCCTTGCTTTAAGAATGGATTTATTTTTAAAAGTAGTGTAAAGCTCAGTCGTGTTATTTGGCTTGATAATGTTTGTTTACAAACAAGGAAACAGCAGTTCTTTTCACCTCAGAAATTACTGATGAAAATATATGGCTTATGTTACAGTGGCTAATAGAAGTAAGAATGTTTACTTCTCACCTTAAGGAGACAAAGGAATCCCCTCCCTTCTGAATAAAAAGTCACAGATAGCTGCAGCTGAAACAGCTGCAGGTAATTAACTGTAACTAACTACCAACTTTTTGGCTATCTTAACAAGGACAGCAGGAAGGGTAAACATCTCTTTATCATATCATTGATTATTGTTCCTATTGTTATTGCTACATAAAGTTTGAATTTCTGTGCTGTGTTTCACACTGCACAAGGCACAGAAAAACAAACACAGACATACTCATTGTCCTTGGGAGTTAATGACCTAAAAATAACCCACTCACAGAAATGTTTCTGCCAGGTGAGAGCATTGGTAGGTGGTGAAGGAGAACTATACCCTGCCAGTTCTACAGTGGATCAATGGATAATATAGAGGCCTCACTTCGCCAGACTGATGGTCTGGCACATTTTGTAAGCATTCAAATCACATGTGTATGCTGGTAATATTTAGACAGCAGGGGATCAACTTGGTTTGAAAAATATGTAATGGCCTATTCTAAAATCTTGTTCTGGAAGACGTGCGATGGAAAAAAAGTGAGGAATTTGAAGACCACTGTTGTGAATTTCCCTGTGTGTTAGGAACATAAAAAATAGTAATTTTACTAGTGTTCAAATTCTGCTTTGCTCTTTGCATACTACACTATTAAAGGCTGCAAGATTTTTCTTTGAGATTTTACTGTATTTTGGCATCCTCTTGTCCCTCTGCCTATTTTTTCGTTCAGTTTTCCTGTGAATTTTCTGTGGAGCTCATTTGTAGAAGTTTGTTCTGAGTAGGTAGAGGTATAGGCATAGGGGGAATCAAGCAATATAAACACAATGAAAAGGTTTCCATAAGAGAACTTGAAACGTCACAAAAGACTAATGTTTCCACTTGACTTGGCTGTGAGTCTGCAGTTCAGTCTCGTGTCTTTCCAGTTCTACCTACTACTAAATTTCTGCTAGAAGTAAAAAAAAAATAATACAGATAGCAATTGTTATATATCAGAGAGGACTCTACAAGAATGAACGCTTAAATATTGAAAATACCTTATATAATATGGCTCAAGTTATTTGATTTTATTCAACAACTGCTTCCCAGTCACATAAAAATTTTGGTGCCACATTTCTCTTCATAGTAATAAAGAAGATGGGAAAAAACTCCGATCATAATATATCCTAATATTTTTTTTTTAACAAATGAAGATACACTGTGAGAATTATTCTGCTTTTGCTCTTACCCCTTATCAAACACAATTACATAATTATGTTGTACAAAAAAGGTGCAAAAATACTATTGGTTTCAAGTAGTTCACCTCTTAAAAGTGTGAGACAAATAATTATGTGGTCTTTGTTTTCATTGCAGACACCCAAATGACCCAAATGGAGTTATTAATGATGTTGCTGAAGGAATTGATGGCTTACTAGAATGTATTTTTGCTTCTTTGCCCTTGATACTACCGCCAGAAGAAGTCAACAATATTTCAGTACTCAAAGAGCAGGGTAAGAATTGAAAACTGAACAGCTTTTTCCAGTTCAATTATTCATCCATTCACTACAAAAAATGGAACAATATTTAAACAAGTGGTTTTTTCCTTAGATCATTAAATTTTATATGGAATGAAAGCAGGCTTCTTAAAGACCCATTATAGCATAATAATGCCTTAGAAACAAGGCTATATTGGTTTCTAATGTACTGAGTATGACTTATTTAGTATGACTTAGTTGTATAGCAGAAGACTGCATTACTAGTAGTCCTATTTGATATGATTGTCCCTTTAGTATGAATTTTTCAAGGTCTTTGAGGTTAAGTTCAGGGAGATCACACAGAGAATTATGCAATCACGTAAAGAGGTTTTGTGTTGATTTTGTGAGAAGCTGAGAAACAAAGCACAGCATCCACTGGCACGAGAAAGGCAGTATGAATTTGAATGATGCAAGACTCAAAAATACACGATAGAGGGATTTTCAGATGAACCTGAATTTTTATATAAAGGTGCATGAAGATCTGTGGAAGGAGTCAAGCAAGAACTAGAATGACCCACAAACATAGGCAAGTAAGAACATGTCATTATTACCTGCCTTTCTGCCTTCATCAGTGAAAGTAGTTCAGACAGTGCTGCAGTTTGCTCATAAAAGCCTCTATCCTGAGTTTACAGCACCCTTTGCAAAAAGTGAGAAGTACAGTCAAATCAGACCGAAATGCAATAAAGTATCTACATAACCAAGCCGAAGAAAATGATCAGCTGTAAAGAAATCAAATCCAAGAACTATGTCTCCCCTCCACAGATATAGACCCTAAGCATATTTTTGTCTTTCACAAAATGTGAGCACTTCAACATGTCCTGCAAAGCAGGAAATATTAGGAAGAAATTTACTCATGATGGAAGTGAATGTAAATCAATCCGCTTGAGTAAAATGACTTTGTAGAGAGTGAGTGAGAGAATTTTTGTTCATCTAGAAAAAAAAACCCAAGATGTGGAGCCTTAATTGTATACTTCTTTTCCCCAGACTGCTCGAATTTGCGGTTCAAAAGGGATGGCGCTGCTTCCCACACTGCCTCCCCTGCAATCTGTTCATGCAAGGACCTTCCATCTGCTAGGCTTGTACAGACTTCCAGTTGCTTATGTGTTTGTTCACAGATGTAGGTAGGAGGTTTGACTGCAGGTTGCTAAAACTCAAATCCAAGATTATGAGACACATTTGCAAACATACTTGCATATAGCAGAGTCTTATCTATTTGCTGGGAAATGCTCTATTGTTTGACTTGCAAATCAGTTCCATTTGAACTGAAACCTGGTAGTGTTACTTCCGCGTACAAAATTAAATTTGCACAATATCATTTCAATTTAGTCAGAAACCATAAAATATACAAAAAACATTAAGAACAACATCCATGAAATTATTATATATGAAACAGAATTTATCTGAGAGGAAAAAGGTCTGCAAGGGGAGTTTGTTTCGAATAAAACTGTTTCTTAAACTGTGGAAAGTACAGCACTTGAAAATAAAATTAAAATTTCAGTTGATTCCCAATTGTCCTCTACAAGTAAATCAATTGCTATATTTTTAACAACGGACTGAATTTGCCTCTTTATAATAAAATTACAGATTACGGCAACCTTTTGATTGCAGCTGGAAATCCTGTCTAATTCTTTCAGTCTTTCCTCAGGAATCTCCCTCGCTGCTAAAAGCAAGTTCTTGATATTGGAAAGTAAGCGTGGAATACAACAGAGATGATGATACAGAACAAAATGGACCAACACATGACTATCCTGTTTCCGCAGGAAGACACTTTGTAGGAAGATATTACTATGATATTTAACAAAATATAAAGTGGGACTTTCTTCTAACTCTACCAGCTTCAATAGATCACTAGATTACAGCCCACAAACAAGATCTGAGTTGACTTGCAAGTGAAACTCTGTGGGACAAGGCTAATGCTATCATTATCATTGAGTTTTATGGTTCGTTATTCGACACCTTCCATGAACTCTACTTGGTTTCAAAAAAAATACTTGATCAGTGAATCACAAGTGATGTATGTACATGTGGATGATTTCACTTTTATCCTAAACATGTGTTTCAATATGTGTCTAAGGGAAAAATTCCTCATTTTGTAATGAAAGAGCAGTTTCTCAGTTCTCCGTGTAGTTTTTAACCACATCCAGACTGATTCAGCTGCTGAGCTGCAGAACAAGTCCAACTTGCCCAACATCCCTAAAGCATCATTATGTTCCCAGATGCTGTTCTGCAAGATAATGGCAACACAGCTGAGAAAGAATTCTGTCAACTCACTAGGCAAGCTGGACCACTTTCATCAGTCCATTTTAAGTATATCAGTTACAGGATAAATGTTAGACTTTGTAATCAGTTTTATAGGATTCCAGGTGTTGTTAATTCTACTTTACATCTTAAATTTTTTCTGTTTTAATTTTCTTGATGTGAGCAAAGTTAAACCAGGATTTAGGTGTCAACCTTCCTGGGTACTGAGTGTGTCTGAGAAGTGAGTAATTTCACATCTTACGGATACAGCAGGATCTGGCCCATATGCAGGTGGAAGGAGGAGCAGAATACATGCAAGATTTCTTTATAGCTAAATGATGTTATCCATCAATCTATATCTCTGGGAAAAATCTGGAAGTCTGGCTACTGACATTTCATAGAATCACAGAATGGTTTGAGTTGGAAAGGACCTTTAAAGGTCATCTAGTCCAATACCACCTGCAGTGAGCAGGGACATCTACCACTAGATTGGGTTGCTCAGAGCCCTGCCCAACCTGACCTTGAATGTTACCACCTCTCTGGGCAACCTGTTAAAGTTCACCACCCTCACTGTAAAAAATTTATTCCTTATATCTAGACTAAATCTACCTTTTTTTAGTTTAACACCATTACCCCTTGTCCTTTCACAACAGGCCCCGCTAAAAATTTTGTCCCCATTTGTCCCCTTTTGCTATGAAGGGCTGCTGACTATCACTTCCAGGCAGCTGAGTACCTGTGTTAGAAACAGACAGGTGTTGTAACACATCTTTTACATTTCACTTAAGTTTACAAATGTTTCCTATTCTCACCAACTGTTACTTATGCTTCAAGGTGTGTATTGAACAACGCCAAGGAAAAAAATAATCAAGCAAATTGTGGATTTCAGCAAATGAGAAGCTTGTACTTTGATTCCCACCAGTAAAATACTATGCCTGAAAGTAGTCTGATGGAATTGGATGCTAATGACTACCTGTGTTTTTGAAGGTAGACTTAGAAGAGGAAAGTACACCTTTCAAGTGATATGTAGCCTCCCAGGCTAATGAATATTCTCCTTTCATTATTCTAACCAGCACAAAATTAGCAAAAAGACTTAGATTCACCCAGAGATCCATCTATAGACACAATTGGAATTAGGTTAGGAATGAATGTACATTAAAGACTTTACTCATAAGGAGCAGGATGAGGTTCCTTGTTTAGTGTCATACCCCTGGCTGTTGTCATTAAGGATGATGATCTGAATTTTACTAGTAAGCTGTAGAATTCCAGTTAACTGTGTATGCCATTGAATTACCAGCCTGAATTTTCTGCTCTGTTCAGACAACACCAAATGCCAGATATTGCAGATCCTACTGAAAAGTTATCCAAGTAAAGTGAACAACTTCTTTTTTTCATTCCAGACAGTAGCTGAAGAAGTGTGAATGGAAGGTATGGCAAACTTGAGCAATGACGGCCTCCTAAATAAAGAACTCAGCCTCCCATATGCTGTCTTTTAGGCAGTGTAGAGTCTAGTGAGTAAACACTCTACGGTGGTGCCTTATCCTAAGGAGCAGTGTGAAACGGTAATGCTATTTTAGAGAAGGGGGAAAAGAAACAGCAAAGGACTCTGTGTCAGCAGTTGTGGTTCAAAAGCTTAAGGTAGAGTAGAAGTGGATGATTGCTTGACAGAAGGATAGATGGTTAAAACAGGCGAGTCCCTGTTCCTAGGAGGACTTCAGAGTAAATTTAACTGCAATTTATCTCTTAATCCTATGTTTGTTTGGAAAATAAAGTAGTTACCTAATGCCCAAACACATTTTCAACTCCACAGTTGTCCTCTAGAGCCGCACAAATATAATTTTAGAGAAGCTGTGCTACATTAAAAACGGGTCACCACCACTTATTAATTAGCAATCACCTTTTATTTTTGGGACATTCAGGACATGCTTTAGGTAGGATTCCTCCCTCCTCTCCTCTTCCATTCTCCTCCTGCTCCTCCTCCCCGTTCCTGTCTACGGTATGCTGTCATGCATTTTGGGATATACTTGGTTTTATCAGATTTTAGATATCTGGATAAAGAAGACAATATATCTGTGGAACAGATCCCTACAAGTTCACAAGTGCTGATGAAAGATGTTTTGTCTTCAGTGTTTCTGTGCTTTCTGTGTCAAAATGTACAGGGATGTTCTTTCTGAGAGTTCATCTCTTATCGTTCTAATCAACTTAATTTCAAATGTACAAAACAGGACTGTATTGTCCTTGTGGTCTTGGCCTTACTGGACTTGTCAATGACATGATCATACTCAGGCGCCAAAGGTCGAGGAGTTAACAAAGGGAGCAATTGGCTTGTGCTTATCTTATCAGACAGAAGTAAGAGGGGGATAGCCCATCACTGTAAATCAAGGGATCTGTGGGGTGCACCACAGGCCGCGCAGCCAGAGATTGCTTCGGATAAAGAACAGATGGCCCCCAGAAGCTCATACCAAGATGCCTGCTCCGTAGCGCATAGGCAACTGCTGAATCCCGCTTGTGATGACACAACATTCCTTGCCAAGAGCCAATCAACACGTAGTAATTGACTTAGTCCCACCTCACAAAAAGATTTTCAAAAGTATAAAAATTGGCACTTGAAAACTCTCTTTGGGAGGAGGAGCCAAGCGAGAACTTTACGTGATGAATGGGTTGATGATCCTGAACCTCTCTCCCCCACATCTAAGAAGGGACGCCTTTTTTGGTAAGAGTCACGCCTCTGACTTTTTCAGGCATATCCCCAGTAACACTTTGTTAACTAAAGTGCTAAACCATTATCTTGAGCTCAAACTTTGTAGACAGTGCATGTATCAACGGCAGTCCCAAATCTGTGACACCTGTTGCTTCAATAAATTACCTATTATTTCAGCTTTGTGAAACTGTTTCAGTGAACGTCCTTGGAAAGGCTCTGACAGGCAAGTTGAATCTGATAAGTGGCTACATACTTAACCCCTTAGACATAAACCGTTGACCAAGTCTGGGACTAAGAGTAGATCCAGCCGCACCTAGACTCTTCTCTGAGAGAGAGTGTAGAACGCAAGGGGGTCTGCTCTAAACCTTGTGACTCAACAGGAGGGCTTTCATTTTGCCGCTTATCAGACTCCCTTATCCCTTTTAATGAGATAATCCTTAACAAGTTGGTAGATGATGATTTAAAATATGTTCATAACTTAAATTCTTGTATGTTTTCAATTTAATTTTACTTGTACGTGGTTTCAAAGACCTTAATTTGCTTTTACTGGAATCACTGCCAGAATCAGAACAGAGCGGATACAGATATAAAACTTATGTTCTTCAAACAATAAAATCCTTCAGTAAAACCAATATGCCTGAGTTAGAGTCAGCAGAATTATGTTTACCTTCAGTAGTCAGACTTGATTCTCATACCTGTTTGCAAGTGTAGAACTAATCTGTACTGGTGAAGTCAAAACATACTCATGTTTGAAGCATTTTTGACCCTGCAGTGGATTGGATCCAAGAACATCCCTTGAGGCACTGACTGTGCATGAGCACTGGGCAATTTCTGCCCCCTCCAATCAGATCCTTTGCAAAAATGCTGATAAGTATTTTCCTAACTTCCATCTGACTAGCATATACTGTATAATATTTTGTATTGTTGTAAGTAAAAAAATTGAAATGGAGCAGGGGGGAATAATTTTCAGTATTTTAATGATTTAATAAATAGTTTTGCTGTTGACCAGCTTGAAGAACAGTTAGAATTTTTCAGGGAGCATTGAATGTGAGTTGGATAGCTCTGCATCTATAGGGGCAGAAAACACCACACAAAAATTCCTACTTAAGATGCAGCTAGGATGTTTGCTGTAGAGGAGGACAGCTGCGTAGAGCAGCTACTGTGCAGTAAATTCCCAGCTTGGCACTCTAACTTTCCTGTGTAGATAACTCCCAAAACCATTCAGGCAGGTCAATGAAGTGCCTGCTTTTATTGCCATTAATGTGAGTTACAGCTGTTTAGAGCTGCTGCAAGACAGTCTAAACGGAGAAAGCAAACTTTAAAAACATTAAAGGATGATCCCACTATGAAATGTGTCTCTGCAAAAATGATAGATGAAGTTCAATGTCTGTCATGTTTTCTATGTTCCCAGTTCAAACATGTTCAGCTTAAAAATTAAAATTTATTCCATCTGCCATCCCTGCATAGTCAATTTTAAATTTGTTAGTGACACTGCTACTTTTTGGCTCCAACATCACTCAGGGTGAAGACTCATAAAAGAATTTCTCCTTACGTTTCTGTTCATAATGTGTGAATCAGAATACCACCTCTGTGTGTGTATTCTCCTGTGTGAAAAGGAGTAAAAAAGAAAAAGAATAATGTATCGTTGCTTAAGTAAACAGACATGGCTTTTGTCTCTCGCAAAAGCTAAGTATTTGTCAGCAGTAGACACTTTTTAAGAACACAGCTTCTTAGATGCTTAGCTTGTTGTAAATTACCATGACAAATCCTGTTGCAACTCTTCTGTGTCAACATCAGACTCTGTATCCCACCCATATACAATCTGTTGAAACAAAAAATCAGCTTCTGTTTTATCTGAGTTCATTGAGAGAAGTTTCCTCAAAATGCAGCAATCCAGCTTTTCAGTTTAGAACTCAGACAAGACAACTGCAGCTTGTCTTGCAGAATAGATAGGACCATTTATAGTTGTTTTTGAAAATCAGAAAAATTAGGCTCTCTGATAAACATTTTTTTTCTTTAAGGAAAAAAAACTGTTTGTCACAGTAATGAAGGAGATAAAATGTTGATGAAGAATCCTGATCTTTTCACATATGTTGTCTTAATGGCATGAACAGCAGAGGTCATTCTACCATGAGGAAGATTTGGAGAAGATAACTGTGGAGTTTGTAGGATAAAGAAAAAAAAAGGAGAATGTATGCATTGAGTTGCTGAGTGTCACCCTATCTTCTTTACTTTCCTTTTGGTTTCAGAGCAATGAAAAAGGGGTTTCATTCCCCCCCCCTCTAACTGTCAACAACAGAAGAGTCTGAAGAAGTGACTGGGAAATAGTATGTGATTCCGATGAAAAGAAACAAGAAGACAAAATTAACAAACAGAAAGTACTTTTCACCAGGTAAGGCTTAAGGAAGACATATTTTCAATTTCGTGGCCAAAGACTGAAAGTCAGGCTGTAGAAGTGTCTAGATGCAACAAGCATGAATAAGTAGTGGTGACACCAGCTTTACTTTTTAACTGAACAATATATGCTGACATAACCATTACCTTTCTCCTGCACATACTCACAAAGAAGTGCTGATAACATCAGAGACAGCATGAGCAGATTATGAAAAGGAAATATCGGCAGTAAGTGCTACCAGCTCCTATTAGGTGTAAAAGGTAATGCCCTCTGCTGCCTGACAGGCAGAGAAGCTATCAGGCCAGCTAAATTACCAGAGCTGTCTGTGGATTTTTTGTGTAAACTTGCTTGTCTCCTTGCTAAAATTACGTTACACTTGACACAGGAGTAGAAGGAATGGAAAACTCTTTGTCTGCCTATAGGAGGTGTAAAAGGAGAGGTACTTTACTTCATATCTTTCTTTTTTTCACTCTCAACAACAATCCCTTTGGAGGAAGACAGGCAGAAGTTACAGAAAACAGGACAGCAGATGCTACTTTTGCTAGCATGCCTAGAAAAATGTATCAGGACATTCAACATGAATATTTGTTGAAATGAAAAAGAACAATTCAAAACTGATCTTGCTGTCTCTTGCTGTGCAGACTTTTTTTGCAAATATTACAAATGATGAGTTTGCTAGCTAGGAAGCTTGGGAAAAAGTTAATTTTAATTGTTTTTTATAGCATTGAATGGAAGTGAATTTGAAACTTTTGAGACTACGTAATCAAACTAAAAATCTGAGGCTGTTAAGTCCTGCATCCTAAAAACAAGATAATGTATGGGCTGCATGAATGCATCTTAGTTAGAGCTGCCAATCTATGTTTGCATTTCAGTATCAAATATTTTAAGTGCTACAATCTGCAGCCCAGGGACTCATTGTTGACATCATTTTCTGGGTAACTTAAATAATATTTGAGAAAGGCATAAATTGCTCGCAGACTTTTTAGGGAAAGTTAATGTATATAATTGTAATAATTAAGGAAGACGTGATTCATTATGAATTATTAAATCAGAAGTGCTAGTCATTGACAATATAAAAGCTCCATTGTTTGCAGCTAAGTTCAAAACTAGGACTTTAGTGACTGTCGAGGTTTCTTGCTTTTTGACCTACAGTTTGTTAGCTGTTGTCTGAAACAGACTATTAGCATCTAATAGACATGCAGAATTTGGGAATGGGAGGGGACATGGCAAGGACTTTGAGAGTTTCTAATAGCTTTACTGGAATTTTGTTAGGGAACATTGCTGGTAATATTACTGAGTTTTTTAAAAAAAATGTTTACATATATTTATGAGGCTGCATTTAGAAAAGGATACCAAGAAAGATATTCATATTTCTCTACCAACTTTCTAATTTTTTCTTCCTTTGATGTTTCTGTAGGAACTGAGTTACTCCAGAGGGTGAGAAGGGACAGATGATATGTTCCCCATTTTGATGTTTGCTTTGTTACTGTTAAGCAGATCTGCAACGACTTCAGGCAAGAGTTCTGTTACTGAAATGATTAGTACTTTAATTTTAAAATGATTATTGATTTATTTTTAAGTGATTACTTTTGGGGGTATATCTATGATTTATACTTACACAGTACCATTTGTTATAGATTTCTCTGGTGTGATAAAGCATATCAAAGAAACAATAGAAACGCTGAGATAATAAATAGATTTATAGAATTGGGTATTAAATGCTGAAACTGACATACTGTATGGTAATTGGGTGTGCTTATTAGCATTTGAAATGTGGTAGTAGAATATGCAGGCAGTGTTTGGTAGACAGCTGTTCTTGTCTGGAAACCCTTAAGAAAAAGTAAAATACTTCTCTATAAAATGTATGTTTACAAAATTACCTTATTTTCAAAATGTTAAAGGAGAAATAAAAAAAACACAGAGCTGGCTATAAAGACAATTTTTGGAATGTTTTGATTGCTGAGTGAAAAGTACTTAATTGTCACTTAAAGGAAGCAGTGGCTCTGGTGGTTATTAAATTTATTGTAAAATTTTTAATAAAGATTGTTGTCAAAAGTCTTTGCCTAGTATAATTCCTCCTGTATTCAATAGAATTGGCAGGATTTCATAGATAGCAAGAAGAAATATGAATTTGTTCTTTTACCTGATGAGTTCTTAAGTTATAGAGGTTAAATACAGACTAAGAACTCCAGGTGAGGAAGAAGAGGAGGAGTTACCTCTGATCTACTCAGCCTGCTCTCTTATACTTCATTCTTTTCCCTCTTACAGAAAGGAGCCTGCAGCAAATACTGGAGCACAAGACTTTTTGTAGACCAGCTGTTGGTAAACAATACTAAAAAAGCCCCATGAAATAAAACTTTTGTTCTTTATTTCATGTCTGTAATGTCATTATAGATATTTTATATAAGTGGAGAGTGAAAATAATAGTTTTAAAGCTGTGTGACGCTAGTGCTAAGTTGTCCAGGCTTTCGTGTTTAAAACTTGGATTACTTTGAAAAATGGAATCTCTCATTTTTCTTTGGTAGATACTGACCTGCACTGACTCCAACAGATGCGCAGTCTAGAGGCAGGAGTACACTGACAATATCCAGGTTGCTCAGGATCTGGATGATTCAGATAAGGTCATCTGCACAGGTTTCATTTCTATCTTTCAACGTTCACAAGGATCCTGGAAATTTAGAGCTAAAGAACTGCAACATTATCATTTATTGCACAGGCCTTGGTGATAGACAAGCTCTAAAAGTCAGAGGATGTCTCACCACAGTTGAATGGAAAAAACTGAAAGCAAACATGTCATCATTTATTCCCATGTTAGTCTTCCTGCTATGATTACGCTTATCATTACTAGCAAATAACAAGGTGGTGGAAACCTGCACTGAAAAAGGGCCAAACATAAGCAGACATAGAAATTTTAAGAGGTGAGTTAGTTCCAAAAGTGGTTTTGAAAGTCCTCCTTGACTGGGATCTCAGGATATCAATTACCTTCATTGCAAAACTGAACTAAAGACAGTTGGTTTTAGAGCTTGTAATCAGATTGAGCCTTTCCTCAGAGAGGTACAACTATAACTGTTACAAAAGTACTTGCTTCTAATTCTCTTTCTCAGTAGAAACCTTCTCACAGATTTCCGCTGTCCCGAGGAGCTGAGGTGATGGACACAGGAGAGCCCACCTGCAGCCCCAGCAAGGACATCTGCCTTGTGCTCGCTACATCAACAGATGGTGGGAGGAAGAGATTCACAGTGGCACACCAGCAGCACACTGCATGTGGTGAAAAGAAGGAAAATTAGGCCTGGGAGTGCTTTAGACATGCAGATAAGTGTTGACCATCACTCTTGAGTACGTGGAACTGTGATCACAGAGTAGCGACCAGGGACACAGTAGTTTCATTCTTTTGTTTTGCTTCTGGTCAGAATCTGAACCTGAACACTTGACGTTTTTCCTGTGAATAACGACTAGTGAAAAAGAAAAACATTATGCTGAGTTGTTTCTAACCATTGAGCGAGACGGCTCTGACTCATTCTGTTCTCTTACGTACTGTTCATACACCCACCATATATTGGCTGAGCACAGCCGTAACCTTGCAGTCACGACAGTCATGCCTTTAACCCATTTTTACTACGCTTACTGCCTTGATGTTGAAATGTCAAAAGAACTTAATATGGACAATTAAACAACAACTTCAGTATAAATGAAACACATTCTACTCTATAATCACATATACCAGATCAGACTATGGCTATTTTCTTGGAGTGTTTAAAGTCACTTTCTGCTTCTCTCAGTGTTTTTTCACTGCATCTTCAGGGACTCATTATGATTACAGCTTGAAGTAATATCTTCTAGGATAAAATGTA
This sequence comes from Opisthocomus hoazin, assembly GCF_030867145.1. Classification (NCBI taxonomy): domain Eukaryota; kingdom Metazoa; phylum Chordata; class Aves; order Opisthocomiformes; family Opisthocomidae; genus Opisthocomus; species Opisthocomus hoazin. Next base: position 30,930,564 of record NC_134416.1, on the reverse strand, counting down.
ACTTTAGACCTGTTTAAATGTGACTGGTTATGTTCAACATTATTGGTTGTAGGTAAATCTCATTTTCATGGCATCTTTTAGTGCCATGTAAACTTAGAGTCAAATCATAATCTTAATGAAGTAAATAGTGAAAACCTGGGGTTTTTTTGAGAGATCTAGATGTAAACTTCAGATTTAAACTGTGTAGTAAAAAATGTGTGATTTTGATTTTCGAATGCTCTATTACTATGATCACAGAGCTATATATACATGCATTTATACACAAGTTCTATCTATATAACAAATTTTCAGTGTCTATATCCGTGTTGTGTGTGTGTCTCATATGTATGTATATGTGTCTCATATACATGCATATGCATGTGTGGGTGTGTATATATGTATATACATGTTTAATTTTCTGTGTGTATATGTATATCTCCATGGTTATTTTGTTCCCCACACTAAAAAGGAGATTTTATGAGTCCTCAGATATTTAACTTAACAGATTGGCAGTCCAACCCTATGTTCATCAGAAGATTTAATGTATATATGAGGAGAATGATTTGTTGGATTTTAAAAGATAGTATTTGTCAGTTTTGAGAGTTTAAATTGTCTGTTTGTAGTTTGGTTTAAAGTAGGGGAAGTCTGTTAAAATATCTGGTAAGGGTATAACTGAACTTTCCTCTCTAACATCATTCCATCCATGAAGTACTTGGAAGGACTATGTTAGATGACCTCAAACCATACAATAAATACAGTTACTAAGTTCAGTGTTTCAGTCTTTGTTGTAAGATTTCACTAACAGTGCTGTTTCGGTGTTATTGCTAGGGAGAAAAAATTATCTGAAATTTAAAAGTATCTTCCTAATCTTGCTCTGCAATCCAGCTTTTCTGCTGAATTCTTTCTCCATCACTGTGGAAAACATCATTATCCTGGCTTTCTGTAGACCTGTCTTCTAGACACCGCAGCCGGTTTCTCATGTCCAGATTGTGTCTGTCTTGCAGACTTTTTTTGTTTAATTCAACCAGCAGACAGTCCTATCCTTTCCCCCAGGTGAAACTTTCCCAGGGAGTCTACTTATCTTGTATTTAAATGACTGAAATATCTTTTTTATTCATTGCCCCTCACAGCATATTTTTTGCTGATTTTTCCAGAATGCTGCTACTTAGATATTTTTGCTGACCTATTACTGTAAGCCCATGACCCCTCTCCTCAGCTTCTTAAAGTTCTCACTTTATTGCATCAGAAGTTATTTGCCTTTGTTTTCAAGGTTTTTACAGTCTTTCTTCACCTTGAGCCTTACTTCTTTTTCCAGCTTGAGATCCCGAGAGGCTTACTCGTGTGTCTGCGTAACACACTTTAACATCCTCTGTTACTCATTTCTTTCATTTTCAAACCACGCCTTTCTGCTTTCTCCCGCAGTGCCCTTCATGCTTTACAAGAGCTCATGCAGGTACCATGTAACCTTCCTCTCATCCCCACGTAGAACTTACCATGGCTGAGAGGTTTGCAGAAACACTTGATGACAAAGATACTTCAGAGTGCTCTGCCCTACTGCTTACCCTATTGAACACTATTGTTTAGTGGCTTCTTTGTCTTCCCATGTCAATATCCTTGAGTTTCTTCTCATAAACCAGAAGTAGGCACTGTATTTCTGTTCTGTGTACAGCATCCTTCACAGAGATCCCTAATCTTTAACTAGAATTCATAGGGTCTGTGTTAGTAGAAATAATAAATGATTTAAAAAATAGTGTCTTGAAAATGACAGGAAAATTAACTCCTGAAAAATGCATAGTGAACAACAGTTTGCTGAGATGCATTATGAATCACGCAGTTACTGACTTTGCTTGTGCATCCTGATCTGGTTTATTCTTTTCAGATTTGTTCCTGAAGCTAATTGGGCAGATGCTGGTTTTTGAGCTACCAAGTCTCTTTTATGTACCTAATTTTCTCAGTTCATTGTAAGACCCTTACAATGGTCTATTTGTCAAATTTACATTTCCTAAACTAATATGTTTGTTAGTTAAAAAAAGAATCTTACAAATTTACCTCCTATAATAGTTTGTCAGTTTATTCTAAGCATTCTGGACAACCGCATGTATCCCTGCAACTCTAAAAGCTGATGGTTAGAACTGACAGTCTCAAATTATATGGTATTATCATATTTATAATTTTTTTTTTGTTTTATGCAAATTTGTATCTGCCTAAAAGCTACAAAATTTTCCTTCTAAATTGTACTGAGTAAACAAACTAAAGTGCTTCTTATTTGATTACATCTTTTTCCTTACTATGTCTAATTTTTTGCAATTATAGCATATGCTACAAAAAAGTTAAACCAGGCATCACAACCTTTGCTCTCCTCAGCCCTTTCCTCAGCTTTAACACTTGTGAAATTATGATTCCTCTTTTTTATTACCAGTGTTTAGCTCTGGACCTTAATATGTGCTCACTGCTTCCTCATTCTTCATACCTGGAAGATACACTCACAAGGTCTCCAACGCCCCTGCACCATTACAATAAACGTGTTTGACCCAGAGATGAACTGTACTTGCACTCCCAAGAAGTGAGACCAGATAAACTGCACCTAAATGATGGCTACTACACCACTAGATTGGTCCCCGGTCCTTCAGTACGCTGTTTTGTAGTTAATATTTTGAGATCCAGTGGATCACAGTGATTATATAACTTTTAACTAACAGTACTGTGGCAGTCAGAAATAACAAAAGAAAAAAGAAATGAGATAATGACAGAGGCAAGGTTTCTAGAGAAAAGCAAAATAACTTTTACTGTGGTTGTAGCTGGGAATATAAACAAGCTTTCAAGCAACATCTAAAAGAGAGGCAGCAAACTGCAAGCTAATAATGAAAGGATGAGTTCCAAAGTACTTTGGCTTTATCGGTGGGTTCATCACACATTATATATTTTAAATGAATCTTTATCCTTTGTTTCTGTCATTAGGCTGTTTCAGAGACCTACCTGAAATCTTGTTTGGAAACAGAACTGTTAGGCAGGAAGCAATGTTTTTCACTGCAATTTCTTCACCCATCTACAATGATGTTTAGTGGCTGCTGTGCTGAACAGGATCCGTGTTCTTCTCATTACTTCTCATCAGATCTGGTTTGTATTCTCATCGCCTCTCACTCCATGACAGCTAGGGACAGATAGGGAAAATTAAGACAACATGAAAGAGATGGTCAAGGCAGTTGCCTCATCCAACAATTTCTCAGCCCACAAGGGTATGAGTAGTATAGGTAACAGAGGGCTTTTTTAGGCAGGGAAAGAAAGGAGCAGAGGAAGGATAAGACCTGAATCAGGAAGTGGTGTTCTTGAAGGAAAGTTTCAGACAAAATAAAATGAGCAAAAAGGAGCTGGAAGAAAAAATAATTTCATTGGAGAGAAGAAGAGGAGCAAAGAGAATCACAGCTGTAAAGGATTTTGTGATGGCTAGACTGAAAGGGAGAGAATTTAACTGAAAGAAAAAATCTGTAAAGATAAGAAGCTGAATCAAAGAGCAAAAAGAAAGAAAAGTGTCTTCTTTTCCATCTTTTTTTTCCTCTAACATTGTGAAACAAAAATATCTTGTTTCTGTTGGGTATTTATACCCTATATTTCTTTATAATGACAGCCAAAATAAACACACTGGTCTGGAGATGCTTTCAGCAGTTATCAATGTCTCAAACCAAATATCTACTTCATAATTCTGATGAGAATATCTATTCATTTTAGTGGTACATATTTGGGAAGTTCAGTGGATTTTGTTGAATTTCAGTTGGATTTTGATTTTTACATGGTAAATTAGCATTTTCTCAAGTCCCAAAATATTGACAATATCCAAGTAGAACCATTTTACAATCAAAATATTTCTGGGTTTTTTTTCTCTGACAGGTGTGGGGGTGTAGTTGATGAATATGGGATCCCATAAGATGCAATGCCAGCAAGGATCACTCTGACAGAAACATGTATGCATTCCTGCACAGGCATGGAATCTGACATACCAGAAAGAGTGGAATAGACATACCTTGAGTAGATAGCCTGTAAGTGCTCAGTATGTCACATGTCCCAGGTTGCTCAACACACAGTATACATACTTTAGAACTAATCTGTGCATAAACTGTAGCCATTTGTTGGGGAAATGCAGACATCAAGCAGCCTTTACAGAGATATAGCCCAGGCTGCTATATATTTGGAAATCCAAAGTGCCAGTGTCCTTTTTTTTTTCTTCCTCGACAGAATTTTCTGATTGAACTTATCTAAGGAAACTTGTAGGTATATGCCCACATAGAAACATATTTAGTTCTACATGTGGGGATCTGGAATTACAAAGTGAATTGCAACTGAATGATAGAATTCAGTTTATAGCATTTGTCTACATGATGGCATTTACATATTTTTGTGAGAGGCCCTTTGATCCTGCATTTAACATGGAAACTGTTGATACAAGAAGAAAAGAGAACTGTGAGTTAAAAAGATTCTGACCTAACACATCTCTCTTTCCTGCTTTCCTGCTTTGTTTCTCTCCTGCCTCCTATAAAACCTTCCCTGTGTCCAGCTTAAATCCAGAAAGTGGAAAATGTGTCATCAAGATAACTGGATTGTTGTGCTGAAGTGGAGCTGTGATTCTGTAGCACACATCTGAGAATTGTCTGAGGGTTTTTCTAATGTTTATTTCACATGTGGTTTGTTTTTTTTTTAAAGGCATTTAAATAGAAAGATAGCTTTCCACACCACCATGCTGTACTTGCCATGTACAGCAATATATTCTCAGCTCAGGAGCAGCCATATGTGGCTGAAAAAAGAGCAGTACTGAGAATTTTACTTCAACCTAGTAGCAATTCTGTGATTCTTCTACTCTCAGATTCTTTAGAAAAGTTTTTCATTGTGTGGACTACAGGTTCAGAAGATGTGGCCTAATTTTCATCTTTCTGTTTGAATAAGCACATCGGATTGTGGCAAGAAATGGTGTCCAGGAGTTGAACATCTTGACACAGGAGCATTTTGGTGTAAAATTATTTTCTTGATAAAACATCTGCAAAGTACAGGATTTGCAGATCAAGAGCTCCCCTTATTTTGTGTACTTAAATATTTTGTGTGTCTTCATCCATTCACTGCTGCAAATGTGGATGGCAATTCTTTCACTTGCATGGATGTAACAGGGCATTTTCCTGCTTATTCCTTTTAGGTATAAACTAAGCTGATGTTTATTTCCATATAACCTTATGCACCCTGCTCTTTGTGTTGTAGCAAGTGAAAACTGCAGTGAGGAAAAACATTCATCAAAAAATATCACTTTTTTTGTTTGTGTCTTTAATATGCTTTTAATATGCTTTTTACCTACAAAGTACCTACAAAGTCTGTGAATTCTTTTGTTGTAAAGGAAAGCAGTATGCTGCCGACAGCTCAATCCCCCAACAATTTCAATCAATAAGGCTCCAGGCTAAAAAAATCTCAGTACTAAAGATTTTGGGTTTTAATTTCTTTTCTACTTCCACTCATCAGTTTACAAATAACCCATCTTTTTACCTGGTTAATATTTCTTTGTCTGATGCATAGACATTTTCTCTTATACTTCATACCATACTTTGTAACAAGGCCTTCCTAACAAGACCCTCAGGAAAGACACCATGAAGACAAAACTGCAGAGTTTTAGTTGTTCTTGGTGCTGTTCATAAGACAGAATGGATTGTTGTGAGGAAAATGCTGATTTAAGATAATAGAAATTATTGATATTAACATTAAATGGATGGAAATCTACATCCTTCGCAGACAACGTACCTCTCTGAACTCCTGTTTCCTCATAATGTGACCAACAGTTGCAGGCTTTATAGTCATTTCCGATTTCCACTGACATAAATTTTCCTTCCTTTTAGCCCCCGATAGGGAACTAGATATCTCAGAGCATCTGAGCATCACATTTGCCACATGACTAATTTTATCAGTTTCCTGCCTAGAGGACCTCAAGGCTTCCCTGGCTAATCGGAGGGCCTGATGACCAGTTCTTATCGCTGGCCCAAGAGGTTACTGACAAGCCAAGGGAACAAACTAGCCTGGATGCCCATGAACTCGTTTCAGTTCCCAGATTTCCTGGTTTTATCAACTTCTTTCCCATGGGAAGCACTGTTTCTCATCCAAGCTTAGAATTTCAGTCTCCTCTCTCAAGAACTCAAACATTTTTTCATAGAAAAGAATTGCCACCTTTTCACTTATCAATAATAGTCCTTTGTATACAGTAGTAGCAAACAGGCACCCTACTTCTTCATTCATCTGTGATTCTGCTTTAAATTTTTTACTCACTCCTGTCCAGATTTATCTCACCTAGTATTACCTTGTTTAACAAGACAGTTGTATGCTTTGTCTTAGTACTTTATGCGACATCAGGTACCTGCAATTTTCAATCACTCTTTCTCCTCTGGAGGTTCTTCCAATAATTTTTCCCATTTCATAATGGGTTTTTAAATTTGAATTTCAGAACACTGCTATCCTTCACTCAGATCTTGGTAGGCCACAAATGCAGGTGCAGGATTCTCAGCTTTTATCCGGAGGGACTTTCCTTTTACCAGGTTACATGGTTGAGTGAGCTGGTTACCTCTCATCTTGAATTACAGATCTCCTCTGCCATGACTTATGTGAACTTCCAGTGTAAGCTAGGACAAAGAACCTGGTTCAGCTTGGTGGCACTGAGCATTAGCTGCTAAACAGGCAGCACTTGTTAATTCCTGCATAATCTTGCACTGCTCCGTTGCCTGCTTGGATTCTGAAAAAGCTCCAAAATTGTCATGTGCTTTTGTGTAGAAACAGCAATTTCTAAGAAGAGTTTGTCTACATTTACCAGCAGAACGTTGAGAAGACAGTGATCCAGGTATGGTCATGCTCAAAATCTTTATAAATCTTGACTTAGTTAAGCTTTCACATAATCTTCATTAAATATGATTTGGGTTTATAAAATAACTACCAGATTTGCCATCTGAGCACGTGACTATTTCATATTCAGCAATCTGACATGATTTGTCTATATTCGCTTTAGCTTAAAGATTGTTAAGTCACTTTACCAGAACTCTTAAATAAGTCTTATCTTGCATGTGTACAAGCAAACTGAATTGGAAGAAGAATATAGTAACTTCTACATATTCAGCTGATATAAGACCCAAGCAGTGTGGTGATTCTTCAGCATGTCTTTGAGAATAAGATCAATTTTATTTCTTTACTATTTGCTGAAACACTTGCTCTTTTAGATTTGTTTCAATTCTAGTTATAGCTCTGTGCTTCACACTGAATTCTTCACCCTTAAGTGTTTAATTTTTAAATTCTTAGATTGCTCTGTCCTTGGTGAGTACTTAACCTGGCTATGTGTACATAATTATTACAATATTCTTTCTTCCACCTTTTGTCACATAAACATCATGGTACTGCTTGGGGCCCCTTGGGGCAGCAGGACAGGATCTCACAGCTGGGGTGCATCCCACCAGCCCAGTGTGGGAGTAGGGCTGCCAGGAGACAGCTGGAGAAGCCCCAGCCCCGGGATCAGGCACCTTACTGGGGACCAAACTGGGTCAAGGTCAGGCAGGGCTGTTGGCCCATAAGCAGGGGTCAGGATCAGGCCTGGTGAGGGGAATCAGGGTCATACACAGCCCCGGAGTGGCCAGGCAGGGCCATGGTGATGGTAGTGCCCTCAGGGCCCTGACGGCTAATTTGTTATTGAGTCCTGTCCTTTCATTTGCTCATGTCTTTATGGTAACACAGGTGATCCAGAAACACCATGTGCCACATTTGGTCACTTCATGTCACAGTGGCTTAATGTCTTTTTGTATTCCTCACAAGAATAAGGCATGTCTATGTTGGTGCAACGATCCTTTCTCTGAACTAACTTTAAGAAATCAACAGCATCTTCTCCTTAAAAGTCAATTACTTGAGTTTTATTTATGAACAACAGGCTTTTTGGTTAGAAAGACCCACTAATCAATAGTTTGAGATTGTATTTTTCTTCTTGCATGCTTTGTAGATGTCATTATTAGACTGATTTCTTAAAGTTAGTTCAGAGAAAGGATCGTTCTTTAAAAAAAGTGTGGATGGAACCTGAGCTTTGACAGAAGTAGTAAAAGAAGAAATAACTGGATTACACTGGGGACTTGAGGGAGCATAAGGAGGATAATAATGGTCAGATTTAAAGGTAGATGGCAGCCAGAGAGTGTGAGGTACTTTTATGTCCTCCCAAATTTTAGCTAGATCTGAACTGAAATCTGGAAATCACTAGTGATGTCTAAACTAATAAGAAAATGGGAGAGAGGGCTGGTGTGGGTGGAGATATCCCTCCTTTTTCTGTGTTGTGTTCTCCCATATGAAGAGTTTATCCTAGTTCAAAAAGCATAGCATCAGTTAAACCCACATTTATTGCTGTGATTGTCCTCAAATTCCTAGGGCTCGTATGCTTGCAATAGCAGGCTAATTCATTCTACCAGAACAAGTGGTTTTTCTCACCAGAAAGTTGTCCTCTTTGAACACAAGCATGTCAAAATAGCTTCTTTTTTCTACATGATAAACTAATTTCTACATCTCTCCTGCTGTTTTCAGACACCCGTAGGGCATTTGAACTGTATAGTGATGAAATAAATCTAGGCAGTTGGGGAATCACTCACAGACAATTTAGTGAAGCTACTGAACATGTGGATGGATGCCTTTTCTCAGCTATACTAGCACACGCAAACTAAGACATTTCTCAGAGGAAAAGACAATGTTTCTGTAAATTATTCATATGATTCAAACTCTTACTGGTTGTGAATACCCCACAAAAAAGCACTAATGCCCATCAGTGGCTTCTATTTAATAACTTTTTACCGCTTTTATTGTATAAACACATTACTATTTTTTCTCTCTTCATCAGTAGGAAATATCAGAACATTCTGACTGAACTCTGAACTGTGTCTGAAAACTAAAACTAAGACTTACCCAATTGATGCATTGCATCATGGTGAAATTTATTTAATTAATACATTGTATCATGGCATCCAAACTTGAATACTCCATATAATAATTTGTTCCACTAGAAAAAAAGTCCTCACACTTTTTACGAAAACCATATACTTCATAAAAAAACCCTGTTTAATCAAAAAGCAATCACACACAGAGAAACAGGTCTGACAGAAAATCTCGATCAGTCCCATATATGCATCGCTCTTGCTGAATGTTAATTGGACATATCTGGAAAAAATACTGTATCTGTATTTGATATCTTTACTAATAACATTGTGTAGCTCTAAAGCTTAGTGATCCTTAGTATTCTGAGCTCAGCTAGTTTCCCCATGGAAATGAGTTTTGACCTCCAAGGGTTAATATGGACTTTGAGTGTTTACTAATGACAAACTACCATTAATGTATCTGTCGGACAGGGTTAATTTTCACCGGAATCCAGGAAAGGGGCACAGCCGGAAGGGCTGACCCCACCTGGTCAAACAGAGCAGGGTATTCCATACCATGTGCCGCCATGCTGGGTTCCAGTGGGGGGGAGCTGGGGGGCGGGAACTCGCTCGCGCGTCGGGAGTGCGGGCTCCGGTCCTGTCGTGGAGGGCGGCTCACCGGGTTGTGCGGTTTGTGTTGGGTTTTCTCCTTATCTGTATCGTTGTAGTTACTAATCCTTTTGTTTGCTATTCTGTTAAACTGCCCTTATCCTGACCCACCAGTTTTCTGCCTGTTTCTTCCCATTCTCCTCCGCACCGCGGCGGGGGGAGGGGCGGCCGTGTGGCACTTTTGTTACCGGCCGCAGCCGAACCAGAACATTTAAATTGGCGCCCAACGTGGGGCGAGAATAACAGCAGGGCTGAGTAGCGGTTGTTAAAACAATTTTCCTAGATTTTGTTAAATTTTTTTATACGCATTTATTTTGCTAGTTAAATAGTCGCCGGTAAAAATGTTTCTGTGTTTGATCAGATGGCTGTGTTTTTTGAATCCTTACTTGCACTATGTTTTCCCTGTGATGCTGTTCATCATCGTGGGGAAAAGGATCAGGATGCTGATTTTGCTGTAATGTATGATGTAGACTTGTAACATGATAACATCACTGTGCATGAAATTAGGCTTGTATTTGCATGCGGCACTGCGGTCATTTCCATACCTCGGATTCTATGTCTTAGAATTTGTTAATAATCAAATCCAATCTGTGGGGAAAACCGGAGGGGATATCTCCCCCCACTCTTTCGCCCCCCCTCTCTCCCTCAGGCTGGTCCTAACAGTTTTTGAGAATTTCGAGTACCTGTGGGATGCTCAGGCCAGCACTCTCCTTTTGTTCTGCCTCCTGAATGGGTTGCAGGTTTTGTTTAGGGTTAAACAAGTAGTTAAGAACATCGTGCAGAGACCTGCCCCAGGGCTGGATAGCTGTGAGTGGCTGGGTGTGTGGGACAGCATGGGCAAGTACCTAGGGCAGTGGATACCCCCGATGTTTTTTAAACTCACCCCTGAGCAAGTGCAGGATCCAGACAAACTAGTAAAATATCTGCAAAAAGTGTGCTGTCACCCTGGGAACTCCAGAGAAAAACAAATCACTGCAAAATGCTGGGGTCTGGCCCACGTCTACTGAGCCCTGTTCAACACTGTTCAGTGCTTTAAAGGGGAAAGGGGGGGAAATGAAGCGGCAGGCACTGCGACTGGCGCTGCCCCCTCAGCCCCTCCAGCCCAGCAGGCAGTCACAGCCCCCCCCGACCAGCACCGTGGCTGCCGCTGCCACAGCTGTAGGGTCTGCCTCAGTTTCCCCGGTGGGCACAGCAGCTGCTCCAGCCCCAGCTCCAGCTGCAGGCATCGCGGCTGAGCCCAATGACCAGCCTGTGCCAGTAGCAGTCACCCCTGTAAAACTAAAGAAAGGCGTAAAGAGAGCAGATCCCTCTGGGAGCTATGACAATGAGCCAGGGTCATCGCAGGAGATAGAGACAGAGATCATCACCCGGTCCCTGTCCCTGAGCGAGCTGTGAGACATGCGGGAAGATTTCAGCCACCACCCAGGGGAGCACATTGTCACCTGGCTGCTGCAGTGCTGGGATAACGGGGCCAGCAACTTGGAGTTAGAGGGCAAGGAAGCCAAGCAGCTGGGATCCCTCGCCAGGGATGGGGACATTGACAAGGCCATTGGGAAAAAGGAACAAGTCCTCAGCCTCTGGAGGAGACTTCTGTCAGGCGTGAGGGAGAGGTACCCCTTCAGTGACAATTTTGTATGTAATCCTGGCAAGTGGACCAATATGGAGAGGGGGATTCCGTACTTGAGGGAATTAGCTGTGCGGGAGCTGGTTTACTATGAACCAGACGATGACCAGTTGCCCAAGGACACAGATGAAGTCCAGTGCACACCATCTATGTGGAGGAAGTTTGTGCGGAGCGCACCATCCTCATATGCCAACTCACTGGCAGTTGTAAACTGGAAAGGTAAGGAGGCACCAACAGTGGATGAGGTGGCTGTCCGACTCCGCCAATATGAGGAAAGTCTCACTTCCTCCATTGTCTCAGCTGTGAAGAAACTGGCCTGGGAGGTGCGGCAAATCAAAGAGAATATATCCTACTCCCCCACTGTACGGGCCAGTGTCTCAGCTATTAGAGGCAAGCGTTTCTCGCTCAGGAGAGAGAGTACAGAGGCTACACACCACGGGGCACCCTGTGGTTTTACCTGCGTGACCATGGAGAGGACATGAGGAAGTGGGATGGAAAACCCACCTCAAGTCTAGAGGCACGAGTGCGTGAGTTGTGAGGTAAAACAATCACCAAAGAGGATTCTGTTAGCAAAAATACCGCTCCAGTCTCCAGCAGCCAGCTCTCCAGACCAGGTAGGCAGTTTGATCTTGATTCCATTCCTCTGGAGGGCAACTCCAAGTCATTTTTACAGCAGGTGAGCAGCAAATTCTCTGACCAGGATTAGAGGGGCCCTGCCTCCAGCCAGGTGGAGGAAAGGGACAACCGTGTTTATTGGACGGTGTGGATTCGGTGGCCTGGCACGTCAGATCCACAAGAGTATAAAGCTCTAGTGGACACTGGTGCACAGTGTACTTTAATGCCATCAGATTTCCAAGGGTCAGAGTCCATTTGTATTTTGGGAGTGACAGTGGGGTCCCAAGAGCTGAGTGTATTGGAGGCTGAAGGGAGCCTCACTGGGCAGGAGTGGCAGAAGCACCCCATTGTAACTGGCCCCGAGGCTCCCTGAATCCTTGGTATAGACTATCTTAGGAGAGGGTATTTCAAGGACCCAAAGGGGTATTGGTGGGCTTTTGGCATAGCTGCTGTGGAGACGGAAGAAATTAAACAGCTGTCCATTTTGCCTGGTCTCTCGGAGGATCCTTCCGTTGTGGGGTTGCTGAGGGTTGAAGAACAACAGGTGCCAATCGCGACCACAACGGTGCACCGGCGACAGTATCGTACCAACCGAGACTCCCTTCTCCCCATTCATCAGCTGATCCGTCAACTGGAGAGTCAAGGAGTGATCAGCAAAACTCGCTCACCCTTTAATAGTCCCATATGGCCAGTGAGAAAATCTACTGGAGAGTGGAGACTGACAATAGACTACCATGGCCTGAATGAAGTCACACCACTGCTGAGTGCTGCCGTGCCAGACATGCTAGAACTTCAATATCGGCTGGAGTCAAAGGCAGCCAAGTGGTACGGTACAATTGACATCACTAATACATTCTTCTCCATCCCTTTGGCAGCAGAGTGCAGGCCACAGTTTGCTTTCACCTGGAGGGTCATCCAGTACACCTGGAATCGACTGCCCCAGGGGTGGAAACACAGTCCCAACATTTGCCATGGACTAATCCAGACCGCACTGGAAAAGGGTGAAGCTCCAGAACATCTGCAGTACATTGATGACATCATTGTATGGGGTGACACAGCGGAGGAAGTTTTTGAGAAAGGGGAGAAAATAGTTCAGATCCTTCTGAAAGCCGGTTTCGCCATTAAGCGAAGTAAAGTCAAGGGACCTGTGCAAGAGATCCAGTTTTTGGGGATAAAATGGCAGGATGGGCGCTGTCAAATCCCAATGGATGTCACCAACAAAACAGCAGCTATGTCTCCACCAACCAGCAAAAAGGAAGCACAGGCCTTCTTAGGTGTTCTGGGTTTTTGGAGGATGCACATCCCAAATTACAGTCAGATTGTAAGTCCTCTGTACCACGTGACCTGGAAGAAGAATGATTTTGAATGGGGCCCTAAGCAATGACAGGCATTTGAACAAATGAAACGGGAGATAGTTCATGCCGTAGCCCTTGGTCCAGTCTGGTCAGGGCAAGATGTTAAAAATGTGCTCTACACCGCAGCCAGGGAGAATGGCCCAACCTGGAGTCTCTGGCAGAAAGCACCAGGGGAGACTTGAGGTCGACCTCGAAAACTGGGGTTTTGGAGCCGGGGATACAAAGGATCCAAGGCCCGCTATACTCCCACTGAAAAAAAGATTCTGGCAGCATATGAAGGCGTTCGAGCTGCTTCAGAAGTGGTTGGCACTGAAGCACAGCTCCTCCTAGCACCACGATTGCCGGTCCTGGGCTGGATGTTCAAAGAGGGTCCCCTCTACGCATCATGCCACCGATGCTACGTGGAGTAAGTGGGACGCGCTGATCACCCAGCGCGCCCGAATGGGAAACCCCAGTCGCCCAAGAATTCTGGAGGTAATCATGGACTGGCCAGAAGGCAAAGATTTTGGAGCATTGCCAGAGGAGGAGGTGACACCTGCTGAAGAGGCCCCACTGTATAACCAGCTGCCAGAAGATAAGAAACAGTATGCCCTGTTCATGGATGGGTCCTGTCGCATTGTTGGGAAGCAGCGGAGGTGGAAGGCTGCTGTATGGAGCCCTACACGACAAGTCACAGAAACTGACGAGGGAGAAGGTGAGTCAAGCCAGTTTGCAGAGGTGAAAGCCATCCAGCTGGCTTTAGACATTGCCAGTCGAGAGAAGTGGCCAGTGCTCTATCTTTACACTGACTCTTGGATGGTGGCCAATGCCTTGAAGGGGGGTGGCTGCAGCAATGGAAGAAGAACAACTGGCAGCGCAGAGGCAAACCTATCTGGGCTGCCCCATTGTGGCAAGATATTGCTGCCCGTCTGCAGCAGTTGGTTGTAAAACTCCGTCACGTGGACGTCCACTTCCCTAAGAGTCAGGCCACTGAAGAATATCAAAACAACCAGCAGGTGGATCAGGCTGCTAAGATTGAACTGGCTCAGGTGGATCTGGACTGGCAACATAAGGGTGAACTCTTTATAGCTTGGTGGGCCCATGACACCTCGGGCCACCAAGGAAGAGATGCGACATACAGATGGGCTCGTGACTGAAGGGTAAACTTGACCATGGACACCATCGCACAGGTTATCCATGAATGTGAGACATGCGCTGCAATCAAGCAAGGCAAGTGGGTAAAGCCTCAGTGGTACGGAAGACGATGGCTAAAATACAAATATGGGAAGGCTTGGCAGATTGACTACATCACACTGCCACAAACCCGCCAAGGCAAGCGCTATGTGCTCACAATGGTGGAGGCCACCACCGGATGGCTGGAAACCTACCCTGTGGCCCATGCCACTGCCCGGAATACCATCCTGGGCCTTGAAAAACAAGTCCTGTGGTGACATGGCACTCCCGAAAGAAATGAGTCGGACAACGCGACTCACTTTCGCAACAGCCTCATAGACACCTGGGCCAAAGAACACGGTATCGAGTGGGTGTATCACATTCCCTACCATGCACCAGCCTCTGGAAAGATCGAACAGTACAATGGGCTGCTAAGAACCACTTTGAGGGCAATTGGGGGTGAGACTTTCAAAAATTGGGATACTCATTTAGCAAAGGCCACCTGGTTAGTTAACACCAGGGGATCCACCAACTGGGCTGGTCCTCCCCAGTCAAAACCTCAGCGCCCCGTAGAAGTGGATAAAGTCCCCGTAGTGCACATGCGCAACATGTTAGGGAAGACAGTTTGGGTTAGTCCTGCCTCGGGCAAAGGCAAGCCCATCCGCGGGATTGCTTTTGCTCAAGGACCTGGATGTACCTGGTGGGTAATGCAGAAGGATGGGGAAGTCCGATGTGTACCTCATGGGGATTTGATTTTGGGTGAGAATAGTCCATAAATAAATAAATTGTATAAAGTTAATTGTTAAATAACCCTGTCACTGTCTGTTATCACTGTTATAATTGTTACGTGTTGTACCAGCAGTATTGTAGTAAGAATTGTCCAGATTAAAGAAGGATGGACTTTTTGATGAAAACCTAGCAGAGCACAGCGATGATGGGACTGGACCTGGTTTTCAACAACTGGCACCCAGCAACTTCATCGAGACCGACGTCTCCAACCTGCAGACTGTGAGCACGGGCCGCACCAGATACATCAGTCGTGAGCTCCGGATGCAGCAAGTGACCACCCATCACCTCTCCTGCCACGGAAGACCATTATGACAGATGGAGCCCGAAGTCATGGATTAAATGAACTCAATGGACACTTCAGAGTGATGATCCATAGACTAAGGGAATGATATCTGGAGACAGGAGAAGTGGTGGTGATCAACTGGACAATGGGGGACCTGGACATGATATAGATGGTATGGAATAAGCGGTGGATAATGTCCTGGGTTCAGCCAGGACGGGGTAAATTTTCACCAGAATCCAGGAAAGGGGCACAGCCGGGCGGGCTGACCCCACCTGGCCAAACAGAGGAGGGTATTCCATACCATGTGCCGTCATGCTGGGTTCCGGTGGGGGGGAGCTGGGGGTCAGGAACTTGCTCGTGGGTCGGGAGCACGGGCGCCAGTCCTGTCGTGGAGGGCAGCTCTTCGGGTTGTGCGGTTTGTGTTGGGTTTTCTCCTTATCTGTATCATTGTTGTTACTGTTTCTTTTGTTTGCTGTTCTGTTAAACTGCCCTTCTCCCAACCCACCATTCTCCTCTTCACCGCGGCGGGAGGAGGGGCAGCCGCGTGGCGCTTTTGTTGACGGCCACAGCTGAACCAGAACAGTATCTTGTATTTGATGTGTTGCCCTTTCTTTACATTCAAATGCTTACTCATACTTGAATGTAGCCACCTATACTCAGCTAGTAAAAGAATTCTAAATACAATGCTAATATCAAACAATTCCAGAAGGAAAATTTCCTTCAAGTTCAGGGAAAGCAAAAACACTTACTTGAATGCCAGTGAAGATTCAGATAATTCATATGTATATGTTATGAATTTTACATTTCGATGGGAAACACTCAGGTTAGGAAATGGTAGACCAAGACTGATTGTTTGATTTTTTTGGTATGACCTTCTGCACATGTATTGTAGTCCTTTATCACACAATCACATAGTCATCTTTCACAGAAGTCATGCCTCATTCAGGGAGAATAGAGACTGTGGTATGGAATGAATTGTAGCTTTATAATAGCTGAGGTTATTAGACAAAAGACTGTTGCTGGCACTGGCACATGTATAATCCACAAAACAGGAAGTTTTGTGGTTATAGTAGTATTCTGGGATCTGGATGCTAAACTCCAACATTTTCATGAGTAACTGGCGAGTGATCCTTATTTTCCTGCAACTCAACCTCTGAAAAACATGAAATCCATAGATGGGATCTGATAAAAAACAAACTGATTCATCTTTATGGAACATTCCTTTGAATTAATATACAATGGAGAAGCCCAGGTGGAAATGAATTGTTCTGCATTTAGTGGAGAAGCCTGAATGATGAGTTGTAAATAATACATGGAAATACACCGTGACTGACAATAAAAACCACCTTTTAATACTGTAATTTCTCATTCAGCGCCACCATTCATTGTGTGCCCTGAAAGAAGCAAGAGTTCTGTAGAAAGAGCAGCATGCAGTCAGAAACTTGAAATCTGTGTTAGTAAACACAGGCGAATTAAAGTTGACCAGATCATCTTACTGAAATTGACTTACATCCGCGCACTGTGTTTTACGGGGAAAGCAAACATATGCTTATTTGAACTCATGTATATAGAATTATCTTTAGTGTTCTCTTATGTAACTGGCTCTGCAATCTGCCAGCGAGCACAGTAAAATATTTTGCCCCTTTATCAGGTTTAATGCATGAAACAACTAAGATTCTTTTCATGCAAGACCAAAGTTTATGTTCAGAATTCTCAACGATCTCAGTGTCCTTTTAAATGATATTAAAACTCACTCTCGTGAGTTTCTAGAATTATACTTGGGGTTTTTTTGCAGACATATGATATAGACCAATACGACAGAATTTCCTCTGTTGCCTCTTCCAACAGATGGATTCCACTTTTAACAGAAATCCTTAATTCCCAAATGCATGCATTTGCAAATTTTATTACCAGGTTTCTTTCCTTCTCTATTATCTCAGTCTTTAAAAATCTTTTTTCTTTCTTCTATGACATCCTTATTCTCTTTCATATTACGTTACTCCAATAGTACTCCCTAGTCCTTTGTGTACAGGTCATGCCTGAAGACAAATAAATGGGTTATTTCATACTATTCGACTCTTAAGCAAGACCTCTTCTTGTCTATACGAACCAATAATTTCTAATACGGACCTAGTCAAAGCATCTTCATGAAATCCAAATATATCACATCTATTTCAATTTCTGATCTAGAAAAAAATTCAATAATTTTATACAGAAATATACTGGATAAGTCTTGCACAATCTACCTTCTGTAAATTCAGATTTTATCTTATCATTTAGCTTTCTTATGCTGGAGACAGAAAAATAACAACACAAAAACTACAAAACCAATATCCTCACTATTTTAAATCTTGTTAATAATTTTATTTGAGTTCTAATGCAATTTTATTTGTCACTTTCTCTTACTACTTTATTACATGAAGTCAAGAATTTCTTTCAGAAGTGTATCTTTTTTATTTACCATTCCATTTACACCTGATTCTCTCTCCTAAAATTAAAATCCATCTTTTGCCTATATATACTGTATGCAGCATATATAATTTTATTTATTTGAAATAACCTTAATAAAAAGAAAACAACGGAAGAAACCCCACCCATAGGCATGGTTCTGGTGGCTTCTATGACTGGTTTCTCTGCTGACTATTGTTGGCTTGATTTCATCAACCGTAATGTTTTGGTTGCAGTTGTCTAAGGGTCAGTTTGCTGTAGTGCTGTCGTGTCCTTTTAGATAGCATTTAATTTTCAGTTGTACGAAAATGCTCTGCCTCTTACATGGTGTTCTACAAATGCCTTATGACATCCATCCACAATGTCTTTTATGGTGAAGAAATGCCTGGCTCCCCTGTGTCTTTATTTATTACACTGTGAAATATATGAAATGCATTCTATACTCTACATGTGTTTTGTATGTTAATAAATACAGAACAGTTCATATTTCTGTGCAAGTCAGAATTTAAACCTCATTCTGTCCTTGATACTCTGATAAACAGAGTTGTAGATGCAGTCATGGCACCTTACCTCACCTTCTTTTCACTTATTCCAAGAATTTACAGTACTTGCTTTCTGGTTTAAACATATATTTGTAAGACACAGTCATTATACTACATTGCATTATTTAAGCACTCTCTATTGATTTTATATATCATATGTAAGCTGTGTGGCAATGCCTCACTGCGAAAACTCTGTATGCCTCACTGCGAAAACTCCAGACCCACAGGCTGGAGAGGCCACGATATAAAAATAAATTTTGATTAAAATTCTGTAAAGCACAATGTCACTTTCTTTGCTTCATGTAACAAACCACAATGTAGAAGGCCAAACTTGTATCTTTGTTGTAATTTCCAGAAATAAAAGTCTACTAGCCTTTTAAAATAGCTTTAAAGTTGCGGTGTAAATTATGAAATAATGTCATGGAGAGGATTTATTTTCCTCTCCACAGGAAAATTTGGTAGACAAGAAAGCTCAGTAACACTTTTTCAAAGTTTTACTCATTTATTGGAAGACACTAGAAAAAGTGGACTTTGTCTCTTTGTAAAGTCCTGAATCATACAGAATCAATTTGAAGATGTGTTTGCAATGAAATATTAAATTCAAACTAGTTTGATCTGATTCTATCTTTAGTAAAAATTAATTTTATGGTATTGGGAAAAGCTGAATCACTCAGTATCACCATGGCAGTGGTATAAGACAATACAAATCTACAGGATTTTGTTGCCATCTCTCTTCCGAGCGCTCTTGCAGCAAAACTGACATGAAGTGTGCAGGTGTTCAGCAATTTTGGTGCAAAGTCCAGTTGTTTAGGTTAGATGTTTCCCAGCAGTGAGTTGAGCCAAACAGATCAATACTGTTGTTGCTGAAAATTGTCTACACACTTCATTCTGTGAATATGCACGCATGGGAAGATATACTGACAACAGAATCTTTGCAATTGCTTGCAGGTACTGTACTTTTAGCTTATGCGGTATCTAAAGTAACAGTACCTTGATTTAGATCTCTTTCACTGAGATTTAAGTAATTATGAAAGGCTCAGTGGGGCTCGCGTTATTACCAGAGATCAGCCAATGGCAATTATTTACTGAGCCACTGCAGCTTGATTGCTGTGTGCATGAAAGCTCTGTTTCCCTATCTGAAAAACAGAGATAACGTTTCCTCTCAGTTCTCATGAGGACACTGGAAGGATTAAAGTTTGCACACTGCTTCAAAATGTAAACTACCACATAAAATGAATCAAGCACTAAAATAATGTCACCCTTTGGGAAAAATAATTGAACACATTCAATCTGCCAGAGAAAGCAAAGCAGTCATGTGCAACATAAATATTTTCTCTCCAAGATGTGAAAGTGTGGTGTGGATCTCTAAATACAAGAAAGTTGACAAAAGGGTCAAGTCTCTAAAGCACGAGAATATAAATAAGACACACATTACAGTAATATCTTTTGTCTAATTAGGTGTATGTGCATGCTGGTATGTGCATATATATGCAGTTGCATGAAATTTCTTTTGAATTTGTTCTTGACAAATTGTTTGACAGTTTGCTATTGCTGTGGAAGTGAACTCAACTCTGCAGTCATTCTGTGAACAGCAAGATTTATTTGTCGTTTATCATCAAAGTTTAATATATGCAGTCCGTCTTGCAAAGAGCAATAGTGAGAAAAAGGGAGTGAGGAAAAAGAGAAGAGTGTAGCAGACCACAGGTTATGCTTTTGAAAGTGTCCCAGCTTTACTCTGCTTGCTCTGTTTAAAAAAAAAAAAATAAAGATCAAAGGACTGGAAGCGCAATGTCCTTTGAGAGTTGCCTGGCAAGTGCTACGTGATGACTAGCTTTCGTGCTGCTCGAACAGCAGTCTGTTCTGTGCACTATCTGGACTCTCATTATGGCTCATCTGTCAAACCTGCTGATGTGAAAAGAGCTGAGGTGGAGGTCAGCTTGTAAAGTAGTAAAGGCAGAAGCAAAGGGATGTGCTCTCCTCTTTGGTGAGGTAATTGTGAGTTCTCCTTCTCTAATGCTCTTAATCCACCCCTCAGGAGTAAAATGTGCTGAATGTTGTTTCCTTCCTTTGCACTCTGACTTGTCCACAACAGGTGCTAAAGGAAACCTTTTATTTTGGCCGTGTTCCCAATGACTCCAGGGATTTGTTGGGATCCTGTGACTGAGGGATGATAAGTGGATGTTGTTGGTCCTTTCGGAAAATTCAGAAGACTCAAGTTGCACAGCAACTTTATTTTTTCAAGATTCAAGCAAAACTGAAGATCTGACAAAGATGTAACTGGTACTTGTCACAGTCTGCCAAGGTAGCTTCATATGCTGGCGTTAAACTCACGTCGTCAAAAATTACAGGAAGAAAGGGCTCAGGATCAACTAAGCAGTTCCTGTGTGCAAGGTTGAAATACTTTCTTTTCCACAGAGCTTATGCCACTATCTGCTGATCAAAATACTGCTCTGTCCCAATGGAGGACACCTAGGAGTAAACTTGCTTTAAGATAACACGTGTCACCTAAATTTTGTCATTAAAGCCTTATTCTTGCCTTCTCAGTGAGATCCACAAGAGTCACTAAGTATCTGTTTGAAGCCTCCTCCAAATTCTAAGCCAAAAACTGAAAAAGCACCAGGAGTCTGGAGCTTGATTTTTTCATAATCAGTCTTTATAGGTTTGGAAGTTTTTGTGTTTGTCTTTTTTTTTGCCTGTAAATAATTGAAGTTCAAATATCCGTGAAAGAGTCTCTTTAAGTGATATAGAAGGAGAATTTATTTTAAAAGTTTTACATGTATTATGGGTTGTGGGGCAAATGTATAATACCTATTGACAAGTGGATATTTTTGCTGAGAAAAATTCAATCACTTGAAAACTGAAAAATACTTTAAATTTTTGGAGAAACCTAGAATAAATTTGATTCTCAGATGCTTCCTCAGGACATCATAAAATAAGCTGATATCCCTGTTAGTATTATCTGTTACAGAGAGGTTTTTGCCAGGCTTCACAAATATTTTTTGTCTGAAATTTTTGTAACAGATGTAATGCTAATTCAATGAAAGAAAGTTACTTATCAAGTTTCTTTTGATTTCATTTAATTGTTCAAGACAATGTTGTGTAAATAACATAAAGGTCTTATTTTATCAGGGACCTTGATTTGGCCTAGACTGAAGGTTCGGCCTAGACTTCAGAATTGACCTATACAAGTTAACCTTGCCCTCTTCGGATAAATAGAAAGACTAAATGATCATGATGGCTTTTGTTAGTAAGACACGTAACTGGGAACCAAGCAAAGCTACATCCAGATGCTTCCTTCATCTAAATGGTGCAATACTATGAGATGGCACATGAGAACAACACCACCTTCCTTATTTCACTCAGGCTGACTACTCTATAAGATCAAGCATGTCCTATTTCTAACTTCTGAAAAGGCCAAGGAATCATTATCTCTCCCACTTTCTCACACTATTTAGCGGCCCCCAATTGTTAGCTGAAATTTCAGTATCACCCTTGTCTAAAATTAACAGATAGAGCGAAATGAGGTTTTAAAAATATATGGCTTCTTGTAACAGTGACATTTGCTGAAGCTATGCTTAAGCTTTATTTAAAAAAATATCCTACTAATAATGTCTGTTTCTAATTTTCTTTTTCTCCTTTTTAACCAAAACAGGTGAAATTTTCATGTCTTACTTGGATTAACAACTAAGAAAACATACAATGAGGAAAAGGAAAAAAAAAAAGAAACTAGCATTGAGTTCTAAGAAAGGCAAAACCTGCCACACTTGGTAATTTGATGAAGGTGAGAGGAAAAAAAAAAGATTTTGATGAGAGAAAAGAAATGAACCTTGATTTTCTACAGCTTGACTTCAGTTCCAGACCTCCATGCAAGCACCTTTTATGGCTCTGCGCAGAGAAAAACCATAGTAGGTCTGAGGCAGACAGCCTGAGTGCCTCATGGAGGTAGCATTTAGCCTGTTCCCCTTCTTTTAGACATTAATAATTGCAAGCTGTAAGCATGATCACAGCCTGGCAGAAGACATAGCTGCTGTTCCAATTGGGATTGAGAATTGGGGTCCTCCATCCTCTGGGGAATGCTGCCTCAATTCTCTGGCACCATCACCTACCTCTGAAGCTGCCTGTGCTGGGCTGGGACTAGAGAGGGGCTGGGGGCTGTACCACTATTAGGGTTCATAATTGGTGACTGAGGTGAAATAGCTTCTATTTAAAGTTTGTTGTCAAAAAACAGATTCCTTCACACGAACATATTTCACAAAGTTATCTTGATGTCAACTAAATGTTGTCTGAAAAGACTCCTTGGACCCAGCGTAGATTTTGTGAGCAAAGGTCCAAGGACAAATTACCCCACAGAAAGTTGCTGCCTAATGCTTTCATTTAGAATATAGAAAAATGAGGCATTAAGTCCCTTCTCCCCCACGCAACGGTTAGAATCTAAAATTTTCATCCATGCTATGAGTACTGGCTTCTCTGAAATTGGCCCTCTCTCCCCTTTCTTCCACAAAATTCTTGAAAGCCTGTTTTGTTCACATCAGGAGCTGAAAATAAATGCCAGAACTCTGACATTTATCATAAAATGGAAATCTTGTTTTTCACCCAGCCCTATTCAGTACTTCACGGAAAAGAGACAACAGGCATTCATCTTTATTTTTTGTGTAGAAATTGACAATGAGATACATTAAAGAACTATTTTTCTAGAGACTTCTATGGGCTTTAGAGAGGTCAGGAGATATAGTTAATGTTGTCTGGAAGAATCATTCTCCACAGAAAAACTGAGACAGGTAATAAACTGATTTTATCATTTATTTTATATAACTGAAGACTTCTGTTATCACAGCTAGCTCTTTCTGAAGAACTGAAGTATATAACACATTCTGGCCAATTATTGAGATAGAATAAGAGAATATGACTCCTTCAGAATCAATGGAGTTGTCCCATTTTGTACCAAGTCAGCAACTATCTCCTGTGCCTGATGAGTCTTACTGGTTTAGTTTGGGCATTTGTTATATCACTGAGTTTAGGTGTGATGGACTACTATAAAGCTTGTCCTCTTTGCAGGGGAGGATGGCAGCAAAGTTATTTTGAGAAAAAAACCTAGTGTCAGAGCTTCAGGGAAAGCTCCACAAATTCCCCAGGACAGCCTGAAAAGTATAGTCCTTACAGAAATGCACAAACTAGAGTGTTAGTGAAACAAAAATATAACATAAATTAACTCAGAGTCAAAGATATTTGGTCTTTTTATCACTCGCCTAAATCAACTGGGTCCTTTTTTATTTCAATATTTTCTTCTGAAGATTTCTTTTGCTCAAAAAATTAAGACTCATGAGTGTGGTGTTCTGAAGTCTAGCGCTACACCTGTCTGTGTGTCAGAGTTGTAGTTACTGTCAGACACAGCTGCCATAGTAAACATCTCAAGGACTGATGGTCAAAAAATTCTTAGGTGTCTGAAAATTAGACTTTTGCAGTTGTATATGGTGTTTAATTAACTGAATAGCAACACCTATCTTTGTAAAGGTAGCCCAAGTACACAATAGCTCTGCCTATACAAAGACCAATGAATACTAGGAAGAATTGGGGATATTTCAGTCTAAAGCAGTAATTGACAGCTGGCATCATTATTTGTCTGAGCGAGAGTTCTTCTGAGGTTCCTTTGCATTTTCCTCTATAATAAAGTCATGGTAGGAGGAATGTTAATTAAATAGCATAAATCATGCTCTAGTGAGAGTGAAAAATCTACTTAAATTCCTATAGCTCTGATTTTAGAAATATTGAATAAATCTACATTGCCTCTAAGTGTTAGCTTTCTTTTAAGTGTTTGCACTTATTCATCTCCAAGAGTTCTAATTTCTGCAGGATTCTGTGGGAAAACAGTGTCATTAAAGGGTAAATCTGATAGAAATTTAATAAAACATGATACCAAAAGTAACTTTCTATTTCCATTTCCATTTTATTGAAAATAAGCACATATCAAATGTGATGTGGTAACAGTAAAAGCCTAGAATATATAATAAGAGGCAGCTGAACTTCATCAGTCTACAATATCTCCTTGTTTCTTTCCTACCTACAAGAATATATCCAGCTGTGAATCCAGTGATCTATTCTATTATGTCATTGCAATACTGCCATGGGTATTCAAAGCCTTTGGAATTCAATGCGAGTTGTTTCCTAATGTCAGCTGTTGCAATTTTATTCTGAAATTTAGTATGACATCATTAAAGGATTTAAATAGGTGTATGTCATTGTAACCAACTCTCCCCAGTGCTAAAATATCAAGGAACAGTCAAGTATTCTTATACATGAAATATGTTCCTTTGTCTTCCATAAAAAGTAGCTGCAGAAGAACGGATGGCACAGTAAGCTTTTGACAAAATATTTTGCAATGTGGTTCCAAGCGGCTATACTTCTTTCAGAACAGGCCTCCTTGCTGTAACTGTCACTGGTGCCTTAAACATCCAGGTGTTGAACCTTTATTTGGGCCTCTGAACAGTAACACATGCTTCATGTACGTTTCAGAAAGTGTTTCTGCCTTTAAAAGTGTAAGCAATGGGAATAATGTTCCAGTTCTTTAAGTGTTTTGTTCCCTTTTTCACTACACGTGAAAATGTCAAAGGCGAAATGGTCACAATAAATACACAGTTGTAATTTAGTGGTGTTTCCAGTTAAAGGCAGTTTTCAACAAGTTTGTGTCCGGCAGTCACTGAGATGCCAACCAATGAGTGACGCGATTCAGCACAGAATCCTCTATTGATAATATAAAATATTAAAATAGGAGTTTATACTGAAATGATAGACTCTAAAGTAGTAGCTATACATAAGCAATTACTGTTAATGATGGAGCCTTTATGGATTATTATTAAATTATGGATTTACCTCGTCTCACCAAGATAAATCATAGAACCATAGAATGGTAAGGGTTGGAAGGGGACCTGAAAGATCATCTGGTTCCAACCCCCATGCCAAGAGCAGGCACATCAGGTAAAATATTTCTATTGTTTATTCTTACAATAAAAATTCTGTATTTATGAAGAAATTATATTTCTTACTATAATGACATTGCAAATATGCCCAGTAATGTTGTTCTGCATATTCTGATCCACCCATAAGAAAAGAGTAACTGAGTCTACAGGCTGTTTACATTTTGATTTTTGTTGAGATAATTAGCAAAACTACCTGTTCATTGACAAATTTCACTGTGTTGCTTGTGTCTGCTGAATTCGTACCACGGTAAGGTAGAAATTATCTAGATCAAATATGAATGAGTCATCAGACATGAGTCATCAGACTGTTGAAATTTTGGAGTACAGTTATGAGCAAAAAATAAAGAAATTAATAGAATTTAATGTAAACAATGGAGTTGTAAACAACATTATTTTAAAACAAAAATGCAATTTCAGGGTTTTTTATGGGTTTTTGTCAGCCTGCAAAAAAATACGTATGGTATTTAAAACAAGACTAGCATAGTATTCTCTTGATGTTATTATTTAGTAAGTATTATACCTTTCAAACATGAAATGCTTACATGATCACTCCTGCAGTTCTAAATCACTGCTTTAATTCTGTGCAAAGAGTCAGTTCTCTAAGACTGAGGGAAAGCAGTTTTTGAAAGCCTTATTCTTACAAAACTGAGACTTGAATTCTCCATCCCTACCCAGTCACAGATGGTCACGAAACTCATAGGAATCAGAAAAAATGTTCATTTTTTTGTTTGTTGCCACCAGTGCTGGTGATATATCTCTGAGGATCTTCTGATGATCTTAGTTTTTCTTTGGGTGTGGTGCATTGCTTTTGTAGAACCATGTGGGCACAGAAGTATGAATCACACTGACTTCAGGTCATCATTTGCCAAATGGAGCTAGATTTTGCCAGGAATTGTTGGTTGGTACCTGGAGTTATTGCTGCATGAAGAAACCTGGGGTACTCATAAGCTGACTGACTAATGGGAATGTGCACTGTCAAATAAAGGATATTTGATGATGGCTGCACACAGAGTTGCATGAGTAATGAGGTCTTTTTAGTTCTGAGGCCAAGCAAAAACATTAGTTCTGAAAATGTTGAAGAAAAATAGTAAAAGGAAAAAAAAAAGGTCTTTTTCCTGACCAGAAGCATTTTCCGTATGAAACTCAGGCCTGCAATTTGTCTGTAACGCATTCTTCCTCCCTCTCAAATTTATATTTTTCAGAAAATTGATTTGCTGCTAGATAAGAACACAGTTCTGGCTAGCAGTGTTCAATGACCTTACAGCTAGAACAGTCTGTATTCAGAACATTAGCTAACCACACACAGTAATAATAGATACTGCTAGACACAGTTCTTTTAAAGTTAGTGAAGACTTCAGATTTTACAGCCAAGTCACTGACTGTCTTTTTGCTAACTCAGTGTTTATACTGTAATTTATTCTTCAACAGCAGTCCCCGGATTCCTCTCTAGTGAAATGTTCATTCAACTACATGTTTGATACAAAAAAGCTGGTTTTGCTTGCTCAGTAGATCTATTTAGCCACCGCATGAAAATACATTCAGTAAAGTCCCTCTTACATTTGCAGTAATAAATTGGCTGAAAATAATTTACACATCTATCTTTCATGGTCTCCTTCAAGGCGATTATGAAGCCTTCAGAGGACACCTACAATGAACAATTGCTTGGACAGTGCAGCTGGCCTGTCCTCAGGGAGGCTCTAGTAAGGACTTAGTTTATGTAGACTGTTCTATTAGACATCATGAGGACCTCTTCTTGACATGTTAATTGTATGAATCTTCTCTTATTCATGCATTCATTCTTTTCAGCACAATTTCAATATTCTCACCCCCAGTTTTAACATCTTACTGCCTAAACGAAAAGAAAACATCCAACAATTTTCACAATTCACCCCTTTTCTCAAACCTACTTCCCTATCCAAAGCCATCTCCAGGTTACTCTTCCAGTTCTGTCTCCAACTCTCTACCTCTCATCTGTCGTCAGGGAATTGAATTTCTCTCTCTTCCTCTAAAATAATGAGTTACTTCCTCCTTTCAGATTTTTCCTTCAAGACATCAGCTTTTTCTAATTAATGACTCATTCTGGATAGAATATTGTTACATTTCATTTCAATTATGCTACATCAAAATAAATGGCACTGCAGAAATATGATTTACAAGTGGATGCAAATATTGATGCCCTTTTCAGCTTTCAGTATGAAAGTACCTAAAGTCAATTAAATTCTATTTTTTTGAAAGTGCTCTGAATATTTAGAAAACATTGATGTCAGAATACTAATGGTAGTGTGTTCATATTCTTAACTTTAATCAACCCTTGATCATTTAACTTTCTTTGAGAATAGGAAGTTGCAAATGTAAATAAAGATAAAATGGTTGTCTTGAAATTGTTTTCAGATAATTTTTGACATTTGGTGAAGTACTAACATCATATGAACATCAATCAGCAGTGTAAAAAAGTGTGGAAGGTCAAGTATGATAATCTTTATATTATAAAAGGGCCTACTTAACATTTAAAGTTTGGTCTTTAAAAATATAATTCTTTTCAGCTATTACATTAACAACATGATCTGAAATAAAGCACTCTGTTCATGTCCCACTTACCACTTTTCATGAAATGGATGTTTTATAAATAAATTTTTCTAAAGACAGAAGCAAATTTCTCTAATGTGCATTAGGAGTGTTTGCACTGACTACAGTTGACACAGAAGCTGCTGTGGAAGTGCTGGCATTGATGACTTCATGTGCCCAAAGAGCTCCACCATGTGAGACAGCTTTCCATTCCTTCATGGCTAATCTGATGTCAACACAGCATGTAATGTGAACCCCAGCTGTTTTCCAAACTGATGGTTACTCTTGCAGTTAGCCAGCTGACTATCTCCAAGATATTTTGACCACAATGTGCTTGGGTGTCTTATGCAGCCTGGCCTCTCAACAAATTGTTGTGCCACTTTCAAGACCTAGAATCACTTTAGCTGCTACAAGAAACCTCCAGGTAGGCACAGCCCCGGACAGTGAATGAAGTAGCAATTACTGCTGGTACCAGTGCAATGAAAGCAAACTGTTCTGGCTGATTTCCAGCTGACCAGGGGCTGAGTTCTATAGCAATGGAAATAATTGCTCCTTTGCCTGCAGATGGTGAACTATGGGAAACAATGCTCATTTCCAGTTCTCCGCAGGACTCACCAGTGAGCAACAGCAAAACAAAGTTTTAGGATTTTGAATCTAACATGGTGTTAATGCTTGCACACCAGGTATGCATATTTAACTGAGATCTAATGCACAAGTGTCCCTGCTAGTCCTCTGTAGGAGTTGGATGAGAACTTACAGGAGCAAAACTTAATTTTGAGCTCAGCAAGCCAAATGTCTTTAATTGCTGATAAAAAATGTACTCAGGGGAAAATATGAGGTGATGACACTTGAAATAGACTGACTCTGAATTTCCTCAGTTCAGGAAGTAGGAAACAACAATAGTTTGTAACAATATCCTACAATCTCAAAAGCAAATAAGTTTGCAGAAAAGACAGCATGTGTCTTCCTAAATCTTCCTTTTCTCCTATGCCTTCTGCCCCTTTGTCCTGGGTTCGGCCAGGACAGGGTCAATTTTCACCGGACTCCAGGAAGGGGCACAGCCAGCCGGACTGACCCAACCTGGCCAAACAGAGCAGGGTATTCCATAGCATGTGCCGTCATGCTGGGTTCCGGTGGGGGGGAGCGGGGCGGCGGGAAATCTCTCACGGCTCGGGAGCATGCAGCAGCTGTCGGGGAGAGCGGCTCTCTCTGCTTTTCTGTTTTGTTTTGTGTATTCCCCTTACCTGTATCGTTGCTGTTCCTGTTCCCTTTGTTTGCTGTTCTGTCAAACTGCCCTTATCCCGACTCACTGGTTTCTGCCTGCTTCTTTCCAATCTCCTCTGCACCCCAGCAGGGGGAGGGGTGGCTGCGTGGCGCTTTTGTTGCCAGCCACAGCTAAACTATAACACACTTTTTCACCTTGGCCAATTTGAGGTTCTGTTTTGCTTCATACCCTTCGCAGTTATTGCTTTTACCTAAATTGTTTTCGCAGGCTGTGAGAGTGCTGCTATTTCCATAAACACAGCATATTGTGTTCTATCAGGCCAAATGACCTACCATTTAGACGAAGTAAAACAAGGAAATAAGGGAGAAATAAGTAAGCTCCCCATGGCAGAGAAAGCACAGTGTCATTCATTCTGACAAACAGTCTGCCCTAAGTAGGAGGAAGGATAATACCTCTCCCATTTAAAGACACAGAAAATGAGCAGAGAACAGCATTAACAACACTTTCAAATTCCATCATTATAATATAAAAAAAAACTATGGAAAGTTAAGTCTGTAAAAGTGTCTTTTCTCAGAGCAATATCCAACAAAATGTAAGGAAATATTCAGTGTGCAAGACCTAAGTGCTAAATAGCTTCAAGTGGGAGAAAAGAGGGTGCTGTGGGGTGGGAGAAAAGATAGATGAGTAGAGATTATTTTAAAGAATGCAAAAGCATCATGGAGATGTATCAAATGGAGCAATATATATATCACTTCCTCTTCAGACCTATCTTGGGATAAAAAAGGAGTTTGATTTATACTCCTTGATCACTAAGCCTGAGATTAGAGAGCCTTGATTTTGTTTTACGAAAAAATTTCTTTCAAAATCATGGGAAGCATGTGCAGGTAGAGGCTGCAAAACCAGGAGGATTTGGCTGAGAGTGTTACATTGGACAGTGGGACTAGAGTTTCAGAGAATGAGGTCCAGTTCTTGACCTGATAAGTTAAAAGAGCTAGTCTATGAAGTTGGAAGGATTAAAGATAAAAAATGTGTGTGAGACTCAGCAATCATTCAAATCCAAGGTTTAAATCATACAGAATTTGCCTCCTAGCCTTCTAGGAATGGTTTCCACAGCAAACTAAACAGACAGGTTGAAAGTAACTGAAGTTGACGTTGATCAGCAAAGAAAGATTTCAAAGTTAAAAAATACAGGGCTAAAGTGGAGTTTCCAAAAGTTAAGCTGATTTTAACTTGGAAAAGGGAATAAGAACATGTAAAAACAGAACAAGGAAGAAGCTGTGGATAATTTATGCATTGTCAATGGGATAGGAAATAAAGACTATTAAGAATCATCCAAATCTAGGCCCAAAGCTAAATGAATACTTTCCCTTAGTTCTCTACGAGAAATACTTTTGTGCACACTAAAGAAAAGTGATCACAGCAGACATGGCTCCAAGGCAGGTAGGTTCTTTTCTGGAATAGTGAGACAATTGCCAGTCCACTTCACACAGATTTCTGATTTCTCAAATCAAGATGATGTTTAGGCTTAAGAAAAGGAAAATGTGTTCAAGTAAACTGCAGGCTCCTTTCTCTGATCACAATAATAAATAGGACTCTAAAACATGTTTTGCAGATGGTAATAAATATATAGAATTAAAAGAACAAAGGCATACGGTGAAATACAATTTTTTGAAATATGTTTGACGATCTTTGCTAGATTTTTTTCTGTTGTGAAATACTGAGTTGTCTCATTTCTAGAGAATAATGATGCAGCAGAACTAATCTACTTCAGGGAAGTCTTTGATGTGATACTGCATTGGTATTTACTTCTTATGCCAAAGCAGACAAATAAGGTAGACAAGCAATTGGTCAATGTGGAGAAAACACACTTGGTTACACAGAAAAAGGAATTACTAGGCTGGAAAAAGATTACTAAGGGAGTTCCTCAAGGATCAACCTTGAGTCTGGTCAGATTTAATATTTTCATTTATTATCTTGGCACATACAAACATTCTAACACAAATTTCTGGTGACACAAAGTTATTAGACTTTGTCCATGCAAAGGTGACTTGGAAGAATTTAGGAGACACAAAGGACTCAGATGACCTGGAAAGCTGGAGCAATGGTAATTGAATACAGTATAGTAGTGCAAAGTGCACTTGCAGACCAACAGGAGAAGACTTCCCTATGAATTTGAGGGTTATCACTTGGGAATAACAGAGGAATAAAAAACATATATGGGTTAATCCAGAATAGAAAGAACATAGGCCACTATACAAAGTATCTGTGAAAAAATGAACATCCTATTCTTAGAGTGTGAGGAATTTCTGAGATAAGGAAAGCCCTGCCTAGAATGTCGTGTGTAACTGAGTCACTCATGTTCAAGAAAGCTCAGTTTAAACTAATCTGAAGGAGGGAAGATCTGTAGGTAGAGAGCAAACCTATCTTATAGTAGAAGATCAAAAGAATTTAAGAAGTTCACTTCAGTAAGTGAAGGTTCAGAAACAATGTGACTCACCTCCAGACACAGAAAAAGCAGTAAACGTGTATAAGCTAACCAACACTTGGTGGAAGCCCAAAGTTGGAACCATCAAATGAATGACTTCCTAAAATCTTTTTACAATATAAGAAACTTTACCAGTTTAAAGATGCAGCTGTGTAAGTGGTTGAGAAAACTTTGTAACATATAGTTACTTATAAGAGCAGGGGACTGGATGCAGGCCTTCGGTTGGTGTTTGTTGTATATTAAGGAAAGTTGGGAAATCAGCTTACTAAGATGAAACCGAGACTTCGAAAAAAGCTGGAGCTGCTGAAAACCTGTAGTGACAGTCCATTTGTAAAAATGTCTCAACTGAATGCTTCTTAACATTTGTAATATCCTTTCACTATAAAGCAAAGAAGTCTTCATTACTTGCTCTAATTTCCTGTGTATGAGTGTCTTAAGTTTCTGAGAGCATGATATCGTAGAATCATAGAATGGTATAGGTTGGAAAAATCATCTAGTTCCAACACCCCTGCAATGGGCAGGGACATTTTTCACTAGATCAGGTCCCTGCATTGCAGTAAAGGTACGGTCCATTTAGAGAAGGATCAGAAGAGATCAATGAAATTTCCTGGGGTGCAGAAAACACTACCAAAATCAGAAACCAAAGAATTAGATTTAGTTGTTCCATAAAAAAAGAATACTGACAAAAGTCTTGCAAGTTTTCTTGAGACACAGAAAGAAAAGAGGAATTATCTGTTTTCCATTTTCCATAATGGATAGGTTATGATGCAATGGACTTAAATCTTTCTTACTGAAGTTCAGGATATAATTTCTAATGACAAAAATAGTTGAATGCCAGGATAAATTGACCTGGAAGTTTGCAGAATCTCCATTACTGGTGTATCTTTAAGAACAGGGGCAAAAATGTCTGTCAGAAATGGCACAATTATAAACAATCCTGGTTTTAGAGAAGGAAATGTACAAGATGACAAACATGAACTTTTATGAATCTTCAGAACCAACATTACTTTTTTTACCTCCACTCTCAGACTTTGAGATGTACATTTTAAAACATGTTTTCATATTAGTATTCATTGGAGGGAATACTTCCAAATAAGATTAGAAGAGATTTGCTGAAAACAGATAATTTTCTGTTGCAAGATACTCTTTGTCCTGTATTATGCTAAAGAACAAAACAACAAACTAAATGTAAACTTACTACACCTTCTTATTTTATATCAGACTATTTTAGACAGCTAGAAGATAAAATTTACAAAAGAAAATGCTAAGTTTTTAGTATTAGCACAAAAAAGACAGCAATGGCAGGCTGTGCCAATTGAAATTGTTCATCTCATGTAATCTCACCATCTCCTGTCCTGTCTTCTGTTCATAACATTATTGTTACATTTTCTCAGAAGTATCTTAAACTATAAAAATGTATATGAGAGTTGCAAACATTGAAGAGGTAATCAGTCACATGAGTTTCAGGTTACATAGATGGATACTAACACAGCAATAATTGCTAGAATAATAGTAGCTCTATGTATTTATTCCCTTTGAATTGTTTTGGGATAAACACTGAATACATTAATTACTTTGTCTCAAGAGATAAAATAATTTTTGTCTTGCTCAAGAAGAAGTAAAAATACTTTTTTAATGTTCAACTTAATCCTATTTACCCCTGTATTAAAATTATCCAAGCTTTTTTAAAAAGGAAATACGCTTTGATGTATTAAAGGCAGCAATTATCAACCTACATGACATTTGTTAGATGTCAGGCATGGTTTATTTTGTCTCTGAAAGTATACCCAGAAAAACGAAACATTCAGCAAGTCAACCAATGCACTTACTCAATTATCACTGAATCTCACCAGAAAAATGAAATGCATGGAAGTTACAGTATGTGTTCGATGTTCTCAGCCCAGGATAAATCATTGTTTCATATTATTTCCTATCACGCTTCATATCTGAAATATATAACTTGGCATCTTTTGTTCATTTTTCTTTATTATTCTAGTCCTCTGACTTCAGACAGTAATATCCATTCACATATCAATAAGAGGCTAATATGTCCATGTGTGCTTTTTGGCAAAATACTCCTAAACAAATGAACAGATATTCACAAGTGAGTTAAATTGACACTTTGTAACTGGCGACATTACTTATTGGGTAGAAAGTCCAAAATGGCTTGTCTGTTTGACATGCTAAGACCAAACAGTACCAAAAGTGCTTACAGCTAATTAAAGTAGTGCTCTTCCCATGACAGAGATTTCTCTACTTCTTGCACATTATTTTTAAATCCAGTGCACTGAAATGAATGAAGAGACCTCCCTCCCACCTGTTGTTGGGAGGGAGATTGTTCAGGAGCTTATCAACTGACATAATCTTGAAAATATTCCTTTTTCTTTCTGTTTCATCCTTTGAAGTGTCAATCCATGCAAACTACTTAGCTCAAGTGTTTCACTTTCCAACATTTAATCTTTCTGCCCGGATACTTCTTTTTTTATACTTCTTTGATTTTTTCTTTCACAACTTGAATTCATAGCTTCATTCAATTTACGAGAAGCCCAAAGCAGCCTTGGACTGGACCATAGCTATTGTTTGACTCCGAGTCCAGTTTTCTAAATGCATTTGTTTCATTTCACTCTCCTATCTAAGTCCATGTTCTTTTTTCGTGCTGCCTTTTTTTTTTTTAAATTTCTCTAACTGTCCAAATTAGACTGCTAATTCCTCGGAGTTAAAATTCTGTTAAATCTTTTTTAAAACCTATTGTGCTTATCTGAAGACTAGTCCTGTAGAAGGATCTAGGGAGTTAGCCTTTTGTGTTACAGTGTAACAAATACTAAATTGAATGCTTATTTTCTATGAATTAAATTCATGACAGGAGTGAGCATCTCCAGAACAATCTATGAGCAACACAAGACTCTCTGAAGCCCTTAACAAAGCAGCTGAGGGGATGGGTAAGCACCTACACAGCTGCTTTTTTTTTTGGTGTAAATCTCATTTTTACTTGCCCAAAATTCTACCAATGACATTTCTACTTTATCCTCTGCATAGATATGTTGATGGAATTAATGACAACTACATCTGTTTCAGTGTCAGTGTACAAGACAAATGGGCATCACAAAATTCCCTAAGATGTAGCAAGGAGAATTAATTTGGCCTTAGTTTACCTGTAAGATTATTCCAATGTAGATTCTGGCTAAGACATATAGTAACTCTTTGTGTCACTGCAGCAGCCTGAGTCACAGTTTTGCTAAACAATTTCAAGTGTATAGGGCCCTAAATTCAGCAGTTACAATTCGTCAGTCACTAAAATACAAGGTCATGGTACTGTTCTCATATTTTATCTGTACTTCTTTGGTTTTCAGCCTCATTTCAATAAATTATCACATTTACAACCTACCTTCAAGATATCTCTTTGAGTTAAACCATCCCATGTGACAGATGATGCATGTTGGAATCCTCTCTAGAGGTTTAGTCCAATTAATCATGGAGCTAATGCAGAATGTGGCTCTTTGCTTAATAAGTTTTGTGTCACACATCATTCATAGGCACCAGTACTCTGTAATTTGCATTGACTATTAGGAGGCTGCTGTGTGCAATTCAGGGTGTTGTTTTTAACTTCAGTAATTCTAAATCATTCCCACATGGAAGAGAGAGCTAATAGTGTCAGCTCTTGTTTTGCTCTGGGAAGGTGGTCTGAGTTGTGAATTAATTATGCCACAGGTGCAGAATCAAACAAGTGGGCTTCAAGCCCACTAAGTCAGCATTTGTGCTGACGTTGGTCACAATATTTCTGATCAGCTCAGAGCAAGCTTGTGTCTGCCCATAGACTGTTATGTACTATATTATACCAAGATAATATCACCTGTGGGGTGAAAAACTCAATGGCAATCAGTGATTTCAGTCCCCAAAAAGAAAATGGTTAGTTTTAGAAGAGACAAAGCTGAAATGTGGAAGCACTGGAACTTCAACCTTGCTCAAGAGGAGGGAGCACTACTGACCCTTCCTGTGGAAGGCAACTGGCTGGCTCCTCTCTGAGCGCTACTGCCTGCCACAAGGTTAATTTCTCAGATATTTAAAGGATGACAAGTTCTGTATTTAATGCATAAGGGCTTTCACAGTATCTCTAGGCTTGTGAAAGACAAGACTGTGTTGTTAGACCAGGACTGAAAGCATGTCTTGAACTGACTGTGGCTGTGACTTGCCTACCTGAAGAAAGACTGCACAGGAAGCAGTTACTGTGTAACAGGAGTGTCCAGCATGTAATTTAGAAAATCTAATTTAGGTTTCTGCTTTACATGATTCCCTTGAAAAGCCTACTGGTCTCCACAAACTATAAACTCTTGAGTAGACTGGACTGGAACAGCTGAATACTGTTTTATGAGTAATCTTCTAGCTCTGCCCATTACCACCTTCAGCTGGGCTTCAGACCTACTGGAGTGGGGGATGCCAACCTGTAATGAAACCCAGGAGCTGAATTAGCTCAAGAGTAAGTCCAGACTCCCAGGGCCGCATTCAGAGCACAGCCCCACACTGACAAGGCTGCACAGACTGGGAGCCAGAGCTGGCTGGTGCCTTCTTTGCGATGCAGGAGGGTGGTTGAACACTGTGACTGTCTGCCTCTGACTCTGCAGCTGTGCCCTAATTACATGTCAGGAGTATCTTTGCACACTGCCTTCCATGTCAGGAACTGCACTGTACAGTCAAACTCACAATTAACAAGAGGTGGGAACAGTGGATCCCAAGCGCATCCTGAAAATTGCTTTATCTTCAGAAACTGTGTGAGAGCAAAAGGAAAGAAAGAAGATTGATTATTTGAATTATGTTCACTTGCTTGTATCTCTGTCTAAAAGTGTACCACTAACTGTCTATATCCATTAAACTGTATTAACAAAATAATACTGCAGTATTTTTGCAAGCTCAGAAGTGATGAATTTGGAAAAAAAATAATTTTATTAAAAAAATTTGCAAAAATGTTTTTATTGGTCTACCACATCACTTCAAATTTCATGAAATTATATTTAATATAACACATATACTATATGTATTATTTAGATGCACTGTGTGAACTTTAAGTATATAACGTTATATTGAGAAAAGGTTGCTATACTGTTCTACTTCTTAGATATAAGGCAAAGTTATAAGGAAGCAATCAGAAACAAATAAATAGCAATTTTTTTCTGATGCTTACTGAATACCTGAGACTTTGAACACCAGTGGTTCTCTGATTCACTATCACTTTTTAACATTTTTTATGTTTACAACTGTATATTTGTCTTCCAGGAACCACATCAGTTTAGTGGTAATCGATCACTATTTGCTCCTTCTTTTAAAGCATATCTAGTTTTTTTAGTAAAAAGTTATATTCCCTTTTACAAAGTCTTGTTATGACATACAAAAGTAATGCCAAAGGCCAACATTTAATTATAATGAGCTGCTAGATACTTCTCTGATGTGCTATGGGAAACTAGTTCAATGTTCACTTGTTAATGTTTTTTATGTTCTAGTTTCTTGTGGGTGTTTCAGAATCAACTCTATGTGTTAAAAAAATCTTTTATGTCTTGTTGCTAATATTTTTAAACTTCTGTCTATAAAATATAGTAGCTTATTTAGTGCTTTGGAAAGAATTGCATGTAGCATTCTGAAAATGTGAAATGTCTGTGGCTTGGAGAGTTCATTATTTTATGCTGTCATACTTCCTACTTTTTTAAAATCTCACCTACGCAAATCAGTATTCTACAAGAGAACCTCAACTCTCCTCACAACTTTCATTCCTGGATGCAAGTCTTACCCAACAGGGTGCTAAAAACTTGCTAGTTTCAAAGTTTCAGCAAAAAGCTTGAAAACATTAGATTTAACAACTTGGAATAGCAATAAAGGCAGCACTAATGTACTCTTTTTATAAAAAGACAAAATCCAATGACTTTTTAGTTTTAACTTGTGGTGTTTATATTCATTAATGTAAGACTCTTGTCCATGTAATTAACAGTATTCCATATTAATCTTCCAGAGGATGTTACGAAAAATGCTTTATCATCACAGATGACTCCTAGATAAATCTGTCTGATTGAATATCACAGTAGAGCAGATTTAGTGTGCCAGGACTAACACATCAGAAAGATTTCCCAAAATAAGTCAAATATAAATCCTGTAATATTATTTGCTACCTGTTCTGAAAGTAAATCCCAATTATAAAATTTTATGACAATCACTACTCACTGGGCTCTGCTGCAGTGTTGTATCTTTTGAAAGGGGTAGCAGTTTCCTTTTAAATAAATTTCTGTTCAAATGGATCAGTGCTGACTTTAAAATCTCGTCTCTTCCAGAGACACAGGGAAAAAGTCAGGACATCTTACATCATTAGAATCTGCACTCTCATCTTCTCACAGAGACTCAGAATATTCTGCTTCTTGAAAAGACCAAGATTTCAAAATGTTGGAGTCATGAGTTGTTATCTTTCATTATAAAATTTTTTTAGGTCATTTTAAATGTTTAGAAGTCTCTTGAAGCTACGAAAAGTCAGACTTTTGGCAAGTAAAACAAAGATGAATATACAAATATATACAAATATATACAAATATATACAAATATATACAAATATATACAAATATACAAAATACAAAAAACAAAATTGAATATACAAAAAGAAGGAGAATTCAAACAAAAAGTGTCTATCTATAAAACTTTTGAAAGATATGTGTTCTGCATGCACAGAAAAAAAAAGCAAAGTTAAAAAGCTTTTATTGACACTTTTTAAAAAAAAAATTGCATACCTTGTAGCTTCTCCAGCCTAAAACTTCTGTTTGTAAGATTTTAGTACATGCGATGCTATCTTGTATTCCCTAGCCATGAATCATAAAAGGCGTTGCAAAAGAAGTGACAAATTGCGAAGTCACATGGAAACTATGTTCATCATTTCTCTTTGCTCACCTCAGTTTCACTCTGCTAGTTTGTCTGTCTCTGGCTAAATTTCCAAAATTTCACAGCTCTGAAAATCTTCAAACAGTTCCCACTTTTGTCTTTGAGAGCAGGATGTTGTAAAAACCAACATTTCTCTTGAACAAACGTGGAATTTCTCTACTTATGCTTCGCCCCAGACTTGAGCTTTCCAAAAGTCCACGGTAGACACTACCTGTTCCAGGAACATCTCCTTTTTACCACTAATTTGAAAGCAGTCAAACTGAGGATACTTGTACGGGTTCAGATTTGTCATAGATAATATCTGAAAGTCACCTATTTTTATACTCATTCTTTTTCATGTTAGCATCTATGTAAACGCAACTTCAACATGCATAGAAGTAGAAATACTAATTTAACTGTGGCTTTTAGTCATTTCTACTTATCTTACTTTGCTTTGTGGCACAGCTATTAGACTCAGTGTGAAAGAGTTATATTACAATGTGGTGTTGCAAGAAATCCTCCCAGTACTAATTCTTGTCTTCCATTTATCAAGTCATGAATTTTATGAAGACACTACATCCAGAATGACTGATTTTACAACCTAAAGGTAGAAGACCAAATTCTCTTTATAGCAGGGAAACATCTGAAATGAGATGTTTTACAGACCTCTTGTTCTGTTTGTGTTAGAAGCTGAGGTATTTGCTGTTTGTTCAAAGTGTTTTGCTTTTTGGCTAGCACAGTGTACTCATTCAAACACTGGGATTTAGATACACCCCAGCTCATAAACGGTTCCCAAAATTTATTTCAGAGCAAGCTACGAAATTTTCAGAAAAAAGACTTGTGTTCATCTTGAGAACCTTAGTCTAGATAAGGTGATAAAAATTCAGTTATTATTGCCACACTGAACTTCATAAATGGTACTTAAGTACATAAACTTGTTCTAAGTCTTGTAGGTGACAAAAGTGAAATTCAGCTTGAAAAAAAACAGAAGTAAATTTGCTCCTGTGTAATCTTGTTTTCATTATGGAAAAAGATGTTACCATATTTGGAAACTCCACATAAAACTGGTGGATTTATATGAGCTTTAGATGATATATAGACCTCTAACTTTCTATGCAGAGGTGAATTTCCCTCTGTGGTAAAGTGATAATGTATCCCATGTCAGCATGGAATGTGCCTAGCACAGCAAGGACTTTATTCTGATTAATGACTGCAATATTATTTGTTTCATTTTTTTCTTACTCCTAATCAAATTACATAAATACATTTTACTGCTCTCTTCTGAATCACAGAGGATGATCCACATCAAATGAAATAGGTTTTCTTCTCACGATCATTATGTCAAATAGAATGGTAAAATCATAAGTATTGTTGATTATACAGGTGCTTTCAGATTATTAATGTAAACAAATAATATTTGGCTTAATTTCCAGAATGTGTTGATGGATCTGTACACTCTGTTGTCTACTGAATGAAACAGAGTATTTCAGTAAAGTTTGTCTCTTAACTAGAATATACAGACATACTCTCCTGTTCGTTTTTCTAATATTGTTCCATTTTGTGATATACAGGGTGTGATCATTTCAACTATTCTATATCAAAGAAAAAAAATTTCCATATGTAAACCGATAAGGCAGATGAGTTAGAGTGGTTTCCACATTTTCTCTTCTACCAACAGTGCAGTTTTCCCTCTTCACAGTGATGGTATGATCTTGGCAGAGAACATCATCTGGCAGGTTTGTGAAATCAATGGGAAGTCTGTAGCGCACAGGCTGTGCTGGCATGGGTGCCCACACTATCTGTACAATTTCATGCAATGAATGTTCATGTTTCATGTCTCCTGATGCCAGCCTTTCTGTAAAGAGAAAGAGGAAGAGGAGACTGATGTCAAGCATGTCTGAGGGAGAGTTTTCTAGGCTACAGCATACAGAGGGGAAAAGAAAACAAGGAGATGATCACACCAAGGGTCTGAGAACCTTCAACTTGAATAAAGAGGGAAAGAGAAATGGCAGAAAGGAACAAAGATCAGGCAGCCAGATCACAGAGGTGGCAGAAGACCACAGAGAAATAAGCAGTTTGCTGCAGCCCAAAATGTCTCTGAGCTAGTTCAAACCAAGACCATGTGCAAGGATATTCTTTCAAAGAAGAACTGTTTAAAAACTTTTTATTGCTCTGCAGACATAGTCAGTCTAAATTTTCTCTCCTTTAAAATTTATATTCCAATGAAATCTCCTTTTTCCAGTTTAATAGCCAATATTACAGCTTGTCTAGAGGAGCTCACATAAAGGGCAAGTTCTAGGCATATCCAGTTCAAAGATTTGGCTAAGTCAATGTTCCATCACATTCAACTAGCTTTGAATGTTCATACATATTACGACATCAGAAACTGTCCAGATTCGTTAGTGTGCTACACCACTGCAGCTGAGAGGAACAGAGTATATGGTCGTGGACACAGTACAGCAAAGCCAAGGCTGTTCTCCTCCGGAATCCAGGCTAATTCTGATGTTGTTGGCTTGGATGTCTCTGTATAGTTCTTCACTATCCCATAAGGTTAGAGGTTTACTAAATGGGAAAATTGTACAGGCTACACAGTCAGAAAGGCCATACAGCAAATCAAAGCAGGCTGTGAAGTATAACATGAGAAATTATGTCTTTACTGGTAGTATTGAAATATGTATAAGTAGTTTTCCTCTGTTGCCTCAAGGTCATTTAGAGTTTCCCCATTCAGACTTATTTAGGATTAAATACCTGACTTAATTTGAGAATAAAAGGCTACCAATCATTAAACAAAATCATTGGACTCAATATAAAGCTGAACCCCGTGTAGCTGTGTAAGAACTTTATCCCATTCCCTATATCTGTATCCTCTGTGTGAATGAATATATCTATCATCTCCTTCAGTCTGGAGCATGGCAACCCATTCACCATCCTATTTCTAGCCTGAAAGAATTGAAACTCAAGGGCAGAAAAAGCCCCATTGGAAACATCTGAATAATTTCCTAATGGATGGCAGTTCTATAAGTGCTCCCATTTTGCCATCCTCAGACAATTTTATGCTTTGTAGATGGATGGCAGCCTTATTTTTTTTTGTTTCCCAGCTTCCATAATTAGCGTTTAACCTTATCGATGCTTCCAAGTACTCTCTCCAGGGTCATGGTACCAGTAATACTGGCTATATGGAAAAAAAGAATTACTTATCAGAAAAGTGTTCAGGTAGAGATAAGAATTCAGTGCAGCTGAAGGAAAGAGGGAGATAACTGAATGGTGGAGTGTCCTGGATTTGGGACAGATGCAGACACTAGCATTCACAAAGATTTCGATGAGATGAATACTATCAGGCTGTTTCACCTTGTCTCAAAACAAGAGGCATACAGAGTATCCTCCCCTCATAGAGGTGAGATGGGGGAAAGCTCTGCCTTGCGTCTCTTTGGGGATACAAAAGCGACGGCCAGTGAGAGAGGTCCTAGGGAAGTCTGACACTCTTCCAAGAAGCTGCTAGGGTTGCTCTCCAAATTAGTGGCACTACTGATTTCCAGAGGGTCTTCAAGTCTTCTCTTTCACCTTAGTACATCATTTCTGCTTCATTTTCTGCAGTTTGTATGATAGTTGATTACTGTTTCTTCTTGCCTCATCCTTTATATATCTTCCAAAATATTAATAGCCTGTAAGTTATTCAACAGTCTTCTGTTTGCAGTTAGTCAATCTAACAAATACTTTATGAAAAATAGATCAATGTCTTTCTTATCCTGTAATTTATTCTTTCTCCTAAATCATATGTAAAACTGTCAAGTGATGTAAGCACTTAATTGTTAAAATTATGTTGATGTTCAACGAAAAGTAAAAAACCCCAAATTCCTACGTCAGTTGTAAAATGGAATATCAGCTTCAAAACCATGTGGCTATTTTCTAAGATGTTACCTTGTCTCTTTGTACTCATTTTCTCTGTAATTTTGTTCTTTAGTTTCTATAAGGAGGTGCATTTAAGTCTGACTAAATTAGTAGAACCAAAACATTGATGTTTCTGTCTTTGCTTTTTCAAATTACACATAAAAAACCAGGAAAACTTGCTGTTAAAAAGGTAAAAAGAATTGAAAACTATAAATACAAATGTGAATTTAAGGATAAGTTTCAAGCTTCTATTTAAAAAATTCAAATGCAATTTATATCAAATATTGTTCTTTGGGTTAACAAAAAATCCATTATGCCTGGAGTATGATTGAAAATATATTAAAAGCAAGTTTTTTATGTGGGGTACAGCATGACTTGAAATAAACTAACTCATATGCCTGGTAAAGCATCGAGCTCAGTACAAGTTTTTTCATGCTTTATGTCTCCCTGATATCAGCACTGGCAAACTCTGCCTTGCATGCATTCATACTGGTTTTGCAGATCAAGATGAAAGGCGTGAACAGAAATCTCAGCTAACACATTGTTTTTCAGAAATGTATGCTATACTCAAGTTTCTCCATGTATTTCATTAAATCTTAATAAATAGTGTTACTTGCTACTCCATACTTTTCTGGAAAAATATTTAATCATCTAAACAATTCCACAAAGAAAACTAATTCTCAGCTCAGGAGGAGAAATTCTTTTCCCTTAAAATTTTTTCCTGTTTTATTATTTTTATCCTAGAGCACAGGGCTAATCGTTTTTCATAGAAGGTTAGTGCTCATCCAATTTCATGGGGTTATTGGTTCGTAT
The DNA here is from genome assembly GCF_030867145.1 of Opisthocomus hoazin. Taxonomy (NCBI): domain Eukaryota; kingdom Metazoa; phylum Chordata; class Aves; order Opisthocomiformes; family Opisthocomidae; genus Opisthocomus; species Opisthocomus hoazin. The sequence goes on along the minus strand of NC_134416.1, from coordinate 30,887,385 downwards.
CACAGATGTAAAAAACGCAAGTGTTGGTTATTTCATCTCTTCTAAAAATACAGACTACTGCAAGAAAGAGTAATGGCATTTGGCTTATCTCTCAAGCACAAATATAACTTGGAGACCACTGGTGCATTTTAGGACACTAGTACCAATTTCTCCTGTAAAACGCCAGTCTCCTTACAACATTCTCTCAGCTGCAGTCCTCCTAAATAGAGTATTAGTACCAACTGCTAGTATTATTTCCTTTCAATAAATAAAATGTATATGCAACATTGCTGAAGTTTTTCTAGCTATTGGTACATCACCTGAGGCCAGTTCTTGGTCTCTGAGCCCAGAGAAAATAAGGATCAGCACAAGAAGGATTCTAAGATTTTGGTAGATAGGAACAGGTTGAGATCAAGTTTATCACGTGCTACAGGTATTTTGTTTTCCATCAGATACTCAGATAATGAATGAGGGAAAGATTAAACTCTCTTCATTTAACTGTCTGAAAATAAGGTGATGAGTCTGAACAAGTCATTTGCCTTAGTTTCATCTAAACATTGCAGAAGAGGTTTGAGAATTTCAGTCTAGTTTTAAAAGTAAGTTAATTTTAACATGAATCCCATTTATTTTAAAGCTGAATGGAAAACTAATTTGTAGGTCCAACTGCAAATGCACTCTTTCTTTATTGATTAAGATTCACTGATACTTCAGTGATCACAGCATACAGATATAGATCCATTTAGTTAAAGATATCTGGAGACTAATGCAAAGAATTCAGGTTTTGCTACTATAAAATATCCTCAGAAAACCAGCGGAGAGTTTCATGATCCTCAGACAAAAAAAAGAATTCAATAAATTTGAATAAAATAATACTGCGATACGTATGGTATGTACAAACTAGTTTATGAGTGACAGGAATAGAGTGGATGTTTCTCTGAGTACACTGGGCTCAACAAAAAAAAACTTATTTATATTAATTACAGAGTAGTTCTTCCAAGTCAGACCAGAGAGGCCACTGCCTAACAGCAGCCATTACACAGAGCATTGCTTTCTGCCAGTTCTTGGCAGGCTGGTAGGTAAACCAAAGACTTCATGGACATGAGCAACAAATATATGTCTCTGGATGCTGGTCCTGCCTCAGCAAGCTCAAAGTAGCATTAACAGAAGCTTACAAAAAAAAAATCTTCCAAGAACTTGGTCTGATACTTACCAGAAACTCCAAATTCATTTAAAAATTAGAATTTTTTACGAAAGTCTACTCTTTGTAAAGGTAACCCAATTAGTCCTGTGCTGTAGATTCATACCCACAGGGCATGTGAATCCATTTCCGTGGCATTAGTTGCTGAGGAACTGCTAATATTTCATTGAGATGTTAAGAGCAAACCTGTCAATCCTGTCTGTCACTGATAGGAAATAAGTACAGATAAATTTTTGTTTTGGGGTAGATTTTTTGCTTAGCAACTGTACTCGTTTCAGCTTTCCTGGTACACTGCAACCTTAAGTATTATTGCTAAATATTTTACTTAACAATAACCAGGATGCTCAACTTCTTTCTCAGTTGCTATGTGATACATCACTAGGAGTGCAGCAAAACTGTGTTTTTCCAATAGTTCACCCAGTTAAAGATCACCTTCCAATCTGATAATATACACTGAGACCAAGCAGAGGAGAATTGACTGCAGCAGTCTGAACCGTGTACAAAGAAATCACAATTCATAGAACCAGTGATATGCAGTTATTTCTTTCAGATTGAATGGCGAGTCAAAATCTGTGGTCCTGTGAGCTATTTTTTTTAGGAGGAAAATATAATGACGAAGCCAGGTTACTTTGATACAATCCTACTCTTATTTACATGAGGTGTGGGAAACACTGCTTCACATTGCACTTGAGGAAGCCAACACTATAAAATGGTCAACTTTTACCTCAAAATTCTTCCACGACTTCTCTCTCAGCTCTTTCAAAGGAGCTTTTCTTTGGTTCTTTTTTCTGTCTTTTTTCCCCATTCTCTGTAGCTATTGCTGTGATTTGTCTCACTGCTTTTCTCTTTCATGTATTTAGCTGGTGACAAGAGGTATTCCTCAGGGATCTATACAGGGACCGGTGCTGTTTAACATTTTCATCAATGACTTAGACAGCAAGATTGAGTGCACCCTTAGCAAGTTTTGAGATGATACTAAGCTGAGAGGTGCAGTTGACACACCAGAAGGACGGTATGCCATCCAGAGGAACCTGGACAAGCTGGAGAGGTGGGCCTGTGTGAAGCTCATCATGATCAACATGGCCAAGTGCAAGGTTCTGCAGCCAGTTCAGGGCAATCCCTGCCATCAATACAGGCTGGGGGATGAGGGGATTGAGAACAGCCCTGAGGAGAAGGACTTGGGGGTACTGATGGATAAAAAGCTAGGCAAGAGCTTGCAGCCCAGAATGCCAACCGTATCCTGGACTGCATCAGAAGAAAAAAGGCCAGCAGGTCAAGGGAAGTGATTCTGCCCATCTACTCTGCTCAGGTAAAACCTCACCTGGAGTCCTGCATCCAGCTCTGGAGCCCTCAGAACAAGAAGGACATGGAGCTGTTGGAACAGGTCCAGAGTGCCACAAAGATGATCAGAGGGCTGGAGCACCTCTCCTGTGAGGAAAGGCTGAGGGAGTTGGGGTTGTTCAGCTGGAGAAGCGAAGGTTCCAGGGACACCTTATTGCAACCTTTCAGTACTTAAAGGGGGCCTGTAGGAAAGATGGGGAAAAACTTCTAGTGAAGTGTGTTGTAATAGTACAAGGAGTAATGGCTTTAAAATAAGGGAGGGTAGATTTAGACTAGGTATAAGGAAGAAACTTTTTCCATGAGGGTGTTGAAACACTGCAACAGGTTGCCCAGAGAGGAAATGGGGTCCCCATCACTGGAAACATTCAAGGTCAGGTTGAATGGGGTTCTGAGCAGCCTGGTGTGGTTGATGATGTCCCTACTCACTGCAGGGGAGTTGGGCTAGATGACCTCTAAAGGTCCCTTCCAAGCCAAAGCAATCTATGATTCTATGATTCTACACTAAAATAATAGCCTACCCCAAAAAAGGCATCACTTGTGATTTTTTTGATTAGCCGGGTGTTTTACAAGATGAGCCTCTCTTGGTACTGCAAGGGTCTAGTCAGGTCACCTTGAGATGTAATTAGACTGTGTTATCAGCACAACACTGATATGCATACTGTATATTTTCATGTAAACTTTATATACTTTATAAAATTAACGCAGTGATCAGTATTTGTAAATACTTCAGGCTGTTGTAAACAGATAGATTCAATCATAGTCTGTATAATCAGGGCATCAGCACAAAATTTAAGGAAGTATACATTTTTAACATATTTATAATCACTGCCAGAATGGAGATCTCATCATTTCCATCAAAAGTGGCACTTGGTATAATAAGAAGTTGTTGGTAAAGCATGCAAAATTGAGTGCCCATACAGAGAAATGACAGCAGTATAGTAGCATAACATCAGTATACAGACAAAAATAACGGCTCAGTATTGATCCATTCATACTAAAGAAAGATAAAAAATATTTGAAACTAGAAGGAGGTGTTTCAGTGGATATTAAAGCAGCAGGTGCACAAGCATTACTGCCATCTGCAAAACAGATTCAGCAATGCTCGTTAAGGTGCAGTCTTGATTGGATTTGATTTGATTGATCTAGTGCTCATACTCTTAGGTGTGTATTCATTTCCATGGTACCCAGCAAGCAAGAGCAGTACAACGCAGAGAGATTTGACGTCCTAATATTAATAATAATTTAATGCTTAGATGGAGCATTTTCTATATTCAAAGAACTGTACAAATATTAACAAACTAATACAAACTAATGTTATTCCTTTACTATCTCCTGATATTAATGAAGTATAATACTTATTCTCCATCTGCTCTTTCAAGTTTCTAGCTCTTTGTGTTTGAGCATTTTACAATAAACTCTAGAGATCAATTTGTACAACTAATGAAGATGCATACATGCATAATACATTTTACAAACTCCTCCTTAAACAGTGTCTGCTGCAGAATGCAGACAGGAGGTCCTAAATTGAGGCATCCCATAAAGATTCCAGTTTTGTGATATTGTGAGTTAAGTATTGATGGAACTGAAAGGATTTCAGGTCAAATTAGAGTTGGTCAGAATTTTCCCGAGACTAATTTGCTGTCAGAGAATGGCAGTCCCTCAAAAATCTTCAAATATCTTGTCCAGATCTTCTGTGGAAGTAAAGACCTGAGACAGGCTCAAGGGCATCCAGCTCTGAGTAGCCAAGTAGGGTTATGGGTCCAGTGTAGCAAATTGTCTCTGGGCCCAGGGCTGACCCTGGAAAGATGCCTTTCTGACTCTCTCAGCACAGACCTGGAAGATTCTAAATCCTTGAAACGCTGAGCATTTCATACTTTTAGCCTCCAAGTGTGCCCTTGATGCAGTGTCCCTGATTGCTCATGCTTCCTGCATGCAGACTCACAGTCCGGCTTCTGAATCCAGGGTAAGCCAGTTATGGGGATGCTTGCTGATGGGGAAATCTGGAGATGAAAGAAGTGGAAGAGAGTCACTTGTGCCGAAGGGCTACCACATAGACAGAGCCAGATGGTGTGGGGAGTTGAAGCTGAGTTGAGTTTCAGCACAGTTACTAACAGCACCAGCAACTTTGTTTTTCACATCTGGATTTTGGTCTCAACAGGGACAATGAAAATTTGTCCATTCCTACATCTCAGAAATTCTTTGTCCATTCCTACATCCTCAGAAATCAGTCAAGACCACCTCAATATGAGTGAGAATCTCCCCATGAAATTTGTACCTCATGGTGAGGCAGGCATCATTATCTTTGGCTGGTCAGCCTTACCTCCATTCCGGGAAAGATGATGGAGCAGCTCATTTGGAGGTCATCATTAAGCAAGTGGAGGAAAAGAAGGTTATCAGGAGTAGTCAACATGGATTCACCAAGGGGAAATCGTGCTTGACCAGTCTGATAGCTTTCAACGATGGCATGACTGGCTGGGTAGATGAGGGCAGAGCAGTGGCTGTTGTCTACCTCGACCTGAGCATGGTTTTTGACACTGTCTCCCGTAACATCCTCCTAGGGAAGCTCAGGAAGTGTGGGCTGGATGAGTGGTCGGTGAGGTGGATTGAGAACTGGCTGAATGGCAGAACTCAGAGGGTTGTCATCAGCAGCGCTGAGTCTGGTTGGAGGCCGGTAACTAGTGGTGTCCCCCAAGGGTCAATACTGGGCCCTGTCTTGTTCAACTTCTTCATCAATGACCTGGATGAAGAGTTAGAATGTACCCTCAGCAAGTTTGCTGATGACACAAAACTGGGAGGAGTGGCAGATACACCAACAGGCTGTGCTGCCATTCAGCGTGACCTGGACAGGCTGGAAAGTTTGGCGCACAGAAACCTGATGAAGTTCAACAAGGGCAAGTGCAGGGTCCTGCACCTGGGGAGGAACAACACCATGCATCAGTACAGGTTCAGGGAGGACCTGCTGGAGAGCAGCTCTGTGGAGAGGGACCTGGGTGTGCTGGTGGACGACAGGTTAACCATGAGCCAGCAGTGTGCCCTGGCTGCCAAGAAAGCCAATGTGATCCTGGGATGCATTAGGAGGAGTGTGGCCAGCAGGTCAAGGGAGGTTCTCCTTCCCCTCTACACTGCCCTAGTGAGGCCCCATCTGGAGTACTGTGTCCAGTTCTGGGCTCCCCAGTTCAAGAAAGATTAAGAGCTACTGGAGAGAGTCCAGCGGAGGGCTACAAAGATGAAGAGGGGCCTGAGGCATCTCTCCTAAAAGGAAAGGCTGAGGGAGCTGGGCTTTTTTAGCCTGAAGAAGAGATGGCTGAGAGGAGACCTTATAAATGCTTCCAAATATCTGAAGGGTGGGTATCAGGAGGATGCAGCCAGACTCTTTTCAGTGGTGCCCAGTGACAGGACAAGGGACAATGGGCACAAACTGAAGCATAGGAAGTTCCGTCTGAACATGAGAAAGAATTTCTTCACTATAAGGGTGATGGAGCATTGGAACAGGCTGCCCAGGGAGGTTGTGGAGTCTCCTTCTCTGGAGATATTCAAGACCTGCCTGGATGAGGTCCTGGGTAGCCTGCTTTAGGTGACCCTGCTTTGGCAGGATGGTTGGACTAGATGACCCACAGAGGTCCCTTCTAACCCCTACCATTCTGTGATTCTGTGATTCTGTGATCTTGAGTCGTTCTGTTCTCAGCTTAGTCCAGCTGAATCCAGATTTATTGACACTGAGGACTTATAAATCTTTCTTCTTCATGCTTGCTGTTCCCCAAACATTGAGCTCAACAGACTTCTATGGAAGACCATTCTGTTTATGACCTGTCTTGGAGAAAGAGCATGCCATGTAAGTGATGCACAGACAAATATTTAAACATATCCCTCTGATTTGATAACTTTTAGGGTGGTTCTTAACTAAACTAATAATAACTCCTGTGATAAACACACAAGTGAAAAACTAATAGCTGCACAAGTTGCATCTGGAAAGCAGAAGCCTTAAAGTCGTGCAGACCCTGACTTTATCCCTGTAAGTGTTTTATCGAGTATTTGAGGGTTTTTCTTTACTTTCTTTTAAACTGTTGAAATAGCACCTTTACTTGGGGGCTTGGAGCTTGGTTAGGTAGATATTATAAAGGGCTTTTTAAAGGTTATTACAACTACCAGGCTTTATTTTACCTTTACCTTTCAGCTTCATTACCAGCTCCAGTTTACTAGTAAGCCTTTTGCACAAACCTCACAACATGTTGCTGTTATTGCCACATCTTCACTGTCACCTTAAGAGACCCACATGTTTATCCAGTGTATTACACCACAAACTGTGGAAAGGAGTCTTTATTTCTTGTGTTTGTATAATGCCAAGCAAAATATTACTCAGTCGGCTTCTCTGTGGAATGCTCTATAAGTATTAAGCACCAATGTTACCATCATTGTGGTTGTTATGTTCGTTACTATTATTGCTGTTACTATCATTACGTAATGACATAGTTAGCATCAGTAACCCATTACATATATGTCTTGAATTTATGTTATAGTGTGATATAGCATCTTGAACTTACATTATACATATCCTGAGTATTCTAATTGCATTGTGTTTAAAACTGCATTTAAAATATACCTCGGCTATATCAAAACAAATCAGTATACATTGTCAAAAAAAGCGCCCATATGCCACATTCATGCATCTATATGTAAATCTATTAATTATGCATTAATTCTCTGGCTATTGTTGACTTTCTGGGCCCACATTTGCATACTTCCATCAAGCTGATTGATCCCATTCGGAAGCGGAAAGAGTGGGCTCCTCCACTGATGGAAGGGAGCTGAGAGCTGAGGGTGGCACCAGGCTGGCAGGGCAGTGCCCTCACCATCATTGACACAGTCCCACTGTGCTCAAACCAGGAGAGCAGAGCAGATCCAGAGAGGGTAATCAGGGTCATCTGAAAGCCCAGGCACCCCTCAGATGAATTTGCAGTGGCCAGTTGCATCTGAGAAGAAGGCAGCAAGAGAAGCCATCAGGGTCAGTTTGGGGACAGGAGGGCTGGAACCAGGCACAGGTGCATCTGCAGAGTGGCTCAGGTGGGGAGCTGGGGCAGGGGTTGAGCTGGGCTCTTGAGCCAAAGGGCTGAGGGTGCCTGGGTGAGCCCCAGATAAGGTGCCTCACAGCCCCTCTTTGCAGGGCTCTCTGTCCCGTGATTGCACTGTCCCAGCACTCACCTCCAGCAGTCCCACCTGAACCCGCAGGAAGAAGGTGGGACAACCTGAAGAGTTTCTTGGTGCACTTGGGGACATGTCATATACATGGTGGTCTGTTTTGGGACTACTTTGATTTATCCTATATGTGCTCTGCCTTGAAAGTTAGTTACTACTGAAAAAGATAATTAATTCCCAATTAACGCCAAGAAAAAAAAAGTTCCTTGAAGTATTTGGAGGAAGAGTAATAAAATAAGTAATTACTCCAAATATTGAGGTAGCGGTGGGTCACTGCAGCAACTGGAGGCCATAATGTCACACATCAACATAAATGCAAGGCTCATAATACTGTTTGACTTACTGTTTGTTTTGTTTCTTAACCTTTACCAAACAACAAGCCTCTAGAAGAGACTATTCCCAAGCGTGGTGTATCCACTGAGTTTTCTGGCTTCTCTCACTTCATGACTCTCCCAGTATCCATCATTATCCTCTCCAGCTTCACAGCTCTGATCCCACTGTACCTGGCAATGTCACGTGCTTTTAACAGTGCTCCCGTCTTCTCTTTAACCATCCCCCAAACCCATAATAACAATCTAAACCACTCCATGTTGAATTTGATTTCTATCTTGCTCTTCCCTTGCTCTTGCCTCTTCCTGCCTGACTAAGTGATCAGAAGGATCAGAGGAGAAATCCTAGTTTTCACAGTGCTTGGTATATTTCTACATGTGTTTGGGAGACGCAGTTCTGAGCTAGGTCATAAAGTTCATCCTGGTCTGGTTGCAGTTATGTTATCAGCTGCCTTAGGAAACCTTTCTTTACAGGGTAAAGTGGAAAGGAGAAAATTATGCAAGTGTAGGGAAGAGCTGGTGCACTCCTAAACATGTGAAAGAGCCCAGATACACAAACTTTTGGACCTGTAGTTATAGCAGCTCGGCAGATTTAGGTGCTTTTAAGATTTAGTGTGAATGAGGACTGGGTGAATTGCATTGTCCTCAGAAACTTGTGTTCACTGATGATACCACCTTTATAAATACTAAAGGTGAGTGAACTTAGGTGTATATATTTTCACTGAAAATAAGAACATGTGTATATGTGTCAGTAAGCAAATGTTGGCTCCGAACTCTTGACTTTAGCGACAGATTCTCAGTCTGCCTGTTGATTAAAAGAAGAAATTATGAGACGCAACAGGGACGAGGAAATCGCAGCTGCTATTTCTGATGTTACTTTTAGTCACCTCTCGTAAGTATTGCAGCATTTTGGCATCACGTACAATTTATACTGTTGTCTCTTGTATACTTTCCAAGTTCTTAGGGACTTGGGCCTTCATAAACTGACTTTTTAATGTCATCACATGAGACGCTGAGAACTGTATATTTATAGTGTTTTAGGAGTAAGGCTGAGTAGAGATTTGTAGTGTAATATTCTGTCTTGGACCTGTACTGGAATCTTTCTGTGAGCTGTCTTATGATGGTGGGAAACAGATAAATGACTAGAGGAGGAGTGAACAAATTCTGTTTATTATCACTCATCTGAACTGAACTCAGTAACATTACAAATGTGCTGTTAAGTTGAATTACACACTACTCTCAATTTAAACTGTTTCTTGTGCAGTGTGTATGTAAAGGTTAAAGGTTTCTACTTCAAGAAACCTACAAAACACCTTCATGGTATGAACTTCTCTCAGATCACAAAGACTCTTTTTCCAGGGTTCTTTGGTAACTCTTTACTTGAAGGATGTAACATTTTTTAGTTCAAATAATTTTTTTTTGTCTCATATTTCAACTTAGTATTACTTATTTTTTACTATTTATTGTACAGGAAGTAGCCTTGATGAGAATTCCAGAAACTTAAAGTTCTTAAACAGATTTATTGATTTTCAGGTTTTAATTCTCTAGAAACTATAGCTCTTGGATAGCAAATACAGGATTAATACATTAGATGCCAAAAAAGTGTAATTTAAAAAGTAACAGTAGAAACAGCTGTAGTTTTCCAGATACACTATAAAAATATCAGATAACTTTTGGATAAAGCTAAAAGCTTCTTCTACTAATTAAATCTAAATGTAGAACCATTAAGAAAATGAAAAAGACTTCTGTAATGAGCTTAAGTTTCAGAAGACTTTAAAGCATTTAAAAACTAAAACAAAATGCATGATATTACTTAGAAACTACTCACCACAACTGCCTTAATGTTTTTGTTTATATGAGAAAGTTAGATTTTCTTCTGAGGAAGCTAAAAATTCCTGTATGGTAATGTCATATACATAATCCTTTTTAAAGTAAGAATATTTACGATTTAGACACTCAACATATCTCCAGGATTTACTCCCAGTTTAAGTGCCCTTCTAAAGCTGGATCTTAACATGCTAAAGCCCCTTTGATTTCTTACAGCCTTGGCATTTCTTCTGCATCTGTTGATATCATCAGCCTGTAACACTTGGAAGAAGGAAGCTCCGTTTCCTAGTCCAGGGAAGAGTGATTACGAATTCAATATGCCAGCAGAGAAATTCAAACAGAGGTCAAGTATCCTGTATCCTATTAGTGTGTGGGATTGCTAGAAGTCATCCAGTTTTTCTTTTTCAGTCATCTCAGTTCAACTTCAGGAGAACTTTCAGACACATCTGGTTTTAGGTTTAAATTTAAAACAAAAAGACAACTTCCCCAAACCAGTGTTTTTATGAATCACACACAGTAACGTCCAGCTTTGAGGGAAATCAAGTTACCAAAATTCTGTCCGTACTGAAACGAGCTGCAAATCTCCAGTTCTCTTCAGAGGAGTGAAAGTTTTACCAGATTAATCCAGTTCCTGGGTTGGAACAGGAGGAAAGAGCATTCCAACCTGGCAATCACTGAGAAAGTATTCTTTCAGTCCCATTGAAATCAGTGGCAAAATTAATTGATCATAGTGGAAACCAAGGTATCATCTTTTCTCTCTATAATAGCCTCTGTTTTTAAGAAAGAATTTATACTGAGGTGTGGGAGGAACTGAGAATTGGAAATCATCTGTATAGTCACGAGGTCAAATTCCCAAGGAGTTGAATGCTGTCACGTTCATTTCTGACAAGGGCTAGCCTGTCTCTTTGTATAGCCAGTCCTCTAACATATTAACATAACTAACCAAACAGTTGGTCGTAATGTTTAGATTCAGAATGCAAAACAGTATAAATAATTAGAAATTTAGGCTAATCAATCTACTTTTTTTTTTCCTGAATAAGTTGTGTAGTCTACAGACTTACTAAAGAGTTGGACTATATTGTTTAAAATTATGTTGTCTGTAGGTTTCCTAGTATGAAACACAACAACAACTTTCTGTTTCTATTTAAAGCATCAATAACATTCTTTGCACAAACTAAACCCATCACATTAGGTATAGGTCTCTCTCAGTTGATCACTACTGAAAAAGACATTTTCTAGAGAGATTTTAATGCTGAAGGAGGTGATACTAAATTTGTTTCAACGGCAATATTCCTTTCTAAGATTTTTAGTTACTCCTGTCATTGAAATTTTGAAGATGAAAATAAAGTGAAGACTGAGTGAAATTCATTGCGGGTTTTGTTCCTACTGTGTGCTGCATTTTACTGCCAATAACAATGAGATTCTAATAAACTAGACATGAGCTGATTGAAACAAAAATACAGGACAGGAGAAGCAAGGGAACAATTAAGGCAAGAAACAGGTGACATCTCCTGACAAACAGATTGGTGATTGGTCTTCTAATTGTGCTTTGGCAGATAGATAAAGATGAAAAATGGCATTATCCCAACACAAATGCACACACAATGAGAAAGAATTCCAGGAACTGAACATGAAAATGGTAAAGCACTTCTGAAGATCTCCGAAGTCCTTTCAAATCAGTAAAAGTGTCCTGATTGAGTTTAACGGTATTGTTCAGGTTATGATTGAAGCCCCCACCCCAAATGAACATTGTATGCTTAGCTGGAAAAAGCCATTATTGATAGGCTTTGCTTGACATCTATGTTTCATATGACTATTCTTACAGTGTTTGATAGCTAATAGAGTGTATTTTAACCTGGAAAGAGGCCAGGAAAATTTCAGAGAGGTAAACTTCCATCAGTGAACAATGTCTATTACGTGGTCTGTACCATGGCAATGACTGATTCCCAGGTGAATCACCTTGAAATGTGCCTTTCAAATCTCTTTGCCTGACAGAAATCTTGGTGACCTCAGAACGGCAAACTTTTTTTGCTCATATATGCTTACATATTATCCTTTACATCGTCTTTACTTATAGGTCTACCTACCGCTTCTTTTAGAGCGTTATTTTAACGTTTTTACTTGTAACCTTATGTAGTGATTATGAAATATTAATAGCATAAGCCATCATTTATATGAAAGGAAGTTTTGTGTGTGTGCTTATAGATACAATTTGACTTTATAGCCCTAGGAAATAAAGAAATTGATGTAACTTTTATAAGGACATCAGATTATAACACCATTCCCAACTTGGCCTTATGTAGACCAAAATGTAGAAGCCTTACTTCAGCATATGCTGAATTAGACAAAATAATGTTCTTGATTTAAAATTCTGCTCAAATCCTCCATCTACATACAGATATTCCACAGTAGAGATGTTTTATCTCTGAAGTAAAATAGAACTATTGTGAAATATGTCCTGCCTTCAAAGCAAGTTACCAGTACAAATTTCAATGCTAACTGAATGTTTTCTGGTTTTCCATCGATATAGACAATACGCCACAGAAAAAAATCTACACAAGTAACCCAGTAAGTATATAATAAACTCAGTCTTTAACAATGGCAACTTGAATGAATAAGCAGGACTGTCCAGATAGTTCATATTTAATGTGAAACCAATTAATCTGATATATTTGTCATGTATAAAAGATACACTTAAATCAACTTTTATTCAGTTAGATTGCTTTTCATATAGAGAGAAAGAGATCAGAGAATCACAGCCAAATTGTCCCACTCAGGTCATGCTCCACTAGAATATATTATTCCTACGTGAAGTTTTCCATTGAAGTCTGTTTTGCCACAAGAAAGGAATTGCTAGTATGTAATAGAAAGCACCATCTCAAATTTTGTGCACAAGTAGGATTGAATCATCTAACTGCCACACGAATAACGTGTCCAAATTTCAAATCTTGAAAAGATTCTTTCAGTTGCATCCAAGTCCTTGAGGAGACACCTATGTTTTTGACATTACCCACCTCCAGACAGCTACAGTTCAGCTCCGGGCCTCTCAAGAAAGACAATCTTTACAGCCTTTACTGCGCCAAGCAGGCCAGCAATTCTTTGTGATTTAGTGTCTGTGCTCCACACACCTAGCCTGCAAGTTGGATTTGATAAACTGATATTTACTAACTCTGGAGTCCGCAGACAACTCAGTCATGACATGCAGGAAGGTGCTCTGGTGAATGGCTGTAATGCCTTCCCACAAAATAAACACTTAGGCAGAGTTCTACCTATGTAAACAAAACAAATAAAGGTGTCTGAGTGTGAAAATGGCAGTAATGTGACTCTCCAAAGCTTAGCATTATTTTATTTGCTTTTAATGAAAGTCATTGTGGAAACAGTCTGAAATAATCTGCAGATATCTTGGAATGAAGGGTCAAAAAATGTTATGAATCTGTATTTTAATATTTAAACATTTAAATTGTTTACATTATGACATGTCAAAAAGCATTGCCAAAGATTGAAATATTCATTGAGTTAACGATTCCTTGTTCTTCCAGAGCATAGTGTTACCAGCAGTAACTTTTTCTTCCTGGAAGATACAGCGCCCTGCTGGGAGCTGATGCCAGGTCTGCTGCTTTCCTGTGGGGAGAAGTTTTGTACCCATGCTAGTTGGCAAGCAGTCCTACACAGCAGTGTACTGAACACTGCCACACTAGTAGAACAGGATTCAAAAGGTGAGAATCTGTGTAATTCCCATTAAGCCCTTGGATCAGAAAGCAGGAAACTGTAGCTCCCTTTCTTTGGTTACAATGTAGGCTGGGAATCCTGCCTGCCAGGGCTGGGTCTCTGCTAAAGACCCTTCTGTGGCAGGGCACCATTGTTTGCTTTCGGGAGAGCTGTACTTTTACCAGACCAAGTTAAAAACAAATCACAAACACTCATTAGGGCAGTGATTAAGGGAGATGTCCATAGCCTGCAACTTACTGATAATGGTGCTCATCCTTGGTGGCAGACTCAGCAGAAAGCAAATCCAAGTGCGCTAATGAACTACATTTTTGAGAGTAAGGCTTACCTTTCCATAACGAGACTAAGCAAAATTAAAAGATCAAGAAAACTTGTTTTTAGAAAAGAAAGTTCACTACCACAGTGTCAACTGACACCTTTGATATAATGCAAATATGGGCCATAATTCTTAAAGAAAAGTACACTATAGTCTTTCCTGTAAGTGAAACTAGCAGCTCTACTGGAATCACTGGCATTAGTTTGTTAAATTCACTGAGGCCACAAATGCGACTGTGCATCACCAAAAATTCTGATTTCATTGAGAAATATTTTGTGGCTCCAAAAGCAACTTTGGTATTAATATTGCCATCCACTGTGTGCCAATTGAATAGTTTTAGTCTTTACTCTGTTTTACCTTAAGACACACGTTTTTCTGTTAGTAAATTACAGTGAATTTTAGAGATTGTCTCAGGTCTCACTTTTATGTGAGCATCGAATTAAAATTTTCAATTTATTGGTTGATAGACCTTTACAACATTTAAAAATTCATATCTAGTTGTAAGTGCCTATTTTTGACATCCAGCAAAAATTTGTTTTTGTGGGGTGAAATTTTCATCATACTCAACAAAAGTATGTGCTTTCATGAAATGTTAATCAAAAAACACATCAGATCTCTCTGTAAGGCAATCAGTGGATCAAAGAACTAAGAAGAAAACTATGGGGTTTTTTATCAACTGTACTTCCCTCTTGTTCTTATTATAAATAACTTTGCTCCCATTATATATTTAAAACAAACTTTCACCTTTTTGACTTGTCTGTTTAATTAATTCAATACATAAAAACACGCACTGATTTAATAAGACAGGGATCACTCCCAGAAGATTTAATTCTTCATTAGCTTTCACTGTATGTAGCTTGAACACATATTACTCTGTTCTAAACTTTTTTTAAGTCTGGCTTTCTGCTTCAAGACACTGAGGAGAAAAATCCCACATCAACCTCATTTTAAAATATTTGACAAATACACATCAAGATGAAATGTTCCACAATTAGGGATACACAGGTTGTAAAGTGAGTTGCACTGAGCCATCCGAAGGTAGTAAAAATTACTTATTCTCTAAGACAATCAGTCTTTCAATTACCCACCAAAACCTGTACTTGGATCTCAACTATCCAGTAATGTATCTGTTGTTTGTCAGGAAACCCTGCCAGAAGCATTTCTTTTGCTTTGCAGATATAAATATGAAACACAGACATCACACACATAGGGGTGTCATTTCTTTTCAAGGTCTGCAAAATGAATTTCTGTGTCTGGAAGGTCCCTTCTGCAAATGGTTTGTACTCTGGGAAGGGGATTTCAAAAGGTTTTTAACAACTCTGAAGTTGGATAATGAGGGAAAGACACTCCTTCTCCAGAGTTATCTTATATTTTCATGGATTGTGGCCATATGCCAGAGGGCTTCGTAATCATTATTCTGAGCTCCCACGTGATTTCTAGGGATTAAGTGCAAAACAATTGCTTTGCACAGATCATTTCACACTGCAGTTTATTTTCCTGTGTGACTTGTGAAACGGGACACTCGACAATCATGCCTTCTGATTCTGGGGAAATGTGATTGGAATAGTTCAATACGTTGTTTGACATAGTTCTCTGAAACTACAGAGATTTCCTGAAATCCTTCTGTTATTTTCTATATTTTGTATTTTTATTATTGTTTAGAACCAAACTGATCATTTCCTCTATTTCATGGATTTGTTGCACAAAGAGATTGTTGAGACTCTCAGTCAAGGGTCAGGGTTTTGGGTGAGCTGGACACAGTCCAGTAACTATTTTTGAGATGAAATTGTCAGTCTGTAGATCATCACCTGTGAAATTGAACTTCACTGGCAACAGGACCATGCGATAGATGTGGAGAACACAGTCACCACTACCTGCTCACAGGTAAACATGGGTGTAGAGACCTTAGGAACCTTCTTCATTCCCAAGGTCTGTCACAGGATTTGTGGTTATGTGGTTACGAGGACATTGGCTTGAGCATTACCTTTACTGTTCAAGTGTTGGCATACACCTTGCTAGCGTTTTGGCCCAGACCAGCTTCTAGGGTCCCACACAATGAGGGAACATGTGTCTCAAACACTGTTTGTGAAGAACTGCAGGCTGTGGGAAGGACCCACATTGAAGAAGATCACGAAGGACTGTATCAAGTGGGAGGGACCATATGCTGGAGCAGGGGAAGAGTGTGAGGAGGAAGGAGCAGCAGAGAGGAAGAGTTATGAACTGGTCATAACCCCCATCCCCCTGCACGTCTCAAGGGCAGGAAGTAGAAGAATTGGGAGTGAAGTTCAGCCTGGGAAGGAGGAAAGGGTGGAGGTAGGGTGGTTTTAGATTTCTCATTATCCTATTCCCTTATTAATTTGCAATAAATTAAATTAATTTCCCCAAGTCAAGTCTGTTTTGCTCGTGACAGTAATTGGTGCGTGATGTCTCTCTGTGCTTATCTCGACCCATGAGCTTTTTGTCACATTTTCTCCCCCTGTCCTGTTGAGAAAGGGGAGTGATAGAGCAGCTTGGTGGGCACCAGGTGGCAAGCCAAGGTCAGCCCACCACAAGAGTCTAGAGTAAGATATTTGAGACATTGCTAGACACAATATTTATAAAAAGGTATATAGAAAGCAATTATAGAAAGATAAGAATCACAACTTTTGCCAATAGTCATCAGTCTTCTTTTGAACTATTATTCTCGAACAATGCAATGAATTGTTGTCTCCCTTTCACAATTCTCCTAGCCTTTTGGCTTCTTGTGGTTAGAAAGCTTGATGGTACCAGCAGTTATTATATGATTGAATACCTCCTCATGCATAATTTGACAACAAGATATAGTGGTGCGTACAGGCAATAGAGTTGATTTAGACAAGGAATTTTGAATACCAGAAGCTACCTCAAACTCTGGCTTGGATAAATTCTCAGAAATTAAATTTTATAAAATTATTTATGGACAATCTACTGTAACAAAAAAAAAGAAAAATAAAAAGATAAAAAGAAGGAGAAAGAGAAAGAGAAAAAAAAGAATAAGAAAAAGAAAAAGAAAAAAAAGAAAAAAGAGAAAAAGAATAAAAAGAAAAAATAAAAAGAAAAACATTAGCTTCTTGGTTTCTCAAGTATACTGTGGAACTTGTAAAATGGGCTTATTTTTTGTCCTTTCAGAAACCCAACCAAAAAATATTTTCTATAGAAAATGTTGATTATTGCATGTAGACTATTTTAGATTTTTGGCTGAAATTCAAAAATAGACTTAAACAAAATGAATTTCTGTCTTAATTGGGATTTGGCCATATTCTTTAGATCCTTTTGTGATGTGTATGTTAGTAAAATGTGACCTACAAAACAATCGCCAAAGATTTAAAAAAAAATTTACAAACTATAAGCTAGCAATCAAAACAGTCTAGCAATCAGGGAAAGCAAATGATAAAAATAAAAATAATAAATGATCAGGGTTTAACTTGTTGCAAATGAATATATTGGACTGTAGCAACACTAAAAAGCAATGCTCAGATTTTTTGCAGAAAAGTTAAGTGGCCCTTGAATTTAAAGAGATTGAGAAACACTTCTCTAAGAGATGGACTACTGAGACTATAAAAACCCTTTAGACGTGATTAATGGCTTTCAAAGTGTAACTAGCTGATTCATAAACTGCATTTCACAGAGATCTCAAGTTCTCTTTCATTTCAACCTTATTTTGAGTCCTTTCAAGCAATTTTTACTTTTTCTGAGAGTCATCAGCTAATGGCTGGTCTCTACATTCTCTGTCACTCAGATGCACAAGGAAGAGTGAAAAGAGGAAGATTATTTGAAGAAAACAATTATATGGAATAAGACTTCTGAAAGACTGACTTGAGTATCTATTTCTAGACCTTGGTCAGGGTTGATAGAAGTGATTTTTTTTGAGCTTGGGGAGCAAAGCACAAGCCAGAAAAAAAAAAAAAAAGTCTTTGGCAGCTTGTGGTGAATAACTCCTAAGTGTAGTTCAAGCTCAAAGTCAGTCAGCCGCACAGATTCAGCAGAGACCTTTCAGAAAGGATTGCCTCCAAAGGGCTGTGATTAGCAGCTTATTTGACTCTGCATTACAGGTGGAAAAGATTAAATGAATTCTTTTTGCTACCCCAAATTTGTTACATGGTTTCAATTGTTGATTCTAATAGCTATTTGCATTTTTAGGAAGAGACAATTATAGTGATTGCTATCAAAAAGTCAGCCATTGGAAACATTTACTGAATCATGATATTTGGAATACTATAATGTTTGTCAGTCCTTAGAATAGGAAAAAACTGTGGTATCACAGATACTGTTGTAAAGTAATTGTTGGTAAATGCCGATTGTTTATTTAATAGTGACCGCAATGGCCACTAATTATAGACAGTAAAATAATGGAATTTCCATATTAAGTGTTTTATTTGCTTCAGTATATAACTGCTAATTGTATACTGTCATTTACTGTATGTGAAGATGTATTAATTACTCTGGCATCAACAGCTGATTAGTCTCAAGAATGAGCTGCATTACCAGCCCTTTTCTTCTGAAGAACTGACATAAAATACAGTTATTTAACAATTTTGTCTCTTGATATGGTGAACTTAGAAAAGTTTTCTATTTTAGTTATTCATCTCCCGAGAGGCAGCCTGTAGCATTTTGCAATGTGTGTGTGGGCAGGACCTTCTCAGCCCTGAAGCTTGCAGTGGCATCTGCCTTTAAAAGTATCTTTCTTGGCTTCTCACTGATTTTTATGCATCAGGATGAACTTGAATAACCATTTTAATCACAAATGTCTGATCCTGAACCCTTCTGGGACTTTAGCAGCACCTTATGCTAGCTGAACCTCTGCAGCATTTCTGCCATTAGTTTTACTAATGTAAAACTTTTACACTTAAAAACAGCACTCTCCAGACATCTCACTTGTCCTTCAATTAAGTTATTCTGATATAAAATCACAGTAAATTAAAGAGGAAGGTCTATGGTATTTGTTATTGGTATTGGATAATAACGTAACTATGCTACTCTTTCTTCATTATCTTTAATCTCCATTCAAAATGTTTGTTTTAAATCTGTATTTATCTTGAAAGAAGGTGATAAGGGGACAGAGTTATCCATTTTACAGATAACACTAAACTGTAGGGACAACACTTTGACTGCAACCCAATTTTAAGGGTATTAAAGAAATCCAAAAGAACAGTCTATAACTTTATGTGCTTCACTCAAAGTAGCTGACTTATACCAAGTGATCAAATATGCCAATATTTTGTACTCTTCAAAAACTAATTGTATGTTGTAAAGGAAGAAAATTTCCATGATGGACCTTTTTTTTTTGCCTGAAAAAGATTTTCAGTCATTTCTCCATATTACGGGAGCTATTTGGAAGGGCTACCATGAACAAAAGCTGACTGTGGAGGAAATGGAGTAAAGGTACTCTGAGAAGCATTGTGCCTGAATAATCTTGTTTAAGAACTGCTATAAGAGCAAGATCTGTGCAACGAATACCAGGCTACAGTCTAACACCTTTCTTAGTATATGTATTTTATTGGTTTGGCTCAAACAAGACAGACCCTATTATAATCAGCTGTGCAAACAAGTGGAATATATACTGAACCAACACACCTTGATTTAAACGACTATGACTTCCATAGTATTGTATTGATTTCATATATTGGGCCCTACATAGTGTGGATTTGTGGCCATTTAGTGGAACATTTTTAATACAGTGTAGAGTACAAACTTAGATCTTGGTAGACACTAGTGGGTTTTATGCATAGCTCTCTTGCAGGTGACTTTGCAAAACGGTTCCTCTAATAGCCACATGATACAGTTTGATAGAGGCAACAAGCCAAACAGCTGTAACTCCCCATGGCGTTCAAATTTCTTAACCTCACCTGAGAATCAGGAAAGTCCTGTTGCATAAGAACTTTTGGTGTTCTGTGTACTGCTTTATCCTTGTGCCAGGAAATATTAAAATATATTATTAAAAAAGATTTGCTCTAGCTGTTTATTTCCCACAGCAGTGATAATATAACCTCCTTTTCACCTACCTCATCTTGGATGAATTTCATTCTAGCCGTCAAGGGACACATATATGGATGCTTATTCTAGAAGACTTTTTTTAGTTGGAGTATTTCTGCAAGATTTCTTTCTGCCTTTGGCTATTGTCATTGCCCGTGTGAAGTACATGGCAGGCCAGCTATTCCTCTCTGCCACCCCCAGAAAACTCTTGGGATATTCTACTTTTTTACTGTATTTGAGAGTTCATTTCTCATCATTGTGGTATAATGCCGCCATAAAATCATGTTTAGCAATGCCTGTCAAATAAAAATGTCCAGTGCTGAATTTATTCGAATATGGTGTTGAGCAAGCATGTTTTGCTTCTGAATCAGAATAATTACCTAGTAACAATTATGCATAGAGGATATTTTTCGAATAGTGAACTATTAATGTTAACAACATAAATTTTAGAAAGAGTGTTTTTTGCTCAAGATTTTAACACAGTAAAATTTTGCACCAGTTTGAGAGTAACACAGCCAAAAAAAATCTCTTTTTCTTCAGCTGCCCATTTGTCTTGGCATGGCAAGATCAGCAACAATAAAAAGTCACTCTCCATTTCACTGTACTTTCCTGCAATTCCCTTCCACACCACTGCCTCGGAATGGAGTGGGAAAAAAGAGGGCTCCTTCGATGGCTCTGCAGACAGAAGGAGATTTTCAAAGGGCTCAGCCCTGCTGCAGCTCCACATGAAGCACTGTCAATTGAGGTTAAAGAGCTTCTTGTATGATAAAACTTGAGGTTTTTTAAGGTGGAAGAGATCAGAACAAGGAGGTGCCATACTCATTAATTTATTCTCCAGTGGTTTTGCTCACTGGTACTGACAAGGCACTGGAATTATAGCCTCCAATTCCTGAGTACATCTTTCTGCAGTTCAGTCTTATTTTACTGACAGAAATAGAGGCAGCCTCCCACTTCCTCGCCTCATCTGATTGGTGTCATTTCTCCTTTGTTCTGTTCATTTGATTTCTTTTTTATTGTGTGTTCCTTCTTTTGTTTAAGGCTCCTGTCCCATACTTCCCCACAGGTTTTTACCATGCTCTTTATTACAGTTTTTATTACATCTGCTTGCAGCTTCACAAACTGATTGAGTGCTTTTAGGGGAGACTGGAATGATGTCAGATTAGACAAGAAAAGAGAACTATGAGGTAGCAAGGTAAGCAGAGCAAGCTGCAATAAAAGGAACAGAAAGTATATTTCTCCGAGGATTTATTTCACATCTGTTAAGAGGAACACTTTTGAAAATGGGCAGTTCATGTTCGTTTTTCTTTCTTTAAACATACAGCTCCTTCAAGTATTTTGGTTACCATAGATACACTGTTGAACAACTTCATAATCTTAAAGGAGGCTAATTAGAGAAACATGAAACATGAAAAAAAAAATTAATGTTTTCTGAAGAAAAGACAAAGTTGTTCTCCATGAAAAAACATACTCTTTCTCTTTTTTGTTTTTTGGTTTTTTTTAATTATTTCAGCAAATCAAATGAGAAGAACCTATTTTTCACACCAAAAGAAAGAAGCCCAGCACAAAAAATAAAAATCTCTGCTGAAAATTTTTTCATTAGCTGTCTTAAAATTAAAATCCTAAGAAATAATAATAGGCCTCTTGTGACCTGCTGCTGAGATGATAATATTTGAAGCATTGTTTTCATGAACCGAGCCTGCCTAGACAATGCGTCATAGGTTCATTGTAATTTCATCATGTGTTAGAAATGTAACTCCTGGGGGAGCCTCAGGCTCAGCATGGTCACAGAACACAAATCAGCTTTTTGAATTCAAGTGTACTACACAAAGATATTAGAGTTAGCCACACATAAACCTGCTCCACTATAGCAATTGACTATCATTTTGGCCGTTTTAAGGTGCTATCCCAAGTTCTTAGTCTGCGCTTTAAAATGACCTTGATGTGTCATTTAATATTGCTGAAAAGACAGCTGTATAAAGCAAAAAAATTGGAAAAGGCCAAAATCTACTCTGTTTTTTCCCTATCCCTAGATATCACTCTGACTCCTGTAAGATCGGGGCTCTATACCTTGAGGGGCAACAATTGTGGAAAAGGTGAGAAGATATGGTTTTGCTCCTTCCTGCATCATACTTTATTTGGCTTTTAATACAAACCGCATGTTTTAGAGTAATCTCAGTCCCCCACCTTCCAAAGAGTTTTAAATGGTAAAGCAGCTGTCCTTTCTAATGGATAGACACGTCTTTTCTTCCTGTATAAAGGAAGATATTCTTCAGTGGGAATTCATGGAGGTATTTAGTTCCTGTGTACAGAAAATCTACTTAAATGTAATGTAATAAAAAGTAAGTTAGCTCTGCAAGAGCAGACATTCTGTCTGTGATAGACCTTAAAATAAGTGTGTCACAGCAACCTAACAGGTCCTACTGGGTATGGACAGGCCAGATACAAAAAATCTTTCTACATCTGATTGAGATAGAACCTATAAAGATAGATATTTCCAAAGTCTGCAAACTGAATTCAAGATGCTAAGAGTCCATTAGACACAGGGTACTTTGGAGAAATACAGCAAATATATTAACAGACATCCGGAAAATTTGAAGTCTGGGCTTTGTTTACAGATGACTCCTTATGGAAGGGGTGCCAGAATGCAGCCCATGGTGAGTTACATTACTGAGTGTCTGCAAATATAGAGATGAGATATCTCCAAGAAAGCCTATGGTCTGTAATGCTTAGGGAAGAGCATTCTATGGATTACAAAGATAAAAGGTTGGGACAGCAGGATTTAACCTGAACAGAATCACTGAGCAAAGCAACCTCTATTATATTCTGCATCTGCAGTACTCATAAAAGAGTGTTCAACTCCATGTTTCATCTGATTTCATGACCTGCTACCCACTGATGTTCAAATTTTAGCATGGGCTAGGATAACAAAAGGAGGTGTATCAGAGATGGATGTTTATTTGTCTGCATGGGAGTTCAATACGAAACCCTGCAGACTGACATATTCTTAATTTTCAAATTATATTTTCAGAATAAATTGCAACAAAAGTAGGGACATAACAATGTATATTGACATGCATCAAACACAGCAGGCTAAATGAAAGAAATGGAATAATGCATGTGATGTATTTTAGATTAACCAGAAACTCTTCTGCATCATACCTTGTATTTAATAAAAAATGCTACATTAGTGTTTGACATCATAAAATGAAACAAAAGATACTGTAAAGCTGTGTTCTCAGCTTACATTTCCTGACAAATAACAAGCCATCCCATTTCCAGATAATTTGTGGGATTTGCTGTTTTTATTTTGTAGTACACAACTTAAGACAATGAAGAACTAGAATATACGAAGCTGACAATGAAAGGGTTTGCTCTTGTATGTGTAGTGTAGGACAGATTTAGATATTGTAAATTCAGCAAGAATTGTTGTTTTGACTTCCTGTATAACACAAACCATACCACATAGTTGAATTAATTCTCACTTGGTACGAGATGTACTTTGAAAAGCACTGAATTTTGTTTGAAAGTTTTTACTACTCAGTCACCCACTGTATCTCTTCAGAAAGCTCTTCCAGTGGTTAATTGTGCTGTTAAATAAAACAAACAAACCAACAAAACAAGAACAAGAACAAGAGCGGATGCCCTGTTTCCGCATTTATCTTTTTTCACCTTCCATCCACTGGAGCCAGTATTTTTTTTTGAACAATTGCAGAACATTTGGCTGTCAAATATTTCTTCCCTAAGCAGATACTTGCAGACTCTAAGCCACCCTCTTAGCTTCCTCTTTGTTAAACTAGCACATTTAACCAGGGATTATGTATGAAAACACAAAACAAAACTAGGTTTCTGAACACATCTGCTGTTACAGGTACATGTGTGCAATATTCAGGAAAACTAGCCCCAGCTACGTCTAAGCTGGCACCTTCCTTACTGCCCTGAGCTATATATTGAGGTGCAGAACACCTACCCTGAGAACATTCATATGCATAAATGAACTGAAGGTTATGCGAATTTGCTATTTCTGGATAGGTTCAGGTATCAGGTACACATGTGAAAACACTATAATTATGCTGAGCCCCCTAATGTTTCTATCTTTTGTATTTTATACTGAATAAGTATAATTTTTAGCATACACATTAAAAACCATCTCTTTTTATTCTTATCACCATTTGTTGTCTAGTTTTGTTCTCATTACCACTACTTTAACTTCCTGTCAAAAGAACAATATTTTCTACCCAGTACAGCATTTTTTTCTCCATTTCAGGACTGAGGTTGAAGTATGTAGCAAACCACTGTCAAACAGACATTTACGGCAGTCTTTTATGTCCCTGTTCTTTCTCGCAACTATTCTCAGTCTTGTGAAACCAATGCTTTTAAACAGCAAATGTGTTCAAGTGTGTGAGCAAGTTCAAGTGAAGAATAAATACGCACATTTTCTCTCTCCTTAGATATGAAATGTGAACAAGTCATGATCATTCATACAATAACTTTTCAGCTCTCTGATCCCTTCCTCTGTCTCCACCAGGAGGGGGCCTAGTATTGTTTCCCTCTTGTTGGAGAAATTGTCCCTTGCAATGTTTTGGAATTGCACAGTGAGTACATCCCCTTCAGTGGCTATAAAAGCATCAGATAACACTGAACAAATTGTTTGCCATTCAGCTGTTAACAATTCTCTCCATTTCATCTTGTACAAGCAATATTGTAATGACACATATGATACTTTGTCAGTTAGTGGTCAAGGTGATCACAGAATGGGACAAAACAGTAAAAAGGAGGACAAAGAGAACTCCCAATCAGTCAGCCTCACTTCCATGACTGGTAAAATCATGGAGCAGACCCTCATGGAAGAACTGACTAAACATATGGAAGACAGAGCAGTGATTAGAGACAGCCAACATGGTTTCACCAAGGGCAAATCATGCCTAATCTAGTGGCCTTCTATAATGGAGTAACTGCATCAGTGGACAAGGAAAGAGCTACAGATATTATCTATCTACACTTCTATAAGGCCTTTGATACAGTCTCTCACAGCATTCTGACCACTAAATTGGAGACAGATGGGTTTGACACATGGACTGTTAGATGAATAAGGAACTGACTGGATGGTCGTGTTCAAAGAGTTAGAGTCAATGGCTCAATGTCCAAGTGGAAACCAGTAATGGGTGGTGTCCCTCAAGGGTCTGTACGGGAACCAACACTATTTAGTATGTTCATCAATGACATATACAGTGCGATTGAGTGCACCCTCAGCAAATTTGCAAGCAGTGTCAAGCTGAGTGGTGCAGTTGATTCACTAAAGGGAAAGGATGTTATCCAGAGGGACTTTGACAGGCTTGAGGAAAAGTCCTGTGTGAACCTTATGATGTTCCACAAGGTCAAGTGCAATGTCCTGCACCTACATTGGGGCAAGCAGGCTGGAGGGTGAAGGGGTTGAGAGCAGCCCTGTGGAGAAGGATTTAAAGATACTGGTAGATGAAAAGCTAGATATGACCTGGCAACACGCACTTGCATCCCAGGAAGCCAAACATATCCTGGGCTGTATAAAACCAAGCATGGCTAGACGGCTGAGGGAAGTGATTCTCCCCATTTAGTCTGCTTTTGTGAGATCCCACCTGGAGTACTGCATCCAGCTCTGCAGCCCACAATACAAGACATGGACCTGTTGGAGCGGGTCCAGAGGAGGGCCACAAAAATGATCAGAGGGATGGAACACCTCTCCAGTGACGAAAGGCTGAGAGAGTTGGGGTTGTTCAGCCTGCAGAAGAGAATGCTCTGGGAGACCTTTAATACATAACAGGGGCTATACAGCTCCAGGCTGGGATGGGCAGTTGTCACAAACTTCCCCAGGCCGGAGTGGGTAATTGTCTCAAACATCTGTCTTGAGAAACTGATAAAGATTCTTGAATTAAGCAAACTCTGAGATCAGGGATTTTGCTTTGGGAACTCCCTCATCTTGATAAGGGAGCGTGGAGGACCGAGTGAAACTCTGCGGAGGCAGGGTTTCAGCTTGCGAAACACACCTGTGTCACGTAGACAAGGAAGCTGAGCACTTGCCTTTGGGGGAGGAATGTGAGACCACCAAGATTCCCCGCACCATGCCCACTGACTCATTTTCAAGAACTTTCGGGAAGTTATGAGAAGGGCACCTGAAGGGTATAAAAGGAAGGCTGCCCCCCCTTGCGGTGTGTGCCCACCACCAGAACGTCCTGACCACCAGGTGCGTGCCCACCACCAGAAGGCTCAGACCACCATGTGCGTGCCCAGCACTGGAGGACCCCGACCACCATCTCAGAGACCACCGGTGAATCCAAGGGAGGTGATATCTTTTCTCGTATTTCTTCCTTTGCTCTACCTCTGGCTTTCTCAGCACATAAGGGTAATGTTGGTATAAGTTTGTCAACCTGCTATATTCTGTGGTTTTGTGAAATCAGACTTTGTGTTGTTGAAACCTTTTGCCAAGTCAATATCTGTTTCCAACTCAACTGCACTAAAAATAATGTTATGAAGTTACAGAGTTATCATCTTTTGTAATTCCACTGCAATTCCAAGTATCTTTTGTAATTTCACTCCCATTCCAAGTAAAGCTTTGTTTTTAGTCCAGCCTCTTGGTCATTGTTATGCCTCTCAGTACCACGCAGAGAATTAAAAAGATCTCCTTCCCCTATTCCCGCTAAGCAGGATGGGACAGGGGCTTATAGAAAGACAGAGAAGTACTTCTTACCAGCACATGTAGTACCAGGACAAGGGCCAATGGTTTTAAAGTGTAAGATGGTAAATTTAGATTGGACATAAGGAAGAAATTTTTTTATTATGAGAATGAGGAGACACTGGAACAGGTTGCTCAGAGCTGCAAGTACCTCATCGTTGGAAGTGTTCAGTCACACTGGATGGGGCTTTGAGCAACCTGGTCTAGTGAAAGATGTCCCTGTCCATGCAGGGGGATTGGACTAGATGATTTTCAGATGTGTTTTCCAATCCAAGCCATTCTATGATTCTATGAAGATACTTTCACACCTTTAAACACCTACCTCTCTATCTATCTATCTATTGGCAAATCAGCCTTTGCCAGCTGCTTTCTTTCTGTCTGTGATAAACCATTCATTTTTCTGAGATATGTCCGGCAAGTCATACAAACTACCTTGTGAATTTCATTCAGAACAAAACTATTCTTCAAATACATATTTTCACGCAATAAAACATCAGTGTAGAGCAAAACAAATTTTCTTCTATTTCTTCAGACAGTGAAATACTAGGTTTTTCCTTCAGTCACATTTCACAGCTCTTGCAACAAAATTGTTTTGTATAAACATGGCTCATTGCTACTGTAAAAATGGAGTCAGTTTTAATACAAAACAACAAAACAATAACAAGCAACAACACTAATCACTACCATACTGTGAAACTACTGCTAGCTTCAAGCAAATTCCTCATGTCCAATGCTCCTGATCAGTAGTAAGCTGTTGTCTGTACTTCCATTTCATTTTCTCTCTGCTTCAAAACTAAGAAGTTACAGTATTTTTACTTTCCAATTAATTTCAAGTCATGCTGCATTGAGAGATTTATCAGGGCAGGATCATAGGCTGACACTGGACACACTTCTTGAACAAGAGCACCAGGGCAAGTCTGTGATGGTGTAAAGTACTCCTCAGTTAACTATGTCATCTCACACCAGCTGAGTTTTGATCTTTTTATATTGTTACCAGGAAAACCCAGCACTCCACCAACTCTTATGATAATCTGAAAACAGAGGAATTCTCCTGGTATGCAATTAACATTTAGATACAAACCTTTTACGGAGATAAGGTTGATCCATCTAGATAAGAGGGATTTTTATTGTTTATATATGGGTAAGTTTATATGGCCTAACTCACATTTTATTGGTTTTAGGGATTCATATTTTTTCAAGCCAGAAGCAAGGAAGCTGGTGGTTACTCCTCAAATTCCAAAATTTCAAGGAAACAGAGTTATGACAGATAGTTACAGGAATACAATTCACAGAAAGGATCCCTTTTGAGAAAATTTTCTATCTCTGAATTTCTTTTCCCATGTCATCTCCAGAGGCACATGTGAAATAAAAGATTATTTTTACCTAGTTCAAACCAAATTCACTCTCGGCACCCTTACTTGCAGGGTTTCATTGGGGACCTCCAAGGAAGGGTGAGCACAATTTTGTTCCACTGTGAGATGGAAGCGATAGATAAAATTTATGTCTTCTTTGTAGAACTTGACAGCAAGGAATTTCGTAGATTTTAGACATAAAATCTACAGTCCAAGTATTAGAAACTTGCACAATTAAGTGTGTGAGTCCCATAGCTCATACACTTGACCTGGTGAGAATTCACTATGCTGTTATTCCATATGAATCCATAAACAAAGATAATACAGTAACAAGCCCAAAACATTTATTATAGTGTTAAAACAAAGAAGCCTTTTTCCAAATTATGGTACTTAGAATTGGAGTAAAATGTCTTGCATCTTCTACAGTAATTCCTAACAGCGAAATATCTGGTTTGTAACAGAATAAAAATGATTCAAAGCAGTACCCAAAACATAAAATTGAAACAAACTTCAAAGCTTTTCCAAATTCACAACAATATGCTTAATTGAAAAACAAACAAACAAATAATAATGAACATACACATCCCTCGGAATGTGAGAGACACATGAAACTTCAGTTATGATTTCTTTTTCTTTTGTTTTGTTTTCTTGTTTTGGTTTGTTTTTATCACAGATGAAAATGTTATTGTGTTATTTCTGAAGGAGACAAAATTAAGAGTCTTTCAATACCTCTCAGGAAAAAAAAGCCACAAAAAATTTCTTGTAAGACTTTTTCTTGACATTTTCATAAGAATTGCAGGTAAGTACAAAGTAGTTTAGAAGGTTAGTCAAATGGAACTGAATCTTAGACTGTATAAGGTTCCACTGTCACTAATTATGACAGCATTTTATCTGAAAAGACTTTAAGCAAAGTTTTAGCATAAGCTAGGTTACTCAAGAGAAATCAATACTGAACTTCATTCTTTTTTTCTTGTTTTAACATCATTAATGTTAATAGTAAATTTGCAATACATTAATATAATACTGTGAATATGAAGATGATTATAATGTGGGATATAACATTACAAATATATTTTTATAAGGAACTTATCTGCCTCGAGGCCATTATATAGGTTTGGTTCGCTTTTTTTTTCCACCCATCCGCCTGGTTGGTTCAAATGCTATGCATAGGAATATTATACAGCTGGCTGTTATATGCATGTTATACCTATACATGTTCTTTTTCTATATTTACATTTACATTACATTAGCATATGCATATACTTATGTCCTGATGTTTCTTTTTACTTAAAAACTGCAACAAAGTATTTTATTAGGAAGTAAAAACATATTTTCACATTAAAGGTAGCAAAAAAACTGTGTTCTAAAAATAGATCTCTTTTTATATTTTCCTTTTCAAAAATTTCTTCTAAATATCTTGAATAATTAACATCAGGGAACACAGAAAATGGGAATCCTTACTGCATGGAAATTTTGACCTTTATTTTCTTTCTAGATAGTAATGGAAAACAGGGAATTTTCCCAAAAATTATTCTCTGATACATTTCATTTCATTGCTTCCAATAAAATCTAAGACTTTCACCACAGCTGTTTCTGAACAGAAGTGGCCATTTTGGTTGTTCAGTTGGCTGCTTAAACTTAAGCAAAAATAGTTTTATCTTCGCTTATCAATAAAGTCGTCTTCTCCAATACATTGTTTTTTCCCCAACGTTTGTTCTCCCACGAAGTCTACAGCATGTAATACCACCCTTTGGCCAGGCTTCTCAACCATACTCATCACCCGTGATGCACCACATCAGCTGAGCACAAGGGAAGAGGGAGCCACCTGGAAAAGGATGTGGCCAGACCTGCAGTGGGGAGAGGAGCCACCCAAACTGCAAGTGACCTGCAGTTCAGCTGGGAAGAAATTCTGTTTGAACTCACAGGGGTTGTTATGATTTGGTTTAAGAAAAGGAAATGGGTTTGTTTGAGTCTGAACATCCTCCAATGCAGTATTTTAGTTTTTCTACAATGAAAAATCTAGCCAAAATCGTGTACTGCTTGCGGTAATTTTGAACTCTGTGGAAAGTGTATAGTCTCTTTAGGTAATACCAGGTGGAAAATTCCTGTATTAGATTTAGCCAATATTAAAAAAAGGGGAATTAATCAAGATTTGTCTTTTGCCATTTGCCAGCTGGCCCACAGAATACTCTCAGCATCTTCCCTTACCTGTTCACATGTATACACTATAGGCAGTATGCTTTATACTTTTGTGAATACATTTCCAAGGCGGGTATTTTAATTTCATTTACTTTTTGTACTAAAAGGAGTAATAATTAAAAGAAATCTATTCTATACTGCAGGTGCTGTATAAGAATTTTGTACAAAAGACCCAACAGTTTTATAGCTGTAAGGAAGATACTGATCATAGGGTATTACATGAAAGGCATCTGTCATTGAAATGCTGAAACAAGGTGTTTAAGAAGTTTAGCATGTGTCTTTGTGTTCATGTGGGAGGAGAGGACACTGTGTGTAACAGCAAGTGTGTAGATAATTAATGGATGATGCAAGAGAAAAAAAATCACAAATTGTTGCTTGGTACCCTCAGGCTTACATAGAAAACTGATAGAAGCAGGTTGCACGGGGTAAACAAAAGAAGCATTAGTGTGCATGAAGGAATAATTGAAAGCTGCATTCATGTCAGCATATTCTTTTTAATTATTCATTGACAGAAAAGCTGTAGATAAAACACCTGCTAATCTTTAATCTGACAAACCCTCAGGCCCATAAGACCTATTGAGGATGTAAAGAGGATTAATAGACATAATCAAGAAGGATGTGTAAGTTGTCCTCAGTGTTCCTTAACAGCAAAAATTGTGCAGAGATTTCATAAATTAGACTAAATAATTCAGTTTTATTTGGTTGGTACTGCTGCATATTTTAGAGCGATAGAATAGTAATAACAGACGTTCCAAACAATAAAAGGCTTCAGTAATAATTCTCCTACCCTTGTTATCTTCAGCAGTTATCTTTCTGTTGAAGCAATGGGATAAACGCTTCCCTGAAATCATTCTTAAGAGGGATCCCACATCACAAATCTTCTAGTTTTTAATAAAAGTTACAATCTCCAAGACTGACATGATGATAAAACTGACTTTGTCAAATGAACATCCAAGTCTCATAAAGAATAATAATGAAGTAAATGAGCAAGTAAATATGAAAAGAAAAAAGAAAAATAAATTGGATTTTTCTTAAAAACTCTTCATATTTGGGTGGAAAAT
Source organism: Opisthocomus hoazin (assembly GCF_030867145.1). Taxonomy (NCBI): domain Eukaryota; kingdom Metazoa; phylum Chordata; class Aves; order Opisthocomiformes; family Opisthocomidae; genus Opisthocomus; species Opisthocomus hoazin. Next base: position 30,856,167 of record NC_134416.1, on the reverse strand, counting down.
GTTGTCCTCTTTTTTTCTCCCAGCTCAGATACTTTTCACAGTTCACATGACAAAACACTTCTAAGCTATTCCTACTCAATATTTCATTTAGCAATCATTAGCATACAAACAATTGGAGAACTAATACCATCTTAGACTTTAAAAACTTCTTTTGCTTTTGTCTGTCGTGCAGCACTTCAGGTGTATCACGGATATTCAATGGAGCTAGCAAAAGGTATGACTGACATGACATATTTGTCGCTCTGCAGAGTATAGACTAGCAAAGCAGATATGCAGAGCCTGGGACAAATCTGGTTTTGCTGAATTTCACCACCAGGAGAAAAAATCTGCATCATGCTATGATTAAACTCAGCTGGAAGAGTCACAATAAATTGTGTTAAATCAAGCATGACCTTACAAAGTCTTAATACAGATCAAACAAATTTAGAAACAATTTTTCATGGTTAGGCATACAAAATGCAGAATGGACAGAAATGCATGAATTAAAACAGAAAGAACATTATAATGGCCCATATAAGGTGTCAGAGTTTGTATTATTCACCTGATTTATTAAATAGAAAGTATACTAAAGCAGGGTTTTTAATTTTATATAAACAATTTTAGGGACCTTCCTCTGCTGAGTCAGTGACACTGGAAATATTTAAATCTGCATTCTTTTACAGCTTGGAGGCATGACTAACTATTCAGTTAAGTGATAAAGCTAGAAACGTAGAGAAGGTGTGAAAGGGCACAAATACTACATTTTTCTCTGACACTGTGTGTTAGGGTAGCAATATTCCTGTTCTCTGCTGTGCGTTCCTGACAGATTGCTGCTATAGGAGTGGCAGATAAAGAACTGCGTAGTTTGTGCGCCCAGGCATATTTTACCTGTGATGTAGACACCCAGATATCCAATGTAGGAGAGGCAGAAAATAGCTGCACAAGCCCAGAAATCCTTTTTCAAACCCCTGAAATTTTATTGGAAGAAAAATTTGTTAGTTTCTGAATCTAAATGGGGACAAAAGTCAATGAAAGGCAAGAACAGAAATTTTAAAATGGCATTTTAAAATTTATTACAATAGTAAAGATTCAATATGTCTTGGGAAGACTTACTGTCCACTAAATTAGTGATCGTTTTAATGAGGAATTTAACTTGATGTGTGCAGAACAGAAAGATTAAAGTTCTGACCACATATACAGCACAATGTTAGTTGTGTCTTTTCTCTGTTGCTGCCCCTACACAATAGCAGACACAGAGGAAGACAGTTAAATCTTACAGAAAGGAAGAACTGGGCATTAGTCTGCAAAGTATCTCGTGTGTTTTATTGATCTGGTGTGCTAAGTGCTTAAAAACCTAGGGAACAGAATCCAGAGAATTACATTTGCTTTTGACTTTGCAAACAATTATCGACATTTCTCATGTTGGTAGTCCTGTTCATACTGCTGGGCTGTATAATTGTTATAAATTACTTCTGTGTTGCTTAATGTTAATTGAACTGTCAAAAGAGACATGGCTCTTCAGATGTGAAATTGCATTTATTTGAATCTCTGGCATGTGTTAGCGTGGGTTACAGATCCGTTGTAACGATGTCACCCCAATATGAGTATTGATCGTTCAACCTTTATTAGTCAGCAAAACAAGGTTTATATAGCAAAGCAATTACAGCATCTGATTGGCTAGACCCCTAACCATATATAGGCAAAACTGCTGCAACTCGCTGCTATTGGTGCAGAGCTGCAGCTTGATGTGGAAACAGTGCTGTGGCAGGAAACGACAGTGTGGCAGGAAGTGATAGTGCGGCAGGAAACGGCGACGTGGCGGTCCCCCTGCTCCAGTGTCCCGAGCTCGTCGCTCTACCTTCCCAACAGGGTTCCGTGTTCGCCGCTCTCAAGGCTCACCTCTGGATCGGAACCTGGGTTGCTCAATGGCACCAAGCTATGTCCCCTCTTGTCCAGCCAGGACTCCACAATTCCCCCTTCTTCTTTTTGAGCAGGCCAGGTATGCTTCGTCATCTTGGAGAGAGCCTTTTTAAGACAGCTAAAACAAATACATATTATAATTCCAACAACAAGTAACACGATACATATGCGCAAAATTTCTACAATTAAACTGTTAAGCCAAGCGGGCAGATTACCAAAGAGCAAGGTGAGCAACCCATCAAAAAATCCCTGGTTTTGTTGTATTTGATTGGCGTGCTGTTTGAGCCATTGTCAACTACTCACCTGAATCTCCTTTGTACATCTGCCTGCACTATAATTAGCAAAATGAGTAACATTGTAGCTAGGTACCCCTATTAGACAGGTGCGAAGAGGTTCTGTTGCAGAAGCAAGAGACAGACAAAATGCTGATTGGCCCGTTTTGTTCACCCAGGTAACCCATAGATTTTGTCGGGGCTCAATGCAGTAAAGGGTTTCTTCACCTACTATAATCTGACAACATGTAAGGAGTGTGGCTAACAGGGTAACGGCTCGTTTTCCTGCCATTCCCTTCAAAGCTGATGCAAGCATCGCACTCTCGTCTTTCCCACTCCGCTTTGGGGACGGCCCAAACAGCAGATACTAGTCTACTTTGGCTATACTAAAAAAAACTACTTACTCATACGGTTTTAGCTCTCCGGTTTGCTAACCTTACCCACTTCGAGCAGCTATGGAGATAAGCATCGCTTCCTTCTGTCTTGAGCCTTGTAACAATTAAAACGCGAGCTACGCTGCGCCCTATTAAAGGCACTGATTACACCAATGCTTCGCAAGCGATATTCGACGCTGCCGCTATTGTTGGCAAGTGTAACAACTATGTAAAACCCGAGGCTTACAGATCTTACAAAACGTCACAGGTGGTATCAGTGACAAGTACCTCCTGGTAACCACTCATATACTCTTCCCTCTATTCAGGTTATTTCTACTTGATTGCTCTGTTCGTGAAAGTCTGCTTGTTGCTCCTCGGCTAACTTGTCTTGCTGATTCAAAGCAGGCTTCACGGCTCGGCTAGGCACCCAGACTGGACCGCGATCTGTGGAAACACACATATACCCTCGACCGTTAAATATCACTGGTACGGGTCCAGCCCACTCTCCAGTAGTCGGGTCTCTATAGATCACTTTAAACTGCGGTAAAGTCGTTGCACTATTGAATTTTAAGTTCTGGTGATGCACCACAACAGGCGGTGCCTCTTGATCACCTATAAGGCACAAATAGTTCAAAGTGAAAAGAACTCGATGCAACCTCGGTTGCGCTTCTGTTTCGACCCCTCGCTGTTTATCTAAGTAGTCTTTCAGCACACGATGAGTGCGCTCTATGAGGCCTTGCCCTGTCGGAGAATGTGCAGTTCCCGTGGTGTGCTTAATTCCCCACGTCAACAAAAATGTTCTCAGCTTTTGACTGACATAGGCAGGTCAATTATCAGTCTTAATTTCTTTAGGGACACCCAGTACTGCGAAACACGAAAGCAGATGCTTACAAACATGTTGCGCTTTCTCCCCGGGTAAAGCAGTGGCCCATATCATTTTCGAAAAGGTGTCTATTGTGACATGCACGTACTTCAGTCGCCCAAATTCGGAGAAGTGTGTGACGTCCATCTGCCATAGCACAAGTGCCTGCAGCCCTTTTGGATTTACCCCTTGGCCTATACCTGGTCCCTGGTTTCCACACTTAGGACAGGCCCGTACAATATAACGAGCCTCATTCTCTGTCAGCCCAAATTGCCTTTGCAGACCTCTTGCATTTTGGTGAAAATTCTCATGACTCTGTCTGGCCTGCTGAAACATGTCTACTGGAGGCATAGGGCATACGAGACTGACTAAGTTGTCAGCAATCTGATTGCCGTGCCTAGTCCCAGATCCCATTGGTGGCTACGTACATGAATAATGCAACAAGGTACGGCCCGTTGAGACAGTACGGTCCGTAACTGTATAAACAGCTTGCCTAATCTAGGGTTGACTGCCTCCCTAAGCAAGGCATCCAGTATTCGAGGCACTATCCCAGCTACGTAAAGGGAGTCAGTTACAAAATTTGAAGGCTCATTTAGCCAATTAGTTAAAGCCCAGACCACGGCAGTCAGCTCTAAAATTTGCAGCGAATCTCCATCCTGTCCTTGTATCATATGATGACACCACTGTCCCCCTTCTTGCCAAACACAAACTGCCTTACACAGCCTCCTGCCTGCATCTGTATATACTGTAATTCCTTCGGCCAGCAGCTCCTTCTGAACTCTGGACTTCTCAAGCCATAGATTACGCTTCAAGAACTGCCACAATCTCCCTTTCGGCTGTCGGGAATGTATCCTGCCACCGTAGCCTAACAGAGCTTCCTGTATGGGTAGAGCATGCCTCAACCACCATTCCAAATCTGCTGCTTTGACCAGTATACTGATGTCCTGCGGCTCTTCCCCTGATATTTCCACTATCCTCGTCCTACCTTTCCTGATTAGCTCTCCCACAGTTTCTGATCGTGTCTGTGTACTAGTCTTCGGCTGCACACTTAAAAACATCCATTCTAGTATGTAAAATGGATCATCGCCTGTAATAGGCTTGTCAGTGGCAAAATCAGGACTATTCAACGATGCTGTACAGGAATGAGTCTCCCCCTTCTTGTTTTGCCACTGACAAACAAGGGCATATGGCAACCCGGCAGGGTTACAAATAAGCAAGGAGACAGGTAGGGTTAGCAGTCGCTTAGCAGTCCAGGCTGTTTGAAGCTTCTGTACAATGTGTTGCAAAGCAGTTTGCTGCGTCAGTGATAGGGTGACTGCTGTGCTGGGATGCGAGCCACGTAGTAGTAATGTCAATGGTGCAATGTCAGCATTGGAAATACCAGCACAGTTGCGCACCCACTGGATATCTCCAAGTAAAGTCTGTACATCCGTCAATGTGTGTAAATTTGTAGCTAGCTCCACCTTTTGTGGTTGGATCTTAGCGTCAGAGATGCGCCACCCCAAATACTTCCATGGTGTGGATTGCTGAACCTTTTCTGGGGCAACAACAAGGCCCTTTCTGGCTAAAACAGTACTCAGCTGCGTCAAGGAATCGTTATTGAACGCTTCCTGTTGACAGAAGAGGATGTCATCCATATAACGATAAATGATCGTATTCGGCCATTGCTCCCTGAGTGGAGCTAAGGCCCAAGCCACATAAAGTTGACACAGCGTGGGTGAGTTTCTCATGCCTTGTGGCAAGACAACCCACTCATATCACTCTGAAGGTGCTGCTTTGTTGGTTATTGGTATCGAAAAGGCGAACCGCTGAGTATCTCGCGGATGTAAAGGTATAGTGAAAAAGCAGTCTTTTAAGTCAACAATGATTACGTGCCAACCCGATGGAAGCATAGCAGGTGATGGCATTCCAGGTTGCACGGCTCCCATGGGTTGCATTTGCTCATTAATCTTACGTAGGTCGTGTAAGAGGCGCCATTTGCTGCTCTTTTTCGGAATGATGAAAATGGGGGTATTCCAAGGGCTGACTGAAGGCTTGATGTGGCCTGCAGCGAGTTGCTCTGCTACCAATTGCCTTGTTATTTGCAGTTGCTCTTCTGTCATGGGCCACTGGTCAACCCACACAGGTTCGTTGGAAAGCCAGGTTAGCGGTGGGTTGGGCGACTGCTCGCCAGTGCCCATAACTAAAAAGGGGTAGTAGTTAGTACAACTCCAATTTGACTTAAAACGTCGCGCCCAAATAGGGCTGCAAGAGTTTCGGGCAGCTGCATGACATAGACCTTTAAACTGACCTCCTGCCCTTCAGGAAAGTTTATTTGCACAGGGTATTGGCTCATCATGGGAGTGGAGTGTCCCCCTACACCTGCGATAGCCGTTGTGGGAACACTTAGTGGCCACTCCTCCGGCCAAACATCCGTAATTACGATTGTGATGTCAGCTCCGGTGTCTAGCATGGCATAGATTTGTACTGATGCATTTCTCTGACTCAACACAATGTGCATATTAGGGCGGTGGTCCATCTTCGTAGGAAAACAAACTGTAGGGTCTGTGGAACCAAGACTTCAGTTTTCATGGGAAGTCTTTGCTAAAGAATGGTCAAATGAGCTGCCTATCACTAGGATCCGCTCTATCTTACTGCCTTTTGGAACAAACAAAGGAGGACAAAGGGTATGGACCATAATATGAATCCGGTCCGTACAGTCCGCATCAATAACCCTAGGAACAATTAGTAGTCCCTTAACGCCGGCAGAAGAACGTCCCACTAAAAGTCCTTTCATTCTGCCGTTTAAATTAATCCTTGGCTCGACTGCATTGGTAGGGATCTCATGTACGGTCGTGTCATTAAGGACAATGTCTATTGTGGTTTCCAAGTCGATTCCCAAGCTGCCTCTGGTTGCAGCTTGAGGCTGTTGTGAAAAACTCTTGCTTTGCCCGGAGGATTCATTTGTTTCCACACGCGGCCTCTGTCCGCATTCCTCCTCTTGTTTCCCGAACATACTTTTGTGGCATGGCTACTCTTCTGACATCTTTCACACCAGACGGCGCTACAGCAGCAGTGTCTGACGTGCCCTTTTTCCCCACACCGATAACAAATACAGCGGAATGATGACTGCACCTGCAGAGGACTGTTTTGTTGCACCGCAGCTGCAAGTGGTTGGACAACTTCCCTGACCACGCCTTGCACGGCAGCAGCGACTGTCACCTGTTGCTTTTGTGCTCCAGCCCTCTCGACTCTGGACTGCATGTCTTCAACTCCTGCCCCTTTTGGCAGACTTGCCAGAAGCTGCTTTGTAACTTTATTGGCATTGTCAAAGGCTAGCACACGAAATCTTTGCTGCTTGCTTTCCTCATTTAAATCTGGATGATTCATTAACGCATCCCACAGCAGGTCGATGAATTTGCTGTAAGTTTCAGTGGCTCCTTGCACTACGGTTCCGAAAGGTGGAGCAGACAAACCAGGCAGTGCAAGGAAAGCTTCCAGGGCAAGACATGCCAACTATTGAAGCACATGGGTGGGGAAGGTCAACTGCCACTCCAGGTTAGCATAAACCCCTTGTCCGGTAAGTATTTCCACCGTTACTCCATAATAAGGATCTTGCTGGTCCTGATGTCACATCGCCTCATCCATAGCCCGTTGTGCCCATGCTGCTCCCCACAACAAGAACTGAGTAGGGGTAAGTAACAATCGCATTAAATTTTGACAGTCATACGGACACGTCATGTCAGCGGAGTAAATCCAGGTAACAATTTGTCGAGTGGCCTCAGATCTCACCCCATATTGAGATATGGTATTACGGGCCTGTTGTAAAATTTTCCAGTCATGTGGTTCCCATTTGCCTTGACCATTAACCTGTACCACAGCACAGGCTAACGCCTGAGTACCTCTCATAGTGGTGGCAACGTTCCACTGTCCATCTAGGATGGCATCCCTTATAATACCGCTCCAGTGGGCAGGTGTGATAGACGCCGGAGGCCCAACTAAACATCTCGGAGAGGAAGCCTCATTTTCCCGGTGGGGGGGATTGGCAACGATTGACATATGCTGTAACTGCGAGCTCATGTCTTGAAGACGCTGCAAAACTGACTGCAAAATATCGCCCGCTGCTTTTCCCTGCAATCCGCTCTGGCCGCCATCAGAGGGAGTCAGGGGTGGAGACGCCTCGCTGGAGGGCACCAACGGAGGATAGAGAGGAGGGGCCGGTGTTGTAGGCCGCGCCCCTTCTCCCTCCCCCTCTGAAGGTGGTGCTAGCCGCTCCTCCCCTCTTCCGGAAGGCAGTCGTACTTCCGCGCCCAACTACTCCCCTCTCCCCGGGGCGGTCGTACTTCCGCGTCAGGCTCACATTTCCGCTTGGTTTCTCTAGCGGCAACTTCTGGCGGGCCCCCCCCGTCTTTGCCAGCATTGGAATCACGCTCCGCACTCGCCCGAATCTCGGCAATTGTGTTACAGGTGATCCCAGTCATCCCTCTAACGGCAGGTAGCCCAAAAACCCTTTCTAATGTCCCAGGCTTAGGCGTGTGATCTTTCCCGGGCTCCGGAGCTAGCATCCGAGCTGCAGCACACGCCACCTCTCGTTCAGCTTTCATGGCTTTTATGGTCTCTAATACTGTTCACCAGAGCTCGCAGACGGCTTTTATCTCCTTTTCTTCCTTTTCCTCCCCCGTTATTGTCCTTTCCCACATTGTCTCTCCTAACTCTTGCCATTCCGAGACGGAAAACAGTAGCGGGGTATCTGCAAAGTGACCCCATCGCTGCCGCAATTTAATCAACTTCACGAGTTGCTTTGCCATTGCGTCTATTCCTCTCTTAGAGAGCATACCGACGAGCAACGTTGCCGCAGCCTCTATCTCCATGCTAGCGACCCCGGCCTCCGCCTTCAATTTTAGCTGCGTCAGGCAGCACCAGTGGGGCTTGTTTAACTCCTGGGAGGCGGCCGTCCGTGTCTGCCCTGTGACTCTGCACCCAGGCAGCACCACTCCCAGCCGCTGTTCCCACGCCCCCCGTCTAGCTGCTCACCGCAGTCTCAGGGATTCCTGCAGGGAAAACATCCATCCTCTGCTACCAAATGTTGGCGTGGGTTACGGAAACGTTGCAACGATGTCACCCCAGTATGAGTATTGATCGTTCAACCTTTATTAGTCAGCAAAACAAGGTTTATATAGCAAAGCAATTGCAGCATCTGATTGGCTAGACCCCTAACCATATATAGGCAAAACTGCTGCAACTCGCTGCTATTGGTGCAGAGCTGCAGCTCGATGCGAAAGCAGTGCTGTGGCAGGAAACGACAGTGTGGCAGGAAGTGACAGTGCGGCAGGAAACGGCGACGTGACGGTCCCCCTGCTCCAGTGTCCCGAGCTCGTCGCTTTACCTTCCCAACAGGGTTCCGTGTTCACCGCTCTCAAGGCTCACCTCTGGATCGGAACCTGGGTTGCTCAACGGCACCAAGCTATGTTCCCTCTCATCCAGCCAGGACTCCACAGGCATGTGCACTTTTTGTGTTGGTACCAGCAGTTATTTTCTTTCTTGCTTACTTGCTTGGTACTTTTGATATGTACGAGAAATTTTGTTTTGGTTTGAATAAGGTATTCCTTGACTACTGTATTACAGTTTTCCTTGAAAGTCTTAACCTATCTTTAAATCCTGGGACTTCCTGCATGCCCCCTGCTGAGAAAGCTTGCTTTTCTGAGTACTGGCATTAAGCAGAGAAACTGATGGACAGCATACTCTACTTCATATCACTTCTGCAAATACTTCAGAATCTTGTAATTCTGTATTTTTGAAAAACACCGTGGCATAACAGCCCTGCTGGAAATCATGAATGTAAATTATTTCATATAAAAAAAAGCAATATATTATTTAGTATATTTTCAAATATCTTACTTCAAAGCAGAGAACATTAATAAACATCAAGGACTTTAAAAGGGGGGAGGGGAATGCAGAGAAGAGTTCTGCCTTCAGCTGAAATATAATTTTATCTCTTCCCAGCTAACTAGTCTGCCAATGAAATGTCAGGGCATTGCTGTCTGCCAACCAGCAGCAAATGTGCAAAGCTTGATTAAACTATGATGCAGGACTACAGGGAACATAGTCCTAAAATAAAGAGTGCAAACAACAGGAACACCCTTGCCCTGATCCTGGGTTTCCACAGTTGTTCAGTGGAGGTAAACTGTTGCAGCCCATGTTCCTCAGACTGCATCAAAATGAGGATTAGTAATTAAGGGTCTTGCCTTTAGCTACTAATTTACCAATGCAAAATACACTGTGGCTTGAAGAAGAATTTATTTTGAAATTTGATAGGAAATTTATTGCTGGCCTTTTTTTAATTTGTGTCTTTGCGAGTGCAATATAGTAGGCATCAATGGACAATTGTTAGTTAGGTGGGCAATCTCTCTGCAATCTGTTTAGATATGATCTTTTTTCCTCCTCTGTGGCATCCCACCTCTTCGTAGTTCTTCACCTCATCATTTCCTCAGTTCTGAATTCCAAGATTTCACTTTCCTTAGTGGCCTCCCAGCCAAATCCCTGACCCTTTACATCTGTGTCTTCTCCTTTCTGGTGCTAGGGCTTCACAAGATGTCTCCCATCACAAAATGCCACTTTGAAATTGATCTTTTTCAATCAGATTTTCAAACAGGTCAGCTGCAATGCTCACAACCTCTCTTAGCTTGACCTTCTACCCCATCAATCTCTAGCTTCACCTCCTCCTCGGGGTTTTAAGTGCTCTCATAGTGTTTTTTGTTATTTTCAGAAGAAATATGAAATTGCAGCAGGACACAACAGAGTCAGACAGAGATAACCAACACAAAAACTGTTCCAGAGGCAGTCTGGAGACAGCTTATACCTCACATCTGCACAATGTGATTCCACACTAAGAACAAACTCTTTTTCTTCTAAATGTAAGATACCAAAGTCAGACTTTCTACATTTTTAGTCTTCCTTCCCAGCCACCTCCTCGCTGTCGTTTTATTTCCTTTTCTATGTTTCAGATCTTCATTTGTTGGATTAGTCTTTTTGCACCCTGTGACCTTTCTACTGCTCTGTAACTACCATTAGCACAAGTGCAGCCAGCCTGGCCAAAGCCACAGCGTGAACTCACAGGCAGCAAGCAGTGCCTGTGCCGGTATGCTCCAGCAGTTTGAATTTTCCTGAGGAAGACCTTTGGTAGCTGCTCACTGCACACCGGCTGTGACTGCTGTAGTAAGTAAAAGGATGCTGTTCATCATCTTGACAGGTCCATCCTCTCAACCAGCAGCATCACCTGCCTTGGTACAGGATAATGGGGGGTGGTTCTCAGGAGCAGAGGCATTGCAGGTATCCAGATCTAGCAGAACTGGTAGAAGTATTCCATTGACTACGAATTTTGTAAAAGCACCTTCAAAATGAGAATAGAATACAGTGATGTCACTCAGCCAGCTCACAGCCTGTAGCTGTCCTCAGTTAGATCTCATTGTAAAACCCAGTTAAGCTACAAACAAGAAGGTGTTTATGTTACTTTGCATGCAAAGGCGAAAATGTCCTAAGGGAAAATATGTCCTGCCTATGCGTGTACTGAGCAGCTTCATTATCTCGTGAATGGGATTGCTCACTTCAGACTGGTCACTGCCTTGCTGTTCCCCCAGCTGGGGAGGTGTCACAGCCTCCAAATCACACACGGGGGAGTGCTGGGTGTCTACAGCAGTTGGGACAACAACTGTGCCCGTACGAGGAGCTCCACATGCATCAGAGGGCATGATGAAGTCCTTACTTTAAGTGCTTTTTCAAATACGCAAAGTATCGCAATATTAATGAAAAAACTGCAGTAATAACAGTTCTGTAGGAGAATTTTCCTTGGTGCTAGCTGCTGGCATTTGTGACAAAGGTCTTGAATACAGTGAATCCTTCTTGGCTGTCTTTGCTTTAAAGAAGTTGCCATTCTTGGCATCCCCTTGGAAACAAGAAGTCTGGCTGGGAAACCTCTGGAGTGAAAAAATTCCTCAGTGTCTGAATACTGACTTGTCAGGAAAGACTTGGAGAATTGTTGCTGAGTTTATATAATATATACTCTAAAAACATACATATACACTGGAAATGCACAAGCTTTTTATTAATTCAGAGCTTATCAAATTTCAGAAATACAAATCCCCCTTCAAACAGGAAACTCAACTGTTCAGGCTTCTCTAGGATAACAACGAGTTTTCTAAACAATATTTGAAATATGCAACTATTCACAGATATTTTCTTTCTTCTTCCTATTTTCACAGAGTAAAGCACTGACAGAAGAAGGCTTCAATAATAAGAGGCTAAATATATTTTATTCCAAAACACAGTAGCCTTATACGAAAGGTGATTTTGTGTTGGGCAGTGTTATACTGAGTGCTCTAAATCACTTCTGGCTCTCAAATGAGGTGCCCCACTTTCTCTTTGGTCTCTTGTGAACTCATTAAGACAGCAAACTTGTTTTTAGAGAATAATTCCAATGTCTTGTAGAATACGTTGGCCTTCATGCACTCACTGCTCAGAAGAAAAAACTAAAAAAAAGCTTTAAAATGGTATTGTAGACAAGGTACAATGCAGTGCTTCTTTCTGTTTAGTCTTCCAAATGTGTAAAGTGATATTTTCATTTCCAAGGTAATTGAATGCTCATTTGAATGTATGTACAAATATACAACAACATTTGTAATATTGTTGACCTTGGTATTACAGAAAACGCTTGGCCATAACTAACACCTAGATGGATAATGTGTTGTGTTACCAGGTAATTTAAAAAAAAAAAAAAAGTCAAGAAAATTGAATTGCCTTGGGGATCAGAGACAGAGTAACAATGTAAATTTATATTTTGTGGATGTTTTAGGTATAGTTCAATGTTAATACAAATAATAAAGTATTCTAAGATATCCTTTTAAGCCTAATGGCACCAAAATTCTATATATGAAGAACATGTGATATAAAACATACTTTAGTGCAAGACTGAAGTCTGTGGAAGGCAGCTTCATACAATATAATATTATTTAAAATACTTGTATACAAAATCTTGCCAACTTTTGCTCTCCAAGTAAAACCAACTGCAAATCTGACTGCCTAAGCAAACTAATGTAGATGGTAAATATTGTCACTGAGAGCAAAAAGTGATCAAGCAATCCATAATTTCCTCCTCATTTGGGAATCCTGTACTTTTGATGCATAGAATAATGATTTCACAATCCAGTAGGACTTTCCTTTGTTGGGAAATGTAATGATAAAACCAGTGCAGAACCCTGCCAGAAGATCTGGGGGAAATTTCAAGGAAAGAAATATCTGTCACTTGTCTTCAGACTAATCCCCTGCAGAAATATACAGAGCAGCTCCTGGGAGATGTGTTAGTTCTGAGAGCCAAGTCCCCTTGACCTCCCTTCCTAAAACTGAGGTGCAATCTGGCAGAGCAGTAATCCAATTGCTCTTTAAAGAATTCTTTTTCCAGTCTTCCTGGGAATAGTATTGCTTATTAAATTTCAGTGAATAAGAATATGTAGGAACTTTCTGAAAAAGACGGTAGGGCATACTGTCCTTGTAACCAAAGTCATTCCTAAGGCCAAAACGTCAGACAAATTAAAAAGAAAGAGTAGTTTCTTTTTCACTCTTCTCTTCCTTCTGTTATGTAGACTTCAAGTGTTTTTTTTTCTTTTTTTTTTTTCTTATTTTTAGTGTCAGTTATACCCAAATTTTTTCAGAGTGATCTATGTAACATAAAAATTGTTTAGAACAGAGAGAAATCTACAGTGTAATGCCAAAAGCTCAGGACCACTCTGAAGGACTTTCTGTGGTTTTCCTGGTCTCCGCTTATCTTTCTCAGCCTTAGTAGCCTGGCGGGTTTCAAGAGGCTGTTAGCAAAGAGAAACCTTTTCACTCTACATACCCCTATTTTAATTTGTCTTAACTCCTAAATGTTCAACAATGACAGGATTTCAGAGGTAAGAAGAGAAAACTTCCACGATCCAGTGCGCAGTTCTTCCTAAACCTTCCATGAATTCAAACTCCCTCATGGGTACAGCTAATGAATTGTGACAAACAGAAGACATCACTGGAAGCTCTAGTTATAGATGAAGAACCTCTGTCTATTGCCAAAATACGGATTTTTTAAGCCCGGCCATAGCTAAACACTGCGGGGAATGGTCTCTTTACATTGGCTACATTCACAAAGGTGACACAAAGGCAATCTTCTTCTGTTGACACAAAGATTTGTCGAATCTCAAACACCCGGGAATTGGCTGAAACATCAGACGTAATTAAAGAGTTACATAAAAACCTGCTAAAGCTGTATTCCAATATTTGTCTCTGTAAATCCTGTGATATCAAAATGGAAATAGCGCTTATCAAGCTCATGCTAAAGAAAAATAGCCAGTTTCCTCTTTCAAGCTGGTGAAATCAGGGAAAAATACACTAATTTAATTGCTATATGCAGTTTTCATATTGAGAATAATTCCAGATCATTACACTATGCCTGAGAGAATTTAGATTCTTAGACAAAGTTTCAGTGATGAACTTATTCCTTGAGTTGCAGGTGTGAATACCTTTATGCACAACTGCTCTGAAAAGTTAGATACAGACAATTGCCTCTGTTGTGAAGAAATCCAAATGTTCAATTTTGTTTCTGTTTGGGCTTCAGGAATAGCTTTACTGAGTCTTGTTGGAAATGCTGATTACCTCCCAAAGTTGACTTCAGATTGTGACCCATGAAGTTTACAAACTTTCATAATGATTTAAGGTTTCCTAGATTTCTTTACCTATTGGGAGAGAGATGGATGAAGTGAAGAGAGATAAATCTACAGACTTCAGAAAGAAAAAGTCTCTTTTTAGCTTTTTTCCACTTATCTGTGCTAAATGAATAAAACAGATTGTAGTTGTATGACCTAATAATTATTATGTCTGTAGCAATTCCATCAAAAGAGTTGTGTTGAGAATTGCAGAAAAAGTAGGTTTATAATTTATATTTCACGATTTAATGACTGAACTTAGACTTTAAATTTCACGGAGTGATTCTTCGGTGGACTTGTGATTGTCCATAATAGACTTGCTGAACAGGAAACAGGAAAGGATTATACAGTTTTGGAAGCCTTCTCTAAGTTATTATTGCGTTACACAACACAAGAACACAAAAAAATCTGGGGTACAGACTTATGTAAATGCATGAATGCACACCCTTCAAAAAATTTCACATGCACCCCAATATTTAAAAGTTGTCTCCTACACAACATTGAGTCATTTCTGTTTGTCATTATGTCATTTCAACAACTTCACAGCGCTGAAATGAGTAAGCTTCTCCTATGTTTTGAGGGCTCATACTTTTTCTTATGTAACTCTTCATGCTTTCACTCTGTCCCATCACCTTTTTGTCAGAAGAAGTCCTTTCCAGCATCCTTCTTGCTCAAATCAACAAGTATATGTCACAGTTTTCATATAACAGAAAAAAATTGATAGTACAATCACACATCCATAGAATGGATATTTATGGTCTCATTAGCCAGATTAGCTAATACCTGTATAGTGGAGGGACCTTTATAACCTTTGCTTCTTGGGCAGTGTAAGACAGAAATTGTAAACCAATTCCTTCTTCTGTCAAAAGGAAAAAATAAATCGGTTGCTTTTGGTGGGGGAATAGGAAGGGAATGCTGCAGACAAGATCGAGCTGCACATTACTTTGATATTCCATTACAAAGGTAGCTGCTGCTTCTAATTTGTGGTTTACTGGAAAGCAATCTGAGTCGAAGGATCTTCAGAAAATTTGCAGTCTGAGCTCTGTCTGATGGAGGTATATTGTATGAAGGAGGATGTCTGGCTAAGCTAGGAGCTGGCAACAAAGTCTGTCCACTGTTAAATAAAGTCTGTTTCCTGTTAATTACCATAATCATACAGGAAACTCTCACTCAGTCTTCTGTCCAGCCACTTTCCCAGGACATTTCTGCTGTCTGTCTATATTCTCTGTTAGATTCCCTTGTACTCAAACCTACAGTTTTTTAGGGCTTGTTACACATGTGAATGTCTCTACACCAGAAAATAGCATGATGTTTCAGTTACATTCCCTTATCTTATTAAAATCCACTTAAGTCTAACATATTCCTGTGTATATCTAGGTCTTAAGGAAAGGGGTGTCAAGGACCCATGAAACTACCTGGGAACTGATCTGTATGAAGGGAGGACGCTGCAGACGTAGAGTCAGCAAATAACACCACAGAGAGGCAAGCTGCTCTGTGGTGCTGCCACACACCAGGTCCAGCCACCAGCATGGCAGGGATGGGCAATGGAAGGGACTGAGTCTAACCCATCACTGGAGGCCTCCATGTTTTTCTTTTCAGAGATTATATTGGTAGGAAATCAATGAGCAGTTTTGAACTGCACAGGAAGTTGTTCCTCCATGTGTCTGGGGTTTTTCTCTGACAAAAACTGAAATGTCACAAGCAGTGTTATGACTCATTTTTATTTGCATGACCCACAGTCATTCAAACACTGGTCTAGAGAGGTCAGTCCCCAATGTTCCTTTGGAAATGACCTTTAGGAGGCTCAACAATGCACCAGCTATGTGGAGGAACAAGTATTATGTCCTGCCATACGGTCATACAGAGACACAGACGGCTGTTTCCTTACACGGTAAAACTCACTTGTGTGATTACACAGAGGCGAGAGTGGCCAGCCTTGTCTCAAGTCAAACTTTAGACTAAAGTAGGATTTTAAAAACATTGGTCAGTTCATGATAATAGGGCCTTCTGGCCTCAAATAGGTATTGTCAGAAATCTATATAATCCACATACATAATTCTAAAAAAAGCTTATTTGAGTAATATTATTTTTTTTCCAAAAAATATGCCTTCAGACCTGGAAAATTAAATCTTAATCAAAAGGAGTTTACTCAACATTCACTGCTACTGTTAATACAAGACTTCTATATTTCAGAGTGAGGTAAATTAAAGAAGTCATCTGCAGACACTGGCTGAGTTTGGGGTTTTAATAAAGCCTGTCTGGTCTCTGTGAATAATGAGCAGTAAGTGCATTTCACATCTAAGAGATATAATATTAGTTGGGATTTTACAGTTCATATTATTATAAGATTTTCTCCAGAGAATAAAATATGTACCTTGGGCCCTTTTTTATTTTGTTGGAAATGTTTTTCTAAGGCTTATCCTAAAAAAAACTATTAAAAGTAAAAGAAATTGTTTAATATAATTGCTATTCTCTTGATTTGGTCAATGTTAGAGCACTTTCATTCCAGATGCCTGCAATGCCTATTTTTACCACATGTTTGATACTTCAGCAGCACTGGAATCAGCTGTCCATCATGTTACTTCAGAAGATCTGTTTTAAGAGAATTGCAGGCAAGGATACAAATGTGAATATCCTCCATCAACAACTTTTAGCAGTGGAACATGGATCAATGAGTATGCTTTACTTCTTGAAGGGATTTAGGTCCCTGCAGAGGGCACCTCTGAGAGTCATTCTGTCTCTTGTGATACTCTATAATAGCTTTTAATACCATCAAAATATGGGCTGTATAGTTTTTGAATGCTGTCTGCAAGTATACGATAATATTTTTCAGTCCTCAGAAAACCAGTGCAGTCAGTTGTAGAACTAATAAATCTTCTCAGAGAACCAGTATGTGCTGCAGTAGTTCCCACATGGCACCTCAGAATATGACTTTTAATATGTAAGGAGTCTAGACAGCAAAACTAAACAAATTTTCATGGCTGCTTTAGTGATTTTGTACCAGTTTGGTACTGCCCAAGCAGAGTATCACAAATGTGATAAATTAAGTGCTGTTTTTGTCTTCGCTGTTCCTGTGTGTCCTGAGGTTGAGTTGCTCTTCCTATGGACTGCTTTACATTGACTGAAGTTCCAGAGTGCCAGAATTCCCAGGAACATGGTGTGTTCAGCTTTTCAGTATTTTACTTTAAAGAAACCAGAAACTTTCTGCATTCTTCAATGCAGTTTTTTTGTAATTTTCTGCATTATGTATTAAAAAATACTCATACGTAAAATAACTTGCATTCCCAGCACCTCACTTCAAAAATTTGTCATATGTTTTGAAACAGAGTTGAAAGACAACATTTGAAAGAATCATATTGATCAAATTGTTCAGGCAGAGGCTGTAGTTAAGGATGATGTCAGGTCTCATTTTTCTCACTGTAGGTAGCTGGAAAACAACATAATTAAGAGGTTTTCAAAGATTTTAGCTACAATTCCAGTGAATAAATTGTCAAAGAATAATATGCAGATATTTCTCAAAGTACGACTTCAACCTCTATTTCCCTTTAGATAAGATAGATAGGAAGTTCTCATACTTAGAAAACCCAAGTCAGTGAATAACGGTTTCACTGATAATCGAGTTTTGATACTATGGTATTTGGAGAGTCCTCTGAAACAAAATTTCCCTTTGTGTATTGTTTGTATATGAATTAGCCATCCCTGGATATTCTGATCAAACAGAAATGAGCTGAGCATTGCTATTTGTTTTACTTTCACAAGTGCTTTAGGAAGTGCTTCCTTCTCTTCCTCAAGCCTGAGGGGATAGAAGTTAGTTATTGAATGCACAGACTTTTCATGGCAAATCATCATAAACTACAGTACATTCTAAAAAATAAAGGAAAATGGATATTTTTAGCTATGATCAAAGTATATTTTAAGATTACTTTAACAGATAAAATGATAATTTAATTTTGATAAATATGACTGCTACATATTGCCTTGCCTATGTTAATGAGCTAAAGCAAGAGCTTCTTGCCTTGGGAAATAACAATTCATCACCAACTTTAAAAATTCCCAGGGTATTCAAAGTCACATATTTTACTCATAAAAAGCATAAAATTATTGCTTGGACACTATTTCACACTTAATATTGCCTTTGTCTTAACATCATTGTTTTTTCCACTGTATTGAATATTGTTCTGAGTTTGTCCATATGTCTTACTTGTTTAATATTTATGGCCCAAACCAAGTTTTCTTCTTTAAACATGAGCATAATTATATTGGGAAAGTAGTATTTTGTTCTAACGTCTTTTTATATCTTGACTTTTGTTTGTGACTGCTAAAAACACAGATAGAGATTTTTACTACATGTTCATATTCCAATCCCATAAAAAAATCTATGACAAGAGCGAAACCATCTTTATACACAAAAATCCTGCATGATAAGACAGGTAGGTGAAAAATTGTTTCTGTAAAAAAAATCAGCAAAGTTCAGGAAAAAGTGCAAATCACAAACCTTGGAAATCTTATTTAAGATCACAGAATCACAGAATCGCAGAAAACCATAGAATAACAGAATCAGGAGATAGAATAGAATAGAGCCATAGAATCACAAAATCAATATACTTGTCTTTACTACTGATATTAAGTCTTTCAGACAGAAAGAAGAAAGCTAGAGCTTCTGTTAGTAAAAGGAAGCCATTCTACTGGTATGATGCTAAGAAGGCAGCAAATGACATATGACCTCTTGTACTCAGCCAATCTTTTTTTCCCCTTCTGACTAAGTTGTCAGAACTTGAAACTGTCAACTGCCAAAAAAAGAGAACATTGGTTACACCAGAAACAGTAGAATCATTCATGTTTGAAAACTTTTCAGACCTTCCAACTTTATTTGCTGTTGCTATAGAGAAGGAAAACTTTGGAAAGCCTTGGAAATGAACTCTGGGAATGACAAAGCAAGGGAAGTAGCTATACATGGTTTATTTAATCCTACAATATTACTTCATGAAGTATTTTTTTTTTCATTTTAATATTGATAGTAGTATTTTAGAGGGTTGTATATAATGTAGTAGGGAATAGGAAATAATTTATATTTTTAATAGTTTTTAGATTCCTCTGTCTTATACAAGCAGATAATCCTTCTGAATTCTTGTATCATATCATTGATTCCTCCAACCATTATGTTTTTAAAATACTCTACAAATCTTTCTACTTAATGCAAAGCATCAATGCTTTCAGTGAATGGAGGAGGAGCGAACTCTATCTTATTGTTGTTTCGGAGAGCTCCTGTCTCTTTTACTTCATGTGTTCTTTCCCTTTCCTCTATAAAAAGCTGGTTTTTATGTATTTTCTGCTGTTACCAAATTCCCTGTTTATCAACTGATCTCCTAGACTGTACCAATTCTACAAGGTGGTAGTCTTAGAGTTTCTTTTTTGTTTGCTATGAAATTTCTGTATTCTTGTTACTTGTCCAGCAAAAGCTAAGTCAACAATTCTTTTTGAGTGCTTATATCCAATACTTTGTGTGAATTCACACAAAGACAAGTGGGTTGGTCCACTGCTAAGGACATCTCAAGTAAGAACTTATTTATGTAGAAATTCATTTTCAATAAGGCTGAAAATCAAGAAATGGCTAGGGAGAGCAACAAGTAAGAGGAGACATTTAGAAGATGTGATACCTCAGAAAAGTTTATAAGAGTTGCTTGGTTAGGGAAAAAAGGAGCAGTAAGAGATGACTGTTGCAAAGCTAATAACCTTTTCTCTTTATCCATCTGCAATATATAAAAAAAAGGTAAAGCAGGAAACAAAGTAGTATGTGTTAAGAAAGCAGTCTAACTGAGAGGACAAAGAAGATCTGGACTGATTTGTCAAGAGAGGCGGTGGAGGACATCTTGGAGAACATGAGCAGAAAATCAGGGCTGATATGAAAGTAATTCAGATGGGGCTGTGATTGATGTGAGCTCCCTCTCAGGCTTGTTCTATCTTTATAGGGACAAATCACCTGAATGTACTGCTTTCCTAGTCTAGCTCATTGCATTATCCCCACAATTTGCTTATGTAAAAGGAAGGATCAAAATCAAAGCAAGTTCAATAATGTATGGACTAACCTGCACTGTGACTGATCATGAGTGTTTTATATTAAGTTATATTATTGTTTATATTATAGTGTAATAATTATTATAGTCATATAATATTATATAGTTTATGCTATTGTGTTGAGGAGTACAGTCAGGACCCTAAATTTTAGGAAAGACAAATTCCAGCTCTGCAAGGAGTTAGTCAGTAGGAATTCCTGGGAAACCATCCTCAGGGGAAGGGGGACAGAGCAGAGCTGGCAGATCTTTGAGGATGCTTTCCAGAGAGCGCAGGAGCTCTCAGTCCCCAGGTGTAAGAAGTCAGGCTAGGAAGGGAAGAGACTGGCATGGCTGAGCTGAGACCTGCTGGTCACACTAAAGGGCAGAAGGGAACTGCACAGGCAGTGGAAGCAGGGACAGGTATCTTGGGAAAAGTATAGGGATGCTGCCCGGTTGTGTAGGGATGGGGTCAGGAAGGCCAAGGCGCAGCTGGAGCTGAACTTGGCAAGGGATGCCAAGAATAACAAGAAGGGCTTCTACAGGTATGTCAGCCAGAAAAGGAAGATTAAAGAAAGTGTGCCCCCCCGATGAACAAGAATGGCAACCTCGTATCAAGAGATGAGGGTAAGGCTGAGGTACTCAACAACTTATTTGCCTCAGTCTTCACTGGCAATGTCTCTCCTTGCCCCTCCGCAGTTGATGGACTGCAAGACAGGGACCATGGGGGTAAAAGCCCTCGCACTGTAAAGGAAGACCAGGTTTGTGGCCACCTGAGGAACCTGAACATATATAAATCTATGGAACCTGTGAAGATGCATCCCAGAGTCCTGAGGGAATTGGCTGATGGAGTTGCCAAGCCACTCTCCTTGATATTTGAAAGGTCATGTCAGTCAGGCGAAGTCACTGGTGACTGGAAGAGGAACATTGCACCCACAGTGCAAACGGTAGGGAGCAGGACCCTGGGAACTGCTGACCTATCAGCCTCACCTCTGTGCCTGGTAAGATCATGAAACAGATCCTCCTAGAAGCTATGCTAAAGCACGTGGAGGACAGGAAAGTGATTCAAGACAGCCAGCATGGCTTCACCAAGGGCAAGTCCTGCCAGACTAACCTAGTGGCTTTCTATGATGGCGCGACTAGATCAGTGGAAAAGGGAAGAGCTATGGATGTGATCTGTCTGGACTTCTGTAAAGCCTTTGACACAGTCCTTCATAACATCCTTCTCTCTGAACTGGAGAAATATAGATTTGTTGGGTGGACTGTTTGGTGGCTAAAGAATTGGTTGGATGGTTGCAGTCAGAGTGTAGTGGTCAACAGCTTGATGTCCACACGGACACCTGTGACAAGTGGTGTGCCTCAAGGATCCGTACTGGGACCAGTGCTGTTTAATATTTTCATCAATGACTTAAACAGCAAGTTCGAGTGTACCCTCAGCAGATGACACCAAGCTGAATGATGCAGCTGACACACCAGAAGGACAGGATACCATCCAGAGGAACCTGGACAAGCTGGAGAGGTAGGCCTGTGTGAATGTCATAGGGTTCAACAAGGCCAAGTGTAAGGTCCTGCATCTGTTTTGGGGCAATCCCCACTAGCAATACAGGCTGAGGGATGAAGAGATTGAGAGCAGTCCTGCCGAGAAGGACTTGGGGGTACTGGTAGATGAAAAGCTGGACATGAGCCAGCAGTGTGAGCTTGCAGCCCAGATGGACCAACAGTATCCTGGGCTGCATCAGAGGAAAAATGGCCAGCAGGTGGAGGGAGGTGATTCTGCCCCTCTACTCTGCTCTGGTGAGACCCCACCTGGAGTCCTGTGTCCAGCTCTGGAGCCCTCAGCACAGGAAACACATGGAACTGTTGGAGCGGGTCCAGAGGAGGGCCAGAAAAGTGATCAGAGGGCTGGAGCACCTCTCTGTGAGGAAAGGCTGAGAGAGTTGGGGTTGTTCAGCAAGGAGAAGAGACAGCTGTGGGGAGATCTTAGAGCAGCCTTCCAGTACCTGAAGCGGTCCTATAGGAAAGAGGGGGGAAAATCTTTTCAGCAGGGTTTATTATGATACTACAAGGAGTAATGGAATTAAACTAAGGGAGGGTAGATTTCGACTAGATATAAGGAAGACATTTTTTACCGTGAGGGTGGTGAAGCACTGGAACAGATTGCCCAGAGAGGTAGTGGAGGCCCCATTCCTGGAAACATTCAAGGCCTGGTTGGATGGGGCTCTAAGCAACCTGGTTTAGTGGAATATATCCCAGCTCACTGCAGGGGGGTTGGGCTAGATGACCTCTAAAGGTTGCTTCCAACCCAAAGCATTCTATGATTGATTCTATGATTCCATGATATGTGCTGCGCCATGTACATAAAACAGTAGCCTAGTTCACCTGTGCATAAGCTTTCACTAATATTGTTACTGTTTAAGAAATAAAAATTTCTTTTCCCCCAATGTAAAATTCTTAAGTGCCATTGATCCTGTGTAGACGTCTTCGACTGTATTCTCTTATCTCATGCAGATCATGTTTTCCATGACCGATGTAACAGTAATTGAACAAAAACTGTAGGACCATATTTTCACACTGATTTGATACAAGTTTATTTTGAGCTCCTTTATATGTTTGCAGATGACTAGATTTACATCTGGATAATACTCACTTTGACCAGTTACACTCATGTATAGAAATAGGTATGCAATTTGGAGTGATTCTTCAAAAGTTTAGCAGTACAATGTAGACGTTGTTGAGTGCTTGGAGTGAAAAAACTGACATAGTAAATATTCAAATAACATTTCTGTCTTTTTCTTTCAAATACTATTTGACCAGAGGCAATTTTTCTTATCCTCTAGTTACACTATGCTTCTTCTTTTTCAGATAAATATAATAATATACCTATCTGAGAAGACAGTTGAGAAGTTGACTAGTTTATAATGTAGTTTGAGAACTTCTGAAGATACCTTATATTTACGTGTACTACACTCGTTATTTTGTTAATTCCTAACCTTTATCATTGATAGCTTCTATTTCTGGAAGGTGTTTCAGCTTCCTAAAAATCTGTATTTCATGGATTGAAATATTATTTTCAGCAATATCACAGCTAAGATGGTGGCTTTTCTGGAAACAGCAATCAGTACAACGAATGACTGTTAGCATTTCCCCGCGAGTGGCTATCTTATCATGGGAAATAGCAGAGTAATAGAAGTCACCCAGTTGTCGATGATCACCCCAAAGTTCACAGTTCTCTAAATATCTGCAGACACATGCAGCAGAACACTACCAATCTCTCCATCATATATAAAGTCACTATACAGGTCACTTTAGTTAATGAGAAAACTGAAAGTCGTGGGTGAGTGCCTGAAAAATATGCAGCCTTCAAAGAGAAGTATCTGCATTTGTAGAGCACATCACTACTCTCAAGCCAGCTCTTCATATTAATGTCATTTTTTTGAGTATTGAGCCAACTTTTTCATTCCTTGTCACCAGTTATGGATGAAGGAGTACAAAATAAAGTATTGGAAATGATGGAAACCTGTCAGCTTGTAACAAGCATGAAAACTATACTTCTAGATCCATATGGAAAGTTTGCCTGTGTTTGATATGATGATTTTACCATGTCACTGGTGCTGACATCTTAAATAGCCTTGCCCTGAGACTCCCACAGAAATGACAAATCATTTCTCTGAAAGTGAAGGACAGAATCTTATGGATGAATACATATAATTGTATCAGAAATATCATACATAAAAAGAAAACCCTACATCACAAAACTTGCACATCTGACTAGCTGAGGAGAAGGTCATTCGTACATATTGTTCTTCCTAGTCCGATCAAAGTTAATCCATGAAAGATAATTACCATCATTTTCTATTTAGATATCTGAAAAATGTGTGTGGTATTTCCTGGGTTCCTGCTTAACTATATGCTACATAACAAAATATGCTACAGAAATCCCAAATATTCACAACCTAGATAATAATATAAAGTTCTGTCCTGCTAAAAAGAATAATTCAGAAAAGTTAGGTAATTTATAGCACCATTTTTTCTGTAAGGCCATATATATATCTATCATGTTATTTTTTGTCCAGGTGCCTAATGTAAAATTGAGATTGTCTTTAATTGATCTGTATAAGGAATGGCACAATTTATGATACCCCTGAGAAAAAGACTGCAATACCTAGCAATACCTGAGTGCTACCTAGCATTTATTTGTTACTGAAATAATGTTTTGCATCCATAGATTCCAAAACACATTGCACTTTGGCCAATATTATTATTTTGTAGACATGAAAACTGAGTTGCTGAGATTATAAACTACTTCTCCAAGGCACCTTATGATTTTATAGTACATTCACAAGTGAATTTATGTCTTCTTAATTCCTGTAAAGTACCCTGCATACCTGAACATGTATACTTGTCAAACACACTGTAACTGCTGACATTAATTTAGCATGTGAGCTGACCACAGCCTTTCATACCTGATAGTTAATTGTGCTTTAGGAAACACTCAACAAAATCTTAGTCTAAAATCTTACAGACATTTTCTCTACTCTCAATTTTCCATGAAATTAACTTCTGTTGTTTTTCAGACTTTCTTAAAGTAAGTCTGGCCAGCTACTTGCTCTTTTTATGCTAGGTAACTGTTAAAAGTCAAAAGGACATCAGGGATAGAAACAAAACAGAGTATACTGAATTTAATTTATGATTCTCATTTATTCTATGTTTTGTCATCACTGGGAGTTTGCCTAAGCCTGATTAGAGACCCAAAATCCACACAAAAAGAGTATGAGGGTGGATCTGTGCTATGAGGTTGAGCCATTTCTCGTTTTGCTCCAAAGTACTCAGCTCCCTGTCACTTACACACTGCACAAGTAGGATCATATGCAGAAATCAGTCTTAGCTAGATCAGCTCATTCACTTAGCAAGAAAACCTGGGTAGAAATGAAGGACCTTGCCCCAAAATCTGCTTCCAGAAGGCAGTAGGACGGAAAGTAGTTTTGTACCAGTCAGCCTAGACGCAGCCTCTAAGAATACCATGCTCACAGGGCAGTGAGTTAGTCTAAACTCCTTAAACAGATCAGCAACACTGACAGTATTGCCACAGAGTACGTCTGTGAGAAATTATCTTCCTGAGCAGAAAATAATTAGAAAATCCAAAAAGCAACAAGTTTTTCAAGCTGGAAAATCAGATGAGAATGTCTTTTTGATTATGTCAGTTAAAATACATTATCTTGGTAATTTTAAAACACGTTTCAGTTTAATTTTTCTCTTTATTTTACTTGGGGTTTTTGGGTGAATTCAATTTCAACTTATTAATTGCATTTCAAAACCAAAAAATTTTGCAGGAAAAAATAGAATATTTCATTTAGGAAATGTAGATGAAAATGTTTTGTCATACTTTTTGAAAGGATATTTGTTTAGTTCAAAACATGACATTTATTGAAAGTGCTATTCTGCTCGCAAGCACAAAGTGCTTAAACAAATTTCAAGTAACTTTTTTTTCAATAGTGTATCTGAAAGGCATTGTTTTGTTTTATATGTCTCATAAACACTCAAAGACTATTTTCATTCTGTCTCCTGCAATTCTGTCCTTCTGTCCGTTGCAAGTGAAAGTCTTGCTCCATGTGGAAATAACTCAAGGACTTCTTTCTCTTTTCTTTCAACAAGTGTCGTAATGGCTGCTTTTGGTAGACCCTTTGCAGCAAGCTTGGACAAGCTCAGATTTTCAAAGGTGGTTTTTAAATACTGTTATCAAGAAGTGACAACAAAACATTGGCTCAAGCTATAACTTTTTTTAAGATTACTAACACAATGAAAATCTTGCAGTCTCAGTTTCTGTATTTTCAAAATCTCCAAGGTGTTGATGAAGTATTTGATAGGTCTGTCTTGGGGAGAATCATACTGAAATTTATTTAAATTTACTACTTCTTTTCTTTGGAAACCTATAAAGGGTCTGCAAACTGAAAAACCTGGAAGAAGCTACTTTGTCTATTTCTTACTCTATTCCCTCCCTAAGAGGTCTGTGAAGCATCCACAAGGTGGCATTACATAATACTATTTTTCAGCATTCTTTGAGAGAGCTCCATGCTGTGACTTCTTGTTTCCCCTCCATGATTAGTTCTCTTGGATTACAGTGTTATATAAGTTCAACTTAGTGGATACTCTCCTAGTTTAGTTATTAAATATCTCTCTTATTCAAGTAGACCATAAAACATTAAGAAACAGTATCCAGTTCTAGAGAATTTGTCCATTTTAACAGTGATATATCTGATGATATATTGTTTTAAAAGGCAGTGTATTGTTTTCCACATAAGGCTAAATACTGAGTGGTGCAGTTGACACACCAGAAGGACAGGGTACCATCCAGAGGAACCTGGACAAGCTGGAGAGGTGGGCCTTTGTGAACCTCATGAGGTTCAACATGGCCAAATGTAAGGTCCTGCATTTGGGTTGGGACAATCTCTGGTATCAATAAAGGCCGGAGGATGGAGGGATTGAGAGCAGCCCTGAGGAGAAGGACTTGGGGGTACTGGTGGATGAAAAGTTAGGCATGAGCCAACAATGTGTGCTCACAGCCCAGAAGGCCAACCACATCCTGGGCTACACCAAAAGCAGAGTGGCCAGCAGGTTGAGGGAGGTGATTCTGTCCCTCTACTCTGCTCTGGTGAGACCCCACCTGGAGTCCTGTGTCCAGCTCTGGAGCCCTCAGCACAGAAAACACATGGAACTGTTGGAGCGGGTCCAGAGGAGGGCCAGAAAAATAATCCGAGGGCTGGAGCACCTCTCTTTGAGAAAAGGCTGAGAGAGTTGGAGCTGTTCAGCCTGAAGGAGAGAAGGCTGCAGGGACACCTTATAGCAGCCTTTCAGTACCTGAAGGGGACGTATAAGAAAGATGGGGACAAACTTTCTAGCAAGCCCTGTTGCAATAGGACAAGGAGTAATGGAATTAAACTAAGGGAGGGTAGATTTCGACTAGATATAAGGAAGACATTTTTTACCATGAGAGTGGTGAAACACTGAAACAGATTGCCCAGAGAGGTAGTGGAGGCCCCATCCCTGGAAAGATTCAGTGCCAGTTTGGATGGGGCTCTGAGCAACCTTGTCTAGTTAAAGATGTCCCAGCTCACTGCAGGAGTGTTGGGCTAGATGACCTCTAAAGGTCCCTTCCAATCCAAAGCATTCTATGACTCTGTGATTCTAATTCCCATTGTCATCTGTTGAAACATCTCCATGGGTTTCAAACAAAATTGCATAAGGCTTTAAAGAAATACTAGATAAGAGTATGCAGATTACAACCAGGCAAAACTCACTGTTTTAGATAGTCAAATACTTTTATTAGCTTATTAAAAAATTGTACAGACCCATTTGAAACATGCTCAAGAGATATCAACTTACTTCTTTCACTTTCTTTCCACCAGCTTGCACAATATTTTGTTACTGAGCTTATGTATCACCTGAATCTATGTTCCTTTATAGAAAAGATGAAAAAAATATTTTCAGGTCACTGTTAGGTCAAAATAGAAAAGCCATCCATGCCCCTGTCTTTCAGATACTATTGACTGTCAAGGCATTTCTGGCTTTAAGTTAAGCTAAATATTGAGGAGTGATCTGATTCTGACCTGGTCTCTAATATGTGATGAAAAAATGTCAGTAACTTCAGTTATTTTTGTGGAAACTTATATACATAATTACTCCGATAATTTAATTTAACTGGAAAATTCATGACAAAGAATTTCTTGTCAGATGCTACTGGAAAGTTCAAAGCCTTGTCAAAAGAAAAATAATGTTTTAAAATTTAAAGTTACTAAGAGGTTCCATAAAAGTTTTGGGCTGAAAAATTCATGTTTGATAGGTTTTGATTTACCTGACAGTTTCCCTGCTAGGCATGTTTTTCTCATAATGTTCCTCAGTGAAGAATAAAAAAAAAAAACACCTCTTTAGTATTTTAATACCAAACCAAAGTAAGAATATTTCAGGAGGGTGGGCAACACCACTGTGTGCACATTCTTCAGAAAATTCGGTACCGTAACTGTATATTGATTTTACAGTTGTAAAACACCGAACAAAGTAGCAGTGCATGAAACAGGATATTGTGGACCCCTTAGAGGTCAATTGGACAATGAACTGCAAAATAACTGGGTGTTAAAATAAAAGGCTGTACAAGTTGCTGGTACTGGATAGTGAGTGCCATAAAAGAAGATTGATTAGAAATTAGATAACAAACATTTACCGTGCGGAAAAAAACCCCGAACAAATCTACAGATGAGGCTCACTAGGGACAAAGAGAGACTTGAGTTGACAGTGAAGTTCAGGCTTTAAGGGAATATTACAGGCAATTTAAAGGAAAAGAAAGTTCTTTCATTTATCATCTCCAACGTAATGCTTGCAATTTAGAATCTAAGAGCTTTTGTGTGGATGTATGTTAATTTTTTATGTTGCCTACAATAACAATAAAACATGAAGTATATTTGGGAAAATTACTTGGCAATGTCCTTCCAAAGCACATAAAAGCATTCTTCACAGAGTAATAATGACTTGCTGTGATATCTGTTTTACATGTTCCATATATATTTCAATTCTCTATCTCCTTCCTGTTTTTCAGAAATGCATCTTCCAAACACAAATGGAATGAAGTGGTAATGACATTTTATGTGAGTTCTTTGAGAGGCAGAAATGAACCGGTTTGCAAGTTGACTGTCTCAAGAAATCCTGAGAAGTACAGCATGGGACACTGAGGTAAGAGCAGCCTTCATGTACTGTGGAACTGACTGGCTGGAAAGCGACTCTACAGTTTAACCAACTTAAAGGTTGGAAGGCTGCAGCCAGAGGGTAGTGGTCAACAGCTTGATGTCCACACGGACACCTGTGACAAGTGGTGTGTCTCAAGGATCCGTACTGGGACCAGTGCTGTTTAATATTTTCATCAATGACTTAAACAGCAAGTTCGAGTGTACCCTCAGCAGATGACACCAAGCTGAATGATGCAGCTGACACACCAGAAGGACAGGATACCATCCAGAGGAACCTGGACAAGCTGGAGAGGTAGGCCTGTGTGAATGTCATAGGGTTCAACAAGGCCAAGTGTAAGGTCCTGCATCTGTTTTGGGGCAATCCCCACTAGCAATACAGGCTGAGGGATGAAGAGATTGAGAGCAGTCCTGCCGAGAAGGACTTGGGGGTACTGGTAGATGAAAAGCTGGACATGAGCCAGCAGTGTGAGCTTGCAGCCCAGATGGACCAACAGTATCCTGGGCTGCATCAGAGGAAAAATGGCCAGCAGGTGGAGGGAGGTGATTCTGCCCCTCTACTCTGCTCTGGTGAGACCCCACCTGGAGTCCTGTGTCCAGCTCTGGAGCCCTCAGCACAGGAAACACATGGAACTGTTGGAGCGGGTCCAGAGGAGGGCCAGAAAAATGATCAGAGGGCTGGAGCACCTCTCTGTGAGGAAAGGCTGAGAGAGTTGGGGTTGTTCAGCAAGGAGAAGAGACAGCTGTGGGGAGATCTTAGAGCAGCCTTCCAGTACCTGAAGCGGTCCTATAGGAAAGAGGGGGGAAAATCTTTTCAGCAGGGTTTATTATGATACTACAAGGAGTAATGGAATTAAACTAAGGGAGGGTAGATTTCGACTAGATATAAGGAAGACATTTTTTACCGTGAGGGTGGTGAAGCACTGGAACAGATTGCCCAGAGAGGTAGTGGAGGCCCCATTCCTGGAAACATTCAAGGCCTGGTTGGATGGGGCTCTAAGCAACCTGGTTTAGTGCAATATATCCCAGCTCACTGCAGGGGGGTTGGGCTAGATGACCTCTAAAGGTCCCTTCCAACCCAAACTCTTCTATGATTCTATCATTTTATTGTGGTCTTCCTTTACTTAGAGAGGATTTGTAGACAATGGAGCCAGACACTTGTTGGAGGTATACAGCAACAGGGCAAGAGGTAAGAGACAAAAGTTGCAATAAATTAAATTCCATCTGGATGTAAGAAAAAAGCTCTTGG
This sequence comes from Opisthocomus hoazin, assembly GCF_030867145.1. Lineage (NCBI taxonomy): Eukaryota > Metazoa > Chordata > Aves > Opisthocomiformes > Opisthocomidae > Opisthocomus > Opisthocomus hoazin. The sequence goes on along the minus strand of NC_134416.1, from coordinate 30,826,023 downwards.
CATGAGGGTGATTAAATACAGGAAGTGTTTGCCCAAGGAGACTTTTGAGTTTCAATCCCTGGAGACTTCCAGAAGTCATCTGAATATTACCTTGAACAGACAGCTCTGAAAAAACCTGTCCTCGCTTGGACAGGGAGGTTGGACTAGATTACCTCCAGAGGTCAGTTCAAACTGGATTGTCCTGTGATTTAATAATTCTGTGATTCTATTTCTCTGTAATGTTTGAGCTGCAAAAAAAACAAATTTCAAGGACAATAGACCCCTGTGACATTTCTACTAACCGGCTTTATTTTCATAATTATCATTCAGCCTTTAAAATTGTGACAAAGTCTCGTGTTTTGATAGGTATATTTGGTCTACATCACTTTGCATGTCCCACAGACTCAACTGACTGGGTGTTAAAAGAAGCAGTCTCAGGCTTACTGCAAGCATTCTGGGGTAGTACCATGCCCACTAAAAGGCAAACACCACATAGTTTCTATACAGGACTTGATCTCATTTACATTGCATTCAGATAGAAACCTGGAAGCTGGTGGTTTATAGCAATGAGTAAAGAGAATACTTAGGAAATGTGGCTTTCATCAATATTAGGCTGAAAAAATACTATATGTGACATTTTACTTACCAACCCCTACTGTGCTGCTTATAAATTTGCCACCAAAATGACATATCCCATTTTTTATTGTTTTGCAGACTTCAGATCATTCAACATACAGTGGAGTTTTTTAAAAATAGCAGATATCTGACATGCAAGGAGAATGTTTCATGTTCAAGCATAAGAAAGTGACCTAAAATATTTTTAGATTGATTAAATGAGACAAACAACAGTAAATGCTTGCAGGAAAAGTTCTCTTTGACAAAGAGGAGAGAGAAACCATGAAGAAGGAACTGTTCCTCATTACGTCATTAAGTCATGAAATGGAATTACCCCACACGATACAAAATGTTACCAAGCCTGAATCAGAGCAAGTATTTTCATACTCCTGAATCTCATCCTCTACAACTGTTCTTCAGTTTTCTTTCGTATAGTTCTTCACAATTTCACCCAGCAGGGCACTGAAATACTATTACCACAAAATGAGGATTTAAAATCTACTCACTTTTTTCACATCAGTGTTATATGAATTCTGAGTTACTACAAGGAAAGTTCTGTCATACTCTAATCTGCTAACATGTAGCTCCTACTTTGTGTGGTACAAAAGTTTTTTTGCTATTCTGAATGGTCTTGACATTCACCAACATTTTAATACAATGGAAATGAAGTTAATCATGTTATCATTTGAATATTTAAAATAATGCAATGATCTGTTGGAAACATCAGACTAATTTTCACCTGTTTTATGCTGAAACTGTTACAATTATCATATAGGCATAGAAGGAAAAACAAATAATTGCATTTAACTTTAACTCACGATAACTACCTTTATAAAGGTAGCTGTAACATGAGTGAATCCACCTTAAGAGTGCTAAGAACAATTCAGAGGTAAAGAATAGCATCAGCATGAGAACATGGTGGGACCTTGTACTGACGAACAAAGAGGGACTGGTTGAGAATGTCAGGGTTGGGGCCAGACTCGGTTGTACAGATCATGAGATGATTAAGTTCAGGATCCTGCGTGTTGTCCCTCCCAACATCCTTCTCTCTAAATTGGGGAGATATGGACTTGATGGGTGGACTGTTTAGTGGATAAGAAACTGTTTGGATGGTCACATCCAGAGGGTAGAGCTCATCTGTTTGATGTCCAAATGGACACCAGTGACAAGTGGTGTCCCTCAGGGGTCCATATTGGGGCTGATGCTATTTAATATTTTCATCAATGACATAAACAGTGGTATCAAGTACACCCTCAGCAAGTTTGCAGATCATAGAATAATATGTTGGAAAAGACCTCTAACATCATCAAGTCCAACCATCCATCCAACAAAACAATGCCTACTAAACCATATTCCGAAGTGTCACATCTACACGGTTTTTGAACACCTCCTGCGATGGGGACTCAACCACCTCCCTGGGCAGCCTGATCCAATGCCTGACCACTCTTTCAGTAAAGACATTTTTCCTAATATCCAGACTAAACCTCCCCTGATTCAACTTGATGCCATTACCACTGGTTCTATAGCTAGTCAGTTGGGAGGAGAGACAAATACCTGTCTCACTACAACCTCCTTTCAAGTAGTTGTAGAGAGCAATAAGGCTCCCACCCTCAGCCTCCTCTTCTTCAGACTAAACAGCCCCAGTACACTTAGCAGGGCAGTAAGTAGGATCACAGCCTTGGATTCAGGAGAGTTAGCTTTGGCCTCTTCAAGGACCTACTTGCAGGAATCCCATGGGTCAGGGCTCAGGAAACTGCGGGGGTCCAAGAGAGCTGGTCAATATTTAGGCATCACTTCCTCTGTGCTCAGGATCAGTGCATCCCCCTGAGTAAGATATCTAGCAAAGCAGGCAGAAGACCTGCATGAATGAGTAACGAGCTTATAGCAAAGCTCAGACAGAAAAGAATGGTCTATGGAATGTGGAAAGAGGGACAGGCCACTTGGGAGAAACATCAGAATGTTGTCAGAGCATGCAGGGATGCAACAAGGAAGGCTAAGGTACACCTGCAATTAAATCTGGCAAGGGACATCAAGGACAACAAGAAGGACTTCTTCAAGTACATCAGCAGCAAACAGAAGACTAGGGAAAATGTGGGGCCACTCCTGAAGGAGGTGGGTGTCCTGGTGACACAGGATGCAGAGAAGGCTGTGTTACTGAATACCACCTTTGCCTCAGTCTTCACTGCTAAGGCCAGCCCTCAGAAATCCCAGGCCCTGGAGGTAAGAGAGGAAGCCTGGCGAATGGAAGACCTTGCCTTGGTTGAGGAGCATTGTGTGAGAGATCATGTAAGCAACCTGGATGCCCACAAATCTATGGGCCCAGATGGAATGCACCCACGAGTGCTGAGGGAGCTGGCAGATGTCATTGCTGAGCCACTCTCCATCATCTTTGAAAGGTCCTAGAGGGCAGGAAAGGTGCCCGAGGGCTGGAGGAAAGCCAGAGTCACTCCAGTTTTCAAAACGGGCAAGGAGGAGGATGCAGGGAGCTACAGGCCGGTCAGCCTCACCTCCATCCAGGGGAGTTGATGGAGCAGCTCATTTGGAGGTCATCCTCAAGCAAGTGGAGGAAAAGAAGGTTATCAGGAGTAGTCAGCATGGATTCACCAAGGGGAGATCATGCTTGACCAGTCTTACAGCTTTCTATGACGTCATGACTGGCTGGGTAGATGAGGGGAGAACAGTGGATGTTGTGTACCTCGACTTCAGCAAGGCTTTTTACACGGTCTCCCATGATATCCTCCTAGGGAAGCTGAGGAAGTGTGGGCTGGATGAGTGGTCAGTGAGGTGGATTGAGAACTGGCTGAATGGCAGAACTCAGAGGGTTGTCGTCAGCTGCACTGAGTCTAGTTGAAGGCCGGTAACTAGTGGTGTCCCCCAGGGGTCAGTACTGGGCCCAGTTTTGTTCAGCTTCTTCATCGATGACCTGAATGAAGAGTTAGAATGTACCCTCAGCAAGTTTGCTGATGACACCAAACCGGGAGGAGTGGTAGATACACCAGAAGGCTGTGCTGCCATTCAGCAAGACCTGGACGGGCTGGAAAGTTGGGCAGAGAGGAACCTGATGAAGTTCAACAAGGGCAAGTGCAGGGTCCTGCACCTGGGGAGGAACAACCTCATGCATCAGTACAGGCTTGGGGTGGACCTGCTGGAGAGCAGCTCTGTGGGGAGGGACCTGGGTGTCCTGGTGGACGACAGGTTCACCATGAGCCAGCAGTGTGCCCTGGCTTCCAAGAAAGCTAATGGGATCCTGGGATGCATTAGAAGGAGTGTGGTCAGCAGGTCGAGGGAGGTTCTCCTTCCCCTCTACACTGCCCTGGTGAGGCCCCATATGGAGTATAGTGTCAAGTTCTGGGCTCCCCAGTTCAAGAAAGATGAAGAGCTACTGGAGAGAGTCCAGTGGAGGGCTACAAAGATGGTGAGGGGACTGGAGCTTCTCTGCTACAAGGAGAGGCTGAGGGAGCTGGGCTTGTTCAGCCTGAAGAAGAGAAGGCTGAGAGGGGACCTTAGAAATGCTTATAAATATCTGAAGGGTGGGTGTCAGGAGGATGGAGCCAAACTCTTTTCAGTGGTGACGAGCAACAGGACAAGGGGCAATGGGCACAAACTGAAGCATAGCAAGTTCCGTCTGAACATGAGGAAGAACTTCTTCCCTCTGAGGGTGACGGAGCACTGGAACAGGCTGCCCAGGGAGGTAGTGGATTCTCCTTCTCTGGAGATATTCAAGGTCTGCCTGGACAAGGTCCTGTGCAGCCTGCTCTAAGTGACCCTGCTTTGGCAGGGTGGTTGGACTAGACGGTCCACAGAGGTGCCCTCCAACCCCTAATATTCTGTGATTCTGTGATTCTGTGATTCTGTGAAATCAGAATTCATCTGGTTATTTATATGGAAATGCTGCACAATAGTGATTATTGAAACTTTCTTTCAGACATAAAGAACGTGTTGATCTTCCCTCTTAATCTTTTGTTAGAGAAAAATACAAGAAAATGTTGATCTTTCTTAAGGGCTTTAGATTGTTTGCCACTCCTTTTTCTGGTCAGACTCAATTCCACTTTTAAATTGATAAAGAGTACAACTGCACTGGCAACTTAAAATGCAATGAGTGTAAGGTTTATAATTAACAGTTACCTCCCAGGCACTACCACCACCCTAATAGAGACAGCAGGATCTCAACAGCTATTGCTTTGGTCATTGTTCTGGTTTAATTATGATTGAAGATTCATGGTATAAAACCAATAAAACAAGAATGTTTCAGAATAATATTGTGACTAGTTTGTAACTTGGACTTTGGTCTCAGGGTTCAATTCTTGAATCTACTACTAGATTTATGACGTCACGTTTCTTCCCTGTGAGTAAGCTTTTGTTTAGGAAAAATACTGATAAAAGTGGTGATTTATTCATAAAATGCAGATGAGTTGTAGAGAAAATTCATTATATAGGGTTCGGTTTGCTTTTGCAGTTATTTTTATCTATTTTTAACATAATTTAATTTACAAGTGTGAACTCAGTCTCACCACCTTCCTAGGAGGTCCTTTTTATTTGATCTTCTAGATGCACAAACTCTGATATATAAAAATGTTAATGCTGGTACTTCCACAAGCTTACGCAGACATAGCAATCTGCTCTGAAAGGGTACAGCGTATTTATGGTCGCTATGGGTGTTTTCTGAACAATGTTCTCCAAAATATCTGTGTTCCTGGACTACATAACAGAAACACTGCACATTTATGGTTTTCACAAATAGTAATGTCCTGGGTTTGGCCAGGACAGGGTTAGTTTAAAATCTCATCTACCTACATAGCTCCACGGTATAGTATGCACAAAGATCCATCTTGAACTCCACAGATGTCGTTTGATAAAAGCTCTATGAGGATGTAAGAAAACTTGCACAGGGAAGGGAAATCATGCCCAGGTCTGCATCAGCAAGAAAGATGAAACTGCAGATGAAAGGATGTGATTATGTCAATTTAATTAACAAGTGTTAGGTTGCAGCTGGAATTTTGTGTCCAGTTTTGATTACACAGTTGAAGAGAGAAACTGCAAAGTTGGATAGGGTCCAGAAGAGGATGACCAAGATGATGAGAGGCTTGGAGGACCTGACATATGAAGAAAGGTGGAAGAAATTTGGTTAGTTCAGTGTAAAGAAGAGATGTCTCCAGAGGAATCTAATTACAGTGTTTCAAGACTTTATAGTTAGTCATAGAGAAAACTGGTGTAGTCTTCACAAGGACACACACTGACAGAATGATAAGTGACAGGCACAAATTGTATCGGAGGAAATTCTATCTTGATATTAAAAAAAACAACTCTTCACCATGAGAATGAGTAAAGATTGAAATAGGTTTCCCAAAAAAGTGAGATGATCTCGCTCATTAGATATTTTCAAGACTCTGTTTGACGGGGCCCTGGGTAACTTGGTTTGAGGCCAGGCCTTCAAGAGAAATGTCCACCAAACAATTTGATCTTCGACTTTTCCATGATTCCATGGTTTCTATAACGTTATAACTTAAATATTTTATATTCTGGCCAAATAAAATCCTGGGTCTAATTGGATATTAAAGTGTTACTGAAGGTGCATGGAAGTCTCAGGACACAGCCATAAAGATCCATGCCACTCCCCGTATGACATATTTACCAAGAAAAAGCATAGTAAAAAGTGATATGTTCATGAATATAATTCAAAAGTTTTAGAAAATTCAGTTGTTCTTCTCTATACACTCAGAAGAGAAGAACTGACCTGCAGAATCAAACCCCTGATAGAAATGCAGATTTTCTAGAGTCTTGATGATTGTACAGTACATCTGTATAAGCTCTGTAACTCTAGCTTACCATTTCCAACATTTTGAAACCAGAGCCGTTTCTGGGACAAAGAGCATTTTTGTCCCCTAGCTATTATCATCTAGCATTGGCGATGATGTTAGTGAAGAACACATGTTCACAGCAGCATAAACCCATTTTGTGTTATGATATTTTAATTCCTGACACACACACCTTGCATGTTTCTAAACACTAAATGCCCCGTGCCATAAAAGAAAGATATGGAGAAAGTTTGTTTCTGACACTTCTAAATAATTTTTTACCAGTTAACACAAAAGCTGCAAAGGGTTTAGAATATGGTTTAAAATGACGTACTACCAGGCTGAGCAGAGATTTGGTTGCTGTAATATCTCATGTTGTTTCGTGACTATTAAGAAGTGCTCTAATCAGTCTGTGTCCATCTATTCATAGATTCATAAACTTTAAGTACAGGTGGAATCAAAGCAGTCTGTTAATCTGATCTCTTTGCATATAAATGAGCATATATGCAAATATATATGCATATATCTCTTTTGCCCCCTTGAGCTCAGCAGTGATATACTCCTCCTGAACTGTAACACGGATGAATGTAACATGATACGCCTCTACATATAATTATTTCAAATTTGATTTCTACAACTGTATATCTGAAGGAAATTTGTTAAATTTAGAAGTGACATAGGAGTGCTATAAAATTACACAGGTGAGATCCACATCTGGCCTGTAAGCAGCTAAGGACTAACTGACAAATCAAAAAAACTCTAAAATTACTAGTGAAATGTCATTTTTCTTCTTAAATTTGGACCACTGGTACAGGAAAACATAGAAACTAGAAACTTGTGACACTGGCAGAGAATGATGCTCTCCTTCCATACAATTTGAAACAGGGGTAAGAGAGAGGACTCGCCTGTCCTGGAAGTGCTGCAGTGCACGAAAGAAGTTTCCTTTATGATAAAAAGACATTTTGGAAATCCTAACTATAGCAGTAATATCATCCTAATCCCCTTCACATAGTGTCAGAGTAGAGAGTAAATCCTGTCATCATATGCAGGACTCACCTGCATATGATTTCAGTAGATAAACTATATCTTGTAAACTATAGTGTGGGAGAGGTTTCTTCAGACAGTGTCAAAATAAATAAGAATCTTGATATGAATTTGTTGCTAAACATATTTAATCGAATTCAGCACTGTCTGATTGTAACAGAATGCTAGGAAACTTGAATGACCTCTGGTAATGTCTTTGGAATTACGCAAACCTTACACAAGTAGAATATTGCTTTTCCTCCCCAACATCTACAACTTATTTTTGTAATATTTTGCAAAATACACATGGGACTCTAAGAGATGATTTACCATCCATGGAGAGAAAATTCACTGCCCAAACTGAAGGTACTGGGGAAAATCCAGTCAAGACATCCTCAGACCAACTAGCATACCTTTTTGCTCAGAATTACAAAGGTCTGCTGGAAGAATGTAACCTGGCCACTGATCAAACTCTCACAGGCAGTAAACTGCAAAAATGCCATTCATTATATTATAAGAATGTTACAAGTCCAGCCATCAAAAACAAAGACTTTGGAGGTCTGCCTCACAACAGTCATGCTTTGGACACCCGTGCCTGTTGTAATTTGGCCACTGAAACGATCCGCTTCAATGAACAGAATCTTTCAGACGAATCTACTTCAGAAAAAATGTCAGCCCAAACTATGCAGGATTTAAACTATTTTTAGGGAAGACCCTAAAATATTGCCTTTCAGTCATGAGTTAATGTGTAAAGGGTTTCCTGCTGTCCGCTTAGATCTTTTCAAGTTTGTGCAACTGTAAGAAAGACAGGAAAGAGAAGCCAAATGTTGGTTGCTTCAGAGGAGATAACCATAATTAAAAAGTCCTTTATTGACAACATTTTACAAAGCTGTTGCAGTTGTATCTAACAACGACCCTGTGTTAGAAACTGTCCTGTGATACTCCTTCAAGTTCTTCGCTCTTAATAATACTTGAATCTTCCACCAATTTCTCCTCAAGTGACTTTATAGACCTGAACAGGTCAGGGCGCTATCAGGGATTTATCAGTTTCACATCTGTTCTCATCCACCTCCAAATCATGCATTTCCCAGCCGTGGCATTGCCAGGAGCCTACATTGGAACGGCAGACAGGTGGCAATGGCAACGTCTCTCTGTACCCACACAAGATGGTATTGCCAGTAACAACTTTGAACCTGGGATTCTGCACTGTGGGGTGGCTGCAGAAGTCCTGCTGTGGCAAAACACCAGCACGAGGCTGCAGTTCCCAGTGGGCCTCATCTTTTGAGAATACTGTATGGCCCTTGCCTTTGTACGGTCAGGATCCGACTGGAAGGAGGAGTAGGGGGATGATTCAACCTTCTTTCTCAGCACAGGTTCTCTTCAGGGCTGTGTGCGTAAGCAGGGATTAGACCACAGAGCCTTACTGATGAATTTATTCTTCATTAACCACTCTCACTTAATGAAAAACAAATGAAGAAAAATAACTTGATTTTCTCATCAAATTATTGATACAAAAAGAGTTGTGGGGAGAAAAGTGGATCATATTACAGTAGACTAGTGAGTAATGCACACTGTTTGATGATATCTTCTCCATATAAACCTCTTTCTACCATCTTCTGCATTCATACTGTTCATGATAGGGCCTGTGTGTGACTGTATTTTGAATTCTTTGATTCTTTTTATCATTGATAGGCTTTTTACATGGAAATTTTTTCTTATAATTTAAAGGTTAAAAACCTCAGTCCCATTTTAAAGACAGTGAGCTGGTTGAAAAGTGTCATCCAATGACTGATCAACATCATTTCCCAAAGCATCTGATACAGTATATCAAGGTTGTGTTTAACAGTTCCAAAAATCATGTGCCAGGCTTAAAAAAAAATTACGGAGTATATTAAAAAATCCCAGTTAAAAATGTATGGCCAGACATTCATCTTAATTCATTGACCTTTTCAATCAAAGAATGCAGGCTAGAAACTTCCTTTGCTATTTCATATGAGGGTTAAGATTGTCATGCAATCAAATAAAGCCAGAAGCTTTTGTGGCTTTCAGATAGCACCAGATTCAAAGACCTGTGATAATGCAAAAGAGATTGGCAAGAGTGCAGTTAGAGAAATTGCTTTGTCCAAGTGCTTAAATTATAGCCCTTTGTAAGCAGCTGCTTGAACTTGAGCTTACAGGTGTAGAAGTCCGCTATTCTCTGCTCTGATCTAGTAGAACAGCTCACATTTCATAAGACAGCATAAAATTTGAAATACATTATCCCAATCCTCATCTTCATATCTTAGAGAACCAAATGCATTTCTACTTAAAATAAAAACCATCTTTTATTATATTGTGGCTGTGTGGTTTCTGGAGGTATTTATAATTGAATTACAAATCATCAGATTAGGGATGCTTAGCTTTTCTTTGCTCTCATTTACGTATCAGCTGTAATGCTCACGAGGCATTTAAAATTCAATAATTTGCATTTTATAGACATATAAAATTATTGTTTAAAGAAATAACTGTGTCTAAATAACACAGTAAAGAAAACTAGAGATGAACAATATTTCATTAATAATATTTGACATAGAGTATAGTAAGTTTCATTGCAAGATCCCTTTTACATTTCACCGCAGCATTATAATAAAGATTAGGCTCTCATTCATGTTTTGCTATCTATATATCATATATCTCCTAAATATCAGTCAAAATTTATCCCTAGTGTAAAGCTATTGAGGTCAGTGGAGTTCATTTGTTCCATTCAGATTTTTTATTTAGAGTGTAATTCAATGATGCTGTGATTATATGAGACAGCAATATTTTGAACAGAATTATTAATTTTATGTGAAAGGTCTTTCCATATGGTCAGACTAAATGGAAATAATCAGTCTGTTCACTTTATTAAAAGATCATGTTTCAGGACCTCTTTCACTTTGAGAAATCATTTTATTATTTCTCATTCTTCTTATACTTAACCTATTTTGGCATGCAAAAAAACCTTGAGGAAGATTGTTTAAATAGTTTTCCATAATGCTGCCTTACACGAACTTCTTATCAACTTTTATGGTGAAGAATTCAGAATGAACTGCCTCCTTCTTTCTCTTTCTTTTCGACGGTGATGTTATTCTAATTTTGCTGGCTCCCGCAGAGCTGAACTCACTTTTATTGTTTCTCACATAAATAAATGAAAGAATAATGAATAGTAAGTGGTTTTTTTTCTGCTGCCTGAATTAGTAAATAGTCTAATTTTTTAATCCACAAAGACATAAGGTTCTTTTGCACAGAAAGCCATGTATCTTGGCCTGGTCAGTTATGGAGTAAGACATGAACTTATTTGTCACTAAATCTTATTTCAGCAGCCAGTTCAGAGAGCTATGGTAGCATTATTTGCATTTTTGCATCATGGATAACATCAAATTCATTCACAGCACATTGAGAACAGCATAACTTCATGTTTTCTCAGAGCAGACACTATTCTGAGTAGATAAATTCCAGATATTCAAGAAAGGGTGAAGAAGCTGCATTCTACAAGAGGATAAACAAGCAGAGATGATGCGTGTGTTGACTACCTTCATTTGAGGAAGTACTGCAGCTGTCAGTCTTGAAGAGGCATTTGGGTGTGACCTATCTGTCTTGCAATAAAACAAGGATAGAGGGGCTGTAAGAAGACAGTGTCCTTGTGAAACTTTGTGAAAATGCATCCTCTGGGGTACTAGAATGTAAGCTGTAAAACTATAGGGCTATATTCAGCAGGATTGCAACAATTTCTGAAACTGATACTATTCATGGGCTACCATAATATAGGGAAAACAGCCAAGACTTTAGCCCTGCTACCTCACTAGAAAGAGAACTAATAATGAGAGAACATGAACTTAAACATGCCTCCCAAAGAGTGCATTTTTTGTAGTCATTCCCTCTATTTTTCTTCTCCCTTGGTGCCAGTGAAGTACTTTCCACAAACCCCTGTTCTTTCTTTTTTCCCTACGACATTGATATCTTCAAAGGAGCAAAATCGCAACGGTGAATATCTGCTTATCTGTCTTTGAACTTGCTTGAGAGCTGTGACAGCAGGCCATCATTTAAGGAGGCCGGTTCTGTAAAGACCTGGTGGTGGTCCATTGCGTGAGTTTGCAGTGATGTTCAAGAGATGCAGTGATGTACAGTTTGTTCCTTTCCCTCTCCCTCCTGACTGGCAATAGTCTGGCAGCCACTCAGGCTGAAAAAGAGTCATTGAGGGCAGAGTAGGTTCCCCTGTGCCACATAGTTTGAGTCGAGGTGGAGGAAGACTAAGGAATGACCCCAGACTTGGTTTCACTTTTCAGCAAGCCCAGACAGTGTAGCCTCGTCGGCACCTGGGGATGCAGACTGAGTAATGCATGGGTCTGGAAGAGGGTTCATTCTTGCATCACAGGAAAACCAGGAAAAAATTGTGGTTCTTGGAACGAAAACTTTCTTTCCAGCTTACACTGAGGCGATTCAGCTCTGTGCCACCCAAAGGCTTGTGACAAAGCCACTTTGAACTGTGCGGTTAGCTGTGCTGGCAGCAGGCTCAGCTAAAAGCTTTGGCTCATGTTTGATAGGGCTAGCCTAAGTACAGACACAACAAAAATAAAAAAGCTGCCTCGGCTGTGTACACTAATATCCTGAAACTTCTGCAGGAAGCGTTTGCCATTACGAGTAGTCTAAGACAGTCTCTGTTCTCTCATGCTGCACTGTAATCTGGTGGCTATGTGATTCCTCTGCACTGAATTACTTTCAGCTTTAATTACAGCCCTTGTTCTCCTTCCTTTTGCCCCTTTAAAAAATATTCTGCTCACAAAATTAATAAAAACTGTGTTCTGTAGAATCGGGATGAGTGAATATTAAATGCCCATTCCTGGAAAATATGTTTGCTCGTTAAATTTGACAGTCATTGCTTATGTGGTAAATGCTGTCAGTGCCAAGAATCCTTTGGCAGTTTCTATCAACTACAGGTCCATTATTTTAATTGCCTTTAACCTATAATCAATATTTGCTGCTTTCAATACAACTAGATGCATAGCTAAGCAATATGAAGGAGAGATTTATAGTCTATTGCACCTTGTATTCTGCTTTAATGTGTAAGAGATGCAGCAAAATGCATCACCACAATAATCTTTCCATCATCAAAACTGTTCCAGCTTCTTAGGCAACCCTTCAAAGGAAAAAACAAAGCACCTGTCTGTTTTACTACAACAAAGTTGTTGTGCATATTTAGGACAAATTCAGTTGCATCAATGTAAACTTAGAATGATTATTTAGTAGCTCATGGAATTTAAGTTGTCTGCAGAGAAGAATGGGATTCTGCTCACAGGACTGGATTGTTTTCATTAACAGTTGTGAAGCTGTGCATGAGCATAACAACAGTTCCAGAGAGGCCACTGAAACCTGTAACACATATAAACTTTTCTCTGTTCCAGGGCCTGGCTGTTAGACGTTGTATCTGACAACTGGACAAAACTCAGGATTGAAGAATACTGTGCATCAGAGAATGGTGCACCCTCTGGGAGTCATTCTGGGTGCATCAATGAAACTACACCTTCAGTTACATAATTTTGCACTTCTGGAGGCTTTGTGTTTCTCTTTAAAAGCAATGGGACACCATATTTACATGGGAAATAAGTAGGTAGCTTTGGTCTAACATGCACGATAATCTTCATACCAGTGACATTTGAATGGTATGACTTTAAATTACAAATGACCATCCCATCCGAGCATAACTTCCATTGCTTCTGTAGAACTTACGTCTAATTATGACATTTAAATCAGGCCCATTCATCTCCTGAATCATGATCTGTGAATTCCTTTTCAACTGCTGCTACTGAAAGAGAAGAGTTCTTGGTAAAGTCTTAACTTCGTCACAATTAGAACGAGTGATCCAATAAATTCATTTGGGTCAGAATTGCATCCTTAGAGTTTAAACTGTTTCTTAGGAGAAATTGCCTGAGGGGTGCACAATTTAGACTAGTTTCATGCATAGAACAATGTAGAAGCATAAGAAAATACATTTCTCAGTGTGCCTAACTTCATCACCAAAATGAAGATAGTAGGGTAAGTACAGAACACAAAACTATTTAGAAGGAAGGAGGGAAAAGACAGAGCAAAGACAGAGGCACGAACATGGAACAGATTCTTTTATGTCCGTTCCATTTCCATTAAAAAGGAGTTACTATAACTGGGCTGTCTTCTTCCAATTAACCAAAAATAAGTATAATCTTTTTTAAATTTTTTTACTCTCCATATACATCATGCATTTGCAAGCACACCCAGCCCGCCAGCTCCTGCTCTCTCTCCTACAGCCTGGCATAAGTAACTCTGCTTTTGCAGCTGACACAATATTGCTGCTTTGCCAGCTGGCAGAGTACACTTCTACATAGGTCCACCACCCCTCAAGGGACTGTGAGTCCATCTCTAAACTGTAGCTGCACTACTGAGACAACTCAATAATTTATGCTTATTAATAATGCATCTCAGTAAATCATTACTCCTTTAAATTTTAAAACCATTGTTTTAGCATTTTTAATGTTTATGTGACATGGATGAATGACTTATTTCAGCTACAGACATACTGGATTATAATAACAAAGACACTGGGTCTCAGTGGACAAGAAGAACAAGGTTCTGAAGGGAGGTTAGACTGGTAATTAGCTAGGAGAAAAGAGGGTGAAATACAGCTGCACATAACCATTGTAAAAGCTCGATTTACAAAATGAAATGTGATACTTCCTCCTGTTGATACGAACCCCCCACTCCAGTATCAATGTAGTTCTCAAGACTATGAAGAACTATGACATTTGTAAGACAGAAATTAGATCTGTTGTAACACTATGCTAAAAGTAATGACAATAATACATCTGGTCAGCAGCTCACAGAACCACAACACTTTTGAACTCTCCTTACAAGCAACACGTACATTATGGAGCCATTATATCTCCTGGCACACACAGTAAGATGCTATGAGTGGTATATTTTATACAGTGGAACTCATAAATTAGCCTTACGAACAACCCAAAGCTCTTAGCTGCTATACCATGGCTAACACAAACAGCTGCTTCCTCTGAGATAATATTGATGTTTTTAAATACTGCCCCTTGGTGACAGTTTTGAGGTCTAGTAAAACAATCTTTCGCACAAGCACAGTGTACAACAACAAAGGAGCAAGTCACTTGTAGAGCAGCCACATAGACTGAAAATTTCACATGCAGGAAACTCACAGTAGTTTAATTGTACAGCTAGCTACCCTGAAATTAGAGTTTCTGGAGAGCAATATGTATATCCCAAAAGTACCTGTCAGCAGTCTCAGACAAAGACAGAAAAAGCTAAAAATGCACCCTCTTTGCAATATGTCTTTTTTACCTGTCAGGAAAATAAAGTCTAATTTTCCAGAAGCAGAACAGATGGGTAGAAATATGAAGAACCAGAAGGTACATTGCCTTTTTGTGATGTGCCCAGGACGATCTGTGCAAATAGTTCAGGTAAAATTTAGACCTGGTATAAGTGCTTTTATTATCAAAAGAAAGAATTTCAGTCTGCGAGTTTCTACAGCAGCCCAAAAGCATGGCTGTCATAATATCTACTATTTATTGTAAGTCCAGCTTTTTACAGGTTCCCTATCCCAATTCCTCAATCAACGTTTGGCCTGCAGTCCCTTTACACAGCATTAGCATGCAAACCAGTATCCAGTCAATCACTAAACCATAAAAACCATCCTTCCCAAAATGCTGTGAGACCTAGCCCTGGAAGAACACAACAGACTACTAATGACCATGCTTATAGACCCCACTTGCCCTGGGATCCGCAAAAGTGACAGAGCAGCTCTAGAACTGAGATATGTTTCTCCTGCAGTACTCAGTTGAGACACATGTCTCACAAAACTGTTGTGACTCCTACGTTTTAGAATGTGTTCTCCTTCCGGGGATCAAGATCTTAGTTCGAAGATTATCCATTTCCCTACAGTCTGGAAAGAAGGAAAAAAAAATTAAATTTTGAACAGCTAGACAGAGCTCAATGTTTTGTAGTTCCTATACTGTTGCATTTTTCCCTTCAGGTGATACTTCACTTTTTATTAAAAAAAAAATTACAAAAAAAAGATATTGCTTAGAATTTTCCAGATAACTGACAAAACCTCAAAACCTTATAGTAAGCTTATATTTTCTGTCTGCCAAAAATGCCTGCTCAAATTCTCACTTATCTATTAAAATTGTTTTGAAAGATAAACAGTTTCAGTCCAGTTCAAGCAATTTGTATTGTAGTTACCTGAGTAGATCATTCTGATTGTGTGGGCCTACTCCTCTGGCTTGTTCCTTTTCTAGTGCTTTAAGAGCACAATCACGGATGGTGGAGTCAGCCTGCAGGGAGAAAAGGGCTATGGAAAGGCACTTCGTCAGACGACTTGACTGAGCTCCACAGCATCTCTCCATAGGCCATATGATAGCAGCGTACGGAGCCTTACAGAACGCTTTTGACTGTAGACTTTTATTTGGATGTAAATGTTAAATTTATTCGAAACAAAGTTTTAATATATGTGGTTATATAGCCAGGGAGGTTTTTTTGTTATTCCCCAGGATTAATGACCAGTGTTTTACTCAGTGCACAGATTTCAGTGGAGTAAGGGGTTGTAAGTAAGGTTAGAGACTGAACAGATGTCATAACCACAGAAATCAAATTTATCTAATTACTGAATCACAATACAACCTGGATTTTGAATTAAATTAAGGTTGCACTATCTAATATTTCTGCCTGCTCTAACAGTTTGAAAATGGCTGAGCTTAAGTATGTTTTTTCATACAAACTGCTATAAAATTGTTGAAAAGGAAAAAAAAGAATCCAATTTCTTGCATACTTATAATCTGCATCAGCAATTAGTTCTCACTGAATATTGGGTGAACAAAGCAGGAGTGCTTGGTAAGTACCGACAACAAGTCAAAAAGTTAATAAAGACTTCTTTGCTTGATAAAGAAGGGAGTGAGCAGACAAATGGGGTTTAGTCTGATACACAACAAAGGCAATATCTGAGATGCTTTAAGAACTAAGTAGAAAGAAAATCTCCATTAAATTGGAAAAGTTGTGCCCTTTGTGTTATTTAATAATCTAGCACAGTTTTGGAAAGGCAGCTGCTGAGCCCCAAGCTGGCTGGAGACCTGTGATGTATTCTAGGCTGATTGAGAATCAGTTTCTGATGTCAGGCGCATGCCTCTGCTAGACATATGTCTATGCCTCTGACAGTCATTTGCAGACAGAGATTTTTCAGAGGCAGCAAGGGAAGGCAGAAACTCTATCCCCATGTGTATTGTAACAATGTGATTTGGAAACATCGAACTTGTAAAAGCAACAGCATAAGTTTAATGAAGATAAAAAAAGGAAAAAGAAAAATAGTGTAGCATGAGGCTTTAATTAATGTTACAGAAACACTGGTATGTGGCAAAAGTAAATTCCTGCTGGCTACATGAACATTGTGCCTCAGGTTTAGCCCACAGATGCGTGCAGCCACTGGGTGTGCAGTAAGTTAGGCCACTCCACCTGAGGAGTATCCTACAGCATTTCATCTCCTTCAATTACCCTGTGGCTTAATCCTACTTGCGTGTTCGCTCTCTCTCCTAAAAACAATCTTCACAGTTCCCAGAAGCTATCCAAAGCCAGGTAGACACTTGCATAACACTGGATAAAAAAATGCAGTCTGGTGCAGTGAGTAGGTTAGTCTCATTCGGGCTTTGGGAGCTCTGAACACCTGAGACATGTACTGTCCTGCTCAAGGCACTGGAGTGGAACATGGCAGTGTGCAATATCTCAGGCATTTTTCTTTCTTTGAAAGCCAAACATTCTTCATCTGAGTTCAAAAACGAACACCATAAGCTACTTCATAAGGCTGAGGACCCTTCCATAACTCTTCTAGGATCTTTTACATTTCCTCTTGTTGGCTGTCCTAATTCACTGACATCGGTCCTAAATTCACCAATTTTTGTGTTCTTTAGGTAAAACTAATCTAAGTCAACCAAGCAGTGTATTCATATTCTTCAGTCATATTCTGAATGTTATGGTAGTTGAATCGTCTCTAATTCATATTCATGAACTCAGGTTTTTATGGCCCCAAAATAATTTATTTACATTACAACAGCTCCTGTAATAAGTATCCAGCTCAAAAGACCAAATGTCTCATGGCTGTTTCTTGCATATAGAGTATCAGTGCAATATGGAATTTCTATAACAAAGTGTCCATTAATTAACACTAAATTACAATGCAGCACCTATATAAAAGATGATGAATACTGCAAAAATTCATTTTGATTACTGTTATTACACTGAATACTAAATGAAGTTGGAAAGATAGGGCCTTTTAAGTGTTGACAGATGTTTTTGATCAGTGTTTATCTTTTTGGGTATAATTTAATGAGAGATCATATGTTAATATGCATCTGGAGAAAACTACCTTTCAGACTCCACAAGCCTGAGAAGAATTTCCAGCTGCCATTGCATGTACCAGAGCTGTAATTATCAATCATCACAGAATAAATTTTAAAAATCAAAATATCAGAATTAGAATATGTGCAAAGTGACTATAGGTTTAAAATTAACATATTGAGGTGGATCTGTTCTTATGTAATTGCAATTCATGTACTTTTTTCAGTCTGCTACTAACCAATGTTATTTCCCTCAGTTTGTGCTCACTCTTTTCAGTGATACATTTGGAAACAGCCCCTCAGAGTCCCAAACATATCTTAAAACTTTCCTTCCTGTTCCTCCAAAAAGACCATAAATTTTGCTGTCTCTCCAAGGATGTTTGCAACACGTTTCTGAAATCAGTCAGTCCTACATTATCTTAATTAAGCAAAGACTAATCAGCATCTTCTTGGAGGTATATTTTTGCAATTCTGATTTCTGTACATGGGATGTTGATGGGTTCTGAATGGATGCAGAGGATTGCTTATGTTGTCAGTCTGAATCACTGGAATCTAGTGCCATACTGTAACTGGGGCAAGACCTATGGCATGTTTTTTCTACTATACCTATCCCAATAAATCTGTAAATAAATAAATACATAAATAAATAAATCGCCTCTACACTGCCCTAGTGAGGCCCCATCTGGAGTACTCTGTCAAGTTCTGGGCTCCCCACTTCAAGAAAGATGAGGAGCTAATAGAGAGAGTCCAGTGGAGGGCTACAAGGATGGTGAGGGGACTGGAACATCTCTCCTATGAGGGGAGCCTGAGGGAGATGGGCTTGTTTGGCCTGAAGAAGAGAAGGCTAAGAGGGGACCTAATATATACTTACAAATATCCGAAGGGTGGGTGTCAGGAGGATGGGGCCAAACTCTTTTCAGTGGTGCCGAGCAACAGGACAAGGGGCAATGGGCACAAACTGAAGCACAGGCAGTTCCGTCTGAACATGCGGAAGAATTTCTTCCCTCTGAGTGTGACGGAGCACTGGAACAGGCTGCCCAGGGAGATTGTGGAGTCTCCTTCTCTGGAGATATTCAAGACCCGCCTGGACAAGGTCCTCTACAGCCTACTGTAGGTGACCCTGCTTCGGTAGGGGTGTTGGACTAGATGACCCAGAGAGGTGCCTTCCAACCCTTACCATTCTGTGATTCTGTAAAAATAACATAGTAGTTTTTATAAGCTATTGTTACTCATTATCCATTGATAACAGTATGCACTTAGGCAGATAAACTTGAAAGATCAAATTCATGCCTACAATAAATCAAAAAGAAAAAAGGTTTCTCTCTGAAGAACAGCTGAATCTATTCAGAGAACAAAACGATTTACATTCTCAGTCTCTCCTGAAATCAAAATCATTCTATCTCCTTGCAATATATGAAGTCACTGGAAGTCACTACATAATATGATCCAAAACCTTTTTTTTCCCATTCATGGTGTGTACTTCTAAATGCCTTTGAAGTGAAGGTGTGTGACTCTGTTATTCATCAAGGTTTACGTTATATTTGCATTTTTGCTTAGGCAGAGTTTCCTAGGAATTGACATAATCTTTCTTCTTTGATGGCTTCAGTTACTTGATAAATAGCTTGCTTAGGAAATTTTACCACCCAAGAACACTTTTCTTTTCAGAGTTTCACTTGATTGTTTCCAAGGACCAGCATATAATGTATAGCCATTTTTTAAATACATTTTGGCCAGCATTAAATCTATTCATAAGGCAATGAGTCATGTAGCGTTTTCTGAGGCAAGTATCCTTTGTCAAAAGGGCTCTTTTGCTGCTATATCAAGGTAGATACTGTGGATATGTGAAAGAAGGGCCCCTGTAAGATAGTGTGGATCTCTGAAAGAAAGGCCCCTGTAAGATTACCCTGAGTAAAATGGATTTCTTTCACTCCTGGGAGTACAACTCACATGATGTGTTGCCTCCATTTTCCATCTATGTATCCTCATTTTAATGGTGCTCATTTTAACGGAGAAGGAAAATTTTGAATAGGCCATGATCTTCTCCAGCTACTCTCAGTTCCTCACTAGAACCAAATATGAGCTGAGTCTGTGAGGAGAAAATTTTTCTGCCATCTTGGAAATCTAGACAACTGGTCAATTCCCATACAAGACATTAATTGTTTTCTGCAAAGATCTTTTCTGAGTGGAAAGCAGACCTTGTTAATGAAGGAGAGCACCCATCTGAGTATTTGTCTTCTGAACGTCTACTGAAGTAAACCAATCAAATGGTCTTTTGTGGAATATCTCTGGAAAATGCTTTAATCTTCTCTTTAAGAAAAATCTAAGGAATGAAGGAGCCTGAATACTACCCAGTAACTCATAATAACTTATAGCAAGTAGCAGCATTTTGAAAGGTAAGGTGCAAGAATTCATTGACTCTCCCCAAAGAGGTGAAAATACTAGAAGCCTTTGCCAGTTAAGAAAAATGTGCAGCCCGAAGATTATAGCAAGCTTAATCCACCCCTATACTAGCTTGAACTGCACTGTAATAAACTGGGATAACGAACATCAAACAGGAATTTTCCTGATTGGAAGTGACAACAGAAAGATATAGCTATGTATACTCAGGTGTCACTGGAAATGTCAGTCAAAAAATCTGGGGGTATATACACACAATAATTTTAGACTACTGATTTTCAAACCTGAGGTAGATGGACTGCTGCTAGAGAGTCAATGAAAGGTAACCCTCTTTTTTGTCAGTAATCTACATTTAGCTACACAACGTTTCTGTGTCTTCACCAGAAAATATTTCAAGATCCACAAATAATAATAGTAATAAAAAAAAAAAATGAAAACAGGTGATTTAGGTGTTCACTCAGAAATATTCTATAGCAATATAAAAATACAATCTCTGGGGACCCTCAAAATAAAACTAAAATAAAGATCAAATTGATGCAGAAGAACGTGGGAAAGAAAAATCAGCAAGCTAAGGTTTCAGAAGTAAGTCTGATGAGTATGAAAAAGGGACTTCTAGGACTATTACCCTTCAGGAAAAGGAAAGCAAATGTCAGAGAAAAGGGTGAAGATGAGTTTCTTTGCTTCAGTCTTCACTAGAAAGGTTAACTATGTCCAGAATTTTAAAAATTACTTTTAATGAAGGAGTAGATATTCAAGCTAGAAGAAGAGAAGGACAAGCTAAATAAAATTCAAACAAGATATATGTGTTCAAGTTAGCAAAGCCTAACAAAATCCATCTTAGAACTAGCCAAAGCAATTTCTGAGCCATAATCAATTACATTTGAAGATTCATGGAAGAATGGTAAGGCACCAGCGGAGCAGGAGAAGTGTAGAATCTTTCTTTTAAAAAGCAAAAGGAGAACTCAGGGTATTATAGACCAGTCAGCCTAACATTGGTCACTGAAATATTTCTGAACAAATATGTAAAAACAGATATCTAGAAGATGATAAAGCAATATAAAAAGCTAACATCAGTTTGTCATGTCAAACTAATCTAAATTCTTTCTTGGCAAGATAAATGGCCTAGTGTGGGGGAAAAAGCAGTAAATGCTTAAGCAGGGCTTTTGGTACATGATATTCTCTTATAATATTATTTGTAATCAAGATGAGAAATTTTGGTTTAGGCATTATTACCACTAATGATAACACAACTGGTTGGAACACTACTCTCAAAAATGTTATTGGTATTTGACTATGAAATTAGGGACATATAAAAGCAGAATTCCCCAGGAATCTATCCAGAACTCGACTTCTGCTAGAGCCCAAGGCCATTATATTCAGTAATGATTTGGAGGAACAACTGGGAAATATGCTTACAAAATATGAAAATGGCATAAAAATGTGAAAGACTGCAAAGTTGTTCTAAGAATACCAGAGGATGTTGACAAATTAGAGAGTCTTAAAGTGTCAGAATTATTTTCATTGCGGTATTTTCAGTTACGGAAGGGAAAATGAATGGACAGTGCATTCACCTATTAAAGCAGCAGTGCTGAAGGAAATTATCTGAATTGTATATTGGATGAGAAACAAATTATCAACTCATGTTGTTGTCAGGAATAAACAGACAGAACACTTTCAAGGATGCATCATAATACAAGAATTAGTTCTTCTGTACAAGTGAGATTTCAGATAGAATTTTTTGTTTCATTTTCATTACCTCAGACCATAAGAAATGTACAGAAATAAAGGAGAGTATGAAAAAGAGAAAGAATGCTAAAAGACTTTGTAAATGTGGCGTATTGTAAAGCTGTTCAGAATTGAATGTATTTCATCTAGAAGAAAGATCCATCAGTTCTCCACTTATCATGAAAATTTATTACTAACAGAATAGCAATCAATCGCTGTGAATGCAAGAGGAACAATAAGGTAACCACTCAATACAGTAACAGCAAACCAGAAGGAAGTTTTACTTTACATAAGTCTTTCTAAAAGCAACTCTGCAAGTGGCTGTCTAGGCATATTGGGCAATATCTGCAGAAACTGAGAAGCAGAAGACCAGCAGCCTTAAGGGTGGGTATGGATACGGCAGATTCTCTTGCACCCCTCCAGCGAAACCTGCATGCTCGAGTTCCTCCCTGAAATATCTGTACACCACTGCACACATCATGGGGAATAATCAGGAAGAACTAGAGATTTGTGTGTGGTCGCAGGGCCATAATCTCATTGCAATTACAGAGATATGGTGGGATAGCTCGCATGACTAGAATGCTGTCATAGACGGCTACAGACTCTTTAGAAAAGACAGGACAACAAGGCGAGGTGGTGGAGCTGCTCTCTATGTGAGTGAGAAATTGGAATGTATTGAGCTTTACCTAGGGGTGGATGAAAAACGACTCGAGAGCTTATGGGTAAGAATTAAGGGCGAGGCTCACAGGGGTGACACTGTTGTGGGTGTTTACTACAGGCCAGCTTACCAGGAAGAGGAAGTTCATGAGGCCTTCTACAGACAGTTGAAAGCAGCCTCATGATCACAGGCCCTAGTTCTCGTGGGGGACTTCAACCACCCTGACATCTGTAGGGAAGACCACACAGCCAGGCACAAGAAGTCCAGGAGGTTCCTGCAGAGTATTGGTGATAACTTTTTGACGCAGAAGGTAGAGAAGCCAACGAGCAGAGGAGTGCTGCTGGACCTTTCACTGACGAACAAAGAGGGACTGGTTGAGAATGTTAAGGTTGGAGGCAGCCTCGGCTGTACTGACCATGAGATGGTGGAATTCAGGATCCTGCATGGAGGAAGCAGGGCAGTAAGTAGCATCACAGCCTTGGATTCAGGAGAGTTAGCTTTGGCCTCTTCAAGGACCTACTTGCAGGAATCCCTTGGGTCAGGGCTCAGGAAACTGCGGGGGTCCAAGAGAGCTGGACATTATTTAGGCATTGCTTCCTCTGTGCTCAGGATCAGTGCATCCCCCTGAGTAAGATATCTAGCAAAGCAGGCAGAAGACCTGCATGGATGAGCAAGGAGATTCTAGCAGAACTCAGACGGAACAGAAGGGTCTATGGAATGTGGAAAGAGGGACAGGTCACTTGGGAGGAATACAGGAATGTTGTCAGAGTAGGGAAGCAATGAGGAAGGCTAAGGTACACCTGGAATTAAATCTGGCAAGGGACGTCAAGGACAACAAGAAGGACTTCTTCAAGTACATCAGCAGCAAACAGAAGACTAGGGAAAATGTGGGGCCACTCCTGAAGGAGGTGGGTGTCCTGGTGACACAGGATGCAGAGAAGGCTGTGTTACTGAATACCACCTTTGCCTCAGTCTTCACTGCTAAGGCCAGCCCTCAGAAATCCCAGGCCCTGGAGGTAAGAGAGGAAGCCTGGCGAATGGAAGACCTTACCTTAATCGAGGAGCATTGTGTGAGAGATCATGTAAGCAATCTGGATGCCCACAAATCTATGGGCCCTGATGGAATGCACCTACAAGTGCTGAGGCAGCTGGCAGGTGTCATCGCTGAGCCACTCTCCATCATCTTTGAAAGGTCCTAGAGGGCAGGAAAGGTGCCCGAGGGCTGGAGGAAAGCCAGAGTCCCTCCAGTTTTCAAAACGGGCAAGAAGGAGGATGCAGGGAGCTACAGGCCAGTCAGCCTCACCTCCATCCCAGGAAAGATGATGGAGCAGCTCATTTGGAGGTCATCCTCAAGCAAGTGGAGGAAAAGAAGGTTATCAGGAGTAGTCATCATGGATTTACCAAGGGAAAATCGTGCCTGACCAATCTTACAGCTTTATACGATGGCATGACTGGCTGGGTAGATGAGGGGAGAGCCGTGGATGTTGCCTACCTTGACTTTAGCAAGGCTTTTGACACAGTCTCCCATAAACAGCCTTTTAGGGAAGCTCAGGAAGTGTGGACTGGATGAGTGGTCAGTGAGGTGGATTGAGAACTGGCTGAATGGCAGAGCTCATAGGATTATGATCAGTAGCGCAAAGTCTTGTTGGAGACCTGTAACTAGTGGTGTTTCCCAGGGGTCAGTACTGGGCCCAGTTTTGTTTAACTTCTTCATCAATGACCTGGATGAAGAGTTAGAATGTACCCTCAACAAGTTTGCTGTCGACACAAAACTGGAAGGAGTGGCTGATGCACCAGAAGGCTGTGCTGCCATTCTTCAAGACCTGAACAGGCTGGAGAACTGGGCGCAGAGGAACCTGATGAAGTTCAACAAGGCCAAGTGCAGGTCCTGCACATGGGGAGGAACAACCCCATGCATCAGTACAGGCTGGGGGCAGACCTGCTGGAGAGCAGCTCTGTGGGGAGGGACCTGGGTGTCCTGGTGGACAGTAAGTTGACCATGAGCCAGCAGTGTGCCCTTGTTGCCAAGAAGGCTAATAGGATCCTGAGGTTCATTAAGAAGAGTGTGGCCAGCAGGTCAAAGGAGGTTCTCCTTCCCCTCTACACTGCCCTAGTGAGTCTGCATCTGCAGTACTGTGTCCAGTTCTGGGCTCCTCATTTCAAGAAAGATGAAGAGCTACTGGAGAGAGTCCAGCGGAGGGCTACGAAGATGATTAGGGGACTGAGGCATCTCTGCTATAAGGAAAGGCTGAGAATGCTGAGCTTGTTTAGCCTGGAGAAGAGAAGGCTGAGAGGGGACCTTGCAAATGCTGATTAATATCTGAAGCGTGGGTGTCAGGAGGATGGGGCCAAGCTCTTTTCAGTGGTGCCCTGTGACAGGACAAGGGGCAACGGGCACAAACTGAAGCAGAGGAAGTTCCATCTGAACATGAGGAAGAACTTCTTCACTTTGAGGGTGACAGAGCACTGGGGCTGGTTGCCTGGGGAGGTGGTGGAGTCTCCTTCTCTGGAGATGTTCAAGACCTGCCTGGACAAGGTCCTGTGCAGCCTGCTCTAAGTGACCCTGCTTTGGCAGGATGGTTGGACTAGATGATCCACAGAGATGCCTTCCAACCCCTATGATTCTGTGATTCTGTGAAACTCCCACTCCTTGTGACTCAAAGTCCAATGCCTAAGAAGGAGGAGTCTTCTAGGAGAAGCATCTTCCCAGTTCTCCATAGTTTCTACAAGCAAGGTTGGGTGTGATATCATCCTTTCAGTCTGTCTGAGAAAACAGAGTCTTTAAGGTCTAGCTGTTCCTTTGTGGATTACCTTGTAATAGGCATTTGAAAAGAACACAAACGGTTTTGGTATCTTCTTTGATGTAAATATTCATCACTGGGGTTCTTAGAAAGTGTGATAAATGTGTTGACTCAATTAGCAATCTCCTGTTTCAAGAGACGTGTTTCCCAAAGTATTGAGTGCGATCTTGCTTTGTTGATAGACAAAAATCCATTAAAGCTCTTTTTTCCCCTCAGTTTATTTTCATTCATTAAACAAGTTTCCTTCTAAACAGTTTATAATTCATCAAAGGTGAATTTGTGTCTGACTGTGAGTGTATTTCAGTGTGAGAGAGAAAGCAAATTACAGTTCATGTGTCTACCCCCAATTAAGGTAATCAGGATAACATTCAGAAAGGGGAACATTGTGTCAATTCTAGTCTGAGAAGCAATTTTCCACCAACTGTTTTCAATGTCAAATGCCAACTTCTGAGGGGCAACTATTGCTGCCAGTACTTGATTTGAAAGGGGCAGGAAAACTCACCTGGTTAACAGGTGGCTCAGGGACTGGTGCCATCGGTCGAATTTTGGCTTCTTTGATCACAGGGAGATGTATACAGCACCAGGCCTGCTGGTGACAGGTGGATCGCAGCTATCTCAAAGGGGAAAAAGGATTCTTGGCCACGAGCTGGCAGGGCTCATTGAGAGGGCTTTAAACTAGGTTTGAAGGGGGAAGGGGACATCACCCAGCTCTCTGGGGACGAGCCCAGGCTTGGTGTGCCAGGGTCAGGGGTGAGATTGACAGCCCAGCTCAAGTGTGTCTACACCGACACACGTACCATGGGCAATAAACAGGAGGAGCTGGAAGCCATTATACAGCAGGACGACTATGACTTGGTCACCATCACAGAAACGTGGTGGGACAACTTGCATGACTGGCATGCTGTCATGGGTGGCTACAGACTCTTTAGGAAAGACAGGCCAACAAGGAGAGGTGGTGGAGTTGCTCTGTATGTGAAGGAGCAACTGGAATGCATTGAGCTTTGCCTGGGGGCAGATGAAGAACGAGTCGAGAGCTTATGGGTTAGAATTCTGTGACAGGCTCATACGGGTGACATTACGGTGGGTGTGTACTACAGGCCACCTGACCAGGAGGAGGAATTTGATGGGGCCTTCTACAGGCAGCTGCAAGCAGCCTCACAATCACAGGCCCTGGTTCTCATGGGGGACTTCAACCACCCTGACATCAGCTGGGAAGACCACACAGCTAGGCACACGCAGTGGCGCAGGTTCCTACAGAGGATCGATGATAACTTTCTGATGCAAGTGGTGGAGGAAACAACAAGGAAAGGTGCTCTTGTGGACCTTGTACTAACAAACAAGGAGGGACTGGTTGAGAATGTGAAGGTTGGAGACAGACTCAGCTGCAGTGACCATGAAATGGTCAAGTTCAGGTTCCTGCGTGGAGGAAGCAGGGTGATAAGTAGGATCAAAACCTTGGACCTCAGGAGGGCTAACTTTGGCCTCTTCAAGGATCTACTGGGAGGAATCCCCTGGGCCAGGGCTCTAGAATGCAGGGGGGTCAAAGAGTTCTGGTCGCTGTTTAAATGTCACTTCCTCCATGCTCAGGAGTGGTGCATCCCCCTGAGAAAGAAATTTAGCAAAGAAGGCAGGAGACCTGCATGGTTAAACAAGGAGCTTCTAGCGGAGCTCAAGTGGAACAGAAAGGTGCATGGAATGTGGAAAGAGGGGCAAGCCACTTGGGAAGAGTACAAGAATGTGGTCAGAGCATGCAGGGATGCAACGAGGAAGACCAAGGCCCACCTGGAATTGAAGCTGGCAAGGGATGTCAAAAACAACAAGAAGGGCTTCTTCAACTACATCAGCAGCAAAAGGAAGGCTAGGGACAATGTGGGGCCGCTGCTGAATGAGGCGGGTGTCCTGGTGAAGGAGGATGCAGAGAAGGCAGAGCTACTGAATACCTTCTTTGCTTCAGTCTTCAGTGCCAAGGCAGGCCCTCAGGAATCCCAGGCCCCGGAGGTAAGAGAAAAAGCCCACAGAGAGGATGACTTTCCCTTGGTCAAGGAGGACTTCATGAAAGATCGCTTAGGCAATCTAGATGCCCACAAATCCATGGGCCCCAATGGAATGCACCCACGAGTGCTGAGCGAGCTGGCGGATGTCATTGCTGAGCTACTCTCCATCATCTTTGAAAGGTCCTGGAGGACAGGAGAGGTGCCC
Source organism: Opisthocomus hoazin (assembly GCF_030867145.1). Classification (NCBI taxonomy): domain Eukaryota; kingdom Metazoa; phylum Chordata; class Aves; order Opisthocomiformes; family Opisthocomidae; genus Opisthocomus; species Opisthocomus hoazin. The sequence continues at coordinate 30,798,434 of NC_134416.1, read as the reverse complement.
TAGGACTGGAGAAAGGCCAGTGTCACTCCAATCTTCAAAAATGGCAAGAAGGAGGATGCAGGGAGCTACAGGCCGGTCAGCCTCACCTCCATCCCGGAAAAGGTGATGGAGCAGCTTATCCTGGAGGTCATCATCAAGCAAGTGGAGGAGAAGAAGGTTATCAGAAGTAGTCAGCATGGATTCACCAAGGGGAAATCATGCCTGACCAATCTTACAGCTTTCTACGATGGCATGACTGGATGGGTAGATGAGGGGAGAGCAGAGGCTGTTGTCTACCTAGATGAAGAGCTACTGGAGAGAGTCCAGCGGAGGGCTACGAAGATGATGAGGGGCCTGAGGCATCTCTCCTACGAGGAGAGGCTGAGGGAGCTGGGCTTGTTTAGCCTGGAGAAGAGAAGGCTAAGACTGGACCTTATAAATGCCTACAAATGTCTGAAGGGTGGGTGTCAGGAGGATGGGACCAAACTCTTTTCAGTGGTGCCCAGCGACAGGACAAGGGACAATGGGCAAAAACTGAAGCATAGGAAGTTCTGTCTGAACATGAGGAAGAACTTCTTCCCTCTGAGGGTGACAGAGCACTGGGGCTGGTTGCCTGGGGAGGTGGTGGACTCTCCTTCTCTGGAGATATTCAAGACTCACCTGGGCAAGTTCCTGTGCAGCCTGGCATAGGTGCCCCTGCTTTGGCAGGGGGTTTGGTCTGGATGATCCACAGAGATGCCTTCCAACCCCTATGATTTTGTGATTCTGTCATTTTTCCTGGGTTTTCTTCTTTTGCATCAGATGCTGTAAGCCAGCATCACAATTTTGAATAAAGCAATGTAAACGCTAAATAGTTTATTTAACCTCTGTTGCACTGTGAACTGGCAATGAGAGGTGCTAAACCTTTCCAGTGGAGCCAGAACAAGTGAGGTGTGAAGAAATTCTAAGCATGTAGCAGAGTGGAAGGGGAGCAGTGATTGACTGAGAGTGATGCTGATGTAAAAGCCAGGATGGATTTTAAATATGTGAATAAGTGTATATTTCTGTCTCTTAAGTTTCACAAACAGCAGTAGCTTGGAACAATTGCCGTTACTGAGATTTTCTTAGTCCAAACAGTACCTGGCCAGTCCATGCAGCTGAAGAAATGCACAACAGAGAGAAGAAACAGTTTTGGGAAGAAATTTTGTGCTTTAGGATGAAATGAAGAGCAAGAGGTCAAGGGATAAAGATACAGAAACAAATCTAGAGAGTAGAAGTAAGTTTTTTCACTCAGCCCATGCTGGCACAAACTGTAAAGCTATCAAATAATGAGTACTATTTTTTATTAATTCCCAGTTAGATTTGATTTCATACCAAGTGCTGTAGGAAGCATAGTTCCTAAAAGCCTGTGTAGCGTGTGCCAGTTTTCCTTCCCTCCCCCCTCCTAAAAAAGGCCATTGAAATGTTACTGTTTGAAGTCTTTTCCAGGACCCCAGCAGATCACTGAGACAGTTACCAGATACTTATATGCATCTCCGGTTACAATGTCTTACTCCAGCAAAGGCAGTGCTTTTCAATGGGAGTTTGCAGTAGTTATCCTTCATCCAGCAGAATGTGCTTTAGGAAGCCTGCTTTGCTGGCCGATAGATATTTCCTGCTAACGATTATTGCACATGCTCCTGTCTTGACAGAGCAAAATCACCCATATCTGGCAAGAAAATTTGAACGTCAATGTGCAATTTCCTATGCTAAGTTCTTGCCTGCCCACTATTTTAATACCCATAACCTGATGAAGAAATGAGGAGGCTCTGTAGAAACTGCCAGCAGAGCCCTGCAGCTGTTCTCGTCTGATTATGCTGCCTTGGCATCAGCCCATTATGAAGGATTTCTAACTGACGGTGATGGGCAGCCCACTGTGAAGAGCAGGCTGTTCTCAAGTGGCCGGTCTGAGCAGAACATGACCAACTTACAGCTCACGTGGTTCTCAAAACCTGTGGGAGTCAGGCTGAGCCAAGCATTTATTCTGGATGTCACTGTATTTCAAGGTGTGCAATAATAGATTTTCCAGTAGAAATACAGAACACCCCTAATGAATCCCACAGTGCTGATTTCGCAATAACTGGGCACAGTGCTCAGTTATCTGATCAGCATAAGCCAAGTACAGTAGTTAATTCTAAAGAAAACAGGAAAAAAAAGATGTTCATTCCATTTTCTTAACTGTATAGTGAGACAGCACATTTGAATAATAGTTTTAATTAAATTAAGTGAGTTTAATTAAGATTGGGCTACTTCAGGGAAGACAAAGCACTATTCAAGGCTTTTAAAACATTTTCTTTCCTCTTTTTTGTGAAGAGGGTGTTTAGCTGTACAACATCCTGAAGTCATCTAGTTCATAACATTGTTATCTAATAAGCTTCTTTTTTTGCCATGGATAATAGCATATGGCATTTAATAGAGAGAGGCTGTAATCAAATGATTAATAAAAATAAAACAAAATTTTACTTTTTTAGCTTGAAGAATGAAAATATGGCTCCATCTCTAGATGTTCTTTTACTTAAAATGCTGTTAATATTCTTTCATACAAATAGTTGTCTACACTGCAAGGATTTTATTATAAACTTTAGAAAAAACAAGCACTAAACAAGTAACCAACTACAGGGGGAAAAAAAAGTTTCTTGTGCATTAAAGTTTTGATTCCAAAAAGTAAACCAGTAGGAAGCTCTTTTCCAGGCAGGAGTTATAACTGTGGACAAGAAAATTAGCAAGTTAGGAAAAGGCTGTGCCAGTTATTAAGGGACTAGAGCATCTCTCATATGAGGAGAGGCTGAGAGAGCTGGGACTGTTCAACCTGGAAAATGGTTGGGGAGATTTTATCAGTGTGCATAAATGCCTGATGAGAGGGAATGAAGAAGAAGGAGCCAGTGATGCTCAGTGACAGGACAAAAGGCGATAGAAACATATTATAAAGCATGAAAATCCATCTGAACACAAGAAAAGCATTTTTACTGTGAGAGAGTAAAACGTTCACAGTAAAAAATGCTGGAACTGGTTTCCCAGAAAGGTTGTGGACTCCCTGTTCATGGAGATATTCAAATCCAACTGGATATGGTCCTGACTAGACTGCTCTAGGTGACCCTGCTTGAGCAGTGGTCAAGGTTGGACCAGAAGATCTCAAGACATATCTTCCAATCTGAACAGTTCTGTGATTCAAGTAGATCTAAGAATAAGTGCAGGAAGCGGGGTTCATGGTGATCCCTTATGAAGACTGGACAACTGTTGCAGAAGCCATCCTACTGATACTCGTAAATGTAAAATTTCCACTTACTAGAGTGATTGTGGTTAAACTAAAGTAGATCCTTGGTGTTTTGAGAAGACAGGAAAGCTCTAAGATAAAAAGGCTCCTAAATAACACCACTTAGACAAACCTCACTTGCTGTTTTGGGGGGGGATAGGAAAGCTGTAAGATAGAGAGACTCCTAACAATGTTATTTGGACAGCTCAGCCTTGGGATGGCAGATGCACCAAGCTACAGAGATAAAGAGGTACCAAGAGGGCAACAAGACTGGAGCAAAGCAACCTGGAAGGACACGGTATACATGATCTTAGAACCGAGTTTGCGCAGCAACAAAGGTCAACCAGTGAACACTGTGATGAGGAGTATAAGCCTTCATCTTAAGACCCCCAAAGACCACCAGAGGACACTAACAGACATGTGTGAAAGACATTAACATATGCTAATTAGTTCTTGGAAAAGTCATGAATGTGCTAAGCATTTCTTGGAAATATAATGAATATGTGTATTGTGATTGTATTTAGCCTGAAATGACAGAGTGTTTGGCGCACACGTTTGGAGGAGAGATCCCCCATGTGCCCGGCGCCGTAATAAAGAATACCTGCTCAATAGTCTTTTGACTACTGAGTTTTCATTTCCGGCTTTTCACAGCATCATTACTGAGGTACTACAGAGAGGCAAGGAAGTGATTAAACAGAAATGTCAAAGAGTCAAGAAAGAGAAGTAATTGTTTCAAAGTTCTTGAGGAATCTGACTATTCTGCCAGTATGGGAATTTCCAAAGATATGAGCCAAGTCTTTGGCTGATACAAACAAACACCATTTCAGTTGTGTCGAAGAATGTGCTTTAGATTACATCATTTGTAGATTTGACCTGTAAGAATTCATCTAGAAGCAAAAAATGAAAAAACATGGAGAAAATCATTAGTATTTCATTAATGAAAATTTTGAAGGTTTTCATTTGACTGCAGAAACTTTCCTTCTTTAGTCAACAAGCAGTGGAATATGTGATCTCTACTTGCGAGCAGAAACAGCAGAACTAATACGTGCAATATTCACAAAGACTTAATATCACAGAGTATCTTCTGCATAAAATTCATATATTTACAGTTGGTTAGTTTCATTGGCCATCCAGTTAAGCGAAAGAAAAGATACTGCAATATGTAGCCATGCACCAGCTGAGCTAAAGGCAGATTGTTAACTATCGAAACAGGAAGAATTGCATTCACGAGAAGACTGCAGTAATCTAAAAACAAAAATTAATTTTAATTTTGAAAATTTTAATGGGTGTTTTATATGCTGGTCAAAAGGAATTTTATCTTATTCACAGCAGAGAGAAAAAAAATAATCATGAGAATAAAGGTAATAATGTACAGGAAATATTGTAGCTGAAGCACAAATCCACAGACTTAAAAAAGCAAGAAAGTGGTAAATTAATTTGATAAATTCAAAGTTCTATGGATAGCAAAATTAAAATGTTACACTCCACTGAAAATCTTCTATTTAAAAAGTTTACATCTTTTCTAATGTGGCCAATGATGTTCGTCATACTGAAGTTGTGAAAAGTTTAAGAAGGGAGATGAAAAAATTTGACAAGGAAAATGGTTCTGTTGGCAGGGGACACAAAGAAGACAATTAAGTTTCCTGTAGCAAACCAGCCAGGAAGCTCACCTGAAAATGCACGTAACTCCTCAAAGGAAAAAGGAAAAGAGAGAAGGGATATGTGGGGAACATGATGGCTCTACAGATAAGATTTTTACTCCCTGATACTTTCTACTACCAGTTTGCCCTTCCTCTCACTTTAATCGAATTATATACCTGGGAACAGCCATAGAGTAAAGGGTAGTAGTGGAGCTCCAGAGGCATGGAGAGAATGTTTGGTGAAGAGATTAAGATGTAACACTGATCCTCTCCATTAGATTTATATTTAAGCCTCAGAACTGATGTGATCTCCATCAAAGTAAGAAAATTATGTCTTCCAGCAGGAAGATGAATCAGAAAACACTGTCCATTTTAATTACACAGGGTTCTTCCCTGTGCTTATTTCTGTCCGATTGCCTACATGGAAAAACTATAATTTATAGAATGTCTACATATTGTATTTTAACTTATAAGTGGCAAATATTATGGACTTTTGGGATGCGACTTGGGGTCTTTGTTTGTCATTTTGGATGCATTGTACAAAAGCAAGATGAATGTTTTCCAACAGCAGAAACACCAGACTTGTCAAAGGAGTTAATTATAAGTAGGACAGAGGGCAGCTGGCTTAAAACCGGTAAAGGACATACAGGTTATAAGCAGAGAAAACTTTCTAACTCTGTGAGCAGAAAAATATTTGGACATGTTAATTGAGTAATTCATGGACTAACACTTGGATTTTCTTAGAAAAAACATTTGTTAAGATTAAGAACACATTATAAAAATTTTCATTGGGAAAATTGAGTAGATAATATTTTTATGTTATTTTAGCAGTACCTTCCATGATTTCTATCAAGGCATAAACTGCTGAGACAAGTTAGATACTCACATACCTTCTTGGCTGCCACACCACTGCATTGTGTGCAGTGCTGCAGGTACTTTGTTCCAGCCTGGAGCTGCTTAGACCTTGGTGTGGGCTTTCCAATGGAGGTTTTTCCCAGACAATTCTCTTGTGATCATAACTTCTAGAATGTCAGATGAAAAATGGGCACATACTGAAATAATGAAAACTGCTCATGTTAATATCATCATGTCGGGGTGCTGTGAGGGATAGGGGACAGGGAGCAGCAGGGATTACCCAGGCTGGCAGGGCAGGGCCAAGCAGCCCGTCCCATCCCACTGCCCCAACCAAGGAGCAGGGCAACTGAGGGGCAGCCCCAGCCCCAGAAATCAGACACCTCCCTGGGGATGAGGGTGGGACAAGGTTGGCCTGGGATGTCAGCCTGTGTAGGGAGCTGGAGACCTGAGATTACCTGAAGCAACAATTGTCTGAACTATAGTTGCCTGGAATTACAGAAATAACCTTATCAATAAAATGATAAAGAACTATAATTATGCTATTTATTGGGTTTTTGAAAAAATGATTGTAAGAGGTAGATTGAAACTGGGTGGGACAAACAGAAGAGGAAATTACTTCTTGCAAATCTTCCTTTCTGCCAGTGAGCCATCTGCTGTTATGGTAGAAATTCATTAGTGGATATAGGTATAATAAAATGCATAACAGGCAAGCAGAAGAAATAATTTCTTGGTTTGAGGTAAAGAAGTCAGTTTTAGTGAAAGTGACATTTTTCCATCTAAATTCATATAAAATGTACAGTGGATGATCAATGCTCCTGGATACAACTTTACCAATAAAAAAAAGGAAAGATAATTCATGAAGTGGATTGCTAAATGAAAGCTGCTGCTTATGCTGTAGAAAAGGGAACAGCAGAGCAGCAAACCTGTGTTGTACATATACTTCCAATATAAATAAACCAATCTGAAAAATAAAAATAATAACAAGCAACTCACTCTCTAAGCTGAAAATTGAGGTTCTTGGAGGATCTATTACATTTGATTAATATTCATCTTGAGTTTGTTTGCTGTCCTTTTTCAAATCTATGTTATTTATGTTAGTTGCTGGAGCATGTCCAGAGAAGAGCTAGTGAAGGGTCTGGAGAATAAGTCTTCTGAGGAGTAACTGAGGGAACAGGGATTGTTTCATCTGGAGAAGAGGAGGCTGAGGAGAGACCTTATTGATCTCTACAACTACCTGAAAGGAGGTTGTAGTGAGGTAGGTGTTGGTCTCCTCCCAAGTAACTAGAAGTAGGATGAGAGGCAATGGCCTCAAGTTGCATCAAGTGAGGTTTAGATTGGATATCAGGAAAAATGTCTTTACTGAGAGGGTAGTCAGGCATTAGAACAGGCTACACAGGGAGATGGTAGAGTCACCATCCCTGGAGGTGTTCAAAAAATATGTAGATGTGGCACTTCAGGACATGGTTTAGCAGACATGGTGGTGTTTGGGTGATAGTTTGACTTGAAGATCTTAGAGGTCTTTTCCAAACTGAATTATATCATTCTATGATTCTATGATTATGATATCTCAGAGTAACTCTAGTCCAGTATCAATCCTTTATTATTCTGGGTTATACAGAGACTGTCAGTAAACAGGACATACCTGGTTTAGAAACCTAGGTGCATAGGCCCTGCAATTTAGGGCCTTATTTACTTAAGAAAGTTAGCTTCAGTATAACTCAATATGTATCAGCTTTATGTGCATAATCTGTTTTATATTCACATTTAGATAACTTTATCTTGATTTTTAACTTTATCTCAATGGAGGGTGGAAGGAAGAATAGGTAGCCTGGGAGGAATATAGAGAAATAGTCCGAGTAGCCAGGGGTCAGGTTAGGAAAGCTAAAGCCCTTATAGAACTAAATTTAGCCAGAGATGTCAGGGGCAACAATAAAAGGTATGTCCTAGGAGGACTTGGAAAAAGTAGGCCCTGTCCAGAATGAAATGGGAGACTGGGTTATCCAGGATACAGAGAAGGCTAAGGTACTCCATGACTTTTTTGCCTTAGTCTTCACCGGCAAGGTCTCCAGCCGCACTGCCTGAGACACAGAAGGCAAAGGCAGAGATTGGGAGAATGAAGAAGGGCCCACTGTAGGATAAGATCAGGTTTGAGACCATCTAAGAAACCTGCAGGTGCACGAGTCAATAGGACCTGATGAGGTGCATCTACAGGTCCTCAGGGAACAGGTGGATGAAGCTGCCAAGGCACTATTTATCATATTTGAGAAGCTGTGGCAGTCTAGAGAAATTTCCACTGACTGGAAAAGGGGAAACATAACCCCATTTTTAAAAAGGGTAAAATGAAAGACCCAGGGAACTCCAGACCAGTCAGTCTCACCTCTCTGTCCAGCAAGATCATGGAGCAAATCATCCTGGAAACTATGCAGAGGCATGTGGAAAATGAGGAGGTGATTGGTGACAGCCAACATGGCTTCACTAAGGGCAAATCATGCCTGACATATTCAGTGGCCTTCTACAACAATGTTACAGCACTGGTGAACAAGTGTAGAGCAACTGATGTCAGCTACCTGGACTTGTGCAAAGCATTTGACACTGTGCTACGTGACACCTTTGTCTCTAAATTGGAGACACATGGATTTGATGGATAAATCACTTAATGGATAAGGAATTGGCTGGATGGTCACACTGGAAGAGTTTCAGTCAACAGCTCAATGTCCAAGTGGAGACCAGTAGCAAGTGGCTTTCCTCATGGGCTGGTGTTGGGACTGGTGCTGTTTAACATATTTGTTGGTGACGTAGACAGTGGGATTGAGTGCACCCTCAGCAAGTTTGCTGATGACACCAAGCTGTATGGTGCAGTCAACACGCTGGAGGGAAGGGATGCCATTCAGAGGGACCTTGACAGGCTTGAGTAGTGGGTCTGTGAGAACCTCATGAAGTTCAACAAGGCTAAGTGCAGGTCCTGCACATGGGTGGGGGCTATCCCAAGCACAAATACAGGCCGGGCAGAGAACAGATTGCAAGCAACCCTGAGGAGAAGGACTTGGGGGTGCTGGTTGACAAGAAGGTCAATACAACCAGCTATGTGCACTCTCAGCCCAGAAATCCAACAATATCCTGGGCTGCATCCAAACAAGCGTGGCCAGCAGGTCAAGGGTGGTGATTCTGCCCATCTACACTCCTCTGGTGAGACCACACGTGGAGAGCTGTGTCCAGCTCTGGAGCCTTCAGCATAGGAAAGACATGGACCTATTGGAGCAGGTCCTGAGGAGGGCCACAAAAATGATCTGAGGGCTGCAACACTTCTCCTGTGAGGAAAGGCTGAGAGAGTTGGGGTTATTCAGCCTGGAGAAGTGAAGGCTCCAAGGAGATCTTATTGCAGCTTTCCAGTACCTGAAGGGGGCCTATGGGAATGATGGAGAGGGACTTTTTACAAAGGTGTGTAGTGATAGGACAAGGAGTAATGGCTTCAAGGTGAAAGAGGGTAGATTTAGATTAGATATAAGAAAGAAATTCTTTACTTTGAGGGTGGTGAGGCACTGGAACATGTTGGCCAGAAAAGCTGTGGATGTCCCCTCCCTGGAAGTGTTCAAGGCCAGGTTGGATGGGGCTTTGAGCAATCTGGTCTAATGGAAGGTGTCCTGCCCATGGCAGGGTGGCTGGAACTAGATGATCTATAAGGTCTCTTCTCACCCAAACCATTCTGTGATTCTGTTACTTAATTTCTGTTCTAAAAATTGCATAAACATAATTCAAAATAAGTAATCCATTGTAATATTTGTGTCAATGCATGTCTAAGTTCAATAAATATTTCAAAACTGCTCTCACTGTACTCCCAATCTTAATTGCTTGTTGCTTACTACATGTTCTCTACTGTTCCGGTTTTATCCTAATAGAGTAACTCCTTCCTACTTAAATGCTGGTAGATAATCATGCTCCACTTGTGAAGTCATCTTGACAGCAAGTTCATAGACTCTCAGTTTGTCCCTGCCATGAGATTATGTGTTTATGTGCAGCCTCATCAAAAAATCCTGAAGTATCCTGCCTCATAAGACAAAGCAAGTTCAGTCTCGCCTCACTACTTGTCATGGAGATGTCCATATCTTTAAACTGCTAGCAGACAAATGAAGAAGAAAAAATATTTCTTCAGACATGTGACAGTAAAGCCATGAAAAGACTCTAAAGGCAAACACTAGCCTCCCAGTCATGTTCCCAACATATACACATGCTCTGAGAAACTTGAATAAAAATTTCCCCAAGTCAGCACACACATGCCTGCACAGGCAGTAGCATTCAGTGAACAGGATAAAATTACCTTGTAAGGCTGAGTTCTCCTCAGTACACTGCACACATAGAGAGGAGCAGCTTTGCATCTACCATGAAGCCATAGGGACAGGAATTCTGTGGAGAGATCACAGTCATTAAGACATCTTATATTACTTTTATCCTCAGAATGTAAAATAAGGAAATCTTTGTCCACAGTAACAGCTATGGGGAGCTGTGTTTGCTAAATATTGAAATATTACATTGTAGGGTAAAATTGTCCATTCCAGTATAGCAAGCCTTTTAGACTTTTGCTAGCTCAATTCCACATACCATACACTGAAGATCCAGACATCTGACAGGTTGCTAATTTTTCACCATCTAAGTGATCAACTATTGACTATTAGCTTCCAAATAAAGGTTCTCATACACTTCTGAATAGAGACAGAAAACTGTCTGGTCGATGTTAACTGCTGTAGTTCAAAAAGTGAGTTCAATAACTGTTTGCTGAAATTAACAATTTAAAGACCTCTAGCTGTCTCTGGTCATCCCAAGTGTGCATCACTCCCCTGATCCATGAAGCTGAGAAAGGAAGTTCAAGAGGAAGCGGAAGGATATGCCCAGTCCACTCTTTTCTTCCGTCTCCAAGAGCATCTATAATAGCAGGTAAGTTTAATTCAGTTCAAAAGCATGTAACTTGAACAACTGCCAAAACAGCTGAAATACTTTTTTCATAACAGTTATCACTGGGATAACAGTGCCTAGCTGTGCTTCCTACATCCAGTCTGACAGCAGTCTGAAAATGTTTCTGAAAGACAAGAAATTGAAAATAGCGTTGCAACTAGGCAACGGAGCAGAAGGAATGGTGGGACTGACTCCAGCGTCCCAAATTGCAGCCGATTCCATGAGGTTTCCTATAATCCAGCATGACAAAAAGCCACTAATCCCCATTGCCTAGCAACAGAGTGTTGACCCTAGATATCTACCGAGAACATGGTGCCTTGGCTGTGAAGAAAAATCAGTCAGAAAAAAAACCCCACAACTTTGAGCAACATGTTTCAGAAAATAAGCTGCTTAATGCCCATAAAAGCAAAGATTGTTGAAAAAAATAACATATTAAAACAAAATACTGTTCTTCAATGTTTCCTTCTATGTGCAAGAACTACACATAAGACAGACTGCTGGGGTAGATGAAGCAGATACAGAGTTACCTCAAGGGTTGGAGGGTGAGGTAACCTGAGAAATAAAGCTCAGGAGAAAATCATTTGTTTTAGCTTACCTTTTCTTTAATTTCTGTCAGATGGTAGTGTTATCATGACTGAGGTAGGATTTAAAAGAGAAGATGGCAAATTTACAAATTTTCTTGGAAAGTATGGTACCCATTCAGATAAGTTCTGAACTGCAAAGTGTTAATTATAATGTATAAAATTATAAATGGTTTCAGACACAGTGATATGGAGAACAGTCACCTTACTATACTATTCAGTGTTGACAACACAGATCACTGCAAGTATATAAATCCCTGTGGAAGAAAGGGAACTACCAGCAGATTTTTTTCATCTTGCATCCATCAGCTGCTGAACTCATTCTCTACTATAAGGATCAATAATTATTATAAGGTTTATGGAAGTCAGCATACACCCATGATGTTCTAAGTGTTTATAAATTGGAAAAAAAGTCACATCTGCCTTGGAAAGCTTACAGTGTGTGGAGTGTGTGACAGGGAAGGTTCATATTGGCAAAGTACCAAAGCTGGTCACATGCTATGTTTTGGGGCCGACAAAATAAGTCAGCTGGATGCTTTATGAGCCTACAACAGGCATTTGTATGTAAAGAAAGTCAGACCTCGGAGCAGAGCTCAAGAAAATTACTTCATGGAAAAAAGATGGAAGTGGTGAGAATATCCATATACGAGAATATAAAAAGTCTTCTGGTTTTTTGTGCGGAGGTTATGCACAGAAGCAATATGATAAGCAAGCTCCTCTCATTCATCTAGTCCACTTTGTCAACAAGTGCATTCGTAGAGGTGAAGCAGCATCTTATACCATCCTTTCCCTGCTCCTTTTAGGTATCAGGAACGTCGCATAAAACCTTCCAGACGGACCATCTGCTGAGACTACCGTTTCTCTTGTCGTTGTACAGAGCTCACATATGGGAATATTTGTACCCTTTCCCTCCCCCAAGTCCTTCCACTGCACAAATTCAATTGCCAGGGACAATCTGAACCTTAATTGTAGAGTGTGTCAACAGTTTGTCGTTTTAAGTCTTATGTAACTTGGCAGTTTTCCCTGGATCTTGTCAGTTCTCTTTTTGAGTGTTTACGTATGGGTATAATAAATGCTACAGATAGATGTGACTGGATCTAAAACTACATGCCCTGTAGTTTGAAATTCACAGCAAGCCACAGCAAGCTGCATGTGATTCAAGAAAAAAACAACACATTTCTCTTCATACGTTTTCTTCTCTAAAATGTAACCTCCTTGGATGTAAAATACTATTTTTTTAATTCTATTTCCAGATCATACATAGAAAATGTCAAATTTCATATAAACTTACTTAGTTGATACATCCATCATGTGAACAAATTTCATATCAGCATATTTTGCCTAACTTATTTAGGGAGAAAAAGCTCTTATACTGGAGGCAGAATTTCAGGCATAGCAGTGCTCCACACAAATAAGTAGTGACTTGTATACATACAGTCAGTCATACCTTAAAAGTGTGGAGAGTATTTCTCGTGATTTTAAGAAATTTACCTGCTATTTTCAAGATATCTAAAATGACACAAAGTCAAATGGTGTTTAGAATACAAATATATTTTATTTACAGATACAGAATCATGAATAAACTGTGTAGATTCTTTATCCTACAGTATGCATCTTTTTTCTGTGCTGTTTGTGAAATCTATGGACTTCAGTTTTTCATTCCCTCTTTTTGCTGGGCTGTCATCTAACATGGAATGAATTATCTTTTTCTGCCATGACTCACATGAAGATAGTCACTCTTTGGATCATGAACAAACCATGAAGATTTGTATACTCATATTTCAGCATGAGTTTTTGCCTTCAAATGTCCTTTTTGAACAATAATTCTAGACACAGAGGCTTATGAAGAGGAAATGCATAAGGATACAGGAGTGGAACTGTACATTCTTCATGGGATAATGAAAGAACACCGATTCATCAACAATGGAAGCAGATCATGAAAGTGATGTGAATAATCCCATCTGTAACTGGAAGAGCTGCTACATTAGCTATTTTCTGACAAGTACTTTGTACTTCAGAGGTAAAGTAGCCTGAACTGGAAAATCTTCACAGCTCCAGCATCAGGCTAGAAGCTGTTGTGTGAATAGTTCATAGATGTGCTTTTTCACTGGCATCTTGCTGCGTACTGCTTAGATTTTCCTTTTATTCTGCTTTTAAACAGCTTACCTCCCAGAGACTTTACTCTAAAAGCCATATTCCCAAATGTGCCGAATAAAACTTTTTGGACCAATACAGATACAGTGTTGGTGAGAGGTAAACACAAATTTGATGTTTATACACCATGAAAGATTTTTTTTCTCTGATTATGGCTGAATTGCTTTTTAATATTAACTTTGATTCCAAGTTACCCACTGGTAGTCACAATATGAGATCCAAAGTGGAATGGAGGCTTGCAATACATTAGACATGAGTTATTCAATTCATTTATATTACTGGTCATGAAATGTCTAATTTTGAGTCTTCACTGTTAAATTAGGTTAAAATTTCTTACGAGACCATGAGGAAGAAAGTTTAAATATTGGTATTCAATTGTGTATTTTACTACTTTGTGATTTGTATGAAATACAGTAAGATCTTAAAGCTTGAAAGAGTGACAATAAATCAAGCTATGCTGTAAAACGCTATCTAATAACTCTAGCAGAAATAAAGGATCAGGAAAACTTTTTTCAAAAATAAGGTCCCAAAGTTTGTTTCTAAATTCAATTTTTCTGACGTCCTAAGCTAAAAGCTTCCAGTTAAATCAATCACATGCCTAATTGTTGGCTTATATGCCTTTCAGCTTGTGCGAGACTTGAATGGCAGAAGGGAAAGGGAATGGCTCTAGGAAAGCCCACACCAGTCAATTTCTTTTTCATTCCCTTTGGAGGCCCTGTAATGTTCTGCATTATATAGACTTATGCTAAAATATTGATATCCATTTTTTTTTGTTTTAACTATCTCATTACATGTCAATAGAAATTATATTTTCTGCATGATTAAAGGAACTATGTCATTATCCTAGCAATCTTAAAGTCTTAAAGGTGAAAAAAAACCCTTCTCAGTGGTTTAGCAGAGAAGTGGGTTCCACAGAGGAAGATGTATTTAATCACAATTCTCCAGCCTCTGGGCTGGAGGCATCTTGTTCAAAAGTTGTGTCTTTTAAGACGTTGACGGTATAGCCTAGTCAAAGATTCTGAAGTCTAGGTTGGCAAAGAAAAGCAAGACATCACACAAAATGATGTACAAGCAAAGCCATGCTGGCCACAGAACTTCAAATACTGTTAGCAGTTGTGAATGCAGTAGACTTCCCTCACATTCTAACAAAGGACAAGTTTATGTTTGTTTTATGTTTGATGAGTAGTGTACCTCAGGAGTCGGCACTGCGGCTGGTGCTGTTTAATATATTTGTTGGCGACATGGACAGTGGGACTGAGTGCACCTTCAGCAAGTTTGCTGATGACACCAAGCTCTGTGGTGTGGTTCACACGCTGGAGGGAAGGGATGCCATTCAGAGGGACCTTGACAGGCTGGAGAGGTGGGCCTGCCTAAGCTGCATGAAGTTCAACAAGGCCAAGTGCAAGGTCCTGCACATGGGTTGGGGCAATCGGAAATACAAGTCCAGGCTGGGAGGAGAGTGGCTCGAGAGCAGCCCTGAGGAGAAGGACTTGGGCGTACTGCTGGATGAGAAGCTCAACATGAGCCGGAAAAGTGTGCTTGCTGCCCAGAAGGCCAACCGTATCCTGGGCTGCATCAAGGAAAGTGTGGCCAGCACTGCATCCAGCTCTGGAGCCCCCAGGAGAAGAAGGACATGGATGTGTTGGAGCGGGTCCAGAGGAGGGCCACAAAGATGATCAGAGGGCTGGAGCTCCTCTCCTGTGAGGACAGGCTGAGGGAATTGGGGCTGTTCAGCCTGAAGAAGGCTCCAGTGAGACCTTATAGCAGCCTTCCAGTGCCTGAAGGGGCCTACAGGAAGGATGGAGAGGGACTTTTCACAAGGGTGTGTAGTGATAAGACAAGGGGGAATGGCTCTAAACTAAAAGAGGGCAGATTTAGATTAGATATTAGGAAGAAATTCTTCACCATGAGGGTGGTGAGGCACTGGCACAGATTGCCCAGAGAAGCTGTGGCTGCCCCCTCCTGGGAAGTATTCAAGGCCATGTTGGATGGAGCTCTGAGCAACCTGGTCTAATGGAAGATGTCCCTGCTCATGGCAGGGGTGTTGAAACCAGATGATCTTTAAGGTCCCTTCCAACCCAAACCATTCTATGATTCTATGTTCTGTAATAATTACTTTCAGGAGAAAACCACTTTTTTCACACTGCTAAGACTTCCTCTACTTCTATACCAGAAAGTTAAACAGTGCCAGGATCTTTCCTGGGCACCGTGATTGTCTGTGTGCTTGGACTGAGAGAACAGTCTCCAGGACACTTTTGAGTCTGATATAAACGACAGGAACCCAAACAATCCCTGGGCATGATTAAAGAGTTAGCAGAGACTAGGGGCTATTCCCAGGAAGTAGTTTACAGGAGGCCATGCTGGTTTAGAAGTGGGCTTGATGTTACAGACACTGTTCCATGCCAGCTGGTCTCAGTGCCAGAGATGACATCCTGGTCTCCTTTACTTTCCTAATACAGACATAGCCTTCATACTCATAAGCTATACTCACTAGCGATGACCATAGCTGTTCGGTGGTGTGTCCTAACTTAGAAATTGTCACAGCCTTAAATAAAGATGTAGAATGTGAAAGGATTTTCTATTATGCGTTAACTAGAAAACTTGTTTTTTTCCTACTATTCTCATTTTAGAAATCAAAGTGGCATTGTATTTATTTATTAAATTAGCTTCTTTAGGACAATTTTTCTCATGTAAGTCTATTTGCTTGTCTGACTGGTTAGGAAATTTCATAATTTTCTCAGATTTAGATAAATATACCTGGAAACACCAGACACTGTACAGGATTTTAAAACATATGAAAGCAAGAGGGTATTGTTGCCTTGATTTTGAAAAGTGACTAGTAATTTCTGTCAATATTTTTTTCAGCACTTACCCTAAATGTCAGAAAGATTTTGTTTTCTGAAATTCAGATGTATCAAACTAGGTACTACTACTACTACTACTACTAAAAAAGATATCGTACTCAAATACCCTCCAAAACCAAAACCAATTGAACATGGCAACTAGAAAATGCTGGTCAAAATCCTACTTTCGGACTGAAGTTGCTTAAACTTAAGCTGCAAACAGATTTTCTTCCTTAATGTGAAATGATTATCATAGAGCTGGAGACATCACTGCTTGCTCTAGCACTGAAATAGCTTCATCTCATAGCAAACAGCTCCCCCTGCATCAGAATCAGACATGGCAAAGACAGAAAAAAAAGTGGTTTAAATTGTTCAATATGAGAAGTGGTTCTTTCTGGACATGGTGAACTGCCAACTATCACGCTGAACGGATAGACATTGTTTTCCCATGAAGTTTGGTTTATGGAATAAGAATGAATGACTGTTCTTTTTGCTCTTTGAAAGCACATATTTTCCCCCAGACAGTTATTTTTTTATATTGTCATGTTGAACTCAGGAGGAAAGGGCAAAAGTACTAGTCTGAATCCTGCCATAAAACCTCCACTTGAGGCAAAATTTAATAATGTTCATCATGCTAATTACTAATTCGATATTTTTTCTCTTGTATGGATGAAAAAGTCCAAAGTAGAATTACTTTGCAAAGAGCATACTTGCTACTTTACACAGTGCAAAATTTTTTCATTATATTAGCTAGATGTTTTAAACAAGTGACAATTGTTGTGTTCCACTCTAAGAACTGCAATCTTTGTAGCTATGCAGAAGAGAAGAAAAATCCCATAGAAAATGATAATTTGATGACTTCCTACCATCCTCTGATGTCTCCGAACGTGAGGCCCTGATGTAGAGGGATGTTCCCAGGGCTGAAGGAGGTAGAGCTGTGGGAGACACTCCAGTGGTCATCTTGGTGATGCTGCCACCCATTGGTGTTTCATATTATGCTGCCAAGACTTAACTTTCACACTTTTGACCAAGCCAACTTCATTGTGTTTGGGGCATGCAGGCACCTCCTCTTGGGTTACCAGTATTGTCCTGCCACACGTGTTAAGCAGAAGTGTAAGACAAATTGTAGTCCAAGATGTCTATTTTCTCACATATTTCATTTGAAAGTATCTTTGTAAACAGGAAGGAAAAAGCTACAAGAACTCACAAAGAATCCTGTAAAGTGAAACCATGCAACTTTTATCTGTTATATCTGATGACTGAGGCCAGCAAAACAGGAATAATAAAGTGGTTTTGAAGGTTTTCTTAATAATTGAAGTAATTTAAAAATACAGTTAGAGGTGTTATCTGCAATAGTTTTATTATTAAAAAACAATTCTTATTATAACTGCAGAAGTCAATACTGTTAAGCCATTGGTTTCCCATCTTGTTAACCTCAACTTTTCCTCACAGCTGGTCATCTTTTGCTTAAAATCTTGCCTTCCGTTCCTGGTACTTCAGGAAATAAAATGTCATGGAAACCCTACAGTTTGCTTTATATATTCCTTCTGTGGAGTAGGATATTATTTAATTAAAATATCGGAAGATCATATCACTTGTGATTCCGCCACGGCTTACAGCCATAATGACAGGACTTTGCAGACAGAAGGTTGGTGTAGCCTGTTGCTCAGGGATCCCTGTAATACAAGGAAATTACCAAGGAGAGAGGTGGAGAGACTAGATAGATCTGAACCGGTTCCTACTCTTCCATTCTGTTTCCCCAGCTGAAGCACCTTGAAAGCAAGGCAAAAGCCTGGAAGTTGTTGCACCTTTTTGATTCACAGCTTCTGAAACATACCTTTCTGCCAGATACACCTAGAAGAGTGAGGCTAATCAAACTTGTGTAGTGAGTCTTACTTCTACGTAAACATAGCATTGTACCATTATCTCTCTCCTTCTCAGCTCTCTGAAGTTCAAATGTAATTTAGTTTTGTAGTGGTAGAAAACTGGAAATGCCACTCAGAGGAGGTAGTCACTATTCATTCCATTTCTCCAATTTGAAAAGTCTGTCTAGTAATAACCTTTTATCCTATGTAAATAGGCACACTGAGACAACTTCTTGTCTGCGTGGAACAGCACTCCCAAACTAACAAAATATGTTTGCTTCAAACATGGACAATACTCCATACATCTGTGATATTTTTCTTCACAAATAAATGGAAGATACTAAAGCACACAGTCATAGATTCAATTTGTAGCATGTGAAAGAAAAGGTAACACCCCTCGTGGTGAAGTCAAAATCAAAGTGTTGAGTAAGCGCAAAGGTGCAGAGTAGGATGATGGAGGACATTTGTAAACTGTCTCTTATCCCCAAAGCATCCATCTCCTATGGTACTCATGCTAGCAGCCTTTCTGACTGTTGTCTGCTCTTACCTTTGTAATCCTTCTTCCCTAACTGAGAATTTTTCTGTTTATGCATTCCAGGACTAAGCTGTCTTCTGTCAAGCACTGCTTCACTCCGCCTTTCCCTTAGTCCCCCACTTATTGATGATGATGCTGTCTGTCAAATGTGATTAGAAGAAATATTGATGTACTGCTTTCTTAAAACTTTGTCTTTTTTTCTTTTTTATTCTTTTCCCCTTCAAGCTGGCTATGTTCTTGGCCAAGGAATATTCCTCCACATCCTCACTTATGTCTCCAGTCTGTGATGGATCTTTGTCATCTTTGAATCACTGGTGAAATGCTACATTTTCTTTTCTTTCCTGTTCTTTGTTTTTTCTGTACCAGAATCTGACAATATATTAACAGTTACCCAGTTTTCTCTTTTGAAGAAATTATCTCGATGTCAACTGGGATGGCTAACATCTGGCTGGATATGAGTGTTTGCAACACAGGTGTTTACATCTGAGCCACTCACCCTCAGGCTTCCCAGAATTTCCACCCAACAGGATACAATTTGTCTCAGCCTAAAGTGCACACCTACATTTTGTCACATGAATCATACCCTAAACTCCACTGACTATGCTAACAAAAATTCTGTTGACTGCTATGGAAGCCTACACAACCAGCTCAGATGTAGAAACCTGAGTTGTAGCCCTCAAAGTTAGCTGTGACAAATGCCACTCTCAGACTTGCTCCTTTTTTCCCTTTACAACCAACAGCTTTTTAATCAAGGGGAAACTCATGGAAGGATTGATGCTGGACATTCCCAGGCTGATATCCTGTGCTGAAGGCAATATAAACTGAAGGCAACCTTAATATAGCTGTGATATTATCTCCCTTGCCTGTCTGTCCTTGAAACAGTGTGAAATACAGCTCTTCCATTTAGCATAACTACGTTTTCAAAAATAGTCTATGGGTCATGAACTCCAGTAGCTAGATTTGAACAGAGTCGTTCTTCTTTTTTTGTACTTGATGTTTCCTTATGGCAGGCAAATCTTACATGTCAGATACCATAAATGACCTACAGTAGATACCAAGCCACCAAGATGCTAACCTCATGATTCTCCACACCATTCTGCCCCTGTCCTTCTTCATCAACTCAGTACCGTGTATTAAGTTGATGTGGATGTCGCCTAAAGGCAGCTGTGAAAGCCTTTATCCTGGGCTGGAGTCACTGAACATTTTTTCAAAAATATTGTAGATTTTCACTGGAAGGTTTAAAGTGACTTATTAAACTTTATCTTTTCTGACTTCATAATGTAAATTTAATTTATTTACTAAGGTAGTTCACTGGCTTAAGAAAATTTTATTTTCAAGGCACACACTGATACTATTTTTTCTATGTATACAGAGAAACATGCCTGACGACCTCAAACAAATTTTCCCAGGATTTCTAGAAGCTTCATTCCCATGCTTTGCTCTTTTGTCTGATTTTACTATCTTGTAACAGAAAGTCTGTGTGTCTTGTGAAAAAATTAAAATGAAATGGAAATATTCAAAAATGTGATGAGCAAACGAGCATATGAAGGAGTAGGGCATTTATAGAATGGCAGCCATCCAGAGATTCCTAGGGCAGTCATGTAAGTTTATAAAAGTGTTCATGCAGATTGTTCATAAACTAAAATGCCTCACCATGGATGACTGGTTAGCATGGAAGTAACCCTCACCCCTCACATGGGGTCTGACCCTTAAATACTTAAAACCTTTTCTTCTTCATTAAAAAGAAATGTACCAGCAAGGAAGAGAAAAGACAGCAGACCAACAACCGACAGCAGTTGCCAAAGATCTCAATAGGTACCCTCAAAAAGAGAGGGCAGTGACCAGAGCAGTATGGAGTTGAGCTGCTGCAGCAGCACACAGCAGCATAGGCACGGACAGGGAAGGCAGTTACAATATAACACAAACAGTGTGAGGAGCCAGCTAACAATGCTGATCACTAGCTCGGTGAACGCTGATGTCAGACACACAGCAGCAAGGCCAGCAGAGAAACTGGAGACTTTAATATGATGAAATATATCTACCCTTGAGAAAAATTCAGACTGAGTTAATTGAAAGTACTAATCTCCAGTGAGAGGAAATAGGAAGGGATTGGAAAAGAAAGGTAGAGAGATAAAGGCAAAGTTTTGGCCAACAGGAGAGAAAACAGAATATAGGGTAATCTAGTGCACCAGAGTATTTAAACACATGCTTAAATTTTAATGCACAAGTAATCCCATTGACTTCTACATATGCTTAAATTCTTTGCTGGATCAGGGCTTTAATGTACATTTGAATTAAACTGTAACATGATGATTTAGCAGTGAGCTCATTTGAAGTTTCATTGGCTAACCAGAGTTTTGCTTAACTGACATTTGTAGTGGGGATTTTTAACGAATGTCTAGGTGCTTCAGAAAGCAATTAGTCTGCCCTTCAGGAGTGGTATTTTTCTCTCTAAAAAATATTTCCCCATTCCAAATTAATATGTTCCAGATTTAGCTTGGAGGATACCATGATGCTGATGCATTAATTATAGCTAGCACATATATAACACAAATATATGTGTTATTTTTATACAGGTATGTTTTCTATCTATACATAGTTTATTTCCAGCCACTTCCTCAATCTTCTAGATGCTTATCAAGAAGGGTTGAAAGTTCATGTAACAGTGCATACCCCATATTAGTACTCCATATTAGAATATATATAACACAGTTAAAGGAGACTGGAAAGGAAAGACTCATCAAGAAACAAAACAGAACTAAAGATAAGGCAACTGGAATAAACTCCTTCAAAAGAGTTAAGATAGTAGCTGACCTGTTGCTTAGGAGATTCTGAATTTCGATATGCAGAGTAGCATGGTTCACCAGCTGGCATTCGTGGCGTCAGCTAGAGACAGCTTTGGCTGCAGTGTTTTTACTAATCTCTCTCCCCTCTCTCCCTCTATGCCAGCAATTCGTTGCTGAAAGCAACTGGCTGTTTTTTAGCTATCTCTGGGAGCAAACCTATACTAGATACTAAAACCATATGAAGACTAATGAAAATAACCAGCTGGAATTCATCCATGGAAGGCTGGAATTATTGTATGTGGTTTTATGATGCACTGTTTAGTATGAAGCATGCTAGCCTCAGGAAGGAAAAAAGGAGCATGCAATTGTGCTGTCAGCAGTCTGACACACAACCAGCACACATACCGGGATAGCAGTAAGAAGGCCTAATTCTCCAGCCTGAAGTGGAAATAAACCGAAGCAGATAAAATAAAAAGTTGAGCTAATGTAGGGAAACACATGCCTAGATATCTGGTTAGGGGTATTTTTTGCATTAAACCATTTTCCGCTGAAGCATTCTTTGTGATGGCAATTAACATGGCTGGTGTTTTGATAATGCTGCCTTTTCAAGCCAGTCTAATCAGGTCAGCGCTCAGTTCCTGGAGCAAAATGGGTAAAACATACTAAGTCCAGCTGGGGTGGCTGAATTAACCTGGCTGATGGAAGAAGACTGTAGCCTAATCTTCACTGTAAGCCCAGCTGGACTTAGGTGGCTCAGCTTGGAACGTAGTGCAGGGTACCAAACCTGGCTTTAAAGAAAATACATAAGAAAGACTGCATGGAAGTTCACTACAGATCTGTGAGATTCAACCAGAAGTGAAGGGAGTGAAAACAACAAGTAGCAAGAGAGTACAGTCATTTGCAAGATTGATCATTTCAGAAAAAAAGCCAATACAATTTTGGGGAAAAAATGGGCATTAGCAACACAGTAAAACAACTTCTTCAAAAGTTATATTCATTTAGAGCCCCCTGACATTTCATTTATATATCTGTTATTTATTTCTCATCTCAAACCTTTGATTAAAAAATTATCATATCCTTATATCCACCTCATTTCAGGAAGAACCTTTAATGCTGTGCTGAAGTCTCACTGGTTACAAAGGGACATCCACAAATTTCCCATTAAGCACTACTCCCAGCAAGGGGACTTGATTCATGTTGCTGTGCCGCTGAAGCCTTGTTTTAACTCCCCGTGAGCAGAGCCCTGTGTGTTGCCATGTCCAAGCAGTCGCAGAGGTGGAAGCATTGTTTGGGGTCATCACAGTGTTTTTCCCAGGGTAATTAGGCCTGCCCACCATCACTACTCTAACGCAGCTATGTGGGGCTCAAGCTGTTATCTCCGCAGAGCAATGCATTATACATGCAAGCACAACATTAGTGGTGGACAGACAGCTTCTGGGAGGAGTTCTGTCACATGTGGTGCTGTGTGTAGCTGGTTAGTGATAGCCACACTGAAATCTTGGATCTCGGTAGTGCTACTACAGCCAAGCAGGACCGAAAGCAGTTTTTTTGTCTGTCCTATGTTTACATTATATCCCATGCTGCAAGGTTAATGCTGTGCTTCTTCAGTGGCTAGGCAGGATTTTCTCCCCTCTGCCTTTAGTGCATAGTTCAGTTCCCGTAAAGTGGTTTTCTCTTTCTCAAAAGGTCTGGAGTTTGGCCACAGATACACAGTGTAGACAGGGTGTGCTGATACTGCTAATGCCTTACATTTATGCAGTAGGTGCAATGTACATGTCCTGTTGTGATTTCCAGAATTAAGCCAAACTGCGGACTTACTGTCAGGTACAGGCTTTTTTCTGGGTCAGATTACCAGAGGCCATAAAGTGATTTCTTTTACTATTTAGTCTGACCATTGTCACTTTCTAAGACCATCTGGCAATGTGGTACCCTCCTTCGATTTCTCCTGCTAATTTCCTTTAGTACATTATAGTTGTTACTTTTAAGTCCTTCAATGCAGATGCAGAATTTGTTTCAGGCTACTGATCAGTGTTCTCCAGTGGAATGCATTTAGAGTAGAAATTCTGCAAACCTTGCAAAGGTAGATACCTATTTCATCACTGTATATGGTTTTACAGGTCTTGGCACAATAACCAGCTGGTGCCTCTAAGTCACACATTCATACATCTTTATATTTAGCTGAATTATCTGCCATTCTATCTTACATTGAGATACTTCTTCTGAAAGAAGCTGCTTCACTTACATCTTCTTGCAAGATTAGTAGAAGTAGAGGAATCAAGTTGTGTTTTGCTGAGTAAATCTTGAGACTTTTTCAGAGGAATGCAAATTTGTTCTCAGTCCTTGGAAATTATGACCAACTGAAACTACCAAGTAGTATTCTTTCTTGGGAAAAAAAAACAACAAACCTGTCTGCCTTAGTTCATTCTTTTACTGGTGATGTAAAACTACATCCTCAGCTCTGCTTATTAGCAGAGGCTTGGAAGCTGTTGTAGGCAAAACTGGGGATTCACATGGTACCGTCTCAGCAACCCCACAGTGCAAGAGTGCAGATAGCATAGAGCATTTCTGATGGCATCAAAGTGATGTGAAGACAATGGACACCTCTCAGAAGACCTAGCTCATTGAAAAACCACCCCCACCCATTAACTACAAACAGCACAGCATAGCTTAGCATTAAGCAAGGAACTAAAAGTGGAAACCGATATTTCCAGATCATAAAGAAGTATTCAACATATTGTATACATAGGACCCTGTCATCTGAGACTTTCTAGTTTGCCCCTGATCCCTCAAAGTTTAACCAAAGCTTTGATTGTCACTCTTTTTCCAGAATCTGTACTATATTGGTTGCAGTGATGACACACTGACTCTTTTGTGTTGGACAAATATTTTAGCTTGTTTACCAGGCTGCCCAGGGAGGTTGTGGAGTCTCCTTCTCTGGAGATATTCAAGACCTGCCTGGACAAGGTCCTCTACAGCCTACTGTAGGTGACCCTGCTTCAGCAGGAGGGTTGGACTAGATGACCAACAGAGGTCCCTTCCAAACCCTACCATTCTGTGATTCTGTGATTCTGTGATCTTGAATTTAGGGATAATTGAGGTAGAAATAGGGAGCAAATAATATATCTATCTTTCAATAGATGTCTATACCTACTAGTAATCTTAAAAAAAGAAATGGTCACAAGTGTTTAAATCTTGGACTGATGATGAAAGTTTTTTGCAAATATCTATTTCTCATGGCAGAATACCCAGAAAGATTGGCTATGGGTAGTAACATTCACGACAGTTTTTTTATGAAAGGTGTAAAAATTCTTCTTTCCCTGAAGTGCTCATAAATATCAGTAAAACATGTTGACAAGTTGGACAGGACAATATTTATACCAGTGTGATAAAAATAAAGGTTATCAAGTGCTATAAAGCCAGGTGAACACTTCTATGGGGAAGTGAATGTAAAGACAATGTGAGTGGAACAGATCAATGAGGGCTTCTGTTCAGAATCAGCTCAAAAGGAAAGGGTACTGCAATGACTTTAATTCTCCAAGTTGTGGAAATGGCAAAATAGCAACCTTTCTTTCATTAACGTTGTCAGTAACAACAACACAGCCATTTAAAATTACTTCAAACCATTGTAAAAGCTCTATCAATATGTCCGAAATCATTTTTGCCAAACAGCTTTCAGCTGCTGTTTTGGAGTCATAACACCACTATACAGGTGAGAAGCTCTAAATCCTGCTTGTGCTCCTGTGAGTCACGCAATGCTTCAAGGTGTTTATTTTTCTGAGAAAACATTTCGGTTTTCCACTTGCAGGTAAGACACATTTACCACAAAACTGCTGAAGCCAGAACTGCGTTTCTCCAACAGCTAACGTTCCTAGCAATCTAGTCACGAATTCAAAACTGTCACCAGTAAAATGCAGATTTTTGCTGTGCTAAAGATTTCTTCACAGTATTTTCTGTTAAAACATTGCAGAGCCACTAGAAGTTTTATTGAATTTTTGAATAATCATGCTAAGCAAAGACAAAGACTTTAGTCTTAATCTTTGAAACTACTAATTTCAGCTGTTGAACTAAAAAAAATTTTTTGAGGAACGCCAGGCTTTTTTAATAACAACCCACAACATGCGAGTCAAAAACAGCTTTATATATTTGCTAGAAAGTGTCCCTGCTGTCAAAAAGGAAAAATTTGTATTGAATGTTAATGGCCATGAAAGCTAGCAGTGGGATTTCTTTAAATGCTGCTGTCTAGAAATTCAGAGATTGGGCTAATGGACCCTTTTCTCTGAACTTCTGGGGGGAAGGTTATTCCTTTTACTGCACAATGCAGTTAGCTATAAATTGTGCCAAATGCTTAGCAGTGGCCAGCCCTTAGACCACTGATGTGACTCACTTTGCCTGTATGGCATGCACCTGTCCATGTTCTAATGACACAAAGTTGTATTGTTCTAGCAGTAAAACATACAATTTAAATATTTGTCATAAGAGACCTTGTTGCTCCCACCTGGGTCAATGTAAAGTCTCCAGTGTGCTCATGAGGAAGTCAGAGGCTAAGGGCCACAGAAAACTCAGAGTATGGAAATGTGTTTTGCATATCAGATGATGTAAAACATGCATGGTGGCAAAAGTATTCACATTAAGCATGTGATTTTCATTGCCTGCATAACCTGAGGGTGCATAGTCAGTCTCAGAGCAGTAAGACGTTAAAGAGGAAGATGCTGAAGGGTTGTGAAACCTATATTCTTTTCTAACCTGCATTTTCCTGATCCAGACAATCTTTTACCAACTCTGTTAGCCACAAAGCAATCCTTATAACTATTGCTATTTTGTTTTGTTTTTCTAAGTCAACAGGAGAAGAAATAAATAACACAAGCAAATGTATTTCTCCACTTACTTGATATGAAAGTTTTCTAGGTCACATCATGACATGTTTCTACCATGTTTTGGTACTAAACCATCCAGGAGGCATTGAGGAAGATATCCACAAAGGAATGCTTAGAGAGGAATGTAGTGAAGTGGGTCACTCATTAAACCTCTTCAGCTGAAAACTGAGTAGATATTTGCCTATACCATAGGAGAAGCACGGAACATGCTGGGATGAGTGTCACCATGTCAGGCAGTGGACCTGAAGGTAGGAGTGTACAGAAGCTATAGCTTGGAGCCTCCTGCGAGTAGTTACATTGACTCACAAGCGTGGGGGACATGGTTTCTAATTATTTCTTAATTCTCATGGGCTTTCAGTTCAAACTGCTGACTCAGCCTCCGCTTTCCCTTTTTTGTAGATACAGTTTGGAAGATTTTTTTCTTGCTACCTACCAGGTAGACGGACACTCACAGTAAACTAACATTTAAATCTGTCTTCCTTGTCATAGCCAGCGCTGACAATTACACAACAGCAAATGCACTTTTTACATTCAATAACAGTGGTGTTATTTAATTCCCAGAACTTGCTCAGTATTTAAAAGTGTCACCATTTTGAGCAGGGTAGCAATAAACAGTGGCAGATGCTCTCTGTAAACCCCCGTCCTCCCACCAGGGGAAGAGAAAAAGGAGGAAAAAGGAGAGAGACTTACAAGTCGAAGATAAAAACAGCTGCACTAATAATGCTAATAATATTAGTAATAAAAGAAATAAAACAAAATATACAAAACCGATACTGAGTTTCCTGGAGTTGGGTGCCGGGTGCTGGAGTCCCACCAGCAGCTGCCAGGCAGCACCAGGAAATCCCGGACTGGCCTCGGCAGTAGATGGGAACTGGACTCGGCAATGCACAGGTCAGGATCTGGATCAGGATTGCAAGCAGGACAAGGAGCAGGGTCCTCTTCAGAAGCCCTCCATGGATGAAAAGAGTGAGACCTTTGTGATCCCCCAGCTTTAAACTGAGTATGACATCGATACCCTTTATCAAAAATACAACATAACTGAGAGTATTAACCAATATGACAAATACTTATAAAAAGCCTGGAATTAGGGAAGAAAAGACATAAATATTACCTTGTCAACTTGTCCCACGTTTTCAACAGCAATCAATCTGAAATGCCAATCTGAAATGTATTATTGGGAACCAAGCAACAAAGCCAAGCCATGTAAAATTTTGACTGCATTAGTACTTAAACTAAAATGCTGTTTACACTTCAAACACTCTCATAGTAACACTTACTTCTCATGCATTTTCAATAACAGAAAATGAAAGAAGAATGCTATTATACTAGGTACCAAATATATCAAGAGATGGCATCTTATTGGGATTTCTGTAACAATTCAGAAAAAGTGATGTCTGTAATCTTGTTTTTTTAAAAGTCACTGTGATAAGGGGCTAAAGGAGGGTGTAAAAGAAGAAGACTTTATAACAGCAAGTTAGGGGTAGATTATAAGGTGGGAGCACTGCCACCAAGTGGAGGTAAGAGCTGTGTCAGTTCACATCAGAGGTCTATCTCATTCTCTAATGTTTTCAGGCTGTGGCATCCACTAGTTAGCATGTTTCAAAAGCTAGACCCAGTTCCAGACAATTGCAAACCGACTATCCTTTGGGGTATGGATACAGGATAACTGCAAACAGACTATCCCATGGAGTATATGTATGGGATTTTCCAGTATTTTGTCAACAGGGAGTTTATTTGCCTATGCATTACAGTACACATTGTATACTAAGTTGAGCAAGCCTTTCATTATCTGCATAACTGGTTTTAAAATTGTGCCGTTTTCTTAGTCTTTATTTCTTGAAGCAGTGAGTTGCTCTGATTAGATATTAGGCATGTTAAATTATGCTTTTAACCAATTTTAATCTGCTTCTCCTTTAAACTTGACTGATTCCCCTTCCTGCATTAGGCAAATGCACACAACATATAACAAATAATTCATTCTAATTTGCATTTATTGCTGAATAGGTCAGAATTCAATTGCATTTGTTAGCATACTGTCCATTCCTATGTTTAGAAATATTTTTGCTTGTGTTAATCTGTTGACTTTTTGGGTTCTAACCAATATAATTTCGTATCATGTATATTACTGTATTGTGTTCTGTTACAGATTCTCTTCATCATCTTGGACAAATGACCTATTTTACTAAATTCATCACTTCTTTCAGCATTCATCCTTCATAAATTGGAAATAAAATTTCCACATATCAGAAAGGGTGATGTCAGAATAGAATTTCTAGGTAACAGTGAAATGTTGAGGGCACTTGTAGTAGGTAAGGACTTGGAAAATTGCTTGAATAAAATGAATCAACTAATTATGACAGGTATTCAGTAGATGGATAGATAGAGTACTCTCACAGAGTTAAAAAATAATTTTCCTTATCAAACTTGTTAACTTCTTTCCCCAAGAAACCACCACTGTAAAAACAGCGATTATTATGTAAATGATTTTTTAAAAAATCATCAGAAAGTAACATTGATGTGTTCAGAAGCACAGTGGTACTTTCTTGCCTAAAACCAAAATAACACTCGTTTTATTGATACATACCACCCCTCTGTGAAACATTTCGTGTATGTCTGAACTGCGGTGACATGTCGATTCAGGCCTGTCCAAAGTTAATTCATGCATGTGTACAGGGCGCATTCCCTGCAGGTTGTTCTACTCATTTCATGTTACATATGCACAACATTAATACCTTTTTTGGCAGGATCTGTCGATTCAGAGAACTGTGTATACCAGAGACCTAAAATATTACAGTGAATTACATTTTTTTTACCTTCCCCAATCTTGTAAGTTGCAGTGGCAAGGAAAGCACCTCTTTCTTTGAGAAAGAGACTGCAGAGATTCTTCTGCTGGGTAGAGTTGTTCTGTAAGACTTTTTTTCCACTAACTCTGCATATGGAGGGGAAAAAACCCTCCCATCACCTTAATCGTCTGCATTAGAGAAAGTAAAGTGGTGGAAATTTCACCAATATGGAATCAAAGGCATGAGGGAGGAATCACTCTCTTTGTATGCATAAAGAATACAGCTAAACAGTTACTTCCGTATGTGTTTACAAACAAATTGAAGGGATGGATACTAGATTTAATTTGTCCCTTTCTTTTTTCAGACTTTCCTTCTAACTAGAGCTTTCCTTGGAAAATGAGGTGATTGCTTAAAGTAAATCAATTGGATGAATGTGAAATGAATCCTGTTTCTAAAGCTATAGTGTGTGCACCACTTTTCCACCTAGTGTGGGTTGAGCAGTCCTTGGCAATTTATCACAAGTCATACAATATTTTTCCCTGGTAGCCCTCCGTTTTCAGGGGATCTATAATCACTTGAAAACTTCAGACTAAACAGAGAAATATGAAAATGCAAGTCGCAAACATCACAGACCGCAAAGAACCTAGGATGAGCTGGTTTTATGTTGAGTTCTGAGCTAAGTCTGTGTGATAGTCATTATTCCTAAATGTTTCAGATATCTGCAAAAAGTGGGACTGGAAGTGATCCCAGAAGATTCCACGCTTCTACTTCAGGTCAGGACCAGGCATGCCTACAGCACTTCTGATGGAAGTTCTTAAAAATATACATTGAGGAATTTTCCACATCTTCTTCTTCTCAGCCAGCCAGGTCTTCACTGATCTTGCCTTTAGAAAATTTTTCATACTACTTAAGCTAGGTTAGTGGCCACTATATTCTGTCTTATGCAACACTGGGCATTGTGAACAAATTAATCCTTTGCAGCTGAAATTTTTAATACTTGAAAACCAGTATCATTTTTCTGTTTAATCTTATTTTACAGAATCACAAAATGGTAAGGGTTGGAAGGCACCTCTGTGGGTCATCTAGTCCAACCCCCCTGCCAAAGCAGGGGCACCTACAGCAGGATGCACAGGACCTCGTCTGGGCAGGTTTTGAATATTTCCAGAGAAGGAGAATCCACAACCTCCCTGGGCAGCCTGTTCCAGTGCTCCGTCACCCTCAGAGGGAAGAAGTTCTTCCTCATGTGCAGATGGAACTTCCTATGCTTCAATTTTTGCCCGTTGCCCCTTGTCCTGTCACTGGGAACCACTGAAAAGAGTCTGGCCCCACCCTCTTGACACCCACCCTTCAGAAATTTATAAGCATTTATAGGATCCCCTCTCAGCCTTCTCCAGGCTCATCAAGCCCAGCTCCCTCAGCCTTTCCTCATAGGAGAGATGCTCCAGTCCCCTAATCATCCTCACAGCCCTCCAGTGGACTCTCTCCAGTAGTTCCTCATATTCTTGAACTGGGGAGCCCAGAATTGGATGCCGTACTCCAGGTGGGGCCTCACTAGGGCAGAGCTGAATTTGTCTAGACTAAACAGCTCCAGTCCCTTCAGTTCCTTTTCAGAGGTGGTGTTTGTTAGATCTCTGCATATCATTGATGGTCTGTGCTGGTCTCTCAGTTGACGTGCATCTGGACACAGAGCTCTAGCAGAGGTCTGACAGTGCTGGGCAGCGTAGGTTTATGTTCTGTATTGTGTATTTGATGTGCTTTAGGTCCTACCTCGGTTCTTTTCTCTCTTGATAGCAACTTAGTTCTGCTAACCTGTGGTCAGCCTGTTCTGGGAGAGACTAGATTTGCAAGGATCCTTAGATCCTTTTCCTGCACATCATTTACTTGCTTTGTTGTTCTCGTTCTTGATATTGTAGCTGATTTTTTCCTAAGAGTAGAATTTGGACCTGTTTTCTCTGAATTGAACTATGCTTCTTTTCTCCTGTGTCATTTTCCTTGTTGTTGGGATATTCTGATTTTGAATTCTGCAGCATTCTCACATCTGTCTCAGACAAGACCAAGGTCAGATTTCACAAGAATACTTTCCGTTCTGTCTTCCAAGATATTAATGAAAACATCAAGGACAGGTGTCTCTGGATCCCTCCTTACCGAGCTTTCCTTCTTCTGCAGAGAGCTTGACTATATTCAGTGGCCCCACAGCCCCCAGTCTTTCAAAAGGAAAGAGAAAAAAAGAGGTACATGTTTCAACTCAAAACTGTTACTTTTCTTACTATCAATCTGCCATGCACTCTTCCAGTCTCAAAATGCAGTTCCTTAAACACAAAATGTGCGCTCCATATAGTTATCAAGTTCAGTATGCTTTTGCAACTTGCACATGCTTCTAATTTTAGTTGGGAATATTAGGGAAAAAACACAAGCTCATTTTTTCTTTTAGGTTCCCACCAGAGAATTCTACTGTGTAGGCAGATTTTAAATATTCCCAAATATTTAATTTTCAGATCCACTGGAAATGGGTCCCTACTACTCCTGTGCTAACAATTTCAGTAAACTGTTAGCAGCTCTTTGAAAATGCACATGTAGATACGTGAATGTAACCAAATTTCCACACAATTGTTTTTTTCTGAATATATATAAATACTTTACTATATTCTGGTTTCACATCTTAAACTTCAGGTTTAGTGGTTAAATCAACTCTCCCTTTATTGTAAGAATTTCACTTTATGCTAAATCTCAATTAGATTCTTTGTCACGAAAATTTAAAAATTGTGAACTGCATAGTTTTCACATTGCTCTTACATTCACCATCCTCTATGCATATTTTAATTTTTAATTTTTTAGGAGGCAGTAACTATCCTATTAATATTACATTAAATGTGTGTATTTTACAAGCTTTTAGAAACACATTACTGTTCAATATACTTGGGCAATGGACTCCAGGGACACACGAAGAAAATGAGCATGTCTTCAATACGGTTTTGTTATTCTCAACCACAAGTCTGTTTTCAGGGAAACTGTGCTAGAACTCATTCAGGATTGCTAAAAAACCTCCCTTTTACTCCTCTAAAGAAACAAGTTAATTTTGTGTTTCACAAAAGAGATGGATTTTCATGTTGTCCAGAGTAGGATATAATGCTTTCAGATAACAAACTCATAGCCCTATAGACAGCCACAGGTCACCCCAAAGAGCTGGACATCCTCAATAGCCATCAGGCACGCTATTGAAATAAAGTGAGAGGGAATAAAATTGGTTCTGCTTCAGTGAGGCTAATTCCATCTTAAATGTTCAGCTAGCTCTCATGGTGGCTGCGTTGGACCACTGAAACCAGCTGAACGTGGTCGAGGAGAGTAACGGGCAGCATAGCATTTATGTAAATTATTATCACTTTCATGCCTGTATCAAAATGGTCAGATGTGATAAGTGGCTTAGCGTTAAATTGTGTGAATTCCTCTAGGTCACATAAGACTCATCTACACACACAGGAGCCCTAACCAGCCTTAGCTATCACTTGTGGTGTTGCCAGCCTTTGTTTTGTTTTCTAAGAACATTTGTGGCTACAAAAACATGACTAAACAACAGAATATTTAGCAAGTGAATTTTTCGCTTTCAAGCTTTTTTCTTGTCTGACTTCCTTCTGACCTCCTCGTGCTATGGGCCCTTTCCCAACATACTGAAATAAATAACAGCGTACATCATGGGGTCAGTTATGAAAGCACTCCAAGTTTAAGCATCTCTTATTCTGTTCCAGCTAAACGAAGTGCCACTGAGCAAAAGAACCTGCAGATTTGGTGGCTGGAAGTGGCTTGTCTTGAAGGCGGAGTTCTTTAAATAATAGCTTGGGAGATTTTGCAACCATTGTAGCTCAAAAACAGATTCAACGCAGAGTGAATTCTGCTGGTAGTTTAACTCATTTTCGGATTCAGACATCACTTGCTTGGACACTTTGCAATCAGTCGTTCTGATAACTAGCCCAGATGATACTGCACCATCATCATAGAAAAATATAAACCTGAATCAAACCACAAGAGTCAGTTATTTCTTGCAGAACTAGCTGTGTAGCAACCGTGTAGGAAAAGTCCATCTCCTACAATGATACAAAGCCATATGTAAACATGCATGTTCAGGAGACCATCAGCTGCTGCTTAAAAATTTCTAAAATCTAAAGGCTAGGGGGACACAAGTTTTCTCTAGTAAACTACTCTATGTCTTCTAGACATACTTCTGAATACACCTAGAACTTCCTAATCCCTTACACTTCACAGAGTCACAGAATCACAGAATCACAGAATCACAGAATCACAGAATCACAGAATCACAGAATGGTAGGGGTTGGAAGGGACCTCTGTGGGTCATCTAGTCCAACCCCCCTGCCAAAGCAGGGGCACCTAAAGCAGGCTGCACATGACCTTGTCCAGGTAGGTCTTGAATATCTCCAGAGAAGGAGACTCCACAACCTCCCTGGGCAGCCTGTTCCAGTGCTCCGTCACCCTCAGAGGGAAGAAGTTCTTCCTCATGTTCAGATGGATCTTCCTATGCTTCAGTTTGTGCCCATTGCCCCTTGTCCTGTTGCACCACTGCACCACTGAAAAGAACTTGGCCCCATCCTCCTGACACCCACCCTTCAGATATTTGTAAGTATATATTAGGTCCCCTCTTAGCCTTCTCTTCTTCAGGCTGAACAAGCCCAGCTCCCTCAGCCTCCTCTCGTAGGAGAGATGCTCCAGCCCCCTCATCATCTTTGTAGCCCTCCGCTGGACTCTCTCCAGTAGCTCCTCATCTTTCTTGAAGTGGGGAGCCCAGAACTGGACAGAGTACTCCAGATGGGGCCTCACTAGGGCAGTGTAGAGGGGAAGGAGAACCTCCCTCAACCTACTGGCCACACTCCTCCCAATGCATCCCTGAGCGGATAGCTTCTGAATGGATAGCCAGAGTGGATAGCTTCTGAGTGGATAGCCCAAACCTCCTGATGCTTGCCAGAAAACTCAAAAAATTGCTATGATTCATGCTTCTCTTGCCTGCAAAACCCCATGTAATCGGTGCTGCCAGACCATAAATACTTAAAAGCAGCCTCTCCAGAAGGCTGGAAAAAGGTGGTATTTCTCCTTCCACTAATTTTGTCAAGCATTC
This sequence comes from Opisthocomus hoazin, assembly GCF_030867145.1. Taxonomy (NCBI): domain Eukaryota; kingdom Metazoa; phylum Chordata; class Aves; order Opisthocomiformes; family Opisthocomidae; genus Opisthocomus; species Opisthocomus hoazin. The sequence continues at coordinate 30,764,199 of NC_134416.1, read as the reverse complement.
AGCAGTTATATCATTGCTACAAGTTGCAGAAAACAGCTTCCTCCCCGATTCCTAAATTTCCTGTTACTTAGGTGATCGTTTTTACTACTGCCAATGTTTTATCCTACGCTGACTGTAATCCAGGTTTTCCATCTTGGCCATGACTACTTGCACCACGCAGCTGGAGAGCCGTGCTCCCTCTCTTGTTCTGTCAGTTTTGCCAGGAGATGCTGAAGAAACTGAAACCATGCCACAGAAGTCACCTAGGAAATTGGTGATGAAATTCAAATAGGAAAGGAAGGAGTTGAGGCCAAATCTCGCACAACCTGAGTCAATCCTCTGTCAGTGAGCTCCTAGCAGGGCCTTTTCCCCCAGCTCTTTTTTTTGCTGGTATAGCCTGCTCTAGGAAAGTATTTAGGGCTGTGGATGCTAAATGAAGTCAAATCTCTTTCTATGGACTGATTTAGAAGAAAACTGGACCTGAGAGACTCATACCTCTTGCTTATTTCTGACTGATATATCTGAGTGGCTCAGTGTTCTGGGTTTTTAAATATTTAAGCTGCAAGTTCTCGCTATTGTTTGCAAATGTATGTATTCACAGCACCAAGTCCTAGGTACCTGGACTTCTAAGGCCAGATTTTGGTTCAATATTTCCACCTATTTAGATAAGAATTATATATTCACAGAACCGCACAGTTTCAAAGTTGTTACCGTAAGTGTTGAGAATTGCAGTGTTCGGTAATGCAGCACTCATTTTCTGTTGACTAGCCCTTGGTTGTTCCTCCATTCCATAAATGGTCTTTTTTGACATACATAACAACTACAGCTGGTTAGCTGTTTTCTAAATAAATTAATGTCATGGGAAAATCTTACTGAGTCCAGCATGCTTTGTCAGAAATATCTGGGGTTTGGCAAAAGTTGATACAGGGCAAGGCAAGACAGTTTTCCCACGGAATCCTGGACTGCCTTGGTATCCCAGTTTTTGAGACAGATCTGTCAGGAAAACACTGCACTGAGATAAAGGCATGGTATTTCAATTTTGCCCATTTCCAAACCATCTTCAGGAAGCCATAGCTCTCAATAGAGCTGATGACCTGTCTGTATTGAGGTTAGAGATCTGGAGGTCTTGACGTCCCTTCTCTTCTCTCATTATACTGGTGTTTTTCGGACACACCTCTATACAGACTGCTTCAAAGCCAGGATCCAGAGGTTTCCCATTCCATAGCTCAGGGCAAAACAGCCTGTCCATGTTCTCCCAGGGTCAAGGTGCTGGAGTGCCAGCGTCGATCATATGAGTGCACTTGGCCATGACAAAGGTCTCAGTTGATCTACCACTTTAACCAGAGACAGAAATTGCATGGTCCTAGGCTCCTGCTTACTAAGATCACTGTTTTTGTCAAGTTTAACTCTACAAATATCAGAAAAGGGCAACTGACAGGAATTTCATTTTCATGAGCAGACACATAGCAAGAGCCATTTCCGAAACAGTGTATCAGCACTCACTGGCATAAAATTTCCTCCAAATTTCTGACTCCCAGGGAATTCAGGAAAGTCTTTTGTCTAGATCATTTGCTTGTCCCGTCTGTTCAGCTTAGACCAGAATAAACTGTACAAATAAACACAACAGAAAATCTTGCCTCCTAGCAGCAGCTCCCTGAGGTTTGTCTGAGGCCTAGACTCGTATAGTTTCTCAAAACTATAAACAGGATTAACTGCTCAATTGGGACGCATTTTTAAGCATATACAACACATTCTTTAGAGGCATTCTAAATGCCATGTTACTTACGAAAAGACAGTTACTGTTTTGCAGCATTTTAAACAGACAGATACATAGTAGAAGGTTGTGTCATTTCAAATCACAAGTGACAGTTTAATTGAAATTAAGGTTTTAAAATAACTTTTCCTCATTTATAAAGAAATAAAAAACCTGATCCCTCCTACTTGAGAAAAATTATTTTCTGTACCTGTATACTTATTCTTTTAAAATAATGAAAGTTAGAAATTGCACCTTCTGGAACAGTGAAAGCATTTTTCTGCACAGAGGTTGACTGTACTTACTTGAAAGACTATGAGGTGGTTATATGCTCTGAAAACAACAAATCAGATCCAGCATATGGAATAATTTGTCTGAGCTGAAGGAAAAAATACATTTAAATGTGCTATTATTTTCTTTTCTGCTAAAAATATAATGAATCTTAAAATTAAGTTGCATTTACTAAAAATAAATGAAAATTAGTAGCTTTATTGATAGGCATTACTTTTCTCCTATAATCCTGTTGTAAAATTATCTCTGTTTTGCTATTTTTATTTCTCAAATTGCATGCTAGACTTTTTTAAGTTAAAACAAACCAGAAGATGATATCTGTTAATAACTGTATTTTTGTAATGGCAGAGATTAAAAACTCATTAGAAAGAAAAAAATTGCCATACATGCTACAGTGATAGAAGACTTGTCCATTTGGAGGCCGATATGCACAGGTCCCATCTGAAAAAAATGTGCAGTCAAATTCTCCTCCATACAGGCTTTTCAGTGGGAAAGGAAAAATAAACACAACAAACTATAAAGCTTAACCAAAATTATACAGTTCTGTGATTACAGCACACATACTTTGTGATGAATAACAAAAATTATTGCAATATCATGACTAAATACTCCACCTTTAAAAAATATCTTTTAGAATAGTAGAGTCAATGAATTCCAAGGGATTTTTTCAAAAAGTTAGTGACCTGACTCTTCACAGCACAAATATTCATTCGGGATGGTCTATTGGACATTCTTCCTTTCTGCATGGCAACCTCTCTTATAAGGCTTCAGCAGACCAAATAGAAGGTGGCTACCCATCCATACAGCACAGTTAACCCAATGCAAAGTCTTTCTGACTTGAGAATTTGTTGGAGGGATCAACAACTGTTGTAGTAAAACTTAATCCTGTTTATTCCTTTGGCTTCACAACTAATCTTATTCTTCTACTAAGTGGAGGTTTTCTCCTGAACTTTAGACAATTTGTCAGTGTCTGGTGTTAGACCACTGGTGGACTGGAGAAACATTTATCACATGGACAAGTATAGACTCATTGGTTTTGTTCCTTCAACTTCAATCGAGTGTATCTACTTCTATTTTTTAGCTTTTATGCAATAGCTTACTTGAAAAAATACTTTGAATCAGGGACTAATTGCTCTGGCATTAATACTGGTCACTAACACACCCGGGGCCATACTCAGACTGTCTTTTATAAAGAAAGTATCACTCAAATTGTTCCTATCCCTGCCCAAAGTCTGTAAAGCTTAAACACTAGGCAATCTGATTTGTTGAGCACTCTCTTGAACCTAGATGTCAGCACAATTGCAGATGAGCAAATTGCAAAGGAATTTAATGAAGAATAAGCTAAGAAAATGGCACAGGTTTACAGCTGTGTCTGGAGAAAATAATAACAATTAAATAATGCAATATCCCTTCTTTATGTAGTGTAAACTCTGTAGAATTTTATTTCTTTCTAAAGGAATGCATATGTTTTACTGTTGCTGATTAGTATAGAACCAGATAGCTGTTATACTAATTGATAAGTAAGGGAATGTATATATTACTTAAGGAGTGAAAAGCAAAAAAAGAGAGGAAATATTCTCTTTTGATGATTTAGAGAATCAATATATCTTTTTTCCTCTCTTTTTTTCTCATCAACTTATGGGGAAATAGTAATGCCATAAAATAATAAGCTGAAGGGAATAGATACAAGATTCGTTACAGCTCCAAAACTGGTGGGGTCTCAGAAGGCAAGAAAGGAAACACAAAAACACACAAAGGAATTAGGCATGGTATTTTCTGATACTTTGAGTTGTGTGGAGGTTTTGCTAGATAGGTGCTATTCAAATGAGTTACGCTGACACTCACTGATCAAAAGAATCAGGAGCAGAACTTTTATGATGCTAAATGCCTAATGCAGTATCATCCATGGCAGAAGTACCGGACTAGATCTACACTCGAATAAATCACATGAGAATCTGGTGCAATCTGAGGAAGATGGGATTCCTGACTATATTCCACCTTGGGCTTTTCTGTAAACCAACAAAGCTATAGATACAAAAATAATGTTGTCACCATTCTGAAAAGCAAGCACGAGTCCACTTGTATGTATTGTAAGAGGAATTCTGGAGCAGAATATGAAATCAGACAGATTTAAAAAAATCAGCTCAGACCGATCCAGTGTAATGTCAGCAAATGTACCCTTGGCTGAAACAGTCGATCTGTTTTCCTCTTGCTACCTCACACTGCCACTTATTTCCCAGGATTCTACTGTTCTGACTCAGACTCATTTCTGTTCACTGCCTAGCTGCACATATAGGCATGGTCTGTTGCTCAGTCATTAGACACAGTAAGCATAACTTATGCTAAAAGTACAAAGGATGGAACCATGCTGGGAATGCAAAACAAAGGAATGTCCCTGACTTGAGCCAGAGCCAGAGATCAGAAAGCTGCTTTCAGCAGGCCTTTTCTTGGAGGTTAATTGTACACTGCTTTTCTTTCTTTAAGTAGCTTAAAACTAAAAGTAGTGTAACTTACATGTTTGGTAGCAGCAAAGTTTTCTCCTATCTATTTGTACTGTGACACTGGAAGTTCCAGACTCAGTTAAATATCCACTGAGCTGTCGCCAACAGGGTCTCTGGATGAGGTGAGCAGTCGCTGCTGAAACGCACAGCAGAGTCAATAGTGGCTGACAATAAACTAGCATCTGCCCTCATGAGTGTGCATTAATTTTCCCCAAGACTTAAACTCTGTGACAAAGTAAAACTTACAGCTTGTAGATATGAAGGTGGAGAGCACGTGCTCATATATGGACAACACAGAACCTGACTACAGAGCCTTTCATCACCTGCTCTTCTCTTCCAGCATCTTTTAGTGATTTCTTTCTTCACTTCTGTCCCAGAAAACTTGTCTAGTTAGGCACAAATGAAAATCTCACAAGTGCTGCAGACATGCCATGCAGTTTTATACAGATAGATTGCACTATATTTAATTCCAAAGCTTTTAAAACTGACTGCTATTCATTAGTGACTACACATTGGTAAGCATCCCAGCTTGATTTGCTTAAAACCACCTGCTGGGTACTGGATTTTTTGCCAGCTATCAGCATACAACTGCCATTTATCTTCTTATGCAGTGCATTCTCCTGTAATCAATTTACTGGTGAAATACTGTATATACATATTCAAATTAATTCTTACTCAAGATCGGTCTTCAGATTCCACCATATGATTGCCAAAAGCTGTTCTGCTCACTATCATTTTCTACTTGCTAATTAATTAGAGAAAGCCACAAGAAATACCAGCTAAGTATTTTTGGGGGGCTTAATGAATGAGTCTATTAATTTAAGAAGATTTAGAAATTATGCATTCTCTAATATTGATTTCCACTAAATCCTATCTGGAAATTAAGGAGATTGATAATAAAACCTTTTATTCAGTTCCACTACAATAGATCTAATGAATAAATTGGCTGCATGCACATCCTTAGAACTAGATTCATTTAGTAATAAACGGTGCAATACAAAGGAGCACATTATAATTGAAATTAAGGAAGGGGGAAAGAAGGTATAGGCTGAACTCAATAATACGCTAATCAAACACAATGCAGAAAGGAAGTTTTACATGGTGTAGATTCGTTCCTCTGGCATTCTTCAAATTTCCTTTTCAGATTTCTTTTCTCACTTTTGTGTAGTCAGCTCCTGTTTTTTGGGTTCCTCAGCCTGTTTTTTTCAGGATGAACGGAATCTCATACACACAGCAGCACAATGTGAGCTGAATCCTGCGCGGTTAAAAAGATCATGGAAGTAAATATGAGAAAAGAGTCTAGTTGCTGACAACACATTTTTCTGCTTCAGATTGTTTATTCCTATTCCAGAGTGCCAAAAGAGGGGGATCATTCTCACATGATGTAGAATATGCTTCATGGTCCTAAGAGAATAAAGGGAGTATATGAAACAAGAACTGAAAGTAGGAAAGCTCAAATGCTCAGCCTCCTTCATCTTCCAGAATGAAAGCCATAATCAGTTCATGGAAGGCTCATACTTTTGATAATTTAACTTCAAGTGTGGCAATACAGTCCATTCAGGTTTTCGGGGAGTGGTCAGCACCAAGCATCTCTCATAACCCAATTGTATATCATTCTTTTGATTGCTCTGTAAACCATATTTCACCCTACATATCTGAGCAATCTTTGAGGATGAAGGTGAAACACTAAATCATCTCAGCATTTTCCCTGAAAAGTGTAGAAAACAATTCAGTTCATTCTTGAATTGCTTCTGAGTCTTCAGTCAACAGATATTTTTCCTTTCAGTTTCTCCTTTTTAACTCACAGTTCTTAAGCATCTACTACCCCCTGACAGCATACAGAGAGTTCACTTCAAATATCTAGTAGAAAAGATACTAAGTACTTGATTTAAAAACCCCTATAAGTTAATCCTTTTAAGACTCCACTGATTTTAATAAACTTTTGATCAAGTGATGTGATTATTCAAATTATCTTCTTAAATGTACTGTATAATGCATCCTAATTTGCTTTATTATGTTACAATTCATCTCTTCTTGCCCAGGGGAAAAAATACATATAAGTGTGATCCCAGCTTTTTTAGACTTAGATCTGCAGAAACAAAACATTGTCAACATCAGAATCAGACATCAAATGCTAGAAGTGCTGAACAAGGAAGTATTGATTCCCAAAGAATTCATTTCCATTACTGTTTTTACTTATTATTACAGTATTATTAATAGAACATGTCATAAGAAACTCTCTTAACAGTAGTTCACTTAACGATAATAATAAAGATTCCAATAATACTAAATGCATAAGGTCCATGTCACAACAGCTCGTTACGGCTTGACAGTGCATATACAAGGACCACTAAAAGTTAATGATTTGATCCTCAATGGTCATTTTGTAAAGTAAGGAAATATTACTGCCATGGTAAAGATAGCATAGAGAAAGTAGGTCATTTTCTAGAACACAGAGAAGATCTGTGATAAAACCAAGATGAGAGGGCAAAGAATTTTATAAATTATTCCTAGGTTTTCACCATTTAGCCACCTAGCTATATCTCTCATCATTTGGTAGGCTTTAACTTTTTCAGCCTCATATCAGAATCACATGTGCAGAGTTCCATCTCACAGAAGTTACCTAATAAAAATACTGTAATCTACAATCAAGTAAACAGATAACGTATATACTTAAATAAAATCTGAATTATGTACATGTATTGGGTTTTCATGGCAAGGTTTTGGTAGCAGGTGTAATCGATGGCCTTGCTGGACTTGTCGAATGCAAGACAAAAGACAAACAGACTGAGGTTGTCAAGAGCCGAAGAGCTAACAAAGGAAGTAAATAACTGGTGCTTATCTTATCAGACAAAAGTGAGGGGGGATAGCCCATCACTGTAAACTCAGTGATCTGTGGGGCGCCGCGGAGGCTGCGCAGCCAGAGATTGCTTCAGAGATTGCTTTGGACAAAGCACAGATGGCCCACGAATGCACATACCAAGATGCCCGCTCCGAAGGCGTGTCACACTGCTGAGTTCCGCTTCTGACGACATGACATTCCATGCCAAGAGCCAATCGATACACAATAATTGACTTAGTCCCACCTCGCAAAAAGATTTCCAAACATATAAAAACTGGCACTTGAAAACTCTCTTTGGGAGGAGGAGCCAAGCGAGAACTTCACCTGATGGATGGGTCGACGGGCCTGAACCTCTCTTCCCCCCCCAAGAAGGGACGCCTTTTTGGTAAGAGTCGCGCCTCTGACTTTGTCAGACGTACCCCCCAGGAACACATTGTTAACTAAAGCGCTAAACTATTACTTTGAGCTCAACTTTTGTAGACAGTGAATTTATCAACGGCAATTCCAAATCTGTGATAACTGTCGCTTGAATAAACTACCTATTGTTTCAACTTTGAGAAACTGTTTCAGTGAAAGTCCTTGGAAGGGCTCTGGCAGGCAAGTTGAATATCAGACTCCCCTTACCCCCCCTTTAACGCGACAGCAGGGGGGCTACAGGGTGAGAAGCTGCCAGAAGCTTCCTTTGTGTCTGATAGAGCCAATGCCAGCTGGCTCCAGGATGGACCTGCCACCAGCCCATCAGTGATGGTGGTAGAGCCTCTGGCATAATGTATTTAATAAGTGGGGAAAAAAAAATAGAGGAGAGAGAGGAGCGAGAATATGTGCGAGAAAGAACTCTGCAGATATCAGGGTCACGGAAAGAAGCAGGGGGAGGAGGTGCTCCAGTGGCCGGAGCAGAGCTTCCCCTGCAGCCTGTGGAGAAGACCACGGTAAGGCAGGTTGTCCCTCTGCAGCCCATGGAGGTCCACAATGGAGCAGATATCTACCTGCAACCCACGGAGGACCCCACACTGAAGCAGGTGGAAGCCCAAAGGAGTCTGTGACCCCTTGGAGAGCCCGCTCTGGAGCAGGCTCCTGGCAGGACCTGTGGACCCATGGAGAGAGGAGCCCACGCTGAAGCAGGCTTGCTGACAGGACCTGTGACCCTGTGGGAGACACACACTGGAGCAGTCTGTTCTTGAAGGACTGTACTCCATGGAAGGGACCCACTCTGGGGCAGTTTGTTAAGAACTGCAGTCCCTGGGAAGGACTCACGTTGGAGCAGTTCATAGAGAATTGTCTCCTGTGGAAGGGACTCCACACTGGAGCAGGGGAAGAGTGTGAGGAGGAAGGAGCGGTAGAGACAAAGTGTGATGAACTGACCCCAACCCCCATTCCCTGTGCCCCTGTGGCACTCAGGAGAGGAGGTAGAGAAAATCAGAAGTAAAGTCCGGGAAGAAGTGGGAGGTGGGAAGAAAGTATTTTAAGGTTTGCGTTTGTTTCTCGTTATCCTACTCTGATTTGATTAGTAATAAAGTAAAATAATTTCCCCAAGCTGAGTCTGTTTTGCCTGTGACGATAACTGGTGAATGATCTCTCCCTGTCCTTATCTCAACCCACAAGTCTTTCATCATATTTTTTCTCCCCTGTCCAGATGAGGAAGGGGAGTGACAGAGCGGCTTTGGTGGGCACCTGGCATCCAGCCTGGCTAAACCACAACAGTATGTTAGCATGAGAACTTAGAGCAGCAAATGATGTGTGAGATGTGGAGACTACTAAAACAGGCCTTTCCCTTGCTCCTTTCTTTAAATTTTTGCTCCTTTCAGCCATATTTCAGTGGAAGTAGAGGTATGGACAGAGATCCAGGGACAAGAAGAGTGGGGAAAGAAGTAGCACAGAGGAAATGGTGCAGCTGCTCTGTGTGGCTGCTGAGAAAGCAAAGGGGTGGTGAAAAGGAGGCTAGAAAAGGTGAAGGGCTGGGGTCCCTGTCTCAGGACATGGAGAAGATGGAGAGTTCAGAAAATCAGGCTTTGAACAGCAGTCTTATGTTCACACTCACGCATGCTTACACATTAGTTATCCTCAGCCTCCCGCTTGCACAGCTCTCTCAGGGTGTGGCGAGGGGGGATAATTCTCTGTCTTACAGCTGTTGAGATATTTTAAAAAGCCTCTCCAGTACATTTACCCTTACATTTGCATACACATACACCGTGTACCTCTGCTCAGTCCTATATTTTCTACACATAAGACATGAATATACAGTAATTCTGGGGATAGTTATTTTGGTGTGATGAAGTCAGCATAATAAAGCTGAAAGTGAGAGAAAACTGCCCAACTTGCATCTCTGATACACCTGAAAGTAGTAATCTCAGAATAGAAATTTTAGTGTTCTGCTAAATAGCTCAACAGTTAATGGACTGGGTAATATCTTCTCCCTCTGCTCTTCATACACCTGATCCACGGCAAAATGTAAATGTAGTTCCTAGATCAGGGAATGAATCTGACTCGCCTTCGGTGCCAGGAATGCTGCATTAACAAGCTGCAGAATTAGGGTCCCTCTCTGCTTCTCAGGCTCCATAAATTCTGTGTCGCTTTCTGTGCAGAACTTGGTTTCAAGAGGGAGAAGGAAAGGTGGAGACTGGCTTTCCTACGGGTTACAGAATAACCTTGCAGTTTAGGATGTCTGCTCCTCAATCTGAGAAGACATATCCCCCAATTTTTTGCTTAGAGTTTTGCTTACCAGGGCATGCATAATCCAATTCATGGTCCATTACCTGGATCTGGCCCATGGCACTCCTGTGCCCAGCTTTTTCATTGACAGATAGGAAGTGTAGCTGCTCAGATAGTAAATTCTTTCTACATGCCTGGATAATCCACCCGTTTTGGTGAAGAAACTCTGTGCTCGCTAAGAGACAGACCTAATGCCATGCCATACCCACGTAAGAGGAAGCAGGCACCAGCAGACAGAAGTCTTCTCATGAGTACCCACATAAAACCCTGCACTGCCACTCCCTTGGGCTCCAAGCTAACCGTGCTAAAAGCCATTCTTCCACAACCCCTCTTCAGATGAGGGCTCTGTGCTGTGAATGCTGAGTAGGAGGAGGTGTTCAGGCTGGTTGCATGTGCAGAGTGGGAGTCTGAGTCTCTGCTGAAGCACTCTGGCTCTGTGTACAGGCAGCGTCTAGAGCTGGCACCTCTGAAACGAATTTCCTGGGAGGATTTGACACAGCACTTCGCTGTCAATGCAGCAGTGAGTGCTGCCTTGGTGTGTCACAGATAACTAAAACAGAATACAGCTGTGGAAAAGACAACTCATTTAGGTATTTAGGAACTCTGGATTTTCTTTAATAACTTAATAATGAATAAATACGTGATCTTAAATAAGGTCTGATCAGAGGAAGGAATTTTTAACTTAGTTTCTTAGAAAGAACCTATCCAGAAGCCAGGCATTCTGCACAGCCAAATGTGTACCAGTTCAACTACAAAGGTGGTAATGTAACAGGTTTAATAATGAACTTTAATCATCTTACACCCAGACTCATTATTTTTCTCACTTCTCCCAGGGTGCACGCTCTCCAGAAGTACTTCTTTGAAAACAGATTAGCAGAATAAGCTGTTACAATCCGTAATGTTAGTAGGATTTCAACATCCCTTGCAAAATTATTACAAAAGCAATTTAAAATCAATCCCTTGACAACACTTTTTCAAATACTACATTAGAAGTGATGAGCATGTCTGGCTGATATAGTCCTGTTTCAGCAACAATACTGGACTGGAAGACAGCACTGGCTGATGCTGTGCGGGAGGTCTGCCTTGCCTCTGAGCTGTGTGACTGCACAGAAATAATGGGTCAGCAGACAGGGCAGTGATGAGAACTAAAATTCCATTTTAGATAGATTTTTACCTTTTCTTTCCACCAATATGGTAGAGGAGAAATATGTCTTTTAGAAGCAGTATAATTGATCTAAACACCAGCCTTTAAGTTAATTTTTCATAGGATCTTCCTCTGCTGAAGAAAGACTGATGTCTTTTATTGGTTCATACACAAAGACTATATTTCTTCTTCAGTTTTAGTAAAGGTCCAGAAAGATATGTGCAGTCCTTCCTCCACCAGGACTGCCAGTTACCTTTGGCTGAGGCAATCTCACAGAAAATGAAGGTTTCAGTCATGTTAGGTGAAAGAGAGCATTGTATCTGGGACTTTCACTTGACACCCAGCTTTGCACAACCTTCCTATGTGTGTGAGTCATTGAAGTGCTTATAGAACGGGAAGAAACAGCAGGAAAAAGCCACTGCCAACTCATTTTATGCGGAGTCTACTGCAGTGGGTAAATGATTAATGCTTCAAGTATGCAACCAGGATTAAATCCCTCTGGAGAAAACGCAGAAGATTTCACTGGGTTTTTTAATCCTGAGTGAGCTTATCTACAAACTAAAGCTGTGTCAGAACTGCCTGCTCCTAACTCTGTTCCTTTTCAGCACACTTTCTGTGCTTTTGGTGCTTCATCACAGCTCTGTGAGTTGCATTCGGTATTTGAATGTCTCAGAGAGTGTATTCAATCTACATGTGATTGATTGTGAGAATGGTTTCTAATACTCCTAATGTACAGTCTGGGGCAAGTTGCCTTGGTAGTTAGCCTTCAGTTTAGGTGTTAGCAAAATAAGACAATGATATGCAATCAACTATCCCACAAGCATATTATAGGGTTTACTTTGGAAATGAAAATGCCACATGCACTGAGTATTGTGCAGCATGGAAAAATGTTTGACTAATTCAGATGGAATGCATGTAACACAATGAAACCATGAGTCTTGGCCAGCATGCAAAAGTCCCTTTGCCATCTTTCATTTGATATGCAAACACTGGATTAAGTTTCCTTTACTTTGGCCAAACCAACACTCTCAGGAATCATATGGCATCTCTCCCACAGCTGTAAAATGTTCTTCTTCTTACAGAAGAACATCAGGTGGGTGTTGGTAGTAAGATGCCAATACCTGGAAATATTTTAGATGTACTCTGGGAGTAAGAGTCTGTTCAGTTTGTTAACTGCAGAAAACTGAGAAAGAAAAATTATGTATGGTACAGACTTGCAGGTAAAACCCTTGAGATGGTCACAGAGATCTTTATTTTGCTGTCCATAACAATAAATGAAACCTAAACTATAATGTTCTCCACAGCAGAAGCAGCATGCTTATCCCAGCCAATAAGCAGAGCTGAACTCCTGATGCATGCCATTAATCACATATGTTACTGGTCACATGAATGTAAAAAGAGAGAAAGATATTTTACAAACATGCCATGCACAGACTTACCTTGCTTATCTCCCTGGCTTGCTTTTTTTTTGTGTGGTTTTGTTTTCTTCGTTTTTTCTTTTCTTTTTGTTTTTTTCCCCTGATTTATGCTCTGGTCTGACAATGTCAAATTTTAGCTGTACATGAATCCTTAACACTGCCATGCTTTGCAGATGTGCATTCCTTCATGCTCATTGGCCCTTAAGCTCTATTGTGATAATGAAAGAAGCAGAGCAACATAGGATGAATGCAGATAGCAACCCATCAGCAGCCCTCTATTATGCGCTGACATAATCTATCAGAGTTTACATGGGGGTTAGAACATGGGATAGGATAAAAGGGAGAGAAAGAACAAAGAGAAGCCTGAAGGTGATAATAAAAAATGAATGTATGACCCACTGCCTCCCCTGGCTTTTAGCTGGTAAAAAGTGCACGTTGACTTAATTAAGATAAAATCTTATTCTTTAGGATTTGGAGTCTTAACTTGCTATTGTTTTATTAAAATACACCATGAATATTAAATAGTAGATGACTTCACCTTCCTACATGAAAAGCGAAGCCATTTGCTTTGAACTCTTGATCCTGTTTGTTTGCTTTCTATTTCATGTGTGTGTTTTCTCTATTGACATTATTTGTGACGGTGTGAGATCTAATAGAGAGCTGGGATTCACCCTGAGTGGTGGTGTCTGATGTCCATTTGGAACAAATTCAAACAACCCAAGCAATTCAGGGAAAACTCCAGGTTCCCTTGTGATCACCACCTGCCAGGAAGTCAAGCCCAGCTGCGACAGAGCATCACAGTCTGGCCTATCTCCATCAGAGGAAAAGTATGATTTTTCTCAGATTTAGTTAACTCCTTAAAGATTCTGGCAATGTTGGGAAACTGGTATGCTGCTTAGACCAGAAAAGATCCAGTCTGATCTGAGAGCAAAGACATTGCTGACACTATATTTCATATTGCCTTTTGAAAAATGAGGTGGTTCAGTCAATTGAACAGAGTGATTTGAAATATAGGGAGGAAAAAGTTGAATTTTCACTAGACTTTATGAAAGACAGAATTCAAATACCATGCATAGTGCCACTTTCAGCCTTGATTCAGCAGACTTTCGAGTACTTGTTTAATTTAATGTCTGTACTTCAGTGCAAGTGCTTTGCTGGACCAAAGCCCTAGCGAGCATATACAGACTCTTAGAAGGTACCTGAAGGAATCAATCTTTTTTGATACTGAGGCAGATTTTTAAATCATAGCTTTGCACCCCCCCCCCCAGGTTGTAGATTTGCACAGGCATTTACTTCCTGGCTAGAGTAACTACAGATCAGAGGGCTAAAATGTTCAATAGCCTAATGTGTTAGCTTCATTTCCACCGTCTTCTTGCAGCAACAGTGGACAATGAAAGTGATAGGCTCGGTCCGATCCCTGAGGAGTGCTTGCCCACATAATTATACTGACTGCAAGCTTGACACAGCTGGGAAATAAAAGACAGTGAGAGTTAGAAGAAGTGTAGTAACTATAGGTCAGGGCTGATGTCTTCACCTAGCACTTGCTTACCTTTTCTTCCCCAGGATCACCTGAGATTTCTTTCCTACATAATCCGTGTTTTCTCTTGCACTCATGAGCACGCTCAGACACTAACAATTAAAAACTTCCTTCAGCCATTGCTTTAATATTAATGCTTAGATGCCAGCTATTGTAGCTGAACTAAGCCTGTCAGCTACTACAGTTGTCTTTATAATAACATTCACTTTAATGGTTACTTATGCTTTTAAGTAAGAAAAAAATTAAGGCAATCACCTGAGTTATTTGCTTTTTGTCTGAAAACACATTGTTCATGGCTCCTGCACCTACCAACCCAGTGAGAAAAAGGTAAGCATCTTGAATTCACTTGAAATGTTATCAAAGAAATCTTAATTTAAATGCAACCACTTCCTGTTTCAATATTACATATGTATGGCTGACTCCGAGATATTTTGTAAGCTTCTTCAATTTCAAAAGCAAATGTTTAACTACTATCTGTGTAATTGGGTTTTTCTTACACCTCTCATACTGTGAAGTGGAAAGGGTTAGACAGTCTTTTACCAACATGTGACATAATCAGTGCCTTACTGAGACAACTTTCCACATGGACATTACCACCCCTTGAGATGCAGCTAATTAGCTTCTTATAAGAAGCTATTACAGTCTACTGGATACATACAAAGCAGCTTCAGAAACTACATAATAAATTCCCAGTAGACTCCTATTTGTTGCAGCAAATGATGCATATTTTTCCTCTGCTTAATATTGTGTGCAATGTTTATATCAAAATCCTGAACTTTTTCTTTTCTCTTGAGGATATAACTGTGTTGATGGTCTTCATTTAAAATAAACAAAAAAATTTTACTAGTCAGATATGGACATTCAGGTTTGTGTCTCTGTAGCTCGAATTTCACAATTGCTTTACCCAAGCGTAAGCGAGAGCTGCCCTTTACACAGATGAGCTTCCTCCTTCCCCTAACCTGAACCACACATTCCTGCTACACTTTTGCGCTCACACTGCGTGCTAGGCTGGACCAAGAAGCTAATCAGGCTGAAAACCAGCCTTGGGGAGGGAGGGAGGCTGTGAGGCATGAATTTTGTTTTCATACATATTCCCTGCACGGGGTCACTCCTGAAGTCCAACAGAAGTGCATGGCTGGAGATGGGACAGAAGGTGGGATTGCTTGCCTCACTCCATTCAGGTTGGCTTCAAGTGATTATGAAATTGCTATCTTAACTAGATATTAAAAAGGATCTTTTTCTGTAGCTCATTTTTTCTCAGATCCCAATTCAGCAAGGTATTTAAGTAAGCACCTAACTAAGTCTCTTGCTGAAGTTGATTGCTAAAGCAAGTTCCTAGTATTCTCATTTCTGGGCTGACTTTCTGAAGTGCTTGATCAGAGTCAGGGGAGCTGTTCTTCTTTGTAACTGTTTCACTGAAAATTATTTAGCCCTTTTAAAGAAAATATTCATTGTTGTTAAGAAATATTGCTTGTGACCTCTTTATTAAGCAGCTACAGCACCTCAGGGAAGCAAAGAGAAGCATAAGCTTGGCAAGGAGTAAAGCTCTAGGTCAGATTTGTGTTTATATTAGCCCCAGAAGAACTGGATGTGATTTAACTGAGTTATGCAATATAGAAAGCACTTTGTACATGGGCCGTGGAGTACATTAGACAATAAAATTAGCTTCTTCTGCTGTTCCATTAGTGATGGCACCAGTGGATATACAAACTGAGACTGATATGTCTTGATACACAAGGAAGAAGAGGGCATATTAAGGAGGATGGAGGTCTCAGAAGTGCTTTCCTAGCATAATGTAAACTAGGATGAAGTGGTAATTTCCTTCTTCATCCTCACTGAGAGTACATGTGAGAGCTTAACATGTTGTTGCAAGGAAGATATGCAGCTTCTCAAAGGACACTTCAGAGGTCTTCAGAATCAGCATTTTATAAGGTGCCTTGCTTTCTGTGTGGAACAGATTAAAATTGCAAAGGTGAACACTGTGGGAGGTGGATAAACAAGACAGTGTCATGCCTGACTGATTGCACATATTGAATGATACATAGTGCAGGGCTGTTATCCAGCCAGCAGATGAAACAGGACACATTGCTTCATCCACTTTTCATTCATAAAGATTTTCTAAAACAACTCTTTGAAACCAACTGAGCAAGAAACAACATGGCAGAAGTGGAATCCCAACACATCAGATATAGCACTCCTAAGGTTGCCTATCTAACCTTAACAGTAGCCACTTGTACATATTTGTTGCGATGAGGCCTTTCTTACATACAATCACATTGATTTTCTCTCAAAAGAAGAGACATGCTATGCATAAATCCCCAAAAGCTGTACTCTATATCTCCCTCCTCCTTCGAACTTCCCAGATTTTAGGCTATTGTAAGTGCTCTGTTTGCTTCTTACTAAATCCTCTGCTTCTATGTCTCGATTTTCACAAAGATACTCTTTTCCTTTCTTTTTTACTAAGAAATTTGTCTGAGTTTATGTTTAACTCCTCTATTAATCAGCTGTTATCCTACTGTTATCATATTAACAGATCTTATCCTATTTAGCACACAGGCACTAAATTTTGCCCTGTCTCTCTTCCACAAGATAAGTGCTCTCTCAGACCTAAAAGTGCAACTGCTCCTTAACCTAGTTCTGTCAGAATGATTTTGATTTGTAAAACCTTCGCAGAGAAGTGCTTCAGTAGGTTTCAAAATCCAAATTGTTTTGACAGAATCAGGCTGGGGACAGCTAGATGTGTAGTTATACCAGTAAATCTGAGGGGTGTGTTAACCTTCTGGGAAGCAAAAGGGAGAGTGGCTGGTGATAAGCCACCTGTATTATGTCCATGCTTACATTATCCACATATCTACTGACAGCCCTATCAACATCTGGCTGCACCCTGGCTATTCTGATTTTCATACCTTATGCTTATTTTTCCAAACTGCCCATCACTGCTGACAGATCTCCAACACACAACCACAGTGCTCTCACTGTCTGTCTATAACTGCATTCTCATGTCCTTAGCTGATTTTCCTTATTCTCTTCTTCTCCTCATTCCATTGTTGATTTCATTGGTTTTTTGTACTGTCCAGTTCCTCTCTTCAAAAAATCCTGTCTTCATTTGAATCTCTCATTAAGTCCTTTTCTCAGAGCAGTTTCTTCTCAAGTCTTATTAAATATCCTCTTCCTTCTGCCTTGTTTTAATTAATCTGTGAAGTCTTTAGGTCAATGAATGTGACCAAAGTGTGTGAAATGCTGTTGGTATGCTGGACTGCAAAATTATAATAACAGCAGTAGTCAACAGAGTTCTGAAGGTCGAGCACAGGACAAGATGTAATGCTGCAGAAAGTAAGTCAAAACAAAGAATAAAAAAAAATATTAGAGGAAGAAAGCCTGCAACCCTGAGCAATTTAGAAAATGCAGAACAGCCAACAGTCACTAAGACATGGAAAGGGCATAGAGAAAAGACCAGTCAGTCTTGAGACCTAAGACAAGCTTCACACCAGGAGTGCCTGATGATTCAGGCAGAAAAGCATCTGCAATTCAGGAAACTTCTAAAATGTTGTAATCATCCTGGAGCACACACAGCAGAAAATTCCACCCTGTCTTAATGACTGAGAACTGCGATATCTATGGAAATGAGTGAGCTCTGTGACTGAAAACTGTCTTTAGGAAGTTAATATATGCCTAGCCAGGAACTGGTGAAAACTTGTCTGATAACTAAAAGGTCCATTCCCTCTCTGAGCAAAGTTATTTCTGGTGTTGTTTGACTTGATTAGGAGCAAAGTAATGCAAAATGTGCTGCGAGATGTTTATCTCAATACACAACCCATGACAGACCTAGGTAGTAACCTAGAAAATGTCTTGCAGAAAAACACTGAACAACTGAAAAAGTAGATATGTATGAGAGAGAAAGGGAGAAAAACATTGAAATGTAGAAGATGGTAAATAAAGCACATTTTGTTTCTACATTTTCATATATGCTGCATAGGAAAGAGCTGGAGCATTCAATATTTACTGAAATTATGCTTTAAAGGAGGAGAAAAATTCACTAGGATCTTCAGTGAAAGAAGCTAAGTACACTAATAAGATTTTAGAAAACTAGTAATGTTGGGGGGTACTGTGAACTTGTGCACATTTTCAATGATAGTTAGGTTTGTGTAAATAGTGTCAATCTGTCATTTTGGTTCCCTCTCAGATTAAAATCTGAGCCCTATGCTTTCAGTCCTTCACTCTGCTTATGAACTGGGATGTGTCAGGTGGCATTCAAGATGAAGAACCACAAGTTTGGAGGTGGTCCTAATTCAAGGCCTGTCACTGCAGCATGGAGTGATACCACTGATATTTCATGGGGCAGTACTGAGTATCTGATTCCTTCAGGCTTTTTCATCTTTCACTCCTTGCTCCTTTTCTCTGCCCCACTGAGAAGCTTTTATAAGCTTAAACCATAAAGATCCTCTCTTTTTTCTCTTTCTTTTTTTTTTTTTTTTCCCCCAGCACAACTGAAAGAAGATTAAAATCAACGAATGTGACGGTTTTGGAAAAAAATAGTTTTGGCAGTAAAGCTAAGCAAACTGTTGAACACTTGGCTCTGGAAGAGGATTTAGACTATAGTTGCAAAAGAATGAGTGTTGACCTGGAAAATCAAGATGCATTAGGTGTTTCAGTGCAGGAAAGGGAAGGCTGTGCAATCTGGTCAGGTGGAAAGAACTCTATTGGTCAAGACTTAGTGACAAAAACAAAAGACTGAAGAATTTTAGTGAGCAAAAAGGATTTTTGCAGGCAGGACTGTACAGAGAGATTATAAAAGGAAGAACATGGCAGTCAAGCCAAGCCAATGAAAGCAGTATCTCTTCAAGGCTACCAGGGAAAATTGACTGGAACTAAATTTATCAGCAACATAGAAGTTTACTGGTATATTCAGGGCTCAGGATAATTGAGAATAGAATAGTAATCTTACAAAATAGAGTGTTATCACTAAAAATTTTAAATAAATTTCTTGGTTTGGGGTTTTTTTTTAGTATAGCTAACACATGCTACTTGAAAATAACACATTTGGTAAAATTACATCTTACAATATGAAATTCTCCTTGTTATTTTCACTGCTGCAAACCTGTGAGGAGATCACACACAAACTGTTTGGCAGGCCTGCTAGTGATGGAGGTTCTGATTTCATGGAATACATATTCCCTAATAGCAGGGGAGGGGAGCTCTCCAGTGGGGAGAGGGAAGGAGATATAGATGGTAGCTCCTCACAATGCCCAAATGAGGAACACATTGTAGCAGTGTCTCAAGGAGAAATAATACCCATTCCAGGGGAATTTATTTGACCAAGACATTGCTGAGTGTGAAGGCTATAATGAAAATGACTGAAGAGGCATGAACATTAGAAACAAAACTTAATACTGGTTTAGGTGGAAGAGAAAAATAGTGCCATAGATCCAAGCACAAAAAAATCATGAAAATGAGTGTGTATATTTAACCATTCATATACCTGAGCTATAATGGTTTATAGCTTCAACAAGACATAGAAATGATGTAGATGTCCAGCTATCATTAAGGCACAGAAGTCCAGCCTCAGTACGTGCTATCCAAGTTGTTCAAATCAGAGACACTCACTTTACAGCACCAACATTCCTGAAGTACCCCCAGGTCTTCCGCTCCTGTCCGGAAGTGTTAGCATTTCTAATAGGGCTAAGCAATTTAGCACCAAGTCAAAGCCTATGGACCTGTCAGGATACACAAACACATTTTTGGAGTTGTGCTGAAGTATTTAAATCCCATTCAGTTGAATATGTTACTAAATAAACAAACAGGTCCAAAACTGATTTCATTGAGCTCCCTTCTACTGTTGAGTCTTTCCCAGGAACATGCCACCTGTCTTGGACTTGGTGAGTAATTTTACCACTGTACACCCACCCAGGCTTGGACCACAAAGTTTCCAACCATGTAAAAGCAGGCATTCTCAGCCAACTCTGCACAACCATCTTCATCAGCCCTGGCAACAGAACCAGCGAGCATTATTCTTCACAGCAAGCATCTAGCTATCTTCTCCTTCCTTCTACTTTTGACCTCTTCCTACTCTCAATTTGTAGAAAACACAGATTCAAGTCTGTATTCACTGTGATGTGATTTGAACCTGTATCTCTTGCCTTCTTTATGTTTGAAATATCAGCCTGTACAGAAGTCTGAGACATTACACGTCAGTTGTTGCTGTGGAAGCATATAACAGAAATTAATTACAGCTATTTAAAGCATTTATAAGATCCACCCTGGGCCTTCTCAGGGCTAAACATTCCCAGATCTCTAGCCTCTCCTTGTTATGTCAGATGCTCCGAGCCCTTAATCATCCTCATGGCCCTTTGCTGGACTTGATCCAGTATGTTCATCTCTGTTTTGTACTGGGATGCCTAGAGCTGGGTGCAGCACTCCAGGTGTGTCTCACTGGTGCTCAGCAGAGAAGAAGAATCACCTTCCTCAATCTGCAGGCAATGCTCGTCCCAATCGAGCCCAGGTTGCTGCTTGCCTTTTTTTGCTGTGAGGGCATATAACTGAATCACAGAATCACAGAATGTTAGGGGTTGGAATGGACCTTTGTGGATTATTTATTCCCACCTTCCTGCCGAAGCAGGGTCACCTAGAGCAGGACCACGTCCAGGTGGGTTTTGAATATCTCCAGAGAAGGAGAATTCACAACTATTCCGGGCCGCCTGTTCCAGTGTTCCATCACCCTCAAAGTAAAGAAGTTCTTCCTCATGTTCAGCTGGAACTTCCTGTGCTTCAGTTTGTGCCCGTTGCCCCTTGTCCTGTTGCTGGGCACCACTGAAAAAAGTCTGGCCCCATCCTCTTGACACCCACCTTCTTGTAGGAGAGATGTTCCAGGCCCCTAATCGTCTTCGTAGCCCTCCGCTGAAGTGTCTCCAGTAGCTTCTCATCTTTCTTGAAGTGGGGAGCCCAGAATTGGACACAGTACTCCAGATGAGGCCTCACTAGGGCAGAGTAGAGGGGAAGGACAACCTCCCTCAACCTGCTGGCCACACTCCTTCTAATGCACCACAGGAGACCATTGGCCACAGGAGCACTCTGCTGGTTCATGGTCAACTTGCCATCCACCAGGACACCCAGGTCCCTCTCCGCACAGCTGCTTTCCAGCAGCTCCGCCCCCAGCCTGTACTGATGCGTGGGGTTGTTCCTCCCCAGATGCAGGACCTTGCACTTGCCCTTTGTTGAACCTCATCAGGTTCCTCTGCACCCAACTTTCCAGCCTGTCCAGGTCTTGCTGAATGGTAGCACAGCCTTCTGGTGTATCAGCCACTCCTCCCAGTTTTGTGTCATCAGAAAATTTGCTGAGGGTACATTCTAACTCTTCATCCAGGTCATTGATGAAGAAGTTAAACAAGACTGGGCTGAGTACTGACCCCTGGGGGACACCACTAGTTACAGGCCTCCAACTAGACTCTCTGCCACTGACCACAACCCTCTGACTTCTGCGATTCAGCCAGTTCTCAATCCACCTCACCGTCCCCTCATTTAGCCCACACTTCCCTCACTGGCTGATGTTCAACTTGTCCACCAGGACCCTCAGGTCATTTTCCGCAAGGCTGCTTTCCAGTCAGCCTTCCCCCAGTCTGCACTGATGTATAGGGTTTTTCCACCTCAGGTGCAAGACAGCGCTTCTCTTCATTGAACTGCTTGAGATTCCTGTTTGTCCATTTCTCCAGCCTGTTGAGTGAATCATCTGAATAGCAGCACAACCCTCCAACACATCAGCCACTCCTCCCAGTTTTGTATTACCAGCACACCTGATAAGGGTGGACTCTGTCCTGTTACCCAGTTCATTAATGCAGATGTTAAATAACGTACGACCCAATACTGACACTGTGGGTATGGCACTACTAACTGCCTTCCAGTTACTGGTAACTAGTAACTTCCAGCAGCTGGACTTCATGCTACTGGTCACGACAAGTTCAGTCCTATCTCATTGTCTGTCCACTATCTAACAGTTTTTCTATGAAGATTTTATGGTATACTGCAACAAAACCTTACTGAATTTGAGATAAATAACACCAGCTCTTCCATCATTCACTAAGACAGTCATCTCATCATAGAGAGCAATCTTGTTCATTAAACATAATTTCCTCTTTATAAACCCATGCTGAGTCTTCCCAATTATGTTCTTGTTCTTTGTTTCCAGGATTACTTGCTCCATCACTTTAGAAGGGATTGAGGTGAGGGTGACCAGTCTATAGTTCCTCAGAAACTTGTTTTTGACCTTCTTGAAAATAAAAGTGACATTTGCTTTTTTCTGGTCCTCAGTAACTTCCCCAGTTTGCCTTGACCTTTCAAAGTTAACTGAGAGTGGCCTTGCAATGAGATCAGCCAACTCCCTCAGCCTCATGCATCCTAAAATCGGTTCTTCCTTGTTTTGTAAATGAGATCAAGCAGAGCATCTGCACTTGTCAGTTCCTTGATCACCTGTGTCATGCTGTCATCTACATACTCCAGAAATCTGCTGGATCACTATGCCCTGCTATGTTGTCCCTCCAGAGATCCCAGTGTGGTAAAAGACACACTTAATAACCAGGGCCTGCAAATATAAGGTTTCTTCAGGTTAACTGAAGGCCTCATCTACTTCATTTTCTTGATCAGGTAGCCTACCAGAGACCTTACAACATCACCCATGTTGGTCTGCCTGATAACCCTGACCCATAAACTCTCAATAGGTTCATCATCCATTCCCAGACAGAGCGCCAAGCATTCCAGCTGCATTTGCACATAAAATTAAAATGTCCATTCATTGTTTAATTTAAACTCTATCTGATCAAATTAGTTCTGCCTTTCTTTTTCTTTTCTTTTTCCCCCCTCTGTGTATCCCTTTGATAGCAATCATCTCAAAGTCAGTAAACGTTTTAGCAAGGCCTGTTGTGATAGGACAAAGGGCATTCATTTTAAACTAAAAATAGGTAGATTTAGATTGGAGGTAAGGAAGAAATTTTTTACAACGAGGGTGGTCAAACACTGCAGCAGGTTGCCCAGAGAAGTTGTGGAGGCCCCATCCTGGGAAACATTCAAGGTCAGATTGCTCTGAGCAACATGATCTAGTAGAAGACATCTCTGTTCATTGCAGGTGGGTTGGACTAGATGACCATTAAAGGTCCCTTCCAACCCACACTATCCTATGATTCTATGATTCTATGATTCTATGTTCAGGTGTAACAGAAAACCATACATGTTTTCTTTTTATCTATCTATCTGTCTGTCTATCTATCTATCTATCTATCTATCTATCTATCTATCTATCTATCTATCTATCATCTATCTATCTATCTATCAATCATACTGTATAGAGAGCATGGAAGACAGATGGAATGAGAGAATTAAATGGTTTCTCTTATGACAAAAAAAAAGTTACGCAAGAATAAATTCACACTGGGAGTTTACCTCCTAGATTGTCTGACTGTTTATAGCATTGTAGAACAGAAGGATAACTCACACAAATTTACTCCATTTTAGCTGCATGTACACCTACAGCTATGATAATTTCCTATTGTGCTTTTCAAAACCTGCTAAACTTTTTCTCCTTCACAAAGTTTAGAGGGAAAAATGTGAAGTCTGAGTGAAATTTAACAGATTAAAGCTTCAGATAGATCTACATTTCTCTAAGCGTGAAAGACATGTTTGATTAATAGTTTTCTGTATTTCAGCTAGCATTGCAAATCTTGAGTAAATATACCACTAAGACATTAATGTGTGGGATGCGTGTGTATAGAATAGGCTGCATATTCAGGAAACACTGCAGAATTTCCATGGGCCATGGAGCAGAAATCTAATGATCTTCTTCCTTTCATCAGGCACACTTTGTAAATGAAGTTGGCACAGAAATACATGCAGTACCTCAAAATAATTTACCTCAACTGCAAGACTCCTAATGCATTGACAGCACTGCTGTTTCTCGTAATGGCTTAAAAAATACCCTTTTTCTTTTTAAAGTCTTCTTATGCCTTTTCTTTGGCATGCAATATTTTAGTTATTGGGTAAATCCATTACAATCTCACAGCACAGCCCTTAGAGCATCATAAAGGATGCGCACAACGGCAAAACTCAAGTCACAGCAAAGCGCTTACATAAAGATTGTTTAACCTAAATTACTTCAGTGTTCATATTTCTTTATCTGCTTTACACTTAGGGTATTATAGCTTTCATTTTCAACCCCATCTAGAAGTAGAATTAGATTTGAGGATCAGAGGCAAAGATGCTTCATATTTAAATTAAACCATTGAACTGCAATTGTTGAAATAATCAGCCACAAAAAGAAAAACATAAACCAGAAACCAGAACTGACTGTACATGAATCAAAATGCAAGGCGAAAGATGATTGGAAAGGACTTCAGAAAATGAAGTAACAGATGATATAAACCTTAAAGAATATTCACACAGAATTTAGCATCACACTGTGCACATGATATAGGGATTGTCAATTGCAGGTGCCACTTCACACAGAGAGTGTGAAAATCCAGTTCTCAGATATACCGGGTAAATAAACATTCAACTACAGAGTCTGGATGAAAGTCAAAAAACAGCATGAAGCCTATTTCAGAAATTTGAAAAAGGAGTCGCTGGTCTGGTTGTCTCTGTCTATGGATATTCAACTCTAAAATTATGCTAGCTTCATTTGTATATGCAGAATCAGAAATTACTTTTTGACTGACTAGTCCAAGTACATATAATTTAACACACACTCCCCATCAGTGTTTTCTTAGCACTCAGTAGTTTGGACTTCACATGGTATTATAAGATTTTATTTAAGAAATAAAATCAGACCTTCGGTCATACTTCCCATGTTGTGTATTATCACTAGGGAATTCTCTGAACTTCAGGTTTCTACAGAAATTCTTCAGGTTCACTTATATGATGGTCATGAAGGTCATCCCATTACGTTATTCAGGTTTTTTTTTCTCAGAATTATTGACTGAAAACTCTAGAGAAGTCACATCAGAGACATAGGCATAGCTGACCCATTAGAGCTTCACTCATGCTACCTTATATATTTGTTTTTCAGAGTTATGGGTATAAAATGCCGCCTTGCAATAGTCCTTTCACGAACTGCATTCTGTGTTAGGTCATCTTCATGGCTTGATTTCTTGGGTGACTTAAATGAAACTTTCCTGTCAGAAGAAAACTTGATCCCTTGAAAAGTGAGCCACCAGCTAATTTACATTCAGGGCAGTAGAAAAGCAGGCACTTCACCGTCCTGAACGCTGTCATGCTTTTTGCCGTCTTCAGGGGACAGTGGCTTATGCTATCAGATTGACCTGTTGGAGACAAAGTGTAGACTGTTTACCCCAGGCTCCTCCCTCAGCACCCACTCCCTGCCAAACAGTAGCCATATGATGTCTTTTTAATTGGCTTCTAGGCTTCCTGCTGCATCAAAAAGAGGGTGATTTGGCTAATTAACTGTCTCACTTTCTTCTTGTTCTCTAGAAGAAAAAGAAAATGACTCATTGCTAGAGTAGTTAACCTGAAAGTGGCCAAACCAAAAGGGTGGCTGGAGACAGCTGGGTAACAAACTTAGCTGAGAGGACACAGAAAGGTCTTTAGCAATCTCTTTCTTTTTTTTAATGTTTGTTTTGCTACCTCATACTTTCCAGCTGTAATTACTCCGCAGAACTGTTTTTCAGTATAGCTCATGAGATAACTATACTGCTCTAGCATTCTCTTTAGGCTTGCCAAAAACCAAGGGTCCGCTTAAAAGAATCCCAAAGGAAACTGAGTATGGATATCTAATAGTTTTTTCCCTATCCCAGAAGTTATAATGCTGCAACAAATTTTTTCTTTTCCTGTGTAGTCTCTAGCTTCGTGTAGTACTGAAGTCAACTGTATTTTTTCTTACTTGCAGTCTATACTGTGAGCAGGACCGGACACTCTGTTCTCTGAGGCTCATATATTTCAGACTAGCCTTTGACAATGTAGTACCTCAAAGTTTGCACATGCAGTCTAAAGTGCTGTACCTATGACATACCAAAACTAGATTATCTGGTTAAGAAAAGATTGTGTTTATCAACACTGGTAAAAAATTCTGTCTGATATTCCATTTAGGTACTGTTGATTTAATTTTCATGCATCAAATAAAATGAACCTAAAATACAGTCAACTTATCTCAAAACAAGCAAGCAGATAAAGCATAGGACACATCTCATATATTTAAAGAAATATACTGAGTCTGTTGCAGACCGGCTTTACCTTTGCATATCTGCTTGAATGTTGGGAGTATGTGTTCACTGCAATACTGACCATTTCCCCTGAAAGTGTAGTACTACTATAGCCACAAATAGCTCATAGCAGATGTGTCTAACCTGAGCTCAAAGTGCTTTAGCAAAAAAGATAACACCAGTCATCAAATCTGGGGAAAAAGGGAAACAGGAATCTTTCTGTAGTCCTGGAGTCTAGACTTCGTGAAAATGAAATGAGCCACAGAGGTCACAGTGACCCCCTCTAGCAGAGCTGGAGCCATTCTGCTGAAGTCTAATATTTGATTCACTGACACTTTTCCAAAGTCAAAACAAGGCAAAATAATTCCCCCAGTTAAATTCAATAGACACTTCAAAATTATTGACCATAAAGTTCTGAAATGGAAATAATGCTATTGTGTCCTTAGTGATACACTTTGTTCTTTGAAACCGACTGGATCACTCACTGTGACAGATTTGTTTTCTCACAAGACACAATTGAGTAAAAGCTTTAATTTCCTGGATCCCTAAACTAGATATTTTCCTGCATAGGCATTAGGAAAAAATCAGCTTTTTAAAAAATATAACCAATATCTTAATGAAGAAAAGTTCACTGAATAGATATTCTAATAAAAATAACTATTTTAGAAGTCTTGCTTGCGCGTGTCTCCTATTATAGGCCAAACTTTGTAAGGAAGACTCCATTTCTGACATAGCAGCAACTAGGAATATAATACATTGCTTTAATATTCAGACAAATGTTAGCAAGCTTTTATGGTTTTGATCACAATCGAGATATGATCATGGGCTGTATTGAAAAGGCAGATTACAGTTTTTTGGAATGTTAAAAATTAGAGCCAGAGCAGGTTTTCTGTTGTGCTCTCCCCCCGCTTAACACTGTACTAATCTGAGCCCTCTTTTTGAGCATAAGAAAGCAATACAAGTCACTGATTCATAAGGGTATGAACCTGTAACACTGAGATCTGTCAATTCCTACAGATTCAGGGCTGCATCAAAACAATGATTGAAATAAATAAGAGTCATTTAATTGCCTGCAATGAACTTGGGATCAGACCATTAAGTGAGAGATGAACTTAGTCAGCACCTCAAAAAATTAAGGTTTGTAAATATAAAAAATTGAGCTTCTTAATGGAAAACCAGCATGCTTTTATTGTTAATGCTTTATGTAATATCTTTGCCAGAACAAAGCCATATTACATGTATCTGAAATGACTACTTGCTGCGAGTCAAAAATGAGTATATATGCAACAGGCATGGAGCAAAATATTATATTCATTGGAATGAACAATTTATGTGACCGGTTTTATTATGTGACGCCTAAGGCATTTTTGTCATAGAAATTTAGGAATTCTTGAAGGAGTAAGATTTTTAGACTTTGCTTATAATTTGCCAGAGAAGAGCTATATGAAAGGGGAATAGGGATAGCAGACACACACTTTAGACTACTCAGAATTGTTGTATTTTTCTTTCAATCTATTTTTTGTACATATTTTTACATTTTATTTCACAATTTATCTATTTATTTTACTTTTTTACAAAAATATTTGTAAGTATTTGGGAAGATACATCATACACAGCTTTGAAACATATTTTCCGTTATTTTTAGTTCTCAGTTTTTGTTATCCTTTCATACATTCAGCATGATGGTTGAACTAAAAGTCCAAATTTACTATGAAAACAGGATCAAATATTAATAAATAACCATCAGAAAATCAGAAAATTCTGGTTTGAATTATAGTTATTCAAAAATGACTAACATGGCAATGTTTCTATTTCCATTCATTCTAAAGTAAACATCAGGAAACATCAGGTATTTATCTTTGCTAGTGATTTTAAGTGATTTCCTAGACACTATGAATTCTTTTCAAAATCATACCTAAAATATCTTACAATTTTTTTTTTCTAATGTGACATTCCAAGACAGCTCCTTTAAATTTAGCAGAGAGTTTCAACTCTAAAATGTCTGTTTTGAAAGTGATTTTCTGTATCATTGATCCCTGTGTGTGGCAAGTATCCCTTTTTTCCCGGTTTCCCATGCTTTGGTGAAATAATTAATTCCTGTTCTGATGAAATCTTATTAAAATACTGAAAGTTTGCTTTGCTATCTGGCTATGTTAAGCTTTATTTTGTCTTCTAATATCTCACATACCCCATTTTTTCAAGAATGGAAATGACGTCTTTTAACCTAACTGTTGGACTGAAGAATTCCTACTCTGCAACATGGCTTACTTTCCAATCACCCTCTACTCACCACTCCATGACCTTCCAGCCCAAGAGTATAGTTGACAAAGACAAGTGAACAGGTCACTCTCACAAACTTTCTGTCTTCTTCCCGATTCCTACAACATGGAAGGAAAGAAGGAACAAATGGAAGGAAGAAAAGAAAGGAAGGAAGCAGGCAACCTGAAGAAACTAGCAAATGTCAAGGTCAGCTCAGGCGAGTGATGTCATCCTCCAGTTTTCCTAACTCCTCTGTCAGATGGCTTGTATGGTCCTACATTATTTAGTTTAAAATAAACCTGTTATAACAAATTCATAAATACTTTAAAATTTGAAACTTATAGAGTGTCCATGGTTATCTTTTTTGAAATAACTCATTGCCCTTTGGTTGAGCTCAAGATGTCCAGCTCTTTTGACAATCTGGTCCCAGTCACAAACAGAGCAGATTTGCAAAATTTGATCATGAAAGTCTGAGCTCTGAAGTCTGATTAGTCACATAGGAAATTATGTTAACACTAGCATCTTAAGCCTATGAAAAATCTTTAAATAAAAGATGAGTGAATAATTTTGAGAAGTTAACAACTACATTTGTTTCTGCTCTGGTAGCTTAAGAAAGAGCTTGACTTTCTATGCAAATGTGCTAAACATGCTGATACACTGTGAATTTTTTGTTTTAATTTAATTTGGATTTTATCAAGGCTGATATGATTTAAGAAATTCTGATGAATTGCCATGAACACCCAGAAATATCCAAATGATTTAGAGAAGCACAGGCACATGGCTGGAAGAATCCAAAGGGACCATGGCTATTGTTTCCCACTGAGGTAATCATGTTTCCCGGCAATAACCCACATCTCCACTGCTCCACAGTCTCACCAGCCTTTGTACAGCTGCATTAATTTTGAAGCTTAGGGCCCAAGTCCTGTTTTTTATGTACCATAGGCAGAAAGCTTAAACTAGCTGCTGCATTACCACAGCCCAGTGAATCCTTGCACAAGGGTGGGAGCTCAGGGCTGTTAACTGACATACCCAGGACACAGTACATCCATGCTTGTGTTACTTAGTTGTACTGGCATGGCTGTGTTGCTTTCATTCATGGAACTTGCATGATCAGTGCAAGCGTGGTGTTGTCCATAATGAATTCTAATGTTAATGGTACCTATCAATTCGAACCGTTTTGGAGATGCTGTTTAAATTATAAATTCTTCTAAATAATTTTTTTTTTCCGAATACTGAAATGATAGCCTAACTATGCTACCCATTTAAACACTTGAAGCATCTCTACTTTAGGTGTCTGCATAGTAAATATCAGTCCACATTCACTGTAAAGTCTAGTCACATCTACTGTCTTTCATAAATGTGCACACCTATTAACATTTCCATTTGTGAACTGCTATTGGCGAGGTGACCTTGGTCAGTTATATAGCACAGCAATGTGGCACTTCATCAGCTCACTGAATTTAGTCTAGTCTGAAATATGGTAGGTCCTTGCCTCCATCCCAAGACATTAAGCTTTCTTTTCCTCTTCTTTATTTCTTTGTCTCATCACAATAAATATGGGGGGAATTGAATGAAGGCACAATTGTAGGTAACGAGCTGGGACTGTTGTTTATTTAATCTAAGCTTTGATTGACTGTAGAAAATTCTATTTGTTTTCACAATTAACCTTCACAAACTATTGTGCCATTTGGCCATTCAGAGATAATTTCAGTATTAAATGCAGGTGCAATAAACATTAAAGTAACTAAATGACCTTGCTGTGGTTATAAACCAAAACATACAGTGAGATAGATTCTGATTCTTGCAGCTCTTTAAGAAACAAAGGAATGTTGAAATGTATTGCTTCACATACTTTTACATAGTCTTGAATGTTTATAATGAATAGGTAGTCATACACCTGTTGGAAATTAGTGGGAAAAAGAATTAAATGTGAATGTAATCCAGGAGTTTAGTGGAGGATTTACCAGACACTCTAATCAGGAAAGGAAGCATCTCTTTGTCTTCCAAGAACAGAAGAATTTCACTAATTATGTAAAACTGATGCTCCTAAATCTGCTGACTCAGAGTACCTCTGCTGAGGCATTCAAAAAATTCAAACACGAAACTTAATGTAATTAATTAAATTTTCATATACACAAGTATTTTTACAGAAGTAGATGGATAGATTTACTTCAACATCAATGGCAAATAGTAACATAGCTTATTTATTATTAAAAGGGTTATTTAATTATTATTAGTACTCCATTAACTTACATCCAATACAGTACATAATGTCTTTTTATTTAAAAATTAAACATGGACTTTGGAGACTGGTAATTCTAAGTAATGTGGCAATAGGACAGCCATTAAAATTTTTTAATAAATTGTTTCAATAAACACCTAACAGGCTGAAAACAAAAGAATGAGCTGTACTGTTGTTTTCTAGTGTATGTGGATGTCCTAACTTTCTTCATACATTGTTTCAAAGGTATATTATTAATAGCTTATATAAACTGCTGTTAAATGGTGAATAAAATACTAATACGTTACCTAATTTCTAACTAATATCATATCTGTATTTTAATATAGGACAGCTGTTCATTTCACAGCCACATATATTCCCTAAATCCCCTGAGCTGACATCTCTGCTCCAGAAACCAAGAATGCCAAGTCCATATTACATCTTTCAAAAGGTGCAGCCATCCGTCACTGCAGTAGGCAGCTTGCCATAAATATTAACAAGAGCTGGAGTGAAATTCCAGTAAATGAAGATTAAAGGAAACCACTTTGAAATTGGCTGAGCTGAGCAAAGTAAAGAATTCATGTACCTCCTAATGTTGTAAATCAACTTACGCTGTACAATCCCTGGCTATTTGATTAACAGCTTCATACTCTGCTAGCAAAAGAAGGGTCACAAGGACAAGATACAGAACATGCACGAATTTCACCAAGGTCTGCATTACCTCTAAGGCCAAAATACTGTTTTTTCAATGAATATAACTCCTGAGTTGTAATCAAATGGATTTTTTTTTAGCATTTTCCTTCTTTACTATTTATTTAATTTCCTTTACATCTTTATCTGTATGTTCATGTCTGCTTCTCGTATTCCTTCATAGTCTTAGTCCCACAGCAGTTGATTATGTCAGCAGTTCTTCAGTTCGATGTAGAAAGACCAAATGAGTACAAAGTGTAATGAGGCCTGATGACACTCAGAAACATAGTTTTTAAGCTTTAAAGGCCATCAGTTCTGTAGTTCAATGAGTATTTTCAAATGCAACAGATAAATGTAGATTCTTATACCTGACAGATTTATGTACAAACAAGGATATTTTTGCATGCTAGCAAATGTGCATCAGATCTGCATGGATATACCAGAGAGTGTTCTCAACCCCAGAAACAAGCTGTGGCTCTTCATTCTCCCTAGAAAAAAGCATTCCTAATGAAAAGTTCAGGATGTTCAAAATTTCAGTGCCCTGTGGTTTAAGTAAGTCTCGTACATAAAGCAGACCTTTCCAGGTATATGACTTGGGAGCGTTTGAGCAGTGAATGTTGACCTTACCTAAAACAAAGGCTGAGAGGAAAAACAAAAATGGGAATTATGCACAGGGAATAATACATCATGATAATTCACAGATGGTATTCTGGGGAAGTAGGGATTTACAGATCTGAATTCCTTCAACCAGCTGAAAGAACTAAGTCTGTACAAGTCTTCTAGTAATTAAGATATAAAACAAAATACATTTTCTTCCAGATATTTTCTGGGAAAGAAGTGCAAAAAAAACCAAAACCAAAACCAAAAAGCTGTCCACTATCTGGAAATTAAATGGATCTCTGTCTAAGCTTAAAATCAAATACTACTTTACTGCTGTTACTGTTTTAGTGGGAAATTAGGTACTACTTTAAGCAAACAAATAGTACTGGAGATGGCTATATAGTTGATAGCAGTTGGGTTTCCAAGAAATCCATTCCTGTTATTGCTTTAGCATGCTATGTTTGTTGACTGCCACATGCAGATGTACAAAATGATGTGGAAAACTGAATTTTCTTAAATTCTTTATCCTGAATTACTATCTAAAATGAAAGGACTCTGGACTTCCTTAACTGTTTCATTGGTTATGCAACTAAAATGGATGCAAAGCTTATGCAAATAGATATGAAAATATGGTTTGCTACTAATAAGCCATCAGAAGCACACCATCAAACATCTATAATATAGGGCATTGGCCAAATCAATGCATGTGCCTAAACCCAACTGAATTAATCAATTGCTCCTACAAAATAAGATTTCTGTTTCAGGCATATTCATGTTTCTTTTTATTGTTATTTTTTACTTTCTTTCAGTATTCTAGAAAATAAGCTTCCTGACAGGACTGTTAGCAAAATGTTAATTTCCAACACATTTTAAGGAATAGTCACAGAAAGGTAACCTTAACTTTCAAGTCTGAAAATTCGATGTACTGAATCATACGGACATCCAGTTAAATAAAAGAAAGGAGAAACAAATGATCCATGTAAACTGTTGTGCATAATCAAGACTGCTTACTTTTAAATAGTTACTTTTAGCAAATTTCTTGGCATCACTCTAAAGTTTTAGAACTATTTATAGAACCTTCCCTTCATTTTTTCTTTCAGTAGTTACAGAATATGTATGTAAAATCATCTATGGACAATTCTGGCAATGAGAAAATATATAAAGGAGTGGTAGAAATAATCTTCTGTGTTTTGAAATGAATAATCTCTGTATCAGTCTCCTAGCTTTTAAACTAAGGTCAGAGATGAATTGGTTTTCTGATTTTTATTATTGTTGCTACTGGCAATCATAATAGTTTGCTTAAAAGCGAACTGAAAACTGATAAGGCATCAATGAAAAAATCCATGAATTTTCAAATTTCTCTCAGGGGAAATGAGATCCAAGTGCACTAAAGTCTTCTTCACACTGTCTACTCCTGAATTCAGGAGACTGTGACTGTCATAGTCTGGGTCTACAGCAAAGTCCAGTGTAGATGCAAATAACTTCCTGAAAAGAAAACCAGCACAGGACGAATATCTAGATACTTGTAGCTGGCTTCCTTTCCAAATCAGCGGTAGATTACTTAGTATGACGTGACTTCAGCCCATTCTGAAAGTAAGCCTGTACTACTTGACCACCCATGGTAGATATAAGCGGGAATATCGTTGTTCCATTAGTTTTAGCTGTGTATTGAAAGAAACATCCACTTCAACAAGGGACAGGAATAGATCAAGGCCAATGACTTTTTCATGCTCTAATTTGTGGAACACTTTGAAGGAATGCGGGCCCCTTCTTCCCTGTAGAGTATGTATGTTGTCTTTTCCCACCCTTCAGAAAGTCAGTCTCTAACACTGTGTTAGTATATGACTAATACCTAATGAAAGAAGATGTAATGCCAGAACACCAAAAGACTTCAGTTTACTGAGTTTTTTCTTTACTTTTAACACAAAATCTACTATACTGCAAGAGCTGGAAGTCAAAGAACAATGAATTATCTGTAGAAACTGTGCCAGAAATCTGATTTGAGTGTTTATCATTATTTTTTATTTTGATGTCTAGATTATCAAAACTGTCCCTCAGTTTTACACATATTCTACAGTAGGCAAATCAGCAATAAATGCAAACAAGTTATTCCCCTCCCTTACCCATTTTTGTCCTGGTATGGCTATCATATAAAAGTCCATATGACGATCACTAGGTAGCTTTCTCAGTACTATTGAAAATTGGTTTGCATGTGAAACACCAATTAATGAAAAACAGAATTTCAAATAATCTATCAGAAAGTTCAGCAGAGATTCTCTGATTTAGAAAAGACCTTAGCTCGTAGTTTCATGATTCAGGGCATTTATATTGAAAGTATAAGAGCCTGATTTATGTCGGATATTATTCAAGATAACAATTTTGCACTGTATTTCCATAAGTTTAAGAGCATGAACTTGAGTTTACCACAACCCATTAGTTCCCTGATATAGATCAGACCATTTGTATGCTATGAAGGATCAGTCTTTCTATGCATTTCTATCTCTACTGTTACCTACTTATTTATTTGTCTCTTCTTCGTGTGTATATGTGGGTATAGATAAAAACAGATCTCAAGGAAACACAGGAAAAAGAAACCCCCAGTCTTAGGGAAAGTATTTCTATGCCATGAATTAGCCCTGTGTTTTGAACACAGGAGAAGAAAATGACACGTTCTTTTACTGAGTTTCATTATTTTCTACACTTCTAAGTTGAAGTGAACTGTTCTATCCATGTTTTGTTGCTTGTGATCACTAAGCAAGTTGCCCAGGAGCTTACTGATGTTGGTGTCATTAGAATATGTGTTTCCATTGCAATTTCAAACACGATATGGTTATCTGACTTCATCGTTGTCAATATCACTTTCACTAAGCACTCTGTTAAGCATGTACATCAGTCATGCTCATTTTGTTAACATTTCTAAAGTGACACTTTCAAATAGACAACATTCCAGATCCATACACAGCACACAGTAACGGAGGCTACAAATATACTGCATGATCATTATTACATATTAGTCCCATCCGTGTACTATAGCTGACTATTCACCTGGCAAGTTACTCTTCATGTTGTAATGCACATGTTGACCTACTCCAGAGAAAGAAAAAAACTTCCTGGGCCACACAAGTCATGAGACATTTAAATGACAATTTGTTTTCTGAGTTAGAAATTGTTGGGGCAATCTGGATGTCTTACCCCACAATTTCTGAGTGGAAAGAAAAAGAAACTGAAGCACCACACAACAGTGTTTTGTAGTCTTTAAATGTTTGGTTAGCTGTGTAACCTTGACCTCATTGACTGCAATGAGTTAAAATTCCCGAAAAAGTACCATAAACCCCATGGCTATCCTGGTGGGAAAGAATACAATGGATGAAATGCAGACTTCAACAAAACTAGAAAGTAAATTCTGTGGGATGTGTACATCTATTTGCATTACTTAAGGATGTATGAGGAGTATATTGTCACAGAATCACAGAATCAGAGAATGCTAGGTGTTGAAAGGGACCTCTGTGGGTCATCTAGTCCAACTCCCCTGCCGAAGCAGGGTCATCTACAGTAGGCTGCACAGGACCTTGTCCAGGCAGGTCTTGAATATCTCCAGAGAAGGAGACTCCACAATCTCCCTGGGCAGCCTGTTCCAGTGCTCCGTCACCCTCAGAGGGAAGAAGTTCTTCCTCATATTCAGACGGAACTTCCTGTGCTTCAGTTTGTGCCCATTGCCCCTTGTCCTGTCACTGGGCACCACTGAAAAGAGCTTGGCCCCATCCTCCTGACACCCACCCTTCAGATATTTATAAGCATTTATAAGATCCCCTCTCAGCCTTCTCTTCTTCAGGCTGAACAAGCCCAGTTGCCTCAGCCTCCCCTTGTAGGAGTGATGCCCCAGTCCCCTCACCATTCTCGTAGCCCTCCGCTGGACTCTCTCCAGTAGCTCCTCATCTTTCTTGAAGTGGGGAGCCCAGAACTGGACACAGTACTCCAGATGGGGCCCTATATTGTCCTTATGTAAATGTCCAGTACTGAAAAGAGATTACCTACATGAGTATGATTGCATATATCTTTTATACCTTTCTTTCAGATTGACAGGTTGGTTTATTTCCTTAAACTCTTCTCTTTAGTTTTCTCAGAAAATTATTTATCCAAATACCCGGAAATTACTTCAATGAAAAAATCTGATCTCTCTCTTCAGCAAAGCTCACTGAAGAAAGTTCCTCCTCAAAAAGAAAATGCAGAAGTAGATAGGAATTACATTCAATCATATAATCACGATATGACTTTTCATCTAAAGTGCTGCAATATTTTTTACCAGGATTTTTTTGCTTCATTGCCTGTCCTGTTTTAGACTTGAAATAACATCTGATGTTAACGAACATCTGAACTGAAATCGAAGTATTCTACAAATGATGCAAAGGAAGGTAAAGGAAGAGAAATGGCTAATGCCAAAGTTTACTTTTTGTTTCAACATATTATTATTGTCAGATCCCTTCACTTTTTATTAAGAGCCGTCCAGATTTATGTGTATGTGTGTACGTTTCTTGAGCTTAAGTAGGCTTTCTTGTTGAACAGACTTCCTCATGTGAATATTTTCCAACTCAAAAGAACTTTATTTCTGGAATGTTCTACAAAATAAAATAATATGCAGGGCTCTGAATTCTTGAAAACCTCCTAATCCCCATGCAGGTGCTCTAGACTAACAGTGTACCTTGAATTCTAACACGGGCAGATATATCATAACAATAAAATACAATCTGTCTTAGCCTCAGCAGTTTGAGAAGAAATGTAGGAGTTCTTATATTCTTTCTTCCAATGTCTGTGTTATAACGGCTCCTGTGAAAACACAGTATAAAAGACACAGGAAAATACTAAAAATTATGAGTATAAATTGAGTATTTGCTTCAGGACAAGTGACCCTTGTGAAATGGTAGAGAAGAGAAAAGTTTTCAGACAAATACCTGTTGTTATAATTTTCTGTAAGAGCACCAGGAGATGGGTGGTTGCCTGATGAGACTTTTGAATGAGCTTCCAACACTCTGCCCATACTATTTACAGATCCTCTTTTCATCTTTCTTCTTTCAGTTGTTCATCTTCGTTTCACCCACGATCCAAAGGTATGTGTTATCTGAAACAAGTCAAGTGTGTTATACTAACACTGGAGAAAATACACAGAGAGTGTCAGGACAAACTGGAGCAGGGATGGTGAGTGGAGTAGTGCAGACAAGGCCTCTCATTTAGGTTTTTTTGAGGAATTAATCTGTTGCAGTAATTTTCAAAGCAAGGTTTCAATCTGCGGGCAGCCTACAGGCACAGATGGCTGGTCAAAGCCTATATTACCTCTGCTGAAGGCTTCTTCAAACTCTTCAGGAGAATCTGCATGATTGTACCTGCACCAGTCAGCTAGACCTCCCTGAACATCAACTCAAGTATCATGGCAGTTGTGTTCAATATGGCTAAATTCTATTCTCCCCCAAGAACATTTGGTGGCATCCAAACTTCCTAGTGGTGAGTTCACCTGTGGCGTGATCTCCTCAAGCTGTGCTTTTTTTTGTGGTCTGGCACTGGCTGGCACAAGTGGAGACTGGAGTGTGATTACAGTTAGCAGATCATCAGCCATGCCACCATCCTGCTCTCTTTGGCCGTGT
Organism: Opisthocomus hoazin; assembly: GCF_030867145.1. NCBI lineage: Eukaryota > Metazoa > Chordata > Aves > Opisthocomiformes > Opisthocomidae > Opisthocomus > Opisthocomus hoazin. The sequence goes on along the minus strand of NC_134416.1, from coordinate 30,726,425 downwards.
AGAAGCAACCTCTGTCAGCTGCTTATCTGTGAATAGCTCCCTGAAAAATACATTTCTCTTTTTTGTTTAGCATATTCATGAGTGATCCTCCAATTCCCATCCTTAGCTAAATAATTATTGTAATTTAGTCAGTATTTGAAAATGGCAGTCTCCCAGCAGGCAAGTCAGGCCTTTATCTCTTAATAAACTCTTTCCTGTTTACTTAGAGGCACCACTGGGTTACCTTCTTTTATTTCATTTCCTTAGCAGCTCTGTTCTTGAATCAAATTAACAAATGTATCAAGAACCCATCTCAGTGGTCCGTGTTCATGCCATACCTGTGGCCATAATTCATAACTGCGTTACCTGACCTTCACAACTCTTGTTATTGCTTCTAGCATTGGAAGGTAGGCACTTTCATTATAATTAACACACCATTTATATGAAACGTCCTCCCTTTGCAGCATTTGAGAGTGCCCAAAGAATAACAAATACTAGTTATGTAATACTTAAGTGACAGATATGAGGTATTATTATTCCCAGGAAATCTAGTAATCAAAAGGCAGCCATGGCAGGTAGATCAAATTGAAGACAAAGTCTCCAGTGTGATTCGTCCCACAGAAAGAATGAATGCAGGACTGACCTGATTTTTTTCCTTGTCTTTCACAGCTTTTCCTTTTTGGGGGGAGGAGAAGAAGTTTTTGTTTGAGCATTTTATATTTAATGAGTTATATATATTTAATATAGACATTTGTCAAAACAGTTGCCTAAGCAGAAGATTCTAGATCATTAAGTATTTAGAAAAGCTCTGTTATATCATAGCTGTGCATATGCTTCAAATTAAGGCATGGTTCTCACTAATGTGCATCTGTTACCAGATTAGTGTCGATCATTTTTTCTCTTTGAAAGGGACCCCAAAATAGCAGTGGTCAGGATATAAAAATGGTCTGACATTGCTGTTTATTAAAACCCCTTGATCTTATGCAAGAAAAATCAAACGCAACTTCAAATCAGATGTTAATACTGCTGCACTGTAACTGGCCAAACTGTAGTAATAGTAACTGCAGTTACTACATAATAATAATTGACTCCCATAAAAAGTGAGAAGAGAGTTTGCAAGAGAATAAGTCTGCTAGTCTTTCACAAAGCTCATTCATAAACATGTTAAAAAAGCTGAACCTGCACCTTGGGCAAATAAGAGGATTCAGTTTGACTACAATTTCCAAGACTTCTTGATTCAAAAAAAAGCCACGACTGGCATATATTTTGGGAATGGAATGGCTTGCAAAGTGTGAAAAAAATCCATGGTACTCAGATATTTGTTCAACAGCTACTATCTAAAATGTAATCTTTTTCGTCTGAAGCAATTTTCTCTTTTACTTCAGGGTTTCAGAGATTGGACCTAATGAATTCTAGAAGTTAGTGTAAGGTTACAGTTCTCTAAACGAAAAATGAAATTATGTCAAATTATATTACAAAGTCTAAGATGAATGCTAGATTCATCTTAAATTCCTAACACCTAGTATTAACAAATTCACAGTCGTCATTGATTTGCAAAAGATGAAAGAGATTAACATTACCTTTGCATACAAATTTAGTGGCACAAGTATTTTTATAGAATCGCATAACCTTTGGAGGTTATCTGGTCCAAAGCCCCTGCTCAAGCAGGGCCACCTACAGCCAGTTGTCCAGGACTGTATCCAGATCACTTTTGACTATCTCCAAGGATGGAGACTCCACAACCTCCCTGGACAACCTGTGCCATTACTCAGTCACCCTCACAGCGGAGAAGTGTTTCCTGATGTTGAGTGATCCTCCTCCTCTGTTTCAGTGTGTGTCCATTGTCTCTGATTGTGCATAACAGAAATTACTTTTGAAGGAATATGATATATATCAGGCAGATCATGCCAAAAATGCAGAAGGACCTTAACTATGTTAGATGACCTATGTTTTGCAGAGAACTTACCACAGAAAAATGCCACTGACCTCTACTATCAATGTGCTAACCTCCACCTTGTTTAAAATACTATTTCCTTTAGTCATAAATATTAATATTATTCTGTCCCTGGGTTATTAAAAAATCACTAAATTTGTGAAAATACTTGTTAAAGAATCCAATAATAACCTTTCTTCTGACCCTTAAATATAATTATCAACAAACACAGAAATTCTTTCTTGTACAAAGACAGCCAGGAGGAGTACTTGCTTCAAAATATACAGCACTATGACAGCCCCTCCGACAACTACCAAGCTTTGAAAACAATGGGCTTCAAGGTCCGTTGCACATCAAGCCTTCTAATTGCAGAACAGCCAACATTTCAGGCCGTAATTTCCAAAGGAGCTCAGTATAGCCAGCTTTTCTGCTTTATGCTTCTTCCTTAGGGGTCTGTTTTCTAGCAAAGGTCAGCTTCGTTTAGAATGTAGGCAAAGAGGTGGTTCTATTTCACAAACATACTCATCCACCTTTTCAATCCTAAATTTTCCCTAATAGAAAGAGAAAGCATGAGAAAGTACTAGTCTTTTTTCTTTTTAAAATGTCTTTCAATTTCTAAAAGATCTGACTCTAGCAAAAACATGTTAAATATTGAATTGATAGGCACATAAACTAGTGCATCAGCAGTGGTATAAACCGATGCAAAGGGTCCTTCTTTCTGTATTCTCAACACTGATTTTGGCAAATGCCAAAACTTTCAAAAATATGATATTACAGCTGTAAACAACTTGGCTAATATTACTGATCATTCCTTGATTTTCTGAAATAATATTCATATAAGTGCACTAGCTAATTCTAAGGCTCAATCAGCAGGTGGAATTGAATTCAAAGGACTGCTTATTTGCAAAGCATGAATGTGCCTGAGGATCTGGAGTTTAAACCTGATTACTGTACATGACCACAATGGAGTTAGACACTGGACTTCTCCTTTATAAGGTTTGGTATATCTTACGGACCAATTCAGTCTGAACACAGCAGCTCCTCTTGTGGAGAAGGACATCATGGATTTTGCTCTAGAGCACAGGTGTGAGACATATTCGGGTGGTCATCCTCTGTGAATCTCTGTGAAATCATTCAGAGCAATGCGGTGCAGACAAAATAAGGCAAAGGCACCTAATCAGCTGCTGTCACATTGTTGTTTTGTGCTGCTGCCTCCCAGCACGGATGGCTTGCACTTCAAGCTGAGTTACAAATAACTGGGTACTGGTGATACTATTTCAAAGTGTTGTCTGTCTGCCTGACATAATAGGATAATCTTTTTGTAAATGACTTATGTGCATACTTAGAAAAATTAGCAATGACTTTCATTTACTAATGTAACTTTAATTTTGAGTGTTCAGAGTGCTCCCCATCATATTTAATCATTTTTTTTTAATTTTACTTGTAATGTTCCCCAAGTTCAAGAATTGTATAGTTGGGTATATTGTCTATCTCGTTTTTGCAAATTGTGTACAGCAGAGAATTCAATGAAGTCCCAAAATCCCAAATCACTTCCTCAAGTCCATTTATATATAAAACATCTTACAGTTCTTGCTACCTTCTTATATAAGGCTGTTTCTCATTTGTTCTTTCACAGGTCCTGACTGATATCATACGTCTTCGTTGTAAAGGTGATATTTCCCTTCCCTGAGAACGATCACAATTAGAGTTGTTTATGGGACTGACCTTCTGCTTTTTACAGTCTTTTTTCTTGATTTTAACTTTTTTATTGAATAAGCATTCCATCTTTCTCTACTAATATTATTTGGTAGTATACCACAGTTGGTGACTCTGTTAGTATCAAAACCATCGCATATAATCTGGAATAAGCATAGCGTACATTGTAATGTATATTATATATTCTTGTATACCTTCTAAAATAGTAAAAAAGATACTATAGTTTTGGGGATGTAGTCAGTGCCAGCAGAACCAAGAATGCTTTTAACTGTGTTTGAACTAGTTCTAATCAAATAAAACAAAAAAAATCCCTCTAAATCAACATATTTGAAAAATTATATTGACTATTAGGAAAATAAAATTAAAAGAGAGCCATTTAACAGAGCAATGGATATTGCTTCGGGATAAAAAAAAAGCAAACTGTTTTACTTAAATGTTTATTCTGGATTAAGTTTTAAAGAAGCAGGTGAAAATTGCTGGAGTACTTTTGTATTGTAATCCATGAGTATAAAGAGTTGTGAACCTGGTAGCAAGTACAGAGCTCAGGGCATGGTATAAACCTTATCTGTCTGTATTGCCACGATACTGGCAGAACCTAAATAAAAGGTATAAGCTGCAATCATACTTCATACTGTCTATCTTTTTACTTCCCAGAAAAAAGACAGAGATACAATTTATTGGTAGAGATGTGGTCCAGTCCCATTAAAAAAGATATGTGTTCACTTCAGAAATTCTGAATTTCTGAGTTCATAGTACATTGTGAATACATTCTGAGTCTTTCTTCATAAGTAACTGCTTCCTTCTAGGTTGACAGAAGGAAGCTGTTAATCCTTATTTGTTCTCAATTCAATAGTTTCCAAACTAGGCCCTTTTTTCCAGTTTCATGTGAGAAAGCAGTGTGTTATTTGGAATGGTTAATTAGCACAAGGCATAAAGCTTTTGTAATACAATACTGGTAAAGATAAAAAAGTGCAATTTTTATATACGTTATATATGTTTGTGGTTATAAAAATGTAGGATTGGGTATAAGTATGCAATGTATACATATTATATGCATAGAAATATATAAATTGCTTTATCTTGTAGATTATATAGACAGTATATGGTATATGACATGTAATAAATCATATATTTAAGAGATAATGGTATGAAATAACCTATAAAATGATGTTCTATAGAATGATATATGATTATATACAATGTATTATATATTTTATATTATGTATTATGTATCATTCGTATATATTTTACATTTTTGTTCCATTCTGTGTGTTACGTGTTATGCTATTATATAAATATATGTGCATAAAAAACACAATTCATAAGGGTAGAGGACAATATATGATGCTAGTAATTTCTGGCTAAGAATTTTAGAACTACCTGAAAAATTTTAGCCATCTCCACTGGCTAACTCAGCCTCAGCTTAAAGCTGATGGGAGGCATTGCAGAAGTCTTAAAATGCTTTGTGTGACTGAGACCAGCACACTGTACAGGATGATTAAGTCTCATTTCTTGCACTTTCAAATCGAGAGCTAATCTGAAAACACTGAGGCTTTGTTGGCTTATCAACCATCTTTTGGGAGTATCTCACTCACTATTATTTCAAAGAGCAGTTAAGGAATAGAGAGAGCAGACAGGCAAAAGCAGCAGGACTGACTACAAGGGAGTACCCCAAATTGCTCTGCATTGAGAGTTTTTTGCACTTTATTTTGTTGTACTTCAATGTAAACTGCTGTAAATAACATAGGAACTGTAAAAAGGTATAAATTGGTGCAGCATAGAGGTGGGCAATCAGAAGCTGAGTAAAAAAAGCTGTTTTCAAACTGCTTACAACAGGTTCTTTTTTAGCCATTGCAGCTGCAATAGTGCTACATCAGAGGTCACTAGGAAGAGCTCAGACTTCTTACCATCTGTTGTTCTATGGCATCCTCACACTGATCCCATAAAGCCACAGAGAAAGAGGAGCTGTAGAGCCAAATCTGGAGTCACTGATTGCCAGAGACCCCTGCGACACTGCAGGATTTATTGGTGCCTTACACAGTCTGCCCTCTACCAGAAAGGTATCAGATGCAGCAGCCTCCCTGTTTACTTGGCACATGAGGATATGAGTCCCAGAAGGATCCTGAAAGCTTCTTTGAAAGTGAACTTGACCTTTCAGGTCTTTAGTGCTGTGCTGGGTTACAGCAGCCCTTGGGGCTGGTCGGCAACCTGCATGTACCTGGGTTCGTTAGAAAACAGCTCATTGCTGTTCTATGGAAGTGTATTAAATGGTTAATGAGCCGAAAATAAATTCAACAACCTATCCTATTAAAACAGAAGGAGTTAGACCTTGGTTACAAATATTTGGAGAAACAATCACAGAAATTAAGCAGGTAAGGAAACAAACACAAATTGCACAGAAAAGAATTGCCTCAGGGTAGGTAACGGTCTCTATTTGCCATTACAGGACAACACAGATTTTACGCCATATCAACCAACTATATGCAGCAGTTAGAAGCCTTAGAGAATATAAGATAGTGTTATATGCCCACATTTAGGTTATGGAGTCCTACACAAAGTGTCAGGATACTCTTACTCTAGTTGTTAGGTCTGGATTTGTCATCAAATACTTCAGAAGAACCGAGGTCCTCGCTCCACAGGGCTCCCTAGCTAGTATTACTGATGTATTTGTTTATTCCTACAATTACTTAGGGTACTTGGGGCTTTTATGACTTCTGCTTAAGTTTTCAAGCATGTCTGAGGAACACCCTCATTTCTCAGGCAAAAACCTTAGTCTTCTCATGTAGTTTTTAGCTGTTCACTGAAAAAATGCCTGTGACAGTAACCTTCTGAGCAAAAGAGAGGAAATATTTGACACCCCTCCTTCGGTTTACTTCTAGCCTCAGGAAATCAGCTGACTTGTGAACAATAAGTATTCCAAATACAACGAACACTTCAAGACAATAAAGTCATTGCAAGATTTCATCTTTACATATTTTTGGCTCGCTTCTTCTTTTGGTAAAAAGAAATGTAAATGCCTACGGCATACAGGTGAGGGGGGCAATAGTGATCAGAATTAGGAATTAAATTAATGGAATATCCATCCTGTATGTAAAGCAAATATATGCAAAGCAAGGGATTAACATAAATGTGTATAAATATTCTTACATAGGTGGTCCTCATACTAAGAAAATCTGTATGTGTAGTACTTCTATCAGACATACTAGAGCACGTACATACATAGAAGGATACTGGACACTTTGTCAGTGCAGAATATGCACTGCATCAGGTATACATTGACAGATTGTACGTGACATTGCTTTAAATGAGAAGGGTGTTTGACTGCATCGTAAAGGAGTTGAGACTGTTCACCAGTTTCAATCTGCATAATTCTATGAATTGTGTGACTCCATACAGTATACAGAAAGGTGACGGGTAATTTTATAAAGCTAGATTTCATCATTTCTAAATCATCAATAATCTCACTCATCACTGACTGACAGCAAGAAAGTGGACCTCTGAAGCTAGCCTGTCTGACCCACTTCGCAACGTGAATATTAGAGTGGCTGGGCCGGAGCTGAGCGCTAAGCATCAGAGAATCAAGGGTTAAAGACTATGACACTACCAGAGAGACAAAGATTGCCGCAGTGTACCAGGCTGCTGGGGCAGCACAATTTAGCCAATAAAATTCTCTTTCTTACCTAAACAAGTATAATTATCTGCCAGTGTTTATTATTGTGCTGGGGTCTAGATTAATGGAATCCTATAATGAAGCTTTTGTCACCTATAACTCTGTCTTTTTCAAATTTTATGTAAATCCTCATCCTCATCCATAGAGACATGCTGTCAGGTCGCGATTTTAGTTTTGTAGGAAGACATGCATTTACTATGGATAAGGTCACTAATAAGCATTTCTAAAATTTTTATGTTTACTTTCAATTAAAATACTTCTGATCTAGGATTTAAATATATTCCTGCTATGTTTGGAGCCTAACTATTGCAGTGTTGTGCCACTGTGAGTGGAGAGCCTTGTGCCACCCTCCTACAGATAACCCATTAGTGACACTGACTCATCTGTTTTATTTGTCCTTGATGAGACAAACATAAGAGAAACAAACTACCATTAATACTGAGAGATAATTTGGCTTCAAAAATCCCTTCATTTATAACAATTGCAGCTGTTGCATCACAGAAAAAGATACATATTTTAATAGAAGTTATTTTTACCTTGTCATTGTCATTTTAAACTATGTTATGGTGGTAGTATAGCAATGCTCAAGGTCGCTACTTCTCTGCCAGCAAGAAAATATAGAATCACTGCCTAAAGTACTGCAAGTTCCGTTTTTTACAAGAAACAGTTCTCCAAGTGACAGATGCAGAGAATGTGGGGCAGGTAATGACACTGTAGGCAGTATGAGACTCATGACTGTCTTGGGTTCTTGCTCTGATCTGCTCTGCCCTTATCACCTTTGTCTGTTTCTGCTATGGTGAGCGGAGGACAAGCTTCAGACTGTAGGCAGGTCATGAGGAGTGAACTCCTCCTGCTCATGTGAGAAGCTGCAACACGGAAGAGGAGCTCATGAAAAATAAAAATACAATGTCACTCAGCAGACCTGAGACAGAGCAGGACCAGAACTTGAATGTTCAGGCACATTGGTACTGAGTTTATCAGTAAGCATTGTCCATTGTTTGGACATCCACTCTTAGTTTGTCTAAGATGGTTAATTAGCCTTGCCCTCAAAAGTTGCCTCAAAACTATCACCAGAACAAGCCCTTTAGCATGCCCTGTGTCTGCCAGGCAAGGACATACCATAAGAAGGTGAGAGCAGTTTCTGTTGTCTTGTGTAGTTTGACAGGCTTCCTGGAAGTCTTCTATGTAGTAATTGTCACAAATACAGGATAATTTATTTCATTACAAACACGAATGTGTCATCTGCTTGAAAGTTCTTATTTTCAAATAAATAGCTTCCCTGTCTTAACGTTGTTTAAGGGAAATTATTCCCATTAGGGTCTGAAAGAATTGACACAGCATAGAACAAGACCTCAGCAGGAGTGATTGCTCTATCACCAACACAAAGCTGAGTCATCCTGAGGTTTGGGATAACCGTTTTATTTATGACAGTTTCTTATTCATGTGAGTGACTAGCTGCTCAAAGGACTAATTAAGTAAACTATTTAAAATCAAACACTGAGTGATCATTTTTTAAAAATCCACTCATTCACTAAAGTAACATTCAGGAATGAGAAGCTTTTGAATTCTGTCTTCTTAGGTCGTGACAGCCAAAGGGGGTCATTGTGAGCTTTGTTCGTGTTAAACAAATGGATAAGAGACTTCTGGAAATTGAAAGATCACCAGAATTCAAAAACACAAAAGCATAAACATCACAGTTATTTTATCTAACATTTAATTTTCCAAAAGCAACAACAAAAATATCTTTACAGTACATCCAAAAAAGACCACATTCTTTCCTGTCTGTCTGTCAAATATGACGGGAATTGCCTACCAAGCACCTATTTTAGGAGAAAATAATGTTTGGAGAAAGAAAAAATTTGAGTTCAACTATCCAGCCTGCCCTGCATTTCCTATTCATTTGAGTAAACCTCTGAATTATAAAATTGTACAATTTAGGTAGGAAGGGACCTCTGCATGTCTCTAAACCAAGTCCCCTGCTTAAAGCAAGACTAACTTAAACTAGATGAGGATGCTTAGTGCCATGTCCAGCTGCGGTCTGAAAGTCTGGAGGATGGAAACTTCACCAACCCTTGCTCTAATAGTAAACAATTTTTTCCTTGTTTCTAACTGGAATTTCCCTTGTAGCAACCTGTGTCCACTGCCTCTGTTCTTTCACTGTGCACCTCAGAGAAGCATCAGAGTTCATCTTCCTTAAATCTTCACTAAGTAGCAGACAACTGTGATTCAACAGCCTCCAAGCCCTCTCTTCTCTTAGCTAGCCCACAGGTCACAGGCTCCAGGCCCTTCACCATCTTAGTGACCGTCCACTGGCCTCTCACCAGCTTGTTGATGTTATTTTTGTTACAGATAGGGGGTAATACTGGGCTCTGTGTCCTGGATATTGGGCTGTATTCCAGACCTCACAAAGGCTCAGAAGAGGGATCCTGTGCATTCTCCATCCTTGGACGTTTACAAGCCCAGGCTGGGCAAGCCTCTGAGCACCCTGGTCTGACCTCACAGCTGACCTCCTGCTCCCACCTGGAGTTGTCCTACGTCCCTATGAGTAGTGACATCCCTTGACCTGCTGACTGCACTCCTGCTGGTGCAGCCCAGTAGGCAACTAGCCTTGGCCACCCCAAGGGCACATGCCTGACTCATGCCTCTGCTGCTCTTAGGAAGCTGAGATAACAAGAGGTACAATATGCCGCTGTCTCATCTGGGGTACCTTCATTATGTTTGAGTAGTGAAGGAGACCTACTTAAATCTATGAACAGACACAGGCTTAGCTAAGGGTTGGAAATGTAAAAATGACTAGGCAGTGCAGGTTAAATATGACATAGGCAACAATGAGGCTATTTATTTTTCATTAAAAAAACAATTTCAATTTTATTTTCCTGTCAACATCCATTAAACTGAAGACAATTCCACATTTTATGAGTGACAGTTTATTTGTCTATAACAACACTGCTCTCACTCCCCTTCCACCTCTTTTTTTCCTAAATGAAAAGCAAATCACAAATTTTTGGCAAGTTTCTGACCTTTATATGACCCTATATTTATTTTCCAAACACATGCTAAGGCACAGTAAAATCGCTTTTATTTCTGATATAGAACTACACGCTCTGTGGCCAAGTACTTTGTTAAGAAATAATACCTGGTCCGTTTTTGAATTTTTGTAAAAAGAACAAAGAATCTATTCATTTTCCAGAAATGAAAAATGGACCAGGCTTTATTTATAACATATGCCAAAACTCTGGCCAGGCAAGCACCTCTAGCAGCTTTGAAGCAAGGATAGTGTTGGCTATATTTTCTCAACTCGTCTGTGTATGTTTGTAGGAATTTCTAAATATGTTCATGGCTTTTTACATATCAATAGTAAGGGGCAGGAGAACAACAGAGAGCAATTAATAATGTTATGCAGTCATGTACTCTCACAAGGCCACTGAAAGTTTCAGTGACATTAATCAGTTGAATGGTTCATCTTCCTTGGGGGTCCGATGAGCAATTAATATTGATTAATGAACGAGGGAGGGGGTTATAAAATTATAAGTTGAAATGAACAAAGCTGTTGTCTGTCTGTCACCAGGTTTTCCCTGTGGAACTAAGAAAAAATACAAGATAAGAATAGGAAAAAAAGAGATAAAGGTCAGTGTAAGAGTCATTGGATAACAGAGGGAAACTTTAACACTTCTTTTGATCTAAAATCTATGACTATGTAGAAAAGTATCTTTGTATTTCAAAAGTCTAAGCAGAAGTCAGACATACAGGACCTTGCTGACAGCAGTGGGCCTACAATGGCCATTAAAGCTCAAATGTGTTCCCTTGCTGTAGGGTTTGAAGGATTCCTGCTCTCACAGCAACATCCTAGGAAAGTGTGAGATGTCCCCAGAATTGAAAGACTGTCGTAGAAGCTGCTCTAAAATCTATGGAAGAGATGGACACTGAGATACCTTCTATTTGATCACCTCAAAGCTTCCTATAGGACCATGGAGCAATAATATTAAACTCAGTACTCTGCTTCAACACATTCTGCTTTCTTACTATTTTTTGTTTACAGAACCACAATGCTTACAAGGCCAAATCACTGACATTTTATATAGAGCAGGGGGTAGATCCTGAAGAGAGCTGTCATTTCTATCATATCCCCTTAGGATTTAATTAAATCCCTTTTCAATGAACTCACTTTCCCACTATATGGGACTCAATTCCACCACCCAAAGTGAAATAACTTTCAGCCCAGAGATGGCTCTAGGAACCAGAGACTACCCTCAGGTAGATGTCAAGTGTCTGACCTATGGACTCATAGGACATGATTGCTTTTTAGGGGGGTGGAAGATTTTGACTGGAACTCTTGGAGAAAAAGAAGAGACATCAAATAATTTTTCCACAGCCCTCTTCTACAGTATCACTTGGACCAGGGCTAATAACACATATGCTATTCATTTGGGAAATATATTTCCTATTCTTTTAAGAGTTTACAATGTTCCTATGGCATAAGACAAATTCTAATCAGGACAACTATTACTTAAGTCTCAGAAAATACTTACCTTGATTACTGCAAAGTATGTATCAGAACTATGCAAAGTAACGCTTCTTGCCTCTGGACAAGAAAATAAGGCAAGAGCTATTTTACTCACAGATGCTTTATAAACACCTTCTAGAACAGCAATTTGTTCCTACTAGTACATGGGCTAAATACAGGTTAAAAAAAAACCCTTTGTGACAGAAGTAACTTCTGAAAAGCGGCTCATTGACTGATGAAGATTTTAGTGTTCTTCAGACTCTGTGTTGCTGCTTTTTGCACATCTGGGACTTGGTCTCGCCTATCCAAGGCTCAATTCTGAACTCATTAATGAGCTTAACAAAACTCATCTTGCTTTCAGTAGTGTTTGCCTTTAGAGACAGTCAGGCCTGACAAAGCACAACACTAATAAGTAAATAAAGAGAACTGGGAAAGGTAAATAGGAAGAAAAGATATGAAAAGGTGCTTTATGCTGCTGAGTGCAATTAAAGTTGAAATACAAGGGCTTCAGCAGCAGGAGCAAAGCATAACACATCAGGGTTTTCTTTTTTCTTTTAACTCTGCAGTCTAGTCCATTTCTTTTTCTTCTCCCCAGCTCAACAGCTGTCTGCATCAGTGTTCAGAGAGCTGAGCCTCTTTCAGGTTTCAGTTCTTGAGAAAAGGTCAACAAGAGGCAGGCAAAAACATTAAACTACTCCTTATTTAGTTTTTTTTATCAAATATAAAGCCAAGAGTCTCCCGGTACCCACACGTTTCTGCAGACTGCATATGCTGGGCAGAGGGGTAGGAGGTCTTAGAAACAGGGTTAGACAGAGGAGCTAATAAAGGAAAAAAATAGCTATACCAAACAGATCAAATGCAAATATACTAAGTGCACAGGTTTTATGATTAATATTTCTTAAATGGATAGTTTTATATACTATTTCCCAATTACGATTTTGGTATTTTATCTATTCTTTTTCCAAAAAAATAGTCGCAAAAATGGAGGCTAATGCAATGAAAGATGATAGATGCAGCACAGCTGAAGCCTTGTGGAGGTGAGCTGCGGGCTCCTGAAGTAGTAAGGAGCCAACAAGGAAATTTCCATGAAACACTCTAAGGGAAATAAGGGGTGTTCCACTAAGAAGATGACAGCCCAGATGAAGTGCCCCTACACGAACGCACATACCTTGAGCAACAAACAGGAGGAGCTGGAAGCTACCGTGCTGCTAGGAAGCTGATTGCACTTAATGAAACTTGGTGGGTTGAATCCCATGACTGGAGTGTGGCTATTGATGGCTACAGGATCTTCTGAAGGGACAGGCAGGGAAGGAGGGGTGAAGGCATCGCTCTCTACATCAAGAAATCAGTAGAGTATGAAGAGCTGTCCCTGAAGAATAACCACAAGTAGGTCGAAAGTCTATTGCTAAGAATTAGACTGACGCAAGAAATTGAACCTTGTGGTTGGTGTCTACTACAGGCCACCTGATCAAGGGGAGCCTACTGATGAAGCCTTCTTCCTCCAGCTCCAAAAGGCTTCGTGCTCTCAGTGTCTCTTACTGCTGGAGGCCTTCAACCACCCCAACATCTGCTGGAAAAGTAGCACAGCGAGCTGTAGGCAATCCAGGAGACTCCCAGAGTGTGCTGAGGATAACTTAAGACAGGTAATAGACATCTGCAGTACTGGACCTGATGCTCACCTATGCAAGTGAGCTCATCAGTGACATCAAGACAGCAGGCAGCCTGGTCTGTAGTGACCATGCAATGGTAAAGTTCACAGACCTGAGGGATATGGGAAAGGCGAGGAGTATAGTCAGGACCCTAAATTTTAGCAAAGTCAAATTCCAGCTCTTCAAGGAGTTAGTCAGTAGGAATCCCTGCGAAACCATCCTCAGGGGAAGGGGGGCAGAACAGAGCTGGCAGATCTTTGAGGACACTTTCCAGAGAGCACAAGAGCTCTCAGTCCCCAGGTGTAAGAAGTCGGGCAAGGAAGGGAAGAGACTGGCATGGCTGAGCTGAGACCTGCTGGTCACACTAAAGGGCAAGACAGAACTGCACAGGCAGTGGAAGCAGGGACAGGTATCTTGGGAAGAGTGTAGGGATGCTGCCCGGTTGTGCAGGGATGAGGTCAGGAGGGCCAAGACGCCGCTGGAGCTGAACTTGGCAAGGGATGCAAAGAATAACAAGAAGGGCTTCTACAGATACGTCAGCCAGAAAAGGAAGGTTAAAGAAAGTGTGCCCCCCTGATGAACAAGAATGGCAACCTCATGTCAACAGACAAGGAGAAGGGTGAGGTACTCAACAACATTTTTGCCTTAGTCTTCACTGGCAACCTCTTTCATCACCCCTCCCCATTTGATGGGGACCATGGGGATAAAGCCCCTCTCACTGTAACAAAAGACCAGGTTTGTAGCCACCTGAGGAACGTGAACATACATGAGTCCATGGGACCTGATGAGATGCATCCCAGAGTCCTGAGAGAATTGGCTGGTGTCGTTGCCAAGACAGTCTCCTTGATATTTGAAAGGTCAGGGCAGTCAGGCGAAGTCTCTGGTGACTGGAAGAAGGGAAACATTGTGCCCATTTTTAAAAAGGGTAGGAGGGATGATCCTGGGAACTACCGACCTGTCAGCCTCACCTCTGTGCCTGGGAAGATCATGAAACAGATCCTCCTAAAAGCTATGCTAAGGCATGTGGAGCACAGGGAGGTGAATCAAGACAGCCAGCATGGCTTAAGCAAGGGCAAGTCCTGCCTGGCCAACTAGTGGCATTCTGTGATGAAGTGACTACATCATCGGACAAGGGAATAACAAAGGATGTCATCTGACTGCATTTCTGTAAAGCCTTTGACACATTCCTTCACAACATCCTTCTCTCTACATTGCGGAGATATGGATTTGATGGGTGGACTGTTTGGTGGATAAGAAACTGTTTGGATGGTCACATCTAGAGGGTAGTGCTCATCTGTTTGATGTCCAAATGGACACCAGTGACAAGTGGTGTCCCTCAGGGTTCCACATTGGGGCTGATGCTGTTTAATTTTTTCATTTATGACATAGACAGTGGTATCAAGTACACCCTCAGCAAGTTTGCAGATCACAGAATCATAGGTTGGAAAAGACCTCTAAGATCATTAAGTCCAACCATCCACCCAACAACACCATGCCTACTAAATCACATCCCAAAGTGCCACATCTACACATTTTTTAAACACCTCCAGGGATGGAGACTCAACCACCTCCCTGGGCAGCCTGATCTAATGCCTGACCACTCTCTCAGTAAAGAAATTTCTCCTATTATCTAATCTAAACCTCCCCTGAAGCAACTTAAGGCCATTGCCTCTTGTCCTATTGCTAGTTACTTGGGAGAAGACACCAACAGCTGCCTCACTGCAACCTCCTTTCAGGTAGTTTTAGAAAACAATTAAGGTCCCCCCCTCAGCGTCCTCTTCTCCAGACTAAACAGCCCCATTTCCTTCAGTTGCTCCTCAGAAGACTTGTTTTCTAGACCCCTCACCAGCCTCGTTGCCCTTCTCTGGACACACTCCAGCACCTCAATGTCCTTCGTGTAGTGAGAGGCCTAAAACTGAACACAGTACTCCAGGTGCGGCCTCACCAGTGCCAAGCACAGGGGCACAATCACCTCCCTACTCCTGCTGGCCACACTATTCCTGATACAAGCCAGGATGCTGTTGGCCTTCTTGGCCACCTGGGCACACTGTTGGCTCATGTTCATCTGGCTGTCGACCAACACACCAAGGTCCTTTTCCACTGGCCGGCTTTCCAGCCACTCTTCCCCAAGCCTGTAGCGTAGGGGAAGAGTGGGGTTGTTGTGACCGAAGTGCAGGAACCGTCATTTGGCCTTGTTGAACCTCATACAGTTGGCCTCGGCCCATCAATCCAGTCAGTCCAGATCGCTCTGCAGAGCCTTCCTACCCTCAAGCAGATCGACACTCCCACCCAGCGTGGTGTCATCTGCAAACTTACTGAGGGAGCACTCAATCCCCTCATCCAAATCATTGATAAAGATGTTAAACAAGATCAGACTTAAAACTGAGCCCGGGGGAACACCACTTGTGAGTGGCCGCCAGCTGGATTTAACTCAATTCACCATCACTCTCCGTGCTCGGCCATTCAGCCTGTTCTTTATCCAGCAGAGAGTACACCCATCCAATCCATGGGCAGCTAGTTTCTCCAGGAGAATACCATGTGGGGTGATGATGACACCAAGCTGAGTGGTGCAGCTGACACACCAGAAGGACGGGGTGTCATCCAAAGAGACCTGGACAAGCTCGACAAGTGGGCCTGTGTGAACCTCATGAAATTCAACAACATCATAAAGTTCAACATGGCCAAGTGCAAGGTCCTGCATCTGGGTTCGGCCAACCCCCGCTATCAATACAGGCTGGGGGATGAAGAGATTAAGAGCAGCCCTGAGGAGAAGGATTTCAGGGTTCTAATGACAAAAAGCTTGACAATAGCCAACAGTGGGTGCTTGCAGCCCAGAAGGCCAGTCGTATCCTGGGCTGCATCAAAAGCAGCATGGCCAGCAGGTCGAGGGAGGTGATTCTGCCCATCTGCACTGCCCTGGTGAAACTTCACCTGGAGTCCAGCGTCCAGATCTGGAGCCCTCAGTACAAGAAGGAGATGGAGTTGTTGGAGCAGGTCCAGAGGAGGGCCACAAAAATTATCTGAGGGCTGGAGCACCTCTCTTATGAGGACAAGCTGAGACAGTTGGGGCTGTTCAGCCTGGAGAAGCAAAGGCTCCAGCGACACCTTAGAGCAGCCTTTCAGCACTTAAAGGGGGTCTATAGGAAAAATGGGGACAACCTTTTTAGAAAGGCCTGTTGTGGCAGGACAAGGAGTAATGACTTTAAACTAAGGGAGGGTAGATTTAGACTAGATATAAGGAAGAAATTCTTTACGATGAGGGTGGTGAAACTCTGAAACCGGTTGCCCAGAGATGTAGTGGAACCCCATCCCTGGAAACGTTCAAGGTCAGGTTAGCTGGGGCTCAGAGCCACCTGACCTAGTTGAAGAAGTCCCTGCTCACTGCAGGGAGGCTGGACTAGATGACCTTTAAAAGTCCTTTCCAACTCCAAGCATTCGATGATCCTATAATTTTATGATTCTATGATAGTGGGTTTTTGTTAAAGAGAACATAACCTTCTGCTTACAACATTAGCAGAATTGACTTTGCTTCTCTGCTAGTTACACACTGGGCACAACGGTGTGGGACACTTAGTATATCTGTAATATCATGCCAATATGACTTCATATACAGGCTTAAATTCTCTATTCATCCTCCTGGATACATATGCCCTAGCTCAAGTCTGGCGCGAGCTGTTTTTGTCACTCTTTTAAGTCCCACAGCCCAATTCAGGCTACAGTCTTCCCTTAACATTTTTGAAACCTTTTCTTTTTTTACAGAAATCTCATGTGCATCCTTCTTTTCATCCTTGTGGTTTGCTTTTTCTTTGTTTTGTTTTACTGTCTCAACTTTTCTCTGCAATTCTTTTGCTTTTGCTCCATACAGGAATAATTTCCTGCATGAATCATACAGATTATGAAGTAGACCAAACGCTACGAAATATCAGAATGAAAGATTCCCCTAGTATATAAGGTATGCTACAGTTCTGTAGTTTTAAACTAGCATACCTGAATTACAAAAATATTGGCCATAAAGAGCCTATATAAAAGCTATGCTACAGCAAATTTGTGTAGACCTCTTCAAATTTCAAGGAAAGTCCACAATACCTGAACGACTCAGAACAAGCTAAGTCTCAGTTTTTCTGACTATTAAAGTTCAAGGACGCATATTCTGTGAATTACTTCGTTAACAGTATATTCAAAGGGATGCCATTCTTTTTGATGTAAGTGCATTGTTCTTCAAGGAGACAAGCACCGATTTGTTCTTCTGTATAAGGAAAGTAAGTAATGATTCTTACCCTCACACTTATTATTTACATTCTCATATTTCTCATTTTAATGCCTCCCATCCCACCAGAACTGATGGGAGATGTATTTTCCTTGCATTTGAAACTAGGAGGAAGGATATATATGGCTCCAAGCTTGCATTTTTAAGATGTTTCAGGTTAAGAAAGTGGTTTTCTGTCACAAATTTATCGTCTTTTACCAAATCCAAATCAATAATGTAGGTACAAACCCACAATATAATTAAATAATTCCAGCAGAAGATTCAAAATATTTGTGGCCACAGACTTCTGTCTTCTTCCCTCTTTCTCGTCCTGCCCGATATTTCCTCCTGTGCATCCTATTTATGGCCTGAGCTTATTTCATCCATGACAGAGAAAATCTACTGATCTTTTCATGAGTTGCTCCTGACTTATTTGAATGAAATTTTAACTTCCAGTTACTCCTCTACTTTCAGTTCATGATATCTCATATTTTTTTTATATCTCAGCTAGGTGTTATGATTCCTACTTTCCAATATGCTCATCCTTTCACCTTACCAAATGTTTCCTCAAGTTCTTTCATACTCCATAACATCTGAAATTTGCTAGATGCCCTTAATAGGACTGGAAGCTTTGCTATATTAAGTCCAGTCTTTAGACTTTGTCAACTTGAAGTCTTTCACATGAATGCAGAAAATGCCCTCAGTATTTCAAATACAACAAAAATGACTAACCTAGAGAAAGTTTTCTAACATTCTCCACACTGCATGAAGTAGTGACAGTCAAGAAGTAGTCTATTTATTGAAAACAGACCTTGAATATAGAAGAAATCCATTAATGATAATGGCACAAACTTTTTAAACAATCATCTCAATTGTTGTAGAAGAATAGCGGATAACCAGTTTGACCCTTTACATTATATTAGCTTATGACCCTCATTCTTCAGAGCTCTAGTGTTTCCTGCCACTACCCCTACACTAAATATGCCAACCATCACCACAGCAACAAGTCAAGGGTCAAAGACAGCAGGAGAACTGGTGTTCAGAGGTACACTTAGCAACACAGTGAACTGCCTTCTCAAAGAAAACCAAAGGAGTGATCAGAAGAATGCAGGGACTCCCAAGGGGTTGGTTTGAAAGCAAAAAAATCTGTGAAACATCACTGAGCAATCTCTGTTAAAATAAGAAAGAAAGTGGGTAGCATTATACTAGATGATGCAATCATCTCAAATACCTTTTGAATTCTAAAAAACATGCAAGATTATGGTGACTGGGTTTCACACTTTCTGAAAGGAGGCGGGAGGATTCTCCTTACCCTTGTTGGTACCTTCGGTAGCCTCTGCAGCAGCTAAAATTTAAAAGTGTACACAAAAGCAACTTTGCGTAGTGGATCTGTTGTGAGTACATACTGGACTAAACAGAGAAGATAGCGTAAATACAAGCAAGCAGATAGAGTATTTTACAGATAAAAAGAAATCTGCAAGGCAACGTGCAGAGAAGCACCTATAGCCATACGGATCATCTGTAATACAGTGCCAGGAAATAAATCCATTTGAATGAGAACATCAGCAGCATGAAGTGAGGCAATGAACCTGGCAAACGCCCAATGTGGGTGCATAGCCACTCCCCACTGGGGAGGAAGGAACACTCTCGGTTATGCTACCAGCTGAAAAACACACAGATGCAGACTCTATGGACTAGAGAATTAATCAGAGGAACGTATCTGTGCCTCACAGAAGGATTTACTGGCCTTTCTTTTCATCATAACGACACTGGCAGGAAAGCCCAGGACAGCATAGCTTCCTTTCCACAGGACTCCCAGCACTAGGAGGAGGAAGGGTCCAGGGCATAGGGAATACATGTTAAGAAGGGGCTATAATTCAGACTTTCCCTTGAAAGAAGAGGCATAGAGAGCCACAGAAATTGTGGGAAGCTGCTATGCCACTCTCAGTGTTGCCAGCACTGAAAATACACCTTAGGGTCCCTTATTTTCAAGTGCTTGCACTATCAAAGTCTAGCTTTCAGAGAATAGGCGCTCAGCGGTTTTTGAAAGTCAGGTGCTTTAGCATGCATTAAGATGAACATCAGTATTTGAGGCATTTAAAGCACCAAGTCACTTCTGAAAAAGGTTATTAAGCCTCTGTCTCCATATATATATACTTAGAAGCCTTGGACATTGGCCACAAAAATGATTACAGAAGCCTTAAGCACTTTTAAAGCCCTGACTATCAGTGACTGGAAAGTTTATAACCTCTCTCGAGTCTTGTTGGTGGAAACATAATGAAGTACTGCCCTGGTGCACGGCTGACATTTTCAGATGTGTGGATCTTGAGTTTCCCAACAACCTTGACAAACACGAAAACTTACTGCAAACTCTTAGAAAATTTTCCTTTAACCCTTTTATAGACTGGAACACTAGTTACTGCTGTTGCATTTTCTTATTTTCTTCACCTTCTCTGAGATAGGAGTATCAGCTCAGAGCTGTACCATGAGCTGCTTGCCTGAAGTCTGACCTGTGACACAAAGTTGCCCTTGTTGCTCTACACCGTGGACCACTCAGTGTATTCAGCAAATCAAAGTCACAGTAGTAACAACTTAGAGGGGTAAAAAAGCATTACAGTGATACTACGCTACAACAAAAAGGAAGAATGGGTTCAGGCGTATGAACATCTCCTATAATTGCATTTTAAAAACTGGAACTGGGGAGGGAAAAAGATAGCAAAGGAATGTACTGAAGCAGATTGAACAGTTCAATGCTTTGTAGAGTGGCATAGTTCTTCTGCCTCACTAGAAAGTAAATAACAGCCATGCAGGTTCTGAGCAAAATACTCCAGTAAGTAATTACTATTTCCTAGAAATGGATTGAGCTCAGCACCCCTGGAGCAGTTGCATGAGCAATATCTAGAATAACAGTAACAGCGGGGCATGGTAAAATCCAATTGTTTATTCAATTCCATTCTGCTTTGTTCTGCTGTGAGCCCTGTTAAAAACTGTCAGTAATGAAACACAAGAGACCTACATAACTCAGATTTAACTCATGTGAAGGAGTTAAAGAGGGTGCTTACTTCAATTTAGCAAAGGAGAGACGTTCACTCATTCACCCTCATCTCACTGGATTAACAGCTGTAATATTCCAAAATAACAGACATGCAGTGTGTTCATGCAATTAAAGCAATGTTACAAAGTTGGCTGGAGAGTTTAGAGACTAAGCAATGTTATTTTAATTACGTATTCCATTACTGTCCATTGTTAAACAGGAAGTATCATGCAGTCATTGAGCAGGAAAAGAACATTTCAGGTGTGAGGCAATACTTTTTAAAAGTGACAGGATGGAACTGCAAGGGCATAGAAATACTGTGAATTGTTTCTCTGAGATACCGACATAATCAAGGGACTAATATTCCCTGAAATTACATGAAGTGCAGGCAGATATCTATGAAGTTGCAGAGAGAGGACTATGTCATTCACAGATCTGAGATTTTGCAAAATATGTGTTTAGGAAAATCACTTCTACATGTCCAGAGGGTGTGCAGGAAAAGAGAACATAGAGATTGAAGAGGTGACCTGGAACAATTATACCTGGCTGTGTGCTGTACAGACCCTGGGATAGGAACACTGATATCACCAACAAATCTATTTTTTTTTAATTGCTTGGCTTTTTCACTCAGTCATTACCATTCACCTTCAAAGGATGGTAGAGGAGAAGTTTGAGCAATGGTTCGACATCTTCCCTTCCTGTTTTTGCAACCAAACCATTTGAAGTCCTGGTGGATGGGGTAACTGCAGCTTGAAATAGGTCATTCTCATCATATTTTGGGTCACAAAGGCAGCATGCTGCTAGGAAGGTGAATCGTTTTTCTGAGTGGAGTTACAAAATTCATCAGACTTCTATAGAGCAGCAAAGGCTACCACGTTCAAGATGTAGCAGCCAGCTAAGAAGTTTGTAGACCTAAATGTGAGCAATAGGAGGCAGTAAAATGAGGTGAAAACCTGAACACCAACTCTGGAAAAAGGAAAAGATTTTAGGAAATATGGGTAAGATGTGGGCAAGAGGTTTTTATATGATCACCAAATAGAGTACCAAGTAAGAAAACACTTCAAGGACATAAGGATGCAAAGGAATCCATAAGAAAACATTCAAATTATATATTATCCTGTTTGGAAGTAATGAAGCACAGAGAGCGAAGAAAATTTCATCTGTTTCTGGAATAGATATGTAAGCCTGTACTTGAAAATAACCATTTCAAGAGACAAGTCATTCACTCGTCTATGAGAATAAGCCATAGAAAGGAATAGTATCCCCCACACTTTCAACCCACCAGCATCTTCTGAATTCCCTCCTTCAAAGAGGAAGGTTTGCTTCTTCAGAGAGTGACATACTCTGCTGCTAGAAAGTCATTACACTGGAATTGTTTATGGGAGGGAAATGCAGAAGTGTTGAAGAGATTGGAAGTATAAATGAAAATATTTTCTCCTAAAAATTCTATGTGTCTTGGAAAACTCCATCACTTCCGTTTAAGAAAAAAGACTATATTAGATTTATGGCAAATCCAATCTATCTGTCCATCCAAATTTGACAGGTAGTTTTGCTGTCACATGGGTTTTCCAGCTGAGAATATTCTGGGCAAAGAAAGTTCTGAAAAAATAAATAAAAAAAAAAAAAAATTCAAGAAAATGTGAAAATGCATACAGAGTTCAGAGTAGACCTGAGAGCTCCTACATCCCTGTGAAAGGTTGGAGGACAGAAGATACATCTCAAAGGCCCAAAGGGAACTTGTTGAGCTAGCTCCCATTGCAAGTCAGCAGGGCAGGCTCCTCACTTTCCTACATGCCTTTGAATTTCTCCCAACAGGAAACGTAACAGAAATGTTAACATTTTGGTGGCCTTTACTGCATTCAGTCATCCATATTTATTTTATTATGGGTGAAGGCAACGATAACAAGTTGGGGGGAAAGAGAATTGCTCTGCAGTGCAGTTTAAGATCCATATCAGTGTCTCTTCTTTTAAAAAACATTGTTTTCATTCTTGAGGAAGAGACACTCAGTTTGGAATAAAAGCACCTTTCACGTTTATTGCCCTGATCCAGTGATTTGCACTCCATAGATATTCATGCATCAGGCAAATTTCAGCAATAGTGTCAAACTAAATTGTCTTTGCAATCAAGCTTGTCTGGTTTCTACCAGACAACCCTGAACATCTGCTATCCTGCCTTTGGAGGTCGCCAACACAGAAGTGCCTGCATTTTTATGGAGGCAAAGATAGAGTACAAGTAGTGTTATTTTGTGGTTTCAAGTCAAAGATTTCTAAGAAAATCACTTACTGCAAAGTTCACTCACACCGAAGAGTGTATGTCCCAGCTTCAGAGGTCTATGAGGCAGTTCAAAATTTGCATGCAAGATTCTCCACAGTGCTGAGTATTATTTAGTTTCTCATTGCATATAAGAAGGACACTTGTAAAATCCAGTTCCAGCTTGGATCTTACTTTCTACATCTATGAAATCTTTGTTTTCATAGTTTCAAATGGACATAAATGTGGGTCTTCAACACTGCTAAAAAGGAGGCTACTGACTCTCAAAATGACACTGGTTGTTATTACCCTTCCAAGAGGAAGAAGTTTCTTGGATATTTCATGGTAGAATTACATGTTGTTTACTTATGTTAATGCCTCACTCTTTCAAGGATGTTTATTTGTTATTTATTAAATATTTTGCTAGCTCTGTTTGAAAAATGAGCATCATGTCTGCAGGTAACTCCCACACTAATGCCTACAATAGCAGACAACATTAGTAAAACAAACATTTAAGGCCTTGGACACTTTCAAAGATTAAAGTAATCTAATTACTTTAATTTATTTTTTCTTGGAGTTTGAGATAACTTCAGCTTTTGACTGTAGTCTAGCAAAGCCATGTAACTTTAAGAACTTGGTATTGCTAGTAAATCATATGCAATAAGAACTTCAATCTACTTTTTAAAAAAATTTCTTTCTTCTGTGTGTCTACTCCTGATGTACACAGAAATTCTCCAGAGCTTATTCTGCAAAGCTTTCCAGAATTTTTCCCATACAAATGACCACAGACTTCAGCTCTGCAAAATTCAGAGGTTTTGGAGGAACTGTCAGACATTCAGTCTCTCCTTAAAGTATATTCCTTCCCTTCTTCCTGCCACAGACCCTTCCATTTTTCTGGCATAAAGGTTTGCAGGTAAAAACTTCCTTTCCTGCTTATAACAGTGCATCCCTCAGAGAGAATTTCAGTGGCAGGAGGACACAAAATTCTGTAATGACTCCAGAGTTCCTCCTATCTGCTGAATACTCTTAAGTGTAGATAGAGAGTTCTGGTTCCACAGATCACCAGTAGAGGTTCCCTATCTATGCAAAATCACCCAGTAGGAGGAAAACCCCAGCCACAGTACTCTTGAATGAATTACACACTGTCTTGCTCTAGAAAGGTACACAGATAGGTAGTACAACCAAGTGAAAAGCATCACAAAAAAATAAAATCTGCCACAGTATTTGCATAAAGCTGTTACGAAAGCAAGATTTTTCTTCCATTTACAGTAAAACACTTGTAAGTTAAACTTGGGACTCAGAAAGTATATTTGGACCTCAAATAGATGTGAAGTTCCTGCCTGAATGGTATTTGCAGGATTCACTTCTGTCCCTTCATAATAAAATGCTTGCAGGCTGATAATTTTATGGCAGTATCACCAAGTAGCAGTGCTAGCATATGGTTCTGCAGCTCAGGACACATGATAAAAAGCTCCTTTCAGACCTTGTTCTTTCATGTCTGAAGTTTATAACCTGCCCTGATCAACATCGTGTTACTTCAAGGAAGCCAAAGGCTCTTTTGGACTTCCAGTTTTCTTTTACTGAACCTCACATTTACAGATGCACGCACACCTCAGATTTTGGGTGCATAACTACTAAGACAGAGGACTGGAGAGCCAGAAATGCTGAAGACTTCCAGCAGCAAGGGCAGTTCCTGTAACATGTGATATGACAGCACATGACAGTCAACCCCAAGGTTCCCCAAGCCAGCTGTTGTCAGACCACATAGTAGGCACAGTTTTGGAAAATGACCTCTTGTCATAAAGTGACAAGCCCATTGCTCACTTTCCCACAGTTCTGACATTACTGAAATAGAAAAGATGTAAAACAAACATCCATAGCAGGACTGATGTACTACCTTATTAATCCTACCACAGGTATTAATTTCATCTATCTGCATTTTGTTGAGACTGCTGTCAACCAGTATCTGTTGTAACAGTCATCTGCTTGTGCCACTGAGAGAGGTGTTAGTGTTACCAGAAAGGACACAGAGGATTGGACTAGTCACATACAGCTTAGAAGACCTAATACTTAACATGAGTCGCTATATTTTTAATAGCCAAAAGTTGCTTCTTCCAATTTACTATTTTTAAAAAAGAGTTGAAGGCATGGGTTCTAATTTTACATACTTCCCTGCATCTCACAAATGCCAGTAACTCTATCCCTTTGCTTAGAGTAACTCCAGATGATCACATAAATATAAAAAAAAGAATCTGATACACATCTTTCTTCATTTAGTTTTCCTATGGAATTTATCAAAACTGCGGTCAGATGTTTGCTGTATGATATTCCTGCTAAGCACTAACTTCTGATGCAGTGTGATGCTAATGAACAATCTGAAAATATGAATTACAACAAAGTGCACACTGTTACTACAATGACTCAAACTGATCATAGAAAGCGCTGCTATTAGATCTCCTTTTTATAGTTGAACTTCACACTAATACTACAGTAGGTGTTACTGCTGCTAGTTCCTTCTGTATATTTCTACTCAGATAAACCAAGTGAAAAATACATCTTCCTCATTTTTATAATGTTGCCAAAAGATGTGTTACTGAAGTTCTTTTACCTTTCTGGAGACTGATATTAACACATTTTGTAGGTTAGTGCAGTGAAACCTTACTAACTCTTGACACTTTGGTTTCCTAGTCTTCATTCAAATGAATAAAAATTACTATATGCATGGCTTAGGTATCATCTTTCACAAATACATACATTTCACATAAAAACATGTGTTTTTTCACAGAAAAAAAAAGTAATTTGACAAAAGAGGTAGCAAAAGAAACACTGATTTTTCAGGTAAGACTTAAGCACAAGAAATGTGGTCACAGACATGGTGCTGTAAGAAGAGCAGAAGGAAAAGGTTAAGCAGCTGAGCAATTGGTTTGGATTAGGGATGCCCAGAATATTGAAGTTCCAAAGACATGGCAACATGGGTCTTTTCACCTCTGAAGTTTTGGGAAACAAAATGTTCAAAGAGTTTGCTGGAGATCTCTGATCTGAGAGAGATTCCTCTGGGGGTGACAAATTTCCCTTGCGAATGATTCTGTGCCCTTTGGACTAGCGGTGGCTGAGGTTGTTGACTTTTATCCCATCTTGGTTGTAATCCAGTGTTAACCCCCGAATTTCACTTCTGAATGACTTCATTCACAGTACTGTACCCACAAGAAGTCTTGATCATGACACTGAAAGCATTGCTTACTCGTATTTTTCCAGTGCTTTCTCTTCACTTCACTTACAGGGGATAATATGGAGAAAAACTGCAGGAAAACACATTTCTGCTTCCTACTGGACAGAAGTGATTCCACATGAGCAATGTACACTTCGAGGGAGGGAGATGGGAATTTGCCAGCGGAAGGGGAAGAGAGCTGGGAAGCACTGATTTTGTGTAATAGATTCAGATGAGGCAGGGACTGAGAGTTGAAAGAGTTAGTTTGACACTAATACATCAACGACTTACCACAGTATTATCGTTCCTTAAAGGAGATGACGGTTTTGAAAGGATAGCCAATATGTCTGCTCAGTTACTAGAAAAGGCAGAAAGAACTATAACACAGAAAGACCAAAACTTTTGTACTATCATATTGATAGTACCGTAAGCAGATTTTTTTTTAAGATGTAGAAAAAAATAGGCCTCCCCCTTCTGTCTTCACGAATTAGATTGAAGGTGAAACTATCGCACCACAATTACAATACATAACATTGAATATTCTCTTCTCGAAGGGAAAAGTAAAATTTGAATGTTGATGTCTACAGTGCTCTGGATGATTATATAGCAGAGTAAAAATTATCTGAACAAACAATTTGCCATAGATTAAGTAAACTAGGATGTCAGTGGGCCCGAAAAGAATAGGATCCTGCTGAGTGCACTATGGAGCAAATTTATTTTCAAATTCCTGGACAGGTGTGATAAACCTGTCGCATCCAAAATTCACCAGAATTGATCCACATATGCTGATTATTTGTGCAATGCACATACAACAAATCTGTTACTCGCAGAGCTATTGGACTCACTACACATGCCCATTAAGCCATTTAGATCTTCCAGACAAAAACATGTGGTCTTGTACATACATGAATAAGTTAATTAGTACACCACAGGGAAGTAACTGTGTATTCACTAAAAATGCTGTGGATCTACACATGAAAGCTGTAGTGGGAAAATTGGGGAACGGAGTTTCTGTCTCCCACAGTCCTTAATTCCGTAAGATTGTCCAGGTTAATCCCACAAGATCTCTTTATTTCATTACCTTCACCTTCTTAATAAGACTTGGCTAAGAAGAAAAGGAAATGTGTGTACTCCAAAACAAAGGAGATACATTTCATTAGTGATTCAGAGAATCTCACTAATGTCAGTAAATCTCTGATGCCAATAGAAAATCTTGCAGTACATACAGAAACACATACATTAAATACATGCATGTGGTGTTACAAAGACTCTTCTCTGATAAACTCGCGTTTTCCCAATGAAGAACAAAATTTAATTTCATGCACAAAATCTGTGTGCACATCTTTTTCCTCTTCTGGCTTTGACATCATCCTGCAGCTCCAGTTATAACTGTGTAATTGTCTTGAAATGTAGTTATTCTTAGGAATCATTGCAGATGTTCCCCGTGTAATTCAAACTAAATGAATATAGAATTAAATTACCAGTGCAAAGCTTTACCAGTGCAAGTTGCAGTAAAAATGGTAAATTATTCTCTCCCTTTAGTGGAAACTATCCAAAAATGTAATGGGAAGTTAAGCAAGCAGTATTTCTTACTTGGGAATCTAGGATTCCAAACAGGATGTCAGAGTTAGTGCTGAATAGCTTAATATATTGTCCCCATTCAAGAGATGTAACAGTGAAGCACCGTTGCTCTGTGACTGATTAGGGAGAAGTCAATAAAAATGCACCAGCAGCTGCCTTAAATTTTATAGGGACCTAGGTTACTACCATGGACTGGAGGATTTTGTGGCTATTTTATATTACATTCCACAGCTCCTAGGACTTTCTTTGGGTGACCTTAAAATGTGCCAAAGACACTAAAGATTGTGAGTACCACAAGGAAGCAACAGTTACCAAATATATCACTTTGAGGAGAGGGTCTGGATTCCCCAGACCTGTAAATCAGACCAGCCACACTGCCGACAGTTCAAGAGCTGTGTATTAATATGCAAGTTATGTACAATAACATGGCAAACATCAGCATTTCAAGCAACTTTTCAGAGCTGGTGTTCCCTTAGTTCCATGCATGAGGGATGCTTGCATTCAATAACTATTCAAAGGCAAACACAGAAATGAAAAAAGCAATTTATAACCTAAAAGGATGTATGCACCTGAAACTGGAGATTCAGTAGAGGAGAAGGTGCATCTGCCAACAGCTTTCGGATAAGTCCATGTGGATATTACTGCTCAGAGTGAATCATTAACGACAAAATTGAGTTTTGGGCAGCTGCATGGAATGAACAGTCCATCAATGTCTCTGCTTTAACTTAGCATAATTTTATATCTCTTTACAAAACACAGAGAGGTGAGTGGTGGCCATTCCATTCTTGATTTTCTGAAAATGAAGAGCTATTAATATTTTGGACAACTTTGGACTGTAAATGGGGTCAAACAGCCTGTGTGGGTGAAGTTCAATGAATGCATCATATAAAAAAGTGAAGTTGCATACATCTGAATGAACTTTGGGTTGTTTCAAACAAGTTGAGGTTTCTTTCTTGTTTATTTTTTTCACATGGCTATTCTGTATTTGGAAAGTTTTAAATGATGTTAAGACTGGTACTTGCAAATATGTCTTGATTTCATGAACATAGCCAATATAATCAGTAAAATCTGATATTTTTTCAACATACTCCTTTTATTCCTGTAGAAGTCAGTGATAGCTGTAATAGCTCTCCAGGCTTCCAATGAAGTTAATGACAAAAATCCCATAAGCTTTGAAGGGTGGAGATTCTGCCTCTTAATGGAAATGAATGTTACTGGGGTTTAGTTTTGTTGGTGGTTTTTTTTAAATATATACCATTCGTAACAGCTTTGAAGGGAAATCTAGGTTCTACAGCAGTCTCTAACTCATATTAGTAAAAGCACTAAGAGTTTGATTTCTGAACTTGGAATTAGGCCCAAAGCAGAAGCCATCCCTGCGCTGTTTCCAAATCAAGTTTAGCAGACATTATAGGAGATACACTACAAGTACGTTCCTTGAACTATCGACTTGCACAGGCTGAATACTTGCATAAAAGAGGAGTGAAGCAGGCACAGAGCTTGGCTTGAGGCAGATTGCTAATTTCACTGTTAATCCATTGGCTCAGTCAGTCTATAGGGAGAGAAAGCATATGTTCAGAACATGAGACTGAATGACCCACTTTGCCTCTCATGTTCTTTCCCTCAAGCTGCACATGACATATGCAGAGCAATAACTTCCAAAGCTGCCCTATAACACCGAACCTGTTCTTTAAGATCTCAGCATTATACTTCCTCGCCTTTTAAGCAACCCAGAAAGATGTCTTCTGGAAGCATCAACATGCCATTGCTCAAAACCTTAAGGTAATTACTAAAGCTAACTGCTGATATTCTCTGAAATAAATTTTTTTAACTAAATGAATAGGTTTCTAAATAAAAATTTCATAAATAATAAATAGGCTAAGTAAACAGTTTGCAATAACGAAATGTAATATTTTTTTTTGCTAAATTTTACTGATGTCATTTTAATTAATTGAATTGTTATTGAAAAATATTTTTCAAGTAGTATATGTGGAAGACTCAATGTTATTCTAGGCCGTGATCCCATGAAACTATCTTCAGAGATCTACTAACCTTCCTGCCCAGTGAAAGTTGAGTGGGTAAGTATAGCATTGACTTCCAACAACATGTGTGACCACTTTCTTACTTAGTTCAACCTTCAAGACCCTGCTGAAGCAAATCACCTCATACCTATTCAGTGTAGTGCATTAAACTGTTTGAAAACTGGTTTTGGTGTTTGTGTTTTCCATCTCATACCTCCCGTGTGTTTCCAGGTTGCAACACTAGGCACAGCTTCCTTGTTTTCGTAGGTGGTTTTGACAAACTTGCAAAAGTATTTGTGTTTTCCTGAACAAAACTTTTGATGAAAGTCTGTGTTGTTGTAGCATTTACCTGTTTATTGTCTGTTCTCCTTTAATTTTTCCATTTATTTTTATAAGCTTCATCCTCTTTGCCATTAAAGTGGTTATCTTTGACTTTTTTCCTTTTTCTCTACCACTTTCAAGATGCATCCAAATCTTATTGCTTTTTTCTGTGAAACACTGAAGTCTTCAATCTCTTGTGTAGGCAATGGTCTAAATAATCAGTGCAAACTTACAGCTGACTCTGCCTTGATTACTCTAGCCTTCAAATCTATCTTCTCCAATTTTTTTTCCAAAATGCTGCCAAACTGATCTTTCCTATGTGTGAATCTGATCTTATCTTTTAAACACAAATCCTGAAGTTCCAAACATTGGTCTCTTTCTATTCACTCTTCCCTGCTCTATACCACATTTCCTGATGATCTCACCAATTAAAAATTACTTTTAGGAAGTCCTCAAGAAATTATTTGGGGTGAGGGAAACTAATGATGAGTAAGACTTCAGTTCAAGGGTATTAAATGCACAATAATGCATACAGTACTTTTGGTACCTAGTGTTTACATTAAGGGATGCGATTGGGTATTTAGCTGAATCAGAGCCCAAATAAATGTAATTTTAACTTACCTTTGTCTAATACACCAGAATAGCATTTCTAGACTGCCAAGAGCATTGTTTTTGCTAAACAAATAACACTAAGTCTGACTGCTACAAATTTTTACTGTGATCTTTTTTGCACTTAGAATATCATCTGTCAAAAGATTGCTCTCAAAGCACTTTGCAGACATTAACTAATTAGGCCTAATGACACTTCTCTGGGAGTAGTGAAGTGTAATTAATTCCCTTTCGTATAAAGGGAATTTAAGGCACAGAGAGATCAAATTATTTTTCCAAGGTCATGAAGGATATTACAGAAGATATGGGAACAGTACCCAAATAGTCCAACCCTCCAAGACTGTGCTTTAGGCACAGGAACTGAGCTGTCAGCTGTGGGAGGAGGACAGCTCTTCCTTTCCTTTCTCTGTTATTACAGAAGCACAGGAAATTAATTGCTGCACAGACATGCTTTTGTTAATTCCACATTAATGGCTTGCAAAGGGTGCCTGTAATAGTCCATTAGGAAGAAAGTTATCTGCCTCCTCCAAGTTCAGTGTGTAAACAGCAGTGAAGAAACCAAGTTATCACTGCCGAGGACAAAGCATTGCTCGTTATCCATATTCATTGATAATGTCATTTACTATTTATTGTAGAGTTCTGGTTTTGATCCTGCGCATTTGTATTCCTCAGAGTTAAATCTTACAGTGACAAGAAAAAGGCCACAGAATTTCAATTTATGTGTAAGAGGTTATCTCCATGACTTTTGTAGATATGTAAATTCATGTCTTCTCTTTTGCTATAAACTTTGAGGATGTCCTTTAACTTCTTTTTTTTTTTAACTTAATCTTTAAAGTAAGAGTTTTCCTGGCCTGCACTGGGCCAGTATTGGTTAACAGGAAGAAGAGACTGGTAGCACTCCATCTACAGATAACAGGTAATGCATTATTGGAAAAAAAAAAAAGGAAGAATATGAACTAGGTGTTCTGGTTTAGAAGCCAGTTTCCCCCTGTTCTCTGCTTAAGTCCCCAAGAGTGTCTTCCAACTAGAGTATATTATAAGTAAAATAAGTATATACGGTCAGACTTTCAAATGTGATTAGGTATCTAACTGTGTGGGCAGGTCCTGGTGAGGTCTTGATACAAGCGAGGGCACCTGAGTTCCACTGGATGGAGAACAAAGACAGGGAGTGGGCTACTCCACAGAGACATGTCTTCGGATTTCAGACAATCTATCTTTCACATATCACCTTTTTAACTGTCTTTGCACCTTGAGATTTTGG
Source organism: Opisthocomus hoazin (assembly GCF_030867145.1). Classification (NCBI taxonomy): domain Eukaryota; kingdom Metazoa; phylum Chordata; class Aves; order Opisthocomiformes; family Opisthocomidae; genus Opisthocomus; species Opisthocomus hoazin. The sequence continues at coordinate 30,694,445 of NC_134416.1, read as the reverse complement.
CTGGCTGTTTTAACCGACTCTGAGTAAAACTGATATAACGAAGCAGAAAAAAAAAGAGAGCTGCTGAGCAGGAACCTCTCATTCTGTCTTTCTCTGTAGCTGCTTTACTCAAAGGGTAAGAAAAAGGGAACTTTATCTTTGAAGCTTTGTTGATAGAAAGTGATTGACTATAAATCTTTTTTACATACTCTTTAGTTTATATCCTATATTAACTGGCTTGCTGGATGGAATTTTCTTGTAGTTCATGCTAAAAGGTAACCAGTATTATCACTGGAAGCTATAGCTGGACTTGCTAAGGGAGGATCTACAGGGATCTTTGTGTTAAAACAGGCAAATAAGACAGCCTCTTTTCTACTCTCCTGTACAACCTGATAGGAATTTGCACCTCACTTTGCACTGATAAATCACTGATCAAAATGTACAGCAGTGAACAAAGAGAGCAACACCTGGGATGTGCACAAAGTAAGATGAGGAATGAAATCAATACACTGCAGAAATATGAACTTTGCTTTTAAAGTCACACATTTTCTGTTGTATTCACTATGATGGATTTAGCAGCTGAACCAGGCAACAAACAGTATATGAACCAAAAGGCAGTTTATAAAAGGTTCCCCATCTGGATAGAAAATCATTCCTTTTTTTCTATAAAATCAGATTTATTTTATGGGTTTATAAATTGCAGCTCTGAAATTCTTCATTGAGAAATCGACTATAACCTAACTGCAGTTCTTTTAAAGACTAAAAAAAAATGTTTCACTTTAAATGGATACCATTGACTTTCCACTGCACTGACTTCCCTTCTGACAATTATTTTCCACTGATACTGTTACTATTAGCAGTGTGGCAGCGCTTGGAACTTGAGATCAAGGTACATTATATTTGCTGCTGCTGTAAAGCTTTGCTGTCCTCAGTTTGAATCTAGGTGAGTGAAAATAGCTGTTTCAGAAAACTACAGATACAATCTGCAGGATTCCAGATATCCAGCAAGGCTATTACAGCTTAAAATTTTGGTATTTAATTCCAAGGGCATCCAGCAACAGGCAGGGTTCAGAATGACTCCCAGCTGGCAGTGCTTCTAAAAGAAACCAGACGTTGCTTAACTTTGTTCCAGATTTACAGATGTAATTGTGTACTGATGGCCATGTGGCTTCTTATAACAGAGCTTTTAAATTATGAGCATTTAGCATGTACTTTAAGGTTATGTTTCTAACTCTTTTCTCTCTTTCTGCACTAGAGTTGTCGAATAGTGATCCAAACAACAATGTGTTTGCCTGTGTTTTCACATGACCCAGGTGTCACAAAGCATCACTGTTTTCTTTGTCTAGTCATGTTTTCAGCTTCTCCCAGGATGCCACATGTCCCATGGTCACTTTAGTTTCTCAGCTTGGGCCTTGATTCCCCAAATGGCCTTTCCCTCTAATAAGCATTAATACATGAGAGAGCACCACTGCAGGTCCTGTCCCTTCTACTCTTGTCCTCCCAGACTCCCTTCATGATCAGAGCCCTCCTAGCTGAGGCTGACAGACCTACTTCATTGCTGAACCTGTAACCTTTGACCAGACAAACCGTGGTGCTCCACCGGTGCGGATACAGCAGCTCCTTCACCAGTCCCACCTGGCACAAAGCAGGACTGGCTGTCTGGGTGTTTGGAACCAAGAAAGAGGAGGAAAAATATTTTGCTAATAATCATTCAGAAGGTCTAGGAGGGAGTCTAGTGAAAAACTGCCTTCTGCTGTTCCCTGAGGGCAGTCATCCCTCTGCTACACAGAGGCCCTCGCACACAAGAAAAAAACCCTTGCACACGGGATAGGAAACCACAGCCAGTGTTGTATCCATCTGCTAGATTTCTGCCCCCAGACATTTCAGTGCAGGACTAAAATCCTTCATCCTTGGAAAATTATTTTTTTTGTCATTAGAGTTTTATTAGTCCACCACGCATTCCAGACTGCCTGAACAGTTTTGTAAAATCTGTAGAGACCAATGAGTTAAATACCAGCTCAGAAATGCACAACCTGAAAGCAGAGGCTTAAAATGGAGACTGTTTGTCAGCAGTCTCTTCACTTCCTCTCACTAATAATATTATTGCACTGTAGTACTCATAGTATAAACTCTTGTAACGACATTACCGGAACTGCTGCAGAGGCATAATATATCCTAAGGTATATTTATTATAATACTAACATTTCTGATACCCTTAAATTTATCTGTCAAAGTTTTCATGATGAACCTATTTTCTCCTAGCATATGAGAGATAACTAGCAATTTACTGTTTTATGTTTGTGTTTTGATAGCTCAGAAACAGATTAAAAATCACTCTGATATTGTAGGATTTGAATTAATGCTTAAGCTTTTAATTTACCTTTCCAATGTGTAAAATAGTAATATTTATCTATGATACATTTAATATCCATCTTTCAAAAATGCTGCTATAAAAACACACAACAATTTGGAAAAAGAAAACAAAAGAGCCTCCAAACTGTACTTCTATTAGAGGATTACGCCAAAACACATAATATCATATCACTAACAGAGCTGCACTAAAAAGAAATCAGATTAACTGCAAAAGCAGATAAAAAATTACTTAATTGGCCCGTATTTCTGCGCCTGAGTTGGATGTCATTCAAGAAATCATGCTTGCTAGATGTTTCAATAATACAAAAAAAATCTTCTTTGGTAAAGAACCATATTTAAATCAATCTTCTACAAAACCAGAGGCCACGCCAAAATGGTGATGAAGGCATATTTAAGCAAAAGTTCAAATTAAACACTTCAAATAACTGATACTTCTGCATGTTGGTGGGACGCGCCTGATCTGGCTTCAGCTTACTCAAAGTTAGTCTGATTTACTATCAGCTCTGGTATCGCCAGATTGCCATTTACCACTCTCATTTTAGACAAGTACCTTAGGGTAGGATGAGCTGCCTCTGAGATTCATAACGCGGGAACCTGGCAATCCAGTTCAGAGTAGTTTATACCCGTGCTTAAAGTGGACAGAATAGAGGGAGATTAATTGTATATAAAGGCCTGCGCATGTAATACTGATGGGAGTTTTGTCAGTAACTTCTGGGGGACCTGACCACCGCAGTGTGGTATGACCAAACCAGTGAACTTGTGGGAAAGGAGACTGGTCTAAACTTGGGATAGGTTTTTCATTACACGGCAAAATTCTGCTAGTTCTCAAAGTGACAACTGCTGCCAGGAGCAATTTTCAGCTTTCAAATTATATCTGGCAATATCTTTGTCCAGATTTCAGCTAATTATACAGTGGACGTTTAAAGGTAGTTTTTAATTTCATAATGGACCCACCACAAGTCTTTTTTTGCTATGAAAAGTGCTGAATATAGACCATATGCCACTTTTCCAGAGAGATGAGTGTAAGAAAGACTACAGGTGTCATGATGCATCTTAGTTTTACCCAAAGTAATGACTAGGCAAATTGAATTCATCTGCAATAAGATTTTTTTAAGAAGTGCTAATAAATTTAGAGTGAAGATCTTCGTGACGAAATCACACACCCAGACACACCCATATGCATAACATACAGTTATATGTACTCCTTGTAAAGCATGCATTAAGCTACACAAACACTCAAAACACAGCATACTCTTCCAGATGAGCAGCTGGCCAAGATGGACGAGATGTCCTCAGCAGTCAAGTTTCATGAAGCAGATTATACACTTCCACCTTTAACTTGGTAAGTGTAGCAAAATCAGCTGGAGATACTACAATCTTATCTTTTGTTCAACATTTGTGCCTCAAGATCAGTTCTTAGCCTTTGGTCTGCCCCCACCAGGTGCCTTATCCATAGTCCAATTGCTTTCTCAGTTACCTGCTGCTTCTGTGTTCTCATTGTTTTGCCTATACCAGTTTTCTCCAGCTCTAAAAGTTGCATTTCTTCAGGGACTGCTAACCTGTTTACAGCATGTGCCCGTATTGCCATTTTCCTGTGCTGTTTTGGAGGTTGTGCTCCACAGGAGAGCAGCGGACCTGGTTCCAGGCTCCAGTTAACACTGCCAGCTCTTGCAAACTCAGCCTGATGGCACATCTAACCAGTCAAGGTCCCAACACTCTCCTAAGCTGGGTGTTGTGAGCAGCACAGGTTACTATTACCAGACCATTGGGCAGTAAGAGCACTTTTCTTAGTCGTACAAAGCCCTTTTCTCTACAACACAACTTGCATCGAGAGAAGATGAACGAGAAAGCATACACCTAAGGAGAGCTATCTGGCAACGACTTTACCACTGTTTTGCAGTCCTCGGTCCTCTCAGAAAGCTGTGTTAAGTTCATATGTGATGGAGAGAAGGTCTTCATTTACATTACTGCCACATCAAATTGACGAATATCTACGTGCCTCTTTTCATGTCATCTGAAGGTGGGGGCCCCTGAGCATCTTACTGTCATGATCATGCTTCACAGAGCCTGTGCTGGGTCCTGATGCTTTTTAGGAACCATACATCCTGCTATCCCAGTAAGACACTCCCTCAGACAGGCCTGTAGGGAGCCAGTGCTGTTTTGGAAACCTGGAAGTTTCTGTAAAAGAGCTCAATACTTTAATTACAGCTATCTGAGGCAGTTCCTGAGCCAGTGCTTCATTTTCTTCCACAATAAGGGGTGGAGAAAGTTTTCAGAGTGGAAGTCATGAACATCTCCTTTTCACTATCAGGATCTGAGAGACGCCCAGTAGCCTCTGTGACTCACTCTAATATTATAAATCAGTGGGCTGTCATGATATTTTCAGATGCCTGCTGTCAGTAACAGAAGAAATCTGTATCCTGCCTGTAAGCCAGGAAAAGAATTCAGGAAATGAATGGTGCATTTGTGGAGAGTAGAAAATTTAGAGTCAGAAATTTCATTTCCAGCACATCTTTAATTAACATTAATACATCAGGAATTTGCATGCACCTCCAAGCTCTTAATGTGATTTTTTATCTTTTCAGTGCATGTGCACCAGTGTCAGTCCGGTTCCTCTTCCCAGCTCTGAGCCTATTACAGAGAACATGCAAATCCCTTAGGCAGCTACCAGGAATAAAAGACACTTGCCTCATGTTAAAGGTGCTCATTAAAACGTATACCCTAGGAATAAATGGATGCCATCAGAGCTGAGAACTTCCTTTAGGGAGACGTTATTATAATGACACTGTATGTACCTAAGCTTACAAAAAATACATGTGTAGACAGGCACACGCAGGAGAATTCTTTGAGCAGACCTTCAGGTAGTCAATGGGCTACCTCTCAAATTACACATTTAGGACTCCTGGGCAATCCAGAATACAAAAAATGTACGATTTTTTTTTCTCTTCTGATAGAAACGCACATAGGAACACAAAAAAATAATTTTAGTTTTTTATTTGCATAATTTGGGCATTTGGAAATAGTTCCTCTCATTCATATGTAATCTTTGTAGAGGAGGTTATCAAGTATAATTTGGAACACAAAATCAATCCAGAATTCATAATTGTATCAAAATTTAAACCTGCCATTTTGTACGGAGAAGCTGAACCTTAAACTCAGAGACATTTTATATCACAAAGTCCTTACAAGTGTGCACAGGATCTGGTCCAAGCAAAGTCCTCCTGCAAATTCCTGAGCAAAGTCCATGGAAAAGACGGCCTGAGATTTTCCATATATTCTCTCCGGCTAGAACTTTGCTGCAGTTCCAGACTCATTAACAGGATGTACAATATCAATTTTCTATTCCCATCGGAATTAGTAGAATAAAATATCCCTTGACCCACAGGTTCCATGCAGTGGTCTCCCTTGTTTGGAGCAACCCTACCACATCTACTGAAGTCAGAGGGGGTTTTTGACCCTAAAATCACTGTTAAATGATTTACTGTCCCTGATTAATTTGGTGGCCTAAGTTAGGTCATGAAGTCTGAAAACTTTTTAAGTCAAGCATGTCCCTGTACTAGAGAGAGTCCAGCAGAGGGTTACGAAGAGGATTAGGGTCCTGGAGCATCTTTGCTGTGAGGAAAGACTGAGGAAGTTGGGCTTGTTTAGCCTGAAGAAGAGAAGGCTGAGAGGAGATTTTATAAGTTCTTATAAATGTCTTATGGGTGTGTGTCAAAAGGACGGGGCCAGACTCTTTTCAGTGATGCCCAGTGACAGGACAAGGGGCAACGGACACAAACTGAAGCATGGGAAGTTCCATCTGAACACAAGGAATAATTTTACTTTGAGGGTGATGGAGCACTGGAACAGGTTGCCGAGAGCAGTTGTGGATTCTCCTTCTCTGGAGATATTCAATATGCGCCTGGATGAGGTCCTGTGCACCCTGCTCTAGGTGAGCCTGCTTTGGCAGGGGGGTTGGACTAGATGATCTCCAGAGGTTGCTTCCAACCTCAACCATTCTGTGGGTCTGTGATTCTGTGTTCAAACATTTTTGTGTCCTTAGCATACATAGATTGAAGCAAACATATGTACCAGCAAATCAAGTGTTTATGTAGAGAGATGATTCATCATGTACCTGAAGCGCTAATACATGGGTTTGAATACTGCAATTAATCTTAAGAAGTCTTCTGTGCAACTATTACCATTAATAGTCATTAATAACTTCAGTAGGGGGTCTCTTCAGCTACATGGGACTAAATTTGCTGCTTCTGACAGAGTAGAGAGAAGCATCTAGTACAGTTAGTGTTTCTGGGAACTACATTGCTGCTTCTGAGCAGGGTTTTGATTTGTTTTGTTTTGTTTTGTTTCATACCTTCACCCCCCGCTGCATCCTGTAGTTTGTTTTTCTTTGCTCTTTCCTTCTTTTTAGTTTAATTAAGTGAATTGAAGTGAACTAATAAAGCCTCAGACACTTGTAAATTCCCAGCTACCACCATATTGAGCATTCCACGTCCGTGGAAATTGCTTTTTGCATCTTTAGTTTGCAGGCTGTATGTAACAGGAGTGTGAGCAGGGTCTGTCCTACAAGATTATTAGACAGATGAAAAATGTGATGCAATAATAGTAGAATAGATAGAAAAAACAAACAATGAAAGAACAGCTAGAGGGAGCAGATAATTTGAAAATAGAATGATATTCCATGTAGCAAGGAACACTATACTGAGCCCTTCCAAGTTGACAGAAGTGATGGTGGGAAAAAAAGGTTTTTGTATACATTTGACATCTGAATTTTCACAACACTTGGAAATATTGTTAAGATAAAAAAATGGAGCCAAGCATGTCCATTTAGCAATTAGTCACTTTCAGTGTTTTTTTCAGGAATCGTCTTCATGCCAACAAAATCCTAGCAAGTCTTTTACTATCAAGTAAGACAAAGGACACCTCTGGATATTATATGATCATTGTAATGGTGACCAAACAAAGGAAATTATTTTAATCTTCCATATATGGATCAGAAAATATGAAAAAAAAAGAGATTCAGTCATTAAGTATGTGTAGGACTGTTGGTATGACACTGGTTAAAGGAAAAAAGAAGGTGGAGGGCTGTTCAACAAACTAAGGGTCAAGAAAGCCATACATTTGTGCTGACAAGGAACTTCTGAGGCAATGTCTGCACAGACAGTCCAGTAAGATGCAAGCTTAAAAATCATGAATGTTTTTTAGGTCTGTCCTTAGCAATTGACAGTACTGACCTGAGACCTTGCATTCTCCTCTTCAGGCTGTAGCATTCACAAGGTGTGGCTTCAGAGCCATGCACGTTTTTAAAAGTTCAGTAAGCAATGCCATAAACTTCAGAGTCTCCAAAACAGGTCAAAATGTGACTTGAAAATAAAGGGCTACATGAAAAATGAATATTTATAAGTCCCAGAGAGCTCCTGTATGGGAAATTGGTTAGGGAAGATAAATTGAGAGAGGCCTGGCAAAACAAAATAAAAACTGATCTCATACATAATGCTGTAGCGCTACTGATTTTAACCATGGTCAGGAATATGGCCTGAAGAACTGAAAACCTAGAAATGAAGGGTTTGGCAATCTGAAAAAGGAAAACAAAAGCTGATAAGTGATAGTAAATTGTAGAAATAGCACTTGAGATAGAACAGCAGAGGCTCTTTGAAGAAAAACTAAGTACAAGTGGAAGGTGAAAAGCTGGCAAAAACACCCTGTGAAGTAGATACTCTCCAGCATAGTAGACAACACATGGTCATAAAAGCATAAACAATTTCAGTTCACCTTGTATTTTCTCAAAATTTAACATCTCAAGGTGATCTATGCAGCAGTTTGAACTGTGATGACGGGGAGCCGATTTTGACTTTGGACTTAATTATAACATTTGGATTCATTCGTATTCATAGAATCATACAATGCTGTGGGTTGGAAAGGAATTTTAAAGGTCATCTAGTCCAACACACCTGCAGTGAGCAGGGGTATCTTCAACTAAACCAGGTTGGTCGGAGCCCCGTCCAACCTGGCCTTGAATATTTCCAGGGATGGGGCCTCCACTACCTCTCTGAGCAACCTGTTCCAGTGTTTCACCACCTTCAAGGTAAAACATTTCTTCCTTATATCTAGTATAAATCTACCCTCCCTTAGTTTAAAGCCATTACTCCTTGTCCTATTGCAACAAGCCCTGCTGAAAAGATTTTCCCCATCTTTCCATCTCTAAGGTCTTCCTGCAGCCTTGTCTTCTCCAGGCTGAACAGCCTCAACTCTCTCAGCCTCCCCTCACAGGAGAGGTGTTTCAGCCCTCGGACCATCTTTGTGGCCTTCCTCTGGACCTGCTCCAACAGCTCCATGTCCTTCTTACACTGAGGGCTCCTATGCTGGATGCAGGACTTCAGGTGGGGTCTTACTAGAGTGGAGTAGAGGGGCACAATCCCCTCTCTCGACCTGCTGGCCACAATTCTCTTGATGCAGCCCAGGATACGGTTCGCTTTCTGGGCTGCAAGTGCACATTGGTAGCTCATGTCAAGATTTTCATCCACCAGTACCCCCAAGTCCTTCTCAGCAGGGCTGTTCTCAGTCTTTCTGACTGACATATCTGTAGAAGCCCTTCTTGTTATTCTTTGCATCCCTTGCAAAGTTCAGCTCCAGCTGCACCTTGGCCCTCCTGACCCCATCCCTACAGAACCGGGCAGCATCCCTACACTCTTCCCAAGATACCTGTCCCTGCTTTCACTGCCTGTGCAGTTCCCTCTTGCCCTTTAGTGTGACCAGCAGGTCTCAGCTCAGCCATGCCGGTCTCTTACCTTGCTTGCCTGACTTCTCACACCCGGGGATTGAGAGATCCTGCGCTCTCTGGAAAGTGTCCTCAAAGATCTGCCAGCTCTGTTCTGCCCCTCTTCCCCTGAGGATGGTTTCGCAGGGATTCCTACTGACTAACTCCTTGAAGAGCTGGAATTTGGCTTTCCTAGTTATCGAACATATATGAGATACATGTTCCTTTTCCGAGTTAAGTAAAGGTGGCCCGTCCACCTGGTGTCAAATCCGGTAAATTTGTCACAATTTGGTATGCAACGCGTCATGATCTCGAGTGCCCAATATAGTCCCCCTACGTACCACGGAGACCGGAGGTGGAGTTGGGTGGGGGTGTTTCCCACTGTATCATCACTTCGCTTTTTCTCTTTTATTGGTATTAGTGGGGGGTACAACATTGGGGACAGCAGCGAAAGAGTCAAACAATCAAACCGTACAATCCCGAGTTTGCAATCCCGAGTTCGCAAACTCCAACCCACTCAATTCCATTCCGTTCCCTCTTTCACCAACAGTCAGTGGCACCAATGGCCACAGTGGCACCAATGGCCACAAGGTCTCGTTTGGCTACCGATACATAGATGACCCACACGGTCAGCCCTTTTTGTCACAATCAGTTTGAGGATATAGTCATACCAAATAAAGCCACCCTCCAGCAAAATTTGGTTGCGCCCAACTAACCACTCGTGGGCAGAGGCTCTAGGCAACGAACACGGTCGATGCCGGGATTTTGTTTCACCGGTTTTAGTTGCTATCGATCGGTTGGTGAGGCCGTTCGATAGGGAGGAAGTAACCATAACTCCCGCTGGGGCAGAGGTCAACTCGGTTACCCAAGAGGGCATCCAGCGGGACCACGTGGAGGTGTGACATCTGCGGCTCAGCCCAGCTAGTAACTATGATCCCGTCTTAAGAGAGTCATAGTTACTGCCGCCCTGACTATACAGGGTCCTGACTATACTCCTTGCCTTTCCCTCAGGTCTGTGAACTCCACCATTGCATGGTCACTACAGACCAGGCTGCCTGCTGTCTTGATGTCACTGATGAGCTCACTTGCATAGGTGAGCATCAGGTCCAGTATTGCATCCCCTCAGGTAGGGATGTCTGTTACCTGGTGTAAAAAGTTATCCTCAATGCATTCTAGGAATCTCCTGGATTGCCTACAGCTCGCTGTGCTACTTTTCCAGCAGATGTTGGGGTGGTTGAAAGCCCCCAGCAGGATGAGACAGTGAGAGCAGAAAGTCTTCTGGAGCTGGAGGAAGCAGGCCTTCTCAGTAGGTTCCCCTTGATCAGGTGGCCTGTAGTAGACACCCATGACCAGCTTCCCTTTGTTTGTCTCTGATTCTTACTCATCAGCTTTCAACCTGCTTGTGGTTACTCTTCAGGGACAGCTATTCATACTCTATTGATTTCTTGATGTAGAGATCAATGTCTCCACCCCTCCTTCCCTGCCTGTCCCTTCTGAAGAGCCTGTAGCCATCAATAGCCACACTCCAGTTATGGGATTCAACCCACCAAGTTTCATTAAGTGCAATCAGGTCACAGCTTTCTAGCAACATGGTAGCTTCCAGCTCTTCCTGTTTCTTTCCCACGCTGTGCGTGTTCATGTAGAGGCACTTCATCTGGGCTGTTGGCCCTGTCACCTTCATAGAGCAATGTCCCTTGTTTCCCTTGGGGTGTTTCACAGAAGCTTCCTTGTTGGCTTCTACTACCTCAGGGGCTCCCATCTCCTCTCTGCAAGACTTCGACTATGCTGCAGTGTCCCCAGCACTCCTGTGGGCAACAGGCTGAAGGCCCGTACTAGCACCCCGTCCCTCCAACCATTGTGTATCACACAATAGTTTGTCACCGGCAAGCCTGATATCTTGCCCCTCCTCCTTCACATCTAGTTTAAAGCCCTGCCAAAGAGCCCCACAAGCTGCTGAGCAAAGACCCTCTTTCACCTTTGAGAAAGGTGAATCCCATCTGATGCCAGCAAGCCTGGTGCTATGTAGGCCATCCCGTTGTCAAAAAAGCTAAAGCTGTGTCGGTGACACCTGCCACAGAGCCATGTATTAACAGATTGGGTCTGCCTGTTCCTTGCAACATCACTGCCCGCAACTGGGAGGAGGGAGGAAAAAATAACTTGTGCCCTGGATTTCGTCACTAGTCGCCCCAAGGCCCTGAAGTCTCTTTTGATCACCCTTGGTCTACGTACCGCAACTTCATCCCCACCCACGTGGAAGAGCAGTAACGGGTAGTAGTCCAAGGGCTGCACTAGGCTAGGAAGTTTCCTAGTGATACCTATCACCCGGGCTCCTGGGAGGCAGCAGACTTCCCTCTGAGGAGGGTCTGCCCGGCATATTGGACCCTCTGTTCCCTTCAGAAGAGAGTATCCTACAACTATGACCCTTCTTTTCTGCCTTGTAGATGTGGTAGTAATACAGGCAGTGGGTCTTTCTGTTCTCTGCAACTCCTCTGGTGTAGATGCATCAACACCCGCATCATCCACTGACTGGTCTTCCAGAGCTAAAGCCTCATACCTATTATGCAGAGGCACCAGGGGAGGTGTGGTGGGCAAGGAGAAGGTTCACTTGCTGCCCTTTGAGGACTTGTTTCCACTCACTGCTTCCCTTTAAGACCTTGCCTAAATCCTGGTGGGGGGAGGATACTGGATCCCTTTGATCACAGCCTTTTTCTGGTGGCTGTCCCTGTTCAGGTTTCAGGGAGGTGACAGCAAGGCTCCACCAGTCTATCTCTCGCTCAGAGTCCTTGATGCTCCATGGCTTATCTACTTCATCTCTTAGGTCTTCCACCAGGCCAAGTAGATAGTGCAGCTGATCACACCTTACACAGCTGCTCTCTCCACTACTACCCATTTCCAGCACAAGCTGGTGGCTCTCCCTGCAGCCGGAGACCTGGAAGGCTACATCATTTCCTGAGAGCTCAGTCTGGGTTGTTATTCTGTTACAAAGAAAAGAAGATTTGTTGCAAGAAAATGCTATGTAAGAGTTTGGTTGGGCTTTTTTAACAGCTTTTTATTTGGCCAAAATAGAGATTACAGTGTATCTTAAAGAACGCCATTGAAGCAATGTATATATTTGAAAGAAAAGCAGCTAAAATTTACTGTCTACACTGTTATTATGTTTGATAGATTCAACAGAAAATGCTAGGACACAGGAGGTAAAACAAATATTTTTCTCTTAGAAAGCACTTTAAGAAACAAATAATAGGATGTGGACATGAACATCAATGAATCATGCTAACCTGCCACAGAAGTGTCATGACACATGAGGCCCCATTTCAACTCCAATGGCTTGAAAAGTGGTTGCTGGCTCGTCAGCAGAAAGAGAGGAATTTTGGAACAGTAAAACTTGCAAAAACCTGAAGGCCTAAAATATATTTTCATGCCTCATGTAACAAAATAAAGCATCTATTGTGTCACCTGTCCTACTCCTGCAGACAGCAACTTAGGAATATTTTGGAAGGTCCAAAAGAAATTAAAAGCCATATATATATATAAGGGAAAATTAAAACAGCTAAGGCTTATAATCTTGATGTCATTTACTAGAACTTCAGTAAACTCTTCTTAGGCACTCTGAGCCTATTTACTGATATCTGAGGCCTGGCTCTGAGACCATTATTGTCCTCTCAAAATTGTATGCTTGCTTTAACATCCACTGAAAAACAGAAGCAACTGTGTTTTTCACTTGGATCTTTTAACATTGTCTTCTCACTCTCAGTGATAGCTTCTTTGAGCTGTTACTTTTTGAAATACATGAATTTTTAATCATATCTCCTCAGAAATCCTGCTGACAATCTCTTGCTCGCATTCATTTACACTTATTATTTTGAGATCAGTCAGTTCTGCATCTGCTTGGTTTCTAAGACATTATAGAGTGCATCCGCTTAACTAAATCCCAGGAGTCATATTCTTCTTTAGAAGCTGATACTACCAATGCAGAGATCCTATTGTGAGACCTTTATTTCTTCCAAGATTGATTACGGTAATTTTTATTACATAGATTTCCTAAAGCTGCCTGGCTGAATTTATAGTCCCTGATGTTTCCACTCCTCTTGTTCTTAAATTTGCAACATGTTCCTACCTTGCTAGTGATTTCTGTTTCATGAAGAGCATGAGACTAGCTCTGGTAATATGTGAGCACTTGAAAACCATACTATCTTTCTGAGGTTTCCACCCTACTTTCCAGTCTTTCACTGTTTTCCATCTCCTGGTCTCTATTCTTGGCCCCAGATACCATTCTGCCTCAGGGCAGTACCTTCCTTTGTTTGTGTGAAAAATACTTTCCAATAAGTCACCAGGTTCTTAACACCACACTACTAACACTTCAGTCCCAAAGCCTCCCCTGAATACAACAGTCTTGATGCTGATAACTGTGAAGGTCTAGCAAATGAGGCTTGGAGACTCCAGACAGTCTGAAACATGACCTGATATCTCTGACTAGGCCTACATTAGAAAGGAGTCCTGTTCAACAGAATCAGACATTTGGCAGAACAGCTGCTTTGAGGACCCTTTTTGGGGGAACTGAGAGGCCTACCTTCAAGGCAGTGGTAAGATATGCTTGGAAATGTCTCGATTGTTTTCAGCTGGTAAGTTCTGGTTTCTGATAATCATTCATAGCAAACTCTTGTCCCTGGAAACTCTTCAAAACAGTGCTCTAAAGAAATCTTCCCAGTTGTCCCTGTTGCCAGGTGTGTCCTCTCAGAGACTTGCACCTCTGCAGGTCTTGTCATGTTTTTCTTGGCTTTTACTATGTGGAAAAGTGTCAGCAGAATTTTTTTCTCTGAAGGGAGCCAAACAGGTTATTAAGCTGGTGTTGAAAGAGCCCCTGGCCCCCACTTTTTGTGGCACACACAGTCAGGTATCTCTATCCTTGTGGAACAAAATACACAAGCATTCCAGCCTCTCTCTGTGGAAAGCATACAGCACTTCAGACTGCTTTCTGTGAACCTGTTGCTGACGGTTGTGTCAGAGCTGTTGCTTTGTGTGTTTAGTTTTTAACAGCAAATAGCACAAATGCTGTATTTCTGCGAGGCTCTGAGCTGGCTTCATAAATTGCAAATACTGGGAGGACAGTCCCGGAGCATCCGGAATCAGGAAGATGAGGTCCCCCCATAGAGTCACTTATGCCAAAAGGAACTTGCGAACGTGAAGGTGAAATGCCTGGATAGGCAGATGCGCTGGTTTAATCTCGCATTGCACCTAGTGTTCCAGCCCTGTCATGCTTATCATCCTCTTTCCTCCATGTCAAAACTGGTTCAAGGCTTCAGAGCAGGAACATCTACTCTACTCTTCTCTCATATGCAAATCAGATCATGTTTACTTCTGCATTTCTAACACTGAATAATTTCTGCTTTAGCTCAACTGAGACTAGTACTCATCAGATTAATTTCTGAATTATAGATCTAACCAATGTAATATCAGTGTAATTACACAAATTAATTTGGCCTATTATATTTAAATATTTATGTGAACATAGTCTTTATCCCCCTCATTTAAATATTTACTTCTCTCAGATATATAAGGCTGAATACAGTTTGATTGTCATTGTACTGGAGTACAGTATCAATTACACTTAGGCCCCCACAGAGAGGAAATCAGCCAGTGTAGGGGGCTCCTCTTCCAAACTAGATTTCTTGGAATACAGGAAATGGAAAAATGCATGAAAAAACATTATTTCAAACATCTGCCTGCATTAGAAAGCCTCCTCCAAAATTACAGGATGTGTCATAATTAAATGGCTTGAAAATAATTTCTTGAGAATTTTTTATGTTCAGTCATTCATAGCAGCACATAGGAGTTTTTACTCTCAAAAAGCTTCTTTGCATTATGTTATTATACTCCCAAGAAAACAAAATCTGCTATGAATCCAAAACAGAATTAAAACACTTGAGCATCCAAAGGTTTTCTTTATGGAGATAGTAACTAACTCCTACATTTTCAGGTTCTGACCTCTGAGGGCTGTTTTTTTCTATACTAATGCTGAAGTAATATGTCAATAAAATGTTTGCTGGTCACCTGATTAATGGGACAACGAGGAGCTCAGGTCAAAGAGTTTGCTGTTGCTCTGACCCTCTTGAACAAAGGTTTCTTCTATGTGAAGAGCAAGACCATGACTTTCCTTGTGTACCCTCATCCAACTTGTTAGAGGTGGGTTCAGAGAAAGCAGATCATCAAGCGTTCCTGACACTAACCTAGATTCAGTGTTGTGAGTCAGGAGCCAGACATTCATGTTTTGCAGGCAGTGCATGAGACTCTGAATGTCTGACACTTAACTAAGGGATGGTCCCACAGTCAGAATTACACAGTACTCCCCGAGGGAAAAACCACTGCATTTCTATGAATCCCTGTGAAAATGAATATTTCCTCAGATCTAGACCTAAAATCAGAGGAGAAGGAATCAGGAGCCAGGTGAAATGCACAATAACTTCTTGAAGTTGCAGTTTACAATGATTATGGATGGAGATGAGCTAAATGCTTGGGCAGAACAACACATGGTCTATTGAAGAGAAGACACAACATTTTGGTGGGTAAGAGAGGATGTCATATCACAAGTGTGCAACAACATACTTAAACTAGACATTGAAGTTGCCCTCTGTTCCAAAGAGATACTAATCATAGCAGGAAAAAGGAATCTATTTGTCTGTCATCCTTAGAGAAAAGTGTTAAAATGTATAAAAGTTCAATAACCAGCTTCGCATGACATCAACACTGTTCAACTGAAAACCTTCAGATCTTTCAGTCCTGTATAAAAAGACATCAGCTTTTGAAATGTACATACTAAAAGAAATGCAGGAGCATGATGGTTGTGAATACAGAAAACTATTAGTATACAATCAGGTTAGGTAATGGTGCAAAAAATTGCTCCATAAATCAATCAGCCCTCTATACTTGTTTCATTAAGGGATAATATAACTCTGATATCATTTCACTGAAGTTGGCTAAGCTTCTCACATTTGATTTCCATCCAATTTTTTTTAGCAGAACTCAGCATTTTAGAAACAAAGGAAAGAAAAAAAATCCAGTGCAGATGTACATTTTCATGATGTTTAATGCAGAACAGCAAGGTTGCAGTACATTAGTCATCATGGCAAGAAGCCTATATGGAATATTAACTAAACTTTGAAGAAAAGCTGTATTTGTTCTAAATGCCTATACCGGTGTTTGCAGAACGTTTGAATATTCCAAAGTGAGTGTGAGAGTTATCATTAAGTCAGGGCACTACTGGTTAACTTCTCCCCATAGGCAAACTTGTGCAACAATAACTCACAGTAATACTTCACCATACAATCGTACCTTAGGTCAATTTTTGCCTTATATTGCTATCCTGATTTGTAGGAGTTTGTTCTGAAAAGCTGCATACAGAACAAGAAAGACAGCCATTGATATTTCCTGGATCATAGCAACACCTCATTTCTGATTCACTTCATGCACATTCTTTGCTTGATCCTGTTAATGACCCACAACTCTTACAGAAGGTGTTAAGCTCCCTCTGTTACCATTTAATTCAATGGGGTGACAGGAGATTTTGACCAAATGTGTGATCATGTCACGTTCAAGATCACTTAGCTTTTGAGTGAGATGAGATCACATGGCTCCTTACAATCAGCTTGCATCAAATTTAAAAGGGTGCATAGAACATTTCACGCATACAATCACTAGTCATCTGATACATTAAAAACAAACACACGCTCAAACATATCATCTTACCCCAAATCCCCTGCTTTGATGATGTAAAGTAAAATCCATCAGACTATTATCCTGGAGGTTCTTTGCTGAAGGGTAAGCCACAGTATCTGTTCTCAGGGGTTCAAAAATCCTACTGATACATAACGGATAATTTCCATTTCAACTCCTGGACATATGAAAAATCATGCAAATAAGCAATTGACATGATTATGCTTTCAGTGCTGCACAAGCTAACAGTTGTAAAGTAATTTTTGGCACTGATGCCATAATATTTTGCATATTAAAGTTAGGTAAATGCATGTTTTTAAACACTTTTTCTTGGTGTAATCATATTTTTACTCTATTACTGATCTTTTATGTCTGTATCCTCAATCTACTTCTACAACACACTTTTGTATATTTGTGTTTTGTTCATTCGTGTACTTTTATTCACTTGCATTCTGACTTACCTTCTCCCTCTCGCTGTGATACATTTCTTCCTCTCTCTACTTCATGACCAACTTTTTCTTCATTGATCTGCTGATCTGGACATAGCTTCACTATCTTGATTTGTTCTTATTTCAGACCACAAATAATTAGGTGACACTTGGTTCTGAGGAAGGTAAATCTTATCTCAGAAGGGAATTCTTCAAGCAGAAAATAGACTACACAAGAGTTAGAAGGTCCACCCTGTTTATCAGAGCCTCCTGAACTGATTAGCAATGACCAGCAATGCAGTCCTTCCCATGCTCTCCACCACATGATACAGTGAAATCTGGCCATCTCCACTCATCAGAGGCCCATCTCCTACAGACAAGGACCAATGTTATCTGTGTTTCGTCTGTTCATTTGCATGCCATACACTCACATCCAGATTCCTCAGTCTGTGTCTACACTCTCTGGTTCACATGGCACTCTCAGACTTACAATCTATCCCATAAATCCTTACAGCTCTTTGAAGTATATGTCCCCAATCCTCAGACTTCAAAGCATATTCTGGTCTGGATAAACACATACTGCCTAAATCAATCTCCCTGCAATCTGCAGTTTTACTGTAATAGAATATGTTTGATTTAATTTTCATTTTCGTCCCCCGTCCCCCCCCCGCTTCAGTGGAACACTTAGAAGCAGGTGTGGTACTGACAGGAAGAGTGAAAAGACATTCCAGTTTTTCATCCCCTCTACACCAGGTCAACCATCCTCACGGTTCAGCTAGCAGAATCATAACCACTAATGCAGCTACTAGAACTGCAATGAAATATGTCTCAGGTTAGCTAGACAGGAGAAGGTTGGTGTGCAGATGTAGACATGACTTATAGGTAAATATGTCAAAAGAAGTGTGAAATAGTGGTTGTTGTAAAATAAGGCAACTGGAGGGGAACAGCTGACAACAGAATATAGATAATGAAAGCGAAAAAGGAAAGGAAGACTGAAGCTATAAATCTGCTGAGTTACAGTGGAATCACTTTTTCTTCAGTCCTTATTCAAGTAGAAAACTTGTATATTTTTGAATGGGAGGTGTACTGTGCCTTTCGCATACCAGGAAAAGTGGTAAATCTATAATCTAATCAGCCATTTCGATACTTAAGGTGCTGCCCTGTGTTTAGGCAGAAGCAGCTGGAGTGAAGATTAGATTGGTTCAAACCAAAACAAGGACAGCCTGTAAATATTCCAGTCCTTTGAGCCCAGACTTTTACTTTCCATGGGCAGCTGCAGGATAGCTAGACAGCTGCTTCCTGCCATTAGTAGACAGATAATTGATTTTTATTTTCCATCTCCAAAATCAGATTGATCTTTGATTGACAAGCATCCAAACCCTTATGTATCATCCTAGGTCTGTCAGAAAGGGAGAGGAATGAAGTTCATTGATGAAAAAAAGGTAGGCTGTGATATATGCAACCCAGACAAATATTCTAATTTTCACTCCAGGCTGAAGATATTAGCACCCAGAGAGTATTGACAGCATGGGTGACTGCTTGATAACGAAATAAATCATGTGGGTCTACCATTTAAATATCCTTCGAGGACAACCTTTCAATCAAGAAGGCAATGGATTGATCTTGTAGACTAACAACTGATATACAGGTTTGAAATATTCTGTGAAGAGAAGCAGTAGTTTAAGGTCTCTTACCTAAAGAGAAGGGTTAACAAGTTACAAGGATCAAAAAAGACTGATTTTGCAGAAACAGTTTCAGATTGGGATGAAAAGAGTAATTGAAAGAGTCTTCATTACCTTTTATGGCTCAACAGCCGGAGTTCATACAGACAAAATAGTTAAGGACTGTAATGGTTAGAGAAAGAGGTGCTGAGTTTGTAAATGAAGTCTGTGTGGAAAACTTTTCTTACTGTACGTTTTTAAAAAGTGAACAGAAAGGACAAAGAACAGGATAAATGTGTTTTACAAATGCTAGAAATATATGTAACAAGATCTTTGTATTAGAAACACATGTTGAGGGAAAATTATGATTACATTGGAATGATAAAGACTTGGTTAAATCAAGCTATCAACTGGGAGATAAAATTACTAAAGTATAAAGTTTGCAGATGGGTGAGGTAAAACAAAAGTAATGAGGGAGAGAGCAAGTTGCATATGGGGAGAGTACTGAATAAACAGAACTAAATGACACTAGGATTTTGGCTGACAGAAAAGGCACTATTTGAATTAAACTGAAGAATGAGATATGGAAAAATTTAGTCCTTGGATCTTGCCAGAGACCTTCAGAGGAGAATGAGAAAGCATATCAGGAAAGGTTTTTACAGATGAAGGAAATCTGTATCAAACTTGGTGTAATGATCATGTTAGGAGTTCAATTGCCTAGACATTTTGTAGGAAAATATTACTGGGAAAAATTAGGAAGGAAGCATGATTATGAAAGTAATACAGGATTGCTTCCTGTACAGGAAAAGAATAATCTGGATATAGTGACTTGAAATAAAGCAGATACGATGAATACAGTCAAAGCTGGGGAGAACAGTACAGTAATTAGTGCAACACCCAGGTTGAAATGCCAATAAGACTGTAAAAAGGTAAGTAGCAATTGTATTTTAGCAAAATCACACTCTGAATGACTATTTAATAAATTAAAAGTAGACAGAAAGAATTCAGCTCTGCCAAAGGAAACTCAGAAACACATCTGAGATATATTTAAGAAGGACATATTCAAAATACGAGTAATATATCAGGAATGAAGACAGAACAAACACTACAGTTGTGTCAGGGAAGTATAATGGAGTATTTACTCCCAGTCACAGAACAAGTACAGAAGGATTTTGTGGCCAGTAATGCAAGTTTCCAACAGTTTAAATGACCTATGAGCTGGTGCCCATCTGTTGTGTTACCCTTGCTAAAAAAAAAACAGGAGAAGGGGCTGGAGTCTAAGAGAACGGATTGAGTGTGAAGAGGGAAATGATAAATGTCTAAATGTATTCTCCCACATTTCCCTGCTTCTGGGGAATGAAGTTCACAAATGAGCTTGGGTGCCATGCACAAAGCCTAATGGTGATCTTCCACTGCATATTGCAGGTGAACACTTGTGTCAGATGTGGAGAACCTGGGTTCAAGACCGTATTTTGTCTAATAGAGGTAGACTCACTTCACCGAGGAAACTACTTTCTCGTGAACAACTAGGTAGCCTGGGGTGGAGTGCTCTTATATTTTAATTCTGAAGATGATACAACTGTATCAATGATACAGCATTTGCTGTTTACTGAGTGATGACTATTAGAAGGATGATAGGTGATTGTCTGAGGAGTTCCAGGACAACATTTCAGGGCATGGAATGATTTCAACCAGAGATGTTGAGGCAGTCCTAAATTTCCTATTGCCCTGCAGCTAGTGCCCTGCATTCTTCTCTGGAGACAAGAAAATGAGTTCAAGCTGCTATTCCACTCAATGAAGAAATGTGAAGGTTTACCTGCCTCACCTTGGTCATGCGCCTTAGCCTCCCAGCAAAGCCTTCCTTCTTCACCTTTGTCAATGGCTCTGAAGGGCTATTTCTGAACGTCCTTCTTTGTTCATAGCTCTAGTTTTATTTAAGCTAACAAATGCATTGCAAATTCCACTGGAACTAGGTTTGGTTTTAAATCATCTGTGATATATTAATTTAATATGTTCAACACTCACTAGGATGTTGTTTCACATCATCCTAGATTACTTCTTTTCTCTCAGAATTGCCACAAAATAATAAAATGGACAGATATTATTTCCACTCTCCTGACTGTCATCACCTTTATGCAAGGAAACTATTTTTTCCCCTCTTTTGTACAATTATTGAAGCCAACACATTTGTGCTTATTTGCTTAGCCAAAATCACTTCGCATTCCTGTCTAGACACAGGACTAGATTTTGTCTGAGGCAACCATTCCTAGAGCCACGAGGGATCCAGAGGAGACGGCCTGGAATTACCTAATAGGGGAGTGGACAGATATTCTGATGATTTCCCCTGTGCAAGGAATACACTTCTCCCTCAGAAGAAGGGTAAAATTCTCCTAAAAAAAATGTCAACTTTTTGAAAAGTAACAACTTGGTTATCAGGAATTTTAAGTACACAGGAATATTCAGACATGTAAAGAGTAAATATCAGGTTGAACTTTTATTAATTAGCAGTCTTAGTCATAACCCTAAGAACCAAGACCATCTGTCTCAAAATTCTTCATGATGTGTTAGTTTACTCCTATTAACTTTCTTGTACGGCTCAGCTGTTAGCTGCTCTCCAATTTTGTACAACTGGCCTCTTGGCAATTGGTCACTTGCACTGTTTGTACAATTGACCATTATATAGATTTTTAACAAAAAATTGTATGCAACTTGTATTGATCTATTAATTAAATTTCCATTCAGTTTCATCCCTGCTTCTACTTTGGATCAGTAAATTTTACATGTGTCCCATCTCAGCACTTTTCAGCTAAAATCTGTTGTAGTTTTTGTCTTCCTAAGCAGCTTCCAAATATCTCAAGCTGATCATCAGGTTGAGTACTAAATACTACAAAAATTCTACAAAGGTACTACCAAATACCAAAGAAACAGGAGTACAGAATTTCTTTCCTCTAAGGAAAAAAAATCCAAGGTAAAAACAGAAAGGAGAACAGATGCACGGATAAGCAACATGGGTCACAGTATGACCACCCGGGTTGCTATATTTTTGTTATGTGAAGTGTGGGTGTGTGTATTTTGTCTTGAATCTCTATACAGCAAAAGGCTCAGACCTTCTCTTGCTGGAACAAATTAAGAAATAAAAGTATCAGTAGCTTTCTTATACTGAGGTGATTGGAACTAACATTGAGGTTTGAAAGCCCACTGCTCTAAGGATTAAAGCATACTTTTAACATTTTGTATATTCCTTGACATTCATGGATCAGTGTTGGAATGCTGGTCTCACAGCTGTTTTCCTCCAGGTTTCTGATAATCACACACATTTCTTCTTTCATTTGTAGCATCCTCACACTCATATGAAACAGACTGGTAGTAGCAAGCACTGGTCCCTGCTGTATAATTATCAAGGCAAGAAAGATCTGAGAAACATTTTAAATGGGTACTGCTGAACTTTGTAAGGAATGTAAAAAATTTGGATAGAAACATTTAAGATCATATCTGTGCAGGGAAAGTGATTAGTCCCCATTTCAAGCACCTCTTAGCACTGAGTCAAAACATCAAGAAAAAAACCCGCAACTTTCAGGTTTATTTTTGAGTATCTGAATAACTCATTATGTCTACCCATTTTATCACTTATAAGACAGTGTTGTCATTCACTCACTTTCTTCAAGCAATGCGAAAGAAAAATGGCAAAAAGTTTGGAAAATAATCTCTTCAAAACACAAGTTTTGTCATGAGTAGTTGGTTGCTCTTGTGCCTGAAAACCATCAAATCTTGAAATACAGTCTTTTTTAAAACTCTATTTCTGACCCCCAAAGAAGTCTAAAACAGTGAGACAGGCACCCCCCAAGCTCTGAACATCAGCACATCTGGCAGTGTCTAAGTCATAGCACCAGTGCTGTCTGCCTGAGTAGACCTGTTCTCCCACGTGGACCGTTCTAAAGCTAACAGGACTCCAAACATCTGCAAGAAAGTACACAAGGACATCAGAATCTTAATTATTCCCAACCACTGCAGTATACTTTTGTTCTGAAGTCAAACTGAGACCTGCATTTCCTGCTCACATTTAAGTGTGGAAATTAATCATTTGGGATAGTAATTATACATATGATGCTCGAAAAAATTATAATAACTTCCAAAATATGTCATCTTTAGCCTGCATTTTGTTTTAGACGAGTTAGATAATGTTTAATGAAGCATTTTACATCCTATTAAATCTTTACAGCACACACTATCTCCTACTAAAAAATGCTTACTGCCAGTACTTAAGTGCAGCTTAAAACCAGACACACTTCTGAAACATAAACACATTGTATAACTTTCCTGCATGTTAGAGTTAATGCAATTTATTAGAAAAGGACAGACCTCTGTGTATTAGGTACAGTATTCATAGTAATAACTGCGTGTGATAAAATGTGCTAGCTGGAGATTAGCTAGCATTTGTGTACTGTTATATTACAGTTATCAGAATTTTTATATATGACTGAAAAAAATATACTTAAATGTAATATTTCTTTAATATAATGCACCTGGATGCAATTTCTGTTGATAAATCATAATTTACTATAAGGTTTTCTGTTTATTAAAATAAAACATTATTCAAGACAATGTACACACAGAGGCAGAAGTGTTTTGGAAGTCTTTAGACTTTCACACACTAGTACCACTTGTCAAGATATATGTCTTTTAAGAAGAGTAACAACATTACTTCAAACAAGTGTGTACTGATCACTGAAGAACAGGACAGATATCAAATCTAGACCTAACCTTTTTAAGCACATAGTGAAATCTCACTGATGTTAGTAGGGCAAAATAATTCACCCCAAGTAAAGGCAAATACAAAAATAAAAAGACAGAAGGGAGAGAGAAATGTGTAGAGAAGATGAGAAATTTACCCCAGATTCTATCATGTTAAAAAAGCAGTATTTTTGCTGTGCCATAATTTTCCATTTCTGTTTTAAAATTTACCATAAGCTAAAGTTTTAGTTTATTTTCAATAGTCATCTGACCCAAATGATTCGTTCCAAAGATACCTTCAGCAAATGTGATTTGATCAAATTTGAACTAACACTGATGGAAGAGGTAAAAGCCCCATCCTTAGTAGCAGAGAAACACACTGCTGAATTCAAATCCCTTGTTCCAAGCACTGATTTTGTTGGAGCACCACTGGAACAGTTCCAACCTGGGAACAGTTTTTCTACCTCTGTTCTGGCAAACCGATGACCTGAAACTTTCCAAATATTTCAGCTAGAGGCCGATCACTAACGTAGCAAGTTTCAGCCTAAATTATTAAAATTATAAGCAACTAAAACAAGCTTCTCATGGTATGGTGATAACCAGAGATATTGTGACATTAGATGTCTATTCTGTTGAAATAATTAAAATATGAATGTTTACTACTATCTTTGCCACAATTGTCATAATAAATAGCAGAAATCCCCACCTAACCATCACAAAGCTCTCCTGATAACATTCTCCAGTCACACTGATGGAAGCTCCTGCCTGTATTAAAAATTAATACACTTACTACTAAATGGTTCAAGTTAGACTAAGTTGTTTCATGTCTATTTTAGGCATCTCTTAAAGCAAATAGTCTGTCATTTCTTGTGATAAAGCAGCCAGTGCTGCTTAACAAGCTCATTTTTAAACAAATCAAAAGATATTATTTAACTTCTAAGTTATCCTCAGTCAGGTAGAACATTCCCCAAACTTTTCTCTCAAGGTAGCTTTCTATTTGCATTTTTGACTTGAGGGCTTAAAGTGCAATTCAACCAGAGGCAAAGAGCTGGCACAAGGCTGTGTACCACATAAGGCCTATATTGAAGTGATAAACTGTGATATCCTCTTCCTTATTTTCTTCATAGAAGTGAATTCTAGCTTCATCAAGGACTTGACCCAGAGTAGTGTGTAGAAGTTCTCAAAGTTGAACCTGTCCATACGGAATAGTAATTTGTTATGGAATTAAACTTGCAAAATTAGAGCTCAACAAGGAGATTATTTCATGGGTGAAATGTGACCAAAACACTGCAAGAAGTAGAATAACTAGGCTTCTTAGACACACTGTGTTTTACAAATATGTGAGTGAGCATCTCCTGTACCATCAAGAGATTAACATGAAGGTGACTGCAACGTAGGCACCCCCTTAATACCATAGTCAAAGTGTTGATTCATCCAGTCTCGTATCCTGCCTCCAGCAAAGCAAGTATGTACTGCAGCAGAGGAAGGCAAAAACTTCCAGAGTATTTAATGATGATCCCAATGAGATTTCATCTGTAACAGCTGGCAGCAGAATAGAAGAGCCTCAAATCAAACAAAGTGTTGCAACAGAGCTCTTAATGAAGACAGGGGGAGGGTGTTACCGTGTTTAATTTCTCTGCCAGAAATGTTTTCTGCTTCAGAACATTTGTATCAGTCTTTGACCACTCAGTCTGCAGAAATCCTTTAATAGTATCTACCCCTGGCACCTTTGCATTCTTGCTTCTCTTCAGTGTCTTCATCTGCAGTGACTCTGTTATCAGGCCATCAGATTGAAGCAAAAATGCAATGAAGCACTTACATCCAAAGTTCAGGAATCAAAGCTTCAGGCTGATGGATGTGATTCAACTGGCTGCCTCTCATTAAATACTCAGGGAGAGTTGCTATGCTTCTTTAAATAAGCTGTTCTTTCAACAGAGACACAAAAAAGGAAAAAATGCTCCTCTTTAGCATTTTCTTTCCAAAAAAGACAACAGAGCAACTTATGTCAATGCACAGTCAATCATCATAATAATAGTACCTGTCAGCTTGAGAAGATCAGAACTGAAGAATAAAAATATATTTTGCCTCGATAAATGATTTGTTAAAAGATAGGGGTTTTTTCATATGTATACATAGAATAGGAGGAGAAGGGAATGGAAAAAGAGACCCTCAGTAAGCAAGACTGGGTTCATGGTTAGGAAAGAGGGAGAGGAAGGAGGATGTAATTTGGTTTCCAGTTCTAATGAGGCTCTGGTATACACAAGAAATGTTAAAATGAATGTAACCTCATGATCTTTATTGAACCCGGGTGTAGACAACTACAAACCTCATCAGCTGCACAGTTAGTCCAGTCAATAGGCCACTTACAGGTCTGCTTACATCACCTAAAGTACCTTCCTATTTGGTCTAAAAGTTTCCCAAGCTTTTATACCCAAAGTATACTGGGAAAACAGCTATCTCTCTTCTATATACAACTAAGTAAAAAACCAGTAAAAAAAGCCAAGAGACACCACTATTCAGCCCATTTCCCATGGCAAGGCCTACAACTAAATCCATCTGTAGGAGAATTAACGATACTGCCCACTTTCATGCAGCCGTCCTACCAGAAGAGAGGAGCCCTGGGCTGTATTCTGCATCAACCGCATCTCAAGTATCCCATACAAGCACCGTAATTTGCACAAGGGAAGAAAGCATGCTTCAGTCCTCCAACTGAAGCTGAGTCACTGTGTCAGCAATGTCAGGGACATGGAGGCTCCATGGAGAGCTGCAAGGGGAAGCTTCGCTCCAGTCTAATAATTAACTGGGTTTGTCCTGGAAAACAGACATGCCGAGAGGCTCCCTGGGAGCTAGCAGGCCTTAGGTGTTAAAGACTAACCTTGGGTGGATTTAGGCAGGTTGAATCCCACCCATAAATTAGGCAGACTGAATCCCACCTTAGAAGCTGTGTATGTTCATTCAATTCTTGAAGAGCTTTCCAGGTAAAGAAACACATCAGCTAGTCGGTGACAAAGACAAATCCAGGAAATTTTGCCTAATCCCACTGTAGAGTCTGAAAACACTTGTCATCTACACTGCATGAGACAAGACAGTACCCATACATTTCAATAATAAAAGGATGAATCCTCTATCCTTTAATTTCCATCAGCGGCTCTGAGTCTAGTTGGAGGCTGGTAACTAGTGGTGTCCCCCAGGGGTCAGTACTCAGCCCAGTCTTGTTTAACTTCTTCATCAACGACCTGGATGAAGAGTTAGAATGTACCCTCAGCAAGTTTGCTGATGACACCAAACTGGGAGGTGTGGTAGACACACCAGAAGGCTGTGCTGCCATTCAGCGTGACCTGGATAGGCTGGAAAGCTGGGCATAGAGGAACCTGATGAGGTTCAACAAAGGCAAATGCAGGGTCCTGCACCTGGGGAGGAACAACCTCATGCACCAGTACAGGCTTGGGACGGACCTGCTGGAGAGCAGCTCTGCGGAGAGGGACCTGGGTGTCCTGGTGGACGACAGGTTAACCATGAGCCAGCAGTGTGCCCTGGCTGCCAAGAAAGCCAATGGGATCCTGGGGTGCATCAAGAAGAGTGTGGCCAGCAGGTCGAGGGAGGTTCTCCTTCCCCTCTACACTGCCCTGGTGAGGCCCCATCTGGAGTACTCTGTCCAGTTCTGGGCTCCCAACTTCAAGAAAGATGAAGAGCTACTGGAGAGAGTCCAGCAGAGGGCTACGAGGATGGTGAGGGGACTGGAACATCTCCCCTACGAGGAGAGACTGAGGGAACTGGGCTTGTTCAGCCTGAAGAAGAGAAGGCTGAGAGGGGACCTAATAAATGCTTACAAATATCTGAAGGGTGGGTGTCAGGAGGATGGGGCCAAGCTCTTTTCAGTGGTGCCCAGTGACAGGACAAGGGGCAATGGGCACAAACTGAGGCACAGGAAGTTCCGTCTGAACATGAGGAAGAACTTCTTCCCTCTGAGGGTGGGAACAGGCTGCCCAGGGTGGTTGTGGAGTCTCCTTCTCTGAAGATATTCAAGACCCGCCTGGACAAGATCCTGTGCAGCCTGCTGTAGGTGACTCTGCTTCAGCAGGAGGGTTGGACTAGATGACCCACAGAGGTCCCTTCCAGCCCCTACTATTCTGTGATTCTGTGATTCTGTGATTCCATAAACTCATAATTCCTGCTAATCTCTCTGTCCTTCTGCTACCTTTTTTGTGCATATCTGTGTTTTTTCCTGCTGCCCCTACCTTCTTCTTCTTGCGACATAGATATAACAAGAGGACAGGGTATGGTTAAGGACTGTAGCTGTTGCCTGGCCCCGGCAATCATGCAGTAGTAACTTTCTCACTTGCCTGTTGAAATGCAAGCTGCAAGCATAAAAAGTAGCATCCCAGGCCTCATGCTGTTTAGGCCTCAGTTTCCCTTTATGTAAAGAAAAGGTAAAATACGGCCATCATACTGAAAAGCCTTTAAAATGTCAAACAGAAAATGCTATAATTGCAATGCGTTACATTACAGTCGTACTAATTTTTAACCTTAAACACGCTGCTTTGGGGGAAAGAGAAAAGAGACCAAGATTTTAAAGATCCATGGCATTACTAGGATCTACACTATGTTCACAAAAATGCACAAAAATGGACTCCATGGGACTAGTCTCTGATTTAGGAATGTTCTTGACCATGCCCGCTCATCACATTAGTGACGTTGATCTTATGTAATTGGTTCAAACATTTAATAAATTATTATCAAATCTTTTCCATTGACTTCTTCGAGTGAAAGAGCTAGAAATTGATCTGAATAACTGATACAGTATGATGCATTTCTAAAACTAAGCCTGATGTTCTTTCCTTTATTCTTTTGTGCTATGTACCCTGTGGATAATTATTTTACCTGGAAAGCCTCCATCTCCATAAATGACCCCATGTAAATAAAATAAAATCAAAACAAAAATTGTTGGTTTGTTGAGGTTTTTTTACTTACCTATTCTAGGTTAAACAAAACCCCCACAGATCGTGACAGTTCTAGCTGTGGCTGTACTAAATGAGGTCCACTTTCCAACCAGTCCGTAACATAAATAGCCGTGCTTGACAAAGCTGCAGAATAACACATAATCCCTGGTAACTTTTTGTCTACTAAGAGTATTTCTTACTCACCAGAGTAAATAAAACTAATGAACTGCTTAAAAATAAAGTGAATTATTACTGATATTTTTGGTTCAGAGCAGTAAAATTAGTGATGAGCATGAGTTTTACGATTTGGACCGTGAAATTCCTTTCACAAGTTAGGGCGCATTTGGAGTCAGGGTTTTGATTCAGATGCTAGCCTTAATTAAATTATTTAATTATTATTCCCTGCTACTAAATGAGTTTGCCTTATCATTATGCTCATCCATATTGTAATAACTGATAACACGAACAAATCACCACACTCTCTGGGAGATATCTGACAGTTTTGACCAGAATAACTTACATAACCGCAAAGGGAAAAATACCTTTTCAAAATTGGCAGTAGATGAGCTTTTGCTTGCTTGAGTCAAATATTTAAACCATTTATATTTCATTTACGAATTGCAAAAGGTGAGCTGCACCACCCCTTTCATGGTGGTCTATAGAGTTGGTTCAACAAAGTCTAGTGGAAATTTTCTGTCAAAATCAAAATCTCAGGAACAGACAGTGAGTTTCTCAAATTCAGTGTTAGGAGGAAGCTAATGTGAGAAGCTCTATGTGTGCTGAAACATTCTATTTTAAGATTTTCAGAAAAGTACTTTTTTTTTTTAAACCACATATTGACTTATTAGCTGTGTACTTTATACTGAAAGAAAACCAGAACAAAAAACCTTAGAGTTTTATGCTCACTTTATCAAACAATCCTGAAAGAAATCCCTTGCAGAAATTTCAGATAAATTCAGTATTTGGTAACTTTGTTCCAATATGAACTTCAACTAGATTTTGAAATCTGGAGTACTGGGAACCTCAGAACCTCCAAGAGAGAAAATTATTTTCTCTCCTTTTCCAACCACAATGCTTAGCACAGGTTTGTTACACCAAAACTGTGAAAGTAGTCTTCAGGAAAGTGGTGTTTCCCTGCAGAAATCCTTCTCTTGAAATGAAGTACAAACCTCAAATCTTTCAAAACAGAGTTTTTTTGAGTATACTCTGGAAATCAAAACATATACTGAGAAGAAAATCATGGACTGAATTAATAAACTGATTTTTCCCATGGGCTGTGAACATGAACAAAAAAAAAAAAAAAAAGAAGGCACAATCACGTGTTGGTGCTATTATTTTTATATTTTTATACTTCTTTGTAGTCAGGAACCTGCAAAGCTTCTCTTCTCTAGAAGTACAAGAGCTTCTCCTCTCCTCTCCTCTCCTCTCCTCTCCTCTCCTCTCCTCTCCTCTCCTCTCCTCTCCTCTCCTCTCCTCTCCTCTCCTCTCCTCTCCTCTCCTCCTCATCCTTGCCTTCACCCTGACCTTTGCCTATCTCACAGGCCCACACAGAAAGGCAAAAAGCATCTAATATCATAGGCAAATCTTACTTTTACATGATCACACATCAGCATCCAGTCAACATAGCCTTCTTTGTGACCATTATAGTTCCATTTAATTTTTCCTTCTCATTATTCATTTTGACACCTTCCACTAGCATTTCTCATCCCTTACCTTTTCAGCACCACACACAGTTGCCGTTTAAATATAAACATACAGCTTGGCCAAAAAACAACCTGAGATGCTGTAAAGGATGGACTGTGAGATAATAGTGATTGCGAAGTCTCCATCAACAAAAATTGCCTTCATGATTGCATATTTTCAGAATGTTGATTGCTATTGAAGTATTTTCTTTAAACTTAAAAATTTAAACTCTTCAAACTTCAAGCTTACAGTTTTTTACTGAAAAATGCAGTTTGCAGTTATATCAGACTTTCTGTGCAATGAGTCTGATCTAAGAAAGACTTCCCTCCTCCTTAGCTGGAAGTTTTAAGAAGATGGAGGTGGGTGTGATCCAAGCAGTTTGATTCTTCAAGCTACATTTACTGAGGAACTACATTTTCAGGATTGACTTGAGGCAAGCTGTTTTGTGTATTTGTGCTAAGAGCCTCATGTTCCTCAGCTCCTCTCAGCAACATGTTTGTTTTCTATAGTAGACATTGCTCCTATACTCCATACCACCTGGTTCATCTAGTGACAAGAGAGACTTCATTCAAAATATTCAATCAAATTGCAGTATGTGGTATTTACGTATAATACTGTGGTATGCAGTATTTATTTTCTGTCCCTATATTATAGTGAGCTTGCTGAGCTCTAGAAACAGGTTGTGTTCTGAGTCTAACTCAAAATCAGTCAGATTTGATTATCATTTTAGGTCACTTTCCTGTGATGCTACATTTTAAAGCTTCTATGTCACATTACTTTTTCTTTTTTTTTGTCTTCACCAGCACTTATCCCTTTCATTCAATAGCCCTCTCATCCTTGACCCTGTGTTTTCTATAGGGATGAATCATCAATACATCATTTTTCACCAGTATTACTACTGCTCCTTTCATATTAACAATAAGTTGTTTTTTCTTAAATTCCTATGCTTGATAAGGTCAAAATTTGCATGCACTTTTCTCCTTATCCTGGTTCAGTTCTTACAAATGCTAAAATTAGTATTATGCCCTTGGATCATGTGTTTCAGAAAGGCGATTTTTTTGTTCTTTCTTTTTCCCTCTTATTCACAAAATGAAAAAGAGAAGGAGGATTTCTCAAAACCACCTATACCTTCTTCTGGAAAACAAAGAAACTGGGGGCAAAATCTTAGACCAGTCAACATTGGTGAGAGTGTGATGGGCATTAACTTTAAGGATGAATTCTGGCAGATTATGTCTGCCAGTATCTTGGAGTATTTACAATCCCAGATTTTTGAGGCAGTCTTGAATTACCTCTTTACATAATGGTAACATCACAGAAGAATTATCAAAATGTAGCACAATGTTGTAGGAAGAATTTACTGTGGCTCTGAAAGAAGGACATTCATATTATGTCAGGAACTACAGTTGTCCATTTTCCCTCTCCTTTCATTGACTGTAGATTAGAAGCTTTATTAGAAAACACATCATCTTAGAGAATCAAGTTTCACTTGCTGCAAATGGCCTGTCTGCTCATTTGATTCAGGCCATTTATGCACAACAATTGCCCTGTGCAAAAATACAAAATCCCTTATGGACAGAGGAAAGCATATGTAAGATATCGACTTCTGGTCTCTCTCTGTAGAGATTAATAAGGTAGGATATATAAAGGAAGCCCAAACTGCCCTCAGGCATGTACTCATCAACAATGTAGTTCATTTGTATTAGTTTTGTTGGTCAGATTCCTCTCACGTTTTTCACAGTGTAGAAAAATGTCTGTAGATGCTCACAGATTAAAACAAAGTGACCCCAAAATAATGGAAATTAAAATCTGCTGAGCTCAGAATTTTCCTATGAGCACAGTGAGGAGCTGCTCCTTTTCCCTGTGCCTTTCATATGTGCATACATACACTGACACTGGTATGAATTAGCTATGCTCATGGAGTGAGATCTGGAGAGTGGGAGTTTTCAAAGGTAACAGTCTCATCTGGACTGACTTCCCCAGCTACAAATTTTTAAGTCAGAAAATAATACTTCTTAACTTTCCGGAATATCCAATATTAGATGTGCTCTGCTTTTAACTGGTAGCTGTACTTGCATGTGCACAGCTCAACAACTGTGCGCCTTCACAAGAGAAACCAAGCAATTCAAATCCTGTCTTTCTCTAAGTCAGTTAGATCTGCTCATTTGCTTTATCTGTCTCTCTCTTTCCATGGTTTGGATACCACTCTGAACGTAAATAATGCTTTCGAACTGTGTAAAGAAAAGCTTGTCAAGCAAAACCTCCACTTCTGTTCGCCCAGATATTGTGGACCACTGTTAAGTATTCAAACAGGGTTTCCAGGAGAAAGTTACTCATCTGGATGAGTATTCCAGAGGGACTGAAATGTAAATGCAATTTTTTTGTTCAATCACAGATCTGTGAAAAAGGATTAGTGAAAAACTGATATATCAGGAAGGTTCTTAAACTAAGTAACGTATTGGTGACATGGTTTCAACATTATATGATGCCATTTTTTGAGGCCAGATACAGTAGTGGCTTAATTGGGACAAATTGTTCGACATAGTTGGAAATAAAAGGTCAAAAAGAAATATATTTCCCTGACTGAACTGGTGTGATTAGAAGGAGAAATAGGAAGGAACAGAGCTGCCTGTGAAGGGAAGGATTTACAATCATTCTTTTGCTTTCTGTCTGGAAAACTTTCTTAATTTTTTGAACAGTGATTCTAAACACTTTAACACTTTATGTCTGTGTAACTGCTCTGCTAAACACACACTGATGTAAAACTATTGTAATAATAATTAAGCAAATCTGACTTTTATTGTGCAAGTGATCTTAACTAATTTAGATTTCGTTTTTTGGACAAGGCAAGTATTTATATTAATACAGCCTACACATTTTGAGAAGCCAGTGAAAACAATCATTTCATGGTTATGATACCTTGAATTATATTTTACACAGCTATGAGTCACAATTTCTGCTTTATGACTGCTAAAGAATGACATGACCCCAAAACTTCTTTATTACATGAGCAAAATATATTAAATATATTAAATATAATTAATAAAAAATATAATTTAAAATATAAATTAAATATATCTTAAATCATAGAATCATAGAATAATTGATGTTGGAAAGAACTTCCAGATGCCATCTAGACCAACCTGTTATTCATGTTTTAACCCACTAGCTGTTGCGATAGTCTGTATTATTTCTTTCAAGGAGACTGTGTGCAGACCTCCTTGGAATTTTTCTGAGAGAATAGGCACAAACTGAATCACTGGAGATTCCCTCTGAACATCAGGAAACACATTTTCATGTGGGGTTTCTGGAAGAACAGTGACATATTGTGAGCAACCCAGACACTCTGAATATGGACTCGATCGGTTTGTAAAAGCACAGGCTTCAAGCAGCACAGGCCTCAAGGCCTTTCTCAGGCCAGTTGCGGGAAAACAGACTTTTCCCAGGCTGGCTGTGGGAAAGACAGTCATTCTCAGGCCAGCTGCAGGTAAACAGTCATTCTATGAATAATGACCAGTCATAGTTTGAGTACTGCTTATGTAACCCAGGTGTTTTATTGATAGATGTTATATGCATAGTGACCAATCATAACTGAGTGCTGTATAGACTGTTTATGTATAGTGACTAATCATAACCAAGTGCTGCCTTTATAATCCAGATTCTCTGCTAATAAAGTTGACTGTTATGGATCTTATTGGCTGAGTCCTTGAGCCTGTGCCACAACATTTTCACTGTAAGGATGACCAAGCACTGGCACAGGTTGCCCAGGGAGGTTGTAGAGTCTCCATCTCCGGAGATATTCAAAAGCCATTTGGTCCTGGGCAACTCGCTTTAGGTGGTCCTCCCTGAGCATGGGTTTTGGACCAGATGACATCCAGAGGTCCCTTTTAACCTCAACCATCCTGTGATTCTGTGATGCTGCATGCCAAAAGTCTAGAAAGCAGCTTTGTAGAAAAGGAACTGGAGGTCCTTGTAACTTTGATACTGCCCCTGGTTTAAGCAGAAGATTGGCCCAGATGACCTCCACAGAACTGTTCAAAGGCAAATTTTTCTCTGTTTCTTTCATACTTCCACGGAACATTCAAAGAATAGGCTGATATCTTCCCATTAGTTTTATACTGTTTTACTGAGGAATGATAGCAGTTACCACTGGAGAGTAATTAATTTATGAGTACCCGAGGTGAAAATTCAAGCAGAGAATTATAGACTTGTAACATGTAAAACAGACTAGAGCCACATCTGTAAATTAAATTGTATAGTGCCAGGCATTGGATTGTTTTTAGGACAGACCTTGGCATGCTTTTCATCTATGCCATCTTGCACAGTCCCAAATTATTCCTGGGCATAATGGAGAAAATAGCATAAGCAGGGGACCATTCCCAATGGGCAGTCCACATGCAGCCAACCTGCTTTGGAGGGTAAGGGAGTTCAAGAATACAGGCAAGGTTTATGGTTCATTTGCCTGGCAAAGATGGGTTTTGCTTATGGAGAAACTATGCAAAAGGACAACCAGGGAACAGCAGACTCATCATTCAAGGACACTGTAGAGGGTACTACTTCAGTTTTGCTCCATCTATGCATCAGACATCAGAGGGTGTTCAGAAAACAATGAAGGGGAAAAATCATCTAGAATACAGACACACATCCATTCATGCTCACAGGTAGTTGCCCGTAGAGCTCTGAGCAAAGTGAGAGTGATCTCTGTTCCTGGTTCTTCCTGGCAAGCATAACCAGCAACTTTCTGCCCCAGTAAATCCATTTGCTAAGAATGTGCAAGTTGCTTTGGATACAAGATTTCACTTTCCCAAAAGGTGGCACGATCTGCTGACACCTCATTCCTGTGCTGAGATGGGAGATTTGACAGGTCTTCTGTTTCACAGCTCCATTCTCTCTTGCCTATTCCCCCTTCCCCAACAGAAATCTATCATCCCACCCCCTTCTCTCTTCTCCCCAGCTTTGCAGACCTGCTCCCTCTCTTTGAACAGCTCTAGCTTCTGTCAGGTGTTTTGTAAATCACTCTAACTCACAAAATCATCCAGTCTTCTAGTTTTGCTTTCTGCAGCTTTAGCACATTGAAGTGGCTCCCCGAGTGATTTGGTAAGTGTTGGGGCCGGTACAAAATAAGTAGCAGGACTACATGTCTACGAGACAGGCGGAGAAGAAGAGAGGAGAACTAGATGTCACTTTCATCAGGGCTTTTGTTTCTGGCGTCTGGCTTTGTAACATCGTCTGAGAAAATTAAATGTGCTTTGCTGGTGGCTGTGCAAGTTGCTACTAGTGCGCATTCTGTTTCTGTTTTTCAAGTGAAGAAGACCCTTGCATAGTGCAAATAAAAGAAGTATATTCATCTGCCGTCATGCTCCACAGACAAAGCTGGCAGTTGGAGT
Organism: Opisthocomus hoazin; assembly: GCF_030867145.1. NCBI lineage: Eukaryota > Metazoa > Chordata > Aves > Opisthocomiformes > Opisthocomidae > Opisthocomus > Opisthocomus hoazin. Next base: position 30,658,802 of record NC_134416.1, on the reverse strand, counting down.
TTACTCTCAAAAGAGAATGGAAAGTAAACGCTGACTCTTCTCGTTCTTTTCCTTTGTCCTTTATTTGCTTTTATTCTTCCTTCAGAGCGTGCAGTCTGAAAAGTTCCATGAAGCGGCCAAGCAGGCTCAAGTTCTCTGTTGAGTGGGAAGTCTTGGTGACTATTAATATTCGCTTTGCTTCCTCATTCACTTCTCCTTGCCTTCAGATATTCTCAGATGCATTGTTTAATTCAGGTGCTTTCTATTTTAGGCTTTGCAATGCATTAAGCATAGCAGTGCCTAGGTGACACTGTTACATGGGAATTAGTCATCTCCTATTTGTTTGTTCACCAGTAATTTGAGCTGTCTGACTCTCAGACTGATTTAAGAAAGTATCTGTCTAATCACCCCAGGAAAATTTCTCTGAAAATATATGAGGCGATTTTTCAGTTCATTAAAACTCTACTGTGATTTCTTTATAGATAATTCTTTCAATAAATAATTGCAATTTATATTTAAATGATGTAAATCTTTATAGTTTTGCTGGAACTTTATCCTTCTGCTGGAAATGACTGAATAGACCCTGTGGAGTGCCACAAGAGCTAACTTTAGTTTACTAAGGCTTATCTTTTCAGGCAGTCTTCAAAGTCAATGGAGCAGTAGGCTTCCAAGAACAAGTCAGAGGAGGAGGCTTCCTTAGGTCCTCTAATCATCCACTATTTTAGAAATCTGATATGTCTGCACTTCCTTTGATAATAAGCTCAGACACTTAAGGCGGCTGACTCAGACTTTTACCCTGCAGAGATGTTTAAACAGAAGTTCTTGCAATTTACTGAGTCTGGAGGAGCAGGTATCTTGCATCTGAGGTATCCTATATCACATGCGGATACATGATCTTACATCTTGTACATGAAACATCATGGAGCAAGTTACTAACATACAGGGAAATTTGGGGGACAATATTTATTGTCCTTATTATGCCTCAATCCATTCCATTGTCATCTTCCTACTTGTTGTGGTTAACAGGGTACTGAGCCACTGAGACCACCTATAGCACTATTTAAAAGATGAGAAAATAGGTGAAGGAATTTGGAAAGTTCAGAGCCTTGCTGTGGAAGTTACTCCAAGCTCATAGAGTCTTCTCGTGTTAGGAATGGCTATCAGTACAAAGGCAGCAGGTATGACAGTCTGAAAAGGTGAACTCATTGGCAATGCACTAGAAAAGTAGTTACTAAATTTGAGGTCATGATCCTAAAAGGTGGGAGTCCTGAAAGCATGACATTTTCAGTTCCAAAATCGGATTTGCTGGACTAGAACAATCCAAACAAGCCACTAACAGAACAAATTGCCCCAAAAAGGAGAGGGAAAGAGACTAAAGGGGGACAAAAGTTCCCTGCTATTGCTATTCAACACTGGACTTTGGACTAAAGAAAGTAAGGGGGGAGCAAGATTTTGGTCTCAGCACTCTGCCTCTGCACTCAGAGAAGAAAAAGGAAGTCAGTGAGCAGGGCAAGGAAACATGCAGAAGTACAGTATGGCAGAGCAACCACTTCTAAATGGGAAAGCTGAATAGGCAGTTTTCATGGGAGATACAAAGCCTCACCTATAGTTTGAGGAGTGGGACAGGTCTTAAAGCGGTTAATCAATAATGGGATAAGTCACAGTCTCTTTCCAGGTGGATAAAGGTGACTACTCTACCACGTTTACTCCTGAGGATGAAATGTGGGAAACAGAAGAACAAGCAAGAGGAAAACATTGGCTATCCAAAAGGCTCAGAGCAGCTACCAGCTTCCGACTGGGACTCTGCCACCCCTAGGACTGAATGGGCTGAATTACTGAAGGTAACACCCTTGTCTGGGATGTTGCCTTTCTACTCTCTCTTCTTGTCAGTAGTTGGAGATCATCCCCCTCTCTTTCAAGTGAATGAAGTGTCCCAGCCCTGATCTGTTCTATATTCACATAGAGTACCAGGGACCCAGTGGAAGGAGAATGTTGAAACATTAAAAAAAATTAAAAACTATATCTACCTGTTACAGGGCTTCACAAGCCACGTGCCACCAGTGTTGCTCAGGGTGCACATGCCTCACCAAAATCTTGCCTTTTGGGTAGGTCTGCACAAAAACAAGAGATAGCAGAAGAGTAAGGGATACAACAGTAATCTCCTCTAAGGACTTCATGGTAGCTGATCACTTAGTGTCAGTGATTCTGAGCCTGTCCTGCAGCCAAATATATGAGGGGATGTCAGATCCTCGATCTTCCAGAAAATTTTAAAAATAACCACTCAGATCAATATTTTCATATTAAATTGTACTTAAGAATAAGCAAAGTATATGACAAATCTGTCAGAATGAGAGACTTGATATATTCATTCTCGGGGCTGATAGAGATTTCTTTTAAATTCCTGTAAAGGTCTACATTTATTTTGTTAGGAAGTATTATTTTTCATTCCGATCTCTCTCTTTTTTTTTTTACTGTTCAGCTGTGTCAAAATAAATCATGTTATTACTGAAAAGAGAAAACAAGGTTTAGCTCACTGGAGTATAATAAATCTTGGTTAAAATACAGATTTATTTTTTTAATGTAATGATTCTGTGTTTGAAAAATGTTAAGGTTGTGACAAAAATCAACAAAAGCCAGGAAATTCAAAGTTAATGTTGAATTGTGTCCATAAAGCACCTCATTTAGCCCAGTCATTGTATCCCATATGGAATCATACAGTTTCCAGAGACATATGTAATTGTTCCTAATAAAAGGGCATGTTAAGGACAGAATTAGTGGATGTCCCTGATCCAGCAAAAAATAATCTTAGTGTTCATATGCTCTGTAATCCATGAAAGGTTGTTCCATCTGCATTTAAGCAATAAAGCACTCTGCTTAGAGTAATCTAGAGAAAAAGCCCCAAAGAAACAAACAAAGCCTTGAGTTAGGTTTCTATGCAAGGCGTGTAGGGGGGAGAGCTCCATTGTCTCCATTTACTGTGCTTTGATAATAGTCATAATTTTAGAAAATGACTTCTTGATTTGCAATCAGAACTGCTTGTATATTTTTTGCTGAAGACGTTTCTTAATGAAAGCATAAAGTTTGTAAAAAAATATCTCTTCTAGCAAGATCTTAGTCATCAAACATTTTCACTAACACATAATCAAATAAGGGCTAGAGTCCTCCAAGATTTCCTGCAGGATCAACATAGGGCTTACAAGAATCCCAACACTTCCAGAGTTTGTACCTTTAAAGTAAACCCACCACATGCACTCCCAAGTTATTGCACTAGACTTTTGAGACCTCTTTGAATACAGAATTTCCAAAATCTCCAGGGCTGGGCTTACACTTTTTTTGATTTTTCTGGAAAATCAGATTTATTTTTTTTTTTTAAAGAAAATAGGAAAATTTGAAAAATGAATGTTCTACAAATTCCTACCATACACCTTGTCCCAATTATATATAAACTGGGGTGTTATTTTCTATTTATTTTTTTCCTTGCAGAAGTTAAATTGTGAAAAAAATCAGTGTGTCTCTATTTATGAAATACACGCAAATGCTGTGTAGCTCCTCTGCTATCCCTGGGAGTGTAGTTCAGTATGCCAGCTTAGCAGGGGAGAGCTGAGCTTTTTTTATTAGACAAAAGGGCAAGATAAAATGGTTTTGTTTTCAAAACCTAATTTACCTTACCACGTGCAGTATCTGGGGAGTCCGAAGCTTGGAAAGCGTGCAGTAGTCTGCAATGATCTCAGCAGCAATCAGATAGGTGATGCTCCCTGAGTTCTGCTGATGGACAGAGTATTGAGTGTTGGCTGATGCCAGGCTGGGAGGAGCAACTGTGGGGTCATGGGCCAGGGAGATCTCTGCGACACCGAAGCCAAGAGGGGCTGTTATTCCTTATGGAAATGCAGAGACTTTCTGGTTGGAGCCTGAGCAGGCAGGGTGGGAGTGAGCCTCCATATGCTGAGCTGGAGCAGAGTCCCTGCTGGCAGTTCATCCCTTGAGGGCAAGGCTGCTGGGACACCATCTTAGCTGCCAAAGGGAAGAGAAAGCATTGGAGGCATGCACTGGCCTGGCAGAAATCCCAGGAGAGAAGGCAGAAGCAGGGGAAAACAGAGTATTCTGTTGGCACAGAGGAACTAAATGAATGGCTTCAGGAGGACATGGACAGGAGCTCCATGGGAGGAGGAATTCTCTGTCCCATCCGTATGGCAGTAGATGGAACAGGCAAGGTATGATTTATAAGTACGTACTGGAATGCTTAAAAGCATTTGTATACAGAACAAAAAGCAACCAGGAAGAAACAGCTCAGTGTTGTCACTGGAGGAGAAAACGCTCATACCATGCTTGGAGAGTGTGGGTAACCAAACCACACTGAATGTCCTCAGAGACCAAGGGACTCCAAGCAAAGAGGTTTAGAGGGCTTTGAACTGGATGACTGCTGAAGAAAAAAAGAAAACTAGAAAGGAAAATATTTTAGTTGCAAGAGCTGTGAAAACCTCAGCTACTACTAACTGCTTTCTAAAGAACTGGGAGTATAGCAATATTTCACTTTCCACTGAAATTCTCTCTGCTTAGATCCTGATGGTTTGAGTCTGGATTTGGAGGTGTTTATAACAGTCTCTATGGACATTCAAACATAATATGCTGAGCAATTGCACTCTGATTATGAAGATCTATTAAGCTGTCTGAAAATAGGACTCCCAAAATTGAAATATCCAAAATCATCAGTCAGTTTGAAAATTTAGGTCATCTTTCTACCTGCCTTTTCTCTTTGCCAGCTAGAGCTCTCTTTGATCTATGACCCTTTTACATTTTTCCCCAGCTAAGAGAGATTAAGCTGTAAGAGAAGAGCCAGATCTGATTTACCTGTCACTCAGAATCAGCAGTTTCAGGGCTACGGAGTGTGCAAAGCTCCTTTGAAATGACTGTCACAAAGGCATTTTTAGGTAGACAGACCTGTGTTTGTTACCTTAATGTTTTCTCAAAGAACACCACGAAGGCACAAGCTTTATTTTGGATCTCAGGTATCTGTAAACTAGCCTAACAGGCAGAGAAACATCCCAGGTAATCTAATGTCATTATAGGCTTCATTTTGAATTGAAGAAAGTCATTTGACATTGTTTGGGATTTATTCCACTGAAAACAAGATCAGAAACACAGCCTCTGGGTATCTGAAAAGAGTATGTCATGACCAGATTCAACATCATTCTGCTCACACTCTGAGTCTGCTGGCACAACCTTATAAATTGATTAGTAGTAGCAAGCAGATTAACGCATGATTAGTGATGAGATAATGCTTCAGTTCAGAGCTCTTTTGCCACCACTCATAACATATGTTTAGGCATGCTCTATCCCCGTATTAAATCTCTTTTGACCTACAGGCCTAAAGCAAGATTTAGGCTGAGTTTAAGCACCTAATACAGCAATCTTGTCTACCGACTAAGGTGCTGAAGAGCTCTCAGAGTCTTTAGGGCTTCCCTTCTTAGACTAAAGGTTTCCTACATGTCCGTCAGAACTACCCCAGATGCAGTGACTTGGTCCTTTGATCTTGCTTAGGCTTCACTGAAGTCTGGAAGTTCAGTACCTGAGAACCCCAGGGCTACGTCCATACCATGGCTACAGACCAAGCCAGGGCCAAACTCCCATCTTTGGACAAGTTACATCCACAATCCAGATTCCCCCCTTCCCAGAACAGGATATCAATCTCTAAACTGTCTCTTGGGCACTCTCCCTGAATAATGCTATTCCTCTGGCACAGGTAAAAACTGTGCCAAGGAGCACGTTAATAATTAAACAGCCCATTAGACTGTAAGCAAGTGCCTCTGTTATTAAGTGGTATAGATACAGCGTCAGACAGTACTGCAAGGGGGCAGATAGGTGTTTAAGTGCTCATTTTGTCAATGCACACTTTTTTATTCAAAGTAACCATTTAATGCTTGGTTTCTGAAGAATAAAGCAAAGAGCATGCTTTCAAACCTGGCTGATTATATGAGTCACCTGAATTCGCATGTAATCATCTAGTGTCCTGATTTTCATACAGATACCCATGTTCATTCCAGTCTGTTATTGGAAGTTCAAGCTCCTTTATTCATTCCCATTACTGTTAGCATGTTTGAAAATCATCTGATCTTTATTTCAGAGACTAAACAGTGAACCAGAACCTAACTTCAGGCACATGGATTTGAATATTTTGACCACCGCTGTCTGTCTTGACAAGATCTTCACAATAACATCATTACTTCATCCTGCTGAAGTAGCAAACTGACAAATAATCCTCATTTTTTTACGTCAGTGCCAGAACTTTTATTCTTTAGTAGGAAGTACTGAGCTATTTGTAGTCATGTTTAATGTTTATTAGCTTAACCTGAGACTTCAATTTTATTGCACTTTAAAAATTGTTCTGTTGTCCTTAAGCAACAGTTAGATAACTAAGAGCATAATCTCATTGAACAGAAACGTACTAGAAAAGGTTTTGCAAGCAGGAATGATTAGAAGGATTCAAAGTAATGAAAAGAGTCTTTGTCCTTTTAATATGATCTCAAATCTTGTCATTGCTGTACTATAGCTGTGACTAAAAAAGCATGTCTAGAGAAAGAGAAAATTTTACTCAAAGTACCAGGAAATACAAAATGTTGTAAATTTTGAAGGTATGTGAATATATTAATTCCTCTTGTAGTTTCAGTTCAGCATAATCATTCCTTCCTTATCTAAACTGTTATATAGATCTCTGCATTCCAAGACTATATTCCACCTCAAAAGTGGCTGCATTTTGACGATGGATGAAAGAAGCCATTACACAGTTCAGTGTGTTAAAGTGCTCCAAGCCCCTTTGGGAGAAGGTATCATATATGTGTACCAGAGGTATTATTTCGAGGCAGTAACTCTGCCAAATGTTAAACAGAGACTGAAGCCTCACAGCTGAGTTGTTAACCTCTGGAAACAGGAGTTTAAACTGCAAATGCTGACCTAACCTTAGCTCTGGGGGAGCAAATGATAACAATGAAAAATTATGGAGCTTTCACCTCCTCGCCAAAGACAAAACAAACATTTTAAGCTTCATTTTATGCTCTTTTTCTCCAGTTAATTTAGACAAGCTTGTTGGCAAAATAATAATTCCTCTGCTTAGTAAGCAGTATTTCAACCTTCTGACTCTCATTCAGCAGGAAAATCGTGAGGTCAGGTTGCTTTCATCCTTGGTTTGTAAGTAGAAAAGAATTCTGTTCTCGGTCTTCTTGGTGCCTCCATGAAAAAATACAACATATGCACAAGGTAAACGTGCCAGACGCCCAGTGGGTCCCAATGCAGAAAATCACAGGAACAAACAAGCTGAGGGGAAAAATGACTGGATGTGAAAGATGACAGGAAAATTATTATTGCAGGTTTACCATCTTTGGTTGTTACCTTTAAAAGAGAAAATAAATACAGAAAATACTCCAGAGTTATGTAGAAGGCCGTAAGAGAGAGAAAGCGTAAACATGTCCTCCTTTCAGCAGGCAGGGAGAAAGGGAGAGTCTGTCTTGCTCCACTTGTAACAAATCTTTACAAACTGCTGGAGGCAGATGTCACAAAGCAGCCTCAAGTGGTGGGACTATATTTATTCGTCAAGAGTGGCTTTCAATGCATGTAACAAATGCTTTATTTCTTCTCTAAATATAGCAGGATCTTACAAACTAAATGTGAGAGTCTGCTTGAAACTCCTGGTAAGAGTGCCTTAACTACTGATTACTGAACTACAGGAAGACGTTGCAAGGAAAAAGAGTACTCAAATTACAGTATTTGTCATGCTCCTACACTCTCCTCTGAGCTTTTCCTGCTACCAGAAATTGGAGAGGTTGATAAGACAAAATGTGATAACTTTTATGCTTTCAAATTGGTAGAAAGCAAAAAAGGAGCAAAGTAATGCAAAATAATCATTACTGCACCATCTTTGTAGCCTGTAGTCCTATCAGGTTCACAAAGGTGCTACACAGAAAAGCAGTTTTCTCTCTCCCGTCTTCTCTTCCTTATTAGTTTCAGACCGTGAATTACCTGGCCTTTTGCAAGTAAATTAGGACACCTTCCCACTGTGTCCTCATCTAATTGCTAATACAGTCCAGCTTTTTTTTTTTCTAAACCCACAGAAAGAGTTGGACAAGGGTAAAAAGTAACAGCGACAGCCACAAATAGACACAAGGGGTAGAAGGAAAGCAGAGCAATCCCACGCACTCCATTCCTGCCACCATTGCCTTTCCACTCACACCACCTACAACATTCCTTTCTGCAGTCAACTCCTCGCCCTGTCCCATTGCTGGTAGGGAAAGCTGGGGCAGGACTTGCCTTCTAGCTATGAGGAGTGGTGAAGTACAGCTCTTGGAGGGCTTCAGGGTGAGAAGGAAAACCTGAAACAGAGATTTAAAACACACCATTCCTAGCAGAAAACTTATAGAATCATAGAAAGTTTTGGGTCAGAAGGGACCTCTAGAGGTCATCTAGTCCAACCCCCCTGCAGCAAGCAGGGACACCGCTAACTAGATCAGGTTGCTCAGAGCCCTGTCCAACCTGGTCTTGAATGTTTCCAGGGATGGGGCCTCCACTACCTCTCTGGGCAACCCGTTCCAGTGTTTCACAACCCTCATTGTAAAGAATTTCTTCCTTATATCTAGCCTAAACCTACCCTGTTTTAGTTTAAAACCATTATCCCTCGTCCTGTCACTGTCGTCTCTACTAAAAAGATTGTCCCCATCTTTCCTATAGGCTCCCTTTAAGTACTGAAAAGCTGCAATCAGGTCTCCCTGCAGCCTTCTCTTCTCCAGGCTGAACAAGCCCAACTCTCTCAGCCTGTCCTCATAGGAGAGGTGCTCCAGCCCTCGGATCATTTTTGTAGCCCTCCTTTGGACCTGCTCCAACAGTTCCATGTCCTTCTTGTGCTGAGGGCTCCAGAGCTGAACACAGTACTCCAGGTGAGGTCTCACCAGAGCAGAGTAGAGGGGCAGAATCACTTGCTGATATATTGTTACTTTCTGGGTGCAGAGGTTTGAGCTTGCCTGGTTACCCATTCACCAGGGTTTATTTATCAAATATAATGTTCCCTGGTTAAGGAAAACATGCCCTTGTCTAGTAGTGTATGACAACAGCTGGGCAAAAGAAGGCAAATTCAGTCTCAGAGGTTGGTTGGCATTTTCGGTCACCAGTCCTCAGGTATGGATGTCTCTGAGTGCATAAGACCAGGCATAGCTGGTCCCTACCACAGTGCTTTCACACCTGATTCAAAGGTGAGGGTGCATATTGAGTAACTGGTGAGAGGTTTTGATGGCTTGCAGTGATTTATTGACCACAAAAATTTGGGATCCCCTAACCCAAAGTGATCTTTCAGCTTCAGACTGCCCTCTCCTGGAACCTATCAACCCAAAATGAGACTTCTTGCTGTTGAGTTGTTCATTCTGTCCTGCTCCAAACAGTCCAAACAGGCTTCCTGTGTTTTCCTGGCCTCTATGTAACCATGCTATCAGAAACCAAATGAAGATCAGATAATCAGAAGGTGGAAATGATGAGTAACGAAGGGTAGAGACGTATAGTTCGAGTGGGAAAATGAGCTGTAGAGACCTGGCAGTTAAACACTGGAATCTGCAGTCTGAGGCACACTGAATGTGCGCTCATGAGACCTGGAAACATTTCAAAAAGACCTATGGCACTAAAACAAAACTTTCCCTAAAAATATAGTTGTTTTAAACAAAACACAGTAAGGATGAGGTATGAAGAGTTTCAATAATTCTGTAAATATTCTTATATGGAAAACATATTTTTTTCTTTGTTTGAAATGATAGTTTTAAAATTTGTCATATTCTACTGTTCTAAATAAAATGTTTGAAATTGCAGTGCAAGTTCTGCTTGAACTGCAAAATTTTGAGTGACATTTCACAGAAAATCCATAAATATTTTGGTTTTCTTCAAAGACAGAACAAAAGGAAATTTCAAAATCTCCTGATTTCTTGTGAAAGAGATATTGTGGATCTACACAGCTGAATTCACAGTTCAGAATAATTATTCTCTGTGTATGTTTACATGTGTTGGTTAATTTTGCTATGAACTCATTTACTATTAGTTTCCTATCTGCAGACAAATGCAATGAACATTCTGGCATGTATTCATATTTTGTGATCATTTTGCAACATATGAAGTTTTCTCATTAGGTGATGCATACTTCGTAAATATTTTTGACAGGGTAGCATATCAGAACTGAAAATAAAGCAATCAGAAGATCATCCATATTAAGGTGATGACATCTTGATATTTCCTTCTGACTACTGGACTTCATGATATTTCTAAATTGGCTTGTATGTGTGCATGTTTCTTAAAATATAATTAAGCATTGCATCAGAAATGGATGCACTATTTCACATGTTGGTATTACCAAGTTTTATATATATGTATACTTTATTTTTAGATGCAGAAGGCTAAATTTCCTCCAAATCACGCAGGCATAGATCAAGGGATTGTACAGCATGTGCACATGAAAGGGGATGAAAATGTGAAAAATAGTAGATATTATTAAGGGAGATATTATGGCGTGTTCCTGTAGGTGTACAATGAACACCACTGATCACACAAATTGACCACTATGAGTAGCTGTCTTTAAAAATACTATTTTACAATAGTGATAGGCACACATTTTACCTAATTTTTGGTGATTCTGGGATATAAAATTTTACTTTAGAAGAATTATGTTGCTTAGGTAGTTCTTAATAATCTAGACAATAAAAACCTAGACAGTCAGACAGAATAGGCTCCTAAACATGTTGGCACTCCAGAAACTTTCCAAAATTGTTGTTGTACAGATGTTCTTACCTGCACCCACAAAGGATTTCACATACCTTCTCAAGACACTGAATTTTCTCTTGGCCTCCAAGACTCTAAGAGTTGCAGGAACACAGGTTATGCTCTGGCCCTAGAAACATGAGTGTGACATCAATCTACCGAACACTAGTCTTTGAAAATGTGAGTTATAATGCAATACATCACTATGATTTCGCACAGCTTTTGCCATCTTCTTGTTCCCATAACCAAGGGTGCACTCAACAGAAAATAGTAAACTAGGGTTATCTTTCCACTGATTCGGAGGGATATTGGATCAGATTGTTATTATTAAAATGTTTCGCAGACCAGGTTGATCTGCAGGATGAATGGACATTCTTATCCTGGCAGGACAAGAAGACAAAAGGACAAAACTTTTAATAACTTTTCAAAATCTCTGATGAAGTTTGAATTAAGTTTAGATTTTTGCATATATTTTATTACTTCGTAATATTTAATCAATAAAAACAGTTTTTCAAGTTGTCAATAATTATATTTAGATGGAGGCATTAGTATAACATTTTGCTGGCTTTAAAAAATTGTTCATTTTTAACCCCTAACCTCAGAAACAGGCTGCCAGAGTAAAATTGGATTCTTTGTCGTGTGACAATTTTTTAAACATTGATAATCTTAGATAATTATTCTTGATTTTGATGTAATGATTTAATTAATTCCTGTCCATCTAAAATATAATATTTCTGGGTCATGTCCAGATTACACAGAGCAGTTGATTTACTCTCATACTTGATTGCTTCAACTAACAAGTAAAAAATCTCTACTCCCCCTTCCATTCTTTCCCCCCACCAAGTAAATATTTTTTAAAAACGCAGTGTTTTGGGCGTTTTTTTGAGCAGATCAAAACTATGAAGATTCATGAGCACCACGGATTCTGAATATCTTTTTTTTAACTAAGAATTGTCTATAGCAGAACAACGCATGAAGTCAAATCCTAGTCACACAGAAATGACAGCAAAACCAATTTTAGCTTTCTTGAGAAGGAATTCTGTGTAACTCTTGAGGAAAGACTCATCCTAATTAAATCCAACTTTTCTTCTGTATTGTCTTCCACTCTGTATACTAGCTCTAGATTTCCTTTTCCCTGATATGGGATTGAGTGAGGGAGAAGCACAGGTAAAAACCACTTCTTACTAATTAAGCTGTAACTGTTAATAGAATCAAGCTGTTATTACTAATAGCAAATATCTGTCTACACAGTGCATTCACTTACTCCTCGTGCAGTTCACTCTCATGCATACTTGGGGTCCCTCAATTACCCGATTGTAGTTGGAACATGAACCCCAGCTGCAGAAGAAACAGCTCATCCCAACGTGCCAGTAGCTTCTGGGCTGGTGTTCAGAAAGGCCCCAAGAATCCCTCATCCCACGAGGCATGGGTGTAGTAGTCATTCTTTGCAAACAGCAGCCACCACCCCTCCACACAAGGTCGGAAATGTGCAACTCCTTGCTGGTGCCCATACATGCTAGCAGCCTTCTATATTTTTTGTCTGGCCCTCGCTGTCCCAAGTTTCTCCATTCTTACAGATCCATCAGGACTGCTGGCCTCTGCAGCTCATCAGTTCTAGGGAGATTATCACACACTCCTCAGCTTGTTAGCTTTCCACTCTTTGACCTGCTTTTATCCAGTAATTATATCTCTACTCACATATATGGGTTACCACAGAAGGGACTGCTACAGCACCCTATGCTCCCAGGCTGCTGTGGATCTTCCTCTCTGCACAAAAAAACTAATGCTTATTTATTATACGTGTGATATAGATGTAGGAAACAGAACCTGCTAATGTGCTATGAAATATTTTACAGCTTTAGTGTGATATTTAATAATAGGTGACCATGTAAGTTTTAGGTGATCCCACAACATTTCCAATAAATACTATATATTATACCTGTACAGCGTTTGCTATCAAAAAAAAAGAAACTAACCCATTTGTTTTCTGTGGCCGAACTGAGTAAAACATAAAAAATAGAAAAAAGCTTAAAGTAAATTTAATTTTACACTTATTTCAATTTTCTTGATCTAGGTTATCTGGGAACATAACTTAAATAATAATAACTTAAATAATGGTAACAATAAAACCAGATTATCTGAAGTGATATATTTTCATATTTGCTGACCCAGTCATTGCCCTCAACCATTTCTCCACCATGGAAAGTCAGCTATCCTGCCAATATCTCTGTTATACCATCTCTGCTAAGACTGGAGACCAGAGATAGAATTTCCGTACATAATCCAGTTATGAAACTGCTTTATTGAAACAAGATACTTTAAATCCCAGTGGTTAGTAAGATGCTGAACATTAAAGTTTTCACTGTTCTGAGGCAGATTATGACCTATATTGATCTTCAGGTCAGTAAGGTTTTGGTTAAAAAAGTCTGTGCTTGAGAAAAATGAAAAAACATCTTCTAAAAGAGAGAAGGTGTTTTATTTTGGGCATTTTTTTTTTGTTTTGTTTTATTGGGGTTTTTTATTGGTGCCGGTGGAAAACTTTTAGTTGATTTTAATATGACAGTTCATTGCAGCTACTCAGAAGTTGGAATATCAGGGCTAAACATGGCAGTAAAATAGTAAACATTATTAAGCAGATCTAACTTGGAAAAAAAAATATGTCGTGCCATTTTTTATGGAGTTATAGCAGCCAATCACCGTGACGTTATGAAGTCAAGCATGTCAGATTCACAGTATTTCAAATATGCCAGAAATAGTAAAATCCTTCTAGAAAGTTGTTCCAGCTTACTAAGGATCTGTGATCAGGAAGATGTCTCCCCTTCTCTTTGCTGCTCAATTCTTCTTGCTGTTTCCCACAGCAGAATTCATTAAGAAAACTCAGAAATGCCATGAACCACATTTAAAAAGGAAGTAACATCTTTGATAACTCTGTTCCCATTGCAAAGCATTTCATTGCTTTGAAAGAGGACCGTGTTCCTGCTGGCTGCATGCAGAGAATGGAAATGAGAAAAAAATCTGCTTGCAGAAACATTCTCAGAAAAGACATATGTTGTACAGATCCCTAAAAAGACTTCCAATTATCCAAAGATGTAATCAAGCATTGCCTGCTATGGACATATGTGTCTGGGGTATCCTCATACCCTACTTTACTTGGACTTTTAGTAGCTGCTAAACTCAAGAGCTCAAGAAGATGATCAAATCAGAAAGTTAGCAGTGTTCCTAGTGCTGTAAAGAAGCTCAAAGAAGTGAAGATATATTACTTTCTCTCTCCCACTTCATATGAGCTAAGATTTTGATCCTATGTGTTCTGCTGTGACGCTGTTAGAGCTATCCAGCTCCTTAGGTAGTCTAGTCTTGTTACTGGAGACCTATAGTATGGCATCAAAGTGATCAGTGGTAAAATGGGCAGTAAATTGTAAATATCAGCCTTTCATGCTGGTTTAACACTTCAATAAGAGCTGAGATAGCGCATTTGAAAGAAAATATTTCTCCTTCTGTGCTTCAGCATTTTCAGTTTGGAAAAGCCTAATACATTTCAGGCCATATAGCTTGCTCCCTAAAGTGAGATATTTACTAATTTAGAAGGTGTTATCAAAATAACAAGAAATAGGAAACGAAAGAGATAGCAAAATAGTGAGACCTTTCCTGGCACAATAATCTCTAAGGCTTTGACCCAGCAAAAATCATCTCCACTTAATCTTGAATGTACTGGCAAAAGTTCCAAGTAAAATATCGGGAAAGGCAAACAGATATCTGTGGTGGAAGAGATTGTATTAACCTATCACCTTGTAATTTACTGAAATGATTACTTTATTCGAAATGATTCTTCATTAAAAGCCATAGTGATTTTTGTCTACTAACTAGAGAGGGATGCAGAGCGTCAAACATTAATAACTTCACAATATTTTCATCTGACAGACTGGAATTAGACTGTAGGTATAACATGGTTCAGGATTCTACTTTTATTTCCCTTTGGTGTAAAACTCACCTATTAGTTATCTTGGATGCAAATAAATGCATTTAATCATATTTGAAAAAAATTATTGTTGTACTACGTAAGCACTCAGTCTGTTTCTGCAAGGTATTTGGAGATCCCCAGGAAAACACCACTATCACAAACAAAGAAAAGACAATATATTTCAAAAAAGTGTTAATAAACCCTTGTAGTGATGGCATTTTTTTACAGAATCACTCACTCCTCTGTGCTGCTCCCATGCACACTATTCAAATAAGATATGCAGCTTTTTACAACAAAATTTTGCAATTTTCAAACATCCTTCTCTATTTTAAACAATTTTCTTGTTATAATTGACATGAACATCCTTTTCCTGCTTTTTCTGCTTAGTTGTTACCAGTTCTTACAGTGCTGTAGTCTGAAAAAAATAAAAGCTTGCTGAATGGCTAAGTATCGTATGTTAATTACATGCGTATTCCTTATTTGCTGAAAAATATGTTAAGGTGAATGTACTAATCCAGTAGACAAACTTGATGCAGATTGCAAACAGAGACAATGACAAAGATGACTGTTGGTGTTAAACAAAGTACTGCTGGTAAGAAGTTTTGCATGATATGTCACTTCTGGTTGTAGTATCTTGGATACAAATATCTTTTGGGCATATAAAAGGAGTCCACTGGATACACACACCAGAGCCATCCGAACATCATTAAGAATACTACATCCGAAACACTTTTTTTTCTAGAGAAATCTTCTCGCATCAAAACTGTGTTAATAGATATTCTAACTTACTATTTTAGCTAATAGAAAATAAAATCCTTTGAGCTATACTGACTAGTCCATGGAAGCAATGGCCCTTTGTCTCCCTTAAAAAAAAAGTCAACAACTATTTTACACAATTGGAGAAATTGTCTAAATTCACATAGTTTCACCTTCCAAACTGTTTTCTAGCTTTGATTTTTTTTCCTCCAAGAATTAGAATATGATGAAATTTTTTAATCTGAAACACTTCTTTTTTTGTCTTAATTTAGAAATTGTAGGATTAGCTGCCTGCAAATGAACTGATTAGATGGTAATGTCTTGATTACCAGCACTTAAGCTCCCATATGCATAGAGGTTCATCCGAGGTTCTACAAAATGAATGAAATCCTGGAACAGTTACTGGTCCATCATGACAATAACCGTGTTCTGAAACAAAAACGGAGATCTGTAGGAACTATTATGCAAACTGTTCTCTTCTATTAGTAACAAGTAATATGCATATATATACTTATACCTTGATAAACTTTTATCTCTACTGTCCTGAAGATAGCTGACTGTTGAGCTTTCTGCTCATCATTCTCTATATCTTGTGTCCATCTTCTTCCTGACTTGGTGCACATATCACTGAAGGAGGTAGCTACACTGTGTCTTCCAGGAGACAGTTGGTCTCTGCAGCTATCTGATCTATCACTCACTTTCTCCATTCCCAATATTTCAAGCTTGTGGTGGGCATGGTAGAGCTGCTCCTACATACTTGGTGTTTTCTTTGACATTTTTCTCCATTAAAAAAGACAATTCTAATCAGACTATGGAAAACATCCAGCCCTAAGAGTAAGACAGTACATCAGAAACAAAAAAAATCTCAAGGAACTAGTGAGGCTTGGGGTCCCATCTTGGCTTATTTGACCGTTATTAAGTTGCAGGTGCCAAGTGTTTGTCTTCTAGATTTCTGACCTTCAGCTCCGGTCCTGTGGATTTTGGTCCCAAACATCCTCTGCCACTGCTGCCTGCCATTTTCCAACAAAATGGGTAATTGTCCCCAAATTGTCTTGCATCGCAATATTTGGGTAAGGCATCTCTATTTTATATAAGGCATACCTAGAGAGAGAATACATAATAAACTATTGTGCTGAGGCATTTCTCTTTGCAACATTGAGAGGGATCACTTAAGAGCAATGTACAGTAGCCACGAAGATAAATAACACAGCAGGGCATAGTATCATGTATAAAATATTCCCAGCACTCTAGGTTCCATTTCATTAGTAGATTTTTAAAAAGAAACATTTTCTTGGTTAGTTTCCAGAGCTAGCAGTCACAGAGGCTAATTTCAAATTGCTTCAGGCCTTGGAAACAAAGATGTATTTGTGCAAACACTGGCTTAAATGCCAATAAAAAATGTGAGCAGGACCCACCCAGCCTTGTAAGGGAATGATACACGAGAGAGTTTTTCTCCTCACAAACCCTCATCTCCCCCATCTTTCTATGTCATGCACCAGCAATTGCAGGCTGGCTTTCAAAACAGCAAAAATACTAGGCAGGAAAAAAAAGACAGCTATCTATCTAGATAGACAGCTTTCTGTAGTGAGCAGTTTCTTTTGATCAGCATATGAAGTCCTTACTCTTTGTCTGCCCCCACTGAGATCTCGCCTGGAGTATATTCAGGAAGGATGTAGGACAAAAGCAGGAAGTCCACAGCGGATCAGCAGGAACGGTTGGGTGTTTAGGTGTTAAAAACTGAATGAATTTGGGTTGCTTAGGCTAAAGAAAAGGAGTATGGAGGGAGTGTATGGCAGTTACTAGTATACAAATCACCACAAAAATCTGCAGTAAGAGACAGAATAAAATGTTCTTCAAGTTCACAGTAAACAGGAGAATCTTAAAAGACAGTGAGGAAGGGTCAGGCTGGATACCAGGAAAACCTTTGTAATGTAAAGATAGTAAAGTACCAGAAAAGGATACTGGAAATGCTGTGAAATTTGCACCACTGGAAGTCCGATGTGTATGTTTATCTAGAGATAGCAGAAGAGCAGTTAACTCTGCTTTGGATCAGGGAGATAGACTGTGTAACCTTCTAAAACCCTTTCAGACCAAGGGTCACCACATTTTGTGATGTGTTAAAAAATGCTGCCTAATAAATAAATGTTAGTGATAAAGCAGTGCAAATACAAAATTAATCATAATCATTCAGCAGCTCATCTTATCCCAGCACTGTTAGCTTTTTTTTTTAGATTATGGTTCCAGCTGGCAATAACATGATTATTTACCCTAGTTAGAAGTAAATGAGTGATTTTATGGTTAATTCAGTATGTAGACTTTAGACCCTGTGGAGTAGAGTTCAAGCCCCCATTTTGCAACAGAATCTGTTACTTCAGTCAATCACTTGCTCTCCCTGAATCCTAGTTTTTCACCTGTAAAAGGAGGACAAAATCTCTTCTAGATTTTAATCAGTTATTGTAATATGTGGAATGAAAAATAGAAAACAGTTGTTTTCAGGGGTGGTCAGACACTTTGTTTAGATAAACAAACATCCTGGGAACAGGTAGGAATAAAACAATGAATGTCTTAAGACTAAAGTCCTCGCTGCCTAGTAAAATATGCATTTTTTTTTGTTTGAACGGTGGAGTTGGTTGTGATTGTTGTTCCCTTCAAGTGTATTACCTCAGTTTCATAACATGACATAATTATGGGATCATAGCAATGTAACCAGGGCTTGTTGCAGATAAGAATATTTGAAGGATGGCTAATCTCTTTGCTTCCAATAGATTAAATAAAAGATGTACATTAGTGTACTAGTAGACCACCTCTTTTAATCAAGAAACATAAGATTAAGCTGGAATGATTTGTATACATCATCAGAACTAAAAGGCCAGCCTTAGCATATGTATCATTTTATTACAGTTTAATAATTTCCCAAGACAAACCAAATATTAAGTTCTCAGTTTATGGGTAGCATTATAATGCAGATTAGTTATTTAATATTTCACTTCAGTAAGCATGGCACATGTAAAAAGCTGTTGAACCCTAAAAGTGTTTCTTGGACCAAATTACTCTAATGGCCATTAATTTTCTGTGAATAATTATTTTCAGCCAAATATATTTGGGTTTACGACTGCATAATTTGTACGCACTTTTACAGTGAGGTGGATAAGAGTTTAGGAACGGCATGGAATAAAACCAAAGCTTTCATGCCTCTGAGGAAAACTCTTCCTGAATAGTCACAACCACACGCCTAAAAGTTTCAGACTGGCTCATTACTTGCAATCGCTCAGCACGCAAGCTTGCCAAGCAGAAGTACAAGCCTTCCACCGGTGTTACACTCCCACTACCTAGAGACTCTAACAATCTATTAATTTCTCAATTTTGTTCACCTAAAGTGCAAGTATAAGAACTGGATGTCTTTCCCCTAGGGGAGGAGGCTGAACCAGGAGCTCAGCTCCGACTCTCTTTGATCTTACCTGGGAGGTGATTGAAGTGCAGCACTCTCCACAGATGAGTGTTGGCTCTGGAAGTCCTCCCCTTGGCTCTTCTGTGCACAGTAGTCTCTGACAGAGTCCCTTTGTTTAGTTTGTAGTCCTGTGAGCTGAAATTGGTCCTCTTCTTTCTTTTTGACAGTGTTACATGTCAGTTGTTTAAGGATTTGTAGCTGTAAAGCACTTATTAGACTGTTCCTTTTTATCATTTAGAGCTAGAGGGAGTAGCATATGTATTTTTAACTAGGAGCTGTAAAGATACACAAGGCTTAACGTTTTAGTTGAAATGGAGTGAAAAAAGAATCTGTCTTAAGACCCTTACTAAGAGCTTCATCTATTTTTCTAATACAAGATTACTAATCAAGTAAATACCTCTGTTCATGAAGATTTGATCCAAAAGCAAAGCACAATATTTTTAATAACTACTTTTGTTTCACTGAAGCCTTCCCCCAGACCAACAGAGTCTTTTCCCAGACTTCACAGAAATAAAAAATGGAACACTTCTATTTGACTGAAAAATTTATAACTCGTTCTCGTTTTGATGGACTTACCATTTATGGCTTTCACATTAAGTTTAACACATTTCAGGATGTCACTATGAGCCTGACATATAGAACAGATATAACTTTTCTTCACTGAAGCTCAGTCTTGGAGCATATTCAGTGACTGCTGTCATAGCTGACCCACGGTGCGATGTAGATTGTTTTGCATGTGTCACAAATGTGTGCATTCATGCCTACATATGTGCAGAAGCCAACCCTGTAGAGAAGGCTGGATGATTCATTTCTAGTGCTTCTCATTTTTTTGCCAGCTAGGTTGGATACAGGGGCTTCTTTTTGTGCAAAGACTTCCAGGACTGTTGTCATCATCCTCCACCTCCTCTCTCTTTCTCACAATTTCTTTACTTTTTTTTTCCTATATATAATTCACATTAGTTAGTTCATAAGTCCTCCTTATTTTGTTCCAGTCATGTGTTGCTGTTCATGCCATTCTCAAGTTACAGGTTCATACAGAGATTGACTAAAATATCCTTTGGTAAAGTGAGACAAACAAGTCTGGTTCACTGACTGCATACTACAATACCAGAAGATCTAGATATTCTTCAGAGCTAAGACAATCTGTCAAGCAAAAAAAACCCAAAACCGCACTTAAAAGCCATATATTAATCTTTATATAACATATAGTCTATTTTGACACATACTATCCAAACAATTTGCACCTTTCGGTACAGTATTGCATAAAACCAACATTTCTAGAAGAATTTATCACTAAAAAAAATCATGTTCTCTCTTGACAAAAATAAGGAAGAAAGTTATTCCTATCTCAAAGTCTAAGAGTCTAACAGGCTGAGAAAAAATCCAACCCAAAATCTGATATAGTGCCTCAGGTTCAATAGAATTTTCTTTTCTGTAAGTCATTGCATTAAAACCCAGAGAATTCAATGGGAAAAGAAATGGTAGAATAACATGCATAGTTATTCCAGAATCAGGAACATAGCCCATGCCCAAAATCTTAACTTTCAAGTCATTACTTTGTCCAAACAGACTGTGTGCATCCATATAGCTTTTACCTTTTCTCTTAAGATTGATTTCATATTCTCTGTAGAGAAATATATTAATAAAACATGTTTTCACAGTTGGACATTCAGAAGACCTAATTTTATAACCTTTTGAATGAGCATGCAAGTTTAATTGTCTTTCTTTTTGCTTGCTCATTGCCAAGAAATCTTTTAGTAGATGTCCCATGACATATTTCTAACACTTAGCTACAACATTAAATATTTGTGTGGTACCTGAATATTAGTGGTGTAATACTATATTCCTATTCACGTGTTTACACAGTGCTTCAATACACCTTTATTGGCTTAGCTTTTTCTGCAGGATGTTGCCAACAAGTAGGGTTACAAGGTACTGTCTTCTGTGTTTTCATCTGCACTGGGGACATACATATTGCCAAATAAAACTAGGAAACAAATAAAAATGCTAATCTGTTCAAATAAAGATGGTCATCTGATTGCCTGGAAAAGAATCAATGAAAAGGTGTATAAACATAGACAAGCTGAATCACGTATCACAAGTCATCGAGTGTTTATTTCCTCAAGTTTCACTAAGACGTTAACTGTGGAACTACGATCCTTTCCAGGGGTTGATGTGTGGGCTTATCAGAAAGTTCAAGGAGGTCAGGGATGTAAAGAAAATTTAGGATCCAGCAGAGCTGGTGCTGGGAAGTCAGATAAAAAGAGACTGTGTCTGCTTAGAAAATACTCTTTGGAAAAGAATTAATAAACCTTGGCAGAAATGCACTTATTGACTTAAAGGAATGAAAATGTTTCTACCTTAAATACAGCTTCCTGATTAGGGCTTTCAGACTTTAAATTGTAATTGCCAAGTATATTCAGGGCATGATATTGCAGTAATAATGACATCGTGCACTCTATTATGCAACTATGAAACTGGACTGACTTACTCAACAAGGGACTTATGGAACCTACATTATGAGAATTTTTTAGGGACAGGTTGCCAACCTCTCAAAGAAGATGAGTTACCTGTAGGAAAACTTCAGTCTGTAAGAGAGACCTCTGTAGATGAGTATGTGCTAGATTGCGCTTAGCAGTCAGTTCTGATGCTGCTTCAGGAATTAGAGACCCTCTTGCAGTCCTCTATAGGTCTATGTCCTTTGATGTTGTCATTTACATACGGCTGTGGAGACTACTTCTCAAAAACTTTCCAGATGAACAACCTTCCTTTATCTTCAAGTGAGCATCTGTTTCCTCATTCACTCTTCTTGGTTCCTGGCATTACAGCCTCAAAAACTATGAGATTACTGAAAGGAGGAATTTTAAAAAGCAAAATTACTGCAGGATTGCCCTACAATACTGGGCTGCAATCGGGAACAGAAAGCAAAAGTGTGGTGCAGGACATCCTTCAACAGAGCTTGGGAATGGAAAAGTTCCTTGCAGAAACATCTAGAGCTGTACATCTCAGTGGTAGACCACCCAGGAGACAGAAGAGCGGCTAGTGCAAAGGAAGGCTGAAACTTGCTGAACTGCAAGAGCAACTACAGGCCAACCCTGCAAGCAGCTTTGTAATCCACTCCAGTTCTGGCTATGCAATTATTGACTCTGCTCCATTTCCCTTGAACTCCAAGATTGGTGCACATGTGCTGCCAGCACAGCTGGAACGTCAGTTGGTGGGCAAAGGTGCCCTAGGACTTGCTAGGACTCCTCATTTTGAGGACCTGTGCCCTGCATTGCACAGCAGAGATTTGAGATTGGACTCCTGATTGAGTGAGTTCTTCTTTGAAGGCTATGGAGCCAAGGTAAAAATCTAAGCGCTTGAATTCAAATTTCTAGCACAGAGTCGTGCCAAAGACAAAGTTTTGAAGTTTCTCCAAGCGTTTTTCTTGAACCAAGCTTGATGTCTCAGGTGAAAAATGATGTTAAGCCAGATGGCATAGCTGTAGAAGCTATATGAGTAAAAAGAGTCCTAGAAAACCAAGCAAACTTAAATGCTAAAGATAAAATAGAAAAAAACAACTACAAAAAGAGCTAAACTACACGACAGTAAGGTTTGAGCAGTACCTGAAGTTACAAGTAAAATTCAAGCTAGTAGCTGGGAGGAGCTAAGACGACTCAAGAATGTGCAGGGGGTGGACAGAATGGGGTGAGGATTGCAACTGTACTACAGCTCCAGCAGAATGTGGACCTCCCCATCACTGATCACGTATGCCCTCACCCTGGGAATGTACCTACAGAAAATCTCTCAGAGGAGAAAATTTAACTATACCGAGTATTATACTCTGGCAGGTGGATCACTTCAGTGAATCACAGAATCACAGAATCACAGAATGTTCGGGGTTGGAAGAGACCTCTGTGGGTCATCTAATCCAATTCCTCTGCCGAAGCAGGGTCGCCTACAGCAGGCTGCACAGGACCTTGTGCAGGCGGGTCTTGAATATCTCCAGAGAAGGAGACTCCACAACGTCCCTGGGCAGCCTGTTCCAGGGCTCCATCACCCTGAGAGTGAAAAAGTTCTTCCTCACGTTCAGACGGAACTTCCTATGCTTCAGTTTGTGCCCAAAAGCAATGAAGCAATGGTTGTGTCTACAGTGACAGCAAATAATGAAAGCAAAACAAGCATGTGAGTTGGTTGTACTTTTGAAAGGTACTTCCGATTCCTCTCCTTGAAATATAGCTATAGATGTTGGATTTCCTAACACAAAAGGCAACCACATCACAAAACAAAGATGAATGTCTGTATATTTCCAACATGTAGGTTCTGAAGCATTTCTTTCTCAGTGTAAAGATGTATGGCACCCGAAGTACAGCCAGTTGCAGCAAGTGGATGGGCACCAAGTAACGCAAAAGAGTAATTCATCAGCATTGCCAGGCTCCAGACTCAAGGCAGAGCAGCAGCTGTTAACAGGTGCTCTATACTATAAACTGTTATTTGTGTTCAGCCTCTTCCCGTTCATTGCTGAGGAATGGAAAAATTGACATTACCACTCCCTGCAAACTTCTAACAGTTTAAATCTCTGTTGTGGTTCTGTTACACCCGGTGTATGTTGGACTAGAAAGAAGCAGCACAGGTGCAGTGTTTGCTGAAGTATGATAAAAATGGACAGAAAGCTATACAAGCTATGAGGTAGGTGTGGTTCATCTGCCACAATGTGGACAGGTCAACAGTCAACAGAAAGAATGAAGGTTGTGGCTTCACACGGCCAGGGGTGACTCACTGAAAACATAGGCTCTAATGAGGTTTTCTGTGAAAGAGAGCACAGACAAACCTAGTTTTGTCAGTAGCTCTGCACTAAATACACAAGATGAAATGCAGACGTTACCATACACTACTGCAGGTTTCAGCAGTCCCATTCCTCCACAAATGAAGTAGCAGCAACACTTTTTAACCAAGCCTGACCTTATTTCTGACTTACAAATATTTGTCTCTGCACTGTTCTTGACTTTTAAATAAAAACACAAGAGAGTTAACAGATCAAAGAACCAAGGAGGACTGTAATAAGTAGAAGAGCATTTTATCAGGTTTTTTTTTTGTGTGGTTTCAGATAGGATATTAAGCCTTTATTTTTTTCAAAATGAAGTACATTCCTGTGAAGGTTGTCTCTGTTTACAGTGCCCTAAGACAGGAATTAATTTTATCCCATTAAACATTTCTTCCAGTGATACACACAGTTATCTAAGAGCAATAAAAATGGTTACTAAATAATGGTTGCTAAATAATGATTACAGAAAAGGTTTTATAAACAACAGTAGCTTCAAGAGGTCAGAAGTGAAAAAAGAAAGAGATCATTAAGCTAGGTAGGAACAAGGTGCATGAAGACGCATTATAAAGTGGCCCTCATAGAAAGTAAAAAAATTAAGTGATAGGATCGTATGATCTAGCCAGCAATTTAGCTCTAGCAAAAAAGTTCCTAAATTAATTTGTACACCACTGGAAGGAAATTTATCTTCAAAGCACTGACGTAGGACTAATCAAGTAAATGTATTTCTGATTGTCTTAAATCAACAAGTTTTTCATTCAAGTTAACAACAGCTATTTTTCCAAATAAAACTGTTCATAGCTGTAAGCAATATTAGAACACATTTTAGAACAAACAGCCTACACCATAATGGCCATTACTGAGCATTCATAATTTTACCAAAGCTTTTGATTTGTCTTTGTTGTCAGTAATTTTCAAGATTCAGAGCAACAAAGTGTCTGACTACAAAAAAACCCACTAAATAAATTCACATAACATAAACTGCTGTAAAAATACCTGAAAAAGGACATATTTGGAATGAACTTGCATTCTAATATTATTTTCTATTCTATTTTTCTCACAACATTAATATCTCTTAGGACTCAACATTTTATGTATACTGCAATTAAGATGTTACCTCTTGATAAATAATTTGATTAATTAGCTAATGTTAGATGTGTAAACTTTACTATGAACACTCGGCTAGACATCTTATCTTCTAAGTCCTTTCCTATCCAAGACTAGAATTTTCCATTAATGGAAAGAAAGAGATATTTCTTGTGGATAAAATAATGCAGTTAGGTCTCTGAATATCTGATTTTAATTCTCAGATTCTCAGATGCATAGATCTGTATTGAAGACTTATCACAGTTATTCAGTTTACCTGTTTGAAGTTAGACTTCCTGACATGAGAGCTACCCAGGCTTTGAAATAATATTCAAGCTGCTGTGACCTCAATTATACCATCTTGATTTCCATTGCACTGAGGCAAGTGAGGGAGCACCTCTGCACAATACTAAGCTGAAGTACTCTAAGAATTGTTTTCCAAAGAATTACAAGAGTCTTTCTTTGTCCTTCCTATAATCCCCTGTTGCAACTGTCAGATGCTAATGGAGGACTAGAGGCATTAAAGTGGCATTTCAGTGCTTATGTTAGTGCTTTATTTGTGATTAGCCTACACTACCAGAGTCAACTATTCTGAATTAAAACTACCATTTTTTTTGAGTGAGGGGATGTGCTTGTGAGCATAGGATCCTGGACTGGAAACAAACTCTTCTCGGTGGAACAAGCCTGCTAGTGCAGCCTCAGACAATTATTTAATTTCTTTATATCCCAATAACTCTGTCTCAGAACTGGAATTTCTCTCCCCCACACTTCAATGCCTGATTTGTTCCAAGCTGTTGTAAGACCAAAAAATCATCTGGTGTAAATGGAAGAAATTCTTCAGTTCAACAGTTTTTAGATCAGGTTTTGAGACATGGACTCTTGTACGAGAGAGAATAGTTCAGTATGTTGGAACCTGTATATTGATTCAACATGTAGGAGCTTATGTATTGAAGATAGTAAATCATTGTCATGAAAAGGTACATAAAGCTTTTTAAAATAGTCTTTGGCTTTCTTCCCTATAACAACATGGCTGTTTCCCTGTGTCCAGGAAAGAGCAACCACCGTGTCAGTTTTAGCAATGCTTAGTTCAAACTGTCTACAGGAAAGGGACTTGATTCATCGTTGAAACTTCTGCTGTACAAACTGTGCAAGAGAGCAAACTTGATTGTGTCAGTATCTACGCAACAGAAAAACAGCAGGAGGGAATTAGCAAGCACTGCCTAAGTGAAATAGATGATAACTTTAGACCTGTTTAACTCTGGATATTGGAAAAGTCACTGCTGTCACTCCCTGTAAAATATTGCAAACTCGCTAAATAAGCACACTTTGTCAAGCCTCACATCTATATCTGTCATGCAAAAACAACATTGTCAGGTAATGGCAACCAGAGGTGAAAGTGGAGATCTAAGTCCAGAATGTACATATTATGTACATTGATCATGGTTATTTGTTAATCCACTGCCTAAATAGCTGTAGTTTGTATGATTTTATCAAAGCCACAATACACATGTAGTCAATACCCCTTCACCCCACTGTTTCTCTTCACCCTATTGCAGTTGAGCCATTTATCTGTAGAGCTGATGATGGCTCTTCATATCAATATTATTCAGCTCCACATCTGTGCTGGTAAAAAATTAAGAGTTACTAATGACTGATATACACCTCGCTGGAGTCTGTGCAAGACTTGTATTAACTATAACGGACAAAAACATCAGGTTTTTGACTCTTTTACCGATGTCAGCTAATGAACTGCAGTCTACAGAAGAAATTCCTCTTATTAGCTCTTATTAGGCTCCAAGGGCATCAGTTTTTACTTTGTGTTCATTTACATTTGGGGACATGGCTAAATTATCTTTAATCTCTGCTATGTCATTATTGTGTGGTGGACTCACTTATGCTTTCCTGTGTTCCTTTTATTTATACAGCTGAATAACCTTTTGCTATTTGTTTAATTTCCTTTACAAAGTCTGGCTTGGACTGACTTTTGGCATCTCACATTATCCCCATCCTTCTTGATCTCCTAAACATAATTGCATTGCTGAGCAGGACTCTTTCCTGTTCCTGGTAGGGTGTCTGCTGACTCCTGTGATATGCCTTGTGGTTTTTATTCATCCACTGAGATCCAGAGCCCTATCTTAGAATTTCCCCCAGAGTTCAGAATATAAATTCCACACAGTTATTTTTCCTTTTTGCACAATAAGATTTCAAGCCTCCAGTTGCTTACTCCTTGATCTTTTCAACGCAACAGACTTCAAAAACCTTAATATGCTCATTCACACCCCAGATGCCAGCTGCCATGATATTTCCACAGCAGCTGGAAACAACTTTGGGCCACACAAGCAATCAGGAGACATAGTACCTTCTAATAAAACGCGTGCACCAGCCCACCAACCATACAGCTCATCTTCCACCGTCAGCTTCTTTGCATCGCCTACTTGCCCTAGTCTTAGGTGACTTGCTTAATAATATTCGCCCCACCTAGCCTGGCCTTTATACTAGTTTTGGACAGATCTCATGAAAGTCAGCCTGTCTGTGTTCAAAGAGGGATCCACAGACCCAGTGAGTCTGTTGTATACTCACTTATGAATCTTCTCTAAGAAATTCACATACAGTATCTCCCCTCATGTTTAACAAAATTTGGAACTCTCCTTTTCTACACATTTGATCTTCAAAGTATCACATTCATTATATTTATGATTTTAATGTCCTGTCAAAAATCATACATTTTAATGATCAATTCATGTCATCAGACAGAGCTCTTTCCATCCACATACATCCTACCTGCAGCCAAAGAGGACAATTCATCCTACCCACAAACTACTGACCCATCTTCCTGACAATCCCTAGGAAGTAAGTAATACTCAGGTCATGTTAGAGAAAGAGGTTATATTAACCACCCTTAGACTTGCACCACTCTATGACTACTTTGCATGCACGCCCTGCCACGCATCAGGGTTGTGCTGGAGGTGACTCATTCCTTTTCAGCCAGCAGCCGCTTCCTGACCTTTCTGACAAAACAGTTCAGTCTAGTGAACACTGTTCCCCCTTGTTGATGTCATTTTCCCTGACCACTGTTGCCTGCTCTTGGTTTGACTAATGTGTCCTTCACCTCTTTCTGGTCTCTTCTCAGGCTTGCACATGTAAGACTTTGTACACAGAGGGTCCAGTACTTGCCAGCTGACCCGCTGGCCCATTTCTGTGCTCCCCTGCACCACTTCAACACTAGTTAACATTCTTTTGGCACCTTATTCTGACATGCATATTGGTGAATCCTTCTCACTCGCCGAAAACAGTGAGGCCAGAAATTATTCTGGCCGCAGCCAAAACAACATATGAAGCAGCCAGGAGTGAATTCACCCTTGGTTGTTTCAAACACCACGTAATGCACACAAGTTGATGCTTTGAAAATGGATTGCACATCAGTCCATATGGTGAGGGGCAAATGCCACCTCCCAGGCACTAGAATGACTGGAGCCACTCACTTAGGAGTGATCAGCACCAGGGCTTCAAGGTCTGAGGGGCCACAGCAAAGGTATGTGTTTTGATGGACTGAGAGGGTTCCAGTGTTCTCTAATTGCTGTGGAGCGATATAACTGCTATGATGAAGAACTAGGCTGGTAGAAGCAGTAACAGTGGCCAGGCAGGCAAACTTCAGCTCTGCAATCATTCTATACCTGCAAGGATATTCTCCAAATAAGTGAAACTAGGCTACAAAAAGATAGAGTTCCTTCACTCTGCGAGAGAACAGCGAAAAGAGCAGCTGGAGAGGTGCCCATGGCACCAAAATAAAAATTTTACAAGGTATTTTTAAGAAGTCTTCTAGCTGTACATACTGTTGCTTGTCAAAAATACTGAACAAATCTTGCAGCCAGTCTTTGTTAAAATGTCACCATTTTTAATGCAAATATATTTACTTAGTACTCGACCTCACAAGAAGTTCAGAAGTGGATTATTGACTCAGAAAATAAACCCTATTAAGCTTTAAAATACAGCAAGGACATTAAAAAGAAAGAAAAAAAAAAACTGTAAAAATTTCATTAGAAACAGTACCTTCTCAAAATGTAAAAATTTTTGGACAGTAAGTACTGCAAAGCTTTCATTATCAATGCCATTCTTATTGTTTATGATGTATAATTATGTTTAAGACTAGAAAAGTAAATCAAAACTACTCACTGAACCCATTAAAACAGAACATTATCTGAAAAGCAAATTCTAATAACACATAAATTTAAATCTCATAATAATATCATAATAGAAGAACTCCTATTATTTCAGCATATACAGTGCTGGCACGGGGTGTACTTTAGCTTGAATCCCACAGCTCTGTCAGACCAACCAATTCCCTAACTGCCTCGATAAAGTAGGAGGGAAACAGATGCATAATAAGATAACTCAGACAGCCTGCTAAAGTTTCATCTGCCAGTGGGACCCACTTCGTACAGCCAGAGCCCTTTGCCAAGTCTACTTTCTCACACTGTATAGATGGCGTTGCTCCAGCAGCAGCTCTTATCTTCTATCCAGCTGCTACACATACACACAGTCCCAGAAACAGAGCTTTTATTATGCATTAATTTCAAAGGCCCACAAATTACAATAGAGCTTACTAACCACTCCTTAGCAGGTCATTCAGCATTTTTAAAAGGTGGTTTTTAAAAGCCCTAGAGGTGGCAAATCAACTCTGCCCACCTAGCCACAGAAATGGTTGAGGGCAAAGTGAACCTTAAATTCAAAAGAATGTGAGGGCTCAACATTAGAAATCAGGTTTAGGATTTATTAAGCTCTAAATTTTTAAAAGAAAACTCTGACACTGTAGAAATACTGATTTCTTATGGGTAATTCTTGAAATCTTTGGACCTCTATGGCTATGATATTTCAATTTTCTTTAGAAGGGGTTTTTCTACACGTACACTTCCATTGCAGCAGCTTAACTCCTTACTTGAATTGCTCCACTGAAGCTAGTCTAATCTTTAATGAGTCATGCTGTGAGAATACACCTAAGTTTCAAGTGTGTTGGATCTGCTGTCCTTGGTCATGTATGTATCTATGATTTCTAGGAGGTAAATCCCATGGTTCTGGGGCCGGTGTTTTTTAATGTCTTTGTCGGTGACATGGACATTGGGACTGAGTGCACCCTCAGCAAGTTTGCGGATGACAGCAAGCTGTGTGGTGTGGTTGACACGCTGGAGGGAAGGGATGCCATTCAGAGGGACCTTGACAGGCTGGAGAGGTGGGCCTGCGTGAACCACATGAAGTTCAATAAGACCAAGTGCAAGGTCCTGCATGTGGGTTCAGGCACTCCGAAACACAAGTCCAGGCCGAGCGGAGAGTGGCTTGAGAGCAGCCCTGAGGAGAAGGACTTGGAAGTACTGGTGGATGAGAAGCTCAACATGAGCCGGCAATGTGCGCTGGCAGCCCAGAAAGCCAACCGTATCCTGGGCTGCATCAAGAGAAGCGTGGCCAGCAGGTCGAAGGAGGTGATTCTGCCCCTTTACTCTGCTCTTGTGAGACCCCACCTGGAGTACTGCATCCAGCTCTGGAGCCCCCAACATAGGAAGGACATGGATGTGTTGGAGCGGGTCCAGAGGAGGGCCAGAAAGATGATCAGAGGGATGGAGCACCTCTGCTATGAGGACAGGCTGAGAGAGTTGGGGCTGTTCAGCCTGGAGAAGAGAAGGCTGTGGGGAGACCTTATAGCAGCCTTCCAGTACCTGAAGGGGGCCTACAGGAAAGATGGAGAGGGACTTTTCAGAAGGGTGTGTAGTGATAGGACAAGGGGCAACGGCTCTAAACTAAAAGAGGGCAGATTTAGATTAGATATTAGGAAGAAATTCTTCACCATGAGGGTGGTGAGGCACTGGCACAGATTGCCCAGAGAAGCTGTGGATGCTCCCTCCCTGGAAATGTTCAAGGCCAGGTTGGACGGAGCTCTGAGCAACCTGGTCTAGTGGAAGATGTCCCTGCTCACGGCAGGGGGGTTGGAACCAGATGATCTTCAAGGTCCTTTCCAACCCAAACCACTCTATGATTCTATGGTTCTGTGCATTGCAGCAAGCCAAGTTTTTCTATAATTTCTTTGCTGAAAAAAAGTATGAGGACTTTTCTGAAGTTTCTAGAAGGTATTTTAGCCTCCATGTTTAGCCTAGAGTAAAGAGGGGACTTATAAGAAAGACAGAAAAGACTTTTTACCAGGGTCTGTAGCAACAGGACAAGGGGAAACAGTTTTAAAGTGAATGAGGGTAGATTTGGATTGTACGTATGGAATAAATTCTTTATGATGCAAGTGGTGAGACACTGGAACAGGTTGCCCAGAGAAGCTGTGGATGCCAGTCCCGGGAAGTGTTCAGGGTCAGGCTGGACAGGGCTTTGAGCAACCTGATCTAATTGAAGATGTCCCTGCCCATAGCAGGTCCCTTCCAACCCAACCCATTCTATGATTCTATTTCTTTGCAAAGAGGCACAAAGGACTAGCAATATCAAAATAGCAGCTTCACCTAAAGAGCAGAATAACTTTGCTAGAAGTATTAACATTAAGATATCAGCTGTTGCAAACTCACAATGTTGCTTTGAAAAAAAAATCATGGGGGCTTTGCACAGGGTAACACACACACAGGGACAGGGAATCAACCTCTCAAAAAGGTCGGTCAGTCCCATAGTAAATGGTGCCATGAGTCTCAGTTGCAAGAGTCCTTGCCACAGGCCCTTCCAATGGCTTGGGTGATTCCCCAAATCACTGTACCGATGAATTCTTATGATTCAGTTTGCTTTGTGTGGTGCAGTAGGTGGTCTCTCAGGGTCTATACTGTGATGACAGAAATCTGCGTGTTTCTTACTGGATCCCATACCTATTTACTATTTTATCCTGGTTGGACATGATGATCTTAGAGGTCTTTTCCAACCTATCATTCTATAATTATGAGTCCTCTGCTTTGGTGAATCTCAAAGCTGTCCTTCAGACTTGACAGTCACATGTCTCAAAAATCTGCAGATTCTTTTGATATATTTTATGCAAGTGATGCATATCTTGCATTTTTTAATATTTCCTCTTGAACGCTCAGATTATTTCTGCCACATACAGAGAAAACATTCTGCATTCCTTTAGTTTGGAGGTTTCTTTTTATTGAAAACATAAATAAATAATGTCTTAAAGTGAAGAAATAATGGTGTAAACATTCATAAATCATGATTACTCAGAGATATTCCCAATTCATTACTTTAAAATTCACAGGAAGTAACAGAAATTCTTCTGGTATTTTGTATTGAGCTGTTGCTCGAAGGAGTGTGGGGACCCAGACGGAGGCCCCACGCAAGAACGCGGGTGTCCAGGTCTCTGGCTGCAGGGAGTGCCTGAGCCTGGCGCTCGTACCGGAGGACAGCAGAGACAATGGCTGTGTTCGGTGCGAGCAGGTGAATGACCTGCTCAGCCTGGTGGCAGAGCTGAAGGAGGAAGTGGAGAGGCTGAGGAGCATCCGGGAGTGTGAGAGGGAGATCGACTGGTGGAGCCGCACCCTGCCCTCCCTGAGGCAGCGGTAGCAGGAGGCGGCTCCACAGAAAGCAGAGAACCCCCAACCCTCTTGCCACCGAGCAGAAAGAGAGGGCCTGAGAGATGGGGGGGAATGGAAGCGGGTCCCTGCTCGGGGGGGCAGGCAAATCTCCCCCCGGCCTCCCTCACCTGCCCAGTTGCCCTTAAGCAACAGGTATGGGGCTCTGCAATGTGAGGGACTGCCCACAGAGGATGTGGGTGAAGGTGAGGCTCCATCCAAGGGGTTGCCTAGAACGAGTCAGACAGCCCCAAGAATTACGACTGCCTCAACTAAGAAAAAAAGGAGGGTCATTGTCATAGGTGATTCCCTTCTGAGGGGAACAGAGGGCCCGATCTGCCGACCGGACCCATCCCACAGGGAAGTCTGCTGCCTCCCTGGGGCCCGGGTTAGGGATGTTGCGAAGAAACTCCCTGGTCTGGTGCAGCCCTCTGATTACTGCCCCCTCTTGGTAAGGCAGGTTGGCGGGGACGAGGTAGCAGAAAGAAGTCCCAAGGCCATCAAAAGGGACTTCAGGGCACTGGGGCAACTGGTTGAGGGATCAGGGGCGCAGGTGGTGTTTTCCTCCATCCCATCAGTGGCAGGGGACAGCACTGAAAGGGGCAGGAAAACTCACCTGGTTAACAGGTGGCTCAGGGACTGGTGCCATCGGTCAAATTTTGGCTTCTTTGATCATGGGGAGGTGTACACAGCACCGGGCCTGCTGGCAACAAGTGGAACTCAGCTATCACAAAGGGGGAAAAGAATTCTTGGCCACGAGCTGGCGGGGCTCATTGAGAGGGCTTTAAACTAGGCTCGAAGGGGGAAGGGGATATTGCCCAGCTCACTAGGGATGAGCCTAGGCTTGGAGTGCCAAGGCCAGGTTCTTTGCTTCAGTCTTCAGTGCTAAGACTGGCCCTCAGGAATCCCAAGTCCCGGAGGTAAAAGAAGAAGCCTACAAAGAGGACGACTTTCCCTTGGTTGAGGAGGACTATGTGAGGGATCGCTTAAGTGATCTGGATGTCCACAAATCCATGGGCCCGGATGGAATGCACCCATGAGTGCTGAGGGAGCTGGCGGATGTCATTGCTGAGCCACTCTCCATCATCTTTGAGAGGTCCTGGAGGACAGGAGAGGTGCCCGAGGACTGGAGAAAGGCCAGTGTCACGCCAATCTTCAGAAAGGGCAAGAAGGAGGACCCAGGGAACTACAGGCCGGTCAGCCTCACCTCCATCCCGGGAAAGGTGATGGAGCAGCTTATCCTGGAGGCCATCATGAAGCAAGTGGAAGAAAAGAAGGTTATCAGGAGTAGTCAGCATGGATTCACCAAGGGGAAATCATGCCTGACCAATCTGATAGCTTTCTACGATGACATGACTGGCTGGGTAGACGAAGGGAGAGCCGTGGATGTTGTCTACCTTGACTTCAGCAAGGCTTTCGACACAGTCTCCCATGATATCCTCCTAGGGAAGCTCAGGAAGTGTGGGCTGGATGAGTGGTCGGTGAAGTGGATAGAGAACTGGCTGAATGGCAGAACTCAGAGGGTTGTCATCAGCGGCGCTGAGTCTAGTTGGAGGCTGGTGACAAGTGGTGTCCCCCAGGGGTCAGTACTGGGCCCAGTCTTGTTGAACTTCTTCATCAACGACCTGGATGAAGAGTTAGAATGTACCCTCAGCAAATTTGCTGACGACACCAAACTGGGAGGTGTGGTAGATACACCAGAAGGCTGTGCTGCCATTCAGCGTGACCTGGACAGGCTGGAAAGCTGGGCATAGAGGAACCTGATGAGTTTCAACAAGGGCAAGTGCAGGGTCCTGCACCTGGGGAGGAACAACCTCATGCACCAGTACAGGCTTGGGGTGGACCTGCTGGAGAGCAGCTCTGCGGAGAGGGACCTGGGTGTCCTGGTGCAGGACAAGTTGACCATGAGCCAGCAGTGTGCCCTGGCTGCCAAGAAAGCCAATGGGATCCTGGGGTGCATCAAGAAGAGTGTGGCCAGCAGGACAAGGGAGGTTCTCCTTCCCCTCTACACTGCCCTGGTGAGGCCTCATCTGGAGTACTCTGTCCAGTTCTGGGCTCCCCAGTTCAAGAAAGATGAAGAGCTACTGGAGAGAGTCCAGCGGAGGGCTACGAGGATGGTGAGGGGACTGGAGCATCTCCCCTACGAGGAGAGGTTGAGGGAACTGGGCTTGTTCAGCCTGAAGAAGAGAAGGCTGCGAGGGGACCTTATAAATGCTTACAAATATCTGAAGGGTGGGTGTCAGGAGGATGGGGACAAGCTCTTTTCAGTGGTGCCCAGTGACAGGACAAGGGGAAATGGGCACAAACTGAGGCACAGGAAGTTCCGTCTGAACATGAGGAGGAACTTCTTCCCTCTGAGGGTGACGGAGCACTGGAACAGGCTGCCCAGGGAGGTTGTGGACTCTCCTTCTCTGGAGATATTCAAGACCCGCCTGGACGGGGTCCTGTGCGGCCTGCTGTAGGTGACCCTGCTTCGGCAGGGGGGTTGGACTAGATGACCCACAGAGGTCTCTTCCAACCCCTACTATTCTGTGATTCTGTGATTCTGTGATTAGTAAACAATTCTTTCTCTCTGTCTTACTTGGGCTACCAAATACAAGTAAAGAGTATAATTGTAAAATGAACTCTCTAAAGGCTTTTGCTTAAGCAATGAAATTGTATCCAAATACTCCACATTTCTTACTGCAACAAATCAGCATTGTCCAGACACTCTACTGAAGATTAGACATGCATATGTACTTCTGGTTAGGCATCCCAGAAAACAACAACTGGAACTTCAGTTTAGGTGTACCCTACTACATTAAGTTGGTTGATTCCATATTTGGGGGTTTGGGTTTTGTGAAGCTGAGATGTGCTAAACTGAATAAAACTGTTTCCCTTTTATAGATCATGAGCAGGGCAGGGGGTTTTGTAATATGATTTTGATCTTAAGGTGAAAGTCAATGTTCCCGAGATGAGTCTGGTGAATTTAGTGAAAATTTTGCTTCTGTCGTGAGATTGGAGTCAAAATTTCTGGATTACGGCCTTGTAGGCTACTAAATAATCTATAAATTTTTATGGGTTTTCCAGCATTACCAGGCCAGGTTATGGCAAAAATGACTGATTTTCATACCAGACCTTTCAAATCAGATGTTCTTCACTTAGTCAAAATTAAGATAATTTTCAAACTGTGTAGTTTCAGTGGGAAATCAACAGATTCAAGAAAAAAAAGTTTTAGAGCCTGAATATCAATGAAGAAAAAGTTCAGAAACAGTTTGGGGAAAAAAAAAAAATTAACGTGGGATTTTTTCAGCACAAAACCAGACATGTCAATGATATTTTCATGTCTTTTCTACAGTAAGTTGCAGAGTGAAGCCAACCGATCTGCAAAAATTACACGTATACCCTAAGTGAACAACTATTCCTCCTATTGCCTGTGCTGTGTGTTCTCACAGTCTAGAAGAGAAGCAGAACTATAGCTAATGACTCTCACAGCCAGAATTTTAATTTAAAAAACCATCCCTGAGCTTTATTGTTCTTTGAAACATGAAACTCCCATCTTATTTTCCTGCTCAGAGAGCTTGAAAGGGATAACGGCAGGATCCTTCCATTAAATTGCTGACAGGTAGCCGGGTGCCAGGAGTCCATCTGTGAGCCAAATTCACAGGGGTCAGGGGTGGAGGTGAATGTTATGCATCCACAGACAAGTCTTATAATAGCCCATTTCAGAAAAGAAAGTATTCCAGAAGCAACCTCCACAAGGATGTCAGAAGCACAGTTTAGGGAATGGGGAAGATATGCTTCATCCCCTTGTACTTCCATGTTGGGTGAAGACGTCTCTAACAGAAAGCAGTCTAGGGATATTGTCAAGTGACAGAAATACTGGAGATACTCTGTCCATATCTCGAATACCATGTCCACAGAAATAAATTCTTCATGGGTGGCTCATGTGCTATGTCACCACCATGAAACAGTTTTGTTAGCACTAGCTTTACTATTTAATTTCTTGGACTGAATAGCAGATTCTTCACTCCTACAGAAACATTCACACTTTCTGTTTAAAAGAGAAGCTGAGGTTCATCACTGTGATGCGAGTAGCACAAACGTTTATTCTTTTGGAGATTACCTGTGCAGAAAACAGAATCACAGAATCACAGAATCACAGAATAGTAGGGGTTGGAAGGGACCTCTGTGGGTCATCTAATCCAACCCTCCTGTCGAAGTAGGGTCGCCTACAGCAGGTTGCACAGGATCTCACCCAGGTGGGTCTTGAATTTCTCCAGAGAGGGAGACTCCACAACCTCCCTGGGCAGCCTGTTCCAGTGCTCCATCACCCTCAGAGGGAAGAAGTTCTTCCTCATGTTCAGATGGAACTTCCTCTGCTTCAGTTTGTGCCCATTGCCCCTTCAGAGGGCACCACTGAAAAGAGTCTGGCCCCATCCACCTGACACCCACCCTTCAGATATTTGTAGGCATTTATTAGGTCCCCTCGCAGCCTTCTCTTCTTCAGGCTGAAGCTCCCTCAGCCTTTCCTCATAGGAGAGATGCTCCAGTCCCCTCACCATCCTCGTAGCCCTCCGCTGGACTCTCTCCAGTAGCTCTTCATCTTTCTTGAACTGGGGAGCCCAGAACTGGACAGAGTACTCCAGATGAGGCCTCACCAGGGCAGTGTAGAGGGGAAGGAGAACCTCACTCGACCTGCTGGCCACACTCCTCCTAATGCATCCCAGGATCCCATTAGCTTTCTTGGCAGCCAGGGCACACTGCTGGCTCATGGTCAACCTGTCATCCACCAGCACACCCAGGTCCCTCCCCACAGAGCTGCTCTCCAGCAGGTCCACCCCAAGCCTGTACTGATGCATGGGGTTGTTCCTCCCCAGGTGCAGGACCCTGCACTTGCCCTTGTTGAACCTCATCAGGTTCCTCTATGCCCAACTTTCCAGCCTATCCAGGTCACACTGAATCGCAGCACAGCCTTCCGGTGTATCTACCATTCCTCCCAGTTTTGTGTCATCAGCAAACTTGCTGCTGAGGGTACATTCTAACTCTTCATCCAGGTCGTTGATGAAGAAGTTAAACAAGACTGGGCTGAGTACTGACCCCTGGGGGACACCACTAGTTACTGGCCTCCAACTAGACTCACCACCGCTGATGACAACCCTCTGAGTTCTGCCATTCAGCCAGTTCTCAATCCACCTCACTGACCACTCATCCAGCCCACACTTCCTGAGCTTCCCTAGGAGGATGTTATGGGAGACAGTGTCAAAAGCCTTGCTGAAGTCGAGGTAGACAACATCCACGGCTCTCCCCTCACCCACCCAACCAGTCATGCCATCGTAGAAAGCTATCAGATTAGTCAGGCATGATTTCCCCTTGGTGAATCCATGTTGACTGCTCCTGAGAACCTTCTTTTCTTCCACTTGCTTGATGATGACCTCCAGGACAAGGTGCTCCATCACCTTTCCCGGGATGGAGGTGAGGCTGACTGGCCTGTAGTTCCCTGGGTCCTCCTTCTTGCCCTTTTTGAAGATTGGAGTGACACTGGCCTTTCTCCAGTCCTCGGGCACCTCTCCTGTCCTCCAGGACCTTTCAAAGATGATGGAGAGCAGCTCAGCAATGACATCCGCCAGCTCGCTCAGCATTTGTGGATGCATTCCATCGGGGCCCATGGATTTGTGGGCGTCTAGATTGCCTAAGCGATCCCTCATGAAGTCCTCCTCGACCACGGGAAAGTCATCCTCTCTGTGGGCTTCTTCTCTTACCTCCGGGTCCTGGGATTCCTGAGGGCCTGCCATGGCACTGAAGACTGAAGCAAAGAAGGCATTCAGTAGCTCTGCCTTCTCCGCATCCTCCGTCACCAGGACACCCGCCTCATTCAGCAGCAGCCCCACATTGTCCCTAGCCTTCCTTTTGCTGCTGATGTAGTTGAAGAAGCCGTTCTTGTTGTTTTTGACATCCCTTGCCAGCTTCAATTCCAGGTGAGCCTTGGCCTTCCTCGTTGCATCCCTGCATGCTCTGACCACATTCCTGTACTCTCCCCAAGTGGCCTGTCCCTCTTTCCACATTCCATGGACCTTTCTCTTCCATCTGAGCTCCGCTAGAAGCTCCTTGTTCAACCATGCAGGTGTCCTGCCTCCTTTGCTGGATTTCTTTCTCAGGGGCATGCACTGCTCCCGAGCGTGCAGGAAGTGACATTTAAACAGCGACCAGCTCTCTTGGACCCGCCCTGCCTTCAAGAGCCCTGGCCCATGGGATTCCTCCCAGTAGCTCCTTGAAGAGGCCAAAGTTAGCCCTCCTGAGGTCCAAGGTTTTGATCCTACTTATCGCCCTGCTTCCTCCACGCAGGATCCTGAACTCCACCAAACAACAAGTCTTCATTGATATTCCTATGCTGTGGCAGTGAGGTGTAAGATGACACAGAAGCCAAAGCCCCTTCAGCTGCTCTTACCCCAGTAAAGTCTCACACAGATTAGTGTGGGACAGATGATAGTGGAAGACACTGCAGAGCTGGGCGAGAAAAGAAGATAACTGAGTCCAGAACAAGATCATTGCCAATAAAGAGAAGAAAATTAATAGAGTTTGTAGGCACTGAATGGGGTAACAGGGAATCTGGATATCTATAGAAGTAAAGCAGGAGAAAAGAGTAAAGCTTTCACCAATATTCTGTGCATGACAATAATACTGTTGTGCTGGGGTGGAGCAAAGCGACTCAGATACTAAGGAGTCTGCCCACGTTTCCTATTCAGCATTCCTCCCTTTTTTCCCCCACTTCACGTTTGTGTGCTGCTAAAGACAGGTGACACCAATTTGTACTAGCTTGAACTTATTCCTGCTATATCCACTCTGCAAGTAGCTTATTTAACATGGAACGCAAACCATTTCACATTCCAGGACCTAAATGTCTATGTAGATACTGTAAGAAGTGAGTCATTTGCAGTTCAGATGATGTGTTGTAATTTCATAAGCATTTATTGATAGAAAGAGTTTGTATATATTGCTGTCCTAGCTAGTCATCTTAACTGAATTTATAATTTGTTATAAAATCTTTTAAGTGTGGCCATCTCTGTTTGATAAAGATAAACTATTTCCTAAACTCCCTGATGAAGCATTGTGTTTACATATGTGAGGTATCTTGATTACATTTTGCAAAGAGCGATTTCTGTGTCTGTCACATTGTAACATAAATCACATATCATGTATGAATGCATCATTTAAACTCACATAGGTTTACGGCATACTGTGACAGCTCTTTTTTTCTCTAGAGTCCGCTTACAGTTTGATTATAGTCTCAGGCCTTGACAGTAGTGCCTTTAGGCAATTGACCTACATGGGACATGTACCAGCAAATTATGTTGACTGTAAACAAGGGAAAACAACATCCATGATGGAGATAAATCTTCCTTTCTTACTAACAGAAGAAAATGGTAAAAAGTGTTCTCGATTGCTGACATACAGAGAACTTCAAGAACTGAAAGGCTGTTTACTGTGAAGTGGCAAAGTGCTGATGGAAAATCGCTTTGGCAGCACGTGAGGAAATGGGGAAGTGAACAAAAGACAAAAGAAACAGTCCACGTAAAACTTCCTGCCTGCATAAAAATCCTGCATTGACCTTTCTCTCTCTATGGAAATTGCAAGTTAAACGCTTTGTCCCTCAGATTTATAATTTTTAAGTGACTAAAATTTACAAAAATTTTCCAAACTGAGTGGTCATTTATGCTAAAAGGTCCGTGGCGTGGCACCAATATGACATGGGGAATTGCAGAAGCGCCATTGCAACAAGGCATTGGTAAGGACTCTTTTGAAATATCATATATTGGGTTGGTCATCTATGCACAAAAAGATAAAATTGAACTGGAAGAGGAGCAGAAACAACCTATAGCATTAAGTAAAGAGGAACAATAAGAACTTGCAGAGCTTGGGTAGTTTAGCCAGCCAAAACAAGACATGGAAGAGGATGTGAGGACTCTAGAAATACGTCTTTGGATGAATATCACGAAGAGAAAGAATGGCTCAAGTTAAATAGAACCTCTAACGTAAAATCAAATTACTGTAAATTGATCACGAATAAATCTATTTTGGAAATTCCTAATATGTGAGGAGTAAAATTTTAAGAGTACCCACATAGGCTATGGCAGAAAGTGAAGTTTCTTTTAAGTTGAACTTCAGTACATGTACGGAAAGAGCTGTATAATAGAGTAAGAAAATATCTGAGGGTGGAAATTTCTGGCTCATTTCAGTCCCTTAGACAGAGGAAATTAGTGCCATTTCCTTGGACACTGCTCCTGAACTCCAGCTGCCAGTCCGGGAAACTTCTTCTACAAGATCTGGGTGGTGTTTGCTAGACCTGTGCAGATTTTTCAGC
The DNA here is from genome assembly GCF_030867145.1 of Opisthocomus hoazin. Taxonomy (NCBI): domain Eukaryota; kingdom Metazoa; phylum Chordata; class Aves; order Opisthocomiformes; family Opisthocomidae; genus Opisthocomus; species Opisthocomus hoazin. The sequence goes on along the minus strand of NC_134416.1, from coordinate 30,618,119 downwards.
TAATTTACAGCATCTCAAATGGCGTTAGGTGACCGTGTTTAAGTTTCTGAATCAGGCTGTGAGCATGTGCAACCAAAATTCAGGTAAAAGTCATGTGTTATGTAGGCAGCAACATATCATAAGTATCTGGATCTTTATGAGCTTGTATTGCATTTATAATGTGTTCTCGAGGCTCTTTACTTCTCACATTTGGAGGCCAGGGAGGATTTCCCCAGGTGAATGCACTAGTTTCTAGGGGAGACAGGTTTTGCTTTCAGCTTTGAAGCTGAAAAGGTTCACCATAGCTGCAGGGAGGAAGTTTACAAGATACATTTGAGGGTCATAGTATATTATATTGCTTTAGGCTGGTGCTAAGGGTTAAAGAAGATATTGATCAAGAGACAGCTTTTCTCCCAAGTTTTCTTAAAAGGTCTTTTTTTCTCTTGCTTTTCTGTATAGAGAGGAAAGTAGTCAGCCTTTGAGCGAGTTTTGTTTAACATATACTCCGCTAGTACAGAGACTGGAGACATTCTCAGCTTCTCACCCGTGCTTCCCATGGCACAGCTGTGATACTCAGCCTTTATAAGACTACAAATTCAGTACAGGGTGCTGGAGATGCTTGGCAGCCTAGGGTATTAGGTACTTGTGGAATTTCTGCAGCCTTTTGAACTAGCGATTTTTGCTCAGTTGCCCACAGTTCTGGGTATTCTGACCTAGATGAACCAGATTGTCTACAGATCATGACATAGACTGTCTCTTCCAGCCATATGCTCCTATTTTTGTGTCCATATAAGCATAATAATCAATACTGAATGCTGCGAGGACTGCATTATGCTGCCCTGAATTTTCTGTGATTTTTAGCAGTATGTATTTTTAGACTGATTAGCTAGCTCCTGGACAGTTTTTTTCCATGTGTCAGAATAAATAATCATTATTTTGTTTTAGATGTTCATTGTCTTTGCTGTGGACTAGCTCTTTTCAGGAAACACCTCAATATGAATAATTTTAAAAAAATATTTATTTATTTTTTAATAAAAGTCAAATACACATTGGATATACTTGAAAAATTCTCAGGAAGGTGTGTTGCCACAGTTGCATGTTTGAAAGTATCCACACAACTGTAAGTATAAAATAGCAGTGTGCACAGAGAACGTAACCTATATTGTATTAAGTTGTAAGCATTGTATGTGCCATGTGAGTATTCAGTTGTTTGATCAGAGGCTCCTATATGATTATAAGGAGATAAGTATAAATGGCCAGTAGAAATAAAAAGCAAGAAATAGAGCATTTAGAGGTACAACATTTCTGAAAAAAAAAACAAACACCACACCTTTAACATACTTTGTATCTGGGAGATCAGTGGAAAAATGCATACCTGACTACTGGTTCTGAGGAAAATGAAATCTAAGGCCTCAAGATCTTGGTCCTCAGTCTCAAAAGTCCCTCAGGAGAGGAGACTTTGGGGGAAGACAGACAAAGCTACTTCCTGAGACAGCAGCTGCTTCAAGAGGGACTGAACGAATCCAAATTGTCACAGGAATATGATGCTGAGTCAGAGCATCCTTGTGGGAAATGCCCCATTTTAGGATGGGTGTGGGTTTACCAGGGAAAGTGAGTCAGCATGTAAACCATGATGCTGATCCACCATCCTCCTCACCTGGACGTGAGGAAGCAGATCAGGATGCCGGTGCAGAGAGCTGTAGCTATTCTTTCCTGTATCTCAGTCATTAGTCACAGCTCACACCCAAGACCTGGTAGTTGGCTCCCTGTGAGCCAGCCAAAATCAACAGGCTAGCTACAATCACAGAACTGTAGGAATATGTCACAGGAAGCAAAAATTACACCAGCTATCACTTCTCATATTTTAGTTTATTGCCCTATCACTGAGAAAAGAGGTTGCTGGAGCTGAAACAAGCATACACAGGTGCAAATGTTTCCATCTGCTCTGCTGTGTTTTAAGACACCTTCAGGCACAGTTGAAAGCTCTCTTTGACCGCGCCCTGAAACGGGCTAGAAGTGAGCTCAGACCTCAGTTGCTTACATTCTGGTGCTGAGCTGAGATGGAGACCCTGACTGAATCCATATGTCTGGGCTTTGTGGTAGCTGACATGCCAAATCTGGATACAAATTTGCATGTCAGCAGGTGTGTTGATGATTGAGCTCAGGACTAGAGCTCAGTCACAGAACTATTGCAACTTTCCCTGACGCAGAGAGGCAGCGCAGCAGAAGTCTGAGGAAGACAGCTACATTTGGCTAACAACTGGAGTGTGCTGAACTGTGTGTAGGAAGACTACAACGTATAGACTATGGATTATTTTATTGCTGTTTTCTTATGTCATGCAGTGTTACTGCAAATAGTAACTTGAAAAGGCTGTTGAGCCGCCGTCTGTTCCCGCTTGCAGCTCCCAAGGGCAGAACAGCAGGTACAGAATGTAACTCAGGCTTGCTGAAGCAATCCCATCTTAGCACGCAGGCATCTCATATCCAAGCACTTTTTTTAAAGTGTAAGAGGCACTGGATTGAATCCCAGGCAAGTGACCTCTTCTACAGTCATTCAAATTGGACAGTGGTATGGGTGGAAGGACGATACGCTTTATTTCAGAAGTCCTTTAGGCTTTGGTTTAGCAAAAGGCTAGTAATATTTCTGTTAACAAAGTTAACATCTCATTTTTTATTGATTCATTGTGTTTTTATCAGCTTTGGTGCCTCTTCAAGGAAACTGGTAACACCTCCTTCTGCTATTTTCTTCATGATCGTTACATCAGTTTTAAACGACATGATTAAAGAGCTTGTCTTTAGTATTGTTTCAAACTCTACCTAGAGCTTTCTTTCTTATACATCCTCTCCAGAAAAAACAACTTTGCATCTCCTGAGAATGTAAAAGGTCCAGAAAACCATATCAAATTCCAGAACCAATGTAATTGGCCTTTTTGTGCTTTCAGTCCACCAAAGCACTACCAGGTGCTGCTTTGCACCGTGTTCTGGTGAAAAGAGGTCCATCAGAAGAGTTCTTATCCCTTCCGGAATACAGAAACTAACAAGGGAGCTCAGTAAAAACAGGCTGGAGATAGAAATAAACTTGCATTTCTGGAGGTATTCCTCCTTTCTCACATCTGGTGGTGAAACTGGAGTTTTACAGATTGAATTTGGAAATTGAGGCAAAGAAAAACTCTAACTCAAGGTCTGACAACACAATATAAAACAAAAGGAGGATTAAATGTGAAGGTGAAAAATCTTTGAAAAATAAAGACTTTGCACCGTTGAATTAACTGCTTGGAATTAAAGATCTTTACAGCCATATTAGCCGTCATATGTGGCAAATTCATGCATTAATAAAAAATCAAGATCAATCACGGCTTAAAAAAAAAAAGAATGGGAATTTCTTATTCCATTTGGCGGAGCACTGAGCAGAAGGCTACCTACACAGGTATCAGCATCACACAAGTCTTATTTTCTCAAGTGCCACAGTTGTCTTCTACTTTAATTTTGACTTTCAGGGTACCACTTTCCTCAGACCTATGCCAATGGCCTTGCTGCTTTGCCAGCTGATGGTTGCATGAATCAGCCTAGGTAATAAAAGGTTGATTTCTGGAAGGCAGACTTACGGAAGACAACTGATGACAACTGATGAATCACTCACTTTAGTAGGTGTTAGTCATTAAAATTGTTCTTAATGAATGAATCTCACAACAGCAAAAGAGGTACTCCCGAGACGATGCGGGAAACAGCAGGATGTACTCACGCAGTCTATAGAAATGGCTTGACAGAAAACACCATCTTCTAGGTTGCAGCAGCATCTGTCTCTGCTCATTCCACAGAATTATAAAGGGTTTACATTTATTGCAACCTAAATTAGAACAGAGAAAAATAAGACGTGATAAGGAATGTTTGCTTCCACATGCCATAAATAAAGACCAGATACACAAATACAAAAGGGAAAGGTAGGTTGTAATGAAGGCTGACTTCTCACAGACCTTCATGCACGCATAAGTGTTCAGGTCTCTTCTGCAAGCATCTCTTGGATCAGAGACAAATTACTGAATTGAAGTGATCTAAGCTCTGTCTGCCTCAGCAGGTAGTGTGTTTCAAAAGGAGAGAATGTGGGAGGTAGAAGAGTTGGTGACAAGGATGTGGTGTCCACATCCATTTCAAAGGTTTTTTTGAAAACTAGATCTAGGCTGATCGTGCTCGTTCAACACATGTTAACAGCTGGAGTGCAGGCCTCATCCTGCAGCATTTCTACCAGTCTATTTTCATAAAAAAAGAAATCCAGTCTGCATGCTCCAAGACCATTCCACAGTGTGAACACTGAGAACAGCAGGGGAATTCACAAACTTGCTCCTGATCCTGACTAAAACAATAAGGTCCATAGTTGTGTCTACCTTATGTCTACAGTGTCTACCCAGCTGCATCTTTACGGCATTCACATCTGTGAGACTATGTTCCCAGCCTCCTTCAATTGCAAAGTAAGATACCATTATTAAGGTATTATAACCCAATAGCTCTTACATTTCTTTGACTGTGGTTTTATTGAAGCCCATAGAACAGTCATATCTTCCTTTCTGCTAACAGCCTGATTCAGCACCTGCTGAACTCTGTGAAATTCTTTCTAGTGACTTCAAGCAATTGCAGAACAGCCTCCAGGTAAACTGCTCAGTTTTTTGCTCTGAGTTGGATTCTTAAGTGAATTTAATTGTTATTCAGCACTGCTCTTTTGTCTCAGAATGAATGCAGCACCTATTTTCTGTTGGCAGGAGCAAAAATTCCTTCTGCTGAGAAGACAGGAGATGGTACAGAGCCAGCTACAGTTACTGTAGTTCCAGTGCTTTTCCAACACCTTCCAACATCAACACCTTGGCAGCTGCTGCAGCAAAGTCTGACCTTAAGCACAGTATCAGTTATTACATCTGCTGCCCTCTGCAGTAACATCTTTCTTCACTTTTGCCATGAGTAGGTGTATTATGTATTGCCCTTTATCCTCTGTTTGCCCAAGTCTGTCAACAGTCTAATTTCATAGCCAGTACAAATACTACTTACATTTTACAAACAGTCAAATAATCACCTGTGTGAATCTCAGAGTTACTCCACGCTTTATGCTGGTCTGTCTAATGCTTTTCTTCCCCGTGACCGTATTTTTATACCATTATATCGTGAGGCACATAACACAATGAAGTACTGCCAGCAAAAGCCACATCTCTGTCCATGGAACATATCCCTTTTCACTCAGCAATTTCTCCACTGCAATGGGGACCATTCATATCCTTTAACTGAAAAGCAGGTCCCTGGAGGAAAGTGCTTACTTCTCATAAAAACAGACTGTCAGACAAAAATAATGCCTTCACTGGTTTTAACGTTTCATATGATTCTATGATGACCCCCAGTCCACATACCAGCAACTTCTAACCTTGATGATGCTGGGCAGCAGGGAGAATTAGTAAAACAAATGTTCTTTTTGTTCAGAAAGGCACTCCCTATATGTTCTACAACTGAGATTTTTCACTGCAGAGTAAGTTTGTTTGAAGTAAAACTGGCAGAAAATTATGTGATGAAATAATTTTTTTGCCAGAAACTGTTGATGTGTCGAAATAGAAAAGTATCACTGAGAAGCACTTATGCTACTTTTAAAGGATGAGGCTTATCTGGTCAAACTCAGACGGAAGACAGATGTTCACTGACCTTAAAATAGTTTCAGATAGGCACGTGGGAGTAAGAATCCAGCCATGATGTTCTTGCTTTACTTGGTTCAGCCCATGGATCTGAATCTCGCACTGCCACATGCGCAGCAGGTTTTCTGCTCTCTGGACTTCCCTTATGCTCTCTCCAAACAGATTATGTAGTTATCCTTGTGAAGTGGAGCATCTCCAATAGGAATGACTGAGAGAAACACACTCCGTAACATGCTTCAGGCATTTGATTAAAATCTGCTGTTCCAGGGTTCAAATATCTGTTTCAGTAATAGCCTACAGAAAGGTAAACACATCGAGTGAAATACAGACTGAAAAAAAGGACACAAGTTCAAATCCTTCGGCATGTTCAGACAGAACAGATCGTTTAACAGAGATCTAGATTGCTAGCGTGCCAGCTCTTGACATTTTACATAATATGGGGTAGACAGGTCTGCCTTTTTTTACAAACAACTTTGAAATGTCCTAATGTCATTTCAAAGTATAATACCCACACATCCATCCCAAAACATCAAATCTGCACAAAAATTCACAACAGGAAATGGAAAAGATTTTTTCATTGAGTTCTTGATTAATGCAACTTTCTGTAACACAGGAGTGGGAGAATCAGCAATGGTTTGCACTCTCATGATCCTTTCAGATCTCATAGTCCTTTAAAAAAGTTCATAAATTCATCTTCATGGATTCCTCCAGGTAGGTATTATCCTCATTTTGAAGATGAGAAAAATGCACTGTGAAGGCAACAAGCTCTCTGTATCATCTAAAAATTCATTGGCAGAACTGCAAAGAGAACCTAAATATATAGCCCTCAGCCATAACAAGGACATGACCCTTTTCCACAGTGTGTTCTTCCTTCCAAAAGTATCACAGTCAGAGTTGAATGGAAAGACGCTGTTTCACCTCATCTATACTGCCGAGGTTTCACTTTTTGTCCTGCTCCATGAGATGGGTTCAGGTACTGTCTATAAAGCAAGGGAGAATTACGTCGACTGTCCAGTTCTCTGTATTTAAAGTGTATCCCTAGCCCAAGGAGTCTGAAGTATTTTGGCCTTGGATCTCCTCTCCTAATGTTGAACAGACTCTATTGTACACTGGAGAAATTAGGGTGGGGGGTTTTTTATACCAACATATTCATTACAGCTACACACTTCAACAAACTATTTCAGTGAATCAGTTCATCTTTTTCAATGAAAACACACTTTGCTGAGAAATTTCTAACGATTTGACTTTCAGAATAGTTAATAAGCTGGATCTAAATCCTGAACTCCTTCCTGAGGCATATTTCATCCTCTCAAGGATGTGATCCATCAAATAAAAAAATCTGGGAGTCGTACTAGAAATAACAATGGTTTATTATTTGTATATTGTCAGGAAAGCAATTTTATTCATAGTGAAAAATCCTGTAGGAACTTTCTTTTGACTGCAGTGACATCTACTGGTACTCATAAAATTTTCTGAATGTGAAGTAAGAAAAACCATGTCAAAATGACACTAGCTATGTGGCCTAGAAGCTTGATGTTTCATTTCTAAGTAGGAGAGCAGAAAAAAATGCAGATGTTCCAGAGTTCAGTCATGTGTCCTCGCAAGGACTGCAGGCTTGCTTGTGTTTCTTGATGTAAGAATAAAAAGTTCAAGTGGAGAGAGAACAAGTTCAATAGTCTGGTAAAAGGCAAAGAAACTAGATCACCTGATTCACAGGGAGCAGATTGTCTCTTGCTTTCTATTCCAGAGTGAATGAAAAGAAAGGAAAAGACTGCACTGGAGGGAAGAATTCAAGAATGCTCAGGGGTCTACAGAAGCAGCGGTGCTGGCAGAGGTAGCAGTAGGCTAATTCCTAGAGCTGTCAGGCATCTTACTCCCTGAGGTATTCAAATCAAACACAAATACAGTGAAACTAGCACACTGGAAAGCTAAGAAAGTGAAATCCTGCAGACTGCCCTTGAGCAGCCAAAACCCATCTCCTGTTTTCTTTGCATGGTGCACAGTTAACTACTGCCCCTCCCCTCAAGAAGACTGGATTCTCGACAGCATTGGGGATGTTTACATCTTCCTGCTCTTCACTAACATAGTCCTTGTTCTGCCTCTACCTTTCACATAGATAGTGGGCGCTTAAGAAAATACTATATAGGAGCTAAGGATTTTTATAAGATACTCAGATAGGTATTTTGCATTGCAAATTTTTTCCTTTCATGTTTTGTTCGTATTAGGTTTAGCTGTAAATTCATAAGAAGCAGCATGTAAGGTGTAACGAAGCATCACAAAACATGCCTCTGAAGCAACACATTGTATAGTAATACACTGTCGTGGTTTAAGCCCAGCCAGCAACTAAGCACCTCACCCCCACTCGCTCACTCCCCACCTGGTGGAACAGGGGAGAGAATCAGGAGGGTAAAAGTGAGAAAACTAGTGGGCTGAGATAAAGACGGTTTAATAGGTGAAGCTACAGCCGCTTGCGCAAGCAAAGCAAAACAAGGGATTCATTCCCTGCTTCCCATCGGCAGGCAGGTGTTCGGTCATCTCCAGGAAAACACGGCTCCATCACACGTAATGGGTACTTGGAAAGACAAATGCCACCACTCTGAATGTCGCCCCCTTCCTTCTTCTTCCCCCCAGCTTTATGTGATCAGCATGACATCATACGGCACGGAAAATCCCTTTGGTCAGTTGGGGTCAGTTGTCCCAGCTGTGTCCCCTCCCAACTTTTTGTGCATCCCCAGCCTACTCGCTAGTGGGGTGGGGTGAGAGGCAGGAAAGGCCTGGAGTCTGTGCAAGCACTGCTCAGCTGTAACTAAAACAGCCCTGTATTATCAACCTTGTCTTCAGCACAAACCCAAAACAGAGCCTCACATCCGCTACGATGAAGAAAACTAACTCTACCTCAGCCAAAACCAGCACATATACTCAAAAGTTTTTTATACGTAAGGATCCCACTCATTTTCTTTCTATCTCAGGCAAACAGAAGATCTTGTATATTTTAACTGCATTTTATTTGGCAATATGCACAATGGAGAAAGTATTTTAAAATGTGACCTTTTCTTAATAAAGCAGAATAATGGCATATGAGTATTTTGAAAATCAGTACTGAATCTATTCAGACATCAAATACTTACTACGTCTTTTTGAAATGACAGAGAAATATATAAAGAAATATTGTCCAATAACAATAATTTAATGCTAGTCAACATCAGAAAGCTGCATTGTCTAGTGCATTAAATTATTCTGCTCCCCTCTGCCTTCCAGTTAAAATCAAGAAGATGTATGCTAATAAGAATAGTGGGCCATCTCTCTAGACTTTGCAATCTTCCATATTATCCATGAATCTATCCTGTAGCCATTTGGAGAAGCACTGGGAGCAAATGAGTTATGAGTCACAGGAAGAAAAAAAGGCATGTCACAAGTATTAAAATTAAATGCAAAGGGAAATGACAAGTACTGGAAATATGAGCTGCCTAACAAGTGACAGATAGTAAAACAAGGCAAATGGCAAATAATACAAGCAGACAAATACTGTGAAGAAAACACAACAAAATAAGGGAATGAAACCAAATATAGAACTAATGGTATCATTGATCCAAAGGAATTTTGAAAGGATAAGAGAAAAATATGGAAACAAGCAAAGCTCTAGGGAAGATGCTAAATTAAGGCACAGTACAAAATAAGAGACCAGAAGCGTCACTTAGAGGCTTGATCAGAAGCATCAAAATTGTCATTGATGGACTCTTTAACTCTATCCATTGTTTTCTGTATAACTTCAGTGTACTCTATTCTGCTCTAATCTATTTGTTTCCAGGATACTGCAGATACTATTTCCAGGACTGTGGAAGGTTTTTAAGATCTTTGGCCATTGTTTCAAATGTGGTCATTCAGACTTTGATTTACACCTTGAGTAGTCTTAATGACTTGCAGAAACTACATTTGCTAAGCAAGGCAGAAATTTCTCCAAGTTCATTTATTGATTCTACAGGAAAAAGAAAGAAGAGAGCATGAAAATAAAAATGAAAGACCACAATCTCAGCTGAGATATATGGGTGCAGACAGATGGGCCTCTGATTTATATTACTTAGGAAACTCACCTTGAGATTCTGTCACAGTGAGAGGACTTGTGAGGGCAACATCTGCTAACAGTGCAAGGTCTAGGGAGGAAACAGAATTGTAATTAAGAGCACTATTTACTCAGCCTAACCTCAGGCACCTTTGCCAGGCATCTGCTCTGAGTCACACTTGACTGGACACTCTGTGTGCACTGACTTTACACAGAACTAAGGGAATATACAGAGTAAAGTCAGATAAACCTGAAGACACTGAGATACACCAAGTGTAACTGTAATTTAATACAAAAAAAAACTGCTTTTAGAGTGTAAACAACAGGAATAAAAATAGTACAAAAAATAGTGGCTATTTCTGACATTAAAGATACATTCAGTTTAAAAGTGGCATCAGTTGAAAATGTAGTTCTCTGTACATTAGAGAGGACAGAAGGCACTAAATCAAATTTCTTCTAAGTAACAAAGTAACAGAAAGATCAGCTCTTCCCTATATCACCACCTATTATCGTGTAACCCTCTTAAAACACAAGTCCAAACACTTGACAGCCCTTGGCACCAATTAGTATTGTATCTATAGGCTACAAGGAACAACGCAGTTAGACACACCTCTGCTATGTAGAGATAAACTGAAGTATTCACTTTATTTGACATAAGTTTAAGTTGATAGTCATACAGTCAAACACCATCCACATTTGTGGATATCCTTACTCATCACATGGAGTATGTTCCCTAATCACACACGGTGTGAAACAATGTAGGAAATAACCTACAAAGCTTTGTGGGTCTGAGCTTTGGAGGTAAGCTTCAAGCCAAATTAGTTGCTGATTTGTGGTGCTTTCTAATTGCACCACATTCTGAGCTGACTCTAGGCTATTCTTCCTTTCCCAAGAACTGTGGGTACCATGCATCATTAACACGACCACCAAAGGCACAATTACCCATGATAAGCACCAACCTGGAGCTCTGTAGAGTCATCTGTCCCGTATACCCCCATGGTGACAATTTACAACAATATGCCTCCGGATCCAACATCCTCCGTTCAGTAACCCAGAGGTGCTTTTGGATCACACACACAACAAGACAAGCAGGATTTATAAACCCATGTAACAGATACTGTGTGGCTGGCGCCACTTTCTCATTTAGGTTTTCTTGCATATTATGTACACTAAAATGACTGAGTGTATACTAGCCTCTACATTGGTGATTAAGCAAGATTTGATTATTTGATTTGATTTCATTTAATATATTAATTTTAAAATTACATAAGGAGAGAAAATAGAAAACCATAAAAATGAAAATAAGTTATTAAGAAGAGTAAAAAAAAAATAAGGCAAAAATAAATGGCTAAAGCAAGTATTTGAACTAATGCTCACAAGAAATATATCAGATACAGGAACATGCACAGTATATAAAGGTTTTATTGCAGGATATTTAAAATCCATCTAAGAGTAAAGAGTAATTTAGAATATACTGAAAATTACACAACTGAAAAAATAATATAATAATCAAGAACCAGAGTGATCAGTTCTAGACTTGTAATTCATGAAGGTTGACTTACTACACCACAAAGACAAAAGTGAATAAAACAGTAAAACATTCATCAAGACAAAAGAAATATTAAAATTATGATAATTAAATAAGGCAATTACAAGTATAAAAAATACAATGACAGTTGATCCTCCTAATATTTACAAAATTTTTTGAAATACAATGATTTTCAGTAATATAATTATTTCCTGAGTTAACAAGCCACAGAAGAAGTTTGTAGGTCATATTGTCACAGTCAGTAACTAAAACATCATGATGCCATCATAGTTTATTCAGAGACGTTCTCTTTACCACCGATTTACCTTCTATATAGAAAAGTATTCTCTATAATTACTTAAGAGATGCAGGTAACACCAAATTACAGTGGTTTCAACCCTGTTCAGATTGCCTTAAGCAGCCAGGTACGGTGAGATACAATTTGACAATATTTAAGAAATACACTCACAAGGGCTTTTGTCCCCAAAAACAATAACTAAAGATGGATTTACCTGACTGGAGTGATTTCCAAGGCTAAGCATTTACAGGTTTGCACAGGGGATGAGTCATATATATATAAAATTAATGCTCAGCTACGTGACTTTTCAACACATCAAACTTTTTTTACGTCGCACGGCCAGACTAATGTACATAGGGCTACTTGCTTACACTCTGTGTTGCATGATTTGTTTATAAAAACATAAACAAACACAGCTACAGTCATGATCATGTGCAATTCTTGCAACTTCCCTGCTGCAAAAGCTTTTGAAAATGTATCCAGAAAAGAAAATAAGAATATTTTAAATGAGCTGAAAAATTACATCTACTGAACTGCTGTAGCCTAATATCAACTTTTGCTGAATAATGATATGGATTATCTATTTCAGTGACATACTTTAAAGGGGATAAGAAAACAGAGTATTCAATAAGTTATGGAGTAAATACATCTTTTAAACTCAAAGAGAAGGTTGCTGGTATTTCAGATCAACAATAACTCCATATTGCTGCTAATATTCTGTCTCACAGAAATGGTAATAAAACCAGAAAATCACAGGCCATTTTGTATTTCCTTGTGGATAAATCCATATACAGAATTAACGCTAACCAAACCAAAGATGCTATGTCAAGACAAAAGCGTTTGTGTTTCAGTCTTCCACTCTTTAGTGCTGGAAATAACAAATTTCTAAATTCATAGTACTATGCCTTTTATCCAAAGATCTTGATGGGCTTCATAAACTTTAACGAAGTTTCACAGCATGACTACCAGTCAGGCAGAAAATATATAATTTTCAAAAAAAAGTGTGGCATGGCCTTTGTTCCTTACATCTCTGCTCTGATTACGTACTGGATTTTCTCTGCTGTGATGTACTGTGGAAAAATATATAATAGCAAAAGGCCTCAGTGTGCCTGACCTTTATTAGTTTAACTTTCTTTGCTTTTATTTCTTACCTTTTTGATAATACCTTATGTCAACTGTTGCATCTTTTATCTTTACTACTGAATTCATATATGTATACCTAAACAGAGGTTATGACTAAGACACATTTCTTATTTTCTGGTTTTTTTTTAATTAGAAAGAGTTATAGTTTAAGATTCATTTCCCCCTAGAATCAACTATGGAAAATATATGTGAGAAAAGTGCACAGAGATTATATAAATTTGTAAATTAATTGCTACAGGAGTTGTACTTTTCAGAGCACAAACCCTCTTTTCCTGCATTTGCATGCACATAGAACGATGTGACCACGTTTTCTTTTGGGACATTTGAACACCTCCATAAAAAAAAAAAAAAAAGAGTACCATATTAATAAGTGATTCTTTCCCTCCTTCAGAGTGTACCTTAGAGTTTACGCTTCCTTTAAATAAAGTGTTATAAATAAAGCCACCATTTCTCCAGGACAGATTGAGGAAGTGAGAGGGGTATATTCATTCATTTTTTGATAATTGCAATTGCAATTTTAGTGATCCTGTGATACATCTGACCAAAAACCTCCTTTACCTGGAAAAAGAGGTTTGGATAAAAGCCAGCTGAACTGAAGTTTGATATTATACCCATAAATGAGAAAAACACATTCACAAAATAATTAAGAACAAACTGCTGGATTTAAACCAAAGTGCAAATGCTTTGAAAGGGACATAAATTATGAAAGCGTATGTGATCAACTCTCCTAGCTATCTATGGTTCAGAGCCACAATTGAAAAATGTGGCTGAAATGTAGCATACGCAGCTCAGTCAACCAAACATAAATCAGAAAAAGTTACTGTGCAGTACTAAAGCTTTGTAATAAATTTTCATACTTGAAGAGTTAAGGAGAAGATCCACAGCACTGTTATTAAAACTTGGAGATGGGAGTTGTGCAAAACTTAAAGTATAAAGCCCAAGGAAAAGACATTTGTGATAAAGAGGTCAAAAGTATTTCACAAAATGATTGAGACTGTATGTATTGTCCCTATTTATTTTCAGTACTGAAGACATTAGCATTTAAAATTTATATGAAAGTGTCCTGGGTTTGGCCAGGACAGGGTTAATTTTCACCAGGAGCCAGGAGGAAACACAGCCAGGCGGGTTGACCCAACCTGGCCAAACAGGAGAGGGTATTCAATACCATGTGCCGCCATGCTGGGTTCTGGTGGGGGAACTGGCCAGGGGAAGGAAGTCACAGCTCAGGAGCGCGCGGGGCACCGGGCAGTAAGAGTTGCTCTGTGCATTTTGCTGACTATTTTGTATAATCTCCTTATCAGTACTGTTGTTGCTGTTCGCTTTGTTTGCTGTTCTGTTAAACCGCCCTTATCCCGACCCACGAATTTTTTTGCCTTTTTCTTTCCATTCTCCTCCTCACCCCAGTGGGGGGAGGGGCGATAGAGCAGCCGTGTGGCCTTTTTGTTGCCGTCCACAGCCAAACTGCGACAGGTAGGCAATGTTTTCTGAGAAGCAACAAAAGTCAACACAAAATCGGAACTGGTAGCATGAATTAGTTTCTGTTTAACAGACCAGGTTTTCTCAAAAGGATAGTATAAATAGCGCTATAATCCCAGTTAGCATGGGATCCTGCCATGGGCTCTCTTGGTGGGGCATGGTCAGTTCTAGCAGGTTCACTCACAGGCCAGGAGATGCCTGTATCCCTGGCCCTCCTGGGTATTGTTCAGTGATGAGGGGAACCCAGAAAAACTCTCTTTCTAATCTTTTTATAGAAGTGTATATATTGATTATATATATATATGTTGATTAAAAATTTGTATGTAAGAATTTTTAGCTTACATGAAGTTATTGTGGTATCTCCTGAGAAAGCACACGTATGCAGACCTGTGTCTGTATGTTTGTCCACTTGTATTATTTTTTTCATTTTGAAAATTTTATGACTAATAACTTCAAGCAATAATTACCAAGTTTTATTTTGATAAAAGAGGTTATCTATACAGCTAGATCTACCTATCAAGCACACAGAATTTTGCTAGCAGGATATATTTAGCCTCAGGGCCACTAAAATATAGCACTATGTATGAAGTATAAATTGCTAGCAATGGAATGAATCTAGCTACGAATTTGTATTTATAAATCCCATTACCCACAAAGTTTACTTTATGATGGAGCTCATGGTTCTCACAAAACCTCCTTACCACTCTTCTCCCTTCCGGGTGTACCTGCACTCCGATTCTGGATGGCGCTCCATCAAAAGTGTCATTTTGGGTTATGCAGCTTTGCTGAGTGGCAGGAACTTGTTCTGGTATGAGATCACCACAGTGAAATACCGCCTAACAGAGAGTGTCACCGCAGTGGGGACAGCTGATGGGCTGAGTCTTGCCCAGTGCAAGGTAAGCAGCTCCCAGCCCTCCCGCTTGCCGCAGCAACCAAATTCCGCCAGGCTATAAATGTGCCCTGTTCTTCCTCTTCTGACAGGTTCATCACAGGGATAGTGACTGCTTGCTCAGCTGCTTTGCTAATGCATACGCAGGAGTTCCCATGCGTGGCTGTGCCAGAGAGGGGACCGTGGTGCACTGGACTCCTGGCCGCACTTCAATTGGCCCAGCCCAGTAACTGCATCAGCATGGGCCCGTGCCCCAACACGCCAGCCTCTTCCTCCACTGCTGCAGGTAGCAGTGAGACTGGAACTGGAAATAAGAGAAGTGCCATTAGCTGCCTTTCAGTAATACCTTCCTTCTTATTACTGCAAAAAAAGGAAAAAGTCTTTCCTAGTCTTTCAGTTCTATATTACATTAATGTTTTCTGCCTACGGGTATTTTGTGTTACATTACATGGTTTGCCAAAATATGATTTTCTAGATGTATATCCATTTTATTTTAAAATACTTCTGCATGCAAACAGAAAAATTAAGGTGATTGCTTGCAGACCACAGAGTCTGAACTCTCCAAATTCTAGGTATATGCTATCTACCTGCTTAGCCTCTGCACAAATTCAATTGACCCTTCTGAGAAAGCTGAAGAGATAATAAGAAATCATTACTATTTTTATAATCTGCAAAATTTAAAAATATTTAAGAACATGGTGTCATGGCAATAACCGCTCATGTGATAGCAGCTCCTAAAAATACTTCTGAATTCATTATATGATTAGCATATATGTGATTCCCAAAAGAACCATTTCATAGAGTAGTACTTCTGAGGGCCTACTGCCAGTGCATTAACATTTTTGATGCTGTAAAATCACTGGAAGAAAGTCTCTGTTATGAATAGACACATTTTCTTTGCAGTGAAGGAGAATCTAACTTATTTAAATGATCATATCCTTTTTGTCCCTTTGGAAAATTTGGTACCTCATAAAATGATGTAATATGGGCAGTGCCCCCACAGTGCAGTTTTTTATCAAAAACAGTAAACTTTCATCTATTTCTAATAACTATATCTTTAAAATCAGGTCAGACTTATGGTTTCTAAAATGGTAGATTCAGCATTTAACTCACAATAGTACTTACCCATAATATTCAAGGAATTTTGCTGCTTTATCAACATGCAGGATAAAGAACATACTTCAGATCTCATCTAAAAACTTGCCTCCAAAAGGGTGTTCTGATGTTCACCTGGAGCAGCATGGCATGATTTAAATGTGATTTTTATAAGAAAAGATTGAGTTTCAAAGAAAGGAACATAACTTCACAATAAATCATCATGAGTGCTTTGAAAAAAGTGGCTTGCCTGAGCATTGTGTCTGTAGCTTAGTTATGTTCTTCTGCCTGACAGCTGTGTAATTGTGTGTAACACCAAGACATTGTTGCAGCATAAGCTTACTCAGCACTTTTCTGATGGCAAAGTGTGTTAACTGTAGACTTGTCACAAAGTATCCTGAGACAAATGAATATTAATAAGAATTACCAGGTCTTGCTCGTTCCTGGTGACTTTTGTTTTCATTTCATAGAGGGCAGTGATTAATGAAACCTCTGTATGTGGGATATGATCAGGGAAGAGAAGCCCAGCTTTCCAAATACAAGCAGTATCTGTCCATATGAGACATCAGGGCTGAGCTGTGACTTCCCAGACAGAGAGCAAGGACTGAGGGATGAAGGAGTGGCTCATCTGTCGGAAACAAGTTGCAGGAAATCGCTGCTCCAGGAATGGATCTGTCACCTACATGATGTATGAGCCTTCAGAGGCAGATGTCTCACAAAGATATCTACAAACCCTATTCTAAATTAGTTTTATAACAGAAAAGCCACAATAATTCAGCTTTTCAGGACTGCCTAATCACAGTCCACCCATGTGATATCCGTTGGACAAGATCCTCAGCCTGCTTTGTTCATCCTGGGTAAATGGGTTTGAGCAGAAAAGGTCCTACCAGCTGCATACCTGCTTCTGTGAAGATTGCTGTAAGACAACCACAGCGGCTATGCAAGGCCTATAGGAGGAGGTAGTACAAGAATAAGGAAGGCAGAGCCGTAGAACACAGCCACTAACACTTCTACTCTCCTGTAAGACTCAGCTTAATTTCAAAGGGTCCTCATTTGACTTCTGAACTTAAAGGATTCATATTTTCCAGGCATCTGGAGAGGCAGAGAACAGATTTTCACCATGTGCTTCATCAGTAAGACTTGTCCTACGAGAGATGTGTTTCCGCAAACCACCACAGTACTTAGCACCTTTCCCTCGGTGGCTGTTCTTGTTTTGCAAGCCTCTGTGGCTTCCAAGCTGTTCTGCCAGTGAGCAAGTAAGATGCAAAGTGCAAGGAAAAAAAATCCCACTCTTCAGGATATGTCTTCTTTGACAAAGCCAACACAAGCTTTCTCATACAAGCTTTGGCACTAAGGGGAAGAGGAGAGAGCCATTTTTTCCACAGCTAAATAAAGCTCCCAGGAGCTCAAGCTATGCTGAGAAAGAACAAACTGTACTGACAAGCGACTAGTCTACAAGACTTCATGCATTTTCTGAAGAGGCCATAAAAGAAATACCTGACTCAGAGAAAAATGTATATATGTCTGAAATTTCTTCACCCTTTTTAGCCCATGCTTCCTTGGGGCTTCAGACACTCACCTAAATGGCTCTGTCTTTCAGGCACTTGCTCCCCAGCTTTGCAGGATTTCACCTACATGAGTAGGCTGAAGGAGACTTCTCTTTAATGTCTTTCTTGCCCCCTTAAGCCCTCTGTGCTGGCCTGAAGCTAAGACATATAGAATATGATTCAAGTAATGTAAATGTTGCATCCATCAGCATGATTTTCCTTTCATAAAAAAATACAAATCAGATAACACACCAGAAAACAAATAATACTTGAGCAATTATTTTAAAATATTTTTCATATTTTATAAGCACAAATACAATTATTAATAGCAATTTTTGCAAATAATTACCTAAGCTAACAGTAACTTTGTCCACCTACTCTACCTAAGTCACGTGTTCTCCTCTATCACTATAAGATGTACAAGAAAACTTAGAGCTGCATGAAATAAGCAGCTCTACGAAAATACTGAAACATTACTTGAAATGTGTTTGTGCATGAGGGATAATCACTAAAAGTATACTGATATGTAGAAACATCTACCCATAGATTTGTAATACAGATGGCACCTTAAATTAGCTAGTCTATATTTTGAAAGAATTCTATGAAAAATAAGATATGTAGATCACATTTGATTATACTTATGTTCTGGAAGTACTTGAGGAACATGCAGAAGAAAGATCTGTCCCCAAGAGTGTTTTAATAAAGCTGATTATTTATATAGCTGTTTGAAAAGATGTGTCATGCTGCTCACCTGAAATGTCACGTTCGCATTCTCAAGAACATCAAAATACAGCTAACAAGGCTTTTTCAAGTATGAATTTGAATCACAATAGTGACATCGAGTGGTCATCATTGTTAATTGCTGCTGTGTATTGCCATGAAACCTCTGCTATAATCGTAACGCCAATCTGCAGACTTCAAAGAGCAGACAGTGCTACATCAACTAGAACTGCTTGTACAGCAGCTACAAAGGTGAATTCATTACCGGTTGTCAATGTGCAGTTTCAATTCACAGTCAAGCATTTTAAACGTAGTCCTTCATACAATGTGGCAGAGCCCATACAGTCCTGACAAAAGCACAGGCAGAACACGAAGGCAGAGCATCTGCCACATGATGGGCTTCACCCTTAAAAGGCTGGCATCCCAAGCCCAAAGAACATGGCCTGGATCATATAAGCACTCACGTATGTGCATAATGGCAGGTGTGTGACCAGCATCAAATGCTGTGACTAATTTCTGTCTCCAGAAGTGCTTCCCCACCCTTTGGTCCTGGTGCTTGCTCTGGCCCCACTCTGTCTCTGAGCTGACGGGAGACCCACTCACGCCCATTTGCCTTTGCTCCTCGAATACTTCATACCTGTGCAAAACAGATTGTGTGTGCAGTCTGGATGGGTGCCAGAGCACACCCTCCAACAGGTCTCCTTGCTTGGATAATCAGAGAACCGGCACACTGGCCAGTGCTCTCATGCCTCAGAAGCTAACCTCGGTGCAGCAGATGAAGTCACCCAGACTAGCCGCAAAATTAATAATGCACATAAGCACTCATCTGCCTGGAGCCATAGGCCTGGCTTTTTGCATGGCTGGGAGGGCTTCACTGGACAGCAGGAGGGCAAAGATCACTCGGAAGTCAGGGATACAATGAATGCTCATGTGGTTATTTTTGGTGCTTATTGAATTCACATTATGTTCCTATCTGTTGTTTCTTTCTTCAACCCTTCCCAGTGCCTACGGCCACAGTGTGACAGAACTTCTGCTAAAATTCCCCCTATTTTTTAGTTCCCTACTACTGCTTTTTTAATAATTTGTTTCATTTCTACATTTAAAAGCACTATTTCCTCCTTATTGCTGTTGCTGCTTACATGTTAAGGCTGTAGCCTCAGCTGTGAGGGCAGACACCTTCTGGCAGTGACAACCTGTCAGAAATCACTAGAGTTTTTCACAAGTTTGGGTGCCCATGTGTAGCTTTCATCCAGAGTATATCTCAGATAATAATACACTCTCTGCTCAAACATACTTCCATATTATGTCCTGCCATGCCTTTAACAGAAGGTTCTCCTTGGTATCTAGAGGTGTGTTGAGGGAACATGCTAAAAGACCAATGCAAAGACATCTTCAGAATTTCAAGGACAGAGTGGTATTTTGTCTTATGATGTACAACAGCTTCTGCACGTGGTGTGAGATTTTAGAGGAATCTGAAGAACAATGCAGAAAAGGATTTCTTTTTACATAGCCATAACAGCCCATCTAGATAAGCAACTCCTTTCTCAAAGGCACACAGTGTGCACAAAATGTCCTGTTTCATTTGTTTATTGTTTTCTTGCTCTGATGTCCCCACGTCATTATTCACTGATGTGCTACATCATTGAAAAGAAACAATTTCCATAGCATTTCTGTAAGAATACTAATTGAGAGCACTACACGAATAGATATTCACAATGGGACTTAAGCAGATGAAAAACACTGGTGGGCTTTGGTATACATGCAGCCTGACGAGGTATCAGATGTCCTTCTGTAACTGAGATGGTTATTGCATGGACCTGCAACAGCGCCCTCCCTGAAGCATCCCAAGGGACTGACAGAGATAACCAGCACAGGAGAGAGGGAAGACAGCTCTCAAGCTCCTGAAAGATATACAAGCTTCCCTTTTGTGGTGGGTTGACTTTCACTGGACGCCAGGTGCCCACAAAGCTGTTCTAACACTCCCCCTTCTCAGCTGGACAGGGTAAGAGAAAACATGACAAAAGGCTCGTGGTTCGAGATAAGGACAAGGGAGATCATAGAATCATAGGTTGGAAAAGACCTCTAAGATCATCAAGTCCAACCATCTGCCCAACACCATCACGCCTACTAAACCATGTCCCCAGGTGCCACATCTACATGTTTTTTGAACACCTCCAGGGATGGGGACTCAAACACCTCCATAGGCAGCCTATTCCAATGTCTGACCACTCTCTCAGTAAAGACATTTTTCCTAATATCCAATCTAAATCTCCCCTGACACAACTTCAGGCCTCTTGTCCTATTGCTAGTTACTTGGGAGAAGACACCAACAGCTGCTTCGCTACAACCTCCTTTCAGGTAGTTGTAGAGAGCAATAAGGTCCCCACCCCAGCCTCTTCTGGCTAAACACAGCCCCAGTTCCTTCAGTCCCTCCTCATAAGACTTGTTCTCTAGACCCTTCACCAGCCTCGTTGCCCTTCTCTGGACACACTCCAGCACCTCAATGTCCTTCGTGTAGTGAGGGGCCCAAAATTGAACACAGTACTCGAGGTGTGGCCTCACCAGTGCTGAGTACAGGGGCACGATCACCTCCCTACTCCTGCTGGCCACCCTATTCCTGATACAAGCCAGGATGCCATTGGCCTTCTTGGCCACCTGGGCACACTGCTGGCTCATGTTCAGCCGGCTGTCAACCAACACCCCCAGGTCCTTTTCTGCTGGGCAGCTTTCCAGCCACTCCTCCTCAAGCCTGTAGCGTTGCATGGGGTTGTTATCTTCTTATCTTCCCCTCTGTTCTGCTGAGGAGGAGAGGGACAAAGCAGCTGGTTGGGAACCTGTCAGCCAGCCCAGATCAGCCCACCACGCCTTTTCATAGAGCAAGACCACAAAGTCAGTTCTTCCCTGTAAGAACACTACTCCAAGGTACTTCTGAAAGGACCCTGCCCAAGTACAGCCGAATTTATTTCTTTTTCTATAAGTGCTTCTCTAGGTGCCCTGGCCATTTCCATTAATAAAGCAAAAAATCATCTGGATTATTTGTGCTTTGTGTGACGCCAAAACTGACATCAAAGGGCTGCTGAAAAAGTATCCAAAAGCTTAGTAGGAAGCATCTACTCAACAACAGAATAAATCTCAACTAATGCTTCAAAAATGCAGAATGACCACGTTTTTCAAAGAAGTATGGGACACTTCAACATCTCAGGAGGCTGATAATTCTTTTTTAATGGTCAGGCAGACACAGCACAGAAAACAGTGACTTACAGAAGAGCAATGTATGATGACATTCATAAACATCAAAGTATTCAGTGAGTATAATACCTTCCATCAGCCAACCTGAGGCTCCTGTATTCTTCCTGCAAGCCTGTTTGAGTCAATGGTGTTATTAAAAAAAAATAGCCAGCTAACAATTGCATAATAAATGAATAATCAGAACTCTGAAAGATTTTTTAATTATCACATTTATAAAACTCATCTTACCTGTCCTTGTTATTTTCTTCCTCTTTCCCACTTATTCCTTGTACTCTCCAGTTATCTTTTATTAGTTTTGACACTATTTAAGAAAACAGAATCTATCTTTTGTTTGGTTTGTATCACTTTAAGTACAAATATTTCTAACCCAAGTTTAAACCTTTTAGTCCTAAGGAAATAACAAATAAAAAAATTTAATGAGTATTCTCCTACAAGAACTTTGAAGCCTTGCAGAAGAAGATAAAATCTGAATATTCAGTCTCATCTTGTCTCAGAAGTTCTCACTGAAGGAAAACTTAACTGGGATTAACTTCCTGTTTTATCACTCAGGAAAAGTGCAACAGCAAAGCAAAATTTTTAACAGTTTCAAAAGCACAATATTTTCTGATTTGAAAAAATAATTGTTTTTCAGGTAGTGAATTCTAAACTCTTACCACCTTGATAGATTTGTCGGAACTAACTTCTTATGAGAACAGTTCCTGGAATGTCAGTACCACTGACTAAATCGCAGTTGTTTTCCTGGCCAGCATCTATGATATTTTTATTGATGCTTCTACGCTGGGGATGAAAAGGATTCTCATCCTCCATATTTCCTCTGGTATTTCATCTTTATTTTGACTATATGTACAGCAGAATTACTAGAACATAAATACTGTCAGTTTGAAGGTCATGTTCTAAACATGCATTTGTTGCTCTTAAAACTTTTTCCTTATAAAACTTTTGAAAATTTGGTTTTGATAAATTTGCTGAGCTATGGATCTATACTAGAGATTTTAATTTATTGCAAATATTTACACAGAAACATATTTCCAGTTTATGAACTCAGATAAAATTTCTCTTTTTCATTGCAAACCACAAGGTGGCGTGTGAAACATACAATAAACATACCTGAAAGGGAACAGTAGAAAACCAGTATGCAGTTATATTGGATTTAAGAAGCAGTCTAAATTTTTTGTGGGATTTTGTTTTTTTCAGTCCAAGCTCTTTACATTGGAAAACAAATAAGGTGCACAAGCCTTTTATTAACAAGGAGGGGCTATTCTTTCTAATATAAAAGTATATTACAGCATTCTAACACAGACTCTGGGCCTTGTTACCCATAGAGGTAAAATACAGAACAATCAGTCTAAGCTTCAGAAAATTTCTCCCATGATTTCCATTCAACAGCCATAAGAACCAGACAGACCATTGTGTATGCAGCTTTGGTGTGCTAAATCTTCATTTTAATGAAAAATTCATTAAGAGTTTTTGTTAAACATTAAACTATATATTAAAATGCAAAAATACGGCATCTAGTACCATTCTGCTACACCACAGAATGTCTGAGCCTGTTCACACTGAAGTCTGAGTACAACGAAAAAATTTTCACTCATCTCACACGCTTCTGAATTCAGCAGATTCAGCAGAAGTCTTTGGGATGCCTAAAGGACACTAAAGCTGTGAGGGTGTTAACTGTTAGGAGCTAGTCGTTGGGGTGCCTTCTTTTCATATGTTTTATCCAAGATGATAACACCACATTTTTTCCATTGCCAGTAAACAGTATATTATGTTGATGTGTCCAGTTTTCTGAATTGCACTCCAGGGAAACACCTTCATTCTGCAGATCACTTCGAATGCATACCCAAACCCCAAAAATGTCTTTCTTCCCCATCCCAACTACCATCTTAGTCTGTTTGTGCTACTTTCCCCTGTATAATGGTGAGCTGTGGTAACTCCAGGCCTGTTAAATCTTCACAGGCATTTCATATACTGGCCAACTGACAATGACACCAAAATGGGAGGTGTAGTAGACACACCGGAAGGCTGTGCTGCGATTCAGTGTGACCTGGATAGGCTGGAAAGTTGGGCAGAGAGGAACCTGATGAGGTTCAACAAAGGCAAATGCAGGGTCCTGCACCTGGGGAAGAACAACCCCATGCATCAGTACAGGCTTGGGGCAGACATGCTGGAGAGCAGCTCTGTGGAGAGGGACCTGGGTGTGCTGGTGGATGACAGGTTGACCATGAGCCAGCAGTGTGCCCTGGCTGCCAAGAAAGCCAATGGGATCCTGGGGTGTATCAAGAAGAGTGTGGCCAGCAGGTCGAGGGAGGTTCTCCTTCCCCTCTACACTGCCCTGGTGAGGCCTCATCTGGAGTACTCTGTCCAGTTCTGGGCTCCCCACTTCAAGAAAGATGAGGAGCTACTGGAGAGAGTCCAGCGGAGGGCTACAAGGATGATGAGGGGACTGGAACATCTACCCTACGAGGAGAGGCTGAGGGAGCTGGGCTTGTTCAGCCTGAAGAAGAGAAGGCTGAGAGAGGACCTAATAAATGCTTATAAATATCTTAAGGGTGGGTGTCAGGATGATGGGGCCAAGCTCTTTTCAGTGGTGCCCAGTGACAGGACAGGGGCAATGGGCACAAACTGAGGCACAGGAAGTTCCAGCTGAACATGAGGAAGAACTTCTTCCCTCTGAGGGTGATGGAGCACTGGAACAGGCTGCCCAGGGAGGTTGTGGAGTCTCCTTCTCTGAAGATATTCAAGACCCGCCTGGACAAGGTCCTCTGCAGCCTGCTGTAGGTGCCCCTGCTTCGGCAGGAGGGTTGGACTAGATGACCCACAGAGGTCCCTTCCAACCCCTACTATTCTGTGATTCTGTGAAGTGTCAATAAGCAGATGGAAGACTCCAGCAGAAGAGGTCCATGTGCTCCAGCCTAGAGACCTGGGAAAGGGTCGTGCTAATACCTATGGGCATTCAGACAAGTTGAACCTGTGGGAGTGGTGTGTGGTAGTCTGGTAAATTGGGTCCTCATTTAGTATCTGTTTTACATATACACTGTTCATTAAAATATTCCACTTTCATTTTTGGTTTATTTGTTTTTTACAAACTTTTTCTGGAATTTACCCTCTCATGAACTGTTACATTTGTGTTGAAAATAAGCCTTACGTTATTCCCAGATGACACATCCTAATTACATATACAAACAGGAAGAGAGCACCATGTGTTTGTGCCCGAAAACCAAGGAAATGATTAACAGGGTTGATTCACTTTGGCTTACTATAAATTCCTGAAAACATAAGTACTGTTGCTAAAAGCCATAGACCTTCAGCAGAATACTTATCAGGAATTACCTGCTCCTAAATGAACAAGAATTAATTGCACTTATTAACAAAATGACTAAGGCTTGGGTTACCAGTGAATGGGGTTGAATGTGGTAGTCAACAAACACAAGAGAGGCCTTATATATAAGTAAATCAAAGAGTGTCTGTTGGAGGTGGTTCAAAATTACAGAAATTTGGCAAGATTTGACCTTGCTCAAGCCTGAAGAGTTTCAAACCTGGAGTGGGAAACTGGGGCTGTTGCTTCTACTGAGTATTCAGTCTTGTACTGTACTGAGTACGCTCAGTTCCTACAAGTCTTAGCTCCTCATTTCACTTACGCATAGGCTGCACCTTAACTTGATTTCAAAGCACATGGATGTTGTCAAATAAATGCACCGACTTTTTACCCTTATAGAAGTGCCAACGCAAAACATAAAAAAGCAAATGCAGATGTTTAACGTTTCCAGCCCCGACTTGACCACCTGGTTCTATGCATCCATTTGATTACCTAGACCTCTCCTTGCAGTCTTGTAGTAAAATAACAAATGTTATTCTTTATGACTGTGTCATGACTGACAGCTTGACAGCTATTTGGAGAGAACTGTAGCTATTCAAGCTACAAGACAGAGCTCCAACAGATTACATGCTTCTGGAAACTGTAATTACAGACCTGGAAGATTTTTGACACTGTAGCCACTGCTCTACATCAAATCTGCCACACTTGTATAACACTTTGAATTTAAAGAGAAAAAAAGGAAGAAAAATAAATTTTGCTCTAATGCATTGCTGAAAGCAAATTTTTCAGCTTGCTCTCAGCTGAAATCGTTTCATGGGATACATCAAGAACATCACCATTTTAGACTCAAAATCAAAATAACCTAAAAGCAGGGGGAAGCTGAAGTCATGGAGGAAACACCCCAGCCTAAAAAATGAACACTGCCTGATGCTGAGCATAGCAGACCACTGAATACCTTATACTACCTGTGCTAGTCAATTCAGAGGTGTCAGGGAATGCATCCAGGCCCCAGCACTCAGTCTTCTGCCAGAAGATTGTTCTGTTACAAGACTATTAGAATAATCCCTTTTGGCTCTTGAGAAATACCACTCTTCTAAACAACCCTCCTACTTGAGGAGTTAGAGCCAGGAACTATTCTTAACAGGTATTTCTGATGCTAGCCAGCCTTGTTGCTAAGCAATGGTCCAGCGCTTGTTTAATTTATTAGCATGGATTCATCACCGAGAGACCTGGCTCCACGTGGCCCCAGAGAATCCAAGACAGTACATGTTGAGAAAGGTGCAGAAAAGCACCACGGTGCTACTGGTTCCAAGCAGAATACATTAAAATCTCCCCATCTTTCCGTTCCTCTGTCTCTACTGAGCTTTTGCCTCTGCGTTACTTCCACACAGAAAGCTTCACTGGGCTCATGCAAAGCAGGTGGCTAGGAAGAGGACTGGCATCATAAAATTGCCCATGTCCCACAAGCAAGAGGAGAAAAGAGGAAGCTCAGTGAAAATAGCAAATAAGCATTGAAATGATTCAAGCGTGAGGTGGCTTTGTTAAAGTGCTAGTGCTGAAAGGAAATACCATTTATCTTCCAGAAAGCACCAGAGTCTACCCTAACCTTACGCTCATGACATGTCATCACCACATGGGCACCACCGCAACTGTAGCACAAGATGGAAATAAAATCACAGGTGACTCAGAAGTACGCACTCCCAAGCACTCCCTCCCTCCCTCCCAACTGCTAAGAAAGCTCGTGGCAGCTCTGCCCCTTGATTCAGCCACCTGGGTAGTGTCGGCGTGTTGCAATAGCTGGATACAAGTACTTTCATGCAGGTCTCAATGCAAAATTGTGTAAACAGTCATCTAAAACTATACGTAAAAATTTCCAAAAGAATTCAGGTGTTCAGGAACGGCCCAGCTAGTGTGTGGCACACGCTAACGAGGAAGGGTTAGTTAAGGCTAGGAGACCACAGTGGTGATTGCAACGGGTGTTGATTTCCACAGTGCTCCTCCTTTATAGCCCTCACCGTCAACAGATCTGAGCAATTGTATTATTATATTGCCAGGGTGGCAGCAGGCAAAACAGGATCTCAGCCAGAATCTAAACACCTGACCTTTTGTTTCAGAAAGTGTCAGGACCGGGAATGATTCCTCACTGGTAAGAGCAAACACAACTGAGGAGGTTACTACCAAAGTCCTTCATTCCTGCTATTTAGATAGCACAAAATATCCAGACAAAATGTTCTTTTTAAAAAAAGCTATTACAAAACAAGCATCTATTCTCTTTTCATTTACAAGCTTGGAAAATCCACAAAAAAAGCAAGGATAAAGGCATTGTGATTACTGAATAACTCATTTTCTAAAAACCTCTGAATATACAAACAAAAATCAGGGACTATCAAGAGTTAAGAGAAAAGCAGTATCTTTTCCCAGATGTTTTTCTAATATATAATAGGTAACAGGGTCTGTCATGTTTAAGTCCAACAGCAAAAATACAGTAAAGTTGTATGAGAGACATAAAGGGTAAATATGTAAGCCCATGTTCGGATTATTGCTATGCTTTTATATTACTTCATATGACTATCTAAATAGTTTTATCTAAGTGATACAGATTAGTGTATTTAAGATTAGCGTTTTCCTGTCCTCAGGTTAGTCATATCCAATAAACCTTGCTAATGGATATTAAATGTTATATGTTCATAGGAAATTATATTACTGACCTGAACAAGTGTTTAACAATCTTCACAAGACATAACCACTTTCACTATTTGATTTTAATCGCTTACTGTGTGCTTTTTTACTACCTTGCTAAAAATATGGCAGCTTGGTACATAATCGTCCCCAAATTTTGTGGGCAAGGTAATAATTCAATTTTGCTGGGCCTGTGATTTTCAACCCTGACACAAAAATGATCCTACTTGCAAAATACCTGCAAATACCACCAAAGAGAATAAAAAGAGAAAAAGTAGCCCAAAAAACCAAGGGAGGGCCCTAATGGAGCCAAAGGCAGGCTGTATTTATGCGGCAGGACAGATGGTGACCATCACAGTCCTGGTGCCACTGTTTGGTGGGAGGTGTTGGTAGCCGTCCTCTCTGAATATTGCATCACTTTGAATGGGAAGCATAGCAGAAGCAGACGAGGAAGCTGAGGTGGGAGAATACGATGCACAGGTAGACCTCTTCCCAGCTCTTTTGCAGATAGGTCACAGCTAGGTGACACATCCAGACTGAGATCCATCCTTGATCCCAACACACAGTCATAGCCTAAGTGTTTGATATAGACCACTGGTCGTGATAGTCTTCCAGCTACTGAGATCAGAGAGAATCATTCAACTGCCATCTCTGATTTTCAGTGTAATTCCAGTTGTTTCATTAAACCCACATATATTTATAAAACAAATGACCAAAAAGTCCAGACCCAAGGCATATAGGCAGTATAAATTACACGTTCACAACTGCGAACAAACCAGAAAGTTATTCTTTCTAAAATTTGGCATACAAGGAGAAACTGTATTGAAAGGAAAGTATGTGAAACCACAACAAATTGAACCTGATTTATTTAGGAAGAAAATTACCCCCCTTTGGTAAGTATTAAATCAGTTTTTAAAACTGCATCATGAAACCACAGCTTCTTTAAATCTGAATATCTTGCCTTGACAACAAACAGATCCATACAACTTTCTGTGCTGTTGTGGAAACACAGTCAATCTGGTGAATTTTAAAAACAACATGACTGGATTTGGTGTTTAATGTCCACAAAAATGAAGGCACTAAAATTCTTCTGCATGAAGTGACAAGACAGCAACAAATTACTTCAGAAAAAGAAGTCTTTCTACCAGTAAAGACATGCACATGGTCTGCATTTTTACATACACATATATGAATATAAAGTGCTGCATGCGCATCTATGCATTGGAGGCCTGACCTTCAGATGTAAACAACGTGTATGAGGAAAAAAAACACCTTTCTGCATTTTGTACCCTCTTGTCAACATCTGTGTGAATATCTGTTCACAGCAGAAATCTAAAAGCTCTTTCTAGCCTATGCTGCCCACAGAAAGCAACCACACCTCAGTCTAGAAAAATTTATTTAATTTTAGTTGTTATTTTAGTTGATCTTTTATACAGGGATACAAGGCACGAAAAGCATTTTACAAGACCCTATCATCGTGTACTGAACACGCAGCAGCTGCCTTCCTGGATTTCGCAAGCTGAAGACTAAGCTCATCAACATACCTGTCACCCTTTCAAAACCAGTTTCACCAAATACTTCCTAAATTCAAGAAAGAGAACTACATTCATTACAATACTAATCAAACCATGAGGAATATTACACACCAAAAATAGCCTCTTTGTTGTGGACCTTCACGTATGTCATTATCAATGTGGGCCTTCAGAAAATTCCCATGAGAAGGGAAGAGTCAGACTAAAGACCTCCTAACAAGAATGAAAAGGTCAATGCGGGAATTCTCACAAGCAAAAAATTCAAAGAAGAAACCAAGAGGCAGCTGTTTATCTGCTACGTGGTCTAAATGCTGCTTGCATCATTCAGAAACTCTTTAACACAAGGTTTTGTTTTATCAAAAGCCTGATTTACCTTAGGAAGCCCACATGAATATGGATCCTGTCTACAGTCGTAATGAAGGACTTTGAAACTCCTCTTGGAGTATGAAGAGCACTTTTTTATTCTTATGTCCATCAGATAACAAGCAACGTGAAAGGCACAGCTTGCTGTGCCAGGTCATTTACCACGTGACACCATGAGACAGAGGACAAATTACAGATTACATCACCTGCTCCTTCAAATGTAGCAGCAGCACAGTCAGAAGCAGCGTAGATTTAATTAGGCCCCCAAAAAGTTTATGGCATAAATAACACATTAAAAGGGGATTATCAGATATTCTACCAGTTCTTTTTATTAGCATACCACACATCTTCTCTATCGTCAACTGCACATTTTCAAATTACAGTTTAAAGGCCTCTGCAATAACAAGCAAAGAGGTTCTGATGTGGTCTGGCAGCCAGCCACAGGAACAGGAAGAAAACACAAACCTATTCTTCCTCCCTGGTCCTGTGCTCAGGCTCTGGGACCTAGATTCTGACTTCCTGGTCCCGATTGTTTCTTTATCCAAGGATTATTCAGATAGAAATAATCAAGTTAATCTATCTAGAAAATCTACTTGCTCACTGCTTTAGACCTTCCTGCAGATTTAATTCTTCAATGTGATTCCAGAGAACTGGGGTGGAAAATGCCAGTGCTTGGAGACACAGAGACGTTCAGGTTTCTTCTAGGTGAGCACTGTATCCCACCACCACCACCACCAGACAGGAATGCACAAATTTGCACCAGCAGCTTCACTACACATTGCCTCCATCACCCTTCTCTTCTCATAACGACCACCACTTTGGGAAGTCCATCGCGTGCTCTTCATCACTGACGAGGGAGCTGCACTTCCTCTGTGAGTAAAGTTTGAGATACCACTATGGTTGCTCAAACAGGTAGATGGAGATTTACAAGAAAATGCTTATTTTCTTAATCTTCAGCTTACTGAAAGCATAAAAACTAATCAGAGTTTGCCATTTAGTCACTGTTTATCCTTAAATCTGCCACTGATTTTTCCTGCAGGTCACTTTGCACACATCACAAGAAGGAATCCTGCTCACATTTAGGGATACCAAAGAGATTTTAAATAAAAATCTGTAACAATGAAAACAATAAATTTTAGATTTTTTTACATATGACGAACTGCTGAAGCAAGTTGGGTCTTATACTGACTGAGAAATATAGGTATGAAGGTATATCTCAAAAATTGTTAAAAGTGATTAAAAGGAAAATCTATTGCACGTCATGAGTAGTAAGTGTAACACAAGTCTTCCGATACGAGGCTATGATCCAATTTACAGCTGGAAACAGAAAGTCAACAGGCATTGTTACACGGCTTTCCTGAACGCCATTACGGCATTGATTTAAAGTCAATTATAACTGTTAATCTAAAAGTCAGAACACCACATATAATACTTCAATTGACATCACGTTGTACCTGAGTTTTACAACTGTTAACAGTTTCAACACAATCTCAAAGGAGTATTTCAAAGCTTTAATTCGCACTGGAATTACTTTGCATTTCAGTTGCAGTTTATGCCACATAACTTCACCAATGAATGCCTTTCAACATACTCAGGGAAAAAAAGGGGGATTTCCAGCAGCAGTAGTGAATTACTCCGATTTTTCCCTCAGAAGCCCCTCTTTGTCTTGGGAGCTCCAAGTCACCAATTTATCTTTTTGGAACTTCTGTTTCGGTGTGTCAGCAAAGCACGCAGCTCATCACAGTGCTACAGCCACAGAACTCGGATCGAAAGGAGCAGTCCTCTTCCCTTTCCACCCTTACTATCAAGCTTGCCCTCAAACTCTGACAAACTTCCTCAAGACTTGTAGAAAGCAGCAACTAACTAGTAATTCCTGTTACTCATACTGTGATGAAAATGTCAGTATTGCTTCCACTCAGCTAGCAGAAACTGACCCAGTGTTGTCTTACGGTGGTCCAAAACCCGCTGGTATCAATGGAAATGGATGGGCTCTGTAGATTATATATAACAGTACACTTTACAATATATATATTATAACAACATATAGTTCTACACTTTATAGCAAAACAATTAGTTAAATAAAAGACTGTTGTAATACTCTTGGCACTGTTACTAATGTGCCACTTTTTATAATCACAATAATTTTCTGGTTTTTTAAGTTAGTATACTTGAAACTATAAACATATATGAAATCAACGCAGCACATGGCAACAAGATGCACAAATAATTTTTTTAACAGTATCTTCAAATTTTTAGCATGGTGACACTCATAATCTCTCAATGTGAAATACCTTAAGTTCATGCGCACACAGTGGTTTTGTAAGTATATGCTCACGGTATACGTCCATTGCATATTATTTTCTTTAGGAAACAAAATCTTTCTTACACATCAAAGGTGCAATAGTACAACAAATATTACTACCGACACGGTAAATACAAAACGGGCTGCGCACAAACAGATACCCAAAACCTGCCTGTTGCAAACATTGCACCAAAATCATATTTCTGGGAAACCACCTAGCATGTCTGAGGGACACAGGCTAAATGAACACCGAAAACAGAGTAAGTCAGCACTCGCTTTACGTGGCTGCCCTGTATGTTGGTAATGCTGCAGCACTTGGAGGATATAAATCGTCCAAGATACAAGAAAACTGGAAAAACATAGGAAAGCGATCTAAAATACTAGGACCTAGACAGAAGTGGAAAGTAACTGCCATGCCTTAAGATGCATGCTGTCAAATATCGCACAGTATCACAGTCTGAAAGCTTAGCTCCTCTCCCGCTTTCTCTGGTCCATATCCACCACTGCGAGAAAAGGGGCGAGGTGAAAAGCCAGGGATTTAGCCCAAGATGCCTACAGTTGGAAAGGCGAGGGATTTGCTCTATTCACCTCCACTTCATCCTGCAGAACTGTCACTCCTTGTGGAACGCTACTGACTTCCAGCTCCAAATTGCAGCGTTTCGCTGGGCGGTGAGAACCGGTGAGCTGGCGAACAGGCCTGGCAAGACCTCCCTGCGCAACCCTCCTCCACAGCTACCACGAACGAACGCATCAGCCGACCGGGGGGTGGGCAAGGTTGAACCTGCCCTTCCTGGAAACTCCGGGATTCCCTGAAACGCCGCTGTCCTGAAAAATCATCCCAAGGACAGGCATGGAGGAGAGGAGCGCAAGAGCCAGCTCTCGCCTCGCCCGAGCAAGCAGCGCACGCCGGGACGCGCACACCCGGCGGCTCCGGCCCTGGCTTCCCCGCATCGGCTTTCGGGAACAGAAACACGCGGAGGAAGGGGGGATGCTTGCCCTCCCTCCCCGGGGATAACGCCCGGCTCCCCCGGAGGAGGAGGCCGCTGCCCCGGGGTGGGAGGACACGGGCACCGCACTCCGCCGGCTCCGCCTTCCCCGACCCGGGACGCCGCGGGAGGCCGCTTTCGGCGGAGAAGGGCAGGCTCCGCTCGGCGGGGCTGAAGGAGGAAGGGGGAGCGGGCGGGAGGCGGGCCCGGGAGGCGGTGGGAAGGGGCGGGGAAGGAGGGCGAGGGGAGGGGAGGGGAGGGGAGGGGAGGGGAGGCGAGGCGAGGCGAGGCGAGGCGAGGCGGCAGAGTGCGAGGATGAGCGGCGGGGATGGCGGAGGCCGGGCGGGCGCCATCAGCTACGCCCTTCCCTCCATCCCCTCCAACAAGCTCCCGGACTTGCGTTTCATCAGCCGGGGAGCTTACGGTACCGTCTCCGCCGCCCGGCACGCTGACTGGAGGGTCCCGGTGGCTCTCAAATGCTTGCAGGGGCCGCTGCTAGACAGGTAACGGGGGGGTTAGGAGGGGGACTGCCAAGACGGGGCATCACCGGGGGGGGAGGGTGATGGGGGGGCGCGGCTGCCGGGTGAGGGGGGAACACCTCACCCGGCAGCCGCGCCCCCCCCCCATCACTCCCCCCCCCCGAGTCACTCCGTGTAAAGGGGTAGCAGGTAATAATTTTTCATCCGCCTCTGCCTCATTTCAGTCCCCACAGTGCCAATTTTTTATCGTATCAGTACAAATTTGCCTCTTCTTAAGTGATCTGAAGCCTGCCTGACTGTAAACCTGCCTCTTGCGTGTTATCTAGGTGTCTGTAATCTTTACTGCCTCAGGTTTCTTTGATCTAGTTATTGGGCGTTTAGGCAAAACAGCTTCACTCGGAATAACAAGGCTTCTAGTCTTGTGACCCAATGTTTTGAGCTACCTCTCCTCTTACTCCCCAGGTTTGTATACACAGGCTTTATCTCTGAAACCTTGCCAGAAGGAAATGGAATCTCAGTTATGTTTTTAAACAGGAATATTGTGTTCTCTGATAAGTTTATTGTTGGTTTTTTTTTTCTTTAATATAAGTGTCTGCTTAAAACCCTGTTAATCAGAAATACAGTGTTTGTCCTCTGAACGCTGTTGGTAGAAAACAGCAGGTACTATTTTTGGCCTTGCAAGGTTTTAGATTAGTGTGACATCTAACCCGTGAAATGATGATGAAAAGGGCAACTGAGGTAATCAGAATAATTCAGCCATCTACCCTGTATCACGCAAAGCTCAGAAATGCTGTCAGAAGACGAAAGCTGTAAGAAATCTGTTACACCCAAGTCTCTGCAGCAAGTGATTTGTCGGTTGTATAGCAGGCAATGTAAAATGCATCCTGTAAATGCTGTCAGGAAAAGGGAAGAGCTCGTGGTGCAGTTAATTCCCCAAACAGGAATCCTGCGCTGTGTACCCTAGAACTTGGTGTGTGACCAGCCAAAGAGCAAAGCCAGTTGGGAAGCTGTTGTGGGCTTGTACTTATTTAGGCATTACTCTATGCCCTTCTGGTATGGAGCAGACAAAGGTGAAGTGACTTAAAAACACAGGAATAGACCTCGATGTGTTGCAACTCGTTTCCTGGCTACAGCTGAATCCCATGCAGCTCTGCCTCACCATCTGGGAAAACCCCTAGCTTTCTCAAGCCTAGTCTTTTCAGGAGAGAGGGAGGGAGGGAATTGTGTCTTTTGCCCTGTGGTTTTCTTGAAGGCTGCCTTTTTACTTTGTTCTTTTCTTAGAGTTTCCTGTAATAGAAGCTTTTTTCCATCGCATAGATAAGGACCAACAGTTGCCCTTAATTTCACATCATCTAAATTTGAAGTTTTCCTGTTGTAAAAGCAGCAGGCTTTAGTTGTCCGGGCTTCCTTTTTTTCCCAAATACTCCGATGGCCTTTTCTTTGGGATCTAGAGTGGTGGGTCCAGACTGACGTGAGCTCTTCAGTGTGTGGCCTGAGCTTGATGGATGCAAGCCAGCTCTAACCCGGGAGATGCACCACCACATTAACACAGCGCTGTGCTGAGGAAATTGTGATGAGCATAGCCCTGGCTTGTACGCAGCCATGCCCCAGCACAGCTGTGTTGCTTCTAAATCGGACTGGCTCATATCCAGAGGATTGGTCTTAGATGTGCTGTAAAAGTTGTTATTTGGATATCCTAGTCACATACTTCTACCCGTACCAGTCTCCACTGGTATGGAATCTAAATCTTTTTTTCTTAGAATGATTCTTCATGGTCCAAGTATCCTCACTATCAGCAGACCCGTTTTTTCAAGAACATTTGAGATACAGGGCATACCAAAAAGTTTAGCGTTTTTAGGGATAGAAGCATACGCAAATGAAACTTGAGCTTCTCAAATCCACATGCTGCAAGGTCTGAATTTGTAAAGACGCATGAAGTTCACGTTTAGGAGGAGGTTTGAAGTAACGGAGAGCATTCACACAGCCAAATTCAGGTGTCCAAACATCATGAGGCTTGTCCCTTCCTGCTTCCTGTGCAACCAGGGCATGTTTTTTCTGCAGGGTGGTTCAAAGCAGGGGCCGAGTTTGAAAGAACAATTTATGTGAAAACAAAACATGGTTGGTGGTTTCTTTTCCTTCAGAAACTGAAGGTGCATTCCTTTAACCCATAGTACTTTAGTTCATGTCAGTGTCCACTAAACTTAAGTGATTGAAGAATTGTGAGTAATAAAAACTCCACTCTGTAGGAGATCAATATTGGGCCTTGGTGAAAATCCAGGGTTTGAAGACAGGCAGTAAAGTAGGACAAATGTAGCTGGTTATTACCATTATGACTACACAGGATGGTGTAAGTTGGAGTTCTGAGTATTTCTGTATTTACTGGGAACATAGATGAAATGTGTGATGGAAATAGATTTTCTATGGTACAACAAAACTGCGGAAGCTATCTTGTATTTACATTTGCAGATTCTACTTTGTCTTACAGTATCTCGTTATCAAAACAGCGTAGCAGGAAACAAGTGGTGAAAGGTGGTGGTACTGCATATCAGTACATCATTTTGTAAAGCGAATGTAGTAAACCCAACATTTGCTTTGAGTTTCCTAGTACTGGTATGGTAATGTTTTTTGTTTGTTTGTTTTCTTTAAGTGATAGAAACCACCTTCTAAAAGAAGCAGAGATATTACACAAAGCCAGGTTTAGCTACATTCTGCCAATTTTGGGAATTTGCAATGAGCCTGGATTTCTGGGGATAGTAACAGAATACATGACAAATGGGTCATTAAACCAGCTTTTACATGGGGTAAGTGTACTTAACAGTCTTTTGTAATTTCCCTACTTAAGGCAAGTAATAAAGTATGTTATTAATAATATTTCAAATTAAAAGACAGTCATTGTCACTAATAGTTTTCGGTGCTCAGATAGACTTTCTGTATCCCAAAAAGACAACCAAACTCAGCAGACTTTTGTTTTATTACACTTTTTCCTATGTCGTGACCTGTAACTGGCTTCATGTTGAATTATTATATACAATGACTTTAAAAATCTCTGTTATTCTCTAATTAAAAGCTGAAATATTTACACTTACTTCAGCCTGGGTGTCAGAATTTTTGCCAATGTAAATGTCACACAAATATGAGGGGTTTTTCCTGAATCTGAATCTTTGTTAAAAAAAAAAAATGAAGATTTTTACTTTAGTTTACAGAAGTCAAATATTTCTAATGTAAACAGGTAACAGATATTTCTGCCAGACCTTACTCTCAGAAGTAAGTTCTCCTGTGCTGAACTCTCAGCTGCTTCCATTAGCTTGGTGCAACCATCCACTGTTGCTGCTCTACTGTAAAGCTACTGCAGTTGCATCTGAGCAGCACTGCAGTCTCTTCTGTACCTTAAATCAAATATCTCGTGCCTTAGAGAACTCAGCTGTGTGTTTGTCATAAAGGCATTAGTGTTAATGTAACCTCTAAGATTTCAGTTGAGTTCTACTGCCTTTTTCTTGTTGTATTGCTATTTATAAGGGTAGCATTTTGTGCTTAGCTTCACCACATCTTCTTTGGTTTTCCAGTGTCAGTTGAAGATACGATTTTTGTCTTCCTTTGTGCAGTATTCATAATCTGTGGGTTACAAGTTTCGTACAGGAGTTAATCTGTAAATCGTATTTCCATATGAATGAGTAATGTAGTAAATGTCCTACTTCATGTATACCAGTCATGAACTATTACATGAATGCTAGGGAACAGAAACATAACACTGCATGATTAACATTTATATATATATTTGTTTTAGCAGCTAACCAGTCTTAATGGTCAGTTACAATTATTTTAAGGAGTTTTTGTAATATATGTTTTAAAAGATCACTGCTTGCCCAGGTCACTTGCTTCTTGTTATGAAAGTCTTTGTGTTGTGCTGTTAGATGAGAACAGAGGATTATAATCTGGTTTTGTGGTTTCATCTTGTCAGAAGGATGTGTATCCTGACATTCCCTGGTGCCTGAGATTCCGCATTCTTTATGAAATTGCTTTGGGAGTAAACTATTTACACAACATGAATCCTCCATTGCTGCACCATGACTTGAAAACCCAGAATATTTTGCTGGATGATGAGTTTCATGTCAAGGTACGGTCATTCAGTTCTTAAATTCTTCAGCATCCAGAATGAGTGAAAGTGTTTTAATAATTGTAGAGAAGGAAGAGTAAGGATGTGGCTGTACAGAGGGGATGTAACTGTATACCAGGTGTTTTCTTCTGTCCTTGCAGACAACTTATCAACTTCTTTTGAAAACTCTGCATTGCTCAAGTGTGGATTTGATCCATCTGAAAAGACCAGAAAGCCAGAATTTGGGCTGTTTGTGCTATAGCAGTAGCTGATACTCGTTAGCAGTGGCAGCCTCGTACAGCAGCCTTCCAAGGGTAGCTACGTCTGGCCCTTTCTGAGCAGAAAAAAGAAAGTGTTCTTGTCCAAGATGCTCAGAAAAGTTAGTTCTGGAGGACAGTAGATGAAATTCAAATGTTAATAACCCTTTTGATATTTATCATGCCATATCACAGAATCACAGAATGTTCGGGGTTGGAAGGGACCTCTGTGGGCCATCTAGTCCAACCCTCCTGCCGAAGCAGGGGCACCTACAGCAGGCTGCAGAGGACCTTGTCCAGGCGGGTCTTGAATATCTCCAGAGAAGGAGACTCCACAACCTCCCTGGGCAGCCTGTTCCAGTGCTCCATCACCCTCAGAGGGAAGAAGTTCTTCCTCATGTTCAGACGGAACTTCCTGTGCTTCATTTTGTGCCCATTTCCCCTTGTCCTGTCACTGGGCACCACTGAAAAGAGTCTGGCCCCATCCTCCTGACACCCACCCTTCAGATATTTATAGGCATTTATTAGGTCACCTCGCAGCCTTCTCTTCTCCAGGCTAAACAAGCCCAGCTCCCTCAGCCTTTACTCACAGGAGAGATGCTCCAGTCCCCTCAGCATCCTCGTAGCCCTCTGCTGGACTCTCCCCAGTAGCTCCTCATCTTTCTTGAAGTGGGGAGCCCAGAACTGGACAGAGTACTCCAGATGGGGCCTCACCAGGGCAGTGTAGAGGGGAAGGAGAACCTCCCTATGTTCTGTGAGTGTAGTATAAGAACATGTAAAATGTAACTGCTAAATCTGAACAAGTTGGAAGATGGCTTTTAAGAAGCACTTCGAGCAAACTGTATACATAGAGAAGTAAATTAGTTTAAAACTTTAATTCTGTCTTTAAAATAGCACTACCATGATGTGAA
This sequence comes from Opisthocomus hoazin, assembly GCF_030867145.1. NCBI lineage: Eukaryota > Metazoa > Chordata > Aves > Opisthocomiformes > Opisthocomidae > Opisthocomus > Opisthocomus hoazin. The sequence continues at coordinate 30,579,551 of NC_134416.1, read as the reverse complement.
ATAAAAAGTACTTCTGACAAAATGGTTAGGTGCTTCCATAATTGCCAGAGCTGTGGGGTTTTTTATGAAAGGTCCTCTACTTTTAAAACTGATAGAATATGCTATTCAAGTAAATGAGAAATGAGATATTTTGCACTTAATTTGTACTCGAATGGTGAATGCTTTAGTTGCTACTGTGAGATGAAGCTTTTCATGAGTCCTTTGAGCAAAGATCCAGTGCTGATTTCTTTTTTCTCCAATGCAAAGACATTTTTCTTGGCAGCAAGGTGCCTTTACACAGCGTTGTCTCCAGTCACGCCCTCAGCAGCTCGTACCTCCTCCCACTCAGCTGTGCTGGCATCGCCATCGCTCGAACTTCCTGATAAACCTGACTGGGGAACTGGTGCGAGTCATTTTTTTATCCACTCTTTTTTGAATCCCTGAGAGCACTGGTGTGGTCTGGTGCTCTGCCTGACCACATCTAAACGGTTGCTTTGCTGGAGCCGTTGAAGGGAAGAGGTTAATTCTTGCATACCTGCCCTGCCTCCTGTAAGGAGTCTCTGGAAGCCCGTCCTTAGGTTTTGCAAGTGTGTTTTTGGGTGAAGCAGGATTTTTCTAAATTAGAACAGCTGGCAGGAAATGCAAGGAAGGTTGTCATGCACGCCAAATAGAAGTAGTATTACATACGTGTAAAAGCAACACCATTCATAGAATGCTTCTGGCTGTCCCAGATCTACTGAATGCGCAGGATAACATGACCCGTTACAGTGAGGAAGGCTGGATGAAACCGAGTTGTAGGTAAAAAAAAAAAAAAAAAAAAAAAGGTTATTTTGCACTGTGGATTTTGACTGTACACTCTCCAGAAAGCTTGTATCTGTTACTTTAATTGCCAAAGTGCTCACACAGGCATCTTTGAAAATTGTTCTGCTCTTGTGCAAATGCTGGACAAGTGCAGAGCTGGTAGCTGGCTGCTTATCTTTCTCCCTTGTGTGCCAGATGCTCTGCAGCTCAGCCAGCAAGCCTGTTCTGCTGGCTGTTTGTCTCTCTGCCTGTAACCTGGTCTGATGTCTTGCACCCTGGCTTATGGATGTCTGGGAACATAAGCTGAAGTCAATTAATTCTTTACGTAGATGTAGTGTGAACTCTGTAGAAAGGGACAGGGCGTCAGAGTGCACAGTACAGAAACTATTCATCAACTTTTCACAGCACATAATGACATAATATTATTATTATCATTATTATTAATTCAAGATTAATATTTCATAGTTTTGGAGGTGAGGTGAAGTGCCCTGAATTTTTCTGTGACAGCAACTGTCTTAGAATATCTGTAGGCTACGTTACATAGAGCTATTACGATTTATGTTAAATTTGTGTTTTACAACCAGGGAGCTGGCAGTACTCAGTGGCTTTTTGTTTGCTTGTTTCTAACCAAAGAAAGTGATTTTCGTCAAACAGGACAGACTCCCATAGCAGATTCTCCAGCCATAGAGTACAAGTTATTCTTTAAAAGGACAAGAGGTTAGGGCAGCACTACAGGGATAGCATGAGTCACGACTGGGGAATGCTTTCTGAACTGGAGCTGGTGTTTTCTGTTGCTAGGACAACCACGTACCTTTTGTGTGTCAGGTTAAGGACTTTAAGTGACCTGTTCTTTCGGGCGTATTTCAGGAATTTCTGACAACGTTTTTCTTCTCAGAACAACCGATTTGTCCTTTCCAGATTGCAGATTTTGGCATGTCAAAATGGCGTGTCATATCCACGTCACAATCACGAAGTGAAACCTCTTTGCCGGAAGGAGGGACGATTATCTACATGCCGCCTGAAGACTACAATCCCAGTCAGAAAACCCGTGCAAGTGTAAAACACGATATCTACAGGTAACTCATGTTGTTCTCAAGTGGGCTTTGCAATGTGAATTCAAATTTCATTTACTGAACTTAGATTTTAACATATTCTTAGCAATTTTTTTTATTTTCAGTAGTAATAGTATCATAGGTGTATAAGCAAAATCAATTGGGGAGAAAAACAATTGAGTGGTAGCTGGATTTAATGACTCGTTTCTTTAAGAAACACTGTGACAAGTGTAATGGTCCAGAAATTAAGCTAGAACTACAGAATCAGACAGAGAAGGCTGGTTTTCATAAATGAGTGTACACGTAGAGACAATGTAGGGAGGGGTAAAACTGTTCACACCATCATTTCAAAGTACGTACCCTTGCAATTTGTGCACATCAATTAACTTAATTTGCAGGATGTAGTCGGGGGAAAGAAGAAAATATTTTTGGAAATGGGTTAGGAAAAAACAGGGTAATGGGGTCGGAGGAAATATTTAAAGAGATCTCCTTAAGGAATATCTTACTTTATGAAAGTTCAGGTAGATTTGCATCAGTTCTGAGTAGTAGAAGTAATACAATAGGAAGTAGTAGAGTGGTGGCAACCCATATAACAAAACGGCAATTGCTCTTAGAATATTAGAATTACAATTAGCTAATTTGAAAAGGCTTGGAGAGCTCAAAGATTACTTGAATGATCGTGGAGGGAATTGTCATGTCTAAATGGAGATGGAGGAGGCATGAAGAGGCATACCACGTGACAGAGTCTGTCTCTCTGTTGTGCTGTACCACCTTTACCTGCAGCAATCTTTGGCAGGGTTGTATTTTGGTGAGAGATGAATCCATCTCAGAGGGTCTTGCTGACTTCCAGGGAGACCACTGTTTCTCTTAATTATCCCTTACCCTTAAGGCGCATACGAAGTTCCTTGACATTCCTGTTCAAAGAATAGAGATGGTAACATACCTGCTTTCCTCACCCTTTGATGGGAAGATCTGGACTAGAAAGACATTGAAAAGGAATAATGGTTTATTGTGGGGAAAGAAGTAGTAGTGTGACGTTATCTCCTCCAACTTCTGGTTTTGGAGGATTTGAAATTGTGGCTGGTGGCTTAATGAGTGAGTGGAGATGAGGAAGACAAAGGTTTGTTGGAAAGAAAAAAAAAATATGCGTGCGGAGGGATAACGGCCAAACGGGAGAAAATAAGAGAGAAAAGATCAGTAGAAGACCTTAGAAAACTAATAAATTAGAAGGAAAGATATTATTTGAGAAGAGAGAAAAGAATCCGAGACAACATCGTAAAGAGGGATGGCAGTTCAGGGCTGGAAGACATGAAGGTAGAGAGACAGTGAAGGAAATGACCACCAGAAAGGTCACACAGGACAGTCTGGGCTCGGGATCAGAAGGAGATGCTATGAAGCAGAAATAAAAGACAGGAAAACATGAATCCTGTAAAGGGGAATCCGCAGGAAGTGGTATGCCGCAGTGGTGTAGAATTGAGAAAATAATCTTTAATTGTAGAGAGATTCCAACCTGAATGAAAGGCTGGATGTCTGATTAGTTGACCACAGCAGATACAGCTGAATGTTGTTGAGGTATTGAAGCTAATTCATGATTTCTTAAAGAAACAAATTGTTTAAATAACAGTTAAGCAGCATTAACTTTTAAGAAAGGAACAATTTGCCATGCCAAAAAAGTCAGCCTGCATGAATTTCTCAGCAATCCATCAAAAGCAGGCTTTCTAACAGGGAGGACTGCTTTTATTGTAAGTTACTTGAATAAATTCTATCACTGATGACTGTTAAAATGTGAACAGAATAAATAGTTAGGAGAGTTCAATTGATATGGTTGATTTTAAGCATCAGGTGTTTTGTTCTTGCTTAATTTTTGATTCTTCCTAGCTGGTAGCTGTTAGATCATATAATGCTTAAAGGCAGTTAAATGTAACCTGTATCCAAAATTTGGTACTTCTTTGTGATGTAGGAAAATACTGTCTTTGTGTACAGTTATTTGAGTAGTTGAGCAAACATTTATTCTGACAATACACTTCTGACAAGTGTAATTCTTCTTTAGCAAAGAAATAATTCTTTGCATATTTTCATTTTTATTCCTTCAGTGCAAATTGGATTTAATTTTCTTTTGAATTAACATTTTAAAAAATTAAATCACTCTTTAAATTGATTTACTGAAAAAATAAGGGAGTAGAGGTAAGTTTATAAGGGTATGTTTGACAGTGGAAATTAGGTTCTTAAGCAGAGATGTATTTTTGCTCTCTCATTTTAGGAAGTATTAGATATAATCCTCACCCCAAACTCCTGTTCTTAAATAGGAAAGCCAGATTTGGGTTTTTTACGTTATTTTATTTTCTTTATTTGCTTTAACTGCATTGATTATTTTTTTTATAAATGAAGTCAACACTTCATTTAAATGAACTATTATAATCTAATTTAAATTACAAACTTGTTTAAAGGTATATTTTTTTACTATATCCTGATGACTGAAGGGAGTGACTAGCCTACTGAAGATGGAGCAGATTTGTATTCACTGAGCCACTTCCCATTCATGTTGATGTGAATGGGAAAGAGTGTCACCAGTTTGAGGAAGGAGATGCGTGTTCAGTCTGCTGGCTATAGCTCAGGGTGGTCTTCTTCAGGGTCTCTTCTGTAAAGTGAATCTTCTATGTAACAGTGCCATCTCTCCCTATAGAGAAGATAGCATGTGTTGAAAGTACATATGTCTAGGGGGGAAGCTGGAGTGTGCTTCCCAGATAAAAGTCCGTATCTTACCTGCCTGACTTTGTGTTGGGATAGAGGTGTGGGTGAATGCCATCCTCCTTGTGCTGGTACCCTGCTTCCCATGGGGATGCCAGAGAGTGCCAATCTGGACTGGGGAGATGCCACAGTATTGCGGTTTGGACGGAGCATTTAGGGCTCTGGGACTCACTTTAGTTTGTGTACTGAGATTTAAACTGTATCTACGTAATTGACAACGTGTTAGTAGAGCAGAGCTAATACAAATTTGGAATAGGAGTTTATATGCCATATACTTTTTCTGTACTTAATATTAACCGGTTAAAACTCCTGCTAGTTTTCGTATCTCTGAGTCATCATTGTAGTTAGCTGTATTTAGTCCCATGTGTGCCATGCGGGATCATTTTAGCAAAATGTTTTTAATAAAATGTGAAGCTGAGCACATTGTGTTATTAAGTGTTGGTAATCTAAAATAACGTCTTCTATACTTTGCATACTTTAAACAGCTATGCAGTTATTATGTGGGAAGTGATGTCAAGGAAACAGCCATTTGAAGGTAAGGCAATATCTTTCTGCAATTTATTTTTCCAGCCTTATATAAAGGCTAAACCCGAAACCTGGGTACCTGGAGACTTCATTTTAGGGGTTACTTTTTAATGATTCAACTTGTATTCCTGTTGAAGAACACATTTGGTTACTTCTCAGATTAGACACTCTTTTTCTGTAATGTTTTTTAAATTATAATGTTGTTTCATAAATTAAAAAAAAATCTTTTTCTAAAAAAAGAAACAACCTTATTTTGGTGAACTATAAATACTGTATCAGCAAACTAAATTATTCCTCCTGTAGTAAGCTATTTGTATTGCATATATTTCTAATGAATGCATGATGTCTATTTTGACAGAAGTTATAAACCCCTTGCAGATAATGTATAGTGTGTCACAAGGACAGCGACTAGACTTAAGTGGAGAAAGTTTATCAATGGACATTCCTCACCGAGCGCTCATCATAAGATTGATAGGAAATGGATGGGCACAAAACCCAGATGAAAGACCATCCTTCTTAAGTGAGTTTACCTTGCATAATGAGAAAAGATTTCTAAATTGCCAGATTTCTGTTGAACATGGTACTTACATGGTAAAGAAAGCAAGAGCTATATGTACTCATTCTTGTTGTGTATGATGAGGTGCTTGTCTGCTTCCAGCATGTCTGTAAACAAACTTTTATGAGTGAACTATGTGTATGCCATAAAACCAAGTTGGTACTTTGAGTCTTTTGCATTTGCCATCTCTATAACTGTAAAACAGCAGCGTGGTTTGTTTAACTACTTGCACTTGGCTTTTTTGTTTATTGTCAAAGGGAACTTTTTTTTTAAGGGGGAACAGGGAGTGAAGTATATAATGAGTACTATGAGTTTATGAGCAAGCTGGCAAGCACACCGACAAATCATTGCACGTCAGATAAGCTGTAGTGACTTCACCTTGTGTTTGCATCTCAGTATAAATCTTTTTCACTGAGACTTTATTTTTGGTTGTTCCACCTCCCAGACCAAGCAGGAACTGGTTGAATCCACGTGCTCAACTTTCTCTTTCCATCTTTGCTTTGTTCAGCTTTCTGTCTGTGAGACCAAATATAGACACTTTCAGCCTTTTGTACAGTGAATTGCAGAATCTGGAGAATAAGACTGAAGTGCAAGCTTGCAGAGGGTAGAGTGGCGTAGTGTGAAATGGAGAAGTTTTGGTTTGATTTTTGCAAACTTATGTTTATTGCACTTAACTGACATACTTGGTGTATGTTGAGTCCAAGTTTATCCCCCATAGCAATTTCTCCTTAACATGCCTAATTTTGTGGTGACTTTCAGCCGTTGTTTGGCCATTGCATAAACGTAATTCCATCAAAATTGGGAGAAAGCGATTACCTGTTTTCACCTGTGAAATTTGCTCTTGCGAGTGTTGCTGTGGTCACTTAGGTTAGTGTGGTGAAGCCAACAGTGGTTCTTGCAGCTGCCTCACTGCGCTTGTTTAATTTGCGTGTGCTTTAAAATCTTCCTTCCTACTCCTTTAGAAAACATGATCCTAATTCTGTAGGGAAAGCTGGACCACCTTAGAGAAGGAAAAATGTAAAATAAGAGAGTTACTGAAAGTATTAAAATGTAGAACAGTACAAAGAGCTCTGGCTTAAACAATGCTATATTTTAAGTTTCTGACTGGTTAGGTTGAAGGTGCAGTGACTCAAACCTGAAATACCAGGGCTCCTTAGTTGGTTCTGGCGTTTTTCAGTTTTAGGGTTTCTTTTGTTGGGGTTTCTTAATGTTACAAGTAGAGAGGTCTGCAATCTTAATGTTTCATTTGTAGCTTTGGTGAACAGAAGTCTGTTCATTATTTTGAAAACCTTTATAGCCATACTTCCTTTGAGCTGGAAAGTGCTAGGAAGTGGCTGTTCAGATGGCTTGGAAAGAAGTGTTCATAACTTCAGTTTTTCACGTCAGTTTGTTAGAGGGCAAAGTGAGTATGCATCCAAACACATACAGCATCCTCCTGTTCAGTTTACAGTCCAACATGAATTACATGACCTCTTTTGAGCCACTGTTATCTTTGCATTAAGAACATTTTTAAATGTCAGGTTATTTTGGCATGAGTCTGGTTTGTGTGATTGCAAATTGTGGATTTTTTTTTTCCCAGCAAGGAAATATATCTATTTATAATATTTTTTTTAAATCAGAAAGAATAGGCACATCATGATATTTCCTTATGTATTCTTGTTTTCCTGTGTCAGTTAACCAAAACAAAACAGCAATGAAAGTCTTTGGTCACACTGAAGGAGTAATTACCTGGGATATGTATTAAAGTGTGAGCTAACTTGGGTTCTGTTATTAATGCTGTGTCTGTAGTAAGACCGTCTTTGAATAAAACATGCATCGCTTTTTCCTTTACTATCATAAAAGGAAAGAGGAAGTTGCAAAACTGTTGCAGAATTAAGGGAAGTAAAGCTCACTGATCGGGAAATTTTGCAATTACAATAGCATGGGGGCGGCGGGGGGGGGGGACGGGGGACAGGGGACCAAAACACCCAAACTGCCTTTTTATTAAATAACCGAGCTTTTCCATTTAAAGTTTAACCTGTCTGTTCCCCTTATAAAGAAGGGTTAATGACTACCTATCACTGTGTTTCTGCATGTACTTGGAATGTGTACCTACAGGTGAATTATAATCAACAAAAATTAGCAGTGGTAGTATTTCAGTGTGGAAAATGGAGTGCCAAACGTGTAAAACTGTGTTTTAGCTGATGCCAGAAAATAAGAACCCTGGTGTTGAATGTATGTCTTGAAGATACTAGTGGAAAAAAGTTAATATGGGAGAACTGTGGTAAAATTACAGTAAAAAATAAAAATAAGTTAATAAGGGTTCAGTGATTCGGATTGCTAGTATGGTAAGTGGGTTTTGATGAAAGGGTAGAGTCCATAGAAGTGCAGTAGAATTGTGACATGCCATCATCCTTTCCTGAAGTTTTGTTGTACTTGAGCACAGTTTCAAAGAGACATTTTTATAACACAGTCATCTCAAAATTCTAAATACTTAGTTTTGTAAACCTGTCAGCATTGGAAAGCAAGGGAGCATAGCACAGGTTGTCACTTGGTTGTTGGATTGTCGTGTGCCTCTCTACGTGAGCAGATGATTGTAGCTTCTCTGACTTGCTGCCTTTGGTGGGCATGAGGACACTGTCATTCGGATTCACTGGATGTGACAGGTCAGTGCCTTGACTGTCACCATCTTCTCTGGCCATGCCGTACAACGTCTATTGTGGATTTTGCTGGTGAGGGGCTGTTTCTTTGTTTTTCTCACATAAAATCTTTAACATCTCTGCTGGAGTGGGAAGACGGCAACCCACTCTAAGGTCTTGTGCTGTTTGGTCCCATTGCGCTCATCTGGCTTGTTGGGTCTATCTTGAAACATGGCAAACCCACCGATCTATACGTTCCAGCAACACAAGACTCCTGGGCTGGCACAGTCCTGCATCTCTTCTGATACAGAGTTCTCAGGTGGCCAGATCAGGACAGAGTTTGTTTTGCTGATGTGAAACTGTTGTTAGCAGTTGAAAGCAAGAAACTTCTGTTTAGCAGCATAAGTAGTTTGATATGTATCAATAGACAAATTACTTTTATAAATGTAAGATGGTAGCTTTAGCAAAATGAAGACTTAATTTCCACCTTAAACCCTTCAGCAAAGTACTCTTTCTTTGTTTAGAATGTTTAATAGACCTGGAGCCAGTCCTGCGAACGTTTGATGAAATAGCTATGCTGGAAGCAGTAATTCTTTTAAAGAGATCAAAGGTGAGTGGCTCTTGTTATGGTCACAAGCTGGTCAAGTAAGTTGGTAATTTTTGCTTGCTGAAAGAAATGTAATCTCCAGTGTCATTTATCTAATTGTGTATATGGCTGAAGCGTGTGTTTGTACAGAGCTGTCATCTTGTCTTATAGCAGAAATTTAATACAGGTAAATATTTCTCTTCCAGTCACTGTATGAATCGCAATGTATTTACAAGAGTGGAAAGAAAGCAGGTGTGGAGCAGGTATCTCTAAATATACCTCTGAATTCCCAAGAGGTAAATATTTTACATACTACATTTGATGTGTCGGCATCATTACAGATCCTGAGAGCTTTAAAGGGGGATTAACTTAGTAAGGGGGAAGTGTTCTGCAGTTTACTTTCCTATGCAGTCAGGAAAGGCATAAAATGCCAAATGTAACAAATGCGTAGCCATATAGGTGAAGATAGTAAAGGGTGGGTAAGCAGAAATAAGAAGGGCATGTTTCGTATGTCCTCCAAGTGTGGGAAAGCCAGTCCCTCAGGGAGGAATGCAGCACACAGTGTCTGCAACTTGTAAGAGACTTTTGCTTCCTGACACCTCTATGGAGCTTGCCTGTGTAGGATTGTGTAGATTTCCTTTTACATTTTGAGTCTTAATGCTGCGCGGATATTAGGAAAAATTTCTTTATTGAAAAAGTGGTCAGGCACTGGAACAGGCTGCCCAGAGAGGTGGTTGAGTCCCCATCCCTGGAGGTGTTCAAAAAACGTATAAATGTGGCACTTCGGGATATGGTTTAGCAGGCATGGTGGTGTTGGGTGGATGGTTGGACTTGATGATCTTAGAGGTCTTTTCCAACCTATGATTCTATGATTCTTTGGATTCTTACTAACAATTGAACTTCTGTGCAAAATTGCTGTAAACTTTGGAAAAAAAACGCAAGTATTAGGATTACATAGATTTCTTCTGTTTTGCTGTATTTTAATTGCGCTGTCTATTGAGCATTTAGATAGTAAAGAAAAGACAATGATGGGAAAGTACTCTGTAAATCATTGCAACTTTGTATGTATTTAATGTGCATTTTCATTATACAACTGGAATAATTTCAGGAAACATATTCTGGGTCCTTACAATGTGATGCACTTCCCCTTCGGAGCATCTCTTCAGGTACATCAAGGCTCCAGTCTGTTCCCAAGTGTAATATCCTCTCATCAGGTACAGATACTAATGACTTCATATAAATTTAAGTTGCCATCGCAGCATTATGCTCCCACTGTAACACTGTATTTGCATACTAGATGGCTGGATTTCCATTTATGTCAGAGAAGAGATGTGTTCTGTAAGCTTAGTTCTCTGGGTAAAAAAGTGGATATTTTAGCACTGATTTTCTGTTCCTGTCACTTGAGAAATCCCCCCAACTTCAGTTTTCATATTGAGGATCGTGAGTGCAGAGATAGCATGTACTTGTCTCTTCAGACTCTTGGGAGTTAATTTAATTGTTTGTAAACGACTTCTAAAAAGGCTAAACATTTTGAGGCACTCCTAAATCTGTAAACTCCTAAATGAGTAAACTAAAAGTTTCTAATGCAGCCCAACCTCTCGATCATTTTTGATTCAATAAATAAAATGCTTTAATAAATAGCTTGCCTTGTAAAAGTATCTGCACAGACCTTTTGTAGCTGTCACCTTTTCTGTATAAAAGTTAGCAAAATTCACAGACAAAACTCAGTTTTGAGGTTTTGCTGACATCAGAAGCCAGAAAAATGCAATGGGACCCAGGGGAATAGCAATAAGTTGTGTAACTAAAACTGCATTTGAGTTTCTTCTCTTGAAAGAATGCAAATGTAAATTTCCCAAAGAATGGAGCATCCTTTGGCTTTGCAGGGTCCAGTGGTGTGAAAGCAGACAAGACCATTGACTTCATTGCTGTAAAGTAGGGCATCAAAAAGTGTGCTGCGGTGCTGCAAAACTGGATATATTCTGGCACAGAGGTAGGAGGGCACAGGCAGTTTCTTTTCGAGCTCTTGTTTGAACACATCCACAATTCTGGGCTTGTACTTTAGATGTAAAGATATAAATACTAGAAAGATATAAATACAGCAGGAAATCCAGGGAAAAATAAATTCCTAGAGGCTTAAGGAATTTGAGTTACAGGGGGAGATGACAGAAAGCAAATGTAGTGTAGTTTGGCTGTACCTCTACCCAAGCATTTATCTATACACATAGAATAACATTCTTAAAGATGAATAATAACTTGTGGTTACCAAGCTTAATAGAAAAATTGTGATGAATTTTAGAAAATGGAATATTTGATTGAATATGGGCATGGAATGTAAGTCTAATCAGATAAGATAATGATAAATGTCGGCCCTTCTTGCTGCTGGTTCCTGTTAAAAATTGTCATATCTGCCTGTGGAGGTCATTGGTGAGATTGTGGTGGTACAATTAATCTGATTGATCAGTTGGTGTTCCTTTACAGTGTTACTGCTTAGACTTTGTTGCATGTGTCTATAGATACTATAAAGCCTGTGAAAATAGTGTCTACAAAACCATACTGTAGCAGAAGTATTTGTTATTACTTTGCCAATATCAGCATCAGGTAGTTTTACAAAGGAGAGCAAGACAGACATTCTTCTTACTTTGCCTAAATTAGATGCTATTATTTCAGTTGAAAATCTATTCCCAGGTCGCTGTTGGCAAGAGATGAGTTTGGTGTGGTACCAAGGCAAAAGTTAGTGACTATAGATTTTAGTTGAGCTGGTTTTTCCACCAGTATAATCAGAAGGCTGTTTTCAGAAACTTGCTCCTTCAGCGTTAGGAACTTACAGCTTCTTTAATTTTTCTTCCCTAGCCAGCTTCTACACACACTTGTTCTTGGGCATTGCTTTAAGCTTAAATAGCTCTTTTCCCATTTTATTTCTGATATAGAGAGTAATCCTTTAATACACTTTGTTTTGCTAGACAAACAGGATATGCTTTTTTGAAGTCCATTTGTAAAATAAGATTTCTCTTGGTATCCTACTAGTCCTCCCTGTGCATGTTCTAACTTAAGTCACTGAACTAAGGCTACCAGACATCTGTACTTAGTATTAGAAAAGAAGTGTAACAGGTGTTTTCTGCTTGAAATAAGAACTTAATATACCTTAGAAATTTATTTTTCCTTTCTGACAAGGTACTTCATTACAGAATAATCTACCAAGGTTTTTTTTCCCCCTCATCTCAATTCCAAAACATAGCCCCAGCTTGAAGCAGAAAGTCTAGATCTCGTGCTTTGTGCTACCATATTTCCACTTTTATTACTCCAGTCTTCTAGATCAACTAGGTTATTCCTGAGTAACTCGGGTCAACCCGTTCTTTCTGAATAACATCTGCAAGTCTCATTAGCATGTTTCTATTCTTTATGCTGTGGTCACTGTTCGAGTTCATTCTTCCATACTAGTACAATCCCAGTAGTTTTTTCTCTAATGCTATTAAAGATCCGTGTGTGCCTTGCGATCTGTAACAGTCTGTCCTACCAGAGCTGTTTAAAATCCTTTTCTAAAATGATTTTTCACTCATATCGGTTGTCTTCTAATCCTTTCTCATTCATGCAGTAGGTAACATCTGCTGTTTCACACTATTTAGCTCTGCCCAGCCTACTTTCTCCCTGTTGAATGAAATGAAATGCTAGTTACTAGGAGTTCTAGTCTTCTGGTTTTTAAGTAATGAGAGAGACATTACTTTCACATTTTCCTACTCCTGCTTATTGTACTTACAGCCATATTCTTTCACAGGTCAGCACTCTGATCTAGGAATACACTTTCAAATACCCCCGTTGGATGGGTATCTATAAATACTGAGCTGTCCAGGGGGCTGCCTGTTCTTGTGTCTTAAGATGTTCATCTAAATTCTTAGATCTGCATCTCTGTTTCTTAGTTAGCATCCCTGAAGCTCTTTATCAAATGACACTGTGAAAATCTGTAATGAAAACTGTATACAGAAACAGGCGTATGTCCTGTAACTGGTTTCTCATCAGCTATTTGTCGTCTTTTCTTTGAGTCATTCCTACTGCTGCTTTTGTATCCATCATCTTTTTCTGCCATAAAAAATCCTAAAAATAGAAACTGTTAAGCTTTCCACCTAATAAAAACTTTTTTTTCATTTCTTTGCAAACTTTTACATGAAGCTTTCTTCAAGTCATACACTGTTTTGATGGACTACCAAAAGCTTCCACTGGCTTCCCACCAAATGTCACCACTGGTCTTCATGTTCTTTCCCTCCACCTAAATCTTTCTTTGAATCTTTTTACCCTTGTTACACTGCCAAACTTCATCAAAATAAATGTGTCAGATTTTGTGCTGACTCTTAGCTACCTCTCCAAACACTTGAAGGAGTTACTTTGTTCTTCTAATCCCTACAAAAATTTTCTGTCAAACAGAGCTTTTTTTAAAGCTCACATTTACCAGATTTATTTTCTCAATATTCCTTCAAAGTAAAACAAGACCCCCAAACCCATGGTCAAGCCCTGGTAAAAGATAAGGAACATAAATGTACTCGTAACCTGAGTGTAAGGAATAATGTGTTGTATTTGAAGGGAATTTAGGTTGTCTGTGATTTGTTTTGTGGAATTGCTCTAAATAGTCTCTGATGGCTATGTTTCATTTGAATATAGAAGTAATACAGCTTGCTTTTTTTTTTTTTCCCTCCTTTTTTCTTTTAAGATGGAAATTCTGGGAGTCTACACTCTCTCAGCAGTCAGAGCACAGATGAAAATATCTCTGTAACTCAGAGCGCCAAACTTCTAATGCATCCATACAGTTATTTTCCCTCATCTGACAAGAGTATTTCAGACACCTCAAATTCTTCACCATGTATGCTGCGGTCGTCTCCAATTCCTGCAGGTATAGCAAACACTGATTTAATTCCAAGACCCACGATAAGTGTCCTAATATCAAATATATGTATGTATCGAATGGAAACTGGAACTGTTGTTCATGTGTAAAATGAAAACAAAGCATTCTACACACTAGGAATGCAAGTAATTCTGTCATTGCAGCCTTATATTACAAAGTAAGTAAAATCAATATAAAATATGACCTAGTACATGCACCTGTAGCTCTTAGCTTTTTTCTCTCCTTTTAAGCAAACTTAATTCCGGCTGCCTTGGGTCTTCTTTATCCAGTTCCCTTCGCTCATATTATTTCTCCTTTCTCCTACTGCTGTAGCAGTGGTGCAATCCAGAAAAACAGGAATAAAAGTTAGCTGGAGCTTAACTCATCTTGTTGCCTGTCACTTCTGCCCACTTTTTAGGCCTGTCAATCTTAGGGGTGGCAGGGCAAAGAGAAGCAGCAACTGTGTCAGCATCTCACACTGAATGATCTTCTGTGTTAGTTGAGAGCCCACTGCATGATATTCCTATGCATCAAATAACTGCTAAAAGTTTACTTCCAAAAAAACAACAAAAAGAAACTTTTAATGCATGATGAATTGTTCAAAGAGGGTTTTTTTTTTTTGTGGGCCACACAATAACATGAATCTTTATCGAGATCTGCCGCATCATCCCTCTTCTGGAAATGTAAGAGTCTCCACCTTTTTACCATGTGAATCCTCAGCTTGAGGAAAACACGTAGGAAACTACAGGGAAGTCTTCAGTAAACTTCAATCAAAATCCCACTGGAAAGTGAAGTTACTGTCACTCTCTTCTTAGTACCAGGTCGGGTTGAACACTGGACAGGTTGTCTGCATAGACTGCAGAAGTCCCATCACTTGGAGATACTCAAAATTCAGCTGGACAAGGCCCTGAGAAACCTGAGTTGGCCCAGCTTTGAGCAGGCCATTAGACCAGATGCGACCGCCTTGAGGGTTCCTTCCAGCCTAAATTGTTCTGTGATTCAGATAAAATAAATACTCTAACCACCAAATTTAACAAATTGGAGCATTTTAAATGAGGAATACAGTAGTGAAATGTTAAAAACAGGTTTAGTATTCTAGTGTATTTCTGACCAAAAGCAAGTTTTAAACAGCTCATTCTCAGCTTGTTCTTTGTTCTATGGCACTATGTATTCACAGACAATTACGATACTAATTTTCTTTGTTTTTTTCATCCTCTCCAATCTCAGATTTTGCTTTGGAAACCATACAACACAATGTAGCTCATCAATGGATACAAAGTAAAAGAGAAGAAATTATTGATCAGATGACTGAAGCCTGTTTGAATCAGTCACTGGATGCTCTTCTAGCAAGATTTTTACTCATGAAAGAAGACTATGAACTTATAAGCACCAAACCCACAAGGACATCAAAAGTCCGACAACTGCTTGATACCTCAGATAGCCAAGGAGAGGAATTTGCCCGAATTATAATACAAAAGTTGAAAGATAACAAACAGCTAGGACTTCAACCTTATCCAGACATTGTATCTAATTCTCTAAGACTGCATCTTTAAATGTATTTTTTTTCTGTATGAAGCCATGTGAATATTTCTTACAACACGATTCTTGTTTCTATGTAGTACTTTTATATATGTACTGCTTTGTCTTGACTGTGCCTTTGTAGAGTCTCAGAAATGACACTGAGTTCATCTAGACTGCATTTGGTGAGTTTAATCAGTTGGAGTGCACTTGTAAAGCCAAACACTTGACACTTGTTGACTCAATTCATAAAAGTATTTTGTTTATACATGACAAAGAAAAACCATTAAATATTCCCTGTTTTACTTATTTTCTGTTTACATATATCCTTTTCTTTAACCTCACAGGATTGAGACAACCCATCTGGTCTTTCCCATAGAGCACCTGGATTTTTTTCCTCCTCTATTTTGGGGCTTGTATGCTGTGTGTATAATGAATTTTCTTCTTTCAGCCAGACTGGTTACTCTTCTGGAGATATCAGAGAAGAACGGCAGCTGGGAGGAAGTTTATATTGCATTTTTACAGGATTTATTATGTTTTGTTTTTCTGATTTTGTTGCCAGGGCAAGCACTTCAGACCACTACATCAGAAGAATGTCAGTCCAAAGAGGAGCCCAAGGGCAAGGAGGACACTGATCATATTTATTTTATGAAGAACTGATACATTAGAAAGGGTGCAGCTATAGTCTTTTTCATTATTTGGTTACACCCGTTTAAGCTCCTCTTGAAATCATAGTATGATGAGATCCACATACAGCTTATACAAGGGAACCCTCAGTTAATATCTTTTACATTTCCTTAGTTGATGCCTCCCTTACCTTTGTCATCTGCTATAAATACGTTTCATCTCATGTTGCTGGATCAAACTTTTAATTCAATTTTATTTTTAGTATTTACATGATGAGCAGTAGTTTGGGTCTGTACAAAGATCAAGCATGTGCTGCCCTGCCAGGCTGGAAGTGATGTGCGTGGGTCTCTCCTGCCATGACCTGCCTTAACCTTCTCTGGACAAGATCTCCACTGTCCTTTTTTGTCTGAAGGATGGTGTTAACATGGTGAGGCACAAATGGGGCCACCTGAGAGGAAAAGATAAGCTGTATTTTATTTTGGCTCATTTCAGAAAGCTTTATTGACTTTAGGTGGCTTGAAAACTAGCAAAATACTGGTTTTAATTTGTCAGAACACAGCATAGGCTAATGATTTTTACAAGCGCTAGTAAATAATTACAAATTCTGCTGAAACTACCTAAACTACCATATGAAAAGGAGCAGATAAATGAGAAATCCTAAGTGATGGCTGTTTGGAAACCTATGGTGTGTGAGATCTGCCCTATTTCAATGATTCAAGCTTCAGTGTGGGCATTGCTAGTTGCCAACAGCTTAGTTTTTTCAATATCTATCTTATTGTATTCTTGTGATTCAGTTCACAAAATACGTAATTTATTGAATAGAAAAGGAGGGGGGGTAATTTTTTTAAAGTAAGTTTTTGGCATAAGCTGGGAACTTGCATTTTATCCTGCTTCCGTCTGAAGACTGTAAAATTCAAACTAGATAGCTGAGACCAGGACAATGGTACCATGAATGGTTGTGCTTTCTGAAGAGCAGACCTGAAGATGTCTAGCAGGGACAGGCTCTGAGGAAAGCTGCCAGCCTTGCCGGTGGAATTTTGGTGCCAGAACTGTGACCGCATGTCACGTTTTAAGCTATGCCTGTTCATTATCAGTAGTGCTACTAAGGTAACAAAATAGCATTTCTTAGATGCGTGTCCAAAATTTGTCCAGTATTAAGAGCTTTCCTGAGTTGTGGTTCTAGTAACGAGAGGAACAGAGGCTTCTCTAGGGGTATCTTTGTACAAGCTGTAAGTCGTTCTTGTAGTAGGGTCTGCATGAGTTGCAAACTTTGTAATTTATTTTAAATTATGTATAAGAAGGTAACAGCAGCCCTGCTACATGTAAAAGCCTTGGCCTGCCAGGTGGCACTTGGCCTGGTCTGCACCATCTTCCTATTTCCCAACTCACTGAAAGCAACTTCTGCCTCAGAGCAAACAGAACTTGAGCACAGCACGGGTGCCCTGCATCCTAGCTCTGCGTGCTGGACATAGTACATGATGCTACCTGTACAGGCTGGCAGACTGATCTGAACTTGTGATTTGTACTGTTGATGCTTCTCAGTGCTGCTGCTGCACCTCTGTGTTCACTCGCCTCTGAAGTGTTCTGCAGCCTGCCAGCATGCCTGCTGCAGCTTCTCTGCCAGCGCCCCATGAGCTGCTGTTTCCCAGGAGCCATGTGGAAGGGTGAAGGAGCCCTGGGCAACGAGTGAGACAGATCCCAATGCCATTCCAAGTGCTGCCAAGGCAGATGTGGTAGTTGCCCGTCCTCCTGTCTTTTCATAGTGGAGAGGAAATGTTGGACATGAGGACCCACTGGTGGACCACCTGGCTGAGGGAAAAGTGTCCTGCTGCTTTCTGAAGTCTCCCTGCTGACTCTTGCCTGTCAGTAGGGAACTAGCTTGGGGTCAGTTAGTAATAACAACGATAATGAGAAGTCTGGCCTATAGAGTCACATTCACGAATGGTGCCATCACCCAGAAGTGGCACAGCTGCAGGAAAAGTAATTTTCTACCCCCAGTCCTGAACACATGTGCATCTGTAAGGCCATGAGTGTTGTTCTAGCCAAAGGCCAGCCCTCCAAGGAAACCCTGAGGCCACTCAGTAGAAGAATTCTGTCCTGTCTCCCTTGTCTTCCCTTGGACCCTGAGGCTGCCTCCATGAGGCAGTAGAATCCATAAACCTTCCCTCTCCAACATGTTATGCATGCACAGATTTCCTCAAGAGTGATGTGGTGGAGGGGCAGCCACATTCGGGACTTGAGGCATACAGAAGAAGGGGCAAGCAGAAAGCTTTGGGGTGGGCACAGGGAAAGGGAGGTGGAGGCTGCCTGCCCGATCCGCACAGGGTGTGTGAAGGGTGTGTGGAGCTGACAGACATGTGAGCCAATACATCAAAGTCTGCTGCTGCTTCTGTTTTAAGTTAAGTCCCGTAATATGAAAGAGGAACAGAGTTACTGTGTAACTGGAACACCCAGCACTGATTTGACTGTGGCAGCAGGCCCAGGGTCGGCGAGGACAGCCAGGTACAGTCATGCAGTCCACGCACAACTTCTCTGTCAGGAAGCCTAAGGCTGGGGCGTCTGCTGCAGTCATGCCTGATCTGTGGATGTGGCAGGCGGGACCCTGCTCTCGGAGACAACAAGTTCAAGAACTCAGCAAGACTGCTGTCTGAAAAGCTGTTTGGTTTCCCCCACACACCTTCCAATACACAACAGTATTTTGTGCACTACTCAATTCTTTTATATGTATGTACATGGGGAAAAATAGAAACATAGGACTATACATATAATTTTGCACTTGTTACTGTTAGATTTCATACACCATTTTAGCACCTAGTCACTTAGTAGTGACTGATCCTCAGTCACATAGTAGTGGCTGATCTTTATTTTCTGCTCCCCTGCTGTGAGTTAACATGGTTGGTAGAGGTTCCTTGACATTCGCAGTCCTGAGGGGTATGGGAAAGGCGAGAAGTACAGTCAGGACACTAAATTTTAGGAAAGCTAACTTCCAGCTCTTCAAGGAGTTAGTCAGTAGGACCCCCTGGGAAATGGTCCTCAGGGACAGGGGAACAGAACAGAGGTGGCAGATCTTTGAGGATGCTTTCCATAGAACACAGGAGCTCTCAGTCCCCAGGTGTAAGAAGTCAGGCAAGGAAGGGAAGACACCAGCATGGCTGAGCCGAGACCTGCTGGTCAAACTAAAGGGCAAGAGGGAACTGCACAGGCAGTGGAAGCAGGGACAGGTATCTTGGGAAGAGTGTAGGGTTGCTGCCCAGGTGTGTAGGGATGAGCTCAGGAGGGCCAAGGCACAGCTGGAGATGAACTTGGCAAGGGATGCAAAGAATAACAAGAAGGGCTTCTACAGGTATGTCAGCCAGAAAAGGAAGGTTAAAGAAAGTGTAACCCCCTGATGAACAAGAATGGCGACCTCATATCAACAGATGACAACAAGGCTGAGGTACTCAACAACTTATTTGCTTCAGTCTTCACTGGCAACCTCTCTCCTCTCCCCTCCCTAGCTAATGGACTGCAAGATGGCAACCATGCGGATAAAGCCCCTCGCACTGTAAAAGAAGACCAGGTTCATGGCCACCTGAGGAACCTGAACGTACGTGAGTGCATGGAACCTGTGGAGATGCATCCCAGAGTCCTGAGGGAATTGGTTAATGGAGTTGCCAAGCCACTCTCCACGATATTTGAAAGGTCATGGCAGTCAGGCGCAGTCCCTGGTGACTGGAAGAAGGGAAACATTGTGCCCATTTTTAAAAAGGGTAGGAGGGAGGACCCTGGGAACTACTGACCTGTCATCCTCACCTCTGCCTTGGAAGATCGTGAAACAGATCCTCCTAGAAGCTATGCTAAGGCGTGTGGAGGACAGGGAGGTGATTCAAGACAGCCAGCACGGCTTCATCAAGGGCAAGTCCTGCCTGACCAACCTAGGGGCTTTCTATGATGATGTGCTAGATCAGTGGACAAGGGAAAAGCTATGGATGTGACCTGTCTGGACTTCTGTAAAGCCTTTGACACAGTCCTGCACAACATCCTTTCTCTAAATCGAAAAAATATGGATTTGATGGGTGGCCTGTTTGGTGGCTAAGGAATTGGTTGGAAGGTTACATCCAGAGGGTAGTGGTCAGTGGCTCAATGTCCAAATGGATGCTGGTGACAAGTGGTGTCCCTCAGGGATCCGTACTGGGACCGGTGCTGTTTAACATTTTCATCCATGACATACACAGCAAAATCGAGTGCACCCTTAGCAAGTTCGCAGACAACACCAAGCTGAATGGTGCAGTTGACACACCAGAAGGACGGGATGCCATCCAGAGGGACGTGGACAAGCTTGAGAAGTGGGCCTGTGTGAAGCTTATGAGGTTCAACATGGCCAAGTGCGAGGTCCTGCATCTGGGTCAGGGCAACCCCCGCTATCAGTACCGGCTGGGGGATGAGGGGATTGAGAGCAGCCCTGCTGAGAAGGACTTGGGGGTACTGGTGGATGAAAAGCTGAACATGAGCCAGCAATGTGCGCTCACAGCCCAGAAGGCCAAGCGTATCCTGGGCCGCATCAAGAGAAGCGTGGCCAGCAGGTCGAGGCAGGTGATTCTGCCCCTCTACTCCAGTCTGGTGAGACTTCACTGCGACTCCTGCATCCAGCTCTGGAGCCCTCAATACAAGAAGGATATGGAGCTGATGGAGCAGGTCCAGAGGAGGCCACAAAAATGATCCAAGGGCTGGAGCACCTCTTTTATGAGGAAAGGCTGAGAGAGTTGGGGCTGTTCAGCCTGGAGAAGAGAAGGCTGCGGGGAGACCTTATTGTGGCCTTCCAGTGCCCAAAGGGGGCTTGTGAGGAAGACAAGGATGGGCTTTCTAGCAGGGCCTGTTGTGATAGGACAAAGGATGGTGGCTTTAAACTGAGGGAGGGTGGATTTAGACTGAGTATAAAGAAGAAGTTTTTTACCATGAAGATGGTGAAACATTGGAATGGATGGCCCAGACTGGTGGTAAATGCCCCACACCTGGAAACGTTCAAGATCAGGTTGGACGGGACTCTGAGCGACCTGGTGTAGTTGAAGATGTCCCTGGCTCACTGCAGGAGGTTTGGGCTATATGGTCCCTTCCAACCCAAAGCATTCTATGATTGCACGATTCTGATTCTGTGACATGGTCTGCGCACTATGCTCTGTCCTGCATCAACTTCATGGGATAGTAAGTAACACTCTGATTTTTACCAGGACGACACAAATGGTGGCCTTTGTCATTCAGACTTTTGCAGCTAATGGCAAAGGGTGTTTGGCAGCATGTTTTCAGTCAGGGTTAGTTTTAAGTGTATCTGTTGTAGAAGAGGACTGTAGGAGCCTGTGCTGGCTGAGCACTAAGACACAGGGGACAGAGATAAGGAACAGGAGGAAGCAGAGGACATGGCAGTGGGCAATGGTATGAATGAAGAGGGCTCTGGAAATTATTTGAGTACACTTTTTTCTCAGTGCAGAGTATGAAAAGCCTTCCTCAGCAGTGATGGAAGTGTAGGCAAGAAACCAGAAAATGTCACAAGCTTATTCAGACAAGTGTACCTGATTTTGCTCTTCCATAAGCAAATGTGCGTGTGTGTAGTTACACAGAAGAATTGCTATGAACAGGAGGTTGGCACAGGAGATTCCTTACTGCAGAACCGCTAGTCAAATACTGCAAGACTGGAAAAATGAACAAGAAAAATACGTTATAAAGGAAGTCATATTCACTTCCTCACGTTATCCATCCTGCTTACCTAAAATGTAATCTTCCTTTGCAAACGAACGAGATTTTGTATTCACAGAAGACATGCTCAAGAAATGTTTTTCACGCACACTGTGTGCTTTATGATTGCTCAATGCGATTTATGTGCTGTTACTGTAGATTTGTGGGAAGTGTTGAGTAGGAGGTAACCACCAGGGTCAGACCAATAGTAATACAGGAAGCTTTAATGAAGAAAACATTTTGTTTCATGTTCCAGCATGCACCCTCTACAGAATTAAAACAAAGGGCTGACACTGGCTTAGGAGGGGCATATGTGAGCAATATAAAGGTGCTCTTCAGCTCTACGAGGGAGCAAATGTCTGATGACAGAGTCCCTCAGTGTAGCACACAATCAAAAAAACAATTTGGTGTCTCAAATCAGAAACAGGACAAATTCAAGTTCAAATTTCAGAGTGAAAGTAATTATGCATTCTTGAAAATACGCATTCTGGTTTTTAGGCTGTAGTTTGTTAACACTGCCCTGACAGAAGAAAAAGATTTTAAGATGACAAAGGCCCTGAGCAAAGAATCTGGTGCTCAGCCTCTGCTCTTCCAGCAGAGAACATCCCTCCAAAACAATTCTGTTGCCAAAATATTTCTTGATATAATATAATATAATATACATAACCACAGACTTGCAGGCAGCTGGAATTGTGCAATCTTTCCAAGCAGTCTCAGAGAGCTCTCAGGGATGAATAACTGTCCTTCACATATAAAAATAAAGCAACTTGGAGGCTGTTTATTCAAAATACTTGTCACGTACGTGCTTTCAATAGTGTTTTTAAAAAGCATAGCCATTTCTATGTAAACATTAACTGTAGACATGTCTCAATCTATCACAGAAAGCATGTTTTCACAAGATGTTACTTTAAATGGAAGAAATAGGAGGGGCACTGACTTAGGATACAAAGATTTGCGTTGTTTTTATCATTCCTTTTGGGTCACTGTGGATTACAGTGTGGAACGTGCAACATGATGCAACTCTCCTACTTGTTTTCCACTTGGATTACAGAGGCTGACTGGAGGGATATCTATGTTTAGATTCAATTCTTTCACTTTCCTCTGTGGATTAGTAGCCCCTTCTGATGAAGTCCTGTTATCTGGTGCTTCAACTCAGTCCAGTGACTTAAGACTCTTGTCCTGCTGGATCAGCTCCTTCCAGATGCCGGTTGGCACGTGAGTACAATTTTTGCCTTACTATTGACCTTGTCGTTCATGGAAAAAAAAATCCAGGTCAGTGCTCTTGCATTCATTAACATTCGCTCTGCCCAGAAGACTTTATTTTCTGGATGTTTACTTGTTTCGATAGACATTGCGCTGTATGCCACAGTGGCCTTTCTTTTGCAGAAGTACTTCATAGAGAGGGAAACATACTGTTTCAGAAGACAAAGGTGAATACATTGGGTAAGTAATTTCTTTCTTTGCTTATTTTTTATCTTAGAATTTTTTAAAGCTTATTTAATTAAAATAAGATCTTAACAACAGTCCATTCGGTTTTGTGTATCATGCATCATGTCAGAAATTATTAGAAAAGCCCCCACATATATAATTGTGTGGTTAAGAAAAATAATAGAGTTGATAAATATTTAATATAAGCAGATTAAAGGAAAATATAGCAAAAAAGTAAACAGATACATGTTATGTTGTTTGAAATGAAATAATACCTATGTTTTTCAGTTAACTATCACTCTTTTCTAGTCTCACTCTGAAAACCTTTCTGTTTCGGCGAGTCATGTCATGAGAATAAATATAATCTTTGTCTACAGTGTTAGTAAAAAGTGTCATTGTGGCTTTCTAAATTAACAAGAAGGAATTAGACTGCATTAATTTCACGTTAGCATCTGGGAAATTGTTGTTCTTGGTTTCAGTGATACATGGATTAAGGATTTCAATTTTTTTTTCACCTTCCTTTTGTCTTGTTTCTATCACGACTTTCTAAGGAATAGAGAGCATGCTGATATTTAAGCTGCCTGCTTCTGCCTGCTAATGACCTCAGCTGCGGTTGTTTGGAGAAACCACATTCCAGGAGAGTCTGGGATCTTCTTTCTTGAAAGCTCTCATTGATTTTGGCATTCATGCTACTGTAATAAAAATAGCAGCTAAAGGCAAGGCTAAACAGAGTGAGAGAAGAGGCTATTCATATTAGTGTTAACTTACCCATCCTGGTGAAATGCAGGATTTAGAGCAGCAGCTAGGCAGTCACTATTCAATTATAGTAGCCTTTCTGCTAAAGGAAGCAAGCAAGCATATCACCTACCCTCTAGTAAGCTGCTACCGTCTCTTTTTAATACCTTGCTTAGATTTGGTCTATGGAAGCTCCTCTCTGATATCCTCCCTGATCTGCTTTAGGGTGGAAATGGAGTGCTGTGGGTGGAGCAAGTCCCTCCTATGGGAAAACAAGCTTCTGACCACAGTGATGCGACTGGAGCATGTGAAGCATTAACTCACTGAATATTTTTATAAACAAACAATTTAAAAACCAACAGGAAATCTGCTTGTTTCCTACTGAGTGGGATATGTTTTCTTCAGAGATTGAAGTGGATTTGTTGTTGTTGTTTGGCGCTTTTTTTATTATGATTGCTCAGAGTGTTTTGTATCGTGCTGTTCCTTCATAATGCATAATCATGTTTGCTTAATGTCTTCTCACACTGGAAAATGTTCAGCAGTATAATCTGCTGTGAATACTACCTTTAAGACCTGTTGATGCTTATGCTTAGCAACAGTGTTTTGAAGTTTGATCTACACATTTTTGGTCATGTTCAAAACCGCTGGCTCATCTGTTTTCATGTTCCAATAGCTATTAATATAAATTTATATGACTGGATTTTTTTGGGTTTTTTTATTTGTGGTCAATCTGCTACACACAGGAAAAAATTTCCCAGAGAATACTTCAAGAAAATAAGATATTGCTCACTACTTTTAAAATGGCTTTCTACACATATCTTGATTTCTAATACAAACATAATTAAAATATGCTAGATGTTCTTTTTAAATGTCATCCTTAATGTCATTCATTTTTTAACTGAAACTGGAAATTATTGTGGGTTTATCAGTTTTATTGCCTGGTTTGACTTTGCTGTGTTCATTGATGGCATAGCTGACTTTCATTATTGAGAATTATGTGGCAGTAGACAACAATCACCTAAAGAAAAGGCCATGAAATTATCTGAAATAATATTAAGGGGTGAATTTGATGTCCAGCATGTTCCGACATCTTTGATAGGAGATGACTTTCTAAATGCCTTCAATTTCCAGAATAATAGAATAATAGAGAATAATACTTGGTCTCTAAAAGAGATCCTCTGATTTA
Source organism: Opisthocomus hoazin (assembly GCF_030867145.1). Lineage (NCBI taxonomy): Eukaryota > Metazoa > Chordata > Aves > Opisthocomiformes > Opisthocomidae > Opisthocomus > Opisthocomus hoazin. The sequence goes on along the minus strand of NC_134416.1, from coordinate 30,554,613 downwards.
TTTACTAGCGTTTCTTGAATTAAAAGCTGAGAATTTCAAAATATCCTAACAAATAGAGGCAGCTCAGTCCCTCTGGAAGTCTATGTATGTGAGCAGTTCATAAGATGTCACAGTTCCGTAACCCTTGACCAAGCCTTGCTTAATCTTTTGGCAAAGGTTCATTACCTCCTCATGAAGGAGTCAATCGCTCATGAGGCTGTAGATCCCTGAAGGATGGAGTGTCTGAGAAAATCCTGCCCTGCCAAACTAGTCCTGCACTAATTTATGGAAGACCTGTCTTTGATTTCAACTTTGATTTTCAACTACTGTCAAGTTGTCCCTTCCTCCTTCACTTTTCTGTATGACTTCTGGCGGTGACTTGACTAACAAGTGGGCTGTTGAGAATTACCCATATATGGTATTATTGTTTTTCTTCACTTCTTAGGTGTCAGTCTACGAGTTCCTTTCTGTTGCTCTTTGGGCAAAAGATTGCAAATGATTTAGGGCCATTATGCCTGTCTGTGCTTTCAAAGCATTCTGCTTTTTCTCTGAGAGGAAAGTTTTCCATTTGTTGAGGGAGGCCCTAACGAAGAGCAGGACCTACGTGAAAACAGGGTTCTGAAGTTCTGTAGTAGAGATTGCTTGCTGGCACAAGGCACAGGCAAGTGTTTGCAGCTGTTTCATGTAGCCTACTGCAGCCTCTGAGACACATAAGCATGTTGACACCTGTCTGAATCTCCGATTTCCATAGAGCAACAGCTCTTTCTGCTTGTCACAGTCCATGGGGACCGAGAGAGCAGGGACCTTCTTTCGTGTCAGGAAGCGTTCATGTCCTGCTCTTTAGACTTCATACACAAGAGCTACTAAAATACCTGTACTAATATTTTTGATGCCATAAAGCTTGATTATTGTAGTAGGATTAGCCTTTAAATACTCAAACATACTAAACAGAATGCCAGAGTGCAAAGAACGTCCCTTTTTTAATTACTGCATAAATTAAATCTTTCCATTCTTGGGAAGCCACTCTGAATTCCTCTCTGCTAGAGGATTCACTGTAAAGACTTGTTATCTATTATAATACAGGATTTTCCAACTGAAAATGGCTACCCCCCTGTAAGAAGTCAACTTGTTACAGCTCTGATGGTTGTCCCCAGCATGTAAGCCCTCACAGACCTTAGTCAGTACTGGCTGTCACTTGGATTATCTGCAGCCTCAAAATGTGGCCTACAAAGATGCCCAGATGACAGAGAACAGAGTCACGCATGAACAGCTAGGCTTCTTAGCTTAAGCTTGTTGACACACCAGTTGGAGGCAGAGGCAGCAGTGATGGTCCAAGACAGGGGAGGTGGTAGCATGAGGATGAAGTGACAGTGATGACAGTAGGGCAGGACTATGGGCCAGGTTCAGTAGGAACAAAATAGCAGAAGCTGTAAATGAGAGAAACAGTTAGACCATGGCAACAGACATTGGGCATATCCTCAAATTGTTTTTGTCACTGCCTGGATTGTAACAGCAGTAAATTCTTCATATATTTCACAAAAAATTCTTCTCCTTGTGCTATTATACAGGAAGATCTATACAGATGATTATTTCCTATATTCCACTAATTTTCTTAATAGCATGAAGACTTTGCTGAGAACTACCATGAGTCCTGCCTCAGTCAAACCTTGTTTATTTGAGGATAACATAGTCCTGAATAAAGAAATCAGTACTAACTTCAACATTGTGTCCCCACTGAATGAAATCAGTGCACTGTCAAAGCTAGTGGGAATACTGCTGTTGTCCTGGGGGGGAGCAGTGCAGGCAGGACAAGCAGAAGCTGTTTAAAAGATTTTGTTATCAAATTACTACTTTCTTGGAGATTTTCAGCTGATATAAGTTGGGGTAAATTAACTACAGAGAAGTTACACATCTTGGTTATGGAAACCGCATCTCTTATCCTTGGATTCTCAGGCTGTACCTATTTGTGGACTTAATTCGGGCTGTGGATAAAAGTTTTGCTAATGTGATATCTCTCAAAGTACAAAAGTTCGGACTGTTTCTTTATCTGATTATTTTTCTTCCAAAATGGTTTATTCCACCATCAGTTATTTATAAAAGAAATCTTGCCCTACACAGTTCCGGTTACACATTTTTAGAGAAGTAAATAATCTTCTGTTAGCACAAGAGAGAAGAAAAAAAATATGCAAAATATTGTGTTACTTAAGAAAATAATCTTTACCTTTGTGCTTTCATGAAAGCTACTGATTGAAAAAGTTCTACTAGACTTAAATAGCATTGCCAGTTTGAATGCTCAAATTCCCTTTAGCTAATGGGTCATCCACACTCAACGTCAAAGCTCAGGTTTGATATCATGTATGTAGGTTACCTGTACTAGTTACAACCTACCAACTGCATTATGTATCCTAGTTTACAGAATAACTTTATCTCATTTATCAGTGAGACGAGACTTCATATCAGGAAAACTGATAGCCATTGTTTTTTATTACTACTTGCATAGCTCCACATTCACGTCACCTCAGGAACAGCTGTGTTTCAAATTCTCACTGCCTTTGAGCTGTACCCACTTAAACAATTGTGCATTTTGGCTCGGAACGAGAACTCAGAATGACCCACATTTAAAAAAAAATTAAAAAAAAAAAAATTCCAAATCCAAAAAGCACAAGGTAATTTTGAAGTAGCTCTACTGCCAAAGTAGTATTAATACAGAGTTCTGCCCAAATTTCTAGCATGCTGCTGTCCTGATGGGCTCTCCGGACAGCTGCAATTGCAGGAGGGGGTTTCTGCCAACATTTCACACAGCCAGGAAAAACAGAAACAGAGGCAGGAGGTTCTGGAAGTATTAACTCATATTTCAGGCAGGGGCAAGACTTTTTTCCCCTCCTTTCTTTCACAGAATCAGAAAAATTGTTTTAAATAGTAGGAAACAGGGAATTCTTACCAGGAATTTTAAGGATGATATATGATATTGGATACCTGAAATTCACCCCCCAGGTCAAGATGACGTATTTTATTTTTAGAGGGACAAAGTGAGAAGTAAGAATCATCACCCGTGTGTGAAGAGGAGGTCGGCAAAAGATGGGAGACTCAGGACTCCCATCCCAAGATGTTCACTTGAACATCTATGGCAAGAATTAATATTTAACTTTACTCTAGTGTTTCCACAGTGCGGTTAGAGAAAGTGCCACTGGGACGAGAAATGCATTTAATGTTTAAAGAGACTTTGACATCTTTTAATCTTTAATCCTCATCAGGTCTCATTAGTTATTGGATGAGCTAGGAAACTGAGTTGCGGCAAAAAGGCTGGAAAAGAACACATATAATTATAAATAATTCAGGGCTGCTAAAACAGACATACTTTACAAAGCAAAGCAAATCTTTTGGGGTGGCAAGTTGTTTGTTTTAAACTGGCCATTGACACATGTTTTAACATCATAAATTTGTGATCAAATGTTTTTGTCCAGTATTGTATGGAGGAGCTTTGTTCCGCTCAAAGAACTTGGCTTTAGCTCCTGGGGCTTTGAGGAGGTTTTCATTGGAAGTGTTTTGGGATGAGGGAGGGAAGGAGAAATTAATTTCTCTTGAGACAGGCACCAGAAAAATCCATTGTTCTAAGTAAGCATCGTTACGAGTCAGCAGGACTCAAGAACTGAGACAGTTGCTGCTGTCCCAGCTGTTCCATTTCCCTTCCCTATCCCTGAGGACCTCAGCCCAGAGGGGTGTGATGTGTACATGAGGCTGATGTATCGACGCAGCTACGCTGTTATGTCATTTTTCCCAGCTCCTGGCATACTTGGATCCTGCCCTGCGAGCACCAATGTGGGAAGCTTTTACAAACGTGTTTTGGTGGGCTCCCTTATACAAAAGCATTCTAGGAACAGGGCTTTCAAAACTCAATCCCTATGCATGCTAGTGGCTTTTACTCAGAAGTCAAGTGAGGTTAATTACTAAACAAGCTGCGTTTCTTACTGCAGCAGCAATCTCATCTCTAGGAACAGCCAAATCTCTTTTCTTTATCCTCACATTAACATTAACTTCCTGAGGCTGGATTTTTAGAGTATCTTCTCTCTTTTCTCTTGTGTTCCTCAGCAGATGATTTTCAGATGGATGTGATTTGATGAAATACATAACAATGAAGTAAAGTTCCTCCTGGGATGAGTGCAAAATTTAGGGAGAGGTATACCTGTGGGGGACACTCCAGCTGTATTAGAACATCTTCCCAGGGATGCAGCGTCTCTTTCTTCCCTAAGATATCTTCAGTAATATAAAGTTGAATTACAGTTTAGATAAGTAATAGAAATGAACTCAGAGTTCATGAAAGCTACAGGAGCTATGACCAAAGATGGTGGCCTCACATTTATCCATTACAAAGGTACAGAACAGTGAAATTTAAGAAAATCCACTAGTATGGTGTTCCTGGACTGCAAGATAAAAACAGGCAAAATAATTGCTCTTTGTACCATTTATGCCTTGTATACTAATTATCTTATCCATGTCTCTGATGCCACGTGTGTTACAAAAGATGTTCTCTGCTCTTGTTTGCAGGTGACAATAGTTGAGGATGCCAGTCCCCTGGCGAATATGCTGCAATAAAAAATCCTGAACTAAGAATGGAAAAGCTGAGACGGACCATATGGCGAAGACAAGTGAAAAAATGCAGATGAAAAAAGAAATCACATTACTAAATGGAGTTTCTTTAATTGTAGGGAACATGATTGGCTCTGGGATATTTGTATCACCCAAAGGTGTTTTAATGTACAGTGCTTCCTATGGACTCTCTCTAGTTGTCTGGGCGCTCGGTGGAATGTTTTCGCTGTTCGGAGCTTTGTGTTACGCAGAATTGGGAACATCCATCCTTAAATCTGGAGCCAGTTATGCCTATATCCTGGAAGCATTTGGTGCCTTTGTGGCCTTCATCAGACTGTGGTCTTCCTTGCTAATTATTGAACCAACAACTCAGGCAGTGATAGCAATCACGTTTGCAAACTACATTGTTCAACCCATTTTTCCTCATTGTGAGCCGCCGTATGATGCAGTCAGGTTGATTGCAGCTGCTTGTATTTGTAAGTAAAGTTATGATTCCTAGAAGTTAAGAACAGTAATTGTGGGTGCCCAGAGGGATTTTTCTGAATTTCTATCCTTTCACCTTCTGTGAAAATAATTGCTGTATCTCCAAAATATGTTCTTAAGAACTAATAATCTTTTATTCAGATGGATTTTATTTGAGACTAGGATTATTAGAGGGTAGAGAAGAATTAGAAAAATTTGGCTTGGGGAAACTATGACTGCTGATTAAAGATACATTAGAATCGTAGAATCATTAAGGTTGGAAAAGACGTCTAAGATCATCGAGTCCAACCATCGCTCCAACACCATCATGCCTGCTAAACCATGTCCTGAAATGCCCCATCTACACGTTTTTTGAACACCTCCAGGGATGGGGACTCAACCACCTCCCTGGGCAGCCTGTTCCAATGCCTGAACACTCTCTCAGTAAAGAAATTTTTCCTAATATCCAATCTAAACCTCGGCTGGCACAACTTGAGGCCATTTCCTCTCATCCTATTGCTAGTTACTTGGGAGAAGAGACCAACACCTGCTTCACTACAACCACCTTTCAGGTGACTAGGTGAGTCACCTGGCCATAGAAGGAGATCAGGTTGGTCAAGCAAGACCTGCCTTTCATGAACCCATGCTGGCTGGGCCTGATACCCTGGTTGTCCTGCACATGCCCGGTGAATGCACTCAGGATGAATCACTCCATAATCTTGCTCAGCACCGAGGTCAGGCTGATGGACCTGTAGTTCCCGGGATCCTACTTCCGGCCCTTCCTGTAGATGGGTGTTACAATGGCGATCCTCTAGTCATCTGGGACCTCCCCTGTTAGCCAGTACTGCTGATAGATGATGGAGAGTGGCTTGGCCAGCTCCTCCACCAGCTCCTTCAGCACTCTTGGGTGGATCCCATCTGGCCCCATAGACTTGTAAGTGTCCAGTTGGCATAGCAGTTCATTAACTTCTTCCTCCTGGATTATAGGAGGTTTATTCTGCTCTCCATCTCTATCTTCCAGCACATATATCTCTATGGATCGTTGGCCTAATTCACAGCCTGCATTTTATCCAAGTCTTCTCTCCCCTTTTTCTTGCAAACCACAAAAAATCAACAAAATTTTTAACATTCATATGGAATTAAAAATACTCTGCCTAATATGAATTTTGTCTCTAGAAAAATTGTGTAGTGTAATCAAACACTCCGCAGAGTTGACTTTGTCATGACCATATACCTTAGGTGACCCCAGGGATAAGTGTTACAAATCTGTCCTCCAGTAGATGAACTGCACTCAGATTCTTTTCCATATAAACATGGATTTGTCAAGATGAGGTACGTGTTCCTTTCAGGGCATGCTATAGCATGATCTTTTAAAAATGGCTTAAATTGTACAACTCAACAAGAATTTCCAACAGGACAAGTAGTTCTAACTTAAGATAATATAATGTGTATTGACAATTGTGAGAAGCTGTTTCCTCTGTAGCCCTGACTCTTGCCACTGTGTTGCAGAGGAAGTTCACTTCTGAAAAAGACTCCATGGTAGAACTTGTGACCATCATGACCACTCAGTGATCTAAAAGGCAATTAATCCTATTCCAAAAGACTTTGTCAGGAGAAATTCTCCACTTGCACAGGAAAGCAGTTATTTATTAGATCAAAATTTCTTTTCCCAGTGTTCACCTCATGAAATCCTAACACTTGAGAAGTCTTCAAATGCTGACATATCTGTAAACCTTCATTTTCTTCCTGTAGTTTTCATGTGAATCAGCTGTGTGCTCTAGCACCTCTGATTTCTGAGCTGGTGCCCAACGTGTGGCTCACAGCTGCTGCTTTCTCATACAGCAAATTAGTTGCCTCACCACTGACCAGGCTTAGCATAGCATTTTGAGTAACAGCCCAGATTGCAGGGAAAATTACCGTGTATTAGATTAATTGTGATATGCAATAGAGCAATGTCAGATAGCAAAATTATTACTAGCTTGAACAATTTTGATAAGATTCAGGAGCATGGATTTGATTGGCTGTTCACCAATATAGTGGAGAAAACTTATTTAAATCTGTATATATGTTTAGTAGAATTTACTGGGAGTTCCATTGCAAGATCCCATTGCCTTGAATTTAATTACACTCTGCAGCACATGACACATGTCATGTCATATACACATGCAGTAACTATATCCTTTGCAGTGTTCCAAACAGCACTTTGTAGCATCACAAACAATTCCTAAATGTTGAGTACTAAAAACTTCAGTCAACACTTACTGTATAGTTTTTAAAACAGACCTATAATTCTAACTGTTACTGATATATACTACTGTACTTTTAAGAAAGAGGTCTATTGTTAATTTCTACTGAGGACATTTTTTTAAATTACGGAGCATAAAATCTTATTTCAATGTATAAGCCACATTTACTACCGTAAGTTTTACAGCAATCATTTATTTACAGACATGTTTAAAACTATATTTAAACCTGAGACTAAGCAGGAACAATCATTCTGTAACCTGTTGGGTTTTTTATGTAGTGGAATAAAAATAAAATTACATCTCTATTGCACAACTTTAGTCTATTAACAGGAAACAGTGGGGGCAAGTCAGCTCCTGTTTCTGTAAATAGGTCTATTATTGCCTTGACAGCTGTCAGGACACTGTCAAATATGCAGAATCACTCATGACTCGCCTTGAATGAAGGCAAGAGGTTCTGTGAGTGCCTGTGGTTGGATGCTAATTTCCTTGCTATATAGAAAGGTTTCTATATGGTTTTTGTTTTAAGCACTACAAACCCCTTTTTCTTCCTTTCAAAACTGAAATGTAGATTATAGGCAGGTGAAGGTAACAGCAGCAAAGACCAGCAAGACTGCTAGAGAAGAAATAGTCCTTTATAATCCATGCTTGAGAGCACTCTGGACAACCCATGCCACATTTGTCCCGCTGTCTTCTCCAGCAGCTGAGCTTCATACCTGGTTCCAGTGCGTAGCCTTTCCTTTCCTGGTCTACCTCCGTTTTGAATTATGGAGCTGCAAGAGGGATAAAGTTGCCCATGATGCTGTATGTGTGTGCTAGAGCGAGAGGAGGTGGGCACGTGGCTTGGCGCCGGGCTGGACATGGCGCTTATCACAGCGTGCTGTGTTAGCTGCCCATCGGGGTTTAACTTCGGAATGCGAAGAATATGACAGAAGGAGGAAAGGAGAACGAGTTGATCCCACCAACTCTCTGCAACCACGCTACTTTGTTATTTCTATTAGATTCTGTCAAAATTGAGGCTTGAGAAAACTGCAAGTAAGTACTTCTGTAATCTTCAGACTTGGAGTCAAAGCGTGAATGGCACAGCTCCTAAGCCAGGGGCACAGAACAACAGCATGCTGGCCTGGCTCAATCCAGTACCTTGTCAATCACATCCAAACTTTTTGGTGCAGAAGCTGTCCTTACTCTGTATTTAGACTAGAGCTCAAATTGGCAGGGAGAACTTCAGGAAAAACTTGAGCACAAATAAAAAATCTAGAGAAATCTCACCTTCTGCATTTGAGCAATTCTCCTGGCTTTAATAAAATTGAAAAATTATTTAAAAGGAGGAGGAGTCAGTCCTAAAATTCAAAATCTAATGTGTTTTTTCTTACCTACTATCATGAAAACAGTGTCCTTCAAAAAATTGTTGTGTAATTTTTCAATCAGGCATTTCATTTGTTTTAATAAATCTAGGTGGTCCTGAAATGGTGAAATTTGATTCTGTTTTATTTATTGAGAGAGGGGTGGTATCTGGAAGGATGTATTTGAAATGTATTTTATGTGATGTAAAATATCAGTGCTCCTCTCATGCATATTCTTTGTCTCTACAGGTTCCTTAACATTTATTAATTGTGTTAATGTGAAGTGGGGTACCCGTGTACAAGATGTTTTTACATATGCAAAACTTATAGCTCTTATCTTGGTGATATCTGTTGGCCTTTACAAAATTGGTAAAGGTAAAAATATTTTTCATTTACTGAACTTCTTAAAAATGAACCGTGTATGAGTTTCAAAATCTGTGCAGGAAGATCAGACTCCTTAAGACTTACATATGGTGTGTCGCTTATTCTGGAAGAAACTGTCTGCCACAAGAAGATCAGAGGAATTTTATGGCTTGTCAAGCAATGAGGGTTTAATTATTCTTCTGTCCTTGGTGTGGCAAACCAGCACACACCAAGTTCTGCTTTGTTCGGGCTGAATAGGAAGTAGCAGCTGAATCAACATCAGTTTAGCGCTAACTGGTCTAAAGTCAGCCTCCCTGTCTCTGACTCACAGTCATTAAAGGCTAGCATTGCTACTTCTACACCAGGATGGCACCACAGAAATTGCCGGGCGCATTCTTTGCATCCGTCCTCAGCCCTGCCCGTGGCCGGGAGCCTGCGCAGCACCCTGCAAGGGGAGAGGATGGGGGAAAGGGAGGAACTCGTCCTTGCCTTCACGGGTGAAAGGGCGTGCTTGTCCCTAGAAACAAGGGAGAAGACTGTAAGACTCAGTCCTGTGAATCACTGTGGTATCGTAAGACATCACAGGACAGATGAGCCACCTCCTCTCAGTAGTATCTGGACTGAACTGAATACACTGAAAAGCAGGAGACTAGTTTATTCTGGTGCTACCTCTGATCTTTGCATGTGACAATAGATTTGATTTTATTAATTTGGGTCTCTGGTGCAGTGAAGTCTCTTCCAGCTCTAGCTCTGTTGCTTAGTTACTAAGGTTTCTTCATTTTCCTTTCCCATGAAATTCCTAAATAGCCATTGTATCTTCATTAAGTTAAAATAAAGATGGTTTTGCCTCTTCAGTTTAGGAATTGTCTTTTGCTGAAATTAGCTTATAAAACCTAAGGAGCACGCTTGCTTTCCATGTTTGCCAGCATTCTACTTTCCTTGGCTGCAGTTCTAGTGCATCAGCTGTTACGCTGTAAAGCTACACCAGAGTTTAGGAGAGCTTTTTTTGTTTAGCCATTATCCACGCGTGTCAGTTGTCACTGGTTTCTTCAAATCTAAAGAAACCTGAACAAACCAACCTAGTTCTAAGGGCAAGAACATGAAGATGCAGAGGAAAAGCATTACTTCAGGGCTACGGTTACATGAAGGAGTAGTTCCCTTCACAAAGCCACTGCAGTGCTACAAAGGTGTGAGTCCGTGATGTCACCCCTGTAGCAGCTTCGCCCTGTCCCCACAGTCACAAATTTACCCACGCTTCGAAATCGCTCCCTTCAAAACTCCCAGCCCGGTCACTGCCGCGCAGCTGCCATGATGCGGTTTGGCCCGCAGCCGCTCCCCCTGTCCGTGCATCCACAGAACCCACGCCGGGTCCTTTGTGTTTCCCCGTGGGATCAGGGGGGGTCCAGGCGGAGAGGAAACCTTATTGTGAGTAACGCGAAATGCTGAGGGATTTAGGGTAGTAAAGGTCTCGTCTCTGCTTTGTTTAAGCAGAACTAAGCACTTGAATACAGAAAGGTCTGGGAGGAGGAATGATGTAGACTTAGGGGGAAGCTATGATCGGGTCAATGCACTCTTTTAAACTCAGCAGCTGTTTTAATGAAAAGAATGTCCCTGCTCATTGCAGGGGAGTTGGAACTAGATGATCTTTAAGGTCCCTTCCAACCCAAACCATTCTATGATTCTATTCTAATGGTTATGATGTTTTAGCCCTGCTGTACTCCTTCTGATGTGCTCAGATACCCCTCTTGTTTTAGAACACTGTGAATGTATCTGATTTTGAGTAGGGGCTGTCTTTAATAAAAAAATCTTTCCTTGGCCCTTTTGGATTTTTAGTTTTTTTCCTTCCAACCGTTTTCTTCCCCAAAGTGCGTGTACATCTCACAGCTTCACCTTCCTCGGTTCAGTCAGTCTCCTGCTCTTGACTGAATTGCTTTTGTGGTATCTAGAAACTCCTTAGTTTAACCATAGGGTGAAGTTGTTTCATTTTATAACAAAAAGACCTTACTTTCTTCCCTAATAAAGGTTTCAGCATGTTTCTGTCTTCCTTAACGCTTAAACCCACTTCCACTTATATTAGATAGTTAATTTTCCTTCTGCGCACTGTAAGGCCTTTCTTCCCCTTTCCTGAATCACAGTGAAGGCTCGCACTGTTTCCTTAACATTTTGTCTGTTTTGCAGCATTCTGCAGGCTGTTGTCTCCACTGATTGAGCTAAACTAGAGGACGATTTTGAAAGGAAAGGTTTTTCAAGTCTCCTCTCTTAATTTTTGGGAACACCTTTGTGGGGCAGAGCATCCCACTGAGGACCATGCCTTCAGGAGTTCCCCCCCGCCCAGTGGCCACCAATTCATCTGGTGAAAACAAAAGCACAGATATGAGGAAGAAATGTGAGACAGATTCAGGAACTGAAATTGGGTTTCCCAATTGCCTCTGCCTGGCTGACAGGGCATAGAATGACCTGAGTATGGCTCCCTCCTTCAGCAGACTAGACAATGATGCCAGGAGGCGAGGATGCCGTCAGTTCTGGTAGAATTACACAAGTTACATTCAAATAACAGACACGGGAAAACATCTGCTGTCTCCCTGCACAAGTGTTGCTGTCTGAACATCTGGCTGAAACTTTCCTATCTGTCAAGTGAAAATACAAGCTGTGCATTTTTAGAAATACTAATGAAACCTGGATGCAGTGGGGTCTTATTTCCTTTCGGTTAGCTGAGACTTTTAGTGTAGTGTCCTTCTACATCATAGTCCTTGCAACGTAATGGGTGATTGGTGCCTGCCGTTTGTACAGGAGAAACAGAAAACCTGAGGGCTCCGTTCGAGGGCTCAGCAGCCAACCCAGGGATGATCGCGCTGGCGCTCTACTCTGCCCTCTTCTCCTACTCGGGGTGGGACACGCTCAACTACGTCACCAAGGAGATGCAGAATCCCAAGAGGTAAACGCATGCTTTTCCTTTGAATCGCTGAAGTGTCCTGGTAAGACACGTGATGGCATGACAAACTGCTCTGTATTTGTTTCTGGTTGGAAATCAGTCAGACTGTTTTCTCTGAAAAAAACTTCTTCTTTTCAACCGAAGGGGTAAGTATGAGAGCTCTTTCTGATTATTGTCCTCACTCACCAATTGTATCACCCTAATAAATCACACCTTACACTTCAGACTGGAGTTTTTAAATGAGGAAAACAAATCCCTGCTGAAAGCAGAGAAAAAATTGGGTCCACCTAACCCTCTAAAATTCCCTACTTCTTTTCAGTCAGACAGAAAAATTATTTTATTTTTCCAGGCCTGCTTTTGCCGCCAGTAGAGTAAGACTTTGTCAGGTTTATGACTGTTTTATCATGTGATCTTCAGCATTACTGTTTATGGGCAAAATGTTTAATTTTGCTAAAAATGAAAGGTTAAGTAAAAAATAAAGAAGTCCACAGCAGCACTGGAAATACCATCTCCTCCCCCCTGTAGGGATGTCAACCCTGTGGGAGTTGTGTGCCTCACCTACTCAGACTGATACACTCCACCTTGGCTTGGGAGATACATAGGTTATCAGTCAGGAAAAAAAAAGCTACGATCAAGAAAACACCTAAGTGAGCATTTAAATCTCATTGCCTAAGTGCTCTCTTAAATTGCTTCATATAAAAGACAGTGTATAAAATTTACACATATAAATGTACATTTTTTTCTGTGAAACTTGTGACAGACCCACAAGCAGTCAATTAAGTCATTTATGCAATTGTTCCAGACATGGCTGCATGTTATTTTGTACACCCATGATTGCAAAATGATGAATTACAAAAAGTGATGGAGGTACCCATTCACAAATGTTTGAATTCAGGACCAATCTTCTAGTTAAATATTCCTTATTTAAAGAACATGAAATAATTTTGCCATTTTCCTTTTGCAGGAATCTACCTCTTTCTATTGCAATTTCAATGCCTATCGTGACTGTTACTTACTTGTTGACTAATATAGCATACTATGTGGTGTTGGACATGTCAGATCTCCTCGCAAGTGATGCAGTGGCTGTGGTAAGTTGTATAAAATAATTAAAACAAAAGTTACTGTATGGATGGCGCTGCAGAAGAATCTCAGGCAGCTTACTTCTTGGCAAAACAATTGAAATATTTTCTTGTTGAAGGTTATTGATTTGTTTTAAAGTTTGTTTTCATGTAAAAGTACCAGTATGTTAGAAGGTGCGTATAAAGAATATATCCAATAAATCTGCTTTTGTAAAATTCATAAGTACTCTGTAAATCCTGCTCCTAAACAGTGCTTGATTGTAGCAGATGCTTTTGCCAGGGCCAGACAGAGACCAAGCTATGGAAAGTCTGGGTGGTTTAAGAACCTGGGATTTTTGCTATCATTCTAATGTACAGTGTGTGACGTTTAATGCTGCAGGATCACAGCAGTATTTCCAATGCAAAAATGTGCAGTGAAATGCTTTTTAAAACCTTATCAATACTTTATACAAAAGTACAATTATAACTCATGAAGTACTACAGTCAGGATTTGTCAGAATACCTTAAAGCCAGTACATCTTCTTCTGTTACCTCATTGACTTGATCTAAGCTTAGAAATTTTTTTAAAATCTTTTTTCAATGTATCTGCCATTTTTATTTTGATATTGATCAGTATGTCCAAATTCTAATGTCCCAAGTCATAAGAAAGCATGGGCTATGACAGTATATTTGGGCTGCTGTGTTTTCATGAGAGTTCCTCAGGATTGTCCACATGCTTAACGTAATGGGCCTCACTATTATTTTCTTTTTCTGTTACAGACGTATGGCAATGAAACCCTTAGTTATGCTAAGTGGGTAATTCCTATAGCAGTGGCCATGTCTTGCTATAGTGGCTTAAACTCATCAATAATTGCAGCATCTAGGTATGAAATGTAAGGTTTATTTTAAATAACTGAAAAGGAATAATTTATTATGAATCTGCATTCTTTACTACTACATTGTAAAAGTGACACAGTTAATTTTTGCCATGTCAAATTGTTCATTTATGAGGGAAGGATTATTACTGATCTAGAGTGTCTTCTCATGGCCAGCACCAGTTGGTAAACTAAAGGCACTTGAGAAGACATCAGCATTTACAATAGAGCAATAAAATAATAAGTGCTGCCTTTGTTGGAAAGCAACAACATACTCCTTGGCTCACTGTCTGTTTGAGTTTTCTTATTATTTTTTCAGGCTTTTTTACGTTGGAGCCAGGGAAGGACACCTCCCTGACAGTCTGAGCTTGATTCACATCAAGTGCTTCACACCAGTCCCTGCTCTCCTCTTCAACGTAAGCCCCAGCCCAGCCCCGTGCCCGGCCGGGGCAGCTGGAGGTTTGGACCTGGGGACCGCAATGCCTCGCCTCTCCCCACATTTCTCCCAGGCTTCTCCTGTGCTGGAGAAATCTTCCTCAAATTTCTAAAGCTCACTGAGGCGGGGAGGGGGAGCTGGTATTTTGTCTGGTGGCGGGTTTTTCAGTGGAAAGAGAATAGCTTGACTCACATTTATATGCTCTGTGAACAAGATTAGTCAGGATTAAATACAATAGCGTTAGTGAGAAAACAGGATGACTAAATATGTAACAGTATAGACAGGAGTTGCTTAAGTCTTTATGTGAGTTTTCAGTGACCATTGGAGAAGAATATGGCAGGAACATCTCTCAGACCCTGCCGCAGGCTGATTTTCTAGGACTCTAGTTATGTCAGGAGTGACAAAGCATTTAAAATTAAATTCCTACCATTGAATGCCTATGCCCATATTGATTTTTTCCCACTGTCACTATACAACTGAATCTTGTGACGCAAGTTGAGGAACCATAAGGTATAGAATAGTGCAAATGATTTTAATAAATAATCCATAAATCTAACAGAAGGAGGAGGTTATGCACAGAACAGGTGGAATCATTCAAAAGCATTTCACTACTATTTGAACACGTGTTTTGTTTGGTGTTTCCCTTTGCCCTGTTTTCCATGAGGTGTATGAACAGATTATCATACTGGTCCTGTTTGACATCAAATAATTTGCTAGAAGTTATAATCTCATTGTGAATACTTTTCTCAGAGGGATTCTGTTTGCACCCATAAGATAAGCTATACTCCCATAACACACTACCATTAACATTTTTCACAGTAGAATATTTTTGTGTTCATCAAAAGAGAACTGTAGTCTTATGTTTGTCATATTTGTTAAAACAGGCATTACATTCCTGGTATTTTAGGTCTCACTTCACCCTTTCCATGTGGATAGTATAGTATACCTGCATACCACGGAATTTACTCTAATGGTCTCAATGTATGAGTGGACCATGAGAGCCTCCAACAATGAAACTAAATTTAAACTTTCCTTCCAAACTGAAGCCAGCCAGAACAGCAGAGTAAGCTGCTGCCTACAGAAAGCTTCTCAGCAGCCTTCTCCATAGCGCAGCAGAGGCTGGGGCTCCTCATCTGGCCTTCTTAGGAGGGTTTCCTGCTGGTGCTCAAACATAACTTCACAAAACCTAGACCGCTTCAGCCAAACATGGTGGTCTCACTGCTGCATTTAAGGAAGACATACCAGCACGTTTCATACAGCATATTTGCATATTTCTCAGTTTTAGGTACATCCCTCTTGCAAGGACCAGATCTCCTAAGTCCAGACAAATATGTTGGAAATAGGCCATTTTGTAACTTTACTACCTCTTTATTTTGTAAGACATGTATTTATTTTTACATTAAACAGTCTTTGTTTTTATTTTCTCTAGGGTTTAATGACTTTGCTTTATCTTCTTGTGGAAGATGTTTTCCTTCTCATTAATTACTACTGCTTCAACTACTGGCTCTTTGTGGGTCTGTCAGTTGCAGGACTAATATATTTGAGATATACTCAGCCACACAGACCACGGCCTATTAAAGTAAGTAAACAAGAGAGGAAACAAGTCCTAGAAGCCAGCTAATGCACATATTTGTGTGATCCTTAATACCACAACCATAACAATACCAGTTATGTTATAGACTATTTATCAGCCATAGAAATCCTTTCAACAAGATAAGAAATGAAGGAGCAAAACCCATTTGAGTTTCCACAAAGAACATCTGTTCTGGTACTTTTTCTGTGAGGTTGAAATTATATTTACCATTTCTTTTTTCCTTTCATTGGATCTTGTAACTGTCTCTATGTCAAAATAAATAAGGAATAAATAAATGCCTGGGGTTCTCAGTCCATCCTAGAACAACCCTCATTTGTTTTGTTCACAGCGGACCTCAGTAGAGCTAGGACGGGGACTCTAGTGACGTTCACACTCTGATCAAACTTACATGACTTAACAAATTCAGTAAAACCTCTCCAAAACCCATAAATGCCAAAAATTCTGCTTATGTAGAAGTTAAAAAGCTCAAATAATCAAATATATTTTGATTGTTCCCTTCCACTGCATAGTGATCATAGACAGTAAAATGCAAGTTTAGTGGCTGACTGTAGAAGAGTGTCTGGCTATCAGTTAGAAGAGGGAGACTGCACAGAAACAAAGCATGCCCAAAACTTGTTTCTACCTTTAATCCAGTGATTGTCCAGAAGGCAGGGACAGAAATGCACAGCTTCCCCTGGGCACACAAAACCACGCACTGGCACCTGTTGCCCTGTGCTCTTTTGGCTCCACAACTTGCATTTCAGCTCTGCAGTGATGCAGTATAATTATCAGAAATCCAAATTAACAACCTATCTAAATATTTCTTCCTTGTCACTCTCTGTTCCTAACCTCCAGCACCATTTTTACCAACATATTTTTTTCCCATTTAAGCGTAACATCCTGATTATAAAAAAACATGACTCAAACAAAGGCATAAAATATCCTATTCCAGTCTTCCAAAGCAGACCAAATTTTCCTGAATCATTTTCATTTCCAAACTCTTCCCCAAAGTATGTGGAAGATAAAGACTGAATCTTGCCTTACTGGCACTTTTGTTATTGACTCTGCTAAAACAGGGATTACAGTCAAATTACAGATAATGATTGGTTAATTCCTATCAGCATTTGCCAGCCTATTCAACATCATGACTCCATATACGCTTATTCCTTTTATGAAACGTAACAGTTGGTTTTCATCAACTTACATTTTTAACATTTGTAAGGAAAAAGAAATATTTATACTAGTAAACTTCTAGGAGTTTCAGCTAGCATTCAAATGTCAGATCCTGGACTCTTGAGAAGGCTCATTACTACAGCCAGTGAAAAATATTTCAGTGAAAAATAAATCAATACAGAGTTTGTTGTAACTTTTCTTATCTATGGTATGATATTTGTTAAGTGCCCAGAAAAAATGTTTGTACGTCAGTCTGTTGGTTCCATAGCATCGACATGGTAATTTAAAGTCTAGATGAGTTAGCTCCCAATCATCAAACTTACAATTTAAAATTTGTAATTGAAGTTAGAGGGAAAACTAGCCATTGCTGCTTAGTTTTAAAGTACTGCTTTCAAAGATTGATCTCTTACTAATGTGGAAAGGAACCAAGCTTCTGCAGGCCTGAAAAGAACAAAATCATAGAATGCTTTGAGTTGGAAAGGACCTTTAGAGGTCATGGTCAGATACTCAGGTGTGTACCAGATAAGAAGCTCTCAGCAGCGTACACAGAAGCTAACAAATTGTACTGACAGTCGGCAGTCAAAAGATTCAATACATAGTAGTGAGATAGTCAATAGTTATGTTTTTGTTATTGACTTGTCTAATTTTAATCTGCATAGCCTGACAGTAGAATATTTACTGCATCTTTTAATAAATGTTGGATTTTTTTTTTTGTCTCCACAGCTTAACCTCTTCTTCCCTATAGTATACTGTTTATGTTCCCTTTTCCTGGTCATAGTTCCTCTCTACAGTGACACAGTCAATTCCCTTATTGGAATCGGTATTGCCCTCTCAGGCATACCTACATATTATTTGGGAGTGTATTTGCCAGTTGGAAAACGACCTAAATGTCTACAGTGGCTCTCTGGTAAGCAACATCATCTTATCCTAGTCAGTGTGCCAAAATCTCGAATGCTTGGTCAGAAGACAGAAAGAATAACTTTTCCTAGAATCTTTTTTCCTTATGAAGTTTTACTATGCTGTATATGGCATGTCTGAGATCATTTGCTTCATCACATGGTCCTGAAAACCATGCATATCTGTACAAAACAGTCCACTATGTGAATACATGTGGTCATTTAGTATTTGTGGTGTTGAGCCATCTCAAGATATTGGCTCAGTAAGAGGCATGTAGGATTGTGAAGAGTAAATGCATGCAGTTTGATACCCTGGAAAACAGAAATACCAGGACACCGTTGCTTCACTTTCTGCCCAAGGAGTGGAACATGTGAGTCATGGAAGTCCATGAATTTTTGTAAATTATGAAATGAATTACTGACCTGAAGGGTAGTTTCCACTCCTCAAATTCAGGCAATCTTGAAAAGGTTAATATTAATGTTAAGATTTTTATTCATTTTGAACTCAGCTGCCAATCGAACAATTCAATGAATATGTTGATGAAAGTCTGATTAAATGAGACTTTGTGTTTAATTATTGAGCTTCTTTTGCCTTTACCTATTTATAATGTGGGCTTAATCCTATTGATTAAGGTATTTGAAGATTTTCCTAATATCTGTGTACTGCTTTTAAATCCAAAGATATAACTTTGTCTCACATTTTTTACTATGTATTACAGCTACAACAACAAAATATGTTCAGATGCTCTTCTACTGTGCTCTGTCGGACCTGGACACAGACATAGAACCTACAGCAGCTAACAGTAAATAGCGTTGCCTTGACATTGCGAGTTGCACCTTGACATTTTCTTTCTGGAGCAATTTTTATCATCTGAAGTCCTCCCAATTTGTTCAGTTATACTAAAGCTCTAACCGCTGTACTATGCATCAGTGTGATGTCTGTTAATTTGTGCTTGTTTTATAAACTATTCAGTTTTACAGGATTTAAAAAAAAGAAACAACTGTTTGTTAATAGTGAGTTATGTAACACTTTGAAACTATAAAGCACTCTATGAACAAACACTTTTTAGTAGATAAGGGCTAAATATTAGATTCATTGCAAAATAGTGATAAAAAGTATTAGGTCTAGTCAAAATCCAAAGAAATAAATTGATAAATATAACAAAAGACAGACCAGATATTTGTAAGACTCAAAACCTGTGTTGAGAAGTAGAAGCTGCAGAGTACTTCTAAAAATATAACTATAGTCTAAGCCAAAGTAAAAAATATGTAATTCAAAGTGGTAGATGTGCTTTGAGTCAATGCGGTATTAGTGGTAAACTATTCTAATGCATAATTCCTGCCATAAATATTGTACCAAAAGGAGAAAATCAAAGTTTTCAGTTGTTTAAATTCTGTTAGAAATTCTCATTTCACTATATACCACATTCATTACTCTTTTGCAGAAGAGGTATTTTCGACAGACGAATTGTTCCATTCTAACTGAAGTACTTT
Source organism: Opisthocomus hoazin (assembly GCF_030867145.1). Taxonomy (NCBI): domain Eukaryota; kingdom Metazoa; phylum Chordata; class Aves; order Opisthocomiformes; family Opisthocomidae; genus Opisthocomus; species Opisthocomus hoazin. Next base: position 30,535,199 of record NC_134416.1, on the reverse strand, counting down.
TGCTTTCCAGCAGAACAACCTGCCATGGAGCACTGTAAGGGACTGAGTCATGTTCCAGCTAGAGTATATTTAGGGAAAACACATCACCTTTTCATAGTGTCCATTGCTTGCCTAGAAGCATCAAAGGTGGGACCCCATGAATCATACTGTTTTTTTCCACAGTGGAACTAATTTAAGGAATTCACAAGGAGACATTAAAAACCATTCATGTTTACAAAATCCCTTGAGCCCCTGCCCAGCCTTTCATGCCTCCCCTGTTCCTGCTGGCAGGGTAACTTGCAGGTCTCCTACTGAGCACACAGAGAGCCTCTAGCACCGGCTGCCAGACCTTCCCCATCATGTGGGTGGTGGCCATTGCACAGTACCCAGCACAGGCGCATGCGCTGGCCAAGGGCACTTACCCCTGGGTGCCATGAAAGCAAAGGGCAGTTGAGGGCTAGGATCATTCTTGTGAACATTAAGTTTTTCAGTGTGGCACATGGGAATGTGCAACTAATCCTCATTCTTGGTCTCCTGAAATCGAAGAGAGAATAACTGTCATTAAAAAGAAAAAGCCATCAGCCTCACAACCTAGACTGTAAAAACAGCTGCTCTGGCTCTCATATGCTTTGTTGATACGTAGCACTGTTTGTTATCCGTGGTGGCAAGTCGTACCTCCTTTCTGTAATTATATTTGAATATACGTACTCTTCACACACACAACACATGCCTCTGTGACAGGACGGCACCATTTTGATCCTGCTCTACGATTGCATGGAAATATTGCGTTTTTGCTCCATCTCTCGTGCAGCACTGGTTAACAACAGAGCTGCGGTCCCAGGCTGTATCAGGGCAAACAATGGGTACAAAACCTACAAGTTGGTACCAAACTAAATATGACAGTCTTTGCCTCCACAGAGTTCAAAGTCATGCTTGGTGCTGAGGTATGTGTCACACCAAGACAGCACTGTACGATCTTCTGAAGGTTTTCCTTGCAGAACCAAGGTTACTAAGTGATTTCAGACACCTGCGATGACATCTTGGGTGGTAACAGACAGCAGGTACTACAGCTAGTGTAATAAGGACTACTGACAAAGACCATTTCCATAGAAAATTCTAAGAAACTTCTTTCTTTGTCTGTTTTTTGCCAAATCCGTTTTTTCATTAGTCTGTTAACTTTCTTGACATGACACACAAACCTTCATTTTCTTTCTTTCTGGACAGAAAGAGAACAGTAGTCAGATGCAAGGTTACAAATGTGAATAATATTATTGACATTGTCTATGGACAACAGGATCTTAGAAATGTTAATGTTTTTGTTGATTTTTCACTCCTTACAAATAATACATGTAAGTTATTGTCAAACATCTAAAGCAAGTCATAGATGCTTAAGTATTTAAATTAATAAATATTTGATCTTTGGCAAATGCTATAGTTGTGTGGTTTTAAAGCATAAAAATAGTATTGTGAATGAAATTTGCCCTGCCTTACATCTCACAAGGTGGTTTGCCAGGAGAGCAATGAGACTCTAAGTCTTGTTTGTGTTCTCTGTAACACAACAAAATCAACATTTATGGAAGGAAAAAATTCTGGTTGCTTCACGTGGGACTCTTTCTCACTGCAGTTATGAGCAATTCTTAACCCAAACACTTTCTTGTTCTAAGAGTAAATACATCTTTTTACATGATTTTTACACAGATGCTCAGTTACGCAGTCAAACAATAAACAGTTTTACTTTTTCAGAGACGGTCTTGGCATCCAGGCTAATTATCTTGTCATTACATAACAAAACATTATGCTGAGGCATTTGACATCTAGTTTGTCAGCTGGTATCTCTGGGGTGGAAGGGACTGGGGTAAGCAGAACACTGGATGCCTTTGGAAGATGTAGCACGTGGAGGTGCAGGCTGCGCTGCAATGCGTAACGGGAGCCTGGAAGGCTGCAGGGACAAGAAACCCTGGACAACAGCCCACCTGTGGACCTGGGGAAGGGTCTTTCAGCAGCAAAGGCTGGGGCAATACAGTACTTGGGAGCAGCATTACTTGGGAGTAGTAGCTCTTCTTTAGGAATCAACAACATACAGGATTCTTGCTTTTTATGAAGAATCACAGTTCTTCGAATAAAAACAGGAGAAAGGAATTGGTATCAGATTCCGTTTCTTTGTCAGCAAAGGAAAACAGAAGTTGGTGTTGACAGAGGAAAGACTATCACCCACAGAAAGTCTGCAGATGTCTGGACTTTGCATGAGCCTGAAGGGCTGTTGTGTGCTCCGTGGCTACAGAGGTGAAATGCCTTCACACATTAGGTAGGACAAGGGTATTGAAGTGTGAAACAACCTGAAAGATGCATGACCTGACAGCGGACCAGGTAGCAGCTCCGTTACAGGACAAAGTGCCTTCAGAACACGTGTGACTTGAAACTTAAGACACTTCCTTTCTTGAAATTTACCTTTGTTGTGTAACAGGAACTTTTGAAGTATTATCGCACAATCTCTGAATCTGGAATACTAGATCTGTTAAGTCCCTTTTCTCTAGCTGATAAACTATCAGGTTTTGTAAATCTTCCCATTTTTTTTCAGCAGGATTGATTTTTGACTTATGGGGAGTGGCAGCCAGGCAACTATGTGGAGTGCTATAATTTTGCAAGTGGCTCAAAAGCTCTGAAATTAAAAAAAAAAAAAGAAAGGCAAATGAAGAAAATAAAATGCAAACCTAAACAAGATGCCACACAGTAAGGGGAGAGTAAACTCTTTCTCTGGATTATAACTACAAGAAATCAGAAGTGCTTATTTAGGAACACACATTTAATGTAACGGGTATCACTGAAAAGCACAAAAGATGAGTGGGCTACTGAAATGTCCGGTTATTAGCTGCCTAGTAAGGTCACTATGAGAGTCAAAGGAAGGGAGTGGAATTTAGTTTACATGACCACAATTTTGAAACAGGAGAGGTCAACATCAAAGCAAATGATCATGAGTTGATCCTCTTCTAACAGGAAGAATAAACGAGAATTAATTGGTTCATGCTACAATTCAATAGAAAACATAGTAGAAATTAGTAGGTGTTTAAAGATCTGGTCGCCCAAAATGTGCTATGTCTAGTGATGGAACTGAATACATTTCAGCATACAAACAGAACAAAGATTAATTCAGCAAAATATTTACATAGTTCTCAGAAATGTTCACTTCACAGAGCCAAAAACAACTGTGAGCCCCACCTGCTGGAAGGAGGGCAAAGAGAGTTTAAACTGGAAAAAAAACCTGCTTGGAGCTGGTTAAGAGCATTCTGCCTACATGCAGACAGCAGAAAAAAGAAAGGAACATGCTTTAGTTTAAAACTGTAATAAATCTTTCCTCTTTAGAGAGGAAGTATGAGTCACAGAATCACAGAATGGTAGGGTTTGGAAGGGAGCTCTGTGGGTCATCTAGTCCACCCCCGTGCCGAAACTGGGTCACCTACAGCAGGCTGCACAGGACCGTGTCCAGGTGGGTCTTGAATATCTCCAGAGAAGGAGACTTCACAGCCTCCCTGGGCAGCCTGTTCCAGTGCTCCGTCACCCTCAGAGGGAAGAAGTTCTTCCTCATGTCCAGACGGAACTTCCTGTGCTTCAGTTTGTGCCCATTGCCCCTTGTCCTGTCGCTGGGCACCACTGAAAAGGGTCTGGCCCCATCCTCTTAACACCCACCCTTGAGATATTTATAGGCATTTATTAGGTCCCCTCGCAGCCTTCTCTTCTTCAGGCTGAACAAGCCCAGCTCCCTCAGCCTTTCCCCATAGGAGAGATGCTCCAGTCCCCTCATCATCCTCATAGCCCTCTGCTGGACTCTCTCCAGTAGCTCCTCATCTTTCTTGAACTGGTGAGCCCAGAAGAAGCATCATTTAGAAATAGAAGAAAGACAAATTTGATGGTAATAACCATGATTTCCAGGACAAGCTGCTGAGCAAGACACATGACCCATTTAGATGTGCTTCTACAGTAGCACAAAATAGAAAATTCAGAACCTGGTTGCAATGACACAGTATGTGCTCGGGTCAAAATATGCTCTTTATGGTGATATTACCTTATTTCTGATTAGCCATTGCTCTTGCGCATACCACGTCATCACATAGGGAAATCTGCAAATTAAATTCACATTTCTCTTGCTGTCTTAGGAGTTAGATCCCATCTGGCTCCGAGTGTGTGTGGTCATAGAAGCAGAATTTAAAATTTCTAGTGGAGATACATTTATCTCCACAAGAGGGAGAACTCCTTTGCTTGATGCTCTTGAGAAAGAGAGCGGGTTGTTTTGAGACCTTCTGCTCAGAGCAGCAGAACCAGAGCAACGTGTATATTCCCACCCATAGCAAGAGTCCTGAGAAGGACAGGCTTAGCTCCAGAGAAGAGCATCAGCTACGTGTTCTGAGTAATGCTGAACAACAGCCTGCTGCAAATTCAGATGAAGATGGGGTTTAAGTTCAAACGTTCGTCTTTCGTTATAGGATTGCCTTCATGTCTGTAGCAGAAGACAGATTTTCTCATCCTGGCTGTTTCCTATATGTAATACCGTATATGAATACCTAATTCAGAAGGATGCTGAACATCCTTTTCAGAGCTTGCACATTAAGCATAAATAATAAACAAGCTAATAACAGCAAACAGATAATAAATCAGCTATTTTATGTTAAAAAATGAGCTCTTTTATGGAAATGAAAAAAATTATTCTGTTTTAATGTCTTAGCAGTTCTCCGCCCCCATACTTCCCTTTTTGCTGCTTCATCTTTTTCTCAAATAAAACTTGTGAAATCTCCAAGTTGCTCTGCTATTTGGTAGCAAAGAACTATTTATAAAGACACCCTTTGGAAAATACAGCACTTAGGTCAAATCAATTGCCTGTTGACCTTCTGCCAATACGATGTCAGTATATGGGCATCTATGACCTTTGTTCTGTACATATTTTTGTTATTTTTCCATATCACTCAGTTGAATTCACTTCTGCTTTAACTGCCTTCTAGAGTAATCCCCTAGCTCTGCCCACTTAGGGGAATACCAAGCCATCCTTGCCTTTCATCTCAGCTTATGATATCCATCTGCTGCCAGTAATTTTCTCAATACATTAAAGTCCTCTTAATTAGCTCCTGCCAGTAATAGCTGCTAGTGAATAACATGCACAGAAGCAGGCAAGTTCTCTATAAGCAGTTGTCATCGAAAGATAGCAAGTGGAGACAGGTATGCAGGTTTCATATTCCTCTCTTGGTTTGGTTTATTTTTCTCTGAGGCAGAGCACCTATCTGAGTTGTAGTGCTTGCTACAAATCCAGACAGTAAAGAGACATATAGTGGCCTACTGACCTCCCTCCCTATATCTCTGCTCTTCATTCTCCAAAATGTGTTAGTTTGTAGCAGACTTGACAGCGTTCCCACTTTCCATTCATGCCCTCATTTGTCAGCTGTGCTGAGTTTCTGAGCCCTGTTAGGTTGCTCGCTAGGCTTGGCTAATGGCATGGTGGCACTTGGGTCATTTACAATCGTACCACCTTATACTGTTGCACTGCACGAGCTTTACCTCTTGCTCCTTCTGTGGGACACACACTTAGGCAAGACTGCTTGGACCCGCTGCATCTGAGGATGAAGTTGCTGATGCTGAAGCAATTCCAGTTGACCCAAGACATACCTCCTCACCTTCTGCATGACCTTGGCTGCCGTGAGCACATCGGCCCTGGCTTCAGATATTATGTTGGCTCTTATTTAGCCGCAGATGCCAGTCAGCAGGATTTATTCCTAACATTCACTGTAACTAATAGATCAAATCCCAGATATACTGAATATTGAATTGAGACCTACAGGTCACTAAGGTGTTTCTGCTTTTCTGGGACAGTGCAGATTACCAGTGTGTTTTGGTACAAGAGAAGTGATCTAACTTTCTAAGAGCTTTGAGGCCTTTCGGAGAGTAAGGTTTATTCAGTAGTCTATATAACCTGATTCTTGTTCCAGGTAAGAACTTGGCTGTACCACAAACTTTCAGCGACCATTGGACCACTGTCAGGGTCCGACCAGCCTTAGATGTTGCTGTAAACCTTTTCGCCACAGTTACACCTACATTGCCTTTCTTGCCCAAGTCCTTTCACGGGCTTTGTCAGCTGTGCCTGTAAGGTCTGTGTTCAAGTTAAGTCTGAGTTTTCATCCAGCTCAAGCACATTCAAGCCACCATAGGTGGTTTTGATGGCTGGGGATCTGAGATGTAACCTGCGTGATGACAAGCAAGTTATATACCTCTTTCTAAGCCTCAGCTCTTTAAAATTGGGGTATCAGGAGTTCTTCACAGCAAGATTGTTCAAGGACACCCCTTAAAGATGGAATGGTGTTTAAATACTTCATTAATAAGACTTTAACATGTAATTTCTTTTAGAGCTGCACAGCCTGGAACACATCAGCCAGACTTTTCTAAACCTTCATGTAATATTAAGGATATAGCTTTGCATTAATTTTTCTGGTTGCTGTCAACTGCATTACGGAAAGTCTATGAATTCCTCTTTACTTCAAAAGGTTTTTAGAATAGCAATGGTCCTGTTTCACACTGCTGAGTGTTTCTAAAAGGAACATGAGGTTTGGGATACCTGGAAAGGCTGCTGTAATTCGGTACGCACGCTTTCGGTACTCACACTGCCTCTTCTGTCAGGATGCAGAAGGATGTGAAAAGATATTTCTCAGTACAGAGACTAGCATAGCACTGAGAAAAACTGGTCCCAAATCCAAAGCCTTTCCTGTTTTGAAGACATTCTGGCAGCAATTGCCCAGGCGATGCAGGGCAAGATGCGGGGAGAAGGTTGCTCCTCCAAAGTACGATGCTGCTCTGCCACGGCAGTGCTGGAACTGCAAAGGGGAACTCAGGGCCAGGCGTGGAGACAACGCAGGGCTTGGGGGAGATGCGGAGGGTAGCCTGCTCCCCTGCTGAATGTTCTGCCTGCTCCACCACCCGCAGAGCTTGGGGCACATCCCTGGCCGCTTGCCCTGCTCTCACTAGGTGTTAGAAAAGTTTTACAGTCCTCGTCCATTTCTCAGAAAGGGAAAGTGATGGTGAGGTGGCTAAACATCATCAACTTACACTAGCTGCAGTTGTTGTAGTCCTACAATTTCTGAGATCTCTCTGAAAACGCCAGAATTGCCATCTGGTACCTGCCATGTTGTAGGTTTTATGTCCTGTTGACATCTGTGGCATTTCTAAATGAATCTGCCAATGTTTTATTTAAATTCCAGCGCAGGACAGAGGATGGGGATTACAGCAGTTCAGCTTCTCGTGTGATTGGGAAGATGTCTCCTGAATACAGTGCAGGCAATCCATTTCAGAGCAGGGTGCAAACAATTTCATTTCGCAAGATCAGGCCTGAGTCACGGTCATGCCTCCAACACCCTGGGCTCAAGCAGCGCTGGCTTTCAGCTGCCCTACGGCTCTATCACACTGCTTTAGCAGAATGAAAAGGCTGTAACACAGATGTTGTCACCAGGAATGGGAATGGTTTCTCTGCATGAAGTAGGGCCAGGATATATGTTTCTTGCCCCTAGGTGCACTAAAGGGCACTGTCAGAGAAAGGCAGTGCTCTGGGTACTGGAGCAGTCCTGTGGGGCCACATCTGAGGATAAATGACAAGGGCTTGAGCACAACTGAAGATGATAGCTGGGCAGAGCAGGCAGCAGCCATGCTGAGGCTATGCAGGTCGGCAGACGTAGCCTTCTGCACAAGTGGGACAGATACTCAGCATCCTACAACCAGAACAAGAATATCCAGAGTCTACATCTAGTGGGACATAAATAATTTTAATTAAATAACCCCTGCACTGATAGACCGGAGGCTGACAGTCCTTACGTGGTGTGAGCTACGTGCTTGTGCTGTTCAGCTCTGAGAGTCAGCAGGGCTGGGCAGTGCCAGTGAGGGACAAGGGAGGACAGCAGTACTTTGCTACCGATGTTGTCTTAACTTATTGACGAAAGGTCAGAAATCAGGATCTCAAATTAATAAACCTAAAGAAACCCCATGAGATCTAAAACAGGAGTGTTGAATTCTTTTTCTGTCAGGCCTTTTAGTTTCTCTGTTTATACTTTAGTTGCATTTCAAACTTTCCTCTGCAATAATGAGGCATGGAAAGGGTATTTGCTCAGGTACGTTTGTTCTTTTATTAGTTGCGGTTTTGTTTTTAAAGGAGAGGGTGCTACAGAATCCAAAGATTCAAGTTAGAGTTTAACGAAAAACATAGAACAGTTTAAAATGAGAAATACAATTAACAGATTTTAACAATCACCATTATTGTGAAGGTCAGAAAGGAGGGCAATCGGAGTGCAGCTGTGGTCACCCTGAAGCTTCAGGTCTGGCTGATGGGCCACGTCTGGCCGTACCTTCTCAGCACTGCCCTTCATCTCCTCACTGAAATCCCTTCCAAACATTGTCACAGGAGTGCAGAGAGAGCCAACAGCAAATAAGCTGATGCGGAACCAGGGAAGAAATCAGCAATGGGTGTGCAAGGACATCAACCTTTCTGCAACAGCTATGCTAGCAGAAGACAAACAAAGATTTAACAAAGACATATACCTGTTTTTTTCCTTTTTCCTTTCATATACCAACAGTTCACTTCTTTTCAATTTGTTTCCCATGATTTTTCTTCCTGCTCTTCCTTTTTTCCCATTTCACTTCCATAATTAGATTCACTTGAGAGTGATTTTATACAACAATATTAAGGACAGCAATTTCTTTTCATTGTCTCCTTTTTCCCTTCCTCCTCCTCAAAATTTGCTTTAATGACTTGTCCTAATTAAATTTGAAAAAAATCTTTAATATGTTCCTAGATTTTCTGTGGTGTGATCACTTAACCTGCAAATTATAATTACAGGTTTGGCGCCCATGCAGACTGATCATTGTAATTGGTACCTGCTACCTCCCTCTTAGTTTTCATTATAGTGTTACACTCAGGGAAGCTAAGACAGTTCTATTTTAGGAATAAACAAGATACACTGTTCTAAAAGAGCCACGTTTGTCTTCTGAATGCATGTTGCTTTCATATAATGTCTTTAACTTTCAAAAAGAGAATCTGTTGAGTGATATCTGGGTAAATGTGGTTAGAATTAGACCACACTTTGAAATAAAACCAATACTTCTGAGCATATTAGGAATGGACCAAAAATCCAACCAATGTTCGTGGGGCCAAAATGGGTTATTCTAGGTGAAAATTTGGCCAAAGGGATTTTCGAGAGCCAGCTCTGCCTCGCCGTTGTGTTAGTAAATTTAGTACACTTCCCTAAAAAGAGGAGTGATGGATGGTACAGGTCTCTTTGCAGTAACTTGACTTCCTTGCAGCTTTCCATATAATGAAGAGAGCTGTTTGAGACCTGAGCTAATGATTTGGCAGGAATGCCCTGCAATACCGATAAAATTCAAAACCACTTGATCCGAGCTTGATCTAGGAAGGAAAGGATGAGCAGGAAAGTAAAAGAAGGCTCTGGAACAGTCAAAATAGGCTCCAAAAGTTTGTGGGTAGTGCTTAGGAAGGTGCTTAAATCCTGGATATGTATGCAAGCTTCTTGCCCATTAAAAACTGCTACTTGTTTTCCAGAAAAATCATGCTTCTGCAAAAAGTTTCAGACATGACAAATAAATCCAGTAATCTTTAGAGAATTTGGCTAAAGTTTTAATTGGTGAGCATTTAAGATTTTTTTTCATTCACTCTGAACTCACATAAAAGGGCAGAAGAAAAGTCACTGAATTAGGAAATTATTTGAAGCTGTGATATTTTTAATTACCAGCACACCACTGAGGCTGCATAAAAATAGAACCATAATCTCACCTGCTATAAATGGCAGAAGTTAATACAAATCGACACTGCTCTACTGCCACTTAATAGTCTGTATAACCAAGACATGAGGAAACAATTTACAACATTTTTCTTATTTTTTTCTTTGATTGCTTGTACTGTCTCTTGTGCACTTAACATTTCATTCCCAACAGCACCTAGAAATCGTCTTAAAGGTTTGAAAAGGTTATTGACTTACTGTCTGTACCTATAGTACTCTATTGAGCTAAGTCAATAGTCAGTGGACATTTTGCTCTGACTTAATTCCAAACTTTTTTCTGTATCAGACCTAGCCTGACAATTTGGCTCTGTATTCTCATTCCTGAGAATATGTCTGTATTTTATATTTGTGTCTGTGTTCACTCTCACAAAGTGCAGGCTTCCCAGTGGAACGGAGAGTTGCAAAGGCCTCCTGCAGCCCTCACCAACACGCCGTTTCTAGCAGTAGGACTCTCTACTTCATCCTGTGCAGGCTCGATTCATACTGGGGCTAGTCCTGCATACTGCTGTTGAGAAAGGCAGTTAATCCTAATGCTGAAATAGTTCTTGGTACCAGCACCTGCCCTGCACTATGGCCATTTTATGTAGTGTTTGCCCAGGCTAGTATAGCTTTCTCGGTGCAGCCATAACAGGCACTTTCTGCAACTCATCCAGCAGAGTCCAGCAAAGCAGCACCATTTTCTCCCTTCCACATTTCCTCTTCCCTCTAGTTATTTTCCTCCCTTCCTAGGGAGCTTGCAAGGAAACCTCTTTACCTGTTTTTCCTTCCACTCCCTTCCTGGTTTGCTAATTCCTCCTCGCTGCTGCCCTGATTATTGCCAGCTATCACACTATACTGTTTCCTACCATATTTCAGCCTTCCCTTTCACCCAGTCTTGTTTGTCAGCTCTGTGGGATATGGAAGTCTCCTGTTCAGTGCTTGCACAACATATGGCACTTGTGATTGATCGCTGGTGATTGTTGCAAGGCTATTGTTTATAATGCACACAGTCATCCTAAGCTATTTGCAAGTTCAAAAGTTCCCTATTTTATTGCATATTCACAAACTTTCAGCTAGAAAGCATCCCAGACTGTTGTTGTCACCATCGCTTGAAATAACAAACGACCCCAATGGAGCAAACTCTTTTTACTGGTGATTATGCTGCTTTAGAAGGATAGAGAGACACTGTTGCATCACAGAATAGGTCTAGATCGTACAGATAAATTTAAAGCTGTAATAGCATAGCCACTGCCACGCCTTGTACAATGGGTAATGTGCTAAAAGAAAAAAAATCAGAGTGGGGCGTGAGGTCTGCTGGTAAGTTTATTTCAGTTGTTGTCATCTAAGGGGCAGCCAGGTCCCGGGAACAGAAAACTTTCAGCGGTGCTGGGGAGGGGGATTTTCCACAACCAAGGGCACCGAGTGGGAAGTTCCCTTTGTAACACAGGGAGGGCAGCTGCTGGGACCAGATGAAAGGCAAGCGATGGCAGCCTGGAGAGGGCAGGGTGGGGAAAGCCCAGCTGCCAGGGGATAAGGAGACACTGGACTGGCAGGTCCCCAGGAGTGAGCCACACGGCCGCACCAGCCCTTGGAGGAAATGGTGGCTGCCCTAGTCCGGCTGAGAGCATTCAGAACAGATCTACTCCCTAAGAAGACCCATGTTATTTGAAATGAATTGAAATACTAATTAATGGAGCCAGACTTGTGCCAATAAACGGTAAGAAATGGCTCGGAAAGGCCTGATATGCACAAGCCTACAGTACAGTTTCCTTCAGAAAGAAGTAGGCTGCTAGGTCATGGAGCTTGGTTTACTGATTGTATTGACATTGGCTTACTCAACTAATTAAAATCCTCATTAGTGATTTTAACCAAAAATCTGCTTTTTTCAGGTCAGGCTTCTGTCTGTGTTCGTTTGTATGATCCTGGAGTTAAAGCACAGGGACTTAGCAGCAGAAAATAACTCTTCCCAGCTATCTCACCCTCTCTTCTGATGCGTCCTTGACAAGAGACCTGATCTGTTTGACTTTCTTTGCTGGGTTGTAATGTGAAGGCAAGAATTTCCCACTTGTCAGACACACAGAAGTTAATTTCTTAGTATTTGAAAAATAAGGTGTCAAAGAAATTAGTTTTATTTATTCAAACATTGACAGTAGTCTGAGCAGTTTGTGAGCATAGACAGGGTGACTGGGTAAATACCCAGAAGACTTTTTGTGGCAATAGCTTTTAAGCTGTATACACACAAGTGATAAAAGCCTTCTAAAAAACTGTGACTGGGGCACCTAGCAATAACACAGTTCTGTGCAGGCAATGCAGACTTTCTCAATTAAAAAAGGAGAGTGGAGGACTTGCACATGGAGGTGTACAGGACTGTATATGAATACTGTTAGAAGTCAAGCACTGAGTCACTAGCTTCCCCTAAAGCACACTGATTAAATAAGTTTTTCTTGGCTTTCTATGTCTTTAAACGTCCAAACACACTTATGTTCTTCAGGTAATCGTTTCACAGTATTGTGTTTCTGCAGTGCCCTTCGGGATTTATGCTTTTAAAGAGATTTTTCTGAGCTGTGCATACTAAATACAACAGCTAAGATTCATGCTGATTGAAATAGATGAATCCCCATTAAATAAACTGAATGTGCCTACTTAAAACAAAAATGGTACATCATAGTTTACACCATCTATCTCCTCCCCATTCTTTCATGAACAAAGTTTAAACCGGATCTAAGGATGTTCGATAAATTTGTTTCTGTAGTGAAAACCTTACCCTGTTATCTTGCCACCAAGGATGTTTTGCAGTTTATTTGACTCACATTTGAATAAGTGTAGTCCACAGCTGGAAACACAAAAAAAAAAAATAGTGAATAAATCTTCCCTTCTTTTTTAATTACTGTATGGCTATAATGCATGACCTCTCTTTAAACACTGCTGACTAATACCTCATTTGCTAATTAAACATTATTATAAATTCTCCCTTTTAATACAGGGAAAGTACTAGTGTAAATTGCAATTTTAGAGTAAATAGCTTTTTAGCTGTTGCTTTACCGGAGAAGAATTGTATAGTACTCTCAGCTAACAACAAAACTACAGGTTTTCTATTATTTTCTAAACATGGAAAAAAAGCTCTTTTACAGATTATAAATCCGAATACCTTATAACCCTATATGGGTCATCCAGAGTTAAACATTTTTTTTTACTTCTCTCAGGTAGTGTACAATCACCCAGACAAACTCTGAATCATGATTTCAGAGCCCAAAGAGAAATATCAGTCCGGGTGGGGGTGGGGAGGAAGCCCTAAGTGAGTAGAATATGTACTTTGTCACTAAGCTAAATGATATATTAGAAAAATTATATGCAAAAGAACAAGATTAAGTGGTTCTTCAGTCAAATACTTGTATTTCTTTATGTAATATTTCAACAGTCCTAAGGGACAAAATTAAATTTTAAAAGCTGTATGGTAGCATTAAAAATGCCTATATTCTGCTTTCTTTTCCCTACAAAGTATTTTCTATCTGTACACTCTAGATAAAAAACACCAGTACAGCTGCATCAATCAACCCAGGGCTGTCAAAGAGGCTGAGCTCCTGGCTGATGTAACCGTACCGGCCATTTCATTATAGCAGTGCAAGACAAAGCCTCACCAGCGCAGCGGGCCTCTGGGGCCAGCAACTACTGCACGCCACGGCTTGCAGGGGAAGGCATTCCTCCACCCTCAGCCAAACCCTCGGCAGAAACAGCCCCACGTTGCCCTGGGTAGGGCCATGTCACAGCTTTTGGGCACGGTGGTGACTGAGGGCTGGTGCAGTTTGGGATGGACAAACCACATAGGGCAGTTGCATGTCCCGGGCAGCGAAATCGTTCTGACCGCATCCTCCTGAGCGTGCTGGGCAGGTGTGTTGAGGAGTGTGTCCTGCATGGGATGTAACTACGTAATACGGGAAATTCCACATCATCTGGGATACCTATCAAAGATGGGATCTGGCCAATGTCTGCGCAGTTCCCCACAGCATGAGCCCAGGTCCTGAGCTCAATGTCCTGCCTGAGGGGAAGGAGAAGACCCTCAAGGGTGTCACCCTGGAAAAGCCTATGCAGCTATAAGCTTGGACACCGTTTGTTTCCAGAGACTTTGTCTTCCAAAGAGCACTAAGAATTGATCTCATGTTATATGCTGTATTAAAGACACATCATTTGCTTTACAAATGGCTTTCTGCAACGTATGTCTCCACTTGGAAAGAATGGAAAGAGTCTAGTAGAGCCAGATGGAAAATTATAAAATACTGTGGGAAGTTTGCCATGAAAGAAGACATAATTTAAAAAAAAAAAACCACATTTCTGCTCAGTATTTCAAAATCAGACTATAAAGTACAAGTCACGAGAGCTTTTTTCTTAAACAAGTATTCCCTAAATGCTGAGAACACCAGCACACTACAATACCATTGTTAAATACCTCAGACTTTTCCATGTTTCTCATGTTGCTGTAGGATAGAAAAAAAGGAAAGACATTTTGGATACGTGTTGTCCCAGCTGGAGATATGAAAGTTCCACAGTATGAATTGCTTTGGATGTGACTGAGTTCAGTAGAATTACACAACTTCAAGGTCAGGAAGCACTAGAGATTAAGAACTGCTGCAGCTCCCCATGCTACATTTTTATTATTATTATTTTATTTCCCCTTGGAGAATTTATACCTTTATCTTCCAAAAAATCCTTGGTCTATCCAGACTTCATCCCTCCTTACCACTCTCAAGTTTTTAAACAACCAACCCTCAGAAAAAGTGCTGCCCAAATTTAGCCCCAAACTGAAAGTTCCTGGGATCAGTAACCAGAGGCTGCCAAGATCCTTCTTTCAAATGTGACACAGTGAGACCAGTTCCACTGCCATTTGCAAAATAACTACTAGCTCTTTTGTCTTGTGTTCCACTAAGGAATATGACAGTTTTGTGGGAGTTCTCCTACAAAGCTCCATCATCCCCCAACCTGAAGAACTACAGATGCTCATAGCACCACTTCAGTAAAACTTCCAAGGTTTAATACTAAACAATATTGTTAATATTAATCAGTTTAATACTGATGTTACAAGCATCACAAAGGCAAGCTACACACCTGTACTCCGTACTCGATGAAACTCTAAAGATGTCTTTCTTGTGGAGAACTTGGTCATGTAGGGATAGAATATACTTCTGGAGATTCAGGGAACAAAGATTTGAGGACAATTTTTGGCTGAAAGCGAAGATATCATGGGACAGCTTTATGAGAAATCGAACTGGATTGTAAATCATTACTCAAATAGAGGAGGCATTTCTTAGAGAAGGCCAAAGTACCATATACAGTTGTCTGGTGATGTAGACACAGATTGGATTCCCTACAGTGAACAGGACAGTGTGGGCTGTTAAGCGATATAGGCATTGTATTTCAGCATTGCCAGTAGCCACCAGGAATGACCATCAGTAGCAGAAGTGAAAAAGGCCAAGACGTGGACGCAGTTGACAAAAGTTAACAATGATCATATACTGATCATCATGTTGGGCTCCTAACTAAACAAAAGGATTTAGGGAGTAGGTTAAATGCAACACTATCAGCAAATCCTCCCCCACAGAGTGATTCAATCGGTTGCATAAATGTCATTTAACTACAGTGCAATCAACATATTCAACGCATAGTGACACAGACTGTACAAAAGCTAATGTTAGCATCATTTATGCTCTTTTCTTGCCGTTAGGATCTGTTTTTTAAAAGGAAAGGGCATATTCTTTTTGTTTGTACGTATTAATAATATATTTTATCAGACTGACTGCCATGAGTAGAAAAGCAAGACAAACTGTTGGGTATGTACAATGTTGAAATAGTGTGGTGGTAGCAGAATATCATCAAGCTCTTACACATCCTTCTCACTTGTAATTTCATGTACTGGAACCCACACTCACACAATCATTGAAAGATTTATTAAAAGACAATTCTATTTTGAAATAGTGCTCTCCAGAACCACCCTAATTACGCAGGCCCCAACCTCACTAAACCCGTTATGAGAAGAAAGCTGCCTGTGGCCAAAACAAACTAAATATATTTAGGCTGTTCCCAAGTACAACGTGTAACCAACATCTCTCACCTACCAGCACAATAAATACCCCTTAAAACTGAACGATCAACTCCTATTGCTGTAATTCTGGGGACATAACACATTTCATCAAGTGCTCTTAGGGTAGCTATGCAGGTGAAACCAGGCGACTGCTATGCACCAGAACGAACGAGCATATGCCAGCTGTAAAGGACAGAAGCACCCAGTTCTCAGGAAGGGAACATTTCTTGGAAAATAATCACTGCATTTTCAAATGTCTTAGTTTGAATGTCTAGCCTCAAGGAATCCTACATTTTCCGAAGCAAAACTTGGTGTTTCCACAAATCTGCTAGATACCAAAACCCATGAACTCACAGACAGTGCTTTTGTGAGATTAAAATCTCCCACCACCACCCTAATGGCTCTCTTTCTCAGACCCCTCCATCTGTTCTTTACTCCAACACCCTCTTGCCTTCAAAAACATCAGATAATTTCTCTCTGAGATGGTCTGAGACACAACGAATGTAATAAGATGATACTCTCAACTTGTGCTTAGCTTTGAAGTCTGATGCTTCTATTTCAGACCTGAAGAAGAACTCATATGCCCAAAAACTTGTCTAATTTTACCACTGATACAAGCTGATCTAATAAAAGATATTGCTGCCACGAAAAAAATCTGTCTTGATTATGTCTTTAGGCTGTCATAACAACAGCACCACCACCATTATTCTTCATGTGACACAGTGATATTTTATTTTATGTCTTTCCGTATGTGATGCATAAAGCTAAAATAAACTAGGCGCTGTTTTTTTAGACTGATGGCTCAGAGAGAGAAGCAGAGGGCACTCCAAACAGTACTTCAACCAGCAGAGCTGTAATCCAGACAAAAAAGCATGTGGGGGCAGTAAAGGGGCAAGGGTGTGGGAACTTCTGGTTTCAAAAGAAGTACACAAACACCTGAATTAAAAAATTAAATTCAGAACCAGAGTAAGGTGAGAACAGAGAGATGTGTTCAACCAATGACACTAAATGTCAAATAAATTCATTAATTGAATTGGAATTATCTGGGGGAAACTCATTACAACATTGAATTAAACTGAATACCATGCTTAACCAAACATAGAGGATGTAAGGTACTTTTTCTTCCAGGTTTCTTTTCATTTTTTTTAAAGGCTGACATCTGTCAGGAGTGTCTTTTTGAGGAGAAACGGAAGAGAAAACTCAGCTGTAACAAGAGGGGGAGATCATTTGCCAAACAAATACAGAGGAGAATACAAGCACAGAGTGCAAAAGGACATAAGCAAAATAAGGCTGCCAAGAGAGGCAGCCTGTCAGGAGTGTTTGAATACGTATACAGCAGGGGAAGGGAAAAAGGAGGAAATGAGAGACAAGCAAATATGTTGACTAGATGTCCATAAAAACAAAAAAACTGTTGACTCTTAGAAACATGATGTAATTGAGAAGGACCTGGTGAAGGAGATGGACGGTAATGACACATGGCCTGATCAGCTAGAGAGGAAGATGATTTCTGTGGCAGCATTGTAACCTCCTTCCAAGACCATGCAGCAAAGAGAAATAGAAATAAGCTTTACTAATTATGCATCAGAAACAGAATTTAAGAAAGCTTATTTTTAACCACTGTTTTCACATAATTTACTTAATAAAATGTTAAATTTTAAGCTGAAGCTCCAGCATATAGCTGGTTCTAGACCTGATAACTATTTCATATATCCAGGTTAGTTTAGTTTATTAAATGCCTGATCTACTAAAGGCAAAGCAAAAAGGCAAAGCAAACACTATCTCATCAAACTTCTTTCACTGTCTACTGCATTGCTTTTAAGGAGTAACAGAGACCTGTTCCCCAAGGATCTATTTCCTTGAATAAGATGCCTATTTAAAGAGATGCGTGGGGTGATCTTCGCACATGTTTTCATCGAACTTGGACCCATCAGATTTTTATTCATACATTCATTCTTCAACCTTCTTTAAAGGACAGTCATAACAACCAGACATCTGAACTCCACCATAACCGCATATCTGTACCGAGTATCACCTTCTACCCAGGTGCAGCTTGTACTCAACAGGGAGGACAGAAGCAATTTCACAGCATTGTCAGTGTTATAAAAAGAGGATTAGTCGAAAGGATCAAGAATGCCTGTTTCAGTACTCCACTCCATAAAGGCACAGAGCTCAAAACAAAAGGTTTGAGATGTGCATTACCTGTTGTATTTGAAAGAGTATTTTGCACTCTTCCTCAGGGTATTTGAGACATCAGTCCTGAGCTCCCCAACACTGTCTGAGCAGCATGGAGTGGGCATGTCCTGTCAAAGGCACCGAACTGATCAGTGAGAACACAATATGATCACAACATTTTCTGCATTAGTTTTCCTCCGTAAAATAATTCCCTTCAACTGCCCTGTAGGGGTTTCTTTTCTGTTTCAGGTACAGTAACCCTTGTCTTTGATCTTGTTCCTTCTCACATATTGCTTTGAACTGCTAGAAGCTCATTTTCATTTCTCATTTATATTTCAAAATTTTTATGCACTCTACCATACCCATGCTTGATAACTCTGTAGCACCCCATTTACTTTTCAAAGTATACACTTCTCTGGTGAAATTACCCCCACATAAAAAACTTACAGAATACCTCAGCCTGTCACATGTCTAATTCCTCTTCTTATACCTCTCCAATTTTCACACCACCTACAATCATCTGCAATGCCTATATCACTCTAAAACCATATACTGAGAGTCCCTCAAAACCTCAACTTTGTGGATTTGAATTTTTTTAAGTATTGTTGTTAATATAGAACTATGAACTTTAACCACAGTCTTGCCTTATGAAGACTCAGCAGCCTCTATGACTACTGAGCCTGAGTTTTATTCCTCCGGGGCATGGATAATCATCAAAAGAGGGCCTGCTGAAACCTTCCTGCATGCACAGTCATTCTTTTTGTGCTTCTTAGTAAGTCACACATCCCCACAGAGTACTTGGGTAACTGCACCCATGGGCTGATATAAACCGCTCAGCTTTTTCTCAAGAGGGTCAACAATTGCTAAAGATACTAGCGCGTTACAGAAAAATGTCTAATTTCCTAAAATAACGCTTCTATTTCTTGCTTTGTGGCCTATTTCTCTGCTTATATATCTTATGTGAACTTCAGGTTTAGGTAATTAGAAAATTGCTTCAATAAGACTGTTGTTGAATGGTATATTACATGATTATATGTATCCATAGGTCATTTACACATCACTCTCAAAACTACACGATGCCACAGCAAAGCACATAAAAAACCATAGTCTACATGCACTGTTCTCAGACATGTCTAAACAAATAGAGGGCTCAGAGCAAAAGAAAAGTCCTTTAGGTGCCTCTGAAAATTCCATCCTAATCTCTTCCCTTTTTAATATTGAATGACTTTCATGGTGTACGTTTCTGAGACTTCCAAAGAAACTCAAGAAATCTCGTATCTTCAAATATTTTGTGCTTCCCCAAACTCTAGAAAGTTCAATCACCAAAAAAAAAAATCTATATTGCCATGGAAATGCATCAAAAAATCTTTGCTAAAGGAAGACTCCTGCTTTAAACTTCTATGGATTTAGTTTCCATTTAGGTGTCCCTAGGTAGCCCTTACTGGTGTCCCCAGGTAACCTGTGCTGGACAAGACTACCACAGGCTTCAGAAGAACCTTGGCTGGCCTACGGAATCCAGCATCAAATCAGACGGGTAGAAGTCATGATTTTATTGCACCACCTTTAAGAATAAAGAACAGCCAGAGCCATTTTCTGGAGGTTTGAAAAAAATATATTTAGCCAATTCATTGGCCAGTCTGTGGGGAGCAGATACGGCTTCTGGAAAAATCAAAACGTTTTTTTTTTTTTTAAGAATTCCAGTTGGATTTTCTGCTTATGTTTTCCATTCTCTGTTTGTGTAATCATATTAACGAATTACTCGGGTGGCATCTTTCCTTCTCAAGAGCGAAGTGTCAGCTGAGTTCATTTGTAATCTGAAATATATCCACTTAGCAACTAAGCTTAAAAATTGCTGTATTAAAATTCCAGAATCTTGCATTCAAAATGACTTCTGGAATTCAGGAATCATATCAGCTTATTATACTAATGGAAAGTCTGGTTGCAAATTTACGATGTCAATTTAAAACAAAACTTTTTTGGTAAATTTTTTATTCAAATTCAGACAATTTTTAACAAAGAATTCACTATAGGTGCTCTTAAAAAAAGCTCTCAAAATATCAGTATTTTCACTTTTTTGTATTTCAAATTTATGTTCTTAATGCTGAACATTCACAAGTTGAACAGTCTTGTAATTTAATATTTAAATAGATAAAATTAAAATCTTAATAGTTCTGCCAATGTAATTTTTTTTATTGTGTAACATTTATTTTTATGATCACTTATCTGTTTAAACTGTGACATACAATCTAATTGATTCAGGCGAGACAACATGACATGATTTAGCTCTCCTTCATTAGCTAAAAACTGTTTACACACAAGCTCCTTCTTGACTGACACGCATTAAAGCAGTTAATGTGCAAAAGAATTTCTCTTTGGTCAATGAAATGCATATCTGTAATAAGACAACTGTGCTTCTCTCTCTTAGGTAACCTAACCACAATAATGAATTCACTCTGGGTTTTACCAAAAAATCAGAAGCAGGTTTTTGCTTTTTTGTAAGTAGTGTCTGTTCAAATGGTCATGCCATAACGTGGCACCTGATGAAAGGAACATTAAACCAGTTCTGAGATTTGCAGTGGAAACCTACAGCAATACAGTGAAAAAATGCCCTGCAGTGGAATATGGCCCCGACCTCAAAATTCATAATTTTCTGTTCTAAAATGAATTATTAGTAATACTTGCAGAAAAGACCTCTAAGTGACACCTGTTGCTACCTTAATTTTGATGAATCTGTTTGTATGAACAGGAGTCTTACACAAATAAGACTTGTAGACTAAAATCTGAAAACATTTGTACCAACAGCAGATTTAGGTATTGACATTAACTCAGCTGCCATCTCATTCCTCTTTCTGACCATGAGCAGACTGTGCAGTGACGCATCCACCTATTAGATTATATTTCTTGTTTAAAATATAACTTATGATTAGGCTCTGCTGACGGGTACACACAGTTCATTGTTACCTTGTTCCTACCTAGCTGCATGTAACTGTTTCATTAAAGGAAGAGTTGTGCTTCTGTTAATAATGTCTTCTGGAAAGCAGCGCTTAGGCACAGTATTTCACTTCTACAGCTGTCCTGCTTTCAGACCAGAGCAGAATTAGAATCTGGCCACCATGGACGAGAGCAGAGCAAACACACATGAGTTTCCACCTGCCTATCTGGATATACTGTTTTATTTTGCTACGGTGACAGCAGATGCCTTATGTCATATGCATGCTTTCTGTTTTCCAGGTATTTGACAAAGCATTTAAACTGAGAATCAGTAAAGTAATGTTGTAGTGACCTCAATAAGGACATGTTTTGCAAGCATAGTAAAAAGTAAGACTCAGAGGCTGATAAGGCTGAGAAGACCGAGAGTCCTTAAAAAAATGCAGTTGCTTAGGCCAGCAAATCTGATATGGACACAGTTTTTATAACATCCCTCCGTTTTACACAAATAAATTAAGTTTTGGCAATATCATTTACATGATCTGTCTAGCCATGGTCACTTTATCACCTTAAGCACATACTTTGTATCATGTACACTTGTCATCTGACTGAATTAAACAGCTTAAGTTGTATCCTAGTGGTAGTCAGTTTTGTTACAAAGCTATAATTTACCCCTAAGCTGCACTGGCATGTTATATTTTTCCCATTTCTCTCTGTTCTAATTTGATAGCTCTTCTCAGCAGATGGCGTTTCCAGAAAACAACCAGATTCCAACTGTTTCTATCAAAAGAAGGTCTGGATTCAAAGAAAAAAAGTGTTTGCTAAACACCAGTTACTACCAACTGCAGATCTCATAATTTAAGCTGAACTCAGCTGACTTGTACGAAACAACAAATCGATTTACGGGCAAAAAAGACTCCTTACAACTCCCTGCTCCCCAGCTGCCCGGTTAGTAACTGGAGTAGGGTCAATGGTTTGGTTTGTTTCTCCACAGGAGGGAGAGGGAAGGAAAAGGAGAAAGAATGACAGCAGGTTTTTAGCATAAGCCTCCAAAAAGAAAACAGAGATTTAACACATAGAGGAGTAGTAGTTGGAGCAAAGTATGCTACTATTTATTTGTAAATTACTACAGACAATATGTAATGTGAACTGAGGTTTAATAACAATGACTACACGATGAAAACAAAGGTATGCTGACCGAAACCAGGGAGTTGAAGGACTTACTTGTGTAATAAACAGTACACAAAACACAGACAAGGATGTGTGGTCTGTAGTAGGACCTCCATTGCAGGTAAGATGCTTCATTATGTCCCGAGAAACTTGGAAATGAAAAAAAATTATCTACTAATTTTGCAATGAGTGCATTTTTTTGCTAAAGAAACTAACTGAGCCTTTAATCAGGAAGTATAGGAAGTATTAAAATCCAAAACTGAGAACACTCCTTTTGTCGTCAGTTTGAACAGTGTGCATTACTTTACTTTTTTTCTGTCTGGGCTAAACACCACTTTACTTACGAGGTGAATGAGTGGTACTTGTGGACCAGTCAATTGAAAAGCCCTGTGATCATGAGACTATGAGATTTTTCGAGTTATCTGAGTCACATTAATAACAGCTCAGCTAATTAGCAATTTTTAAAGGATCAACACACTAACAAATTAAAAGAAGTATCTGTATACAAAGAGAGATTGTTCGGTTTGGTGCCAGTCTCAATAGTAATAAATAAAAGCATCTATTGTGTGAAAGCGGGGAAATGTCTCATCGGTAGCGATAGGGATTCGTTTTGGAATGACACAGTCGCAGTTTCTATTTTCTCAGTGTTCTGTGGGCTATGTTTTGGTTTCTGCTTATTGAGAGTGAAATTTAAGGTCAGAGGCTAAATGGTGTCAAAATGCCTTCCAATCATTGGATGTGACAAGGCAGCTGAGCTGTTCAGGATGTGTCCCAAACATTACAAATAGGTGGCATTTAAGGGAATACTGTTGGTGGACTTAACATTTGTCTGCAGCTCATTTTTCAAAAATAAAGTGGCCAACAAGGTCACCTCTGAAAATATTGCCATATCCCTCTAAAAGTGGAAATGCTTTTATTCTAACACAAAGAGGGTGCCATTGAAAAAGTGATTCTAGAGGTATTGGCTGGACGCCTCATCGCCCCAAGCACTGTGATGTCTTTCATGGATGCTTTGAAACATTTCAGTTTGCCTTGGATTAGGACACTGGCAGCACAGAGCATGTGATCCCAGCCTCAGCAAAGCATTCTTTCTCTTCGGGATACAGCTATGGAGCGGTTTTTCCTAGGAGATTAGATGAATCTAGCCTGGGCATCTGCAATACTTTTTTCTCTCACACAATGGAAAGCTTTTAATCAGAAATGCAACACAAGCTAGTAACAGGAGCCCTCTTGGTTTTCTCAAAGCAAAAATAAAATTATTTGTTTTAAATAAAAAGCTCCAAAGACTCTAAACTAGTTCCCTAAACATGCAACAGAGAATTCGTACAACTTGGAGAAAAAAGAGCCACATTCCAGAAACAGATTGTTAGCACACATTCAAAAATTATTCTAAAGGCAGCCATGCAAGCTACTTGCTGGCATAACGTTATCCTCGTATCAAAACCGAAGCTTGTTAAAACAACTTCAGAATTGCTAGTCTGAGAATATCAGGAGTACTACGAGCACAGTGCTCTGACTTCCAGGGGGCTGGTATCAGGCACTGTGGAAATAATAGACAGCCAAAGCCGCAGGGCCTCAGCCTGTAAGCGATGCCAAGAAATGACGAAGTCAGTAGATTTTGTAAGTGAATGCCAGAACAAGATGCACAGACTATAGCTCAGCAGTTTCTGAGAGGAAGATTATGGAAATACGTTGCTTTTCCTGTATTAAAAGCTATGGTGATCTCTCATTCACAAAGCTCTGTCATTATCTGCCAACACCTGTGATAAGACCATTCTGTCGTCGTTTCATATTGAGCGCCATAACCCATTGCTGCCATCAGTAATGCCACAGTAGAAAAGGCAAAATTTTGGCTGGTGGATCTCCAAGGATTGATCTTCAACTTTCCATGAAGAGTCTAAGCACAAATGAAGAGAGTCCTGTAGGTTTTTTGATTGTAGTTGAAACGATGTGCACAGTTATATTCTGCTAAGATAAAAAGAGAATTTCCCAATGTGATGAAGTTTTTTCTGAGTTGAAGTATTTCTAAACTGTATATTAGATAAATCATGATGAATAAAAGCAAATACAGGAAAGGCATTAGCACGAAAGAGAGGGAAAAATTCTTGTACGAAAAGTAAGAGTTTAATAGAAGTGACCTGAACACAGAAGTTCATATGCTTGTGGTCTAAGGGAAGAAGGGTCGGAGAAAGGGACTGGAAAGATAAAAAAAGTTTTAAAGCAGAGAGGAGGAGAAAGGTATATCTGAGACCTAAAATTAAAACACTGTATTATATGTACATGGCTGCCCAGGGAGGTGGTGGAGTTTCCTTCTCTGGAGATATTCAAGACCCGCCTGGACAAGGTCCCCTGCGGCCTGCTGTAGGTGACCCTGCTTTGGCAGGGGGGTTGGACTAGATGACCCACAGAGGTCCCTTCCAACCCCTAACATTCTGTGATTCTGTGATTCTGTGATTCTATAAGTATCTCCAAGTATTTAAACCAAAGTCATGAACAGCTGAGGCTGAGTGGAAACTATTTTTTCATAAAGAACATAGCTTAAGAGTGAAAATAAATTTGTCCCTATCAGATTAAGAAACTTTTGGAAAATAAAAATACAAGTACCATGCAATGATATATAAAACATAAAATCAAGCAACTAAATACAACAAAAAAAATCCGCTGTCATACTAAGAATTATGAAGATGAATAATTTTAAGTCTAACTAGTGATTCAAACTCAGAAAAAAAAAATCACGAAGATGAAATTCAAACAGATAAAGCACTACTTTTCTCCTTCTTCTCTCTCTGATTTATTTTACACCAGCTCTTAAATGTAGAATTTACAAGCACGAGCAGGTCAAGGACCCAAAATGACTACACTTGCGCATAAACAACCTCTACACTATTTACATTACCATTTGCTAGAAATCCATTCCTCATTTACCAATGTCTTTGCTTTCCAGAAGAGCTGCATAAGGCAACACTCGATAGGCAAGACGATGCTCTCCATTAAACCAGCTGGTACAGCTGGGGCAAGCAAACCCAGCTGGCTCCAGCTCCATTGGTGCAGGCTGCACCTAACAGGGCTTGCAGGGAGCAGCAGCTGGAAATCACTCCCGATTCCAGTTCCAGGTGGGTTGTGTGAGTTGCAGAGTGTCTCGTACCTTCCTTACTCTGCTGGGTCAGTGCAAAACAAGCAAGCCTAAATTCTGTCTAAGAGTTCCTGGAGTTTCAGAAAATGTGAAACAATCTCTTCAGTTTCATCTGAATGCGTGAAAGCAAAACTGAAATGTATATAACATGTAGTTTTCCAAAGATGAGTTATCAATATTGATTACAACAATGTGTATTCTGCCATTCCGCAGTGTGGATGCCTCAGAGGCACGTATTCATATCCTGCATTCCCAAGTAGTTCTGTTTTATATGGACTGAAATGCTAAATGCTTGCAATTGTTTGCTGTAATATGCAAAGGCCAGTTGGCCGGCATGTGGAACAGTTAAGCCTTTATTGTTACTAGACTTAACATTTTCAGCAAGGTTGAATAAAGCTATTATCAGTGAGACTTTCATCTGTTGTTTCAGTAATACAACATGGGGCTTTTTAAGCAAATGCAGAGACCTGTGCGTATTACTGAGGCTGAGCCCAAAACAAAGTTGTGCCAGAAACGCTAAGCCACTTAAGAACGTGCGAAATGAAGAGCCTTGTCTGCTTCTGTGACAATTGTTCACACTAACTTGTCTCAATGGATTTTCATGCAATCCCACTGAGGAGCTAGATGACTTTTTATTTATTTCCATCATGCATTCACCCAAAAACATTCTTTAAAGATGCATATCAGTACATCTGGTCACCAGCAAACTATATTTGACTACTGAGATAAATACAGTCTAGGGGATATAACAGAATCTGCTTTTATTTGGTGCTGAATGCTGCTTATTCATTTAAAATGTAATTATAAATATGTCTTTGTGTTGTAGTATTCCCCATGGTTACAATTCAGAGTAAGGTATAACTGTACCAGATGCTGTAGAAACAAAGAAAACATGACTTCTCCCTCAAAGTCTGTAGCATTTGAGTGACAAAAAGGACAGAGTGAAGATCATCCTGTAAGCACTACAAAAATATAGAATATTTGTCATAACCATTTTTAAAGCATTATTATTAAATATCCATTAGATTTTATTTCCCTACTTTTTCCTTCAAACTAATTGATATTGTTTTCCTTCAGACATGCCTGTTAAGATGAAGCAAGTCTTACTGCCAGGCGCAGGTAATGCTTCATGGTTCGTTCTGATGTTTTTGATTTTCTTACCCAATTTCACCATCACTGTGTTACGCAGATTTAATGCAAAAATCAGCTAGCCCGCTTGGGGTGGGGTTTCTTATCTCTCTTCCACTTCTTCCAAAGTTGTTTGCACTTCCACTGTTGAAGACTCCCTAAAGCCATAAAAGCTGCACCACTGAAATCACAGGTCTCAGTCCCAAAACATGAGTAGGAGGTGGCCAAATGGTTAACTTTGCTCTATAGCCTGCAGGAAAAAAAAAAAAAAAAAAAAGATTTCCAGTGATGAAACTGCTAATTTTGACAGACTGGAATGCTTTTCAAGGAATGACTGTCCTTATATAATACTGACCTTAAAGTTTCTAACGAACAGCTTTTTCCAGGCTTTCTTTTTTGAATTTATCACAGCTATTGCAGTTAGTCTGTGTCATGGTCCGTCTTCTGTTTCAAAATATGTGAGCATAACAAATATTGCCTACTATTCTACTTTTCCTTTGTCTTGTAAATTCTCTAATTTAGCTGCATTTGCCACTCCTCACCTTTGATATTAAATGCCCTCTGGTAAAAGAACATATGCTAACAACATTGGGTCAGGTAATTTGCTTGGTTTTAACAGGCTATATAATTTGAAATGTTTTGAAATATGAAGGCTGCAATGCAAATAACAAAAAAAAAAATAAAAAACATATCTATACCAAAACACATCAGATGTAATCATGACTTAAAAAAATATGTAGGACTCCTCTTCTAGAAACTGTGTTGGAAAATTTTACTATAGAAATCTAAGGAGGGAACCTGACAATATTTGGATCCAAATTTTGCTTTAAAGCTCCTAAGAAGAAAAACTGCATGAAAGAAATTGTGGCCCTTAGCATTTCACACTGAGAGGTCTACATTCACTCTGAAAATGTGTCCTTGAAGTTGTAATATATTCCGCAATTTCCCTAATGTGAGGTAAAGAGGAACAACTGCATTGGAATCCGCTGAATACAGCACATATTAGGCAAACTGCTGTTGTATTTACAGCAATGAGAGAGGAATAATCATGCATTCAGACAAATAATCCTTTAGTCCATGTACAAGGAAATCAAACAGAGAGACAGAGACTTAAAAAAAGGAAAAAAAGATAAACTGCACCTCAGTGGACTGTGGAATAAACAATTTATTCTCAAATACGAAAACATATAGTCAGTACTTACTTATTTATGTGCCTTTAGCTACACGTTTCCTCAAATTAGGCCTTAAAAATGCCCATCTAATGCACTACATACTTTCATTAGAAAAACAAACAAGCTATGAGTACAGTTATTACTGGCAAATGATTCAAAAAATTTTGCCAAGTCACCTCCCAAGTGAAATCCCATTCTATCCTCAAACACATGTAAAACCAAGTGCAAGCTGCAGACCATTCCTGTGGTCTGAAAAACAAGACAGGACACAAAACAAAAGACGAAGTTACAAAAGAGTGAAGAAAGTTATGATTAGACAGGTTTATGAGAGGCTTGATCATGTATTTGCTACAGAACAGAAAATCCTGTTGTTGTTTCTAAAGCTTTCTGCAATACTTGTTAATTAGCTGGTTTTCTTTTTGGACTGGATTTTGTCATTTTTTTAGGACACCATGCACACACACATGCACATGGACAATGTGAACTCCCTTTTAATTCCCTCTCCCATAACCTGCAGCCTCCGCTTTCCACCCACTTATCCCATTATGGACTGGTCACACCTCTTCTTTCACTATTTAAGTTCCGAGATCCTTGCAGTCTTATGCCTTTTACAGGCACAAAGCAGTTAACAGATGTGACAATTAGAACAGTGTGACTTAAAATAATAAGGCACGTTCACATACAACTGCAAAGTGCAGTTGAAGTGTTGTTGCTACAGAGGTGCAGCTATAACCAAAGTGTCAGTGGGTACCGTGTTCTTAAAATTTAGAAATACAACATTTAAAGGGATAAAACCTTCTGTATGGCTCTTCTTTTGGTTTCCTTTGGTGCTTAATGGAAGGAAAGGCAGAGGGTTTGAAATAAGTATATGATGGGTGTTGGGTACTGTGAAAAGTGACTTCCCTTAATTTTCAGCAATTGCGTCTCCCATTCTGTGACAAAGCTGCAAGTCACTGGCAATAGAGCAAAAAAAAACCCTACATTTGTCACTTCTAATTATTATTGGCCAGCTTTAGGAAATAAAAGTGACAGAATAAAAGCAGAGACTAACATTTTGATCATCTTGCAACAGAATCAAAAAAGCACTGATGGTCTCAGCTATGCTAAAAGTGAAATGGACTGCGATGTAAGTGGTTACAAGGATGAGTGAAATGCCAAATCGGCAGTAACTGTGCTTTTCACCATAATACTTTGATCATCTAGTCTTTTCTTTTTTCATTGTCACTTACTGAATTTGGTTTACAGCACAAGTTGAAATGCCTAATCATAAACAAGGCTCCAGGACAGCAGTACCCACCCAAACATACAAGCACGTATCACTCTCCTAAGAATGTAATCAGAAATAAAATGCTACAAATAGCTGTGGCAGATAATAGGAAAAACAGGAGAGAAAAGCCAGCTGTGATTCTAAGACCCTACAAGTAATTACATTGCCCAGTTCAATGACTGAAAGCTTTTCTTTTCCTTTTAATTAAATACCTTTAAGAGCTATTCCTGAATGCTCCATCTTCCACTACTTGACACCCCTGTTCTGATGTTTCTCTCCCACTCTCTCCTTCACTTCCCACTTGGGCAGCACAACAAAAGTGTGATTCAATGAAATGTGTGAAGCAGCAAAAGCAACGGGGTGCTTGTGACAGCTGGATTTTGAATAGATTAAAAGAGGGAGGAATGCAGAAGCCACAGCAAAAAAAAAAGTAGGTTGGAGTACAATACGCTGCAACCTATTGTAACTGAAGAATATCAGCTGTTTCAGCCCCTGGGGTTTTGTCCTTGTTTTGAAAACTATCGTTATCATTCTTTATATTATTATTCAAATCAGTTGTGCCCTTATATATGCCAGCCTTGACCAGTTTGATGCACACACAATCCTCTCCTCGCCCTTTTCAAACATCCGTGCAAGTGCACAAAGCTTCCCCATGGATTTGTCACTGTCCCTAAGGGGCACAACCTGACTTTCACAAGAGGTAGGTTCGGCATTGACTGAGAATAATCTCTGTTTCATAGCGGAAAAATTGAGAAACATGAAGTTCATGATAAATGCCATTGCCAGTTTTGACATCTTTTGAAATGTATTATTCAAGCCTCAGTCCTCTACGCAGTGTGCGCTGCTGGCTCCAAGGCAGCAGCACGAAGCATGCACTGGATACTGTCAGGAACAAGCAGTAGGTTCTTATATTTATGCAAAAATTGTGCTTGCATCGTGGCATTATATCTAAAAGAAATTAAAGCCACACAACAAAGCTAGCCCCAAGTACTTAAGAAATTATGAATCAGACCTACAAAATATATGGAGTTGAAATTAATTCATATCTAAGGAGTTACCTCTGACAAAAGTTTTGCGCCATCAGAAGTATGATTGAGTCATATCTTCCAGGTTTTGGAGGACAGAGGTTTAGATGCAGCCTATACAATAATTTGTCTCCAGGAGACAACAAAGTAGCACAGAGAAAGATCTGGCAGTACTGTCAAGGGGAAAGTTCTACTCTTTTAAAAAATACCTGTTTATAAATGAAAACTCATGCCCTAAACTCTTCATATAGGAAAAACTCAGAGGTAGTAGGAAGCCTTCCCTAATCAAAAATTGCAAAATTGCTTCCTCAAAAATGAATGTGCATCTGCAGAGTTATATATAATACAAAGTGGCAGTATTAGTTGTTAACATTAATATTATCAGTAAGCTTAGATGGGATTATTTACAGCATAAGACCCTTCAAATAAACGAGAGAAGAACTACTAGTTGTATGTGGAGAATATCTGTACAGGAATTTTGCCACAGGTTGGAAGTACACTTTCACTTTGCTCAGGTTGAGTACGGAGCTCCACCCACAGAATCACAGAATCACGGAATATTCGGGGTTGGAAGGGACCTCTGTGGGTCATCTAGTCCAACCCCCGTGCCGAAGCAGGGTCACCTATTGCAGGCTGCACAGGACCTCATCCAGGCGGGTCTTGAATATCTCCAGAGAAGGAGACTCCACAACCTCCCCGGGCAACCTGTGCCTCCAGAGATGGGCACAAAGACACTTCCCCAGCAGGGCGCTTTGGTCGGTTCAGAGGGGGCAATTCACGATACCGAGGGTCAAGTCTACTAAATATTTTGGTTTTTTCCTGGACTATCTAGCTTTTACAGAACAGCCATTCAGTATCATGTTGCTCTTGGAACAAAGTAAAACATACTGTGCAAAAACACAGAGATGAAGAGTTATCCACTAAATGAGGAGCAAATGTACAGTCTCTGTAATACCTTGAAGAAAACTACTGCAAATTTATCAGTGGGATGATACCGCAAGAGGCCTGCTTCACCACACTTCTGTGGCCTAGAAGCACAGCGGCATGGTTCACAGTTCTAGCATAGTTCTAAACACGTTGTAATGATTGTTTGACAGCAAACTGATTAAAAGCAAGCCACTGGTCCTAGCTTCAAATAACGAGAATCCACAACCGCTTTCACTCTGCTCTGTTGTTTTCGAATCCGCCCCGGCACTGCGGCATTTTGTATTTCAGATCAAATACAGAATGTTTTTGAATAGTTCATGTCTCTGTGCAGAATGTTTTGTCATTGTTATTTTTCCTTCACATAATCCAAAATAACCTAGAATTGGAAGGGAAGATGTTCATCTGTGTACATAAGCACGAGCATGCCTCTGATTTTTTTTCTTGCAAACAGTAAGCTTCTTGCACTTATTACCAAAGGCTATTAAAGTTACAGCTACATCCAGGAATGATTCAGAGCTGTCTGACTGCCTACCAGAAATAATGTGCTTATATTAGTAGAATAATCCATATATTGAATATTTTCTATTAATTCTTTTTTAGCCAACTAGGCCTAGTTTTATGTTAGAACTATTAAAAAGATAAATTAACTACATCTAGGCAGAATAACTCACATAAAAATACAGAGGACAAACCAATGTCATATTTATAAGAACAAAAGCAGATTTGCTGGAACCGTTAATTTATTATATTTTAGCTTTAGAACATACAGTTAGTTCTGGTCAAATAAATAAAATATTGATGCAACATTGCAAAACAAACTGACAATGTCTTATCACAGAGCAATTTAAAATAGTTTTCACGTATTTTCCAAGTATATTTTTCATAAATACTTGCTATTTTTATACAGGTAAATAGAGCTAAAAGCTCCTGAAAAAGGTCGCATCAGAGAACTGTAGAACTGCAACACCAAAAACAATTTCCAGACTAATTGTATTTCAAAAAATGTCAGATGCAGATTTTATCTACTGTCTATTTATTATTATAATTAGAGAGGAGGTAAAAATTTTGCTCAGAAAGAGAAAATCCTCTAAATAAAACCTCATGTTCATTAAAGGCTGTAGCTAGTTAAACACATGAACCAGTAAAGACACAGCAGAACACAATCTTTACTCCCCCGGACACTTACTCATATTACTTTACCGTGGATAAACATGGTGTTACCTAACTGTTTTACACTAACACCAGACCAGTTCACAAATCCAAAATGAAATACTAACTGTCCAGAAGATTCACTTGTTCTACGGCTGAAACAGTTGCTTCAGGGATTAAACTGATGAAGTTTACAGAATAGGCCTGGTATATGCCATAGGACATGTCCTCACCCAGATCTTTCTACACACATACTTCTTCTTGCAAACAAATCTATGGCTATTTTGAATATATGCCTTTTGCCTTCCTCAGGAATCAGTCGTTAAGTATTTCTCGTGCCTTGCAACATGCTTACTTCCACACATTTGTTGGAACCACCAAATTCTCCATTTCCCAGAGTCTGTAAGTTCAGGTGCTACCACTTCTCTCGAGCCTTTCAAGCACTGAAAGCTGCTTGCTCCTTCATATTTCTCCTCTGGCACCCAGCCCTTTCCATGTCCCACTTAAGGGTAACTAGATGCCAGTTAGCTATTCTCCCTCCCAGCAATATCAACTTTCAAACACACTGGAGGTGTACTTCCACCTGTGGAAAAACAATTAACAAAAACCTCTGAATGCTCAAAGATGACAAAGAACATCCAGCTTTCCATGACAATTAGCGCAGAACCTGACTGCGGGCGATTTGACAGACTGGAGCGGTCCCCCTTCTCCCCACCCGACTCGGTACAACTGCAGCCAGGTCCCCCTGCGCGTTTCAGCAGTGCCCATGAGAAGGCGGCGACAGCTGCCCTTTGGTGAAGGGTAAAAGGAGACTGACAAAAGTTGTGCTATCTGTAGTTGGACAAACTGCAGGCATCTTCACAATGAAGTGCTTTCTCAGCATTTTTGTTCAGCCTTCTCTCTAGGTATATAAGCTGAACATTTTTTGTAAGTTAACAGATTTTTACGGGTGTCTTTACTAGCAGGTGTTCGTGCCTGTATTCACACATCTAAGTGTCTTAGGAAACTGATGTCCTGACACACTCCCTGATAGTCAGGCAGCTCCAAGAAGGTTCTGCATCACTCCTTCTACTTCTTCCAAAGTCAGGTAGAACTTTTACCCCAATTACCCCAATCACCTCAATTACCTTGTTACTATCCAATGCCTATTTAGAATTCTCTTCCTCTACCTGGCAGAAGACAATCATGATTGACTTGTTTCCACTAATACACAGAAGAGTTTCCACTAATACACAGAAGAACACATTAACTGCTCCCATGGAGGGCTGGATCTACAAACTCTTGTCCTAAATGTCTGAAAGACTGACACCATCGGCAGACCCCAGGTGGTTAATCCCTTCCATGTGCACTATCTTCCAGAGATCATTTGTGCTTCTTCCCATCTGTCACATCACAATCTTACAGGCTTTCTCCAACCTGATTTTATCCATCTGTTGAAGCAGTCCAGCACAGTGTTAAGAAACGCCAGTTCCTCCCATGTGCTAGTGATGTTATCGCAGCCACGCAGTTTACCACAGGAGTTTCTGACCTTGCATCAGCCATCTTCTCGTATCCTGTCTTCACGGAACACTACACAGAACCCTTTTGAGGTATTCAGGCAAACCTCTGAAGTGCAAAAGGCCTGTAAAGACCCTCCTGCCAATTCTTCTATACTGTTAAGATAATTCTTTGACACAGAAATTGCTGCATCTTTATTCTCTGAGCAAGTATTATTTCATTAGCACTTCAAAACATCTGAAGAGAACCATTTAAAAGAATTTTATTCAATAGGTGATGAAAAGATGCCAGGAACCTAACAGACTTACTCCTTTAGGCATGTTCCATAAGCACCTTTTCTTTGTTCCTCTTGGCAAGAATCTTGACTTTTTGGCAGGATCTGTTCTGTCTGCAACAGAACTTCTCAGCTGAGATTCCCGTGTCTTTATTATTATTTTTCCTTGGCCAGGCAGAAAGTTGTTTTGCAGCTAGACTTCATAGCTGCCATCTTGCTTAACAGTATTGACAGTAAATAACCTCAAGCCTTCCTAATCTCTCCTGGCCTTTCTTCAGCACCTCATACTTCAGGCTGCGTGCCACCAGCCTGTTGAAACCTTCTGTTTGCTCTTCTCAGAAAAAGTTTCGCTACACTGTCACTTACTGGGCCTTGCAGTTCATACATCTTTCAGAGTCATTTATTGTTACAGGGAACAAGTTTGTATTCACATTGTATTCAGTACTGTATTAACAATATTGTATACTGTTACCTGTCCTGGGTAAGCTCCACTACTGAGATACAGCATTATTTATCCAGAGTTCATCATATTCCTGTTTGAAGCCTTGCAGGTCTGTTTTCTACATATTTTGGACTTTAATCTCATACTGTGGTGGGTGGAGGCATGGGAATCTTACCACAATGTTGCAGTCATTTTTCTCTTTTCCCGTGCTGCATTACAACATGCAGGTTGTAGTCAGCGCACGCGTATTGCTGTTCTTCAGTTACTCACTGGCCATGCTGCTTCTACGGAAGAGGATGAAGCCCGTTTTTTTTCCATGCTGTGTATCATGGCTTGAGACAATAATCCCTTGCTCTGTTGCTCCCACCTTTCGCATCCACAGGATTTTTAGGAATGCTGCAGTGTCAAGCTGGTACTACACATATTTAATTGTCAGTCCATTGATCAGAAGAAAGACTATGCTATAAAAGTTGTTAAAAAGATCTTTATGATTCACAAAAATTATTGTTTCACCTATTTTTCAACATCATTGGCCGAGATAATGATTTACTGAATATTTGGGGAAGAAAAATTCTAAAAATCCAATAGAGTTTTAAAGAATTACTTCTTGCACAAATGCACAATTTTATTACCTAAAATAGTATAATGAGTGTTAGTAAAATAGAGGAGAATTAAATTGGCTGGTTGGTTAGAATGATTTAAACAGTAAAGATTTGGAACATACCTAGCAATCAGTATCTGTCAACATCCGAATCTGTTAACAGAAATGAACAGAACAGGAAATACAAATCCCTTTAAAATGTGATTGGTGTTTGCAGGTGGGAGGAAACGTTTGCTGTGGTTTGGTGTGTGTTATTCCCCTCTTGCTTGTTGCTTCCTCACTGTTAAATCCCTTTTCAATACGACAAAGGTACATCTGAAGACAATGTATTTTATCCTGACACATGGATTTGAAACAAATCCCCAACAAAAAACTAAGACATTTGAAAAGCTCAGACTTACATGTAGAATTCCAAGGGCACATAAAATTTTATTTCTGGGAGAGTCATATAATTAATTATAACTTAGGCCATCTATGCAGAATACTATTTCCAGAGAAGCCTCATGAGTAGTTTTTAGGTTTATAAAATACCATTTTCCCGAATACCTCCTTTGTGTCACAAACTCGAGGTCCAGTATAACTTTTTCAATTTTAAATGTAAAAGTGTGCTGGGGAAAGACATGCCCCGATCATAGCTGTAGACACAGGCGTGGTTGTTTTTCTCTTCTACTCGAGGTTATGTCCACAAAGATAAGGCACAAACTAATAACAGTACCAGTACAACTGAGGCTCTGTGTTATATTCTAGGCAACCAGATTTGCTGATGGAAGGAAACAAAGGCGGTACTTAAAGCCACATATGTCCTTAATGTGTTGATTTTGAAGTCAATGTCATCTGACCCTGCCATCAGATAGTGAAACCTGGAAAACTTTTGCTTGGCCATAGCTGGTTTCCTTGAAGCACGAGGTCCCTCTGACCTGGAGTTTTGTATCTGGGAAGAGGCCGAGTCCCGACTATGAGCAAAATATTCTGTGAAAAAAAATTAATTTTCAGTTTCTGTTGTACTTTTCTGTAACTAGTTGTAAAGGAGAAAACAATTTTAATAAAACAGTATGAATATTCAAGTAGCATGAGTCACCTGGCCACCACACGTATCATTCATGATCTTTCCTGAACTGAAGGCAATATTTCTGGGGACAGAGCAAGCTAAACACAGCTTCAAGTTCTTAATTCTGGTCTAAAGACACATCACACCCGGTGCTGGGTACACTTGAAGAACAACGTGTTTAACTGGATGTGTTTCATCCTTTCTAAACAGAGATTTTATACAAATACTCTGTTTCCTCAGTGGTACAGCTCAGCTCCTGTGTTCTTTTGCCTTAAGTTTTTACAGAGCACATACCTAATAAATACAAAGCCATTCCTTCTAGTGGGAACCAGACCAATGCTATTGAACAATAATTATTTGCTGACTACATGTAGTCATGACAGTCTGTTGAACAAACAAGGTAGAGGTGAACTGGACTGTCAGCTACCAACAGCTACTTCAGACACAGTAACTTTGCAGCCTTGTAGGGTCTTGGTATTGTGCATTTATGGAACAGAGTCACAGAGAAGACATTTCAAATTGTCAAGTTTAACGCTGTGCAAAAGGCTGTAATTTTTTAATAAATAAGTCATAGATCTTATTAGTATTCTCTCTTACTGTTTAGTAGACTTTGAGAGAGAAAACCAGTGTAAGACATGGGTGTCTCACATAGCAGACTGACTACTATGAGCAGAGGCTGAAATACCTGGGACTGCTCAGAAGAGAAGGCTCAGATAAATACCTGATGGAAAGGAATGAAGAAGACAGAGCCAGGCTCTTCTCAGTGGTTCCCTAGGACAAGCATGAGAGGCAGCGGTCACAGACTGAAATCAAGAAAATTCCACTTGAACGTAAGCAAACACATTCTCGTTCTGAGGGTCATCAAACACCCGAGCAGGTTGCCCATGGAGATCATGATGTCTCCGTCCTTGGAGATACTCAAAACCCAACCGGCCATGTTGCTGGACAGCCTGCTCTAGATGGCATTGCTTGAGCAGTGGGTTGGACCAGGTGATCGATCTCCAGAGGTCCTGCCAACCTCAACTACCCTGTGACTAGGGAAAGATTAGGTAAGAAACAACTTCTCCCAAATAAGCACATCTGTAAAATACTTATGATAAAGCACAATTTGAAGTACCTAGCATGGAACCATACGATAGTTTGGGCTGGAAGGGACCTTTAGAGGTCATCTAGTCCAACCCCCCTGCAACGAGCAGGGACATCTTCAACCAGATCAGGTTGCTCAGAGCCCTGTCCAACCTGGCCTTGTACGTTTCCAGGGATGGGGCATCTACCACCTCTCTGGGCAACCTGTGTGGCAGTGTTTCACCAGCCTCATTGTAAAAAATTTCTTCCCGATATCTAGTCTAAATCTACCCTCTTTTAGCTAAAAATCACTACCCCTTGCCCTATTGCAACAGGCCCTGCCAAAATGTCTGTCCCCATCTTTCCTATAGGCCCCATTCAGGTACTGGAAGGCTGCTCTAAAGTCTCCCCAGAGCCTTCCCTTCTCCAGGCTGAACAGCCCCAACTCTCTCAGCCTTTCCTTACAGCAGAGGTGCTCCAGCCCTCTGACCGTTTCTGTGGCCTCCTCTGGACCTGCTCCAACAGCTCCATGTCCTCCTGATGCCGAGGGCTCCAGAGCTGGACACAGGACTCCGGGTGGGCTCTCACCACAGCAAGGCAGGGGGGCAGAATCCCCTCCCTCCACCTGCACAACACAACACAGATGAAGCACTGTTTCTGAATAGGCGGTTATTAGCCGAACGGCGCCTTGGAACCTTTTCAACTAGTCCAGTTTCTGTTGATTTCTGTTAATTTGAGCAGCCTGGTGGGGTGGAAGGTGCCCCTGCCCGTGGCGGGGGGGTTGGAACCAGACGATCCTGACGGCCCCTTCCAGCCCGAACCACTCCGCGTCTCCGTGACACCATTTCCTCGCGCGCGCTCCGCCCGTGAAACCCGACAGGGCACGGCGGGCAGCTCCGGGCGGCGCGGGAGGCCAGGCGACGGCCGCCGCGGCTGTCGGCCCCGCAGCCCGGTGCCGTTCCCCTCGGGAACCGGAGCCCCCTTCCCCGCGCCGCCGGCCGAGCCGAGGCGAGGCCGCAAGGGCCCCTCGGCCGGCGGCGGGAAGGCGGCGCGGCCTGTGCGGGGAGGCCCCGCGCCGGTGGGGCGGCGGGCGGCTTACCCGGGCCGCGACGGGGAGCGGTCCCCGCCTGGCTGTGGGGATGGGGAGCGCGGGGGGGCCGCGGCGAGATCGGGCGACCCCTCCCGCTGCCGCTCCCCTTGCCCCCGGCCTGAGGAGGTGCCTTCCCGCGGCGTCCCCGCTCATCCTTCCCCCGCGCTGGGGCCGGGTCGGGGCTCTCCCTCCCCCCCCCCCCCGCCTTCCCGGGCGCAGGCGGCGCATCCCGCATCCTCCCGCGGGGAGCGGGCGCGGCGCGGCCCCCCGCCTCGGCGTGCGGGGCTGGGCGGAGGAAGCGGCGCCGTTCCCTCCCGTCCTCGCCCCGCCCGCCCGGTGCCGGCGGCGGCTCCTCCTCCCGCCTGTGACCCGCTGCCGCCTGCGAGCGGGGCGGAGGGGCGGTGCCGCGCGGGCCACACAGTGGCGGCGGCGACAGGAGGAGGAGGAGCGGGCGGCGCGGCGCGGCGTCCCCCCGCAGCCCCACCGCTGGGCCCCGCCGGCGCCCCCCATGCCCGTCTGGTGCTGCCGCTGCTCTCTGACCGGTCACTTCAGGTGGGGCGGCGGGGGGGAAGCGGCCGGGGGGTGAAGGCGGCTGCCCGGCGCCCCCTCCCCGGCGCGGGAGCGGGCTCAGGGGACCGGGGGGGGGGGGGCGGTGCGTGTCGCTGTCGGGGAGGACGGGGACACCGGCGAGCCGGCAGCGCATCCGCGGCCGCCGCCCCGCTGCTGCGGCCTCCGCGGAGCTGGTGCCTGGCGGCGGGGGAGGGGGGGGGCGCCCCCGGCCCCGCACGGCCCCTCCGCGGCGGGCGGGGGGATGGAGGCGGCGGCCCGGGAAGGCGCGCCGTGACCTTGGGCAGCGCTGAGGGATCCCGGCGCTGACGGGCATCGCCCTGCTCGGCTGCGGAGGGGACGCGCCCGCCGCCCGCCGGGGTTACAGCGGCCGCCCGAAGCGTCGGCTTGGGGACCGGAGTGAGGTTCCCTTCATGTAACGACGTGTCTGATAACCGCCCGCTGCGGTCCGTCCGCTTCGTTTTTATTTTTGCTAGAAGTACGTAGGGAATTCTAGGATCTTGGAAAACTGCTACCTGAAAAAGGCACCTCTTATTTTAACAACTTGTAGTAAATTAAGAGAGTTATTATGAAAGAATTATCATTTTCATAGGGAGGAAAATGTCCATACGCAGTCGTTTTTCTATCCCTAGGTTTTTCGCATCAATTAAAAATAAAATAATTAGCTGGAGAGCACTGTTAATAAAAGAAAGGTGAACGTGTTTAGAACCTAGGTGCCTGGCAGAACGTAATTCTGGAGGTTACGTGGTGCAGCCAGCATAAGGTAAACGAAGCGTTCGCGCTGGAACTGACTCATCTTTGTGCCCGCTGGCATCTCTGCGGGACTGGAGCCATCGGCATTTCTACCAGATCACCGCCGCTGCGAAGCTGTCTGCCCTGAGTTTTTATCAAGATAAAAACTTCTGGGACTTGGCGGCTTTCCGTGTTGTTCAGAGCTTAGGAAGATGGTGGCCCCCGGCTTAAGATCTTAACGAGCGCTGGTATGATGCTTTTGCAAAGGGAAGTCATGCTCCTGGTAGCAGTCCTCCGTCTGCTCCGCCTGCACAACAGCTGAGAAACTGTGTGTTGTACGCGGATGTTTCTATGCAAAATTAGATTCCGCGCTAAACTGGTGGGGTAGTTGGTGATAAACTATCTAAGCTGCACAGAAGCAACGTTTTTGTTGTTAAAGATTCTTTTGTAGCTTACAGCACTGTGCACGTATCCCATAAAAGAGGTTTTGAAATATTTCTTTTGGTTTTTATCTTCCATCTAGCACAGCAAGTATATTAAAACCTGACTGAACCGTGCATGCTCTCTTTAAGCCTATTTCTTGCAAAGCACAGGGTAGTGTTGCCTTAGCTAACTTTGAGCGAAGGCTGGAAGTCGTATAGTCTACCTGTGTCTATCTAAAAGCAGAGGTGAAAGCGGTACGATAATGAGATATCCTCTCTCTGCCTTCTACTTGTCCTCATCTAACTCATGCTGTTTGCATGTTACATGTCTCCAATACTGTAAAGAGCTAATGCGCAACTGCAATCAAACACTAAGCATGTAATATGCTTTTTTTTTTGTAGCATGGGAAATACAGATATAAAGTGCTTGCTCTCTGAAGTAAGCACAACCTTAGAATAGCTTCCCACCCCTTTTAACAAGGAAATAACCAGAGATGTATTAAAGCATGTGCTAGTGCTGTTATTACTGTACAGCTCTGTCTCTAGTTTACTTCAGACTTGCCCATTGAGGAAAGGCTTTTGCAAGAATGTGGCAGAACCTTCAATGTTGTGGGAGCTGAGGCGGCGCGTAGCGTACGTGGCTTCTGGAAGGCCATGGGAATTAAATTGGTGTCTTACGCTTTTGGTCCTGTGTGGAAAATAATTACTGAAACAGTAGAATAGCTTCAAGATATGCAGATTCTTAGGAAACAAAGAAGAGTACTTTTATTTATTAAGTTAATAATTAAAATTGTGTTTGTAAAGAGAAGAATGTTTAGATCGGTTGATTGGTGTATTTTTAATTAAAAAGTTGTTAAGTCTTTACTTTGAAGACTTAATAAAATAACTGCCAATAACAGACTATTTCTAATTTGCCACTCCCTTTCTGTCTAGCTAAACAGGTAGTGTGTGCTTCTTCGGTGACCTGGCTTCAGAAAGGGCTCCTAAATAATTAAGCAGCAAACAGTATAAGCCAAATCTTTGCAGTCTGTAAGCACATTTAGACGCTGAAGAGTTATGAGAGGAACCTAAGTGGATGTTGCAGAGAAAGAACTGAGAAATCCGGGAAAATGGCCAGGGGTGAAAGCAGCCTGTTGCGCAGTAGCTGACCTGACTGCGTGGCAATTCCTTTTATAAAAAGTTTTCTTCTAACAGTGGTAGAATGGGCTATGTCTGGGGCATACAAGGACCACGCTTTTTCTCCATGTTCACACGCTGCCAGCTTTAACCAGCCTTACATCTACCCAAACAGAAATTTGTCGAGGCGAAGCCCGCTGTGCTGCTCAGCAGGTAGGAAGGGATGGGAGCGGCTGCTGTTGTACCTTAGCTGCTCCTTCAGCCTTTGGCTGGTCTTAGTGTTGTTAATTGGCTAGGCAGTGCGTATCTCACCTCTTTTGATAAAGGATAATGAGGAATGAGTTCTGCTGTGTGTGGGATCAAAATAATGCTTGTCGGTTATACTGTGGCTTTGTATAAACTGAAATTAGAAATCTGCATCACTGCAGAGCCATCTGTGCCTTCTTTTTTTTTATCCTTCTGTAGACTTTCTAGGAGAAGATGGACTTTTTAAAAATCTTCTGTTAGAAAAGCTGTGATGAAGAGTAAAATTCTGTAGATTGGTTGGAGTGTATCTGTTTTGGTCTCGTTTTTGCCAATCCCATAGCTCTTAAAGCATCAAAAGCAACTTTATTTTTGAAGAGACTGTTCTGACAACAGTTCAACTGTTTCATTTTGGTGTTCTCCCATCTGTCCTCCTTAATTAGAAGTTACAGCGGCCCTGAAACTGAAGGACAGCTTTTGAATTCCTTCGTCCAGTATTTTGGTGACAGCCTTGGGAGGAAGATTAAAAGAATGCCTTTAATTGAAGAAACTGTTCTGCCTGGGGACTCCCTCCTTACTCTGCCTGTAGTTATAATAGGTGAGTTTTTTCACTTTTTTAAGATTCTCTGTCACTGCCCTTGCCTTTATAGACCTGCTGCATGAAGTAATTTATCATTAAATAACTAATGCTTAGCATCCTTACAGTGAAGACGTTTATTAGGGTAATACAGTTGTTAAGATTAACAACAGTACCATAAAATTATATTAAGGGACTTGCTATTGGAGTATATTTGAATTCGAGTTGTGCTTTGACAAAATGAGCTGCATTATTTAGCAGCAGATATGTGAGTCTTAAGGGAAGAACTGTTTTGATTCTAATGTTGATCACATAGGGTTTGATTAATGTGAGATGTCTGCTTGAGGTTGCATGGAGGTTGTTGATGGTGCACCAGGAGAAATTTGTGGTGTCACATGGGAGAGTGAAAAGCATTGTATGCTGTGTGTTGGGTATATGCTAACCTCTCTCATTAATTATCTTTTTGTTTGTTGCGTCCATCACTAACGTCTGGATGTTGTCCCATCTTCTCCAAAATGAATCCAAGTCAATTCAGCCAGTTGAAAACAATAAATTATAGTCTTGATTAAATAATTAAAGCCTTGTACTTGTAAAATATTGCTGGATGACAGGATAGCAGAGGGAGCAGGCTCTTTAGGTACACAGCTTAATTGAGAGTGCCAGGATGATTTGTATTGGGCCGAGGTTTTTCAGCAACAGCTGGGCACCAGCTCCTTACTGCCATGACTTGATGAGAGGATAAAGAAAAGATCTGGAGTAAGGGAGGTTTTCAATAATCTAGTCCAAAGCAGTTGGGACTGCAGCGAACCAACAGCCTTAACTGTACCTGCAACCAAGCACAGATTCCAGAGAATGATGTTTCAATGTAATTTTCTCACAGTAAATCTCCACAACTTTGAAAGGCTGGTGTTTGTACAGTGCCTGTTCTCAACGCTCTCTTCATGATAGCTTAAAATAGTGCTCGTGTAATAGACTTACGTGGATGTGACAGACATGAATCACTTGCTGAATTCTGCATCATAGTTGAAGAGCAACAGTTCCCTGGCGTTTTGTCAACCTTGGTATAGGTTTGCCATATGGTTAATGACTCAGTTTTCACCGTTTAGTTTTGCAAATATACATTATGCAAATACCTGTGCTCAGTACTTATTTTGTCTAGATTGCCTTTCTGTGTGCTGACACCAAACAGCTGCCTTGACTATTTCTCCTTGAAAAATGCACTGCCCAAATGCTTTTTCACAGATACATTTGAGACGCTCCACAAGCTGATCTTCCCCTTTGGCAGCCTATTACAAGTAATTCACTGGCTGTCTGAACAGCCTTAAAAGGGATTTATAATGATTTGACAATGTAGTAGAAGAATACAAAAATAGTTGTCACTCCCCCCCCCATATACACACATACTGTCTTGTCGTCTTCTCCGTGCAACTGCTGTATAGCTGGAGTTAAACATACTTTTAGCTTCCTAGCACCACCGTCTTCTCATTGCAGTATTTTATTAATCAGAAAGAAAAAGATGGCACAGGTGTAATAAGCAGTTGACTTAATGATGGAGCAGTAACTTATGTTCCCCTTTCTTTCCCTTGGACTCAGTCTGCTCAAAGAATAGGAACTGGGTTTGGGTCGGTGCTCTGGATGGTCCCAGGGGGGCGGCTAGGGAGCTCAGGGACAGTAATTCATCTTAACATAATCCCATCCTCGGTAATTTCCTTGGTCCTTGCCAACCTTTGTTTTGGCAACTTTTGTTATCCATTTGGTTCTTTTTAGTCTTAGACAGTAGGAATAATCTTTAGCATGACATCCTTGGATACGACACCCATTTTTCTCTTTCCATTGTGGATTAGCTTCCTTTATACGCCAGCAGGAAAAAAAATCTAGCTATGCACTTGTAAAAAGAAACAAAG
Source organism: Opisthocomus hoazin (assembly GCF_030867145.1). Taxonomy (NCBI): domain Eukaryota; kingdom Metazoa; phylum Chordata; class Aves; order Opisthocomiformes; family Opisthocomidae; genus Opisthocomus; species Opisthocomus hoazin. The sequence continues at coordinate 30,491,704 of NC_134416.1, read as the reverse complement.
TTCTTTACTGTGCACAAGTTATAATTCTAAAAATAGTTAAGAGTTTACTCAGTCATGGGAATGCTTGTGAACTATAGGTATGATTAGGGTGTTTTCACAACTTCATATGATTTTGTTATGAATGGTTTCAGTGTATTGGTAAGGTTCTCTCTCACATCCATCTCATGTGGCAAGTGGGTGACAGGAGAGGCTTGCGTCTGTTGTAAGCTTTAAATTCCTGGACTGAAGCCTGCCCGGCTACCTCATACTCATCTGTTTGCGGATGGGAGAACAGTGTGAGAGTAAGGAACAGCGTTTTCACTGTCTGAAAGATTCTTCACGGTCTTTTTTTTAAATGGCAAAATAGGAATTGAAATGGTTTGGGAAATAATATAGGCAGGGTCACCAATATTTAAACCTTTTCTTACAGGCTTTTGATTGAAATGTCTTGAAGATCCCGGTGATGGAAATCCACAGCTTTCCTTGACAGTCTTCTTCCAGTGCTTTATGATCTGCACAGTACACTGGCACTCTAATGCTTTTATTTTTGCCTCCATATTCAGGTGCAAAAACAAGATTGTTTGGTAGGAGCCATTTACAGTCTGACTTATTTGGGTTCTAGGCCTTTGGAGAAAACATGCTTATGGAAGATTTCTTATAAATTAGTGATCTTAGCCTTTGAATAACTCATCTGTCATGAGCTTACACGATTTTCTTGTAGCCTATGGCTATGACTGGTCTATGCGCACAGCACTATGATAAAGCATGGGATATACTGCTGCTGGGGACCAGAGCGATGGGTGTAGCCTGGTGGAGGAGCAAAGAGAAATCTGATGTATGGAGAGACCAGGAGTTAACAGGGTCTCGGCAAACTAATGGGAGATTTTAGGGACTGGGAAGTCAGAAGAGGGAGAAGAGACAGGCACTGGAGAAGTGGCATTGTTAACAGGTGATGGAAATAGTCTATGCAAAGGCGGTGGGGAACAGGAAACAACGGGTGAACTCTTGAGGTCAAGAGTTGAAACGGTAGGAAGCAAGAGCTGAGATTCTGACAACGAGTGCTATATAAAAACATGAAAAAATTAGTAACTTTAGCGCAGAATTTGAATAGTGTGTGATAAATACCATGTGTGCCACCCTAGATGGAAAACAAAGACAAAATACTGAATAGTGCCTCATTAGGAGAACACTGTGCCTTTCATTCAGTTAATGAGGAAGAGGAGCTGTAGAAATAACAGTACGTAGTCACATGTTTCCGTTCTGTGTCATAGCACGTACTTCCCTGACTTTAGCTTCCCCTAGCTTTCGATATCTGACTTTGCAACATGAACATTACTTCTGTACTTGCATGTTATAAATACAGTCCCTTGCTTAATACTGGTCAAATAAATAGAAATAATGACCTTATGGTAATGTTTTGGTCCCGTCCATTTCAGATCTTTTAGTAACATTTTGAAAATAAGTTAGTTATTAAAATTGCAATAATGCATGTATATGAATGATAAAATGCTACAAAAAGGATATAGAAAGATGTTTGAATTGATATTGCTGCTGAACCATGAACATGGTCTTACATGAGTTTCTTGTCCTTTACCACTTATCTACTGTACCTGTCTTCAGTCGGCTTTTACATTGCTGTTGTGCTGTGTCTGCAACTTCTCATCTGACTTGCAGTCTTCAGCTTTATGCTTGTCTCTTTCTTCGTTTTATTTTATGGGCAGACCTGAAGAGCATATGCTCTAGATTGTCTTTCTGTTCTGTGTTTTACTGTACATAGTATAAATGGGAATGCAAAGTTGTAAGATGGCAATAGTACTCGGATATCACTGTGATTGACAGGCAGATCACATCTTACCCATCAGACCATTTTCACACAAGAATAGTGAATTTGACATACTAAATTATGCAACTCCTTTATATGCAGTTTGTTTCATGATGTAAACAGTCATACATATGTTTATTGCTACCTGAAAAAGATTTTGCTCAGTTTATTTGGAGGAAGTTCCTATGGTAGGCTTTATTTTACTGTGACATTTATAAGCTGCTTTGAATCAGGACCATATCGCATTATACTACTTTAGTATGATTTTGTTGCTGATTACTCAGTGATTTACAAACTTCAGATTATTGACATTTTTACTAAAGCAGTAACTTCTTTCTTTAATAGGAAATGGACCTTCGGGAATTTGTCTTTCTTACCTGCTCTCTGGATACAGGCCATATTTGTCTCCTGAAGCTATACACCCAAACCCCATTCTACATACGAAATTAGAAGAAGCTCGACATCTTTCCATTGTTGATCAAGTAAGCTTTGGTTGCCATCTTGTCTCACTCTTTTCCTACTGCGTGCTGGAACAGTAGGCTTTCTTTAATGATCCTGTTTAAAATGCTTTTGCAACTTTTGTAAGCACTGCCATAGACACAAAAAGGCTGCATATTCTCACCCTACAAAGAATTAGACCAAGGTAAAGCTCAGTAACTATGTGGACTCAAACAGCTATCCTTATCTCTTGGCCTCTGTTTTTCCTACCTGTATAAAGAGGTGTGCATATATATATATAAAGAGCGCTATATACTTTCTTCAGTGGCTTATAACAAGTTGTATGTAGGGCACTTCAGATGAAAAGCAAAGCATTTTAAGAACTACTTATCCAAAAAAATTCTGCAGATTGCATTGTGAAGAACCAGCCTACTTACCTAATCGCATTTCTAATACATTAAGAAGTTATTTTCTTATTCTGTTAATTTAAATAGAATCAAGTCATGACCATTAGATCCAGTCCTGGGGCATGTGGTGGTTTTTCTGCATCTTGAGGGCTTTTTGTTTGTGGTGGTTTTTGATTTTGCAGTCTGCCCTTCGTCGTGTTGTTACTACTTGCCAAAAGTGTCTAAAGCACCATGTGGTCAGTGAGTAGCTGATGCAGGAATTCCAGCTTTCATGTTCTAGGATGTTTGGGCTCTATCATCAAAGAACACGTGCTGCTAACATACTTCAAGTACACATACTTGAAGTTAAAATAGTACAGTTCTCACTGAGACTTCATTTTTAGTAACATTAGGGACATGTATCTTCTATAAACACAACCCATTTTTCTTTCTGAACAGTATCCTTCAGTGTTTTTGTCCGATTTTTCTGTCTGATTTGATTAGTTAAGTATTCTCCATTATTTTTCTCCCCACTTGTCCATTTGTTTGCCGTGTTATCATTGTTTTCTGCTCACCTCGCTACATTCCCGATGAATTACTCACAATGCTATTGCTAACCGTATGCCTGTGTGAGTAATTTATTTGAAATACAAACATGCATATGTGTTTGTAGTGGGGAAGGAGGGGTTGTTTGGCTTTTGTTCTTTTGTTTTGTGTTGTTTTACTGCTGTGCTGTTTTCATATAATGTTGACCTTAAGTCTCAAGGTTTACTTTTTTGGCATGAGAGTAAGTTGCCTAAGCTTTTGGCTACAGATGTTTCATGTACCTCATTCTCCTCCGACCACCTGATATTTTCCCAGTTTAGGAAGCTAAACTGTCTTGTCTTTGTCAGCAAAAATTGGCCTTCCCAATTCTTCTTTCAAACCTCTCTATTCTCTCTTCAAATATTTGCCACTGCATCGTGAAATTTTTAGAACGTGGCTGGTTAATAGATGCTGAAGTGTGAACATTTTACAAAGTTCTAGAAATTGTTCTCAACACTAACTGCTTTGTGAAATAAGTCTAGTTTTAATTAATTTTTTTAAAATAATACTTGTAACACCTCCATTATTTCAAAATATATTAATGTTGGAACTACCTGAGAGCTGTCAAAGGAGCTTTTTCTGTGTGGTCTTTAAAACTTAATGGTTTTAGCTTCCAATTTTGCTTTATCAAAATGGGGCTTCTTGAAATACTAGCAATTCTTTGTTAAAAGCAGTCTGCTATATATGTATATAAATGTTATTAAGTTGCTCTGATGTCTGAAAATTTGTCCCTATATTTCTTTTTCTGCGATGAATTTCAAATATGGACCTACCCTGGTATTACTGTGTTATTAACATGTAATTTTTAAATGAGTGAAATGTATTATGCAGAGTTATAGAAGAACTGAATCATGGCAGTTTTTTTGGAAAAGTGTTTCAGTTGAATCTCTACATTAAATACTTACATCTACTTAAAATGCAACTTGAAGTAACTGTTTTGTGTTAAAATTCAACTTCTGTACATCAGAATAGCATGATGAACAGTGAAACTTGTATGAACGTATCGCTTTTATTCCATACTTTAGGATCTGGAGTACCTGTCTGAAGGCCTTGAAGGACGCTCTTCAAACCCGGTTGCAGTGCTTTTTGATACATTGCTTCATCCTGAGGCTGACTTTGGGTATGACTACCCGCCAGTTTTGCACTGGAAGCTAGAACAACATAATTATATCCCCCATATAGTGCTTGGTAAAGGACCACCTGGTGGGGCTTGGCATGTGAGTAAAAATTTCATATCACTTATAGGGTAACTTGATAATTTTGTGGTTTGGGGTTTTTTTTTTTTTTTGCTGTCTAAGGCTGTTTTAGATAGTAATGGCAATTGCAGTTTCAGCTGCTCAATTACCAAAGCCCAAATATGTTGGGAAGATGAGAAAGGAAGGAAAAAGTTGTCCTTCATTTGGGGATTTGTGACCATGACTGCTGTCTTATATATTTTTTATTAGTTTAAATTTAATTAATTATAATGAATAAGATTTTGTATGACCTTTTTCTCTTGTCTGCATTGTGCTTTTATACAAAATCTTAATGTGTTCATGTGCTGCCAGTTTCACTTTTTTTTCCTTCTTGTTTGTATTTGAAGTGACTTGCTTTTAATTTCCCTTTCACTTGTTCTCTCTTCGCCTTCTGCCTTATTAGATAATGTGGTTGCACATTAAAATAGTATCTGACTGTAACACGAAAATAGTTCATCAACACTTCCTGTAATGTCCTGGTATGTTGTTACGTTCTGGTATTTTATTGCTCTAAATGAGTACAATGAGAAGAACTTCACTGTGTTTTACATAAATGTATCCATTTGAAATATATCTGGTCACACATCTTGTTTTTTTCTCCATAGTCCATGGAAGGCTCTATGCTAACAATCAGTTTTGGAGACTGGATGGAGTTGCCGGGCCTCACCTTTAAGGAGTGGGCAGCTAGCAAACGCAGGTAGAGATATTGCGTAATGTATTTGGGAAACCTAGTTGCTGTAAGAATCCAGATACCATTATTTTAATAGCTGGAAAACATTCAAACTTCATTGCTCACAGGAGGAATTTTTGGCTTGTTTACTAAATTGCCTGATGGCACTGGACATTATTCTGCTGTGTGCACTCTTATGGGGAAAAAATGGACAATGGTCAGCCAGAGTAATTGCTTTGAGTGCATCGAAAGCACACGTACTAGCATTGGTGTGTTCTAGCAGCATTTCACAAAGAAGCCCTGTTACTGTGGGCAGTTTTGATCAGAGTTGAGGGAAGATTGAGGGAGGAGTTTAAAATCTGTGGAAGTATTGGAAGTCCCTCTTTCAACATGGGTGCAACGTAAGTCACTGTGCACACTAGCTTTCTTGTAATTTAGGAAGTTGTGTATTTCAGTATTTGCTTTTAGAGGCAAAGCTGCAGCGTCTGAAATGTTGCTATCTATGGATTTTAATTTTAAGATCATAGTTCAGTATTACCCACTGTTATTTTCTAGTAGTAAGTTTCTTGGAAAAATTTTAGAGCAGAAAAATTACTGTCTTGTACAAGCTCACTGTTTTTACTTCAGTTATACAATTAGTTCATAAAGGTTTGTGTCAGCAGATGAACCTAGGAACACTCTACATAAGCTTTTTCTAACATTTTAATTTTCCTGACTTTGTTCTAGCAAAATTAAAGGAAGTTGTTCTTGTACCACATATGGCAAAAGAAGTAGAATTACTTGGGCATATGTCTTTAAGGGCATGTTGTTACTCGTTTCAGGACAACACTTATAGTGAAGAAACTGTACCTTTGTTCTTTAATCGCTTTCTTAGATAACCACAGTAATCTTGCCTACTTATTAACTGAAATCCCATAAGCTGCTTATTATCTGAAGCTAATTTGTTTATATTGTAGTTTTCAACAATACTAAAAACAGAAATGCTGACCTGTTATGCCACAATTAAACAAATATATTTAAAAGTATTGATGATAATGAAAATGTACAGTCATGTGAAATAGTTTCCTAAGTTTCATTGTGACGGGTGTAACACTCTTGTATTACCCTCTTCAGTAAATACCTCATCGGGATTTTCAGAGTAGTAACCGGAACGTTTAAAAGTACATATGCTATTATCTTGTTAATCTATGAGAATGAGTAGCCCGATTTCTTATAAATATGCTTCTGAGCGTAATTCAGTGGCAATCCTGATGTTCACTACCATTTCTTTTGCCTTATTCCTAGAGCTTACTTCTAAAGAAGCAGCAAAATTCATGCATCTGTTCAAAATAATTACATTTTCATGTTATTTTTTTATAAATGAGATCGCAATAAACATAAGAAAAGCATAGATGTAATACCAGGATTGCAGTGCACAAATGTTTTTTATTGGACACTTGGACATCATAATCCTGTTTACGTAGTTACGTTAAGGTTCCGTGTCATACTTGCTTTGTTCATTCCTGTGATATGGAACCACTTCATTTGATACTGAACTTACCTGTACGCAAGGGAGAGGTCTTTTGCGAAGTATAATGAAGAATACTTTACTGAAGTAATATATCAGGCCTAGAGTTTCAAAATTAGCACTTAATAATTGCTATGATATTTTAATTACTTACATCCTAAGTGAGTGTATTCCCACTGAGTACAAGTTTAGCCAGTATTGTGTTGTTGACAGTCGTGATGCTAAACTGTCTTTGTAAAACACTTCCTACAGACCTACCGTGATACTGCAGAGTTTTCTTACGCTTAATTTGTTAGTCACCATAGCACTTTACGTTGTAAAGATTTACAGCCGTTAAAAAAAAAGTTAGCTTGTCTTGTGTATCAGGAATCAAGAGAACAAATAAAACAAATCAAATGCATTTGAAGATACTGAGCTCAGTGTCAGTTACACTGAGCAGATTCAATCCTCTTAAATCTGACTGTCATGTGGTATGTCATATGTGATATTCAAATTAATGATAAGGTCTAAATAGTAACTGGAACCATTCAATCTTGTTTCAGACATATAAAGAGTGATCGAGTAATGCCAGAGGAAATTGCTTGTTATTATAAACACTATGTTAAAGTCATGGGCCTCCAAAAGAATTTTAGAGACAACGTTTACATAACATCAGTATCCAGGCTTTACAGAGGAGAGGATGATGAAGATAGAAGTCAGCTAAGTGAAAATATTTCAACACAGCATTTGGAAATGGAAGATGGACAGAAATCACTGATTAAGAGGAACTGGGAAGTCAGAGGTTATCAGCGAGCCACAGATGGTTCTCATGTGCCCTTCTGCCTCTTTGCCGAGAATGTGGCTCTTGCCACAGGAACCTTCGATTCTCCTGGCCGACTACAAGTCGAAGGAGAAGACTTTCCTTTTGTGCTTCATTCCATGTCTGACTTTGGAGCTGCTATCAACAAGGGAAAGTTACGTGGGAAGGCAGACCCTGTGTTAATTGTGGGTGCTGGTCTTACAGCAGCTGATGCAGTACTGTGTGCCTACAACAACAACATCCCAGTAATCCATGTGTTTCGTAGAAGAGTTACCGATACAAGTCTGATTTTCAAACAGCTACCTAAAAAGCTTTACCCTGAATACCATAAGGTCTATCATATGATGTGTACTCAGTCCCATACTGTGGATTCTAGTCTACATTCTGCTTACACTAGTTTCCCTGAACACAATGTACTTTCCTTCAAGCCTGAAATGAAATGTGTCCTTCAGAGTGCCTCCGGACTGAAGAAAATTCTGAAGTTTTCTGTAGCCTTAGTTCTGATAGGTTCTCACCCAAATCTTTTCTTTCTAAAGGACCAAGGGCATAGCATAGGTCATCACTCTAATCAGCCCATCACGTGCAAGGGGAATCCTATAGAGATTGATCCATACACTTACGAATGCACTAAAGAAGCTAACCTCTTTGCTCTAGGTCCTCTGGTGGGAGACAACTTTGTACGGTTTTTAAAAGGAGGTGCACTGGGCATTGCACGGTGCTTGGCAATAAGACAAAAGAAGAAACATGAATTGATTGAAAGTGGGGATGGAGGAGGTGATGGGGTACCATAAATGAGAGATTAGAAACTTCCGCAGAGAGAATTACAGACGTAGTCTAACAGAACAGCCACTGACAGCGAAAGTTGATAGCAGTCACATTTCTGTTGCGTACAAGTAACCTGCGCTTGTGTTGCTTGGTAAAGGATGCTGATACTACAATACTTCACCTTTTCAAAATACAAAAAATTGATCTGCTATTACAACTGATCTCTACTCAACTGGAATTACTTCCAGATAAACAGAAAATGAGACTAACTTATATTGACCTGCCTGTCATCTCTTGCTCATCTGAAAGAGCAGACTTCCTCTGGGAAAAGCACTGCCTGCCAGAGTGGCTTTACATTTTAGTGTCAAATGTGACAAAGTATTCCTACCATGGAATTTAAATAACTTCTAAAAGCAGAAAGCTTGCTTAGTACAAGGTGGTTCTTGGGCCCAAAGCAAATTTAGAGCCTTCTGCTTGAAACAAGGTATTTATTTATTTTCCATAGTAATACAGTAATACTTGGAATGAGCACTTAGTGAAATGGGTTTTACTACAAGAAGGATTTCTGTAAGCAAGAAGTATTCCTCAACAGTTATAAATTATCCTATTTGGTAATTGGAATAAAATAATAAGCATTCCCATTCAATCTTTAACACTTGATTTGACACAATCCATTAATGCTTTTTCACACTATGCCTAAGAGTTGGGTGAGTGCAGAAAGACTAATGTGAGATGTTCCCCTGCAGTGATGTGTACATTTCTGAGATACTCATTAACATAAACAATAAAGTACTGGTGTAAGTGCTCTTATTGCATTGTCAATAGCATGGAATATCTAGTTTACTACTGAAAAATTAAGTACATGAGGAAACTTAAGGTTTTTGTGCTTCCTAGCTCAGGAAGACTGAATGGGATCACTTGACTGATGAAGGTGGGTGATAGATATTCTCATCTGCCATTTGACCAAGTATTGGTTATTTCTCTTTTTTTCTAGAGCAGCATATAACGCTAAAACTATTTTAGCCTGCAGTTTTTGAAACTTGAAAAAGCCAGCTAAAAATAAACAAGCCAAACCCAAAACAAAAATGCTGTAGTTCCTATAAATCTTAAAGCTTGTTATGAAAGACAAAGACTTAACTTGTACCTACCTCTGAACTGAAGTTTCACCTTTCTGCTCCGTAATGTAGACCTAGATTTCATTTTCTGGGTTTTAGAGTAGTTATTTTACCTAAACACACTCATTGGTTATTCACCGTAGTGAGGTAAGCAACAGCTATTTAGAAAACCTAAATTACCTTCCAGAACTCTCAGCAGACAGAAGTGCTCGGTTTTAACTGATTTATTACCAGACATATTAATTGAGGTCCAATGTGGTGGAATAGATGTTATTTAATTTAATTTTTTGGGGGTTTATTTTTTTTTGTGTTGAATAACTTCATGTTAGTTTAAGGTATTGTATTTGCATGAATAAAATCTCCGTATCTGAACTTGAACAGATTTTTAAAAGGAAATTAGGCTTAGACTTTGTGAAACTGCTAGTGCTTGCTGGTTTCCCAGCTGTCTAACTTCCGTAAGTTGTAGATGCCTATACGCAATAAATGCCTGGTTTTTGTGCCTCCTGAATTATGGGGTTCTGTGGCTACTTCAGGCCTTTATGCATCTCAGTAAGTTACTTAGACTTTGGAGATACAAATTGAAAAGGTAAAGTATGCAAGGATTATAATGACAGTATTTTCAATGGAAGCCCATAATAATTTATGAAATGATGCTACTAATAATAAATTTTAGAGCCATCTTGATAGCATAAAAATGAACAAAAGAAGCAACATTTATATTAATTTTTGCATTGCCTACATGGTTGGTTTTAACCATACATTGTCAATACGAGTTAAGATACGTTTTTATACTGATACTTGAGCTGCTTTTAATTATGCTAAATTCTAGGCTTATTTTTTTCATGACTGAATTGAGATTCTATAATTTGCTGCCTTTGGCAGAAATTGTGTATGTATAAATCTATCCTAAACCTGTGATACCTAATAATTTTAACAGAGAATCAGTGTTTTTAAGTGCTAAATATTTGACAATAGAACTTTATTGCAGTTAATATATTGGGAATACATCTGCGCTGTGATTAAATTCCTTCAGTTTTGTGTCAATATAAACGTCCAAATACAACGTATTACGGCATGTTACTGCTTTTTCATTTGTCACGTGAAACATTTTAAATGCCAGCAAAACAAAGGAAGCAATTTACTTCAGCAGTCATTTTGCAAAAAGGGGAAAAAAGCTTCAAACAGCCAAATCTGTCGCGTGAGCTGCTGCAGCTACTTCCAAGCTGTGTGTGGTGTGACAAATTTGTAGCAGATTTTTGTTCTGTTACACACAGGTGTTTTTCACTGCAGTATTACAGCACCTTGAGGTTTAACTGCCTTTTTTTAATTTTATTTTATCAAGCTTGCCAGCTTTTTTTAGATAAAAAATTGCACGTGAGACCCCTTATCTGGCCAGAGAAATTTTCTCAATGGTCATGTTTATTAAGTGAGTATAAAAATACTTTTTTCGGTCAAAGCTTTACTAAAAAAATCGTCCTGTTTCTTCTAGGAATTGCTGGGTTTAAAGGTTTTCTTACTTTTGGGTTTCTAATTTTGAGAGAAATTTCTGTTTCTTTCCTCTTTGGTGTTTTGAGAGAATGAGATGTGAAAAGTGAAGCTTTGCCTTAGGATAGTTTTTCCTAAAGCATTTACTTACTGCATATATTGTGGATTAGATGTCGGCAGTGAATAGCTGTCTTTTGGGGAAATACTTTGTTTCTCAGATTTAAAGAAAAGATACCATTTAAATTTCCTGTATGTTATAATAGTTCCCAGAAGGCAGACTGTTTGCATCTTTCATCTCTTCTTTCAGTGAGAAAGATAAGCTTTTAAACATCACGGATTTAAAAAGTATGCTTACTATTTAAGCTTTATTACTAAAATACAGACAGGAAGAATATAATTTTTAGCTAAAGGAATTGAATTTGGATTTATAGAATTTGTAAAGGTATGCTAACCTATACTGTGTATTTTCTAATAGGCTAGTGGGAAAATGTCTCTTACATTTGGGTTTGATTATTAATGCTGAATGTGTCTCCTAGCTAAACTAGGTTTAGCCCAAATTATTTTAAGCAGTATCCAGCTGTTGAACTGGGACTAAGCTTTGTCATAGTAGATTTCCCTAACAATATATGCCTCGTGTGTGATTATTTAACCATCGGTGCTTGTTAATAAAGTCACCTGACGGGGCGGTAGGAGACAGCACAGCCGTTCTCTTGGTTTCCAGTAGGTGATTGACGTCCGCTTAAAACATTTTCCACGAAAGACTAAGGCTAAGGTTTACACTGGTGAGTAAACGCAGAAATCCATTCTGCGAGTAATCGAGAAAGAGTGGTGACAGTAACATCGGGTTCTTCTCTCTCTTAGGAAAATGCGTTGTCTTGGGCTCGCAGCCTGGGCTTGCCAGTGAAGGCGTGGAAAGAGTACAGCCCCCAGAAACAGTGCCTGTACATGGAGTGAGGGACACCAAAGTGCATCCCACAGCTGCAGGTCTCTAGTCCTCAGCACCTGGGGAATGGTTGGGGTACACTGTGTTTTCCTTCTGGCCTGCTGAGTGTAGGCACCTTTTATTTAAATTACAAATTAAATAGAGTGATGCTTGCATAATGAAAAATACTAATTTTGTAGAAGAAGATGGCTGTAGCTTCTTTATCTCACAGCTGAAGAACTGTAAAAAGAAGGCTAGAGCCAGAATTCCAGAGTACTTGATCAAAGCTGGAGGAAATTCAGTGAAGACCCAAACTTTGAGGCAGGCCTGACCTGCATATCTAGCTGAAAGCAAGAAAAGGCCATTTTTAGGCCAGCTGCTCTTGAGAGAGAAAGAAAGGGTGTAAAATTTGCAAACTTCTAGTGAGCCCTCACTGATAACAAGTGATGACCAGTGAGGGGCAACGGGAGGAAAGCAGTGAAGGATCTGAGCAATATGAACTGCAAACCTAGAGGTCCGCGAAGCAGTGCAGCGTTGATCGGCTGGTGGTCTCCCACCCTCTTCTGTCAGGGTCTGCATACTGTAACTGCAGAGCCCCGTGCGGGAGCTGGCAGTCTGACGTTGCCATATATTTTTAATTGGCTATTAGCTGAAGTTACACTGACGTGCAACACATGCATATGAACTAGAAGCAATTTTACTTGCTGCAGAAGCTGTAGGACTGGATCAGTAAGGTGGCATGCCAAGAGATGAGATGTGGTTGCTCTGGTGCTGTATTTTCTACTTCTGAGAAAGCAAGCAGGCATTTTCATGTAATAGCGGAATCGGTGCCGTAACATGCAAACATTTCTAACCAGCAAGAGGCAGCAAGAGCTACCGTAAATGCAGCTGATTATTTGATTTTATTATCCATATCGTAATGATTTCATTTTGAAATAGTTACAGAACAAAAAATGCTAAAAGGTTTATACTGTTACATTTTAATTTAGATAATATTTTAGAACCGTCTAATAACAATGTTCTGTCACCACTCTGGATTATTTTTTGAGGTGAGAGCAAGATGGGAGCACAGTACCTCAACAGAAGTGAGAGCTTTTTGGACACTGACTTCCCCCTTTTCCCCTTGCCCAACCTGGAAGCAAAGTCATGCTTTGTTTGAAATGACCATGATACCCAATTCTATTCAGCAGAAACAATGCAAACGAAAACATTCTTTGACAGAGAAAGAAAGGCTTTGGTGACAGGAGGGGCAGAAATTTGAAGCAAGGATATTGAATTATAAACAGCTCTTTTTCTGAAAAAGTCCATATTTTGGGGAATATGGTACACTTAACGTGTTTCAGTTTAGCTGATTTTTTAAGCTTTAATTACACAATGAATTGTGAGGTCAAGGATGAATTTGGTGTAAGGAACAAGGATTACGGAGGGGGGAAAAGCATTTATAATTTAGCAATTATAGTGAAGCTAAGCACTGTTTTAAAGATGGTTTTGTCTTCGCAGACGCTAGAACATTTCACCTTAAGCAAACCCTGAACTGGAGTTTACACTTGCCTGCATGCCAGCTGATTTTCTAACAGTGATAACTTTGTACTTACAGGGCTTATTAAGCCAACTCTGAAAACCTGGTGGTCATCAGTAAAACCAGGAAAAAAATATACTTCCTATCCTTGGCTCTCCTGTCCTTTTGAAACAACTTGTTCTGGAGACTAAGTGAGTCTAATTTGCACTTTCCTCCTCCGTCTCTTTATTTTGAGATCACTGGCAATGTGCAGGTGTCAGCCTATGCTGCCTACAGTGGATGCTTCAATAAACTAATGCTCAGCTTCATGTTCCTGCACAACCTCTGTAGACCTACATGTCAGCATAAAGAAAATTAACAACTATGTTTGTTATGTATTCACAAAATGTTATGGAATCCTGGCGTTTTTAGGTTCTTTTTCTAAGTAGGTTCGTAAAGAAAAAATAGTTGTCCACAAATGTAAAGCTAGAGACAAGGCAATCAAAGAGAATTGATACAGTTCTGGGGGACACTCTGAGGAGAGGGAAATGGTTCGTTTTTCATCAGTTGGGATTGTAGGACCAGCTTCTCTGTGAACACTGAGTTTTTGCTGTTTGGGAACTGATCCTGCTACCTGACATCTACCTGGCACAATTTGGAAAGTCAATACTCTGACCTTGCCTGCTTCTCTGTTCTGCTGGTTGTGGAATTCTAGTTCTAAATGAGGTAAAGGCTTGTATTCATCTACCGATATGTTTGTTCACACACACGACACACCCGGACTTGGAGATACCATGTAAATGTCATTTCCGTGTGTCGTGCCTCAGTTTTCTGCTTTTGCTGGAGTATGCTCGGGTCATACCCATTTGTTAGCTGTGCAATGTCAACCTGTACAGGACATCTGCTGTCAGCTGAGATATATTCTTCTCCTGAGCTGCAAGCAACTTGTGAGCAAAACCTCAGCTTTGATTAGATGATGAACCTACCTGAGGTCTGCATGCTAAGCTTGTTTTACCTTCATGCGTGAAAACTGATGCCAGACTGCAGGCTAAAGCAGTAATATTAAAAAACAGTTTTCACCTAGAAGCCAATTATTTTGTTTTGGAGAAGTGGGGGACTCCTAAGTCAAAGGAAGAAACAAACTGGGGAGGGAGAGGCATTCAGAGAAGGAGAAGGTGTTGGTTTGCGTGGATCCAGTGCTGTAGCCAATGCTTGAGAGAGACTGTGACAGTCAGAGCTGGGGCAGAGCCTATGGGCAGAGCGCTAAAGCACGTGGTGGGGGAAGTGGCTAGTTCGGGAGATCTGAGTTCGTGTAGCGTTTTTGTAACTATCTCACTGGACTGCGGTGATGGTGGTTATCAAGCGTTGCAAAAGGAAGACTGAGGAACATTGGTAAGGGAGGCAGTTCAGGTTTTGCCATGTTGAAGTTCTAAGGAGGTAACAGAACCACCAGAACACAATCAGAATTTGTGAATCGAACACCAGATGTGGCCAAATGTGACTGAGGATAGAGTCAAGAAATGGAAGAGAGCAAGAGCAGGGCTACTTTGGAGGGGGGGAAGGTGGGGGGGAGACAGGTAAGAATAAGGACTGAGAAATCGCCTGTAGAGAATGGACAGGTAATAGGAGAGCTGGGAGGGGGTCAGAGGGAGGTCTATAGCAGAGCCTTCGGCTGCTGTCTCAAGTTATGAACAGATGCTTGATGGTAAACACGTGGACTAGAGCCTCTCAGACACATCAGGAATGGAGGTAATGGTGGGGGCTTAGCACTCTGGAGGATGTTGATGGGGAGGTCGGTGGACAAGAGAAACTGAAGCTAACTGCAAAGACACTTTCCAGCATAGAGGAACTGGTGCAAAGGCACAGGAGAGGCCAGCTCTGCCGCACCAGCCCCGCCATTCTGGGAAAAAATGGGGAGTAAGGGTAGGAGAAAAAGGGGCAGACTCACAGATGTGAATGGACAGAAACAGAAAACAAACTTCGACAGGGGAGAGTATCTCGGTAGTCTTGCCAAAAAAGGCAGTGGCTTCCCCAGCTGATGTAGGAAAGACGGGAAGTTGGCTGAAACCCGTGTGAGTTAAACTGAAAATTCAGCATGTTGTTCTTGGAGGGATACAGCACCCATCCTCTGTTCTAGCGGTGCTTGGAGTAATTTGATCTGCTTTAAACCGTGTTCAGCTAAGCTGCTGAATGCAAGACTGTATATTAAAAGCCTTGCTAATAAAAAAGTATATTTAGTTTATGTATTGTGTGCATCTCCTTCCTGTGAGCAGTGTGAACAAAGGTAACACATGCTATAAAAAAGCAATCCCAACAAACCCTCAAACAAACTTTGTGTTACACAGAAAAATGGAAGAAAAGATCTGAAGACAACTTTCTGCTTAGATGTATTTTTAGGTGAAGAGCATCGTTTTGTCAAAAAGGTGGGTATGCTTGCAGATTGTGGTTTGAGGCAGATGAGAGAACCCTTAGATGTCATGTCTGAGTGACTGAACTTTTTTTAACCTTCTAAAGAAAACCAACACCACACAAGTTCTCTCAGAAAACTGGTGACCTGAATGTTGAAACCACAGGGCACAAGCCCCACGGAATAAAAACGGAGCATGTGGCAGAAGTTCTAATTGCGTGGGGCTCAGCTGCCTGCGGGGGTTAGCCCACAAGGTAAACTTTGTAAAATAAACATCAGGTCTACAATTTAATGCAGTAGTTCCAGGGGTAAGGCAAATCCTGATGTAATTTATTGCGTGTTCACTGATCTACAGGCTTCTCATCAACCAGGCAGCAGATGCAACTGAATTAGAAAGCAAACTACCACCTGTTAGGCGCCTTCCAGTTGGACCCAAGACAGGAACACACACTGTGTGTATCTTTAGCCAAGTGCTAATAGCAACTGTCTTTTTTTCTCAGCACTACCGTGGAAATCTCCACAGTGCCCTCCCCTCACGAGAGCACACAGCTGCCTGTTACAGACTGCAAACAAGTCTTAAAGATGATGGTGGAAGTGTTGGTAGAAGAATCATAGAATAGTTTGGGTTGGAAGAGACCTTTAAAGTCATCTAGCCCAACCCCCCTGCAGTGAGCAGGGACATCTTCAACCAGATCAGGTTGCTCAGAGACCTGTCCAACCTGGCCCTTAATGTTTCCCGGGACGGGGCATTTACCACCTCTCTGGACAATCCGTTCCAATGTTTCACCACCCTCATGGTAAAAAATTTCTTCCTTATAGCCAGTCTAAATCTACCCTCTTTCAGTTTCAAGCCACCATCCTTTGTCCTATCACAACAGGCCCTGCTGAAAAGCCCATCCCCATCTTCCTCACAAGCCCCCTTTGGGCAATGGAAGGCCGCAATAAGGTCTCCCTGTAGCCTTCTCCAGGCTGAACAGGCCCAACTCTCTCAGCCTTTCCTCACAGAGAGGTGCTCCAGCCCTCGGATCATTTTTGTGGCCTCCTCTGGACCCACTCCAACAGCTCCATGTCCTTCCTGTGCTGAGAGCTCCAGAGCTGGACACAGGACTCCAGGTGGGCTCTCACCAGAGCAGAGCAGAGGGGCAAAATACTTTTTCCCTTTTTCCAATCACCAGGGCCTTCATCTGACTGCCACGAGTTTTCAGATATCGTTGAGAGAAGGCATCTCAAACAAGATCTATAGAGAAATCTCCAAGTGTTTGTCTGTGGGTGCTCCTCAAGTTATATGGTGGGTGAGTCTATCAGTCCTAGGACACTAAATAACTTTTAAAAAGTATCAAAACTGCTAAATTCAACTGTTTGGGGAAATGGATTTGACTAGCTCTGTCACATAACGTAAATAGAAGAGTGGTCTCAGATGTGCCACTAGGGCTGCAGTCTGAGCAGCAAAGGGCTTAGCCTTTACTTTCTTCACAGAATCACAGAATGCTCGGGGTTGGAAGGGACCTCTGTGGGTCATCTAGTCCAACCCTCCTGCTGAAGCAGGGTCACCTACAGCAGGCTGCACAGGACCTTGTCCAGGCGGGTCTTGAATATCTCCAGAGAAGGAGACTCCACAACCTCCCTGGGCAGTCTGTTCCAGTGCTCCATCATCCTCAGAGGGAAGAAGTTCTTCCTCATGTTCAGACGGAACTTCCTGTGCTTCAGTTTGTGCCCATTGCCCCTTGTCCTGTCGCTGGGCACCACTGAAAAGAGTCTGGCCCCATCCTCGTGACACCCACCCTTGAGATATTTATAGGCATTTAGAAGGTCCTCTCTCAGCCTTCTCTTCTTCAGGCTGAACAAGCCCAGCTCCCTCAGCCTTTCCTCATAGGAGAGGTACTCCAGTCCCCTCATCATCCTTGTAGCCCTCCACTGGACTCTCTCCAGTAGCTCTTCATCTTTCTTGAACTGAGACGCCCAGAACTGGACAGAGTACTCCAGACGGGGCCTCCCTAGGGCAGAGTAGAGGGGGAGTAGAACCTGCCTCGACCTGCTGGCCACACTCCTCCTAATGCACCCCAGGATCCCATTAGCTTTCTTGGCAGCCAGGGCACACTGCTGGCTCATGGTTAACTTGTCCTGCAGCAGGACACCCAGGTCCCTCTCCGCAGAGCTGCTCTCCAGCAGGTCCACCCTGAGCCTGTACTGGTGCATGGAGTTGTTCCTCCCCAGGTGCAGGACCCTGCACTTGCCCTTGTTGAACTTCATCAGGTTAAATGATCATCAGGCCTTCTTGTAGAAGGCCCCTGTACATTCTACCTTTTGAGAATTTCTAAAGTGAAATTACAAGTTCTGTTTCTTACAACTGTGAACACAATCCTTCTGAAGGATCTTGTCCATTGATATTTTGCTACCCAAACTATTTGCTTGAATTTAGTAACAATCACAAAGGTCATCCTCAGCAGTCTACAAAAGCTGCCCTATTGGGCCAGTGGGTCTTCAACAGCAAACCTGGAGACTCTCACTGAGAGTAGAAAAACTCAGCTGAGGGTGCAACAAACAGCAGTCAGTACATCTCCTCCAACAAGTATTTCATCTGCCGAAGAACCATCTTTTTGACAAGATTTTATGTGCCCTGATGCAAGCTACAGTACCAAAACATTCTCATGGCTACTGCCAAACACAGAGATATTGCTCTTTCACTCTGTGTATCACTCTAGACATCCCTGACCATGTGATCACGGAGATGCCAAGAGAGACCTGAGGAAACACTGGTTTTTGAAGACCAGGTATTTTCTGAGATCATGCAACCATGGTGATTTGAGCACATATGCTATCTTGATATACCTAGACCTCACAATACTGTTCCTCAAATCTGATATATGACAGAGTGGCTTGAAACAGCTCAGCTCATCTTGCTCGTGTGTTCGGAGCTCTCGCCAGAGGAAGCAATTTTTTTAAGGAGTACTTAAATTCAATTACCTCAACCACATTACTTCCTCATGAGGAACGCGATCCTACCATCCTGCCTCTTGTAACAGGATGTGATGGAGCTACTGTCCATCTTCACCTGTATGTGATGACTTCATGCTGAGCAGGAAATCTGGAAGGCTTTTCTCACTGCATTTCCAGGGGAATGCCTCAAACTCTAAATTCTCAGGTCATTAAGATGAGCTCTCCTAACCCAAAACCAGGCCCCTGTTTCATAGCTTTCACTCTTGATACCAACGATGGAATTAGTTTGAAGGGCAGTTTTTTTATGCAGTGATTGCAAAAAGGAAAGGCGTGAGAGGAGGTCAAATAATTTCAAATCCCAGACTGGAGTGCAACAGCTCTGTAAGACTTTCTCTGGCTTGCAAGTAGCTTTTAACAAATTGACATTCAAACAAATTGATTTAAAGCTGCAAATAAGTATGTTTAAGCAAGAGGAAAAAAAAGCTGGTTTTTTCAGCTCCAAGATCTCTGTAACAGTAACAAGAGCATTTGCTCTACATAATGAACCCCAGAGAAGACTATCATGATCAGGTATCAGCTGCGTTTAAGTCTTTCTCAATAGATTCCCAATTCTTCAGACAATACCCATAAAAACGTGCTGAAGAAGCTCACTTAACTTCCTTTTCTCCCTTTCAGAGGAAAGCTCATTGGTTTCTCTTGGCCTGAATCTTCATAAGTGGGTAAGGGACATTATTTCCAATAGCAAGGGGATTCATTTGGCTTCTCTGCCACCAGAGCTAGAGCTTTCAAGTTAATCTTTTCTTTTTATTATTATCCAGGCAAACTCCCTCCACACCCAAACCAGTTTCTGGGTTGTTTTTCGGTTTGTTTTTTTTTGGGGGGAGGAGAGGTAGGTTTCGGGGGGTTTTGTCTTATTTTGGGGGTGGGGTTTTTCATCCCCACCACCTGACTCCCAGAAACTATCAAATTCAGTGTTCTCCCCCTCTTCAGTCTCAATAGAAATACAAAAAAAATTACAAAATATGAGACATGACTATATAAGAATTTACACTTCTGAGCAATGTACAAGGTTATTTCTCATTTAATACCACAGGAAAGTACAGAGATTCTCATCATCTGATGGTTCTCATCATGCAGCTTGTGGGCTTTCCATATACATCTTCTGCTCTTCAACAGCCAAAGACAGCTCTCTTCAATTTGCAAAAGAAAGGAAATATGCACAGAAAGAAACCGCACTTGCCTCTCTCTCCCTTCCCAAGAAACCAATGTTGTTGCTGCAAAATTGTGTTGTATTTTTTTTTTTCCTGAATTGGCAAGAGAGTTTCTAGCCTAACTGTAGGCTGTTCAAATATTGAAGATTTGAAGACACAACAGGGCAAAAATCACTGAATTTTAGAATTTAAACTTTTGTTTCAAATCTGCTATCACAAAAAATTGGTGGTTAAAAATAATTTGCTGTCATCAACTTCAAAAATAGACAGAAGCTTGACCTTATCAACATTAAATACTTCTTATTTACTCAGATACAAGTTTTAAAGTTTGGTTTAACTTCTTTACGAAGTCTTCAAAAAAATCCACCCAAGCCAAAATTAACAATATAGGAAAATCTAGTTAACAAAGCCTTTCCAAAAAGAAAAATGCTTGATGCTAACTTCCTTTTTTTCCCAAAATAGTACTGAGCAAACATTAGAAATAAAACAGCCTAAAATGAAATCCTGAATATCTGTGGTCTTTTACCGCACATTACTCTGCAGCAAATAATGATCAGGTCTTGAAAGTGTGCAATCCGTAAGTACCAAGGAGTGAAAGAAACTTTTCTTTTTCTTTAATAAAGCAAGACTTAAAAACAAGTCTTACAACAACAGAAAGCTCAAATGGTTATACACAGGTACCTATTACACACTGTAAGCAGCAAACCTAAGGAACAGCAAGCAGCTTTTGCTAGAGAATCACTGCAAGTTCAGGTCACAATTTATCTTCTCCTTTTCACGTTCGGATCATATCTGCAACAAAAAAGGAAATCTGTTACAAGTAAGTAATGATACTCAAAGTTTACAGTGTGATGTAAACAGCTTTATTATACATTCATAACAAGGGAGTGGTCAGCGTTCAGTCCCTTCCCTGACTGCACTTCTATAATTAACTACAGTTGCTACAATTTGCCTTAAGAATGCGTAAGCTAGAACTTGTGCATGAACTAGAGATCACCTTTATCAAAATATTCACTGACTTCCTACTGAAAATCTTTAAATCTGATGCATGAACAAGCTTCTCCAAGCCTTTAATGTCCCAACATTAAGTTCCTTACTAAAAAAAAAAAAACAAAACAAAAGGGGAGGGACGGGAAAAGGGTAATGCCTATTCACAGCAATGTACAACATTTGGCTACAATTCATTCCGACAAAGCCCCTCTGCTGCTTCCTACTCCCACATAAAGCAGTTCCTTGCCTTCCCTTCGCCTTTATGCCGCTTCTGACTGATTTTCAGTCATGTAGGTCTACTGTCTGCATATGCTAAACAGTTACCCAATTTATTCCAGTACACTTATAGTTTGCCTCTGCTTGACACTGCTATCCCCTGGCTTTCTCTTCATTCGTGCTCCATCTCCCAAAATCCTGTGTCACTTCTTTGAAATTCTGGTGTGTTTTGTATTCGTGTATGAATAACTTACGGACACAACTGAATGATCAGGCAGTTTTACTTCCACTAATTCTGCTCTCATTCATCGAGACCTTTTTTGCTTAGACAGGAAAATGTGACAACTTGTGAGCCAAATTACATCACCACATAACTAGAGGTATTAGAAGTCACTGCTGTTGCTATACAACTCAGGCTTCTGGCAAAAATGAAATGTGCACCCTTTGAAACAAGTGCTCAATTATTAACTGCTAATTAACAGCGCAAGCTGTTAATGCAGCAAGATTTTCTGAATGGCTCTTACATATGTTGATATGCAGAATCATGTTTCTTTGATAGTGACTTGGACAAAAACATCCTTCTTCACCATACGCATTCTTCTACCTAAATGCATTTTTTTTAGTGTTAGTCAAACTAATGGCAGCTGAGCAGTCAAACAGTGGTTGCTTCTTTCTTCACAAAAAAACTAAGAAAATAATGAAATTTTTGCTGAACAAAATGAGATTCAGGCGTTGGAATAGGCTGCCCAGGGAAGTGGTGGAGTCACCATCCCTGGAGGTGTTCAAAAAATGTGTGGCACCTGCGGACATGGTTTAGCAGGCATAGTGGTGTTGAGGTGACGGTTGGACTGGATGGTCTTAGAGGTCTTTACCAACCTATGATTCTATGAGATCCTTATATTAAATCTCAAAAGCATTTCTTTGAATTTATTGCTATAGCATCATAACACATTAGTTATAACATTTAAGTATGTCCTGGACACCATATCCTATTCTGGGGGGGAGGGGAAGGAGAGGGAGAAAAGATAAGCAAATAGGAGAAGAGGATGTTACATGATGGAAACCTGCCATCAGGACACCAACAGCTTCAGCCCTGTCTGTGACTGTCTGCGGAGATGCTGACACTGACAGTCAAGAACAACTTTTTATGTGATCTCCCCTCACCTCCCGCCATTTGCCACGTTAAATAAAGCCTGGACAATGTTTTCCAGACAGAAAGAAATCAAACAACATTATCAGAGAAAGGAAACTGTACAGTGCCTGTGGCCTGAGATGGAAAAAGAACTACAGAGATTCCACTACTCTGAGTGAATGCATAAAGAAACAGAAGACCTTGCTGGGTACAGGGAGTGAAGGATATAAAGGCCTAATACTGAACACAATTATTTATCTGTAGTCTTAGCAGACAGTACGATATGCCTTCCTTTCCTCCTCTATCTCAGTATGTACTGAGCAGCAGTTGAGGGCACAGCTTTTTCTTCTAGCTCATCTCTACCCTGGAGGACACCAGGACTCTTTCTAATAGCATCTTCAAATGCAATTTTCATGGGAAATCGCAGCTGTTAACATTAGCATTACACCAAATAGTTTCACTCAGGATTAAGGACAAAATTAGAAGTAGCTTACAAACTGCTGAACATTAAATTGTGTGGTTTAGTATTTGTGACTGGGGAAACTCCTGTAAGTGCAAGTATCATAAATAAATTGCGAGCTCTTAAAAACTTCTCTAAGCATGAACCCACGCGAATTACATGAGTTTCCACTGCTGTGTTTTGAAAGGATGAAATTAATCAAGATGTTTTGAACAAGTTAGTACTCCAGCATCGCAATCAAGCTGCATCATGTTTTTATAATCATCTTCATAACTGACACACATTTAAAGGCTGTATTGCAGGTGTAACAACTGGGTAAAGTGGCAAACTTCGCTTAGATTTTTTTCAAATTAGAAAGTGGTTATAGATCATTAAATTAGGATTACAGTTGAAAGTAACTTGACAGGAAATCAGCTGAACAGGATGATTCTCTCTCTCAAAAGAGAGATTAGGGAAAGCAGTAGACAACTGCAGTGAGGGTTATTGAAACAAAACTGCTGAAACAGACTGTATCTTAGGGGCAAATGTATGAGATATGGCAAAAAGCAAAGACAAATAGCCAAGATGAACCTGGACCTACCACAGAAATCTCTCAAATTCCAGTGACATAACCACCGACTAAGACAGAATTAATGACTCTACTACATTATCAGGGGCCCAGAATGATCAGTGTAAAAATGCCTCCTCTCTCCAGTCTGAAAACTGGAAAGCTGGAAAGGCATTCAGGGAGCTTATAACACATAAAGAAAGGCAGAAGCTTTTCCATTGTGAATGGGCTTGAAAGCAGCTTAAGGTCTCAAAGATAAATGACAAGGAGGGGCCACACTGAAGGATTTACTTAGTGTTTTAATTTTTGATTTCAAAGGTCAAAAAAAAAAAAAGCAAGCAGTCCTGCCAATCACTTTTTCACAGAGCTAGTATTCTGTTGCTTTAGCTCCCTCAAGTGACTCAGCACAGGGACAGACAAGTGCCACAGCCAGAATGAAAAACTGGCAGACCCCATTGCTTTTTCTTCACAGTTCAGATGACTGACTTAACTGTAAGATCAAAACACTTCATCAGGTGCTAGTTAACACTAATGGCAGAAAATCCGACCTCAGAGTCTCTTCCAGCCTTTGCGAACAATCAAGCTCGTGCATATGAGACAGGAAATAGGAACACTTTGTTTGAGAGTGTTCTTATTAAATATTGTAGCAAGCCTCAATGAAATTGAAAGGTTAAGGCATAAAAAAATTTGAGAGAAGTTGATGCACCATTTGGGGTACATTCTGTACTTGGGAATACAGGGAATTTTCAAAAGAATAGTCACAGTAGTCCTACACAAAATTGGAATTTGTCCAAAAAAAGATGTGATGCAAAATAAGACACATTTTCAAAGTACAAACATAAAACTCTTACCTAAAGAGATCATCAGCAAGCGACTCTTCTCTTGCATGTCGATTCTGTTCCTGAGAAAATACGTTTATTATTTGTTATACAAAAATGCTTTTTTTACTTATATTAATTATATTACTTGTATTACATTAATCATAATTATAATTAATACTTACAATACTTATAATTAGTACTTATATTCAGTATATGTTAAGGGTGAAGCTAATAAACAATACAGAACAACAACAGATCTCTGCACTAACACAGTTTTTCCTCAAGAAGTAAGTTTTCTTTAAGTACTCCATTCAGTCTATATTCACGTTATATATTTCACTACTCAAGTTTGGCTGCTGCTACCAACTAATGGAATGAATTATTTTGTGCAAGATACCAATTTTGGTCCGAAATACGTTAGTTTTTAAGCATCATTGCAGAAATAGCGAAATTTTTGTCTGATTATTGGTGCATAAAGGGAACTTTAATTAGCATTATCTATACCCAGGGGTTAAAAAAAAAAAAAAAGGGGAGATAGGGTGATAATCAAAAAGTGTTGATGTAGCAGGATCTTGATCAGGCTGTGGAAAAAGAATATGACTCATCGCAAGTATTTTTAAAGAAATTACTGAAAAATAAAAGAGCCACAGAACTGCTATGGTGAAATATAGTATTCTTTAGAACTTTTACATACAAAGGTGAAGATTTTTATTATTAAAAAAAAAATTGAATTTATTCTTACTATATCTTTTCAGTGTGCTCCAACAGAAAATACCTAGGTTCTGTTCAAGAGTACAATATCACTTGTACTGTATAACAATTTGAACACAGTTAACCATATAGTAGTTCTTCCTAGCTCCCTGTCACATTTTTAGAAGTCACAAGTTTCCATAATGCTTATTTTGCTTATTCAAAAAAGATATTCTTTTAGGTTACCGATTTTGTTTTAAATCTATTTCTGATTAGATGAATGTTGCATGTAAAATGAATTCAAATCATGAGCAAAAAGATGAACATTACCACTGACCTCTGACTTTCAGTAACTTTTCTAATGTGTGTATTCCTATCACCATGTGTGGACAGCTAATTGGCTGAGGTTTTATTTTAAAAATAAAATTCTGAAGTATTTCAGTAATGACCATAGGCTGGTACGACCACTTACGTAAGTCAGGTTTCATTTGATCAACTTCAAGAAAGAATTCCTTACCTCCATTTCTTGTCTTAACCACTCTTCTAGCTCTGAATTCTTCTTAGCATGGTGAGCAATCAAATCTGATCCTCCAATAATGTATGGAAGTTGCCCTGCCCCTGGATAAGCTACCTGTCGGACAATAAATTCTTACAATTGCAATACAAGGCAAGCACACTACAAGTGAAAGGTCAGAAAGTCTATTCAGATATCACAGAAGAAAGTCAGTCTTTCTTTTTTGAATAACATTTATCAGAGTTCATATTTAAAAGAGATTGAAGTGAAAAAAGCATTTACAGAAAGCTATTAACTCCCTCCTTTTACCAAAGCAAACAACAAAAAAACCAGCTGACAAGTTACAAATGCTAAATAAATCTGATAGTACATTAAATGGAGTTTGAAAACTTTGTAAACTGATATTTACTGATAGATTCTATTTTATCATCAGAATGCATAAAAAAGTATTCCAAAACTCTGGAAAAGAAAATACTACCAGAAACTTAAAATATTTTCATACTCCTAGAAAGCTGGAAGTTGCATTATGGGACTCACACTCTCTATACAGTATTTTACTGCAATGCATTTCTAGTAATCTTATACCATATATATATATATTATTTTTAATAAAAGCCAAAACGGTATTTTACACTGAACACTAAAAATCTTCTTGAAATTATCTGAATCAGCATCTGCTTTATATATAGGTCTCTGGAGAAGTCAAACTGCTAGCTTTCAGAGGTACAACCAGAAGTCATGGTAGGCATCACTTCATGACTTACTCCAAGTAACTGCTTGGAATAGGCAGTACAACTATGTAAATAATCTAACATGAGGTAAGATGTACCAGGCTAACAAAAGCTTTAGTCAGTTAGCAAAATATTTGTTAACAGTATAGTATAGTATTTAAATTGTTTCTTTCTGTAGTTCCTATCAATTAAAAAAAAATTCTTCACATATTTCTACAATCTTAAGGCAATATTTCTCAGTATTTTTAAACAGTACCATCTTGTGACCATCTCAAATACACACTAACCTTTTTGAACATTTTGAAATTTTTCTTTCCTCCGTAGCTGGTATTTGCAGTAAGGTAACTGTTCTGTCTTGGATGGCTGACAACCAATGATCTGAACTCAGTCAACAGAAGTCTGCTGGGAAGACTGCTGGAGTCATCTTGAAGTTTGCTGTGGTTCTTACGCAGAAAGAAACAGGAAGGAGGACTTCAAGTGTATAAACAGACACACAACATATCTAACAGTATAAACTTTACAGAAAGAAATTATCGTGAGCACAGCTGAGGCAGAAGTTCAGATTACAAAAGCGTGAGGGGAAGCAGCAGCAGTGCTAGAAGCCAACAAGACGGATGCACTTCTCAGCCTCCATATGAGGAGCTGGGAACTCAGTAATCTCTCATATTTACATCTGTTGAAAAGACAAGATCATTAAGAACTGCAGTAACAACACTGAAGTCAGTGTACCTGATTTCCCTAGGATTTTACTTCAAGATAAAACTTCAAGTAAAAAAAAAAAAAATTTTTTTTTCCCCTCAATTCAGCTATTATCTAAAAATTATTTCTCTCCTCATCTCCACCTTGCCTCCTATCTAGACTAATTTAATCAAGTATGCTTACTCTAATGGAAACTCCAGCTAACTCCGAGGAAGACAAAACTGAATGTCTTCAGCTGATTTCTAGCCTACAGCTTTACCATTTCAGCTAACTTTAGGACTGTAAGCTGCATCTGATCAATGAAGCACGTTATTTGTGTATGTAGATAAGAATGCTCGTATGTCAGCAAGTTTGCATGTACATTTTGCTGTTTGGGGCTAGATCTATGTGGATGAAAAAGGAAGTCTGGTTGCAGGACAAGGTCACAAGTAACATCAAACTATCTTCATGGACATTTCTAGCCCACATGCAGTACAGTTGTTTCATAGCAAAGTACAAACTAGAAGTCTCTTAATCCGAGCGGACCGTGCACTTCGGTATATCTGCACAGTATTCTCTTTCCTTGGACTGTTTTCCAAGAAAAGGGAATACCATATAGGAAAAGGTTTTACCCTACCCCTTGTTGACTAGCTACACTCTGCTTTATCTCTTCATAATCCTTCCATTTCAGTTTCATTTAGCATTGTCTCCTTTTCCTCTGCCTCACTGCCACTCCCAGCAACTGTCCCCTCCTTCCTTCATTCATCTCACCAATAACAAAGTTAGCACACTATTTACTGTTTATCAGTGTCTGTTACATCCATTGTCCTCAATGGTTCATCTCTTCCATTCTAGTTGCGATCTCTTTAGAGCAGCAGACAAGGAGATTAGACTCTTGTCTGGTCTTCAAGCAGTAGCCTAACAAAAACATCAGCACAAGTATTAACCACATTGAAGGGTTAATACAATTACTTTAGCTTTCTGAAGTTTCAGTCATTTTAAGTATCCAGCCAAATGCTGTTACAAAAGCACGCCGATGAACTGCAGTTCCCTCTGTCTTTTCACAGTCAGTAAGCTGGACTGTACTATTCAAATTTACATGTCATTATTCTAAGGAGTGCAATCTTTAGAACCTCCTTTACTCTGAAATAGGATCCACAAATACTATCATCTTAAAAGCAAAATTTTGATGCATTTTCTTAATGCTTCTCAAAGTTTGCTGTTCAAACTTACGATTGACTGGTTTCTTACCGACACTGGTGACTCTTTCTTGATCTCACTTTTAATTTCTGAAGTTAGAACTGATCCAAGTTCCTTTTCTTTCTATTTGATTAAAAAAATATTTAAAATGTAACACCGGAGTAAAATGCAAATTTAGTTACATAAAATTGTTTTCCGCTCTTTACAGTGGAATAAGCATTTTCAAATAAATAAATTATTTAGACAGAAACTGCACTGTACTTTTAAATTTTTATGATTTTATGTATACTGTAACAATTGTTGTGGGTTTTTTTCTACTAAAAAAAAAAATCACTATTATTTTCTCACATCACTAGCAAGTTTTGTCCATGTGCACAACCTGCAAAGTCCTGCCAGGTTCTGGAAAATACTGCAAAAGCTTCTGAATATAAAAAGTAGCATTTTCAATGTCACATGTTAAGCGTACATGTGTGCAGAACGTCCATTTCATTACTAGGATAGGAAAATATTCTGCAGGTTGCTTTTGTCACACAGTTTAAAACCAGATTTGCCTTTCATAATTTATTTTCAGTGGTTAAAAAAACAACCCCACAGATCAGCTTTATGCACCCTGTAGATTTTGAGTCAGTTACTCTCTGTCTTGTCAGACACACAAGGTACATCTATACTCAAAGCACACAGGTAATGTAAATATGCCTGTGGACCTTTATCATCAAATCTCCTTCCTGTTCCACTGTAAATATAATTTATGTGAATAAAATAGGTTGTTATTAAACTATTAATTTGTTAGCAAAAATCTTTAAGTGCACACCTGATAAAATAACAGTTTAGTTACACAAAATAATTTTTTTCCTTCACTATCTCGACAAGAAGTTAGACTAGAAAAGCTTCCCAGGCCATAACAAAATTCAAAAGACCATTCCAAGTAGCCATTTTAGTCTCGATCAGGTCTGACCGTACTGAGAAAGTACCTCCTCTCTGTTAGTATAAAGAGCAAGAAACACATACTCTTTGTAATTATGACTCGTCTTTTAAAATTTGCCTGTTAGTAACACAAAAAAAGTATCATTGTAACAAAGTTCAAAATTCACACTTTGCCAAAAGCAAGCTCCAGTAGAGGAGAGTGTCAAGGTGGCCTAAGCTAAGGATGCATAATTACTAATTCTCATCCCATCCAAAGTATCCTGCAAATTCCAGTTACTCAAGCATACATTCAAACTTTATTATTACAGCATTTAAACACTGCCTACACTGTGTAAGAACTGACTGGACAGTAAGCTTTAATATATATTTTTTAAATAAACAAAAATTAAACCTGTTCCTTCTTATTCCCCTCTGCATTGTTAATAGTCTGCTTTGCTAGAGCTCTCAATGCCATTTTCTTCTGCAAACCTGCTTATGCTTTTTTCCAATTAAATGGCTACCATCAACTCAAAATCCATTGTTTTCTTCATTTCTCTTAGAAAACTGCCTTACTCTCAAAAACAAAACCAGAGAAATAATCCAGAAAACTAATCACAAGCTGAGTTTTGGGGGTTCTGTTTATTTTTGTTTTGGTTGGTTTTTGGTTTTGTTGTGGTTTTTGTTTTTGAAGGGGGCATCAGTGATCTGAATTGTCTCATACAGGAATTTTAATCTTTCACATGACATCTACAGATGTGGACTTAAAAGATGTTGGACAATACTGTGGTATGCAACAGAAGAAGTCAACTGAAGGTTTCTTCAGAAAATTCATTACATAAAGATAATATAATTGAGTATCTATTTTAGTATAAATATCAACATTACAATTAGCACAACAACATACAATATCAGAAGATTTTCTTGAACCAGGGATATATTCTGCTGTTCTACCTACAGTACGTCAAGCAAAAAGAGAGGAAAACTTTCAGAACACAAGCAGCATTCAATTCAAAGAAACAATGTCCTGCAGAATTAAAAAACATTTAGATACATATAACACTACAATGTTCACATGCATGAGAAACATCATGTCAATTTTTAGTTCAGAATGACTTGAGATGTTTAAGCAAACAAACTTTACAAAGCTACTTTCTGCATGCAGGCAGCCTCATCCTTAAAGAAGCTATCTGCAACCTCCTAACATAGTTGTAAATTTCAAGATTAGGCACATGACATGAATGTAACTTACCAATATCTGATTCTCTTCTCTCTGCTTCACATTTATTTCTTGAATCTTGCTTCCTTTGGCTTCCAAACATCTTTTTTTTCGTGTATTGCCTTGAGCTTCCTGGTCATGACCTGCCATTTGATCTTCCCAGTCCAGGTCTCTGCTTCCAAACACAATTTCTAGTGCCTCTGTATCTTCAGATAAATCATCTAACTCCTTTCTCTTCTTTGGTGCATGCTTTTCACTAGAAGTAGTTTTAGTGTCTGTTTTACCACTTGCTAGTTTGCCACTTTCCCTCATAAGCTTTGTATCTCTGTCTTCTAATGCAAAATTTGGGTTTGGGTCCAGGATGTCATTTTCCTTTTGACGCTGTTCTGCTTCACTGTTCCACGCTGACAAAGCTGTGGGTTCAGTGCACTTGGAAACGGGCAATGACCTTTCTCCCAGTTTTGCTAGTTTGGGTACAGATGTTTCTTCTTCTTCTTCAGCTCTTTCCCTGAGCCAGAAAGTAATCACAAAAGAAAGAAATTACAAAAGCACTTTTTAATACGACTAGCTGCATCCACAATATGACAGCTTCCTGAGGTTTTAGTAATTGCATTGTGAAATTTGAACCTAAGTACTCTTGAGGAAAAGCTTGCCATTCTAGAAAGATGATCTAAAAATTACCTTTTTAAGTATGTTTTGAATTAAATGTACTTCCCTTGAGTTAAAAGAAACAGCACCAGTATAACAGTAAGGGAAGTAATGTCAAAAACATTTCAACATACCTTTTTCTTGCTACCTGGAAGTAATTTCTAATTGAGTTAGACTGGTGATGTGAAGCGCATTCACTAGGTTTACCAGCTTCTGAAATTTTAGATGGCGAGACAGGATGACTTTTTTGACTAAACCCAGATGTTCTGTTCATTCTAGATAGCGATGTTCCTGCATTTACGCTGCTACTTGTGCTAGGGTTTTTCTTTACAGCGGTTATATCCTGGAAAGCCATTTTCCCTCTTCTGTCGATCTGTGGAGTATTCTCTATCTCCATGCTGTATTAGAGAGAAAAAGTATTAAGTGAACACAGAAGAAGTTACCACAGAGATACACTACAGAACACCACTTTTTTTAAAAAGCTGTACTTGTACTTTGAACATACTTCTGAAAAATGTAGGCGTGCTAAAAACAAACTGTAAAATCTATTGTGAACCAGCTGGAAAATTTTTAATAGTTAAGACAGTCAAATCAGATATACAGTATCTACATGTGTATCTGAAAGAGTCATCAGTCCTACGTGATGTTTTCTGTTATCTACCACTCAAAAGCAGAAATTCACTGCAGACAAGCGACAGCAATTCAGTAACTGCCATTTCAAACACTGCATATCTTTGTCCATGGCAATGATACTGTCCCTCTGCCACAAAAGATCGCTTTATTTGCAAGTACTAGCTCAGAGAGTATTTCTGTGAATACTTTACCATGTCTGCTCTTCTATTTCTGTATCAGCTACATATACTGTGCTGTTATCTGCAGCAGTTGGCATTATGGTTTCATCCACAGCCAAACTCTGAGAAATGGCTCGCCCTACAACAGCTGATGCAGGAGTGGTTTTAGTTACAGCTGCAAGATCAACACAAGAGAAAAAGTAAAAGGTTAGTATCAAATCTGTGTTTCTTCGCATGTGTTATCACATCAGGTGAGGTTTTTGTAAAGTGGTCTTAAAGCCATTATAATAAAAAAATTAAGCAGATTTATTAATTTAAAAACCTGGAAGAAACAGTTCTAAAGGACCATATCCTGGGATTCAGTTTTAGTTAAATATTCCACTGAATTAAGTAATGGAATTTTGCCAAAATAAAAATGAAGTATAATGGAAAATCATATATTATATGGTCATAATGTAATTAATAAATCATGCAATATGTATTTTGCGCAAAACCATCAGAGCACAAAATTCCACGCATTTACTGCTTTATGATGATCTCTAATGTGATTATTGTATTTGGCATTATTTCTACTAATACAGAACCAGTATTTGCTATCAAAAAACTTTAGAAGAAATGTCTTCTAAAGCAAATTTCCCATAATCCCCATAGTCAGGGGAGTGCCTTAAAACATCATTTGTTTTTCTCTATTTTGTTACTTGCATTATTTCTCTGTAAAACAGAAAGAAGAGTATATACAACACCTTTTATATTGTCTGCCCTCACTTGTATTTGTTTTCATATACTTATGCCTTCTCCAAGTCAAACGATACTAACGTTTACTATTTTAACATGTCTCATCGTGCTTCTAGATCGCATTTTTTTTAATTACTCCTCATCTCTCAGCCCTTTACATTCTTCCTGCATCTCATTCCAACTGAGACTATGATGACCGTATCATCCCTTCACAAAACTCATTCTTTATACATTGATTTTTTCCTACCACTGTAACCTAGAGAGGAATAACCCACAGACACACCTAGGTCCCCCCTCCTTGAGCAACTACATCTTATGTACGTTACGATTTGTTGTTCTGAGACAAAATCAGAGGAAGAAGTCTTCTTTACAATCCTTTAGATTTGCAACACATACATGGAAGTCTTCTTGTAAGCCCCAAACAATAGCATTTGTTCCCTCTTAGCAAATAAACTGGAAACACAGCTACCTTTAAAAGCCTGATATACAGTCTGTTCACACAATTCAGTCAGACAACTTTTATCCAATTGAATCATTCAGACCAGAAACAAGAATCAGCATTTCCGATTTACTCGGATGTCTGCAGGGTCAATATCCTTAAAATCAATCTGAGAATTACTTCGTTTTGTATTGTTTTCTAAACAAACTGCATTGACAACAGATCACATACAAGTTATTCATACAAGAATATCAGTCAACCGAAGTATTTTTCAGAACTCTGCCAGCACTGCATGTATCTTTCTCTCTTCGAAAGACATTTTTTAATAAGTAATGTTCTTATAAAGTAGAATTTATGGGGTCTTTCTTTGATTTTTTTTTTAAATTGTGGGATTTGCTACCCAATATGACACTTCATAGAACAGAATAGAATCTAAAATTATACACATAACTCTGACAATTTTATAGAAAAAAAAATACAGACTAACAATTTTGGAAGAGGCATGAAAAGAGAATTAGACAAATAAAACCTCTTTCTGTCTCTCCAAGATTTTTATTACTACTGTATCAGCAAATACAAGTTAAGTTTCAAGTTGAGACTTGGAATGTCCACCCCTAAACGACTACTTTAGCAGATGTGGCAATCCTATCTCATTGGTTTTACTTCTTAAATCAAGATTATGTTTGGTTTTGAACAGAGTGGGGGACGGTTGAATTTTCCTAAAGCAAATTCCTTTTTCTCGGGGGGGTGGGGGAAGCCTTTACAAATTAATCAAATTAATTCCATCCTTATTCTCTCAGTTTCTAACATTCACCTTTTACTCCCTGTTACCCCAGTCTTTTCATAAAAGACAGTATAGCATGGAATTCAAACTGAATTTCAGTGGCCACTGAAAATGTGAACTTCAGAAGACTGTTTTGAAGTGCCCGTCCTTTAAAGATCAATGTACTATGTCTGTCTTTTACGCTAATTATAGGTCTACTACTTTTTTATTTATAGCTAAGAGTCATATAATTTTCATTGCTTCTTATTGCAAGACCATTTGAAAACAATTACCTCTTCAGACTTGTATACATTTTTCATTCAGTGACATTCTATTTTAGTGGTCTTGCAAAAAAAACAAAAGAACTTGAATATTAGCAGTTGATGCCCCCGTACAAAAAGAAATACTGCCTCCATAACGCTGTTAACTACTTACTACCCTCGTTCCAATTACCTTTGTTACCAGACTGCTTTTGAGGGTTGCAGTATTTTTCTGTTGACATGAAGATAACTGCCAATCCAATTTCTGCCTCAGGAATAGACCTGAGATCCTTGCTGTTGATATACAAATAAAATAAAGACAAAAAAAAAATGTTTCTCAATGCAGATCCAAAGATGCATAGGCACAGACATGACAAAGTACAAAATGTTCCATTCCTCCTTTCAAAAAAACATCAGTCTACAGTACAATTTTTCACAATATAGTAAGTCAGCATAATTACCCATAAGTATAGCTATGTCCTACACATACGAACTCCCACTCTTCCTGCTGCTGTAGCCATTGTCTAGTCCCAGTGATGTGGCCAATGCATCTCTTCTTATGTGATTTCTGGGCATTTAACTGACTGTGCTCTACCTCCAACTCAAAAACGTGTGTGAATGAAAAGTGACTGGAAAGATTTGAGCCCTTCTTACAAGTCAGTTAGGCACACACACACCTTTTCCACACTACCGCCATAAGAAGAGCTTGAGTATTTTTCTCTATTTAGCAGGAAAATTCAGGGAAACTAGGTTTATGTATTACATTAAGGATTGGGATTTTGTTTGCTGTCACTGTTTTAATGAAATAGCATCATGAAAATCCTAACATCTATAAAATATGCAGTCTGCCCACTCAAACAAAACCTTCCACCCACTCAAAAACTGACTTTCATTAAACAGAAGCTGCTCTTCAGAAACGCTGTATGTAAATAATTAGACTGCAAAGAACCACATGACCTCCAGGTGCTATCTCGTGTTTTCCACAAAATAAACACATATATTTATTAAAAATCATGGATGGCCTATTTTCCATTCTTAGAATATATTAATTTTTAACTTATTTTAAATAGCAGAAGAAAAACCACTTGCTGTCTGTAATTTCAAAGCAGCTTCATTACAATGAATTTTTGTAGAATTGGATCCTCCAAAAAAGGGGAAAAAGACACCCAAACAACTCCACCAAATCTTCACTGAACTGCCAAAGTCCTTTCTCTCCTGCTTAAAGAAACTTTATTCATGTTACTATGCTAAATACTTAAAGCAATGAAGCAAATGCCCTCTTTGTAAGCGTCCTACTGCTTAAATACATACGCGAACACCTAAATCTCTGCAGAAATTCTGAAATTACCCTACTGTTGTACAACAGAACAATGCGGCACCTTTGCAAGACAGTCAGGACGGAATCAGTCCAGTTTCTCACAGAGTCAGATCCTGGCATCTGAGAGTTTGTCAACCCCACATCAACGACACAAACTTCAGGAGAAACTAGTAAAGAGGTTTCTTTTGTTCCTTCTGTCATCAACTTTGCTTCCCCTCCTCCAAGAATAACTGCTGGACCCAGTTTCTTGTGCTAAAAAGAGAATGCAAATTAAAAAAAATAAATCTTAAAATACAGTTGGTTTAGAAGTATCAGCATAATGAACTATCAGCATAATGCGTATCACTGATGCACTAATGCAGATGTGATGTGTTCTGTTTCTCCCCCTGTATTTCATCTTGCTTAGACCACTGTATTGTAAGAAGATACATACACAGAAATCCTTCTTTCCTGATGAATCCAGAATGAGTGTGAATTCACAGAGAACAGAATCTGTGCTTAGCTACCCCTGTAACATTTTTGCAATATAAAGTCTGATTACCTGCTTGGCAGTTAGAAATACAAAAGTTTTTCCACTGAATATTTTTTTCCTTTCATGATGCTCACATAAATCCAGTTTTTCAGTGCCAATGGAAGGCTCATCAACTGGAGGATAAAAGCTGCAAGAACAGAAAATTAAAGTTACAAAATTCGTATTTACCCAGCAGTACGGACTCATAGTCCTTTCTGTTTTAAAGTAAAGCTCTGAAGTAGAAGTACTGCATTGCTCTGTTAAAACTATTTATATAAATATTTTTTCAAGGGATTGTTAAGCAGAAACAGAGCCTCTAATTTCTCAACATACAAGCTAAGACCAAGACTTTCCACTTCAGTAACGAAGAGGACAACACTTTTAGGGATGTATTCAACCTATCGACTTTTAAGCATCTGCTGTACACATATCTACATTCTCCACTGACAAACGAGACTGCAATCTCACCCTGCACTTACTCTAGCTAATAACAAAGCTCCACACAGAACTAGCCATCTTGCTTCCTCTACCCTTAGGGTGGGGATAGTCACCCCTCCTCCTTTTCTACTGGATCGAGAAATTGTGTATACCACCACAGCAGATGACAGCCTACTAATATGACAAAAAGTAAGCACACTTTTCTTGCTAGTGGGATAGAGAATGGAACTGACTCACCCTGCAGATTCTCAACTGTTCTGTCCAACACACAAAAAGCGACAAGGAGTTCAGCTGGGGAACATGTTAGACAGAACTGAAATTCTACCCCGAAGCTCTCATTTTTGTCACAGACTGTGACGTCAGCTCTAGTTAGTGATGGCATGCCCAGATCATAAAAAGCCTCTACAGTTACGATAAGCCTCTAACTGATAATTTCAGGGTAGTATTTCAGGATCTTTGAGCCACATACTCACTACTACAGCAGTGCTAACAGAGCAAGGTGAAGGCGCATGCCAGAAAGAATGGGAACTATAGTACTTAAACAGAGCCTATAGGAAAGATGGGGACAATCTTTTTAGTAGAGACAACAGTGACAGGACGAGGGGTAATGGTTTTAAACTAAAACAGGGTGGGTTTAGGCTAGATATAAGGAAGAAATTCTTTACAATGAGGGTTCTGAAACACTGGAACGGGTTGCCCAGAGAGGTAGTGGAGGCCCCATCCCTGGAAACATTCAAGACCAGGTTGGACAGGGCTCTGAGCAACCTGATCTCGTTAGCAGTGTCCCTGCTCGCTGCGGGGGGGTTGGACTAGATGACCTCTAGGGGTCCCTTCCAACCCAAAACTTTCTATGATTCTATGATTCTATAGGTCGATTTTAACTGTACTATACTATGGACATACCCTGGCTGATCGTAGAACTACTTATCTTTATTCTGACTGCTCATTATACCTCTTTCTCATACTACTATGCAGGAAAAGCTGAAACACACTCTCAAGATCCGGTTTAACAGCTCAAGAAATTACATAATACAATACATGTATACACACAAGCAAACATGGCTTCACCAAGGGCAAATCGTGCCTGACCAACTTGGTATCCTTCTATGATGGGATTACAGCGTTGATGGACAAAGGGCGGGCAGCTGACATCGTCTACCTGGACCTGTGCAAGGCATTCGACACTGTCCCGCATGATGTCCTTGTCTCTAAATTGGAAGGACATGGATTTGACAGATGGACCACTCGTTAGGTAAGGAACTGTCTCCATGCATGCACAGAGTGTTACAGTCAATGGCTCGATGTCCAGGTGGAGACCAGTGACAAGTGGTGTACCTCAGAGGCCGGTACTGGGGCCGGTGCTGTTCAATATCGTTGTCGGCAACATGGACAGTGGGACTGAGTGCACCCTCAGCAAGTTTGCCGATGACAGCAAGCTGTGTGGTGTGGTTGACATGCTGGAGGGAAGGGATGCCATTCAGAGGGACCTGGACAGGCTGGAGAGGTGGGCCTGTGTGAACCTCATGAGGTTCAACAAGGCCAAGTGCAAGGTCCTGCACGTGGGTCGGGGCAATACCAAACACAAGTACAGGCTGGGCGGAGAGTGGCTCGAGAGCAGCCCTGAGGAAAAGGACTTGGAAGTGCTGGTGGATGAGAAGCTCAACATGAGCCGGCAATGTGCGCTGGCAGCCCAGAAAGCCAACCGTATCCTGGGCTGCATCAAGAGAAATGTAGCCAGCAGGTCGAGGGAGGGGATTCTGCCCCTTTACTCAGCTCTTGTGAGACCCCACCTGGAGTATACTGCGGCCAGCTCTGGAGCCCCCAACAGAAGGACATGGATGTGTCGGAGCGGGTCGAGAGGAGAGCCACGAAGATGATCAGAGGGCTGGAGTACCTCTCCTGTGAGGACAGGCTGAGGTAGTTTGAGCTGTTCTGCCTGGAGAAGAGAAGGCTCCAGGGTGACCTTATAGCAGCCTCCCAGTACCTGAAGGGGGCCTACAGGAAGGATGGAGAGGGACCTTTTACAAGGGCCTGTAGTGATAGGACAAGTGGGAATGGCTCTAAACTAAAAGAGGGCAGATTTAGATTAGATATTAGGAAGAAATTCTTCACCATGACGGTGGTGAAACACTGGCACAGGTTGCCCAGAGAAGCTGTGGCTGCCCCCTCCCTGGAAGTGTTCAAGACCAGGTTGGATGGAGCTCTGAGCAACCTGGTCTAGTGGAAGATGTCCCTGCTCATGGCAGGGGGGTTGAAACCAGATGACCTTTAAGGTCCCTTCCAACCCAAACCATTCTATGATTCTATGATTCTATACATAGACATAGATATGTTTTTGATTTTTGTTTCTAATTTATGCAAAGATTAGCAGATTCTAAGCAAGAAATATACTCCATGAAATGCTGAAATATTTCAAGTTTGAGAAAAAGATGACATATTTCAAGTTCCTGAAAAAATGCACCATCTGTAAACATCTATTCTTCACACTCTGAATATGCACATACTTATAGCTGAACACAAGAATAAGCATGCAAATTTTCTACTGCATCTGAATATGTAATTCAGTGATGATAGGCTAAAACATACTATATAATTACAGTTAATTTTAAATAATCTTTGTTCTTTTGTGTTCTTCACAATCGATTCCTGAAGCTTTATGTACACAGTGGAAATTAACCTGTGTGAAACCATACTGTTTGGAAAAATCAGCATTTGACAAGCTTCAGGAACCTGTTCCAAGTCTGTTTACAGAAATACTGTTGCACTGAAACTCAAATAGATATTATAAAGTCTGCCAATTTTAAGAAATGGGGGAACTCAGATTTTAGTTATCAGGCCATGAGACTTCCGATGCTGGGTCCCATAGAGACAGCTATTAATGAAAAATAAACACAGGGGACAAAGTCATCTTTAAAGACCAAAGGATGACTAAAAGGGAGAAACAGAATTTCCATTACTTTGGAACTGGACTATAGTTTCTCTATAAATACATTTCAAACCTCTGGGGTTTTTTTCAGCAGGAAATTTCAACTGATCATCTCCTCAAAGAAATCTTTGATTTCCCTTGGAAACTCTTACCCAATGGTGATCTAATCTCAGAAGGCTACATACGTCTTTTTTGGTCTCAGGATTCTGAAGTGCTCCTTGTACTCTCTCCACATAAGCTTTGAACAGTAACACCATTATCCAGAAAAGACCCTCTACAGCCCTGAATCTTTCAATAAATAGATACTGATCCTTGATGAGTTTCTGTTAAAAGCTCAGTTACTTTCCTACTTTTTCAAAGCCCTGCACTGTTTACACTGAACTGCTCTAATAAAATGTTTTTTCATAGAGGGCTGCACTTACGCAACCATTAGTGAACTCTTCAGTTATTGTTCTTCCTTGCATAGGTTATCAGAGAGTATCAGAGGACTGGGGTGATGCACTTCACCACAAAAAGCCTCAAGCAAGAAGCCCCACACTCATATGTGAACCAGAGGTTTGCAGTTCTGTGAAGTCTTAGTATAAACAAAAAGAAGTTTTAATTTTTTTGAACTTTAAGATTATATATGCCTAAGATTTTTGGGGATCGGACCTACTATAGTATCGAGATTTAATTAACAGTGTCACTCTGTATTACCACATCGATATACCTTTCTTCTTCATATTCAAACTGGTATTAGCCCAAGTTGTTTAGTGTCTTGCAGATGTACCAGCTCAGGTCAGCTTTAGCTACAACGCACAATATAGAGATTCCCTGTGAAAGTATTTTCCAAAATTGAATGCAAACAGCTGCTAAGTAAATTTCCATTATCTTCCCACAAGCTACTTCTTAAAATAATCACCTATTTAAAATACTGTAAATTATTTTAAATATAGATCTGCATATTACACCAGCTGTCTCGCGTAGCTTGACGCAGAACTCTCTCTTTGAAAGCTACATAATGGATATACTGCTATTGTCACTAACGTCATCAGCTCAGTTCCTCCGAGGGTCTTAATAGCTAGCAAAAATATTTAAGAAAGGGAAATATATCTATCTGGTTCTATTTTAGGGAGCACTTAACAGCTCAACTATACCATCACTTCTACATTAAAGGAACATACAATATGCACCCCAGTTTCAAGAGCCCAAGCCACTGTTTGCCTGTTACTGACAGACAGCAACAGCAGCCTTACAGCTAGGTAACATTCAATCAAGCAAATTTAAGACTGCAAAACCAAATTGTTACCTTCTACTGGCTTGTACCACCTGTACTAAAACAAACAAAGCCATAAAACCTTATGTCCAACATATAAGAGAGAACTCTAAATAGTTTGTTCAGTTTTCTCACATATTTATAAAACAATGTAGAAGTACAAGGAAAAGTTACAATCCACAAAGATTCTGCCTTTCTTCTGAAACTGAAGACCAAATGAGCTTTAAACCACTCCCAGATGACTGATCTGACATACCACATAAACCCCTGCAAATGTAAAACGGCATCCATAAACTAAAGAGTATGTGCTACCAATTGCTCCAGATTGGCACCTGTGGTATTTTAACAAGGTACTGTCACATTCTGTGAAATATATTTTACCACGTAGCAAGTGCAGTTTATTGTCAATCCTCTGCAGCTTTGCTTCCGTTACTATGTGTGCACCACTGAGGTTTGTTTAACCGCCCTTTTCGCTCCCAGCCCCGTTCTCCAAACTATTCCACCAACAGCGATCATCAGACCCACTAAAGAAAACAAATTGCTATGTCCTAACATGTATGTAAGTACGTATATCCACATATATGTAAAATTAACAGCGACTTCTATTCTT
Source organism: Opisthocomus hoazin (assembly GCF_030867145.1). NCBI lineage: Eukaryota > Metazoa > Chordata > Aves > Opisthocomiformes > Opisthocomidae > Opisthocomus > Opisthocomus hoazin. The sequence goes on along the minus strand of NC_134416.1, from coordinate 30,451,151 downwards.
CTTCACCACTTATTTTCCCCAACTCAAATGTCTGGTGTCCAGCATCCACCTAGTTAAAACAATACATCCAGAAAAATCACAATGTCTTGAATGCATTTAAAGTAATTTCACATTTTTTTCCTCACTGTTAACTGGCATTAAAAGTCCAACATTATTTTTCAAATACTAAGTACTCTTACAATTTCCATTCACTATATATTTAATTTCACAGTATCTTCCAAAGCATGCAAAGAACAGAAGTGATAAAAACCCCAAGTACCTATGCAGTTAACCTTTTAAAAATACATGATGGAAATTTCCCACCTGCACAGTGTGTTCATACACACACAAAAAAAAAAAACAAAAAACCCCCCAAAAAAACCCCAAAAAACCCCAAAAAACACACCAAAACCTAAACCCCAAACAAAACAAAACCAAACACAACTGTCTCCCTTTTCAAGAGAAAAGCAGTAGCAATACAGGCTCAGATGAAATTCTTGAACACGATAATGGGATTCTTTTACACTTTTCTACATAGAGAAAAATAATCAAAAGGGCTATTCTGCAGTACCACTTTATTCCAAAGTAAGAATTCCCTTTTCAAGTCTATTTAACCATGAAAACAGTATTTTATTCTCACACAGCAGAGACCAATGCACATGAGTCTCACTTCATCTCTTTCAAGAAATTCAACCAAGTTTTGACCAAAGTTTACAGAAAACTCAGTAACTAACTGTGTACTGGGAAAATATGTCTACATAACGAAATAGGCTTAATATAATTTATTTTATAAAAATACAATTTTACTTTAATGTATCAACTCCCCAAAGAGTTTAAATGTTGTTTCAAACACATCAACAAAAAAGGTTCCTATTCAGAGCTAGGAACATCTAAGCATATCGTTAATTCCAAGAGCTCATTTTAGACCTCCAGTGATGACAGCAAGAAAATTGCTGTTGAATATTAAAAAGGGTGTCATATTAAGCATTCTTCCAAAAATAAAGTCACTATAAATCACATATTCTGTCAAATATAATCAGATAAATGGATAGTTATTTGATAATCTAACTCTCATCAATCTAATTCTGTGATATTGAAAAAATGATACTTACCTTTCATGATTTGGCAACTGTTGCCCGGACTGAATAGCTTTGATTAATTCAACAAAAAACTCTGGTTTTATAATTGGTCGACCACAAATCAAAGCACATATAGTCTGAAAAGACAGAAAATATGCATTTACTGTATGGGAGAAGTTCAGCTAGAACATGGTTCAAGTGACACTAGCTTTTTAAGATCTTGGATGTGGAAAAGGTCACGCCAACAAACAGAACAATTCTGAATGTTGCTACTGAAAAGCAGGATAGTTTTGCTCCTAACAGCTTTTAATTGCTGTCTTGACTAGAGTTACAAAAATGTACAAGGCAACCAATGAAAATCAGTAACAGTCTTCAAATTGGCTTTTTTTTTTTTCATTTTCTTTCCCTCCAACCTCCCATCAACATACACCTCCTTCTAAACCCGGAAGAGTTGACTTCGTATCTTTGTAGAGGAAAATCTTGATCAGGTCTAAAATTTAATTTGCATTTGTGGGAAAACTGCAAAGCAACACCATCAATATGCAAAAGCTCAACATACCTTAACAGTAACTTTTACTGATACCATTACAAGGTGAGTACATTCTTCTGTCCATTCATTCACTACAAGGCCCCCAAGCTGCTGGATGGCTTGATGTAAAGCAGTTTTCTGAGCTACATCTAAACATGAGGAGCAGACAACCAAAGGTTCATACTCTACTCTGCAAAGAACAAATAAAATAGAATTGCTTTAGTTATTTCAGCCAATCACTATGATGAACAGAACTGACTTAACTATCATGTTTGTGTCTCAGGGAAATCTGGGGTGGGGGGAAGACCCATACTCTTACCTAGATCAAAGACTGTGCTTTAAAATTTCCTGGAGAAAGTAAATACCGATTTTTATACAGAAAAATTAACAACATTTTGACTTGATGTCTGAAATATTTCTAAGGACTTTTGGGTCTTTTACAGACATCATGTATAATTAGTGCTTCAACAATACTGCAAGGTCAGGGAATATCAGAAACTGAGTTGGTGCTTCCAAAGGCAAAAGCTGTTCAACAGAACAGTCCATGAACAGATTAGTATCTAAAAAATTTCAGTGTCATAGAATGCAAGTTCAAGTAACTTTTTCCTAACACTGCCATTACACTTGACCATAAGCCTGTTTATATTTGTCGATCTTTCATATGGAATTACAGCATATCAAATTCCATTATTTGATTTGGTTTAATCTCCAATGCAGAAAGAAATTTAAATAATCTTTCTGGTACAACCATCATAATATATCTGGTCTCATTGCATGATTCCTGCACCACACTTCAGGTATGTCTATCTAAAATATAAAATACAATTTATTGCAATAAGTGGAGGAGAATGCTATTTTTTCTGTAAAATAATACCAGCAGCAGTGACAAAACTGCGTAAAATTTTAAAGAACAAAGCAAACTTCCAGTTGCTTTAACACTGATTTTAATGGTGACTAGAATTTGTTCTATTTACCTAACACTTTATTTCGAGGAGTGCTTCAAATATTCAGATAGCATTAGCTATCATGTTAAATTTGAAAAATTAGCAAGTTGGGTTCACTAAAGAGCATGCAGACACACAACAGAGCAACAAGCATTCAATGGCTAGTGTTGCACAGAGTATCCTCCAGCTACGTCAGTTCTTTTCTTGTTACATTATCAACAGCTAACAGGGCCCGGTCAGACAAGCTCTCTCCCAACCCTAAACTTTCCTCCTTTCTTTAGAACCACTAATGTTTTAGGAATTTGTTCTTTGCCTAAGATAGCCTGAAAACACTCATTGTACATGATCCAACATCTTCTAAAATGCCCATACTTTACTATGAACAATTTTAATCTCTTAGTGTCGACATAAACTCTATTATAAAAATATATAATGGAAAACTATTGCAGAAGCAGGTGTGGAACACAGGCAAAATACTACTCATCTCCTCTGCTTTCTAAAAATTCATCACTGCTGTATCGCTGCTGAGTTGTACAGTGTGCTAAAATACTCTTTTCAAAAACTGCACTTTTCTACCTGGTATTTCATAATGAAAGCACTCACCTAAACTTGCTCGCAAAGACTCCAAAGTTGATCCTGTCACCAGACTGCAAAGACACTGAAGTACCATTGAGCTTTGATCCATTAACGAAGGTACCATACTTAGATGTATCTGTTACTGTTAATACAGGGACTGAGAGAGACTGGCTCTGAAAGTAAACATAGATAAGCCATTACAGTTTATCAGAATGAGACAGTATTACCAGAAACAGGTTACTACCATTAGGGTAGTAAAAGCCGTAGACAAAGAAGAAAAAGCCCACAAAACACCATCCTAAAGACTTTGGACAATGAGGCTGGCTACATGTAATTATTAATCTTGTGGTTTTCACTGTGAAGGAATGAGAGAAAACACATATATTTTTAGCTTCAGAACTTCTGTGCTTCTTACACTCAGTCTTTTTGGAGGCTGTGCCAGGTAATCATTCACTGGCTCAAAGGCTCTGCCAGTGCGATTCACCAAGGCTCTGAGACGTATTACCAATGCTTTTACCTACCATTCAGCCCTGGCAGAGGCGCCCAAGCCACCTTCCCTCACTTCCTTCCACAAGCACTGCTAGTCTTCCACAAACTGCAGGGCATCGTGACACGAGTATGTCTTGAGAAGAGGTTAAACACTGTTGTATTTCCCAAATGGTTCACAAGCCAACAAGAACACTGTCAGTCTGTTTTTATGAAATTTTGCTACGTAATTTTACACTATTTGCTGTATTAAAAGGACAAATAAATTTTATGTATTTCATTTCACTTTCTATATACTGTTACACGAACGAAACACTGGCTGACTGGCTTCAAAATGTCCATAAACATTGCAACACATAAGCGTAAACAGTAAATTGCTGCTTGCTAATTCTCTTTGGGACACTTATTTTCAGTCCCTAAGCAAATACAGAACTCATCATGTGGAACTAAACATGAACTAAGACTGCAGTAAGACAACTGAAGCACTTTCCAGAACCAAGACCTAAAACCTGTCTATGTAACGAAATTTAATTGCGCAGTTTTCCCGCTATGATTATTTTAATACAAATTCCTAGCGAATCTTCACTCTGGGATGAAAGGGAGCTTGGACCAGTACATTATGCCACTAACTTCTCAACACAGGCAAGAAATCCTGAGGGAAAAAAATAAAATTTGTCAAGATTAAGAAAGGACAGCTGATCAACAGTTCTACTCCAAGCATAAAACACCAGTGAGAGCAAAATGAGAGTAAGTATGCTCATGGCAGACTGAGTTCCCACACAGCATACTGATAATGCAGTAAAATGCTGGCTACTTACAGGAGTTGTTTCAGGACGAGCCACTGTCAGAACTGCATGGCTTCGACTGATGGACTGATCATCCTGAATTAAAATTGCACAGTTTTTGCGTCCAACAGCATATTCTGTGCCACTTAAAAGCCGATATGGCTCTCCTGAAAATAAACAAGAGACAGAAAAATATCAATTTACAAAAAACTACAAAATACCCAAAGCACTTAGGAAACATTCAGAAGTTTGCAGTATACCCAAAACTCAACTTTGTCATGCATCATTTATTTGGCTGACTATAATTGTGCATTTAGTTAATATATAACAGATCTTTCTTCTCTTCTTCCTTGCTTCGTTCATTATAAAAGGATACATTTTATGACAACAAAGCAGTTACAAAAGTAGCAGCACACTTCTCTGAAGGACAGTGGATTTTTGCTAAAGCTTTCTTAACTTTTCTTTTGTATTACTTCTTAAAGCTTAAGTGGTACACACAGAAGAAAAAAAAAAAACTACTATGCGAGATAGGTTTTCCAAAATGCAAGTTTTAAGGGTACATAACTTTTTGAGGGCATATAATTTATTTACATGACCTCTGAAGAGGTTCAGAGGAAAACATCCTCCTAGAGAATGTGGGAAGATCTGCAATGTAAATGAAACTGAAACTTAGGAATTTCAGTCTCTGACGTGCACTTTAGCTCACTCTTGCTAGCTGTCATCTAGACCACACAGTGGCTTTTCAGCGAATGGCTTGAGTACATCCACAAGGTGTGTGTTACATACTGGTCAACAGAACCAAAAAATGTTTCCTGATTAAAATTAATCAATAACGACAGATTAAATTCTAGTTAACAACCCTGGGCAATTAACTTCCCAAATACGAACTGCGCAAGAACAATCATCCTGAATGCAATAACAGCACCAGCATTTTAGCCCTTGCTCAAGACTTTTCCAGGCAGTTAAGTGATAACCCAGTTAATTTCAGTAGGATTAGGTACTGTCGCCACTAGGAGATAAACAAAACATCCAAAATTCATTCTCAATGAATTAGGAAATGAAGAGCAGATGCAGTCTGTGATACGAGTGCTTGTTACACAGAGGAGAAAACATTTTAAGTCATGAGGAAATTTGTATATTATATGATCTCTATTATCATGGTATGAAAGCTCCTATAGATAAGCAAACTGATGAATAAAGGTACAATGGCAAATCACATTCAAAACTCTGGACCCAAGAAATAGCCCGATGTCTTAAATTCAACACTTGGTCCTTGACACATCAACATAATATTCAGACATCTTTCCTGGAAGGAGAGACTCCCGAGGCTGACTTCTGCATCCGAGTTCAACTCTTCAGGTGTTTTCAAGCAGCGCTCTGTGACCTGCCTCACCGGCTGCATCAGCACCCGAAAACAGCCCACATATACGAAACAGCGAAGCAAGAAACACCTCTTAAATTTAACAGGAGCTGCGGTCTGCAGCGCTCAGGGGATGAAAGGAGGCTCCGCCGCGGCCCAGTGCCCAGAGCGACGAGGGCTTCTCTCACCACCCGCCCTCAGCGGGCCGACGCTGCTCCGTCCGAGGAGCACGGACAAGCACGCCCGCCCGCCCCGGCGGCAGCCGACCCGCCAGCTCCCGGCGCCCGAGAGGAACGGCACGGCCGGGCCCGCCGCAGGCCTCGGGCCCCAGGCCAGGCAGCGACCCCCGCCCCGGGGGCTCCGCGCAAGCACAGTCTGGGGCGCGGCAGGGGCGCGGCGGGCGGTGGCCGGGCCCATCCCGAGCTCCCTCACCTTTCCCTGTGGCGGGCACCAGCTTCCACATCCCGGAGGGCGGCGAGGGGACCGGGGCGCCTCAGCGGGGGGGAGGCCAGCTCCGCCCAACGCCGCCCGGCGATCCGGGGCAAGGCCGGGAAGGGAACGGAAGGAAAAGAAACCCCCTCGCTCACTGCCGCCGCCGCCGCCGGGACCCCGGCCCCGCAGGCGAGACGCGGCCAGGCTGCAGCCGCGCGGTGGGAGGGGAAGGGAAGGGAAAGGAAGGGGAACACCGCCGAACGGGGCCCGTGCGCATGCGCGGCGGGAGGGGCCGCCCCCCCCGAGGCCGCCGGGGGTCGGTGGTCTCTCGCCAGCCCGGCCTGGAGCCTTCCCCCTTCCCGCGGGCCGGGGTCCCGGTTCAGCCCCTCGGGAGCTGCCGATCCTTCCCGCCCCGTGACCGCTTCGGCCGGGGCTGGCAGCCCCAGGCGGAGCTGAGGCGGGGCACTCGGGCCTGGAGGGCAGAGCGCGGGCGTGGGGGGGCCCCAGGTGAGGCCTGAGGAGTATCCCCACCCCCACCCCGACAGCCGTGTCCCTCTGTCCGACCCTTTTAGCACTGATAACCCTAACCAAAGGCACTGCGTGCGGAACAGCACATACTGCAGGGATTCATCTCTTAACTGAAAGCAACTCCTGGATAAAAAGAAGAAATAAACTTACTAGAACTTTAGGTAAAAAGAAAAAAAACGGCTGGAGTTTGAGGGTCATTCGGCAGGTTACCAGAGGCTTGCTGCCCTGTCAGGCTGAGTGTTCTGGCAGGGAGCAGCAGAGGACAGGCCCCGAATTCTTCATTCAAAAGTAGACAGTACAGACCCACTGATAGGTTTGTTGTCTTTCACACCAAGTTTTGTGACTGTGTAGATTCGGCAGTGTGGTCTCCTCAGAATTTGCAGTTTTTCTGAATCCGTAGGTTCTTCCAGCAACCGTGCTACTCCCGCACCCCCTTACCCCGCCATTCTTACGGCCAGTTATGACCGTGCAGAGTTCTCTGCCTCGTTACCCAGGCTGTGCAGAAGAGTTACGTGGTTTAACGCTCAGAGGCCTTTCCTGAGCTCCACGGACAGCGCTGGATTTGAAAAGAGGCGCCATGGTCTTTCCAGCAAACCTCGCCTGACCCCAGCCAGTGAGGCGGGAGGTGCTGGGGGCACGTGGCGGGGCCCCTGGGGTGAGCTGCCAACGCCGGCAGCACAACGTCGCCCCAGACCTGGCCGCGCGTCACCCACCTCGCCGCGGGCACCTTGCCACCGCTGCTTTCCTCGTGTTTCTCAAACGACCCCTTTCCCCCCAGAAAACACCCTCCAAGAACTGGCAAGACCGCTCGAGAGCAGCCGTGCTGAGGGTACAGAGGGCAGCTCGATTCCTGCTTTTAGATCCCACAAGGCAGAAGAGCGGGGCGCAGGCCGTCCCTCGCGGCTGGAACTCGGGGCCCCGGGGCTGGCGGGGCCCCGAGTTTGCGCTGCAGCGATGGCCTCCCTGCCTTCCCCGCTCCGGCGGGAGCAGCGGCGGCACCGCGGGGAGGCCGGCGGCCGGACCGCCTCCGCCCCGGGGCGGGCGCTGGGCCCGGGCCCGGAGCAGGCGCACAGCCCGGCGCCCGCTACCCGCGGTCCCTCTGCGGGGAAAGATGGCGGCGGCGGCGCTGCTGGGGCGGCGTGGGGTGCGCTGCGGTGCCGCGGCCCGCTTCTCCGGCACCGGGCGGGTAAGACGCCGCCGCCTGCGGTGGGGCCGAAGGCTGTCGGCCGGCCCCTCGGGGGTGACCCGCCGCCTCCTGCCCCGCTCCGCCGGGGCTGCCCGGGCGCCCTTGTCCCGTCGGAGGACGCGGTGGGTCTCGGCGGACGGTGGCGGCCGCATCACGGGCTGCCCCCGGCAGCCGCGGGGAACGCCCTCCCGCCGCCGCCGAGGCGGTGTGGAGTGGCGGCCCAGGCTGCGGGGGAAGGGGAAGCCGCCAGGAAATCCCCCGAGAGAAGGGGCACCCCCCGGTTCCCCGCAGCGCCCGCCGCGGGGCCCTGGCAGCGGTGCGGGCCGTGCTCCCTGGGCCGTGGCCCCTGCGTTGCGGTAGCGGCTGCGCAGGCCCTGGCGTCGGCCTGCCGTCCCGCCGGCGAAGCTAGGCAGCACGGTCTGGGTGAGGCGGTGGGGTGCTGCCGTGACACGGCTGGTGGGGAGGGTGCTGCTGGAGGCCATGCCTGGTGAGGTCGGCCCAGGCACGGCGCTCCTTGCCAGCGGCTGCCTGTGTGCTGCCAGGAGGCCTTCTGCGGTGATTCCATGATCCCTTTCCACCCGCTCGATGGAGGTCGTTTTTTTGGCCTGTTCGTGTTTTGTTTGGTTGTTTTTAAATGCTGTGTGCTGGCTCCTTTATGTCTGTCTTTACACTTGAGGTTTAATTTAAAACCTTGGCCTTAATGATTAAATGAGTGAATCCTGGCACAGAAGCACCTTGTGCGAGCTAGTAACAACGCGACAGCAGTCTTGTGAAGAGATTGCTGAATTATACCAACACTGTCAGCTGCGTAATATCATTACAGTACTTGATTAGTCCTGGTGCAGGGTGTCTGTAGTGGTGAGCAAGAGAATCACAGAATCGGTTGGAAAAGACCTCTAAGGTCATCAAGTCCAACCGTCAACCCAACACTACCACGCCTGCTAAACCATGTCCTGAAGTGCCACATCTACACGTTCTTTGAACACCACCAGGGATGGGGACTCCACCACTTCCCTGAAGAGGAGCAGGCTGTGTCCGTCACTTAACAGAGCACCTGATCAGGGAGGCTCACTGCTGCGTCAGGATTATCTCCAGCTGTCTCCTTATACTGGAGGAAAAGGGAGTCCAAATGCTGTCTTGATTTGCAGTCTCTGCCACCAGCTGGAGTTCTCCAGAGGGAGCCCTTCTCTCTCCTTGCATACCTAAAAGAGAGACAAGTTGAGTAGGGGGTTACTAAGAAAGACCAAAAAGAGAGTATTCACACACTCCTTTCCTGGAGGTTTAATAGTATTCTGGTACTCTGTGAAAATATGCAAATTTTATTTTAATTGGGAGAATTAAAAAACAATCATCGGTATTTTACAGACATTTGCTGGCAGAGCTGATCTCTAGAATTTTGGTTTTTTTTCAGAAAAATGTTGTGACATTCTTTGTATTTTCCATTTGACGTGCTTGTATTCCTTAGAACCACCTTTGATTTATTTTTTTCTTTGTGAGAAACCGTAGTGGAAGAGTCCAAGGTCCAGAAAGAATCCCTAAAGTACACATTTAACACAAATACCGTAGGACTTGGCACATTGCTTCACTTTTGTGATAAGCTCAAACTGAAGCTAGAGTTTACTTTCTTAGTTTTCTTCTAAATAGTGCCCACAACTTTTCTTCGCTCTTAGTTTTTGTGTCATCATTTCTTTGGAACATGAGCTCCATTAAATAGGCAGTGTAATTCCATAATTATTCGTTCTGTTTTCGGCTATGTTACTCATATGCAAGTATATTATCACACAGCAAGATTCACGTGCACGCTTTCTCAGGCCAGCTGTAACCTCTGTGAAACACCCAGCCCTGTGGGTTATAGCTGTGGCGTGTGCAGATTATTCAGGTACCAGTAAAACTGTTGTCTCTTAATTTTAGTGATGAAAAGGTTAATAAACAGAACACTAAGTTGTAATATTTTTATTATTTTAAAATAACCTTTCTTCTTCGTATCAACCTATTGAACAATTGCATGGTTTTATTAACACCGTACACGGGTAACCATTCAGTCTTCTTTCCTAAAACTTTTGTACTCAAATACATTAAAGACTCAAGTACAAATTAATATTAGAGGAAAATAAATATAACTTACCTTCTTCTAATTTTTTGCACATCAAAATAGAAGTAGTCCAGTTTTGTCATACATAGAAGTGTTTGCATTTGCAGCTGATAAACAAACCCTGCACAGTTTTGTCTAGGAGATGGCATTGGTTTGTTTAGCAGCTCCAGTAACAACTGGGACAGGTCTCGTGGAGTTTGATTCTGCCCCCTGCATTCATTGACTGCAGTAGTAAAGGATCAAAGCCTTGGAGCTACTACTGAAGTTTTTGAGTTTGTAAATATGTACACATGTAATCTCAAAATCACGTGCATTGCTTAGGGCTAAACTTCTTATGCATAAAGTACAGTACCTGTGTGAATCGGAAACCAAAGTCCTGCTGGCAGTCTGTAATTAGTCATGGTTTTCCACACACTTTAGTAAAAGTGACAGACATAAGAATAACTCACTTTCAAAGTAACAAAAATCTTGATTAAATTATGTTTTTCAGTAGTTCCCTGGTTGGAGTGGAATGTCTGAAAATAGGTCAGGTGCTTTTCTAGTCTAGTATTAGTATTTGTGTGAAGGTCTGTGTCTTTTAGCATAATACAACCTAATCATTCTTATATTGCATTTATAAGAAGGCAGTTATTGTTGTTACCTCCACTGTCATAAGAAAATCTAATCTTGCATAACAGTCCTGTATACAGAAATGAGAAAAAAAACAACTGTCCTCTTGTTTTCTTTCAGTTTTTCAGCCGTGGGCCAAATGTGCTGCATCAAGACAGCAGTGCACCGCAAGCTGCATTCTTTGCACCTCTTCAGAAAGTGATGTTGCCACCAAATAGCTTTCAAGGGAAGGTGGCGTTTATAACTGGTGGAGGCACTGGGATTGGCAAAGGGATGACCACAACTCTGTCCAGTTTAGGTGCCAAGTGTGTTATAGCAAGCCGGTAAATATTAATGAAGACATTGTCGAGTTTTCATTTACTGCTGAAAGTGGAATAGATTTGTTTTCTTCTTCATAAAATGGATAAATTCGTTCTATTTACTCTGCTTCAGTACACTTTAAATTATATTGTCATATTGTAAATACCAGAAACTTCTGGATCCGTCTACCCGTGTCTAGTGGTGTAACCAGCAGGAAGAAGGAAAAAACTAAATGCATTTCCATGAAATGCGGCAGCGACATAAACCACCCAGAATATTAGACATAAATTCAACTAAAGCCTAAAAGAGAACATGAATTTGAAATAGCCATTATTGAACATTTTAAATGTATTATTGCAGGTGTTCTTGGTACAGATTTGAATTGCAGTAAAGAATTAAAGCCATTCATCTTCATTCTTACGACCTTAAAACCAGCCCTGATTTTCTCTTAACAAAGGTGACTTTTATACAGTTCTCTTAGGTATCACTACAGTAAACACTAGAAAAACAATTAATTTTTAATCAAAATAAACAGAAGTGTTGTGACATTCATCCAAATAGTGGCTTAGATGTTTAGTTTTAAATCTGAATGAGTGTCCCTTCTGAAATACCAGTAGAGTAGTAGCGAACACTAAGTTTGTTATGGTTATGTACTCAGAAAGAGAATATTTTTTCTAGCTTCACATGTTTAATTAGCTTCAGATAGTCTGTTATTGTAGTCTTCTGAGTTGCTTTGAAGTGGCAGTAACCAGAAATTACTTATGTTTAAATAGTTTTCTTTCAGAAAGTTAGTGACTAAATACAGTTTTTATCTTAAAGCTCAATTTTCATGAAAGTCAGCAACACACATGTGCACACAGACATTAAATGATATTTAAAGGTTTAGCTTATATTTGCTCAGAAAAAAATCACCTGATTTTATTAATCTGAATTGTAGTTGCATTTAATTGAAATTTAGTAAGATTTGATATTGATTTCTAGGAAGCTTGATGTTTTGAAAGAAACAGCAGAAGAAATTTCATCCAAAACAGGGAATAAGGTAAATTTTTACAGATTTGTGAATATGTTAGTTCACGTGCTTTAAATGGTTGTAGGATTTTTATTAATTTATGTGCTTCTGTAGGCTTGTTTAGTTTCTGAGTGGTATGATTTTGAAGTCTTACAGATGCCTTTCCATTATTATATAGGTTCATGCCGTCCAGTGTGATGTGAGAGATCCAGTTTCAGTTAAGAATACTGTTGCTGAAATAATCCAAGTGGCAGGACACCCTGATGTAAGTGTTCTAGTGAAAGGAAAGAGCTTCAGTCTTCATTGCTGAGAGTACTCTGCATAGTAGGTATGAAGAAAATGACTATGATGGAAAGCTCATGGAATCTAAAGCGACACTAGACAAAAAGTGGCTGTACTTCAACATAAAGCTAACATTCAGTTAGACTAGTTACTCCGTTCTTGTGGTTCTTAAAATACTTAGCGGCCAGATCGACAAAACGTTGTTGTCCTTACTCTGAGAACTAACAGTTTCTTTGTAAAGGGTGGGACAGTTATGGTGGAATTCTTTGGATTAAATGAACAGAAAATTGGCCTTAAATCCTCCTAAAAAGGCGATTTACACCTGTTGTACGGAATTACACCTGTTGCTTATTAACAGAATGTCTCAGGCATGGAAGTAATAGTAAACGTCTTCTGTGGTCCTTGCTTAGCTTATAAAATACACAACCTTCCAACTTCAAAACTAAGTTATCATAAAATCAAAGAAAAAATCTTCAGTCAAGCCAAGCACGTTTTTTAACAGTTTGGCACAAAACACAGAGCCTTGAAAATTGGGCTGTTGCTTTGAGAAGGGTGGACTGTTGGAGTCTGAACAATGACAGGCACCAAATTCTGATTTGATTGTGAGAGAAACAGCTCGGATTCTGCTAGCTGGTAGAGAATGTGATGAGAATGTTAGCACTGATGTAAAGGATAGTCAGATTTAGAGCTGTTTGCTGTAGTTGTAAAGCTCGTACATGCATTGTAGACACTTTGTGTTCACCAATAGCTTCCTATAGACGTGGAAGAGAACCTGCTGAATTCTAAATGCTGTAAGAATTGGAGAAACCATTTTTCACAGCTGTATGCTGTAACAGTCCGACAGAATAAATCAGCTTACTGCCCTGATTTGTAGACGAGATACTCTGATCTTATTTTGACTACTAGTTACTGCAGGTTTTGGCCAAAGCGTATCACAATCTCCACGTTTTAAGTGTGTGTGGAGAGGGAGGAGACTCTTTCCTATGTGCTACCTTTTTAGTACACCAGTAGTTTTCTCAATAAATACTTCCCATGACTTGTTCTTTACAAGCATATTGTTTCTCTTTAATTTCACGTATTCTGTGTGTTTAAAAGAGACTGCAAAGTAAATTGAATAAGAAGTTCATTCTGCCTTTGTTTTGTTTATTGCATCTCCAAGACTGCTACTCCCTGTTAGAAAATAATGATTCTTTTGTCATATGGATTGTTTTGTCAGTCATACATGTCTATATATGTCAAAGATCGTATCATGCAGTTCTTAGTTCACTAGTTTTATTATTGTCTCTTCACTGTATTTATTCAGTGATTCAAGTAACCTCCTCAGTATCTTGAAGTGTTTACATTTTTTTTTTCTTTCAAACTGTAGGGAGGTCTTTAAATTGTATTTACTATCTAGATGTATAATTTATGGCTGTTGTATTTGATCTGTTTTATATTCATGCAGTATGTGCTGTGGTCTGTATTGTTGATGAAAATTCTAATGTGTTAATTTACCCAAGAAGTTCTTTAGGACAGACTTTGTTTCATGTGCAAACCTAGATGAACCTAAGTGCCATTCCATAGGTAATACACCATTTTATTGCTTCAGCACATTGTATTATTATTAAATACACAACATCTAGCCATGTGAGTTTTGGTTTGAAAACTGCTTATCTGATGCCTAGTCCCCTTAAAAAGTTATATCTAACTGCTCAAAGGGGTAAGCAGATGATATACTTAAAATATCCTCTGCCTGATTATTGTTTGTAGAGAGGCAGCAAGTGATAGATATATGTCTGTTCCAAAAAAAGTTTTGTTCTAGTGGCTTGCAGTTCACTAATAATATTCTCATTGTTGAGACCGACGAGACTTCCTGTTGTGCAACAGTCTTTAGTCATCAGGTTACCTGAACTTCTTTTGCTTTTATTCCCACGCATCCATTATGTTAAATATGTGTGACCTTGGAACTTGGTAGGGACAAATTTTTCTGTTACGTTACACTTGAGACACGATGTAAAACAGCGACTTAAGTTGCCCTCTACGTTTACAGTTCCTCAGTACTAGACTAGTAACTTACAGAGTTTGGAAGCGCAGCCTGTTTTCTGTTACTGATAGGTGTCTGTGCTGGAGGTGTGAAAATTCCTGATGGATTATTTTCTCTCTCCAATGAATCTCATTTGATGAGGGCATTTTTACTTTTCCACCTGGAAACACTCAGATGTTCTGTGTAAATTCTTTGCTTTTATCTCAGGAAGAGTTATTTTTAGTTAACTCTTAGGCTTTTCTTGTTGTGTTTTAGGTTGTGATAAACAACGCAGCTGGAAACTTTATTTCCCCTTCTGAACGACTTTCTGCTAATGCTTGGAAAACAATAACTGATATTGTGCTTAATGGTACTGCTTTTGTAACTCTGGAAGTCGGAAAGGAACTCATTAAAGTACAAAAAGGTATCTTAAATTTAAGCTAAATGGTAACTAAGCATTGTGACATAATGGTATTATTTGCTTTCTTTGCCGTCCTACTATAGCTGGTTTTGAGAGTTTGAAAAGAAATGCAAGTTTTAACACTGCATCTTTTCTAGAAAGAAACTTCATGCTGAGTAAAAGCTATGCTTAAATATCACAACAGTAGAACTTGCTAGCCATTACTTCATTGTAGAATCTGCCCTTACAATTGGACCCAGAGGCCATGAGGTCGAATACAAAAATCTGATTGCAGAGTTTGTACTAGTTGTAAAACATTTGTAAAATTCAGAAAGTAAGGCTTTAAAACGTATGCTGTTATTTCTCTTGAGTCTTCTATACACCTGTGTTGGTTTCGTTAAGCGACTGAACATGTGGCATTTATTTAAATGAACACCAGGTCAGGATATCACTTTGAATTTTCCTCCTACAGTTAAATAAATAAAATTCACAGCTGTGGTATTTGACTAATAGAACTAGAGAATATTACCTTTGAGATAGTTTGTAAAACAAATTCGAAATTGAAACCAGTATTAGGCTTTACTTTCCTGGGTATAATTTTTAGTTCTAGACTACCTAGGAGTTTAATCCAATGTTTTGGCTTTACCTTAAAAATATTATAGTTCTTTGATACACTGTATAACCAAAGATTTACTTCACTAGATTATTGTCTTTAAAGGAAGGATAATGTATGCTCTTCTATGTTTGTCATAGATTCTATACAAAGAACTGCTTTCATTTTATGTTATCTTCTAGTTACAAATTGAAAAACATTGAGCTTATTTTTTGTACAGAATGATACCATCTCAAGTAGCATTTAAAAGCAGTGAGGTATGTTGATTTGCCACGTGCTTGAACTTCTGAATCCTGTTTTCTAGGTACAGCTATTGTTTTGAAATAATCCGTTTGTGTTTGCATTGTATTTCTGTGACTCCTTAATTGAATTTCTTTGAAACTCCTCTACAAAAAGTATGCAATGGCTTTATACTTTTTAATAACAATAGAGAGTTAGTGTTGTTTTAGTAAGTCTGTAACAGTTTTGGTCTGTTGTATTTCCCACATATATTTTAGCAGCACATGATCATTTCCACCCTTCTAGTACTAATACTCCCATCTCAATAACCCATCCCCAACTCTGACTTACTGTATCCCTATGGCAAACTATTGTAATAGTTTGCTTTATGGCCTTCCAGATGCATGCAGTATCTAGTTATAGTAATGTGAAATACGACTTTAAAAATATCTTTGTCTCCGCTGCTGTTGAACAAAAACTTTCCTTGTTTCCACCCTCAAATTCGTCAAAATCCAGAAGTTCTTCAGCTTCATGTTGTCTCTCTTCCTTTTACTTCTAAGCTTCCAAAGCACGAGCATTTCTTTTGCTATTACTTGCGTGCCTTCTTTCTAGGGGATTCTGTCTGTGTGTAAGTCTTTGTGTTCAAGGCTTCCTTGAAGACATGCTGTTGCCAGTAGATCAAGTGTACCTGTTTGTTGTCTCGTTCTCCACCTTCATTTTTTTTTACTTGCTTGTTTTTTTAAGTTTGGGCAGAGTTTAGTTTCTGAAATGATGGAGATGCTACCTGATGCAAATATTTTAGAACAGTCTGTGAGGATTCTATGCATCTGACAGGTACTAGAACACTGGCATATCCTTAAGGTTTCCAGCGTGACCTACATTAAAGCTAATTTAGTAAATAATAAAAGTGCTCTGCTTTTAAACTTTCAAGTATGAACTGGTATCTAAAAGGGACTTGTAATCTACTAGTGCATTACTTATTTACGCACTAAAATTTTTCAAAGTGGAAGGAGTTGGTTAGATATTGTCCATTTTATGAATGTAGGCTTTAAAAATAAAAACTGTGTGTGAACTGAAGTGTATTTTAAACTTCAGAGCTGTAAATTTATCAGTCATTCTTGCTTCTGTGTTAGATTCACCCAACTCACCTCTATTTAAACTATGTTTCAAAAATTCTGCAGTTTCATTCTTCAAAATGTGTAATTAACAATCAATTCTAGGTAACTTCAGAGTTGTTCTGGGTTCTTTTTGTCTGTAATAATTTTTCTTTTCAAAGTGTCTCACTGCAGCCTGTTTTGTAAATGGGGTCTGTGGTTTCTGGGTATCTGCTGGCATCTCTTGTCAGTGCTTCCTTATGGTTCCCTTTAGTTTCTCTTGTGTAACATTACAGTAGTTTTTTAACTGAGTCTATTTCATCATCACATACATTCTTGCAGTAACCTATATTGTTTTAGAAATATCCCTTGGGTAGCCATTCTTATGAAATTGTTTTTAAAACACAGTAAGTAGCACAGTTAGTTACTGTGGTGTAAGTAGTGAACTGTCGTCTCTTCTCCTCCATTTCCCAGTTACAGCAAGTTCATGCTAGTCATAGATTGGACAGTTAGAATTTGCAGGCTTCTATAAAAGAAAGATGAAATAAACAGTTGCAGTCTCCATTATTTTCCGTAATGCTTTTGCTAAGTCTGTTATATAAGAGAAAGTCATCCTTTTATAGTGCAGTTTTTTGTCATAATAATGGGAAAAAGTTATGCAGGTTAACTTTGTCATACGCTTTACTGCAAAAAAAGCTTCTGAAAATGTCTTTAAAAAACATTTTTCTGCATAAACTTTAACTCAAGCCCTAAATTGTGTCATTTTAAGATTATGCCAAACCTAATTGTTAATGCGGATGTTTAGGGTTTTTTAATTTCAGCCGGGAATTGATGAAATTAGGGCAGTTTACCTGGTTAGTGACTACTAGGCTAGTGCAGCTTCTTAAAAGATACTGTAAGATCTTAGATCTTCGCTCCAGTTAGACTGATTTGCACATGTAAATTCATTGTCAGTCTGAGGGTTTAGACCTTTGAAGGCTAATCATTACCTATTTACACTTACATGGAACAACTCTTAACATTCATGGAACAGAGGGAACTGATATCTTTTTACAACCCAGAGTGAAATGGCATCCCTAAAACCTGAGCTGCAAATTTCTGTGCCACTGAAGTCACTTTTTACCTTAAGTTCAGAGTTTGATCTTCATGCATTGTTTGTTTATTTGGTGTGATTGTTTTTTAAATGTTTTTGCAACTTCCAGGAGCAGCATTCCTGGCTATTACAACAATTTATGCAGAGAGTGGTTCAGGATTTGTATTGCCGAGCGCCTCTGCCAAAGCTGGTGTAGAAGCAATGAGCAAGTGAGTAATGCAGCAAAATGCATGTTCTGCTTTTCACGTCCTTGAGATAGAGTAATTGGTATATAAAAATGGAGCTACTTGGTATAGTCCTCCTATTGCATTTTATTGTAGGAGAACTTTCCAGCCTCCAGTATCCTAGCAAGAAAATAGTATGCTGACAGCTTCTTACAGAATGAAGTATTAACTGCTATTATTGTGATGATTTTTATCATAAGGACAAGTGGAATAGCAAGTCTAAAGTTTAAATTACAGTTTCAATGATCAGATTCTGTTGCATTCTCACAGGCGAACCAGCACTTAAATACAGTTACTAGGGGAAGTCTTTGAGGTCTGTGATGCCTTCCACTTTCTTTTGTCTCAGGAAAAGATGTGCTTGGATTTGGGTGGAGTATACTGTTGCTTCACCTACCTAGTTTCATAAAGAAATGTGTTTCCTATCACTGTTTTAAATTAAGGTCTGCAGTTACACTTCATTCAGAACATTATCATGTGAAGTATCCATGTTAGCTAACAAAAGGATTTCTATCATTATTGACTACAGGGCAGTCCTTCATAGCAGATCCTCCTCTGCACTTTAGCAGAAGGAATTGAATAGTTTGTCAGCCTTTTAGGAACTAGAATTTTTCATCCAGAAAAAAATGAGGGGATGAGTGATGGTGTTGATTTCTGTTCTGTAGAGCTGTAGCTGAAGTGTGTAGTTTTCAAAGACTTTATGACCCACCTAATTCATTCACCGTAGTAGATGATCTATCTGAAGTACTGCTTATCCAGAGAAAATGTTGCCATAAAGCAAAATTATTCTGCTGGTCCCATTTTGGAATGTTTTGTATTATTTCAAAACATCTAATGTGAGAGCTGTGTTGAAAATGTTACAAATGTGGGATAGTCTAAATTACCAGAGAAAGATGGTGGCCTAACAGTTGTTTGTCAAGGAGTTCAGGTGCCAAAATCATCTGTATGATTTGCGAGGGAGAATGAATTGCTCCTTAATGTTGCTCTATCTATGATGCACCTATTAAATCAATATTCCTCTGCTTGTGAATGTGATTTTTTTTTCTCTGAAATCTTTTTGTTAAGAAAAAAAAAACAAACCCTTAAGTAGAAATGCCTGTTTTGGGAAAATTCTCATATTTACACATTTGATTCAGTTTTAATTTTTTTTTTTTTCTGAATAGCATTATTAAAATACTGTGTTTAAAACATTGATGCATTCTGTTAATGAATTTTTAGGTCTCTAGCAGCTGAATGGAGTAAATATGGCATGAGATTCAATGTGATTCAACCAGGTCCAATAAAAACAAAGGTACATAGCATGAAGTGAAAAACAGCCTTGAATATGCTTTGTGGTACAGGCTTAACTTTAGGATGGTCCAACCTTTCTATGACTGTTAAATTCAAGTATGATTCCGTTGGTAATCAAGACTGTGCTGGAATATTGAACACACTATATCTCAACAATTCTTTTGTAAAATAGAATTTGTTGAACTTCTGAAACCTGCCAGTGCCCCTTCTACTACACTAATATAAATGGAACCTTTTTTTGGTGTTTCAAAGAATGGTGTATCTGAATATTTAATGTTGATTCTTGTCAAGCGAAGTGAATTCTTACACTTGGTGGAGTAAAATTGCCTATTTCTCCTTCTAATTTTTAAGCAAAATATCTCATCAATTCCAAAATTTCAGAATCTCTTTTAGGTATATGAGAACAGAATCTCACTAGTTCTGGTGAAAATCACAAAACTAGAAAGAGAAAAACTTAAGTCAGTAAGGAAATGTGAAGCTTTGGTATGAATGAAAAGGAGGACTGGAGGGTTTGAAAGAGGTAATCCAGACCAGCTGGAACAGGAAGAGAAAAGAAAGCAGTCCTGCAAGAGGATACAGGAGTATCCATTTCATATTGAATCAAAATATTACAGTTATGAGCAGTAACAGCTAATAATGGTATTACTACTAAGCGTAAGATGTTTCACAGTTGGTTTTTCTGCTGGTTTGGGGGTAGGGGTGTAGGGTTGCTTCTTTTTTCCTTTTCTTTTTTGTAATTTTTTTCCTTTTTTTCCTCTTGTCAGTATTAAATGGTACACAGGACAACTGAGATTTACCTTTTTTTACTGTAGAGAAAGATAAGTGGCAGTATCAGCAGGGTTATAAGAATATCGAAACAACATTACAGGATCAGACCGCAAGTCCTTCAGGCCTTGTACCTGGTGGATTTTTAGGCAAGAATAGAAGAAAAACACTTAATGGCATTTCTTCTTTATGTCTCAAGCCTCTAGCAGTACTGTTAAGCTTATGAACTGGCATTTAAAAACTTAAATGGCGTGAGTACAGCCATGATTACATAAATTACAGTGTGCTTTAACTCTTGTAACTTCAGTAACTTAACATAAACGTCACTAATACATTTCTGATTTTGCCTGAGGAGGTTGTTTCCTTGTTGAAGGAGCAGGAAGAACAAAAAACCTCTGCTGTTTCCTATGCAATTCTAAGCTGTTCAAATACTAAAACTTCCAGTGATTTAGTTGAGTTCTAGCCATTGGTGCAATTTAACTGAACTTGATTTTTTTTTTCTTTTCTTGGCAGATTTACTTACTTTGTGTTGTGTATAATTTTTCTGTCACTTTCCTACTCCTCTCCCTGTTCTCCCCTGTCCATGCAGCAATTTCAAGTCTTGCTAATTTCCTCAAGTGTTTATCAAGGGTGTTAAGGAAACAAAGATTATTACCCCTTTTGTTTTTCATAGATAGACGGTGGATGACGTATTCCAAACATGCTCAGTTCCAGTGTATCACCCTCACCAGATGCATATCAGTGCAACAGGGATAAATTGTTTTCTGTTCCCTGCTTCTTTTTCATCCTGCTGATGAAGATGGTGTAGACCGTTTACTCTCACAAATGTGAACTTCCGTGTTGTTTATGCAGAATCAACTCTGTTGGATTTTAATTTCTGATATAGTTACAACTTTTTTTCCCCAAAAAAAATATTTCTCTTAATTCTCAGGGTGCTTTTAGCCGCCTTGACCCAACAGGCGCATTTGAGAAGGATATGATTGAGAGGATTCCCTGTGGCCGTGTGGGAACTGTAGAAGAAATTGCAAATCTTGCTGCCTATTTATGCAGTGACTATGCAAGCTGGGTTAATGGAGCAGTAAGTTCTAGTTGATGTTGTTTATACAATTAACCTGATGATGGTCTGAGTTTTGCTGAGACTTTTTAAAGTCCTGGTTTCAGAAATGAAACAAAAACTGTTACTTTGAAATTGTTTACAAGCATTATTACGCTTTTAATTGTAATGCACGGTAGTTAGTACCTTTAGAAGGAACTTTGAAAAGTGATTGAATTATGTTGTTTTGAGTGTGCTTTTTTCTGATATGAATTAATAAAAATTACTTTCACAGTTCATAACAAGGGAATGTACAGAAAACACTGCTTATGCTTTTTCTAGGTTATTAGAATGGATGGTGGAGAGTATGTTTCTATGGCAGGAGAATTCAATGATTTGAAGAAGGTATTAAATTTCCTTGCTTGCTATTTTACTTTCAAACAAAGACTTAGATGTGTAATTACTATTGGAGTTCCAATAAAATGCTCTTTTCTTTTACTAGGTTACCAAAGAGCAGTGGGATGTGATTGAAGCAATGATTAGAAAAACAAAAGGCTCTTGAAATACGTAACTGTATGGTGGAGATTTTTGGACATGAACCACTACTTTTTCATGGATATTTAGAAATAACCAATTGAGAAATAGCCTTTAAAATCTTTTGTATGCTGATTTCAATAAAATATTAAGAAATTCTCATATTTTGAGTATAGCATGTATATTTTTCCCATCTACAACCTAATCTGTTGCCAATAGTGAACAAGAGTTGTTCACTGAAATTTTATGGTTCTTTAGATTATGTCTTACATAGCCATGCCATGGTCTACAATTAGCTTTTTTAATATTTCAGAGGATTTTAAAAATTTTTCTGTTTCTCAGATATATATCAATATTGTAATTGCAATAGCATTTCAGGACTGTCATAACTGAATATAATTGTTAATCTGAGGAAAAAACTAAGAAATTATGACATAATCATCACAATTCAGTAAAAGTCCTAAACTTGCAAATAACAAAGTTTCCAGTTATCAGCAGGACTACATACACTGACAGAGGATGTAACTCCTGTGATTACTCACAAAATCTTGAAATATGTAAACATCTTGGTCTCATCTTTTGCTGACATTTTCAGTCTGTTAATTATCTTGTGCTGAACTTTAAAAATGGCATTTAAGGACTAGCAGTGCCTTGCTAAGGAGCTCACTCTTTGTCATGATTAAGTTAATGTTCTTGAGAAACTAAAAATCATTTGCTATTAACGTGTATGTGAATAGGGAAGTGTCTCCATAAATTATTTACTTAAGACTGGTAAAGGACATCAGTAAATGGGGATGGAAAACATTGAAAACTCATTGGTTGAGATTTACAGAAATCCCTAAGTTTCGTTTGCATTCACAGACTGGTAGTAAAGAAGCTTTAAGATGCATTACCTCTGAACCTAGTCAGTTTATCCATCCCAAATAAGCAGGTGATTAAAAAAGCCCCAAACAATACCAAACGAGCAATGTTCATTGCTGTCCCTCTTTTAGTTGTATTACATTTTTTCAGATTAGGGGTTGCCAGTTTTTTTTGTCCCTCGTGCCTCAAACAATGGATGGAATTCTTCAAAGAAACTAACAGGCTGTGCCCTTTACAGCCTGAAATCGATGCTCTTGGTTTTTTTTCCCTTGTTTAACCTGAGCTCCAGACCGTCCACACGTGCGAACATGGACATAGCTGTATGTGCTTTGAGATTGATACAGTGATCTCAGAGTCAGGAATATAGAAGCAATTCAAGGCTGTCTTCCCTCAGGTGCTGATCGTGGTCTTGTCAGTTTATCCACACTTCAGGCCATACTTATGCCAGCATCTGACTTTGAAATCATTTGGTTGCCTTAATATAAAGCTGAGGCAAGCTAATACGTGCTCTGCTGAAAGGGTGGGCTGTGTTAGTGCAGGCTTCCACACGCCAGCTTTCACATGAGAGTGGTGGTACTGGGGGCGACTGGGTAGCATCTGTGCCACTGATAATGAAATAAAGCAAATGTATCATAGCAGCCTTCAAGGTGTCTCTTGAACATAATGTAAAGCCTTCTTAGAGCATCTTGGGGTATGGTAGGTCTACTTTCAAGATCAAATTCTGACATGATATCCATGTCTTTTCCCAAAAAAGTGATTTAATGGAGACGTTAGGCCCATATATACCTGTTCGTTGTTGGTTGTCCTTTGCATATAATATTTTCTCTTCATGTGGAAGACAGCCGCATATAAGACTTTGACACGTGGAAAAAAAAGTGTTCCAGAAAAAAAAATTCAAAGATATGTTTGTCAGCTGTGGCATGATCAAGTATTTCTCTGCGGTATTTAGTAGAGTATCCTCTGGAGATGGGCTAGAAAGAAAAAGAAGTTCCCACTGGTCTTTTGCATCTGTGGGTGCGTACGACTTTTACTATAGGAAAGTTTGCCATGTGGTTGAAGTGCTGGACTGAGATTGAAGATAACCATGTTCGGTCTCCACCATCGCCACAGACTTTGTGTGACCTGAAGTTGTTTCTGTTGCATCTGAGCAGCAGGGCAGGCGCGCTTTGCAGCACTCCCTCAGGGTCTGGTCGTCCGAAGCAGGGAGACTGGCACATTCCTTGTAGCTCGCAAACCTTAGGTCCCAGCTGGGGCGCAGGTGGAAAAGGTCAAGAAGAGAGGCACATTCCCAGTCTCGATGTTAAGTTAGGATCAAGGCTATACCTGGCTTTGTGGGCTAGGAAGCACTGCTGGCTGCCACATGTTCTTAATCCATCTCTCTTCCCTGCATATAAAATAATAGTAACAATATTTTTTTTTCATCTTGCATAGTTTTTTAAATAATCCTGAGTACTATTTAATGTATTTTTAGACATGGAAAGCAGAGGCAGGTTTTTTGGTGGGGGTAGGGTGAGATGGCAAAGGAAGGGCAGAGGGGAAAAGGAGGATAAGCCTCGCTCAGCTACAATGATTCTTTTCCAAATATTTCGGCAATAGGTACCATGGTGCTTAGATGTAATGCCTACTGCCGTAGTAAATGCCAGAAATTCATAATGTGGCTTTCAACAGAGAGACCCACTATTCTTTGGCTCAACCACAGAATCACAGAATCACAGAATGTTCGGGTTTGGAAGGAACCTCTGTGGATCATGTAGTCCAACACCCTGCCGAAGCAGGGTCACCTACAGCAGGCTGCACAGAACCTTGTCCAGGCGGGTCTTTGAGTATCTCCAGAGAGGGAGACTCCACAACCTCCCTGGGCAGCCTGTTCCGCGGCTCCATCACCCTCAGAGTGCAGAAGTTCTTCCCCAGTCTTCCACCACTACAATACTGCCTTGCCTGCGCCTGCCCTTACTTTGACAAAGTAAACTTTTCAGAGCTCAGTTCAGAAACGTTTCTCTTCCCCAGTAAAAGGTACTGGGTTCCTGTGCAAAAGTACTTACAGGATTTCAAGTGCTTTCACAGTTTAAAATGAATACTGCTGCTTGGCCTATAATTAAAAAACAAAATGATCTTTATCTTCATTGTTTTACTCATTGGAGAGATTGAGGCCGACTTTGCATCTGAGAGAAACTCGCCTTAATTCGTAGTGAACCTTTCAGGGACTGAAGCTCTTCTCTGAAGCATCAGAACATGTCCTTTAAAGGTGGGGTTTTTTGCTTTATTTGATAAGCTCAAAATATTGAGGGGAGGCCTTTTAAAGCCTGTCTTATAAATAGATGCTGGGTATTTATTCAGTAATGGAACTTTTATCACTTGCGGAAACAGGTATTGCTTCCGAAGTATCTTCTACCTCTTTGCTGCCCATAGTTAAATGAATTATTAATTGTAAAGTGACAAGAAAACATTTACAAAGCATTATGTTATTCAGTGATAGAACCAGAAAGCACATTTTAAATTTTAATGAGCATCTATAATAAGAACAGAGTGTATTTTGTCTCACCTGTACCAATGACATCCATTTCAAACTATGCAAGTTAGTTGCTTTTAAATTCTGAGCGTCGTATTTTGAGAAGATGTATACAATGTGTTGATGCAGGTTTTAGAAATGGCATAGAAGGGTTTTGACTTTCATGTTACTGGATAGTTTATAAAATATTTCCTAACATATAGACTTAGTTCAGTGAAAAAACTTAACTCTGATCTAGCTGTCCACTCCTGCAGAAGAATGGAATAGTCTGGCTTGGATTCATTTCCTTCATTAAAAGAGTTGTTAGATATGTTAGGGACAGGAGAGGAACATTACTATGAATAGATGAATCTTGAACTCATGTCAAGTTTATGTTTTATCTAAATACAGTTTATTTGCTTGTTACTAAAGTAGCAACACGTGACAGGAGAGCCTCAGGAAAAGGACAAGAGAAAGTAGCCTTATAGTGACTACCTAACCCAGGCAATGTCTGGCTTGGCTTGGGAGTTCCAAGAGAACCTGTTCCTAAATGCCCTCGAGGATGAGACTGTCCTGAAAGAGGCATAAAAATATCCCTAAATCCGAAGAGGTGCCCAGTCCATAGGCACGCTCTGCACCTGTGTGTTGTGCACACTTACCACAGACTGCCATAAATCAGAGTCGCCCCAGCTGCTTTATTCCAGATACAGCAAAAATGGTAGGAGGTGATATGCACCGTAAGCACGCTGTCTTATACTGACAGATTTGCGCTGAGATTGTTATGTTCCTGACCCTACCTCAGCTTGCCACTGAGCCACAATGTAAAGGGAAGTATGAAAAAGGTATTGTGTTGCGGCGTAATAATTTTATGGAGGTGAAGTTGGAGGGACAAGAAAGTGGAGGAACGAGTCAGAAAAGGTGACAGTATACACTGGAGATCATAAAAGGAGTCAGCAGAGTTGCAGAGGCAGTTTAGTTGTCATGGATCACAATGAAAACTTTCCTGGACTCCAAATACCTTTTTAAAAATTACTTTTGCATGACCCACTTCCATGAACTCAACTTACAGACGCTCACAAAGGAGGATTCATTGTCTGTTTTCAAATGAAGAGTACATCTTTTCTGCTTGATTAAATCTTGAAATTACCTTTTTTATTTCAATTGATGATTCACTGTCTTTGAACCTATTACAATTTCTTAGATTAATTCTGTGCTGTAAAAGTGTATTGTATTATAGCAGAGGCTTATAAACAAGTTAGGAACATCATTTGAGGTTTCAAATAAAAGAGATTCGTTGTATTACCTCTTCATTATGATGCCAGAACTGCTGTCAGTCTTTGGTTTGCCTGTTTCTGGGAACTCCCTCCTCTTGAATATTTCAGTTACTGCTGAGAATGTTGCTATTATTTACCAATTTGAGAATCTGCTTTACAAGCAGAAGATGACAGTATTTGAAGGAACTATGGGTTCCTGCCTGTCCATACTGGCTTCCAAGTTCACTGGCAAGTGACCTGCGTATTACCTTTACCCTTTTTTCACATGCTGATAACACATAAGTAAATCAACTGAATTGCAAGGAAATTTGTACCTTTATTTAACTCCATGGAGCATCTTGTGTTGTAGCTGCTAAACACGTAATCCCACTTCAACCAAGGTAAAACCCCAATCTTTGAAGTGATAATTTAATATGCAGTAAAATAAAAAGATCTTTGGGATTTCAGTGCGTTGGCCTGCTTTTAATTGGTGCAGAACAATTTCAGTTGATTTCAGAGGAATGTGGAGGTGCTTAGCACTTCAGAAAATCAGGCCACATATATTTAGATGCCTAAATATGGATTCTGTGTCTCATAGACACAGCAAGTAGGTGTGGATTTCAGTATGCCTCCACAACCAGCGATTATAGCCATGATTATGATGAGGGCCAAATGAAAGATGCCAAATGAAAAAAAGATGCCAAATGAAAAATGCCAAATGAGGAAAACAAGGTCATCAGGAGTAGTCAACATGGATTCACCGAGGGGAAATCATGCTTAACCAGTCTGATAGCTTTCTACGATGGTGTGACTGGCTGGGTGGATGAGGGGAGAGCCGTGGATGTTGTCTACCTTGACTTCAGCAAGGCTTTTGACACTGTCTCCCATAACAACCTCACAGGGAAGCTCAGGACGTGTGGGCTGGATGAATGGTCAGTGAGGTGGATTGAGAACTGGCTGAATGGCAGAACTCAGAGGGTTGTCATCAGCGGTGCTGACTCTAGTTGGAGGCCGGTAACTAGTGGTGTCCCCGAGGGGTCAGTACTCAGCCCAGTCTTGTTCAACTTCATCAATGACCTGGATGAAGAGTTAGAATGTACCCTCAGCAAGTTTGCTGACGATACAGAACTCGGAGGAGTGGCTGATACACTGACAGGCTGTGGCTGCCATTCAGTAAGACCTGGACAGGCAGGAGAGTTGGGCGCAGAGGAACCTGATGAAGTTCAACAAGGGCAAATGCAGGGTCCTGCACCTGGGGAGGAACAACCCCATGTATCAGTACAGGCTCGGGGTGGCCCTGCTGGAGAGCAGCTCTGCGGAGAGGGACCTGGGTGTCCTGGTGGACGACAGGTTAACCATGAGCCAGCAGTGTGCCCTGGCTGCCAAGAAAGCTAATGGGATCCTGGGGTGCATTAGGAGGAGTGTGACCAGCAGGTCTAGGGTGGTTCTCCTCCCCCTCTACTCTGCTCTAGTGAGGCCCCGTCTGGAGTACTCTGTCCAGTTCTGGGCTCCCCAGTTCAAGAAAGATGAGCTACTGGAGAGAGTCCAGTGGAGGGCTACAAGGATGATGAGGGGACTGGAGCATCTCTGCTACGAGGAAAGGCTGAGGGAGCTGGGCTTGTTCAGCCTGAAGAAGAGAAGGCTGAGAGGGGACCTTGTAAATGCTTATAAATATCTGAAGGGTGGGTGTCAAGAGGATGGGGCCAGACTCTTCTCAGTGGTGCCCAGCACCAGGACAAGGGGCATTGGGCACAAACTGAAGCAGAGGAAGTTCCGTCTGAACATAAGGAAGAACTTCTTCCCTCTGAGGGTGGAGTCTCCTTCTCTGGAGATATTCAAGACCCGCCTGGACAAGGTCCTGTGCAGCCTGCTGTAGGTGCCCCTGCTTCGGCAGGTGTGTTGGACTAGATGACCCACAGAGGTCCCTTCCAACCCCGAGCATTCTGTGATTCTGTGATTCTGTGATTCAGTGATTCTGTGAAATGGAAATTCATCAGAAAAAGCAAACGTTGTCTAATGAAACAAAGACTTTATCCCAGTTTAAGTAGAGTTCAGCAGCAGCGCATGTGTATGTTGTGAGACAGGGTTTGTTTTACGTGAAAGCGCTGCTGGCTGTCAGCATCCTGGTCTGTGTTTGACATTTGCACATGGAATACGCTCTGTAGAAATTCCTTGAGATGGTGTGGGTAATCTTTTCAGAGATGCATAACTAAGTTGTCAATGGGGGATTGCAGACCAGTGCTGTGATACCTTGCGTGTACTGTTCAGGGTAGAATGGCACAGCAGTGAACGAAAGCCAAATCGCTCCCTTCAAGGCCCATGTTCAGTCCCGATTAAATCGTCGGTGGAGATCATCATGCCATCCTCCACGATGGGCAGTGGTTTGTCTCACGGCTGCCGGCTGGGTGGTGGCAGTGGCTTGGGACAGGGTGAGGCCCCCGCGGCGCTGATGGACCCCGCGGTGGGCAGAGCTGGAGGCAGGCGCTCGCTGCGCCCAACCTGATGCCGTGAAGGAGAGCGGCTGTCAGCAATCACCCCCTTTCTGACGCCAGAGGGTTTTAAAGGGTCTGATAGCTACCATTCTGTGATTAATAGTTACTGCATTTTAAATTTCTTTTTTTCTTTGAGCATTAGTAAAAGTTTGCTGCTTCGTGAATAGAAAATCACCGTACTTGGTTGGAATGGGAAATGTTGTGTCAAATTTTCATCTGCACACATTTACACGAGAATGGGCTAAAATTTTGCACAGCATGCTTGTTTGCACTTGGTAGGACTGCATTTGAGTACTTATTAGCTTGAGTGCTTATTAGTTTGAGTATTTATTTAAATGAAATGCATAATTTTAGACAGTAAAATGGTTGACAACTTCGGTAAAGTAGATCCCACGTAGCTACCTGTCGTCCAGTTTCTCTGATTTGCAGGAATATGGCATACATGCACTACCTCAGGTAACTGATTTTTGTGCATGCTGCTATTTTACTTTCAACGGGTTTTTTTGATCATCAAATGTCTACCAGAAGAAAGGAGCTTGCAGTCTTCCTGATCATCACCTCTCTTGCTGTCCCAAGCCTCGTTCCGCCCCGACCCTGACATTTTTAAGAGCTCTGCCCGTGAGTGCTGTAGAGATTTTAAAACCCGGAGTTTTTACGGCAGTTTTGACTTACCCGTGTTTGCTACACTTTGCTTTGCACTGGTACAGCAGACAACTTTGCTAGAGCTGGGTTTTTAAATTCCTGTCTTTTAATCCAAGTTCTCTTTATGAGACAGAACTGCAGAGGACGTTCTGCCTGCGGGCGACTGAGACCTTTCTGTGCTTTCTGTGCCGCGAGCCGCAGCAGGGCCAGCCGGTGGGCAGCGGCAGTGGCAGCAGTGGAAGGGTGGCTGCAGAACAGACCTGTGGCGGGTAGCTTTGCCCGTGCTCAGGAAGACAGATTCCAGTTTCTGTGATGACTTTTGTTCAAAACAATTTAACTTCCACTGTAATATTTTGGCAAACAGTCACATCGTATTTTTACATACAAGTTTTGTTTTTTTTTCTCTGCCTTTACACTTCTGAAATGTTAAAATAAGGCAAAATACAGTTTTCAAGTGCACAGTGTGAACAATATCAATCATTTATTGTACTGATAGGCAGATTCACTGTTCTTTCACTTAACATGCACAATTGTATTTCACATTGCATAGAGAAACAAGGAGAACAAGGCGGTGAGAAAATCACCGTGCGTGGAGTGGGAGCAGAGTGGTGAGAATTAGCTTACTTCATCTTACTTTAATGTTTTTGTGGATTTTTTCAGCGAGGCCTCATCCTGCACCACCTACCCCGTAACTTTCCAAGACTCAGACTGGAGAGAGCCCAAGGCCGTCAGGCCATTCCTGAAATAGTATTTAGTTGTCTGAGTTCACCTGAGGAGTTCAAGGATTCATTTCAGTGGGAGTTCAGTGACAATAATCTTGAACGCTCTGAGCCTCATTGTTTGAGACACGTTTCAAATAAAATGTATTTGCTTCTGCTTGTTAAGTAAGACACACAGATGCATTTGAGAAGTTGTATATAGCTAATCTGTTAACCTGGAATTGCGTCTGAAACAGTTGTACATGGAGGCAACATGGTTTATTTGCTTAAAGAAACACCACCCAGTTTCCTTCCTACACCAGTACAACAGGGAGCAATGGCCTGGACGTTCATGGAGTCGTCTGGCATTAAACCAGTGTAAAGTAAAAAGGGAGCCAGGCAGGGCTGTTTCCATAGTATAGTTCCCATTTAAAAAATACCTCTCTAGCATAATAAAAAGCAGAGCCCACCATGTAAGCTAAGCTACTAAATTGGTATAAAATCTGTACTAGATAATTTGCTTCTTTTAGTGTTAAATTTTAATACTCGTATTATAGGTTAGTAATTCAGTGTAGATCCAAGGAGGCACATTTTTTTTTAAATAGTTGCTTTGTCCTTTACATCATACAGAAAAAAAGAATCCAGGAGATAGACAAACTAGAGACCAACAATCTTAGGATATTAAATTTAATTATAGATTACACAGACTATGATGTAAAAACAGCAATTTACTAGAATAATTATAACCTGCAAAATGTGAAAATAGTTTAGAAAATGGATTGTCATATTCTCTGACATAGCAATAGTCATGAAAGGTACACTTATAATATCATATGTTAATCTGTGTATTAACTACTACTGTCATTTAGCCAGGATTTCAAGACAGATTAAAGGCATTAATTTCTGAAGTGCCTATGTTTAAATTCAGTAAAGTTAAACAACTAGATTGAAAACACTATATTTTTGTCCGCTACTGCATGGACATCTATCCTGGAGAAGTGCTTTGTCTATATGCTATGAGTTTGTAATGAGAAGATTAATTGAAGAACTGCAGAGAGCACAGACCTGTAAGTGCGTGGTTTGACAACTGAAAATTTTTCTTAGTGCCTTGTTGAATTTTGGAAATCAAACATGCCAATGTCACTTTCCTATTCCAGACCTAGATCATATTTAATCTGTATTCATGTTTTGCATTTTAAAAAACCCCAAACATTTAGTTGTAATGAGGAAAGATATCTGTAGACCTTTTTGTTATGTAGTTCAACAAGAAGTGTTGCAAGTGTCAAAGGATATGATGACCACAGACATGTCAGCAGGTTTATTTTTTTTTCCAGCCGTGTTTATGAAAGCAAAAAAAAAACAAAAACAAAACCAAAACCAACCCCAACATAGTTTAGTTTCTTTTTGAATATACGGACTGGCCCAAACATAGACATTCTCTTTATCAATCTTATTGTTACAAAAACTGTACATTACAAACAGTATAGAAACAAACTGAAAGGAATGTGCCACACATCCTGGCTAATTATCTATATGCAGTTTAAAAATACAGCCTACTCCCTTATAGTGCACAGTTATTGTGTAGATAGAGTACATCACTAGTTAAGTGGACATGATAGAAGAGTTCTAGTTTTCCTCAGCACAGAGAATAAGAGCCAGTTCTGCTCGGTAAAGCTTTCCTCCATCAGACAAGGCCATGATGCTTTTCTTGTATGTTGCAAGGTTGTTAATGTCTAATTCCTATTTAAAGAACAGATAATGCTTTATAATCCTGTTTAATTACCAGCATGAACAAGTTTGCTTCCAAAGGCAGATAATGAGAAAGAAAAAAAAAAACAGTATTCTCAGCCTGTCCAACAGTAACAGATTGCAAATGTTGTTTATGTATTTGTATGCTATCCATATTATAGCCATATATTAGATTGCT
This sequence comes from Opisthocomus hoazin, assembly GCF_030867145.1. Lineage (NCBI taxonomy): Eukaryota > Metazoa > Chordata > Aves > Opisthocomiformes > Opisthocomidae > Opisthocomus > Opisthocomus hoazin. The sequence continues at coordinate 30,419,350 of NC_134416.1, read as the reverse complement.
GACAGCTGATGTCTCAGGAGCTTTTGACAGTGTCTCTATGTAATCACGACTCCCCTAGTTCAGCATTTGCGCTGCTGTGACTTCTGCCCAGATTTTTAGTTTTACTTTGACTTCAGGAATTGTGACTTAGAAGCTCTATATTTATCTTAATTGAGTGGATTAAAGTGTCCTTAAAATCCAGATTAAATCTAATCTCTAAGGGGAAAAAAGCCCTCTGGATTACCTTTTTGTTCTTTTCACAGAGATCCTTCAGTAGTGCGTCAAGTTCATGTTCGTCTATATAGCCATTGCCATCCTGAAAAATAACATTAAAGATAATTTTAAACATTTACTTGTCATTGCAGAAGTTATGGCTAGTTTTCCACAAATTCGAAAAATAAGTGCCATCAAACTACGCAATTAATAAAAAGGTTTTCTGAAGACTTACCTGATCATACATCTCAAAGGCTTTATTAAATTCTTTTGCACACATTTTGACACCCTAAATGCCAAAATGAAAAAAATCTATTAATGACACCAGTTTTGTGTAATGGTAACAGGTTACCCGAAGAATGTGAATATTCATACCTGAAATTTAATAAGAAAATTTTCCTGTACAGGGAGTAGTCTGGAAAGAAAAAGCAAAGGTCAAAATATTTAACTGTTCCCATAACAGTGATTGGTACATGACACTTGCTGTGAAAAGAGACAGAAGACATACCTGGCCAGTTCAGTAAGCTCCAACTTTCCATCATTGTTTGCATCAAACATCCTGAGCTGAAAGTATATATATTTTTACATTACTAATCAAAATTAATCAACATGGTAAGAAAACACTTCTCTGGAAAACTTAAATTCAATGAAATTTAGCCTTTATTTCATGCTAAAATGACGACCTCAGGTTTTAATCTGTCACATTTGCTGTGTAATGCATTTATTTAAGAAGTAATGAAGAAGTAATTTATGGTAATTAATTCTCCTGCAAAAGCCTGATAAGAAACCAGATTAACAATTCTGATTAACCTGCCGTAAGGTGGCAGTTAACCTGCCTACAGTGATGAATGTCCCGCATGAGAAACACACATGTAATTATTTATAAGTGAGATGAGTGTTGACATGATAACATTTTACTTTTGACTTCATGTCATGACCCAATAATAGCATCATTATTCCCTGTTCTTAAAGGTGGAACAACAGTCAGGTAAAGTTCAGTAGAATCCAAGGCATGCAGTTCCTTAGGCAGAAAATAATAAACATTTAATTCAGTTGGCTTCTAGGTCTAAATACATGAGTAAAGATCACATTCTGTGATATATTTCAAGAAAAGAGTTAACCGACGCTGCAGGTGATCACATTTTGTTGATGGTATGAAAATGGGAAATTAAATCTCTCCAAATAATCATAATTAAATTATAGGAACAAATACTTTAATGTAACTTGACAAAATAAGTGAATGCTATCTGTAATCATTTTTAATAATTCCATTGTATTAAAATGTTTTCCTTTGAGGCCTTGAAAGGATGAGCTCCTTTTGCCAGAGTGGCACAAACAGCTTATGTTTGTTATGAGAAGTAGAAGGAGGTATTACACCTGTGTGGGACTTCCTCTCCCTGTTTTTATGTCTGTATAGTTCCATTTTTCTACTTTCAAGTATTATTTTGCCTTTGCTGTATAAAAGAGTCACAGAAGCAGCAAACTGTACAAAACATTGTTAGATATTGTACTGAAAACACCACCACCCACACGCCATCCCATCACTTTCCATCACAGTAATTTCAGACAGAATTTTTAGATAAGAGGAACAGCAACATCCTGTACTGAGGCAAGTGTATATCCTTTTAAAGATAGAATTAATGCCATGAAAAAAGACCTAATTTCACACAATAAATGGCAAAGGAGGCCAGAAAAGAAGCCAATTCTGTAAATATTTATTTCTACGTAACACCCTGGTTCCTTTTAACACTTCTTTTGCTTGTATAAAAGCGTCTGCCTTGCTTGCATTTCCCCGTGAAAGGAGATTTGCATTTGGGGGAGCTAAGCAGTGGCAGCTGTGAAGTCAACGTATTTTGTGTGTTGATGGGTTGTTCGTGGCTGGCTGTGCCTGCCTGCAGCTGCTCAAGACTGCATGTTTTCTATTAGTCATCTTTTCTAGTTTTTGAGGAGATTGTGCGAGAGATGGTCTTGTATTTTTTTTTTATTATTGCTGTTAATTCTTTGTCATTGTGTCTCTCTGCAGAGGCCAGAACTTGGAGCACACTTTAAGATGAAGGTCTAAAAGCTGCCTGAATAAATAGGATACGTGTTATCTTCACCAGTGAATAAACAGTGATAATTCTAAGTAAATGGTTTATACTGGTACAACAAACCAGCAGACTTTTTCCAGGAGAAACACAAATTTTGATCAGCCGTTCTCAGGCCAGTTTGAGGGCTAGTGTGTTTACCTAGCACGTTTTTGATTGCTAAAATATTTTAGGATGAAACCAAGCTGCTAAAATGAAAAATTTAGTGTTATGCACTTCCTGAAGACAAGAATTCCAAGTCTTTTTTTTCCTGAAATGTCCACTCAGAAGCCAATACTGGTCCTTGCCATGGAGCACCACAGCTTTGGAATGGAAGGACTGCCCCAAGAAAGGGCCAGGGAAGTGACAGTTTTGTTCTAGTGTTTATCTAAAACATCAGTTTCTCCTTTTTGAAGCAGGGGAGATGGAAAGAGTGAGACATTTCTAAATCTGTTAAGAAGCCACCACGCAATGATGGCTTTTAAGACAAAAGACAGACACTACAGCACTGTAAGAGGGCAAAACATAACAAGTAGCCCAAAAATAATTTGATCTAAACATAATAAAGTAATTATGGCAGGTGCAATTTTTCTCCTATGAATGGTGAAGACTTCAGTTTTACAACAGCACAGGGAAGCGTAACAAGGGAAAATACTATGGTATGGTCTAATATTCTACAAATGCCAAGAAGATTAATAATTCCTGACCTGTTTTTTTTAAGCAGCACTGAAAACTGCCCATCAAAGCTCTGTAGCTGCAGAAGTACTTGCAGTGCTAGATGCCATAGCCATCGCTGTGTTGCAATGACATAGTTAGCCTGATTAGGACCTGGTGGGGCTCCAAGTCATTTGGAGCCGTCAAGCAACTAAACACAGTTTGGATTAATCCAGTCTTGATGAAATATACCTGTAAATAATCTTACCATTATTTCCGTGTATTCCGTTAGCTTGGAGTCTTCAATCTGCTTATTTGCTTTCTGTAATAAATCTTTCAAGAAGCTCTGTTATAATAAATAGAAGAGTAATAGGTGAATTTTTGTCTACAGTATGAAATGCTTGACTTGCTAACTTCAGATTAAAATAATGGGAAATACTATTTTACTCCCGCTTTAGTATTTACTGCTGAAGTTCCAAATAAGTATGAAAAGAAGTAGTAATTAACAGCTAAGAATATAACAGTTTCTTTTGCTCGGTTCAAGTATACCGCACAGTTTTATTTGGAAAAAGTGACTCATAAAACTTTCTGCATTGTATGCCATTTTCTGTATTGTGAATTTGGAAAAAAAATAGTTTGGCTTTCAAGTATATTGCTTCCTAATCAGCTCTATCAGTAAACAAAGCTAATTAACCTTGAGTCTCCTTGAAAACTTGGGTGCCTAATTACTTCTTGTAACATAGGAAAAATTTTGCAGAAAAGATCAATGATTAATCAAATTTTCCCCTTGCCTATGGCAGTACCCCATGCTAGAAGTGAACATTAACCTTTGTTGCTCCTTTCTACCTTGTAGTTTAAATGTGTGCAACAGTTTCATTGCATTTTTTTTGAATGAGAATTTGATATCGTGTCACATGACTTTAAACACCAGCCATTTTTACTTTAAAAAAAAAGATTGTTTCCACCCATTCAGTGGTTTAAATTTCTGTACTAGATCTGTGCCATATAAGAAAGAAAAATATCAATGTATTGAACCAAGGGCATTACAAGACCTGAGATGCCTGTATGCCTGTCAGTGCTCCATGAAGTACCTAATGACTGTCATCAGTTGGAGTGTCACTATGTATGTGGAATTTGGGGCCACATTTCAAGGTAGAAAATGGAGTAGTTCATAAGGAAATCTGTTTCTACATAGATGACATGCTGGAATTTGAATACAACCATGTCAATAGTCACGTGACTAATACCTCCTATAGTTCTTCATGCTGGAAGGCTTTCCTGGTAGCTTGTATACAAAGAACATGACTGAAATGGTGTAAATGGACAGTACAGAGATGTATTTAATCTTGTGTGCTTTCATGGAAAATAGAACGGAAAAAGACATTGAAAGGCTGCCCAGTCCATCTCCATGTCTCAAGGCAGGATCATCTATACCTAAACTTCCTGAGTTACCGCCCGATCTGAGCTATTGCCAAACCTCTCCCAAATACAGGCAGTGATGGAGAGTCTGGCTCCCCCTTAGACAATGTATTCCACTGCCAACACTATTAGAAAGTTTTCCTGATTTCCAGCTTAAATTTCTCTTGCAGAGTTGTAAGTGGGTGTACACCTCACACAGCAAATACTTAACATGTTTGGGCTTGTAAAGAAATACTGATCTAAAAATAAAACCGGACATTTATGTCTAACTTTCAACATGTTAGAATGGCCTGTTTCTCTGAGGCAGACAAAATCTCACAGCACGAGAGAGATGGGACCATTAGGAATCCAGTAAAAATGTCTTCATTCTTCAGCTGGTCCTCAATGAGCCCTGCCTTTTTAAGTCTATTTTAAATTATAGCAGCCGGCAACAGTCCTTAGGGAATCGCCTAACAGCTGGAGAATTCTCAAGTGCTACATGCGTGGCCACCTCCTGATCCTACCAACTTTAGATGCACCAACCTGCTGTGACCAGCCAGCAGAGAATGGGCTCATCTGCCTGAGGGCTACCTTAAAGTAGGATCCTCGGCAAACCTCACACAGATACCAAACTCAGAGGAAGGGAAAAGGAAGAAAGAAGTGAAATGTCAGATGTGGATTCCTCTTCTGAACAGAAGAACTGTGAGGATTTCAGGCAGTTTGATCTCCTGGTGTGTTGGTAAATAAAGCTTATGTAGCTCTTCTTTAAAATACCACATATGGGCAAAATAGTTCAAATTAGACAGATAAACACTGCTAGGTCTTTCCCTTGCTATGAACTGTTTTGACTCCTCTGAACTTCAAGCTACAGTAATGTATCAAGTGCAATTGAACTGTGGAAAACAGCATCTTTCTACTCAGAGGCTGTTTTATGTGAGCATCTCTCCTATGAGAAAAGGCTGAGAGAGCTGGGACTGTTCAGCCTGGAGGAGAAATGGCTCAGGGGAGCCTCATCAACATTATCAATACTTCAAGGGAGGGCACAAACAGGTCGGAGCTAGGCTGCTGCCCAGTGACACGACCTGAGGCAATGGCACAAACTAAAACACAGGAGGTTCCCCTCTGAACATGAAGAAACATTTTATCACTGTGAGAGTGACCCACCACAGGCACAGGTTTGCCAGATAAGTTGTAGAGTCTTCAACCTTGGAGATATTGAGAAGCCATCTGGACATGGTTCTGGGCAACCAGCTCTAGGTGGCCCTGCTTGAGCAGGCGGGCTGGACCAGGTGACCTCCAGAGGTCCCTTCCAACCACTCTGTGATTCTGTGACTCTGAGAGTCAGCATCTACAGATTTCTGTTAGTTTTATGACTCTAGTTTTAAGGTTTAACTCTGCGAGGCTGAGCTGGCTAATGGAATAATCTTGATTCTGCTCTTATTTATGCATTTTAAAGCTGATGGCAAAATCCCACCAAGTTAACCAAGCAGGGGCAGCGCAATTCCAGTTGTGTTAGCCTAACAGTGTTACAGTGGAAACTGCAGGGTTACATGACACTTGAGAGAGCACGATCCATCCAGCAGCATAGTGGTTAACGGTAGTGATGCCTCAGGAAAAAAACACAACAAAACAGCCCTCCTCCCTAATATACCAAAAAAAAGAATTTCAGAGGCCTATTTTGCTTTCTTAATCTTTCTTACTTCTAAGCTAAACTACCTGCTACCTTGAGTCATTTGAGACAAACATTGATCTGAATTAAAGCACACTGTAAAAAACATTGACCAGATTAGAGTTTCACTTTAAATAATTTACTGGTGATAAAAACATCATCTAATCATACTGCTTTTTGGTCACATTTGAAATGCAAAGACATACATGTGTGGGTAACTGAAGAAACAGATAGCAGCACAGGCGGTAATCCAATGCCTGTTCTCATGTCATGCATACTCATAGGTATCAGTTTACCTTAAGTTCCTCAGAATCAATGAAGCCACTGTGGTCGCTGTCATATTTTCTCCATGTCTGCAATCAGAACGTGAATGCTTTAATGATATATTTAAGGCAAGAGAATCATAGAGTCATAGAATCATAGAAAGTTTTGGGTCGGAAGGGACCCCTAGAGGTCATCTACTCCAACCCCCCTGCAGTGAGCAGGGACACCGCTAACGAGATCAGGTTGCTCAGAGCCCTGTCCAACCTGTTCTTGAATGTTTCCAGGGATGGGGCCTTCACTGCCTCTCTGGGCAACCCGTTCCAGTGTTTCACCACCCTCATTGTAAAGAATTTCTTCCTTATATCCGGCCTAAACCTACCCTGTTTTAGTTTAAATCCATTACCCCTCGTCCTGTCACTGTCGTCTCTACTAAAAAGATTGTCCCCATCTTTCCTATAGGCTCCCTTTAAGTACTGAAATGCTGCAATCACGTCTCCCCGCAGCCTTCTCTTCTCCAGGCTGAACAAGCCCAACTCTCTCAGCCTGTCCTTGTTGGAGAGGTGCTCCAGCCCTGGGATCATTTTTGTAGCCCTCCTTTGGACCCACTCCAACAGTTCCATGTCCTTCTTGTGCTGAGGGCTCCAGAGCTGAATGCAGTACTTCAGGTGAGATCTCACTAGAGCAGAGTAGAGGGGCAGAATCACCTCTCTCAACCTGCTGACCACGCTTCTCTTGATGCAGCCCAGGACACAGTTGACCCTCTGGGCTGCCAGCGCACATTGCCGGCTCATGTCCAGCTTTTCGTCTGTCAGTACCCCCAAGTCCCTCTCAGCAGAGCTGCTCTCGATCCTTTCATCCCCCAGCCTGTATTAATACCAGGGATTACCCTGACCCAGGTGTAGGACCTTGCACTTGGCCTTGTTGAACCTCATGAGGTTCACACAGGCCCACCTCTCCAGCTTGTCCAGGTCTGAGAGAGTCTTGGATGATTTTAGAAATGACAGCTTTTCATACTGTACCTGCATGAAGTCTTCGCTTGACTTTAGCTGCTGGCACCTGAAGAACAACAGGAAATTCTCTTCCGTCGGTAATATCTGAGCAAGCTGTAACAGGATTTAAGACAGATTAAATTTTGATTCTTCATTAAGCCAGCTGAGCCTATAAAAGACATGAAGCTTTTTAAAAGAGTATGAAACTTTTTGTGCTCATACTGCCCTACTTTGGCCCCACAGGAAGCTTCATCCTGTTAGCCGAAATGTTTGGAAGGTGTCTCTGGAAGGCTCCTGGCTTGCAGCTTTGCCGTATTCGCTAAGGTCAAACAGAATGAAGGTCTGAGAGAAGGGAGTGAGACAACACCATACTGAAGGGGGAGCTGGGGAAAGAGGGAAAAAAAATCACCCCTGCAGAGTTAGGATCTGTGGTGAAAACCTTGGAATCGACACAAAGGAGAAGCCTAACGCAAGGATGTTTAGAGGATAAGTGCGAAGGGCCATGAATTAAGAAAGTGAGGAAAATAGACCACTCAGATACTGAGGAAGAGGAAGAGGACAGAGGAACACTGACATGAAGAGCACATCCAAGTTAAACAGAAAAATGGAAAAGCCAGGAGAAAAAAAGAAAGTGGAAAGGGTAAAGGGATGGCAACTGGTAAGCCTTTGTTAGGCATAGAGATGTGTTCAAGAAGAGCTATAAATACCAGAAAGAAATCAAAATGGCTTTTAGCCCTGCAAAATCAGGGGTGGTTCTTCCAATGCTTCTGCTCTACAAAAGGCTTTTTTAAAATCAGACATTATTGTACTGATTATTGAAAATGTTCACTTACTATAACTCAATTTTGGCAAGTGACAAATGTGGAAGAAGGAAAGTATGCAGTATAATTTAATGTAAAATCGTGATTTGTTTTTAACAAAAGCCCAATATTTTTTTCTGTCCTCAAAATGTATGAAATGTGTTTTGATTAAAGAAAACTTTTTACTGGAAGAATAGACCAGCTGTGCTTACTAGGAAGAGAAAACGGAGAAAGACAGATTTCTTAGCTGTATTCTTTTACAAAAAATGACATCTGCAGTCTTCCTGGAGCCCCATCTTAAAAATTTGATTCAAATTTTTGTTTTTCTGCATTCATTTCACACCCTCAAATCCCTCATTCTGTCTATTTCAGCGCTATTGCCTAATTGCTCAGGCTTTTTTATTGGGTTCCAGTGGCACCGTAGGTGAATTCAGCTCTCCCTCTCACTCTATATGTACAACGAGGGAACGGAGACAGATCTCTTGTTTCTCTAAAATTATCTGTGCAACGCAGCAGTTATATTCTTTAAGGGTCGGTACAACTGAAGAGATGCATCAGAGCACTCTCCTTACAGAAATGCCACAGCTGATGACAGACTGTCAGGCCCATCAGAGTGTTCTGAGTGCTTTTGCTAAACGGCTGAACACCAAACCCAATACACTTAATGTGGCTTTGTCTGCAGCTTTCAAAACATACTCCATTATAAATAGCATATACATATGTGGGTAAGTACATGTTCGTATGTATGTAATAGCTAAATGTGTAAATCACTTAGTACTGATTTATGGAAAAATTTCTTCATTTCTCCCAGGACAGGGGAGCTTTGATTTTTAGCGTATATCAACATTCCAACTCAACAACAGAAGCTGAATGGAAGAATTGATCATAATAATAAGCAGAGTTTGGTGGAAGGGACTGATTATGGCAATTGGGAAGGGTTCGCATGTGCAGAAATTATGGATATGACCTAGTTTGTGGGACCTCTGTAGCTATCTTTGCTAAATTTTGCAAGGGTACCGTAAAATAGTACAAGGTGTAAGGGTAAATGTGAAATAGTAACTTACCAAAGAAACATTAACAGCTCACTAGCAGTACCAAACTGTGTTTGAGGTACAGAACATATTACCTCTGTAAGAAAATTAACCTTATTTTAAGCTATACATTTCACCCTTTGTAAGTCTCAGGGGAAGTCACAGGCTTTTGTGTAACAAAGATGTCCAATATCCAATATTAGCTCAGGCTTCTGCCCAAAACTGCCTTTTTTGTTTTCTTTCTGTTGTACCCTTTAGCGTAATAGAAACAATACAGCTAAAGGGAAGTCCAGTTCTCCAAGCTCACACATCAAATATTAGACTGCTTTTTGTGGAAACCGCTGCATTATTACGGGATGAGGAAACTGTGTGCAAACTGGCTCAACTTCCCAGTCCCAGTTATACCACTAGAGAGAAGAAAGATGAAATCCTGGTGCTGTTTCCAGTGAAGACTTGTTAGTGAGAATAAGGATAGGGGGACTCCGTGAGCGTGTTTGAATAAGAGTGCAGACTGCTATGAATTTGTGTATGGCAGCAACAGTGGTTTAGTGAGTGTTTCTGTGAACTCTGCTGCTTTGAGGGAGAAGGTTGGCTATTTCTGCCTCATGAGTAATAGAGGACAACCACAAAGCCTGAGACCGGCTGGACTCCTCTGCTTAGCTGCAGGCTGAGGTACGTCTTTATAGGTTATCTAGCAGGAAAAATACTCTCAGTGCTTAAAACAATATCAGAACTATTTTCTAGGAATCATTCTCTCAGTAAATTCTGTTGATATTTAATGCTGTTTAAAATTCCTTTCACGTAATACAGTGAATTTTCTTCTTAAAATCCTATAATAGAGAATGGGAGTACAAAGAATATTTTAGGCTAATAGGCAGCTATTTTTACGGCTGCAGTAAGCTACAAATAATTTGAATGTGGAATTACTGCAGTCCTGAGTTTCAAAACCTTGGGTTTCACATACGCATTTTAGTGAAAGCATTGATGTGAATGAGTACAAAAGATGAAAGAGAAGTCGCTTGCACAATGATAAGCAAGTGGACAGGTCAGACTCTGCCTTTAGCAGGAGGACAGTGCATAAAAGCTAGTGAACTATCTGCAGTGCGCTTGCAAAGACAGAATCGACAATCTGAGCTGAAAATCCACTCCTTCCTCTATGAAACCACTTAGGCCTCCTCTTAATCGCAGTCAACAGACCTTTCCTGAAAACTCATTATTCGCTAGCATGTTTTCCATCAGATGCTGGGTATTCACTATGATGGCTGGCAGTCTGAATGACTTTGCATGATTTCTTTTTGAACAACATTCATCCAATTTTTCAAAAAAAACTATCTGGTGTACTATGTAAATGTGAGCAACCTGGAATTACTGGACATTTTTATTTATAAGGAAGGAGAAGCAAGTCCAAACACCAACTTTAGTATCATAACTGCTCTGCACGTACAACACATTTCGTCTGAGTCCTATCAGCACTTTCCAAATCAAGCTTCATGCTGATGTAAGTGAAATAAAATATAGCTATTGCGTTAGGAAACTGCTATACTAAGGAAGAAAGTGGCTTCAGTCACTTAAGTGAGTGCTGTCAATATTCTATGGCTTCCGTGGATGCTGAGCGTGCTTGGCACTTCACTGGGGGTGGTGAGCATGGTACCATATCAGGACCTATAAGATTTGCTCACCTTTACCCATTAAGTCAATAGCAGAACCAGAAATAGAACTTGAAAGGTAAAACTTTCCGTCACCTTTCCTAAGTGAAGATACATGGTCTTTTTCAGGCACTGTCTACACGTTCTTCTTGTATCCAGTGCTTGCTACTATACATATTCAAAAATATGTGTAGTAGTAAGATTCTTCAGTACCAAATGAATAAGCATTTGTTAGTCTAAAACCAAACAATTAATTAGTCTAAATAAACACTAGTTCTTTTGAGATGCAGAACTATTTGATCAATGCTAAGAATTGTCAAAAGTTGCATTTTTTAAAAACAATTATAGCTACAAGCTAAACAAACTGTTCATAGTTTCATGGCAGTTTAGTTGTAGTTACGTATGAATTTAAACAAGTGATGCAATTCAGACACGACAGAGGAGAAAGGATACCCTGAAATGATCTATCATACCATTAGTGATACTTCCTACTGACTTTTACAGATTCTATTCAGTCCTCTATTTTAAAATTAGCTACTGACCCAAAGTTAGTCACTGCAGAAATTTTGCAGACCTGGCTTGTTTCCAGCTGTTTCTTAATTAGCTCTCTAGGTCAGACTTCTTATTATCAGAAAAAAATATATAATAGCATTTTGTAATAAAACCGCAGTCTCACTGCACTCAGAGTGACATAAATGAGTCGTAGATTTAGGCTGGAAAGAGTGACTTCTCGAGCTGTAACCCAGCAAACTCTCCTTTTTGACTTGCACCAATGAGCAGTGAAAGCGAGAGAGAACACAATGGTTCCCTCCCTTCCTAACAAGTTGTCTAAACTATACAATTGTTGAGTGGCTGTGTGGGTAGCAGGGGTTGGTTATCTTTGCCCTCTTTAGAAAGTGGGAGTAAGGAACAGGGGAATTTTCTGCCTCAAGTTCTGTTCTGTTCTGTTCGTAAGAAATCCTGATCTTTCACAAGCTGAATAACAACTGCTACTAAAATTCTGTTTCAATTTAACATGATTCACCTACTCTCTTACCATGTAGGTATTTTTTTAGAATAGACTACATACAGTGATTGCCCACTTGCATTCACTTGTGTGTTATCCTCATTAATTAATTAAGTGGTGACAGAGCATTAGTTCAAAATCATAGGTAGCAAAAAATCACATTTACCTTTCACAATTTAAATTTCTAAAATACAGCTTTTATCTGCTTTTCAGGAGAACTAAATTGCTGTTGATGCTTATTTGTACTGAACAAAGCATGCAAAGTTAAATCAAGTATGGTGAAATGACTGGAGAGGGGTAAGGAATACCTTACTTTTTGTTACTGAAAAAATTTCATTAGTGCAAAAAATACTAAAGATCATAAGACAGAGGAAGAAATTTTCTGTGTAAGTAAAAATAAAAAATATTTACATATTATGCTTACATTTTTCTGTGCTAAATGTATTTCCTACAAGTAAACATGTCAGTCTTTTATTAGAAAATAATCGTCTTACCTCAACTATTCCTATTTTTCCGTCAGTAGTCTTCCCATATTGGTCCACAAAAGCTTTCATTTCGGGTGTTAAATCCTACAAAGTTACAGTGAGAGAATCATTACTTTAAGGTACAGAGAAACATGTGTAAACTTTCTTCAATATTCTATTAGTTGCCAAATAATAGACTACATTTAATAAAATACTCACACTGCAACTAGATTCCTCAAGTTTAAATGAAATTGAGAATTTTTCATCATGAATGAGGTTATTGTGATAAATTGTACTTCCTAAAGAATTATATTATAGTCAGTGTGAATGATTGGCGTCTAAATACTTAGAACTCCTATTTTAGTTTACAGAATGAACAAATTATAGACAGATGTGTTGGAACATGTGTATAACAGCTCCTTTGTTTCAGAGGATGACAGTGAAGTTCATAAGCAATTATTAGTCAATTTTCTCAGTTTTCATTTTTAAATTAGTAACTTGAAGGCAGTGCAAAATCTTTCAAAATAACGAGCATTTCAGTAGAATATATCTGAACACCAAAATAGCCTTTCCACATCTTTGAGTGGATTTTTCCTGAACAACAGATACTATTTTAGCCCTTGGTTATCATAGAAACAGAGTCAAAATGTCACTGCTGAAATGGAGACAGGCAGATTTAGGAGGGAGAAAGGTTTGAGCAGTACCTTAAATCTGACAGAATAAAGCCAGCATAATTGCTCTTCATATAAATCATGGTCCCTGCTATACATCTGTTCTGTAAAGGCTATCCTCTCTTTAGGCTATGGCAAAGGTGCCAGCCTTGGGGTGAATATTCAAATATTTGATTTCACACTTCAACTTGACTTGCCCTGCTTTGATATAAGCTGCCATCAACCTTCAATACCAATTACACTTTTAACTTTCTTTGTATTTCTTACAAGTGTCAGCTAGTAAAACCAGGCAGCAAGAATCAGGACTACAGTTATATTAAAATAATGGACAATTCCATGGTTATAGATGAAGATACAGCAGTCTTTGGAAATTAAAGTTTTAGTTGCTATAATAGATCTGATTATATAGGACCTACATGATTCTCTCACTGGAGACACAGGGAATCTCAGCTGTACAAAGTCCGTTGTAGTTTGTCCCACATTTCAGCTACCAAAGCTAACTAAAATGTCACTTCCTCGTAGCTGATACAATTGTGGCCTAGTATCCTATTTCTGTCAAAGTCATCCATGGCAGGTTAGTAATTTGCCGTGGCTTTAATTAGAGATGCAGTTATTAATACAATGCACTTCAATGTCACCTTTCATCTAATGATCCCAAAGTGGGGACAAGCTTGCTTAGCAGACAGAATGGAGTATTTAGACACCTAGATTTTAATTAGTCCTGGTTAAATGTTTCACTCATCTTCCTAGTAGCAGCTCCGCAGTGCCAGGCAGTGTCCAGCCGCTGAAGGAGGCACAGCCAATTACAGGTTAAACAAAACAGGATGCTCGTCCTCTAGTACGTTATTCATAAAGGGATTTGTTGGGGTTTTTTTTGGCGTTCACTTCACCTGCTCTTGAGCTGCTTGATGAGTTATCCCAGTTATGTTAGTCAAATAAATGTTTTCAGTCAAAAAAACTTGCCTCAATTTAACAATGCCTAGTCCTAAACTTGATACAGATGCAGTGGTCAATGTTTGAAACTAAGAAACTAGCCCTTCACAGCTCAGTCTCCCCTTTTAAAACTGAAGAGGCAGTTACCCAACCAAGTGGAGCTGTAGAAAAAAATATTTTTTCCAATATGATTTGAAAAAGTAAGGATAGATGGCACTACAGAAACACTTATGTGACTGTATTCACAAACATCTATTAAATCACCTGTTGCTGTGCAGAAATATGTTGTTGTCAGCTCTATATACAGAGAAAGTGAGAAACAGATGTGGAGTAGCTTGGCCAAGATCCACCTATTGGCCCTTTATCAGCTTCTGTGTTAGTCACTTAGACCCCAGGATTTCTTCTGGCAATTGGCATACCTAAACAGAGAACCTATTTCATAAATGTGGGGCACAATAAATGGAAGCTATGGTTATATACTTCTATAGCTTTTATCTTTAAAAAAGAAGCAGTTATTTCAACCTGTCTGAAAGTATATCAGATCAATTCACTATCTATCATAATGCATGAAGCAAAAAGATGTAGTGTTACCAAAGAAAAGCCCAAGCCCTAAAACCTCCAAGCACACATCCACCCCTTGGGGCCAGCATGAATCAGGCTGCATGCTACTGCTCCGTCTCAGAAAAAGCAACTGTGAAAGTATGGGCTTAGTGAGTGGATTATTAAAAGGATTAGAATTAGAACATAATCAGAATGGTTCTGTAGTTGGGAAGAATATTGGAAAATGTTAAACCATCCTATTTAATGACAGAATCAATGTGATTCTTTAATGCATGTGGCATGACTGATGTACAATCCAGCTATGAAGAATACATAATTGAATATTTCAAAAATAGTGAGCAGGAGAGTGACCTGAAATGCAGAAGTTAATGATGACAAAGAAGCTTTGGGGTGTTAAAAGCAGGACAGCCAAGGAAATGACATATAACCTACACTAGTTTCTCAATGTGTCCCTTCTGGCAAAAGAATAGAAATTCAAAGCTACCGAATTAGTATCCCGTGAGACAAGACACGAACTAATGAGATGCTTGTTTAGCAGATGAGCCTTCAAATCCAAGAATCAGCTTAGATTTGAAACCTAAGATGACATATATCCATACTCCAGAAAAAGACTTCAGGAATGAAGGTAACATCTACCAAAGGCAGAGCCAATGGATAAAGCACTGAATTTGATGTTGCTACTGTAGGTTGCTCTTTTCAGCAGAACACTCCAAAGATAGGTTTAAATTAGAGAAACAAGACAGGAAAACTTAATTAAACACCTGAGTGTTTTTAAAATATAGAGGGAGATACAGGCAGAGGTTATTTTTTAATAGAAGCGTAAATGATGAAATTTGTAGCAAATAAGAATAATCTTGCAAGGCTTTTCTGTGTTACTTTGAGCAGGCTCTGTTTTCAAGAAGAGATGCACGCTTGCTTTGAGAGAGAAAAGAATCTGATCTTAATATGATAGATACTTTTTCCTTGAGCTTCTAATTAATTTTTTAATACTGAATAATATATTAGCATTTCTCCTAAGAATGCCGTTCATACTAAATATACACAGGCTTTATTGTCTTCTTTCTACTGGACATACTGAAGTTTCCTGTACTTCAATATAGAAGAGATTTGTTCTGTTGCAATACTTGAAAGGTGTTGAAGTTATGTTTAATCTTCTCTGTGAAAAAAAATTAGACTTTTTCCCTCTAAAAACCACATTCCTTTCCCCATTTTCTGGGGTTTTTTTTAATTGTTGCTGTGTTTGGTTTTTTTTAATTTTAGTTTAAGGTTACTCACACCCATGAAAATAAGTGCCTACACCAACGGCTGTGAGAAGAATTAACCGGTACTAAGACTGCAGTAACATTAGAAGCATTGCTGGGTGACAGATTTTCGGATGCGTGAAGTTTACACTCAAACAATTAATAACAAGATACAATTTTCCACAAAATAAATTAAGATTTTTTTTTACATTTACTTCTAAAATATACAGCAACTTTTAAAGCACATTTAATTATTGAAAAGCTATTACTCTATTTGAAGATATTCTTATACGAAGTATTAATCTATTTCCCCCATGCACACGTGCCATCCAGTTAAATTATAATTTTATTTTATTTTCTGTTACTTCAGAAGTCTTTTAGCATAGATTCATTTAAATTCATTCCATTAGGTTATATATTTATATATTGGAGTATGATGCGAAGTGGCCTGTTTTAGAAACTGACTATTTTAAAAGCAGTTTATTTGTTTAAAAGGTTCACTTCTATTTTAATTCAGATCTTTACAGATAATCTCTCATTTCTTTCTTTTTTTCCTTTCTTTCTCTCTCTCTGTTTTTTCCCCATGTGGGTATACTTCGGACAAATTTATAATTCGTGTTTTAGTATCTCATACACAGAACTGTTTTGACAACATTGTCAAAAGCTTTGCTGGCCCTCTGGACAGTTGAAACTACCAGGATTTGGTACTCCTACTCCTGGTGTATAACACTGGTGAAGGGCAAAAAGTGGTTTGCAGGGACCTGCAGATCTATTTACTGACCACTAAGGGGCAGAAATGCATTTCAGCCCGTACTGCCCATTAGGTATGAAATTTAAACAGAGTCCAACTAACTTGAGGTGTTCTTTTTTCGTTTTCTTTTTTCTTTTTAGTATCAGTGCATATCTGGATCAGGTAAGATTAATTGCAATGGGATAAGGTCCTACCCAAGACAAAAAGATAATGTCCATGCGTTTCTTGACTTTTCTTTTTAAGCACTGTAAGACGTATTAGCTCGTAGCCTGGCAAGACATGAGCCGGAGCGGCTCTGCGGGGAGGTGGACCCTGGCCTCACCTTTCCAAAGCAGACGATTTATTTCACTTGCAACCTGCTGATTTCTAACCGAGCTACTTCCCCTTGCCTGGTGGAGCTCGTGCGTGAACTGGGTGATGGCTACAGAGAACAGAAGGGACCAGGGCACTGGAGTTTACTCAAGAAAACTCTTCTTTCCCGGAGAAGATGGAAAAGTGGGGTGAAATGTTAACCTACCAAGCCTGCCTTCTTCCGCGCCTGCTGCAGCTCCTGGATGAAGTTTTGTAGCTCCTTCCCATCCATGTACCCATTGCCTACAACAGAAAGAGTTACGGTTGCGACCACCGCTCCCTCCGAACTCTCTCCGCTCTTCGGCGCTGGCAGGGATGTCTCCGAGCCCTCTGCTCCCTCCCGGCGGAGCGGCTCCCTCCACGCCTCGCCCGGCACCGACCCCAGCCCCTGAGGGCTGCCGGGGCGGCGGGCGCGGAGCGGGGGCCGCGGCCGCGACCGCGTTCGAGCGGGGAGCGGCGGGGTCTCCCCAGCCTCCCACCGGCCTCCCCCCCTCCGCCCCCCGCCCCCCCGCCGCCTCGGGGTGTGGTGCTGGTGGGGTGGGGGGGGGAGGGAGTCACCGTCGGAGTCGTAGTGGTGCCAGATCTCGAAGAACTGGGCGGCCGAGATCTCCACGCCCTGCAGGTGGGTCTCCGCCGTCATGCCGGGGAGCGGCGGGGCGCGGGGGGCGCGGAGCGGCGCTGTCCGCGGTGCTGACTCTGACCGCGGCCGGCGGCGGAGGCGGCGGCGACTGCGGCGACGGCTCCGAGGGCTCCTCCCGCTGCCGCCCCGCCGAGGGCTATTTATGGGGCTGCCCCGGCCGGGCCACTCCCCCCCGGCGCTGCCCTCCCTCTCCGCGGGCCCCGGCGCGGCCTCCCCGCCCTGCCTCCGCGGGGAGGAGGGGGCCGGGGTCTCCCGACAGAGGCAGCGGGGCCGGGGCTGGCCCCCGGGGCTGAGCCCTCCGGGGACAGCCGCCCCGGAGCGCGGGTCGGAGTGGGGGGGTGCTGGTGCCGGGCGGAGGCCCCCGAGCAGAAGGAGTCATCAGAGGATGATGAGGGGACTGGAGCATCTCTCCTGCGAGGAAAGGCTGAGGGAGGTAGGCTTGTTCAGCCTGAAGAAGAGAAGGCTGCGAGGGGACCTTAGAAATGCTGATAAATATCTGAAGGGTGGGTGTCGGGAGGATGGGGCCAAACTCTTTTCAGTGGTGCCCAGCGACAGGACAAGGGGCAATGGGCACAAACTGAAGCATAGGAAGTTCCACCTGAACATGAGGAAGAACTTCTTCCCTCTGAGGGTGACGGAGCACTGGAACAGACTGCCCAGGGAGGTTGTGGAGTCTCCTTCTCTGGAGATATTCAAGACTGGACACGCCTGGACAAGTTCCTGTGCAGCCTACTGTAGGTGACCCTGCTTCGGCAGGAGGGTTGGACTAGATGACCCACAGAGGTCCCTTCCAACCCCAAACATTCTGTGATTCTATGAGTTATTGCGGGTCCCTTGCTTTGGAGGCTGCCCGTGACATATGGGGTCCGGGGGCGAGCACGGTCTCCTGGTTTAGCCATCGTGCTTCCATCCAGAGAAGAGCCCTGGGTGTCGGAGCATGGCTAATAGCACTGCGGGATGTCCTGGTACAAAAAAAGCCATATGGGACACCATGTGGGGTGTGATGAATCCAGTTTTCACCGGTCTATCCACAAACCAGACCTGCCAATAGCTCCACACAGACTTCATCTGTGAAGTGCTGCAACCCTTTAAACTGGTGTTCCCACTAACATATCACGGGCTATTTATATATCCATATTGGGACAGCATGGGAGCAGGCAAGGTAAACTTAAATACACTGCCCTAGCATGTAATTTTATCCCAAGAGGTAAGTGTGGAAGACTTCATTAGTAAGCTCTTTCTTTTGCAGTGCAGGAGTGTGAGGGACACTACCACAGCCGCTTCTGACTGGGAAAGAATGTGTTTTGGTAGACCAGCTTTGGAGACTTGCCCTTCTGTAGCAGTGGGTTGGTGGGAGGGGACAGAGCAGCTTACCAAAGATCTTCCTTTTGTCACAGGGTAACATGGTATTGTACTAGCAATAACGATGAAGTCCCTGTGAGGCATAAATCATTGTAGTCATTAGGGTTACCTGGGTGCTCTGAAGCACCGAAACTGCCTTTCTCCTTCTGGCAGTATCCCTCAGGTGCTACACTGGGTTAGCATGTTTTGATGGCTCAGATGATTGGCTGATAGGATATTGCCAAATACATTAGGTAGTACAGTAAGGATTATGGATGAAAACAGCTGGGAAACCCAGGAATCTCCGTATGTTAAGCGACTGACATGCACAACAACAGGACAATAGTGTGTTAAGACTCACATGTAGTGCAAGGATATAAAAAAGATGAATAATGAAGAACAGAAGGCAAATAAAATGCCAAGGAGGATGGATAACCCAGCAGGATGAGAGGTGGATGCTCAGTTAAAGGCTGACATGTCCTGAGAGGGATTTCGGTAGATTGGGTGGCTGAAATCTTGTATGCATTATGGAACAAGATGTGGGCATAGCTATTAAGTAATCATGAGACCTTATACTTGATTCCCTCCATCTTTCCATTCTCCTGTTTCTCCACCTGTTATGTACAGCTTTCTCTCATTCTGTTGCTGCTGTTTGGCTGTGTGTTCTTCAAGAGATACATCAAGTTGGTCTGTGTTTTGCGAGCTGCTGAGCAAAGCAGCTGAGATGACAGACACAAGAATATGATCATCGATCCCTTCATTTCAAAATGTTTGTATTAGTGAAAAAGGTTCAGAATAGTTTTACAGCCACAAATACCATTACACACTCTGAAAAAGGACTAAAGAAATTTTAAAGATTTCCTTACAATCAGGCTTTGTGTTGCTCCGTGTGAAAAAGAAATAAAATTCAAGGCTGAGTCAATTTCCCATCTCGAACCGTTTTTTGGGCATAGCTTTCTCAGAGCAATAGACTTCAGTAGGAGCCAGATCCTGAAAGTTCTGCAGCCGGCCTACATTTTGTCTTAGAAAAAAAAATACTTTCCATAAAGTAGCAGTGATGACAAAGAAACCAGAGGATTCAGAAGGCTTTTTATACCGTGAGTAAATACACGGCAGGCCCCTGGCCTTGACGAGCAGAAACACGGTGACTCGAGCCTGGGATTGTCCTTTGTACTTAGAAAAGACAACAGGGTGCCAGTGACGCAAGGGCACTGGAAGGAGACAAAGGTGGAACTGGCATTTCCACCATTTTTAGATAGAAGAGATCTGTGCCAGTGAGGCGACTACTTGTATTTGCCAAGCATATTGAATTACTCCGTTCAGTGCAGAATTTCAGCTTCCAGCAGCCCGCACAAATGGAAACCGAGCACTGAACCTCTTTCAACAGTCCCCTGACTTGCATCTTATGTTGATTTGTTCCTTGCTGCGTACCAGTTTCCAATGGTGCATCAAATCTTGTGCTTTTTACTTTTCCCTGGCCCAGAAGGCTGTAGCTGAATGGGAGAGAAGAATTCAGCATTGTTTGGGGCCAGTCTGACCTTGCTCATCTGACTGCTCAGACTTTTAAATGAACAGGAGCTGTAAGGTTTACGTTTTCAGAAGCTCTCAAAATAAAATATTTTACATAGGTCACATGTGGCCAGGAGGGCTTGAAAAAACTCTCACAGGAACTTTCAAAATATGTTGCTTCTCCTCTCCAGGAACAGGTATGATTGTGTGCAGGTAGGATACTTGGACACGCCGTCCTCTCAGTGTGCTAACATCTACAAAATCAATATTGTCTACAAAGCATTTATGTATCTTTGTGCATTCTCTGTAAAACAGCATATTGGGGTGAATGGGTTTGTATGTTCTCACTGCTGCACTTGAAGTGATCCTGCATAGGCATAAAAGTAGCAGACATTCCCATGCAAAAAATAATCACTTATATAACAAACCGCACACCATATTTTCATGATTAATGAATTACCAAGCCACCATTCATATTTAATCCTGATGGACTCTGCTTCTTATGCAAAACTGAATCGGAAACTGGTCATTTCAATTCCAAGAAGATATTAATTTCCACTGAAAGAGGAACCACTAGAAAAGATTTAAAAATGCAGATATATATACAGGATGTGATCCATAACCCAATGAAGTCCATGCAAATTTTTCCAGTGACTCTGGAGGGCTTTGTACAAGGAAAAGCTTCTTCATTTTTTCCAAAATTATATGTATGATGGTATGCATATATACACATTGATTAATTAATTACTTCACTGAGAAGCCTAAGCCTTGTCATTCATTTTAGCTAGAGCTACTTGAAGTTCTCCTTGCAAAAAATGAGCCAGATCTGTATCTGGCAGAAGTCAGAAATGCTGCACTGAAGCCAGCTGGGAACTTGACCCAGAATCTAAGTGACTATGATTTTCTTCGAAAAGATTTGTTGTTCATAGCTGTTCTTCAAATGCTTTTCATTAATCATTTTTTGTATGTGGGTTTTCTGAGACTTCCTAGTTCTGACTACCAGAGTCCTGTCTTCACTCTCTGAAGAGTGTCTAGCTGTAATATCCCAAGGGTTTCTCAAGATGTGTGGAAATCAAATGTGCCAACTGTAATAGCAATCAAACCTAAAATATCCCCCAAATAAAAGCAAGAAAACAACAGGGTAATTCTCAGTCAGAAAGCACCAATATTTCAGCCTCATGTGAAGAATCACAAACTTGATTTTGATGAGCAGAGACCAAAAGAGACCCAAATGTAAGAACTTTCAAATGAGAATGTCCTACATGAACAACACAAATGCTCCACAGGGACAATGGAAGTTATTCACTCAGTTATTCTCAGTCCACCATCAGAAGATACGTCAAAGGCGGGGACTGTTGTGTCACCTCTTCTTCTGAAGGGCCAATTTCATGCGTGATCCCGAGGTGTGGCTGGATTTCCCGTATCAACATAATCTTTCCCATTTGCCACTTTGTGGTGATTCATAGCACAGTCATTCTTGAAAGATACAGAAGGAAATACTGATCCTTGGCAGTTGTTGCTCGCTACCCCTGCCTTCCTGCAGAGAACCATCACAGTAAGAAGCATTTTGAAACAGGTGATTCCCTAGATTTTAATTATAATCTTTTTGTGATTGTCAGGTGTGAAGAAGGTCTCTCTTACACTCTTCTACACTCCATATTAAAACATACATCTGAAAAACATTATAACTGGAAGGATGGATAAGGTTTTAAAACAATTGCTAGACTTCAAGATCTCTTAAGCAAATACAAAAAAAGCTGGCTCACCCTTCATCTTGAGCCCAGCCACATAGTATTAAAAATTTTAAAGCCACTAGATACAGTCTTTTGTAAGAGAAAAAAGGATTTAGATAATGTTAATTCTGAACAAGGGCAAACACTTGTACAGAGTCCTGCTAATGTTGGTCTTAATGGTGACAGATGTTCAGACCAGATGATAAGTAAGGGCTGGTGCTTTACAGAGTGATCCTAGGAAACCGAAACCTTGTGAAGACTTTTTTTTCAGGTAAATCTTTGAGCTAGGTACTCAAATGAGATCCCAAAGCTTACTCTTGACACATAAACCAGGTAGAACAACCGGAACAGTGTTGGTACATGGTCTGAGCTGTGGCAGAATTTGCAGAAGTAGCACTGGGCTCTAGAAAGCAGCTTCAAGTTGTGTGCAAATGCCAGCCAGTATGGCTGGCTGGTGGTGGAGGAACGTGTCTTTCCAAAATATTTGGATAATACTACAGAATGATTTATTGCTTACTTTTTATTTAACTACATTTTCAATCAGTATTTGTATTCTTTAAAAAAGAAAAAGTAAATGCAGCATTGAAGCGCATACTCTATCTTACGGTGGCCTTGGCTTATATAGTCACTACAGTAAACTGCTATTTGCACAGGAAATATATTATGTACATAGGGATTTACATGAGCCTTCACTGGTTTTCAAAAACAGCATTATATTGAAATCTATATTTCATGCGCTGGACAGAATTGTCTGGAATAGTTTTAAGGACGTGAAATGTATTTTAATATAAAATGCAAAATTGGCAAGTCACTTGTAATTTCAGATAGCAGCATATCCCAAGCCTTAACCTTCTGACAGGTGAAGCCAGGGCCTAATTAATCTGTTTTTTACCGATTTTATATCCTTACAGTCTCATCTGTAGCTTTCCAATGAGCAGCATACCGATGACAAGGCAATGCTCGACAACAGATTACTCGGAAGGCCCAAAGTCAATGCAGCATGCTTAGCCACGTCTTCCCACACTGCAAGGTCCTTGGAGCCATCAGAACATTTTGTTCTGCACATTGCAGCTTCCTTTCTTCAATGATGGCATGGATGCCCGGCACAGACCTCACGGGCGGCGCTGGCCTGGTATGTCCCTCCGGCCCAGCAATTCCCAAGGACAGTGACCGTGACAGCCTCCGGCTCCAAGCATGTGGGAACAGCTTTTTTATTTGAAGGAATCCAACAACGTGTTACTGCTATGGATGCATGAAAGGCTGTGTTGGGGTGTCAATATATCAGTGCGACCAGGAAAAGTGCCTGAGGTGGATGGGATCTGTCTGATGCTCTACAATACCATACACCAAATAGGAAAACAAGCAGAAAGAAAGATAAACCATGCAGCATTCTCGTATTTAGCTCCATCTTTTCCAAGACAATGCTTAACTTTGTTTTTTCTTGTGTTTTGCAGGAAAATACCTGCCTAACTATGAGATTTAGAGGAGCCTCAGGGAAGACCTAAATGACACCAGGAGAAAGAAGTTTGGTTGGGGATGACCTAACTCAGGCCAGGAGAAGCAGCTCACCTCACCCACCTGCCACGATCCCGTAAAACTTTCACATTGGTGGGTTGTGAGGCACTGTAAAGTTGCCACCAGAGCTACCCCTGGCAGGAGGAAATCTTCAGCTGTTGCCTTGAGCTCTCTGCATGGTGCAGACTCAGCGGGAATGGGTTGCAGCTGGCTGGACCCAGTGTTTTCTCTGGGAGTCTGTTCCAACTTATATTATGATTTTTAATGACTTATGTTGCTATGCGCAAGACCGGGTTTTTTGTTATCTTTCTACAACTTGGATAACTTGTATTTGCATGCAATTCCACAGAAATTCAGCATAGTTTAGTAGCCTGGCAAGTAGTTAACTGGAACGTTAGTGCTACTGGTAGTGGTTTGTTACGGAAGCTTTCAGAGACCCATCTCGTGAGACATCTTACTGGGAGACTGCTGGAAATTTAGCATCCTGATTTAGGAGGATTGTCTGTCTCTTTGGAGGATTTTAGAGCTCCTTTTGAGTATTTTGGATACTTTTGCTTTACCCTGCCCGCTCAGACTCTGTCTAGCTTACAGGGCAGTACACATGCTTTGGCTGAGCATTAGCTCCTCAATGGGAGGAGAGCTGGGTGTGTGTCAGTGGTCTCGGTTCCCAGTGTCCTCACTTCCTGAGCACTGACTTTTTTTTGGAAAGAAACTTGAGCTGACAGCTGAGAGGAAACTCCAGAGTACGCCCACAGGTACCACAGTCTGGGTGAGTGGGGGACCCGGGCTGTGGGGTGGACCCTGGGGCATGCCTGCTCTGCAGCCCGGGAATGTCCATGGGAGGTTATTCTACCTGGAGGAAAAGCTGACTATGTGACCAAAACTTGGGTGTGCAGTTTAGGGGTACATTAGATGTGGTGGCATCCACATGAGATGGTGCTGTGGGTCAATCCCCTGTGGACAGAGAACTCCCCTTTGTTCTCTATACCTTCTCTTAACTGAACTTAATTCTCCTTAAGAAGAGCATAACTCACGAGAAATACAACCTGTGTCCTAGAGTAGTTACGTGGGATGAAAACATGCTGTTAATTTGTAACTAGGAAAAGCAGTGCTCTTCAGAAAGGTTGAATTAAAACTTCAAACTGGAGGTTTTTCTTGTTTGAGCTCACAGCATAGCCCTATCCTGTCCAATCTGTGTGCTGCACAGGTCTACCACAACACAACAGTTGCTTGAAAAAAAATTCATTTTAGCAAAGTTACGGAATATGAAGGTGTTTAATAAGTAGCCTCAACCTTTTGTAAGTAATGGAAAAACTTGTGGTATCTCATTACAAATTCTTTTATTACAGTTATAGGTCAACCCAGACAACTTCAAAGCCGTAAAATTACATGGTGAGAGTCTCAAAGTGTAATATGGAAAAAGCAATAAATAAAGCCCACAATATTATAAGGTGAACAGGTACATCTCTCAACTCCACTGAACTCAAAACTAGCTCAGCAAAACTGACGTAAGTGCCGTTGTAATAAAGATCTCAGTCACTGCTTGCTGCTGCACAACAATGTGGGTTCTTGGTACGGACAGAAAACTGTGTGATCAATGATCACTGCTACTGGAATTCTACAGAAGCAGGCGTGCAACTCCATTTACTTTTTTCCGTGCAAAATGCCAACAATTGTAGTTTGGTTGTAAGGTCCATTCTTATGCACGGCTCTCACTTAAGATCAATGGCTAGTAATCTTACATATCAAAGGTAGAATAACTCTTCCATATGCTATTTATCTCCCAAATTAAATGAGATATTTTTACATAGACTGTTGCATTCTTCTTTTTTTTTTTTTTACTTTTCATATTTCCACCACATTATCTCCTTTCTTATCCACAGATTAAAAAATATACATGATTTAATCAAGAAAATAAAATGTTACTTTGGGAAGGCAGACTTGCTAACAGTATTTTCTATCCCTCTGATCTATTAAAAAAAAAATGAAACGTTTAATGTTCTTTAAAAATTTAAATAATTTATTTTGTAGATCAGTTCAAGATCAGAAAGGAGAAACTTAGTAAGGAATCTCTTTATTAATTCTCCAAGACATATAACTTCTGAAGAGAATTGACAGCTACTTCTAAGTAGCTCCTGGAAATGATTTCAGCATCTGATAAGCACAGTGGCTTCTTGGAAGCTTGTACATGATACATTAAAAACCATTTATTTTGTTTTATTTCAAAATTCGATCCATTCTACCTGCCTGTGCTAGAGTTCAAGATTGTAAGCTTTCCTTCTCATAATTTATAACATAACCACTTATCAAAATTGTCCAAGGTTTGCAGTAAAATTATGATGAGAAGGTTTGATATAAGAGCTGGACCCTTTTCTGATCAAAGATCAGGGCCTGGCCTCACTATCACGGAAAGAAGTGACATTTACAACAGCCAGAGAATGGAAAATGTTAGCAAGTTAAAGCAAACAGAAGCTAAACATTAGGCTTTCACAACACAACAGTGCAGTGTGCCCAACTTGTTATCAGTTTACAACTTTAGCCTCACAGACCTCTTTCTGAACTCACAAAGTTCTTTGTTACTTCTTGATCAAGCACGACCTGAATTGCAAGGCAATTCCCGCCGTGCCTCGCGTGATACCGGTGCTGTGGGAGCCAGCAGAAGTTTAAGGGCTGTGGAGTCCAAACTGCTGCATTATTTCTCATTGGTGAGAGAGAGGGTATTCGGTACCTGCCATGAAAAGATTTTGGTGGGCTTGCTTTCTGTCCTCAGCTAAGGACTAGAAGTTGCTACCAGTGGCACTGCCAGTTTGACCAGGTGGACTGGGAAAAGCTCATCCTATATTTAGATATTTAGGTATTTAGATAGCTATAAAATAAGCAAAGCAATGAAATGAGAAAGTACATGTTGCAGACATATCGACTGATCAGGTTTTGCACTCAACACGCCAGAAGGACGAGACGCCATCCAGGGGACCTGGACAAGCTCCAGAAATGGGCCTTTGCGAACATCATGAGGTTCAACAAGGCCAAGTGCAGGGTCCTGAGCCTGGATCAGGGCAACCCCCGATATCAATACCGGCTGGGGGATGAGGGGATTGAGAGCAGCCCTGCCGAGAAGGACTTGGGGGTACTGGAGGATGGAAAGCTGGACACAAGCCAACAATGTGTACTCACAGCCCAGAAGGCCAACCGTACCCTGGGCTGCATCAAGAGAAGTGTGGCCAGCAGGTCGAGGGAGGGGATTCTGCCCCTCTACTCCACTCTGCAGTCCTGCATCCGGCTCTGGAGCCCTCAGCACAGGAAGGACATGGACCTGTTGGAGCAGGTCCAGAGGAGGGCCACAAAGATGATCAGAGGGCTGGAGCACCTCTGCTGTGAGGAAAGGCTGGAGAGAGTCAGGGCTGTTCAGCCTGGAGAAGAGAAGGCTCCGGGGAGACCTAATGGCAGCCTTTCAGTACCTGAAGGGGACCTATAGGAAAGATGGGGACAATCTTTTTAGCAGGGTCTGTTGTGACAGGACAAGGGGTAATGGCTTTAAACTAAGAGAGGGTAGATTTAAACTAGATGTAAGGAAGAAATTTTTTCACCATGAAGCTGGGAAAACACTGGACTGGATTGCCCAGAGAGGTAGTGGAGGCCCCATCCCTGGAAACATTCAAGGCCAGGTCGGACGGGGCTCTGAGCAACCTGGTCTTGTTAAAGATGTCCCTGCTCACTGCAGGGGGGTTGGACCTAGATGACCTTTAAAGGTCCCTTCCAACCCAAAGCATTCTGTGATTCTATGATTCTACGATACAGGAAAAATGTGTCATGAATACTTAAAATGACTGCTGTCCTGTCAGGGTACAAACCTACTTGCCCAGGTGTTTTTCTCTCAATTTCACCTAATTTCGACACAAGACTGACCCTAGCTCCAGGTTTCTAGTCCCCTGTCTGTCTGTGAGAGAAGCACAGGGACACTCCCAGAAAGCCTATTGTCTTTCACAGTCCCACCAGCAGGATTTTTTGCACAAGTTTTCCTTGTGATCCACCACTAGCTGCAGTAGGACTCTTCACCTGGAGCATGGAATCCCACATATTCAGGTGCCTGGGCTGGCTCCTGAGTGCCAAGTTTGTCTGCAGTGAACCTATCCCAGATTTGCTGGGAATCAGATTAATAGCCAGAGGTTCCCCACAACATTTCAGCAGTGCCTAGCTGGGTATATTCAGTTGCTCACTTTCAGAATGACTATTTTGAAAAGTCTGTCCCTCTGCTTCTCATCACATCCCTACTCTTCCCACAGCCTGGAGGAAGGTAAGGAAGAGCTTGGCTCTGTGTCATGGAAATGCATGGAAGACAGAAGCAGCAGATAAAAGCTCTTCCCTCAAATTGAGATCCTCTGTGGACTGAAACAAAACGTGGATCTGTGGACAGAAAGCAAAATCTCCCAGAAAGCTACAGAGAATTGAACAAACCAGCTGAGAAATAGCAAAATGTGAGCTTAGCACCCAGCTATACTGCAGTCTGACAGAGGCTGTGTTAGACCTGAAGGAGGCCCTGAGAAGAGATTAACCTTCTCCCTCCACCTCTGTGGGGGTGACATTCTCCAGCCATAATACAAAGACAAACTCATCCCATTTTTGTGCAGCCAGAGCTTCTGTAACTGCTTTTGGAGTCATTCTGCCGACTGAGGGACAGACATGCCGGAAAGTAAATATCTGTGCTGGCAGCAAGGCTAGCCCAGCTTCATTCATGTCCTGCAGTTGCCCTAGGGACCATATGCTCGTCCAGCCAAAACTTTGCACTTTGTGCACCCCACATATTTTACAGCAGTCTTACTCTTGTTTTCCATTCAAAATTGCACGATTCTCTGTATGACAGGAATATCCTGCACGCCTTTTGGGCTGACTCTTCCCCTCTTTTCTGTGATACTATCTAAGGTACAGATAAGTGGAGGAATTAGAAGTGTTTTGCATGGCTGCTCTTAAGATTTTGAAACATTTTGAGTCTTTACCTTTGAGAAAAATTTGATGACTTCAGCAAGCCTTTCCAGTGCTTTTCTAGAGACTTACAAGAACCTTTTTGATCATGTATTTTCCATTGACAAGTCAAGTTCACAGAGCAGGATTAATCTTTAACCTTTGTAATTAACGTTTCAAGTAACCTGAAGATATATTATTAAATATTATTAAATATTGCAAGCCACATTTCTTCCCTGGATGCCAGGGTGTGGCTTCTTTTAACTCAGAGCGACAATGAACATAGGTATGTCTGGCTTGTTGATGCTCTGCATGTTGGTGTAAAAGCCACAGTACAAAGGACTTCTCTAGTTTCTTACACAGGACTCGTATTTTTCCCTTTTGCTACCCATAAATCTTCAAGGTCATCTGTTCCTAAAACTAATGTATAAAGCAGATACAATTCAAGAAAGTGGGAGGAGGCTTTGATTTCACAGGATGCCATAGTGGGCAGGCTGGATTCTTTAGGCAACTAAGTCGGCGGAAGCCTTCTAAGTGGTGACTTCTTCAAGGGGAGATCACCAGTAATGATGATTCATGATCTTCTCTCTCCAGGTATTTACAAGACAGTAAGGCACAAACACACAGCAATGACATGTTGGCATCCAGAAAAAAAATGTTGGCAGCCAGAAAGTGTCTGGAACTTGCAAGTGGAAGACAAGGCCCAGGAAACCCCACCAGAGGTGACCCCCACGGGGGAGCAGGTGGCCTAAGTTCAAGCAGGATTTTTGCACTTATCCTTAGCGCAGAGCATAGGGAAGAGCTGCTTCAGTCTGGGAGGGGTCTGTAGACAGTCTTGAATGTTGTATGAAGGTCTTTAAACTTTGAGAAAAGTCCTTTTTCATTAAGTAATACAGTTGTAATGTACCCAGATCCATAGCTTCTGGGATGTTATTCATCTTTCCCCTGTCAAATGGTCACAAAATACGTATGTGGAAAAGGAGAAACATGCTTTTGGTGGGTAGAATGCTGGATTCATCTGGTCAAATTGGTCTCCTTGCTGGTTTTCCACACACAGGCAGCCCATACCACCTGGTGTGTGCGGCAACCTATACACATGGCCGTTTGTGTCCTGTACCAGGGAGGGGCAGGCTGGGACACAGGTGGCAGGAGCTGAAAGGACCAAGTTATGTTCACTCCTGCTTATCCCAGTGAGGACGATTGCTGCCAACAGCATGCCTTGTGTCTTGAGAAGAAATAAAGAGTGTGTTTTAAAAAGTTTGTTTAAAGAAGAAAGGGGCCCAAACTTGTTTATATAATAAGGAAATATCTTATTATATAAGACTGCTTCAGGATGAGCTACATTTTCTGCCTGAATTCAAGCAAATTATAAACCTCATTTCTTCGGTGTCTGAAACTTCTTTAAGAGGAAAAATTTTGGGATTCTGAGTCCTGATGTTAGAATAAAGAAATCTTTTAAGGTCTCTTGAGGATGAGTAAATTTATTAATAAAGTAGGCTAAATGAATGCCCAGTGTGATTTTCTGTGCTTTGAACCAAAGTTGTTAACAAATGTTAGAAAACAAGTAACAATGTGACACTTTACAACTCAGTTTTTTAAATGGGTCTGTCTTTCACCTAAGAGTAGGAAAGTCTGGCAAGAGAATAATATGTATTGTTTTGTCAGACTGCCTGATACACTCCAATTTAGAGATTTCTATCGGCCTCTGAAGTCTGTATCTAGGCACCTATGTACACACTGTGTGACTTTTCAAAACTCCAGTGCACACAAATCCTATTAAAGCAAGGGAAGCTGCAGATATTCACTATCACTTCATGAAGGCTTTTTCCTGCAGGCAGAAAAGATTATCATCACCATCAGTTTTAGGACCTTTTATGGTGTGTACTGTACCTCAAGCTGGGAGAAGGCAAGTTTCTTAAACCTCCTAAGTGGAATAAACCTTTTTTTTGTTGTTTTTTTAGGACCATAGCTAATTTATGATTTCAACTGCAAGGGCCACCAAAACATGCACATAACTGGGTCCAAAGAGACTTAAATTTAGGTGTCTGATGTTTTGTTTAACTTCACTGAGCTCAAGCTATTAGTATGGGAAGTCTATAAACTCGCTGTCTCTATAATTCACTGCAGTCTATGTAAAGATCAAGGCATTATATCAAATTAGGGTCAAATCTTCCCAGCACCAAAAGAGAGGAGATATAAGGAAGCAAATAGTCTAAGACAAAACTAGTCGGATCAGACATAGTTAACTTGAATTACTGGTGAAGATCTATTTTAAACTTAAGATTAACAAGTTCGTGTTGCTGCGGGCATCATACTGTCAGACTGGTTAACACCAGTTGCTCTCCCGGACGTGCTCTCCAGATTAACCAGGCATGAAGTAACAGAACCTAAATATAGGTTTCTATTTTTGTTAGCAGGTGTTATCCTTACCAGGTAAAGTTTCTCATTCCTTCCCTTGGTAGCATGCAAGGTTTTTATACAGTCAATTGCTTTAAAGCAGAGACAAAGCAGTTAGGCAATGGTCATTTGTATTTTACATTAGCAAATAAAAGTATTTGGAATTGTGAAATGGAATTTGGTGCAATCATTTTAGCAGCTCTCCTTGACAGTGCTGAAGTCTTTCTAATGCCTTTAAGTATGTGGCATTTATAAAAATGTGAGTTAAATCATTGCTCATGCAATGCTGTTAGCTGCCAGGGAGTCAGTTTCTGTGGTTGTTCAAAAAGAAGAAAATTAATTACTCCTTGGGTTTTTTTGCTCAGGGTTTTAATTACAAGGAGGGTAAGGAGAGAGGTCCTTTAAGCTTTTAGCATGAAATACCTTTGTTTTGTCAGCTCTTGCAGCCTTGCTTCAGTAAGCCACCTTGTTGCCAGTGCCAGGTCGCCATGCCCAAGAAATCTCACACAACTGGAAGGAGTCCCAAATACTGTTGCCCTAACTCCCCCAGCCTGGCTCTGTATCATCCACACAAGACAGCCCTGACGCCAGCTTAACTGGCCACCAGATGATCCGCAGCTAGGGGAGATCCACAGGCTGAGCAAAGTCATTCTGACAACTGCCATGGCACCTCTGTGGACCAGGGTGGCTGGGTTAGGTGAGCAAACGACTCTGAGTAATTAGAGAAGTCCTTCAGCAGCTCTAATGACTGCTAGGACAAGTAGGGGAGGCTAGAAAAATGATGAACCCCCAGGGCAGGGGGGCACAAAAGCTGCCTGAGTTCCCCCTCATTAAAGTGACGAGCAGTGCCAGGAGGTCTCCGATTCAAAGCTATGTATTTGTGTTAATGGCTTGAAACCTAAATTTGTTTATTGCATGGTGGTCTGCATTTGCTGTTGGGTTAGGGACTAACCTGCTTGTAAATTGGTTGGCCGCTTTCTTGTTCCCACTTGTGCTAAAAAAGTGTGGATCTGGGAGGGAAAAACAGCTCTTCAGGAACAAATTAATGAAGGGAATTAAAAAATAGAGATAAGTGGGAATCACTTCTATGTTATTTGCTATTATTTGTAATTTCCTGGTATTTACAGATTCAAGACCTGTAGGGTAAATATTCAAGATTTTAGCATCTGTGGTAAATATGCTTCCAAAACAGGTATGTGTACCCCCTTTCCCACAAACCTCATGTTTCCTCATTTGCAGCCAGACATAGCTTAGAAAGACTTTGTTTTAAGTGTGTCAGTACAAATGTTGCCTGCAGAGCAAGAGTCTGACCTGGAAGGAAAGAATCCTGTTTTTTCCAGAGGGTTTTGAGCAAAGCCTGAAACACATTTATATGGAGGACGGTGGTGTGCAGATTCATCCCAATGTTTCCAAAGACATCTCTTAAAGCCAGCCAAGACATTATTTCATACTTAGTACAGTTGAATAGCATAAAATGCAAGAAAGGATTAATCAGTCTTCTACGATGCATGACATAAAGTTCATAATTTACGCAGTAGATAGAAATAGTTCCAGTATATTTGCTTAATACAGAGTTGAATTAAATTGTTATTTTGTGAGTTTCTTGTTGGTGATCTGCCTCTGAAGAAGGACACTAGAGCTCTTGCCATGCTGGTTCTGCCTGCTCATAACCCCATTACTATGGCTTGTGGGATGATGGCCAGGTATGCCATAGATGTGACAAATTCTCTTTATCCACAGGAATCTCTTGTCTTTCATTTCTTCTGCATAACCAAAGAATCTAGAAGTCACTTGTGTCTATGACTCACATTTGAAAATAACATTATAAAGAGCACAGGCGAATTTTTCAAGGAATATTTTCTCATTTTCACAGGTGATTCAGAGCTAAATAACCAATGAAGAAAAGCAATATTTTTACTGATGTCTAGAGTGGACCACAAGGCAACCACCAAGCTGGGGCTCACGGGTCCTCTGCCCCAAGCCCCCTTCTCCAGAGGCTGTCAGGTTTCCTGCTGAATGCCAACCCTTAGGCTCTAGTGCTGCTTGTCCCAGGCTCAGGAAACCTGCTAGTGTGGCCCAAGATGCCACTGTTTCTTGTTTCTGTCTCCCTCAAATCCCTCTTTCTTTAGTGAGGAGTACACTGAGCTGAGGAGAGGAGGACCATCCCCAGAAGAACTCTGGTTGCTCTGGACTCCAGCACACTCCAATTACTCTAGACCCTGGTGAAGCATCTGTCTCAATTCTGGATTTGTGCCTCTCCCTGCACTCTTCCTGCACCTCTAGAAGCAGAAAGAGCAAGTTTGCCCTGTCCTTTCTGCCCGTGTACTCAGTCACAGCAATGACTGCTCTAGCAGCAGGCTGTGGGGTACCACAGGCTGAGGATCTCCTCCATCCTCCCCTTGCAGCTGTTTGACACTGCATCGTGTAGCTTCACATTCCTTCTGCCGGAGAGAAGGAGCATGGTCCCAGCGGCTGGGCACTCACCTGAGCCAGAGGAGAGCGGGAGAAGAGAGACCTGCTTTCCTGTCCTTGCTCCACTGCTGTTCAGGTAGTCACAAGAGACAGGACTGAAACACAGGTGTCCTCTTGCCCAAAGGAGCATCTAGAGAGTAATGCTTATCTTCTGGCCAGTTAGTATTTAATCATCATCTATAAAATGAGTGGCTCCAACAGGAAAAATTGCAAGCAGGCTTTCTACCTCCTCTCCATGCCCAAGAATATGTGATAATGTGGAAGTGAGAGCTTTCCTCCCCTGAAAAGTGTGAGGCATCATGGATTCAAATCCTCGTGGGCGTTGCAGGAGAGTGTAATCCCAGCTCCCACACTCCAGTGAACACTTCACACACGCTTATAGGTAAAGACTGAGGTGTGGGAGCTTCCCTTTTTCTGCAATCAAGTGGCCTGGCTTGCCTTGTGTTACAACAATCCTTGACAAATTTTGCAGGTTTATTTGAAAAACTCACTTCTGTGGCTGCCCCGTTACAAAGTCTTCTTTATACTGTAAAAAAGAGACATATATATTTTGAGGAGTTATGCTTTAAAGTGCCCCATCGCCCCATCATTGTATGATACAGCCAGCCTTTAGGGGACGTGTTATAAAGCCATGGGACTGGGGTGATCCCCACTGGACTGAGCACTTACAAAATTTCCACTTGGGTTGTAAGAACCTCATGTCCCTGCCTTTTGGCCGGCTCCCAATTCTGAAAGCAAAGGTCAGAATACATGGCCAGAATATTTACTGATGCAATGGCTGGGTTTTACAAGGTCTGTGCTGCAGACTGTTTTTAAGTGAAGTACCAGCCCATTAAAAATTGTATACTTATAGACTGGAAAACTTAGGAATTTACCATCTCAAAGTATTTTGCTGCCTAAGTAGTAGAATGCTAAGAAACATTGTTTACTTTTATGGCCAATAAAGTAAAACTTGTTATCAGGTGCAGCACTCTTAAGTGGCTGCCAGTTGCTAACATGAGACTTTAGACTGGTTGTGTCCTTCTGACGTTCAATGGAACAAATATCCCGTAGTTTGAAGATAAGGATCACTCCAGGATCAGTTTCAGTTTGACACAGTTGTTTCAAAATTCACCTTGGGTATATTTTTCCCTTTGGACTTTATCTAAAAAACTAATCTGCCTGGCTAATGAATTAAAGGGGTCAAAGGAATCAATGGTCCTTATTTGCATTCATTCAAATTAATACATACCTGTTTCATTGAATAAGGTGTTACAGCTCTGGTATCCATAAATATCTGATACAGAATTAACATAATTCAGTAAAAATTTTCTGGTTTTCTTGTTAGGAGTTAACATACACTGAATATAAGTATTTTTATGCTTAAAAAGATTTATCCTGTGAAAGTGATCTCCAGACAGGTAAAAAGACGCTATTGAAAGGAAGGATAATTGAATAACTGAGGTCCTGCTGTTAGACTTCGGAGGTCTGGGCTCAGTCCTCCCGGAACTAACTTCCTGAATGGCTCTGGGAGCTCTTTGGAGCTCTGGTACTAAAGTTTCCCACTCATGAATTTTCTTTCTTAGAGTAGTTTGGTGAAAATCAATACCTTAGAAGCTAAGGATGTCAGATCTTTCACTTGTGCAATACGGTAAGAATAGAAGACCAATGCAAAAGAAAAAGGGTCAATCTCTTTTAAATGGAGTAAAGAAATGTAGTGGGAAAACTGGAAGTACTGACAAAGTTTTTTTCTTAAAGTCCATTTTGTTTTTCCATGACGTGCTAAGCTAGGTCTGGCTGTAATATGGAAGACTGCAAGAAACCTGATTTGAAAGTGCGTTGGGCTGTTCTCAAAACTGTACAGTCCTAATCATTCTTGACACCACTGGAAAACTTCACTACATTCTTCTGGAAATTATCTTATATATTTTAGGTAATAGAGTTACTTGTCTGACTGCAGAATGCAAACTCAAAAGACTCCTGACTATTCTTGTAATATTTGCTCAGAAGAAAAACACTCTGAATTTAGGTCCCACTCCTGCTGAAGCACACCTGCTTTTAATTGTAAGGGCACGGGATGTCAGCTGACAGGACGTTATTAGTGTCACTGAGATGGCTCAGGCGGGAAACAAAACTCTTCAGAGCAAGTCCCCTTTATGCAGAAGTAATGGATGTGTCAGTGCCACACAGTTCAGTGCCATATGGAGAAACCTGAACTGCTTCTGCTGCTCCAGCTGGGACAATAGAAGCCAAGCAAGCTACACCAACCAGTGTGCAGTGCTACACTGACATGGCCTTGCTAAGACAAAAAGGTTTCATTTGCGGTATGTGCTAAATGTGAAACCCTTTTGACAGCTCATTTTAATTCCTGAAAAGTTATAAAAATGTACTTCTCAGTTTATCTGTGGTGGTAGTCTTTTATTGAAAATTACTTCATATAATCCACACAGTCAGTAGCACTCAGCTGTCTTCTCTCTCAGATAAGCATCCTCAACCACTAACCAGGGAAAGTGTTTGTCCCTCTCTTCCATTCATAAATGAATGGCTTTTATGACATGGAGGAGACGCCTTCTCTGCAGCCCGCAAAGGAGCCTACAGATGCATAGACAGGGCCCTGTCGTGCTGAGAGTTCAAGCCCATTAGGACAAAAGCAGGAGCTGGCTTGATGGCTGGGCCCAATGAGTGGTGGTGAATGGAGTTCAATCTAGCTGGTGACCAGTCACAAGTGGTGTTCCCCAGGGTTCAGTTTTGGGTCCGGTCTTGTTTACCATCTTTATCAATGATCTGGATGAAGGGATTGAGTGCTCCTTCAGTAAGTTTGCAGATGACACCAAGTTGGGCAGGAGTGTTGATCTGCTTGAAAGTAGGAAGTCTCTGCAGAGGGATCTGGACAGGCTGGATAGATGGGCTGAGGCCAACTGTATGATATTCAACAAGGCCAAGTGCCGGTTCCTGCTCTTCAGTCACAGCACCCCATGCAATGCTACAGGCTTGGGGAGGAGTGGCTGGAAAACTGCCCAGCAGAAAAGGACCTGGGGGTGTTGATTGACAGCCGGCTGAACATGAGCCAGCAGTATGCCCAGGTGGCCAAGAAGGCCAACAGCATCCTGGCTTGTATCAGGAATAGTGTGGCCAGCAGGAGCAGGGAGGTGATCGTGCCCCTGTACTTGGCACTGGTGAGGCTGCACCTTGAATACTGCGTTCAGTTTTAGGCCCGTCACTACAAGAAGGACATTGAGGTGCTGGAGCTTGTCCAGAGAAGGACAACGAAGCTGGTGAGGGTTCCAGAGAACAAGTCTTATGAGGAGTGGCTGAGGGAGCTGGAGTTGTTTAGTCTGTAGAAGAGGAGGCTGAGGGGAGACCTTATGGCTCTCTACAACTACCTGAAAGGCGGTTGTAGCGAGGCAGCTGTTGGTGTCTTCTCCCAAGTAACTACCAGTAGGACGAGAGGAAATGGCCTCAAGTTGCTTCAGGGGAAGTTTAGATTGGATGTTAGGAAAAAATTCATCACTGAAAGAGTTGTAAAGCTTTGGAACAGACTGCCAAGTGAAGTGGTTGAAGGACCATCCCTGGAGATATTTAAAGACATATAGACGCGGAGCTTAGGGACATGGTTTGGTGGTGGAAATGATGGTGTTAGGTTAATGATTGGACTTGATGATCTTGAAGGTCTCCTCTAACCTAAATAATTCTATGATTCTATGATTCTATGATTCTATGATTCTATGAAATGTAGATCTCTGCATCTCACATAGCTGCAGACACCAACAGGGGAAGCAGATCCCCATCACAGCTTTGGATGAAAGGGCTGTGTCATGATCAGTTCAGGAAAGAAACAAACTCAGAGCAAGATTCAGGAGTATTGTGGCAGCTGCTCAGCATTAATCAGTGCCCAGCGTAACACTTAGAGTCAGAAGAAGGTTGCCTAGTACAACACTGATGCCTGAAAATTCACCCCCAGTTTCCTGCGGACCTCAGTGCTTACCTGTATGGGAAAAGCTTTTGAGCTAAGAGTCAGAAACAGAGAGAATCTTGAGATACCGTTTTCAGGGCTTTTCCACTTTGCTGACTTGGGTGGCTTTCTGCTGGACTACCAGTTTTTGCGCATCTCGTTCAGAAATGCTGCACGACTTCCAGCCTGTGTAAGCCAGTCAGGCTCCATCCCTGGGGCCGTAGATCAGAGGGGTGGAGGGCAGCTGCAAAGATCCCTTGTGTATCTAACCTCCTGTTAATATTAATAACAGTAGTTCAAAATTGAAGGCATTCAAATTTTGTCTGTCTATAGAGAAAGAACTGAAACAAATATTTAATTTTATTTAACAGCAAGGCAGGAAGAAAGTTTTTTACAGAGCTCCGAGTTTCCTATTGGCTTTCTCTATGCACCATGCCTTTAAATATCTCCCTTCTGAATTGGTGAAGATTTAGGGACAAGATTCCTGAAGCTCTTTTTATCTCTGTAACAAGTTGTGGTTTTAACAGGAGTCATTGTGGGGGTACTGAAGAAGGAAGAGGGAACATTGGACTCTGGGGACACATTTCCATAGGGTAAAGCTATTGAACTGCTTGATTTGTGCACATCACTGTGCCTTGGGATGAAAGCCAGGGAGGTGTTTGGAAAGCTACCTACTCACTCGAGTTATTTTATTGAAGGCTGCCGTTACCTTCACGTGCACATAGAGCACTCATTTGTGTTTATAACAGCTGCCTTGTGCAGATTTTTGGCAGATGTTGTGCTGTTACCCTGATATATGGCTCTTTGTTCTCCTTAATGAGCAAGAGCTGTTAATACCTGCTGTGTTTGTAGTGTCTTTTTGATTGGCAGTACTCACGACCCTCTTTGCTCCAGCAGAAGCAGGAACAGAAGCAGTGATAGCAGACCACTGCACCTCTCACTTATCTGATGTTACAGACTGGCAAAGTGAGGAGATCTCTGGGAGGAAAAGCCATTTTCTTTTAATCAGTTATTAACTGGCAAGTCACTCCAGTCAATCTTTGCTCAGCAGTTGAGTGAAACTTGTGAGCAGGTTTTTGAGCAGACCAGGATTAGCTGAAACCAAGGGAAAGGAAAATCGTATTCTGTGCAAACCTACTGAAAAATTAAGCAGGTGGCAAACTGTGGAGAAAACGAGAATGTGCCCACTTGTACTTATGGAAGTGCTCTTAAGTATCGTAAAGCTCTTTAGAAACCTAGAAAAAAATACAGTGCACAGGGACTCTCTCAT
Organism: Opisthocomus hoazin; assembly: GCF_030867145.1. NCBI lineage: Eukaryota > Metazoa > Chordata > Aves > Opisthocomiformes > Opisthocomidae > Opisthocomus > Opisthocomus hoazin. The sequence continues at coordinate 30,380,896 of NC_134416.1, read as the reverse complement.
TTTCCCCTTAAAAACAAGAAGTGAATGAAAGAGGACTTCTTATGATAATATATGGCAGCACTGCAGTGAAGAATACTCTATTTAGTAACAAGTTATGTTAGCCAAATATAACTACCTAGTGCCAGCTTCGTACAGTGTTGTTACTAGTGCAGTTATTTTTACTGTGAGTGATACAGCACCTCTAGCTAGTATATGTAGTCAAAACATTGATGATGGCATCATCATCACAATACCCCTTAAAATGGAGAAGTGGACAGATGCAGTACAGAAAGAAATTTCTCATTTAAACTCTTTTTTTTCCTTGAGGAAAAATGCCAAGCTACTCAGTCACTGCTTCTTTCCTCACAATAAGCCCCATCTATTAATCTGACAAAACGAAAGATATCTCCAGTTTAGTAGTCAAACTGTCTAGGTATTCTGACAAGGGTCACCAAAAGCTGTGTGTCATTAAAGGAAGTAGCGTCAAAGTTTTGGTTTTGCAGTGACATAGGATACTAAGCAAGCATGATCCAAATTAAGGTCCATCATAGCAAGTGTCCCAGTTGACCTGCTGGGAAAAGTAATTCCCATAAGTTCCCTGTGGAAGAGCTGATACATGTTCTCTAGCTCTGATTCATGGGTGAGAGGGCATATAACCCTGGCCACCTTATAACAGCAGGAGGACTTTTTATGGCTCTGCAGTGACAGTTTTCTTGGAAGAAGCCCTCTGGGACCTCAGATTGGCAGTCCTTCTGCAAGTGTGTGCTGTGGAGTTTAAATGGGAGCCTGATGTAAACAAATGCCAAACATTTGTTAGATGTAACTAAATGTTCTCAGAACACTAGATTATAAAAAACCACAGCTATGTATAAATTTTATGGCTGTCTTCAAAAGAGAATTTACTATACAGTGACCAAGCTGTACAGTTAATGAACAGCAAATTAATCAAAACATTCTTCTGATAGTGTTCTTATCTTCAACTTACATAAGCATTACTTTCAGCAAAGGATTTGCTAAGGAATTTCCTGCCACACTAGGACTTATTCAACAGAGAAAAATGAGAGATGCACAGAAGGAACAGTGTGAGGGTGTGATGCTTCTAATTCATCAGAGCTATTCAAATGCAGTTCTTCTCTGAGAAGTTCCAGTGTGAAGCTGTCACTTCTATACCTAACAAATCTGCTTTACATGGTTTTAAGTATCCAGTCCATGGGACTCGACTAGAGCTGTTCTGAAAATAAAGGCAAAACAAAACCTTGGGATGGGTGCTGTGTGGATGATGGATTCTCAGACTCTTCCATTTTATGGGTCGGCTCATACTGATCCACGCTATTAAGTAATACAGATGTAGGCTGCATCATCAGCGGCATATCTACTAAAGGGAATTACAGTGTGATTCTGTGATAGCTGAACCAAGCTAGCAAAGCTGCTGTTTGTTCTTGTGTGTCACTTTACATGCTTTCTTCTTATCCAGTTATGTTCTAGTCCTTTCCTGTGTTTAATCAACAGACTTGCTTAATGAAATGCAATGGATAACATCTGGCAATCTCACTGAAGTAAAAGACATTGCAAAGGTGTCACTGCAGACTACTTGAAATGCCACAGGATTCTTACACAGCAACCTTGTTTGACCTTGGCTACCTTATTACTGCTGGTGACACGCAAGAAAGAACAACATTTTTAGTCCTGATGCCATGCTGAGTTCTCCAGACTGTAATGCGTGTACTATATGTCTATAGATAAGATGGTACAGGTGGATCCTAGCAATACTACTTTTAGAGAGGACAAATCAACTTGACATGAGGAAGAGGCCCAAGCTAAGAGACCGGAGATGGATATTAATGCGCAATTAATACACTAAGAGACTGTGTTTATAATAATAAAAGAATAAGCCCATTCCACTACTAGAGTTATGTAATTATTTTCTGTGTTGGTCCCTAACATGTGGGTTAAACCTTTTGTCTTCTGAAGTTGATAAAAGTATTCCATCTGGCATCAGAAGGACACAGCCAGGGCCCATTAGAAATGAACAACTGCTCTGACCTACATATACTGTCATGTGCATAAACTTTAATGCACTCACTACTACCTTTGCGGAAATAATATACATCTCTATCCCGCATTTTCTTATCTCTGTATATCTGTATATAATGGAAAGTGAAACCAATACAGATTTCAGTGGTAGTAGTACCATGACCATTTAGTAGAAATATCCTAAGAGTGTGTGTGACTTTGCAGGGAAAATTCTTCAGACTTTCTGTAGGATGGGCTCTGGCTAATACCACTCTGCAGTGCACTTATGTGCCTTAGAAAAAAGCCCGGGTTTTCAAACTGCAGATGGAGCTGAAACAAGAGTCTCTTTTCAAGTTAATTTCACTTCCAAGCCATCTCGGTAATGCTAGTAATGAATTTCTGTCTCTATGTATATGATATTTCTGAATGTCTATCACCAGGGTATCTAAATGTCATTATGAATTTAATGAACAGCTGCTGCCCATTAAAAGTAAGTGTAATTTCTATTGCTTAAATTAAACTAGTTTAAAGCAAAATGAGCATTTAGGTTAGGGAGGTGTTGCTGCTATTTATATCCAAAAGTCAAATTTCTCCTAGACAGAGGGCTAGTTTCAAAATTGCACTTTTTCTGCCACTAATATTTTGCCAGGAAAAACTCCATAAACTGACATTTAAACTGCGGAGATGGTAAAAGAGGTGCCTATACCACAGTTCTGGTCATCTCTAAAAGGTGGGTATTCATACCAGACGGTTGTATGATCTTACGTGAGGAACTTCTAACATTTGCCTCATATATTGCAAATTGATGATACAATGCTGAAGTTAACTGGGCTGTTATCATAGAATTATACAATTGTTTAGGTTGGAGGAGACCTTCAAGGTAAATCAGTCCAACCATTAACCTAACACCATCATTTCCACCACTAAAACACATCTCTAAGCTCCACGTCTATACGTCTTTTAAATGCCTCCAGTGATGGTGCCTCCACCACTTCACTTGTGTCCTGGGTTTGGCCAGAACAGGGTTAATTTTCACCGGAATCCAGGAAGGGGCACAGCCGGGGGGTGGGGGCTGACCCCACCTGGCCAAACAGAGCCCGGTATTCCATACCATGGGACGTCACGCTGGGTTCCGGTGGGAGGGGGAGCAGCGCGGCGGGAACGCACTCGCGGCTTGGGCGGGTGCAGCAGCGGTCCGGTTTCGGGAGAGCGGCTGTTGTACGGTTCGTGGTTGTGTTTTCTCCTTATCTGTATCGTTGTTGTTCCTGTTTTCCCTCTGTTTGCTGTTCTGTTAAACTGCCCTTATCCCGACCCACCAGTTTCTGCCTCTTTCTTTCCATTCTCCTCCGCACGCCGGCGGGGGGAGGGGCGGCCGCGTGGCGCTTTTGTTGCCGGCGGCAGCCGAAACCAAAACAACTTGGCTGCCTGTTCCAAAGCTTTACAACTCTTTCTGTGACGATTTTTTTCCTAAAATCCAATCTAAACCTCCCCTGAAGCAACTTGAGGCCATTTTCTCTTCTCCTATTGTCTGTTACGTTGGAGAAGAGATAGACACCCACCTCACTATAACCTCCTTTCAGGTAGTTGTAGAGAACCATAAGGTCTCCCCTCAGCCTTCAATATATCTAGGACTGCTCTTCACAAGTGACTGAGCAAAATCCAGCCCCAGATTGTGGAGCAGTGCCCTGTGCAGCAAGATCACCCCCTCTAACTGTAGGAAATCTGTTTATTAAGGCATAGAAAACGGACATAATTGGAGGGAACTAGAGAAGCATATCACACATGCACAAATATTGATAGCATCTGCGAGTCAAGAGGAAATGGTGTTGTAAATAAGCCATTTAGCATCCTTCCTCTTCACTGCTGAGTATCTCGCATCAGTCCACTTTAGACATCCACCCCACCCTCTCCTCAGCTTAGCTCTGCAAAGAGCAGCTCTGTGAAGGTATTTTTCCCTGTCTCTGGTCCTCAGGGAGCTTTTCTGATCCAGCTGTGAGCTGCATCTCCTTAGTGATGCAGCTGCATGAAGATGCTGAGAAAGCAGGACTTGATAGTAAAGTCCGCTGAGCAACGCTTTCCGCCCCGTCTCCTCTCATCCAAAGGATTTCCTGCAGTGTTTCCTAACACACAACATTTCCCAGCCTGGGAAATGGCAGTGGAGCCCAGGCCCAACCATTTAGGAACAGATGGAGAGTAAGGGAAGGTGAAGGCTGAGCCCACAAACCCCTTTGGTAACTTCCTGAATGTCGCTGGAGGACGTGTTAGCCTGTGTTCCCAGGGAGGTGCCTGATGCTGCTCTGCTCCCTGGCTGGGGTGGTGGGATGGGTCTTGGCTGCCTGGCCCTGCCCAGCCACTGAGCAGGGAGCCCCCAAATCCCCAGCACTGAGCAGTCCCTGGCCCACTGGAAGCTGTGTGAAGGGCCCCACTTTGACTGTATGTCTGCAAACATTTCCAGGTTGTTTTCAGTGCATAACTTTAATTATGAAAAATCTCAGAAGATTTGATACATCTGACTGAGCAGACCTGCAAACAAATTTCCTCTGATATTTGGAAGAAGAGTCTAAATTTTCCATCATCTACCTGCAATGGTTGGAGCATAAAAGCATTTTGACTGCACATCTGATATAGGAAGTTTGGCAGAAGTCAGGTGGAAGAGCTCGTTTAGGTCCAGACCGGCTGGGGCTATCCTAGATGACAGCAGATCCAGCACAGCTGTCCGCTGCAATTTCTCCAACAAGCAGATGTCCATCGAATTCACCATCTTAGTCAGACAGGGAAATGCAATCCTCCTCTTCAACACTGCCACTGCGTCCCCTGATTTTCTCCTGCTCTGGGTATTGGGCTATCACTGGCCTCATCGATACACTTACTCCTTCCTGCAGATGCTCTTTATGTTTGACCTAATATTTGCCACTTTTATTATGTATGTACTATGTGTCTTTATCAGCCTGGCAGGTTGTTGCTTTTGAGTAGCTTATATTTGATGCTTCTGTAATTTCTTAGTCTACTGGAGAATTGTCTTTCTATCCTTATGAAATTTAAACTTTGCATTTACCGTATTGCAGGGGAGAGATGGTGACTCTGTGAGATGGTGCCTGACATCTGACCATGGTATAATAAAGCAGGTGCAGATCTCAGTAGGGCAGTAAAGAGTTCATGTAGCACGGTACCTGAAATGCAAAAAGGAAGGACTCAGTGGCCAGGAGACCTTTTCCAGCCCTGTGTTATTTTTGCACTATTCTTTGCTGGATTAGGAGGATCATCTCAAAGGGTGAGATACAAAAGACAGGTAAGAAGGCTTCAGTACACTGCAGCTGTTATATCAGCAGTTGTGTCAATCACTCTCTCACAGATTTTCTTTTTGCGAGTGATTCAGTAACAGCTGTGTTTGGTTCATGCTTTACATGTAACTTCAAGTGAATGAGGGAAATGATTCAATGATCAGCGACAGCAGTTAAGCGCCAGCAGTACATGTCATGTATTTTAACCCCAGGCCTTCTCAGGCAACAGAGGACTAGAAACAGAAGCTGATTTACCATATCCAAATATCTTTCTGTGATGTGAGAAAAAAACCCAAATCTTTTACACATCCTGAGGCCACAAAAATACAGAATCACAGAATCACAGAATAGTAGGGGTTGGAAGGGACCTCTGTGGGTCATCTAGTCCAACCCTCCTGCCGAAGCAGGGTCACCTACAGTAGGTTGTAGACGACCTCGTCCAGGCGGGTCTTGAATATCTCCAGAGAAGGAGACTCCACAACCTCCCTGGGCAGCCTGTTCCAGGGCTCCTTCACCCTCAGAGGGAAGAGGTTCTTCCTCATGTTCAGACGGAACTTCCTGTGCTTCAGTTTTTGCCCATTGCCCCTTGTCCTGTCACTGGGCACCACTGAAAACAGTCTGGCCCCATCCTCCTGACACCCATCCTTGAGATATTTGTAAGCATTTATAAGGTCCCCTCTCAGCCTTCTCTTCAGGCTGAACAAGCCCAGCTCCCTCAGCCTCTCCTCATAGGAGAGATGTTCCAGTCCCCTCACCATCCTTGTAGCCCTCCTCTGGACTCTCTCCAGCATCTCTTCAATCTTTCTTGAAGTGGGGAGCCCAGAACTGGACACAGTACTCCAGATGGGGCCTCACCAGGGCAGTGTAGAGGGGAAGGAGAACCTCCCTCGACCTGCTGGCCACACTCCTCTTGATGCATCCCAGAATGCCGTTAGCCTTCTTGGCAGTCAGGGCACACTACTGGCTCATGGTTAACCTGTTGTCCACGAGGACACCCATGTCCCTCTCCACAGAGCTGCTCTCCAGCAAGTCCACCCCAAGCCTGTACTGATGCATGGGGTTGTTCCTCCCCAGGTGCAGTACATAACTGTCCTAGAGCAAAAATTTTGAGGCATATCACTGGTGAATGAGACACTTTGATACAAGACAAAGTCATGTCGAGGGAAGCCCTTGAGGTGCTGCTGTATGATCAGGAATGTGGGAATTGGAGGTTTTGCCCAGGTTGCTTGGGGACACTGAGGGAGTTAGTCCAGAATCTCTAACACTTTTAAAAATGCTCCGAGAAATGAGAAAATCTTCTCTTCAGATTTCCTCATTTGATGGCTGACATTGCGTAAATGCGTCTTTTCAGGAAATTTCATCTGTGTAGCCTCTCTGCTCTGGATGAAGAGCTATTCCTTCAGCTGGCTGAGTTCTGAATAAGAAGACTCTGAGCTCTATTCCGAGACACCATGTGCAGCAGGAGTGACTTTTAAAACCATTATGTATATACAATGCATACGTGTACAATACACTACAGATCATTAGTCACACTGCAAACAGTTTTCCTTCAATGGAAGTAGTCATGCAGATATATATCCTCTCCAGCCACTGAACCCATTGTCAGTATGACCTTGGCAACATTAATGCAACATCACAGTGGAAGTTCTGACTGCCAACTGCAAAACTACTGGATATGTAGAAAAAAAAAAAGATTTAATGAAAATAGTAAGCAAGTCTGTTCACTCCCTCCCCAACAGATGTACTCGCATGCTCCTAGCTACCATGTGGTTTATTAATGGACTAAAAAGGGGCAAAATGCTGTACTGTGTCATATTTTCCATGAGGAACAGTTTGACGCACTACTTAGTGGAGACAACTAACATGCTGGACAGAAAAACTGTTTTTTTAACTTCTTCATAGCAATAGGAAATTTTCTTAATCACAAGGAACTGATTAAGGGCAAAATTATAGTCAAAGCATGGCTTGACCAAGGGCAAGACCTGTCTGACCAACCTAGTGGCCTTCTATGATGGAGTGACTATATCAGTGGACAAGGGAAGAGCTACGTATGTAATCTGTCTGGACTTCTGTAAAGCCTTTGACACAGTCCCTCACAACATCTTTCTCTCTAATTTGGAGAGATATGGATATGATGGATGGTCTGTTTGGTGGATGAGGAATTGGTTGAATGGTCATATCCAGAGAGTAGTGGTCAATGGCTCAATGTCCAGATGGAGATCAGTGACAAGTGGTGTTCCTCAGGGGTCCATACTGGGCCCAGTACTGTTTAATATCTTCATCAATTTCATAGCACGATTGAGTGCACCCACAGCAAGTCTACAGACGACACCAAGTTGAGTGGTGCGGTCAAGATGCCTGAGGGAAGGGATGCCATCCAGAGGGACTTGGACAGGCTCCAGAAGTGGGTCCATGTGAATCTCAATGAGGTTCAACAAGTCCAAGTGCAAGGTCCTGCACACGGGTTGGGGCAACCCCTGCTATCAATACGGGCTGGGGGATGAAGGGCTTGAGAGCAGCCCTGACAAGAAGGACTTGGGTATACTGGTGGATGAAAAGCTGGACATGAGCCACCAACATGTGCTCAGAACCCAGAACACCAACCGTATCCTGGACTGCATCAAGAGAAGCATGGCCAGCAGGTCCAGGGAGGTGATTCTGCCCCTCTGCTCTACTCTGCTCTGGTGAGAGCCCACCTGGAGTCCTGCGTCCAGCTCTGCAGCCCTCAGCACAAGGACATGGGAGAGCAGTGGATGTTGTCTACCTTGACTTCAGCAAGGCTTTTGAAACTGTCTCCCACGACATCCTCATAGGAAAGCTCAGGAAGTGTGGGCTGGATGAGTGGACACTGAGGTGGATTGAGAAATGGCTGAATGGCAGAGCTCAGAGGGTTTTCATCAGTGATGCTGAGTCTGGTTAGAGGCCTGTAGTTAGTGGTGTCCCCCAGGGGTCAGTACTCAGCCCAGTCTTGTTCAACTTCTTCATCAATGACCTGGACGAAGAGTTAGAGTCTACCCTCAGCAAGTTTGCTGATGACACAAAGCTGGGAGGAGTGGTGGATACACCAGCAGGCTGTGCTGCCATTCAGCGTGACCTGGACAGGCTGGAAAGTTGGGCAGAGAGGAACCTGATGAAGTTCAACAAGGCCAAGTCCAGGGTCCTGCACCTGGGGAGGAACAACCTCATGCACCAGTACAGGTTCTGGGCGGACCTGCTGGAGATCAGCTCTGTGGAGAGGAACCTGGGTGTCCTGGTGGACGACAGGTTAACCATGAGCCGGCAGTGTGCTCTTGCTGCCAAGAAGGCCAATGACATTCTGGGGTGCATTAGGAGGAGTGTGGCCAGCAGGTGGAGGGAGGTTCTCCTCCCCCTCTGCTCTGCCCTGGTGAGGCCCCATCTGGAGTACTGTGTCCAGTTCTGGGCTCCCCAGTTCAAGAAAGATGAAGAGCTACTGGAGAGAGTCCATCGGAGGGCTATGAGGATGATGAGGGGCCTGGAGCATCTCTGCTATGAGGAAAGGCTGAGGGAGCTGGGCTTGTTTAGGCTGAAGAAGAGAAGGCTGCGAGGGGAGCTAATAAATGCTTATAAATATCTGAAGGGTGGGTGTCAGGAGGATGGGGCCAGACTCTTTTCAGTGGTGCCCAGTGACAGGACAAGGGGCAATGGGCACAAACTGAAGCACAGGAAGTTCCGTCTGAACATGAGGAAGAACTTTTTCCCTCTGAGGGTGACGGAGCCCTGGAACAGGCTGCCCAGGGAGGTTGTGGAGGTCCCATCCCTGGGAAGATTCAAGAGCAGGTTGGACGGGGCTCTGAGCACCCTGATCTAGTTGAAGATGTCCCTGTTCATTGCAGGGGGTTTGGACTAGACGACCTTTAAAGGCCCCTTCAAACCCAAACTATTCTATGATTTTATGATTCAAAGACTTCTGGGCAGCCAGCTGAATCCTTTTTAGTGCCTATCTTGAGGTATTACAAATAAGTGTTAGGCAATTCAGAGCATTAAATACATTTTGCTGCTTCAGAATTTAATTGATTTTGTTCAGCTCCAGAAAGGTTTGAAAAATATGGTGATTTTTTCACATTGCTGCAGCTGCACTGGTGTGAAACATTAATCAATTCTGTATGATTTTTAATTAATTGTCTCCAGTGTCTAGAACTGTACAATGGGAGAGCTTTTCATCTGCACTCTACTACTGTATTTGTCTTCCTTCAAGAGAACATAGACAGTCTAAGTCAGGAACATTGCTTGATATGAGAACTGGGCTCCTGAATTCTAAAAGCAAAATGACCTCTATGGTTATCTCAATGGATCTGCAAAACCCTCAGTCAGTGAAGTGGCATACAGAAATTTGTTTTTTGAGCTTGATCCATTGTGAATCCCGTTTCAGAAAAGTCTAAAATTATAGGGAATTTAACAAGCACAAAGTTCCCCCACATCTCCCCAAAAAGCAGAATTGTGACAGTAAAGATGACATCATCAAGCAGAACGAAAGCTGTTCAAACAGCAGCAATCTGCTTAAAAAAAGCAATACAATAGAATTATGAGAGCCTGTAAATTGCTTCTTGCCAAGTACAGAAGGCACTGGAAAATCGTCTGTAAGGGATATTACGCTTTATCTCAGACATGTGTATTGCTGCAATTAGGTAGTTTGCTTTTTAACTTGGAAGCAGGAAGTGTCTGGACAGTGGTATCAGAGCTAGCTGCATTTTCAATTCCCTGCTGCGCAGTCAGCAGGAATAATTTTACCATTCTCCTTCATGAGCCTTTGGAGCCATAAACACCTCCCCAGCTTTCCGTGCAGAGCTCTGTAATTGAGTAAGCAGTGAGTCCGTTTGCAATCTGGTTGCAAAGAGGGAGCTGGAGCAAGTGTACTCCTCCTGAAAACTGTATGTCTGCCTCGTACTAGCTGGTGCAGCCCTCTAACAAGGACTGTCAGCAATTTTCTGCTTCAACACCACCATGTGAGAAATTCAAGTGAGGCAAGAGAGGGGTGGAGATCAGACAAGCAGAATCAATCTACATCTTTCTTCCCCTTGAAACATGTAGGCAGGTATATAATAAAACTTTTCTCCCTCAGTAAGTGGTTCACACCCCATTCTTGTTAGAAATACCTAAAACTGGCACAAGGTGGTGCTTGAATTTTGACTTCTGTGAGATGTTCACTTCCATGTGGATGGAGACTGATGTTGCAAACTCCATGACCATAGCTGGCCCCGAATCTGACAACCTCAGCAGAGCCCAGAGCATCTTAGCTCAGATGTGGCTCTTTCTGCATCAGGGCTGATGGGAGCTGGTGGTCTGCCTATATAGGGAGCTGACCCTGATGTTAATCTTCAGAGGTCAAGTGCAAGATGCTGGTCATCTCCACCATTTTTTTATGACTGTTAAATTCACTTGAAAAATATGAAGAGTGTCTTGGAGGATTGGGTGTCTTGCATCTTCAGCTCCGCAGAATTTTCTGTTGCCTGACTGTGGGATGGCGTGATGATATGTCATCTATGTGACAGGTTAATAGAAACAGATTTTTACATGCATGAGACCCCCACAAGTGTATGGTGGGAGGGAGCAGTGCGTGGGGTTTTTATCAAACTGCTGTCAGTGAGCTCATGATCCTAAATACGCACTTTTTCATATTCATTTCGTGTATCTGACATGGCCCATTTCTATGGGAACATTAGCAGGGAAACACACACCTTCACTGTGTGAATGTGCAGCTGGCTTCTTTGCAAGTACCACCTTTCTTTCTTCATTCATACATTTATGAACACCTCATGGGACCATGGAGAAGAATTGCTCAGCAGCAAGCACAAAGGAACAAGGCAATTATTCCTCCTGTTCTGATGGACAAATACTGTTGAACAATTTTCAGATCTAGTTGTTTAAATCCAGATTGCCTCTCCACTCGGACAGTCTCTTGGAGGAGAGACAGATAGGAAAGCAGGAAGAACTTCACCACAAAAGGAAGAATTCCCAGTTCTGCAGCTGGAAAATAGACGCACTCTGGCCACACATCCTCTCCATGGACATCTAAGGTTCCTCCATCAGCCAGCAGCTAGCAGAGCTCCCTGGGGAGACTGCACTGTCAAACAATGTCAAGAAATGTCACTAGACAGTAAAATTTCAGTATCTACTATGCTAGACTATGAAAACTGTCCCCAGCACAGCCCAGCCTAGCTGGCACTGTTCCATATAATTCCCAAGCAATCTGGGGGTTAGTGCAAGATAGGGACTATTGCCAATACATAATTTATCTTGGAGGTTAAGGAATTTTAACGTCATGGCCACAGGATGTCCAATGATACAGAAAATGTGTAACACTAGTGTAAATGTAGCTGGCCGGAGGGTGAGGTATCCCTCAGTCTCTGTTAGAGGATGAGTGGTAAAGCTTTAAATAACACGTGCTCTGCTCCTGGTGTAATAAACGGTGTTCCTGTTGCTGAAGAAAAAGTGGTTGGGTTTTGGGAAGAGTGGTTGAAGTGCTGAGTTTATCACTAGGAACAGTTTGGTAAAGACCTTTATGGGTGTTAAACTCAGCTGGGCAGAGGGTACGTGCAGGTGAGACACGGGGACTGTGATCCTGAGCATAAGGTGGAAGAATTCCTTAAGGTAGGGAAAAAGGTAAAGGCTGACACCAGACAGTGAAGTAGGAGGCCAGAAAGGGTGTGAAGGCTGTCTGGCTTTGCTGAAGCAGCAAGCACGCCATGACTTGTTTGTTTTATGTTACCTCATGTTCCATCAGGTCTGCCTGACTAGCCCATCTGTTAGGTCATCTGCGTGACCCACGGAGACAGAGCAGGGCATGAGAGGCTACTCTCCTCTTCAGGAGTTTTTCACCCTGTTGTTGGCACAGGCAGACCTTGATCTTGGGTGGCACACCCAAGGAACAAAGCCACACCCTTGTTTTGACCCTTCTTCCCCCTCATGGGAAGACCACTTCCCTGTGTTCATTTTCTCAATGAACACTGCTAAAGAAGGAGCAATGCTTTTGCTGGAAGCAGGGTGTAGTATAGTGGAGCAAGACAGAAGAGAAACTTCTGTAGCATGAAGTTCTTCTGGAAAAGGGGGTGAGCATCAACTTCAGCATGATGCAAACTCCAGCACCGACTTACTGGTAGCATTGCCTGAATGAGGCTTCATAAATCTATTATATTGTAATACTTACTTAAAGAAATTAAGTGGCATCTCACCTAAGCCTCTTGCGCTGGAGTTTGCTGAGTACCGAAGCTCTTTCTGAAGGTTTTGAAAGTTACTGTGGTACTGCAAAGGGGTCCTCCTACAAAAAGTTCAGAGTATAGACACAGACATAACTAAACCAAGGTGCAGCATGGGAAGGTGGCACCAAAAGAAGAAAGGGATGTATTGGATATGACTTGAAATTACACTGGGAGTTTTGTTTAGGGTCTTATGTACAATCGCTGAGTGTAAATGATACATGACTTTCTAAATTCTTCCCATTAAGAAATAAAGCATCAGGTGATTGAGACCACTTTGGGATAATAGACTAAGAGCTGACTGAATAAATAAGATGTGTCTAGAAGCACAGAACATAAACTTATACATCATATCAGTTTAACTACATCTCTACTCCATACCCACTCATTATTCTCTCTTCAGCAGGGGTCTCATGCTAAAAGGGATGATTGGTTTAAATGCAGTATCAAGGGGAAAAAAATAGAAGCTTAAACTCCCCTTTTTTGTCTCCAGCTTTGTTCTCAAGACGAAGCACGTGCAATCAGGATGGGATGCAGGGTGAGGCAGTACGCAGGGGAATGCAATATCTTATTAAGGGATTTGTGAGTGAAATACTATAGCCTTCCACAATCTGCACACATTCACCCAGTGTATAATAATTGTTACATCCTGAAAGTAAATCAAAACAATATGATTGGGAAGCTGAGTACCCAGTTATTTATGCGCCTTTCTTGATGTGAGATTTTGATGTCTAGCAGCTGTTGGAAAAGATAACGCCCTGATTCCTTTATTAAAAGGACACAGATCAGGCTGACTTCCATCTCACCTTCTAACACACAGTTTCATGCTGCACTAGTAACAATGTTTTTGGGGTTTATGTACAGGAAACTGATGTGTTTGCATTTTGTCTCCCCACCCTGTTTTCTCTTTTCAGTGGCAAAACCAGCCTGCAGTATTTACAGAGCAGTTACAGACACTGTAGACATCGCATAATACCCAGAGTTTAGGATAGCACCGTCATCAGCACCACGGGATGTGGAAAGGTCAGGGAGAGGCATTACGTATGCAGAGTAGTGCAATAAAAGCCATGCTTGCCAGTGGTCAAAGCTATATTGTTTCTTCTTGTTTCTTTTCCCAGTAAATTCATGCCTGCTCTGCTTATTTTATCTTTATTTATTTTTTTTTTTTTGTAATAATTATGGGAAAATCTTTGATTCTGGTCCCTGAGTGGTCTGTGCAATGTTGGGTTTTTTTTCCAAAGCAGGAATGCAAAGGAGGGAATTATTTTGAGCTGCTGCTCTTTACTGACATAATGCACCGTCTTCAAGGGGGTCTTCGGATACAAAACCTGTGGGCCTTACTTTCTAACCTGCTTGCTTACCAAAAAGGATGAAGTAATTTACCTACAGTATGGTGAATGCTTCTGGGTGAGGGTTAAAGCAAAGGCTTTCCTCTGTCTTTCAAGTTTAGCTCATTTTAAGACTTCCAGCCTGAAGTCCTGAGAATACAAGTGGAGTTTTTCAGGCATGCATGGAATGATTGTCTGTCTCACAAAACTGCTGTGCAGCTGAACTAATAAGACTTAAGTGAAGCCGAAGCTTATAGAAGGCAAGGACTGTGCTCTTAGACTTGGAGAGCAACGCCTGCTTGCTCTAAGTCCTAGCCTAGCAGGAGGAAAGTTTGCAGATCAGATTGGCTTATACCCTTGTTGACTCTGATATTATGATGATATGCACAGCATGAAACCTCCCTTATGAACAAGAACAGATATCATACAGTATGGTAAATCCAATATTTTCCTGGAAGATATGGAAACATATTCTTGTATTTTTCTCCTGATATAGGAAGACTAGCTCTTCAATGTCTTTTCAGTTTTAATCAATAGAGTAAATATAAAATGTTAAAGAGAATTTTATTCTTCTCTTTTTTCTTTTATTTTTTTTTTAATTTTGTCCTATGTCCCTCCTGTATTCCTTTGTACATCTGACCTTTGCTTTTACTTTGATCTTCAAACCTTTCTCCCTCCTTTGTGCTTTTGTAAGGCTCCAAACAATCCTGCTGGTGTAAAATGGAGCTGGTTTTCACGTAGTCTGAGCCTTGTAATTAGGACTTTGAATGCTTTCCTTTTAGAGTAAATGAATCAAATCTGACCCAAACTGGCCACAATCAGACATTTCTATCTTCTAGAAGCTGTCCGGAGAGCAGTGTTAAATGCTCTCCATTTATTTCCTGATGGAGAGTGTCTCAGCACAGAAGTGTCTGACATTATAATTAGTTCTTTTGCTGGCAGTTTTGATAGAAAGACCCAAGCCAGAAAGAACTAGAGACTGGACTACGTTACCAGTGGTGAGCCACTTATCTGTGTGATCCACGCTTAGCCCAGGGCTTTTCAGAAGAGGTAAATTAGGGACTTTGCTCAGATGTACTGCAGACTTAGGTGTCCATGTGGTATATTGAATTCAAGGGCAGAGGACATGATATTCAGTGCTGCAAGACCTGGTTTCTTTATGCAATGAAGAGAAATGGGAGCTGGATTCAGGCTGCCCTCTACAGCTATATAATATAAGTATTTAGCATAAACTGGAGAGCTTACCACAGTCACGTGGCAATGGGGGTCCCCATGCGGTCATGGGGCTCCCTGTGCAGCCAGGACAGACAGTGATGAAGAAGGTCAAAGTAAGCAACTGCATCGTTCCTGTCAGACAAGGTTGTCACGAGGCTGGGTGCCATATGGTCTGCATTACCCTGAAATGGGGCCAGCTTCTTGCCAGTGACCGAAGGTGCGGGTACTTGCTCTGATTCAGGTCCTGATGCACCCTGGCTGCTGCTGTGCTTGGTGTCAAGGGCCTCTTGCCAGAGGAAAACTAGTGCCCACCACCATGGAGGGGATGCGGATGCCCTGTGTCCCCCTCAGTTGAAAGGGTGCTGACTGAAGTTCACCCTTGTCCTTTAGTGTAGGCTTAGCTTAATAACTTCGGCCATTTGGCTATCTCCACAAAGTACCTCAACTGTGGGCTCTGAATAACCCTGCCAGGCCTGGAAACTGCATTGAAGTGATATAACACCGAATGATGGGCAACCCTAAATCATTGCATAGAAAAAAGGAAAAAGAAAAAGTGTCACTTTTCCTGGGAAGTTATTACTACAATTCACTGTTAATCCCATGTTCACAGAGACCAAGTCGCTTCCTCATTGGCTTTGCAATCTCAATATTAGTGACATTAGCAGAAGTCAGCAATGAAAGCATTTCCCTTAAAGCAGCCTAAAATCCATCTCTTTCACTTCATACACAAACACTGTTATCATCCACGTTTGTGTACGATTGCAGAGTATGACAGAGCAGGGAGGTGCAGGCGACATTCTTTGCCTCATGTCACTCACTTGAGAGCCTGAATTCATCTGTTTTCATGCTTCCTGATTTATCAAGATAAAGCTGACATCAGCTGTTGAAAATGGCTCAGAACAGCTGGTTTTTGGCAAAAAGTGAATTATTCACAGCTAGGAGGAATACAATTATTTTTTCAAATTCTTTCTCTAAACAATAAGCAAGCACAGTACCAACAAGTGCAGTAGCAATACTCATTTTTCTCTTCTGTGTTTTTTTTGCCACCTGTTCTTTGCTTTCTTTCAGCCTTCACAGCTCAGGGCTGACCAGGGAGTATATTGAGCATTCACAACTCTTACAGAAGTCGGTGCAATTTGTGGAAATTCAGTGTGTCTTCAGCTTAGGTCCTGTTAAAGAACTTCAATAGGAAGTGCAGAAAATCTCTTTTCTTTGCATAAGCCCCACCTGAAGCTTTTCACTCACCATTTGAGCTGAGTCTTTAACAACTGTGCTTCATGTTGTGGATGCTTGTCTTCATGCAGTGTGTTTGGTTTCGGGTTCTGTGTTTATGACAGACATGCTATAAACAACACTTCGGTACTGTGGTGAGGTCTGCTCTGCCAGCTCCAGTTAAAGCTTCAGCTGGAAAGAACAAGGGTCTGGTTACATCCCAGCCTTTCAAGGTATAAATATTTCTCTGCACATATCAAGAGGCCCTCTTCTCACTCAGTCTTTTCAGTAGTGTTTACTGTGGTCCCTGCCTAAGTTCACAACAGGATACAACATGCAATGGGATGGCTAAACACCAGGCAGAGCAGGGACTACCTTCAAAAACTGTACTTTTGTGTGAATAAATTGTTCATCTAAATGTTCAGCTAGCTCTGTGTTAGCTGGTCTAATGCACTCACCACAGTGAATTTTTGAATCATATCCAGTATTTTCCAATGAGTGATAGACCAAGTCCTAAGGTTTGAATGCAAACCCACACCTTATGTCTGTAAAAATTTTTGTCTGATTGAGATTTGGTGCTACTACCATCAAACTCCACTTTGAAATGAAGCTATTACTGAACACAGAGATTAATTGAGCATCTCAACAGATTTTCAATGTTATAGCAGTAAGAACATAATGAAGACAAAATTGGCTTTGCTAGGATTTGCCAGTTCTAAATAAAACTTGTAGAAGGAAAATCCTTACTGCATACTGCATCAACTGATAAGTCAATCAACTGAATTTGCAAGAGACTCTATGCATGAAAAGATCAATGTCTCCTCGGGTTCTTACCAGCTTCTCTTGGCAACACACTGATAGTACTTAAATGCCTTTAACCTTCACTAAAGCCCTTGCATTTTCTCTGACATGATGTGTACGGAATGAAGATATTTAAAACAGATAAGGTAGGATCTGAAGATCTGCTCTTCTTATTGCCTTGTATCATGGATAAGTAGGGAAGGAGAAGGACCAAATTTGACTACAAAGCTAGCTAAAGTATCTTTGGGTAAAATTGCTAGCGAGAAAACTGACAGGGCTTTATTCAGTTTACTCATTGAAGAGAGATCCAAGTTCAAGAAAATGATAAACAATTAATCTTCATTCTCCATGCTGACAGACTCTGACTCTTCTCAAGTCTATGAAGAGATGCAGGTGGGACACCGAGGTGAAACCAATGTGTTGTGGCAACTAGATCTCTTCATGGATGGTGCAGGAGGTGCAGGGATGACAGCCGTGGAACTCAGGCAGCTTGGACCACTAATCATCAGTCTTTCATGACTTCTAAGTGCTTAACCCCACCTATGCATTTTGTACTTACTGAACATCTCATATGCAGCTGTTATTTTGTCGCCACCCTCACCTTTGCTACCTATCTGTGGAAGACATACAGATTATACTATTGTAGACTCCTCTCCAAATACCGTCTAGGAAAAAACTGCCAAAACCCAAGACTGATCTCTACCAGAGTCTGGGTTCCTCCACCTTGTATTTGGACAAGAAATCTGCAGACAATATTGTAATTTGAGTCACACTGCAGATCTATGTAGTGAATATCCTCCTCTGACGATAACCACTGCTGGCAAAAGTGTACAGAATGGACAGACATATGTCATGTGTTCTCCAAAATCTCTCCATCTTTCTGAAATTTGAGACTCAAGTATTTCCTGAACCAAGGTGTCTAGGTACTTCCAGTTGGTTCCTCTTTTGTTACCCATAAACCTACATTGTGTGGAAACAGAGTCTGGAGACTGCATCTGTCTCTTCACTGGGCAGCAGGAGCAGCCTGCAGGTTGTTCGCTTAGGCTATTAATTTAAACGCACCTGCCCATACAACTCCCACTGGAACCAGCAATTATGCCCATGGCACCTGGAGCAGTGATCTGCCTCCCCTACACCTTCTGCACATGCAGCTGCCTTGAAGACAGCCTGCCTGAGAGCACGGCACACGTTTGGGGATATGGTACCGGGGCAGCCATCAACACGCAAATCTAGAAATTTCACTGAAAACTAGGTTCCTAAGTGCCTCATCCTAAATTCACTCTCTGCAAAGAAGATGATTTTGCCTTTTCTACCTGCAGTACTATGGGTAGATGTAATACTATTGGTAAGGCATGCAGCTATCACAGTGACAGGAAAGGACAGAATGGAAATCCTAGATCCAAAACCAAATCAAAAAACCACCAGCTTGAATCCCAGCAACATATGGATGTACTTGTCGTCCTAATTGATTTCTCTCCTAAAAGAGTTAAACTGCTTTTACTGTCTCATTTAGAGCTAATTTGAGAGTTTCTGCATGGTTCTTCTTTGTATGATGCAGGGAAACCTCAAGATTCTCTGCAGCTTTCAAAAAAAAAAGAGAAAATCCCTCTTGTACTTTCTCTTTCTCATAGGTTGGTCTAGACACACAGTTCATCAATGCCAGTGCTCCTGAAGTTAAACTGTTGAGAATTTGTTTTGAATTTTCTTGTTATCAAAAAACATTTCACAAAGATGAGCACAATTCCCTTGAGGCTGTCTCCTCAGTGTCTGATTCCTTGCCTCTGTGTTATAAAATATTGCAGTTTGGTCATTATGGCTGTCTCTTGCTAGTCTATTTTTGTGCAGGTTATTCAGGGACATCCCCAAGTCTTTGCTTTCTGCTACCCGATTTAGCCCCATCTTCACCAGTGAAAATTCCAAGGGTCAGGGAAGGATTTTTTTACACTTAGCAGCTTCTGACATAACTTACAATTTTCATCAAGCCTAATTCATCAGGAAATGCAAAATAAGCCCATTACCAAATTTGTTCCATCTGTGAATGTCTCACATTTCACTAGAAGAGATGGGTCTAACGTGCACATGACTGCGTTAGGAGACTTTGAAAGTATATCCAGCGTAATAGTGATTCCAAGCAGATAAATTATCTCACTGTAGGACAGTCAAGAAGACAGTTCTGTAAGTAATTTACAGATCACTCTGCTTTGGGAGGCTCTGAAGTCCTTCATGACTGAGACTTTTAAGTATTCAACACTGAAAATTCAGTCAGTTTTGTACAGGCATGCTCAGAGTTGCCAAACTGTAAAGGCCTTTCTCAAATTGATGGAAACAAACTAGATTGTGGGAAATAATGTTTAAATACTGGCTCAAAGAAACATTTAATGTGAAATAACAAAACACTGGATGTTAATATTTAATGCAAGGACTTGTAGTTTTGACTAGTGTCAGCAAAACCGTGAGAAGGCACTGAACTACAGAGGAGAAAATTCATTTAGCTAAATATAGAACCCCCTCAAAATGACAGAAACTCCGATTAACTTCAATAGAGCCAAGATTTCGTGCAGAGCTCCTAAATTTAGTACAGAACTTGAAACATTCATAATTAGCAAAATGGGAGTTCTGAAATGGTGGGAATAGCTTTATTTATTTGCTGGCTAACTCTTAGTCCACTGTAATTTGAACAATCATTCCTTATAGGAATAGTTCATCTGTTTCCCAAGTTATATTCTAAAATCTTGAGATGGTTTTGAGGGAAGATTCTGCAGGTGTTGTATTGCTGATGGGATTTTAGCATGCTTCTTGAATCACTTAATGGTAAGCCTCCTTCAAAAATCAGTTTTGATTTTCAAGCAGCTGATGATAGCCTGTTCCCTGTACCAAAGTAGAGAAAAAGGCATCCTTTGTCAGTGTAAGAAAAATGTAGATCTACATTTTCATTCATTCATGTCTGGCTTCTACCCAGACACAGGGCTTTCTTGTTTCCTCCACCAACTGTAAACCGGAATGAGCTTGTATCTTCTTCCTCTTGAAAAGGCAGCCGTTGGGCAAATGGTTTCACAAAAAATAATGCTTGTGCATACTCCGCAGTCAGCTTAATCTGTACCTCCACAAACTGTGAATTGTGCAGAACTGGATCTCTATCAGCTGACCTCTTGTAGACAGAACTGTTAGCTTCAGTTAAGAAAGCACAAACATAAACCTGCTGACTGGCCTGTATGCAATTTCACCTTCTTTGGGGCTTTTTTTGGGAGAATGAGTTCAATATGTAGGAAGTGAATGGGTCAGTGAATCTTTGCATTTTCAGGGTCAAGCCAAGTCACATCAAAGGCTGACTACGTAACTGTGATCACTTGGATAAACTTTTCCTGGAGCTTATTTCATTAACAAAATATTCTTAGCGTATTTTGTGACTCTAACATGAAGTACATAAAATACCTTCCCACCTACTCTAAACCTTGTGCAGCCATGTAAACCTCAAGAGACTACTCGAAATGTAAACTTGCTTACTTTGTAGATAGTGGTCTTTGATAGTAGATATGCGGTCTTCACACATGATGGCTATCAGCACTGTGTAAGTAGTGATTTCTATGGACGGTGTGCATACTTGTTGCTCTTCCCATTGGCTTGATGTGAGCTGAGCCGTTGGTGGCTGAACACATGTGAAACACTCAAGATAACTTGCATCTCATCTTCACACAAGTATCTAATCTTGATATTTGTCACCCATGAGAATATGCAAAGTGATTAATGAACTCACTTCTGGCTTGAACCTGAAGACTGCCCAGAGAGCTGTATCTCCAGCAGCACCCAACAACACAAAACTTGAAGAATATGTGTATAAAACAGGCATGATTGGTTGATGCTTCTCTTTGTATATCTTCATGGCTATTGCTCCTTAGTTTATTCTCCTTCCCTACCATAATGTCTTCATTTCCAGAAAAAAGCTGTTTAGAGATCTCTGGAGTAGAAAGTTGCATCTGGGCTACAATGTATTCATTCTGCAGCAATCTGTTGAGTTTCTGAGTGCACTGACATTTTGGCCTCCTCAACACCCTGTGGCAGAATTTCACTGTTCAGCTATCTACCACATGAAAGACAACTTCTTTGTATCTTCAGCGTGCTGCTTGATAACACCACCATTTTCCAAAAACATGAAACACTTGAAAAAATTACATCGCATACTAATTCTCCGTAACAAAGAAGGCATCTTTGCAGGGAGCTACTGATTGCCTACTGGAACACAATTTGAACAAGGCGTATTGTAACAAATTCATCCTGTCTAATTTAATGCCTGGCTCCCTCTAGGATACATCTAATTTGGGGATACCTTGTGCCAGCAAAATAGAAATTCATACAGAACTGTCTCATAAATAACTCACAGTTCCCTCCGTCTCTGGTCACTACACCTGTCTACTTTGCCAGGGTGTTCGGAAGATGCTGAATGACTGTTTCCTTTGCCATGGTAAGCTGAGAAGAAGAGAAGCCTCTAGCAAGGTCTGCAACGTGCTGACTGGGAAAGTGAGGCCTTCAGCAGTTCCCTTCGTCCTTCACTCACCACCCACCCACCCCTCTTTCCAGACCACAGTAAGCATTTATCTTTTTTTCTCTTTTTTTTTTTTTTTTTTTGTCGTCCATCCTTCTCTAGATTCTTCTTTGAGCAGAAAAATAGTCCAGCAGCAGCAAGAAATCTTTGTCTGCATGAGTGAGCTCCTTTCAACAACCTGGATGACAGGGCTTTTTCCCTTCTTCATCAAATCTATTTATCCAACTGCTTAAGAAAATTTATGCTCTTAAGCAGAAGCGGAGAAGTTTGTTCTTTGTTTGTCTTCAGGGATAACGAAAAACCTTCAGTCTTTAGCAATCTTAAAGCTTGCTAACACATGTTTTAGTTTTCTAATTATAGTTTCTGTGCATTAAATAATACAAAAATGCATACTTTTGTTGCCGTTCCTCTTTTTCTAAAGAAAAAAAGTTCCTAAAGTAATCTTAAGATAGATGCTCAAAAACAGATGCACAGTGTCACTAGTCGCTTTTAACAGTCTTGATTTTGTGTTTGACAGCACATCCCATATGTGGGTGTTGAATACTTCTGAAGGCAGGTGAGAAGTGCCATTGCAATACATTACTATTCAAGGCCAGAGTCTTAGGAAGACAGCAAGCACCCCAGGCAAAGTCTCAGTTTAATTTCCCAGCTAGGATGGTTGTGTGGCCCTGCACAGGCTGGGCCTTCTGCAAGATGGTTCAGCTGTGCCTCCCATTTCACGTGACTAGAGAGAGACAGATTTGATGGTAGCACCTCTGCTCTATCTATCCTTAGAAGCCTTCAACACTCCTAGGATTCTTGGAGAGGGGCCAAGCCTGACATGATTTTAGGTCCAACTTTTCCTCTTCTCCAAACAGAGTGGATGCCAAAGGAGCTGTGCCTTGTCCTTGCGGTTCATGGCTTCCTACTGTGACAGGTCTAAGCACTCAGCTGGCATCTGAACCAGTAGCAAGGTAGAGAAAGTTCAGAGTCTATGTTTATGATGCAAGATGTCATTTCCTGGCTGTGCTGCTCTTTCTGCCCATGGCCACGCCAAGCAATTTAGGGACTGTAGAAGCCTGATAATCAACTGGCTTCTTTGCTGAAAAAGTAGAGGAAGCGGTTACCCAGGGATCACTTTTCATGAGTGGAAGACATCACCACTTGACCTGTAAAAGAAAGGAGAACAGGTTTCTTAGGGTTTTTGCAAGCCTGATGTAACTTTTGCTGCAAGGGGTTTTCCCCGAGACACTGTGGTATTCACTGAGATATGGGGTACCAGAGAAATTTGATTGTCTGTTTTTGAAGAAGCATCTGCCCACCTGACCCAAGACTTGAGGACAACATCTCCCATAATTCAGGGTTACCAGTGGACCCTTAGAAGTGCCCTCTTGAGAAGTAACATGCATGTTGACGCAATCTCCCCCAAAGCTGAAAGGGCCACATTGTTCATTGGGAATGGTCCCTGACATATCCTGACCCCTGAATCATCCACAGGTATTATCTTCAGCAGTGCTGTTCCTGCAGACCAAACCTGTTTTGGGCAGTCGCATGACGGTCAGGCCACAGGCTTGTTCTTTTTCCCTATTTTTTTTTTTAAATCAGATTCCCCTGAAATGGGTGATGCAGTTCTGAAAAGAACATACAGACACTGCTTTGCTACTAGACCAGCAGCAAACTTGATTTAGCCTGTACCAGGGATGTACAGGCCTAAATTCCAAAAGCTGGTCTGCTTTGACTCAAAACTGGCAACATGTTTCAGATCTTGCACTTCTCTGGACTCTCAGTTTCTATCTAATCAAGAACCTGATACCTCTGCAAGTACTGGTGCTCCTGTTCTTGCAGATAGAGGGTAGAGGAATCACGTGTCATGGCATCTTGCTGCCTTTCCACAATCACCATATGTTTTGTCACCACGTCAGTGTCCTGATGCAGAGCAGGGTATTTTATGAGCGGATGAACCTGGAAATCCCACCCCTATGAATGCAGAGGTCTAGGAATGAGCCCTGTGGACTAGGATACTCCTAAAATGAGTCACGTTTCCCCACATAAAGAGTTACATATCACAAGGGATTACATTGCAGTGATGGGTGCCTCAGATATTCTTGTAAGGGTTAAAGATCCAATTGCACCAGCAGGGAGGGGTGCACACAGTCTCTAAAGCCAGCCCTGCTTGCTGCCTTTAATGAAAGCAAGGCACAGAGTTGCCTACTGCACAGCTGTGAACTTGGGTTACTTGGAGATCCCTCAGTCTCTCGGTAAATTTTGGAGCAACTGGAAATCTTTCAGGACAAAGCTTGTGATGAGGATAAGCATTCAGAAACACAGATGTGTACCCTACCTCCTGAGATCCCAGCTGGGAAACTCAGCAGCTGCTGTCTTTCTCTCCGTTCATCATGCTGTTGTGAATCCAGCCTGTGATTTTGGCCTGTTTCCTGGTGCCCCCAGAGGACTTGCTCCATAGCTAGCCTGGACTACAAAGACCTTTCCAACACATGTGCTCCTTCTCAGAACAGGGACCAGCAGCTTCCTTGATTTACAGAATAATTCCTCCTTCCACTGCCAAACAATAGCATGGAAGATTTCATATGCTTCCACTTGGGAAAAAACCCATCCTTCCAGCTGTCTTTTTTGCTGGCACGTTTCTGGCAAAACATCCTCCGAAGTCCTCAATACTCTTCAGGCCTGAAGAAAATTCATAAATGCAGTAGCCTTGTCTGTTTCTCTGGAAGTGGAAAATGTTCTGCTGCCGCCCATGTATCATCCAGGAGCTCATTGCACTGTGAGGTATGCTTAGACCTTGCCAAGGGCAGAGAGTAGACGAACAGATTAACTACTTTGGTCCTTGCTGAGATTTTTGGGAGAATTACTCTCCTCTCAAATACAAATTTCATGGGTAATTTCTTTTTCTTGCTCATTATGCCTGAAAGGTTATAACCAAATAATTTTGAAGGTATTTGGATAGCCATGCTCTTCACACAGGGCTAGCAGTAAAATTCAGTTTTACCAAGCCTGAACAGTGGAGATGAGTTTGTTTCCTCAGATTTTAGTAGGAACTGGGTTTTGGACAAAACCTTACTTGGCTAACAATTTCTTGGACATATGGAGGATTTTTTGAGTATTCAGAAGATTTGTTTCCAGTCTTTGCATAGCTAGACAGTTTTTTGTTAAATTCTGCTTTCTGCATAAGACTTGTAACTTTCTGATTTTGAGGTTCTGCTGTTGACATGTAATTATTCTTTGGCGGAGGTTACGCTTGAAGGTCACTTGGAAACAGTTCCCCATGTGCATTTCAAATGCATACCTATTAGGTAGTGTTAACTAGTAATCATTACATTAGCTCTTTTCTAGTTGTTCTGATGACTGCTTCTCACAGAATGGCAAAATGGTTGAGGTTGCAAGGCACTTCTGGAGGTCATCTGTTCCAACCCCACTGCTCAGGCAGTGCCACCTAGAGCTGGTTGCGTGGGACCATGTTCAGATGGCTTTTGAATATCTTCAAGGATGGAGACTCCACAAACTCCCTGGGCAACCTGTGCCAGTGCTTGGTGACCCTCACAGTGAAAAAGTGCTTCCTGATGTTCAGATGGATCCTACTATGTTTCTCTTTGTGCCCTCGCCTCTTGATTTCCTAGTTATTCTGGCTGCAAATCAAACTGTCAAGCTCCTTATGTGAGGCTCCAGAGTGTTTTTGTCCTTCCTGTAATCTTCCATAGCTCTCCTTAATCCACTCTCCTTGTGGTTGAAACTTCTTAGAATCATAGAATCATAGAAAGGTAAGGGTTGGAAGGGACCTTAAAGATCATCTGGTTCCAACCCCCCTGCCGTGAGCAGGGACATGTTCCACTAGACCGGGTTTATCAGGTTCTTCAAAGTTAATTCTGAAGATAAAGAGTTTGTAGATTCACAACGTGAATCACATTTAATGGTTAATGTGTTCCTATCACCTTTCAACAAGGAGATTGTTCTTCTGACATGTATTTACATCCACAACGGAGCTCAAAGCATGTGTTAAAACGTAAGATTTCTTGACTAGCAGTTGCTTTAAAAGTTGGAGTGGAAATAACAGCTGTGACTGTTCCTATTTAAGAAAACGCTGCTCACCTTTGCATTTGATGCTCTAAGCAATAGATGTGCTTTGTGCCATGCTGAACCCTGTTGTGCCCAGTTGAACCCCCTGCAGTACTGTGCACTCCTCTGGGTTGAAGATGCTATGAGAAACAGCAAGATCAGAAGACTTCTAACATAGGGTCCATCTGGAGGGACAGAATTTTCCATTTGTTTTCAATATTCAGACATGAACCACGAGTTTGTGTACTTGTTTGTAAGGCACCTTACTATGCAAATTTCAAATTAGCGCAAGTCATTTGGGGGATGTAACAGGTTAATTTATTCCTGTGCATGTTTTACTTTGTTCCCATTTAAAATGTTACATTATTCTTTTGCATTAAAACCATTATCAGATTTCTGGAGTTAATGAGCCAGAGAGACTAGAGCACAGCAGATTTTCTTCTACTGAATTGGAAAAATGTAGTCATTAAAAGAAAAGACAGCACTTGTTATTCCATGGGTCTAAAAGATTATTTATTTATTTATTTATGTAGAAAAGTGAGGAGAATGACAATGGCAGATAATTAGACCTGGAATGACATATCTCAGAAGGAATTATACAAAGTTTAGAGGTATTCTGTTATTTGGAACGTCGGCTGACGTAGTAAATATCTCTGCTTTTAACAATTCCTCTAGCTCCTAAATGGGGTCAATGCTGAGCAAAGCATCAGGCCTTAGCAGCAAGGTACAGGCTGCGATGCCAGACGCAGATCGACATCTGTTACCCCTCTTTGCAAAGCCGCAGCTCTGCCATGGGCTGCCTGATGTGTTTTAACATCACCGGGGATAGGGGGCAAACCTCCCTGGGCAGCTCCGCAAAGAACTTACTGCTGGAACGGGGCGTTCAGCTTCCTCTGCAGCTGCTCAGTGCTGAGCTCAGTGTTCAGCACAGAGTTAGCATGCATCTATGGAGGTGTATGCAGGTGTGCATACATCCTAAATGAACCTGTTTACCCACAGCAAAGAATATTTTAATATGTTAACAAATAAAATATGTATCCTGATGACTAAACCAGCATTAGCAATGGAACAGACTAAAGAAACCAACCTTTTCAGCTCTATATGCAGTGATTATTCTCAAGGTAAAGCTATCCTAGTCAGTTGCTGCCTTAGTTACTTGAACTCAAGGTACATGAAACTGCTGCAGAAATTTCTGGAAGGATGCAGAGTGTGCCAACACTGCCGCTGGCAGTGTAGCACTGAGACAGCCAAGCTTTTCCTCATAAAAAAACCCTCATTGTGGTTAAAGGACTGGGTTAAAAGCAGGTCTCTTGGCTGTGTGCCCCTCCTTGCCATCTAGGGATGGGAACAATGGGTGAACCTGGACTCCGGGGAGTGACCTGACAACCCCACTGGCCCTGCTGCCCCATGGGTCCTGACGGCAAGAGTGGACATCTGCCACGCAGGAGGTCATCTTCACCACGGAAGAGACACTAGCGGTCCAAACCTGAAAGCAAGCCTGAATGAGCAAGTCTCTCCCTCACTTGTTTTGGGGTGGAGAAATAAGGAGTTAAACTACTTAAATACAACTTGATTTATATATTTTTTGAATTTCTCAAGATTTAGTTTCTACATGGTAAAATGAAACCAAAACTCATAAAGATTTGTTTTAAAAGGGTAAGGTTAGCTATGAAAATGTTGCTAATAAACTCCCTAATACAAGCACCAAGAAATAACACTGTATATGAAAATGGCGTTAATTTCTCTGATTCATTCTGTGTACTTGTCAGCACCAGGCTATGAAAACACTGACCAAAATGAAAAATTACTCGAAAAATTTCAATTGCAATGGAAGAGCCATTTTAATTGAACAGATATTGACTATATCTAATACACTCTTTACAGAGTAAGTTCCTGAAATGAAGAAAGACCCATTAATTTAGAGAGATGAGTTCTGTTTTGTTCAGCTAAGCACATCCCAGAGAGTAGAACGATAAAAAGATTTAAAGCCTCACCTCCACCAAGCCTAACATCCAAACCATTTTTGTTTAACAGTTTATTAAGCAAAACGGAGCGAATTTCTGCACATCTCCCCTTAGAAAGTAATACTGCTGAGCTCATTATGCCTTCTCTCACATCAAAGATATGAAGAAATCAGCTCTGCTTGGGTCTTTTTCTGCTGCAGAGGTTCTTAGCTGGGCACCTGGGATTCAGTTTTATTCATTTAAATACCTTACTCTTTAAAATTTAAAGGCATTTTAGTGAATTTTGTGTTCCCAGAACATTGTGGGAAACAGAAAACAGACTTTGTAGCTATTTCTACAAAAGCCTTCTATTCACAAGGCTTTTAGCATCAGGTGACTTAATTTCCTTAAACCCACCCATAGGCCAAATAAACTCAAGAAAGAGGGCCTTGCTTTCTGATTTACAGAAACAATGTCTGAACTTGTATTTGCATTTGCAAGAATGCAAAGAATTTATTTACTCATGGATTTTCTGTCAGGCATAAACTCCACCTTTCTGACACCAGATTTCATCTAACTGTATGAATGCGTGAACTCAATAGTTCCTTAAAACATTTAAAAAGCAAATGCCCACACTAAACTTTAAAGAAGGTGTCTGAGATCAAATCCAAGAGAGTGGTTTTTACTTAGTACTCGTAACACCAATATTAAGAAAAGGCATACAATACAAGATTTGTAGTGTGCGGTATATGTATGTACAAGCTAAAATGTTTTACTTCTTTCTCATTATAGAGAAATAAGTGTTCTGCAAGCCACTTAAAAAAAAAACCTAAATTGTCATTAAATAGCTAGATATAATCTACTGTGTCATCAGTTGTGGAGTCCTGGCTGGACGAGAGGGGACATAGCTTGGTGCCGTTGAGCAACCCAGGTTCCGATCCGGAGGTGAGCCTTGGGAGCGGCGGACACGGAACCCTGTGGGAAGGTAGAGCGACGAGCTCGGGACACTGGAGCAGGGGGACCGTCACGTCGCCGTTTCCTGCCACACTGTCACTTCCTTCCTGCCACGCTGTAGTTTCCTGCCACAGCACTGCTTCCACATTGAGATGCAGTTCTGCACCAATCACAACGAGTTGCAGTAGTTTTGCCTATATATGGATTAGGGGTCTAACCAATCAGATGCTGTAATTGCTTTGCTATATAAACCTTGTTTTGCTGACTAATAAAGGTGAACGATCATACTCATATTGGGGTGACATCATTACAACGTTTCCGTAACCCACGCCAACAACCAGTAGATGACAGGGTTGTCATCAGCGATGCTGAGTCTGGTTAGAGGCCTGTAGTTAGTGGGATTCCCCAGGGGTCAGTACTCAGCCCAGTCTTAACTTCTTTATCAATGACCTGGATGAAGAGTTAGAGTCTACCCTCAGCAAGTTTGCTGATGACACAAAGCTGGGAGGAGTGGTGGATACACCAGCAGGCTGTGCTGCCATTCAGCGTGACCTGGACAGGCAGGAGAATTGGGCAGAGAGGAACCTGATGAAGTTCAACAAGGCAAGTCCAGGGTCCTGCATCTGAGGAGGAACAACCCCATGCACCAGTACAAGTTTGGGGCGGACCTGCTGGAGAGCCGCTCTGTGGAGAGGAACCTGGGTGTTGTGGTGGATGACAAGTTAACCATGAGCCGGCAGTGTGCTCTTGCTGCCAAGAAGGCCAATGACATTCTGGGGTGCATTAGGAGGAGTGTGGCCAGTAGGTGGAGGGAGGTTCTCCTCCCCCTCTACACTGCCCTGGTGAGGCCCCATCTGGAGTACTGTGTCCAGTTCTGGGCTCCCCACTTCAAGAAAGACATGGAACTACTGGAGAAAGTCCAGCAGAGGGCTACAAGGATGGTGAGGGGACTGGAGCATCTCTGCTACAAGGAAAGGCTGAGGGAGGTAGGCTTGTTCAGCCTGAAGAAGAGAAGGCTGCGAGGGGACCTAATATATACTTACAAATATCTCAAGGGTGGGTGTCAGGAGGATGGGGCCAAGCTTTTTTCAGTAGTGCCCAGTGACAGGACAAGGGGCAATGGGCACAAACTGAAGCACGGGAAGTTCCGTCTGAACATGAGGAAGAATTTCTTCCCTCTGAGGGTGACGGAGCCCTGGAACGGGCTGCCCAGAGGCGCTGTGGATTCTCCTTCTCGGGAGATGTTCAAAATCCACCTGGATGAGGTCCTGTGCAACCTGCTGTAGGCAACCCTGCTTCAGCAGGGGGGTTGGACTAAATGATCCCCAGAGGTTCCTTCCAACCCCTACCATTCTGTGATTCTGTGATTCTGTGTCAGTATTTAAAGCCCACAGATGATTACAAGGATAAAGCACTTTTACAACAGTGACTTCCACTTAGTAAATAAAAAATAAGATGTCAACATGTAAAAAAGGGGCATTTTAAGAGACATTGGGAAAATGCAATTAAACCATGCGTGCATGCGCTTTTGCTTTTGTGTATGCAAACAAATGGATCTACTCCCTCTTCTTTTTCATTATCTCCTAAACTGGTGCCAGAAAACTTCACCGTCACAAATCTGTTGGTCATGGTTGTCCAGTTAGGAGCACAGGTTGATCATATTCTTCACCAATTTCATGATCCCAATTTTACAACCAAACCCACCTTCAAGCACAGTAATCAGACCAAATATGAACAACTACACCTCAGATCAAATAATAAAATACATCTTAACAGTGGTAAGACAATTTTTACACAATTAGCTGTCCAAGATATCAAGATGATAAATTTTGCATACCAAGTTCCAAAGATAAGGGGTACTTGTGGAGCTCAGTGGGGTTCATCACGCTCTAGCACATCCAATCTAGAGGCAGCGTGACCTATGCTTTTAGCTCGTCAACTTGGATGATGATTCCTGTTTTCTTCAGTATGATAACACATCCATTCTGCGGACTAATCATCAATACATGTTTTTAGATAAGCTGTCCTTCCCGTAGACAATCCATCAGGGTATGTTTTTTAGCCTACAGAACTGACATTCATTCTATACATGGTATGTTACTGGTGTGTTCCCAAATGTGTTTCAAGACAGCCTTACTATATTGTTGGTGGCTTATATATTTTTACCTTAGGGTTCCCAGATTTCTCAGGTCCCTCAAATTTAAATTATGTAGTAATAGTGAAAAATATGTTTCTATA
This sequence comes from Opisthocomus hoazin, assembly GCF_030867145.1. NCBI lineage: Eukaryota > Metazoa > Chordata > Aves > Opisthocomiformes > Opisthocomidae > Opisthocomus > Opisthocomus hoazin. The sequence goes on along the minus strand of NC_134416.1, from coordinate 30,350,128 downwards.
CATGTGTGGTTTTGTTTATAGGCAATAATTTTATATCTATGTATTACACTTTGCTAACTACATGCTCTTAATGTGTTAACAACTATCTAATTCTGACAACATTAATGATAGTTTTCAAACTTCTTTACTTACACTCACTGGATTTTTTTCAGGCTACACCACACCACAGCCCTCTGCCTAAGCTTCCTGCCAGAACTGGTGGATCAGAAACAGGAAAGGACTACAATGGCTGACCACCGATGAAGTCACAGCTTTTTAAACTTCAGTGCCAGTATCAGTGCCTAAGAGAAAGGATGAGGAAGAGTGTTTGGTAAGGAAAGCCATCATGTTCTAATCCATGTAAATATGGCATTGTTTTGTGTGTATCTTGGAAACAAGACAATTTTGATACAAGTAGAGTTAGGAAAAGGGAGACAATGGGTTTGGACATTCAACAGGAGGTTTGTAGACAACCACCGCTGCTCGGATGGAAACGCACTGCTTTGTCATGTGGCTGTCTTGAGACAAAGTTGGATTTTTGTGATCTAATATAGCAGTTGTGCCACTTTGTTTATGAACCGCCATTGTTGATTATCATATAAACTGCCATTGGGCCCCTGTTTATTAACTGGTAATTTAAAAAAAAAAAGAGGACAAGTCTGGCCTGCATTCACAGTTGGTGGATGTCTTGTCTGTTTAGTTACTGGATTTGAATGTCAAATAAGAATTTGAATGTCTGAAAAGACTGGGATCATTTTATACCGACCGATTTTTTGTTATGGTGTACTTGTGTGAGTGGGTAGAAAAAGGTACTGGGGCACTGGTGACTCAGCCCCATCATTAAATTCTTAGATATGCCTAAGCATGGGTAATTGCTTCCACTTTGGAAAGAAATGGAGGATTGAGTCTCTGACAATGGATTTCAGTTTCAAGCCTGAGGAATACGAAGAATTTCTGAAGAAGAGACATATCGAGTACAGGGATTCGTTCATTTATTATCCTCAGGCCTGTGGGGAAATAAAACATTTTAATTGTATCTGAAAATTTGTTTGCAAACTGCTGATCCAGAAGAATAGCCCTGGAAACAATTTTTTACAGGCTTCTTAATGATATACTGCATGAGCTGACATGCATCAGAACTGCTCAGACATCTTCTCCTGCTAGGAGGAGAATGCAGTTTGTTGCTGATATCCTCCAAAAACTAAAAGCTATTGTAACATTTAGCACTGGAATCTGTGAGAAACAAAATTTGATGATATGACAACAAGTAAACAGCACAGAGAATGCCTCTAAGTGAGGCTGCAGGACTTTGGGATTGGTGTGCTTTGTTATCCAGAACAATTACGTTAAACTGTGGATTCATGTAAGAAAAATCCCCAGGAGAAGGGTGGTGAAGACAGCTTTATAGCTGCTGTGTGCTGATGGAACAGGGAAAGACATCCTGGCCCTGGAATCATAATTCTAGATAGCTGCAATTCTTGTGTGGCTCTTTTCCAAGACTTCATAAACACAGACTGGAAATAAGTAAGTGTGCTAAGTGTGCTCCTATGCTTTGCCAAGAACTGTATAAAGAGGAACTGGGGAAATGTAAAATAATTACATATTTCTGAAGATGAAATATGTATTTGTTTTCTTCACATGAAAACATGGCAATATTCTGTAACAACAGGAAAGGCAGATGCTTGCTCTTGGTTGTTTGATGGGCAGAAATATAATGCTTTCTCATGAGCTCTACAGCAAAGTCTCCATGCACAGAGAAGACAGAAAACCCGTATGGGTCAAAGAGACTTTTTGTTTATGTGACATGTCTAAAAAGCTCTCTGCCAACCACAGGTAAGTACATGTACAGCTACTTTGACAACTGTTGCTCAAGACAGAGCAAGATGTTCTTAAGATCTCCGGGGGAGTATGACAGCATCCTGCCAGTCCTGAGGAGGATGTGGTCTGCTTCTAGCCCAGTCCCTTCAGCTGGTTGATGATGGAAGAACAAGTTTTTCTAAATTTCTAAAAAATCTTGCTTTTAAAGCCTTTCCTAAAGCTAACTTCTGTGTGCGTGGTACAGGAGTGGGGCCCATAGGCCATGGCAGATCTGGTCAAGCAGGACACCCCAGGAGATCTTCTTCAGCATGTCCATCCTGGAGTGACTGCCTAAATGCAAGCTGTGCCTGGGTAGCCTGAGCAATGATAAACTGAGTGCTAAGTGTTCGCAGAAGGGACTTGGGTTTTTTTGGCTTGAGCTGAGCTGTTGTGTGCATGGCAAACTTAAAACTCAGTTTCTCATTTGCTACTCTCTCTCCTGGCCAGTGGTTCTCAGCCTGTATGCCATGCACCAGCTAACAGGGAGAATGGGCTTGGCTCAGAAACCAAAGTCACTCAAACCCTATGGCCAAAAACTTTGTGATGGAGCTGGGTGGAGCAAGGCATTGCCCAGCAAGGCGTTGCAGGTGGAGCATGTACGGGTGATCACAGCATGATGTGAAAGGCAGCTTCTCTGAGCTGCAGGATCCTCACACATGCTCGTTTCAGTGTACTTGCTTGTCTACAGGGGACTTTTAGCCCACAGATTTTAAGAAAGAAATTTCAAGCCCCCACAGGACTCTCAGCTCCATCAATAAGCTTACGAGCATTGCACATCGTCCTGCAATTTCCACCTTTCAAACTTCCCTCTCAGTGGGTCTCAGCAGCAGCAAAGCTACCATGAAGGGAGATCCTACATTTCCTGCTAAGCTGAAATGCTGTGAAAGAAATATTCGATTTCAAGGGGCAATGGGCACAAAATGAAGCACAGGAAGTTCTGTCTGAACATGAGGAAGAACTTCTTCCCTCTGAGGGTGATGGAGCACTGGAACAGGCTGCTCAGGGAGGTTGTGGAGTCTCCTTCACTGGAGATATTCAAGACCCGCCTGGACGAGGTCCTGTGCAGCCTGCTGTAGGTGCCCCTGCTTCGGCGGGAGGGTTGGACTAGATGACCCACAGAGGTCCCTTCCAACCCCTACTATTCTGTGATTCTGTGATTCTGTATTTCTGTGATTTCAGTTTTAGAAGGAAATATCTGACCACACACAAAAAATATTTTATTAAGAAAATAGAATTGAAATTATCTGCCTCATGTCAGCTGAGCATCAATCTGTACCTGAATTGCTTGTATGTGTGTGCTGTATTACGGCATATATAGTCCGGCGAAGGAGCCCAGCTCACAGAACACTGTGGGATCGCGAGGTGCTTTTCACTACAAATCTTATGATATACTGCTGTGGTTTAAAGAAACTGCGGGTCATTATTCAGTAAAGTAAAAATCAAGTACTTCAAGCTTTCTGTTTTAATCTCATCCAGAAACAGGGCATTTTCTTTTGCCCCATTCAGTACAAAATCAAATATTAAAAAGTATTTGCTCCATAAATTGTAACTTTTAACAACTCCAATGAGTATTAACACCAAACTATGTAGCTTCACTGGAAAATTAAGCATGGTCCAGCAGTCTGATTAGTTGGAAGATGGATTTTACAAACTGAACAGAGAGGTATAACTTGGTTGTCTGCAGGAATGAGTTAGTGGATCTGATGATGCAAGGACTCTTACCGGCCTGTATGCCTAGATTCCTGTTTCATCTGTGCATCCTGGAGTCATTCTCAGTGCAGTCTTCTGTTCTGAGAAGACTTCAGGACACGTCTCAAGGGACATAGATCAAGGAGTGCTCTCAAGGGCCATAGCTCCCCAAATTTCCATGTATTCATATTGGTTCACACAAGTTACTTTCTCCACTGCTTTAAATGGGCTATCTCTCTCGCCTCAGCAGAGCTATCCCTGGTTTGGTTTTTGTCCCCAGACAGCATAAGCCTTTTTTCTAAACAGATAATTTTTTCATTTTCCCCTGAGTTAGGATACAGTTTCTTTACCTTCATCTACATTGGGTCCCAGGACAATTACTAGTAAAACACTCCACTGCACCTGCCAGAGCTGGTTCCTGTGCAAGACATGTGGGTGTTACAGAATTAGACAAAAGAAAGTAAACCAGGGCAGTTTAGCTGATAATGCTGTTTCCTTGTAAGGTTATAGAACGTAGCAAAGTGTCCTAATGAGAGAAATCTCTCCTTTATCAAGGGAAAGCTATTTTTAACCAGTTCTTTTAATTGACTTGCTGTAACTCCTTACATGGAGCAGCAAATATTTAATCATCTCAAAATGTTCTTCTTCTCTGACTTCCTGCAAAAGAAGATCTGTTAAGAATATCTGTCATTTTTGTATGCTAAAATCAAAACCAAAAATGTGGATTTTGGAGTTAATTCTGACATGAGTCACTGTAGCATACTATGAAATTAAAAGGCAGTGAGGAAGGAAGAGTCTGTCCTTTTTCATTTACTGTGCCTCTTACTCCCTCTGTAAAGCTCTGTGTGTGGATGTCATGTGGAAGAGACAAAGGTGACTAAGGGTCCCAAAAGAGTCCAAGTGAAATGTGGATAATTTTCTAATTTCTGTCACCTCCACTATTCTGCTTTTGCTCTATGAGGGGTTATTCTTTTTTGTCACAACTTTTAAAGAATGTTGTGAATACGTGAGAATCTCTGTAAGCTGAAGTCTCCCTGATCCTTACATGGAGATGCAAAGGGAAAGTATGAAAAGGGAGAGGATGCAATAGGAAAGGACACCTTATCTTTTTTGTTTCTGAGGGGCTTTTGCAAAGGCCAACCTTTAACGAAAGAAACTGTGGTCAAAGAAAGATACTCTCCACACGTGCTCTGTCCCCTAGTGCCCTACAGGGGATGTTTCCCGAGATGTCAATGCCATCTGAGAGGAGAAAGGCTCTCTTTAATCATATAGGTTACAAAACAAAGATGTCAGTGAGAAAGGCATGGGCTGTCTGCCTTTTGTAGGCAGGTATATTCTTCTTATAGCACAGTGAGAGTTTCAGACACTGAATTGTTTCCAAGCATTTCCAAGAAGCAGAAGGCCTCACATTGCTCCCTCTGGGACAGATTGTTCTGCATTACTCTCTCTTTGAGCTAAGCCTTGAAGTTATATTTTAGCCCTATGCGATCAAGAGAGAATTTTTCTCTGCATAAATTTGTGTTCAACTGATTTCAAGGTAGTGAGAAAGCTATTTTCTTCCCTATGCACAGAGGATTTACCTTGCGACCTACAACAGAGCAATTAATGTTACAAAGAGTTAGGTACATAAATTCAATCCCCTAGATAACAAGTACATATTAAGCTGCATGGTTATGAATTAGGTGAGTTATATATATAGAAATCCTGTCCCTTGGACAGTCACCAAATGTAAGAGCAATTCTTTCTCTATGAAATGCTCAGATTAAAAAAACAATGTCCCAGTAGAGTATCTCTGTCCATTTACAGTCCAGGAAGTCCTTGCTTCTGATCTGACACAGGTTATTTTCAGATATTTTTTAATAATAAGAGTAGACTTCTTTAATTATGACATAAGATTGCAAAGTATGCCAGTAAGCAGAACTAACATCAAAGGACTGTACTGAGCGATTGGTTCTCTGCAGAGCAGAGTACATAATCAACTTAAGAGCTCAAATTTGTTGACATTCAGTAAGATTCAGTTTCCTAAACCACCAAACTGTGAGATAATTTTGGTGAGCCTGAATGGTGCTTTCGCACCAGACCCCTCCTCAAAGTGTTCCTGTGTGGAGTTTTTGGTGAGGCTATCCATGCTGGGACACAACATCACAGCCTTTCTCGTGTTGCAAGACATAGAGCATCTTCCCCATGACCTGGAGAAATCTCTTCCTGCACACCTGGAAGTAATAAAATCCCTTCCACTATCTTAAGCCACTCAGCACACCTTAGTGAGGGATATTTGGAAATGTTACCTGCATGTGGGCTCGCCTCCATGCCTCTTTGCTGGGATGTAGTGCATAGGACGTGTCTGCTCATCATCCAACAGCAGATGGGTCAGAGTCACTGTGCGCTGCATGTCCTGCCACAGCTTCCCACACTGCCTGCAGTCAGCTGTGTGTTCTTAATAACATCCAGGGTTCCAAGCAATCCATGAAATGCAGATATTTCACAGGTCTTTAAAACAAGCAGCTGGGATCTGCACCATGCTATGATATCTGCTATATGTCTTGTGTGCCCTGGGTTGAGATGCAAGGGCATGTGGAGATGCACCCGTGGAGCGAAGCACATCTGCAGGGAGCAGCCGCTGGAGAGAACTGATGCCTGAGCTACCTCCATTAGGCATCTGCCTCCAGTATCAACATTTTAATTGTCAAATATCAATACTTACGATACTTAGCTTATTGTTAAGTGTCAGTGTCACATTATTGGCAACCATTAAGCCAAGAGTAAATTTACTCTTTGCATAATTTTACTCTTTGCTGTCAAAGACACAGCATTCATATTGCATATGTATGAAGTTTGCCACAGTAGCAGGAAGAGCTCGCTCTCTCTTGCTTTGTTTTCATGTGGATGTAAAATTCTTAAATTACTTGCACCTACAAAACATTACATTGCGGGACTTGCAATGATGACACAAAATCTTCAGGCAAAATGCAATCTGAGCAAACCCTTTTCTCAGTATTCTAAATCATTTAGATTACAGAAAACATATTCTTTTCCAAGAAAAGATTTCTGTACAGATAGAGGGGAATGGTGATTATCTTTGCAATGATAATGAGACCAGTAGTTCAGTTCCTAAGGGTATGAAATGTTCATCTGCTTTTAGAATACAGTGATTGCAGAAGAGTCATAAAATCTCCTAAATCTCCATATCCAGTTAAATCTGCATGTCTCTGTTTCTTGGCAAATACAGAACAACCTTTCAAAATCCCACTTCTGATACCAGAATTGCTAGGATTCTCCAGCCAATACCACACTGCATCTCTCCAAATGTTTTGTTTTGTTTTGTTTTGTTTTGTTCCTGAAGGAAAACTATACACAGCCTTTTCCATCAGTTAACTTTATTAACTGAAGACCACTGGAAATCTGCTGCTGTCTTTTCCAGATCTGACATCTACTACAGAAATCTCACAGAATCACAAGATGGCTGAGGTAGGCAGAGACCTCTGGAGGTCATCTGATTTACCCCACCCTGATCAAGCAGGGCCACCTAGAGCCGATTGTTCAGGACCATGGTCCAGATGGCTTCTGAATATCTCCAAGAATGGAGACATCACAGTCTCTCTGGGCAACCTGTGTTAGTGCTTGGTCACCTTCACAGTGAAAAAGTGTTTCCTGATGCTCAAGCAGGAACCTCCTGTGTTTCACCTAAGATGCTCTTATCTGGTGTTTCAATTTCAAACCCAACCTGGAGATACTCTGATTTGACAGTTTTACATTCTTGTTACAGCAGGGAAATGACAGATTTCTTGATAGTGCTGTCTCTCCTGCTGACGAGGAGATTGGTTGTTTTATCGTTAGCGCAATGATGGTAACTCACAGGGCTGAAAAGATTCTGTTGCTGTAACATCCATTTTATGCACTCACATGGCCTATTGTGAAGGTATCAGGATATCTCAACATTTTACTGTTCTAAACCTCAAAAGATTTCTGTGAAATATGGAAAAATTGGTGTCTTTATTTTGTGGCTGAGGAAGCCAGAGCAAGAGAAGGTAAGTGATTTGTCCAGTGGTACCCATGTGTGTAGCTGCAGCAGAGGAAGTCAACTGATCCCGCTTCCCAGAGACTTCCCTGCAGCCCTTGCTGACAGGGAGGGCATGGCTGTTCTCCTCACCTGACAGTGATGATGTCCTTCACTGAGAAAAGACTTTATATAGTGCTGGCTGGACAAAAACATTCCTTCATGTGTCTCATCTGCTGTCACTGACGATGTATGTCACCATGATTCACTGAGAACATACTTCGAATGAGCCTGGTATGCAGGCAGAAGTACCTATTTTAACAGAACAGTATTTCATTCTGAATTCTAAAGTGAAAACAAAAGGTTGGTGATATTTACTTTTTATATCCAGAGTATTTGATCCAACATGCAAAGTTTTTCTTTTCTTATTTGCATGCATTTTGTGGTTGTATGAAAAAAACCTAAACAAAACACTGATCCAGAAATAAATCCTTTCCGTCAGACAGATTTCAGACTGGAGAAACTGAACTGAAATATTCTGTGCTGTTTTCAGGTAAAGAGAACCAGCACATTCAAATCCATTGAGTACTAACTATGGGTACAGTGGAAAATTACAACTAGACTTTTATTATGTCAAACTTCTACTGCCTTTGCCAACTAAAAATTTGCAGTATCAGTTATTCTCCTGGTAATGGCTGCATGGTAGCAGAAATTGTGTAAAGGGATGTAACAGGCTCCCTCTGACTCAAGATCAGACGGCAGGCTACAACCACAGCAGGAATTATGAGAGCTGTTCTTTTGACAAGAACATTCTTCCTATCGGCCTCCATCCCTACATTATAAGAGAAAATGGTGGCATTAGCAGTCACCTTCCTCTTCTAATTCCTAACAAAAATGTCAGCCAAACTCTACTGCCTATTTGTCAATCCTAATCAGACAGCTCTCAGTGGAAATGAGTAAAGTAAGAGGGTTTTGGTGGTTTGGTTTATTTTTTTTTTTCCCCTCAGTGCTCACAGGCCAGCTAATCCTTTTGCTGGGAAAATGAGACAAGCCAACCATTTCTCTAATTTCAGCTTTTATAGCCCACCAGCTAGCCAATGATTTTCAGTAGATTTTTTGGTTTTGTTGGTCTAGATTTATCTAGATGTCAGTTCTCCTCCTGGAAAGTTGTCTTTATAGTCTCTTTCTGTCATGATCAGTCTCCATTTTGCACGTTGGCACCCAGGTTCTCCTGACAGATACATACCTGGTGGGATTCTGGAGTGACCAGTGCCCTGGGGCTTCAATGGAAGCTGTGTTAATAAAAAATTTTCAAGATCAGACAGAAAATCAACAGTATGAGTGTATTAGGAAGGACGTCTGAATTAGACCTACATGTTGCTTCATTTTTATCAAGCCTTTGGAAACAACCTAGCGACATTCTTCACTAGATGTTTGTAAAACAAATATTATCTACTTTGAAAACTAAACTTCTTTAGATAAACATATACCTAAAAATAAAATTGCATTGTTTAAGATACTTTTCAGCATTAACTTTGTTTCATCCACTGAAAATTACGGTGTCAGCAAAAAGCTACTGGCATACATTTAGGTTTTGCTACAGGTATAGTGTTCACAGACCTAATCATAAACAGATTGAACAAAATGACAGGCTGGAATATAAGCACCACTGAGGAAATAACTGCCCTGCCTTCCTTTGTAAACTGCACGAGAGTGCTCTACAGTCTCTTAAATAAAATGTTGTGTCAACTACAGGATGCAGTTTTGGATTGTTTTCTTGGTTTTGAACCCCACACAGGACAAAGTAGTCCATTAATTTTATATTTCCCCTAGCTTATCACCTATCTGACTTCTTGCATCCATTCATTGGGATTAAAGCTTGCTACTTTCTCCTTTATCTGTCTGAAGCAGAGGCTGCATCTGATAGCCCCTTTCTCATCAGCCCATGCAGTGGTCAGGCAGGTGAGGGCACTACTGGCCCCCAGAAGGTCACCCAGCTCATCTCAGCCGAGTAACCCAGCAGGAGATCTCTGCTAAACTGAAGTAGTGACGCATGTATGGTGAGCAACTCCATCCAAGTCGAGCTTTGCTGTGCGTGCTAAAAGGTGGCCAGGAGAAGAACTACCTCTCCTTCACCACCTCTTGGACACTACCTCTGCTGAAGGTGCTCCACCTCTGGGGAGCAAAACGTCTGCCAAGGATGCAACACAAGAGCACACAGTGTGATTGTGTAAAAGCATGAAACATGAGTGCTTCTTCTCCTCCTACATCTTCAGTATGCCCATACCCATGGTTGCACCCACTCCCCAAAATGGTCATACATCATGAACAGAGTGCTGTGTTTCTAGCAAGCAGCTGAGTGCAACTTCTTTCCAAACTCTACAAACCCACTTTCTATTCACTCAGGCTAAGCTATTTTCCTTCTGACACATCTCTGCTAATGTCTTCTCGCTTTCCGTGTCAGGTTCAAATCTGACTTGTCACCCCTTAATGTCCACCCTTTAGTTTCACTTCTGCATACAACTCTTCTCATATTCCTGTCTTCGAGACAGCAGAGACTGCATCTTCCATGTCTTTCCATGATGCTTCTCTTTTATGCTGCCAACTGGAAACTCTTATCGCCCAGCAAATAGCCATGAAGATTTTTTCAAGAAATCTTTCTCTTGAAGATTTCTGTCAGGTTCTTCAGCAATAATCGAGGAAATGAAACAATCATTGCTTTGCTTTGCGCTTTGATCATTTCTCATTTTCACGAGGTAGAAGTTCAGTACCTTCTAATGTTGTTTGTTTGTCTCATGCCATGCTTTCTAGTGTATGAAATTAGTAAAATGATTGAAGACAGTAGTAAGTATTCACCTTCATTACTTCCTTGCTATCTACTTCTTCCCTTCTGAAAAGAAAGCTCTTAAAGTCCCCTGTGCTTTCGGTAGCACTGATGCTATTCCTCATGCTGTCTCTGAGACCTTCCTGCAGCTCCTCATGCTTCAGCATGCTACATTCACATTTCTACACCTCAAGTAGCTGCAATTTGCTGTTACATATTAGGTCTCACTTTCTCTTTCTACTCTCACCCTTGATTGCTTCTCTATCTTACACCTATACACCAGATTTTAAGTCTCTTATAATTCTATACCTAACCCACCAAGAAATCCTTCTCCCTTGAATTCAAAAGCCTGCTTCTTGCTTTCTATGTTGTGTTCATTTTACTGGGACAAAGTATGGCCACACTCTTCCCTGAATGTTTTGACTAAATTTGTTTCTCTTGAAGACCCTACACTGTAAGTTCATTTCAAGCACAGTTTGAAAAGACACAGTGATATAGACGTGAAGGATAATACAGATTAGAAGCTGAAGAATTAGAATATCCTTTGTCTCACAGAAGGGCAGTAAGCATTCGGATCTAGATACATGCTGAGCTCACAAGGGTTTTTTTTTCTTTTCTTTAAAGGGAAAGGCATTATCTGTAGGCATAAGCAGGCATTCCTGCAAATGCATTGGGGAATACCACTGGCACTGAACTATCTTCTGGGAGAAAAGCTTAAAAACCTGCTGCTGGAGTGCCTCAGCTCCAAACAGCACAATGCTTACTAAAAAAGCCTAAGCTTGTTTATATACATAAACAAGTCTATATATCAAAGGGGTCTATATAGCACCACAGAGAGATATTAAGAAAATGTGGTTATTGGTATGCGGGCACCTCAGTAGACCTGATACAAGGCAGATAATCTTAGAAAATTGAAAGAACAGAATATAAATTATATGAGAGAAGAAGAATGAAAGAATGGCTTTTTCCAGCAGAGGAGAGGTGCTATACATTAAGGAAAGTTTGGAAGGAGATGAGTGAGCTTGAATAGTACACAACATTGTCTGTCAACGCATTCCTGGTGATTGCACAGGATCCCCAGCAGCTGCAATTTCAGGCCTACATGAGGCGTAGACTGTGGAGCTGTCCTGCAATCACCCAGGGGAGAGACCACCTGGACTGCGACTGCTAAAGGAGCTATTAGAGAAGCCACAAAGGCAGAAAACATACTAAGAAAAGACAGGTCTTATTCCTCCTTGCTTCCTTCTGCACCTCCATGCCAAGGTATGTGCCCCAATGGGATGTTATGGTGAAGCTACATTTTTGGACATCATAGGTGTTTTAAAGCTACTATCTCTTGCAGCAGCTGGTTAGAAAACCCACAAGCAGTTAAGCATAATTTGATGTACTCCTCATGGGATCAGCTCACAGGTCCTAGTGTGAAGCACTATTAAATTACTACCTTGTAATGCTGACTTCAAAGTACTCGTATTCAGCAGCCATGCAGAACGGAGAAAAGCCCCCTAAAAGACAGGGGAAAAGCTCTTAGGCCCACACTCCAGTATCTCTTAGCTTTAAACCAGGAATGGCATAAAAATGATATAATTTCTTTGAAGGAAATGAAAAAGTCCTGCTAAGAGAAGAAAATGATTGGAGGTGGCAGGAAGGTTGCATAAAAGCATTAGATTAGAAGCTCACAGTAAATATGTTCCTGTCCAAAAGAAGTTCAAAAGGTCAAGAACAAATGTGGGGTCTTGCAGCAGAGCAAAGATGTTTCTGGGAGTAAGAAACTAACACATAAAATGTGGAAGCAGTCTCCAAAGATGAAAACTGGAAAAATCATATACTCTGGCATGCTGAATGTAAAACTATTGCAAGATGGGTCAGAACAAGTTTGAGGAACAGCTAGTTAAAGATACAAATGTTAGTAACAAACTTTATCCAGGCATATCAGAAATGGCACATCTGTTAGAAAACTTGCAGGACCACAGCCTAGCTGAGGTGTAATAGGATTGTTCAAGGAAGATAAAAAAGTAGCAGAAAAGCTACATGCAATATTTGCATCAGCAGTCAGTATGGCAAAACCTGGGTCTGGTTTTACCTCTCAGCCTTTCTTTACAGGAGGCAGAGTAGGGGAAACATCTGAGTCAGAACAGTCAGCAAAAGACATTTTAGGACAATTGGAAAAAACCCAATAGAGCATTGTCAGTGCTGACAGCATTTACCCAATGGGTCTTAGATAGTTCAGATTAGAAATGATCATGCTCTCAGCTGTGGTCTATAACCTATCACTTCAATTGGCCTCAGTACAGAAGGAGAGGAAGACAGCAAATATAATGCTAGTTTTTAATAAGGACTCCTAGGGAATCTGAGAAACTATAGACTAGGAAGTTGTACTTTTGTACTGGGCAGATTAGTAGAAGCTATAATAAATAACATCACTAGCAGTATACATGAATCAATATGACTTAGTACGGGAGAGTTAACATTGATTTTGCAGGAAGAAGTACTGGGTCTCAAACCTGTTTTAGCACATGGAGGACTCATTGGCTTATCACTGATATAGTTTATTTACTGGGCTTGGATTTCAGAAAGCCTTTCGATAATATAACTTTCTAAAAGCTCTTAGAGAAAGTAGGTTGCTATCAGGTAAAGAGAGAAGGCCCTCTGCAAGAGTAATAGCTAGCTAAAAGATAGGAACGAGGACAGAAAGAAATGGTCAGTCTCGAAAGTGCTGTGAGGGGATCTGTACTGCTGGGTATATTCATAAATGAGCCAGGAAAGGGGTTATGTAAGATGATTGTAAAACATAAGTATATGTAAGTTTTCTGACTTTACAAAATTATTTAGGGTAGTTAGAAACAAAGCTGATCACAAAGAGCTGCAGAATTATATTGTGATACTGAACAATTGTTGACAGCTGCAAAGAAATGCGCTTGAGAAAAATAACCCTGACATTAACTATTACGTAGTCAAAAGATGGATTTATTGTGGGTTGTTTTATGAAAATGTAATATCTCAATACTCACTATAATTCAAAATGAAAACAGAAAGTACTGTCAGGCAAGGAGTAGAGACTCAGCCTTTAAATGTCATTATAATTACACATAAACTCCATTACATTCCCGCATTCTGGGTTTTGATTGCCTCACATTTATGATACAGAAAAGACACAAACAAGAGCAAGAAGAATGGCTTTCGAGCAAGATGAACTAAACCAGGGCACACCAAACAGAAATATTCTGCAACAAGTTCGAAACAAAGCAAGCCAGACTTTGTCAAACTGCACAGCAAGTAAAGTCATTACCAAAAAAACCATTTTACATACCAAGTTAAAAATCAGTTTGAAAGCAGATTAGATGAAAAGAGAAACAAACGTCCATTAAAGCATCACAGTATAAAGATATAGGTGCCAAATCTTCCTCAGGAAACCTCTAATCTGCAGCTTTCTGTGAGCAGAGAAGATAACTAAAGAAATATTGCTTGTCTGCTTATACTCAGTAAACAACCTGTTCTTAGGACCAAGGTAGACACTCCTTGTCTGAACCCAGTTCAGATGTTCTTATGTTTTAAGGTGTGTAGAGAATCAAACTGTGGAGGGTGCATCCCTGAAAAAGTCATGACGAGGTTTTCTATAATGAAAAACATCAACTCCCGCTCCCAGGGAAATCTGTGCAACGTCTCTGGGAGCAGGAGCTGCTCAGTAGGTCTAGGGCTGCCTGGCTGCCAAGCGACTTCACGTGCTGCTATTCCGGGTGTGCAGTGAAAAGTTATTTAGGGATGTTTTCACACAAAAGTAGTAACACACACTTGTGCAGACTATTCCTTCCAGGAACACAGTGGTATTTGGCTAATAGTGTGTCACTATTTTGACTATGTTCAATCCATTGTATTTAAACAGCTGATGCCGTTATCCCCTCATGCACATATTTGCTGCCTGACACTCCTGCTTCTCATTAAATACCAAGATTGAGAAACATCTGCCACTAAACCTTCTTTTTTTTTTAAGTGAGCCAGTAGAAGACTTACCAAGACTGATTTCTGTTAGCTTTCTAAAGCACCTTCTGCTGAAGATCAGTGATTTGTTAAAAGAAAAAGAATTCAGGCCTTCTAAATACCAACTTTATATATTTATAAACATTCCCAGCCCAAAATCAGTCTGGATCATAATCAGTTTACTTCTTTACTCAGCCATGGACAATTATTTCAAATCTATAAATATCAGCATTCTGTATGCTAATTAAAACTCTTGACAGATCTGAAAGTCTCAGCCAGAGACTGCAACATGGAAGTTATTGCAAGGAATCATTTTTATTCTCCTCCTTACACTGGCCTGAGTTTTCATGCTGTGGCTGAGTAGCTAGCTTCACCCAGACCACAGGTTTTTCCCTTTCCCTTTGTTGTTTTATCCTCATTCACTGAGTTTCTCTTGCAGGCTTTTTTTTTCCCTCGTTGGCTTTTTTCAGGCAGTGGGCCACATTGTGGAGTGCAGCTCTTGCTGAAGGAAAGCCCCATACAGCGCCCAGTGATTCCCAGAGGCTGGTGCACAAACTAGTACTGTTCCCAGGCAATCTCCTAAGTGCTTGCAGCTGTCCCACAGAGCTGGGGTAGCTTATCACATTTTTGGTTAAAAGTTTGGTGACAGAGCACAGCAGCCTGTGACAGATCTTGGGGGCTGACAACTCCCTCCAGAAGACAGGAGCTTTGTAAGTGCCGTTGTTGGTCACCCTCTCAGGCATCTCCCTTGACTGACACTGCAATTTTCTGACCTCAGTTTCAAAGTTCAGATGAAGGAATCAGGCTTGGGCTTAACTTTCTTTTTCGTATTAGGCTTCTATAAATACACTGGCTTTGCAAATCTAAGCATTACAGTCACGCCAAATGCTTTCACAAAGAACAGTGTTACCTTCTGCTCTTTTTCAACTATTAAAACTTATTTTGTTTTGTTTTGTTTTGTGAAGTAGCATATTTATTTTTAATGCAACTACAACAATGGGACATCATATATATATAGCTCTGGTCTTTCAGAAACATTTAGTAATGAAAACATACAGACTTTCGTCTGGGTTTCAGCCACTGCTTAGTGTTCATGCTTGCCTCCAGCTGAAGCAATGCCTACAAGTCATCTATTTCCCTGCTAGGTGCAACACCTCCTTTGGTACTGGGTTACTGATGTGGTGAGCCTTGTTCTTCAAAATGTTTAATTATCTGTGCTGTGTAGAGCAGTTGCCCAATGAACCAGTAACACTGGCACCCACTGACTTCTAGAGAGTCATGCCTCACGCCCGAGGCTTCTACTATGAGGCAAATCATGATGGGAGGGAATCAAATCTTTCATCCTTTTTCTGTGCCCTGAGCAGTGCCAGGACACCTGAGACATCGGCAGGCAGGATGAAGGTCTGTTACTCCAGCCGCTCTTTGGAGAACACAATCCTTTCTGCTTCTTCTCACTAGTATTATTTACCAGGAGATTTCAGATAAATTCATGTTCATCTATAGCTATTTGGCCCAGACAAATCAGTTTAAAAGGAAGCTGCTGCGGGGATTGCTCTTTTTTGGAGGAGCATTTTGGTGGTCAGCACCTTGCTATAATCGCTGCAGCCACTGCCATGCATTTTGCTTTGAAGACAGACGTGCGAAAAGCAGGGTGTTGTTGCTCATTAAGCTGATGCCTTTCCAAGGTAGCGAAAAGCCAGGTGACCTGGCACTGCAAATCCTCCGTCTGCAGCATGTTTCCGGATTACTACTGAAGCAGGCAAAGCTCCACTGTACGGGAGCCAGCACGGTTGATACCTTGGCTGTAGATAACGGGGTTATACAACGAGTGAAGCAATCCTAGCTGGCAATATGTCTGTGATGTACACTCAGATTCAGCTCTAGCTGTGTGAAAGACCGCAGTGTAATACGCGGTTGTGGCTTTTAGTTGCCTAGCTCTGTATAGCTCTATTTAGCAAAAGTGTATAAATAGCCATGAACAAATAGCCATTCAAAATTTTCACCAGCAAATTACCGATTCTCTGCCTCTTGCCATGAAAGCATTGAAAAGTATTTTAGATCTTTATCAAAAAATTAATCCGTCTTTCAAGAGAGATGAATAGAATTTTCTCAAGTGTTGATCTGAGCTCCTACATGTTTATTGAATATATTTGGCATGTATTTATAGACTTTCCATACATGCCTATAAACATTTTGTACAAAAGATATTTCAGACCTGAAATGTTTGTGATACATATAACACTTATGTTGAGCCTATAGGCACACAATTTTTTAACGGAGGCAAAAAATTCTGAATTGATCTGTACCTCTTTCAACAGGATAATGCTTCTTCACAAGGTAAATAGTTTCAAGTGAAATGCTGGAGATTGCTCACTAACACCATTCGCTTATATTTTCCTTAGAGAAAATGTGAAAAATATCCTTCTAATTCCATAGGTCTTAAACATTAATACCTGAAAATATTCACAGACAAGACATCAAAGGCTGGGGTCTGCCACTGTACCGTGTTTACTGGCCATCTGACCGACTCAAAGACTTCACGGCAGACACACAGCGGTTTCTGTGGGGAGTAAATGGTTTGAACTGTGAGGGTCCCACATGCACCCCAGGCCCTCACGATTCCCCTGATGGCTCAAAAGAGGTGTGAAA
Organism: Opisthocomus hoazin; assembly: GCF_030867145.1. Taxonomy (NCBI): domain Eukaryota; kingdom Metazoa; phylum Chordata; class Aves; order Opisthocomiformes; family Opisthocomidae; genus Opisthocomus; species Opisthocomus hoazin. The sequence goes on along the minus strand of NC_134416.1, from coordinate 30,333,158 downwards.
CAGGCAGTCCTCCAGGCATGGACACAGCTTGAACTGTGAATTATAAACCATGAAGATTTGCTACGAAACTGTGCAGAGCGATACTGATAAACTTTCCGTACTTTTGATTGTTTGTTAGAAGTTGATTTGCCAGATACCTTACAAGTCTTAATAAGAATTTTCAGGATTTTAAAGATAAATAGAGATTGTTCAAACAATTTATGAAAGAAAATGAATGAACTGATTTAATATTGCTGATATCTTGAAATACTTTATTTTCAAAAATAGGAACAGCATTTTTGTCTCAACCCTAATTTCTGCAATCCAGGACAAAAGGTTTTGAATTTGAAGACCTAGATTCTGTGTGATTTATTGAGCAGCTTGCAAAAAAAATAATCATTGCCATTATTTGTGACTATTTCCTGAGTGTCCCAGGGTGAAGCTGGTCCAGGGAATTTCTGTGATGGAGGAAAATATTTTTCAATTACATGTCCTGTGCTGGTGTGTTCTGCGCAACCTCTGAGTCTCTCACTGTGAGAGATATGGATGTGAATGTGGCGAGGAGAAGGTGGTGGAGGTATGGAAGCGGTCTTACTACACTACACTTGATCTTAGCCAAAAGGCCGAGAAGCGATAGACTAAGACAGCTATGGAGGGCGTAAGGCCATTTCTCCCCTCTTAGGTCCCAAGTTTAAGCAAATTAGTATTCCTCACAGTGGAGCAAAATGAAACAGTGAGAAAAACCTGAAGTGGGAATACCTCTGTGACTGTGTCCCTGCCAGAAACTGCTGCCTCATGACACCTACAAATTTCTTAATATTAGCAGAGGGCTGAAAATTAAGGTAGTGTAAGATCAGGCAAGTGGAAGCCCATACAGAAGGTTTTTCCATTCCGCTGTCTCTGAGAGGAACTTCCTTTAAACCTATTATGGTAAACCCAGCATCAGGTCTTTCCCTTACGTTATTTTGGCAAGGGAAGGGAACTGGCGTGAACACTGTATCGTTGTTAGTGAATTAACCAGCAACAGGAGTGCTCTGATGCCACTGAGGCCCTGGTCTTCAGCACGACTTTGGCCTGGGCCAACCAGCACTTTCTGAAACACCTCCTGAGCCTGGCTGAACATTAGCACAGGACCATTCCTAACAGAAAAAGTGAAGTCATTCCCGCACTTTTGTGTTCTCCGAAACATGACCCAAAACTACGGAATTTTTTTCTCTGCCTCTGGTTCTCTGCCTGCCTTTTTGTATTTTTAATCACTGTCAGCATTTCTGTTAAATAGCTAATATCCCCATAGGCATTCTGCAGGTGCCAGAAAAAAATGAGTTATTAAATATCAGCCATTAGGGTAAAATTCTGTCAGGGGCTTTATTCTGTTTTTGCTGCAAGTCTGATAGATATCTAGCCACAAAGTTATCTGTAAGTCCCATTTTACCAGTGCCTCTCAACAGCATCTTCCTCAGGACATCTCTTTTTATTGTGTTATCATCATCATTTCTTGAAAAGCTTCATTGAATTCTGTTTTCTTCTCTGTCGCTTTCCTCCTTTTAAAGGGAAGTATCCCAACTTTATTTAAAGCTTCTGAGCAGAGGTCAAGCTGCTTGCGGAGGCCTCAGACACACTTGGATTAAACTCTTTGCAGCACCTGTGGGGAAGAAAGTGCAGCAGCCAGTGTTGGGCTCTGCAGGTAGGGACGGCATCGCCTCTGCTCAGCAAGCTGAAGCACTCACACAAATTGCATTTGACCTCTGGATATACTTCAGTTTACTTTGGGGGCCGGAGGATGCCTGTGGAACAGGGAGAGGGCTTAACAAATATGTTTTAGGTTTTTTGTCCTCAACCAGTATGTCTGTGGCTAAAAAAGTGTTATTACAGGCAAGATTTACAAATACTCAAATTAGTAAAATATATCCTGCCAGGGATCTATATACTGTGTTCTCAATCCACCAAAAGATTAAGCAAATAACTTACAAAATTGCATTATAAAAGCCTCATCAAATTTACACAAACAGAAACTCTCTGGCTTTGAATAGGACCAAACAACTTCACATTCTGTCTTATTCAGGAAGTAAATATAATTTTGAAAGTAAAATATACCAAAGTCATGTTCAGGTTAATTCTCCTTCCGGAATCCTGTGGCATTGGTGAAATCAGTGTGCTGAAGACAAAATGTGCCAGATATTCTGTAAAGACCATCTCTGGTAACCTCAGGCAGGATAGGTACCAGTGCTGCAGCTGTGAGCCTTCACTGCCTCCCCTCATCGATACCGCATGACACTGTTTTCTCCTCTGAACAGGTTAGTCCTGAGCTGTTTACTGTGAGAACTGCAGCTCTGTCCTCATCACAGAAAAGCAGCTCCTTGTATTACAGACTCTGCTGCTGTTCTGATAGCAGTATTGCTGTGAAGGTATTTATTGACCAGGCCAAGTAATAAGAGTATCTGAAGTGTTACAAGAAGATGCTACACTCATTACCAGACACCAGAATTTCAATCACTAGCACCTTTTTGAAGCTTTTAATTGGAAATCTCATAATTAATCCACTCTTTTTAACACATGTCAATGAACACTGAACAAAAAAGGGTGAATGCACTCTGGTGCAGTGCTGGTTGTGTAATGCTCATTCCTTAGGCTAGAACCCAGGTGGGCGCAGTCATCAGTCTCCTCCCTTCTAGGGCACAGAATCAAAGAGGAGTTCAGCATACAGTCCTGTGGACAAATATCACGACCCCAAAGCCATATCATTCAATCCAGATGCAGTTTAAGACACTAAGATTAGGATTCACAAACAAACTCATAGGTTGTTACATCCCAATAACTGAGAGGATATGTGATCCTAAGACTAGTGAATGCTATCCCCGAAGTATGACAGGGAGCTGCTCAAGTATCTTAACGCAATATTGGGCAAGGAGTTTCTGAGCAAGTGGTATTCAAAGCTTGAAAACATTTTTTGGACTTCATAAAAATTCATTTTTGATATGCACAAATAACATCGTTTCCTTTGAAGGAGTATCTGTAGTGCATCTAAGTGCCTGTGTGAACCCTGTCCTACATATATACATCTATGCTTTAAAATCATCATTTGTTTTAAATCTTGACCTGAATTTTCAGGCTCCAGAACCAATCTTCTTTTATCCAGGACATAGTGCAAGAGTTTCTGGTTGCACAAATTCATATCTGCTTAGAAACACACTAAAATCAATGTTATCACATAAAGCAAGGTTAAACTAAGACAGCAATCTGTCTGGCAGGTGAAAGGCTGCTGCTTGATTTACTAAGCCTTATAATCTTTTGACTTGCAGTTCACTGCTGAAGAAGATAATGGAAGAACTACAGCCCATATCCAGGTGTTACAAGTCTGTATTTGCTATCACACTGAACTCCAGTAAAAAGGTTAAAAAAGATTGCTTAGCATCAAAAATTACCAAGCAGGTTGATAGACAAGGAATAGAGCTGCATTTTGGAAGATGTGAAAAAATGAGTTGTGTATTTATCAGTATCAACACGGACCCTTTCCTAACTCTTTCCCTTCATGACTCAAAGCTCAGTGTCATGTCTGAGCTGCCTGAACTAAACTAAAATCAGGGGATGCTGCACAAATGATTTGGATTTTCAAAATTTGACAACAGGACATTTTTAACAATCTATTTTTATTCTTTCATAAATAATTAACTTTATAGATATACAAATGTGGGGTGTCCGTGGGCTTCTGCAGTAGCTCGTTCACTGTTGTATCACCTCCATGGAAATCAGAGTGATGAAAATATGCTTGTATGAGAAAAGCTGAAATAGGGTAGAAGTCTAGCCCACAATTTACATACAATCTATTACACTTCTGGTAATAGCAAAGTGACGGTAGAAGTCCTTTGAGACTCCAGAAGGCCATTCCTGTAACTGGATTACAGGCGTGGGCTCAGTATTTTGGAGTGGGCTGTGCAGGCTGAGATGTAGAGAAAGGTGAATCACTGACAGGGGAGCTGAGTCAGCATTACCGATAAACAGCCCCATTAAAACCAGACACATTTGTGGAGAAAAATCACAGCTTTATTTATTTATTTACTATAAAGCCTGAGCATTGTGGGCCTTCTGCTACCGTCACTAACCATGAGGAGGAATGTTTGACCAGCTTTTACAAGATGCAAAGGATGTTTCCTTCTAAAAGCTGGAGCAGCATGTGCCTACATGTTCTCTCACAGTGTGTTCTGTGGGCTTTAAAGGAAACCTAGGGATGTATTAGGAAAGGATTGTAGCAAGTATTACTGGTGGTTGAGCAATATCTAGTGTTAGCCCTTAAGAAGTGGCATTTTCCTGTCCTGCAAATGTTTTCTCGATAAATACACTAGCAAACAATTTATAACTCAAATAATTACAGTAATTGCAAAATTACCTAGGAATGGGTAATTAGTAATAGGTAATATCTTGTTGAACTGCAAATCAGAAACTTTGAGCTAAACATTCACATGTGTTTGGTGAACTATGGTCTTGTCATGAGGAATGTATTTAATTAAAAGTAATCCAAACAACTTCAATATTCAGATATCACTTTGCTACCAGGAGTCTCACAAGCAGTTTCTGATTTGCAGTGTAAACTGGTTGAAAATATTGATATATAATTTAAAGCTGTGAATACAAACTGCAAGGTGTACCATGATATAGATGATATAAATGGAAAGATAGTTAATTTGGAAAAATATGTCAAATCAACCATTGTTCCCTAAGATTGCAGGAGAATCAAAGAGATCACCAGTTTATAATAATACGTCTTCCCATCTTGATGCCTCTGCTTTAATAGCAGGGAGCCCTGTTAGAATAAATATCCGCTGCATGCAGAAAAAAGTAGACGTTATCTAAAAGCACATATATAGGAATTCCTGCTTTATAACACTTTGGTTGAAGACTTATTTGCTTTTTTGCTTGCAAGGATCAGACACAGGAATATTTACCACTTCAATAAAGAATGGCGGAAAGTTAATTCCCTCATCTCGTCGTCCTGTTCTCCACTCAATTTTGAGTGAAGTAGAAATCTTGGCTACGAAATCAAGGGAAAGCATGGGAGGTGAGCTGAAGCCAGGCTACCAGGCAGTGCCATCTAGGGGTAAACCATCAGGACATTGCCTTCTGCAGTACTCAATCCAAAGAGACCAGACCTATAGCTGCTGTGGAATTAAATACATCAGGGTTTGTATCCCTTAAAGGTGGTCTGATTTTCTAAGCTGGCCTAAAAAGATGCAAAAAATCACTTAAGTCATTACAGCCTCGTGTCTATGACAACGCCTCCATCAATGTCCTATAAAAATGTCTGTAGTACTTTATCAGGATTATTAGTAATGGTGCTATTGTATGTTCTAAGTTCTTTGCTTTTTTCCTTTTTAATTCTGTATCTGTAATAAAACTGTGCTTTGATTAATGCATCTGATAGGTCAAAAAATGTTGTCGTAAAAATTCTTATCACTTGCCATGCAGGTAGAAAACCAATAAAACAAGAGATCTAGTGGGACATTCTGAAACTAAGTGGTGGCAAAAATCCCAGGCAGTCACCAGAAGTTGTCTGTCTGTCTTTTTATATACCTAACTGCCTCAAAAAGGGATTCCGTATTTGAGGTAGGATCGCACTACTATGTGAACTGAGATGATGGTCTTCCTAGTCATTTGATCATGGCAGCAAGAAGGAGCCCAGCACCCAGATGAGATTAATGAGGAGTTTGTAGCCAGTTTTGTAGCCAGCATTACCTCTGCTGGAGAGGATGCTTTTCAGCAACACTCAAATCCAAGCAACTCTGCTTAGGCCTGATGTGGAGAAAGATGGTCAAATATTGATTCTAGACAATATGAACCCTCTTGGACAGCTGGGTGAGTGCTGTGGTGTGTGCTGGGACAAGAAAAGTTATTGCAGTAATCAAGGATTGCTGCGGCTACCTACTCTTTTTCTTAATTTGCAACATAAATAACATGAAAGCTGCAAAGATGCTGACATGTTTAATGCAAGGAATAACTTGGTTTTTTTGGTCTACTGCAGCACAGCTATACAAACCATAGCCAAAATAGTGGTACTTTCACTTAAGAAAGTGTATCAAGATGAGGAAAACATCAGTGCCCAAGGTAGTCTTTGATTTTGACTTGATACAGAGATTAGAGAAGGGAATTGTTGTGATCTCTTCCTTGTAACACTGACTTGAGGTAAGAAGATACTAAGTGAGTAGCCCAAGATCATCAGCATGATCTAGTTGAAGATGTCCTTGCTCAATGCAGAGGGGTTGGGTTAGATGACCTCTAAAGGTCCCTTCCAACCCAAAGCATTCTCTGATTCTATGATCCTATGATCCTATAGGAAAGCCAATAGGAGAGCCAGGAACGAAACTGAAATAAGAATGCAAAACAAAATGCAGTCTTGGCAGTTTGAAGCATTCAGACCAGAACCCAGGGGCTGTTATCACGATTGCCATATCTGACCTTAGCCTTTAGGAATCATGAGTACCTCATCTGTCACAACATTTCCAGATGCCTCTTCCCAGACTATAAAACATGCTAAAAATCACTCTGTTACTAGGCAGCCTAATAATGGATTAGGTGCTTACTGCTGAAAATCTTGGCCAGGTCTTGCAGCAGAGAGCAGTGACCACAGCTACCCCTCCATTTACTTCTTGGGACTGATGCTACATTGTCCTGGCACCTCTCCAGTCCTCATGTGAATGTAAGTGTTGACTGTGATGTCACATCAGAGCAGACTGACAGCTTGTGCAAATCCCTGCTTTGTACTGCTGTGAACAACTACAGAAGATGCAGGGGAGCTTTGAATGGAATAGCTGATCTTCTGAAAGAAGCAGCGAGCTATGTTAGGGCCACCCCATGCAGCGCACTCCCTTGCCGGGTGCACACCATGGTGCCCAGAGTCTGCTGCTCCTGACTTGGGTAGAGTGCACCGCCACAGCACAGCTTCTTCCACTGCAGATCACTGCCTTTTTTCACTCCAAATCCTTGTTGGCTGGGAGGAAGTCCTGTCTTGACATTAGTGCGTAGAAATCTGTGGCCTGTGATACTCAGAAGGTCAATTAGATTATCATGGCTGTCCCTGTCTGCTAATGTCCATTTTCTAAGCCACCAGAGCCTCTCCTTTCCCCCAGCCTGAACTCCTGCATCACTTAACAGAATAGAAAAGGCTGCCATGTGTAAGCAATAATTACAACTTCAGCTTGTGTGTTTTGGTGACTTTTCACAATATAAAACTGTACTGAGTGATTGATTATAGATGTTAACAGTAATTCTGTTATACTTTTCAAATCACATTAAATGCTGGACAGCATTATATTATTGAGTATGCAATTATAGGTGGTGTGCTTTTTCTACCTAGCTTCTGACTTAGGTAATGAAAGGCGTAGAGAAAAATCAATGAAAAACATAAAGAGGCCTGTTTGAATTCAGAGGCACCCAGTTTGTGAAAGTCATCAACATTTTCTTCCAAAAGAAGTCAACTTTGGAATACCTTGAATACTTTTTTTTTCTTTTGATGTCAGACTAAGGAAAATTCCCCCAGAGCAATCAAAATAAGTAACTAGAATTTGCATCCCCTTGTCTGGGGCAAGGGTCCATAAGGGCTGGTGACCCTTGTGAAGAACACATGCAAACAAATGACACAACAGCTGTGACCCAGCACAATCCCTCCTGGTGGCTCTTTGAAAGCTTGTGAATTGCAGCAGCCCAAATCTCTAACCTTGCATTAACACCATCCTCACTTCCAGGTGATTGCTTACACTTCTGAAATTTATGTGAAGAGCCTCTCCCTGTACCCCCTCTGTTAGGGGCAACACAAATTCAACACAGAATGATAGTAAAAAAAAAAAAACAAACAACGAAAGAAGGAAAACTTCTGTTTAGGTTAAAGATGATGGTGGCAGCTCTCCTTGCTACATCCCAAGTCGTTTGATGGGCTTACTGAAGGAACCTGATTCCTGTCATGGGGAAAAAGAGATGAAACAAGGAAGTGGAATAATGGTTGCCTAAGAAAACGTTTACTAGTGTACTACTACGAGGCACCTATCTACAGTGATATCTGGACATGTGGTCACAGAAGTAAGGCAGTGCCAAGCCTGCTCCAATTCATCATTCGAAAGGAGAACGTTTGTCAGGACTTTAACAATAATTATTGTTGCAACGTACAGAGCAGGTTGTGGCCATAGTCTGCTGGTACCTGCTTCTCTGGGGAGGAATGAGGAGGAAGGACAGTAGGTGTTTCACCTGATTGTGTATTGTTATCAACAGGTGTTGACTGATAGGTGTTTGTGGGTTTACACAAAGCTTATATAAGCATCTCTCAAGAACTTATTTCAAAGACATCCTTGGACTGAATTTAAACAGGGAGATGTTTTGTTAGCTCATTTTGGATTTTTTAACATTTTGACTTGTAACGTGAAGAAAAAGATGTCATTAGCAGTTAGGTGTGTAGGAGGAGTGTGGATTTCAGGAGAATCTGTCGTAAAATAATTGAAAAATGAAATCAAATCATTCTTAATGGGCTTGAGAGCTCACTTGGTAAGAGATATATTTCTAATACAAACTCAAGAGTTCTGAAACTTTGATGTAGTTTAGCAAGTCTTCAAGCTCAGCTCTTTCACCACAGTGTTAGTCTTCTGAGTTTAGGTCTGCCTCTTTCCGGGAATGAGAAAAAGAATACCACAGCTGCATAATGAAAGTGTTAGTGGCCCTTCACATCTGCCACATATCTGCCTTGCTGATGTGGGCAGGGCAACGTCCTTCTGCCAGGACAGCCACCTCTTGCATCTTTACGTATTCATCTAAGGTAGATTTTAATTTCTAGCCTGATCCCTGAGAGTCTAGGGTAATTTAAAGCTAAAAAATGTCATCCTGGTATAGCAGGGCTAGGGGACAGTCTCCCTGCCTGAGTGATTGAGACAGCTTTACCAGGGCTACAGGATCTGAAGAGCACAGGACCGTGTCTTCTACTGCAGTCCCTGTTCCCAAGAAGACCTGGGTATTTCTGTCAGCACTTCACTAGCCACCTGCACACTGAATGCGCATACCTCCGGCAGAAACACTCTGTGTCACAAAGGTGTGCTTGGGAATTGCACAAATACGTGTACCCTGTATAAAAGAAAGTCCTGTCACCACATGGTAAAACCAGAATTTGTTTCAAGAAAGACAGAAGACCCTGACATTCAGAGTCTGTCATTAAAGCAATTTAAAAAAGTCCACTGAACAGTAGGAGTGGTACCACGACCACTGCCTCTGGTCACCACCTTCAGGACCACATACTTGCCAGGAATGTCTCCACTGTAACACAGTGCAGAATGAAAGAATTTCCAGAGCTCCTTCCATAAATAAAGATACAGACATGCCAGCTAATGCACACATCCATTCTCACTTCTTGCTCTGGCGTGGCATTTATTGAATGAATTTGATCACACTGGGATTGCACAGAGCTTTTGCCTGTTTCAAACCTTGCACTCTAATGTTACAATTCTGTATAAGTAATGAATAGCTTCGAAAGGACAGTAGAAAAATCTTTCATTCCGCTCTTATAGCATGAAGATCTAGAAGACATTTTGTTAAATCTTAGGAAGGTTGTATTTAAAAAGTATGGATAATATACCAAGATATTTAACTAAAAAATATATGTAGATATTTACAGATGTATGCATAAAAAATTATCAGAGATAAGGATATTATTTATAAACTATATAATTGTGTCTTATGTATTATAGAATATATAACATATACTACGACATATATATACATGTACTTCTCTATAAATTAAACCAAAGCTTGCCATGAGTTAAGCAAGATGTGACCAAATGATTCAGATTTCCTCATACATACCTACTTCAGTGTTTCAAACACTGAAAAGTGAAGGCCACAGTAATGGCTGCTGTTGGATGCGAGAAGCTAGTTTGTTTGAACCTTGTGCCTGGTACAGGATTACTCTACCTTGCATATTCTGCCGATGTGTGAAAGTACTGCATAAAACATCAAGTTCAACACAAAGGCCATGTCTTGGACATTGCAAAAGTAGATGTAGAAAGAGATGCTCAAAATATTCTCAAGAAGTTATATATGAGTATCTCTGGCAATAAAGGTCTGTGAATCATTATCTGACATGGCACTAACATGGTTCTTGTGAACAGTGAGGCAGAGCAAGGGTCACTTTTGCAGCCAATGTTGCTTTAGTGTTTTGGAAGCAATGAAACACTGGCCTAGCAGAGTCCTGCTTTGAGCTATGTAACAGCTTCTATGTAGAGAGCAGGACCCATATATATTTTTTATTCAGTTATCAAAAGCATATTGTATTTACATATTGCACACAGGACACAGGCTAGAAATCCTCACTGCAAACAGGAGTATACTATGCCAGATGATGTCTAGCAGCAGTAGTAAGAGCAAATTTATCCCCTATAGATCTTGCATTCAAGTAGTAGATTTAAAAGCAAGAATGCATCATTGCGGTGAACTAGTCTGATACTATGTTTAATAAATGCCGAAGATCCACAGTGCACTCATCTCAGCATCGAACCTGTAATTTCCAAATGAGCTATAGTATAACTTATGGAAATATATTCCACCCTGAACTGAGCTTTCCAGTGCTGGAGAACACACCAGCTGTTAGATGTCATCATAGACAGAAAAAACATAGACCTTGTTTCTAGACTTCATTCATTTTTATTTTATTTCCAATCACTGAATCTCACTGTGTCTTACTCTCCTGAACAGAAGACCTGTTTACTATCAAAGGTCTATTTCCGATATAGATATCTGCAGACAGAAAGCAAGTCACTTCATTTCTCTCAGATGAACATTGCAAGCCTCTCTCTTTCTCTCTCTCAGGAATTTCTCAGGAAATAATTTTGCAACTGTTCTTTAGACACTTTGAATTTTTGCCATGATCTCTACAATGTAGGGACACCACAAATAGACACCGTGTCAGTATTGGTCCTGTTACTGGCATTGCACAAGTGTGAAACCATTGCCATAGTCTTCCGAGAGCTTGTCCTGCTGCTAATCAAGTGTTTCTTAGCTAAAGCCTCACATGGGCAGCTTGTGTTCAAGTGGTGTCCACCAACTCCATAATCAGGCAGAGCTAAAACTCGACAGGTGGGAGTGGAAACACAGCTAATACGGAGTTGAAATGATTGCTCATAAAATATCACCAAGATTAGATTACATCTTCTGAGTCCAAGCTTTCTGGTGTACCCACCAGCTACCACTTCTCAGATGAACAACTGCACCACCAAGCTACTACACATTTCGGCATGACAGACGGTGTTTTTCACTCCCACTTCATGTGGAACAATGTTGGGGTTTTTTCCCCTAAAAGACAGATTCAAAATTTACTCAAATAAAGTGTACTCGAAATAGGCTATGAGGCACTCTACAAGACTACTCAAACTTCTTATTACTCTATTCTATAATCTAACTTTTCACATCCGAGTTTTGGAGGTATTTTTTTGTCTCCTAGATTGTGTGTGATAGGAAAACAGGAGAAAATAGGTTTTGGACTGGGTATTTTTATGTTGTCAGGCTACGAACAAGTAAAATGTAAACACTTCTCTCCCATCTCTGTTCCCTGAGCAGAGCTGTGGGGACAGTCTTGCATGTCTTTCTATGATTTGGAGAAGATGAAAATAGCCATACCTCATGCTTTCTTCCTTTTCCTTTTTTAATCATATTAATCTCCATTCTGCAGGCCTTAGAGACATACAATGAATGCTGACACTGACTTTGCAACATACAAATTAACGTTTGTCTGATATCCTGTTAATCTGCAATGATAATCAGCTGGAGTCTTTTGATCTAGTAAGGGCTGAAAGCAGATTAGCACAGGATGGACAACCCTTTTAATTGATTAAAATGATAAGCGGAGAAAGAGTGAGCTGCTTCCAAAATCCTACAGCTCAGTGGCCAGAGGAGCGCACACAGTGTATTTTCTAAATCCCTCAGTGACTAAGAAGCTTTGAGTAAGATCTCCCGTGCACATTACTTCTCACTTTGGGAATACAAGAGGGCACAAGTCTGGAATCGGCAGATCAAGAGGCATAATGTTGTCTACAGCAGTTCTGTGTTCTCCTATAGGGAGAGCATCAGACAAAGCATATGTAACAGATTAAAAGATCAGACAGCTGCTGTAGGTTTGCATGTCAGAAAATCAGCTTTGGTTGTTCAGGTATCAGAGAAAAAATGGGTGATTTATTTGCATCTCTGCCTTCAAAATACACATGTATTAGGTCAACCTTTCAAAATTATGTGCCAGGGAAAGTACTTTCTCAGTAGCATCAGTGAGAATTAGCCTTTTAGATTTATAATTATCTCTTTCAAAAATGTACAGTAAATTTTAGCTACAAAAAGGAAAAAGAATTCCAGCCTGGTTTTAAAGCACTTATATTTGCTCCTGCTGAGTAGAAACATACAAAACCCCATAACAAATGCAAACCTAGTGCAGTGCAGACACTCCTGAGAAAATGTCTAGTGCATATCTGTAACGTAAAGCTATAGGAGAGAAAATTTATTTAGGGAGCACCCTGGTCGTCAATTAGTGAAAGGAAAAAGTTAAATCTGGTGGTGTGTGTGCAACTATGACAGCAGCCATCAAAGTTAATGTTCACACAGTAAAAAGAAAAATGTTTTAGGACTGTTGTTGCCCTGTGTGTCTCACTGACTGTCGCCATGCAGCGTGTACTTTCAGGAGCTGTTGGCAATATGCAAGTAAGGGCACGCTCATGTGCCGTGGTGAAGAGGGAAGAACAAAACCCTGGACTGACAAGTCGACAAAGCTAGTGCTATTTTGTGTTATGGTGTGTATGGTTGCTCCAGAAATACAGGCTTCATTGCAGGCTGAGCCGCTGTGCTTTGCTACTTGCTCAGCTGTCTGCTGTCCTTCTGGTTCAGTTCACACCAGGTGGGGATTTTTCCCTGTGGAACGTAGAAGCAAGGTCAGTGGGGAGGCCTCCTTGTGTGAACTGCTACACAAATACACACCTCAAGGAGAGTCTGCAGCTAACAAATTACATCTTGGTTATTTTTTATATGAAGGGTGCACATAGTGAAGCATATGGAAACAGTGAGAGTATTTAACAGAGTAACAGGCAAAAATTGTTGCTGTTGTTGAGGATTTTGTTTTCTTTGAAATTTTGTTTTTCTTTGAAATAGTCAACTCCAAGAAGAACTTAAAGATAGACACAAAGGAGGAAATTAAGCTGATCTGATGTATTTATGGGTACCATGAGAGGGAGAACTAAGAAGACCACACCCTGCCACTCTTGAAAGTCAGCTGTTGTTGACATGATCAGGAAGTGGGAGCTGCAGAAGAATGCACCTTCAAAACCTCAGGCTAGGATGGCCTGTGAGCAGGCTGGGACTGCTTCTGCCAGTGTAACTAGAGAAAAAGATATGGGATTAATCAGTCGCACCCAAAGGCCAGGGAAGAGCTACAGCCATGCAGGCAAGCCATCAAAGAGATTGAGAGCTCTAGAGAAAGAACGTCAGATACAGTCTGAACAGGAGAGTCAAAGTTAGGGCCAAGGCGACTTCTTGTTGGTAAATGCGAGAAACGAGTAGGGTGAGCGGTGGCATCTGTAAGGATCGCACAAGAAAGTAATAAAAAAGATGAGGGAAGGAAATTCAAAGATCCCTCTCAGTTATGTTGACTTTGACAAGACATCCAGATATCTGGTGGGAGATGCCAGAGACATAGGTGGAGTTTTTAATTGGTGTACATTAAAACACTGGATCTCTAAACTATGTCGATGGAGAGAGAAGCTAAATTTGTGTAGGATCATAAAACATGAAGAGGGAAAAGAGCAAAGAACAAAGCATGGAGCCTCTCTCTAAAGCCATAGTGAAGGAACCCCAAATGGACAGCAAATTTCTAAACATGCTCGCAGGCATGTTCCCCTGGGCACACTATTCCAGACTGTGCATGCCTTTGAGCAACAGTGTTCACTCCATTTGTGCAGCACACCTAAATCCTGAGCATAGCAGTGTTTTTGTGAATCTCCAAGTCAGTTCTCATTCCATTTCTTCCACCTTTGACTTGCTTTCAGTGCAATAAATTCTCCAATCACCTGGGCTGGTATTCTCATTATTTCCTGCTGACCTTCTTGGCCATCACTTCTCCATGTTATGCGTAATCTGGATCATAATCATTCTGTGTGGACTGCTATGTCAGTGAATGATGTGCTATCTACTGATACCATGAATTAATATCTTTACACTGTATAAATGAATACGGGCTTGCTTTCTTCAGTCTGCACTCTGCACTGAACATTAACCTATTCGTATTGCAACTTACATTTCAGACTAAATACTTCTGGCACAGAATGGGCTTTAGTTTATATCTCATCTGTTTTTGGCGTAATGTTGAAAAATAGGCTTTTCCTCACAAACCTTTTCTTCTCAAAAGGAGTCAGGTTGTTGATAAAGGTCTTAAGCAAACCATGTGCTTCCTCCACTGATTAGATCAGTTGCCATTTATCACAGGATTATTAGTCTTTCAGACTATTTAGCAATTATTTTATCCAATTGTTTTTTAATATATTTTCAGGTATTCCTGGGATGCTATATAAAATGGGTAACTAAAATCTACCTACTTCATCTCCTATCTTTGCATAACCTACTAATTTTGTAAGTCTTAGAGCACCAGCTGTTCAATATCCGATTATGCTGTTTGTTGTTTATAATTCCCTCATTGTTGCAAATTTAGAATTTTGTCTTAACATTTATTCCACTGATGACATCTAGACTTCACTTTATCAATATCTAGTTTAACCAAGCCTTTAATACTTCGTAATTTATCAAAAAGCTGTCTTTAAATATCAGCATCCAGGTTGCCATCAATTTTATCTTCTTATTTACCAGTAAGCCTCTATGATGCTTAAAATGTCTCCAAGTATTATTTATAAAAGCCTGTCTGACTTCTCCCAACTATTTTGGCTAAAATTACCTCACTGTATTTTTAATTTTTTCTTTTTCCATAAATTTTTTCTCATTGTATATGCAGTTACACAAGTGTCCCTTACCTAGTTTCATTGATAGTCTTCCTAGTGAAGTTTCTTCACTTTGGACGTTGGCCCAACACTCTAATGATCTTCATTAGGTCCCGTAATCTTATTTGCGGTAGCTTAGTGTCTGAGTCATCTTGATGTTTGAATATAAAATGCCAAGATGGTCTTGGCACTTCCTAGACCGTGTGCTGCTGAGACTAGGTAAGAACCATGAATGTGTTTTGCTCAATTATCTGTGTTCAGTCCTAAGCCGAAAATACTATTATTATTTACGTTTTGCAGGATTTCACTTCTCATCCTGCTAATTGGACTGGGATGTTCATGGCTGACCTTATTTTCAGTCTTTTACCCTCAGTGGCATGTCTGTTAGAACACCACATCTGACCACTCGTGTAATTCAGTGTGTCTTGTTACTGCAGGTGCTTAATTAGGGGTCATGTCTTCACAATAAACTACATTGGCAGAATTAATTTATCAGAATTTCATTTACTGAGGGGAACTGGGATGGGGATTTCACTTGAATCATTTATGAATTCATCTCCTTGACAGATGTTCATAAATACCTGCACCGGAACTGGAAATATTGTTACATTCTTGTTGCCTGCTTCCAGGCACAATGCTTACTCTACATGTACATGTCACAGAAGCCAATGGTTTTGATTTGTTTGAAATCTTCCCCTTTTTTACAGATGTCTAAATATTAAAGTGATCATTTTTTCTACCTTGCCCCAAACTAGAAGCCCAATATTTCTTTATTCTGAATTAACCATCATGATGTTTGCCATAAGATTTATCTAGTAGGTGAAAAATCCATTAGGTTTTCTCATTTTTGCAGTTGACTGCAAAGTTTGGCTGTTGTCTGTCTGTGACTGCAAGGCTGCAGGAATAACTCAGGCTGTCGAGCTTTCCTGTGTGTCCTCACCAGGATTCCGTGAGCTGTCAAGCATCATGTGTATACCTATGGGCTCCCTTTGAGATGCTGGGACAGAGACTGAACACTCAAATACACTGGCAGAAGAGGAAAAGCAACAATTTGACATGACTGAAGTAAATATTAACACCTCTTAAAACATGCCATTTTCTTTCATATGGCTTACTTTGCAGTAGAAACTCTTGAATACTTCATCACTAGATACTACAGCCACACCTCATTTATCTGGCTTTATTATATGTGTAGTGGCTCAGTTTCAAGGGATATTACGGAAGGTGCCTTTTCCTGAAGTGACTGTGGTCCCTCCACCAGGGAAAATCCACACTGAGTTTGTTTGGCTAAGACAAGTGCGCTAGCTGTTTGGATACTGGCAAAAGATGTATTGGACCTGCACCAGTAAATTTTTTAAATGAGCATATTGGCAAATTTTAGCTATGTTTACATAATTTTTACTGGATTAAACCTTAATCAACTCTCGGACTAACCTTTGGCTTTCATTGGTGCTTAGGAAGAAGAAAATCTCATAGATCTTCAGACCAAGGATCTTCTAAAACACGTTGGAGCCAGTTTAGGCACCAGGGACTGAGATGAGTCTGGGAAGACTCCCGAGCTGCCTAGAGACTTTCAGGGCTCTTGTGAGTCAGGCTCTGCTGTGAATGAGAAGGCTTTCTTGTTCCCTAGCCTGGCAGAGTTGCTTAAATTCTGCCAGATTTAGGCAACATGTAGGAGTAGGTGTAGTGTAGGTTCTTACCCAAAGGAGATAATACAGGAAACTCCTATCTCCTGACTCACTCTGTGGACCTGACACAATTGAGGAATTTACAGCGACACTTCCCTAAATTGGGGATGCTGGTGACCTGGAAAAGCTGAGATTCTTGCATTGTTAGTCAACACCTCACACAGAAAGCACATGCATTCTTTAATTCCTTGCTAAGCTTTTTATGCAAATACGACTAAGCAGTACAGCAGGGCAAGGAACACTTTCATTGGTGTCTAGAGCAATATTTATAAGAACTAACATTTCTTTCATTTAAAATATTCTGATGACAAGACCAACCATTATAGTAGCAACACATTATAATACATTATGACCACAAATTCATAGAATCATAGAATCACAGAATGGTAAGGGTTGGAAGGGACCTTAAAGATCATCCGGTTCCAACCCACATATTTACAGATAAGCAGTATTTTCTAGAAGTAATTTACAATTGGAAATGATATAAAGTTTATTGAGTTGGACTGTTATTTTTGCCAGTATCTAGGGATGAGCAATTTCTACAGGGTTACTGTTACGTGAAATCCCTCTTATTCTGAGAAATGCTGGAAGAGCTGTTCCACAAAGAAAAGCTCCAAATATGAAACCTTCTTCATCGCACAAGCTTATCTGCAGAGGAGACTTTTTGAGCATTATCTGGGATAAGGAAGCCTTGGTGGGCATCCATTTCTGCTGCAGGGGAGAATGGTCAGCTTTCCTAGCAATCACATCAGGATTGCCCTCAGTCATCCCCTTATTCCCACTGTTAGGAAGATGCTGTGTCTCCCTTCATAAAAGCACAGAAACTCAGGACTCTCTCATGTCTTCAGGGATGTGGCAGCAGGGTGGCTAAGAGGCATTCACCTTAGCAGCCCTTGCTCTGCCTTCCTGTTCATGTATCTCACACTTGCCAGGACAAAGAATGGATCTTCATTTTATGCGAGTCGTATTTTTGGGGCAAAATGACTTAATACCCAGTACTTATGCCACACCTATTTTTGATGAAGACCTCTGAATAGTTCCCATCTGTAAAGTGAGGTTGCCAGGCTTTTTAGCTATCAATGCTTTTTCTGAACGTGACACTCCTTTCTGCTGTTATCTGTATCAATAAATATATTACCTCATTTTAAATGCTGTGACCCACTGACATTTTGTTTGCCATGTAATTCTCAACCAATACATTAGGACATCCTGTTGCCTGAAGATGTGTCATAGATTATTTAGATGTTGCAAAGCAGACAGACTGCTTTCTGAAAAACAGCACTCTCAAGCTTTAATTTTTTAATGCATTTTTTCCATTTTAAATCCAAATTAGGCCTCACTTCTCATTGACTCAAACATTTTATAGATGCTTTTAAAATGTGTTTTTTCATTGACACTGTTCCACACCACTGATTTCCACTCCCCAAAATCTTTTTTCTGTCTTTACTGAATGAAAAGAAGAAAAACGTCTCTCCTGTTCCTCCACATCAGACTTGCTGACATTCTCGCTAAATGACTTTTTCACTTTGTTATGCGTGCTGTTATGTCAGGAGGCCTGTGCACGTGCTGGCATTTGCCATTTTTGGACAGTTTTTCTGACTATATATAGTAATCAAAAATGGAAACGTCTTACCTGGCAGAGCCCAGCAGTGTGTCTCCAAACAGCCCAGTCAGCCAAGGGCTCCCAGCCCAATGGGTGCCCCTTTGGGCTCAGGAGTAGCGGGCATCAGTCCCTCCTGAGGAGAGAAAGAGAGAGGGAACGGTGTCAAGCAAGCGCGACAACAGCTTTAATGTTAATCTTGCCAAGTTGGAAGGAGGATGGTGATTATTAGCTGTTTACTAACAACATGCATCTGCAGCTGGACAGCAAACAGACCTGTCCATCTACAGAAAATTAGGATTTCTCCATTCAGGCATTTCTTATGAGAAGGTGAAGAGGAAATTTCCCAGGTCATTTCTCTCATGTCAGTCAGGCAGTCTCCCTGGTGCTCTTGTGCTGTAGCTTTTAGGATGCTTATGGAGAACCTTCGCAGGTGTGAAATGCAGCATGGGGACACTTCAAAATCCCATCTGAAAATCAAGTAATTGCATGATGGAGGTTGACATCGCAGTCCTGAGACAACTATGCTCAGACTTTTCACAGTAATCAAAATGCCTGGCTTCCTGTTGATATCCAGAAAGCTGGAGATACTGGTCATCATCCAGTCCAGAAAAGCATGGCTCTTTCTTCATTTTCCAAGCGGAGCCAATTGGTAATGTTTTCCATTCGGTGCCATTTGTCTTCAGATAAATATTTACTTCCAACAATTTATGCCTTCTCTCCCAGTTTGGGTTTATAGTGTATCTGAATTCATTTCACATATGGTATTTCAGAGGGTTTTGATAGCCACAGATGGTGCATCTGCAAACATTTGAATTCTGCTTCACTATTCAAACCTTTAATACTTGTCAGTGTCCCAGAAAGAGTCAGTAAATGCCTGATGTTAGGTATTCACCCATAATAAACACTAAAGTGTAGTGAGTTGTTGGGAATCAGAAATCAAAAAATCTTATCCTATGATTCTGTAGCTCCAGTAATAACATCAAGAGAATTACAGCAGGTAAACTGAAGAAATTTTAGTTGGCCTTTCTGTGCTTCACGTTTATTTCCTTTGCTTGATTTCAGTCAGACCTCTGTAACTAAATGACATTATTTCTAGTTTAGCATATTACATTTTGCTGTCATTAAAAGAATACAAGGGAAGAATTTGTATACGTATTGCTTAAAAATACCAAAGTCCATTCAAAGGAAAAAGAAAAAGCAGGATTATCAGGCAGGCGAAACTTACTCATTTATTAGTGCACTTACATAGAAATTTAAAATGACATGTCCCATTAGAAAAATCCAGATAATTTTTGTTTTCTGTGTTAGATGAGTACCAGCACGCAGCAGGACTCACCCTGGCTGGATCCTTCACAGAGACCTGTTGGTGGGCTGAGGTGGGGAGGGGTGAAAGGCAGAAACACAGCCAGACCCTGCTTTAATACAGTGTCAGCCCAAGCAGGTGCTTCAGCTGATGGCTGTGGCCCAGATCTCATCTACATGGTGATACTGTCTGGCCTTTGCTTCAAAGGCAGCTCTGTGTCTGCCTGTTAGTAAAGTCAGGGACAGGGAGAAACACTACCCTATGCACTCATGCAGATATTTTGAAATACAATGTGCCATTAGACCCACAAGCTCATCAGAAGTCCTGGCTCCCAGCTCTAAAATTGTTGGGATGACTCCATAACAAAAGGTAGATGGCAAGGGAAAGAAAACCAAAAAATATGTTATCCCCATTTTTCAAATGATAAACGAAAGTCCTGCGAATACAGTTGACTTGCCCAAAGGGAGATGGAAAAATCTGTGCCAGAGCTATGCTGCACTTCAGGTGAAGTGTGCTAAGCCCAGACTGGGTCCTCACACTGATTTATCCACAGTCTAAAGGCACTGAGGATCCAGTAAACTGTGTGGTGGGAAGCTCCGAAGAACAAACACATGAAAGGGTGGAACCGGCTGGATAGTAAATAGAAAGTTGTTCCCACAGTTAGGATTATCTGAAAAAGTCCAGAGCTGGGAAAGGAGACCAAGACAGAAAGTAAGGCTGACCCTAAAAGTAGAACAAAGGAGGCTCAAAAGGCACGAACAGGCCCTAGGATGGGAAGACAGAGAAGCAGGATATAAGGATTTCACACAACCATCATGGTTAGAGGAAGGGGTAGGGAAATTCTGTAATTTTGGCAGCTGCAACTTTACTTAGAAAGAAAGGTAGAAACAAGAAGGTAAAAGAAAGACAAGCCTGTTTCCCGAGGATGAATGAAAAGGGTGCAGTGGTGCCTCGACAGTGTGTGTGTGCTTTCTGCAGTGATAGAGGGAGACAGGTTTGTTAAAGGTCTGGGTGCTAGAGGAGGAGAGAACAACTCGTAGAGCCGAGGCCACGGCAGGATGGGAAGCCAGGAGAGGTCTGTGCCCGAGTGAGTGACTACAGTCCCTGCTGCCCTGCCTGTGGGGAGCCTGTGCAATGGGTGCTGCACCCACTGTGACATCCCTTCGGCTTGGGAACGTCTGCTTCCTTCCAGCCTGCTGGGCTGGGAGCTGCAGGGGAGAGCCGTGGCCAGAGAGCAGGAGTGGCGAGCGGCAAGCTTCGGGCAGGTGGGAACGGCAGAATCAACAGGCAGCAGCTCACGTCTCTCACAGGCATCATCTTCCTTCCCAGCCATCGATAACAAGCAGTTTTAGTCCCCGAACTTCACAGCTTTTCTCCAACTCGCTCAAGAGTGAGTGTCTTGCACACCCACATCCAAGACTACAAACGGCTGTGCAAGGATCACGACTTTAAGCATGAGTTACTGTGCAATCAAAAATAGTGTATTTTTGCAAGCAGGGTAGTGAGAATAGGGACCAAGTTTCTCTCTCACTGTACAAGCTTTCAGATTTACACAGAGCAGCTTGAAACCATAACTGTTCTAATGAGGAAGATGTGCAGTCAACTGAACAGTAACTGTTTTGGACGTTATTACTGTAAAAATAATTAATCAACCAACTTTATCTCTGAATAGAAAACTCTGCAGTGGGAAGATTGACTGAATAACTGACATGATTGCTGAGGAAGAGATGGAAATAACAGTTTACAGTTCACAGGATCTCAATGGACAATCAACATAGTAAATTAGGATGTGGCTGAAATTATAGATATAGTAATTAAAATTAGCCATGAATAATAGAACACAGTTCCTCTAGAATAGAATAGAAAGTGCCGCTAGACAGAAACAGAATAATACTGTGCAAACGTACAGAATTTTTAAGAGAAGTTCAAATTGGCAAGAGATGTGTTCAGTATCTCCACTGACACTTTTCACAAGCTTATAATAGGCAGCTGTAAATTATTGTTGGAGAGGAATTTAATTTCATCGCATTTCCTCCTTGTGAAAAGCACTTGCTGAAGCACATTTAAAGTCGATGCTAAGGTGTCTCTAAATTACCATTCAGATGGAGTCTATTCATTTCAGCTGGCCACAGTTTGACTGTACTGCTCTCTTTAGTCTATTTCTCTCTTTTAAATTGCAGAAACCATGTTACGAACAGAATAGCCATAAGTCCTGCTGTTCCAGCGCAGCGGCTATTCACAGCCAATGCTGGAGCTGCTTTTTACGTAACAGGAGAAAATTACAAAATCAGAAAAAGTGGGGGGTTTTATTTCTTGCTTCTGTTTCCCTACAAAACTCCTGTTGGAAGTCACTGCCGGCAATGTGATGCAGAATAGAAGGCATTAGTTGGTTCTAGCAGAATGATTTCCACATTTTTAAAATCTTAAAGTACAATGTGATTGTGCTGAATGAATGCATGACTGCAAAGCTGACCAAGAAGCCTGTATGTCGTTAGATTTCTGCTAAATATATAGGTTAAGATTCAGCAGGCTCTATAAAAGTCTGATTTCAAAGTGTGTGGACAGTATGACTGAAGTCCCTTTTTGCCAGATCTGATCTTATATAGTTCCTCTGTAATATCAGTGCTGAACATCCAGGTTTTCCAAGGGCAAAATTTTTCTGCTAGTATCCAGTGACATGATGGAGGATACCTGTGACACCTGTGTGACATCAGTTTTTCAGCTGATGGGAATCTCAACAGAAAATTTTGTCTTAGATGTGCATATGCGTACATTTGTAGTGCAGTGTGGCTTTGGAAGAACAAGATCATACAAAATACCAGTATAAGTTATTCATTATGAAGAGAACACAAACAAGGTAGGAACATTCAGTTGTTATACATTGGAAAACAGAAAAAAAAGGCCATTACTTTGCAAATGACCTTTTAACATTCTCCAGTATGCCCCTTTCCAGTTGCCACTCGGCCGTCCCTGTGAGCTTGGGACAGACACCAAATACTCTCTGAGGGTACCCGTGTAGGCACACAAGCGCATGAGAATGCTGTGACACGTGCCAAGCCTGCTTATCAACCCCAAGACACACAAAAATCCTCTATTTAATAATAAAAACTGCTTCATCATAAAAAGGAGGGCTGAACAGAGGGGCGTACCTGCCATATGTACACCTTCATCACATCTTGCCTAATCAAATCCTCATCACTGCTCCTCAGAAATCAAATCAGAGGGCAGCCAGGGTGTTGGGTGTCTCCAGATTTCCTTTGTTACAATGGCAAGTAACATTCACAAAGACTTGACTGGCGGTGAGAAAACACAGGTGGTGATGGGCTCTACTACCCCTCCGGGGAGACTCATTGCTGGAGTATTTGGTAGCAAATTTGAGTTTTGATTTAAAAGCATGATTATGCCTGCGATATGTCTTTTTAGCTTTCTTTCTCCTGTACTACATATATTCTGGCAAATCTTTGGATTCTCCAGCAGTTTGCTAATGATCTGTTATGTTATAAACACTCTGGTTTTGTTTTGTTGGGTTTTTTCATTTTTTATTGAGCTGTTTCTAATAATTCACAATTAATTATAACAGCTCTAAATTTTCAATTTAAAGTAGTTTAAATTATTGCTCAGGCTTTTCCCATAGGCAGAGGCATGCTAGTAGCACACTACTGGTGAATCAGATTTAATAGGCATTTTGAAACAAGCATAGCTGCAATTATGCCCAGAGAATCCATGCCAACTTTAATCGTTTATTTTTATTGAAAAAGCATCTTTTAAATACCTTTGTTTCTCCTGGGATGGAAATCATTGTTTTAGAGTGTTTCATGCCAAATTTTTTATTTAGTATGTTACCTAGTAAGCTATTTCTCATGACATGAAAATTATACAAGTTGTGTTTCAATAAAATATAGAACCAATGTAAGAGCACACGCTGGAAGTAAAGGTGTATGTGTGGGCTATAGTACATCCAGTAGTTATTATTTTTATGTTACTCCTGATATTTTAAAGTGCTATGCAAACATTAAGTGAATCATAAAACCTAAGAACTCATTATTGCTCTAGCCTTATTTTGTAGACGGGGAAAAGAGGCCACAGAAGTGCCCTGCCCATTGCAACAGGGAAGCAAAATTAGAACACCTGGTCCCATCTCTCAGCTGACTCCTGAAAGCACTTTGTGAATAACAACCCACCTCCTGAGAAAACTGTCTTTGAATTTACTTCTGTAATAAGATTTGGACTTTTTCTTCCTTCGTGATGCATACAAAAAAGAGAAGGTGTTTACATTTAATTCAGCATGTTGATAAATGTTGTACATCCTAATTTTGAACCACTCTTCCACTGCAGCTTGAAAACCAAATGAATGCTAAGCAGTGCCAGTCACCACGTGATAGTTATACCTGCATCTTCCATGAGACCACATTATGCATATTAGGCTGGCTCTGAAAACTTCAATTAGTACATCTGAAGTCCAGCCTCCAACACAACTAGTTGGCTGGAGTATTTATTTGCTTATACAGATGCTGCTGAAAACAAAACAATAGACACAGTAGGAAATAAATTATCTTTGTCACAGATAAAACAAGATCCACTGACATTTGATCCTGAATCTCACTCTTTTTGTTAAATTCAGCTTTAGTAGTATGCTGGGCTAAGACTCCGGGCGTACCTTTGGTGGTGGTACCTCTCTTATTTGGTATGAGTCAAATGTGACAACAGTGATTATTACTATCACGATTTACATTTTAGATATTTATGTATTTTCCTGCATCTCACTTTTGCTGACCGCGCTAGCTGTCACTCCCCCAGTCTCAGAAGGGGTGTCATGGGAATAAAAACATATGAAGAAGGGCAACAAAAATGTTACCCCAAGAAATCTGTTCCACAGCTTGACCTGTGGCACCAGTGAATATTTCTGCCACTATTCACAACTTAAATACTTACATACTTACCTGTATTGCTTGTGAGCAAGTGTGGAGTTAGGTCAGGTTC
This sequence comes from Opisthocomus hoazin, assembly GCF_030867145.1. NCBI lineage: Eukaryota > Metazoa > Chordata > Aves > Opisthocomiformes > Opisthocomidae > Opisthocomus > Opisthocomus hoazin. Next base: position 30,308,621 of record NC_134416.1, on the reverse strand, counting down.
TAATATCTCCTTATCTTTGTATTTAGCTAAGATTTCCAGACTCTACATTCAGCAAGCAGCTATCCGGAGCATGTCAGAGGACACTGAAGCAACAAAGACAATATATGTCAATTAAAAAAACTAAAGAAGGTATGAGTGATTTTCCGTGTAGGCCTAGAATGATCACACTGAAAGTGCTGATTTTTAGGAACACTCTTCTCTTCTGTAAAATAGCCACTGAAGTAATTATATAATAATCTCTACTATATGACCTGTTAACACTATTAAAGATTACTATTCTTTCCCTCAGTGGTGTGCATTCCCATTGAATTGCTCCAGAAGTGCAAAATGTATTAGTTTAGTCAGGAGGACTCCTGCTAATTGCTCGATGGCACTCGCTGTGTTGGAGATATTTGATATTTGTGTTGTTGCTCTGAATGCAATGCACTTCTGATTCATTTTAATGTTGTTTGGATAGCTGTGAAGAGAAATAAAATGGCACAATATTGTTTTCCTATGCTGCTTTCAAAGTGACATAATTACTGCAAATATTGCCTGGGATACCTGCTGAGACAATCAGGGGACTTAATTTTAGATGACGCAATATGTATCCAAAGACTGAAAGTAAAATGGTGCACTGCAAAATAATGGAGGAAGTGTTGGAACAGAGATCACTGCTAAGCACCAGATTATCTACTTACTAACTCCCAGCCAGAGCTTACATATTTTAGTTCTCTAATGCTCCTTTACAAATCACAGCAGATATGTTTGTGTGCTAATTGATTACTGTTTCAAACCTTCACAGAAAATGCACTTGTTATCATAAACAATGTGCAGTTCTTCCTTCAGAGACATCATCTGTAGCTTGATTGCCTTCTTAATGTCATGAAGCAGTCTTTTGATTAAAGAGAGAAATGAGAAATTTTATGCTGCTTCTTAATTTTACACCTCTCAGTGTGAATGTGTGTCTTGGCGTCACTCTTCATTCAGAATAACCACTAATTTCCCTAACCATATGCTTGACCTCTGAGTTTGACCCCAGAGCCCAATTCTCCAGAGGCAGACATTGCTCTTCCCTTTATCCACTTCAACCACCCTGACATCAGCTGGGAAGACCACACAGCTAGGCAGGCGCAATCCAGGAGGTTCCTACAGAGCATCAATGATAACTTTCTGATGCAAGTGGTGGAGGAACCAACAAGGAAAGGCGCTCTGCTGGGCCTTGTATTAACAAACAAGGAGATACTGGTGGAGGACGTGAAGGTTGGAGGTAGACTCGGCTGCAGTGACCATGAAATGGTCGAGTTCAGGAGCTGCATGGAGGAAGCAGGGCGATAAGCAGGATCAAAACCTTGGACCTCAGGAGGGCTCACTTTGGCCTCTTCAAGGAGCTACTGGGAGGAGTCCCGTGGGCCAGGGCTCTCGAAGGAAGGGGGGTCCATGAGTGCTGGTCGCTCTTTAAACGTCACTTCCTCCATGCTCAGGAATGGTGCATCCCCCTGAGAAAGAAATCGAGCAAAGGAGGCAGGAGACCTGCATGGTTAAACAAGGAGCTTCTAGCGGAGATCAGGTGGAAGAGAAAGGTCCATGGAATGTGGAAAGAGGGGCAGGCCATTTGGGAAGAGTACAGGAATGTGGTCAGAGCATGCAGGGATGCGACAAGGAAGGCCAAGGCCCACCTGGAATTGAAGCTGGCAAGGGATGTCAAAAACAACAAGAAGGGCTTCTTCAACTACATCAGCAGCAAAAGGAAGGCTAAGGACAACGTGGGGCCGCTGCTGAATGAGGCGGGTGTCCTGGTGACAGAGGATGCGGAGAAGGCAGAGCTACTGAATGCCTTCTTTGCTTCAGTCTGCAGTGCCAAGGCAGGCCCTCAGGAATCCCAGGCCCCGGAGGTAAGAGAGGAATCCTACAGAGAGGATGAATTTCCCTTGGTCGAGGAGGACTGTGTGAGGGATTGCTTAAGCAATTTGGATGTCCACAAATCCATGGGCCCCGATGGAATGCACCCACGAGTGCTGAGGGAGCTGGCGGATGTCATTGCTGAGCTGATCTCCATCATCTTTGAGAGGTCCTGGAGGACAGGAGAGGTGCCCGAGGACTGGAGAAAGGCAAATGTCCTGGAGGTCATCAATAAGCAAGTGGAGGAAAAGAAGGTTATCAGAAGTAGTCAGCATGGATTCACCAAGGGGAAATCATGCCTGACCAATCTAATAGCTTTCTACGATTACATGACTGGCTGGGTAGATGAAGGGAGAGCCATGGATGTTGTCTACCTTGACTTCAGCAAGGCTTTCGACACAGTCTCCCATAATATCCTCCTAGGGAAGCTCAGGAAGTATGGGCTGGATGAGTGGTCGGTGAAGTGGATTGAGAACTGGCTGAATGGCAGAACTCAGAGGGCTGTCATCAGCAGCGCTGAGTCTAGTTGGAGGCTGGTAACTAGTGGTGTCCCTCAGAGGTCAGTACTGGGCCCAGTCTTGTTTAACTTCTTCATCAAAGACTTGTATGAAGAGTTAGAGTCTACCCTCAGCAAGTTTGCTGATGACACCAAACCGGGAGGAGTGGTAGATACACCATAAGGCTGTGCTGCCATTCAGCGTGACCTGGATAGGCTGGAAAGTTGGGCAGAGAGGAACCTGATGAGGTTCAACAAGGGCAAGTGCAGGGTCCTGCACCTGGGGAGGAACAACCTCATGCATCAGTACAGGCTTGGGGTGGACCTGCTGGAGAGCAGCTCTGCGGAGAGGGACCTGGGTGTCCTGGTGGACGACAGGTTAACCATGAGCCAGCAGTGTGCCCTGGCTGCCAAGAAAGCCAATGGGATCCTGGGGTGCATCAAGAAGAGTGTGGCCAGCAGGATGAGGGAGGTTCTCCTTCCCCTCTACACTGCCCTAGTGAGGCCTCATCTAGAGTACTGTGTCCAGTTCTGGGCTCCCCACTTCAAGAAAGATGAGGAGCTACTGGAAAGAGTCCATCGGAGGGCTACAAGGACAATGAGGGGACTGGAACATCTCTCCTACGAGGAGAGGCTGAGGGAGCTGGGCTTGTTCAGCCTGAAGAAGAGAAGACTGCGAGGGGACCTTATAAATGCCTACAAATATCTGAAGGGTGGGTGTCAGGAGGATGGGGCCAAGTTCTTTTCAGTAGTGCCCAGTGACAGGACAAGGGGCAATGGGCACAAACTGAGGCACAGGCAGTTCCGTCTGAACATGAGGAAGAATTTCTTCCCTCTGAGGGTGACAGAGCACTGGAACAGGCTGCTCAGGGAGGTTGTGGAGTCTCCTTCTCTGGAGATATTCAACACCCACCTGGACAAGGTCCTGTGCAACCTGCTGTAGGTGACCCTGCTTCGGCAGGAGGGTTGGACTAGGTGACCACAGAGGTCCCTTCCAGCCCCTACCATTCTGTGATTCTGTGATCCACGCTGGCGCATGTAATATCAGGTCCATTCTTCACAGCCTTCCCTCTCCCTCAGACAAATGCTCCAGTCTCATTTGCCTTACAGAAGCCAAAGCTCGGTGCCTGGACCAGCTTGTAAAAGGTTAGTTTGCCTCCCAGCACCTTGGGAGGAACTCTTCAGTTCGCAAAATCATTTGGTCCAAGGCAGAGGAGGGATTCCCACCCAGATGTGCGAGGAGGTGAGCTGTGCTCACGCTGTGTGAGTTAGCTTGGGACCCATGCAGGACCCATGGCATAGCTTACAGTGAACTCATGTGAGGTTTGCCCTGGAATTAGCAGTGGCCTCATAAACTTGGAAGTCTCTGGCACTCTCAGAAGAAATGCACTAGCAGAGGTGCAAAGGCTTGGTGATGAAATACTGTAAAGCAGCTTTACATTTCGCTGAACACTTGAGCTTGCCCTGTCACTTAAAGGTCCCCTAGCAATGCTGAGAGCTTCCTGGCGAAACAGAGACAAAGAGTTTAGAAGGCAGGTCTGTGAATTTCACAGAAGTAGCTGAGGGAAAGTAAATGAGATTCTACATCATACCTTTGGGAGTTGTTATCGAGGGGAAAAAATCTTTAAGGGTCTTTTGATTACGTCTGATTTTAATGATCCTTGGCAGCTCTGAAATACAAACTAAAGATTTTGGATTCAGAGCAGGGGATGGATGTACCCATTTTCCCTAGTATCCTGCCACCAAGCAGACAAAAGCAGACGCCTAGAGAAGAGAAATAGAAAAGGTCAAAAATATAATGATGTTTCCCTAGAATAATTTTACAGCTCCAGGGACTCCATGAGACAGAGATGGTGTTTTTGTAATTAATAGCCCTGATGGTTTTTTTCTTTTTATAATTTTTTTCGCGCATCTTTTGGAATCATATAGCTGCTTTGCACCTGAGAAAACCTGTAGTTTACCTGCATCATGTGAAGAATCAATACCTTTGATTTGCTCTGATTATGCCATCAACTTACTTCTTCTGTTATCCTGTAGTTCTTATTTTGGCAGAGAACATGAGCAGCCATTCCCGATGCATCTCCCTCTGCATTTTTTCAAAATGTACCACCTCTCCCTGCTCCCCACTCCAGTATCTCTCTTTGATAAGCTAGTGTTTACTGAGTTGCTCTTCCTATGAAAACTCTTTCATCATTTTAAAAATAGTTCCATGTTTTTGAACACCCCTGTCACCTTGCTCTCAATCTTTCCCAGTTCTACTCTGTATTTTCTAAGATTGGAGAATGAGACCTGCACACAACAGTTCAAGATGTGGCTGAACCGTGGATTTATACAGCTGGGTAATTAGATTCTCTGCTTGTTTCAAAGGCTGCTCTGTCTTAAAACTGATTATTGAGTGTAGCCTAGCCAGCTCCTGTATGCATATTGTTTGGAGACCTGTAATTATGTAAGAGTCTCAGTGTGCATTTATGAGTTGCATAAACAGTTCCTATCTTTTGTGACTAGAGAAAAAATCTGCAGGAGTAAAACCTATAACTTTGGAATCAGAAGCTAAGAGAAAAACAAAGAGGCAACAGACATTATTTGGGGAGGGGGGATTGTTAAATTTGCTCCTTTAAAACCAATTTCATTGTTTGAGGATATATATAATATTTGTGTGCATTTTATTTGTATTGCAGTATTTTGTGCCACTTGGCTTAAAGATTGAATGAGCTGTGCTGAATAAAGCTCATTTTTTCAGTGCACAAGATATACTGTCATCTGTAGAAGGGACCACCATCTCCTCGCCCTAGCTCCATACCTGGCATATCCTTATGTTTTGGCTTCTGCATTCTCCCCACAGTCCACCTCTGACTGCAACCAACCTGCTGTTAAGAGATATTCTTACACATGTGTACTCCCAAACCTGCCCAGGAACAGTTTGGGAGAGGAATGGTTGGCCCAGGATGGCTCAGACAGGCTCTAGGACCTGCTGTCTTTAGGTTTTGGAGTCACAGAAGTATTTGGAAACAAGCGTAGGGACAATAATCCCTCCACATGACTCATTTTACTTCTGACGGCAAGATGTGAGTATCCAGAGTCCTTCCTGAGAGCAAAACCCCAGTCCTGCTGATTTTTAAAATAAATTTCTGTCTCCTGCCTGTATTCTGAGGATCATGTCTGTTTGTTCTAGCTCATCAAAGTTAAGGTCAGATAACGATGCTAAATAATACTAGACAAAAGAGCTTTTATCACAACTCGTAAACCTATAGAAGGAAATAGAATGGATGTAGGGAAAATAAATAACCAAGGGTTAGATGTAGCTTTAAGGAGGGAGCTGGTATTAAAGCAGGGTCCTTGTCAACAAATGCCAGCCAATTTAGTCTGAAGTACTCTTGCTCAGCTGCATAAGGACCCTGCATGACAGATGTGAAACGAGTGCTAATTTAGCAGGTACTTACTGTAGAGTCTTCTTCTTCGTAGAACTGTAATTAGCTGCATGTATTTTTCAAGCAGTGCTATTACTATTTTACCTTTATTGACCCTTGAATCCTATCCAAACAGCCATAATGATTTTTTGGACTCCTGATATTACTTACTAGATGCTTAGAAAAAGCTAAATTAAAAGTAGATGTGCCATTCTGTAGTTAATTGAATAAATAATCTAGTATGTGCAAATAAAATGTAAAGACAACAGTTCCTTTGATTAGCCTTATCCAAATGCAATTTCCACTAGCTCTCCCTGAAAATGAAGTAGAAGGAACTATAAGGAGAAATATGTGTGCCTATGTGTGCATCTGTACCTTCTTGTTTACGTCTAGGATGCTGAAAACTCTGCAAACAAACTTAAATTCAGTACTATCATTCCTACTGGAATAATCCTGTCCTGTTTCTGGGAAGTTATAGACCTTTAGTATCTCCTACCTGACTCATATACCTTCTTCTGATGTTGCATTTTGAAATAATCACCTTCAAAGCTAATAGCCATTTGTGAAAAAATAAGGTCATTGGAACCTGTAAGAGCAGAGATTCAGAATTTCCAAAGCAGCAGTTGTATTTATACATTTAAGTTAATGCTAAGTCAAGGAGGCTGAACTCCTGGAAAATTACAGGTCCCATGTCCACTAGTTTAGTGATGAAAGTTGCCTCAAAGCATGATGGCTATTTTCTGTGCAAAATTTTTCCACTCCACTTTACATTTGCATGTTCTGCTGGCCTCACTAACTGTGGAAGACTTTCTCCTTTAGATTTTTTTAAAGCTTTATTACTTTTTACAACCATATAGCAAATCATTTCTGGAAGTCTTTTCTGGCTTATGACATTGTGATTGTATACATCAATTACATACAAAATTTATTACATTTTATCATTATTTGTGATTTTGAAGGTTGCTTTTTAACACTCAGTTATTTTTTAACACACTTTGTTTTGTCATTTGTGTTATTTTGCTGCATGTGTTTGATCTTTGTAGGACAAGGGGTAATGGCTTTAAACTGAAAGAGGGTAGATCTAGATTAGATATTAGGAAGAAATTCTTTACCGTGAGGGTGGTGAGGCACTGGCACAGGTTGTCCAGAGAAGCTGTGGATGCTCCATCCCTGGAAGTGTTCAAGGCCAGGCTGGATGGGGCTTTAAGCAACTCGGTCTAGTGGAAGGTGTCCCTGCGCATGGCGGGCGGGTTGGAACTAGATGATCTTCAAGGTCCCTTCCGACCCAAACCATTCTACGATTCTATGATTGTATGATTTTTGAAATCCTAATTTTAAGAGTGTACATGTGCTCTGAAGCACCATTGTGGTCTCATTAAGAATTCATCATGGTTCCTTTAACAGTTTTTCTTCTCTTCGCTATTCTTGGTAATGTTCTTTCAAGACATGCTATCATTTTTTTTCAGATCCTGTTTTAACACATGTCCATGTCTGATTCTTTTGGTTTTATCATTCCTATGGAGACGGTCGCTTATGGTAAAGTGGGTCCAGTCTTCAGTTGCTACATCTTGAACCGGATCTTGTGCACTGCTTGGGAGTACACAAAAAAGTGATTCTCCTCTTGTAGACTTTCTGACTAGCTTGTTCATGGCTCCATCACTGATGATGTCTAAAAACATTGTTTGCTTTTTTCCATCTCATCTTAATATTTGTCTTCTGCTCTCAAAATCTCTTTTATTTCCCTTACCATTTTGTGCCATGCTTATGGTCACCATTTTGGTTGGGTGATCAGTAGTGTAGATACGATAACCTTCCTACTTAAGCAAAATACTTTCAAGTAGATCTTCAGATTCCCACAGAAATCACCTTACTTGGCTGGAATTTTTCTTCAACGTCACACTGCTTCATGAGTACAACCTGCCCTGGCAACCTTATGTAGTTTGCACCACAGAATTATACTGTTAGCTAATCCTTTGATTATCTTCCTTTCAATAAGCTTTTGAGCTGCCTGTTCTAACAATGCCGTTGTTTAAAGCCAAGTATTTCACTGCAGCTTGTTCTTTGTAAAAACATTTGTGAAGTTGCTTTTTTTTAAGAGCAAAACCCGAAACAGCACACGCTGCGAAAAGCAATAGAAATGATAATTGGTTTAAGTCAGATTTCTTCTCATGAGCTCTCTACAGTGACCAATAAAAAAATCATGTTGGTGCTGTTAAAGTGGAGTTTAATTACAAGCAGGTTTGCTGCCTGGAAGTTAGACAGCATATAGATAACTCCTAATGATAAGTGCATTGAAACACTGGCAGAGGCTAGCTAGTGAGAATGCAGAATCTCCTTTGCTGAAGACTTTTCAGACAGAGAATACCTTGCACAAAGGATCTGGTTCTGCCTCAGTCCAGTAAGCTAAACTATGTCATCTCTTCCAGCTTTACTTTCTTAACTAAAACTAACTTAGGTAAGATTCCTAACTAAGTTTCAAACTTGCATAGTCCAGGTAACTTTTCTGTGTGCGACAAACACAGTCTGACACTGACAATGTTTAGATTTCCTCTCCTGTAAAATGAAGCCATGGTGAGTCAATCGACTAGCCATTAAAAATAAAAACATTTAAAATAAACACTCCTTGCAGTAGAACTTTTGGCTCCCACGTTTCCAGTTATGGAAAAGTCACTTTCAAAATACTGAACACAAATATTATGTCAAATGTTACAAATTTATATCCCGCGATCTGTTGCATACTAATTAAAATGAAGAGAGGAAATGTGAGAGACACATAAACTACTGAATTTAAAACAATAATTCAGAAAATTCATCCATTTTAATAGAAGAGTTCATGAATTAAAGATGGATAATTAAGGCAAAGAGAAGAGGGAATCTTAAACAGTCGCTTATTTGTGTTCAAGTGGTGCCCTCACCAAAGTCGTGTGATGACACCCAGAACTAACACACGAATTATTATGAAGTTTATCCCCAGATTTGGTATGTAAATGTGAGCATTTTTCAGTGAGGTTCATATTAATTAGGAAAAGCAAGACTGAGCATAAACAACCCTACATGCACTCAGGTAAACCCAGCGCAGTCTCAGGGAGCAACAGCCCGACACCCGGCTTTGCTTTGCCTTAGAGACGGGACAGTCCACAAAGAGGACACGACCACCTGGCAGTGTGGTGACAAAGCAAGCAGGGTGCTCTGGCCGTTCACAGTGCCTCAATCCCCATCCCTCCTGGCTTTGGCTGGTCTGGTGCTGAGATGCAGTCAGTCTCCATGGGAACTGGCATCTTCTCCTCTGCTGGAGCCCTGAGAGCCAAGATTGCTGGCTTTGCTGCTGCGTAGGTACCACTGCAAGGGACAGGAATGAGAAGTGCTCCCTTCTAATATTCACTGTTTTATCCAGCCCAATAGCTGGGTAAAGCAAGCTCTTAAAATGGGAATACCGGAATCTGTTATTTTTCAGCTTGCACAAGGGCAGTGAGGTACCTCAACTAGCTTTAGGAAGTGGAGGAATTGCTTGAGTTAGCAATGGTCTTCCTTCTCCACTTCAATCTGCTATGAAATATTGAAATATTGCCTAGCTGGACACATACCTATTTCTTTCTGAGCAAACCACTTTCACATGTCACCCAGTTTGGTCATTCAGAAGATGATAACCACAGAAACTAAAGTTCTTGCTCAGAAAGAAAACTAGACTTAAATACAGAGCAGGGAGGGAAGTGGCTGGGAGTTCTTCCTGTTGATTTCAAATGACAAGAAGACATTTAGTGCGAAAGTATCAATCAGAAGGAGTCAGCTAGAGAAGTTGTCCTTGTCACTGTTTGCTTCCTTGAGTTGAATGTCTAATTTTTCGCATACGGCTACTGTTCAACTTTCATCACCGATTCACAGATCTGCCTGTGAAAATACATCCCCTGATGGTCAGTATCCAGCGCTCCCGGAGGCTAGGCTCCAGGCAGGGTGCATAATCCTAGAGTATGGCTCATATTGCTGGGCGGGTCCCCTGTAGAAGAGCTTGAACTGCAGCGTGTAGCTGCACTGATTTGCAATCACAAAACTTTGCACAAGGTAAAGGTACAAACTTCCGGTACAAAATATTGCTTTAATAGCGTAATGATCTTGAGATGACACCACAAAAAGCTCTTTTATCAACAAATAAATTCCCATAAACTTATACTTACTCTGTATTCACTCTCTTTTCAATGACACTGACTTTCAATAGCTATAATGATTATAAGTAGCCTTCTTTTTAGCATAGTTTCATCTGATATCAAAACAAAAACAAATCCTCATCTTTTCTGTTCAGCTTGGGATCCTCTTTTCATTTTCCATGACAGATATATACTTAATTAATTTCAGCTTACTGTCAAGCTGTGTTCGATTAATACTATAACCGACATTCCTGACTTTACCTCAGAATAAAGCACAAAAGGTCACAGAATTCAGGGTCTGTAGTCTACCAATGTGCTTTTTCTTCATAATAGCCCTTATGATACAATAGGCGAGATATTTTTCTCTACAGTGTCCGTAAACATACCTTACAATAACGTCTGTACTATGCTGAAGTATTTGTGCTACTGAAAGTTCTCTCTATGGAGAGAAAGAAAAACAAAATGGAAACAACTAACCAATATTTTTATCTCTGGTATTAAACATTCATTTTTCTAGCGAAATAAACATGCATTTCACATATATAGAAAGTCTGAACAATATAACTCCTTCAATTTTTACATTTTGTCTTGGAAATACATTCCTAGCAATCTAGTTCTTCATTAATAATGTTAGAACATAGTTAGTCATTGGTTACAACGTATTAAATATTTGAATACTGTGGTGAAGATGCTAAACTATTTCTACACAGCTATAAAATCAAGATCACAAAGGACTTCATTTACTGATAACACTTTCCAGGAGCTTTTAATTAGAACAACAGTGCAGGGCTACAAGCATGGTTCAGTCCTGGGAGATATTCAGTAGCAGAGCAGTATGTGTCTATCTTAAATAGTCTCTTTCTTTTTTTTTCTGGACCATCCTGCTAAGTACTCAGCCCTGGTTCCAGGCTGGTCCCTTGCAGGAGCGCTTGGAATCACTGACTGTCTCCAGGCACACGAGGACGTACCTGTAAAACCCGTGTTGCTCCTCCTCAACAGATGGGCAGGCCAACAGCCTGTTAGACGGGTGTCCCTTTGACATCCCCGAAGGTAACCAAAGCTCAGTATTGTAAATTCAGATAATTGAAAGGCAAATGACCAAGGAGCAGGCACACAGGTTGCAGAGGGATTGCGTTTAGAAAAGGAAATGCCAATCTTGTATGGCCAAATGCCAGCTGATACTGCAACTCCATTTGAAGTTTGGCTGCAAGGCACAAATCCTTTTAATTACCAACTGCACTGTGCATGAAACACTTTGCAAGATAACTATGTTCTAGGAACTGAGCTGCATGTACTGCAAAAGTTAACTTTTTTCCCCTTGGATATAAAAGGGTTGTGTAACATTAAAGGAGCTCCTGGCACTTGCCAAGGCTCTTTCCTGAAAGCACTAGCTTTTGTCTGAAGATTGAAGCCCTGATCCTGTAGAGAGTGCAATGAAACCTGCTGCTGGCTCTTCTGGGCAGTCCTTGCAGGATGGCAGCACCAAATTGTTTTTACTCTGTCAAAGTAACCTGCCATGACCCACATTCAACCCGCCTCTCACAAGACCACCCCAGACGCACCATTTCCTCCAGTAAGAGGTACTGTCTCTGACTCAGTCGATGATACAGAAAGCTCCTTGCCCTTGCAGGCAAATTACTTTAATTGCTTTCTGCTGCTAACACTGGCAGCGTGAGGTACCTGAAAGCAGATTTTTCTGATCCATGCTGACTTTTGTCTCCCAAGCGCAACACAAACTCCAGTGGGGCAAAGGAAATGCCAGGACTGCAAACATAAAAGCATCAGCTTCAGTCTGCAAGGGCTTACTTCCCCTGCTCCTTTCTACTTCAAACAGCTTAGTGGAGATAATTGCTACTTGCAGACACGCTCCCTGGTAAACTCATTTTCTTACGATCTGTAGCATCCTGTTTCTTTCAGCATTTGCAGAGATGCTTTCAGTGATAAAAAAACCCACATGCTGGTATATAACTTGCCTCAGACCCAAACCGCATAAAAGAAACCTACACTGTTGAAAAATAGATACGTCAGTGAATGGCTCCCAATCAGCCGAGCACAAGAAAACAGACAGGCTTTGCCTGGCAGTGCCGACTGCATGTATTTGCTCTTATTAGTCCATGCTATTTCGCTGCTGTTTTCCTGCTGTGAAAATTGCTGTATGAATCCACAGTGGCTCTTCCAGCTGGAAATAATATATATTACTTTAAGTTTCTTGGGAGAAGCAATCATTTGCAATTTAGTCACACTGTGTCGTTCTGGGGCAAGCAATATGATCTGGCACCTTGTTTACAGTATAATGATGTAATAGAAATAAACCTGGCATGGTATAGAATTATCCTGATCTTGGAAAACTGGCGCCCATCAGTGCATGACAGCCACCAGATATGAAACAGGAGGGGGGGGAAACTGGCTGAAAGATAGATATTTGTGTAAAATTCACATTTTAAAACTTTTCCCTCTTTTTAAAAACGACATGAATACGAAGGGAACATCACTTATAGACATAGACAGAGATTGTTCTTCACTGCAGGTGATTTTCTTGAAGATCTTTGAAGTTACAACCACCTTCAGCAAACTTCTGTTTTCTCTGGCTGGCCTTTCACCTGAGCTCGTAAAATGAAGCACAGGAAATCACAGCACGAATGAGGAAGAAGGGAATTAGACAAAACAGCTCTGGTTGGCCAGAATAGGGCACTGATGTTTTGGAAAGTACATTTTTTTCTACAACTTCCATAGAAATTACCTATAGACTGAACTGGTGCTAGGAAAAAGGCAGTGTGACCCTTTTTAATTGATTCTGTTTTCTGGATGATACATTACAATGCAGCACCACTAAAACCTGTTTCCCTGGCAGTTTTCCCCCCCGAGTATACTAATGCTAATTTTTTTATCAAAGTTTAAGGTTAGGTAAGTAGTGTTTTGCTTATCTGAGTTGAGATTGAGCTTATGAGCTCATGTTAAATTTCAGTGTCCGTATAGGCACTGGGTGTCTGAGGTCCCATCACAATGAACGAAACTCTTGTCACCAGCTGATGGGAGACCAGTGAGTGGTGCAGATGGTCACCCACTAGGTGTCTGTGGCCAGATGAGCTGCATCACCACCTGGGCTCTTGCTCCCCAGATCTCCACAGACCCCTGCAAGAAATGAAGCACTGAATGTGCAGGCGAACGTCCTCAAGTAGACACCTATGTTTTGGTATTATAATGTGCTCAGTCAGCCTCACATCTTTGTGTTCAGTAGTGAGGGAAGCAGTGACAAGATTCCCAGAGATGCTGCTTTCTGTCCACTTCTCACCTCGCTGTAGTCAACTGAAAAATTGTTGTCCAGACTCTTCCACAGCCATGGCGAGAGAGGTTATTGCAGGCAGGGAAGCAGTTTGGCGTTACGACACTTCTGCTTTGGCGTAGTGAATTACCTCTTGGAGGTGCTCATCCCTTTGCATTTCCTCTAGAAGGATTCCCAGACAGCTGGCTTTCGCTATGTATCCAAATTACAGGCTCGCATGATGAAATTCATCCTGTGCCAGAGTCTCTGAAATAATATACTGACAATAACTGCAAGAACCCCACTGTAGCTGATGGCAGAAGCATTAGTTCAGTACAAGGAAACATGTTAAGTCTCCAAAGCCAGCCCTGACGTGTCAATGGGGTGTGGGAAATACGTCACTGTATTCATTTCTTGCTGATGGCTGTGTCAGGGGCTGATGGTTAAGGGCACCGCTCCGGGGATCCAGCACCACACAGGGTGGCTGAGGCTTTGAGCAGCGCCGACACCTGTGGCATTCCCCATCTTTGGTTTCAGCAGATAAAGCTCCAAGCACCTATGTGTGGTGGACATGGCAGCACCTGAATGAAAGATACTACATACATACGAAAGAACTTCTCATATTAGAAGCGTGATAGGGATTATGGCTAAGATCTAATTAGTTGCTGACCCCAGCTCAACCTAGAGTCAGCTCAGTGGCCACGCTTATGTCAAAAGCGTCATTTGAATCTGCTCCCTGCTCCCCTCTGACCCGAGCGCTGTCCAGGTGCGATAGCCACCAAACAGTGGATGGCAGCCTATACCCTCCTCATGATGATTCTACTCACAGCTCTAAAGTAAAAGACTCAATTTGCTATATTCACAAAATGATAGAACGGTGTACAAGGGGTAATGGAACAAGGGAAACGTAGCAGGTTTATTCTATGAGTTCTCTACATACAGACATTCACATAATGTAAATTGACAATAGCCCCTCATACAGAATGCACTGATCTGTGTATGAAACATAACCTAATGCTTCTCAAATGCTGCAAGCACGTATAAATAAAAAGTTGAACTGTACAGACCCAACGCCACCATGGTCCGGGCAGCATGGGCAGACAACGTAAGTGGGCAGCGCGGGCGGGCAGCAGGCCCAGGCAGCAGGAGCTGGCAGAGGGGGCAGGCAGTGCAGGCTTTTGTAGATGTGGTGCTTAGGGACATGATGCAGTGGTGGACTTGGCAGTGCTGGGGTTATGGTTGGACTCAATGATCTTAAAGGTCTTTTCAGGCTGAAATGATTTTATGACACTACAATCCTAGGGCAGGCAGCGGGGCGGGCAACACAGGCAGATTTTTTTTTTTTTGCAAACAAAGTGAGTGCTAGCAAATGTGAAAAGGTGGTAATACAACATTGAGGTTCTTCATCAGCCTGCACGGAAGGAAATCAAATGGCATAGTTACAGCTCTGGCACGGTTGCTTTGTTAAGTCCATCCAACCAAAGTGATTCTTTTGGAACATTTTGATAGTTACAAGTTTTCGTTAAGTCTCGTGTAAGAATTTCGTTTAAAATTGAAGATCCCCAAATATCACCTCAATTCCCTCATTAAAAAACATTGACATTATTCTTTAATAACTTTTAGAACTAACTTCGAACTTCTAACTTCAAACTTATGAACCTCAGTACAAGCCATTGATGCTAATGTCTGGTACCACCTCATATTCACAGAAGCTGTAGAAATGGCTGAATGAAAGGCATACTGCCTTTCTGTAGCAGTTTTCCAAAGGCGTAATTATAATGCAAGTAAAGTTAAAATACAGATAAAAAATTTCCTATTTAGAAAAGGTAAACCAGGCCATCAGTATCACATGACACTATGCCTAGACATCCATCACCTGACGGGAAATTCAGTTCTGAACAGAGGGTCAATAAAAGTCTAATTTTAGTGCAGAAGTTTTTTGGTTTTTTTTCTGTAGACACAGAGTGAATCAAGGCTAAAGGGGCATAAAAGCCATTTTTGTATCCTCCTTTTTGAGCTGTCAAAGCTGCAGATCTGGTTATTGCTGTAAAGGATCATCTTTGATAATTGTAGCAAAGGATCACCTTTGCTGAGGGGTGAATGTCACCCTAATGTAGAGGCTCCAGTACGTGTTCCAGTGATACAAAAAGGTACAAGATGACTGTCAGGAAAGGTTAGTGACCCCTATTAAAACAAATAGACTATGCTGGGTACTTGGAATTCCCAGTAACTTTCATTACTTTTTGTGTGGATTCTGTTACAGCAGGATTCACTTTTTGATCTCTGCAAAATCCCCTTCTGAGCTCTATAAATCCGAAGTATCACGATGACCACATAAGATTAACCACAGTGAAACCGTGATGGAGCAATCTCAATTATGGGAAGCACCTTGGTAAGAAAGGTTAATAGGAACAGCTAAGGGAAGACACATATGACAGTGAGCAGTAGTAAAATATTGTTCTAGAGGTATATGTCACACAGAATCCTGGGCTCCCTGTTGATATCTGCCTTTGCCTACCCATTCCTACAAAGACAGCAAATTCTTGAGTAGCTAGTAATTAATGATTACATTTCATGTGCAGATTCATCCTCTCCCATCCTCCAAAGAAACCTATTGATAATATGCCCTGATATGATTTTCTAATAGTTACAAGAGATTTTCTGCCATACTGCAGATCTACTTTAAAGCTACTATCTGTAATAGTTTAAAGTCATTTTAAATCATGTCTGATGGATACTTAAATGATAGTGCAAAGATTTAGAACAGAAGTAGCATCACGTTGGTGTTTTAAAGAAGTTCAAAAGAAGTCTGCTCCATTAAATGATTTACAAGGAGAATAAAAGGTCAAGGAACTTGTTCTTATTGCATCCCTATGGTCTGAAGGTCTATTACACTCTGAAGTCTGAGGCAACTCAGAACAAAACCAAACCATACTGTACAGCAGCTAATTGCACCTCAAGGCATTTTTTTAAAGGTCACAGCAGGAGCTGGACAGGACTGGGAGATCTGATGAGGTACCCACCCCTCCCCGTGCACCATGGGGATCACAGGTGCTGGAGCTAAACTTTGCAAGTTGAACTGCAAACTGCTGAGCTTTTTTTTTTTTTGTTACAGAATAGCAATAACAAGAGAAAATCTCCTGGGTGAAAGAGGGGTCCAAATAAACTTGTTCACCAGTATGTTTCAAATTCTGGGCTAAGGCACATCAGTACATTGCTGTGCATTCTGATAGCATCTAAAACAGGACAGGGAAGCTTATTCGAGGGAGTACAAACTACTTGAATCACACACAGTGTTCTGGTATGTTTTGTAACCTCATGTGAGGTGTTCTGCCTAGACACCAGCAGTCACTTCTTGGGGCAAGATCTTGAGTAAAGCTGTAAGGCAGATTGCTCCTGTGAGGGAAAGGGTCATTTGAAATTGCACTGTCAGTCTGCAGTTTGTGGTGTGCAGGGGGCTGTTTATATATGTGTGTGTGTCTGTGTCTGCCTACACAGGGAATTTTGACTCCTTGGGAGTCTTACATTAAGGTGACCATGTATATTTGCTCCAAGCGTCGTCATCTTGTGCAGCAGCAGAGAAGCTGAGATGCCAGAAGCAGTTCCCCCACTTATCAGCTACCCAGCCCACCCTCTCCTAGACATTGCCAGCTCCACAGAAGGTAAATTTGAGAGGATTATGTACCCACCCTGAGCCGCTAGCGTTTTTATCACCATTCTTCAGCATAGTTGAAATATGTAAGTACGCTGGGCTGTGAATATGGCAGCATGGATGCAGCCACGTGGTGTGCTCAGATGTCCCTGCGAGGGAAATTGAGACCTGCAGAGGAGAGGCAGCAGGAGTGCGACAGCGGAAAGCGCGCATGAGCTGTTACCAGCCCAGCCAAGACTTGTTTGCCTGATACCCTGAAACTTTTGCTGTGCGAGGATTTGATGACACCATTGCAAACATGAGGGATTTGACTCATATGTTTCTGCTACACCAGCCTCAGGGGAGTAGCATACAGCCACCCCAGAGCTCTTAACTAGGTCCAAGGACTCTTTGAGCTCTTGACTGCGAAGGAGCAGGAAATAGTTTCAGCATCCCTTCTGTTTCCCCCACACTACTTGGGGTTTAAGATCAATAAACACAAATGTCCAACTCAATGTTTCTTGCTGGTACCTTTCAACTGTGTTCAAGTTTGATGTTGCCAGATTGTCCCCAAAGGTTCCCGCTACAGCCCTTTCAAATCGCTTGTCAAACAAGATGAATAACTGCGTGGACAACCTGCAGAGCCGTGGAAAGGTAATCAATGCCTGCCTCATTTTCCAAATGCTTTATGTGCTTTCACAGGTAGTGTGAAAGTCAATATCCAAACGGGAGACCATTGCCACACGTTGTCGTGCCCTTCTGAGCAATTGTTCTCATTTGCAGATGACTTTTTCTTCCCCTGCTCTTTACGCAAAGCAATCCATGTACTGTCAGGCTCTGCCCAGATGACATGATGTATCATGTTTCTTGTAGGCCCCTGTAGCTAAATCTAGAGAAAGCAGGCATTAAGAAATAACCATATCCAGGGGAGGATGTTGATAAATGAAGAGACACCAGCCTCAGTAGGTTAGGTAAGATCCCTGGATTTTAGTGGCAGACAGTTAGAAGGAAATGATCGATGGTGAAATTCGTCTCACTTAACTTTAGTCCTCCAAAAGGCATTTGGTCTAAAGTAGTTGTTTGGGATGCAGCGTCAGTCAATGGAGAGGCATGCCTCTTCAAAGTGTGGTCCGTGCCTTGATCAGAACTTGTCTCAGTCAGGAGAGATGAATTACCTGCTGAACCTACCCATTCTTTCACACCGCCGGCAGCAGGAGTCTCTGACTAGTTGCCGAACTTCTAGAAAGTTAAAGGGTCCTCCCAGGACCCCCAGCAACTCAGGGAAGAGCATGTACACATTGATTTAGTGTAACAATAGCTAAAGATGTAGGAGCTTAAACTTCATTTCCAAGGATGTTTTTGGTAGCAAACCACGTCATGGCCTTGTAAATCAAGGGACTAAGGCTCCTGTATGCCTGTTGCCTTGGAAAGTGGGTTCCAAGCTCCTAAATCCCTCGATCCTTTGGGAAACCACAGCTGCTCCTGAAAGACTTTGAAATTAATGACCCTTGCACCACATTGCAGCAGCTTTAAACAATATGTTGAACAATCTGATAATTTGAAAAGTTAACTGAAGGATGAGGGTTTTTTTTAACTTGAACTCCAACAAGGAATATATTTCCTTACCAAAACAGTTTCTTACTTTTCAAACAAATCTCTCAGTAGAGTATATCAAGTTATTCTCTATAATTTCCACTTCTGATGTAATGAAATGCTGTTTAAAATGGTAATGCTGCATGTTGTGAACCACTTTTTTCCTCTTGTAGCCCCTGGAAGAGGATGGTGCTCTTAGCTCCTTCATTCCTCCACAACAAGAGCCCTGTGCTCTGAAGCATTCATTTTTGAACTACACAAGTCTCTATACCCATCTGTGTAGTCAGACCCAGACTGAGGTTTGTGAAGCCCATCTCAGGAGCCTTCTGCCTCTAAAGGCATGATGGGAATGAAGTTTCCAGACAGAGGCTTTACCTAAGTTTACGTCCTTTATGAATAAGGCTAATGTATACTATAGTTACATAAGGCCCTGCAAAAAAGCTTCAAGAGCACTTGATTGCTAGGAGTTGTTGCCAGGTTTATGCATCTCAAGGTTTGCCAGGGTGTTTGTGGTTTGTGTTTTAATTTAGCAGCACTGAACAGCAAGTGCTTTCAGCAGCTGCTTACTGAGAAGGCACATCCAGAGTGTTGCACAAGGGCTAAATGTCTCACATCTTTCAGAACTTTAAGAATTAAAATCCTGAAAATTCTTTCAGAAACTGCAATCTGTGAGGACTCTCAAGTCCTGCAATCAGAGACTAAAAAGAATGGGGGAAAAATGTAGAAAAATACATAAACAAAGGAAAAGATAAATAATGATCATGCTGGCATATCCAGATCAGATGAGCCTGAACAGGGATATAATTAGAAATCATACATAATTTCAAATCCACATAGAAATGGAAAGAGGTCAGGATAAAAGAATAAAGCAGAGTAAGAGCAGTTGCACTGTCACATGCTCTACCCACAATGCACTATATGGCCAACAGACCCAGGAAAATATTAGAAGTGCTCTATTGTGTTGAGGTATGTAATCAAGGATCTGTGGAAACGCTATATCTTCACATTACCAAACCATGCTAGTCACCAGTTCAAGCAGCTGCTAGATCTTGGAAGATTAAATAGGTCATAAAGGATTATGAATAAGAGACAAAGAGTTTGTATGTGAAAGCATGGAGAATATACACAGACTCTCCAAGGCTAAAGATATGAGCAAACTTAGTAAATATACTCTCATACAGATGTAGAGAAAAACAATTCTCCAAGTAGCAAAGATCAAAATTTTACAAGAAAATACAGTGCCAAGTATGTGCAAAATGCACAAATACAGAAGAAGAAATTAAAAGTAAAATAAGACTTTTGGAGAAAAATTTTCTAATAGTTAATGCTCAGTATATTGAGTTATTTGCAATAGCTATGGCTAGGGAAATCATTCTGCCAAAGTTTGTAGACAAGAAAGGCCAAGTGAAAATGTACCATACCGAGGAAGCAAGCAGTGACTCACAGGAAGAACTTCAAAATAATGTAATACTAATTAAAAATAAATAGTTGGTAAGGCCAGGTTGACACTAGGTACAAAGACAAAGCAACAACATCCTCACAAAAGCGAACTGAATGCCAAACATGTAAAGTAGGTTACAGTATCTTAGTGAACACACAAAGCTTCAATAAAGCAGCATCAAATTAAATGATACGATAGCATAATCATTACAGTGCTAAGATGAGCTCAGCCAGAGCACAACAAGGAAAAGTATGCAGACTGGAGGATTAGACAGTGCAAGCAACTCAGAAATAATGGCTTTCACCTAAAATAAATACATTGATGTGCTCATTGATACTAAACCTGGATGAATTGTTCACATCATAGACAAAGGGATTAATCCATCCAGGCTGGCAGGCTGTGAGGCACCGTGTGGCACCATGGCACTGCTGTTGTCTCACGAACTCACCTGGAAATCCAGGCCAGGCCAGACACATTTGAGGAAAGAAAACTATTTACGAAGGTGCTGTTTAGCTATACAGGAGAATACAGGCTTTAGGGTAAAATAGAGAACTTCAGAAGCAGAAATTATACATGCACTGTCTTGCATCTTTGTCTACCCCCGCCATGCTTGAGCATCATCATCCCTTCTAAAAGATATTTAGAAAGTTTAATCTTATTTTTGCTTCTCTTTGTAGCCTTCTTATTCATACTGATAACATATGTGGGAAAACACTTGACTGCTCCTATTTTCCCAAAGCCATTATGTTTGAGAGGCAATAAAACAGTAAGAACAGGCCAGCAGGGACAAAATCTGTGTGTTTTATGCATCTAAGTGAAAATTCATCTTTAAAAAGAGCACATTAACACTTTCAAAAATTTTTTTACTCCCTTTGTTCCTCTTTGTGGCAGTGCTGAACACTACCAACTGAAACAACTTCAGAGGCAGCTGAAATGACCACCACAGTGGGTCAGCTAAGCTGGCCACAGCAGTGGGTCAGTGCTAGTCACAAGTCTGGTTTGGATGGCCAGTGGAATATGAAATATGCCTTACTGGGATACTCTTTTTAAAAAAAAAAAACAACACCCCCCCCCCCCCCCCCCCCAAAAAAACCTCTTTTTAAATATTATATAAAAAAAGAGGAAGAGGAAAGATGACTGATGTACCCAAAAAGTCAAGGTACTGCAGCTGGTACCTATCCTTGTACAAGATACATTAATTTTCCTTAGCTACTCATCCGCCATTATCTTCCATCTTTAGAATCCTGAAGTATCATCTTGGTTGGTTTTTTGTTATTTTTTTAAACTGTTCATGCTCCCACATGGCATTGTATAAGGGCCTTTAGATGTTGCCTGAATACTAACTCTTGCAAAACTTTTTAGGTCATGTGCAATAACAAAAAAGCAAAATCCATATTTTGGACAGATTCACTTTGCAAAACACAGCAAAGTGAAACACAAAATGTTAGCTTTGGCCAGACTCAAGCCTGGAGTAAATTTGCATATTCAGCAACTGAGCTGCTCTCAGGATCATTCAGTCCACTGATGTCGCATCTTACGGTGGCCTGGGTACAATGTTGCTGAACGCTTCGGTGTCATTTCTGTGCATTGTCCACTATGTCTACTTTCACAGACCAGTGTGGAAGCCAAGTGAAACATTATTTTGAATGAATAGAAATCCTGCTATAAGGGACTCTCACACTGAATGTAGCCACAAAGGCAGTTCTGGAGTGCACCTACAGCTCCCTGCAGCTCCCCAAGCCACAGGCAGAGGTAGATGAACTTTTAGTGCCTTCACTGTCTTCTTCCATCTCAAGTTCACCACAAGCACCGTCCCTTCTTTTTTTCCCAAATCTGGGGCATCTAAGATGAAAGCCTACTCCATATTACAGCTTTTC
This sequence comes from Opisthocomus hoazin, assembly GCF_030867145.1. NCBI lineage: Eukaryota > Metazoa > Chordata > Aves > Opisthocomiformes > Opisthocomidae > Opisthocomus > Opisthocomus hoazin. The sequence goes on along the minus strand of NC_134416.1, from coordinate 30,286,891 downwards.
AGATTTAAAGAGTTAATATTTTTTCCCTCAGGGTATGTTACATCCCAATGTAGCTTTTCAAGGTGGAACAAATGGTAGTTAATGAAAATTGTAGGAAGATGCTAAGTAGATTTCCAGACCCTTTATTCTAAATTGGCCCATTGACGAAACTCTGCTGCTAAATGAAAGGGTTTACTTAGGAAAAGAATTTCATAATCCTTTGGGTAATGGTAACATGATATGTAGCTGACTTAAAAGGTCAAATTTATGGCCATTAAGAAAGAATAATATAAATGCCCATGTGCACAGCTACTTTAACAAAAATGTCTTTGTAATGAAACCCACTTAGAGAAGTGAAATACAGTGATCAGAAAGAAAGTTTCAAATCTCATTGCAACAAAAGGGCATAAAAATTCCAGCTCAAGTTAAAGTGAACTTTCAGTCATGGCTAGATAAATAAATTGCATGTTTATTACCTTTGTAGTGATACCACTGTCCTGAGAGGTAGTAGGGCAGAATAGTGCCCTACCAAATGTACTACGTGCTGATTACAAACAAGAAAGGTTAGGGGAACATCATTTCCCCACAAACATGATTTCAGGAAGTCCAAATTTCCCATTGTCCCCTACCAAAGAAAAAAATTGGCTATTACAGCCACAGCAAAGTAGTATGTTTTGCGGAAGAAGGTTATTAGGACACTTTACCTATGCTATATTTCTGTCTTCTCCTGCTTAAAACTTTTTTTTTCCCCACTTAGGAGATAGATTAAGCAGTCCTGGTTTGAGTCACACTCTTTTTTCTCTTCCTTTTTCATGGAACAATTTATTCACTGTTACCATGGAAATGATTTCATCTTTCCAATAGTAGGATTCCAGCCCTGCAGTCTTGGTTTTGTCAATATAGTGTCCAACTCCTAACATCCCTCCTTTATTAATGTCACTGCTAGATGAGACTATTTACCTACATCAAGAAAAACATCTTTAAGACAGTTTCTGAAAGGATATTTTTTCCCCCCCGGTCATCAAGTTTGAATACTAAAGCTCTCATTCATTTTCTTATCCTATATGGATGTGATATGGAAACATAAAGCTACTCCATTCTCTGTCCTGTGTGGGCAGAATACCATTGTGTGACCTGCCCTGTATTCTGAAAGGGCACAAATGGGCATAAATGGATGTCACCCACTAAAAGAAGAAGTAGGCTTTGGCTCAGTCCCTTGCCTGGTCCAACATAGCAATCAACATGACACGGAGAGGAGCAAGCTGCAACCAAGTACTTTTGTAGCAACAGGATATAAAGCCAATCTCCTCTATAAATGGCCTGTGTTACGTGCCATAATCTCATTTTACAAGCCAGATTGTAACTGGACTGGGCTTTGGTTGCCCTGATCTGTTTGGTCTACAGTGTTGTCAGTGTTTTAAGGTCTATTAAACATGCAAGTCTAGAAAAGTTTGTCACATTTGCTTGGAATCATTGGATCAAGAATGTTCCTGTGATGGGAAAATTTAATTCACTAAAGCCTCAATGAACTTGACAACATTTGGAGTGATGGGTGTTAATTACAGATTCAACAGTGTCTGAGTAAACCTCCAGCTTCTAATGAGTAAGAAACATAACATTAATAGCTTTGAAAGTGTACACACAAAAGTGTGTCACACAAAACTTAACTTTGTTATTAATTTCTTCCTCTTTTGTGTGAGAATTAGCTTAAGCAGATATTTTTAAATAAACAACATATTCTACAAAACTCCTAGCAACTTTGTCCAACCTTTCAGAAGACATCTGTTTACTTACAGAGAAATGTTAGAATTATTAGTTTAATTTAGAGGAGTCTGCTGTATTCCTGGGAAAGGTAACTTAACGTTCCGGAGGTAAAGAAGTGGTGGAAAGGCAGCAATCAAATGCAGAACCAAGCAAGCCAATTTCTTCCATTTTTAAAGTGCGTCAAGGTTTCTGGGTCTGAAGTTACCACGAAGGTAGAAAGGAAAAGGAACAGGTATTGTTGAGATTAGCATACCACTTTCTGCCTGGCCAGGCTCAACATGTCAAGTCTCAGTGTAAATTTTTGGTGCCTTTCTTCTTTAAAGGAGGAAGGTGGCCCTGGGGGGGAGGGGGAGGGATGTGAGAGCAGGGGTCTGGGGAGGATTGTTTTCATGGTGTTTTAGTGCATCAACTGGCCCTTACGTTTCTGAGGGTTGGTTGAGTCCCACCAGTCTTTGAGCTGATCTAAGAGCTTGCTGTCCCTAGGGTACATGGGAGTCTCTTCCCTGCTCTACTCTTTATCCTCTCTCACTCTCTTCTTCATTCACCTCTGGGTTTGCATCATCTCTGTTATTTATGTGACCCTTCATAGAGTTGATTCAATCCTGTGGCCCCAACCATTTCTTTTCTGCAGGTCACCTTCGTGCTGTGCTAGTGAGGAGAGAGGGCTCGGGGAAGGGTCTGGCACACACTAGGGCTAATGCAGGGGGAGAGTGGGACCACGCAGCCACAGGGAGAGAAGGCAGCAGGAACTCCCTCCTGCAGCAGCGAGATGTATCTCACATGCAACTTCACCATCTGAGTACAGAAACAGAAGTGGCCGCAAGCCAGACACCTCTGCTTTCCCAGGCTGCCTTCCCTGGCTCAGCCCTCTTCTGCTCACACACTGGAGGCGAATGAAAGCGCTGGCAGATCACATGTGCTTGCAAATGACATAATTTCACACCAGCTGAATTCATGTCCTGCAGTCACACTGTACACTTGTGTTTTCCAAGGACTTACTTTAAAACACTTTCCACTTCTTTGATCTCCTCTTCAAAATATCAAGATGATGTGTCAGCAATTTACTGTGGAAATCAGAAGGGAATCAGAGAAAAAGAGATTCTTAATAGAGAGTATTGCCAATACCTGCACGTATTTAATCCATGTCTGGCTACAAAATTGTGCACCACGGTGCTAGACCTGTAGCTCAGCTGATGCAGCCATAGGCTGAGAACTCCCAAGTACAAGACACTGAGGTTTCAGGGAGGTGAGTTGAGAAACGACCAACTACTGATGAATGCTTTTCTTCAAAAGGAAAAGGATAAAACAAGTGCTGGTCCAAGTTTATTTCTTACTGCACACAACTGTAGTCTTGTCAGATACTTAGAGTCACAGAGTAGAAACATAGAATAATTCAGGTGCAAAGGGACCTCTGGAAACCATCTTGTCCAACCTCCTGCTCAAAGCAGGGGCAACTTCAAAGATACATTAGGTTGATTAGGACCTTGTGCAGTCAAATTTTGAAAGTGTTTTTCTGTTTAAAATCTTGCTTTTTTAGGGGATGATTTCAGATTTTCCCACTGATCATTCTGCTGTCTCTCGTTTTGATACAGGATTCACGTCATTAATAACAGAAAATACCAATACATTTGTATTACTCTTTGAAAGTCCTTGTTCTGAAAAAACATAAGAAAAAGCAGTAATTTATTGTCTTACTAAATCCAAAGGCTTGAACAGCCCTTCATGCAATCATAATTCAGCTCACTACTATGAGACTATGACCTGAACCCTCTTGCAGTTCCAGCAAGTCCTCACTTTCTTGTGCCAGCACCAGCGATGAAAGGGTACGTGAGACAAACCTCCAGTTTAAGCCTGTACAGCAGCTTGATGTTTCTGTACCACTCCAGAAAACAAGTCTCACATTTGAGATCTCCCGTTTGTTCAGCTGATTTTGAGCCTGACAGTCCTCTAGAAGATGCTGCTGAAGGCTGATTCAGTTGTTCTTAGCCTCCTTAGGTTCAAAATCAGCCATCCACCTGCGAGTCACTGGCACTGTAACCACCTCCTTACTTTCAAGGATCAGCATGAGTTGACTTGTTGTAGGTCTACTGCCTGGCTACCTTTAGGTCTGGCTCCCTGTCGGCACTGTCTCAGAAGGAGTTTGAGCTATACACCATGAGCTATGAGCCAAGCAAGGAAGCTGGGAGTCCATCCTTTCATGGCTGCATGCTGCAAACAAAAGACTGGCATTTGTGACCCTCACTATTTATCATGGAGTAAGGAAAGATCATTCAGCCTCCTCCCAGGGCTTTGTCTTGCAAGCAGTTCTGTCCCTGCTGGAACAGGGAGTGGACAGACACTGGTGTAGCACAAGGTTTCCTGTTGGATTTTTCTTTTCCCAATCTCACAGCTTTTTCATACTTCCCTGATGGTCTTTTGGGAGAAAATAGACCTGGCATTCCTGAATTTTGTATCCCCACCTCTCTGCCATTGTTGCTGGCAGACTTGTCAGGGGAAAGACGTACCCTAATCCTTCTTTCAGCTGAAGCAGGGTTTTGCTGTGTTTCATAAGGCAGATGGAGGCAGACTGATGCAGAGCAGAAGCAGCATATGTACATGTGCAAACACAAATAATCAGAGCCACGCAAGAGAGTGATGATTTCCTCACAATTTGCTGTGCTTCAGCTGTGACTCCTTCGCAAAACACCAGCCCCAGACACTGAACTTGTGGAGAACAACAAATTAATTTCTCCCTTTGATGTTCACCAGCAGATTTTAAGAGTCTATTTGGGAGCTGGTGAAGAGTGATTTAACGTGCAATCTGGCTTTTGTTTGTGTGTTTTCAAGGATTGCATGTCCGACAGCAAAATACGAGATTGCTCTTTGAAGTGTAATAAACTTCAAGCATTTCGATGAAAGTGTTCTGCCCTGTCTTTGACTGTGGTTCAAACAGAAGTCTCCTGGGCCTTTCCTGTAACATGAGGGAGTTACGTGGAGGAAAGCAGTCTGATCAGCTGTAGTGCCATTATTCTGTTTTAAGCCACATCTCAAGGCCAACTCAGCACTCCTTTACGTTTCTGTCCCATCTTCTTAAATTTTCCGGTGTGTTTTGTGCAGAACTCAACTGCTGCATGAAGTACATCTACCTTTCATTAAAAATCCCATTGTCTATCTTTCTGAACAGTGGTATAAAAGTTTCTTGTTAGAGTAGCCTCTACAGTGAGGGATGAATTACCTCATTGATTGAAGACTTAAAATTAGCAAGGCAGAGCTGATGAGTGTGAATGAATGTGTTCTTTTAATATTTTGGGGCTCTCTGTATGTGGCATGTCATAATATTACATTAAATTTTCAGATGTCTTGTTGCCTTCTATGGCAAAAAATAGATAGCGAGAGAAGAGGGAAAACCATCAAAGATAAGAAATGTCTGGACAAAAAGACTATCTGTTCCAAGATGCTGCACGTTTCTACTATGTTATTCCCTTTTAATTCAGGCTCAGTGATAAGCGACTAGTGGAACACAATGTGGTGGTGTGCTGAGTTCGGGCTTGGCTGTCTCTGCCAGCGGCAACGACCGGGAGATGGTGAATGGAGCTGATAGCTGTAGTGCTAATAAAGGTGACCCTGATGCTTCCTGTTGTCTTTTCAGCTGCTTAGAATTTTGCAGACTTTTAACAATTAAGGTGGTAGTTTTCCATGCTGTCTTTCTGCTTCTGGATGACCTTCTTCAAAGTTTCACCTAACATATTTCTGATGGAGAGGGTTCCTGTTTAGCTCCTAATGATCCACAAAAAACAAAACTGGGAGGAGTGGCTGAGTGTGATGCCATTCAGAGGGCCCTGGACAGGATGAAGAAAGAGTCTTGTGAAGTTCAAGAAAAGGAAATGGGAAGTCCTGCATGTGAGGAGCAGTAATTCCAGGCACCAGAACAGGCTGAGAGCTGACTGGCTGGGAAGCAGCTCTGCAAAGAAAGACCTGGGTGTCATGGTGGACAACAAGATGGTCACAAGACAGCAATGCGCCCCTGCAGAAGGATGTCCAACCGCATCCTGGGCTGCATTAGAAGATGCGTTGCCAGCACATGGAGGGATGTGACCCTTCTTCTCTGTTCAGCAATGGTGAGACATGTCTGGAGAGCCAGGTTTAGTCCTGGGCTCCCCAATACAAGAGAGACATGGACTTGCTGAAGTAAGTCTGAAGAAGGGCCCCTAAGATGATTAAGGGAGTATGCTGCATAAAAGGAAAGGCTGAGAAAGCTGGGACTATTCAGCTGGGAAAAGAGAAGGCTCAGATCTTGACCATGTGTATACATGTCTGATGGGAGAGAATGAAGAAGAGGGAGCCAAACTCTTCTCACTAGTGCCCACTGGACAAGAAACCAATGGCCGGAAAACTGAAACATGAAACTCCATCTGAACACATGAAAACATTTATTTTCTGTGAGCGATGTTGTAAAGTCTTCATTAATGAAAATATTAAAACCCAACTGGACATAGTTCTTGACAAACTACTCCAGCTGATCCTGCTTGAGCAGGGAGTTTGAAGTAGACGATATTCGGAGGCCCCTTCCAATGCCACCAAGTCTGTGATACTGTGAATGAAGGAATCTTGCCATTCCTTAACAGATAATTTCTAGCTTTGGAACAGGAGTTTTAAATGTCATTATAGAAGGCGCTTTGTGCTGTCATTTGTTTTCCTGTTCTCACCAGAAACTTTCTAAATTCAGAACACATTGAAGTTGCCAAGGGTCAATAGAGTTTGACTGGAATTTGGTTAATAGGCAAACCCTGCAGACACCTCCTGCAAGGAGCACACACCATCTTCCTGCAGACACCTCCTGCAAGGAGCACACAACATCTCTGAGCTGTGAGCATTGAATACAGCTTACTCTACCTTTGCTGCTTGGGTCACTGTGGTACAGAGCTCAGGCTCAGAGAACAGGCGTTTTTGGGGCTTGCAAGGTTCTAATTGCTGGTGCCCTGCATGGGAAGAAGAGCAAAGTGATATACCCCTCACAGAGAAAAGATTGAAGGATCCGGAGGACAAAGTGGAAAAAAATCCAGTGCAGAGGAATGAAAAAGAGTAACAAAGCTGTAGCCTAGGGGGACTTGGGGAGCATGGAACAGACTGCAGCCAAATGCAAATGCAGAGGGAGAGCAAGAGGCAACGCCACAGAAAACCTGAGCTACAGCTTTTTGTGAGCTTAACGTGATTTAACAACTAAGTAACATACTGTTTGGAAGATTATGCACATCTTCCCCCCTCCCCCCCAAACACAGATGTATACATGTGAAATCTCCCCACCAGGCTCATCAGATGAACTCTCTTAAGATGCTTTGAAAAACTCAATCTTAATATATAAAGTACTATAGGATCTTTTGAGACAAAATTCTCTAGAGTATCCCATTCATCTCCTCTTCCTCACTTTGTGGAAGTACTTAGTCTTTATATAATATTCAGCCCTGATTACAGGGTGCAAGACTGTTTTTTCTGTCTAAAGAATTAGTTATGAAAGAAGGCTAGGTTTGGGTTTTCTGCTTTTATGCACAGCAAACATGCAATTTTGTTACCGGTAGCAACAACCAGCTCAGAAAAAGATTAGGCTTTTAAATGGTTCAGTTTTGTGAAAGAAGTGTAAACAGGAAGGTGTGGGCTGTTTCTGTGGTTATAGAGACTGCACTAGAAGGAATTCAGGGAAGAGATAGAGTCAGTGAGACTCCTACACCAGTTTCTGTGTGGACACTGCCACAGTCAGAGAAATTCCTCCAAATTTACAAAATTTGTAAAATTTTAATTGAGTGTAAAATTTGGCCCTTGCTGGTTTTCAGGGCTAGAGTCATATTTTATCAAACTAACTGATAATTCTGTTGCAATTTTGAAAGGTTAATTATATTGTTATGTAATATTTTAATTTATTCTAATTTGTCTCATCTGGATTCATTCACCTAATAGCTTTGCATATCTTTACATTCATTACAGTCCATTAAAGTAAAACCTTTTAACAAATACACATTTGTGGCCACACTCACCACTTTCTGCTTGAACCTCATTCTTTTCCAAATGACAAACTCTTTAAAAATCTTGGCATGAAAGGTCAACTTTCTTTGAAAATAAGCCACCTTATTCAACATTCCAGCTCTGGCATGGAATGACCAGTTGTACAGAAGTCTCATGCCTTTCAGGAGGAATCTCAGGAAGAACTGAAAATATTTTTTTTTCTTATAATTACAGTTTTCTCACCAGTTTTTAGGACTATACTTCTCGCAAAAGCTAGTACGTCAACTGACCATAGTTTTCAACTGAGATTATTTGAGGTGACCAAAAAAAGGCCCAGAAAGAATGCAGATGGATTTCTCATGCTTTGGTGGAGCACCCTGCGCTTGGACTGTGCAGAGCAGAGCAGAATGCTCTTTCATGACTCTTGATGATGGAGAGTGTATATAATAGCTGAAAAGACTGTCTGAGATGCTTATGCAGGGGACATACTCAACCATGTAAACTTGGACTGCTTTGCATTAACTTTCATAAATGTTATGAGAACAAGCCAAATATTTTAGTTATTTGTTGTTTGTGCTGTGGGATTGCCTGCTTCCTCGGGTGTACTTGTACTCTGCAAATACAGAGTAAAAAGATATTCCTTGCCTTAAGCGCCTTCTAAGTGTAGAAAAAAGCCAACAGTAACAGGTTACAGCAAACAGACACATGGACACTACGAAATAACTAGTTAAAACAACTCAGAAATAAATGCTGTGGAAGTAATAACTTTGTAATTTTTATAGGTACCATAGAAAATATGAGGTTGTGCATTCACCTGGGTCTGAAATGGCCATTTAGGGGAGCTGCTAATGATAGCTGTCAAGTGATGAAGACACTTTTTAAAGTCCAGGTAATATTGTAACAGAACCATTCGTTGAGTTAGCCAGTATTTCCCAAATAAGCATGTGAAAAATATATGAAACAAAATGGCACTTACTATTGCACAGTGTTTCATGCTGTTCTCAGCTCTGTGGCCTTTAACACAAGTTTTTAAGAGTCTCAGTAGCAATACTTTTCTGCTTTTATTCCTGCATTGCCCTTGTGGTCCTGCACCTGGAAAGCCCAATGCTATTGTGAGGGCAAGTTCTCATGTGAAGCAATTACAACTTTGCCCCTCTTTTTCGTCACTCCTTACCTCCTGTTTTGCAGACCTTAGGTCATATTGGAGAACACTAAATATGTTGAATAACAAAGTATAGAGGAGTAATTTAAATATTCCATCAATATTATCCAATAATGTATGTGTACAGGAGTTTAATAACTAGCAATTGTGCAAAATTAGGATCCAATTAGTATACTCCAGTCAGAGTTAATAGCACCATAAGTGGAAGCAATAGGGAGTATAACTGGCTCACAATGAAACGTATATAGTGCTAGGGAAAACACATTACAAAAATCATCATTATCCTTGTCATCATCAACTTTACCACCCACTGTGCTGGCCAACCCCCCCACCCAGCCACCTCCTCCCCAGAGGTGGACAGTCATCCGGGACTCCGTCTCTACTCCTCCTGGCTGGGCACAGGGAAGAATTTTCCTTCTTCCCTTCTCTCTTTCTTTCTTCCCCCTCTCTCTCTTCCTGTTCATGTTTTTACTTTTCTCCAGAGGTAACTTGCACTGTTAGGGTGGATATATGTAATCAGCTACAGACTCCACTAAGAAGTATCTCTGCATGTGAACCTGCTTCACTGTCCCTTGTGCAAAACCACCATTTTCTCAGCTTTACTGTCTTCCTTTAGAAATACTGGGCTTGACGTCAGTTTTTAGCATCTTCTGCGCTACAACATAAAGGCCGATTATCTGATAGAAGTGCCTGTAATGTACACTCTGTTATCGTACCCTCTATATTTGAACCAATCAACTCAATTTCTATCTTTTCTATCTGATTTACAGCGATCCATTAAAATCCTCCCCCTTCAATATCTCATTGAAAAGAGCCTTACTCTCACTGTTGGAAGACGCTTGCCAATAACTGCATGGCATCGAAGTATGACAGTTGCAATTCATTTATCAGGGCATTAGGTTTTAACCACAGCATGCCCCCTCATCACCCAAGAAACAATTGCAGACTGGAGTCTTATATCTATATTATTTCTGTGAATAATACATATAACTGAATTGAGACCATGACTTGATATTATTCTGTCATATGAACGTCAAAGGAAAGGAGCTCTAAAGCAAACAAAAAGAAGAAAAATGATAGTCATAAGGTAAACTGTTCCAAAACAGAAAGAGAACCACAGGATGAACATTCATTGGAAAGCTGTTTTCACCAGGTACTAGGGAAAGTAATTTGGCTTGTCAAGGCTTAATACAAAAAGAATATTAAAGAGCTAATGGACTGCTGGAGGGCAGATAAGAGAATTAGCCTGTAGGCCTGTTTGAGAAGAACAGACTGACTGAGGTGTAGGCTGTAGAGGATGGTCTAGGCAGCTGGATCAATTTCCATTCTGAGGTTAAGAAGTTTTTAACATAAAACTCAGGCATATAGGCCTTACACTACGCTATTTCACACTGCTACATACCTTTGACCGTGCAAAGGACAACTGATTGAAGGAACTGCCTTGAGCCATTTAACATGACTGAAAACTAAGATAATCTTTACTCAGTAATCAAATCCTGAAATCTGCCTTCAGACAGGTGAAGGAAGTGAAGCCCATCGCGGGGCAGATGCCCATGGCATGTGAGATGCAGTTCACGCTGCATCTGGGACAATACCTTACTCAGAAAAATTCTGAAGAATTAGGTAGGCATATTTTTATTGTAGCAGCTCAGGGTACAACCTGGAATTACTGCAGTTATTGTGCTAACCTTGTTGTCGTGTTACCTCATATTCTGCAGTCTGTCCATCCGCATCAAACCTCTGTGACATAGGGCCACAGGTTTATTTGGCCCATATTATAGGCCGAATTAGAAATCAAGGCTCCCAGCAAAATGAGCAGGGAGAGCTATGTGTCAATAGGACTTGGTGATAGGTAAGAAGACGATGGAAACGGTTTATTTGGCTCTTGATGATGTTTTTATAGTAGCCTGAACTTGCTCCAGGTTAGGGAGGAAAAACATATTTTTAAGTATTTTCCTCCCTGAGGAAAAAAAATCACAGAATATTACAAAAAGTGAAGTTGGAACAGGCCTCCAGATGTCATGGTCATCTCAAACAACAAATTCTGAAGAGCTCCAAGGATGGAAATTCTAACTTTAGTCCCTAATAGATTTCATACGTATATCACTCCTTGTTTGCTTCACTTTCTGAGTTTCCCACAGAGGAGGTGGAAAGAATCATTCTCTGAAGTTTTTCTTAACTCGGTACTGGCCAGTGAGTGTTGTACACCATCAAAAGTCTTATCTGAAAGCACTGAAATTGAGGAAATAGTAATAATGGTGTTAGAGAAATGAAAACTATTTTCATGGCAAGACACAGGCACATTCATAAGAACATGATGCAAAATTTCCTTTTGCCAAACTAGTCCTGGGGGTATTATAGACAGAAAAAGGTTTCAGTCTTCAAAAGCAAAAGAAGAAGAACAAGGAGAACTTTTGGAAAAATCTCCGTGATATCAAAGCTTAACACACTTGTTTGCATCATGTTTTTTGCAATGTAAAGCAATATTAGGAAAAATTGAACTGTGGAACTGTGAAACATTGCTCTCTAATTAATCTCCCCCATGCCTTAACTTCCTTATTTTTATTTTTTTCTTTGTTCTGTTTTTACAATAATAATAACAACTTGAGAAAAGACCCTTTTTTCTACTGGAAAAAATAATTATGAACTATTAGAAGTATTTTAAAATTCTGGGAATCACCCCTATGATTCCACATTGAAAGAATAATATCATTATAGAATTTTGCTTTCTATGGTCTTCATTTCAGAGATTATTTTTGTTTGCAGTAGTCTTTTAAGTAAGATGAAGGCAAGCAATCTCAGACTTTTCAGGCAAGCAGCTTGTATCAGGAGAAAAGCAGCTGTGAATAATATTTTGTTTTCCTCTAAAAACGATTTAGTTTATTAGTTTGATTTTTTAGGAATTATGAAATTATTTTAAGCCTGGTGCATTTTACAGTGTGCTGCTGATGACGTGCTGAAATTATATCAAGGTCATTGTTTGAAATTGACGTTATCACTGTCTTTCTTCGGTTTATGACACTTTTTGTGAGCAGGAAATCCTGATGCTGTCAAGTCAAGTGCCTACTGAATTTCTAGAGACTTCTGCTGCCATCCTCCTAAGGCAGAAAATAAATTGTTCTTTCACTGTTGCGTGATCTGATTGACATACCTACATTGAATAGGCTCCTTTTTACCAAGGCAATGAATCCCATCTCTCTTGTCATATTTCATCAATTCCACACAGTTGCATTATAGCAATCTGTAAGCACTGTGAAATTATGAATATGGCAAAAGGCAGCCATGGCTGGCCACTCTTTATAATGAAGGATGGGGCTTAAATTAATTCCGATGATTGTGATTATTTCCATGCTGGCATAAAAACTGTCACAACCTCTTTCTGCCTTTTTAATGGACACACTCTGAAATAGATGTTTCAATGAAGCAATTTCCCTTCTGCAAATTTAATTTTTTTTTTGTAAAGCTGTGATATGCATTTCAAATTATGCTACCTAAAAGAAAGGATGCACAACCTCTTCTTAGTTATGATTTGGCATTGAGTAAGAACAGTTCTTTTTATTTGCTTAAAGGATCAAGAGGAAGAGTTTTGTGTTTCAAGCACTTTCAGGAGAATCAAGTGGTCGAGTTTCCAGTTTTAGTTCTCTTGCAGGTGTTCCTGAGTGGGGAGAAATCTGGCAGCCTGTGGTTTGAAATCCACAGCTCTGAGTTAGATGCCTCAGCTCCTGAAATATTTTATAAGATAAGTTAGAAGAAAGGATCTGTATAAAGACAGTACCTGGAATAAAAAGTTGCCAAAGCTGAATGAATGTTCCAGTAGGGATTCTTCCACTATACAAGGTGGAGTGATTGGAAGTTAGACACTGAGTGGAAGAAAATCTCAGTGATTACTGAACATCACTTGGTTTTCAATGTAAAAGTAAATGGGAGCACAGAAAAACCCCACCAGAACTGAAATGCTCTGGAAGGAAGGATAACATGAAAATGTTAAAAGAGCATTTCATCCTGAATCACAATCAGTTGCAGAAGGCAAAGAAAATCAGAAAGAAGATGGCTTTGTTTCCATTAATATATGATTCTTCCTTAGCTCTGTTTTTTCAGGAGCAGGTGACTATGAATCTCTGTAGCTGCTGCCAAAGACACCTGAGCTCCATGTAAAGAAGAAATATACAAGAGAGACACATTTGCACAGACTTCAAAACAAAAGTGAAAACACACAAAGCTTGTAACTGCGCAAAGACTGAGGAGTTTTATTAGCCATTTTGGAGAACCATTTGAGCTATTTAATCTGGTTACACAATGATTACAGAAAATTACCCCTACAAAAAAGTATGTAACTTTTCTGTGACTTGGCTGCTGGAAAGGACTCACTCAGAAAGGCACCAATTCAGTCCTAGGAAGAGCATAAAAACACTGCTGGGGATGAGAAAGCAGGCATGACCAAGGAACTTGGAGTTGTGTGGGAAGGGATCTGTGGCATGGGTGACAAAGCCAATGTCTGACTAGCAAGTAGCATGGCCCAACATAAATAGATCTGTTGAGGGAAACACTTTGTGTTGACAACCCAGTGTCCACACTGCATGTGCTTCAGGGGGTCTCCATCTTGGTCCCCTGGACCAGACACAAATTAGCATCTGTGTTGAAATAGACACATACACATCTCCCATTTGGTTTTAGCCAGAAGGAATCTGCTTTCTGTCTTCCATGACTGCTCAGTGAAGTGAAGCAAAACATGGGAAGTAGAAGAGGGGATTCACTTAAAAATCCCAGTCCTAATCTGAACTCAAATGCTAGTGACAACATACCTAGGTTCATGTGCACACAGATAGATAAAAGATCCTTAATGCCTGGGCAGGATTCTGCTCCCAGATATGCACTACAGCATTGCTTCTTCGAGTCTGTTGGCCTGGCATGGAAGAAGCTTTCAGCAAGAAAAACTTCAACATCATTTTTCCTTGGTGCCATTGGAGGATAAAATCAAAATCATTTGGATTGGACAAATCCTGAGCAAATATGCAATTTGGGCACTGGTTTCCTTGGATCCTAGATGCAGGGCTGACTGTCTGGTCTAGATTGTTCTTCGTGTTGGTTGTTAAAGTATGAATTGGTGGTTAGTGTAGAAACCGGCACATGGCTCTTCAAAGTCAGAGAAAAATAATTTTTTTCAATAGGCCACTGATTAGATGCGGCTGAGTCAGAGGGGTATGAGTCACCACTCAAATGACAAGTGTAAATTTAGTGCCTAGGGGAAGAGAGGAGGCTTTTAAAAGCAAACACATTGTTTGGAACTGAAGAAATTGAAGCCAGGTCTCCACCACAGGATTTTGCTGGCATACCTGTATTATCTAGAGGTGTAAGAAAATCACCCACGGAGCTGACACTTCTGTCTTGGCAAAATCCACGGTGAAGACACAGGGAGGCTTAAAGAAGAGTGTTTGTCACAAAGCTATTGCCGTACAGGGAAAGTATATACATATGCTGATGAAAAGAAAAATGCCTTGTGGTAAGATTTTGTCAATGCATGTTTGGAGCACTCCTGTCTCAACAGGCCTCTCAGAAAGTGGGAATCCCTATGTCTAGTTCCAAGTTCCTGAATTAATTTAGGCATGAGCTGGCTCTCAGCTGCACAGCTAAGCATTTGAAGACAGAAAGGTCTAGGTGCTAGGGAATGTTGACCCCTAGCGTCAGGGCTCAGACTTTAGTAGATAGGGAGTTGTTAAGACTGATGTTTTGGAGCTCAGTATCTCAGTTTCCCCTAATTATTGTTTTAGGTGCATATATTCTTTAACATTTTTTCAAGGAAATAGGGGAAAAGTAAAAAAAGGTAAAATTGTCAAAAAGTAGGTTTGCAGCCAATTATTCCAGTGTAAATACTAGTAGATCATACAAAATTGGCACAGCATTTCAACTGAGATCAAACAGGGCACTCACCTGAGTTCCTGAATGTAAATGAACATTTTGATTAATGGGTAGGTTGATGGAACAGAAGCGCTTACAAAGTGTGTAGACATCAATGCACAAAGCAGACTGTAAACACCATTGAGGGCAGGATTAGAATTCAGGATAATTACTTAAGACTGAAAAAAAAGGGTTTCAAAACAACAACAAAAAAAAATAAGTAAACAGCAATGACCAACTCAGGGAAATCTTTCTACGATGACATGACTGGCTGGGTAGATGAAGGGAGAGCCGTGGATGTTGTCTACCATGACTTCAGCAAGGCTTTCGACACAGTCTCTCATGATATCCTCCTAGGGAAGCTGAAGAAGTGTGGGCTGGATGAGTGGTCGGTGAAGTGGATAGAGAACTGGCTGAATGGCAGAACTCAGAGGGTTGTCATCAGCGGCGCTGAGTCTAGTTGGAGGCTGGTAACAAGTGGTGTCCCACAGGGGTCAGTACTCAGCCCAGTCTTGTTTAACTTCTTCATCAACGACCTGGATGAAGAGTTAGAGTCTACCCTCAGCAAGTTTGCTGAAGACACCAAACTGGGAGGTGTGGTAGATACACCAGAAGGCTGTACTGCCATTCAGTGTGACCTGGATAGGCTGGAAAGTTGGGCAGAGAGGAACCTGATGAGGTTCGACAAAGCCAAATGCAGGGTCCTGCACCTGGGGAGGAACAACCTCATGCACCAGTACAGGCTTGGGGTGGACCTGCTGGAGATCAGCTCTGCGGAGAGGGACCTGGGTGTCCTGGTGGACGACAGGTTAACCATGAGCCAGCAGTGTGCCCTGGCTGCCAAGAAAGCCAAAGGGATCCTGGGGTGCATCAAGAAGAGTGTGGCCAGCAGGACGAGGGAGGTTCTCCTTCCCCTCTACACTGCCCTGGTGAGGCCTCATCTAGAGTACTGTGTCCAGTTCTGGGCTCCCCAGTTCAAGAAAGATGAGGAGCTACTGGAGAGAGTCCAGCGGAGGGCTACAAGGACAATGAGGGGACTGGAACATCTCCCCTACGAGGAGAGGTTGAGGGAACTGGGCTTGTTCAGCCTGAAGAAGAGAAGACTGCGAGGGGACCTTATAAATGCTTACAAATATCTGAAGGGTGGGTGTCAGGAGGATGGGGCCAAGCTCTTTTCAGTGGTGCCCAGTGACAGAACAAGGGGCAACGGGCACAAAATGAAGCACAGGCAGTTCCGTCTGAACATGAGGAAGAACTTCTTCCCTCTGAGGGTGACGGAGCACTGGAACAGGCTGCCCAGGGAGGCTGTGGAGTCTTCTTCTCTGGAGATATTCAAGACCCGCCTGGACAAGTTCCTGTGCAGCCTGCTGTAGGTGACCCTGCTTCGGCAGGAGGGTTGGACTAGATGACCCACAGAGGTCCCTTCCAACCCCTACTATTCTGTGATTCTGTGATTCTGTGAAAGAAAAGGCAAATACACAAATACATGAAAAAAAAAAAAAGACCAAAAAAGACAGATGAGTGAAAGAGTACCATGGAGGAAAGGCATTAACGTCTGTTGTGGACCACAAACTGTGTGACAGAACTACAATGCAATGTTGTTACAAACAAAGCAAGTCGCTATCCCAAATGAACAGGAGTGTCATCTGCAAACTTATGAAGCAATTAATCTTTTTGTCTCCATATCGCTTGCGGCACTAAACTTTACGAGAGATGCAGTCATACTGAGAAGAATAACAGGAATGCTGAGAGACTTTAGAAAATGTGATCTATCCATCAATGCAGGCACAATTTAGTTTATTTTTGGAATAAAAAAGAAGTAGGGGAGAACATGATAAAAAATCCAATATTGAAAACATAGTTGAAAGGGTGATGATACATGACTTTTCATTTCCAGGGAGTAAAAGAAAATAATAATAATTAATTTTCTGTAGGACAAGATATAATTTAGATATTATGGAAAGAGTTCCTAACCACAAAAATCAATAAGCATCAATAAGCTACCTAAGCTGTGGCATCCTCTTTAAAGACCATCTCAGGAAACCTTTGTCAGGCAGAATGTCAGGGTTCTTGCTCATCCTCAGAACAGGGACATGGACTAGCTGTCCTGTGAAAGTGACTTCCAACTTTGCTATAAAGAAAATGAACCTAACTCAGAGACAAGCAACAAAAGCACAAGCAGCAACAGGCATGGGAAATTCCAGTTAGATACAAGAAAAAGATTCCCCCCATGTGGGTAGTTTGAAGCTGGAACGGGTTGTCTAGAGGCATTGTGAAATCTCCAAGTCTGGAAATTTTCAGCGTTCTTCTGGACAAGGCCCTTGCTTCTGCTTTGAGCAAGAGGTCAAACAAACGACCTGCAGAGGTCCCATCTAAACTCAGTTATTCTTTGATCCTGTGATTCCATTGTTAACGCTTATACACGGAATATCATATCACCCTGTGTGTAAAATGTTGCTTCTAGTCCAGAGAAGGAAGATTGACAGTTGCCTATATTGGCATTAGCAATACATTTTATGTAGTCTGTCTGGCATCTTTTCTGTAGAATAAAAGAGTTATTACCCATAATTATCTTCAATCTACACGAGCGAAAAAATTCTTCATTAAAATACCTTTCAGGTCCTCGTCCATCCCCACTCCTTTCTATTTAGATAACCAAATATATTAATATGTTTAATCACAGAAGAACACAGAGAAGAGCATTATCAAAAGCTGCCTTTGGAAAGTGACTTTACTGATTTGTATTTGAAACCTGTCCTCAAGTAATTAGCTTTAAAATTGCAATATCAAAATTGCTGTGGGGAAAAAAAGCAGAGAAATTATGTTTTACTCCATATTTTGGCAGGAAAGCTAGCCCCAGTCTTGAACTGAACTTAACTACTTTACTATGAGGTAATTAGAAAAGCAGGAACCTCCTTTACTAAAGTTCTCTCGTGTACGATTAGCTGTTTCTTATATAGTTATTATATAAGGTTCCTTGGACACATAACACGCTGGTTTCAATGAAGGATGAGAATTCTACCGTCTATCAGCTAGAATAAAAGTTTGCTCTTTGTTTGCTAAAGATACTTTAGACTTTAGTAAGAGTAGACGATGATAGCATTTGATCTAGTGTCACATGAAGCAAAGCATTGGGTTAATTTCCATTCTGACTACAACTACCGCAGGTCATAGGAGATGGATAGGTGGGTATCACTGGTAGGCAGTCAGGTATGATAGCAACAAGCTTCTAAATCTACCAGAAGGCCCTCTGCAGACCTCTCACCAGTCAGTTGAGAATGGCATCAGTCATTTAGGAGGGTTGTCCATTTTCCCTTTACTGGATCTGTAGACAGACAGTTAATCTTATGTCAGTGTTGCTTGCCAGAAGAGAAAAATTACAAAATGAGGCTTGTAAAAGCCCTCAGGAAAAGAAAAAAAGACATGCAGAGAACCAGTGATATAGGAGACACTTGAAATCAGACTATGAAAACTTTAAAGAAAACTGTAGCGCAAGGATGTCTACATATGCAAAAACAGATGCTTTTGATAACCAGTTCAGAGATATCTGGTGTAATCACAACATAGAGGAACAGGGAAGAAGGTTCACAGAGACAAGAGGATTTACCTGCGACAGTAAGTGGTACTGGAGTTTTCAGAACAGGGGAAGGACAATCTAAATGAATTGACTTGGATTTTAAGCAGTTCTCTGCGGACTGCTTGAAGAAGGCATTAAATAAATCCTTTACACGTGGCTTGTTTCCCAGGAGAATTGCAGTCAGTAGTAAGCGAAAATATTCAGGGAATACCATCATTGTGTTCTGAGTGCAGGACTGAGGTTAAAGCCTAAACCTGCCTAGCATCTTCACAGTCTCTGGTCAGAAGCTTGTCCACAGATTTAGGTCAACTTGAGGATGTGACAGAAAAAAGTTTGATCTGGTCCTTAATGTGGGCGCAACACCTGCCTATCCAAAATACAGCGAGCCAAACTAACCATGCTCTACCTATAGGGTTCCATCCCCTCACACATCTACTCTTATGCTCCCACTACTTGTGTTGTTCTGACAGTTGGACTTGATGATCTTTGGGGTCTTTTTCAAACTTTATGATTCTATGATTCTGTGATTCAGCTCTTGTGAGTCCTTTCCATGAGCCATTCTGACTTACTCAGTCTGGCAGAAAACAAAACCAGACGAAAACACCTACTCCTGGGCGAAAAAATTAAGTAACTCACAGAGGATTCACCTGCTGAGGATCAGAGCCAGTGCAGCAAAGCAAAATGACAGCACAGGTCCAGGACAGAGGGAGAATGAAAAGAGAGCTTTATGTAAGGAGCTGAGTGACTGTCTCAGAGTCACCAAGACAGTAAATCAGCTCAGCTGCTTAACAGATCTCAGACTTGAACATATTTCTTGGAATGCAGTGGCTCCACAGGTAAGTTTTTCTCTCCAGAAACTCTAAAGGGAACCTAAAGTAACTAGCATAGAGTTAGACATCCAACTTCCAATACTTACATTAGTATATATTAGACAACTGTACTGGTATACACCCCAAACCTTAAAGTGATGTAACAGGTTCAGTATTGCATAGCTAATCTGTTTGCAAGATTGTCCCTCGAAGGATAGTTTGTCTTTCTGATGCTTGATTCTGTCTGCCTTTCAAGTATTGAAATGATGAGGTTGCTGTACCTAACGTACAGTACTGTGGACGCATTGAGATGGATATGGAAGTAACATGGGAAGCCCACGAAAGCAGGGGTTCCTGGTCCTGCTTCCTAATGCCAACACAGTAACATGAGTGACACCTTTCATATCACACACTCCAACCTAAAACACGGGAATTACAGCCAGGACAATGTCACTGGATTAGATGTAGTAGTTTCACTTCTCATGGTTCCTCTCCAAAGGCAGTGAAGACACTACACAGCACTTCACAGTAATAAATGAAAAATTGATAGAATACAATAAAACAGCATCATAAATTATCCCAGCAACAGGAAAGGAAGACTTGAAAAAGAAAGCAAGAAAGGTCATCCTAATGACAATTTCAAAACAGTCCTCAGATGTTTTGGGGGCATGTAGCTGATGGTCAGAAGAGCCCTGGAGCTAAGGCAATAACATGCAGAGCTGAGATGCGCTGATGACTCTCCTAAAACTCAAGTGATGTCACCAGCCAGATCACTTCTGAAGTTGCCACAAAACCAGCAGCCTAAGGTACAAAAGAGATCAAGTCATTGCTGAGTTAGGCTTGCTTGGACAGCAATCTTTTGACCTGCTGAAGCTGTCATGTTATACTTACATTTAGTGGAGTGCTTGGGACAAAATCCAGACTACAGGATTAACTGCATAAATCAGGTGTTGCAGTGTCCAAAGTGTATTCCATTAGTATCAGAGTGGAGATCCAGACTACTTGGTTTAAATACACGGCCACTCTGCACAGCTCGTGGATGGACACATCTTCCCTGAATAATAACCCCTAAAGCCTATTTTTTTCTTAGAGTAATGCCTAAAATAGGCAGTAGGAAACACCACAGTCAGTCTGAACTTGACTTTAGGGGAGCAACTGAGGCTTGCAATTAGGTTTCTAATCAGTAGGACAGCTAGACTATATAAAGCAAAAAAAAAAAAAAAGAAAAAAAAAAAGGAGAGCCTAGAAGCCACATTTACTACTTCCAGGTTAAGGGAACAAACTAAGGGGATATAAGAGAGCAGCAGGGAGCAATACCATTCCCAGTGTTTGTGGGACCTACCCTGTACCTTACCTTCAGCAGCTGTTTGAATTTCAGGATGCCCATAGGTTCCTCTTGTTTTAGGAAAACGGTGGGTAAGTGGTATTGAAATTTAGCTCACTGGGGATTGGAATTCTAGAGTTCATCTAATTTGTACAGTGTGAATGTGACTGCCTTTTTTAATCAGTTCCTCACAGTCAGATTACTGACAGGTACTTTAGTGAGAGCAGTTTGGGTCTAGTTAATTCTGTGAATTAGCTTTTCTGCTTGCCATGAGATGTACTGGAGAGCAAAATATCTTCAATCTACTGCAAAAACTCTACCAGGCACAAATGTGAACACTGGAAAAAGATAATAAAACCATGAGAAAATGTGAAAATTAACCGAATTTTCAGTTTAATGATCTTCACGTTTCTTACCACCATTATCTCCTCAAGTTGCACAACAGCTCTCTGAAGAGAAGCAGGTCTCAGACGCAGACTATTTCACCTCTGCTGAACCAAAGCTACTCTGTGGTAGGACACAGTGACCCCAGGAAACAGAGGCTGATGCTATAGACACTACAGGCACAAGAAGATGGCTCCACAACACAATCAGCTAAGCAGGAGTTTGAGCATGTCACCCACGTCAGTGCTCTGCCAGGCAGGTAGCACCTTGCTTTTTTTTAATAGGCAATGCTCTTGTGCATTTTATCACTGTTGGACGGCAGCATCTCCTGCTAAGTTATGAGGTTATGGAGGGGCCTTGACTCATTTCTTACGCAGAGGGAACATCACTTACTCACTGGCGTCCCAGAGCAGACTTATTTCAGCCTGACTATGCTTATCTTTGGAGCAGTGCATAAGGTGATCTCCCATGAAGCCTTTTGCATAGGACTGTTCTCGCCAAAAGAAAGGCAAACAAGAAAATTATGCTGGTCTTTGAAGTCACAGAGCAGCACTAAGTAATAATGTCTTCCCCATTTCAAGTTGAACCTAGTCCTACCTACATCGCTGCAAACAACATACTAGAGAAAAGTGATATAGCTTAAATCTGTGTAATGTGAAATTGCAATTAAAAAGAAAGTCCTGCCTCCTTCAAACACAAAAATTACTTGGTTGCTAGGGTGTTGGTTCCCGTTGTTTCTAGATTTCGTGCTGCCCTGGTACCATTCACTGGGAGGCGAATCTCACGTGTGAAGGTTAGGTTTAGTATTTGAGGAAGCAGAAAATACTCTGTTCAAATGCCAAAACAGATGAAGGACTTCCACTCAAACAAAGATGGACTTGGGAAAATAGCAAGCAAAAGAGTTAATTTTTTGAGGACTGAGGGGGGGGCAGTATTTCAAGGATGGGGGTTGGCTCTCTGCCTTTTGTCTTCACAGACAGCAAATCTAACTCCATGAATTGATGACATTCATGACGAGACTTACTTACTACACTTTAAGCTACATCTGTGATGACATTGTATATACTAATGCACCTTGCAAGTCAAAAACAAGCAGCCCATTAATCCCAGCAGTTTTTACCACCCATAGGGTTAGAGGTGCATTTCAAGTCCACCTTAAAGCCTCCTTTAATTGCTCAAAAGTGACTGCTAGAGCCTCAGCACAATCATGGCTGGAAATATACTATATTACACACTGATTCCAGTTCATGATTGGTAGCCATGGTAACACCAAGCAATGAGGCTTAAAAAAGGAAATGGCCTTAAAGGGCAAAAAAGTGCGTCTTGAATCCAGACAAGTGGGATACTGAGGAGGTTTTGTTTCTTCATAAGGAAGAATTCTTTTTTTTCTCTCCCAGTTAATTTTTGGGTTCTGTTTTAAAGCAATTAACTTCGTAATTTGCCTCACAGAAACTAACACTCACAGATTTTTATTTTCAGTCGCATTCTCATTAAAGTCTTCATATTTAGTTGTCTGTTGTTTCAAGAACTCATAGACTGGGGTCCATACTCCTGTGTGGCCAATGATATTAACAAAAAATTTTTCTCAAGCCCAGTCTAGAGCTCCTTCACCCGTTGCACACCCTATAAAGACAGCCACAATCCCATTGCCTGTACTTGTTTTGAAATGTGGGTTTAGTTCTTTAAATCCTTTCAAAGCTTTCAGTTCACCACTTTTATTAGTTCAAACTGATAGTGCATTTTTTGCTCTGTGCACAGCATGGAAAGTCCAAGAAAATCAAACAGACAAACAGCTGCTTTTCCATGAACTGCATAAATTAACTATAAACAAACACATCCATCTGTTGGGTCTGTCAGTCTCTGCAATAAGAGACAGATATTGTTAACTTTCTTAAGGAATCATCATACAGAAACCTAAATATTTGACTTTAATTTTTTTCTCTAACCAAAAGCCAGCTACACTGCCAGAGAATAAAATTATACTGGTCTGACATGATTTGCTCTGCAGAAATCCAAGTCTGCTGCTGCTACTCATCCCCTAGTTATTTATCCAAAGCTTCTAATCGCTTCTTTTTTCGTTAAATTTTTTTCCAAGGATTGAAGTTAAACTGACTATATAAGAGTTACTTAAAGATCTCTTGGATCCCTTCTTTCCCCCCTTCACTAAAGACAGATTCTGATAAATAATCCTTTCTCCCCAAGGGCAAAAATTTGTTAATGGTTCCAAGAGGTTTCCTTCATTCAGGTCTTCATGCATCTTAAGATAAAGTTTCTCAGACTGTCGTGGCTTGGCTCCAGCTGGCAACTTGCCCGGGAAAGTGAGTTGAAAACATTTAATTTAACTAATTTACTCTATAATTTGTTCTTTCCATATTTCAGTCTGAGATCTTACCCCTTTGTTGTTGTCGCTAGCTATATTAGGTCACAGCTGACCTTTTTGATGAAGACAGGATCAAAAGCACATATGAAATTTGCCTTCTTGATATCTTTTGTTGTTCACTTTTCCTGTCCTTTAGCTAACAGAATAGTGTGGGCTATGGTCTTCCTTTTGCTTTTAATATACTGATTGAAGGCACTGAGGTTTTCTTATCACTGATGTTTCCTCACGGCTACTTTTCAGTTATGCTTTGTCCTTCTGATGTTGTTACTATTTTCTCAGTTTGTATTTTTATATTCATCCTTAGTGATCTCCTCCACTTTCCACTTTCTGTATTCTCTTTTCTTGGGCTTAATGTCAGTGAGGAACTCAGAATTTAACTAACCTGTTCTCTTACTACATTTTTTATCCTTCTGTACGTGGACAGTTAGTGCTTCTGCCTTTAGTCATGTTTTCTTGAAGAACTGCCAGATTTCCTTAATATCTTTGGAAATCCATTGACATTTCCAGAAATGCTATGCAGTCCCAAAGATGAACAATATACTCTTCAGTAGAGTTGCATGTTTCCTTCATAAACTTCACACTAAGACTGGATAAAAGGCTCAATCTAGACGATTTCAGAACAAGCAAGGCAAATAACCTTCTGTTAGGTGTCCATATTAAACCCTTCCAAAAACATTTTTACCTGAAGGTATCCTGTGGGACACCTTCATCAATGAAGTTCTACTCTCATGAGACGGATTTTTAATTGGAGGAATAGTTCTCTGTCCTTCCAGGAAGAGAAAGAAAATTAAAGAATAAGAATCAGTTATTTTTTAATGAAAGACTGAAACTCAAAAACTTTTACTTTTCCTTAGTCTTGGGTGGTGATTGTATTGTTTTTTCTAAATTTAATCTATGGATTAGTTTATTATTTTGTGCGGAACAGTATGAGATTTTGTTGGTTTCTTTTGTATTTGACATCATTGCTTCTTTTCTGTAAATGCTATGCTTGAGGTAGAACTAGGCGTGTAGTGATAGGACAAGGGGTAATGGCTTCCAGCTGAGAGAAGGCAGATTTAGACTAGACATAAGGAAGAAATTCTTCACCAGGAGGGTGGTGAGGCACTGGCACAGGCTGCCCAGGGAAATTGTGGATGCCCACTCCCTGGAGGTGCTCAAGGCCAGGCTGGATGGGCCTTTGAGCAACCTGATCTAGTGGAAGGTGTCCCTGCCCATGACAGGCACGTTGGAACTAGCTGATTAAGGTCCCTTCCAACACAAACCATTCTATGATTCTATAACAGTGGCTCTTACGCTGGTTGTTATAATGCTGTCACACTGAAAAAACAGTCACACCTGCTTAATTATTAATCTCTTGTTTTACATGGTTGTAACAAACACGTCAGAAAACAGATTTTAACAAAATCCTTCTGCTTAACTATCTGACTTTGAGTATTCAGTACCTTTAGTGGTCCCTTTAAAATCTCCACATTACTGTATCCTGGTCCTTCAACACTACTGATTAAAAGCAGATAATGTTACAGCAGGCAGGATAGTCTTTGATTTCAATCTCTAAACCAATCAATAGCTATCAGTCTAGATGATTTGTGAGTGTTTTCTTTCTAGGGCCTGATCATTCACTTACATTAATGAATTTATTTTTAAGGCACATTTCTAAATCACTATGATTCTTATATGATTTTCAAGGAATAAGAGGCCAAATGAACAAGGTATGGCAGAGTCATGAGCAGAACAAGGGCCTCCGCTATGTTCTTTCTCAGACACCAAAAAATTCCCCCACAGACTATAAGTACGTGGAACGCTTCCTGTAGAAGTGCATAGGAGCTATAGGGGATTACTCAAACATAACTTTAAGTCTTCAAATTCAGAACATTTCCCCACAGAACCACTGAGGACTCAGAATAACCCCCTCGAAATTTCATTTGCTGTACAGAGGGGTGAGAATCTTAATTCTATGGCCCAGGTTTAATACCTGAAGTTTGACTGCCCGAATTCTTGGTTTGAAGGCAAGTTTGTAATCTACAGAGCTTTCCTCATTTGGAATGTATTTTTCCAGGATGCTGGATATTAAGGATGCTTCACAGAAAAGCATTTTTGAAACAAGTTAGCCCTACCTAGTAAGTAATTTCAGTTATCCTAAAAAGCATTATAGGGAACGTCACAATGGCAAGACTATGAGAACACTATAGAAGAGTCACTTAGTAAACAGGTTTGAGTAGCAGAGCACAAATAGGAGCTGAGAGCTGTGAACGTACCTGACCTTTCCAGGCAATGGAAAGAAATTGGATCTTAATAGAGGAAGTGAGGGAAGAGAATGTGAAGAAATAACCAAATGTAAGAATAATTTCTAAGCAGTGGTGTACTGTGATTATACTGACAGTTGGAAGAGGCAACTGCACTGAACTGAGAGAACAAGACCTATAGAAATTAGTGATGAGCTGGAATGTATACTGGTAGAACTTGTTGGTAACAAACTATGTCCTTATTTTGTAACACTGGGCTTAGGAAACATCCAACTTTCCATCTTGTAAGCAGACACCGAGCCTCTACGTTGTTTGTGTTTTGAACTTGCTTACACACTGATTATCTTTGGACTCTGAAACTTGGCTAAATGTTCTAGAGAAGGACTGCAAACTGTTTGCCAGTGACATCAATACCTGGTTCACAAGACTATCTGACAGCAGAGGTTCCTCATATGCAATTGTACCATTTAATTCTGCAAAGTGTCCTGGAATAGTTTCTGTGAAAAACGTTTCATGTAAATAATTATATAACTGACTTAACAGAGTCACTGCAGTAGTAAAGCAGGTCTCTTTTCGGAGGTAGGCAGCTCCCTGTAGACAGCATATCTCCCAGGCATAACTGTGGCTGTGTTTTGAAGGAAAGTTTCAGTGATCTTAGGGGATTTTCATCTGAGAGGCAGCCTGCAAGAGCTGCTGTAGTTCAGCTGTGCCAAAGAAACTGTATAATATCTAGCTTGAAAATAAAGCCTGAGAACGTGGAGCAATCAATAGCAGAAGTTATATTCCCTAATGCAAATCTATCAGCAAACCAAGACCAGGATTCGTTGCTCTCTTAACTCCAAAACACTCTGTGTTAGTGATACAAACCAAACAATAAATTCTAGAAACATAATCCTAAAACCATAGCTGTGTAAGTGAGAGGTAACGGTGACTTTTCTGGTTGTTTGTAGAAGGTTTTACCTTCTTTAGAATCATTTTTGTCTTCCAATATATCCACATACCTCTTCAGACTTTCTCCCACACTTTCCCCTTTATATGCAAAGCTCAGATTTGATTAAACCTCAAAGAAAGTCAGACTGCAGTTGTGCCAGCTGAAGGCACTTGGCACCCTAGAGGAAAAAAGAAGGTTCCAGATTACAGTAGACCTAGAAGTCAGAAAGTCTGGGTGCCACTTCTCTCCTTGGATTGCTGCAATACTGCAAAGAATTAGAAATAGTAAGCAGCCATTTCCCAAGTGTGCTACAGAGATTAACTAAGTGGGTTTTTAAGATCAGGTGGAAAGGACCTTTTAAAGGTCATCTAGTCCAATTGACCTGCCCTGGGCAGGGACACCTTCCACTAGACGAGGTTGCTTAAAGCCCCATCCAACCTGACCTTGAACACTTTGACGTGTGGAATCAAACTTCACAACTCAGAGAGTTATAAAGCAGGTATGTTTATTGCGGCGCCGGGTGCAAGGGGGATCACTCCTCCTAACTTACACACCAAGTCACGAAGCATGCATCTGTTTATTACAACGCTTATCTAAGTAGGCTGGACTATTGTAATTATTTCTAGGAATTCATTATCATACTCCACCCCCCTTTAGCACTTGCACAGTGTCGTCTGGTGGTCGTCTGTGGGGGTCTTCTGGATGAAGACTCGTAGTCTTCCTCGCTGTGTGCTTTCAACTTTGGCTCAAAAATTCCTGAGTTGTCTGTGTTGGCTGAGTCCCAAACCATAGAAACAGTTTCAGCTAGAGAGTTGCTTCTTACAGACAACAAAGTTCTGGTTATCAGTCCTTGTTTCTCTTCGTCTGTCTCACAAGCAGTCCTTGTTAGCTACATTTGAGTCATAGCAGTCCTTGTTAGCAAGATTACAAAAGAACAGAACTAAACTGAATAACAGTGTTTAACTCTTACTTTAACATAGATGCAAAATTATATAACAAGATTAAACTAAAGCTATAGAAAGATCGAACTAATTCTCAATTTCCCACATCAAGTCCCCCCTTTTCTTTCTTCTTTGCAAATTCTTTTGCTATAAAGTTTGTCTCCTCAAGGGTTTTGGCAAAATATTTGACACTGTCACTGTTTTGTTTCAACTTGTGGATCTCGGGCTTTTCTCATTTAGCCCTTCCCATTGGCGTAGTACGTCTGACACGAGATATTGATTATTACTTACTGCTAAGAGTGGCGATTGTAACGGGTGTTGTATTCTACTTAAATCTTGCGTAATGGTGGACAACTTATTTGCCAGCACCTCAGAATCTATACTGTTCAAAATTCCCAGACCCATTCCCACAAGGCCTGTTGTATCCCTTTTTCTCCTTTGAGATGTGAGAATCATTATTAGCTCCACTTTCTTTAATGAACTATCATTTTCCATTTGCCCATACGCTCAACTATATAGGGGCCCACTTCATATACATAAGGTGCTGTCATTTTCTGGGCTGTAGGAGAAGTTGACACCGTGATGGGCACAGGTATAGCCGTAGTCGAAATCTTTTCCTGTGATGTGTTCAACCCATATTTAAATGATAATGCTCTGTCTCCTTTGCCAGTGCTCCCTAAACAGACAACAGATACTGAGTGAATTATAATAAAATTGAACAAACAAACATGAGATGCACAATGTTCCCCACCTATTGTAGGTTCTGTTCTTTGTTCAGAAAATCTTCTCATAGTAACTTGGTTTAAAGGAGGGAAATCTTTTCTACTGCTAGCATTAAAGATTCTGCAACCTACATGTATTGTTTTGCCTTTATTGACCTTCTGTCTATGCATCGAATGCTTCCATTCTGATTCATGTAATTGCAATTCCCTGTAGTCATATATGATGACAGTTGCTAGATTCATTCCTGCTAAGTCTTTTCCCATAATTCCTGTATATCAAAAATAGGCTTTTGACCAAGGCCATTCTCAAA
Source organism: Opisthocomus hoazin (assembly GCF_030867145.1). NCBI lineage: Eukaryota > Metazoa > Chordata > Aves > Opisthocomiformes > Opisthocomidae > Opisthocomus > Opisthocomus hoazin. The sequence goes on along the minus strand of NC_134416.1, from coordinate 30,258,493 downwards.
TATTAACTCTCATGAGTTTCAGCACAGTTACCACCCACATTATTGCAAAGGTTCTTAGCTTAGCTTGGTTAGTCCATGTTAGTGTCTTTGGATGTGGAGCTTCAGGGGTCCAGTGGACGTTATTTTCCATTGCTGCTGAAGAGCTTTCTTCACTCTTGTATAATGGATCCAGAATGTCTGCTCCTTAATCTTGACTGCTGTGTGGGATGTCAGCAGCACTTGGAACGGTCCTTCCCATTTCGGTTCTAATGGAGAATCTAAAAGAGATCTGATATATACATAGTTACCAGGTTCAATATTATGTACAGGCCCATTACGACCTCGGGCTCTAGTTCCTAAGACCAGTTCCTCTACTTTTCGAAGCTGCTTCTGCAAACTTATTATATAGCTAGTTAATACTTCATCCCCAACTTGAGTTGATGTTCCTGCTTGTACAATGTAGGGCCTCCTGTATATTATTTCGAAAGCATTTAGTCCTTTTTGGTTCTGGGTTTGGTTCTAATTCTTAGGAGTGCTAATGGCAATGACTGGGGCCAAGACAGGTTAGCCTCCTGACCCAGTTTTACAATTTGCAGTTTAATTAGGTGGTTCATCTTTTTTACTGGATTGCTTGATTTTGGATTATATGGGGTATGTAATTGTCAATCTATTCCCAAAAGTTTACTAACTTGTTGAATGATCTTGGCAATAAAATGTCAACCTCTGTCTGATGAGATTACCGCAGGAACCCCAAATCTCGGTATTATTTCTTGCAATAGTACCTTGGTTACTTCCCTAGTTTTATTAGTTCGACAAGGGAATGCTTCTGGCCATCCTGAAAAGGTATCTGTCAAGACTAGCAGGTATCGAAACCCCCCTTTTCTTGGCAGTTCTGAGAAATCAATTTGCCACTGCTGCCCTGGGTAATTACCTTTTCCGATTTGTCCTAGTTGGGCTTTATGTCTTGTCTTAGGGTTACTTTGTAAACAAACCCTGCATTGTTTTGTTACCTGCTTGATAGCAGTGTATAGATTTCGGGCGACTATCAGCCGATTCAAATATTTATACAGGGCCTCTGTTCCCTAACGAGATTTTCTATGTTCTGCCATAACTACGGCCCATAACAATGTAAATGGTATTATTATTTTACCTTGTGGTGTCTTTGCCCACCTACCTTTCTCTATTTTTCCCCCTAGGTCTTCATTTAATTTTTGATCTTCTTTAGAATACTTAGGTTCACAATCAATTTGTACTTTACCGTCTGGGACTAAAGACTGCACCCCCAATTCACTCTTCTCAGCTACTCTTCTAGCCTCGCAGTCCGCCATGGCGTTGCCCAGTTCTTAAGCGGTTTTACCAAGAGTCCGTAATTATATATTCATAGACAACACCATCCTGTCATTCTCAGGAACGTGCAGAGCTCTTTAGGTGTCTGTGGTTGAGGGGTCTGACAGATGGCCTCCTTCCTTGTTGTCCCCGGTGTTCGTTGCCCCACAGCTATCTCATACTATAGGTAGGTTACTTGCTGTCGAGCTATTTAGGCTTTCTGTGGAGAAACTCGATAGCTGTTAAGTCCAAGGAAATTTAGCAGACTGATTGTCCATATTATAAAAAGTTCTTTCATTTCAGTGGCTATTAATAGATCATGTACATATTGTAATATTGTTCCTGCTCCGTGGGGTCGCTCCTGTTGTTCCAAGTCTTTAGCTAATTGATTTCCAAAAAGAGTGGGGCTATTTTTAAATCCCTGGGGTAACACAGTCCGTGTCAGCTGTGTCCTCCTTCCGGAGTCTGGGTTTTCCCATTCAAATGCAAACAACAACTGGCTTTCTAAACTTAATGGGATGCAAAAGAAGGCGTCTTTTAAGTCCAGGATAGTAAACCAGGACAATTCAGGTATCAGTTTAGTTAATAATGTGTATGGGTTTACCACAACAGGGTGCAGATCCTCAACAATTCTATTGATAGCCCTGAGATCCTGTACTATTCGATAACTACCACCTGTTTTTTAATTGGTAAAATGTGAGTGTTATATTCTGATTCACACTCTATTAATAACTCATCTTTGATGAACCGGTCGATCACTGGTCGAATTCCTTCCCTGTCTTCCATTCTAAGAGGATATTGTCTAATCCTTACAGGCTGTGTTCCTTGCTTAAGTTTGACTATTATTGGAGAGGCATTTTTCACTTTTCCTGGTGTCTCTGTGGCCCATACTCCTGGGTATACCTAGTTCTGGACTTCCTCAGGTACTCCTGAGCCAATGGGGGTATTTATAAGGGTCAAACTCAAAACTTCAATTAGCTGGTCACTTCCCACCCAGAGTTCTACTCTCCCTTTGTCAAATCTAATTTCTGCCTTTAATTGTTCCAATAAATCTCGTCTTAATAGAGGTCTTGGCGAATTAGGCATATATAAAAATTTGTGTACCCCACATTGTTTCCCTAATTTGAATTCAAGAGGTTTTAGAAAGTACTCCTTTTCACTTTGGCCAGTACCTCCCCTTACCTTTACAAAGTCATTATCTACAGGTGTCAAAGCCTGATTTAAAACTGACAGTGTTGCTCCAGTATCAACTAAAAATTCCACGCTCTGTTGCAGTTTCCTTAGCTTTAATACAACCAGTGGATCCGCTAGGGTAGATTCCTCAGGTCCCCGTCAATCCTCCTTGACGTGGGCCTGTATTCTTTTCACAGAATCACAGAATCACAGAATCACAGAATAGTAGGGGTTGGAAGGGACCTCTGTGGGTCATCTAGTCCAACCCTCCTGCCGAAGCAGGGTCACCTACAGTAGGCTGCACAGGATCTTGTCCAGGCGGGTCTTGAATATCTCCAGAGAAGGAGACTCCACAACCTCCCTGGACAGCCTGTTCCAGTGCTCCGTCACCCTCAGAGGGAAGAAGTTCTTCCTCATGTTCAGACGGAACTTCCTGTGCCTCAGTTTGTGCCCATTGCCCCTTGTCCTGTCACTGGGCACCACTGAAAAGAGCTTGGCCCCATCCTCCTGACACCCACCCTTCAGATATTTGTAGGCATTTATAAGGTCCCCTCGCAGCCTTCTCTTATTCAGGCTGAACAAGCCCAGTTCCCTCAACCTCTCCTCGTAGTGGAGATGCTCCAGTCCCCTCACCATCCTTGTAGCCCTCCGCTGGACTCTCTCCAGTAGCTCCTCATCTTTCTTGAAGTGGGGAGCCCAGAACTGGACACAGTACTCCAGATGAGGCCTCACCAGGGCAGTGTAGAGGGGAAGGAAAACCTCCCTCGACCTGCTGGCCACACTCTTCTTGATGCACCCCAGGATCCCATTGGCTTTCTTGGCAGCCAGGGCACACTGCTGGCTCATGGTTAACCTGTCCTCCACCAGGACACCCAGGTCCCTCTCCGCAGAGCTGCTCTCCAGCAGGTCCACCCCAAGCCTGTACTGGTGCATGAGGTTGTTCCTCCCCAGGTGCAGGACCCTGCACTTGCCTTTGTTGAACCTCATCAGGTTCCTCCCTGCCCCAGCTTTCCAGCCTATCCAGGTCACGCTGAATGGCAGCACAGCCTTCTGGTGTATCTACCACACCTCCCAGTTTGGTGTCATCAGCAAACTTGCTGAGGGTACATTCTAACTCTTCATCCAGGTCGTTGATGAAGAAGTTAAACAAGACTGGGCCCAGTACTGACCCCTGAGGGACTCCACTTGTCACCAGCCTCCAACTAGACTCAGCGCCGCTTATGACAACCCTCTGAGTTCTGCCATTCAGCCAGTTGTCTATCCACTTCACCGACCACTCATCCAGCCCACACTTCCTCAGCTTCCCCAGGAGGATATCATGGGAGACTGTGTCAAAAGCCTTGCTGAAGTCAAGGTAGACAACATCCACGGCTCTCCCTTCGTCTACCCAGCCAGTCATGTCATTGTAGAAAGCTATCAGATTGGTCAGGCATGATTTCCCCTTGGTGAATCCATGCTGACTACTCCTGATAACCTTCTTTTCTTCCACTTGCTTCATGATGGCCTCCAGGATAAGCTGCTCCATCACCTTTCCCGGGATGGAGGTGAGGCTGACCGGCCTGTAGTTCCCTGGGTCCTCCTTCTTGCCCTTTTTGAAGATTGGAGTGACATTGGCCTTTCTCCAGTCCTCGGGCACCTCTCCTGTCCTCCAGGACCTCTCAAAGATGATGGAGAGTGGCTCAGCAATGACATCCGCCAGCTCCCTCAGCACTCGTGGGTGCATTCCATCGGGGCCCATGGATTTGTGGACGTCCAGATCGCTTAAGCGATCCCTCACACAGTCCTCCTCGACCAAGGGAAAGTCGTTCTCTTTGTAGGCTTCATCTCTTACCTCCGGGGCCTGGGATTCCTGATTCCTCCTGCTCTGCCTTTCTGGACACTCATTTTTTAATGTCCCCTCTGTCTACAACACGCACATTGGTTTCTTTCCAAGGGCCTCTCAGGTCCTTCACTTCTGAATCTTTCACTCTCTTGTAACACCGCTACTAACATCTGCTTCTTTTACTTTGTCGTAACGCTGCTAACAACATCTGCTTATCTTTCTTTGGATCCTCCTTCCTGTTACTAAACACTCTCCACGCCTCATCTAGTAAGTTTTCCAAATTCCTGCCGCTCTTAGTTTCTGCATCACTTGCTGACTGCCCAATGAATAACATTCTGGCAGGTCAGATACATGATCCCTCCAGGATCTTTCATTTTATCCAACTTAGTACATCTCTGCCCTATAATACATGCTGAGCAACATCCTTTCAACTTCCTTGTTCTTCTTTCTTATTTTATACAAAATACAGCCCAAAGGGCTTTTCTTCCGTATCTCTCTGCTTTGTGAAATCCCCATTATTTACCACATCCACATCTCTGTCCCTCAATCAACATACAACAAACCAACTTTGCACTTAAACAAATTCTTTTAACACCAACAGCTCCAACTCTTAACTAAACTTCAATACTTTAAGCACCGAGAAATAGTTACCGGCTGCATACAAAACCTTATCCCACTTCTTTTTTCTTCTCAAAAATAACATCAATTGCAACAAAGTATTATAATTCAGTGTTCCATTAGAGGGCTATTTTCCTCATCATCTAATTTATACCAAAGCCATCACTGATTACAATACTTTATTAAGGTCCTTTTGTTCACACTCCTGCCTGGTGGTCCTCCTATATCCTTCCAGTGAGCCAAAATACAGCCTAAAAGGCTCTTTTTCACTGTCTCTCCACTTTGTTTACCTCTCATTATTCGTTTAATGTTTTGCTCTCCTAGTGTATCTGGCAGGAACTTTCCCTGTCCTCCTCCCTTGCTAGTTAAGGAATACAGTCTGATTAAACCGACAGCACTAATACCTTATCCAAGGCAGAAGGTGCAGAGGTGTACTCACCCCACAGCAAATAAACCTAAATTCAAGAGAATTATTAACATGAAACTCCTGTCTCCCATTTGACAAAAGTAATGTACTTCTAACACTTTGAACACTGAGTGTGAACAAATAGGCAACAGCAGTGACAAAGTGGCCAGGAGCTAGTACGAGCTCCACATTGAGGGAGCACAGTGCTACTCTGTCCTATGTCCCTTCCCATGTAATAACAAGAATTCTGTAGCTATACTTTTATTACCCGAATTTCACTGATTTTTAATATTTCCTAAATTTCCTCAAATCGCTTGCTTAAGTCCACCTGAGCGATCAATCCTGTCCCAGTCAGACCAATTTCCACATTATGTACACTGACAATCATCTCTAAATCATACCCAAATGTTTTTCTCACAAACAAAACACTTAAAAACTGAGTTACATGAAAAATCCCCATGTACAGAACACCAAGGGTTAATACTTAATTCAAATAACACTGTTTCACAGTCTGCCAGACGGTTCCTTAGTCTCCAGCTTGCTCTCCTTGCAGAGAACACGAAACTGCGGATCAGAACTCTGCACTCACTTTGCAGCCAGGCTGCATCTCACTCGCCCAATCACTCACCCAGCACTTTTAACACACAATAACAGCACAATAATACACATGCATTCTGGGGCTAGCCAGGCACTTCATACAAACATCAAGGCCTTATTGTTAGATGTTATAATAGTGTTAGATGGTATGATCCTTCACACAACACACGGTACCGAATTTTTACAGCATATAACAATAACCATGGCAATACCAAATATAACTCCTGCTACCGCAGTCAGGAGAACCCAAGTTACCATTAGTCAGGGTACAAGACTTACAAGTCTTACCCCACCACCATCTTATGGGGACCTCAAACCCCCAACCCAGGGGCGAGCACCAATGCTCTTTACCTCGCGTGGGAAGTCTCCTCACGACTTACAGTTATCCCCTTACAGTATAAACATACCTGGTCTGCTGGTGATGGTCCTTGTCTGTCCCCGCGGTGACCTGGGTGAGTAGGGGAGTCCTCCCGAGAAATCTCGGGGGCTCCCAGAGGAGTCCTGTCCTCAGCAGATCCCGCAGCCGGACGGAGAGGATCCCACCTGGGTCGCCAAATTGACATGCGGAATCAAGCTTCACCACTCAGAGAGTTATAAAGCAGGTATGTTTATTGCGGCGTCGGGTGCAAGGGGGATCACTCCTCCTAACTTGCACACTGAGTCACGAAGCATGCATCTGTTTATTACAACGCTTATCTAAGTAGGCTGGACTATTGTAATTATTTCTAGGAATTCATTATCATACTCCACCCCCCTTTAGCACTTGCACAGTGTCGTCTGGTGGTCGTCTGTGGGGGTCTTCTGGATGAAGATTTGTAGTCTTCCTTGCTGTGTGCTTTCAACTTTGGCTCAAAAATTCCTGAGTTGTCTGTGTTGGCTGAGTCCCAAACCATAGAAACAGTTTCAGCTAGAGAGTTGCTTCTTACAGACAACAAAGTTCTGGTTATCAGTCCTTGTTTCTCTTCGTCTGTCTCACAAGCAGTCCTTGTTAACTACATTTGAGCCATAGCAGTCCTTGTTAGCAAGATTACAAAAGAACAGAACTAAACTGAATAACAGTGTTTAACTCTTACTTTAACATAGATGCAAAATTATATAACAAAATTAAACTAAAGCTATAGCAAGATCGAACTAATTCTTAATTTCCCACATCAACTTCCAGGGAATGGACATCCACAACTTCTCTGGGCAACATTTTACAGTGCCCCACCACTCTCACAGCAAAGAATGTCTTCCTCACATCTAATCTAAACCTACCCTCTTTCAGTTTAAAGCCATTACCCCTTGTCCTCGCACTACAGGACATAGTAAAAAAGTCTTTCTCTATCTTTCTTATAAGCCCCCTTTATATATTCAAAGGCCGCAGTAAGGTTTCCCCACAGAGTCTTCCCTTCTCCAAGCTAAACAAGTCCATCTCACTTCTAAAGTAAAGATTCTTTAGAATATGTCTTGGTATTCTCAGTAAAGATACAACATTTGGCATCAGGCCAGTAGCACCAAAACCCAAACCAAAAATGAGGTCCACTCTTCACTTTCAGGTACCCCCCTACTTAATCTTGAATTGTGAGCCCCAACCATTACTCCATACTGTAGTGTGTGACGGGGTAGCACTGGCCAGCGCTGGAAATCCAGACACCTAAATTCTATCCCCAAAGCTGGAAGTGGTTTTCAGGTGACACGGAGCACATCAACTGATCCGTGTGCCCCAGTGCCCCAGTGCCCTCAGCTGCAGCAGGGAGGGGAGTCGGGAAGGAATGACAGCCTTCTCTTTTGTACAACCAACAGGGTAGATCAATGGGTGATAAATGAGGTGCTGTGTAACAGCCACAGTTTTGTATAAGCAGGATTTTAGACTAGTTCACTGACTGCCAAACACTCTTTCACACCTTTGAGATGGGAGACCCTGTCAGTTCAGAGACTGAAGAACCAGAAAGAGGAGTGACGGGGGAGTTTGAAGTGGGAAACAATGAGTTTGTGTAGCATTGAAAATCCTATGGACTTAGGCAGTGGCAGAATGAGGGATAAAACAGAATTAGAGATCAGGGCTATAGCACTGATAACTACATATATTGAAGTGACAACACAGAAGTGCAGTCTCAGGCAGTCTGACACAGGCACTGAGATCAGAGGGACAATTCTGCAAGCCTGTTTTAATCCCCCAGAATAGCCTTGTGATGCAGTGTTTACCAGAGGCTGATAGCTTAAGAGGACACCAGTGCAGAAATCATGATGGTTTATACCCATCTCCTAGGAAGCTACATTGTGGTGCCTGTGGAGAAGCAGGTCCAGGTCAAGACAGAGACGGTGACAGTCAGCAGAAGTAGCAGATATCCCTCACGCTGCCCGCTGTGTCAGGGCTCCATTTCAGTTTCTTGGCTGCTCTGGGACCTTGACGTTCCTCACTCACTTCATCAGGGGACCACAGGGACTCACCAGCCATCTGGGACTTGCATGTCAGACCATGGAGAAGGACAGATGTTCAATCCATATGACTTAGTAATAGTAAGAGGGGAGGAAGGAGTAGGGCAGCAAGTGGCAAGATAATATAGGATGTCAATTTGTGAGCCTTGCGCTCCACTTACGGGCCTTGACACCTCTGCACAAGAGGTGTACTGCTGCAGCAGGACCTTCAGTCATGCCAATGCACAGAGCTTCCTGCAGACACAGCATGGACACAGAAGGCTCAAGGCACATCCCACAAGTTCCAGCAGGGCACTGATTCTTCTGGACAGCATGTGTGTAGAGTCCTGAGGGTGGGGTACAGCAACATACCAGATTCTTCTCTTTTCTGGATCAGAGAAGTGAATTTTATGTTTGAAGTATGAGATCTGACACTCCCCTGCTAGTATCATACCACAGCTGCTGTCCTAGTCCCAGACAAAACAACATACTTTGCCCTCACAGCCTCCTGGGCACTCAGACAATCCCCAAGCACCTCTTCTTTTTGTGTCATTTTGGAACAGAAAATGTTTTGAACTCAATCTGCAAAATGAAGAGTACAGTTCCTGCACCACGAGTGCAAGTTTTTTCATTTTGTGTCCTGGACTGAGAAAATACTTTGTATTCTAAAGCAGAATGAAAGTAATCGATAAATCCACACATGAAATGTACCTTGTGTGCAAAATAACAATTAGAAAACAATATATTGGGTCAATGAAAATATTGTGTTTCATCAGAAATTAGATGTTTCATGCTGATTTTGACTAATTTGAATCATATGAAATCAAAACTTGATAAGCAAAAATAATTTGAAAACAGAAAAGATTGATACTGAGCGTTAGACTGAATCAAAATGTTTTGTCCCCAGTTTTACTTTTAAGAAAAATTTTGTTCTGCACATTTCAGTGTTTAGAGTGATGGACTGATAATTATAATGTTGCAGCTTCAACAACGGTTGTATTTTCTCCATTGCATGACTAACAGCCATTCTACAACATGTAGTGGAGTGCAGACAAGCTGATAAATCTTACTCCAGAGCAAGAAGCGACACTACTCCTTTGCTTGCCTTGGGAATTTCTAATCTTGTCCCCACTGCACCTCGCAGATGTGACCAAAATGTCCCAGCATTAGCTCTGTGCTCAGTCTTCCAAGCTACATTTGTCCCATAGAGGGGGAAAAGCACTTGGTTATGTGCTAGCACACATTTGGACACCACAGGTATGAAAGATCAGTAGTATCAAAAGCTGGGAGCAAGCAGTTCGGAGTTTTAGCAGTTTTAGAGGTTTAAATCAGAGGTTTAGAGGAGTGAAGAAGAAGAAAGTGTGAAAAGTAAAAAACCACAGAAAATAGATTGGAATTTTGCTTTCTAACTTAGGGTGACAGGATGAATGGGGCCTCGTAAATGTAAAAAAATAATTGTATATATATGTACACAGAAAAGCATTTCACCGTATATATGGTGGGAATGACAGTAGCATTTGGCTTTGTGACAACTTATCTAATGCTCTGTACAAAATTATATCACTATGCCTATCAGCAGTGTCTTTCTCTGAAGTAAAGGGTCATTTTGCCTTTAGGAATAAAGAAAAATTTGTGATACCTGTTGAAGGTCTGCACATTCATCTATATCTGCAGCCAGAGTTGCGTCTGATTTCATTAAGGGCATGTGGTCTTTCAGAGATAACTAAATAGGCCATGGAAGAAGTATTCTCCAATGAGGCAGGCAGTTCAAAGCTCCTGTTTGAGAGGTTTGGTATGGAAGATTATGGAGGAGTCAGGAGCTAAAAGTGAGCCACAGCACCCTCTGGAAAGCAGGTCTTCTTTCAGTGAAGCAATCTTTCAGAGCTGATTGAATAGAAGCCCAGATCAACCGCGTATCTCCCTATCCGAACCTCCAAAATTTACCTTGTGGCTGCCTCATTCCAGTTTATGAGCAGTGCATCTGTACCTAAGCAGTCATTGCTATCTGTTGAAGCTTCTCGCTTCAACACTTTTATGACATTTTTCATATTAATCCTCAATTGAAAGAAATTTAACTATTAAAGAAACAATAAAAAGTAAATAACTTTCTTTGATTTATCCTTGACAAATAATTTATCATGCTCTAAAGCTGAACACTCCACTTTTCTTCCCCCAATGCAGGCATTTCCCCACCTTTACATCAGTCACTTCACGGCTCTGAGCCTTGTTAAAATATGAGGTCTGTGGAGCAATGCTGCTGTCCTTGCACATGCTTAGCTAGCTCCTGTGATGCTCTAGATTTGTCTGCACAAAACAAATAAAAAAAAATACACCAAAAGCACATTATTAACTTTGAAAATCAGTTATTTAACAGCTGAGGAAATACCAGGATTAAAATTTGCCCCATTTTGTGCTCCTGCTTATGTAAGAGAATGCAATGATATGAACACATTCTTCTCTCCTCTCTTCTCCCCTCCTCTTCTTTCCTCTCTTCCAAGAATAGATGGATTTTCAAAAACAACTCAAGAGATGAGAGAGTCCAGTTATACCTATATGATGGATGAAAGAGTCCAGTTAGCCCAGTTATCCTGTCCCAATAACAACAGAGACCTGCGGCACAGAGATCTAACAGAAAATTATTAACTGACTCAGTGTAACTAGTTTAATCCATCTCAAAGCTGCTATCATAATGAGTAAGAAAAATAGCATTTTTATACAGCATAGGTCCCTGTGTCTCTATTTGTAGCTTCAGCTCAACAGTAGCACTGGCTGAAAGATCTCCAAAGCAGCTACTGCTCTGCCAAATCTTACAACCTGGTTCTGAGGCAGAGAAAAGCCAGAACTTTTTTTCATTTGCATTAAACCCCATTTTTTTAATAGTCTAAATCACTAAAATAGCTGAAATGCTTTCGCTGAAATTTAAAAGAAAAGGTAATCAACCACAGAAAACTTCAACCCAGCGGAAAGTTTGGCTAAATAACAAGCATCTGAATGCAGTCTTACAAGAAGTATCAAGCAATGCTGACAATAGGTGGGGCTAGCAGCCTTCCCAGCAATGTGAAAGTGCTTACTTTTGGATACAGTTGTGGAACCACAAAAGAGATCAATATTGCAGCATAGGTATTAGCTTTTCCTTCAAAATCATTTATCTTGCTGGGGAGAAAAGCAGCGCCATTACCCTGTGACAAAGTCTGTTACCTTGCGAGTAGTAACAGGCAGCTAGTCAGACAGGCAGCCAGCAGCGTTTCATTCAGCAAGAGCTGTCTTCTCACTGTAAAGCAACATTATGAAATAAATGGTGTTCTGCTGAAAGGCCCTACTTTGCCTTGGGGCTCCCTGAGGAGCAAATGAACAAGGCCGTGCTTCCATTTAACCGTAACATCTTCCTTTTGACCAGCAAGTAAAGCTGTCCCAGGCAAAAAAAGAAATGATGCCTCAGCAAACATAATAATGCCTCAGCATCTGCAAAATGATATTTCTCACTGTGCAAAGTTCCTTCCAGAGGGGTCTCAGATGAGGTAAGGAAGTCTCTCTTCTGAAATGGTACAGAAAACCAAAAGTTAAGATTCTAACGTTGCAAACACAGGACTCTTGGCTTTCTCTTCCTGCATTTTATTCTGCCCCCTCTTATAAAGAAACTGTTCTTTGAGGACGATTCAGGTTAGTCCCTGCACCCTTCCCCAGCTGGATATGTGATAAAATTAGAGTCATGTGCACAGAACTATTTCCTTTCTCTGCAAGACTCTGTTGCAGACCTTGATTGGTTCTTAACCCAGGGCAACCTACTGGTTGCTTCAGTCTTTGAACATGTATAAAGGCACATACAAAATAGGAGAGATCATCCTCAAACAATTCAATAGATACCAATTATAGAAACAGATGAGCCTGTTCCATATATTCCAATTCACCATTCCATCTATTGCAGTGATATACAGGAACTGGACACAGCCGTAATTAATTTTATTCCCATTCCCCACATGTTCCATATCGCTGTGGATGATATTCCAAGTTCCCTTAGATCTTTAACTAAAGAACAAAGAGCTTTCTAGGTCAGGTGCTGCAGTACCATATGTGTAGATACTTAATGTCCAAACAAGAAAGCCCACCTTAGAGATTTTGCCACAGAGCATGGTTCACCAGGAGAAACTTAGCTCAGAACAAGAGCTCAAACACCCTGTACCCTGAGCCAGAAGAATGCTAATTCAAAACGACTGTGTAAAGCCTGGATGATTTTAGGGATGATGGTGATGATACAGACAAGTCCTGTGGTTCAAGGAAGAAGCACTTCTGTTCACAGCTGTGAATCCCTTCAGGAAGGGGTTGGTCCATTCTTTTCAAGAGCCAAGCTGAACTCAGTCTACTTTGACTCTATTAAACACGGAAACATTAAATATGTTAATAATACATAAGTATATATAAATAATACATTTGAAAATGAGTGAGCTATCGATGGTTTTCTTTTATACAATAATCTGTTAGTTGTAGAAAACTTCCCAGAAAAGTGTAAGCCAGACTCATTTCCTTCCTCTCCCTGAGGGACTTTCGAGCTACAGTTTCACCATTCTGCTTAAGCACCTTTAGCACTCAGACTGAAATTACTCTGCAGTAGGAATAAAGAAGAGTCATCAGCCGTCCAACAAAACTGTGGTCAAAACAGTGCAGTACAAAATGCAGGATTTATTTGTTCCCATTGAAAGCACGACCCTGTGCTCGCAGGGCCTGGGGACTCTCCAGGGAAGGATTATCCAGTGCTCTCTTATTAAATCATATGACCCTATTCTATTTCAGGTTTTTCTTCCTAGGATGTTTCCTTCTTTGTCACTCTGCTTCGTGTGTGTGTGTTGGGGTTTTTTCCGTGGGTTTTTTTCTCTTTTTTATAATAAGCAGCTCTTGCTTCCAAGATTTTTTCGTCTTAAGTACTGAAACTGCTATAAAAATGTACGCAAACAGATATTACTAAAATGGTAGGTGTCGCTTGCACACAGTATAGCAGAAACTGTCTGACTCACTGCATTCCTTAATGTGTGTCTTGCTAGCACCAGTTATCATCTACAATGTGACCTACATTGTGATAGAAAACACCTTTATAAGTCAAATACTTGTTATTGAATATTGTACAACATGAAAATAGAATTAAGGCTACTGAAAAGCAATGAAACCAGCACCTTGATATCAATTGTTTCTGCTTTGCTGTTAGCTCTAGCTGTAACCTGGGTTTTGCTGCAAAGCTGACTTCAATTCACATGCAAGATTCACTAGCATAGATTTGAAGGCTTGCTGGGCCCCTAGAAGTTGACATATTGGAGCTTAGAGGGGCTGGAAACTTTGGAGATTCCAATTTCACTCCTCAGAGTGGCAGTAGGACGGATCACCAAACCTACTCTGGGTCCTTTGTAGCCCCTTTGTATAGACTTTTTTCCCTCCCAGAATGTCCAATGCAGTAGCTCTGTTGCAACAGTAGTTGCTGTGAAGAGAAGCTCATATTAAAAAAAATCTACTTCTGCACTTTTTTCTGCACTGCATCAAAAGAAATTAAGTAATCAAAAAGCTGGTTTAGTGAATGGGAGCCTGGAACATTTCTCACATAGAATTTCTTTCATTTCATAAGGACTCCTCACACAGAAAAGGTCTGCCATGGGGATGAACTTAATTTCTTGATTCTTTATTTTGGATTATTCTTTCTAGATGTTATTATAAAGAGGGAAGTTCCAAAGACAGGCAGCACTAAAAATAATTGGGCGATATGTAATTTATGCAGTTATGCAACTAAAACTATGTATTACTGTGGTTGCTTTCATTTCTCAATAATTCTCATAGCAGTTATTTATTTTACTCTCTAAATAGATAAATTGAATTGTAATAAAATAATTCTTAACTCACCTTTTGAAGGATTAAATTTTCAGTTAGCAGCAATTAGAGTAGATCCCTGGAGTCAAAAAGTGGTGCTGTACGTATATATGTCACTGTAAAGAACTGAAGAACATGTGGAATAAAAAAGCTGAAATCTTTGCTGTAAGAAACAAGTTGTAACTCCAGTTAGGGTCAAAGACTGCAGATACAGATATCACAAAAGCAACAGTAGCTACACTTTCAAGATACCCTGTGGGTAAGAAAGTCAGAACCAGTATTCTTTTGGGGCAGATTGGAAGAATAAGGTGAGATAATGCAGAAAAGCTGAAATTATGCTATTAGGTTGCCTGGTATCACAGCTCTTCTAGACTTTTTAGAGTTCTGGGATTTTAAGAAGCTAAGAAATGGAAATCAAGTTTCCCATAAATTGTTTTGGATTTTGAGTTTAAATGTATTACAATAAATAATTCATTCTATACTCCAAGGTGTTATGTTTCAGTGGCAAGTAGTACTTGCCAAGTTAGAAATTTTACAGAAATAGCTAGTATGTAAGCAAAGCTGAATTAAAGCCAGCACAATGTCTGGCTATCTGTATTCACATTTTGCTCTGGATTGAATCATCCCAGAGAGCCATTCATGGAGATGACTGAAATATTCATACTTTATTTGTGATTTCTTTATAAGCAGAAATATCACTTAAAAGATGTAATGACATAAGTGGATTGTATTCTAAGTGTATTAGTTGAATATGTAATATTGTTATATTGAAAAAACATATTGTCCAATAGGTCTTGGTCACAATCCACAACATTTTGTACATGATTACATTTATTTGTAATTGATTAAAAAATAAGCGACAGCTAAGAATTAACGATTTGCAATGTGAATCTTATTGTACAATGACATTTCAAAGTAATGTAAGACTACATTTCTGTCTGACATGAAGTAGTGTATATGAAAAGAACAATTCTTGACCATTCTGTGCCTACCAGTTCTTAGATCATTCAAGTTATAAAGGATCTCAGGAGATCAGTAATCCAAGCACTTGTCCAAAGCAAGGTCAGCTATGAGATCTGATGTGCTAAAGAAAGTTCAGGAAATACAAAAATACATACAATATATTCCTCGTCACTGTTATTTTGACCTGATCTTTTCCTAAGGGTTGTGGTCATAGATCTTTTTGGCATGTGAAGTCCCATTAACTTGGGATGGATTCCACGTAATCTGTAGTCTAAAAGCTGGTGAAAAACCATTTAGCATCACATTGGTTAACTGAAGTTTATTCCCTTAAAACACATTTTTTCAGCCTTTTATCAGATACTCCCAACTCTGATTCAACATGAAAAGCCTCACTGACAAAAGCTTTGTTAGCTGTCATTAATAGAAAGCAAAAGTTACTATCGTGAAATGTTGGATAATTTATGATACTCCCACACTTCACTTGAATAAACTATTTCTGGTTTCTCCCAGAGATGTGAGAAGCGTACAAGCATGCTTAAATGTAGTTATACTGATGTTTTCAATTTACTTATTTAGGTGATGTCTTTCAACCCATGATTCTTTTTTCTCTTTCAAGCACCAAGGGAAAACAAGAAAACTATTGCCTTCCTTACAAACAATCACTGTGTTACATTTTTTGAAAAGAAATTGTTCACACACAGAAATTGGGCTAGATTCTGATTGTTAACTGCATTGCTGTCAGCCTTCAGGAGCTCCACTGTCTGCTGGTTACAGATAATCATCCTTTCCTTTCTGAATCTCTGGCAGAGCATCAGATTCCTGTTGCCACTTGATCTCCAACTGACCATAGTTTTAAGGACATCATAACAAATTTTGGAGAAGTACAAAACAGGCATTCTGGTCAGCGCTGGTAATTGTCTTTCCCGTTTATCCAAGTGCACCATATAAATGTTTCAAGATCAAGCAAATGAGCTTTAACTTCCGCAACTTCACCTCAGATAGCAGGTCATTCTTCATACTTCTACTGATTTCCAGTATAATGATTAATTTTGCATTTTCTGAGTTAACTTACTGGCCCCTTCCTGTCCTCCACCCTTTTTACATAACTCTAATCTTTTCAAAGTGATTTGCTCATCTAACAGAAGTTTGCAGTGTCTTGTTTATCATCTCTTGCATTAGCTGAGGATAAGAGCTCTTTAGACCTGTGTTCATTTCTGTGTTTGGAAAACACTTTGTCCACTGTGGCACTTCACCAGGGATATATAAGATTTGGTCTGTGACCACAGACATAGTTCCCTTTGATCAGCTTTGCCAAGATGATCACAATAACAATAACTCACAAGTTAAGAAGCCAGTAAGACATACGCAAATTGTCGAAGAGAAATTGCTTGGTCCAGGAAAACTCTCCAAGTACCTGAGCAACCCAATTGGCATGAAAATTCAGCAGGTGATTAATGGCAAAAAAAATGAAAATGGCAAGTGTGTGAAATAAAAAGTATGTTTTGCTTAAATAGTCTAATTTTATACTAATATATAATGTTTAAATGAGAAATCAAACAAGTTATAATAAGAGTGTCACAAAACAAATTTCTCCCCTCAATACATTAAAAAATGAAGTTTCCTGATAGTATAAGATTAGCTATGCAAGTGTCTGAGACCTTGCCTTGATTGAGAGATGAATGCTTTTCGCAGGTGACTAAACAGTCATAAGACAGCCAAGAGAAGATCGGTACATGACCAGCACCCACTTAGTCCCCAGAACTCAGAATTCTTGCTTCAGCTACTATATGCAGCCTTCTGACAAGCAAGTGCATTATTACCTTCAATTTTTTTCATAGTAACACAGCGCAAACAGTTTAATAGATCAAAAGGTATAAAGCTCAAACCTACTAAGAGAAGATCCTTTTTTGTGAAAAAAGATGTGAGAAAGAACTCCTGCAAACCCTTTTTACTACTATCAGCATTATCTTCTATCTAACATATTAATGGAAACAATAAAAAAATCTTATTTGTCCATGCTAGTAGAATAAGGGCTCAGAGTGCTTCAGTTTATCAACGGATATTAATCAATGGATTTAGACAAACCACAAGGAAAAACTTTCCAATTGTTGAGGTGGTGAAACACTGGAATTATTGCTCGCAGAGCCTGTGGAATTTCCACCATCAATAGTTTTAATAAAATGTTTCACAATCATATGTCTGCCACTGGGTCGTAGATAACTCAACTGTCCTTGAGGAAGAAAGATGGGATAGATCACCTTCTGAGGCTTACTGTAGGTCTGAATTTGTAGTGAACCAGAATTACCCAAGAGCTTTGATTTTTCTCTGAATAATTTTGAAATTTATAGTAAGAAAGGTATAAATTCACCCCTATTCTGATCTTCAAAACCTCTCTGTTAAGAAAGTAAAAATGTTATCAAAGTGTTTATGACCTTATGTTGACTCTTAGTAAAATGATTTAAATTATGTTTGAGATTTCCACATAGATACAAAATTTAGTGTACACTGTATGACCAATTAGGTTATTATTTAAACTGTGCCCCAAAAAAACCCAAACTCCAACATGTTACTACAAAACTGAGCCAAGTGGACAGATGGAAATAATACTATTACATACTTTATTGCCAGAGGTCATGTAAGCAACAGCCAATAAAAGGAAAACCTCGAAGAGATAAGAGACAGAAACATTTCAGCATGCTCTGTAGGTGGCATAGGTAGACCTGCTGCTTCTTAATTAAATCAAATCATTAGGGTTTTTTCTTGGTTTGATACTTCCTATGAGAAATTATTCTGGTTAACTTTTGAATATCTCTTGTTTAAAATCCCAAAGAGTTATCCAAGGTTAACCTAATAACATCCTAACTGGAGAACAATTGAGAATCGAGATTAAAATTACGTTTCTGTTTTTTTAATATGAACATTTTTTTTTCTATTATTTACCCTTGTAGATGTTTTATGCGCAAGAATGTTGGAAGTGTGAGCCTCAACCATTGTTTTATGTGGCTACTGGACATTTCAGATCTCATTCCTAATTGAAATAATTGGCTGAAGAAGGCAATCCAACAGTAATAAACTCATCTATATTTTGCCAATCCACACAAAATTTCAGCAGTTGTTTTCTAATATTTTAAGCATTTTCTCAAATGTGGAAATATATTCATTTTCCTAATAAACCAAAATAAACAACTCCACATTTAGAAAAATGTTATGAAATACTTCTGCAGGTGCTACTGATGTGGAATCCCACAGCTGGGTATGGTGATTTTTCTACCTGATTTTCTTCTCATTGTAAGCCTGACAAATTTTGTTCAGATTCAAAAGTAGCTAAAGTAAATATGTTACACATGTTATAAGGTTTTTAAAATTCATGACTGTTTACTGGAAAGATCAAGCTACTCTGTTTATTGAAGCACCTACTCAACATTTGACAAGAATCCTCCTGGTGTCATGGATGTGCTGTTTTTTTTAACCCCATGAAAACCCATCCAAATTCGACCAAACAAGAGATCTCAATATGGTCAGTAGAGGTTTGTTACACACTGGCAGTTTCCAGAGACACCATCTGCTCTAAATGTGTTTCTACCCTTCTCAGCTTCTACAAGCCAACCAGACTTGCCATGCATCCTTCCCACAGAGTGACTGTGTGTTGTGCCCTAGGGGCGGTGATGTGTCTGGGAGCAAAAGCATTTACCTGCAAGTGCTCTTCTTGTCTGCTGAGGACTGTTGCATGGGACAGAATCCAATATTATATTGAGCCAACTACGAGTTGCAAAATCTCTTTCTTCCCACCAGAACAAGTCAAAAGTAAAACTCAGGCCCAAGATTTACAGTCCTTTAGATTAGTTTGATTTTATCCTTTGGTTTGTGCCACTGGGGAAAAGAATATGTAACATGTTGTTTTGAAAACAGTGTTCTATTAACTTATTCAGTCCTGGCCATAGTTCCACAGAGAAAACTTATAGGTGACTCCCATAGTTAATACTGTCAAGGTAACGTGGCAAAACAGGTAGCACAGCCACAAGTAGTCACTGAAAGGATAGTGTGTGCATTCCGCCTCAGTTGCACCTGGGATTCTGTGAAAGAGACAATAAGGAAATAAACTAAAACATTAGAAGTCAACTGATATAAAGTTTACCTTTAGAATTTTACTCTTCTTCGCTTTCTTCATGTATTGCTGTGTTAAGTAAGACAGTGTTCCTATGCAATTCCATGTACTTCCTTCATAATCCAGGGATCTGGAATGAATGGGCATTAATTTGTGATAAATCTCTACTAAATATACAGCGAGAATTAGAAAGTTTGCAGCAATGGAACTAAAAGAACCATGATAGCTTTGTAGATGCAGGTTAGACCAGACATGGCCAAAGAAAGGCCAATAAGCCAAATCCAGCCTGCCATCACAGTGCATTGACATTTTGACCTGTTTGCTTCATGCTGCCTTCTCTCCCTAAAAGATCAGGCAGCACTTCAAGGGGGAGACATCTAACCCCATGGGAGGAAATGTTCACCGTCACGTGATGAATGTTTTGGTCATAACATAGGTGCATATGTGGTGACATCACAGATGTGTAGTAGGAGGTTACTTTGTCCTTCTACCCTCAGCATGATAAATATCGGTGATTTATACAACTGCCATCAGAAAAAAAAGTAGATTCTGTTTCTACCATTGGTGGATTGAGAACTGGCTGAATGGCAGAACTCAGAGGGTTGTCATCAGCGGCGCTGAGTCTAGTTGGAGGCTGGTAACTAGTGGTGTCCCACAGGGGTCAGTACTGGGCCCAGTCTTGTTCAACTTCTTCATCAACGACCTGGATGAAGAGTTAGAATGTACCCTCAGCAAGTTTGCTGATGACACCAAACCGGGAGGAGTGGTAGATAGACCAGAAGGCTGTGCTGCCATTCAGCGTGACCTGGATAGGCTGGAAAGCTGGGCAGAAAGGAACCTGATGAGGTTCAACAAAGGCAAGTGCAGGGTCCTGCACTTGAGGAGGTACAACCCCATGCATCAATACAGGCTTGGGGAGGACCTGCTGGAGAGCAGCTCTGTGGAAAGGGACCTGGGTGTCCTCGTGGACAACAGGTTAACCATGAGCCAGCAGTGTGCCCTGGCTGCCAAGAAAGCTAATGGGATCCTGGGATGCATTAGGAGGACTGTGGCCAGCAGGTCGAGGGAGGTTCTCCTTCCCCTCTACACTGCCCTAGGGAGGCCCCATCTGGAGTACTCTGTCCAGTTCTGGGCTCCCCAATTCAAGAAAGATGAGGAGCTACTGGAGAGAGTCCAGCGGAGGGCTACAAAGATGGTGAGGGGACTGGAGCATCTCTCCTACGAGGAGAGGCTGTGGGAGCTGGGCTTGTTCAGCCTGAAGAAGAGAAGGCTGCGAGGGGACCTAACATATGCTTATAAATATCTCAAGGGTGGGTGTCAGGAGGATGGGGGCAAACTCTTTTCAGTGGTGCCCAGTGACAGGACAAGGGGCAACAGGCACAAACTGAAGCATAGGAAGTTCTGTCTGAACATGAGGAAGAACTTCTTCCCTCTGAGGGTGACGGAGCACTGGAACAGGCTGCCCAGGGAGGTTGTGGATTCTCCTTCACTGGAGATATTCAAGACCCACCTGGACAAGGTCCTGTGCAACCTGCTGTAGGCGACCCTGCTTTGGCAGGTGGGTTGGACTAGATGACCCACAGAGGTCCCTTCCAACCCCTAACATTCTGTGATTCTGTGACCTAGATCCTTGGAGTCAAAGGTGGGATTCAGCTAGCTGAGCAGGGGTGACTACAAGCACATTTGATGTGGCATATCAGGTATGCCATTTGGCTCCAACTACCCCATCAAAAGCGTGAAGGCCTCCCACGAGTCCTACATAACATTTCCAAAGCTGTGCAGGTGTTCTGGGAGTGCTAGGGCATCCAATGGCATTGTGTGGCTCTGTTCACACTCCCCTAAAGTAACATGATTCACATACCTGGTATAGAGCTTTGCTTTAATTTTAAACATATTTTTGTCTTTCTCCTATAAAATAGTTTAAAATAATATTTTTTGCTTTTCAGCCTTTCTTCTTTAAATCACTGAGAGGTCACCAACATATTTTTACATCAATAATAAAATCTAGTTCTATGCAGCTCTGCTTACACAATCCCCATTTTTGTTTGATTTTATGAAAATGGAAGGCCTATGTATATAAGTCTTAGACATAGACACCTCTTGCTTTCATACAACTATTTCTAACGTCAATATTATTCTGATGCCTGGAGTGCCCCAGCTTAATACACTGATGGCTTTTTAAGCTATTTCTTCTATTCTGAAAGTATTTCCAATTATTTGATTATTTGGTTAAGAATCACAGATGCTCATCACATATATGAAAACCTGAAAACTACTCTTGATATCAGTCTGAGATGAGATGACCTACTTTGCAGCTCTTCCATCATTCAAAAACCAAATTCTTGCCTGAAGTTTTTCTGTCTTTGTTGAGGTTCTTTTTTTCCATCTTTTTCTTTATTAATCTCCCACTTGTACCCAACTGAGTCATTTAATTATCGGCCTAGCTGACAAAAAGGTAGAGCATAATGTTCTTCTCATGAATTAACTCTTTCCAGGTGTCCTGTTAATTGTGCACTTCTTTAAGAATATTGAGTGGGATATGAATGGGATTACATCTATAGCAACATAGAAAATTTGTTATGCAGCAGAGCAATACTTTACAAATATTTTAATCTAGTCATGAAACAGCTAAAACCATATGAAGGGTATCATTAACATGCTTGTTCTCTGAAGGTAATAAATTCCTGAGGACAGGATTTCGCAAAACTAGAAAGTTTTCTGAACATCTGGAACTGCACAAGTAACACCACCAAGAGCATACACAGGCTCATATTTTACACCTGCTTATACATTACTGAAGTCCAGTTAAATTCATGCAGGTGTATCTACCCACTGGAAAAAAACGTAAGTAATAAGAAAGGGTGATTTCATAAAAATCACATGAGGATCCTTTTGAAACCACTGTCTCAAAATATTATCAAAGTATAGAAACAGTGAGTTTGCAATGACACAGCATGGAAGCAATGAAGGTGTATGATTCATACAAAAATGAAAATTTAAATGTAAAAAATTTAGACACTGGGTTATTTGTATGATAATTGAAAACAAGAACCACGCTGCCAGATTCCAACTTTTGAATAAAACTGCATAAATAATTTAATATCTTGTGTTTATATGTAGATATATATACACTTGTAAGTGTTTTTAAATTACCGGTAGAAGTAAAGCAGTGCTCCTCTGCAGGTGCCAGAATTACCACAGTTGCTTTATTAAAAAGAAATACAACTTCTATTAAACCTCACAGAAGTATCAGGTGTTAAATGAGATGATTTAAAACTGTGTTATAGCAGTACAGCTGGTTGAAGAAAAATCAATGAAAATATTTTCTGTGAAAAATTGACACAAAGAAATTTTTCCACAATGCTACACAGATGTTTACAATTTCCTTAATGAAAAATAAAGGAAATTTGTGTTAATTTCAGAATGCCCTATCTGGAAAAAAAAAAAAAAGAAGAAGAATTTTCTTTCCAGAGCCGGTCAGAGGGGCCACTTGCCCCTGCCTGGGCCAGCGCTGCCATCCCAGAGCAGGCAGTGTGAGGCCAGCCCTGCCTGGAGGCCTCTCCTCAGGCCCTGGCTTGGCCCTGTCACTGCCAGGGCAATGACTCACCCAGCCCCAGGGCTCCTCCTGCTCTGATTGGCTGACGGAGCCCGCTCTCAGGCCATCTGGCTTCTAACTGGCTGACTGAGGTCAGCAGATTCACGACCAGCCAACCAGAGTCCCTGCAGGAGAAGCAGCATGGCGCTGCAGCGGCCATGATGCCTGCCTGCCTCTGAGGGGGTGGCAGCAGCATGGGGGCTTCCTTGGGCTCTGCTGAGGGAGCAACTAGTGACACCTCAACTAGCAGCTGAGAGAAAATATTCTGCGCAGTAGCAACGGCTTTAAACAATCATTAACAGATTTCTTCAAACCACTTTGGCTGCTTTGGGTCACTTTTTTTATCTCACTTCATGTATAGTCTTTTCTCTCAAAATCGGTCCCCAGTCCAGAGAAAGGAAACATTGACATGGAACTGCTTGCCATCTCTTCACGCCTTCCAGTATGACAGGCATCTGAGTAACTGTCAAGTAGAACAAATAAGAGTCAAATGAGTTCTCAGTATCAATTTCACCACTATCACACTTCCATAAATATGCACGCATACGTCATATGGTTTCCATTTATAATTGTGAAGATCATACCGTTTTTCAAACATATTTTCCACATACTCAACAGAATAAAAGGGACCGCTGCAAGGAAGCACCACAGGTGCAAGGGACAGCTTGCGTGTGTGAAGACAGAAGGTGGAAGATTAGGAAATGTGAAGGTCAAAGACTGAGGATTTGCTGATAGAAAAAAATAATATTTCACCTGGGAATGGAAGGATTTAGATGGGAGCCAAAATGTTTACTACTTCAGCTTTAATAATTAAATAAAATCTTATTCCTTCCACTGTCCTCTAGATCTAGCTGCATTATTGATGTTTTCTTAGAATTTAGAATTTGTACTTGTGGTTTGCATGTCAAACTGTCTTTGCTTTGCATGAAAGGTTTTGTCCTACAGTAGGGATTACATTTTTATTCTCAAAATACACAAGATATTATTTCAGTGTGATAGTGCCAGCATAATTTTGGATCACTGTGCTCCTTTACTCTCATTCACAAACACCCCATCACTTTTCCCCGCACATATTCTGGCAAAGCTTTAGACCTCAAAAATACATTAAAACACATTGACATTTGGGGCAGGAATTACAGTAACATGGAAACCACATGTAAATGGAGACTCTGCCTTTTCTGGGCTCAATAAGGCAAACGCAGGAACATGAAAAGTGTTAATGTGAGCTATGTATATTGCTTTCCCACCCACACAGACACACATAGGCTTTAGTGGAAATGCATGGAAACTGCCTAAATGAATATGAAGGCATTGAGAAATACCTTCAATTCACAGGAAGAAGTTTGATGGCTGTAATAAATCCAGCCCAGTAACTGCTATGATCTACTCAATTAACACCATTCATACCCCTAATAAACCTGCAGCTTCTAAAGTCCACAGCTTTCTGAAGTTCTCTCTAGGAGGCTGGCCTCTTTCGATCTTGAATTTTGCCCGAGTGATCTGCTGTTTTATTTTATAAGTAGATAAAAAGCCAGCCACAAAACAACAAGACGAGAATGAAATTACAAGTTCTTACTTAAGAAATATTGATATCACCACTCCTTTTTTTCTTTTGCAACATTAGACTCAGGTTGATAGGTGAAAATAATCTTAATAACAGGCACTCTGAAGAACTTTATTATGGGAGAGTCTGTTCTTTCATTTAAAATAATATAAAGAACATATGTGGCTTATATACACATTTTAGCTAAGCTCACATGAGCTTGTGCATAGTTCGGGTGAAGAATAGAACCTCAAGATCCTCAAGGGTATTTAGGTATCTAGCTCCATACCATTGAGCATTTGGGACTTAGCTTTTTAAGTCTTTAAATTACTGACTAGAAATAGAATACTTTCAAAACATGTCAGGTTAAATTTCTATTCTTGGCACCCAGCTGATGATAAGAATTAAGGAAGGCCCGAAATTTTGTTCCCATACATTGCAGAAAATGTCTTTTAAAATGATCTCTCTTGCAATAACTTTAGTGGTGACCTTTATCCATAAAAGAGTATAATCACAGTTTCTAAGCACCCCCCATTGATCTGTCTGTTCTTTGGTGATCCTGATTTGTAGTGGTTTGTTTCTATAGCTCAGCAGAACACCTTGGGTCAGTTCACCTGAATAATTCCCAGCTCCTCACGGAGCTTGTAGAGCAGCTTATTTTACAGGCTTTTTTTCTGCTGAGTTCTTTCCCAATATCATCCCAGAATACAACAGTTTCTTTTCACAAGATACTGGATGCTTGTAATCATTTAGATTTAGCACACTGATATTTTAAGGTTTTTCTGTAAATGCATCAGCCAGGAATTCCTTCCACAGGTGGTGATCACTTGATCACACTTTATCTATTCTCTCACAGTTTCTGGAACAAGAACAATGAATGAAAAGGAATTGTTTATCATGTTTTTGGCAGAGTTCCTCAATGTTTTGTATAGCTTTTTAGCTACCAGTATGGTTTTCAAGAACAGTGAAAACATCAGCCCTTACTGATTCAGATCTGCTTTCCAGCTCACTTCTTAAATAGTCGCCCATTTTATGTACAGCTATCCTAACAGCCATTGTAGATAATTCAAAATACTATTTCCCTCAGAGAGCATATTCATTGCCATATTGCTCTTCAGAAACTTTCCTGTGGTCTCATATCTCATGTGAAGTTGCTGAAATATTATTGAACATTCCTGAAGTAAATAGAGCTGATTTTTTGCTCAGTTGTTCTCTGGGACTACATTCACTCTTCTGTGGTTGCTTCCACTGCTACAATGAATAGTTGAGCTTTTGGGGAAATCGGTGAGGAAAGAGGCTTTGGTTTGGTGTGGTTTGCTTTCTGAAGGGGAGGTAATTATGTCTGCCAATTCTCAATTCTCCAAAAAAAAAAAAAATGTGCACACATTATGTGCACCTGACATTTAAGAACCAGCAAGAAGTAGAAAGTAAATGGCTCAGGAAACAATGAGAAAAGGAACTCTCTATTGCTAGGCTATTTCTCTAAAAGTTTAATGCTGAGAAAATGTTGCTGTTTTCTAGAAAGGGAACAAAGAAAAATGCGAATTCACATTCCTCAAATATTCCTGCTATCCCCCAACAAGGGCTACTGCTTTCAGAGCCTTCTTAGAAGAAGACCCATGTCAGATAAAGTTTAAGCTTTTGGGTCATTACTGTGATATAGGTCCTTTTCTGAAGAGCATCTTAAGAAGGCATGCCACACCTTCTGCAGGGAGGGTACAGGGTGTTCCTCCTACGCATCTCACTGGCCAGACCAGAGCAGTAATTGTAGCTCTGTTGCCCTTCTACTGCTTCTCTCTTCATGAAAGACCATGGCTTAACTAGGGCAGAAGGTTGTGTTCTAAGATGAACTCAACAACATGAATTTGCAAAGGACTCTGCCTAGCATAGACAAGGAAAGACATTGCTAAACACATTATCGCATCACAGACAATTCTATGGAACTGAAGAAAGGTATTGAAAATAGACTGCAGGAACTGTAAGCTAGCAGTAAGAGACAATCAGCCCACTTCAGGAATTAAATTAAATATGTCAAATTAGGCACTGACAGCACAGGAAGATGGCACACTTGCAGCCATTTATTACATTTTTTGCCTTTAATGGAAGCACACAGCTACAGTGATCCTGCCAGTGTTCTGCTTTTAGTTTGAAAGAGAATAGCTATGCTTGATGCTGTTGGGTTTCGGTTTGGAGAAAATGAGTCATTGCTACAGCCAAAGATAATATCTGAACCAAGAGGATATTTCATACGAACTCTTTTCCACAGAATTTACTGAGTCCCTGATACAACAAAACCCATGTCTAGCACATTCTTCCTGCCATGATGGAAGATGATTTTAAGCTTGAATAATAACCTATAATATGTTATCTTTTCCACGGAGATTAAGTGAACCACCAGCTGAAAACACTTAATACTGTTAAGTCTTAAAGGGTGGCAAAAAAAATATTTTGGCTGCCTTTTCTCTTAAACCTCTTGTATCACCATCGTTGAGGACTGTTACCTATTGGACATTCACCAGTGTGATGCACTGGCATCTGGACATGACTCCTTCAGGCTTCACTTTTACACTTGGGTAGGTTGCACATGCATACAAAACCCCCCAAAGACCAGGGAAATTTTGCCACTGGTATCCCCTCAGTCTCCCAGTTCACCCTTACTCTCCCTTTACTCCATACCAAAGGAATCTCTCCACTTCCTCTAGCCTTCAATCTTCCCTGGAGTCTGAGGAATCTGACTCACTGTCTACAGGTTTAACCTAGCTACCTGCTTTTCTAGTTGCAGTATCAAAGGTTCACGATGTTTTTTGAAGTCGGTCTATTAACATAGATCAGAGATTTCAGTCCCAGTGCAGTTCAGCAGACAGTAGGAGATATACCTGCATGACTCCCTTTGCTTCTTCCTCCTTCGCTGTGGGAAAGGCTTTCATTATTTGATGTAACTTAGTTCTGGAGGAAGTTCTGATTAAAAGGAGACACAGGCAATGGTTTGACGACATCCTTCACTAAATTGTACGAAGGTGAACAGATGGCTGAACAGCCCCAACTCGCTCAGCCTTTCCTCACAGGAGAGGTGTTCCAGCCCTCTGACCATTTTTGTGGCCCTCCTCTGGACCTGCTCCAACAGGTCCATGTCTTTCCTGTGCTGAGGGCTCCAGAGCTGGACAGAGGACTCCAAGTGGGCTTCTGCCTGTTGTTGTGGCATCTGTTTCCTCCACAAGTCCAGAAGGCCTAGTGCTTCATCTGTTTCACCAAAAGTGGAAGCACACTACTTATTTTATTTTCCTAGAGTTTTTCTCTTGCAGGTTAGGCTAAGATAGAGTGGATATCTCAGCATCGTATTCACATTTGCTCCTACCCTCACCTGTCCTGGTGCATTCCCTGTTCCCCACATGCTTCTCCCTACCTAGGCCCATGAGACAAACAGCAGTCACAGAGAAGTTCTTGGGATCCATCACTGCAGAGCACCTTATGGAGGGCGCTGAAGGCCAGTAGGAAGCCTAATTTGTATTGTCTCTCTTCTCTGAAGGGTGGCAATATGCCATGCTTGACCACAGCTCGAAAGAGGGCAACATAATACCTCTGGCTATCCTGCAATTGCCTCTACCCTGCCTTTTGGTTTTCCTCTCATATGCCGAGGATTTAAAAACCTTGGGGGAATTAGTGGAGAGAACAGAAAAAATCCATTTCCCCTGATGAAATTCTGCATACACCAAGTTTATGAATTCTGTCAGAAACCAGAAGACTTCCCAGGAAGACCCCCAAAATTTCACAGGATTTGCGCAGTGTCTGTTTCAACATAGCATTATCATATCTTTTCTCTGTGCAGCTCTTGAGATCACTTGCAGCAAAGACAGGCTCAACAATCCAGAAAAAAAGACTTGTAGATATTCATGAATGTAGAATTAATCCAGGGATAGAAAACTCTCCTAAGCAATATAAAGGATAATATCATTCAGAAAACGGCCTTGCAGTACCATCATTGAACTTTCTGGTAAAAGATGGCCATTTCTTCACGTCCGCTAACTATTTCTTAGACCTTGGCTTGTGAGTAGACCATACTGTCTCTGACTTAGTCATTCCACTTTTATAGTTTCTTTTTTGACAGAAATAGAGCATTTTTTTCTTTTTGCCATTGCATATTAACATTTAGAGCTCATCTGCCTGTTGACCTGGGGGTCTATCTCAGCATCATTTAATCTTTGTTATCATTGCTGTGCAGTGCAGAAGAGAGGAGGCCTATGTGGACCACAATGATTGTGACTTTTCAAAGACTGATGCTTTTGTATCTCATTTAAGAGGCTTAGACAATGAAAGTGCACAAACTGTGTATCAAACAGTTTGTCCATCCTTCCTATTTCAACTTATTTCACCACATGAGAAGTCAGAAACGCTCAGATATGATCAGCCCAAGAATAAGGAATCAACTCTGCTAACAAATGCTACTTTACCAGCTAAGCTGAAGAAAAGGATAGAATCAATTTCTTACACAAATGTACCAATGAGGAGATAATGCTGACCGAAGTCCACTGCTCTCAAGAAAGGTCAAAAGGATCTGTGAATACCACCTAGCAAAATAATTTCAGGGTCTTTAGATGGAGGATGTGTCCCACAGTCCACTGCTGCTGTGGACCCATAAGAGACTCAAGCTTTTTTCTTCTACTCCATTTATAGAAAATAAGTAAAGATTGTATGCTTCTCCAAGATTTACCCCTGCCGTAGTGTTAAACAAGCATCTGCCCACTGACTGTTTCAGTTCATCTGTAGTGACATACTTTATACTACAGAGCTCAGACTGCTTTAAGTCCCTAGACAACCATGTGCTGGCGTAAGTACTGCTTGGAATTTAAGTTAGCAACCAAAGGCTGAGCATCTCTTAGCTTTACCCCTGCAGCAAGTGATCCGTCAGGCAGCAAACTTCCTCTGCTTCACCAAGATACTTCTGCCAATGACCAGATCCTCTAGGACTAAACTTGAAGCTATCACAATCAGCATTGGTTTAGTAGGTATAAATTCACACAGGCTTTATAAAAATTTTATTATTTTATTTTATTTTATTTTATTTTATTTTATTTTATGGTAGCTTGGATTTTTATAAGCCTTCACAACTTCCACCTTCGGGAATAGTATTTGTCTCTGCCCTTTCATTATTTCTGTTTTTCTACTACAGCTACCCATGATAACCTCACTGCAAAACTTACAATTATGTGGCACATCACAGCCTTGCTTTGAGTTTTTTCACTAAAGGACTTCAAGAACCAGACCGGTTCCTAAGATAATTCAAGTAAGCCATGATCTTCCCTTGTCTTGTCTTCAGGACATGTGTCTAGAGGTAGCAAAAAGGAAGCTCTGAAAATTTCCAAAGGAAAAGAAAACACTTTGGTCCCTTTTACATACCTAAAGACTAATTATCGCAGCTGTGATATTAAGGCATTCTCAAAATAATTTCTTTCTGACACACACTCTGCTGACATACAAGAAAAGCTTTTAAAAATATCTCCACCTTTCATACTCATTCACATAGAAAACCCTGCCTGTTGAATTTCTAAATGTTAATTCACTGCTCTTTATTCATCATATTTGTAATCTTTTTTCACATTAGTAACTGTTATGTAATTTTCAGTGGTTTCAGTGCCAACTTCACTCATCTCCTGCATGCATAGCTGCTGAGATTTCTTGAATATCTTTATGAACATGTAGAAAAGTGAAAGAGTTGCTCAGACTACTCATAGTGTATAGACTGACTTCAGCAATCATGAAGTTCTTAAACTATAATGGAAAGCAAGCTGGTTTTGCAAATGGAAACAAACTCATGCAGTTTTGTATCAGTAACCTCAAAAACACATACAGATTGCAATTCAGATTTGCCCTATGTTCATTAGACACTCAAGTACTTCAAGTCGATTCAGAAAAGTAAAAAAGAAGGAAACTTCAGTAATAGAATACATCTGTTTCTGAGATCAGGGTTTTCATAACGTGTTTTTATCACTACTCTTATAAATGGAAAGACCTGTTGATCTGAATCCCACTTCCACTGAGTTAAGGAGACATGTGTATGCAGTTAGCAGTTGGGTGATTTCATAGCAGTGGCATTCAATAGCTTAAAGATGTACAGAGTTTATGAGCAGTGAGTATTCATTCTTAGGTAAGGGCATTGATGACCTGAGGGTAAAACATTCACAGATATTCTAATTAGACATCATTTGAATTCGCCTGTCATACTGAGGTCCACTGACAGCTGGATCCCTGTTATCGTAGCTGCTAGGTAAGCGAACAAGATCAAAAATGTCTAAATGAGTCTTTAGTTAGGATTTAGATTGGTATCATCCACTTAAAACACAGAAAGAAAAAATTTTAAAAGTCACATGCAGGGAGGACAATAAAGTAAAATACACAGCAATGTGGCTTCTATTTCCTTTCCTAAACCTTGTAAGACTTTAGGAATTGTGTGTGTACTTTTGTACCTTGCACATTTTTATCCTCTCTTCTCTGTCTCCAGATTCTTTTTATACTTGAAGTAAGTTAAAGCTAGGTATCAAACTGTACTATTAAGAACTCAGAGACAGAGAAATGGTCTGTAGACTTGAAGCTGGAGTAACAAAAGGGTCAAGCACCCTGACTGCCACTATACAGCCAATCCAAGCCAGCTCATAACTAACTCTGAATGGCCTGAAGCCAACAGCAACCTAAGTTTCTACCAGGACATCCCCAAGGTGCTCACATTCCTAGTTTTGACAGGACTGCCAGCTTTTGGAGCAGTAGTTCAACAATACACAGGCTCTGGCAAGACCTACCACTTTCATTGTACCAGCAGGGCTTAATTAAGTTGCTATTCTCAAGAGCAATATCACCAGATTGTCATTTGCTCCAACAAAAGGAGAAGGAGAAGGAAGGAAAAGCAGAGTAACAGAGTAAGACTGCTCCTGCAGATAGTTACCAAGCACCAGTGAAAGGCAGGACCTCTGTTTCCTAACTTTTTTTCACAATAACTGTTCCAGATAACCAGACCTCTTCATATAGGTTATGGCTGCAGCACTGAAGACCACTGCTGAGTGATAATTCACACCCACAGACAGTTCTGCAAGTCCAGGAAACTTTTCTTTGAAAGTGAATGTAATTTAAACATACATTTCTGTGTTGACTCGTTTGTCGTCTTCTTCCACCTCTAACTGTGTGCTTCTCAGGACGAAGTGCTCTTTGAAGACTTTAGGGCAGATAATTTACTGATGGTTCTGACAGCTCTGTCACTATCAATTTTCATTGGTTTGCCAAGATGGACACCACTTCACTGAAGTGTCATAAAACATGAAAAGTCATCCTCTCAAAACCAGTAACAACACAACGTGGTCTCTCTGTAGGAGAGTTTCTTAGGCTGCAGCCTCTACAGGGGCTCAAGGATCCCCATAGCCTTGGACTTCCTCTGGTCTCCCCTTTCCATTTGACCCTTCTCCCATTACTTTCCCCTGCTGCTTTAGCTGAAACAACTCCACTCCTCCTGATCCAGTCGCCTTTTCATAGCTACTTCCTCCAGTCTTGTTCTTTTGCCCAACAGCAAACCTCCTCTGCCCTGAGTACACCCCAAAGCCTTTTCTTCCCTACTTAAGAGGTTTCTAAATTGGCATGATGGAGGTGGGTGGGAGCCAGGATATTGTAAGCTACATAGAGAAAGAAGTATGAAAACTAATCTATACATACATAAATAATATGCTACAACTACAATATTTCATCAATTCTATGTTCATTATATATTACAAAAAAAAAAAAGAATTATTCCATTAAGTCATGACCAAGGAAACCTACAGGAGATTTTCCCCCTTTCTGTTTGCAAGCATTGGTCTCATGACATAGGGATGTTGCCTGGTTTCCCTTGTCTTCCCTCTTTCCCTTGTCTTCCTGCAACACCATCTACCCTTAGTCCCCGTCAGTCATGGACAGGACTCTCATTCCAAATCTACGAGAAATTCTGAGCAAACCTAGGAACAGGAACTTGACTGTAGTTCAAGCAGAAATATAAAAGATATTAGCTCCTTTCATGAGAGCTAGGACTGCTGTGGAATGTAGGCCAATTAAATAGACTTGCCAATTTGTACAAGTGTCTTCTTCGAGTGCTTCATCTGGTGCTTCTACCTTGCAAGCATACTGGGGCTGGATGCTCTTAATGTGCACTACAGATGTTTCCCGCAGTTACTTTACCTGATACACAGTCCTGGCGGCATTGTCATTTCAATTTTTCATACTTCCTCTTTCTCCTTACCCAGCTTTAATCACTTGTCAAATAACAATTGTAGACATCAAACCAATTAGCTTATCTATTTTATTCTTTTTTTTTTTTAAATCTGGGTAGGTTGCACTGCCCTGTAAGCTCCCTAATTTGCTTAGGCATTTAAGCACTACTCTCTCTTGCCTAAAAGCTAGTTTTGGAGCCAAAGGTAATAAGGTATTTTATACATCTATTTGCTGTATTACAAGTTTGTTACTTTTTCTCTTTGAAAAAGTGTTATTTCAGCATGCCAGACTGAAAACATTTTAATGGAGTGAGGAATGAAATGAATGAGGAATGAAATGAATGAGCACATGCTTACCATGCAGGCAGCTGAAGAATTGAAGTTCACTTGTTAAAAATACATTGACAGACATGTTCTGGCTATAAATACTGATTTTGTTTAACAACATTCTGTGGGGACCTGTCAGAATTGTTGATGGAAAGCAGGCGGGGAGGCCAGTGCAACCTGCCTTGCCTTCCAGGTTTCTTAGCTCTCAGAAGGGATGGCGTTTTGGTCACCAGGCTGCCTGGTTTCCTGGGCTCCTTCTCTGGCCTAGATTCAGTTTCCTGGCCACAATATTTTTACATTTTACTTTAGTTCTCCTAAGGAAAAGTTCTAATAACTTTCCATTCCACCGAATATTTCACATT
This sequence comes from Opisthocomus hoazin, assembly GCF_030867145.1. Lineage (NCBI taxonomy): Eukaryota > Metazoa > Chordata > Aves > Opisthocomiformes > Opisthocomidae > Opisthocomus > Opisthocomus hoazin. Next base: position 30,225,208 of record NC_134416.1, on the reverse strand, counting down.
TCCAAATCAAAATGGTAAATAAGTTGAAAATGGAAAAGCTTCCCTGTGCATCTTGTTCACGTACACATGGTTCGTCCGAGCAGTAATCTAATAAAAGGCTGGTTCTGCCACTGAGGTCTGGAAGATACATTATCTCCTGCACATTGTTTCTGCTATCTTGGGTGATTAAACTGGGGCATGGTGCAGCTAGTAAGAATGTGGACATTGGTTTTTAACAGAGCTGGGACTTTAGGTCTTTGTGTGGCTAAAATGCTAGCTTCATAGCTTAGCTCCAGCCACACGCAGGCCACTAAAGAGATCGTCTGTGTAAGGCTTGCCATTGATTCTCAGGCTCATCCAGTGGCAGTTCTACTAATGACTTCAGCGAATGCTGAGAATTTCACAGGAAAGTGGAGAAAAATGGTTAAAAGTCTGAACATATTTATATGGGAAAAGAACGAAGCTCAAAATGCATACAGCTTAGCTAAGCAGTGACTCAGAGGGATCTGATTGCCATCTACAAATGTTTCAGAGAGGTTAAACACGTGGGTGGGGAGGAACTACTCTGGATAACAAGGGAAAGGAAGCAATGTGATTGCAGACAATTTGGATTGAACTGCAGGTTTATCTTCTCAATAGCATGACTGGTTAGACTGTGGAACAATTTGCAAGTGAGACGATGACGGTCTCAACATTTTGGCCATTTACTGCCAGATGGGGAAAACACATGGTGGTGAATAATCCTATTGTAGAAGCAGATGGACTTCACAGTTTTTTCATAAGTTTTTTCTATTGTGTTTTCAAGATTTTGAGATCTCAGGATGAAAAAAGTAGAAGCAGATGAAAAAGGCAGAAACAGGTATAGTTTTATTGTTACTGTAAGCAAGTATTATCTCTAAGTAGCCAGTGATCTTTGTTCTCATTCTTACTCTATGTCATTGCTCTTTTTAAAATCATCCTATCATTTCACTCCCTCCAATCTGAAATTTCCTTAGTTTAATAGCACTGAGTTAAAACAGAACTAAAAGAAACATAAACCATCTACATTTCTTCTTGCTTAAAACTAAATAGCAAGCATTATGCCAAGCAAATAATATTTAAATAGTCTTACACAATGCTGTGGATACACCAGCACTAAAAAATATATACGCACATTTTCATCCTTTCTGTCCTTGGGTAAAGACAACATTAATGACTTACATTTATATAGCACTCTTCTTCTGAAAGGAGACCAATTGCTGCACAAACTAGTTTCACAGATGACAGACAAAACACATTTCACTGTTAAGTGTTAGGCAGTCAGCTAAAGGCTGAAGAGAGCATCGCATAAGAGCACTGGGTTAATATGGCTTGGAGAGAAGGATGCCTCCAGAAGAAATAGCAGCATAACATAGGCCAGGGCTGAGCTTATTTCTTACATCAGTAGTGACTTTTGGGACCAAGGGTGGCATGAACAGCATCACCATCTCAGCTTTGTAGGAACCAATTTTGAGACTTTTTGAAGTGCAATGTGTGCTTTATTAAGTAGAGAAAAGGGAAAGATAAAATTTGTGCCACCTAAAGACAGAAAGGAAAATACTGACCCAACCTTAGGATTTGAAAATGTCTGTTTGAAAATGAATTTGAAATAATGGACTTAAATTGCTTGAAGAATGTTTTACAGGGGATGTGGTAATGAACGGCATGCTAAAGGATGTCATACTTAGACAGAGGCATGTTTCCCAACTCAGATAAGCTACATGTCCTGACATATTTGCATTTACTAAAAGTTGGCTCGCATAATACAAGCAGAAAGAAAAATCACAGTTGCACCAGGGTTTCAACTTTGTGAACCAGAATGCTCCATATGCTCATCTTTAACTACTCAGACCTTTTCCAAGCCCCTTTCTAACCCAAACCTGAGCTACAGTGGGAGATAGTGAATGGTCATGAAGTAAGGCCTCGATATCAAAAATCTGTAAATTTTATTAATGCACTGATATCTCTCTCCAAGAGTCTGGTGTCCTTAGTCATCGAAGGCTTTCAAATCATCTGCCTTTAAGCTTGGGGAGTGTTTGGAATACAAAAAGTGCTTGCAACTTAGCACTTATGCAAATAAGAGAAAACCAGAGCAGAAATTGTCATGTCATATAATCATGTTAATTGCAACTCATGCTCTTGGGTAAGTGCTTAATATTACACAACTGAATAAAGGTAGGTGAGACCAATAGAAGAGGCTTCCTGGAATAAATGATCTCCTAGGGAGAGAGTGAAGGAAATGTGCTCTGTCCCAGCCTTTTCGTCTCAGCAGTCCTGGAGCACAGAGCAACACAAAAGAGGTCATGAAAAAGAATGAGGACAGAGACATTGAAAAAAGCATTGAGCATCCCTACAACGTGCAAAAACACAGTGACTGGTGGGCCAGGGGAGAGACAGAAAAGCAGAAGTGAGATGGAGGTGAAGTACAGCTCAATCAAGCTCCAACTGATTGTCCAAAGAGGCACTCACTGTAGACAGAGCAGCATCTGGGCAGATTGCTGGTGAGAGGGAAGTGCCGAGCTAGAAACCAGGGTAAAGAGATGGTTACAATAATTAAACTGAGAGGATGAAAGGAGCACAAAGATTTTAGAAGTAAACTCAGAAAGGTTGCAGATATATTGGCCCAGATTCCAGGCTTCCTTCAACATACAGGGACCTTCACTTTTCATAGGATGGGCTTAAAAACCTAAAGCTGTTTACATTTTGCTAGCGACACGGCTTTCCCCAGTGGAGCCCTTAAACATGAACTTCTGAGTGCTGGATCCACCAGCCCCTGCACAAAGCTGACTCCTGATGCAGGGAAAATCTGGTTGTTTTTATTTTAATTTACAGTCTCATGTTATTGGCAGAACTGATTTGGAATAGTTTCTATACCTTATTCCTTGCCTTGACCACAGCCCAGGCTCTCCATGTGGTGCCTCCTCAGCAGGAGCCCCAGCGCATCGTTACCCATGTCAGGCAGCAGCCACCCAGTGAGGATCTATCTGTCTGACTGACTGAGGGCAAATCAGTCAGGTCAGGTCGCCCAGTGGGCTTGGCTTTCTAAAGGGTCATGCTACACCTATGCCTGGAGCATCATTTAGATGTAAGGCACTCGATATTGTAAAATTTAAAAAGACCAGGCCTAGTGATGTCATAGAAAAGCGGAGAGAGAAAAGTTGAAGTTTGCCAAAGGCAAACATGAAATAACAGAGAAAATAAGGGGCATCAAGATTGCATCAAACATTATATATTGGCTAAAATCTTCAGTATAACTCCACTAACTTCAGTGACTCGAGGGCGCATTTGGACTACTGGATAGGTAGTGGTCTACAAGCTGGCTTTTTTATTTCTACCATGTATTTGGATAAAAGGAATCTATCTAGCTTTCCGCCTACTCCTGCTGAGGAAAAGTTGTTTTATTATAACAAGAACAACATGCAATGGGGTCTGCTCTTTACCTCTCACCAACAAAAGCCAAATATGGCTGTGATCCTCTGAGATGTCATACTTTGCAATCAACCAAACACGAACAGGGCTGGAAGACCTCAGCCATGAAAAAGAAGAGGATAAATGATCCATCTCATGCCTTTGTTCCTTACAGCTTTTCATTTCAGGTCTTCTTTAATCCAATATAGCAGCCTATAAAATATGTCTCCATTCTACCATTACTTTTAAGGGAAGTCTCTTGATGATTTTTTGTTCTCTCTTTCTGCTCAGTCAGATTGTATCATATTCTTTCTCTTCAAATTTTATCTCCTCCTCAGGCTTTTAAGCTCATTTCTCCTTTACTCTATTTATGCCCGTCAATCCCTTTTCTTCCACCTACCCAATGACTTAAATACTCTTTTTGAAACAAAGACAGACTCATGTTTTTTCAAGTTCTCAGGTCTATAAAAATCTGTCCAAATTCACTCCCTAATCCTGGCTGCCTTTTGAGTTATCAAGTCACTTTGTAAAAGATTTAAAGATATATAAAAATTGGTTTTAATGGTAAATATTAGTATATTTTGGTGGAATGTCTAAAGCAATTCAAAATCTGAATGCCAATAAAGCTGAGAAAAATTAGCGCAGTGAACACTATTAAACAGCTTAAAGAATGTGGTTTCTTTTCCTTCCTTTCTTAAACTGGGTAGCCGACTTGTCTTTGAAAGTATAGCTTAGCCCCTTTTGGTGAGTCTTGCAAAAGGATTTATGGAAGATGTGTGTGAGAAAATGTGGACCATTGATTTGTATAGCAGCAATAGTATAGAATAAAAGCATCTCCAGTGTTATTAAGCTTGTGTGTCCCCATTTATCAGCTGTGATTTGCATAGACCTGTCAGACATTTAGGGATTCCTGGCTAATACCGATTTCACATGCCTGGGTCAACTGTTACCTGAATTTCGCTTAGTTTCTGAATTCCTATACTAGTACAAATACAGTCAGAAAGTGGCCACTAGGGTTTCTCCTTCAGTTAGCAAAACCAAAGCTGCAGTGAGAAAGTGGAACTCAAATAAAAAAAAAAAAGAACAAATTTTTCTTAATTTCTTCCTGATTCTTGTAAGGACAGCCAATTTTCTGGAATTAGAATTTAGGTAAAGGCCCCTTCTGTTGCAACCGTGGCTCACTCCTTTTCATCCTACATTAATTAAATCACATGCAGAGCATAATATTCCAGACAAACTTCCATTGCACAAAAAGTTCAGAAACATGGTTCATTTTGTATAACAAATACATCAGAAAAGCCATTCTGCATTCATCACAGATGGGTACACTCTACCAGAATATTAAGTCAACCTTTGGGCAGGCCATGCTTCCTAAGTTATAGTGTGTATTGTGGCTGAAGCTCAGGAGTTGCATTAGCAGTGTCTCTCTCCACAAACTGATGAAGAATGTATTTTTTTTCTTATCTGGAGTACAACAGGCAATAGCAGTCAAACAGATTCTTTGAATTTAACTAACTGAAAGCCCTACAGTAAAGGAGAATAATTTCCAGTTGACCCAACATAAGAACAGCCTTCTTCATAAGCATTTGAGATAAAGCCCTGGTGTTCATGCAAATTACTATCTGAATAATAAAAATGTTTTATGCATATGTATGATTGAATAAATGAAAATTGAGAGTAGTAAACTTCAAAAAAAGACCTCAAAACAACTTTACTGTAAAGTGGTTACAGCTTGTTCTGGATACACAGAATTGAAGATATCCATTAAAAAGCCAGATGCATCATTCCTCTGCAGCCATTCTGAGCACACTGGCTGGGGTTTTTTGGTTTGGTTTTCTTCTTTTGTTAGATTTAGACCCAAAATCACAACCTTTTAATCTCAAAAATCATCTTCAGAAAATGTGTGGTTTTGTTGAAAATAGTGTCAACGTGACAATGTGGGAGAGGATAATCTGTCTCTGTGCATAAATATTTGACATAACAGTCCTATGTGGTGAAGTCTAGTGCAGCTGGGCAAAGGGAGATGGAGGAGGATATAAGTGGTGTTCTTCACTTTGTGCTGTGATAATAGAATATCTGGATCACTTTTCTGTCAAATAGATGTTTGAGTGGAGGAAAACCAAACATCATAATATAAAGGTTTGTACCCAATTCTTGGACTGTTTCAAGAACTAACATCTGAAAGTAATCGGCCATTACCTGAATACTCAAAAACACCAAAGACTTTGCATACTAAATTCAGCATGGTTATTTCAAAATTATCATCAAATCCACGTTAGGTTTTGTTAATTGTTTTCATGTTCACAGTAAGAAATCTACACGTCTTTCAGTGGGGCTGTAATTGGCATAAAACTGTTGCCTTTTGACTGACGTTTAGCCAAAGACTTTTTGGATAGGATAGAACAGAACAGAACAGAACAGAACAGAACAGAACAGAACAGACTAGACCATTTCAGTTGGAAGGGACCTACAGTGATTATCTAGTCCAACTACCTGACCAATTCAGGGCTGACCAAAAGTTAAAGCATGTTGTTAAGGGCATTGTCCAAATGCCTCTTCAACACTGACAGGCTTGGGACATTGAGCACCTCTCTACGAAGCCTGTTCCAGTGTTTGACCACCCTCTTCGTAAAGAAATGCTTCCTAATGTCCGGTCTAAACCTCCCCTGGCTCAGTTTTCAACCATTCCCACGTGTCCTATCCCTGGATACCAGGGAGAAGAGATCAGCACCTCCCTCTCCACTTCACTTCCTCAGGAAGCTGTAGAGAGCAATGAGGTCACCCCTCAGCCTCCTTTTCTCTAAACTAGACAAACTTAAAGTCCTTAGCCACTCTTCATAGGATATTCCTTCCAGCCCATTCACCAGCTTTGTTGCCCTCCTCTGGACACATTCAAGGACCTGAACTTCCTTCTTAATTTGTGGGGCACAGAACTGCACACAGTACTTGAGGCGAGGCTGCACCAATGCTGAATACAGAGGGATAATCACCTCTTTTGACTGTCTGATTATGCCGTGTTTCATGCAGCCCAGGATGTGGTTTGCCCTCCCAGTTGCAGGGCACGTTGCTGACTCGTATTGGGCTGCTGCCAACCAGCACCCCCCAGATTCCTTTCTGCAGGGCTGCTCTCCAGCCACTCTTCTCCCAATTTAGACTTGTGCCTAGCACTACTCCATCCTAGGTGCAGGATCTGGCATTTCGACTTGTTTAGTTTCATCCCAGCCCAATGCTCCAATCTGTCTAGATCCCTCTGCAAGGCCTCTTGACCCTCAAGAGAGTCAACAGCACCTCCCAGTTTGGTACCATCAGCAAACTTGATAATGGTGCCTTCAACTCCTGCATCCAGATCGCTGATGAATATGTCAAACAGAACAGGCCTTAGAACTGAACACTGAGGACCACTGTTTGTGGCCAGTCACCAACCAGATGTAGCCCCATTCACTACAAGCCCCATTCACTACAAGCCTTTGTGCACTGCCCTTCAGCCAGTTCTTTACCCAGCGCACTGTGAACCTGCTCATCCCACAGCTGGACAACTTGTCCAGAAGGATGCTATGAGGGACATTATCAAAAGCCTTACTAAAATCCAGAAAAATTACATCCACCGCCTTCCCTCTGTCCACTAGGCAGAAGACAGTTTCAGTAGAAACAGATGAAAAGTACTTTCCCCCACTTCCCCCAGCTCCTCTTCACTGATGAAGAACTCAGGCTCTCTGGTTTCCTGGGAAGAAGTAAAGATCCTCTGTAATATAATAAGGAAAAGGCTTCCTGAAAAGAAGGACCTACAAAAAAAAAAAAAAAAAACACCACACGGGAAAAAAACACCACAACACCAAAAAGCCCCAAACATTCAATGATTTGTGTTTAATGCTTTTAAAGGCTTGTGGCAAGAACTCCATGTCATGTCCCATATTCTTAACTGGATTTTTTTTTCCAATCAAACTTTGGAAAGTCAGTCCTGTATGACTGACTTCAATGTTCACTAAAAAAAAAAAAAAAGGGTGATAGCATTTGCACCTCCAAATGCAAAATGAAAAATATTTTCCTCTGCAAAATATGCTTTAAAGACAACATTTCAAACTAGTTGCTATGACTACCACAACACGCTCAAAGATACCTCCTTTAAAATGTCATCATCCTGCCACCGTGTGCCAATTTGAGGTACTGCTCACAAAGCCTCTGACTGTATGACTCAATTTTAAACCTGGACATTTCTCTCATTAGAAAAATACAAGTTGCAATATAAACATCAGGTTTTAATCACTTGTCATTATTAATATGATATGATGCTGAATGAGCATGATTAATGCACATATAGAAGTGTGATGCGATGACTGGTTTGAGTTGTTTTACTTCAGAGCCAATGATCTATAATGTAAACCAGTTGGGAAACCGACAGCTAACTTGATGACATTGGTAACATTAACTCTTTACTTGAAGAAAAATCAGTATTTTCAGTCTTGGGCTTTTCTCCTTTGTCCCAGTCTCATTCAGTTCCAGACTGTGTAGAAAATCACTCACCTTGCACCCCATTGCTGTACGAAATCAGCTGTATTATTTAGGCATACTGCATCCAATTACTCAGTCTCGGCAGACTGCACAAGATGGTAAAAAAGAGGGAAATCTTCTTTTTGTTCTATTTAGGCTACAGAAACCAAAATCACTTTCAGTGTCTGAGTGCATACCCAGCCAGCTCCCAGCTCCGTGTCAGTGCAATATCTGGCATGCACCAACCTCTCCCTCCTCTTCCACAGGGAGATCCCCAAGCACATAACCTTAAATCCCAGTAAGTATGCATAGACACAATGTGGGTTCGTTTTTTTTTTCCTTTTGTACTACTGAACAGCTGTAGGATCTCATCTGTTTGAAGTAACAACCCCTCAGCTTCTGTTCCAGCCTTCAGGTTGAAACACTGATCAAAAGCCTTTCAAGCCACATAAATGCGGAGGCAGCAGCCTCCTTTCACATCCACTTGTTTAGTGCTAGCCTGTGTTGAGTTTGCTTCACCCTCCTAACCCCCCTGGCTGACAGATGCCAGTTTGCTGTGTAAATGTAAGGCTGAAAGAGAGAGAAAATACATTTCCTGCTGGTCAACATGAAAGTGAATTCACGCAGCACTGATCTGTACTCCTGAGCCACTGAGTGTATCAGTTTAATGATGTAAAATTTTAAAGAATCGAAATGGCTGAAATAGCTCAGGACCCCTGGGAAGAATGCATTCAGAACTCCCATAAAACCTCAAACTGAGAAGGTGTGATTGAAAACAAATCACTGAAACTCTCTAGCCAGCTGTTTCAGATGAAGCAAAACATTCACTAAAAAGTTATTTAAAATCTCCACAAGGAACCTGAAATATCCCTGCTCCAGCTGAGGTGAGTCGTAACTGTTAACTATCCATGTATAACCTTATCCAGTAAGATAACTCAGAAGTGGGAAGCTATGCTGCCTCCAGAGCAGAGCAACTTAATATTGCTTGGGCTGATAAAATGTTTTACATCTGTTGCCATCTACCATTGCACACACACCAAAGACCTAATCCTGTAAACAGTTATTCACACAAATAGTTCCACTGATTGCAGTGGAAATAACTTCCACCGGTTTGCAGAATGCCCTCCTTCTACTATGCACATGGTACAGCCTTTCCTCAGCTGCTCAAGCAGCTGATGAGAAATGAACGCAATTAGACTTTCAGTGCAAAAGTCCAGTGGTTTTACAAGGCTACTAAGCTGCCTGTCTCCTCTGCAAGGGCTAGCAAATTCACTCTTCAAAAGCATTTTACCTCTACCATTTTATCTCCTTGTGTTTTACTTCAAGGAAATTCATGGACTGATTGAAACCAAGTACTAAGGACTAAGGACTATGCTTCTGGGCTCAGGCTAACGGGACCTGGCAGGCTAGTTTAACCCTCTTGTTTAATTTGTGGCAGCAGAGATACCTGAGTCTCCTAGTCTCAGAATAGTACCAAACACATGTAATTAGCTCAGCATTGCTTCCTGCCACAGGTTATTGTGTTTGGATGCTGCAAATTTTCCCCCCATACCCCGATGTCCATTTTACGACAGGAGCTGCCACCTGTGATGAGCTTTCCACTACCATGCGGCACAGGAGGGCTCTCTCCTACCTCAGGCCATTAGATTTAAGCAATATCCAAATAAATAATGAGAAGTTTTCCTGTATTCATGTATCAGAGCATGGAGTAACTTGATACAATGACAAGGGCATAACAGGATTTTGCAGGACAGATGAGAGGAAAAAAGGCAACCCAGCACTCGTGTCTGATCTGCCCCGCAGTCTGTGCTGCTCACAGGGCTCAACGGTGCTACCACCTCCTCTCTACAGCAGTGCATTTGGGTCTGTTTAGGTAAAGCATCTGTGCTGAACCAAAAATGACTCAGTAGGCTGTTACACAACCAACCAGCTTTGCTCACAGACATTAGCTATACCAATAAATCTGAGTCATGACTTGATTATAGTGCTGATAACAAGGTGGGTGGTAAAGTGAGAACTCTTACAGGTTTGAAAAATGAGACAGGCAGAGATCTCAAGAGGTCATCTGGTCTAGTCTCTTCTTCTGCCCAAAGCAGGGTCAGTTACATGGATACAGGTTTTAGATGACATCCATCCTACCAGTTGTTTGTCAAGCTTGTTCTCAAAAAATTTCACTAGTGATAGGGACTATGCATCATTCCACAAAAACAATTCAGTGCTTCATTGTTCTTACTTTCTTATTTTCAGGAGTTATTTTGTACTGCCTGAAAAATGTCTGCAACTTTATTGGCTGTTTATGTCTTCTCTGTGTTCTGCTTCGGTGTATTACCATTGAATTCATAAGATGTGTAGTGTTGCCCCTTATTTGAAAGCATTTCATGGGTACATTTCTATTCTCAACAATTCTGCATCAAATTCTTTGCATTCAGCAGAAAGGCTCTCACAGTGCCTATGAGTGGAGACCCTTACACTGTGCAGTGCCTCACTGTTGGAGCACACATCAAGTGTCATTGTCTTCTTTCATCTTTAGAACTAACATTGTCCAAAAGCCTCGCTTAAGCATTCACATGTATTCACCTGAACATGAGGAAGAACTTCTTCACTTTGAGGGTGACGGAGCACTGGAACAGGCTGCCCAGAGAGGCTGGGGATTCTCCTTCTTTGGAGATATTCAAAACCCGCCTGGACGTGGTGCTATGCAGCCTGCTGTAGGTGACCCTGCTTTGGCAGGGAGGTTGGACTAGATGACCCACAGAGGTCCCTTCCAACCCCGAACATTCTGTGATTTTGTGATTTTGTGATTCTGTGACTCTGTGATTCTGTGAAACAGCGTGCTTGTGCACACTGTTTGTGCAGAGTGGTCAGAGGAGCAAGCTGAAGTGTTGGACCACACAGCTTATCTGTTAGCCCAGTCCCTGGCCCTGTATTACAGAATCACAGAATCAAATTGAGAGGATTCAACAAACTTCCTTCAAGATGCATCTGTTACAGAGGGGCTAGCTCTAAGTAAGCTGAACACACCTCCTGTTTTATCGGCTGGCCTTGGAGTAATGGCCCTAACTTATTCAGCAGAATTCCCCCATCCTCTCTGAAACTTCCCATCACGCAACCAAAACAAGAGAAAAAATACACATCTGGACACTCTGTACGAACCCTGTCCCCAAACAGGTCCCAAGCAGATCCAGTCAACAAAAGTCACAAACTTATTGAGCTGTAGCCAGTGTTCCGGACTGAGCACAGCCTGGCTTCAGGCCAAGACATGGTAGAATATCCATGCTCAACCCTGGCCTTCTCTAAGAGCATTTAATACAGAATCACAGAATCACAGAATCACAGAATCACAGAATGGTAGGGGTTGGAAGGGACCTCTGTGGGTCATCTAGTCCAGCCCTCCTGCCAAAGCAGGGTCACCTACAGTAGGCTGTAGAGGACCTTGTCCAGGCGGGTCTTGAATACCTCCAGAGAAGGAGACTCCATAACCTCCCTGGGCAGCCTGTTCCAAGTACCGCTGACTGTAGTGTGTTACTGCTCAAGAGAGTGGGAAGGGGGCTCAGGCAATACTTTAAAATGCATTCAGTGTGGAAATGGAAGGCATTGAAGTCTTCCTCAAAGGGGTCCTGGAGAACTGTGGTGGGAAGTCACAGCTATACCAACAGATCCAGGCCATTCTCACGCCGTATGTAGATGAAGGCAACAGAAGAAATAGAGAAGCATCATGCATGCAAATACCAATGTTTGCAAACTTGTCCTTGTCCTTCGCAACCTTCACCACTTAAAACATTGAGTTGGCTGGAAAAGATCAATTCATACATGATTAATAGTTAATTAAATCTGAAGAAGGATATTATCTGAGCTAGTAGAGGGAAGCAAGTGTAGTGGGAAGTTTGCAGCCACTGAGTGAGAAAACCCTTTGGCTGAAGATAACTGATATTCAGTGAAAGGGCCTTTTCTAGGAAAACACACACCTGAAAAGAATGCAGTGTTCCCACACCACCATTCAGCAGTAATGTCTTCTGTCAAATCTCCAGCAAAAAGAACAGCTAAGAAAGAGAACAGCTTCCAAAGAAGAGCTTATCCTCTGCATCAGTAGATGCTGACCCAGCCTTAACACCTGCCATCAGCGCTTACTCTCTGAACTGTAGCAGAGCACCAGTACTGAGCAACATCATTTCTAACTTCACATCTCCAAGGACCCTCCAAAGCACTCAGAATGGTGCAGATTTGCATCTCTATGGCATTCAGTAGTCCAGAGCGTGGCATAGTTCAATATCCTTCACGGTTCCCAGCATGCTAACATGCTGTGCAATCATGCTGTAACTGACTGTGGGTAACGGGGTGAACTACATTCACAAGGGAAACAGAGCTTTCTTCCAACAAACATCAAAATCACCTGAGATTAGTCTGGAAGCCTTGGAGAACATTAACCCATCCCAATAAAAAAGTCTACAGCTTTGACCTTTCTCTTGATGTCTGCTAAAGAATTGGAAGAGAATTTCCCACAGGCATGATCCAAGACTGAGAAAATAGTTTGAAGGGAAATTTTATTTCCATTTTGCTGGAAATTTTCAAATATCTGTCAGGAAACCAGACTCAGTGCCATGGCTTCTACCTGCCCAGAGTCAGCTGCTTCAACCCCAATCTTTCAAGTGCTTCCAGTGAGCGTGGCAACAACATGAGCAACTTTTATTCTGTCTACACCGACACATCCTTACTGCGTGAACTGCAAAATACTGCTAAATTTCAGCCAATTGAAAAACATCCAGGTATTTGGATTTTAATCCTGAGTGACAACACAGAAAAAAAGTCACCTGAAAATTCAGAATTTAAGCTGAAATGTGAAGCTATTATTTCACATGCAATTACTGCGGCTTTGGAATACACATTAATATTTGTTGCTTTTGCAAGATGACAGATTAGCTTTGTTGCGATTTATCCTTTGCTCCAGAGAGATGCCATTTTGTGAGATAACATACATAAAATATAATACATAATAATAGATATACAAGAGATAATCCCGCAGCACTTCACACTTTCTGCATTAATAAGTTTTTTATTCCTTTTTTGGAGTACAACACACTTTTGAGACTCAGGGGGTTGGGAAGTAGACAGGGAAGGGAATACTTGCAGAGTGTGAATTCTTGAGAATCAAAGATAGTTGTGCCAGATGCCCACAAGCTGTAAAGCCTTATTAGTGACAAGGTGATTAGAATCAGAATCAGAGATGAGTTCGGGTTGCAAAGGACTTTTAAATGTCATCTAGTCCAACCCCCCTGCAGTGATCAGGGACGTCTTCAACCAGATCAGGTCGCTCAGAGCCCCATCCAACCTGACCTTGAATGTTTCCAGGGATGGGGCATCTACCACCTCTCTGGGCAACCTGTGCCAGTGTTTCAACACCCTCATCATAAAAAATTTCTTCCTTATATCCAGTCTAAATCTACCCTCCCTCAGTGTAAAACCATTACCTCTTGTCCTGTCACCACAGGCCTTGGTAACAATTCTTTCTCCATTGTTCTTATAAGCCCCCTTCAGGTACTGGAAGGCTGGTATATGGTCTCCCTGGAGCCTTCCCTTCTCCAGGCTGAACAGCCCCAACTCTCTCAGCCTTTCCTCATAGGAGAGGTGTTCCAGCCCTCAGATCATTGTTGTGGCCTCCTCTGGACTTGCTCCAACAGCTCCATGCCTCTCCTGTGCTGACGGCTCCAGCACTGGATGCAGAACTCCAGGTGGGGTGTCACCAGAACAGAGTAGAGGGGCAGAATCACCTCCCTCGAACAGCTGGACATTTTTCTTCTGATGCAGCCCAGGATACGGTTGGCCTTCTGGGCTGTGAGTGCACATTGCTGGGTCATGTTGAGCTTCTTGTCAACCAACACCCCCAAGTCCTTCTCGGCAAGACTGCTATATACCCCTTCATCCCCCAGCCTGTATTGATGGCAGGTGTTGCCCCAACCCAGTTGCAGGACCATGAACTTGGCCTTGTTGAACCTCATGGTGTTCACACAGGCCCACTTCTGGAGCTGTCCAGGTCCATATGGATGGCATCTTGTCCCTCAGGTGTGTCAACTGCACCACTCAGCTTGATGTCATCTGCAAACTTGCTGAGGGTGCGCTTGATCTCTCTATGTCATTGATGAAGACATTACTCCCTGCAGCTATGGCCTACATACACCTGAAGCTGTCTCTGCACTCATGAAGACATTTGAAGGAATACTCAGATATGAGACTTTTCATACATCTCCACTGAAAGAAAAGCAATTTACAGGGAACACAGAGTTCCATTTGCAGCCCACAAACCGTGGGCAAACAATAAAAAGCTGCTGATGACTTGCTTTGGTTTATGTAAGTCAGGCACTCTACATGGTAAAACTGGTCTACCATTGCACATTTATGTACCTGCAAGAAGTTAGAGAAGCCAACTTTTCTCATTACTCATACAATCTATGTTTTTGCCTAGAAGATAGGATAATGTACTTCCATACAAATAATTCAAAAGCAAAACCACTGAATGACCCCACTGCATCCCACTGCTGAATACTCAGTGCAGTACCTGCACAGCAATTCAGAGAGCAGCCCCATGGAGTTACACCAAAGAGGAATGTGGTCTGCTGCAGCACCAGCATCTTACTAACCTGTACTACCATAGTATCTCTGGTGCTTAGAGTGTAGCACAGACAAAGTGCAAAAACTCTCCTGAGCATTAAGAAAATATAGGGAAATTATAGATGTGAAAACACCATTTCCCAGCCATTCTTCAAATTTACTACAAATCTAGCTTCTCCTGTTGCTAGGATTATTTCTGTTATGGAATTTGACATAAAGAATAATTTATCAGAATTATAATATGCATACATGAACTCAGCTATATAACTCAGCGTTTACTGAGCATTATCCATTGTTGTGCTAATGGGGATTCTGGCTTCCTTCTATTTCCATTGTCAAGTCACTCAGCTAAGAGACAGTCACAGCAGTCATTTACAGAGAGTGACTAAGTTACACAGCGGTATGTATCAAGATGCAAAGGACCTTACTTAGTGACAGCTGCAAGGGGAATTTCTGTAAGCTGAATGAATTCAGTGAATAGAAACATAGCCAGCAATTCGAGCAATAATGTTACGGTGTCTCTGTGATTTACAGTGACCTATTTCACTTCTGATCATAGTCACTAAGGACAGCAGCTCTGATGATAGGACGGCACTGATGCTGTCACCTGGCAATTCCCAGCCTCAGGGTGCTCCTGGAGTGCTTTCCATGCCAGTGCAGAGCACAGACACACTTCTTGCTTTGTCCTTCGTGGAGCAGAGCCAGTTTCAACACTAACGCTTCCATGATAAGCTACACAAAGATTTGGTGAACATTGTAAGTGACAGTCTTTCTGTACCTGTCTGAGAGGTGGTGACCAGGGCATGTTGTCCAGGTGATGCTCAGTACCTTCTGGTTTCCCTCTCTGAAGTTGTTTTGCCCTAGACCTTAAAACTCCACCTTCAGCATGGAAAGGGGTCGAATTTCATTCTGACAGCAGGATAATTACTGTGCAGTAGCCAGACTGCTGCAAAGTCCCATTGGCACCAAGGGCACTACAGTCTTTTTGCAGGTTGATAGATACTGTCAACACAAGCGAGAACGAGCCCAAATTTAGGTGAGTCAGATAGGTACCCAGTCTAGAGGCTGGCCTGCTACTTTTAGCAAAAAGAGAGGCAAACCTTTCCAGAATGCAGTTCAGAAGAGAAGCCAAAATTAAATGCATAAAAATGCACATGTCCCTGCCAGCGGTTCACTTTGTAGAGAAGTCTACAGTATTTTACCTTCACTAGCATCTTCATGTCTGAGGTAACACTGAGTCATTCTGAGGGGACACTGGCCTTTTGTGGGAATGAAATGAGGCCCTTGTTATAGCAAGCCTTTCTTATAACAGCATTGCCTACTTGCTCGATGCATTACATTGCCCTAATGTCTGTCCATTCACTACAAAAACAGCCTAATCCACCTGGCATCCAAATGGACAAGTCTCCAGAAGTAGTACTTCCACTAATACCCTCCAGTATTCATAACTATATAGAGAGGATGAATATTCAAAACGGTAATCTTGGCACGCCCCAGACTAGTTCAGGGATGACAAATACAACTTTTGATCACACTCTGTTCATGTGGAAAAGTTAGAACAGCTGCTGCTATTTCAGCTCTCATGGACAGGGAGTTAAATTACCTACAAAGAGACATAGCAAGTGTAACCCAGAAGGCAGACAGCACTGGGAGTTGTGCTGGTGGGACCTGCTTCCCACAGACACAGGGCTTGCAAGGGGATGCCTGGAAGGCAAGCTAGAAAGCTGCCCTCTGTAGCAGTTATTTTAGGGGAAACACCTCTCTCTCACCCCCCGACCTCTCAGAGCTGGAACCAATGTTTCTGGAGCACCTTTATGTTTTTTGTCAGGTTTTTTTTTTTTTCTGTGATCTTAAAAGATTAAAGAAGTGGTGATGAAAATCTTGTCCAAGGAGTTTACTGACCATAAAAAGAAGTAAAGGACACAACACAGTGAAATAGATTAACCTTGCTGTAACCGTTTTGAAAAATGACTCATACGGGTGGTTCAGGAAAGGGAAAGCAAAACACATTCATCTTAACACTTAGAGTTTGATTGTGTTCCCCCAATTTCCTTGGCAAATCTCCTGGTTCTACCCCTTGAACTGTAAACACGCACCTGTAGAAAAACAGTAGCTAAACTCCAGCAGCTGGGCAAAGAAGTTAATATTCTTTCTCAGAGTTCATTTTTAACGGTATATGTGGGATAATTTTTTCCCAAAAAAAGTAATTTATTTTGTTAGCAAGAATATGAAGGTAAGCTTTCAGTAATACCTGCACAATCCTATCTTCTGACTTCTGCCTTCTAACATTTTCCTATGAGCTACTCTCCAGGCAGTCAGCAAAAACATCACAGGATTTATGCAGCCAGCAACTCTATAGGCAACACAAAATGAATTGCAACGTAGGAACAGGAGAAAAACCTGACAAAGGAAGTATATAGGACTGTTGGAAAAAAATTAAATCAGACAGCAGTTCTAGAAAAGAGCAAATTATACAAAAAAAAAATAATAGTATTCTGCGAGAAAAAAAAATGACAAGACTTCTTGAAGAAATTTGCTCAAAAAAAATTTAAGTCATGGAGACATTATTAATTATTAACAGACAGTTGGAAAGTAAAGATGGAAGACTAAGAGGTCATCTAGCCTATTTCACTGATACTCCAGTATTTCAAACTGTCTGAGCTCTTTCAGCACCAGAACTGGCTTTGAGGTGTAATTCTAAGACCTTCTCTGCTACAGATATTCATGTAACACGTGAACAGAATCAGAGATGTCCTAAACTAAGCTGCAGATGTCATTCCAGATAAGATTTAACTTATTGTAGAATATGTTCCATCAGACAGGTCAGAATGAATATAGGGATTAAGCAAAGCAATAATTAGTCCTATCTTACAGCCCAATTGTAGTTTTATTGTGCTAATTACTGCCAATTTGTATGATCCAACAGACTACTAGACAGCGACCTTCAGATTCTCGTTTTTGTTGATCATCAAAAGAGTTTGACTGCAAGGCAAGAAGACATGTTTGTCATCATACAGTTCCCATTTTTCCTTATTTCTCTGAGCTGACAGCAGGTAGCTGTACCCGGAAAAATCAATAGGAATGAAATTCATAGAAATGCCAACCAAGTATTGCTTCAGCACATTTTTCCAGCATCAGTGTTAAGCGCCATGCATTGTATATGTTCTTCTTCAACTCTTTGGACTGTGAATCTAGTTCGAAAGCAAACCTTGAAATTTTGCTTAAAAACATTCACACCAATAAATTTAATTCACTATCTCTTTCTGGAAACAACAAATGTCTATTACAGTTCTGAAACAATGGCAAGTGCAGAGGAAATGACAAAATGACAAAATAATTCTTACTGACAGCTTCCTATCTCTCCTGATTCTCTGCTCATTTTAGGCCTATTTTTCCATTTTGTGGGGATTAATATTTAGAAAACAACTGTAAGCTTTAATTCCACAGAATACGTAGGCAGCACAAATATGCAGTTATTCAGTCAGGGAAGATGTCAATGAGTAGTTTAAAGTGTAACATTGTCCTATTAATTCATGCAGCAGCAAAGAGAATGCAGTTACCTGCACAAATATAAATCAGCAGAGACAAGATATTTAAAAAAAAAATACAAGGAGCCTTAAGAGGAAGGTACTCTTTCATGTTGCCTGTTGTTTTCCACTCTTTGATCAAATAATGCATTCCAGAAATCTGTATTAGGTTCTGATTCTGCAAACTCTTGCAATATGTTTAATTTTGGTCAGGTGCTATGTCCCATTGATTAGTTAATTTAGTTCTGTGTATGATGAAATTGCACAATGGGAAATCCATCTTGCACAGCGCTCATCTTACCATTCTCTCAGGCTTTGATACTGAGATGGGACAAAACCATGTGCAATGCAGCTTAAAGTCAGCACATTCCCACTGGAGTTAGAGGAAGAAAAGACTTGCTCTCCTGAGTAAAAGCTAAAGTACACTGAAAAACACTCAACTCATACTCCCATTTTAGACTCCCCAAAAGACTTCTTTCAGAAGATGAGAAAAGAAGCTCTCAGGTCCCCTGTTTCTTTGGATGCCCTAAATTGACCAATATACCACAAACCATGAGGAAAATGTATAACACATCGGAAAAGTTCTCTTACAGACTGGAACTGCTTTGACAAGTTGCATGGTCTTTAGTTTAAAGAAATTGGACCAGAATGATCAGATAAAAATACGGCTGTACTAATATCCTGATTCCAGAAATGCCAGGAGGCAAAGAGCTAGAACAATGTTTTTCACTCTGCAACATTCAAGAACTGTTCTAAAGGACGAATGACCTTTAATTAAGAGAAGGTAATTTATGTTTAAATTCACTACATGGAGGTGCAAAAATTTTCAGTCTGAAAATCAAAACACTGGAAGTTGCTAGTCTGAAAATCTCCAGGAAAATATGTATCAATTACAGATTCAGAGTTTGACAGAAACAGTGGATCTCTGAATCACTACATGAAAAAAGTTCATGTTTTGCCTTAGACTTCCAAAAGTCAAACCAGTGTCCATTTATGAATAAATTTTTCTCTTAGCTTGCCTGACTTACATAGATACAAATCTATTTGTCATTGAGCTGCCTAATCCCCTGTCTGCTTAAATCTATCATGGTTTTCTCTTGAGCCTTCTTGATTCAGGCTTCCGAAGGGTTATTCTAAGAGATAACAGAAGATCCTGTCATATTACTTGCCCTTAATTGTCCCCTAGATGATGACTGTTACGTTGTGGCATTGAGAAAACTGTGTAACACCAGATTGCTTTGATCTGTAGGCAGAGTTGAAAACTAAATAAAACAAACTTTGTGATTCCTTTTGTCCCTGCATTGTCACGGATTTATAGAACACATTATGAGCAATCAAACTTGTACCCATGCAGAATATTAAGAAAGATTGTACTGGTTTTGCCTGGGATGGAGTAAATTTGCTTCATAGTAGCTTGCATTAGTCTATAATTTAGATTTGTGATAAAACCAGTGTTGACAGCACACCAATGTTTTAGCTATTGCTGAGCAGTGCTTACTCAGTATCAGGGCCCCTTCTGCTTCTCACGCTGACCCCTCCAGCGAGCAGGCTGGGGTGGGCAAGAGACCGGGAGAGGACACAAGCCAGGACAGTTGACCCCAACTGACCAAAAGTATATCTCATACCATATGTGATGTTGTGTTCAGCAATAAAAGCTGGGAGAAAGAGAAGGAAAGGGGGACATTTGGAGTTATGGTGTTTGTCTTCCCAAGCAACCGTTACATGTGGTGGAGCCCTGCTTTCCTGGAAATGGCTGAGCACCTGCAGGCCAGTGGGAAGCAGTGAATGAATTCCTCTTTTGCTTTGCTTATGTGCACCGTTTTTGCTTTACCTGTTAAACTGTCTTTATCTCAGCCCATGAGTTTTCACACTTTTACTCTTCTGATTCTCACTCCATCCCACTGCGTGGGGAGTGAGCAAGCAGCTGTGTGGGGCTTGGTTGCCTACTAGCGTTAAGCCATGACAAATATTCATGCTGCAGTAACTCTCGAGCTCTTTCTTCCTCTTCCTGGTTACAAAAACATACTCCTTCCTGTATACTTCTAGGCATTCCAGCTCCAGACTCACGGTACAGTTGAGTCAGATGTAGGAAACTAGATACCTTTTAAGATCTGACCCTTGGGCTCTTACCATTTTATACCCAAAACAAGAAAATCTACTGAGCACACCAGATTATGTTCTTAACTGGCATTTTGGTTTTTAAATATTTTAAATTAATACCAGCAAGAAGGAAACACTTATTTTGAACGTCAAGTGCAACAATTTAAGAAAACTGCTCCACTCCCAAGCATTTAAAATATCCATACTGAAAAGTACTCACAGATATTTTTACTTTAAGGCCACCCAAACACAGAAACAGTACGTTGTTTCACTACTCCTTTCCAGACAATCTTTGACATTTATCGTAAAAGCATTGTAACAGCCTTGCCGAAATCATGGTGGCTGGAGAATGCTAACAGTGAAGCTGTACTTGCTGGAGCCTCACAACAGCCTAACACAGAATCACAGAATCACAGAATAGCAGGGGTTGGAAGGGACCTCTGTGGGTCATCTAGTCCAACCCTCCTGCCGAAGCAGGGTCACCTACAGTAGGCTGCACAGGATCTTGTCCAGGCGGGTCTTGAATATCTCCAGAGAAGGAGACTCCACAACCTCCCTGGGCAGCCTGTTCCAGTGCTCCGTCACCCTCAGAGGGAAGAAGTTCTTCCTCATGTTCAGACGGAACTTCCTGTGCCTCAGTTTGTGCCCATTGCCCCTTGTCCTGTCACTGGGCACCACTGAAAAGAGCTTGGCCCCATCCTCCTGACACCCACCCTTGAGATATTTATAAGCATTTATTAGGTCCCCTCACAGCATTCTCTTCTTCAGGCTGAACAAGCCCAGCTCCCTCAGCCTCTCCTCGTAGAGGAGATGTTCCAGTCCCCTCATCATCCTTGTAGCCCTCCGCTGGACTCTCTCCAGTAGCTCTTCATCTTTCTTGAACTGGGGAGCCCAGAACTGGACACAGTACTCTAGATGAGGCCTCACTAGGGCAGTGTAGAGGGGAAGGAGAACCTCCCTCGACCTGCTGGCCACACTCTTCTTGATGCACCCCAGGATCCCATTGGCTTTCTTGGCAGCCAGGGCACACTGCTGGCTCATGGTTAACCTGTCGTCCACCAGGACACCCAGGTCCCTCTCCGCAGAGCTGCTCTCCAGCAGGTCCACCCCAAGCCTGTATTGATGCATGAGGTTGTTCTTCCCCAGGTGCAGGACCCTGCACTTGCCTTTGTTGAACCTCATCAGGTTCCTCTCTGCCCAGCTTTCCAGCCTATCCAGGTCACGCTGAATGGCAGCACAGCCTTCTGGTGCATCTACCACACCTCCCAGTTTGGTGTCATCAGCAAACTTGCTGAGGGTACATTCTAACTCTTCATCCAAGTCGTTGATGAAGAAGGTAAACAAGACTGGGCCCAGTACTGACCCCTGGGGGACACCACTTGTTACCAGCCTCCAACTAGACTCAGCGCCGCTGATGACAGCCCTCTGAGTTCTGCCATTCAGCCAGCTCTCTATCCACTTCACCGACCACTCATCCAGCCCACACTTCCTCAGCTTCCCTAGGAGGATATCATGGGAGACTGTGTCGAAAGCCTTGCTGAAGTCAAGGTAGACAACATCCACGGCTCTCCCTTTGTCTACCCAGCCAGTCATGTCATCGTAGAAAGCTATTAGATTGGTCAGGCATGATTTCCCCTTGGTGAATCCATGCTGACTACTCCTGATAACCTTCTTTTCTTCCACTTGTTTGATGATGGCCTCCAGGAAGAGCTGCTCCATCACCTTTCCTGGGATGGAGGTGAGGCTGACCGGCCTGTAGTTCCCTGGGTCCTCCTTCTTGCCCTTTTTGAAGATTGGAGTGACATTGGCCTTTCTCCAGTCCTCGGGCACCTCTCCTGTGCTCCAGGACCTCTCAAAGATGATGGAGAGTGGCTCAGCAATGACATCCGCCAGCTCCCTCAGCACTCGTGGGTGCATTCCATCGGGGCCCATGGATTTGTGGACGTCCAGATCACTTAAGCGATCCCTCACGCAGTCCTCCTCGACCAAGGGAAAGTCGTCCTCTCTGTAGGCTTCTTCTCTTACCTCCAGGGCCTGGGATTTCTGAGGGCCAGTCTTAGCACTGAAGACTGAAGCAAAGAAGGCATTCAGTAGCTCTGCCTTCTCCGCATCCTCCATCACCAGGACACCCACCTCATTCAGCAGCGGCCCCACATTGTCCCTAGCCTTCCTTTTGCTGCTGATGTAGTTGAAGAAGCCCTTCTTGTTGTTTTTGACATCCCTTGCCAGCTTCAATTCCAGGTGGGCCTTGGCCTTCCTCGTCACATCCCTGCATGCTCGCACCACGTTTCTGTACTCTTCCCAAGTGGCCTGTCCCTCTTTCCACATTCCATGGACCTTTCTCTTCTGCCTGATCTCCGCAGAAGCTCCTTGTTTAACCATGCAGGTCTCCTGCCTCCTTTGCTCGATTTCTCCTGCCTCCTTTGCTCGAGCAGACATTCAGAGCAGGAAACAGCAATTACAATGTTGTATCCTGAAGTAAAAGACCAAAGTCACATGCCTAAAAACTAAATTTGAGAAAAAGGTAAATCACTGACGTGGAGAAAATGTGAAATGTCCAAAGCAGGGCACTGGATTTCTGCAGTGTGTAAAAATATTCATGGGCAAGATTTCTGAGGGAGTAAGTCTCACGAGCTTGAAATTGAGATATGATACACTGATTTAACCTACAGTGAAAGTTATCTCATGCTTTTAGAAGTAGTAAATGTAAGTCATATGTAAACAAAAGACAACAAAGATGCTTGATGTTGATTTAACCTACACCAGTTTGAATCAGAAGTGCTAAAAGTGACTCCAAAACCCCCTAAAAGCCCCCATGCAACAACAACAAAAAAACAGACCCAGAAATATTGTTGACCTCACTGGGAAAGGCTCCCACAACACAGTCCAAAACAGTATACAATCTACAGTTAAGATTGAAACAAAAAAATAAAGTCCAGGCAAACCTAGGTCTGCAAGTGAACAGAAATCGCAAGTTCAGATTGAGTACTACCTTGCTAGTGGACAGAAAAAATGCTGTAATTTTGAAAAAAAAACAACAGTGAAGCTGACAGTAACAAAAGTTATATGACTACTGGTAAATATTAAACAGCGCCAAGAAAAATTCCCAGGCACTACAATTCAGTTTTCTGTACGTTTAACTATTAGAAAAGTCCCTAACATTATTTTGGCCTGGACCACCTAGCACCTTCACAAACAATTTACGGGCACGTGTCAGGAGTTAGCGCCCATCATGACTATTCCCTGCAGGCAGATTGGATGCAATCATCCTTCTTTGGAGGCTGAATTAGTTTAACAGTTGGACATGGGCTATTCTGTGCCAGTTGGTCTTAGTGCTGAAGAACATTCCCAGGCATGTTTAGTTTATGAATGCCAACATAGCCAAATATTCCAGGCTGTAGGCACCTGAAGCTAAAATTATTTCAAGAATGTGACCTGCAGAGCTTTAGAAGCAGTTGATAAACGAAGTAGCATACGAACTGATAAGCTGTCCAAGTGGTGGAGGAGTCCTGAGAGACTCTACAAAGTGTTTTCTCCTGCAAGAACAACTTCCTTGCAAACCACACATTTAGCTATAATATTTATTTTGTAACTCCAGCTAAAAGGCAACAGACTAAGACTGCACTGTTGGAAATAAAAGGGAAAAATAAAAGTCTCCTAATGATCAGAAGTTTAGTACTTATCACATGGAGGAAAAGCATTAAAATCCTCTTGAAAGTGCCTAGGAAAATACATTTTTTTGTTAAATAATTATGTTATTATTGCTACTCTTCTCACAACATCTGAGAGCTTTTGATCCATGTGTGCTTCACTCCTGTGCGATTTCTACCCCTGAGCAAATGGTAAGTCTAAGTACACAAAACAGCTGGTTGCCAAGCCAGCAATATGTCTGCATTAGCAAAGTTTTGGGACAGCTTGCTGTGTTAGGGTCACACACCTGTTCAGAGTAAAGACTGGTAAAACATAAATAGCACAATGCATTTACTTAAAATGTTAAAGACTTTCTGCTTGTGATGATGGCAGAGCCTAATATTTTCTTCTGGCACGCTGAAAGCTACTAACAGAAAAGACAGGGTTCGGGAATGTAGGTAGAAATTCAGTTGAATCGGTCAGATTCAAGGGGAAACAGGACCGGTTCTACTTCCAGTGGTACATTTATAGAGAGTAGAATAAACCTCCCATAATCCAGGAGGAAGCAGTTAATGACCTGCTATGCCACCTGGACACTTACAAGTCTATGGGGCTGGATGGGATCCACCCAAGAGTGCTGAGGGAACTGGCAGAGGAGCTGGCCAAGCCACTCTCCATCATCTAGCAGCAGTCCTGGCTAACAGGGGACGTCCCAGATGACTAGAGGATCGCCAATGTAACACCCATCTACAGGAAGGGCCGGAAAGAGGATCCCGGGAACTACAGGCCTGTCAGCCTGACCTCGGTGCCGGGCAAGATTATGGAGTGATTCATCCTGAGTGCACTCACCGGGCA
Source organism: Opisthocomus hoazin (assembly GCF_030867145.1). NCBI lineage: Eukaryota > Metazoa > Chordata > Aves > Opisthocomiformes > Opisthocomidae > Opisthocomus > Opisthocomus hoazin. Next base: position 30,200,600 of record NC_134416.1, on the reverse strand, counting down.
TGTGCAGAACAACCAGGGGATCCCGCTCAGCCAGCATGGGTTCATGAAAGGCAGGTCCTGCTTGACCAACCTGACCTCCTTCTATGGCCAGGTGACCCTCCTAGTGGATGAGGGAAGGGCTGTGGATGTTGTCTACCTGGACTTTAGTAAGGCCTTTGACACTGTTCCCCACAGCATCGTCCTGAAGAAACGGGCTGCCCAAGTATTGGATGGGTATATGCTTCACTGGATAAAGAACTGGCTGAATGGCCGAGCCCAGAGAGTGGTGGCGAATGGAGTTAAATCCAGTTGGCAGTCGGTTATGAGTGGTGTCCTCCAGGGCTTAGTTTTGGGTCTGGTCTTGTTTAACATCTTTACCAATGATCTGAATGAAGGGATTGAGTGCTCTCTCAGTGAGTTTGCAGATGACACCAAGTTGGGTGGTAGGGCCAATCAGCTTGAGGGTAGGAAGGCTTTGCAGAGGGATCTGGACAGACTGTATCAACGGGCCAAAGTCAACTGTATGATGTTCAACAAGGCCAAGTGCCAGGTCCTGCACTTGGGTCACAACAACCCCATGCAACGCTACAGGCCTGGGGAGGAGTGGCTGGAAAGCTGCCCGGCAGAAAAGGACATTGATGTGTTGGTTGACAGCCAGATGAACATGAGCCAGCAGTGTGCCCAGGTGGCCAAGAAGGCCAACAGCATCCTGGCTTGTATCAGGAACAGGGTGGCCAGCAGGAGTAGGGAGGTGATCGTGCCCCTGTACTCAGCACTGGTGAGGCCGCACCTGGAGCGCTGCGTTCATTTTGGGCCCCTCACTACAAGAAGGACATTGAGGTGCTGGAGCATGTCCAGAGAAGGGCGACGAGGCTGGTGTCTAGATAACAAGTCTTATAAGGGGCGGCTGAGAGAGCTGGGGCTGTTTAGTCTGGAGAAGAGGAGGCTGAGGGGGGAAGTTCTTGCTCTCTACAACTACCTGAAAGGAGGTTGTAGTGAAGCAGCTGTTGGTCTCTTCTCTCAAGTAACTAGCAATAGAACAAGAGGCAATGGCCTCAAGTTGCATCAGGGGAGGTTTGGATTGGATATTAGGAGAAATTTCTTTACTGAAAGAGTGGTCAGACATTGGAACAGGCTGTCCAGGGAAGTGATGGAGTCATCATCCCTGGAGGCGTTCAAAAAAACATGTAGATGTGGCACTTGGGGATATGGTTTAGTAGGCATGGTGGTGTTGGGTTGATGGTTGGACTTCATGATCTTAGAGGTCTTTTCCAATCTATGATTCTATGATTCCATGATTTATCCTGTGCTGTCATCAGGTGAGCCCAGAAACATGATCTTGTGCCATTGATATTGATTAGAAAGGTTACTTCCCTGATTTCAGAGCTCCAGACTGCAAGGAGTGGGATTCACTGAATCAGGTGTAGGTGATGCCCAGCATACATCTCAGCCAAGTCACCAGAGTATCCTTCCGTAGTCCTGCAGAGAGCAGGGAGCTGGGCAGGAACAGCAACAACAGTTCATCATTTCATCCCGAAGAAGACAGCTTTTATACAATCAAATGAAATGTATTTTCATTTCCGCTGACGCTGCTGGGTGCCAAAACAGCCAGACACTTGAAGCTAGGTGAACTCAACCGGAATAACTGGTTTGAGGGTCACTGCAGGGAATGCTCACAGAAGGCATACACATACACATGACCACAACCGCATTCAGTGCAACAGGTCAGATACCAGAGCATGTTTTGTACTGCCCAGAAGCAACATAAGGGTTAGGCAGATCCCTGCTTAGCACAGACCTGGTTTAACTGGTACTAGCCTAAAGGTCCTAACCTGCTGTCAGAAAAAGTATTTGACTGGTAGGTTGATAATCCTGAGGGCTTCAGGGTACCCTATTGACCGGTGTGGGCACTGGAAGGTGCAGGAACGTAAAGCAGTTTCAGACATTTTGAAAAAAAAATATTCACAGCTTTATGAAGGGTATGTGTTAAATATCAGGGATTTCTCACATACGAGCACAAAGACATGCCCTTTCAGGCTATGGGGTGTGCAATGGAACTACACACACATGCTTAGGTAATACTGTAACCGCGGAGCTGATCCCCCAAGAACAGTCGCCTTACTCCCCATTGACTCTAAGCATGGCTGAAACCAAATGATGTCTTTCAGGAATCCCTAGTTCATGCCATGGTCAGCCAGATACTGCCATGGCATGCATAGAAAGATCAGAAAAGTGCTGGAGAGATAAGATAGGACTCTGCCTGCAGGTAGTAACAAATATATCTTGTGCCCATGAGCATGCATCCTAAGCTCTGATTGCAGGAAAGCACGGAGGCTGGGGCAGCTGTTTACATTCTCCGTTTGCATTCCTGTGGCTATTAAGGACAATAGCACAACGTGAAGGCGATGGTGCTATCAATATATGTGCATTCTGCTTTACACACATCTGACATTATTCATTATGTTCTTCTTGTGTCATAGCCAAAACTCTGAATACTTCAGTTTGCAAAAAGTCAACAAAATGTGGAAGCGTGAAGCTTCAAGTCATCTCAAACACACAGCACTTATTAAATCTGTTTGTGGGCTGTCACCCAGGCAGACTGCATAATACTGCAAGAGAAAACAAGCTACAGAAGACAGATGCCTTAACAGCTACTAATTGGAATCTAATTACTCTTTAATTACCTTTATGCACCACCCTTAGTCCCCAAGCCTGCTACTGACAGACATCAGCTGTCCGTGTGGCATCTTCGTCTAGCACAAATCGTATTGGGTGTGAAATCAAATAAGACACTGCTACACCAACACTAGCAGCACGTCTTTCAAACTCTCTGCGGTAGGAAGGTGTGCTGAACATTTCATAGCACAGGTTCATAGCTGGCATCTCCTTTTCAAGGTGATACAAACACCATATTTCTGCAAGATTTCAGTGCTGCGTAGCTGTAGACAAGTGATTACATTCAACACACAAACACACGGCCAAATCACAGTCATGCTGGACTATACATGGTTTCCCCCATCCTGCTACTGGAGTTCAGTCCCCTGCTGTTGCAAGCAATTTTGTCACATGATAACTTCTAGCATCAATCCCTTCCCTACTTGAAAACAGAGAAGGTTCCTTGCACACTGAAGGAATGAAACATAAACATCATACTTATTCTTCCAGGAAGAGTTTTCTATATATTCTAAGGAACTGAAGATCCCCAAATCCCCATCATCTCGAGCACTACATATACCCGGTAATTACTTTTCATAGTTCTAGTAGTGCCTAGAGTCCTCCCGCAGCTGCAGGACTCCCCCGTAGCAGGTCTGTAGCTTCTTGCGCTGTGAGCAAGCCCACGCTGTCACAAGCACACAACATAAGCCCATAAGAAAATGGAAACAACCTCTATTTACAGATGAGGAACAAAAGCTGAGAGACACTTCCTCCGAGGCACGGGAGACTCAACCTCAGAGTTCCTGCTGTCAGTGCAGCGTTATTACTGCGGGTCTGTCCTTCTTTCCCCAGTAGAACGGGCTTCTTTGCTTATAAATAAATACATCTCAGTTTCGTGGGGACCCGAATTTTGTAAGCCTAAAAAGCCATGAGACTGAGACAGAAAGAGTTAGTCAGCAGGAGAAAGAGCATCAGCATGTGGCTTTAAGGTGAGAGTTACCACAGGGGTGGTGGTACCACTCGGCTGCGATGATTACTTACAGCGGCATTGCTGCAGCCCACCACTGCAGCAGGAGGAAACTGTGGTTGTTTCTCATCTAGCACGCTCTACCAGGCAACACATATGCCGTAAGCTCTTTGGTAGGCAACGTGACCAGGCTTCGATTTGAATCTGCCTTTTTTCAAGCATTTTCTCGGTGTGCTCTTTGTTCCCTGAGGAAGGGGTCTATATTCCAGCAGGACAACCGTGGGCACGCAAGGTGGCTAAAGGCTGGCACTGAGACCTTCAGCTTCAAGGGAGAAGTGACTGTGATACCTGGCAAGGAAAACCTGGTAGCTCTCCAGAGGAGGAGAGTTTTCTCTCTACCACTCCACAGCTGGGTAAGGATCTCTTTGCCTGGCAGATGTTTCCCACATTTTAGATTCATCAGTGACAACTTGACAGAGGTCTGCAGGCTCACGTGTCATGCAGTAATAGAAACTGTCCTACTAGGAATAGCCCTTCACCTCCTTAAAGCAAGTGATACACAGATTTTCAAAATACAAAAGTTAAGTGACAGGGAGTGACCTCGAGCATTTACTCTCTCAAACCGCGTTGCTGAATTACTCAAACAGTCCCCAGCAGGGTCCCCGGGCTAACCAGCACCCTCCTAAAAAGCCTCCATGTTGGGTCTGGGAGTTAGTGTGGCTGAGGAATTAATCCAGTTTGGGCATCTCCACCCTGTTTAAGAGGACAAGAGGTTTTATCTGTATGGACACAAACTGTTCACAATGCCATGTCTCAGCACCAGTGAACAGACATAATTTATTAGTACAGTCGCACCTTAGCTTGCTTGTTAATTATGGCCTGTCAACCTACTTGCCAAACTGTACAGCTCCTCTTCAGACAGCTCCGGTGGAAATTAATCATTAGGGGGAGAGAAGAAAAGAAACTTTTGCTGTGATTCCCCTTGCTTCTTGCATCCACCACAGACCACAAGGTTGCTAAGATTGATAGTCATTTGTTTTCCTGCACAAATCCCTGTTTGGGAAGAGGTGGTCTGGGAGATTACAAACTGTGGACCAGAACTCCCCCTCCTGACCACACTGATAGATCTCTCTCATTAATTAGCCAGACTTGGTTATCAACATGAGGAAGCACCTAATAAGACCCCGAGGTTTTTTTAAATTCTAAAGAGAGATGATTACTGATGTGCACACAAATAGCTCAAGCTAGCAGATAGAATATAAAGTAGTTTTCTATCCCAAAGCATGCCTCCTGAAGAAAAACCACGGTCAGTCTTGCCTCAATCTGTTTTCTTATTCCAGGCGGTACTGGGGTGCATGTGGCAGCTGGCCAGATCTTTGACTTCTCTTCTGCTGAAGTGAAAAGCCAGGCAAACACCATTACAAAGGCAAAACAAACTGCAGAAGGAAAAGCAGCTCCACTGAAAAGACAGGAACCAGTCCTGCTGCCATGGGAGTTTAAAAGATTCCTAATCCTCAGAAATCCCCTCTCCTTTCAAAAAACAAAAATAAAAAAGTCTTTAATAGATATGGACCTTGTAAATACTAAGAATCCATTTTGAGCATAGGAAATGAGGGAAGGGAGAAAGATGCTCAAAATGAGCCCTGTAGAAAAAGCTGCATGTCTGCCTCCGCGTAGCCTACCTACCTAAAAATTTCCTTATGTTTTTAATGAACAGTGTTTCTTTTCATTCTGACCTAGACTGTCAGACACTGTTCTACAAGAGGTGGATAGAGGGATGCACCTTCTGCAGCTCACAATGAATCAATGTACCTATTTATTATTTCTTAGGCAATTTTCCTCCACTGAATATTATCCTGATTGTTAAAGGAATGGTATTTAGATAGCAAAACCATTGAAAATATTTCATTTAATGTAGCATTTAACATGCTACTTTTCTTTGGGGGATATTACACTACTTCATTAAGCCATTGTTCTGCAAAGATGCATGAACTTACCTTACTGTACAAACCTCTCTGCTGGGTTCAGACCTTAATTTATGTGAAGTTCCAAACTTTGACATTTTCCAGAAATGCTGCTTGGAACTTCATGCATATAGTCAAAGGGCAGGAAGAATGGAGGGAAAGACAGCTGGTTCTTTTCTATTATTCTTTTTTATTAATTGTTAATATTGACTAAATATTTGTTGAATTTATTTGCTGTCTCTGAAGATGAATGTAAAGAGAAAGTTTTAAGCAATGTTCATGCATCCTACTAGATTTGTAAGATCTAGAACCCTTGAACACATGAAAACACTTGGAAAATAAGGGGGTATTTTTGTTACCCAGGGCAAGGGGAGGATGTCAGATAAATGGCGGAGTTCTCTCTCATCCCTCCAGTTTTAAATATTTAGCATACTCCTTTTTCATCCAAGCATTTTCTTAAACCTTTAAAGTAGGAGCTAGAGATTTAATGCATCTATATATGAACATACTGATAAAATAACCTTAAATTTATATAACACTAAACAATGCTTAAATTACGACATACAATTGGGTTTGCTTTTATCTGCTCCAGTTCCACTCTCTTACAATGAGATAATCCAGCTAGTTCCAGAGTGGGCACCATCTGTATTTTATTTTATTATTAAATCCCCAAAATGTTAAGTATACATCAGAGGACACAAATCTAAATATAACACAGAGTTCTTGGAATCCATGTGACATTAATATTGTAAGAATATTGACATAAGATAATAAAGCTTTCTTATTTTTTATTGCTACTACTTTCATACTGCAAAATTTCAGCCTTTCCAAATAGCAGCTGAAGACTGATGGTGCATGCTACAGACCTCTGAAAGGAATTATATCCAAATGGAACAAAACTTCATCGCAAGCCAACGCAGAAGCCAGTCTTTGGCAACTAATGGCATTGCCTTCAACAATGAATACTTCCCTTCACCTGCTGTGAATCAGAAACATCCTTAGAATAACAAATGTCTTGAGGGTTAAAACTAGGATGCTACTGAATGTAATTGCAAGCCTGATTTGGCAGTATTTCTTCCTGATGTTCCTCCCTGCAAAGACACAAGTGCAGCATCTCAGAGCTTGTTTCACAGAAGCACTCCCAGGGGCCAGACTTTCAGGCTGATTTTGCAAGGACAAGAATCCAGACAGAGATTTTTAACTTGTAAGCTGTGTACACAGACACAGCGTCCCATAAAACCCCTTGTACAAAATCGTTTTACAGATTTAAATTGCACTGCTGCTAAGTTTCTTTGGTCAGATCAAGAAGAAATGTATTTTGAAGCCCATAATGCCTGCGTGCTTGAGATCACAAGGCTATGAGCCTACTTATTTTTCAGCCTCATATACACATATATATATGTATATGAACAACTGATTTCCTAACCTCTTTGTTCCACGCCTCCTCTCTCTTCCTGTATGTAGTACAAAGAGTACAAGCAAAATGTGTCAGCACTGCTTTCTTCAGGATCATCTCAGACATATGCTGAGAGATCTCTAGAGCAAAGCAAGACCATATATAGCAAGCAGCACTTCTGCTTTGCATTACATTGCAGCTCCAGCTCACACGCCCCACATGATATAGGTTGGGCAATTGAAGATGTTACTAGGGAGCAAATCTGGTTCGCCATCCAGTGTTTCAAAACCACAGCTTTCACTTGTGATTTATGTTAAATTCAGCGTGCTTCTGAGCTTGTTCTGCAGTCTGCACTTAAATTATGACATCTAGGTAGATTAGGGGTTGGCAAGATTTCAAGAGAAGTGTATAACATTTTAATTCTTTTGTTCCGAACTGCATGCCTGAGGCAACTCAGCAAGAGACAGTCCCTCTCCAAGAGCCGTGACCCCTTTATCACAGGATGTTGATTCAGCATGAGTGAAGATTCCCGAGAGCTGCCAAGCTTAGAAATCAGTGGGAATCAGCATCAGGGAATTGCTGCTTTGCAGAAGATACCAGAGCACTCCCATTCTGATCCTCCTGTGCCTCCCTGAACGCTGGGCAAGACAGAGTGATACAGCTGCTAAGGGCTCAGCAGGCAAAGATATGGATCACCCTCAGAAGCACAGGTAAACGTCACCCAGAAATGTTCAGTGCTGCTGGGCACTGAAGGGGTTTGTAGAGCCTTGTGACATGACTTCACACACCCTCTAGGCATCCAAGCACTTCTAGATAACTGCTCTCTGGGTATCTAATACTTACTACACACAACAGGACTTCCAGTGTCCTTTGAGAAGTTCAAACTAATTATTTTCTTCTCTTATGTTGGTAACATTACTGTTGTCCTGCTACTGCTAAATACCCACTGTCCTTAAACAACAGAAAAGCTAAAGCAGCTACTGGGACTGCACAGGCTGCAAAAGCCTCACAGTAATTTCTCAATACTTAAAAGATGTATTTGCAAGTGTTTAAACATTTGCATTAAGTGTCATTATTGTAGATACCTCTACAAAGAAAAACATTCTGCACTGAATAGCTGATATTTTGGTATTATTTTTACCTGATATTACTTTAAGCTGATACTTCAGAAGGAACAGTTTAATAATTCCAATGGCATTTACAAGAAAATTTTGAAATTAAATAATTTATGATGTAGTTGCTTCATTTAAGCAACTAAATACAATAATACAAAAATTCAAGTTTTTGGGACGTGTCTAAGCAGTTACTCCATAAAATGGCAAAAATGCATACTCAACAGCAGGATAAAAAAAAACTAGTCTGAGATTTCACTTGGGATTTCATATTTTTCTTTGTTCTCTAGTTGTAACTTAGCCAAGTCGGCGTTTGGAGATGCCTTTCTCCTCATCCATGACCTTCTTGGACAAATAACCGTTCTGCAAGGCAAACAGGCGAAGCGCGTGCACTTCATTACAACTGCAGAGGGACAACAAATCTGCAGAACTGTGCATTTCTTTGACCTGCAGGGCTGTGTGCATGACCATGACCTTTTGCACTTCTGCTGTCTGCCCAGCCAAGCTTCCCCACTGTGGTAGTGACCTTCCCAGGACTAGCCCTCATGCCAGCATCTTCTGCTCGTTCCAGCCAGGCTGTTGCAGGCCCGGGCACGGCAGGAGCAGACCAGCAGAAGTACTTCTGAGGGAGCCAGGGCTCCCAGCTCCCATTCAGCTGCCGTCTCTGACCACCTACCAGGCAGTCCAGGAGAAGACAAAGCCAGACTCTTCTCAGGGGTGCTCAGTGGCAGGAGGGGAGGCAATGGATGCAAACTGTGACATGAAAAATTCTGACCAAGCATGAGGAAAAATTCTTTCACCGTGAAAGTGGCCAAAGACTGGACCAGGTCTCCCAGGCTTGTGAGTCCTCCACCCTGGAAGATATTCAGACCTCTACTAGATGTAGCCCTTGGGCAACCTGATCTAACTGGACGTAATCTGAGCAGGGCCTGGACTGGATGACCTCCAGGGTCCCTTCCAATCTACATTACTTTATAATGCTACAGCCTGTAGACAGGCTGCTTTTCAGAGGAGCTTCATCTGATCAGTATGATCTCACCTGTTTGAGACAGAAGATCCCAACTTGGGTAAGACTATGCTTAAATATTATGTGAAATAGTCGGGATTTTTTTAGGAAAAAATTCAGCTTCCTTAGGCAAATTCAATCACGTATTCCACCTGCACAGGGCTTCCATCAAAGGTACCTGAAACACTGTAAATATCATTAAGGTTAATGATATCCATCGTCAGAAAATACAGTTGCATCTCCCAACTTTCCTTTATTCCAATTTCAAGCTGGTAAGAGGAGCTGGTAAGAGGGAGGGATTATTTGCTCAGGCTCATGCCATGCTATTGCAGTTATATGTTCGGCCAGTTCTGAGATACAGAAGTGGCTCCTACGTAGTCCATGTGCAGAGCAGGAAGAGGACACTAGCTACTTCTGCACTACACGCAACCCTCAAAGGCTAAGTCCCCAAGGATGTTTCCCCAAGAGAATATAATCCCCATGATACAAATCTATCTGTGCTTCACTACGTGGCTACCTTTCCTTTACTGTTTATTGGAGCGGGTGTAATGAAGAAAAGCAGATTTGTACCAACATACCTGCCACTTATAAAAGCAGATTTCTGCCTTGCCTCAAGGCTAACATTCAGTAATCTTTATGAGTTTGCATTTTCTGAATTGTTAATACTTTCTTCTGTGACTCCCTCTCCTTTTTCTACTTGACTTTTAACAAGTGAAAAGGATTAAAAAAAAATAAAACCAAAAAAGCCCAACATTTAATCCATTCTCTAAGGAATGACTAATTGAAAAGGGGAGAATAACCTCGCCTAATTATAACTGCCAGGATTTTTACCTCCTGGTAAGTATACTAATACTCTTGCACTAATTGCAACTTTCCCCTCCTCCTTTAAGTTTTCAAATCCAGTCTCAAACTGCTTCTTTATGGAAACATTTTTAAAACTCATTACCACAAGTCTCTTTTCCCCAGCACAGATGCCAGAGGCTCTGGGGAGTCCAGGGCTCTTCCTCCAGACCCTGTCATTTTGCCACCTCAGAGTTTGTTTGAAAGAAACAGTAGCACTGTCATAAACACCTTCATCATTTACGACATGAAACATCATTTGCAAGGAGAGAGAATGTCTTTCATTAGACTGACTGATGTAGCTGGAAGAAAGACAGATTCCTCAGCTGAAAGGAGCCAGCTGCAGAAAAAGACTTGTTCGATGCTGGAGCAGCATGTATGCATTTCAGCATCTTCTGTTTGACTGCAAATCAAGCGATAACCACACAACATCTGGTAAACCACTGTGGCTGGTGTGGGGGCGAGGGGAAAGAGGCACGCTATAGCCAGTGAAATACAGTTCAACTCACTGCACAAAAAACCCAAACAACCGTACTCTTGCCAAAACCAGGACAAGACACACATCACGTTACGACCAGTGCAGCCTTCCCACAAAATCCATGAGCGTGGAAGAGATTACTACAGCTGGCTGAAAACAGAACAATTCTACCTCAGTTTACATCTGCAAGAGAATATGTAGGATATTCATTTACTGGTCTGAATTTTACCAATCCTGAAGCTTTTTTGGGTGGTGTTGGCGGTTTTTGTTGGGTGTTTTATTGGGTAGGAAGCCTTTCAGACAGGTAAACCATCTGCCATATACTTCTGCTGCATAAGAGATTAAAAGGGCAGCAACGAATGTTTGTCTTCTGACGAGAGCCTTCCACTGCTTCTGGTTTGGACTTTGCTAGCCCAGGTCATAAAAGCACACCCCGGAGGCAGAGGTACATACTCAGAAGCCCTCCAGAATCCGAGATGCTCTTACTTATAGCTCTTACTCTAGCCACTTCTGAGACGCTATTCCCATAGCTGTAAAAGACATCTGAAACAGTCATAATAAGCCAAGGATCAAAAGAACCAGCAGTAACTTCATATCATTGCCATTTCAGCATTATTTGCTTCCAGTAGTACCACCCCCGCCCCCAAAAATCCAACAAAAAAACCACCCTTCTACCATCTGGGTGCTTCATCGCGTACTGAAGCAAAATGTTACTCCCTCACAATAATCACAATCAGAGAATTCATTAGTCTATTCCCTCACCACCTACCATTTCTCACATTAAATGGAGAATATTTGTGATCTGGAGCAATCAAGTTTCTGAGGCAGAGAGCAAAAATTTGCTATTAGAATAGTCCATCACCACAGGCCTTTCCTTCCTTCCTCCCTCCCACCCACAGCCTTTAAGGGAAACAGTTACAGCTCACTGGGAACAGAGGGAAACACCTCACATACTGAGCAAATTGAGCTCATGCATGCTGCCCTACACACATTTCCCTACAGCAGTTCCTACTTGGGCCATGAACACCACTTGGTATCTTTGCACCACAGCTGATCTTGCCCTGTTACTGGGACAAACTAAACCATTCTATTTAGAGGAATGTTCGTCAAAAGGCTATTTCAGAAGTTAAGAGATCCTAAAGTCAAAGCATGCTAAAATTCCCTGGAAGAGAAAATGCTGACCTACCTTGAGGTGAGGTCGCTCAGCCACTCTCCCATGGTAAGAAGCGGAAGCTGCCAAAGGACTCGGCAGTTCAGAAAACAAGGCACTTGCATGTATTCACAGTTCTGGCAACATTAAGGTTAATTTAACCTCCTCAAACTGTGCCCGCTGTGCACAGACTATTTCTTTCGCTTCAGCTTGAAAGACTTGTGGGTCTCTAGACGCCCCTCCTGCAGATGAGGAGGGATGTGAAGCAGTGCACTGCAGCCACCAACGCCAAACTGTGCTGCTCTGGAGATTGTATGATAGAAAAAGACTTGCCATACTAACCCGAAGATACAGGTTTTACATCCCTTTCACCAAAGCAGGCACCTAATTGACTCGCCTAAGCTTACGTGTTCTACATCTCAGCAACATCCTCATCTCCGAAAAAGGATGACACCCAGTATCCACGTCCCAGGATCAGGTCATAACAAACCCTTCTTCCGCTACCTTGCTAGCAACCTTTTTTCTAAAACAAAGCAAAAGAAACAAAAAACTCAGTATAATAAACCTAATAATCTGCTAATTTCTTTCAAATTTTATCTAAAGCCCCAAGTAATTAGAAGGTAAGTTAGAGGACTTTGCATTCTCACAACGCGAATCTTGCCCAGCTAATTTTCCAAATGAATCGAGAATCCAGATCCAACCAACTACACTTTAGTCACTTGGCTAGCAAGGAGGACTTAACTTACATTAATGAACACAAGACTTCATTAAAATGCAGTTTTAAGTTTAGCAATACGACAGAATAGTCTATTGAAGGAGGAAAGGGACAGGATTGAAACTGCAGACTCATTTACTTCTTGCTACTTACTGCTAACAAATTAATACAAATTAAAAATCAATACAGCAGGACAGCGTGAGGCAAATGCTACTGTCCCTGAAGAGAGGACACGTTAGACCCATCATCCCCGTGCTGCCAGGCATATCGCTGTAATTCTGCAGGACAGGAGAGGACAGGGACGAGCTGCCAGGAGGGGCAGGATTTGCATCAGTTTCCCCTCTGCACTCGACTTCTGTTCCCTTGTGCCCTCTGCACTCAACTTCTATTCCCTCGTGCCCAAACTGTCTTCTTATGTAGACAGCACTGGTGCCAACTTCAAATTTATTATAGTGAGGAAGCCTGTCACAGAGCTACTCGAACTACTTGCTGCTGTCATTAAGAATGACCACAGACTGAACGGGAACACATTTGGATTTCATCTTAAGCATCATATCCTAGACCATATGCAAAGCCACTGACGACTCCAGTAATCTTGGTCAGTCAAAATCCAAATCACACCAGCCCCGGGAGAAAAGCTGAAACGGAATGCAAAGGATCCGGTACGCAACGCCAGCCACACACCACGTAGGAGTGGTTTTTCCATTCTTCAAACATGACCTCGGCAACGCTTCTTGTTGTGCAAAAATCAGTATGAAAAAAGTGTATAAAGCTCTTAGATAAAAAAGGGTTTTCCTCACAGGTGCTTAGTATAAAGTTAAATTTTGACAAATTTATTACACAGTTGTACTTACCACAAGGAGGAGCAAGGAAAACTGGTGCCATGCAGCTGAGCAAGATTGTTTCTCTATGACCTGAAGTTTAGGTACATTTCATATACAAAGTGCCGAAGTTTCACCATCATGGCAACTCAGAAAATATTGATGAAGGTGACTTGCCACATATTATTTAAACTGGATTTACACCCTTATATTTTTTAATTGCACTGGGTAGGGAGACTATCTAAATAAAAATAATTTCAAAAATCACATCACTTTTACTACTTTTACATTAAAAAATATCAGTCCTCTTTCAGTTGAAGCACATTTCTTGTAAGCATACGCATGCTTATTCTTCTGTCAAGAAGGCAGCTACAAATACCTAACCTTCAAAGTATTTAACAGAATTAAGATGTATTTCTTTTTTAAAAAAATAAAAATCAAATGTCCTTCCCTTGTTAGTAACTCCCCACCCATGGAATTCATCCTTAAATCCTAACTTGTCACTCCTTTAACACAGACAACTATATCTGCATGCATATGTAAAGGCAACACTCCACTGCACCTTCTTTCCAACTACTTCATAGCAACCTAAACATTTAATACATATTACTTTAAAGAAATTTGAGTGAATTTATTGTATAAAATTATGATTGGCATGGTACAGAAAAGTTCCTTTTAATGCATGTTTCCCATTAACTTGTACACAAATATTACAAGTATCAAGCAAAATGCAAAAGTCTTAAGAACTAATTCCATACTACAAAAGTGTTCACATAGTGAAGTTACTCTGGTTACAAAATGTCATGGAAATAAAAGCACTTCAAAATACATATTTGGGAAATGTTCTTGAATAATCAACACAACCTTAAGTTAGTTAAAAAATGCAAAGAAAGAGATACCCTCTTCAAAATACTATTATTGATTTGGCAAGATGGAGAAAAGTTCAGATCAGTTCATTTATTGAAGGATTGTTCTTTCTAAGAAACAAAAAAAAAATAAAAAACCTTTAGTTAAGAAAGGGCTTGGTTATACTATGATGACAAATAACGCCATCAAAAAGTTATCTGGCTCTCTTGTTTTCACACAGGAGCTGTCAGAGGCAGAGATGTGTAAATGAACACTTCCAGGTATATACAGATTGCCGTTTCAAAAGCCAACCAATCAAAACAAAAAGCCAGAAGAACAAAAAGGAGACAATCTGAACTTTGATGTTTCATTTAACTAGTTCAGTTCCTTAGGTGACAAGACCCAGCAACAGCGCTCTGCAATGGATACACACTTCAGAACGAAACTGAACTTCCCCTACCAAGGAATGCATAGATGTCACGTTACGCGAGTACCGTACGTCCTCGCAGTAAGGCTGTCAGAGGCTACCAAATCTCTGCTTCCCAACGGCGACCTTGAAGACCTGCTATTCTCAACAACACAAAAATGCTTGAACCCAACAAACAGCCTTACAGAAAGGAGGTGCAGTCATACCGTTAGAAAATAACACAAAATCTTCAAGAGTGAAAGCATCCTTCAAAACTTAAACAAAATAACTACAAAATAAGCAATACATTACATCATTTTTGTATCAGATGACTTGCGCGTGTTTGAGCAACTGAACATTGGTACATATATCTACATGAAACTCACACATACAAGACATCACGTTCAGGCATTACTGTTGTTTTCCTTTTACACACACACAAGCTACTATCGGGTGATCCAGTCTACTCAAACGCAGCGAAAACCAGCCCACAGCATGGGTAAAAGGAGCATCATCCAATACAGTGTTGTCTTGCAAAAATGGAGTCAGAATTCCTGAGTCTCAGAGACATTACTGTCCTCCCCCATTACTGGATTATTTATTTTTCCAAGGAGAACCTCTAGTTCTCATTTCTTCGCTCTGATGAAATTTATAATAGATTGCGTCTTTTAAGAAAACATAAAACTTTTAGAAAAAAACATGCCAACCAAAGTGAATTTTTAAAGCTTTTTAAAAGGAGGGAGGATTCACTTACAAAATAAAGGCCACCTTCATGTAAAATCAGTACTGCCAGTACCCCATCACGCTGTTTAAAGGACAGATTTAGCTCCCTGTTCTGGAAGCCTTATTACATGCAGTCACGTGACTTGAAAAACTCCATCCTTTTAACAATTAAAAATACTATAAATAGGACTAACGTGGAACAGCCCTTTGTTACAATCGCCAAGGTGGCAAAACCAATGCAACAGTTAGGTCATGAAGTCTCCTTCAAACAGTCACTGCAATCTATTATAACTTCTATATTTTCCCTTTTACTTTGCATATTACACAGTGTAACTTAAAATGTTATTTAAGAGCACTTCAGTCCCACAATGTAGGATTTAAGCTTGTGTGAATACATACGCATGGCTCTGCAACACTTTTAATGACTTACAAAAATACATTCAACCAAAACTTTACATAGGGTTCTCTTTTTTTTAAAATCAAAACTGAAGGAAAAGCCAAACGGCCCCATCATTAGCTAAATAATACAGTCCAAGTTCTGGAAGCAATTCCAAAGCAAAAGCACATCCAAGAATAACATACATCGAATTGCATACTTTCTTGTTCATCTTTATCAGCAATAAAATTCTACTGCATATAATTATTCAGCCTTATAAATAATGCTAAGCAGAAAAATATTTACCTCTGTGCTACTTTTCTCAGTTTATAGAAGCATTTCTCAGTTTATAGAAGCAAAGAAAAAAAACCTAAAGTGCAGACTACAGGCCATGACAGGCGTAATAAATGACCAAAGGTGCAGCCAAATTTGCATTTACATCTTAAGTTACTTCACCACCTTTCTCTTCTTGTTAGAAGTCACTCCATGTGCAATTGAAGAGCTGGTCAGTTGGTTTTTGTGCCACAGTACAACCTGTAACCACTTGTAATCTTCTTAAAACTAGTTGAATTGTCCATAGACATTTCTAGACAATAGCTTAGGTTCACAAAACCTTACTTTATTAATACTTGAAATCACACAATATTGACACCTCCTCCAGAGAATGCTACTGTCCTTTTGTTGCAGTATGTGGTTGAACCACTGATGCTCGGTTGACTGTCTTTAACAAGTGACGTCTTCATTTCCATTTCACACGCTACAATAGCTGCATTCAGTTCCACTTGAGCTCGGTGAACGACATAAAACATGAGTCCTATGCTTATGACAATCTGCAAATAAAAAAAAAGAGCGTTGTAGGCTATATAAACTGTAACTATGAATACAAAGCAACTGTTCTGAACAAAACAAAAAGTTGTCAATGCAGAGATTTACGGAGGCATCTGTTGACTCAATGCTTCACAGGCAAGACATTAGAAAGAAGATGAACTTGACCACTGAGTGGCTGTGAACCTGCATATGCTAACAACTAGCATAGAATTATTAAGGTTGGAAAAGACCTCTAAGATCATCAAGCCCAACTGTCACCACAACACCACCATGCCTGCTGAACAATGTCCCCAAGTGCCACATCTACATGTTTTTTGAACACCTCCACGGATGGGGACTCCACCACTTCCCTGGGCAGCCTGTTCCAATACCTGACCACTCTTTCAGCAAAGAAATTTTTCCTGATATCCAATCTAAACCTCCCCTGGTGCAGCATGAGGCCATGATGTGTGATGTGTTCATCAGAACACAGACATTACACAGAAATTAAATATTGATACGAATTGAAAAGATACTGTCTTTCTTTCTTTCCATTGACTTCCACATACTTGTTAGAAAGCAATCCCGTCACTTTCTCAGCCAAAATGTTTCCACAAAGAAACGACATGGTGTATTTGTGTTAGTCAAAAAGGCTGTTTTCCATGTACCAAGTGAATAATAGTTTGAAATTGTACTGGGCATCTGCAACTTGCAAAGCAGCTGAGATAGAGGATGATGCAGAGTAAAGGAAATAAAACTTCTTGTCCTTGCCCCTCTGGTGCGGAAGATGGCAGACAGCAGCAGTGTCACTGCGCTTCTCTGATATCAGGACTAAACAGGACAGAATCAGACCTTCTGAGAGACTTAGAGTACTCTGTACGGGAAGAATGTGGTTTCTGGAGGATGGCTCGGGGAGGATGTTGGTGCTGCGTGGGGGAGGGTTATTTGTTTGTTTTAAGGAGGAAATATTGTCTAAAACTAGGGGTTTAGTTCGGGTTTTTGCTCTGGATGCTACTGCTAAGAATTTTTAAACTTTCACCACAAAATTTATCAGGAATAAACCTAGACAATTTTTGCTTAGAAATTACTCATTCAATGACATTGGCATGTACTGCACTCCCCAGAGGCGGCCTTTGGTTTCAGTAAAACTTCAGTTAAGTTTTCAGCTGAGATCCTCCTTAAAAAAATAAAACCTTCACATAAAAATCAAGTTGTGTCATAGCGAGAGTCCCTTTGAAAGAAGTAAATGCCACTGTGTTTTTTAAGAACGTTTTATGAAACCAGCTTGAATCTGCAACTTCCTTTCAAAAAACCAAAAGGTTACACTGTTTACAATGGAAGCTAAAGTTTTGAGTCTTTTGAAATTAATTATTAATTGGTAGGGCTATGTTTTCTTTAACGTTAAGGACTATCACTTACAACATGTCAGCATGGCATAAAAGATGCTAGAATATCACCAAGTGAGATGACTGACAAGTAAGGTCACCGGATAAATGCATCTGGCAGGCATCCTGGCGGTCCCTACCTCAACCTGCTGTTCAGAGCAGCGCTGGCTATAAGATCAGACCAGGTTGCTCAGAACTTCTGTCCAGTCAGATCTTGTAAACATTCAAGGACAGAGATCTCACCACCCCTCCAGGCAACCTGCTCCACTGCTTGACCATCCTTGTGGTGAAAAAGATGTTCCTCGCTAATTCAAGCTACTCCTTTCAAAGGCTGGCCAATGTAAGAGTTGAAAAAGGACTATGGACACCAAGTTCTGAATATATAGGAGAAAACTTATTCTAAAAGCTTACCCAAATATTTAAAGTTGACTGGTTTTAGAAATATTACTACCAATAGCCTAGCTCCCTAGATGAATAACTTAAAAAATATATACACACAGATAACCATGAAATATGACGGATTTTTAGAGCTATTTACTAAATTAAAGTCCCACCAAAGCCCAGCTAGGCAAAGCACCAGGCAGATGCCTGAAAGAAAGTGGCAGAACATCAGTAACTCCTCCACCAGCAGGCTCCCCTTCACTTACTCAGTCAGGTCCCAAGGATTGCTCTCAAGGAGGTGCGCGCTCCTATTCAAACATTCAGCCTCTCCAGCTAGTGCTTACCTGAACAACACTTACGTTACAACCTCTATAACCTACAAAGGAGAGTCAATGTCATCTAAAAAAAACCATTAATTTTTTTTAGAAAAGGAAAAGACCACTAAAAAATACCACCCTGGAAATAACATTCCTGAAATGACAGCTGATCAAGTAGCCATTTATTTTCTCTTTGGTCCATCGAGGCTATTTGCCCCACATTTACAAAGGCGTTTTCAATTCTCATAACCCTGTTCTATGAAGCCTATAAATTATATTTTCCATGTAAGAGCACACAAGTTGGGGGTGGGGGTGTTAAAATAGTCCTAGATTTAGCTTTCTATCTTAGCATTGTTAACCATCAGCTTTATGACTCTAAAAAACGAGGAACATAAATGACTGCATTACCAGCTGAAAGTCTGCAAACCGTGGTAACTGCTGTTCAAACACAGCCTGAAATACCGACGCTGTCGGAGGAGATTTCAGTATACAATCTGGTTCCAAAATACTCATGACCTCTATGCTCGTAATGGTCTCAGACTTAAGGCTTACTCCCCAAGACTTACTGACAAATTATTTCATCAGTTAAGCTCATGTAAATGTACTACACACTTCCTACGAATTTACTCACTTGCAAAATTAGGATATTCTGATTTAGGCATTAGCAAAATGGTACTTCTACAGCACTTTTCATCCTGAATACCTATGCAAAATCAGGAGTGTTCAGTGCTAACAGCGAATGCTGCAGAGGTGCAAGGTCTACGCACCCTAAGCACACTACTTCCCAGCTGGTGGCACAAGGGCTTTTGTGCAGAGGTGGTCTGAAATTCAGCAGGAGATTACTACAGAGGGCAAGAGAAGACAACCTGACAAAACCGTGGCAGAAGGAGAAAAAGAGAACACTGAGTAAGTCCTGTGAGGTTTGAGAGAATTAAACTTTTCTAACAGAAGAAAACAAAATCAAGAGAAAACAGTACGCTGGAAACCCATTTCGCTGGGTATCTAGCAGTCAATAAGCCTGTGAAAAAGAAACATCAGCTCAGTTTTATACAATCTACTGAAAATACCAATTAAACACTTTTCAAATCCTGCTACTTTTCAATAGCACATGCCACACTTGCTCGGCTCTCGGTCTGTACGAGGTCAGCAGCCTCAGACTAGGGAGCTGTTATGCCAACAGAGAGCAGCTCTTAACTCCCCCGAGACGCACGCTCCTGCAAACCTCCCGCAGCCCACCCCTTTTACACACGAGGCTGCACAGCCTGAAAGACAAACCCGCAATACTGAACCTCTGTCTCACACACATTCCTACGGGCACGCAGTTTCCAAAGCAAAGACTCAATGACTTGAGGAGACAAAGCTACTGGAAGGAAATTTGTCTACTGTCTCCAGAAGAAAAATTCTGTCTTGAATCCCACTGATACAGTAGATGAGCAAGAAAGTAGGGGGATACAGAAATAAACTCAAATACAAGATGACTGTTTCCAAGAGTAATTGCTTGGGCAATCATAAAGAGACTGACATTACTGTTACCAAGGTCTACGAAAGCAATTATTTCAACTTACCTGTAAACTGAATATAAAATAGCCACTAACGCTTTGTTCTGCAATCACATCCTCCATGGTGCGCAAGGTAGTGCCCAAGTATGAGTTCAGGAGCTGAGTGGGAAGCAGTCCAACTGAAGAAGCCATCAGGTAGTTGGGTAGCGACAAATCTGTAATCTGAGTAAAAAACAGCATAAGAAATCGCGCATAGCTCCAATACAATCTACTTGTGCAACCAGACTGCTGCTCCCACAACCATCCGTGCAAAATAATGAAAGAATTCCTTACATTCCTTCACTGAAACTTTCCACTGTGTGTGAACATAAGATAACACAATAAACCAGTATGTGGCTAGTTTTCATCTGGCCTTTTTAAATTTACTAGGTTTTATTTCATTTCATCTTACATTATGCAACATCTCTGCAAAAAAGTCATTAACTAAGGATGCAATTACACCGTTCATCGAAGATGTTTATTTCTTCACGGTGAGCGGCGTCCTACAATTTATGAGAATTTGCTCGCAGGAAGAAATGTGAAGATCTAAAGCAAAAGTCTATTTGATTTGCATTTTACATGTATGGCAACTAATAAAAGGTAATTCTTCAAAATGTCACTGTGTTAGATATCATCTAGGTAAACAGAACGGCAGACACAATTTGCCTCTGCAAGGGAAGTTATATAGGTCATTAAGGCACATATACCTATCAATGATCTCTATCAGTGATACCTATCTATATTTATACTGATATGCATGGGTATCTTTACGAAATTTTACATCCCACCTTTATTAGCGAACAAAACAGTGCACACGGCCACAGCTTTTGCTAGTTTCTCTGGAAAAAAACACTAATAATATTTCAAGATATCTTCCCCTCTGTGCTATGAAATTTCTGTTCTGAGTCAATATGTGGACAGTTTACATGGGAACAAAGTACACAGTACTAGCTAAATTAGTATCAGCAGCCACTGGGAAATATTAAATGCAAGAGCCAAAAGGCCAAAAGATATTTACACAAGAAAAATGAAAACGAGAGGAAACTATGGGTTAAAAATGAGTATGAAAAGGGTTATTTTGAAACAAGCAGTATAAGGAATTTTCCAGACAATTCTGTTGATCACATGGTAATAAAACAAGTTTTAACTAAGAATAGCCCCTAACACTGGGAGCCTACACGGAAATTATTGTCCTTGACAGTTTTGTACAGTGTCGAAGACAAGAGAATAGCAGCAAAGTTACTCATTTCATCATGCTATTCTTAAAATAAACTTTGGTTACTACGAAAGTCACAGTGCTGGATTCTCAGAGCTCTACGCACCATCAGTGGAAAGTTTTTGGGAGGAAGTAAGGCCAATGGAGGAGGAGAATGCAATAAAGCATAAAGATTAATTCACTGGAACAAGATCCAATAAGCCAGTTCCAAACTTCACACTGCAAATCATACTTCCTGTAGACTGAAATACATACCAGCAACACAAATAATACATGGCCCTCTCCATACAAGATTAATTTAGACTTGTAATGAAAAAGCACTACATAATTATGTCAGAACTTCACTTTTGACTGATGCTTTGAAAAGACTTTTTTTTTTTTTCCCCCTAAACATTACCGTAATCTGGGCCATGTAATAAGAATGCACAACCAAAACTTCCCATATTGCCAAGGGAATGAAGGAGCTGCTATTAAAAATCTCTGAAATACTAACGCTGAGGCATGATTTGCTAAGTAGGACACTGCCATTAAATCTAATGGAGCTGGGAAACTTCCCAAAGATTGTTTTAACACTCCTGGGCACCTCTTTCATTTGTGTATATGTATTAAGGACACTTTGGTTGCAGAACAACACGTCTGCATGTCTGGGTCTGCCCTGAAGCAACTGGACCTCCTAAGCCATGAGAGAGACTGTTTCCAAGAGAAGGGGAGGCTGCCAGTGGATATGCTGGACTGCAACTTGTGCTTCCCACTAAAAGGTAAGCTAAGTGGAGGCGGGGGGGGGGGGGGGCGGAATTTTGCAGGTGCCTTTTTAACTCGTGGTTTGCAAGGTTTAGACCTGCAGTGCTATCACAGCAAGCAGACAGCACCTCTACAAAATTTCCATAAAACTTCCAGCTTTCCATATCTTTCCTTCTATGAACTTTACTTGTTCTAGTAACCTGCCAGACTGGGATCTGTGTGGCCAAGCTGCCAAACAGGCTACCAGGACTCTGCTTCTACGGAAAGCTCAAGCCAGCAAAAACTAATGGTGAAATCCCAATGCAAACATGGATGCAATTGTTATAGGCCATAGCGATGTATTAAAATAAAATTGAGATCTACCTAACTGTTCTGGTAACAAGAGTATTACCCAGAAATTCTCCCACTAAGCCTTGGACAGGCTTTGTCCAGTAAAACTTTTGTGTACTCTGCAGCTGACACCTTTGGTTCGCCCCTGTCAAAGAACAAACGCTTGTGTCAGGACTTCATTGGGGGCTCACATGCCTTTGGGGATTGCAGCAGATTTCTCTCCCCTCAACTTACGAAATCCCGTGTTTCAGATCAGCTAGGCTTAGCGACCGAGAGCAAAGGACTATTCTGATGCTCTTTCTCCAAAAAATACCCCCAAACAGGTAGAGTATAAAAAACAAAACAAAAAGCAACTCGCAACTTTCCAACAAGCAGAGTAAGCGGCCCGCACGTTCCTGCCAAGCAGGTACCATTTCTTGAACTTTCATTTCACCGCGTGCGTTTCTCGAACCAGAGGTGCACACTTGGACGCATTATTCCTTCCATGCAACACTCCTCTCAGAGGAGAAAGAAAAAATATGATTTCTGATCTAAGCTACACTGGGCGCTAGAAACAATCAGTTTGTACAAACCTCACTCCAGCGCCCAGCAGTGGGAAGGAGGTGATGCCCTGTGTAGCAGACCCCCTTACAGACTTGCCTTCAGAATGCTCGGAGCTGCCACAGGAAGAGGTCTGGGGCTGGGCAAACGCTTCACCGAGAGCTACAGCCCACCCCAGCAGCCCAGACCACCCTGGCACCACAGGAGTGTCAATCAAGCCAAATCCACTCAAAGAGAAATACAGCCATGCTTTCAGTGAAGAAGTTCTTCCAGAAGGTCTTCCAGAAAAGCAAGTAAATGCCTCAGCCCAGTGCTCCTACTATGGGCGCTTACCCAAAGAGCAGCAGCATGACCTTAAGAAGCAAGATGTTCATGTCTGGCTGATGAGAAACCAAGAAATTTGTGTCAATTTTCTTCTTGTGCCATTTCAAATGGCATGATCCCATCGCTAATCAAATGCTAGGAAGCTCTTCCTTCCTTCTGCACCTTTGCCTGTAATTCCACCTCCCCAAAACCCTCAGCAGATGGCACACGGCACTGAACAAGTGCTTGTAGAAACCCATTAGCCCCAGCCTTGCAGATGACCCCTCTCACATCAAGGTTACGCCTTGTCCTGGACCTCATGTGTCACTTCCTCCCTTCCCTCTCATTTAAGTATTCTCAGCATGTCCGGTTTACTTATAAGTACGCACACAGAAATCACGCATAGACCAGACCGCTGGAAAAACAAAGATGCACAGGTTTTCTTCAGTTCACTGTTCTTGCCTCTACTTTTCAAATTCTTGCTGAAGTTGCCAGTACGGGGAATGGGTAGATGGTTAGGGCACCCCAAATCCCCTTGCAGTTTAAATGTAAGCAGAGCATCAAGTTTTCAAATAAGTCAGATTTCAAAGAAATAACAGCTCGGTCTGTGTACGTATAATTCTGTATTCTATATGTAACTTAAACTTGACTCACAGTGAGAAACTGTCTTGAATTCCCAGATTTGCACACAACATTTTTATTTTTCAGTAATCTAGCAGTTCATATTAAATGTTCTCAGTTAAAAATTGAACACACCTATGCCTATGCTGCAAAGAAATATATGCAGAGCAACAAATGCAACCCAAACTAATTTTAGCAGTCAACATCCAAGTTACTAGGCATACTCCAGAATCTGGTTTCATCTCATCTCCTGTCTGTTATTTTAACACCAAAACCTTCCACTTGGAAAGAAAATTATTTAGCTTGCAGTACTTAGAGAATACAAAACACTGATTTACGGCACCATTTTAATATTGCACTGGCCTGCATACTCTGCTGAATCGTGTTTCCAACAGAACAGTCATGCCAGGGAGGAAATCGTTTTAACTCGGTAATTTTCTGGTCAGTTTTTCAGATCCAATACTGCTCTACAGCATCTGCTGACTCCTTGAAGTGACACCCAGAAGCTGCAAACAATCGAAGCACCACAGGTCTCCCCACTTCAGGAGGGTCACATACAGCAAAAGCTTCAACTGCTGCACTGGGACCTTGGGCTCCGGGAGGACTCTGCTCCCGGCAGCACAGGTCTAAGCTTCCTCAGTCCTGTGGTAATATAGACAAACAAATGAAACAGCTGAGGTTCCTCTCATTCTTAATAAGGAAACGGTCAAAGGATCAAACAAGTTGCTACAGCTTTTATGGGCACAGACTGCATCTCCCGAGACGAACACTCCAGCACGCAGTTTTATACACCGCAATTTTAAATATTTGACGTGGGTGTTAACCCCTACAAATTGCGCAGATTAATTTTTTCCTAAACAACAAATTTGGTATTCAATGACCTACTCATTTCAACTACAAGATTCTGTCAAAAGTAAGCAAGCACTTCAGAAGGGGACAGGATCAGGACTGCTGATGGGGAGTGGAAAGCATGCTACAGGTAAGTGGCAGACTAAAACACTTGTTTACAGGGTCTCTTACATTAAAGAACACACGAGTTACTGTTAAACATTTAAAATATTTCACAGTCTTGTTTGTTTTGATTTCACCACGTTAGCAGACACAACTGAGGCATAACACACAGCCAAAACCAGATCCTTCAGACAAGGCACTCAGAAAGTGTCTGAAATTGTCATCACCAGCATGACGGTACTCAAAAGCGGTAGCCTCTACGTTCTTCTTTGCTTTCTAAGATGATCACAGAGAACAGTAAGACTGTAAGTTTCAAATAATTATTCTTAAAGAATGTACCGATCGTCATCTAAAAGTAGAAAGAAAAGCAAGTCCAACCCTTCTCCAAACTCAAGTTTAAATTAGCTTTCAGTACCACTCCAGTCTGTACCAAGCCCCCTGCCAGCTGAGCCTACATCTTGATGCTTTGCCCAAAATGCGCGCGGCCTCTCTGGTGTGCACAGACTTCACACCCTCTACGGATTTGCTAGATGTACGCTACACACACCAACCCAACTGAGCAAGAATTGAATCTGTCCACTTCTGTCTTTCCAATATGGTTATTTATATTAAGTAGCTGAGGGAGATGTGGCAAGACTGTTTAAAAATACCTTTCTTCCCACTCATGGCTTCAAAAACACAAGCACTTTAAAACTGCTGAGTTTTCGGCAGATTTTGCTACACAGCTCCTTGCTGCTTCTTTCTGACACCAGAACATAGTCTCAAAAGCCAGAGAGCAATGCTGCCGCAATGCCACTGAAGAAGGCACCTCGAGAACCTGCCTGCCGTCCCGCCACCAGCACCAAGAGCCACCAGCAACAGCAGGTTGGGTTGCTTTTACTGCTGTCGGAACAGCGAGAAACCAAGGTTTCTTCCCGGGAAAGGAGGCAACCACCACCAGCGACGCCGGCCGCTGTGCTGCCCCAGACATCCCTCCAGCCAGAGCTCCTTCCCTGGCCCGGGCCGGGACTCACCGCGAAGACGGCGTTCTGCAGCCCGAAGGGGATCGGCGTCAGCCGCGCCAGGGCCACCACCTTGAGCCCGCTGCCGCCCTCCACGACGCGGACGACGGCGCTGAGCGCCTCGCTGCCCTGCACCCTGGCCCGCGCCCAGCGGCCCAGCAGCCGCTTGCAGGCTGCGTGGGCGACGAAGGTGCCGACCAGGACGCCAAGCACCATCAGCCCCATGCCCAGCACGAAGCCGTAGAGGTAGCCGGCGGCCACGTTGAGCAGGATGTAGCCCCAGCCGCAGGGGAAGGAGACGACGATGAAGCCCAGGGTGAAGAGCAGCACGCCGGCCAGGCTGTCCAGGCTCTCGGCCCAGAGCAGCAGGTCCCGCAGGTACTGGCGCACCAGGGCCAGCGAGGCGAAGCAGAGGGCCGCCAGCACGCAGACGCTGAGGCAGCTCCTGCACCAGCAGGTGCCCAGGAGGCAGCAGGAGCAGCGCCAGCCCCGCGCCTCGGCCGGCCCGGGCCCGCCGCCGCCCGCCTCGGGCAGCTGGCAGAGCAGCAGCTCCGCCGCCGGCAGCCCGCCCTGCTGCGCGTACGGCCCCAGCAGCAGCCCGCCGGCCCCCGCCGGGACGAAGCCGACGGGGTCCCCGCCGCCGCCTCCCGCCTCCGAGCCGGCGGCCCGGGACAGCCAGCGGCCCAGGTCCTGCCGGGCCCCCTGCGCCGCCGCCTGCTTCACGGCTCGGGAGAGCAGCTGCAGCGCCGCGGCGCCCGCGCCCCGCATCCCCCCGCCCCGCCGCCCGGCTCTGCCGCCACCCGGCCGCCCGGCCCCGTCGCTCCCCGCCTCCCCACGCAGCCTGCGGGCAGGGGCGGCCGCTCCCTCATCGCCCCGCCATGGCCCGGCTGCCGGCGGCGGAGCCCGGCCGAGGGCCGGGCGGGGGCGGGGAAGAGGCAGCGGGGAGGGCGGGGAGGAGGGGGCGGGGGGGGCCCGGCGGGCGGAGGGGCCGCGGCGGCCTCCGCGCTGCCTCCCCGCTTCGGCCGCGCCGCCGGGGCTGCGGCGTTAGGCGGCGGCGGCGGCGCCGCGCTCTCCGTCCCGGCGGTGGCAGCGGCGGCCCTGGCGCAGCGAGAGTCCCGGGGGGCGGCAGCGGCGGCAGCAACCGCGGCAGCGAGGATCCATCTCCCGGCGCGCTGGGCTCCCGCTCCGCTCCGGGACGCGCCTTCTCGGAGCCGTGGCGCCGATGTGGCAGCGCGGGGGGAGGCTCCGGCGGCGGCAGAGCCCGGCCCCGCTGCCGGGCTCGGCGGCACCGCCGCGGCCAGGCCCGCCCCCCGCGCTGCTCTGCTCCGCCCCGGGAGCGCCGCGGCCCGCCCGCCGCCGCTCGCCTCTTCCCCGCCGGCAGGCTCCCCGCCGGCAGGCTCCCCGCCGGCAGCCCCCGGCCGTTTTCCTGCCCACCTGCGGCGGAGCCGTGACCGGGCGGGGTGCGGGGCGGCCGCGCCGCAGCGCCGGCGGTTTGCGGGCGGAGCGGCGCGGGGCTGAGGCGTCGCTGGCTCCGGCGGCTCCTCCCGGGGCCCGTTGGCCGCACTCCCTCCCGGAGGTGGAGGCTCTGTGTCACCAACACACCGGCCCTCTCCTCTCCTCTCCTCTCGTCTCCTCTCCAGCCATACAGTGCAGAAAGGGTTTTCACAGAATGGTCGGGGTTGGAAAGGACCTCTGGGTCATCTAGTCCAACCCCCCTGCTGAAGCAGGGTCACCTAGAGCAGGCTGCACAGGACCTTGTCCAGGTGGGTCTTGAATATCTCCAGAGAACGAGACTCCACAACCTCCCTGGGCAGCCTGTTCCAGTGCTCCGTCACCCTCAGAGTGAAGAAGTTCTTCCTCATGTTCAGATGGAACTTCCTGTGCTTCAGTTTGTGCCCATTGCCCCTTTTCCTGTCACTGGGCACCACTGGAAAGAGTCTGGCCCCATCCTCCTGACACCCACCCTTAAGATATTTGTAAGCGTTTATAAGGTCCCCACTCAGCCTTCTCCAGGCTAAACAAGCCCAGCTCCTTCAGCCTTTCCTCATAGGAGAGATGCTCCGGGCCCCTCATCATCCTCATAGCCCTCCTCTGGACTCTTTTCCAGTAGCTCCTCATGTTTTCTTTACCGTGCTTAAACATACACAGTGTGCTCCAGTGGAGTTGTATTCCTCTGCTGGGAAATTTGCAAGCGTGTATAAAACGACTGTGTGGGAGTCGTGAAGGTTAAAGAATGATTGGAAAAAAAACCCCAAACCCTCTGAATCTCAAAATGAAGAATGTATCTTGAAGAATGTACCGCAAATATGTTCACTCACAAAATACGCTGTGAGAAATGATACAACCTGGGCAATCCAGCAAATCAGCCTAAGAAAATGACAGAGGTCTTGGAGCACCACGACAGAATAAAACAATCCTGGGAGAATTTACAACGGGGAAGTTGCAGAGAAGTGTCTCCAGCATAATCTGCCTTCCTGCCAAACGTGAGCATTTGGTTTTGCGTGTGCTCTTTACTTCCAGTGCAAACACAGGCAGGGCATACATCCATCATCACCATCATCATCATAATGGCAAGAAAGCCCTGCATTACGGCCTGTGAAGGATGGTGGGCATACTTGTACGTTCAGTAAGGCATTTCAGCAAACTGGGAAGGGCTGGAAGTTCAGTAGAAAAACAAGAAGACAAAATATTAATTTCTGGTTTCATACATATGTCTTTGATGCAGATCCAGCTTGTGTATGTTTCTGTTCAGTACAGTTGCATTCACAGAATATGAAAAAGCCTGAGTGAAAATGTCTATCAGTTACACGCTTTACGCTGCCCCTGCATTTCTGCGTCTAAAGTGCATAACCTTGTGCTCAGAGCTGGAATCAATCTGCTGCTGCCACTCCTAAAAGCTACAGGGTTCTGTACTTATAATCACAGAAAATGTACTTGAAAAGGAACTACGAAAGGGTACGAGGAAGATAATGGTGTAAATGACAGTCCTGACGTTAGACTCCAGCCTATAAAAATATTTTAACTGGTTGGTTAGTGGAGTTGCTTCCCAGCCTCTAGGAGTATACAGGCTGAAACTCCTTGACCTCATTCATTGCCTGCCCCCCCCCCCCCGAAATAGCTAATCCTGGCATTGTACAGATCTTTGGAGCAATAGCTCAGGAAGGAAAGACAACACTCCGTCAGATTTTGAGTGACGCAGAGCACGGTCCTGGAGCGGGAGCTGAAGCATCTCTGGATAAACATCCAAGCTGGCCGCAGGAATTCAGCAGGACTCCGGCGGAGCTGGGAGCGGCTCCAGCACGCAGGGCACATACAGCTCCAGAGCTGAGAGGCAGCGTCAGCTGGCTGCTGTGAGGTTTCCTGGCGTGCTCTTGCCATCTCAAGGGGGAAAAAAGCCAACCTCACACACCCTTGAAGATTTGCCAACTGCTGAATGAAATGATCCGCTTTTCAGACTTGCTAGTCAGCGAACCGAGATACTCCCATACTACGGATGATGCAGTTGCAATGGTCTGATGGTATGAGCAAGGCCGGATCTGTAAGGGAAAGCAGTTATCTTTTAACAGACCAGTTACTACACTTAGAAAAACAGACAAGCTCTTGAGCACACAGCTCCTGGACAAACACTTAGTGCTCCAAAAGATAGCGCCCCCCCCCCCCCCCCCCCCCCGAGTAAGTTAGTTGATTTAGTGAATAATTTCCACGAAATGTTGTCTAACCTGTTCTTTAAAAAAAGCCCTGCTGGCCTGGTTAGCTCCAGAAATTATTTGAAGTAACAGGAATTAAAATTTCAGGCTTAGCACACATGGGTTTAAATGATTACATTACACCAACGAAAACTGCTCCTGTACTTCCTCAGGCTGAGTTACTTCTAATGAGATTCTTGTTAAACTCCTCTGTCATTTGAGCTGATTTTTTACCTCTCTTTATATTTTTTCGGTATTTGTCAGCAAATGAATTTAAATCTGAGAAGCACAAGGTAACAGCCAGAGGACTGTTCTGCTTCAAGATGAGTTGTTTCTATAGAAAGTTCTCATGATGACATGGATTGTAGTAGATACAGAAGAATTTTTGCCATGTGGGTGTTTTTTCCAGGCCCAGTTTTTAGGTCCAGGATATTTCCTGATCGGACACGAGCAACTGAGAAATGTTGTGTTGCATTTTGAAACTCTCCTTCTCCTGTCTCATTTTTTGTTTCAAGGAATATAAGCATGCAAACACACCCAGCTAAGCATGTGAGTCCTCTTACTGAAATGGAAGACATGACTCATTTAGGCCCATACGACTGGTCCACACTGAATAGGGGTCCTGAAGCTGGAGAGTAGGGTACATTAAGCCACGAGTCAGGAAAGAAATTAATTTTGAGTTGCAAGCTCCTGAAATCTTGCCATAGTTATTTCTGAATTGCTCTTTTAGAGGGAGAAGCGGGACTGTTTTTGAGAAGATGACGTTAGGGACGCCGTAACTCCAGTGTACTTCTAAATGCCTGTGCTGTTTAATTCTGCCAGCATTAATCTGAATGTCCTTTGGCTGGGACTAATTTATGTGAGGAGTAACCATTCTTAGGGCACAGCAGGCTGTCACTAGAAGTCCCTCCATCTTGTCTGCAGTCTTCATGCTCATACATTCCTTTTCACCCACGTGAAGGAAGGTGCATACGCTTTGCTCATGCAGGGAATGCACTTTTTGCTGTTTAACAGAGGACGAGTTGCAAGAATTTGGGGGAAGATACTAGCAAGGAGCAAGCCATGACCAGAGAAATTATTCTGGTAGACCAAATTACATCTGCAGGCCATAGCCTGGGCACCACTGATTTGGGTAGTTATGTTTTAAATACATGTGCATTCACAGTTTTGTCAAAGCGAATGAGAAGTATGCTGAAGGAAAACAAGCTACAAAAGAGAATCGTAGAATCATAGAATCAGTAAGGTTGGAAAAGACTTCTAAGATTATCAAGTCCAACCATCAATCCAACACCATCATGCCTGCTAAACTATGTCCCAAAGTGCAACATCTACACTTTTTTTGAACACCTCCAGGGATGATGACTCCATCACTTCCCTGGACAGCCTGTTCCAATGCCTGACCACTCTTTCAGTAAAGAAATTTCTCCTAATATCCAATCTAAACCTCCACTGACAGAACCTGAGGCCATTTCAAGTCCTATCGCGTCCTATTGCTAGTTACTTGAGAGAAGAGACCAACAGCTGCCTCACTTACAACCTCCTTTCAGGTAGTTGTAGAGAGCCATAAGGTCCCCCCTCAGCCTCCTCTTCTCCAGACTAAACAGCCCCAGCTCCCTCAGCTACTCCTTATAAGGCTTGTTCTCTAGACCCCTCACCAGCCTTGTTGTCCTTCTCTGGACATGCTCCAGCACCTCAATGTCCTTCTTGTAGTGAGGGGCCCAAAATGAACACAGTACTCCAGGTGCGGCCTCACCAGTGCTGAGTACAGGAGGAGAATCACCTCCCTGCTCCTGCTGGCCACCCTGTTCCTGATACAAGCCAGGATGCTGTTGGCCTTCTTGGCCACCTGGCTCATGTTCAGCTGGCTGTCAGCCAACACCCCCAGGTCCTTTTCCGCTGGGCAGCTTTCCAGCCACTCCTCCCCAAGCCTGTAGCGTTGCATGGGGTTGTTGTAACTGAAGTGCAGGAACCGGCACTTGGCCTTGTTGAACATCATACAGTTGGCCTCGGCCCATTGATCCAGTCAGTCCAGATCCCTCTGCAAAGCCTTCCTACCCTCAAGCTGATTGACCCTACCACCCACCTTGGTGTCATCTGCAAACTTACTGAGGGAGCATTCAATCCCCTCATCCAGATCATTGGTAAAGATGTTAAACAAGACCAGACCCAAAACTGAGCCCTGGGGGACACCACTTGTGACCGACTGGCAGCTGGATTTAGCTCCATTTGCCACCACTCTCTGGGCTTGGCCATTCAGCCAGTTCTTTATCCAGCAAAGAGTAGACCCACCCAAACCATGGGCAGCCAGTTTCTTCAGGACGATGCTGTGGGGAACAGTGTCAAAGGCCTTACTAAAGTCCAGGTAGACAACATCCACAGCCCTTCCCTCATCCACTAGGAGGGTCACCTGGCCATAGAAGGAGGTCAGGTTGGTCAAGCAGGACCTGCCTTTCATGACCCCATGCTGGCTGGGCAGGATCCCCTGGTTGTCCTGCACATGCCCGGTGAGTGCACTCAGGATGAATCACTCCACAATCTTGCCCGGCACCAAGGTCAGGCTGACAGGCCTGTAGTTCCCAGGAACATGTAGCTTTATGAGAGGCTGGTTAACTTCTCAGTGAAAGGTGATATTTCCAAAGTTGCTGCATCAGGAACACAAGGTGTAAGAGCAGAAATGGCACTATTAGCATCTTAGGATCCCCCAGGGTTTTGATTTTTTAAACAAATATTGATCAAGATGTAAAAAAGCTTGCTTTGCTTTCACCTGGAGCTATATAGATCAGAAAAGATTGTTAGAAAAAGTTGCAAACATAAAAAAATGAAATGTCTATAAAACTCAATAAATGTATCCATTAAAGAGTATGACTTTTTAAGTCTTAGGGTGGGAATCCAATTGTGTTAGTTTGCAGCTTGATGGATTAGGCATCTACACATAGGAATAGAAATTTTATTACTTTATTTATAATCCCAGTCTCCCAGATAAGAGCCATACAATCATGTTAAAGGTATTGAATGATATATGTACTATCATAAACTCACGTAATTCAGAAAATGAATATGTTTATTTTCATACATGTTCGTACATAAAAAAATATAGTTAATGCAATGATTTTACAAAAAACATTTCCAGCAGATTTTATTACAACTATATGTAAGGCATGAAGCAAAATTAAATACAGTAAGCAATGTGTTGAAATATTTACATTGAAGGGAAGATTCTGAGACATCGCTCTGGTATTAGTTATTATATAAATAGTGACACACCTAATGCAAGTCCGTTTCGGTAGAACTGAGGATTTATAATTACTTGCATGATATTCCTTAGAGTGTCCTAGCCCAGAAACAGCAAATGAGAAACCTTAAGCATCATTATACATAAGGCAAAATACAGCTATATACTTGGTACATCTATAGCTGCTTTCAGCTGTCGCGGTAATGGAAAACTTAAGCTAATTCATCTTAAGGACTCACATGGGATTCTTCCTTGCAAAAGGATATCCTTAGGTCGATAGAAGAAACTTCCGCCAATTTGTCATTCTGTGAAATGAGTGCTTTGTTGCCAAAAGACCACATTAGTCAGGGGCTGTTGGTGTAATGCAGACTAGTTATGCTAGAGGTTGGAAGTCACGGAATTGCTCGTAAGGACTGGACTAGCATTGGCAGCCCTAGGAAATGGTAAGCTGTAGAAGAAAGACCAAGTTTATTTGTAGCATCCTCCTGAATTGCACAGTGGATTGGATGAACCTCAGAATGTGAACTGTATAATTACTTGCTTCTACCAGGGCCGCAAACTGGGAATCTACATTTTCACGCAGCAGAATACTCAAGGCAGTTCTTCAGAGCACTAGCATTTAGAAGGTGTGCTTTCAAAATGAATTTGGAGTATTACAAAATAAGGTACAGTGAGCTAAGCATTTCTGAAGAAAACTCCCTTAGTAAAGTAATTTA
The DNA here is from genome assembly GCF_030867145.1 of Opisthocomus hoazin. Lineage (NCBI taxonomy): Eukaryota > Metazoa > Chordata > Aves > Opisthocomiformes > Opisthocomidae > Opisthocomus > Opisthocomus hoazin. Next base: position 30,167,401 of record NC_134416.1, on the reverse strand, counting down.
GTGAGGTTGTTTACATACAGATTCTTCTCCACTTAAAAGTGACTAAAAGAAGAAGTATATCTAAATATATACCATGCTCAGGGCACTTCTAGTGGGAGGAGTTTAGGAAAATGGAAATGCTTGCGAATCCTTAGCGTCATGTTTTCATCAGTTCCCACACATCTGTGGCTTTCCAGCAATATACTTTGATGTTCTTCAACAAGCTATCTTGTTCCTTTTGATATATCTGCAACGCTTTTTATCCAATCCCATATGTGAAAGCTGTATCTATCTCCTTTTATATATATACTTTTAAAGTACAAGAGACTAAGTTGTAGAGCAAAGTAGACTGCATTTTCACTGTGTTTTATCCACAATAAGGGTATAGTCCTAGCAGGCTGTGGATTAGAGGTCAGCTTCTCCTAATATTTTTGGATCAGTGATTTTTGTAAGAGTACTGAACATTAAAGGTTAACCCAAGATAGAAAGATTCTGTTTTAACACCACAGTAATATTTCACAGAGTTTTCCTATTAAGCTTTATCAAGCAGCTTTAAGGTTAGCTTCAAGTCAGCACTGCAGCAGAACATTGAATGTGTTTGTAGGTTGGATAAACAAACATGTATTCAAGTTTGAAGGTGTAAAGCAGGCCACTGATCTCAATTACAGCAATCTAAGATCAGAAAGAAGCTCATGGATTTATTTTCTCTATGTTGTCTTGATTGGTAATTAGCTTTTACTTAGCAAAGTTTGAGCAGCCCTTTCCCATCCTTGTTGTTATTCCTTTATCTGAGAAACCACAATGTGACAAATGCTGGCAGGCATTCAACACAGCAGGATTTTATGCCTCTGAAGAAGGATGAGGTTTGAAAAAATCCCAGTTTCTAAAACTGATGGCAGAACCCTTGTCTGAATGCTACATTATATCAGGTACTGTTGCTGCAGCAAAGCCCAAGTATATCAGTCTACATGTTTACAATCCTTGTTATAGTATATCTGTTAAATGATTTATTTTTATTAGTTTCCAGCCAGACTAGCTGATGAGTTACAAACCTCCTCCAAGGGAACATTCACTTTTTACATTAAACACCAGTGAAAACAAGATTTGAAGCCTAATTTGCCTCCCATTTTAATTGTTATGGCCCTAGCTCCATGCAAATCAGCATCTTAACTAGAAGACCCAGAAGTCAGAGTACGGTAGGCAGCCTGGAACTCCTCTGCTGTGTAGTTTAAAGGAGAGGCAGATTATGACCGAGTTTGGAAAACGGTTCCCAGTCTCTTCTTAATGTTCACCTCTTATGTGCTAAGACTGCAAAATGGAAACTCCACTTTTTGCCTGCTTTTTCTAGGCTCTGGTGTCTGCACCACTAGTCCAGCAGCTGAGATCAGGGACACAATGTAGTGGCAAGAGCAGCAATCCATTAGGTTTGCAATAACGGCTTCGCCAAGGGCTTGGAGTTCCTCTCTTTCTTTTGAAGCATTTGGTACTCTTCAGAAGGCTTAGCAGGCACTCAGGAACTCTTTAAGAGGTGCTCCACATCAACAGTTTAAAAGATAGACACAAGGGGCAAACATATGATTGATCAGAGACAGAGACAGTGAGGGCTGATGGGACTTCAGGTGTTGATGGGAAATCACGTGAAAAAGGATTGTGTGTTCTTTTCAGATGGTGAAAAGTCACGAGTCTCTCAAGTCACAAGAGATTCTATAAACATAGAAATTCCCTGCAGTATTACTTAAATGGACTTAGACAGCAGAGGCTACAAGAACCAGGGTAGATGGGCAGGGTCTGTTCATAAAATAGCCCTCTCTCTCCAGCCCTAAAACCACTCTGTCCAAGGCAACCTCCATGTACCCTGTTCTGCACTTGAGGGTAGCTTTTCCATAACAAGGAGGAACCTCTAACACTGTCAGAGACAACCTTGTGCACAGTAATTAAGATTAGTGTGTTTGCTAAATATGAAACCTGTGTACGGAGCAGATCTTTCTAGGGCACACAGCTTAGGCAAGTAGGAATCCAGGTGCATGGCAATTTGGACTTTTGAAAACAAACATTCCCAAATTGCACCTCTCACCAGGTTCAACAGAGCCAGAATGGCTGTGTTAAAAAAACATTTAGACTTGTTGAAACTATTTATTGACTTTGAGACTGACTTAAACGGCTCATACATTGATACCCAAAAGCATGTGTTTAAACTGAAGTTATTTATTAAACCTAGTTTCAATGATATTGTTAGATAAAACCAGAAAAAGGTTTCCAAACCTGATCTTGCAAAGACATAGCAGCACGTGGGTTTTAATCATATAAGTAGATACTTTGGTCTGCCCTCTTTTGACTGTATGCTGGGCAAAATTGTGCTTTCTGCAGCCAATAAAACCCAAAGGAACATTGTAAACGGTTGCATACAGCATTATTAAACACACAGAGAAGTTATGCATGACACTGGTAGACATGTTGGGGCAGAGAAATCCACAAAATCTGAAAGCATCCAGAGGTTTCAATTGCTATGCTCTACAGCTCATCTCTTCTTTAGCTCACCTCTTCACTTGGGGTTAGAGTTTGTGAAGGTGGTTGGCTTGGGTTTTGAGCCATCACTGAGCCGTTGCTCCTTGGTCTTTATTACAACAGTTTCGATTTCAACAGTTTTTGCTGGGCTACAACAATTTTTTTCAACTGTTACGCTCTCCTGTATTTTGCATCCTCAAAACACTATATAAGCATTTTGTGTTGGATTTATTTCCTTCATCTGTCCCTTGAAGCACTTAAAATTGCCTTTATAAAATATGTATACATTAAATCAAACACATTGTGCATTTGAATGAATCTGCTGTAAAGTGCTTTCCAAGTCATCAGGCAAAACAGGCAGTCTCCAAACCCAGCCATCCCCTTAGAAAATAAACACATCAGCAGCATATCAAAGATCTCCCAGGAAGATGTTCTCAGCCACAAAATACAGTCTTTCCCCGTTATTACTCCCAAAGCAACACAGATGATTATGTGAACCATTGTAGCAAGTCCTAACTTAGGTAGAGAATTTCTGCTTTATTGGAAGACCACCTTAAAAGCTTTCTCCAACATTGAACCACCTGTCTTTATAAAAGCTCTATGTAGGAGGAGTGTGTTTGCTTGCTTATTTACTTGTGGTGATCAGAAATAAAGCATAAGCGTTAAGTAAGACAGAAAGAAAATTAGTACCAAATCTGAGATTTGAAATCAGAAGTTCTTTGTTTCTACTATACAAATTCAGAATTTGTGAGTTATTTTTCTCTTAAAAATTTGAAGGGGATTGTATTTTCTCTTGAAAAGTAAGTTTGTGCAGCAGAAAATGTTCCCAAAAATTTCTTCATGTTTTCCAGAGTTCCTTCAGTCTGAAATCACCATTTCAACAGTTGGTATTCCTTCATGAAATATCATGCTTTATTAACATACAGGCACCTCAAACTGCTCTATCTTTAGGAAAACGTTAGCTTCCATCATTATGTACAGTCCCCGTGGTAACACTTAACGTCATCCTTCATTTTCTCTTTCCAGTCAATAATGGAGGGAGGTTCACCTCTGTTTTCCTTCTTCCTCTGTCTCCTTCCTGGCATTCTGCCTATGGCCGTGGGGCAGCAGGCACATATTATTTCTTCAAGCAGTTACACCAGTTACTTCAGGCATGCATATCTCTCCAAATTAACTTCTCTGTGCCCCTTAGCAGCTGTTGCTGCTTTGTTGCCTCACTGCTAGATGGGCAGCAGGCACCAGTCCTGAGCCAGGACCAGCCAAGATGCCATTCCAACCTTAGAGCAGCAGCGCTGTTAAATTCCTCACTGGAAACTGGAGAACATAATCAGCTATATTTTCCATTGGAATCTAGCTTCATTCTTCTTTATGTGTGGTATTAATAATTGTCAATAAGGCAGGACTAGTTTTGTGCTAAAGGGAATACTGAAGAGCTATTATGTGGACATGTACGCATGATTCTTTCATGGGTTCTGAATGCAGCTCCACACCACTCCAGCACAAAATTTACCTGAATCTGAAGTATTCCTAATTTTCTTCTTCATGCATCAAGGTCTTCCAGATTAGTCTGACATCTAGCAAGATATACAAGAATATTAAAAATGTTTTGCTATGGAATAGTTACATTTTAAGGCTACCTCACGTTCTCTGAAGTGCACAAAAATTTCTATAAAATAATTATTTGACAAGGAATAAAAGACAAAAATCATTAAAATATTTCTGGAGTTGACTTTGATATCTAATAAGTTGAGCAAATAGTTACAGTGTGAGGTAGCAACATTACCCTTCAGTATAAAAAGCAGACCAAGTTACACTGCTAAACCCAGTTTATGTACTTTCATGATACTCTCAAACACGCTACAGGGTTTAGAGGAAGTAATGTGCTGGTTGCTACTTACGGCTGGAATAAGACCATTATGGGCCTCTCCATTCTATTATGGGCCTCTCCATTCCACAACAGCTTGTTGCAATCATAAGAGAGAGGCTGTGTTGCCTTTTTTCTTGGCCTATGACTTTTTCTGTAACACAGATATATAGATATATATAAAAAATATATAGTGTGTATATATGTATGTACACAGACATATAACAACATACCTTGATCCAAGGTGCCAAAAGAGAACTGCTGGATTCCTGCAAAAGCCTTTACTTCCTCACAAATCAGATGTTGTAAGCTGCTTCCTTCTAGATCGCCTTCATCGATTGCATCATAGACAAGCACTCCAGGAACGACAAAGACATAAATTACCTCTAGTCTGAATTCCTGGACAAACTGTACTTGCTATCCCTCAGAAACTGTAGTATCCTTAGGAGCACTGACATCAAATGTGCAGGTATCCCAAACTATGAAGTTCAATACGGGTAATATTGTTTATTTTGCACTTAATTTTCCTTAATTCCAAGGAAATTTGTGTTATGAATGCAAACTACTTGTCTGGTTTATGCATGGTTAATGTGCTGATAGAGGTTGACAAGTACAGAGGAGGATCATGTCTTATTTGCACACATGGCATTAAAAAAGTTTTGAGTTTTTGTTTGCTTATCTCTTTGTTTGCTTTGTTGTGTGGTAGCTCTTATTATTTTTCCTGGATTTTTTTTCTTTCTTGCATGGAGGTAGAAATGAAGTAACATGAAGCAGATCCTTGAAGAAATCAGAAAAATGTCGAGCAAACTTCTTGTGAGGTATTGAGCCTCTGCTGAGAGTAGAAATCAAGTATTTTCGGTCTGTGTGAGATCTTCAATCTTTATGGTTTCTCCCTCTTGCTTACCTCGTTGCCCTTTTCTTTAAAATTTGTCAAGCACTTTAAACTTTCAACCCTTCAGATGCTTCATGTTACTTCAATATCCACGTCTCCTCTGCTTGCCCGTTTGGCCAAAAGTTGCTGGGCAGAAATCAGACTACTTTTCTTAGGAAATACCTTTGGAGATGGCTTCAGAATGAAGACAACTGATCATAAACTTGGTGTGTAGTGATAAGGTCAATCCCAGTAGCTTCCCAAGAGATACAGTAAGCTTTTTGCAAAGTTATCCTTTACAGACATACCAAACACAGGAACAGCTCATTGCACTGGCATTTGGAATCCATGAAGCATTTATTTACTTTTTATAGTCCTGATTTTTAATTAGCATTTTGCTTAGCTAAGTTTGAGTAGCCCTTTCCCAGCTTTGTTGTTACTCCTTTATATCAGAAACCACAAATGGAGTCCATCAAAGGTAATCAAGCTACTCAGGCATGATTTTCCCTTGGTCAACACACACTGACGGCTCCCAATCACCACCTTCTCTTTCAAGTTCTCAGAAGACTTTATTTGCACTGTGTATCTTTTAGATCACATGCAGAAAATATTTAATCAGAATATATTTTTATTGCTGATACACATTTCTCACCACTTATTTTATGGTACGGTATGTATACTATGAGCACTGAATGACATCAATGCATAGCAAACACAAGCAGGACTGGATCCAACCCTGATCCAGATCTGGGGACTGAGCTGGGTGTGAGCCTGTGCACCGCGTGTCTGAGTCCCTTTGCCACAGAGAAAGGGGCTAAAGGATGGACAGGGAGAAGGAGAAGGTTAAGAACCTTGTCACTGGTTTTCCCTCGCTCCCTGCCACCCTGCCTGTTCCAGTAAACCCTACCTGCAGAGTATTGTCCTCTCATTAGGAACTATTTCTCTAAACAGATAACAAACTGGAGGAGGGAGATCAATAAAAGCTCTACACAAGGAGTAGTTACACAGCTGAAAACTTGATCTGATTCAACAGAGCATTGCAATAGCTCTAGGACAAGTTATCCTCCTTGACGTCAGTGGTTCTGCATGAGCAGAAAAGCAGGAAAACACAAAAGCAGTCAGGCTTACCTAATCTTCAGTGTAACAGAGGGCTGCTTCAACAACAGAGGCAATAAAGTACTTGTAACTCTGCTGCAACCAATTATGAAGTTGCTAATTATGAAGAATAATTTAGGATTTCCCCCAAGGAGTTTTTTTTAAAAGTAGTGGATATTGTCTCTGAAAACCTCTTCCAACCTGTCACACTTAAAAGCATTCCAGCTTCTCAGATGTGCTGCTCAAGGGAGCTCTTGCTATTTTATTGGTATCCACTAGAGAAAAATAAATAACATCCAAGTCATAAAAAGGTTGGGTTTTATTACTTAACATTACAGCAATTTGCTGTTGCTAACCTTGTTGGAAATTTGCAGGGAGCTGAAGAAGAGTGGATGAGCTGCTTCACTGGGGAGTGTGATTGATTGATGGTGGGAAAATAATAATAAGTCCAGGGAAGCACATAGCAGAGAAAAACTCCAGAAAAAGGAGAGTTTTAAAAAGAACCATTCTATTTTTCCTTTTTTTTTTTTTTTTTCCAAAAGCACCAAACATCTTCATGATACACTTCAATCTGCACAACTTTGACTAGGTCATTTTCAGAGAGCAGAAGGCCCTTCATTCTGTGTGAATGTGAAAAGGCTGTGCTTGCCACCCCTGGAAACAGCTGTGGGCTTCACAGTTCACCCTAAGAAAGTAGAATCACATATGTATTGTGTGTATTTTCTGCCTGTATTTCCTTCTGACGAGGTAAAACCAGCTGGTTTTAAGCTGTTAAGAAAAGTCTGGAGCAAGCCACCCACAGTAGGAGAAGGTGGATGTGTACTATGAATGACTGGACCATAAACTCCTCCTCTACATGGCAGCATTTAGTTCAGAGCAAAGCGCGTGTAAAAAGCCCCCAAATATTTCCCCAGCTGTTTGCTGCCCTTGCGCAGACTGTAGCAGCCTCTGCGGTTCGGAAGCAGAACCAAAGAGGGAAGCTGTGATTTCCAAGCAGCGCAACAAGAGGGAAGTGTTCAGTGTGTCAAGAGGGTCTGCTGTGCCGGCTGCCCTGCAGAAGAGCAAGAAGGTTGCCCTGCCGTTATGAGACGCTTGCAGATTCAGTGCCTCTGTGGCAAAGATCTCCACTGTGTGGTCTGGAACAGCATCTCTGCTTTACCATGAGGGGAAAAGAAGGAAAATCTGGTCAACCGAGGGGACACACTACAGAGCCAATGGATTTCTTCTTTCTCAGAGCTCAAGGGATGTTGAAGACACTCCACATCAAGATCTCAGAGAGAAGAGGACAAGAACGCATGAGCGTTAGAAGAAAGCCACGCTGGAGGGAAGCCAACCAACCTGTCTCTAGTAGACCTTTGCTTTTGGGGAAACTCGGGAAATGGGTAAACTTTCTGGTTCTTTCTCACTGCTGACATATACAGGTGGTACCACGCTAAGTCCTACCCTTTAAGGTATAGATTTCCACACAAACAGGATTCTCCATTTTCAGTTTTTTTGGAATTAAATGTAAACATACACTGTGCTAGCACAATTAGTGGTACTACTGCAGCAGTTCTGCTTTTATTCCTATACTTCTACAACAGGGTGATTAAAAAGTAAAATAACAAACCTGATTTTAAAACAGAAGAGCCTAACAATAAAAATAAATTATCATCTAATGCTCAGAATATCAGCATGCCAATCAGATTTTCCCAGACAGCATATTATTAATCTTTTCACTTTGTAAAGTGTTGTTTTTAGCTGTATTGTGTACAGTATGAACCCAGGATCCTGTCAAGGACTCATCTTCTATGGATCTCCCACAGCCCAGCAACGTGGGGTCTTCTGAGACTGAAAAAAATGTCCTTTGTGATTTCCTTTATCATATGTGAGGGAGGAGAGAGAAAATGCTATTAACTGTACAGAAAGAAGAGTAAATTACACCAATTACAGTGGCTTTTGTATGACCACCTCTGAGCCAGTTTCAGCCATGCAATCGGATGCATACACTGCACGCTCACACTTCTCTCTCTGGAGCTCAGTCACTCCCTGAATTAGACCACGTTCCCTCTTGGGAAAAGTCCCCAGGAATTAGCAGCTCTAATTGCATTATCCAGAGAGATTTTGGCCATGGTGAGCAAAAACAATCATGAATGGGACTTTGATACAAATCCCTAGTCTCTTCCCCATCTCTAGACACTTTTTAGAAAGCTTACCCATTCTAAGTAGCCATAATTTAGCAGAATTATAGCTTTGTATAGGCTATATAGCTTTATACAGCCAGCTTTAGTTCTGGGGACTGATGAAAAAGAAAATAAGAATACTCAGAGCTGGAGAGCCTGAGCGAAAGAGAAGTGCAAATACAGCCCATCCAATAAAAGACGTGCTTGTGTTTTATTTAGATTCTGTTGCCATTTATGTTTGAAATCTGATTAGTTCAGGTCATGCAGCACCTGGAATGTTCTCCTTACAGCTTGCCAGAAATAAATTAAGCATTATTCTTTGTGATAAAGGACACTGGAAAGGAAAGCCATGGATAAAAAGTCAGGAGAGTAGGCTTTGAGAAATACTCAGAATATTCAGCAATGGATTTGTAAGCATTTCTAAATCCACCTGAAGCCTACGAGAGACCAGGATTTCTGACCGACCAACACGAGAGACTTCAGGAGCTGCTCAGCTGGAAGTGACGGGCAGACCAGGTCTCTCACAGGAGTGCCAAATGGCGGGGACGCCTGACCCCTTGTCATATCCTTAGCAAGGGAGAAAATGAATATAGCTGTAATTTTGCCACTCATAAAGCATGAAATTCTAAGTGAAATAGGAAGTCTTGATGCTCTTTCCCTGCTCACAGAAGATGTTTCCATGCATAGCCCTGTTCATATTTACTGCCGTGCCAACAAATGTGCATCAAATGCCTTTCCACTGCTGCTTTTTTCTCAGAACCTCTGCCAAACCACACAACTGATGTTTTTTTCAGTGTTTACAGACAGTTTGAGAGTCTATAATCTGTAGTTCCTGCATTATACACACAAAAGCAAAGGAAAGAGAGGAATAAAAATCTCTTGCATGCTTTGATGGCAAAATTGTCTGTACGACAAGGAAGTATAATTTTTTTTATTCTAGCCTTTTAAGTTTCAATAGCTGCCAAACTCACACTCTGCTAAACTGCGGTATTTCAAAAATACGACAACTTAACTGAAGGGGATTTTGCCGATGAATTGGAGTCCCATCCCTCTAGTTCTGAAGCTGGCTTTTCCAAAGTAGTATATGCAGCCCATTTTGTGTGTGGGTGTAGAAATTCTCCCAGCCCCAACCTCAGACCCCATCTTCTGCATGTAGTGATCCTTCCTCATATTCTCTTCCTTATCTGATAAAGAACCACTTCTATCCTTCAAACTAAAGATGGAGATGTTAATTAGTACTAGTTAGATTAATACAGATGTTATAGTTACACAAAAGACTTAGCGGTCGAACCTGGAGAAGGAAGAGGAGGTAAGAGAAGAGAGAGTTTATTTGTGGAAACCACTTCATAAGCACCAAGGACACCTCTGGTTGCTATTTCTGAAGTACAAAACCAAAGCGAAGACTTGCATTTAGACCCATAAGACTGGCTGAAACCAGTACAGCTGCCAAATAATTAGGCCATCTTGGGAAACTCTTTCACTAAGCAGTACTCTCCATTATACTGATGTTTTCTCACGTGAGTGTACTTGAAATAGATCACCTCCCCTTACCCACCGAGTGGGACAGGACAGTGAGTTATTCGACAAAATGGGCAGAAGGAAAGGGTCACTGAGTGAAGGAGAAAGTCTCCAACAACAGGGAGAACGCAGTTACCACTCATGCTAGTAAATGCCATATAAAATGTGATAACGAATAATCGGTTACCATCTTGATAATTAAAACTTCATTGTCTAACCCTATGGCTGTAACGTAAATGGAGATCTGCTAACCTGACTGAAATTTGTGCAAGTATCATCAGAGACTAATCACACCCTTCTTCTCTATAGGTTTGCTTACTCTGGAAACAAAGCAAAGCTTTAACTTCATGTGTTAAAACTGTATAGGCAGCAGAACTGGCCACTGTTTTACACTGCCTCATGACCTGGTAGTAAAGTTCCCAGAGTCAGCAGATTTCCAGGTGCAGAAGTTTTAACTGGTGCAAATGCAAGGGACAGAAGTGACTTGTGGATTGCAAGATTAACAATGAAATAACCAGCTCTGATGTATGTCCCAATGATGTATTCCACGGGTGGAGATTTATCATTTGAAACCAGCACATTTCTGTGGGATGCCCTGAAGGTCGCCAGCACTCAAATTAAGACAGCATAGTCAAGTTCAGTTATAAATTACAACAGTAAACATCTAGATCAACATCAGTATTAAATTCACCTCAGCGAGAGAATGAGAGACCAAGAGCACTTGGTCTTTTCTGGAAAGGCCTAGAACAAAAAACATTAATATTACTTTTCCCACAAGATTTTACATTGGCAGAAGTGATGGAAGAATGTGGCTACTAATTCACCAGCTTTAGAATTAATTTCTGAACTTTATTATGAGTGTCACAAATTGTTTTTGCTATAGCATCATTCCAATTATTTTCAGCTGCCCAGAAATCAGAATTTGTAGGAAAATTCTGATTCATTAAAAACTGTCCTCATTCTGAATGGGAACAAAATAAACTTTTTACAGTTTCTTAAAACATAGTTTTCTGGAGGAGATGCTGTTTCAGGAGATTTGAAATGCATTACCCTAAGATAATTAACTAGTAAAGAGCTTTGAGTTTCAAATATGACAATTTATTCTGGAAAGGATCAAAATTAACCACACTGACATTGTTAAAATGCTTTTCAATTCTTTCATCATGGAATTTCATGAAAAGCAATGGATTTTTCAGATGGTTCAGTTTTTAATGAAGCTTCATTTCCCATGAGAGAAATTTTCCTACAGTAAATTTCTTAGTTTTTTAATTTTATCCTTTTTTTTTTATACTCTGATCATCTGAAAATCAATTACACAAATGCTGCAGACAGACACTTGTATCACCACCACTACCACTTTTTCAAGGTATGAGTCTCTTACTCCATCTGCCAGTTCAAAAGTGTATTACAGCACAGACATTACAGCTCCATGTATATAGCATGTGTTTGGAGATTGTGTAAGGGTTAAATATTGATAGCAAACTATATCAGTAAATGCTGAAAATCTACAGTATACCCCAGCTTTAAATCTAGTTTTGTATGTTTGAAGTGAGTGCTAGCTAAATGAGGCCCTTCTGCTTTCCAAGAGGTGATCAGAAAGAAATGGGTAGATTAGGAAAAGAAGCTTAACTAAACAAATTAGGAGGGAGGAATAAGACTTGAAGTTGCAAAATACACAGACAGTATCTCAATTAACAGGAAAAAGCTTTCCAAAGAACAGATGTACTTGGAGCATGGTGAAAAAATTACTTGATTCTCTTTAGGGTAATAGGGAATTAGAGAGAGAATGGAGTCGCATTGCAGACCTGTTGTGTAATTTCCCTGTCTGCTCTTACAAATGAAGTGGATGAAGATTTTCTTTAGCTGGACGTCCATTTTCCCAAAGGCAGGGAAAAGAACTAAGAAATAATGCTTGGCTGTAGGTGCAGGCAGGACGCAGTGGAGCCCAAGGGGGTCAAAGGAGCAGATTTGTGGGTGGGAAACTGTCAGGGGTAAGCATTGGGGAATATTTGCCAGGCTGGTTTTGGTACATTCGGACCCAACATCTGTTCTGAAGGACAGAAAGGAAACAAATATACACCAGCACAAGAATCAAGGCTTATTTGCCAGAGATTACGGACATTTGTTACCGAGCACACAAATGGAAATCTGACCTTTGGGAAGAAGATATGATTAGACAGAGCACGCACACTGCAGACAGCGCGGCTTTCCCACCAAAGGAGGACGCCAGAAGAAGCAGTGGCTGAAATACATGGGCATTACAATGTGGTGACTGACACATTCTGCACACGTGTCACCTGCGTAGCAAGCCATGCCCCTTGTCCTCAGGAGGAGGAGAGGGTGCAGACCCTCTGTGCAGCACTGGCACCTCACCAAGTTGATGAGATGCGTAAGACCCAGACACAGTCTCTCCAGCAAGCCCAGGATTTTAATCTTCTGCCGAGGCATCTTTGCCCTTTAGATAGTGCAGAGTTAGCAGAGGAGTTATTCCCAGGCTCCCACGGACAGTGGTGGTGTTCTTTTACTAAGGGCTGCTTTAGTGGCTTAAAAATGTCTTAGATACAATTTGCTTCCTTTTCAAGTGAGATCCACCTGATGAGTACTTGTGTTTACCGTTCAACTGCCCATACACTCCTCATTGTTGGCAACATAAAGCAAGAAGGGATAATAAATCTTAGCTGTTAATTAAGGCTATGCTGAGAGTTAAGGTCTCTGACATAAATGGCCATTTCATTGCCACACACAAGAACCAAGGAGCACAGCGCAGACAGCTTTAGTGTGAGCTACAAAATGTGAAAAGATAGTTTATATAACTCATCCTCCAACTATCCTTAAATTCAGTATAGATGTTCCTCTGGTGTGTGCCACCTCCCAGGCAGACTCCTGTTTTCCACACCCGCCTGCTGAGCTGGCAGGCAGGATGGTGAGTACCGGGATGGTCCATACAATGCTTTGCATAGTATGAAGCAAGATTTGTGGGAAGGAAGCTGGCATGGGGATAACATGACTGCAGAGGCAACTGAAGGAAGAGACTCCTCTGGACCAAGGCCCTGGGGCTATGAGGATCTTGGCTGTTATAAACAAGAGACATCAGCTGGGATCCTGTAAATGTGGGTGTTTTTTTTTTAAAAAAGGGCAAAAATACATCTGTCATACATTTCCATAAACTTTCTCATCCATAGAAGGGTTTCAGACATTAAATCCCCTCTCAGCCAAGAAACTGGAAATGCCTAAGAATATTCACATTGACAGATTAAGTGTTGACTAAAGACAGATGGAGGAAGTATTAAATCTGACACTTCTGTAATTTTTGTGCATTGTATCCATCACAGGCTTTCTCCTTATATTCACCAGAATTAAAGCTTCCTCATCGTAATCTTTTCTGATCATTCAGTCACCTTCTACCTTGAGAAACAGAGTCAGAAGCCAACAGCTCTGAGTTATCAAGGATGATCCAGTTAAACACACAGTGCTACTAAGGAGAGAGGAGCATCCAACAGCCCGTGCCAGCTTTGGCAAACAGCGCCCATGCTTGTCTTCATATGGCCAATGGGGGGACTGCTCTCAGTGCAACCACTTTCCCTGCTTTAATTTGTGGTTTGTAGAAATTGCTTGATAGTCAGTTAGTGGGTATCTTAGGTTATCATATCATCCTGTTAACTGCTTTCACGGCTTAATCAAATACACCACAAATACTACTGACCCTTGTTAACCCGCAAATTCTTGTCTGTGAGAAAGGCTTAGTGTGGGCCATGCTCTGTGCAGATGGAGTTTGTTCATGTATGCATTTTATTTCTGCTGCTCTGATCTAACCTGTTTATATCCTTTCAGTTGTAGAGATTTAAATGCAAAATGGAGGGAAAGAAAAGAATCTAAGATAGAAACCAGACATGACTGGCAAACCTCTTTCCATGCACCACACCTTTCTAAAGCCTAAACAAAATTACTGAATGTCATGGAGATGGGAATAGGAGACTAGATTTGCACAGCTTTAAATCTCTTGTTTTATTGACTTGGTAGGTAAGATTCAGAATTTCTCAAGCGTTCAGTTTCAGAAACTCACTGGTAATGGTAAAGAGAATAAAACAAATTACATTGTTCAAACCACTTTCAGGTTGTTTAATCGGATTACAATTCTGATTTTTATTTAAACGTAATAAGATCAAAATGCATTGATGAATATAAGGCACCATGTTTCTACTTCAAAATATAAATTAGATATTTAGAAACTGTTTTATAGAAAGGTAACATAAATTTCTTGTTCCTCTTGCATTTTAAGGGAGAGTGATCTGAATATTTGTTAATGTCATTTTAATACATTACCATTTTTGTCAAATGCATTATTAACAAGCATGTTTGATGATTTACTCGTTTAGTTCTGAGAAAACACTTCAATGTGGAGAGCTGGAAAGATTATTCAAATATTATTTTATGGAGCCAACCCTTGTTGAGAGCCAGAAGAAGGCATGTTTGCTGAAATAGCTGTTCTAGCACTTTAATTAGGAGAGACTGGAGAAAATTCCTGTAAGCCTTTGATTAGACAGTATTAGGCTGCAGTGTGAAAAATGAAATCTAAATTAAAGGAGGAGCACTCCTTCCATGGCAGAACAGAGTTCAGACAGGAGCCAGAGCATGCCTGCAGCCTGGGTCACTTTGCTCTGAAGCTGAAAACAGTTTGGGTTTTGCGTGCTTTTACAGCAAAATTGCAACAGAAGAGAAGAGAAAAATAACAGATCTCTGAGATTAAAGATAAGAGTAGACTATTTAAAATAAAAATCTGAGAGCCACATGCTATTCAGAGACTCCATAGCAGGGTCCACTGGAGGCAGAGCGTTTGCTTCAGTGGCCTGAGGACAGCTCGTGGCGGTGCCCAAGCATCCCAGCTTGTGATACTTCTGTCCTGACTTGCCTAGTGCAGCCTGTGGCAGATGTGAGCGCAGCGTTTCCTAAGGCCGTAGCCTGTCCTGTACCTGATCTGTAGGTTACTGGAGTTCAGCAAGCCCAGCTGTTAATCTCCCGCTTTTCAGGAACATGACATGTACATTTATTTACACTCACATTGATAGTCGTGAATGTAGAAGTATATGTGAAGGAAAAAAAGGAAATCATTAAAGTAGAAATAAAAATGAGACTCATGGGAACTCTGATTGCTAATTAGAAACACTGCACATCTATTATAATTCTAGCTCACAGAGGTTAATAGAAGATGAGATCAAAGGCAGCATGTGTTTACCAATGGTAGATCATGCCAGACTAAGCTTCTTTGATGTGCTAACAGATCTGAATAGGAAATGCAGATCTCCTCTATCTGAACTTCAGGAAAACATTTAATGTGCTGCCACTTGGGACCAATGAGACGAATGAGAAAGGAGCTTGTAAAAGAACTATAAAAATGCATGAGGTTTGGAACACTGCAGATAACAATTTGATTCTGCTGAAAGGAAGATGACTGTGCTGGAAGGAGGTTAGTAGTAGAGCACCTCGAGGATTTGTGGTGGGTTCCGTCATCTTCTGTAATAGTACTTCTACTGTTCCTCCTTCCCCAGCACCATATGTTCCCAAGGTTTTTATGTCAGGTGTTCCAGGGCTGCTCAGCAAACAAATCCAATGCTGCCCTGGACACTGAGCTGCATCACCCAGCTGGTGGGAGCCCATGTTGCAAGCCCCTTCCCTTCCTCCTGGGGAAATCCTCACCGGGGCTGAAAATGTTTGCTCCAGGGAGGACATCAGTACCCAGCAAATGGAGGGATGGTGATGCCTCCCACTTTCCTCAAGCATGGACACTTTCAGATGAGCTCCACAGGCCCACATAAACACCACAAAACCTTCTGGGCTCAAGCCCAATTGATAGCACTGCCAAGTCATCTTTCAGCTGGTAAAGAAAATAGGTTTCTGTGTTGGGTGGGACGAAAGAATGAACACAGAAAGGTAGCTTTTGTTCTTAATCTTAAAACAATACTTTTAATTGAAATTGCAGATATGACAAAGCAGAAGATTGCAATATCATTCAGGAAGAACTAGAGGACCTTAGAGTGCGGAGTCATAGCAGTGTGATGAGCTTCCATCAAATATGTTGTAAGACCATGCCCTTCGGACCTACAGTGAGATTTGTGTTACAGATTGGGAGTTCGACATTTGGGGAGGTGATGGACCAGGGATTTATTTTCAAAGAAACAGAGGTCCCTGGAAAGTATTGTCTGAGCTACTTCCAGCAAAGAGGAGGAAACATATAATGACATTTTCCTTGTGAGCTCTTTCTGAAAGATGGCATAAACCTGTTGTCCTTAGCTGTGAAAGAGGGAAGCCAATGTGAACCAGTGCAGAAAAGGCAGACACGACAAGGAAACAGACAGCTTCTCTTAATGAGAGAAACACTAAAGAGTTTAACTTACTTAGTCTAGCAAAATCAAGGCTGAAAGAAGAAGCAATTACCCTCTGTAAAGCTATCAAGACCAAATCTCAGGGAAGGAAAAGGACTTCTTAGCTGACACAATCAAGACATGGGAATAAATTGGCCATGAATACATTTAGGCTGAAAAATAGGAAAAAAACATGAGCTATCAGGAAGAAGGGTTGTCTCCCTGTAGAGACAAATAAAAGCATATGCAGTTTTAGGACAGCAGCTAATCAGCATGTGGAAGGGCCACCTTGAACTCTGCCATCCTGCATCAGGGAAAAGAAACCATAAGAGTCTGTGAGGCATTTCTAATGTGCAGCTGGGTGTACAGAAGCCCACAGGATACCCAACTGCATGGCAGTAAATAAAACCACCTCTTCTCCTCTCAGTGGGAGAAACCGCTCTCTAAGCACAGGTTATTAACACTGGGATTAAAATGCCAGTCCTACAGCAGAACAAGCAATTTCTTTGCTCTGGAGTTATAAGTGAAACCTGGAATCAAAACTGTCTGGGGCTTGTAGGCACACCTGCTGCTGCTCCTAAAAACAAGGAGCAAGAAGAATGGCAACGAGAAGAACAACAAGCCCACAATAACATTCAGATCCACAGCCTAAGCTGGACTGCGACAGCAGAGGATTGGTAATGAATCCTCCTCTTTGGAAAAAACGCGGGACCTTGTAGGAAAGCTTCCATACACTTTTGCCATGAATTACTGAGAGTCCAGGTAGACTCCAGGTGAAAAGACCTCTGGACATTATCACAATGATAATGAGCCCCTGCTCTCCCTGCCCGCCAAGCCAGGAGCCTGCAGACCTGAAACTTTGGTCTGGGCCTGTATCTGTCTGTGCAGCATCCTCTGCTTCACAGAGCGGCTGGACCACTGCTCCGGGGGTGCCATTTCGTTCGTGCCACCTTGGCTGTGCCTGATGACAAGTTGTTGCACTTCTGATTAATTTCCAAGCTACAAGACATAACAAACTTTGTGCAGACCACAAGATGGCACAGCTGTAGTACCTATATAGGACTGGATAAGGCAGCCCGACATCAATACATTAAAAATAAAAATTAATGTAGTATTTAATATCAATTAGAGATCAAGGGATGAGAAAAAATCTCTTATTCTAGTGAAGCAACTCTTATTTCTAACTGAAGGACAGTGTTCTCTGAGCCTATAAACACAGACAATGCTGAAATCTTTTGTTTTCAATAATCAACTGTTTATATATTTACAAAAAATAACATTTCAAAGCAGAAAGGACTTTTGAACAAGGAAACCAGTTTTGTCCGTGATGTAATAGAATCCTGTGACTTTAGATTATTTTTGGTCAGATGTTACAATGATTATGGAAGAGCTTTTTAGTGATCTATTTTTTTAAGCTGGAAAATTATTTAATACCAGCAAACTCTCTCTATCCCACAGGCAATTCCATTTGCAACCACTTTCAATTTTTGAATAGCAAAAGAGTTTGAGAACAATCCCTAATTAGATGTTAGATACAAATGACCTTTTGAAAAGGGTCTTTTTATAATACAATCGACAAGGCAATAAACGCACTCTGTGAGACAATAATGTTAGGAATACGGATTTAAGGGATTCAGATTCACGGCTCCAAATGACCCAGAAAATATTATGGAAATTTAACCCAATCATTACTCCGACAGCGTTTCACAAGGAACTGGAGAGTATAGGTTTATTGTCTCCAGGTTGTTTGCTTTTATTATCCCCTAATTACTGAGGAGATGATTTGAGGTAAAGACAAACAAACATATATTAAGGACTATGAAGGGAGGTGAAATTTCATTATCTTTATGTTGTGGGATTTTTTTAACAGAAATGATGGGATTTGTGTCATTCACCAGGGAATATTGCTATTTGTCTTGCAGTTGTTCAGCATCTAGCTTAACAGGGGTGATAATCCATGATTAAGATTTCTAGGAGTGTCTGCAATAAAAACACTAGCTTTCTTTCCGTTTATGTACTGCCATATTGGTCAACAGTTCTCACAAATGCCAGGGGTTTGGAGAGAACCCTTTATGGCAGAATAATCAAAATCTAAATCTAAACTCATCTAAATACGAATATATATGTCCGTCAGAAATACTGTATCTAGTCATCTAATCTATATCCAAAGGGAAGGAAAATAATGACTTTATTAGTCAGGTCCTCTTGCAGAAAATCAGAATTCCTGATTAGCATCCCAATGAAAAATTTGCCTTTCTAAATTTACCACATTTCATCCATACAATCTGTTCTCTGACTTGGACAGTGAAGAGATTCACAAAAGCCTGCATTTCTTTTCAAATGAGATGTGAAACTTTAATTAGCAAATTTTTCCTCTGGGTCGACAGTCTTCCTTATTTTACCTGGGAAATGCCTGTGACTTCTTGCTATGCATAATATAGTATTTATTTTATTTATGTCCTACTAAGTAAGAAATTCAGTCACTGACATTCACTAATAATCATGGATATGATTTTCAAAACAACTTAAGGGATCTGAATACATAAGGTTCTTCCCCCTCGAATTCTTCCCATACTTCTGTTGCTATCATCCACTGCAGTATTGTGCTTACTTCAGGGCTCAATCCTCCAAACGCAGAATGCACTTCCAGGAAGCCTGTAGTGATGGGGGGGGCTGAGTCTTCAGATTAAAATCTTTCCCCGGGAAGAACTGCACACTTAGAGCTCTGCAGGAAAAGGAAAAAAGTGGAAAAGGCAAAGGAAAAGGCAAAGGGAAATGCAAAGGGAAAGGGAAAGGGAAAGGAAAAAAAGGGAAAAGGAAAAGGAAAAGGAAAAGGAAAAAGGAAAAGGAAAAGGAAAAGGAAAAGGAAAAGGAAAAGGTAAAGGAAAAGGAAAAGGAAAAGGAAAAGGAAAAGGAAAAGGAAAAAGAAGGAAAAGGAAAAGGAAAAGGAAAAGGAAAAGGAAAAGGAAAAGGAAAAGGAAAAGGAAAAGGAAAAGGAAAAGGAAAAGAAAAGGAAAAGGAAAAGGAAAAGGAAAAGGAAAAGGAAAAGGAAAAGGAAAAGGAAAAGGAAAAGGAAAAGGAGAGAGAAATTGTGACTGATTCCTACAGCTCTCACACTAACTGAAATGAAAGGAATCAACTTCTTGTCTCATACTGTTAGATCCTCTACTCACACCAGCAGCGCAGCTTCAGGGGGCTCTCCAGAGCTCAACAGACCAACACCAAAGAATACAATTATTGTTTTCTTATATTCATAAAACTCAGCAGAGACACAGACTGAAGAAGTATAAACTGCCTATTTATTTTTTAACTGACGGTAATAAAGAGTCTTTAAAATTTCACAGAGAGGATAAGTATCCCATATAGAAAACTCTGTCTTGCAATTCCCATTAATTTTAATGTGATTTGTACAATCAATCCCTAAATGCTAAAAATGCCTCTCACAGTGAAAACACATGCAATGTCCCTGTTGTTTTATTGCATCCTTTGCTGATTAAGTTTGTGTATTTTGGCCTTTGCAGAGAATACGCATCCTAAAACCTTGTTTAAAGTTCCCTGTTACTCTTGCAGTGAGTGAGCGTATTTTGAGATCATAAGCCTATCTGTAGAATTTTGTTTTCCTGCCCCTATCTGTACATTTATATACACTGATGAGGACCCCCATGAGCCTTCTCTTCTCTGGGCTGAACGGTCCCAGCTCTCTCAGCCTCTCCAGGCCAGCTGGAGGCCAGTCTCCAGTGGTGCACCACTGGGGCTGATACTGGGACCAATACTACATCTTCATTAATGACAAGGATGATGGGACAGGGTGCACTCTCAGCAAGTTTACAGATAATTCGTGGGGCCGGGGGCTCTTAGGGCACACCAGTGCTACTAAATTATTTGTCTAGGACCCTACAGAACTTCTGCAATATGGTGAGGATTTTAACCTGGTTGTCTTGGGGCTGGGCTAGCATCGTGGTGTGGAACCAGCCTTCACAGGCCTGGCTCTGGGATAACAACAGCATTAGTGGAATGCATTTGTCCGGATCACTTACTGCTATTCTCAATGTCAAATCTCATCTGTAAGTAGAACTTTTCTGGGTATATTTAATGTAGAATTTTTCCAAAGCAGCACAATATTCAGAAGCAGGCCAAAACTTTTATTTTCATTACTGGAAATTATCTTGATTTCTAGGTAGAGACTTGCATTTGGAGACAAATTTCTCCAAAGCTGCACTCTGGATTAAAGGTCTTGGTTCTGTCATTTAGCAGAACTGATTTTTTATTTCAAGTAGACATCTATTATCTGTTATCAGGAGTAGTCAACATGGATTCATCAAGTGGAAATCATGCTTGACCAAACTGATATCTTTCTATGATGGTGTGACTGGCTGGGTAAATGAGGGGGAGAGCAGTGGATGTTGTCTGCCTCAACTTCAGCAAGGCTTTTGACACCATCTCCCGTAACATCTTCACAGGGAAGCTCAGGAAGTGTGGGCTAGATGAATGGACAGTGAGGTGGACTGAGAACTGGCTGAATGGCAGAGTTCAGAAGGCGGCGCAGAGTGTAGTTGGAGGCCTGTAACTAGTGGGGTTCCCCAGGGGTCAGTACTTGGCCCGGTCTTGCTCAGCTTCTTCATCAATGATGATGAAGGGTCGGAGTGTACCCTCAGCAAGTTTGCTGATGACAGAAAACTGGGAGGAGTGGTGGATACACCAGAAGGCTGTGCTGCCATTCAGCAAGAGCTGAACAGGCTGGAGACTTGGGTGCAGAGGAACCTGATGAAGTTCAACAAGGACAAGTGCAGGGTCCTGCACCTGGGGAGGAACAACTCCATGCACCAGTACAGGCTCAGGAAGGACCTGCTGGAGAGCAGCATAGGAAGTTCCATCTGAACACGAGGAAGAACTTCTTCCCTCTGAGGGTGATGCAGCACTGGAACAGGTTGCCCAGAGAGGCTGGGGATTCTCCTTCTCTGGAGATATTCAAGACCCGCCTGGACAAGGTCCTGTGCAGCCTGCTGTAGGTGACCCTGCTTTGGCAGGGGGGTTGGACTAGATGATTCACAGAGGTCCCTTCCAATCCCTACCATACTGTGATTCTATGATGTATTAATTGTTTTAATTATTGTCCTAATAATTTATTAATTATTGTTAAAATCATTAACAGAGAACATCACATCCAAATTCCTCCCTCCTTTTTTTTCATTTTGTTACATTATTCTCCTTGACCTAAGCTTGAACACGATAACAGCTGGGGAGTAAACAGAGTGCTTGTCACTGAATGCTCTGGAGATATAAAGCTGCGAGAGATTTGTTTGAAATAAGATGGCTCCATATCTGCTTTTGCTGCAAGAATTCAGTCCCCCGGAAAAGATCCTCTAAAATCAATTCAGAGTGTCAATTGTAACAGTATGATCACAAACATCAGTCAAAAAGACATCAAAAAGCCCTTGGCTTTGCTTCAGATGAGAAGTACCAGGAGATGTGCTACCAGGCTGTGAGCATTGCCCGTTGCAGGGAGAAGGGGTTGCCTGTGGACTCTGAGCTGTAAGCGTGGCTATAAGTGATGAAATCACTGAGCTGAAATAAGCCAGGTGGCTGTTTCTGAGAGCAGAATTTCAACAGCTGCCAGGGGTTTTCAAACTGAAAAGCAAAGAAAAGAGCTGGCATCGTCAGGTGGGGTACTACTTCATGGCAGATGTGTACCTCAGGAGCTGTGACAGCCTGGGAAGCATAGAAAGAAAAATCTTGATTTCACAAAACCATTGCAAGAACACAATTTTTCTAAAAATTTCCAATTTTCTCAAGTCCAGCTATTGGAATGAATTTGCGATACTCTTCTCAGATCCATGATCTTGTTATTGGTTTCATATAATTAAATCCCTGTTGCATGTGAAGGGTGGTGTCCTGCATCTAGAAAAATGTTTAGGCACCTGAAGCAGAGCTTAAGCACTGAAGCTTTGCCGAAGTCCAAAACCATGACTCCAGGTCATAGGTCTCAGGCACTCTCTCAGATTGCTGTACTGTCTCTTATGTGTGTATAGGTGCTTACTTCTGGCTCCGTTGTAAGGCAGATAGCCTTTGGCACTTTTCTCAGTGGCAGTCCTCAAACACTTCTTAGTTCAAAACATGTTACTCACAGGTTGGCATTGGTGGGAGGGTACATAGGAACCAAGGAAGAAACAGTAATTATTTACACACTCAAACAAGCCTCAAGCACTTGAGGTGCCTAAAATCACTCTGTAGTCAATGGCTTCTTCAGGGCAAATATAGACCAGGACCCTTAAGACTGGACTTAACCCTTTGCTGGAGCCTCACTCTCTTCTTCTGCTGTATGGAAACCTGTCCTTCTAGGTTCGACAAATAATTAGTGACTAAAGCTTTGCAATACAAATAGCATTTTGATTGCCCATTTGAAGGGAAAGGAGCTGGCATGTATGAACTGCTCAGGACCATTGCATATATCTGAGTCTGACAGGTACTGTGGGCTGGACCTCTTTGGGTTTGGATGAAATACAGAATTATTTTTAGTTGCAGAATAATAGCAGTTTCCTTCTGTCTTTTTTCTGGGAATGTTGCAAATACAAAGAATGAAAGTGCATCCTTTTTACTGTGCTGTTGCGTTGTTATGTCTGTCATGTTTTGATATTTTCCTTTGTTCCTTTTCTCAGATCTTATAAGTAAATATCTGACTTAGCCATCCAGCCACACAGTGGGGTTTTTCTCAACATGAGCCATAGTCTCTGCTGGATGCCCCATTACAGTCATTTTTATTACACTGCTTGCTTCCGAAACGCTCCTGCAGGGATGCTCATAAACAGAATGTGCATAGGAGAGTCTGTGCAGTTCATTAATTATCATCACACATCTTACGCATTTCACATGTCTCTAAAAAGTTGTCCCAAAATCTACCAAATTGTCTGGATCTATGCGGAAGAACGTGTAAAAAAATGTGTGTTACATCTTGGAAGGAGCAACCATTATTCCATGTACACTGATGTGCGTATAGTTTACTTAGGCACTTCTAATGCACTGCTGTACATTACCGACCCAGAACTGTTCCATCTTTACTATGTTTATCTTTATAATGATACTTTTCTATCCCAGGAGTATTATGTGTCCCCTACAGACAGAAAGGGGTGTGGTAGAAAGAGACTGAGGTTTATAGCTGCTGGTCTTAAGCCAGCCTTAGATGCCGGGAGATCCCAGGCTTGGCATTTCCCACTAGCTGGGAAGAGTCTGTCAAAGGCATGAAACTATTGAGAAAAATTAGGCTGGGAACCTACATGAAAACTGGATTGGATGAGTAGATCTTCAGTGATTTTCCCAAAAAATTGTAGGAAAAACATGCAAATTCTAGTGTAAGCAGTGTGGTTTCCTCCTGCAGGAGCTCATACCAACACGGAAAACAGCATGTCCCTGAATTCCTCGTGTGTAATTATGGATTTACATTACATTTCTTTTCCTGGTGATTTAGGAAAGAGCTTCAATACACACAGACTGCATCCACATTCACCTGATGATGTACAGCCTGCATCCCTGTGTCTGGGTTTTCTTCCACCGAAGAGTGGGTATGGGACCAGAGGGAAAGGAGGAGGGCAGGAAGGGCATGGGAGAAGATTCGGTTTGGGTCTTGCCCCAGGAGAGATCAGGATGAGGGCAAAGCGAGCTCCTGGAGCTGGGGACTTTGAGGAGGTTTTCATCTGATGAACTAGATGTAGCCACACACTCCCTGTATAGGTAGTTGACCCAACATTTTTCCAGGCACACCATCACTCCTTTGGGGATTTAGTACATATATCCTTGCTGTCACTGGCAAAGATACCACATGGAATGGGACTCACTTTTCTATCCTCACAATCCCATTTGTGGAAACATGGAGTTCTAAAGATACTGGCTCCTCACTTGGGTCAGATTAGTCCGTATGCAAGACACAAGGTGATACAAAAGAAAGGTGGCCTCTAGCATCTTCTGTCACTGCTCATATAACAAGCCATGGCCACGCACATGCTAACTCTCAAATTTCTCTGGTTTTACAGTTATGGTCAAGAAAAGTCATGAGGGAGCTGTTACAGGGAGCGACATTTGAATTCTCAAACCCAAGGCTGGTTTGGGGCTGGCCTACAGAGCACTGGACCGGCTGGTCAAACCATGGCAAAACAACATGTTTTGAGAGCTGAAGGGAGACATGGTATTATGCTCACTCAACTCTTTTGATAGGTACCAATCAACTCCTGCGGTGAAAAAAGGACCATAAAGTAGATCCATTTCCTTAGCCAAGGGCAAACAGTACTTTTCACTCCAGACCAAGCGTGCAAGCTGTTCTTCTGCCGGAAAGGTTATATCTTGACATAAGCATTATATTTTTCCTGCCATTTAGAGGCAACGCACGTCGTCAGCCATGATGGAGTGATTTAGGAGCTTGATTAGACAGTTAGGCAGCTTGCATTTCCTCGGTAAACAGGAAGCTTTGCTGCCTGCCTATCTCAGCGCTGATGGCTCTTGTTGCACAGCCCTCTGCATGGTAAGGGTGAGGTAGCGCTCGCTGCCAGTTTTCATTTTTTTGTTTTTCCCAGATAAAAGGGCAAAATCATTACATAGTGGCTGACCGCTTCATTTCACATGAGCGGAGATGTTGGTACAGTAGGCTGGTTTTAAATAAAAGCTTAACAATGTGACACACGGCAAGAAAAAGACCTGGCACTTCCAGGCTGTATCCTCATCTGCACACAAAACAACTTTATTTCTTGTAATGGATGATGAGCAGCTCGGGTTTGTGGCTGCAGAAGTGAGCGGATCACTGAGTGCTGACCCCCGCTACCCTCACAGGGGTGTTTCACAAAGCCATCACCCTCCCATCAAGGCAGCAAGCACCATACCTGTACGGCCGCATCACCAGGAGCCTGGCGGCCACGTCCCCCCTCTCCTCCGCCTCACAGCCTCTTGCTCAGAAACAGAGGGAAATCAGTGAATGAACTGGGAAGCTGGTAAAATTCGGAGCTTGTGTTGTTAAAATTGAGATAGTGCTTCAGATAATTTGAAAGCGGTATGAAAAAGCATCACCATGATGTTACGCGGATACTCTACAAATTTGTTTGCTCATCTAAACCTGAAAACTGAAGTATCTGGAAATGGTTACTGAAACAGCACTTTCACATTTCTACGTCATTCAAAGATGATTTGCAAATAAGATTTTTTAATAATGGAAATAATGCTTCCTAATATAATAAAAGGCCTATGAGTTATTTCTGCTTCTTGTGTTTTAATTTTTGATTGAAATATTAATCCTGATAAAAATATCAGGATTACTCAATTTTTTTCTTACTATCTTTCAGGAAGATTTCTCCAGACAAACTTAAAATACTCACAATGGGTGTTAAGATTAATCAAAAGGGAAAGATACTGATTCTTCTTTCATTCCAAGATAGCAATTAGTCAATAGATATGTAAATTATTATTCTTATTATTGTTGTTAAGACAGTTAACAAAAACAAGCCCCTCTACATTCTAAAGAAGCTTTTCCTTATCTCCACCCGCCCTCCTGGCTCTTGAGACATCCTTTGGACTTTTTTGTTCTGTTCTTTCTCTGTAAAGAAATACATTCCCATACTTCCATCACAAAAATCAGATTAAATAAAAGCCTTTCAGTATTATTAAAAAGCAAAAATATCCTGAGATGATTTTTCCATCTCTTTTTCAAGCCATCTTTAGGAAGTGAGATAAAAATTTCTCACCCTGTGAAATGCCTTTTCTTTCCGTTTGGAGAGTTCTCTCTCCCCTCTATCAGGTTTTCTTTTGAAACGTGGGAAAGGGAGGTAGAAGAACCGGAACACCCATGCACAACAAGTCACGCTACGGCTGAGGCTTTTCATACATGGAGGTGTTTTAAAGTAAAAACTTCACTCTAACATTTGTTGTGAAGCATGATATCATCTATAATAATCTGCAATAATGTGGTAGAAAATGTATAAAATATAGTATTATTGTACTATATGACGTATGATAGCAACGCCATTTGCTGGTGGTGCGCGGTGGGAGAACAAAGGCAAAGCCCCCGTTACGCCATGTCCCTGTGATAACCTCTTGGCACGTGTCTGAAATAACAGGGGGAGGGGGCAGTTTCCCTCAGAACTGCTCTCCCCTCACCCCGGCATCCTCCTCCTCCTCACCTGCCCTCGCCCCGCAGAGCCCGCTCCTGCCCCATCCCACAGCTCCACTCCAGAAACACCAGCACTCCCCATCAATCAATCAAACACCCCTGATTTCTGGCCAGGCCACCTCGAGGGGTACGTTCCACTCCCGCACCTCGCTCTGGAGGCCGAGCGCTTTTGCGGAGCGCAGATTCTCGCGGCGGCTGCACCAGCCACGTCGAAGCGCAGTCACGCCCCGTCACCTCGCCACACAGCTGAGACTTTGGAGCACGTTCGGTCTGGGGTCTCGTGGTTCACGAAGCGACCCCCCCCCACACCCCGAAAGGACCACATAGAATCATAGAATCATAGAATCATAGAAAGTTTGGGGTCAGAAGGGACCCCTAGAGGTCATCTAGTCCAACCCCCCCTCAGCGAGCAGGGGCACCACTAACTAGATCAGGTTGCTCAGAGCCCTGTCCAACCTGGTCGTGAATGTTTCCAGGGATGGGGCCTCCACTGCCTCTCTGGGCAACTCGTTCCAGTGTTTCACCACCCTCATTGTAAAGAATTTCTTCCTTCATGTGGAAGGGGAAAGCAGCCGAAATGATGAGAGAAGCCAAAAACTCGACCCGGCAAAGACAGGCTGCAAGAAGCAGGCTGCTTTCTGGGAGGGAAAGCTGAGTGTGGCCGCCCACAGGCGTTAGAGGCGGCAGCAGGCGACTGCAGAGCGCGGCGGGACGAGCTCTCCGCCGTCCCCCCGGGGGTGCGAGAGGCGGCGGCGGCCCCTCCTCCGGGCTCCTCCGGGGTGGTTTCCCAGCGACGGGCGAGGCGGGGCGGGCGAAGCAGCGCAGCCAGCCCGGGGCCGCCGCTGCGGGCAGGGTCGGCGGCGGCGGCGGGCGGATGGCGGCGGGGCGCGGAGCGGGACTGCGCATCTTCCGCGACGTGAGTACGCGGGGCCCCGGCCTCAGCCCCTCGCTCCCTCCCTCCCGCACGGGCACCAACTGCAAGCGGGGGGGGGGGGGGGGGGGGTGTGTGTGTATGTGTGTGTTATTTCTGTTTTGCCTTTTTTTCCTGTCTTTTTTCTATTTCCCCCTTTTCTTTTTCTTTTTTTTTGTCTTTTTTTTTTTTTTGATTCTTCTTTTTTTTTTTTTTTTTTTTTTTTCCTCCTGGAGCTGTGATTCCCTCCCTGGGGTGAAGCCCGGCGAGGCTATGGGTCTTTCTTTTTCCCTTTCCCTTCCCTTTTCCCTTTTCCTTTCCCCTTCCCTTTTCCCATCCCCTTCCCTTTTCCCTTCACATTTCCCTTTCCTTTTCCCTTTCCCTTTCCCTTTCCCTTTCCCTTTCCCTTTCCCTTTTCCCTTTTCCCTTTTACTTTCCCCTTTCCCTTTCCCTTCCCCTTTCCCTTTCCTTTTTTTTCCAAATGTTTTTAACATTTAAAATCTTAATGAGGGGAATGAGTTTGCTTCTGATGGCATGCATGTGTGAGAACAGGTTAGCTCTTGGGGGTGGTTAGGAGAGGTGCTGCGTGAAAACACTGTTGCTTTGCAGAATACATTGCTCAGATTTTTATCATTTTAATTTTTTTTCCGGGCTTTTCACTGAGGAGTTTCTTACCCAGCAAAAGTTTTTTCTCAAACTGTGCAGGCTCCCTCCCATCCCATTAGACCCTGCTGGATTTGAGGTGCAACCCCGAGCCCCTCAGCCCCTTGAGGGGGAGCCCAGCGAGGTGCCCTCCTGTGCACCCAGCCATCCCACCCCTCAGGTGCTGTGCTAGACCATCACCAAGGGCTCAGCATCTCACAAGATGCAGTTGTAAAGTTTCTTGTCTAAAGCTGCCCAGCACAGAGCATTGCTTTGGTCCAAGGCAAGTCCTGGATAAAAGGCAAACTCCCACACAAACATCTCCAAAGTATCCCCTGTCCTTGATGAGACTTACAAATCTTCAGACCAACTCTGCTACCACCTCTGATCTACTTCAGACCAACGCTTATACTGGGGTTAGTCCACAATATCAGCTGGAAATGACATGTTCTGTATTAAAGGACCCTTCATCTAGATGTTTTCTCTAATGTGGCCACATGAACCTTCCCAGCCTTTTCCCCAAATTATTTAAAGCAGCCCCCATCTGCTCCTCTCCTGATTTCTCTAGCCTCCATGAGAAATCACTTAGATTAGACTCTTCATTGCCTTTTATTGTTTCCATTCAAGTGTATAATGAAAATGCAGCTTTTTTTGTCTTATAAATACCTCTAGTAAGAGAAACAGGAGAATTACAGGCATTCATCACAAAGAGAAAAGAAACATAAGCAGCCAGGAAAGAGTTAAAAACATTAAATAGAGCCAAGTCCCCAATTTAACTCAGCACAGTGGGTTAGGAAACTGCACATGGTGAGAATATGTGATAAACTGAAAACCTTTGATTTCACCCAAAGTAAAAAAATTCATTCAAATGAAAATTATTTGTTTAATTTTCAGTAATTTCTTAAACTGGTGTCAGGTTCATATCTACAGAAAAGCAGATGCCTTACACAAAACTGGGGAAGAGGAGGGAGGGGGGCTGCTGCCATACTCCTGCTCTTACATCAGGAGGAAAATGTTAAATTCACACCTGATTCTGCCTGCTTCAAAGCAGGGACTGGACCCTGGGGGTTCTTCCTCCTGTGAGAGTACACTCATGTCATAGACATTTGGGGGTGTGCAGCTCCGTGATTACCCCTCAGTGAAGTGCCTCCACCCGTAAAAACACTTAGCTGTAAGTTAGACCAGGCAGCAAGAGACGGGCTGTAAGGCTGCAGAGAAAGGGCAGGCGCTGAAGTCCTGGTCCTGCTGGTGGACAGGCAGAGACCTAAAGAGAGGGAGACCTGATTTCTAATGCAACCTTCTCCCTGGTTTTGTGTTAAGGTCCCTATCAAGTGTCCAAACGATTTTGACATTTCCTTAAGGGTTGGGGGATCTTAATTAATTAAAATTAATTAATTAATAAAAAATATTGGTTTTCTATTAACTAAATTAATTAATAAAAAATAAATCAAGGAATATATCAAATTAATTAATCAAAATTAATTTTAAAATAGGAAACATTACTTCTGCAGAAACTTTTACCTTGACTCCGCTGCTCCAGCTGTCGCAGTCCTGCACATCCGTAAGCCCAGCCTGAGCACAGAAGTCTTGCACAAGGTGTGGGTTGTGTCACCTGGCGTGGCTGGAACACCCCTGGGGCTCTGCATGGGCCCTTGCTGCTCGTGGCACAAGTCATTGGTCATCAGTTAGTACTTCCTGGGTCCACACTGGGCATCTTTATGACCTTGCTGAAGCACGACGTGCTCTTTCCCGCCAGACCTGCTCGCTCAGGTGCCCGCAGCGGACCGCTCAGCCCGGGCAGCTGCGAGGTGAGGAGTGGGGTTTCGGCGGTAGCCCCTTTGGAATGCATCTGCTTGGGGGCACCCACTGTTCTGTCCCCTTTTGTCAGGTGTAACTGGGCAGAAGAAAGCCACTAGGTCTCACAGCATCGTGTTTCTCCACACTCCCCAGATTTCACATATCTCTCCACTTCCAGCTGAAAATCTGCAAAACCTTTCGACACGCTGGCTTTGCCATCTGCTAACATATAGCTACCAACCCCAGGGCAGCACCAGGTCCTACAGGCAGCATGGAGGTGGGTACCCTGACAAGCAGGCTGACTTTTCCTTCAGGCAGAACACAAAGTAAACAAGGCTGCTTGCCAATGAGATACGGGAAAGACCAACAATAGTTCCCAGAAAAATCCAGCCAAACCTGCCAGGAATCTAGGACCATATTTTACCTGTTAAAGGTTTTAGAATGAGTTTTATTTTATTTTCATGATGCTTTTAATCTTCTTCCCTTTGCTCTGCATTTAGTCCTTAGTTCTCTTTAGGATAAACTTTCCAGTTTAAAAGTAAAAATTTAAAACCTCTAAACAGTCCAGTCCTCATACTGATTACTGAGTTGCCATATGTGATTTATTTGGATATATAGGGAGGGAAGATGTCATCTTACTAAATTTCATACTTTATGTGCTGTAAACTTGGTCCAATGCAAAGTTCAGCTTAGAGATCATCTGTGAAGTCCTGGATGCGGGGCACAATTCTGTTGTCAACAGAATTGTTCCCCGCCAACCTTACCCTACAGAATACAATCACAAAGATGCTCCGACAGAGCTTGGCACCTGGATACTCAGGATTCTCATTTGGTTTCACCTCTAAGAGCAGAGCTGTTATGGCATGTGCTGGGGAAGCTGTTTAAATACTACTAGCAGTTTATCAAACCAAAGAACGTTTCCATTGCTGTCAACTTTCAAAAATGTATGTGCCCATTTTGAAAAACTCTTTCCTTTACTGACGCTCGTAGGAGTGATAGAAACTATATTTGGAAGATTTCCTTTCTTCCCTTGCCTAAACTTGTTATAACACTGCCTGAGGACTCCCAGTTGTGGTTCAGGCTGAAGCAGTGATGGGAACTAGTCTGGAGAAGAGGAGGCTGAGGGGGGACCTTATTGCTCTCTGCAACTACCTGAAAGGAGGTTGTAGTGAGGCAGGTGTTGGTCTTTTCTCCCAAATAACTAGCGACAGGACGAGAGGCAATGGCCTCAAGTTGCGTCAGGGGAGGTTTAGATTGGATATTAGGAAAAATTCCTTCACTGAAAGAGTGGTCAGGCATTGGAACAGGCTGCCCAAGGAGGTAGGGGAGTCACCATCCCTAGAGGTGTTTAAAAAATGTGTAGATGTGGCACTTCAGGATATGGTTTAGTAGATATGGTGTTGTTGGGTGGATGGTTGGACTCGATGATCTTAGAGTCCTTTTCCAACCTATGATTCTATGATTCTGTGATTCTGTGACTGCATCTGGGCATGTAGCAGGGTGGATACAGATGGCAACTGCACATATCTGAAGTGTCACGTGATGACCCATGCCACAACAAAACCACATCATCTGGAGAGCTGGGAGCAAAGAAACCGGAGGAGACACGCTCTGTCGCTTCCCCTCCCTGTCCCTGATCCTTTCTCCAAAGCGTGGACTAATGCAGTGGTACCTGCAGTGGGGCTCCAGTGGGGACAGGCAGGCACGCTGGTGTGTCCCTGGCAGTAAGAGAGGGCCAGTGCACCCCCGTACAGCCCCGGGTGGGCTGGTGCTGCCCCACCCATGGCAAGGCTGGGCTGGAGGGCTCTGCCACTGCTCCTCGCGGGATGCACTCTTGGGGTCATCTTCTCAGCCTTTGCACAAGGAGTTACAGGCTCTCACCTATGTATTTAAATAGCTTCTCCAGCAGGTGCCACTTCCAGTGGGTAGAAAAGGCAGACCTGCACACCATGAGGGTAAGCTGGGGTCACGTACAGGTTTCGTGGCAGAAGTATTGCAGGGAAGGATCTACAGCATGCACCCTCGTGCTGCCCTTGCCTTCCCAGCTTATAAACCTCTATGCTTTCCCTCTCCTCTTTCTTCTGTATCTAGTTTCTACTCACTATCAAAGCAATCCTCAAATTTGATCCCACACATCTGATCTCACTGCCGCCCACACCCAGTCTGATCCCTTCATGCCACCTGGCTCCTCTCCTGACTTAGCCCTTTGCTTCCTCTGCCCACGCACACCCTGAGTCTTTCTCACAATGGCAGATGCTCAGCGCGTATCCCAGCTTATCATCCTTGCTCTGCTTCTTTAAACTACTTCTCTGAACCTGAAATCCAGTGGCATGGTAGCCACACGGTATCCAGTTTTGTGCCTGAACGTCATGCTTATAAGCCATGCACAAACTAGAAAATAAAGCTGGTTTTTATTATGGTCTTGGTTTTCTATGCACATAGCACAGGATAGTTAAAGAAAGCAATACTCTGAGTGAAGGATGGAGACACACTAAAAGCTTTTCAATTTTATGCAGCCTTGTGAAAGCATGATGTATATATACATATATATTAAATGCCCACTAAATAGAACATTGTGTGCTATTAACCCATACAAAAAAAAAGTGATTCTGTTCTCTCTCTCTTTTTGTGTAGATACTAAGAAGAGCAGACAAGAATGGTAAGACTGGTCACATGTCTTCCCCCTTCCACCCTTTGGAAAAAAAAATGCATCGTTGATTCAACATTTTAAGTCATGCCTTAAACATCCTAACAGGAAAACCAGCCATCCCTCATGTCATTCTGTGTTTTCAACAGGTTCAATGAAATGTGTTTTGTTGTGCACTCATCCTCCCTATGGCTTCTTTAAGAGCAGATCTTATGCTTTCACAACTTGGCATGCGTGTGCCAATCACAACTTGATTTGCACTTTGGGTACATGTGGGTGTTTTCTTAGTGACATTGTGTTCAC
Organism: Opisthocomus hoazin; assembly: GCF_030867145.1. NCBI lineage: Eukaryota > Metazoa > Chordata > Aves > Opisthocomiformes > Opisthocomidae > Opisthocomus > Opisthocomus hoazin. The sequence goes on along the minus strand of NC_134416.1, from coordinate 30,134,605 downwards.
AAAAAGGTTTGAAATACTTGTTAGTAACTCCATCTTACTAGTTTTTAAAAACACCATAGGCTATATGCAGCAGACTTGTTTCCTCCATTTTGCAGTTATGTATTTGTTCAGCATGTCAGTAGGCAGAATAAAGCCTTGAATTCAACTCACACATTTATAACACAAAAGTCGTTAGTTTTTTATTATGTTCCTAATTGAAAGTTTTGCCCTCACGCTACTGACTGCTTTTGCTTCCACATATATTTTTCCCCTTATTAAATTCAGTAAGTTGGAGCATAGCACTGTAACGCTTCACAGATACTCCCATTTTGGCCGCAGCAGAGGAAGGTCCTTGCTGTAAGGACCACAAGTGTAACCACTGGGGTTTTTTGCTGGTATACACAGTCACGGTCTTGAATCTGACTTTAAGTCCTTTTCTCACCTCAGAATTGCTGCACGATTTTGGACAAGTTACACCGTCATTTTTGTGCCACATACCCCAGCAGACAGTTGAAGCCACTACCACGTCCCTGTGTCACAGATTGTGAGATTCAGTATGTTTGAGGCTATGAAGACCTTAATCACAGAATAGTTTGGGTTGGAAGGAACCTTTAAAGGTCCTCCAGTCAAATCCCCCTGCAGTGAGCAGGGACACCTTCAACTAGATCAGGTTGCTCGGAGCCTCATCCAACCTGACCTTGCATGTTTCCAGGGATGGGACATCTACCACCTCTCTGGGCAACCTGTGCCAGTGTTTCACCACCTTCATTGTAAAAAATTTCTCCATTATCTCCAGTCTGAATCCACCCTTTTTTAGTTTAAAACCATTACCCCTTGTCCTATCGCAACAGGCCCTACTAAAAAATTTGTCCCCATCTTTCTTATAAGCCCCCTTTATGGACTGGAAGGCCCCAATAAGGTCTCCCCAGAGCCTTCTCTTCTCCAGAAGAGAAGCTTCTGTAGCTCTACAGTTACCATAACAGTATTTGTACTTAACTCAGATAACCAGTTCTTACAGGACAAGAAGGAAACACAAGCTTGCAATTATTTAGCACTGTAATAGCAAAGTTTGGGAAGGGAAATGTGACTTCTTGCAGAAGCATGGGCCAGACTTCAGTCTTTTCCTGAAAGCATTCAATAGTGTCAAACCCACAGCTCAGGTTTAACCCTGATAAGCAATTCCTACTCAATCCTGAGAAAACAGGTATTGTGCAGGTTCAATAAAGCATACCCTCAGATATCTGAAGGCAGATGGATACCATTGAGAAAATCAGAGAGAATAGGGAAGAAGTTCCTTCAGGGAAGAACCGTTGGACGGTGAGGGGCTACCGTACGGTTTGATGGTATAGCTGAGCCTGTTGAATAACCGTTTACTGTTGCTGAGAGGGCAATCCCACCCCCACATCCCATCTCTGGTTGCTATTCCTCCCCCAGCTCGTGTGCAGCAACTAGCACTTCCCACGAGACCACGGCAGGCACTTCGGAGAGCTCATGAGCTACAAAATCCATCACTGTGACAGTTTTTAGCAGCGTTTCTGTTGTCTCCCTCAGCCAGCTTGCCAGTGGCTTGCAAGAGCAGTGATGGTGCATGTTGAATCCCAAGGTGAGGGCTGGGATGGGGAGGAGAAGGACCTTCCACTTCAGTAGTGCCTTTCCAGCTTTGCTACGTGCCAACCACAGCCAAGCTCTGCTGGCATCCCCCGCAGGTCTCCTCGTGGTGTTTGGAACAGAAGTTTATGTGTCTACCCTGAAGACTGATGAGAATCGGACTGCAGGGTGCAGAGCAGTGGTCGTCATCCCCCTGGAGTCAAAAAAAGCCCCTAAGCCTTCTTGTCCCTGCCCTGGGCTGTGAACTCATGCTCTGTCCCAGCCCTGGTGGATCACAGCACTTCGGTGCTCAGGAAGACTTCCAGTCCTCATTAGGGTCACCCTACAGTTTAGTACTTGCATATTGCTGTTAAAATAGGGGAAACAGCTTGCACGATCAGAGACAAACTTCTTGTTCCAGAACAATACGAACCACTTCAGCCCCAGAGACTTTGCTCATTGACATTCGTGTCTATGTACGGATGCTTTACAACATGTTATTGGGAGAAAAGTGGCTAAGTTCAGTCAGTCTACTTCTATTAATTTAAGTGCATGAACTTGAAATGGTTTCAGCTCTAACGTGCTCAATTGTGTTTGCTCAACCATCAGTTGCCCACGGGACTTCCACTGTGCTAATCCAGCACTGCACAGGCTTGTGCCACTCTAATAGGGAGGAGATTTGTTTTAAGGCTGGGAGGTTAAGTACCTTCTCAGAAAGGTTATTGGATATGTGAACACTTACCTAACGTGCTTACACTGTTGTCAGCACAGATTATTAGCTTTTGTTAATGACTACAATACTTCCACTTTCAGTGTCACCCTTCTGTGCTATGGGAAACCAAGTATTGGCTTACAGTAACAAATGCTATGTCACTGTCCATGACACGGCCCTGTAAAGTTCTCCCACACACTTAATAGGACTCTTTCAGAGCTGCTGTATTCATTCTCTCTGTGAGATTAAAATACCCCAAAAAAATTTATCATCAAAAACCTTACTAGATACTTGCTTGACAGCAAGAAAAAAATACATCCAAAAACGTGGATCAAGCTGATAAATAGTTGTATTGTAGGAGACAGAGTTCTTACTATGAATTTAGAGACTGTGGGACTTCAGCTTAGCCTTCCACAACACGAAAGACAACTATTCTTGCAAAAACAATATAAAATAAGAGTTCAAAAGAGCCAAGAAATCCTGCTGAATTGCTGTTACTCAAAAATACTACAATGATTTATGACGGCTGGGTTTAACTGAGAAACTCCTTTATCAAACAGTCATCCCCCTATTTGAAAGAAGCCGTGCAGGTGTTTTTTCTTTTGGGGTAGTGGCTTCTTTCTTTGCCAGCCCAGGTACATATATAATTCTGTTACCCTCCCATTTCTGGAAATATCAGCTGTGCACAGCTCCCACAAGAGGATCAGCTTCATAAACTCTATCTATACTTCTTATTTTATGGCTGAGCAGCTCTGCTCTGTGTGGAGCAGATCCACACTCCTCTGTAATGGGAAAGGTCATGTGATCTTCTGAGAGGAAGAACAAGACATAAGGAAGGAATATCGCATTTCTATGAAGCATATGGTTCATAATATTGGGAAAAGCAACAGAAAACCCTGAGGGAAAAAAAGCAATTTCATAAAGGTGAGATGTTGCACATTGACCTTTTTGGAAAGGAGAAGTTTCAGGTTTGCGTGTCAAAATGAAATTTTGGTCAGGTTTTCTTTACAAAACTCTGTGCATTCAAAGGAAGCTATTTGTATATCACACAGAACTAATTTGGAAAAGTTCCAGCTAAAAGGAAAGTTCTTAATTTATTTCATTCCTTTTGCTATTTAAAATAAAATCAAACTCATTAAATTCCTCTCAGAAAGTAAAATCTTGTCCCTAACTTGCAAGGGAGGGAGTAAAGAAAGATGGGAACCTGGAACTGCCAAATGAAGTCTTTCCTAATCAAGAACATTTTTTACCTCCCTCATCTCACAAGCGACAGTGGTTGCCCCCCACGTGTGTGACTGCAACACCTATATGTGCTTGTTTGCACAAGGTGTTTCTCTTATCTTCTGGTACGCTAAGAGGGATGTGGGGCACCCCGTTAGCCTTGCAGTGATTTGCAATCAAGGGAAACAATATCAGTTGTTGGTAAAGGTCACCCAGGGATCTCTCCTGACCATGCAGCTTTGACATATGCACCATTAGTATAGCCTCATGCTATAATTCCCTCCTGTTGCCACAGGAATGGAAATTCAAATATAGTCTGTGTTGCAGAAATCCAATCACAAACAGTCTGACTGTAAAAATGGAGAATAAAAAAGATAATAATCAGGTGACTTCTCAGTGGCTCTAGCTTCTAGCCCAGAGTGCTAATTTCATAGAATCATAGAATACTTTGGGTTGGAAGGGACCTTCAAAGATCATCTAGGTCCAACCCCCCTGCAATAAGCAGGGACAACTTCAGCTAGACCAGGTTGCTCAGAGCCCTGTCCAACCTGACCTTGAATGTTTCCAGGGATGGGGCCTCCACTACCTCTCTGGGCAACCCGTTCCAGTGTTTCACCACCCTCATTGTGAAAAATTTCCCATTATCTCCAGTTTGAATCTACCTTCCCTTAGTTTAAAACCATTACTCCTTGTCCTGTCACAACAGGCCTTGCTAAAAAGATTTTCCCCATCTTTCCCATAGACCCCATTTAAGTATTTTTAACAACTTATGCCAACCCAGAGGATGGAGTGAATACGCCCGCAGGAGGCAAGGGAAGTACCTTACAGAAGGGATCTCTTGAGTCACCCAGAAACAAACCGTCAGAGTTGGCCTGGAGGCTCTCTGAAGATTACCACTTAGGGGATTAAACTTGTTTTCAAGGAAAATTTTAGAGTTACACTAAAGCAAGGCATGCCAAGTTTCTGGTTTCAGCATTTTTTCCTAGGCCAGTATCTCCTGATGTGGGGCCACAACATCCTGACAACTCCTGAGGTCTTCCGCTAGCCCATAGACTGCGCCCAGCAGCGCTGCTCGGTGGCAGCTGCAGCAGTGCGTGGGCTCTCTGCTCCGTGCACATGGACTGGCCAGATGTGTCACCGCATGACAGGGTGACTCATCTCATCTCTTGTGTGCCCTTTCTTGAGAAAAAAGCTACGTGCAGCAGTCCCTTGGGGAAGCTCTACGCACCATGACACCCAGAAGGGCCGGGTCTGAGGGACAAGTAGTGGCCACACTTGAGTTGCACATTTACTAGACGGCTGTACAGAACGTATATTCTGAATGGGAGCCAGAGCACAGAAATTCTCTGAACTGCAGCATCACTGATTTGAGCTCCCAAATTATTTAAGCAGTACTGTAAAATGGATTAGTAAGGCAAAACCCTTGCAGCACAGCCTCCAGGGGCTCTCACCATGCTGCTGTTTGCTTCCTGACCATCGGGATCTACTGCAGATGCCACCCTGGCTCCTTTTTCAGAGTCCAGGCTCTGGCTGGAGTGAGATTCTGCATCCCACCTCCCTGGGTCCTTCAGGTGCTGCAGGGCTGGACTCTGCACTCCAGATTCCAAACACGATTTCTATAAAGGTGAAATGCCTACTTTTAAACCTAAACCCTCTCCCTGTCCCCTTGGGACCACTTGGTTACATGTGCTAAGCTTTTCCAGCATAACAGCTGAAATAATGGCTCAAAATCATTATTTCTGGTTATATCAACACTCAACACAGATCAGAGTCAATGCAAGTATAGTGCATTTGCCCAGAATCTTTGAAGTTGCAGACTATGTCTGTGCTTTTTCTTATGCAGCCCCTTATGCCTGGGACCTAGTAGATGCTATCAGCATACTCTTTGGGATGCTGCAGTTTATTATGTTGGCAACTCTTCCTTGGTCTGATTCCAGCCTATGTCCTGTATGCCAGTAAATCTTTTTTTTTTCAGCTTTTGCATTTGGTTCAGTCCATCCGTGTCTGTTGTCATGTGTCCCCCCACCACCTTATTTTCTCTGCGTATAGGGCAATATCTTTTAGCTCTCAAGTGGTCTGAACCAAACCTTTTACAGCAAGTATGGACTATCAGTTCCTTCCCAAAAGGCAAGTAACACAGCAGGTCCCCAGGAGTGGGTGAGCTGGGAGGAGGCCCCACATTTTCGCTGCCTTCCCACTGTGTTTGCTTCATCCATGCAGGGAACTGTGGCCTGAGTGAGGCACGCTAAGGCTTTAAGTTCTTCAGAGGCAGCCAGATTTCAAAAAGTCATAAAGGGCTGCCACAGCTCCCGCAAGGGATTTAGGATGTCAGCTCCCATTGAGAACCGTGAGGGCCTGGATGGAGCTGTGGTTTTGGCCCTTGCCTTTCGCATAGTAGAAGTGACTGCTTCATTTTGAGCACTGTCCTTTCCGAGTCCCTGTTGTACCTTCCTGGGGAATAAATACTTTCTGCCACAGGGGATTTTTCTGTTTATTGGTTTCACTTGTTGTCTCTTTTTCCTTTGCTAATTTGTCCTACAAGTGCAGAGGACTGTGCTCTTAGAGCCCCAGACCCTAAATAACCCGCCAGCCCTGGCAGTGTGCACATTGCTAGGCTGGACCCAGGCTGGGGACCACCTGGTTGGGCTGGGACAGTGCTGTGGGCTCTGCTTTCCAAATCCCATCCTGCCAAGGTGAACCCCAGGATGAGATTTAGCCCAGTGGGTTTTTCCCTCCAATTGTCACAAGCTTTTCCATGGGGCTTTTCCAATTGCCATAAGCCCTAGGGCTGCCATTCAAGCATATGAGCTCCATCTGATGTGGCTCCTGCTATGGAAAACTGCTTTGGTGGTGCTCTGTGGAGCTCACAGGCATGTTTAACTCCTAGGAAAGGCTCACAGTCCTAACAAGAAGACAAAAATAGGTGGGAGTGCCAAAATAAGTGGGAGTGAAAGCTGTTTTGCTGCCCTCCATCATTTGCTGGTATCTCTGCGAGACATCCTGCTCCTTTATTTCGCTGTAACTTGCGTCATTGGCTGCAGACTCACCATTTGACATTATTTTCAAGCAAAGAGACTCCAAATAAATACGTGCCCTTGTTCATTATTTGCTTGATATCTTTTCACTCACTGAGGTCATCTTTCAGCTCAAAAGAGAGCATGTCTGTGGCTTTCCTTCATCAGATATGCTGTTGTCTACTGAAGTCATAAGCTATTCAAAATGTGTCCTGGAGATCACTAGCGTTTCTGAAGCAGGCTGGCTGGGGGATATCACTTGGACCTATTTTACACACAAAAACATCTATTCAGTAGAGAGGAGGATTTTACTGAAATAAACGTAAGAATGCAATTGTAACCTGAAGGAAGGCTCTTCTAAAGCACCGTGTAAATATATTTCAAAACTTGTAAGTGCTACATGAGGAGATTCATTTTATTGTTTATATTTTTGTCTGCCAGTCGGGAGTGTTCTGGCTCCAAGGAGGCCAAGCAACTGTGCCTGTTTTTGAAGAAACCCTGCTTTTGAAAGACGTCAGAGAAGATACACAAAAACAAGCAAGGCTTGCAAAACAGCTTCTTTGAGACAACATTGCCAAGGCAAACGCTGCTGCAGGTTGATTTGTCTGAGGGATGCATGGTTTCAGAGAAGTTTATTTTTCATGAATCATCCATCCCCTGTTGCTTTGCCAGCGGCAAAGATTGAAGCACCTATAATAGAGGTTTCCACTCAGCTGCTTTGAACCAGACAGCATCTATCTGGGTGCTCTGAGGGCAGCGAGGTGTGCCCCAGGGAGGCAGTGCTGAGGATACCTAATGCAGTCTTTAAAATAAAAGCCATCCGTGACACTTGGAAAAAAAACCTGACTAGGCAAATGTGTCTTCAATTAAACAGCACAAGGAGCGCTTGTTAGGGGTTGGGTCCGACCTTCATCTGAGGAAGCGCAGGGGTGGCCTGGGCCACCAGCGGCTAAGTCCCAAGCTGCACTAGCAAAGCAGTTACACTCATACAAAATCAAAGAACTGCCTTGGAGAACTGGAGCTTTTTTTCAGTAAACGTAACAGTATGAAGTCTGTAAGTAACCAAATAGGTTCAAATCTCCTCGGGTTTTGCCAGCAACAAGCTCAGTGATGTGTCAGTCACTGTCAATAACATTCAAAATGTTACTGAGAATAAACAGCAATGAAACAAAATGCAATGTCTGCTCTTGGATGATAAAATTTGAAGCAAATAGCTAAAGTGCCCAATCTGACTGTTGGCAGATCATTGATTTTCTGGATTGATGTAAAGCCAATGATCCTGAAGAAGAGAGATAAACAGACAGATGTTTCAGGTTTTGTGTCATACCCAGACTGTTCTGTGAGTAAACTCATAATATGTTTATCTCAGAAAAGTTGCCAAAAATCACTAGTTTCTTGAGTATGTGTGTAACTTGCATGCAAATCACCCTTCCCAGCAAAGGCTAAAGCTACAGAGGCAGTTTGATTAAACAATCGATTGTATCTATATGAGCCAAAGGAAGCATAGCTGTGAAAAGAAGCTCATTTCAACGCACTCAATATTTGATATTCCTTCTCTGTAACCAATGCCAAATGGCAGATGTATTTAGATTCCAAATTAGGTAATCATGGCAGTTCTGTCAAAGAAAATTGCCTACCTTCAACACAGTATTATGCCATCTTGGTTTTTAGCTCTTGTAGATCCTGACATTTTATTTTGATCATAATGATGATTATCTCCAGCTACAATCTGTCTTTTCACATTAAACATTTCAAAATGTTTTTGTTGAAGCAGGCATTCAATTTGTCCAATTTTGAAACCTCTTGAAGATTACATATTCAAAGACATATATTCAAGTCAAAGAAATTATGAAATAAGAGCAAGTAAAACAGTGAGGAAACTCCTCCGTTCTACTCTTCAAATCTGTATGCTGTAGTACAGCATGTAGTTACAGGCTTCGAATACTGCCTTTATAATTGTTTCTTCACCACTATAAAATTAGGCCACAATATGTTGTAGATTTGTCTGGTGCTTAGGATATCTTAGCCTTATCCTCCACAGTTGTTTAGTGCCCTATGAGTATGTTACTGAAGGAAGAGAAAGAGTCACATGAGCTTAAATTTAGTGCTACCCAAAACAGAGTTATGAAGTGTTAGGCTCTGAAAATATTCTCTATGCTTCATGCAAAGGATCAATCAGTTCTGATAAATTATTACTTAACCACCGTTTAACCATTCCAGCTTCTAAGTAGAAGCAAAAGGTGGTACATTTTTCTTTGGCTTTTGTTAGCTGATTATCAGTCTTGCATTTAAAACTCACTCAGATACACTAGTCAATGAGGAGCAAATTGACGTAACTATTATAATGGAGTTATGGATTTGCCTCATCCTGACCCACGTATTTCTTCTGAAGTCATGAGTGTACAGCAAAGAAAAGAGGACACTTGTTCTTCAGGACAGAAGCAAATGTCAGCGGTTGTTGAAGGATCCCTGATAAAATCTCATGGACTTCTGCAGGGTCAGCTTTCCATTTACAAACTTCTTTCTTTCACTTTTTAAAAATCCTGCTGACAAGCATTGGTTGCTTTCTTGCATCACCTTCTATACGGTGTTTTTCAAAGCCCCATCCAGGCTCTAGTTCATTCATGGGATCCTGGGGTGCATTAGGAGGAGTGTGGCCAGTAGGCCAAGGGAGGTTCTTCTTCCCCTCTACACTGCCCTAGTGAGGCCCCATCTGGAGTACTCTGTCCAGTTCTGGGCTCCCGACTTCAAGAAAGATGAGGAGCTCCTGGAGAGAGTCCAGCGGAGGTCTACGAGGATGGTGAGGGGACTGGATCATCTGTCCTATGAGGAAAGGCTGAGGGAACTGGGCTTGTGCAGCCTGGCTGCGAGACGACCTTCTAAATGCCTATAAATATCTCAAGGGTGGGTGTCAGGAGGATGGGGCCAAACTCTTTTCAGTGGTGCCCAGTGACAGGACAAGGGACAATGGGCACAAAATGAAGCACAGGAAGTTCCAGCTGAACATGAGGAAGAACATCTTCACTCTGAGGGTGATGCAGCACTGGAACAGGCTGCCCAGGGAGGCTGTGGAGTTTCCTTCTCTGGAGATATTCAAGACCCGCCTGGACAAGGTCCTGTGCAGCCTGCTGTAGGTGACCCTGCTTTGGCAGGGGGGTTGGACTAGATGACCCACAGAGGTCCCTTCCAACCCCAAACATTCTTGATTCTGTGATTCTGTGATTTCAGCAAACAGAATCATCTTACAGTTTTAATTGTTTCCATCTTCTCAGCCTTGAATCATACACACAGGAACAGATCAGTTGCGCTGACTGTCATATGTTGTTTAAATAGTCCTTGTGATATACTTAGAGGCCAGAGTTAATAGTCTTATGTTGCTTGCATTTCGGAATCCTACTTTCAAAAACAGACAATAGCCTAAGTCTGCTATTTCTGTCAGTGCAGCCATGGCCACCCTGTGGGTGGGACAGGCTGTTCACATTGTGCTACATTTTATCCATGTCAAATTATGGTACATTTTATCAATTTCTGACCACCCTTATCCAAAAAAAAAGCCCCCCAAAAAAGAAAAGCATGGAAAGTCTGCAGTATAGCACCTTCTCTGGGATTTTCAGGCATGTAGATGAGGTGAGATAAAAATGTGACCTATTCTTTGATGAAATGCTGTAGTATTTATTGGAATACCCTTTAGAAAGCATAGATGACTGTGCAGAGTTTGACCTGACAAAAGGAGGGTAGAGCTTCAGTCTGAAGTGGTAACATCCTGAAAATACGACATGAATTAATCTCTACTTAGTGCATCTCAGCGCAAGGATTTTGCCTCATGTAGTCAATGGCTTGCTATAATTAAAGCTAAATTCAGAAACAGATGAAACAGACTCCACTAAATAATGCAGTAGAGATTGTAATAAGGACTTACTCCTCCTGAATTAATGTATAACCCATTACTATTCTTCTAAATGTTATCATACCGTACTGCCCCTCCCTCAAGTCCAATTAGTCCTGTAGGCACTTCCCAACTGCATAACCATGTTATTGATGATGATCAGCAATCATGTGGTGGTGATTGGTTCTGTCTTAAACAAATAAGCACAGCAGATACTTAGAGGAAAGTAAAATTCTTCATAGTCAGGCTTCACTGATTATTACATGCCAATCCAAACTCAATCTGAAAATCCATCTGAGGACTTTGACTGACCTCAGATATACGTCCAAAGCAGTTTTCTCATTTCTAGATTTTAGTGTAATCTCCAGACGAATTACATGCTAGCAAATAGAAATTTCTTTTTTATGCTGATGAAGAAAATGAGCTGATATTCTTTCCAGCAGAAGAGGACACGAACCTAGCTTCCTATTTCATGAAAATCAGACTTTCTTTTATCTATTTTGTTAATTTCACAGCAAGAACAGAGCTTTTTGAGAAAGATGTATTTTATGAAGAAAGAGAGAATCAAAATGCTGTAAATCAGTGCAGTGTATTGATTAGTGTCCTTTGCTAGAGAGAAGAGCCAGGGTCAGATCCCTGATGCTATTGAATTGTGCACTTGAGTCTAAGTCTCCCATCTGAGAGACAGGGAGCAGAGCAAAGAAAGAGGAAAAGAAAAGGGAAATAAATAGATCTAGATAGATCTAGATAGCTGAAGAGATTTTCATTGAACTAATATTTTCCTTCAACAAATGTTTGCTTTTGTGTTTCCCTGGGTTTTCTCTGTCCCCCTCAGTCTTAGGAGGTCACTGATATTCCATGCAGAGGTAAAGACACAGGCAGAGAGCAAGTAGGGGAAGCGTGGGGCACGACAGGGTGAAGCCTCAGTGAATGGGATCAGGGCAAAGACAGTATTGTATTGATGTGTTTGTCAGCAGAGACTTACCAAATCAATTATCTTTGCTTGAAAGATGAGAAGGAGGAAGAATAACAGAGTTATCAGGCAAACATGGAACAGATCCTCCTAGAAGCTATGCTCAGGCACATGGAGGACAGGGAGGTGATTCAAGACAGCCAGTGTGGCTTCACGAAGGGCAAGTCCTGCCTGACCAACCTCGTGGCCTTCTGTAATGGAGTGACTACATCAGTGGACAAGGGAAGAGCTAAAGATGTCATCTTCTGTCAGGTCTTTGACATGGTCCCCAACAACATCCTTCTCTCTAAATTGGAGAGATATGGGTTTGATGGGTGTGTTGTTCAGTGCATGAGGAATTGGTCTGATGGCTGCAGAGGGCAGTGGTCAATGCCTCTATGGAGATGGAGATCAGTGACAAGTGGTGTCCCTCAGGGGTCAATATTGGGACCAGTACTGTTTAATATCTTCATCAGAGACATAGGCCTTTCAGTATTTAAAGGGAGCTTATAAGAAAGATGGGGATAAACTTTTTATCAGGGCCTGTTGTGATAGGACAAGGAGTAATGGTTTTAAACTAAAAGAAGGTAGATTTAGACTAGATATCAGGAAATAACTTTTTATGATGGTGGTGGTGAAACACTGGCACGGGTTGCCCAGAGAGGTGGTAGATGCCCCATCCCTGGAAACATTCAAGGTCAGGTTGGACGGGGCTCTGAGCAACCTGATCTGGTTGAAGATGTCCCCACTCATTGCAGGGGGGTTGGACTAGATGACCTTTAAAGGTCCCTTCCAACCCAAACTATTCTATGATTCTATAAAATTGAGAACTCTGATACAACAGCTGATGCATTTAACATCATGTTCTTTATGTGTCTTGATCGAATATGTAAACTTTCTACACTTAATCTGAAGTGCTAGAATTTTTTAATAATTTCCTCTTCTACTCCCTGAAGTACACAAGCAAAATCACAAATGAAACTAACGCACTTTCAATTTCTTCATTGTTTCAGATGATGGAAAACTGTCCTTTGATGAATTCAAAGCTTACTTTGCTGATGGAGTTCTGAGTGAAGAAGAACTGCATGAACTTTTTCACACGATCGATACACACAATACTGAGTAAGTGTCCCCTTCTTACAATTGGTGTTGTACTCTCTGTACCTGAGAATGGCAAAAAAGGACATAAGGTTGATTTTAGAAAACAAGTCTAAGAAGAAAGATGCTTCAGTGAAGCTAGGCTGTGTGAAATGGCTCTAAACTGTACAAGCGAAGTGTTTCTAAACCTTGTAGAAATACCTGCATGTTCCAATAAATGCAATTTAGGTACTGAGAAAACAAGTTGGAAAATGGATGCCTTCTGTGTTCCCCACCCATGACAGTAAGAAAAAGGGTCTGTGTCTTGCTTGAGGCTTAAATACGAGTTCCTCGATTCTTGACTCCTCTTCACTGATTCACTACCTGAGACTAATACTTTGAACAGTGTTTAGAAGGAAAAAAATAAATGAAGCAATCACAGTAAAGAGCAGAAAAAGCCATCCAGTCTGGTGCTGGCATGGTAGTTGTGGTGGTGTTGTCACTTAAGCTGTTTGGACATACCCATTACTGTTTGGCTTAACAACGCCACAAGTTGAGGGTGTGAAGATCCTTACTGTTGCTTTCAACAGAGCTAAACTTGTGCCATTGCATGCTCTCTTATGCTAAATTTTCCTTATCTACAGTGATCAAAGTGGGTTGAAAACTGGATGAATGGCCAGGTCCAGAGGGTAGGGATCAGTGCCACGAAGTCTAGTTGGAGGCCAGTAACTAATGTTGTGTCCCAGGGGTCAATACTGCATCCAGTCCTGCTTAACACCTTAATTGAAGACCTGGACTGTGGGGCACCATGTACCCTCAGGGAGTTTACTGATGACAGAAAACTGGGAGAAGGGTCTGATATGCCAGAAAGTCATGCTGCTATCCAGACTCATCTGGTGAAATAAGCTGACAGGAACTTCATGTATTTCAACAAGAAGTGCAAAGTCCTGCACCTGGGGAAGAACAACTGATACATACTGGGCGCCACCCAGCTGGAAAGCAGCTTGGCAGAAAGGGACATGGGGGTCCTGGTGGACACCAAGTTGAGTGTGAGCCAGCAGTGTACCCTGGCTGCAAAAAAGGCAAATGGTATTCTGGGCTGTATTAGACTTATTGCCAGCAGGTCAAGGGAGGTGATCCTTCCCCTCTCCTTAGCACTTGTGAGGCCACACCTGGCGTAGTGTCCAGTTCTGGGCTCCTCAGTGCAAGAGAGACACGGACATGCTGGAGAGAGTCCAACAATGGGTCACAAAGATAATGAAGCAACTGGAGCATCTCTCCTATGAGGAAAGGCTGAGAGAAATGGGACTGTTTAGCCTGGAGAAGAGAAGGCTCAGGGAGGACCTCATCAATGTATATAAATACGTGAAGGGAGGGTGCAAAGAAGGTGGGGAGCCAGGCTTTTTCCAGTGGTGCCCAGTGACAGGACCAGAGTCCATAGGCACAAAATGAAACACAGGAGGCTCCCTCTGAACATCAGGAAACACTTTTTTACCGTGAGGGTGACCAAGCACTGGCATAGGTAGACCAGAGAGATCGTGGAGTCTCCATCATTGGAAATATTGAAAAGCCATCTGGACATGGTCCTGGTCAACTGGATGTAGGCAGCCCTGCTTGAGCAGAGGGGGGTGGATCAGATGACCTTCAGAGGTCCCTTCCAACCTGAGGCATCCTGTGATTCTATGACTGAAGAAAAGAATGAATTTCATTTTTATTTGCTTTCTGACCATCAGCAGTTATTCACAGCAGGTCTCCTGCTTACTGTTAGTTAGGAGGATGTTACCAAGCTAGCAATTTTTAAATTGGGCTATTCCTGGGGTAGAGAAAGTCCTGAGGAGAGGTCATTTATTGCTTTTGCTAAGAGGTTATGAAGACATCGTGTAGCAATCATGGCGTGGATTGTGATTCTGTTTACAAGGAGCAAGTACACAGTAAGTCAGTTGCTTTTCTCGGCTGCATACAGCCGAGCATACTTGGAGCAACAAGTATTAAGACACTATCACAGCGTTGCTCCCAGGTGGGAGCAGTGTAACAGGATCTTATCTCATCCAATGCCAAACTCTGTTGTGTCTCTGGGGTTTTCTACCTCCCACAGGGAAGAAAAGCAACACACTGTTATTTTGTGTTTCATCTACTTCATAAACATCCAGACACTAACTCACAGTAAGATATTAGTAGCCTTGTTCCTCAGACACATGAATTTGGCCATCTCCTTCATAATTTAGGACCTACCCATTATCCCAGGTAGCTGCAGACAGGCCTTTCCCCTTGGCCGGTTCTTCTTGACAGTGACTGTCCTATGGCTTTTTCTCCTTTGGATGTCTGTGTCACAGCATCGCACCCCTCCTTGTTCCCCTCTTCCTCAGCTTCTGCCACTCCTCCTTTATAAACACCCAGTTCTCATTATAGTTGTGTATCATCAGACCCAAACACCGACCCAAGCCCGGGTCCATCACCTGAAGGCCTGTCAATGACCAGGTGTGATGCTAGCCATTGACATGACAACTACCTTTGCAGCAGAAGGCCTGGAAGTCCAGCTGAGGGCTTTTTCAGGAAAGATCTCAAAGCTCATTCTTCTGAAGGGCCTCACTGTAAGCCTTGTGTGCTTGGAAGCTTGTCCATTTTTTCCACCATTTTGAGCTAGTCTAATTAATGTATTCCCTCTCCTTGCAAATTTTGCCTCCTTCCAATCTAGGTGGAATTAGTAAATCACTTCACCTTTTCCAGAAAGTGCTAAGAAAGAGATCAACTGAAGTCTGAAATCTGATCAATATTGTACAAGTGTATGCTAGGGAACATGTATCTCTGTTTATGATCATTTATGAACATCGTCCAGGATGATAAACATCAAAATTTTAAAAAAGTTTCTAGGCTTTCATTAGCCAATATACAAATGTTTTTGTAAGAAATCAATAATTAATTGTTATGAACTGTTCAAACTGTTGCTTATTTCAAGCCATTTAAATATACAGTCTATATGCAGAACCACATTTCTTTGCTGTCTTAAGAGCTTGTTAGCTTTTTTATAAAGGTGTATGAAGTACTTTTCCTGATCAGTATTGTCAGTGTGACTATATAAAGGTGTTAAATGCCTGCAGTGAGGAGTCCTCTTTTAGATCTCTTCTCTGCACAGGCGCCTAATTGATATAAACATAGGAATATATCCCCTAGGAGTAAATCCCTAAATGGGTCTGTGGGTTTGTTTTTTACCTGTGTTCTCACTTATGCTTCTGTAAATCAGACATAACCTCCCCAGAAACCTTAGATTTAAACCAGCACAAAATGGAAGTATGGAATTGGACTCCTAATCCGAAGGCCATTCTAAAGCATCCAGTAAACCATCCTGTGTTGAAGACTCTCGGTACTATGATGCAACAAAGGCAGAGGAACAGGTTTCCCTGATGTATCATTCTCCTTATCAGACAGCACAGAAGAAGCAGTAATATAAACAGTTAAGCTCTCATCATAAGAAAAGAAAAGTCATTATTTCCTTAATTTCTCATATCTGTCAAACGTACTTACATACTATAAATTCAAAGCAGCAGGTTACAGAAATACTCCTAAATAAATAGGCACTGTGTACAGGAGAAATAAGTGTAACATTTTAATTTCCTTAAGTTTCTTAAACCCAGTGATAAAGACTGAGAAACAAGTATGATCTTGAACAAATAGAATGCATGCAGTCTACCTAACCCTAGCAGAAAGAATCACATGCTTCTTGGAACACAATGGCAATTTGCTTAGCAGATTTAGCGCCTTCATGCAAATTTTTAACCCAGAGTCATTTCAGAGTCAAAGACTCATACATTCATCTTTGGACTTCCTCATGTTACTACATGTGTGCATGAGACTGATTTTATTTTATTGTGATTCCATTTGTCTGTATTTGTCAGGGAGCATCCTGATAAGGGCAAATATTCTCAATGACTATATAATATAACTCATAAAAAAAATAGATGTTCTACATCTATTTTTTCTTTATTTTTATTTGTAAAGCTTTTTTTTCTTATTTGTAAAATATTTTATCTGTGATTTTTTTTTTAATTATTAATATTTGTAGGGCTTTTTCTCTTTACCAGACAATATCTAGATCTGAAGAATATGTAGAAAAAGCGAGAATAATATTACATTTTTCTTCCTGGGAGACAGGCATACCTGAAGAATAGAAGCAACTTTGTCAAATGCTACAGTTATTAGGTGAGAACAGGTCATGCAGCTGGCACAGCAGCCATCTGAGAGACAGATCATTCTCACTGTCCAGGAAAAGCCTGGCAAAAAGTAGAGCACAAAAGTCACAGAGAATACATACTGTGAAGGATCATATTTTCATCTGTTTCAGGGAATTAAACAGGTGGGAGACTACTAAATTACCTTTTCCAACCAGAAGAAAGGATGCTTTCTTTTGACTGGTTAGCATTTGTTATCGAGTAGAACCTAGCTATAGACAGTAAGAAAACATGCTTAAAGCTTAAACAGCAACAAGAAGCTTTTTGGATATGTTTTCTCTTGGCACCTTTAACTGATAAAAGGCTTAGTGCCTGACTTTGCAGATGAAAAGCATTCTACACCACTTGATCTTTCTGTTTAACAGAGGCAAATAATACATTTTAATGCCTTTCCCCCTGCACCTTTGAAAGTGTTTCTCAACCTTGTCATCAGGCACGCAGCAAAATTGAGCATGCCAAATATCAGATGGATATAGCCAGGAGAGAGAGCTTGGACAGTATAATATAAATTCCTTGTTAGTATAGCTTTCCTGCAAAAATCATGTGAAACAAATATAATAAGGAAGAAAAACTTTACTCCCTGGCATTTGCTGAAAAGGGCAGATTATGTAAAATGTCTCAAATTAACCAGCAGGCTAAGAAAAGCAGTAAAATATTTATGGAACCTTGGGAAGTTTTGTAATGCAAGCATTAGGAGAATCATGTACATATCACTCAATCTCCAAACCACCTATTTTGTAATGTTTTCACTTGCAAATTACCAAAGAGAATGAAATGAAATGAAATTAAAATCATGGTTTGTGCCTTTAATTCCCAGGTATTTTCTGGGTGGTGTTTAGTAGGGGAGGGTGAGACATTCTACTCAGTTGTGTTTCAAGTGGGAGACTTGCACAGATTATTTTTTCTCTCTCATCCAGGCAAAATAGAGACTCTGTCAAATTCTAAGCAAATAATTTATCTTCTCTCCACTTCACTATTTACAAAATGAAGACTGTTGTTCCCTACTCCAGACATATTTTGTAAGCATTGAGATTATGCAGTGATGTACACTACACTTAAATGCCTAGGACAGATGGCTAGGGAAGCATGTCATGATCCTCTAGATCATTGCTTGGAATGTCTCAGGATGTCCTACCCTGCTTGTCACAAGAGCAGACTTTGGGTTTTTTCCGCCTGCATTAAATCATTTAGCTCTACAAGCAAACGAAACCTCACTGTCTGTGTGCATGAGTCTTTGCACTTCAAAGCCTGAAGATACAAAAGGAGAGGTGGCCTTGGGGTGATTTCCATGAGCCACAAGCTCAGGAAATCTGAATTCCCTTCTCAGCTCTGCTGCAGCACTCTTTCAAAAAAATATGCAAAGCATAAAAGACTTACTCGGGCTTAACACTTTTAAGGAAACTAAATTAACCAGGTATTAAAACCCTTGTTACATGGGTCCTAATGTCATTCTTGTTGAAGAGACATCTAGAAGATTATTAACTTTTAAAAAGACCAAGGCAAGCTAATGTAACATACCTGTAACAGAGCAGATAGGCTATGGAAGACTGCTAAAATGAGCAATTACCACTTTCAATGTGATAGCAGGGCAAATAATAAGGGGTTTAACTTCCCAGTGATTAAGGTTGTGCTGCTTAACTATGATCTCTGCACCTTGCTATTTGGTGCAGACAGGTGTCACCTGCTTACGAAGTAAAAGAACAGTCAGTTGGTAATGCAGTGACCATAATCACCTGGAAAATAGATGAGTAGGAATTAGTTACCACTGCATAAAGTTTTCAAGATAGGTGGAACAGGAGTTCAATATGCCAGGGTGAATTTATATTTACAATTTGTCTCGAGCCTAAAGTACAGGTTATTCATCCAGGGCAGAACATTGCTTTTACTGAAAATTTGCATTAGCTCAGGATCTTTCCTCTGTACATCATTTAGCCATATATTTTGCAATTTACGAATGTACTTATGTGTAGGCTGGCTATTTTTTTCTTTCTATTACATAAAATCTACATTATCTTTTTATAACATTTTAAACATTAGATAAATGCCAGTAAAGACACACCTTACAAATTCATTGCTTGATTGCTTTAACTTTCATTCTTTTTTCCTTTTGATACAGCCTGAAACAAACATATAAATTGATATACATCAGGTACAAAATAGGTTAATAATGATGCTATCACTATCTAGACAACCAGATTAGGTGAAGTATGTGTCCGTGCAAAAAAAGCAAGTATTTTTTCCCCATATTTTAGTACTACTACAGTGGTTTACCTTTCTCAAAGATGTTTTAATACAATAATTATCTTTGTAAGAGGTGGCAATCAAAAAGATAAATTGCAAACAAATTTGTGGAGGGGTCTTCTGTCCACTGTACCATAAGCCAATATAAAAATTAGTTTAAAGACCAACTACTAGATACACAGAGCTACACAGAAAATCTCCCTGTGGGCAGACTAGCTCATACTTGATCACAAGGGCTTAATATAGGTGTTTTTTCTTTTTTTTTTTTAAAGCCTCCTATGACCACAAAGAAACAAGAGGACACTGGGCCAAAGGTCCACTGCAGAGACCCAGTGAATGTCAGTCTCCTGTTTATTAATCAAGGCAGGGAGATAATACCAAGAATTAAGTTACACATGAAGTAAATTTTTAATTTAATTAATTTTAACTCCTTGATCAAGTGAATGTGAAACACTCGTTTTGGTTGGGTAGCAATTTGTACTATCATGACACGAGTGTAAATCACTACACACAGCTCAACACAAAGGCTGTCAGTGATGGATGCTCAAAGCCGTCTGAAGACAGAAGTGAGCTGGTGCTGTTAACCACAAGAAAAACTTCATGTTTTCAAAAATTGCAGGCTTTTACAAAGCAACATCTGGGAAGTTTAAGGCTGAGGAGAGAAGAGTGGAACTGTCTTGCCACCTTAAACACTGTGTTTCTTAACATATTCTCCTAAGTACTATTTTTAGGAGCAGATTGGAGCACAAAAATATTTTACAGATTAAATCAACAGAAGAATTGTTGAAAGTGACTGGCTTTTGCTGATTTTTAACTTGAAAAATATTGAAGAATTTTTTGACGTAATTTCCATTGTTATTTCATTTCTTGGCCTTTGTGAATCACTAAATCATAATGTATACTCCAAACCCCTATCTTCAGATTTCTTCCTCCTCTCATATTTTCGTTTAATCAGGAACAAAAGTGGTATTTTTATTGTTGACTTTATATTTTAAGTACTTTAAGAATGCGAGCGTCATTCCTACTACCTAGTTTGTATCTTAACATTTCTATGAGCTTTCATCTGCTTTCTAAATCCAATGTGTGCTTTTAAGGAAACTAAATTAACCAGGTATTAAAACCGTTGTTACATGGGTCCTAATGTCAGTCTTCTTGAAGAGACATCTAGAAGATTATTAACTTCTGACTTCAAGTAACTGAACTGCAGTTCAGTGCAGCTGCCGGGGGGTTGTAATACTGCTGAAGAAACTATCTAAACTCCCAGTTATCCAAACTCGGAAAACCCTAAATTGTGGGGTTAGCGTTCTCTGAACAATTAATAGATTGCATTACCTGGACTTCACATCTGCCTTTACTGAACGCTGAACAGCTTGCATGCGAGACAGTATTGCAGCACAGTTCAGCTTCAGAGGAGGCAGTTCAGTGGAAGTACAGCTGTTTTGTTTGCATGAGTGATTGCCTGAATAATTTGCTACTGAAAGTAGAGAAAAGTATCAGCAGCAGAGGTCTTTTTATATGTGGAGACAACTATGGAGGAAAAGTTTGAAATTTGTGGTTTATGGGGTGAGTGCTTCTACAGCTCATTTCCTTAATAAATCTGCCCCTGCTTAATTTTAATGTCAACTCGGATGAGCCCATGTTTCAGCAGACTGAGAATCCTTGACATGGTTAATGGTTTAGTGAATAGGTTTTAGCAGTCATTGCAAATGTAAACCTGCCTTTTACTCTTATCTTTCTCCCTTCCCTCCCCCCACCCATAACTTTCATGGAAATTGTTTTTGCATAATGGCATCCTCAGAGAAAAGGTGTCAGAAGATAGTAAGAAGCTTTAGCAAAGCTATAAACTAAGAGATATGCAGAGGATCTCAGGGGGATTCACTCTGTTGCACAGTTGGAGAGGTAGTGCAGTAAATGCTTCACTGATTACTGACTCATATGAGTCCATGGGGAATCAGACTTGTTTTTCTCACTTTGCTCATTGGTAAAATGAAGTCCTCAGCCAGGACCTTAGTTACAGAGTAGGAAGGATGCTAGAACTCTTGACGCAGAACTGGGTCGCTGGCAACCTCCCAGAGGCAGGTATCCCATTAAGCCATTGTGTGTGGCACAACTTAAAGAAGATAAAATATGCAAAAGCCAGAGATTATTTTGGTGAGGACCTGGCAGTCTTGGCCTGCAGCTCTCAACTTCTTCTGACCATTTGGGAGAGACTGTCATGCTGCATATACTGCACACCTAAGGATGGGAGTTGGGACTATGGAGAGACATCACCCTTGCGTGTGTATGTATCAGCAGGGTGTCTAAGGCTACCTTAGAGTCAATGAAGCCACCTGAGAAGTAATACTGCTCACCCAGGCTTCAGCGCTGTTGCCCAGGTGTAAGGCCTTTAAGATGCTCCCACCTGAAACGCCAGCCCAAAGTTGACAAGATGGCACAGGAGGAGCGGTTGAGACATGGATGGTGGGAGAAATTCTAGAGCATCTGAAACAAAACTGGATGCCTGCGTTATATCTGATTACTCAGGCTCCTACTAGCTGGTCCACTGAAAGCCCCCAACTCCATTGAATACACTGGGGCTCCTTTGCCGGGCAGGGGAGGTTGGACACCCAGTCCGTGTATGGACATCTACATTTAGGTCTCTGAGCCCCAGAATGAATCCACCTCCCTCCCACCTGCCCAGGTCTTCATCAGCAGAGCCCTAGTTCCTCCCTTGGGTCAAAGAGAAATGCTGAGATCACCTGCCCTAATAGCAAACTCCAAAATGATGCTAAATGTGATGTCTGAGAGCAAGAGGTTGGTTAGTATTATCCTTGCAGTCGAGGGAACCCATCTGACTGCATTAGCCTGCAGCACAGTGCTGTGCACTGAAACTAAAATTAAATGCATCTTATACAGGACCACAGTGCTTCCTTCAAGACTCTGGTTGTAAAGATAGTAATGATAAGTCCTCAGTAGTTTAACAGTAGTCTAAGATTGTAATTATCTATGCATTGGAAGCTTTTCTTTTGTCTCAGTTGGAAGGCATATTTTAGTCTCCTGATTACTGATCTATCACGGTTCAATACATGTACACAGAAAAAAATAATGAACTTCTAAGTACAATGAGGAAAAAAAAAGACTTTTATTAAAACCAGCATGCGGTACAGACAGACTCTTTAATTAGGTGAAGTGCAGGTGAGTGAAAAGTGTTTTTTCTAAAAAGGAATTACTGAATGCAAAACATAGGAGGAAGACAATAACACATTGGGTTTTGACCATTTTTTAAAACTAGATCTTTTAGATTAAATAAGAATTTCAGGCTCATGGTGCAGCACTGGCATCAGAAGGGTATGTTTGCTACTATGTAAGAGACATAATTGCAGCTATTGGCTTTAACTCTCAGACTTTTCAAGACAATAGCTACAGAAATCAATTTGGAAATGAAGCACAGAGAAAAGGGCAAGATATTGGCCAGAGTGAGCTGGTTATACAGTTTAGTATTTCATGGCTGAACAACAAAAGTTCACACTGAGAGTGATGTACATGGTCCTGATGCTAACAGATCCTCTGGTCAGACAGACAAACAGCAAATAAAGTTGCTTGGAAATTTTCCATATGAATGGTTGCTTTTAATGAGAAGTTCAGCTTTCTGCAGAAAAAATGAGAATCACTCACACTAGGAAAATCAAACGGTAATGAGTAGTTTCAATTGCATTGACCTAAATGGAGCTGACCTAGAATGTTTCAGTTCAGTTCAGTTCAGTTCTTCAGAACAGAACACTGGCTCCTGAGCAGTGAGCTCATTGCTTAATGGTAGGTGTAGTTTGAGGGCCTAGTCACTTGAGTTTCCCAGAGAACTGCAACAGTTTTGGTATCTCTATCAACATGTGCATCTCCGAGGAGTTTAATAAACCAAAATAAACATTTTATTTTGTGTAATTAATAATTTAATCTCAGTTAAAGAAAAAAAAAAAAGAACACAAACATTTTGGGACAAACCAGAAGTTGAAACAGTATCATCTTCTATGGGGTGAAAACTCTGAACTTTGTTCCTTGGGGCAAAAGAGCCACCATGATATTGCCTCTCGTCTCCTTGTTTAGGTTGGTGTGATTCAGACTCTGCTGAAAAATCATAGCTCTGCAGCCCTTGTACAGTTCTCTACAGATTTTAGCATGCACTGCAACTTTTAATAGTACTATTAAGGCTTCTAGCAACACAGAGACTGTTACAGCTGGGATGATTAAGGTGGCTAGCCAGCTACGTAGTCATGTAGTCATTGCATCCCTGTGAATCGTTGCCTAACACAAAGGAATACGATTGGGTTTTCTCAGAGGAGCTGTTAGTAAAAAAACCCCTTTTTCACTCCCATAGTCCTGCCACACACAGAGCAGTAAGTGATGATTCTGAAGCTAATACTTGGCCTGGAGCTAAACATAAACAAACCAGGCAATTATTCAGCGCAGCAAAATGTGGGACATTAAAACAGCCGTCACCCTACTGCCTGTATGAGAGTCCAGAAAGCCAAGCTGGCTGTCACATTTGAAAGGTCAGAGGTTGCACAGCCCAGCTGGCCCTGGGGTTGAAGAGCAGCAGTGTCCTCAGGGCAGCAGCAGTTTGGCTTCCCAGGGACCAGCCCCTGGAGCTCTGTCCCACCTTTGCCCCTTCTTCTTCCTCTTCCTTTTCTGCGGCAAGAGGCCAATGCCTGGTCTGGTCCCAACATTGCATGCGACTGATGGCAAAAGGCAGTTTTGCCTCCACCGACAAGAAACCTTGAACAAACCTGAGTGAAACAGTCTTTGCTGTTGCAAAGGAGCTGTGAAGCAGAATGTCCTTAGAATGGAAGTGCACACAGAAGACCCCTTTGCACAACACCCTCTGTAGTGTTGGAGCACTTATCTCATTTGGCCGACTTGAAGTGGGATGGTATGCAGGCTTTCATGTTGGGAAGAGCTTACAGCTTTTTGGCTGAGATTGTCCATGGATGACTATTCAGTTACCCTTGCACAGTGTAAGTAACATTTAATTCCTTTCAGTCACAAATTATATGCTTCTAACAATAGGAGATACCAGCCTCATACTTTCCTCCCTTAAACCAAATTTAGCAAAGAGATGTGCAAATAAGACCCAAAAAAGAGTTGGTTCAAGCCTCTGAAATAAATCATAGAATCATAGAATCATAGAAAGTTTTGGGTTGGAAGGGACCCCTGGAGGTCATCTAGTCCAACCCCCCCGCAGCGAGCAGGGACACCACTAACTAGATCAGGTTGCTCAGAGCCCTGTCCAACCTGGTCTTGAATGTTTCCAGGGATGAGGCCTCCACTACCTCTCTGGGCAACCCGTTGCAGTGTTTCACCACCCTCACTGTAAAGAATTTCTTCCTTATATCCAGCCTAAACCTACCCTGTTTTAATTTAAAACCATTACCCCTTGTCCTGTCACTGTTGTCTCTGCAAAAAAGATTGTCCCCATCTTTCCTATAGGCTCCCTTTAAGTACTGAAAGGCTGCAATCAGGTCTCCACGCAGCCTTCTCTTCTCCAGGCTGAACAAGCCCAACTCTCTCAGCCTGTCCTCATAGGAGAGGTGCTCCAGCCCTCGGATCATTTTTGTAGCCCTCCTTTGGACCCGCTCCAACAGTTCCATGTCCTTCTTGTGCTGAGGGCTCCAGAGCTGAATGCACTACTCCAGGTGAGGTCTCACCAGAGCAGACTAGAGGGGCAGAATCACCTCTCTCGACCTGCTGGCCATGCTTCTCTTGCTGCAGCCCAGGACACGGTTGGCCCTCTGAGCTGATCCTTCTCATATCTGTAAATGAGGAGACATCTGAAGAAGAAAGCATTATCTTTCCCCAGCTATGATAGGCATGGCAATGAATTTCCTAAATTAAGTTAGTTCATAAAGTGTTTCATATAGTATTGGATTCTTCAGTAAAAGAACTGCCTTAGATGCCAGAGTCCATAGTTTATATATAGTCTCTGTACTGAAGAAATGTCATTGCCTCTTCTTGTGGTGCAGTGATAATATGCATATTCTCTGAGGGTACCTTTGCCTAGAGGTGCCTTTCGTCCCAGAGGGTGCTACGTGTCAGGTCAGCGGGTGGAGTAGAATAGCTTTGACCTTCCCTCCTCCCTGGCTGGCCCCAGTCCACAGCTGACTGTGGTGGGCAGAACTAGAGCATGATCACAGCTGCTTTGCACTCCTATGGTTTGGACCACTTCCAGAAGTACCACAAATAGGCACTTTTGCCACAGTTCATTTGGGTGAATTTACTAATGTTTCTCTCACTAAGCAACAGGTATGATCAACTTTGCAGTGATCTGGACTGTTCAGTGGCATATTTGTAATAGTCCTTTAAAAACAGCTCATGTTATTAGGTAGGGAACATTTTAGACCCAAAGTCAGACATGTAGAAGGACTGCATTTAGTAGTCAGAAAGCAAACTGAGAGCAGAAGATTAAAGAACGATCGTGCTGACATGACGTGAATGCGTTTGGCTGCACCCTATGCTTCAGGTGCTTATCAGGAGTGGAGTGCTGGCGCCTGGATGTGAGTCATCCAGCAAATACTGCAGATAACATGTTCAGCATTGCCAGATTATAGGTCTAAGCAGAAGCATCCTTCGCATACATACCCACTGAAATGGTGAACTGTATCCTGGGCTGCATCAAGAGAAACATGGCCAGCAGGTCAAGGAAGGTGATTCCGCCCTGCTACTCCACTCTGGTGAGAGCCCACTTGGAGTCCTGCGTCCAGCTCTGGAGCCCCCAGCACAAGAAGGACATGGACCTGTTGGAGCGGGTCCAGAGGAGGCCACAAAAATGATGGGAGGGCTGGAACACCTCTGCTACAAGGAAAGGCTGAGAGACTTGGGCTTGTTCAGCCTGGAGAAGAGAAGGCTGCGGGAAGACCTTATAGCAGCCTTTCAGTACCTGAAGGGGGCCTACAGGAAAGAGGGGGAAAATATTTTCATCAGGGCTTGTTGTGATAGGACAAGGATCAATGGCTTTGAACTAAGAGAGGGTAGATTTAGACTAGATATAAGGAAGAAATTTTTTACAGTGAGCGTGGTGAAACACTGGCACTGGTTGCCCAGAGAGGTGGTAGATGCCCCATCCCTGGAAACATTCAAGGCCAGGTTGGACAGAGCTCTGAGCAACCTGGTCTAGTTGATGTCCCTGTTCATTGCAGGGAAGTTAGGCTAGATGACCTCTAAAGGTTCCTTCCAACCCAAAGCATTTTGTGATTCTATGATTCTATGAACAGGTGCCCACTATAAACCTGAGTATTGAGTTGCAGAAACAGCCCTCTGGTGTGCACCTCGCTCCTGTACTACTGAATATGTTCCAAACTTCTTTAATTGCTTCTGTAGCATCCTGCAGGGAGCTCAAAATTGTTTGTATACAGAAAAACTAATTTCTAGGTTTGTTCATGACTGTTTGAAGCACCATGTTATTATTTCTGAGAGAATGAAATCATTGGTGACTCAAAATTATAGTTTCCCTGCCTAGAACAGCATCCCCTTCAACTAGGATGCCAAGAACAATGGAGCCTCAGAGGGTATTTATAATAGAGAAGGAAATACTATGAGTATTCTAGACTGAAATCCACACTTTTTATGTCATTTCTGTGTTCTGTCACAGGCTTCCTGAATGCTGCTGAACAAATCACTTTGGACAATCATTTTCTCGTTTACGCAGGTGTTCAATTCTATCTGAAAATGAGTTCATCTCGCAGATAGTTTTCCATTTTTACTTGTAGTTCATTTGCAGCTGCATCACTTCCATCAATAGGACTAACAGTGATGTCCTGATGACAGCAATGCTGAAAGCCTCTGAGCCCCTCCCTTACTATATCGCTACCACACTGCTGAGGATACTGCAGAAGAACAAGGACCAGAGTGGACTTTAACAAGAAACTTGAAAAGGGAGAGAGAATTTGACTGGCTAACAATGTCAAAGGCTGTTTTAAACACAGTTATCAAGCTGTACATTAAGAAATGCAGAAATGCCTTTTACAAAGAGAAGGGATTAGGGCAGATGATGTGAAGGGGGAGAAAATGCAGGGACAATGAACAAAAGGTAGGCATCATAACAGCAAGCTCTTGTCACTTAACATCATCATATTCAGTCATTGCTTTTTGACTCAGGCAATTTTCAGCTTTCAGGGTTTCAGTTTACATTCAAGGAGTGAACATCTGGACTGTTCCAAAAATGACTGCTGAAGTACACAAGTGGTTGATCGGACACGCTTGATCACTGACGTCATCGTGATCTGTGGTGAACTGCCTTAATGAGTCGCTGACACTTTTTCCCATCCCATAGCTTGTTGACAGAAGAGTTAAGTTTCTCAGCTTTAGCACCAGTTCTTACAGACTATGAGTTTCATTACACCTGCCACCAAGGTGATTGGAAAAATCAGATTCAAGACTCAGTTTCAGCCATCCAACCTGGTCTCTTCAAATGTAGATAAGGTCACCTTCAGTTAATAAAAGTTGTGGGAAAATCTCATTTACATCATCAATTAAAAGTGTTCGCAAGTTTTTATAGCCCTGAGTATGCAAGTTTGTGACAAGCCAGGATCTTGCAATTTCTGTCTGCTTCTCTCTCGTGAAATAAAAGCCAGATGTATGGAAGTTAGCACTGGTGAAAGTGACTTCAAGATAATACTGTGTCATCATTTTATTAAAAGGTCAATAAAAAAAAGCCCATTAAAAAGATAAGTGAAAAAATCCTAAGTGCAATCAGCCATTCAATCTTCACCCCTCAGCAAGATTCAAAAAGGGCATTCATGCTTTTAAGTTTCCTTAATAATCAGTTTCTTCTCCTCCTTGGAAGAAAGTCAATATGCTAAATTTCAGAATTGAGCTGTAGGTCAAATGGTTTATCTTTTCACTGTTAAAGACTCAGAGAAAAAATTATTGCTTAAGAGTTGATCAAGATGAAATCGGTTGGAAATGGACAGTTTTGAATTGTGTAGAATACTTGCATACACATGTATTTATATAATGTTGGCATGGGAATACATCAATACAGCTATTTTTTTTCATGTCACTAATTTTGCTGAAGTTAGTACTGCTAAAAGACTGTGTATGGCCAGAAAGACTTAGAAATTATGCATGCTGATGGGTTATGTCCGGTTTTATCCTCCTGCTGTACTGTCTCTCCTGGTGAGGAGTGCAAACAGGAGAAATCTATTGCATTTTCCCTCATTTAGCACAGAGGGCTGAGCTCTCTGAGCCATGTTATCCAGCATGACAGCCCCAGAAGCGGAATGCAGGCAGAAAGGTGGAAAAAAAAAGAGTTTCTGGTGTTTAGATGGATTTCTCCCAGCATTAGGACCAAGTACATAAAGCCTGAGGAGCAGTGACGCTCCACCATGATGCACAAAGGCTAGGTGGGGAACTTCAGAGGGGGTTGTCGGTGAGTAGGAAGGTGCCAGTGGGAACACAATGGGGAAGGGAGGCTTCACCTGCAGCCAGCTACAGCCTTCGGCTTGGGACAAGCCTCCCTAAGGCAGCAGAGCAAGGCCAGCAAGGGCCAGGCACTCACACCTCCTGCTACAGCCCCGGCAGGGAGGCTTCATATCCCAGTCAGCCTAATCTTTGAGTCCTAGTATTCACCAATCCAACAGAAAGCATTACTAAGCTCGCTAATCTTCTATCCTCTTATCTTTCCAGCAATCTTGACACAGAAGAGCTCTCCGGTAAGTTCCTTTTTGGCCAAAAACATAATCTGTGCCTGCGGCAGCCCTGTGCAAATGAACATACCATGTGATATGATTTTTTTTCTCTTTAATCTTTGTAGCTCGAACAGAAAATAATTTCCATTGAAAGAACTTCTAGGAGCATGCAGATGGCTTATAATCTTTTCAGACTCTGTCACCCATTACATGCAGAAATTACTTCAAAAATATTTTTCCTAATCAATACTTCAAATTCTCTGAGCTTCCAGATCTGTTCTGATGTAAAGATATATAACTTGTATCTTATTTCCATTTCATGTGAGATTTTTTTTCTAGCTAGTTCATCACTTTCAAAGGTATGAGTGTTTTGGCAATTTTGAAAAATATTGTCATTTTAATATCCCACTGGAGGAAAGTTCCTTACTTTGCTCTAACTTGATCCAGTAAGAACAGCAGTTTGACAAGTTCTGTCACCCTTCATCACAAAACAACACTCCTGCAAGGCCTGAAGTTTGGCCTCGTTACCCATTGCTGTGCCCCTTTCTGACCTGTGAGTCATTTCCCCAAAACCCTGTTTGCTCTCTAGCTGATCTTACAGTACCTGATTTAGGAGCACTGCTTGAAGCAGAAAACAATTCACAGAAAATTTCTTTAAGTCCTCCCACAAAATGCCAAGAAAAAACAGTTCTGCTTGTTGAAAATCGCCTATTTCTGAGAGAAAGATGGTAGCCTGATAAACTTTCCAATAGTCAGTAATGTTGAAGACCTAGAAAAGCTGAAAATACTGTCAAGTTGAATTCTTGCTTGCTTGCTTGGTCACCCACAGAGTAAGTCTACCCATTGCCAAGAACCCTCTAAGAAGCACCTTAGCCTGTGGTTTATAAATATACAACAAGAGACTCTGCTGAAGTGAACTGGGCTGTGACAGTTTCTGCTGGTTGAGAATCTGGCCAAAATTATATCAAACTAGCTGGGGAAGACAGGGGGCTTTGTTCTCCAAGGGATTTACTGGTGTTGATCTTGTGCTGGAGGCTTACAGGTTTGCTTGGCCCCTGACCCTGCTAGCTACCTCTGGCTGGCTGGAGAGCTGAGGAGGGTCTCAGCCCAGCACTGGCTCTGTTTGCTCTCTGTTTTCATTAAATATGGGCTGCTTCAGCTGCTTTTTAAGTCTTTCATAGGCTGCCACTGGGGTGTTTCTCATCTGTGAATCTGGTACTGAGTTTACACCGCACATGTTTAAGCTGATGATTATACAGCTCTTCCTGAGCTATCTCAGTTCTCCTCAGAAATGGAGCTTCGCTTCCAGGATACTAGTTCACAATACGTTCTCATTCTAAATCATTTCATTCAACCCCTCAGCCACGCCAGGTTATGTTGCAGTGTTCCTGAAACCTTCTGCTTTCATTACTCCCCTGAGAAGCTCATGCTGACTTCTTAAAAGCCTCAAAGTATTGCTATTTATTTCAAAAAGCTCTTAATCTTGTTCTTCCTGTCTGCCATTTAGATGTTATTCTTCATGCTCTTGCAAATGATTTGATTTCTAAATTACTTGTCTAACACAGTCTCTAGCTTTAATATAATGTTCTTTCTTTCTTTCACACTTTTTCCTTCCTGTGCCTCCCTGTATTGTATTTTGTCACATGGAGCAAATGCGAACTCGGGTCATGATTTCTCAGGTTTGTCTCCTACTCTCGCTATAATCCTCCTAATTGAGTTATGCCCCCTGATTTTACAATGTCCTGTTTTTAAAATGTCCTTTGCTCTGAGCAGCTACACAAGGACGTCCTGCAACTTACGTTATTTTCATGGCTTTTTTTAAAAGTATTTTGCACGCATCATATTTGTTGAAAATATAATCACAGTACCTGGGACTAGAAGCTTATCTGGCCAGCTCGTGGCCTCTTCGTTTCTCAGCGAGAAACAACTGGTCTTAGCTGAACCCAACTCACAGCAGCCCCCGCTTGATCTTATCTCCTCTAAGGGCTTTACCAGAATTATTAATTTTTGCATCAATATAATCAGATTTAGTACATACACATGAAAACTTCATTCCTGCTAGTAACTGTAAAGTAGACTATTAGGCTGAAAATCCAGTTTAGAAACCAAATTTTGATATTTTAAAAATAGGTCTGTTTCAGCTCTCAAACCTATATTTTATGTTTTTGTCAATTTGGCAACTCATTTATTGAATGAAAATGTTTTGAAGCACTGATTTTGGTATTTCAAGTACTCCAGGAATGATTTTGAGGAAAAATAATAAAAAATTTGAAATATTGTGACTTTTGTTCATTTTATATATTTAGTTAGCTAATAATACCATAACTGAATTCAGACTTGATAAAATTCATATTTAATGAAATATAGATTTTTCAGGTCATTAATAGGTGATGTGGGTTTTCTTCTTCTTTTAGAATATTTTTCCCAGCACTTAGGAGAGTATGAAAATGTTCTATCTGTCTTGGAAGACTTAAACATAAGCATACTGAAGGCAATGGACAAAACAAAGAAAGTAAGTAAAAACTGTGAAATTTTCCTTATATTGTATATTGTGTTTATTTGAACATGTATCCAATATTTTTTCTTATCTAGATAAAGTTACTAATACCGAAATGCGGGTAAGCATTATCAGCATATCAACATATGGAAGTAGTCTGCATTTGAAAAAAATAATCCAAATTTTGGAAGTAGAAAACATGATAGTAAAAGATGCTAATGACTTAAACTATATTAATGACTACCATTAAATTAGGTAGGCAAGAGTCATCCTGAGACGTACTGGGGAGTTATATTTATGTTATTGTTAAATGTAGATTCCAGGATAGTTTAAAAAGATTAAAAAGGGCTGTAACATCTCTCCCTGTGTTCCGCGAAGCTGAACCCCAGTACTCTCATTATAAAACTATCCTGTAGGTAGTGGCTGTGCATCCCAGGTACTGACTCCCAAAATATAACTGGCCAACGCAAATCGCTTGAAAGTATTCCTGATAGCAACAGCAGAAGACATAGAAATTTGGGCTGAGTGAAACATCCTGACTGAGAACAAGGTTTCATTTCCATTTCAGGCATTTTAAACAAAAGTCACGCTCAGAGAGTCAGCAAAGAGGAGGTGTTAGGGCTGTTGGAGGGAGATGATTCTCAGGAGGAGAAACTCGGTTTCTCCATCCATCCATCTGATGGGAGATGCAGCCATGCTGCAGGACATACTGGTTGGCCAGTCCACTTGGCACTCAATTCATTATGGTCAGACCTGCTGGCATGTTCAGACCTGCTCGTTCATATCACATGCCAACTAGATGTCTGATCAAAAGTGCATCAAGTCATTGGGTAACATGCTCCTTTTCCCTGGCTGAACAAATATTTTGACAAAGTGCAACAGCTTCAAAAGGTGAGGGAAAGCACAAACCAGGGAATGAGGTGAACGTAGATCCTCCAGATGCAATCTCAGATCCGCACCACAAGGCTATTCACTGGTTAGGCAAGCTGTCAACAACAGAAATTTCAGCAAAAGTATTCAGTGAGATGCTGTGGGGGAAAAATAACCTGATCTTTTTGAGTCAGTCAATGGAGAGATCAATGGGGAGAAAGCTGTGCTTCTCTAGCGAAGCTGTTCTATTTGGCATTCAGGTGTTTGCAAGAGTGTGGTACTCGTACATTTTACATGAACTGCCAAAATAAAAACCTGAAAGTGTAGCTTATTTATTTAGAGCTTGAGCCAGTAAGCTGAATGTCTCCCCATTCATGCTTTGCACTTTCCACTCCTAATGAAGTGAACGTATGCTGACTCACTGCCTCATTGAGCTGGACACTAAAAAGCAACACATTAGTTTATTCTAGCTATGCATGATTTAGAAAAAAAAATTAGCCATGTGTATAAACTGCTGCTAAAGGGCAGGACATGTCTTCTGATAACTACTGGAAGCAAATAAACCACAGCGTTTAAGAATTACTTCAGAAGTTAATTACAGAGGAGGAGTCCCAGTAGACTAATCAAAGTGGTA
The DNA here is from genome assembly GCF_030867145.1 of Opisthocomus hoazin. NCBI lineage: Eukaryota > Metazoa > Chordata > Aves > Opisthocomiformes > Opisthocomidae > Opisthocomus > Opisthocomus hoazin. The sequence continues at coordinate 30,102,053 of NC_134416.1, read as the reverse complement.
AGAAGTAAGCATTGGCCTGACTAGAAAATGGATAAGAAAATCTGGAATATTAATAAGTGTTTCATTTGTCTGCTTGAAGAACCGATCTGAAAAAAATGAAACCACAATTCCTTTGAATTTTATTTTCCTGAAAGTTCAAGCTTAATGGGTTTTCTCTCTTTCAGGAATATCTCAATTGACTGTTAGAGGTGGCAGAACTAGAGCAAGGCTAACACTGGAAATACTACTTTTAATTCCAATTAGTAGACACAGTGTGTGAACACAGTCAAACAGAAATGTGTCCTCAAATATTCTCAAATAGAGATTTCTACCAAGGATATGCCCAGCAACTACAGCTTTGTATGGAAATTAAATTCTCAATTCAAACTTGGGACTATTTGCAACAGGAACTCAGTTCTAAGGAAAGAGATAGGTTATGTGACCTGATTACCTGATAAATCTGCGCTACTGGAGTGCAAATAATAAAATTTCCACCTTAAATAGTCCATGCTTTTACTAAAGTCTAAAATCTGGAATATATTCACCAAAATCAGAGCTGGAGGTGCAGCAAAAGCTAGTTAGAGATAGCATGGATAAACGATGTTCATTGCCAGTGACACACGCTAGATGTGATGTAGCTCCTAGCTCAAGTTGATGCCACAGCTCAAACAAGCAGGGAGTCGGAAATGGGTGGTCTGGTTACGAATGGCCCTTGGCATGTACGCAGAGCAAGGCTTGGGTGTCCCCTCCTAGTGCAAAATAAAACTTTGTCATTGCTCTGCCACTGCAGCCACCTACTCCCTTGAATTGTCACTGAGTAATGGGAGCATTTATTACTGTATTCTAAGCCATCATCTAGTTGGAAAATTCATACATAGAAAAAAAACCCAGAAATTAAGACCTACACTTTGAGAGCTACAAAGACACGGTGTATCTACAGTGGCTGAGTCAGTTTCCAATGGTCAGGACTAAATTTCCAAGGACCAAATTCTCCCATTAAAAACCAAAGTAAAAACTTCTCAGATTGAACCTGAACTCCACTCCGCAGAGCATGGGGCTGATTACAGACCCAGTCCTCAGGGTTGCCGGAAGCTTTCCACCCCCTCTGACTTTTCATGGATTGGAGAAAACTCAGTGCCTCTAACTGTCGGTCTCTGCTAAACTTTCTTGGAGTGCATGGCAGTTCAGGTAGGCAGCTCATTCAGTCTTAAACATCTGGGGGGAAAAAGGAGCAACTTGGGACTTCATTCATTTTATTTATCCTGTTTAGAGTCAGAAAAACAATCACACTCAGTCCTTCCTATAAAAAATCCATGCTTTCCTACCAATTCAAGTTGCCCGCACTCAGTAAGTACTTTGCATGAGAGGCAGCTGCGGATTTCGAGCCCCAGACAAATTGTTCAGCTTCAGTTTCCAAGGAAACCCTGGAGAAGGAAGATGTGTCAGTCTTCAACAAAAAGCTGAACAGCGGATCAACATGTCTGAAAAATCTAAAACTCTAATCAATAAACCCTCCTTATTCCAGATATAAACAGAACTAGAAATTAAAAAAACCCTAAAATGTAGAGTTTAATATACTTTACTTTTTTGGCATACATTAATCTAAGTTTGATAACATCAAAGTGTGTGGCATTATTTGACTTTTGTACATTTAGTACACAAGTGTGCACGAATTAGCTTCTACACATGAAATAGACTTGACTTCATATTGTTTTGGGTTTTTTTAAATTCATCATCAGTTTTGAAAATCACATGCGTTAACAAATAACTTGGGTTTTGTTTACAAATATCCCCAAGCCGTTCAGCCTTTAGTCAGAAAGATTTCCCACCAAGAGCAGCTGGAATTTGGCTGAGCTACAGACTCCTGGATTTAAATCTAGGTTAACAAAATTGTCCCCATCACTCCAAATTATTTCCATCTGTAGATATTTTTAACCCAACAGATTAGCAGATAACTGACTCCTGCAAGGTAATTGCAGCACAATTTCTGTGTACTTTATTGCCCTCTGTAGTCTGAAAGCACAGCTTTCCTGAACCGAGCTTTTCTCCAGTCTTCCAGTCTGGAAGGCTTGTTCCTTGAAGCCTTTTTTCCTGACATCTTTTGTAATAAAAGACAGAAGCATATTTAAATAAAACAATTAGTCTCAACCTTTTTATTACCCAAATAAGCATAACACTTTCAGCAAGCTGCATTTTTATCCCATTCCATAGCTTGCAGTCACATACAAATACAATGAAGAGAAACTTCGCAACTGCAGCATGGAAAATAAAATCTGCCACTGAGTAATGATGTAGGTAGATAAAAATAGACCAGGTTTTTTAAGGTGCTTGACATCTTGGTTCTACTGACTTGTGAATACTGAAAATCAAAAACTTGCAGACTAAAAACCATGTCTTCCTTAAGTTATCAAGCCATAAAATTGTTGATATTTGTCAGCTATTCAGTAAGAACAGGTTTTGCTCAGTTATTTTTATTTCTGGTATTGCTATAGTTTATTGCAAATGTAACCTGCAGGTGGTGGTGAACTATTCTGTACTCAGTAAACTAGCAAAAGTTCATTTAATCACCAAAAATGTCGTTTTCATATGAAATGGAGTTGACAGTATAGAAGTATCCAGGGGTTTAAACATAGGCATCTAGTGATAGTTTAGAAAATGTGGGTTATTCAAGGATGTCCAAGATGTTTGCACAGGCCTGACAAATAGCACAGGGGACCTCTGGGACACCCAGGGGCAAAAGGAGACATCCTTCTCAGGCAGCAGCTGGAAACCAGGTGGGTCTCTATGGCACCAAACTCCACTTAAGGTACTTGAATAGCTCTGAGCTTTCCAAAGGATTTTTCCCAAGGAACTGTCTCTCAGACAAAAAGCTGGCAATGGCTTACACCCATCCGACCGTGCCTTTTATCGAAGTCATAGCACCCATTTGAAGTTCACTTTTTTCCACCAGCTGGAGCGTGCTTGCTCCCCTCTCCTGCCTTCCCTTTTGCCAACAGCATAGGGCCATTTTCCAGCCAGGACTGTTCCCTGTGTGTCCCCACGGGCACCGCCGCTGGTACCCGCACAGTGAAGCCTGGCAGCCTGGGGGGAAGCAGGGACCATTTCAGATTATTTTAACCCCCCTGTTCCCCAGGGCAGTTTGTACTGCAGTGTTGGTGAAAGGCTAACCACGGCTGGCTGGTGGCCAAGTGACTGTGCCAAGAGGGTTCAGCGTGGGACATGCTTCCTCCTCCGCAATTTCAGTGGCTGTTGGCTTGAGTCTCACCTAAATGCATTAGTCTATCATGGAGCTGATGATGGTCTTGATGTACAGAATACCAGTTCTTAACTTGCTGGAGTAACAACTAAAGTTCATACTTTTTGCATTGGCACATCAGCAAAATGGTGGGAACTGGGAATCGCTGAGAGCAACGGAGCCCGGCAGAGATGCTTCCTCGGGGGAGCGGCATCAAGTGCCCATGTAGTGGTTCTTTGTCCTTGCAAATGGAGGCCACCCTGTGAGCTGTCTCAAAAGTGACCACCATACATGTTGTAAAAGTGATCCGACCTCCAGCAACAAAAAGCTTCGTATCTAAGCTTTTTCTTAGGTTATATTGATTACAGTTATTAGATCATATATCTTAATTTCAAGAGGAAATAATGCAAAAGATTTTATTAAAAAAAAAAAAGGTAAACATATACTGGCTTTTATAGTTAACAGTGCTTATAAGAAGAAACTTTGATCCATTGAGTGGAACTTGACCCTATATAACTTTATACCTGAAGTACAAATCCAATAACTATAATGCAACAGCAACCTCCTGGATGGCCTTGGGTAAGATTTTTGTACAGCCAATAGAAACCATTTATGAACAGCAAAATGAGAAATTAAAATCTAAAGTAAAGGGGACATCAAAATAACCAAGAAGGACTGTCAGATCAGTAGGAAATTTTTTAAACAAATATTGAAGATCCTCCCTTAATCCGTTCCTCTGTCATCTTCTCATCATCCTTATTTCATTGTTCTCATTCCATTTCCTTACATCTCTTTTCTTCCTCAAAAGTATGGCAAGATCTTTCTTCTGTAGATGAAAGCCAGAAAGTGCTTTGGCTAGAATAGTTAATGTAAATATTTTCAAAATTGAATGAAGAGAGAGATGACCTCTGAGTGCACAGTCCTCCTGTAAATACAGTGGTACAGTTCTTTTGGAGGCAAAAGCACTGCAGACTTCCACGCAAAGGAATGTCAGGCAAACAAAGGAAATGAAGGATGGGACACTGCAAAATTTCTCCTTTTCAGACTCTGTGAATTCTCGTGTTCTTTGCTTTGGAGGGACTTTCTTCCCTCCTTTGCAACTATTTTATGAAGGACACCAAATGACCTGTCTGTGATAGTTTGGGACCAGGCTTGGTGAACTAGCAGACACCACTTAAGCAGCGGTAACCATGACTGGTTTATACACAGCATTTAAATATGCAAAACATAAATGTATTAATTTTAGGACAGAAATGAAAGTGAATTATTATTCAATAGAGCAATCAAGTTCTGGAATAGTCTAGTAAGCATTTGGAAGCCAAAAAACCTGAACTGCTTTTTACACATTGTTTGCAAAAACATAGAAAGGGGAGTGCGTGGTGTGCAACAGCAAGATGCTGGATTCAGTGACTGACACACAGAGATTGTCTAATTCATCGCTACTATTAAATCATTAATTTTTCTGCTTTGCTCAAACAAAGCCCAAAGCTAAGTGAAGTCAATGCAGCCTTATTACTACTGGAAAGCTTCTTGAATAGTCTCAAAATAGGAGCCAGTCAAAGTAGAAGAGAAGATTACAGGAGCTGAAATAGTAACACAGGGACATGCAATTTAGTTACTGATGGTGCATTTCTAGTAATTATGTAAATCACTGCACTCTGGAGGGTTGACACCCATTATAAACCAGAATATCTAGATTTTTTTAGTTGCATATTTGAGTAACAGTAGCGATTATGTGAAATATATTGCAAAACAAAATAACTTTAAAAAACACTAGAATCATAGAATAGTTTCAGTTGGAAGAGACCTGTAAAGGTCCTCTAGTCCAACCCCCCTGAAATGAGCAGGGACGTCTTCAACCAGATCAGGTTGCTCAGAGCCCTGTCCAACCTGGCCTTGAATGTTTCCAGGGATGGGGCATCTACCACCTCTCTGGGCAATCCGTGCCAGTGTTTCAGCACCCTCATTGTAAAAAATTTCTGCTGTGTATCCAGTGTAAATCTACCCTCTTTTAGTTTAAAACCATTACCCCTTGTCCTGTTGCAACAGGCCCTGCTAAAAATTTGGCCCCATCTTTCTTATAAGCCCCCTTTAATCACTGAAAGGCTGCTAGACAAGCCTATGTCAACAATACAGTTCCACAACTAACATCCTATTTGAGAAAAAATGAGGTTTTAAATTGTTTTTTTTTCTTTTCTCAAAATGTGTGTTAAATTGGCAGGCACTACCTTTTGCGTGATTAGAATTTAACAGTTTACTCCAAATCTAGTCTTGTTCTCTTTGCAATTGCAGTTCTTACAAAGGTACCTTTTGCAATAACTTAAGGCAGGTAATAGTCAGTTTATCCTGAGTATTAATTTCAGGCACTGGCTTTGAATCCAGTCCATTTGTTCCTTGCATTAATCACTAAGTTTTTTTCAGGTCAGCATCAGTCTAAAATACCTTAGCCACCTCCCAGCTTGGTGTTTTAAAGTGAACAAAATATCCAGATTCCATTGGAAATGAAAAGCCAGAACAAAAAAGAGCTGTTAATTTTATTGTTCTTTATAAAGAAGTAGAAATCAGTTCAGGATGAAGATTACATAAAACACTGAAGGCAGACAGGTGCAGTTCAAGACACACAGAGCAGCAGTGGTACGTACTGCAGCATGCAGTGACTAATGCTTGATACTGCAAGCCAACTGACAGAAATACTGCAACCTCAGGTATTTCTTAACTGCACACAGTTAATTCTTCCTGTACACTTGATTGCTTCAGGCTATCTTTTAATGAGAGTTAACACTGTTGCACTAGTTTAATTGGACATATATTGTATCTCCTTCTGTTACAGCGAGTAGGGGGTTTGATTCTCATAATTATTTAGACTATATAAGATACTGATTAAAAGATCATAGATGAAAATGAGAGTTTTCTGAAGAGTACTTTCTGAATTCCACATCAGAAAACATGCTCTCAGAATATTTATCATCCAGCTAGTCAAGCAAACTGCAGACTCAGGATTTGTCTTTCTTGTGTTAATGATGTGTTTGCACATCCTATCAGCGATCTTCAGGTACCTTCAGTGGCTAGGCACCACTTGCATGAATGTCAGAAGTTACTACCATGGAGGGCAATGAGGGCTAAAAGATTTGCTGTAAATTTATGCTTTTCACAGAGGAGAGAAATGGAAAGACTGAGCCAGAAAACCAAGAAAATATGTGGCTGCCTACAGATTAGGCATTACATGCTCTGCACTGCCAGTGCCCAGCCTGAAGAATAAGAAATCGAATGGAGAAAAAACACATGCTACCCTTCTGGGCAGATGTTGGCTATGTTCCAGCAAAAAATGCGTGAATTGTTGGGCCAAAAGAAGAACAAAATAAAATTCTTCTGGTCAAGAAATAGTTGCATTTTTCATTCTAAAAAATAAATAGCAATAATTTCAAGGTTTCATACATCTTGACTGATCTCCAAAGAATTTTCAAATGTTTTTCAGTAAAAAATAGAAAAAAGTGGAGCAAAGCAGATGCTTTCAATGCATTTTTGTGTTGTTTAAATTTCAAAGATTTATCAAGTTAAAATTTTGGTGGAAATTTTTCAGTCAATCCTTTTTGAGTAATCAGAATTCAACAAAGGGGTAAAAAATACTAACATCAAAATATCAGAGCAATAGATGAACTTGTTACTAAGCTCCACCTGCACTAGGCTTTTAAAAACTGTTCCTTTTTGCAGGAATAGTTGTTTCTCATCTACTTTTTCTAGCTAAAATAGCTATAAAACTGATCAAACACAGTCTGTAAATCACTAAAAAGAACCATCTGGAACATTTTTTCTTTTTACCATGGATGACTTGGCCTAAATTCCTTGGGTTGTTTTTTCATCATTCCCTAATTTCTGACAAGATAGATTTGCCAGTGGTTAGAACCGGAGTCTGGATCCTTTGTGTCTGAATAAATCCATGTACTCAACTGTTCATATGTAAACTCAGATGAAGAGAGAAATGCTGGTGATAGAGCTAAATATGTCACCAGTTGCACCCTGCTATGAGGCAGAGAGGACCCTACGAATAAACAGCTAATTTTATCTATGGACATTTTTAAATAAAGTTTTGGAATTTCATTTCATAGGATTTTCTATCTAAAAAAATTTATTTAAGATCATGACTATCAGTGCAAGTCAAGTCAAATGCAGATAAATTTAAAAAGCTGCAAGGCATGAATTCTGAGCTGTTGTGCAAGGCTATTGTAGAGATTCACCCCTTTCCTCCAAGCTCCTTATCAAAGTAATGAAAACTCTTGGGAACTGCTTTGATCTTTTTTTATGGAAGTCTTCTACCTACTAAGCCAGAAAGAGACAACGCTGAAAGTTTTGCTGATAGCAGAGAAGATGTGTTAAATAGTCTGAACTTCAAAAAAAACCCCACAAGCCTTAATTAAGTTAATATCCATGCCTTTAATTGTAAAAATGTACAGAAATAGCTTCACAGCAGAAAAAGAAATATTTAACCTAGCCATTCTCCTGTCGATACCCATCAAAACCACCAACAGCTTTGATGTTTTCCTTGTATTCTTACAACCTTCTCCCAGGAGCAGTGGCTTTACAGGTATCCCTGCTACTTGCTGATATAAAACACGGCCAAAACACAGTTTCTTGGCTCTAAGCTGCACGGTGCACTTCATGACAGTTAAATAGGAGTTACTTTTTATCCATGCATGAATTTTGTACATACTATTATTGCAATAAGAGTATATTACTTTTTCAATAATCCCAGTAGAGTGATAGACTCTTGTGCTATTCTGATGGATGCTATTAGAAATGTGTGTCAATATTCTCTAATCACCCATAGCTGACTATTTTATTTCATTGCCCTTATGTCAGTACTGCAAGTGGTTAGTAAAGATTGCCGCTGCTCCAGTTATAGGCAGAATTTAAACATGTAATTTATTCCAAACACAATACTTTGATAAACTTGTAAAGTTTGTGCCACACTCTAAAATTGAAGTTGAATCTATTTAATAGTTTGGCATGTTACGCCTTTGCTCACTCTTAGAATGAGGAAGCTGTAAAAGCTGCATTTGTGTGAAGTCAACACAGTGAGCATCTCTGGATCTGGCTTCTGTTGAAATTATGATTTTCTTCTGACTTTGTTCTGACTGCATCCTACAGTCTGAAGAATTAGATCTTAGTGACTGAAATAAAAAAAGTCTTGAATTCTTTTTCATTCTCATTTTAGTACAGTTATTCTAATTTAATATTCTCAATTTAAAGTTGTAACCCAGGGCATTGTCCCAGTAAGATCTAAACACACAGGGCAGGAGACATTCCATGATCAAGGGAAATTTAAATAGATTATTCCTTACTGAATTTTATTCAATGATAACTACTTTTCAGTTGCCTTGGGTGTATTTTCTGTAAAGATAAGCATAAATAGTTTTTATGAAATTATGTTGATATGACATTTAAAATAGAAAACAGAAAATTGCAAAGTAATGTAACAGTAATAAATAACTATTCTCAGTAATGTTACAAATAAAATAAAGTACAAATAAAGAAGTTATAAAGTGTTAAATAACATAAACTACTCTACAGCGAAATAGCAATATAGAAAGGAGAGGCCAAGGGGACCAGGTTTGTTCAGCCTGGAGAAGAGGCTCAAGGAAGATGTAGTTCTACTACTTGAAGAGGGGTTGTAGAGGAGACGAAACAACATTGTCTTTTTCAGGGGTGCATGGCAAACACACAAGAGGCAACAGCTACAGCTTGAGGAAGGGAAAACGCTGACAAGACATACGGAAAATACTTTGCACAGAGAGGGTTGTGCAACAGTGGACCAGAGCGGTGGTGTGGTCTCCATCCTTGGAGATGTTCCAAACTCAGCTGACATGTCCCCAAGCAGCCTGAACTGGCTTTGAAGTTGGCCCTGCTCTGAACAGGGAGATGGGTTAGATGACAGCCAGACATCCTTTCCCGCTAAGTTTGTGGAGCTCTTGCCTAAGCTCCCACTCCTTCTGAGAGATTTCAGAGTCATTTTTTGTCCCAACTGAGTTAGTTTGCTTGCCCCAAGTAAATGAACACAGGTATCTCCCTCCTTCCCCATCTCAGGGAGCTGCTCTTCTGGTAAGTGGATCGGCGTGGTGTCAGGTCACTCCAGGCGAGAGGATTGGGGCTGGCACCAGGGAGTGAGAGGATCGAGAGAGTTGCTGAACCTGTGGAAGCCCTGAGGTGTGGACTCCCTTAGGAGATACTTAAGCCCTGCCTACTCTGCCTTTATAAAAGGAGAACCTCTCCTGCACCTTTTAATATAGCTGTAAGCCAGGTTTAAAGACCATGGTGACCTTTTCCACAGGGAAATCACTAATTATGTGTATTTTCAGTTGCATTCATGGAAACTCAAATCTTCGCTGCTCACAAAGGTCACAGTTGTCTCTTGATGAGGAAGATGTGGAAAATTACCCTCATTCACTCACAATCAGTAAAATTAATAAGCAGAACGATATGTTAACACAGACTTATTTCTTCTGGACTGCCCAAACTGCTGTGCAGTATAATGTATATGCTAATGACCGGTAATTTACCACTAATGAAATTCAAGAAACAGGCCGTTTTTCTAGTTCACGTGCAGACGCCATCAGTGGGTCTCATTATTATTTGGTAGCACAGTATACTGACAATACAAATGCTGGGCATACCAGTTAAGCTGATTCTACCATAACGCATATTTAATAAATTGATACACATTTTTCTTAATTCAGAATTAACATTTTCTTTCTTCTAGTGAAATCTTGTACCAGTGTGCCTTCAGTAAAATGCAAATGAAGGCACTTTTCTGTAGGCAGTAGAGTGGTGAAACGATGACAAAGCATGGCTGGTAATTCCTCATTTCTGAGAGCTAGAGTTGAGGTTTAAGTTGAATTGTAAGGGACAATCTTCTTCCCTTCATGACTTAAATTATAATAATTCTGACAATTTATATATGGTGAATATCTTCTTCCATGATCTTCAAAGAATTTTAGAGGGATGGGTAGGAGTAGTTATCTTTCAGCGGCCAGGAGTCGAAGTAGCCCAGCATTGCTGTGAGCTCAGAATTGCTGGGCTCAGAGCCATTATTTAAAGAAAAATATTGAGTAGACATTTGCCCAATTGGGTGCGTTAAGACAGTTAAGTAATTCCACATAGAACAGTCGTAAACACCAATATTTGGGTAAAACATACATAAGGAAAGAGTGTTTAATAATTCTAGACTCCCACAGATGATGTTAGCATCCTGCCTGCCCAGCACATCTTTATAAAAATGCTCTGTGTACCTGATAAGGTAACTCTAAGCCATATTTAAAGATCACATAGATCTTTTCCATAGGAAGGAAGGAATAAAGGAAGCCTTTAAATATAGAATTTGCAGGACAACAGAACAGGAAGAAAAAAACCTAAATCCTGGTGCAATGCACAAACCTGGAGTAGTTCTGAGGAAAAAAACCTTAATAAATTTCAGATGCAAGAAAGCATTTCTGAAGGAGTCAAAAAGCAGCCAGCCTCAGACAGTAGCAAGTATTACACAGCTAATATTTATATGATCTCTCCCCCACCCCCAGTGAGGGCCCACCTGAACAGTCTGCAAAATGAAGCTCTACTGATGTACATTTCAAGTTGTAATTCACCACGCCGGTATCAGATTTGCCATGACGATGATCAGGAAGCTATATGGAGGTGTCTGTAGCATTTACTTTTTGGATGCCCAGAATTATCCTCCTCATGTGAGACTGCTTTGGTATTCAAAAACCTACAAGAAATGGTCAGTTCTGTCATGTTTTTAAAACATACCCTGGATTTCTGCTGCAGGGTTTTATTTAGCTGCCCATGGTACATAGATTCGTACACGTTGTTCTAACATGCCGCAGAGAATCAAAATGTTTGGAAATTAAATGATCTCTGTCAGGTGCACCAAAGTTTTAAATCAGTTACAATGGAGACAATTTAGAAGAAAAAAAAATCAGCTTTTCTATAGCATAAGATTTAGTAATCATAAAGGTTGCCATAAATATTATTTATAGGACTGGTGTAAGTCTCAGGTATCCACTCAAAAGGTAGACAGACAATCTCCCATGAGTATCTATTTTAAAAATGTGTAAATAAGAAATTATTTGTCGAAGAGTGGCTCACACCTAATTAATCTGAAGAGAAAAGAAGAAAATATAGAAGACAATGAAGCTCCTGGCTACATAAGTAACTTCTGATGAGGTTTAACATCTGAGATTTCTGCAGCAGAAGTCTTCCAATAAGAACTAACTTAATAACATATATTGTGAATAGAATGCTCTCATTTGAGAGCAAAATGCTTTTAAAGCTATTATCTTACAATCTTCTATTTTACATTTAAATTTCAAAACATTCCGTACTTCTGTTCTTATTGCAAACACAGACATGCAGAAATTCTGAGAAGTCTAAAAGTCAAAAAGGCATTTCAGCTGTAATTCACATTGGGAAGAACAGGGAAGAGCTTAAAATTACCCATATATGCCTTGCCAAAAATACTCAAATGAGTTTTCAGCTAGAGTAGGAGGCAACACCATTCAAACGACGTTTTCTTTAAAGCTTGGAGATAACAGACCATCATGTATCTTCAAATGTGATGACTAGAGAAATGTTTCATTCAATGCACCTCATATTTTATAAAACTATTTCAGATGGAATTGTACCCGAAGGCTTTCAAGATCAGCTGAGTGGGTTTTCTGCACACATAAGCAGACGTAGGGCATATGAAAAATGGGTGCCAAAGTACTTTCATCAGAATAGCAGCCAATGAATTAATTCAGCATTTAAGAGATGGAAGTCCATTTTCCTTCTCTGTTCCTGATGGGAGTTCTACACAGTAAGTGGAGGTTCTAGGGGTCTGCTCTATCTACGCTATTACATTTATTAATGAGAAAACAACAAAGAGGGTGTTTATATTATTGTATGGGTCACCCCGCCTCACACAGCACTACCTGCATGTCACTGCAGAACTGGGTTTTGCAGGTCTGGCCTTGCCAGAAACCTTAGAGTTGACCCCATCATTCATTGGGCCAGGGAGAGAGTAGGCATAAGAATTTATTTCTGAAATTATATACACAAAATAGGCATAAATATTTTTGAACACATAAAATATATTGGAAATATCATTACACAAAGAACCATTACAGACTGCTAAATATAGGTGCAAACTTTTCTAAAAAACAAGCTCCAACTGAAAGAACATTTAGATGCATTTCATGTAGTTGTGAAATATATAGATACGCGGTTTCAAAAATAATTAAACAAATCAAAGGAAGAAAAATCAGTCACAGAATCACAGAATCACAGAATAGTAGGGGTTGGAAGGGACCTCTGTGGGCCATCTAGTCCAACCCTCCTGCCGAAGCAGGGTCACCTACAGCAAGCTGCACAGGACCTTGTCCAGGTGGGTCTTGAATATCTCCAGAGAAGGAGAATCCACAACCTCCCTGGGCAGCCTGTTCCAGTGCTCCGTCACCCTCAGAGGGAAGAAGTTCTTCCTCATGTTCAGACGGAACTTCCTGTGCCTCAGTTTGTGCCCATTGCCCCTTGTCCTGTCACTGGGCACCACTGAAAAGAGCTTGGCCCCATCCTCCTGACACCCACCCTTCAGATATTTGTAAGCATTTATAAGGTCCCCTCGCAGCCTTCTCTTCTTCAGGCTGAACAAGCCCAGTTCCCTCAACCTCTCCTCGTAGGGGAGATGTTCCAGTCCCCTCATCATCCTCGTAGCCCTCCGCTGGACTCTCTCCAGTAGCTCTTCAGTCAAAGACTGCTAAATTCAGCAGGCAGTCTCTCTGGCACAGGCAGTCCTTCAGCCAAACTGCTGGTGGAGTTTTGCAGGGCAGTACCGCTAAGTACATGCCCTGCTCAAAGACTATTCCCATAATCACTTTCAGAGGCAGGCCAGTGGTCTAGATAAACATCTATTCACAGGAGTGGATCTGAATAAAAACTTCAAATTCCCTTCCATGGTTGTCAATTGTATCTTTGCTTTTCCACACTTAAGAAGTGATGTGGTACTGCCATCAACTGGAGTTAAGAAATGTAAGGAAAAGGGGGTTTTTTGAGTAGAAACTGTCGTGCCACTGGGTACCTCAGCGCCTCTCAGCTTGGGAGGGATCAGTGCCCATAGCTGGAAATTCAGAGGTCTTTTTGTCAGGAAACATAAAAGTTGCTTATATGTTTTGCATGCATAAGCACAAAAACATCTAAGCTGCTTCCTTTCTGAATTGTCTGAATCTTCCATCACGTATTTCTAACCTAGCAGGCAAATCCTTACCTTTTTCTTTTTCATGTAATTTTTAGGACTATCAGGAAGCTTCTAATCTGGAGCAGTTTGTGACTCGCTTTCTTTTGAAGGAAACACTGAACCAGCTTCAGTCCCTCCAGAGCTCCCTGGAGTGTGCCATGGAAACCACGGAGGAGCAGACTCGGCAGGAGAGGTGAGCAAACCTTCTGCCCAGCTGTATGGAGGCGGTGAGGAGTAGGGTCACTGTGAACCTCCAAGACCCTTCTACATTCCATCTGGCAACCTGATGTAGGGAATAATAGGAGAAACAAGGATACTCTTTTTATTCCATATAGGAACTCACTAATAGGAGTTTTCCTGAAAACAAATACAAGCAGGTTCCAGTCTGATCCTGTGGTGGGCTGCATGTAGGAGGACCATATTGTTATATCCTAGGCTCTGCTCCTTTGACTTCTTTTTAAATCCATTGACTATTCAATATCAAATGCTGAAAACAGACCACTACAACGCGAAGAGCTCTGAAATTACCAAGACCATTGACCGTCTCCTTGTTTGTTTCTTCCAGCTTTATGATTTTTGTTTCATTCCTGGTTGCACAATGATCCCAATGTTAAGAGGAGATATAGCCAGGTGCTTGCTTGTTACAATTTCTTCCTAGAACGTAGGGCCATAGTATTAGTTACCATCTAACTCTGTAAACTCCCAGTCACCTGGGTAACCTATATCCGTCCAAGGGGTTTAGCTGAATTTAATTCCAGAACCTCATAGATTAGTGTTTGTAGGATCAAGGATCAAAACATTTTTTAAAAGGTACTTGGACTGTGGATTTGTTCTCCTCAGTATGCTGTTGTAAAGATGATAGGGAAAGCAAAATACAAGCTGTTATGTTTCATAGACAAAGATCTCAACGTTTCATATGTTTTAAAATGCATTGCTTTTTCATCCTTTTTTTTGGAAATGTAATTTTCTTGTTTGTTTTGCTGTTGGTTTTGAGATCTCTGAAGTACATGAATAATACACTGAGCTTTTGTGCCAGCAGCTCGACCGCAGGAATCAAACAGGTTTTGAAAGGCTGAGAGTGCATCAAGTACGCACAGTATATATGCCCCTCCATTCACACATACGTCTTTCCAGGTTCCCCACACAACTGATGGGAGAGAAAGAAGTCTCCAATGGCCAGTTCAGAGCTGGAGCCTAATGCATGTGCTCTAACACCCTTGGAGTAATGATTGATTTCTTCTCTGACTTGCCTTTTGGGACAGCCTTTCTGGAAATACAATCTAGTAAGACCATCTGAGTAACTCAGACTACTCACTTGAGTGTGTAGAATTGGGTGATATGACCATCCCTTTTGCTGCCAGCTTTCTCATCTGCATTGACTGGTAGGGTATTGTGGAGACTTCTTTTTCCAGTTTTCTCAGTACAGTTACTCAGAAATATCCTCTTGGATGGTGTATTTGGTTTATGGCAAAGGAAATCAGAGAGAGTTGTGACACTGTTAAGCCAAATACCATCTTCCCCATTTTCTGAGATAGAGCCAGAAAAGCCAGGCAAACTCAGCACTTTACAGATATTTTGGAGAAAATGAGTTAGTTCCTAGTGCAGATACCCCAGTCCCTTTGTGAAATCATCTTCAATTATCTGTAACTTAACTCAGGGGCAAACTGTCTAAACCAAAATCCCATCAAGACAATCCTAAACTAATTTACGAGTGCTTACAGTGGGGAACTGCCATAATTTGGGTTACTGTGAAGGGATTTTATGCCGCAGAAAATACCATCCTAAAACATCTCCTTAACATAGTGTGTGCACTTTTGGTGAGCCTTCATTCTGTGCTTCAGGGGACCAGAGAGCTTTCCAAAGCAGTGACCTGGGAATTATTTACTGAACTGTTTAGGCTACTGTCTAATATTCTTTGCAACCACTCATCCAACTAATTGTTCAAAACTAACCGTAGTCCTGGTACTGCATCGCTTTCCAGCTGGATGATGAAGAACCACATAGACACAGCCTTCAGCTCTCACAGCAACTCTCAAGCTTCAATGACTCTGTCACTGCAGTACAAACATAAGTCATTTCTGTATCTGTTGTGTTTCAACACTGGTCCCAGAAATGTATCTGCCCTCTATCCAATATTAGCTAATTCTAATTGGTTTTCCTTCCTTATTAATGGATACATGCTGTTGTTCATCTTTTAAATCCTTAAGCTGAAGGGGTCAGTGTTTAAAGTTCATATCTCGCTTCTAGCTGTTCCTGTGACCCCAGTTCCTCTGCAGAGACATTACGAAACTCCCGTGAACGAAGAAACGGTGTGAATGGTTCCTTAGGCCAGGTCAGAACCACATCACAGACAGACACTGACCTTGAGCTTTCTCTCCATAAAAGATAGGTTTGTGCCACCTTAACCGTCCTTTTGGTTATTTTTGCTGCTCTAGTGCCTAGCAACCTAAACACAACTAATTAGTAATAATGAAAATCTGGAAAATAATTCAATGCCCTTAATAGGTACGTCTCCTTTTTTAATTCAGAAGTGAATATTTTTTGAGAACAGAGAGAGGAGAGCTCTCCCACATTTTACCTTATGAAGTCTCCTGTCTTTCTGTGCAGACAAGGCTCAACAGAACCAGAAGCGCTCTCAATTCAATGGCCAGGAAAACGCTCAGTTCGAAGGCTTCAGAGGAACAACAGCCTGTTGCCGAATAGCCCTCATTTTAGCACAGGTATGGTATTTCACATATTAAAGATATGTAAAACACGTGCATACACACACATATACAGAAAAATATACATCTATCTCTCTCTAATATGTAGTTTAGACATGGTAACCAATATACCTTAGTGACAGAAATCAATCTTCAGTTTAACATAGAAGGTATTAGCTCAAACTGTAAGGAAAATAAACATGTATCCATAGATCTGAACTGATAATAAATAAGTACATAATTATGGGCCAAACCATGATATTGTTTTGGGGCTGTGGTTTGATGCAACATTTCTTAGGGAATATTTGCAGCCTGCAGATAAGAATGAAAAGGTGAAGGCTATAATTTACACAAAACCAAGTTTCTGTCATGACTTAGATCAGCTGAGGTGAACAAACAAGAAACAGAAAGAGCAAATACAAAACCTGAAGGAAAAGAAGATTTCCTTTAAGATGATGCAGATGACTGTAACAAAACTGAAAAGCCCTCAGTATAAAAACAGCTGTTGCAGCTGAATGAACCTTTTATGAATGAAAACCCCTTATTCCCAATGCATACAAGACATTCTACGATTCTACGATTATGTTAGGCAGCTCCTTCAGGAATCCCTCAATATCAGGATTCCTCAACATGCCATGTCAGAAACCTCAGTAGGAACAACCCCATGCACCAGTACAGGCTTGGGGCGGACCTGCTGGAGAGCAGCTCTGCGGAGAGGGACCTGGGAGTGCTCGTGGACGACAGGTTAACCATGAGCCAGCAGTGTGCCCTGGCTGCCAAGAAAGCCAATGGAATCCTGGGATGCATTAAGAGGAGTGTGGCCAGTAGGTCGAAGGAGGTTCTCCTTCCCCTCTACTCTGCCCTAGTGAGGCCCCATCTGGAGTACTCTGTCCAGTTCTGGGCTCCCCACTTCAAGAAAGATGAGGAGCTACTGGAGAGAGTCCAGCGGAGGGCTACGAGAATGGTGAGGGGACTGGAGCATCTCTCCTGCGAGAAGAGGCTGAGGGAGCTGGGGTTGTTCAGCCTGAAGAAGAGAAGGCTGTGAGGGTACCTAACATATGCTTATAAACATCTCAAGGGTGGGTGTCAGGAGGATGGGGCCAAGCTCTTTTCAGTGGTGCCCAGCAACAGGACAAGGGGCAACGGGCTCAAACTGAAGCACAGGAAGTTCCGTCTGAACATGAGGAAGAACTTCTTCCCTCTGAGGGTGACGGAGCACTGGAACAGGCTGCCCAGGGAGGTTGTGGAGTCTCCTTCTCTGGAGATATTCAAGACCCGCCTGGACAAGGTCCTGTGCAGTCTGCTGTAGGTGACCTTGCTTCAGCAGGGGGGTTGGACTAGATGACCCACAGAGGTTCCTTCTAGCCCCTACCATTCTGTGATTCTGTGATCCTTGAAACCCAGATCATTTAGCTGCATGTGTGCACCCAATTAGTTCTTTTCTGCTGCTCAGAAGACTGTAGTTTTTCACTGGGAAGGCACACATATACTCTTAACTTTTCAACAATCCTGGAATCCTGCTGGAAGCACCGTATCAGGACCCTAAGAACAGCAACAGGCCTACCATGGAAATGTCGGGGCCCTACAGTAGGTCTGCTGTCTCCCTGCAGGAGGAGGAAAGATCCTACCACCAAAGTTGTATTGGCCACGCCAGGATATTTTAGACAGGCTTGACTGCATTTCTTTCACCTTCACCAGTGCTCTCAGGGGAAAGAGGAACTGAGAAAAGACACAGCACGTGGTCCCTCCATGGGATGTATTTGAAAGGAATCCCAGAGACAGGCTTGCTATGCAGCCCAAGACCTGACTCGTACTGTTATACAAACTTGCATGTAAAGAAGATTAAAAAATGGCAAACTAAGAAAAATATTAAGACAGAGAAAGCTTTAAAACACACACACACACACACACACACTACCCCCCCCCCCCCCCCACACACACACACCCAAGCTGATTTTGCATTTTGAGCAGAAGGTGCTCAGGTTATGAGCTCATTCCATCTGCAAAGGAGAGCACTCCTTTCTTCAGGTATCAGTATGATTTCAAAAGCACTGGCATTAATCTAGAATGTAGTTTTGATTCTATTCTATCTTAAAAAGAAAGAAAATAATTCATATAGTTAAAATCATGCTTTCCTGCAATTGCACCTAAATGAACCCTGAAGTAGTTGCAGCACAGTCTTGAAGAAGCAGAATAAATTGCAAGATAGGCTAAACTTTTTTATAAAATAAATGAATACACTATGTTCCAGCATTTATTAACATTTTATAAATGTTCATTATTTTCCACAGGTTGGATTGAGGAAGACAGCCAGTGGATGACCCAGATAAACAGACTCCAAAAGCTGATTGACAGGCTGGAAAAGAAGGTGTGCATTTCTTTTCACCTGTTTGTTCTCTTATTCTCAGTAAAGCAATCCTTAAACCACACCTGCTTTCAGTATCCCAGTTGCAGTCTTTCCAATCAATAATTAGTGAAACTTCAACATCACCTAAGAGAGCTAGCACTCATTAAATGTCTGCGTACCCTTTTACCTTCTTTCCTATTTCATGAGAGCATGACATGGTTTTCCCAAGCTCCCCTTGTCCCTTCCCATCACCACAGATCCAACTTTTCAGATAGATTGGAAAAGTCACATTATTCTATGACTGGAGGATATTATTGTACTTAGTTATGCTTGTTCTGGGGAACATGGGGCAAGCCTCTCCTTTTAGGATCTAATTTTTTCCACTTCCTCTCCAAACTTTCCCACTAAATCTTGAGAGAAAGTTTTGTTTCCTCCTTCCCTGTCAGCGAATACTAATTTATAGAGATTAAAACACTTTCCTGATAAATACAGTTCAACCAAAAGCTGATGCAAATCGCGCCTGGGAACCGTGGAAGCGGCCCCAGTGCCCTGAGACCGCCTGTGGTTCCCACGCCAAAGCAGAGCCCTCCAGGAGTCTGACAAACGACCCGTCCCGTCTAAGCCAACGATATCATGGCTTCCCAGGGCTTGCAAAAACCTGAGTAACATCTGTCTGTACAGAAAATATCTATTTCTTTGGTTTCCAATCAGATTTATTGCTACCCTAGGTTTTAAAAGTTGGCTTATGTCTGTGTGTGGTGAGTTGTTTGGGGTTTTTTTGGAGAAAAAGGAAGAGCAGAAGAAAAAGTAAGGTATAAATTCCTATCTTGTTCTCTACATAAGGTGTCCCTATTGAAGGACAGACAGACAATTTCAGATAGGTGCTAAGGGAGTAGCTGAATTCAGTGGATTTGGGGACCCAGGGGATTTCTTCCTCCTGGTCCACTAAGGTGAGGTTTTTGGTTGAAGCGCTCTCAGACCCAGGAGTTGCTCCAGTCCCAGAGCGGCTGATGCTGCCCCTCCCTGCAGGCCAGCGCTCACCAGCAGCGAGGCTGTGCCCATGCTCCAAAGACGTGGATCCATGCACAGCAGCATGGGTGACGCTCACCAACACCTGCAAACAGACATGCAGCACTCGTGGAAAAGTGGACATGCAGCAGCCTGATCCTACTCCTTCTTCCCAGCTGATCAGGATGGATGTTGTCCTGCCAACGTTATCATGGGCTTCAAGTCCATTTGTGGCTGGACCCATGCCCCTTGCCTAGGCATCGGCTCAGACCTTGGGTCCTGGCAGACAAGTGTCTTCTCCTACTCACCCGCGAGTCCAACTTGAGTTCAGTAGCAAATCATGCACCCAGAAAATATTTAGGTAAGGGATTTAACAAGAAGACAAGAATAAATGGTGGTGATCCAGCACAGGGCTCAGCAAGACAAGGATGCTGACCTTTTTCTGCCATTGCTCCCTCACAAATGAACAAACCACCCCTAACTACTTTTCCCCTTTGGTCCCAGTTTAGGACCAAAATTTTGTATTTCTGTTACCTCAGCCTTACTTCTGATTAGCTGCGTTACCAGTACGGTCACCCCCGGCACTGCTGCCCTTACAAGGCTCTACTAGCGGAAAGGGGCCCAGTGCTCCCTTTGGTTATTCCTGAGGTCTGACAGCCTCTCGCATCGCTTCACCTTAACCAGCTGTGAAATTCGTCCATTCCTTGTGGCACTGCCTGTAACTTCTGTCAGCTTCTTACTCTGTTCCTTGCTATGCTTAGCAGCTCCTCATGATCTGCTCAGTCCATTAAGCCTCTGGCCAGGACATACTCACCCGCCTGCACACAACAGCTTCCTCCCAGAGGTCGTTTCTGCATGAGAAAAGCAATTACACAGCAGTTTCCACGTTAATGACATTTTAGTAGCAAGGTGATTTTTTCTGAATAGCTATAAATTGGATTTCGAATGTCAAAGTCCATCATGAAATCCAACTTTCGCTTTTGGTCCAGCTTTACTCCCAGCTCTGCTTTGGAAGCAGCAGCTCTCTGCCCTGCCACAGTGACCTCCCAACACGGACTGATGCCAAAAGGAGTTTAAGGAAAGTTAAAATTTAATAGAATGTTACTGAAAAAGAAACTTGGCATACAGCAATAATGCAATGCAAACGTTCCAGAAAGCAGCTAACCATTTTGTAGTAAATAAACTTACAAGGATATTATAAAAGGATGAAATCTGCTACAGATACATGACAGGGAACTTCAGTTTGAAAAGGAGCTCAGCGCCAAAGGAAAACAGTGGCAGGGCACAGACCTTATCTCCTTATCTATACAAAACTTGATTAATAAAGCATAGCAATTAGAGAAACCTACTTTTGCCATTAGACAGACTATATCCACCTTTGCCTGACTCTGCATCTGCTTGATTTTGTATCTCATGGCCAGGTCTAACTGTGAGAGGTAAGAAGCTCACCATTTCTGCAGCCTCTCCAGGACCACCTCTTATAATTATTCTTCTCTTGGCACTTCTTTCTGGCCTCTGTGAACTAAAAAACCCAATTTACTAGGCACACAACTTAGAAATCATAAAGCCTCTGGTTCTATAAAGTATCCTAAGGCCTATTAAAAAGACTGTGAGAATTCTTTTGCGTGAACGCCATTGCTCTTGTTTTCATTTTGTTACGCCTTACACTTCATTACAGCAGGAGGAGCTTCCTGTGACCCATGTTGGAACAGCATCTGGCAAAACAGTGGCTGGGTCATGACTGCGACAGGCACGTATTGCAGAAAAGATGTTGGTGCCTCTTAGCAGTAGGAGACTGTCAGCCCATCTACTCTGTTCCAAAGCAAAGTCAAGAAAAGGCAAAGTCAAGAAAAAGTAAAGCTGATTGCTTTAATGACCACTGAGTTCAGACTGGAGCAACTTAGAAACATCAAGTGGTGACCAAGGAGTTGGTCACCACTTCCCACCTGGGATAAGGCCATTACATATGCCGTCTCTCAGCTGTAACTTAATCATTTTTAGCTGAGGTGATGTTCCAGGTTAACCCACATCCAATCAAGTGTTACATTTCAGCTGTCTTTCAGCAGCTACTAAAGCTCTTCTTTTTGGCTTTGCCCTCAAGCAGATTAGAAGGGCCACACAATCACACCAAGAGGCAATTATTTCAGAAGCCACCACTTCTCATCTGAGATGCAGTAGGACCGAGGAGGCGTTCTCAAGCCCCAGTTCTGAGCTGCAGTCTTGGCCAGTTTTCATTTCCAGGCTGTGTGATAACTGTCTGGCAGGAGCTCTCATCTCCACATTGGGCGACTTCACCCACGCTCAACATTCAGCCAGCTGATGCCCGAGCACTCTTTCGGCACGGATGAGGACTATGCGCCAGTGCTCGCATGCTCCCGGGTCACAGCAAGCTGTCTGTGCAGACCTACCCCATCTGTGTGGTCACGCCTGTCTAACCACATATCATTGCAGAAGAACTGCTGTAGATTATTTCTAATTTCTTGAGGGGGTCAGCAAGCTCTCCATCAGTGGTTATCTACTGGAAAACTACTGGGTGAAGGACCGATATAGTGTTGTCTAACTCTTCTGCTGTCTGCTGTCAAAGGTGAATTTAACCACGAATCAGTCCCGTGAGTCCTTTTTTCTTCTCAAGTTCTAAAGTTACTGGAAAAAACAGAATTTTTTGCTTGATACCTTAAGAGAAAGTTTGCAGCACAACTCGAGTCATTCCCTTCCTCTCTTTTTCCATACATTTCCCTAGAAAAAAATTGCACTGGAAGTATAGAAGAACCCCAGGAATATGCATTTTCCCTCAGGGTTTTTATCTGAAGTGTCCACACTGAAAAATGAGCTACTAAAGCTGGGTGGGTTTTTTCCACACATGGATTTCGTGCCTTTCTGTGCACAATCTGCAGGAGAGGTACAGCTACACAGCAGGGACCGTGTGACCACTACATCACTCCTGCCTTGCTCTGCTGCTTGCTGCTGGTGGAGGTCCCCTGTGCATTGGGGTTCCACCTGCACACCTCTCGTTGGCTTTTCAGCCAGCACAGTATTTGGACTGGCAAAACGCCTGCTACCTCAGGTTAATCCATCCTCACCCAGCTGCAAGAAGAAGAATTTTTTTTGTCTTTGCTACACAAAAATTGTTTGCAATGAGAAGCGAAGCACCACTAACAAAGAGTGCATTTTTCTCCAGCCACTTATTTCAAATTGATCTGCTTTTATACAAGCATATGGATATTTTTCAGCATATCCATACGTCACTGGGTTGGAGGGTACTGCATGTGCCTAGCATGTAAGTGATAATTTTGTGTGCATTCCTAGATGGTGTTTGCATGAATCCCTGATTCATGAAGCATGCACCCACTCCGCATGCTAAGCAAGCATCCTGCTGCCTCACAGGGCTGCTGCCCAGCCTGTCCTCAGCAGCAAGCACAGCCCTTCAGAAACCTGACTTGGAGAACCGTGCACATCTTTTTCAATGCTAGAAAACAGTCCTTTGAACTATCCCCACACACCAAGAGAAGTTCCTTCTGTGTAAAGTTTTACGATGGTATTATACTAGCTGATAGTTCATTTCAAATTACCATCCTTGCTCATCTCCATAGTCCACATGACAATTTGAGAAGGTAGCTGGTTTTTTCGGTATTAAGTCCAACATATGCTTGTGAGCAAGTGGATTTGTTACAAATGAAAAATCACCGATCCACATTCTAAATAAAACTTTACAGAACAGCCTGGGTTGGATTTAACCACTGAAATGTGCAAGATTCTGCAAACAATGCTTGTGTTTGACTTACAGCTAATAGAGAAGGGATTTAATCACAACTTCTGGAGACATAACAGAATCTAGCTCTTGGAATATTCTTTGAATGTTAAAAAGGTAAGAGCATAATACAGTTGTAGCATTGCCTCTTATATTTCTATTTTCTTTTCAACTGCCTGAAAGGACCTAAAGCTTGAGCCATTTGAAGAGGAAGTTTTAGAAGAAAATGCAAAATCTGTAAGTGCTTTTCAAGATAATGACTTTCGACTTTTGCTTTTCAATGCCAGGTAGTAAGACAACAACCTCACCTGATGTTTTTTGTTAAAAAATAATAAATAAAAAAAGCACCAGCCTCACTTTCCCCAGTGATAAGGATCCATTTTAGTCAGCAGAATACATTGTGCAAGATGCGACACAACAAAACATAGAAAATCACAGAATCACAGAATGCTCGGGGTTGGAAGGGACCTCTGTGGGTCATCTAGTCCAACCCCCCTGCCGAAGCAGGGTCACCTACAGCAGGCTGCACAGGGCCTTGTCCAGGTGGGTTTTGAGTATCTCCAGAGAAGGAGAATCCACAACCTCCCTGGGCAGCCTGTTCCAGGGCTCTGTCACCCTCAGAGTGAAGTTCTTCCTCATGTTCAGCTGGAACTTCCTATGGTTCAGTTTGTGCCCACTGCCCCTTGTCCTGTTGCTGGGCACCACTGAAAAGAGTCTGGCCCCATCCTCCTGACACCCACCCTTAAGATATTTATAGGCATTTATAAGGTCCCCTCGCAGCCTTCTCTTCTTCAAGATAAAGAAGCCCAGCTCCCTCAGTCTTCCCTCGTAGGAGAGATGCTCCAGGCCCCTCATCATATTACAACTTACAAAACCAAACTCATAACCAGAAATAAACTTACTTTCAATTCAATTCATGTTGCAAGCTCAAATTTTCAAATACACTACCATTCCTAATTTCTGGGCTTTGAACCTAACCAAATGCAAATCAAATACACAGGGAAAAACAAACAAAATAGATGATCTCTCAAATCCCTTATTTCATCACAGGAGTTGTATTAGATTTTTTCTTTTTTAAATGAGATTACACAATATTGCTAGACAAGCTGCTTACGATGGAGGAATAATCCATGAGATAACAGTATCATTAATCAAGGCAGAAACAAGTCAAAAACCTTTACAAGTGAGGAAGCTGTATTGATAAAGAAGCACGTGATGTTTCTTTATATATTTCATTAGTAAAGTTGACAAGCTTCAATGGATGAATCAATATGTAAATTACTTACATTAGCTAAATGATAACCATAATAATTCAGGATAAATAGGTCGTCTGTACTGCCAAGTGTTACCATAGTCCTCTTTATAAAGATTGTTCATTTTTTGTAGAAAGGTGGAGGCAAAAAAACCCCTCTCTATTCATCATTTAACTCGGGCTACCTTAGGCATCTCATTCAGGTGTGAGTCAGAGCTCTGAAAGGTAAAAGCCTACAAGAGCACCTCAATGAAAGGAACACTGCATCCAGTGCAGATTGTGAGAAGATGCTCTTTTCTCAAACCTCACACCTGCTTGCATACAGATTAATCCAAGGAAACACGTTGACTTTATTGCAGCATATTCCAAAGATCAACATTTGCTTTGCACTCTTCTGACAAGAGTCTCTCATCCAGGCTTTGGATAACTCCCATTTTCTCTAAGGTGGACGCTAATTTTGGGTGTTTCCATTCCACGCGTCAGCCCGCCTAGATATAAAAGCTACACTCAAGTGTTTCTACTTCACCACTCCTGAGTACTAAAGCGAGGACTGCAAACTTCGAAGGAACTTTTGTGGGTTTTCTTCGACGATTGTGGGGTTTTATTGTTTTATGATTGTTTTCTGAGTTTAAAGTACAAGGAATTCAGAGAACAATATAGCATTAACATTGTAATGTTTTTGTATCAGCACATAATGATTGTTCAGCGTCAAATGTCTGTGATAGAAGAAGAAATCGAGGAGTTCCGGCTTGCTCTGAAGCAGTACGTGGAATCTGCTTGTGCTCAGGGTGGCTGCTTGCAGTAAGTACAATGCTGTTTTCCTCGGGCTGCAGGAAGAAATGCAGTTTGATTTCTTGAATAACTTCTAAGTGGAGCTGGATTATTTACGAAGAGAGAATCTGTAACATCCTTCCTGGCTAGTTATGCATGTGTGTAAGACAGAGCTTTTCAAAGACAACTAAAATCAGAAAGAGATGTCAAAGTATATGTGCGGACTTTCAATAGTATCACAAAATGTAATTAATCTTGCCGTGAAAAATCCTGCATTCCTGCTCCTGCCCCCTCCCCTCAACAGACAACAGAGGCCATCCCAAAAATTACATACAATTTTTAAAGGCTTCTCAGCTCTGCGAGTCGAATTCATGGCTTCTGGAAGCTCCTAGGCTGACAATCTTTACTGGAAAACTCATTTGCCATCCTTCATTTGTGCTCACCTGGCAAGCAAGCAACTTACCCACTTGTTTCTGTGTTTGGAAGCTTTCAAAATCTTCCCTTTAGGATATCATTTTCAAATCTCCATTGACAATAAATAATGGGAAAAAATAGAAAGCAAAATTTTCAGTGAAACAGTGTATTTCTGCTTTGCTCCTTTTAGAATTAAATACAACATTAGGACTGGGTTAAGATTAAATTTTAGTGACTCACCACTGTACTGAAGCAAAGCTTGAGAAAAAGCTTGAGAAAGCTACTTCCTTACACACTACAGATCATTATGAAGTAAGTATTTGTATAACGTGTACACAATAGAGGATCTTCTTATATATCCAAAGGCTTCAAAGGCTGCCTCTCCCATCCCTAATTTATAAGCCTTGTTGCTACAAGATCATCACACTGACGGTGATCGTATCAGCAGCGTTCGCACAGACCAGAAGAATTAAGTTAAGCTGCAAAAAGAAAAGAGTGACCTTTTTTTCAGTGGTTCACTTGTAAAGGTGGACTGATGAGGAAAATAAAATTCTCTTGTGGGCCAAGAGCTGGAAAAAGCAAAAAGAAACCTACTAGCCCCCTTCCAAAAATGAACATCCAGCAGAAGACGGTAGTGACTGCAAACTTGTCAGGGGAGAGGGCTCACAGGACTTCAGAATGCAACTTAACAAGTGATGCCAGTCTCTTTCCCAAGTTTGCAGGCGTCTGTAAGTCTGTATTGCCACCTACCGGTTGTTCTTCACTGTGGCTGTTTATGACCTTGACTTTTTTTTCCAACCGTTCTTGATCATTTTGCTATTTTACAATGTACTTTCAAATATCATGGAGACTGTCTTGGTAATGACATCAGTCAATTCCCTCAGGACTCGGGGATGCATCTCACCAGGACCCATAGACTTATGTATGTTCAAGTTGCTTGGGTGGTCACAAACCTGACCTTCTCTTACAGTGGGAGTGACATTTCTCCCCCCAGTCCCTCCCTTGAGGTCCATACACTCGAGAGGTGTGGGAAGACAGGTTGCCAGTGAAGACTAAGGCAAAAAAGCTGCGGAGTACCTCAGCCTTCTCCTCATCCATTGTAACCAGTTTGCTAACCTTGCTCTACAAGGGGGAACACTTTCTTTAACCTTCCTTTTCTGGCTGACATACCTGTAGCAGCCCTTCTTGATGTTCTTAGCATCCCCTGCCAAGTTCAGCTCCAGCCTCGCCTTGGCCTTCCTGACTCCATCCCTACACAACCGAGCAGCATCTCTGTACTCTTGCCAGAATACTGATCCCTGCTTCCACTGCCTGTGCAATTAATTTTCTGTATTCCTGATTAGCATTTGTTTAGATAAATGACACTACTGGAACAATATGAAAAATTAATTTCTCAAATAAGAGTCTATCATAAGTGTACTAAGATAAAACAGTAGTAAAAATCAAGCCATGAAAATACTCCATGAGTTTAAAAAAAAAAAAGTTCAGATAATTTGCAGTATATTTCCCAAAATCATGTATTTGTTAAATATATTATTTGGGGGGGGGGGGTTATCTGTTTTTTCAAAAATCACTGCATTTGGTTCATACTCCTAAGCATTTGGAATAAGCTGTGTATATCCAATAACTTGGTCATGTTTGATTAAATTAGTTCTATCCTACAATTCTTAGTGTTTCCATACAGAAGCTTCCAAGTGACTCTCGCTTCACCATCTATGAGTTCTGGGAGAACAGCAATGTCTGGAATACGTAAGTTTCGGTCTTTTTGATTTTGGAGATTTTTTTGTATTACAGAAAGTTTTGAAGGTTAGAGAGCAGTTGTGTAGAAGGATTAAATACAAATTACTTTAAATACAGCTAACTGATCTCTTGCTAAATATATCACAGCTAATACTTCAGAACAATACTTCAATTGCTAAAGACTAAAATATACTGAAACATGTAAATAAAAATGTCAGAAAGACACAGCTGGTTTGAACAGAACAGAAAATGCCTGAAAGCGAACAGTGAACGGTATGGCATCAGAGGTATGGTGGTTGATCAGAGACAAAAGGATACAGGAACTGCAATATTACCACAGTGCAATGATGACAATGAAAGACACGAATGAGACAGGCGGTGCGCCATCCAGCAACACACTCCAGCATGCAAGCAGTCCTGGGGAGCTGTCCCAGCGCTTCACAAATCCGCATCACCAAACCCATCCAATAGATTCCCAGAATGTCTGTTTTTGGCCCCAAATAGAAGTTCTAGTCATTAAAAGTCCTACTTGCCAAATTCTAGCCCGCAGCAGGCAGATGGCTAAGAAATTGAGACAAAAAGATTTTCCTTAATTACTTTTTTATATTAAAATAACCCCAAACAAAACTCACAATCCTAAATCTGTAGACAGAAACCATGAAGGAAGACTGAGAAGTCTGTTGAAGCTTCATTTCTCTCCTTTTGAACAAAGCCCCAGTTCAAAGTTTACTTTCAGAAAGACTCAAGAACCCTGATACCACGTCAACACGCTTGGAACAAGAACTGCTGTACTAGGTCACAACAAAGAGATGAGCATCAAGAACAGTTAAACATAGAGAAGAAAAAGTGTGTTTAATATAACATGCAAAACTTCACAGCCTACCTGGTCTCCTCTCCCGCTACCATCATTTTCTAGATATTGAAGCACAAATTCTCTGTTTTAGCATTAATCGTAAAATTTCTGATGCTGATAAAAATTTTTTGCGTCTTTAAAAAACCTGATATATTCTTGGTTTTTTACCATTATTTAGTCACCTTCAAATGAATTACAGCAAGACATTCCAAAGAAGTAACGTGGACTTCTTGGAAACTCCAGAGCTCATCACAACAATGCTAGTCCCTGGTAAATACCAATTTTTCACAATATTTTGTTTATTCCATGTGAAGAGTTCTGCTATATTAGTGTGTTCCATATGCAGGACCACCGCATAATATCACCCTGAGTCAGATTTTCATTGGTAAAGTATGAAGGAGAAAGGGACTCCAAATGTTTCTGTTTTAAGCACAGAAATGTAAAATGCATCAGCAAGAGCCACAATGATTTATTTTATATAGTGCGAAGTTATGCTAGCATATACTATTTAAGAAAGTATCTAGAATAAACAATACTATTTGTGATTAGTAAAATACACCTCATTTAAGATTTTTAGGCAAAAAATTGCTTGCTGATGAAGACTTCGACTTCATCATATTTACATACATGTTTACATTGCCTACATTGAGAGTCTTAATGGCTAATAATTTATATTTACTAATCAATTTATTGTACATGCTTCCTGCTATGTTAAAACAGGGAAAAAAAAAACCAAACTACTTTGAAAAAGCAAGGTGTTAATGATTCCAAATTACTATTTCTAATACAAACCAATGAGCATGAAACATCATGTTTCTCCTAGAAATGATAATTAAAAGAGACAATGCAGGACAAAGCAAAGCAATGGACAGTCTCACATTTACGGAGGGAGGACTGCAAAATTTCTATCTTAGGCAACACAAATCTATTACAATGAAACCCTGATTTCCCCTATGTCTGAGTACAGACTAAATTTAAAATAATAAAACCCCACCTAGTAGAAAAAACAAATTATGTAGTCCTGTAGCTAGGGTCTGTTAAAAGAAACCAGCCAAGACATTTTCAGACCTCATGAGCCTGATCCTAACACGCAGTTATGTGCCAGGGATTCCTGCAGTATCAAGAGATTACACTTAAATGAACCACGAATCCCTTCAAATCTTGTATCTTACTGGGAGATTGCTGGATTTAGGACAAACTTGGCTGTAGAAAACACCACAGCCTTTTCCCAAACTTCTTCGTGTCTAAGAGCTAGATTGGGTATGACGTTCCAGGGGTGGTTTACTCACAGCTAAAGTACAATTAACATAGAATACAATGTAAACATCATTTATAAATGCCCAAATACAGAAGTGTCTGAAACTGGATTCAAAATACTCGTCAAAGCATCCACTCTGCCTGCTAAGAAGGATCTCAGCCTGCAGCACTCCACCCCGGCAGACAGTTGCCATAGAAACAGCATTTCTCACCGTGCACTCCTTGCTGGGGGCAGAGGGGCAATGGGAAGTCATGCATTCACAGTTATTTTTACAATTTTATAGATTATCTATTATTTAGAAATCTGTGCAGACATTTGAATTTTGTTTCGTGGAAAGTACTTCCTGTATTTTATCTATATAAATATGATTTGTACTTGAAAGACAGAAAATGTTCATGAAGTAGAAAACGATGGCTGCAATGCTACCAAGTATACTTTATGAAAGGATTTTAGACACCGTAAAGTGATACCACTGTAAAATCAGGGAAAACACCAACCTGTATGCAATTAGCACACAGATAGGCTCTATTTTAAAAACAAATTTACCCTTGCTCAGACACATCTACAGTTTTTTTACATATCTGGCGAACTAAGAACTGAAATAATTCTAAATTGTAATCTGAACCCGATTCAAAGATCACAACCCAAGAGTCTTCACTCAGCTAATTAATTAAAATTAATAAGGATACACTTACCTGCCTAAGAACAATTCAGGAAGACGTGGGATTTCAGGACTGTTAGATCCAATATTATCTTAAAGCAAATTCATTCACCATCAGCTAACAGGAACCACAGCCTATTACAATCACTTGCACACCTGTTAACTGCACAAGTTGCTTCAGGCTGATCTACCAGGGTGGCATGAACCCCTCGGTTCATCTTCAGTGAATGCCCAATCTTTATAAAAGACCTAGGCTTGAGAAACTAGAGAACCTTCTGGTGAAGAAACGCTAAGGGAAAACCACTGAACACTTACGACACTATAATCCATGAAATAAACTGTTAAATTGGCGTTTTTTTTGCCAAAATTCATTCATCCACTGATGTGTCACAGACCACTACGCTTCCAAAGCCTAAATTCAGGTAGGATTCTTCTAAAACAGTATCTTAGCATCTTTAGAAGTATCTTCTCAACACTCTTGTTGAGAAGAATAACATTTTTCATCAAAATACCATAAATGGAAGGATTTATGTACACTCACTGAAACAAGTTGCGTTAATGAATTTAATCCCCAAACTGTGCAGTGCAAAACCTGAGCCTAGAACACCCCTCCGCTACGGGGACTTGGCGTCCCAGATACAGTCACAATTTCATTCCTTCCTTCCTGCCTCTCTCCATAAATCTTGTGGTTCCTCTCTGCATAAGGTTCAATTTCAAATCAGCAAAGGGTAGGGACCGTGGTGAAGAAGTACAAATGTGTTCCACTCCAGCCCTGTCTATAATCTGGTGATTACAGATCTTATTTTATGGGAATGACATTTTACAAGTCCATCAATTCTCTTACTATTGGGGCAAAACACTCTTTAATTCCTAGAGTAGTGAAAAAGAACAGCACCAGTTTTGAATAATGTCAGCAGGAGAGAAAGTCATTAAAGGCAGCACAACCACCCAGGGGACACAGTGCTCAGCCAAAACCCTGACACGCAGCAGGAGTGAGGATTTATGGGGTTTCCTCTGTGGGATCTGGGCGCTTAATGCTATGCAGCCACACCTATGACATGTTAATGCTTCTTTGGATGTTCTCAAGAGATACAAATTATTGTGCTAAAGCCAACCCCCACCTGTTACACTCAGCTCTTCTAGTATTTTAAGTATTGTTCCCCTGCCTGGAGAGGTTTCGTCCTTGAAAGCATGCAGCTTTCAAATAAAGCAGTATTAGCTGCATATATAAACGAACATTTCTTTACATATGTTACAGCTATTTAGGATTTTTACAGGAGGTAGAAAAAGAAATACTGCTTATGCTAACAAATAATTTCTCCTCTCTTTCAGCATCGTGGTGGGTCCTCAATAACAACTAGAAGCTGTGGTTCTAAGTAATGTTAACGTTGCATTGTTTTTCATTACAATAACATTCATATAGCACTGTACAGGTGCGCTGGGTTCTGAATTTATGATGTGATGCTGTTTGTTATTATAGATGTGATCTTTTCCATTTTAAAATACGGAAGAATGCACATTTGTTACCTTCTCTTCCTGTGACTAGTTCAGTGAAATGATGCATTCTAAAAGCTGAAATAACTATGCTAAACTGTTTATTGTGTATATTCAGTCCAAACTGTCACAGAAAAATGTATCTTCAGTGGCATGACTAAATATTTGTGACAAGTTTTAGTCTTACGTTAATAAACAACTGTTACTTAATGCTGCTGTTTTCTCCTTTTACAGAAGAAACAGGTATGAATATGAACACACATTTTCATAAATATCTTATGCTTTAGAGAAACTGTAAGTCATTAATTAGGCGAATAAACACAGGGACACCTTTTTGTGTTTACAGAATTCCACT
Source organism: Opisthocomus hoazin (assembly GCF_030867145.1). Classification (NCBI taxonomy): domain Eukaryota; kingdom Metazoa; phylum Chordata; class Aves; order Opisthocomiformes; family Opisthocomidae; genus Opisthocomus; species Opisthocomus hoazin. The sequence goes on along the minus strand of NC_134416.1, from coordinate 30,069,978 downwards.
CACAGGAAATCTGCTGCCCACAATAAGACAACGCAGTATCATTTTCTCCTCACAGCCCCCAGCCCCTATCCTCACAAGAGGAAACCCGTCTGCCTATCTACAAAGCTGCTTTGAATCCACAGACTTAACATTTCATAAACAATTTGCTTTGAACCCCATGTCCTGAACACTCAGCACATATTTTCATTAGATCACTGGCAGCTCGCTAGAAACTCCCAAGAGAAACCGCTGTTAGAGCATAAATAGCAACAAACGTGGAAGTAGAAATACCTTCCTCCCTAAGAAGTCTTGCTGTTGTCCCCTGCATCTGAGCAGTGTGTCCTCCAGCCTAAGAATGAAAGGCGAGCGATTACTGTAACCTCACACCTCCACAACAGGCTGACAAGCTCTACACACCAAACAACCACTCTCTCCACTCATCTAGCAGTCCAAAGTTACAAGCAGCACCCAAAAAGTAACCTGAAAGTCATATTCAATAAAGTATCTTCTTCACTGTAGGATTTCTCTGTTTTTATTTCAACTCAACCAGCACATTACCATATGTAATTAAAAGCGAGGAATTTAGACTACAAATGAGCAATCTTCATTGCAGTAAGGTTCCATATCCTAGAAACCACGACCAGAAATCTGACGCTCAAGACTTAAGAAGGGTGTCACATTTAGGTACCTGCACGCAACCAAGGCATCTTAGCTCCTATTGTATCAATGGAGTTCTGAGGCAAAATTCATTGCCTAAACAGCATCTAATTTGTGGAACTCCGCAAAAGTGAATGATTTCAGTACTGAAGTCCACAGCTTTCCCATACTGACAAGATCCAACTGCTTCTTAAAAAGGCACCCAAACAGTCATACTACACTCACAAATGATAGATCAGTGAAAGTTTCAAGGTTTCTTGTCTTTAACAAAGTAAAAGTGAAACTACTTATATTCCTGAAGATCTGGCTCACTGCACTGAGGTTTAGGGTATTTTTCCTTTTCATTGGAAAATCTGTAATAAAATTATTCTTAAAGTAACCTGCTCCAAAACTTTATAGCAATTAGGTGCTGGAGGAGGGGGGGGAAGTTCTAACAGGTCATGTGTCTGTCTAACCATTATTCTCTTTGTATATTTACTAGTAAACAAACACTTTGATGAATCATACATGAGAACAAGTTTGAGAAGTTTCACTTAGGAGTTTTGAGAGCTACACACAGAAATTGCCTTCAACACATACTGAGGAAAAGATCAACAGGACTCACTCTAAAATACTCCCAGTGATTAAAAAACAAACAAGATTTCAGTTCTTTGTAACATTACTCGTAAACAACATATAAACAGAATACACTTTCAAGCTTACTTTAATTGGCTAACTGCTGCTAAAAAAGAAACTAAACTCAAACACACTTATTTGCATAGTTCAGGGAAAGAAATCTAATGTCTACCAAATGCAACTTCAAAGTTTTCCGTACTGTTGCAATTACCATTCAACACATTGGCATTTAGCTTCAATTGTCATCTGTGACAGAGGCTAAGAAATTGGCTGCAGTGCCCAAATGATGTTACTGTAGGTCTGAATACAGGTTTTGAAGGTAATTATATTCATACAAAATAACAATTAATAATGCTTGTCAACTGAAGAATGCTTTCAGGAAATACTCAAACAGCAGCTTTCCACTTCACTATTAAATAGTATACTAATCTAAGAAAAAATGTTAAAGAATTAACTATGTATTGGTATACCCATTTACCCATATGAGACACGCCATTAAGATCTGTCTTGCTCCTCAATTTGGCCCATTACTACCACTTTTCGAAGTCAGAAGCACTGGGTAATTATTTACAAAGAACTTTAAGGAATGCCACATGTAGACAGCTCTCTTGTTCTGATCCATGATGAGTGAAGATTTCTCGTTTTAGTGAAACTGTTAGTACCAAGAGACTTCGTACCATGAAAGAAGGTAAGTATCCACAAAATATTAAGGAATCTCTTGTGTCAAGATGGAGATTTCAGCTGAAGAAAGAAAAGAAGGGGGGAGGGGGGGAGGAAAAAAAATACTAAGCCACAGGAGTACATACCCTAAGACTTCTGAGATTTGACACAGACAGTATTTGTTGTTCCATTATTGCTGCTAAGGACGGGAGGTGTGAGCAACCAAAAAGCCCCAGTCAAGTATTGGTTTAGAATTTATGGTCAGACAAACTATATGGCCACATAACACAGACAATTCAAAGACAAAACTCTGTCACAGTAAAATGTAAAATTATTTATTTTCATTGTACTTGTATTACCATCTCAGGCATTACAAATTAAAGGTTTGACTTTTAAAGCATTCAGGGAATTACAGGAAGCAACAGGCATTTCCTTAAGTTTCACAGGGTCCTACTTTCATCTGTAGGCACCCAAGTACCTTCAAAAATCATAAAGATCTACATCATATGTAGCTCCTTCATTGATGGATTTCTCATCTTCCAAAAAACCTGTCACTTCTTGCATATGTCAATAAAAGAGTTGCTCTTTTCCTGTAAGACAAACAAACCCTCAAATTACTTCAGTTATAAGAGGTCATTTAAATGAAGTTTTCATGGGTCTGCTAATAACCCTTTTCTACTCCATGTACATTTAACAATTTGGTATTTTCTTCATTAAGGCAAGCAATTCTACTTTCATTAATAGTAGAGATTTAATCTGAAATCTTTCTGGCAGATTATGTCAACACAGTAACATCAGTTGAGTTCAAATGCTGAGTATAGTTAAGCCTGACCTCTACATCTCAAAAAACTCCAGTGTCTTTCAGGACAAATGCAACCCACAGCCCACTAGCTGTAACAACAGCATCTCCCTTGTACAAGTCACTCTAGGCAGCTGTCTCCATCTGAACATATGGCTTTCACTCACAGATGGGCATATACTCCAGCAGTGACTTCAAAAATTCTGAACTAGGGAAGTCTTAAGATGGATAAGAAATGCCTGAATACTCAATTCAGTGCCAACTGCTGACAACGACCTGCTCCTAAATACAAGCTCAGTGACATGTTGTAGGATTGCCTGTCATCATAAATTTATTTGGAGGCCTCCTTCTCCCCCTTTTAAGCACCATTCATTTAATTTACAAATCCATCTCACCAATCCCTCTCGTTTCTATGCAGAAAAATGGGTGACATGGGATCAGTCAACACACTGGAACTTTCCCATGTAGCTAGAGAATCTGCTGCATGAAGAAAACAGTGCAGAGAAAAGAGGATGGATAATAGAATACCTGAACACCGCTTACTGTTCAGTAAATTAAGTGGTTTTACACACTCCACTGAAAACAAATCCTGAATAATGGTATCATCTGGATACAAACATTCTACTATCATTTCTGGTGCTGCTCTACCAAAAGAGTACTGTCTTTAGATTACTTGTTATCAGGACGCCACCAGCAAAACTGCACAGATATCGACCTCAGAACTTATCTTAGATATCCTGGGAACAACAACATTCAGGTAATTTCTCACTATCATGTCAGCTCTGCTACAGGATGTCCTTAAATTTAGACTGTAAGCCTCCCACCATTCCAGAAATCACAAAGGCTACGAGGATGATTTTTGATTTATTTTTAATTTTTAACTAATTGGAACATCTGATAAGATCTGATCAAAGAGACACAGCTTTCACAGCCTCCCCAAACCAATCTTTTCTCCACTGTGAGGGTGACCAAGCACTGCAGCAGACTATGCAATCTCTCCACAGAGAGGTGGTGAAGTCTCTGCCTGTGGAGATACTCAAAACCTGACCGGACACAATCCTGGGTAATCTGCTCTAGCTGACTCCGCTCGAGCAGAGGTGTTGGACTAGGTGATCTCAAGAGGTCCCTTCCAAACTATATGATTCTGGGAAATTTATTAAAAGCTACTGAAAACATGCTCAGGAAAGAAAAAAACAAACAAGCAGAAGAAGCCCCAAACCCAAAACAAGGCTGTAGATTATAATTCCGTCTCATCACTAAACAGATTAGAAAGAAACAGCATGTGGAAAACACTGTTTGCATCAAAACTAAAGCTGTTTGTATTTGTCCTATAGGCTTCCTGCTATTAATCAACTCGTTCTCTACTTCATTGTGGAATGCTCAAACTCCGATATCCAGTCTCAATAAGCAAGGTGTCACACAAAGCAGGCAATTTAACATGACAGACTGATGTCACCGTATTGCACCAGAAATCACTGCCTTTTATGGATAAATTAGTTATGAATTTATCTTCACTTTTTCTTTGATTCCAAGTGCCTTCTCAGATTACATGGTCAAGAGTCATGGATCATTTTTCCTCCAATCTACATATTATAAAAAGCGTTAAGAAAAACCCGTAACAGGCTCAATCATTTTACAGGGTATTGGGCTCAGACTATTCTCTTTTGAGATAAACCCTCTCCCAGACAGAAAAACTGTTTATTCAGCATCACTGTTTTAAGAAGAGCTATACACCAATGAGCCCTGCACTCCGAACAGAGACCTCTATTTCCACGTTGACTAATCAGTCCTGTATTTCATGAAACTCTCACTAGTAATGTTTTCCAAGAGATGCAGCTAACTCAGAAGAGGAAATAATGCAGGACTTAGTCTCATGAAATTTCTGTAGTTAGTGGGTTTTTTTTCTTCTGATTTTGAAGTGTGTTTATCACTCCTCATTCCTGAAATTCAACATGTATCTTTTCACACTAATAGTGAGACCTGAAGGTAAGATCCATTAGATGACAGGTCGAGGCAAATCTAAAGCATTCCTGGGTAAGATTCAGCTTCTATTCTATTCACAGATTCTTATATTTGGATTACCATACAGAAAAACTTAACATCTCCAAGTGCTTCGATCTTTTCATAGAAAGTGACTAGCCAGGTACGGTACATATGCCCCACACATAACATTTTTATTTCAGTATATGGCAATGGGATTTCTAACAAAGCTCAAAATACTTTAACCGAGATCTTACAAAGGTCTTGGAAACAACGGTAATTTTTTCCTCTTACTTGCCAATCATGAAACCACCTAGTGAAAAGCAAGCTGGTATATCCATGCTGGCATACAAAATACATCTCAAGACAGTCCACATCCAAAGAACGTCTCTGTTTAATTCACATTAATACACCCCCAAACTCCCAAATTACTAAAAAAACAATGTCTACACTAGAATTCCATACTAGAATACGAGTGGCTAATTTTATCCTATATTAAAGCCAAAACATTTATTCTAGTCAATTCAGAAGAAAAAAAATACGGACTGTCTCTGACCAAGTTTCATACCTATAATGTGGAACTAACTTCTGAAGTATGACTGGCAAGCTAATAATATCATCTTTATATACTAATGAGATCAGTATACTTGCAATACCCTTTTCAACACTGTCTCCAAGCTCACACAGCAAATTCATCAGCCGTTGCTTTCTTTCATTAACAGGATTTTTTTTCTTTAGCTTCCTACTCAACCATCCATACTTCGTGCTTAAGACATCAATAGTAGTAGCTAAGGGAAACACTTTATGCTACTCTTATACAACATCCTGACTAATAACACTTTGTAATTTACCCATCCCCTTTTGCAGATGAATAGAATTAGCAAACTCACTGCTTTTTTATCTGTGTGATAAACTAGCATACGCAGGTGGGGGCTTACATAAAGCACAGAAAAGACTTTAATAGCAGTCCTCGCAGTCAGTGAAATACTCTTATTTCTAAAGACAAGACTATATATAACTGGATACACTTATGACATCATCCTACAGACATAGATCCTCTAGCCCCAAACCAATCTCTTAAAACACATGCAACCCATCTTGGTTTACACCAGCTTTTACTACCCTTCTTTCCCTCTACCCAAATTATTTGCCATTTAGCCATGTCATGAGCAATTTCAGAGTTCATTTGTCCACTGATTTCATTCTGGGCAGTGTCCTCCTTTACCTACATCCATGGTGAAAAGTGGATATATCAACAAAACTTGTCACCCTTAGAAACTCCAGGGATGGGGGGGGGGGGGGGGGGGGAAGTTAGGAATTTCAGGAGTTGTAACTTCCCTATCTGCAGGCAGGTTTTCAAAAAACTAAATCTTTCATCTTGAGGACAACTGTAACAGTAAGATATAAAAAGTCAGATCAGGGAAGGCTGATTACTGTCATATATTAGTTTAACTTTGTTTTTCAAAAGCACAGAAATCCAAAAAGTTTAAAACTGTCTCCAATTGTGGCCAACACAGTAGCCATCTGGACATACTTCTACAGGACAGGAATGCTATTTCTAGAACAACTACACCCTGATGGCCTCAAAAGCAGCCTACTATGTAGCCTTGTTTGATATTTTAATGTTTATACCCAAGAATGTTTTCCCACACTTGGTGTATGGAACGCGAAGCATTAGATTTTTTTTTCTCTTAGCATACGAAGTGCTTGAGGATTATTTAATCTCAAACATTAAGGTCACACTCCTGGATATCATTCACATTCATCATTCATTTCTATTCCTTTCTCCCCAGCAACACAGACCAGAGATAGTAACAACACAAATTGCCTTAAGCTCATTAATAGTTTTGCAGTGAATGCTGATGCATGGACCAGCTAAACACTGGAACCAGACTTTCATCAAGCCAGAAATTTATCAAGATTGTTCTCTTCTATTTCAAAAAGACAGACATGGAATTCACACAGAATTCCAAACCTATGTACTGTGATTTCATAGTAGAAACCTTTGATATGATTTCATACCGACTTTAAATTTGGAAACATACCGAATCTTTTTCCAGAAAACAAAGAAAAAAACCCTTTTCCTTTGTATGGTACTTGTCACACTAAGATGCTAAATACCAGCTGGGGAAGTTATGTACAAAAGTAACAGAGCTCAACTGCACAATCTGTCTTTTGGAGCTTTTATCAATTTGGCGGGCTTATCAAATGACTGTTTTTATAACTTCACTTAATACGAAAAAAGCACTTACTGGCTTTTCAAGCACAACTGGATGATCAGGAAGAAACTCTGGCTTCTTTTGAGACACAGAAACACTTGAAAGTTTCAGAAGGAAATCTCTGCTGTATTTGATCCTTTCTGTGAATATATAAAATTACTAAGTTCAACATCATTCTTTAAGGCATTAAGGTTGGGAATTCAGAGAACTGATTTGGTTTCTTTCAGAAGGATGGACATGCTGCATTTGGAATATAAAAATCAACATTAAAACCAGCAGTAATTTAAGTCTGACCTTGCATCAGGACAATCTGTAGTAAATTACAGAGCATTTCACTTTACCTCTATCAAATTGACTTAGTAAATACTGAGGACTATTCCAAGCTAATAGGGGTTTGTTGTTTTAATACAAAAGAAGACAAAAAGGTCAATACAACCTTACACTACAGACAGACTCCCCATATCCTGTTCTAATTAACAGAAGCATCAAAAACTGGTCTTGAAATCCTACAAGAAAATCTTTTTATAATACATACCAAAGTGGCACGTTCCTGTTGGACAGATAACCAAAACTGAGCATCTCTTTTCTCGGAGCTATTAAGTTGATGTCTTTCAACAGGTAAAAGTAATTATGAGATCTGCTGCATGTAAACTGGCAAATTGATTAATACCAATTAAATAGTTTTGAGCATTTTATACTGCATCAATGAGAGTCAAGGGCTTTGCTTAGAATGTGCATTCTAACATTCGAGTTTGTACCACTTTCTCTACTCTAGCATAGCCTGAGCTATAACATGTCTACCCACATCTGTATTTTAAGCTGATATTCTTAAACAAGAGGGAAGGAATTCAGTAAAGAAGAGACAAACCTTATCTCTCGTCCTTGGTGACAAACTTTGTTCCCTTAGGAATTAGAGGCCTCCTGTAGGACTGTTACAGTCACTTGATATTGACTACAGTTTTCACTTGTTTTGTGAATAAGAGAGGCCACAAAGTCAACTATGAACAGGATTTTTTCCTACCTTTGACCACAAGTGATTGTACTAACTGCTGAACCTATGTGAGTGCATGAGAATAATTTTAAAAAGAATAGCTTAAAGAACATGAGCATACTTGAAAACTTATGGCTTGGGGTTTTTTTCCATTGTTTAAAAACGTATAAAGAAGAGGACTTCTGTAAGGCTTTGACACAGACCTGACAACATCCTTCTCTCTGATTTGGAGAGATATTGATTTGATGGGTGATTGTTCGGTGCATGAGGAATTAGCGGGATGGCTGCAGCCAGAGGGTAGTGGTCAATAGCGCGATGTCTAGATGGAGATCGGTGACAAGTGGTGTCCCTCAGGGGTCCGTATTGGGACCAGTGCTGTTTAATATCCTCACCAGTAACACAGACAGCGGGATCGCGTGCACCCTCAGCAAGTCTGCAGATGACACCATGTTGAGTGGTGCATTCAAGACGCCTCAGGGACACGATGCCATCCAAACGGACTTGGACAAGCTCAAGAAGTGGGCCCGTGTGAACGTCACGACGTTCAACAAGGCCAAGCGCAGGGTTCTGCACATGGGCTGGGGCAACCCCTGGTATCAAAACAGGCTGGGGGATGAAGGGATCGAGAGCAGCCCTGACGAGAAGGACTTGGGGCTACTGGTGAACAAAAAGCTGGACATGAGCCACCAATGTGCGCTCGCAGCCCAGAAGGCCAACCACATCCTGGACTGCATCAAAAGCAGCATGGGCAGCAGGTCAAGAGAGGCAATTCCAGCCCTCTGCTCCGCTCTGGTGAGAGTCCAGCTGGAGTCCTGCATCCAGCTCTGAAGCCCTCAGCACAGGAAAGATCTCGACCTGTTGGAGCAGGGCCAGAGGCAGGTCACAAAAACGATCAGACAGATGGAGCACCTCTCCTGTAAGGAAAGGCTGAGAGAGCTGGGGCTGTTCAGCCTGGAGAAGAGAAGGCTGCAGGGAGACCTCAGAGCAGCCTTCCAGTACCTAAAGGGGGCCTAACAAGAAAGATGGTAACAGGTTTTCTTGTACGGCCTGTGGCGATAGGACAAAGCGTAATGGATTTAAACTGAAAAAGGGTAGATTCAGACTGGGTATAAGGAAGGAATTTTTTACAATGATGGTGGTGAAATGCTGGAACAGGTTGCCCAGAGAGGTGGCAGCTGCCCCATCCGTGGAAATAGTCAAGGTCAGGTCGGATGGGGCTCTGAGCACCCTAATCTAGTTGAAGATGTCCCTGCTCATTGCAGGGTGTTGGGCTAGATGATCTTAAATGTCCTTTCCAAATCAAACCATTCTATAATTCTATGATTCTAAGAGAATGCAAGGAAGTGACTGAGACAGCAGTAAAAAGCACTGAAGAACTGTAGAGAGAGATAATTAAAGGCATACTACCACTGAACAGCTATAAAATGGAAAATATTATCTAGAAATAAATACAGGTACAACTGGAGACTAAAATGGAGTTCCAATGGAAATTTCATGGTGCAATGGAAGCAGGTGGGAAGACTTCTTTGTAGCCAGTAGCTTAACAATAGGACCTCTAAAGTTATGTTACTCTGAAGGAAAGGATTACAACAATAAACAAACAAAGAAAAGCCCTCTGAAAACAAGTGTTGGAAAAAGTTTGACATTATGGACAAATGTGGAGTAGACTCACAAAGGCATCACAGAGCAACTACCCACTAAAAAGATCCAAAGTGATGGCTTATACAAAGACTAGGATCTCATGAGAAGCCATTTAAGATATGTAGAATGCAATAGTCCCTACGCATCACATGCAGTATCAATGAGAAAGGATCAGAAAGCCACAACCAGACAGTCAGAACTTCATGAGTCTGACACCAAACTATACCCAAAGAACAGAACAGTATTATGTTTACCAAGATGAAGAATAAAAGAAATGAACCTGAAAGGGAATACATGGAAGACTTACTTTCAAGTCTGTAACACACGACACTGTAGAATTACTGCTCAAGAACCCGGGTGATGGTAACCTCAGACTGAGTAAAAATAGGAAAGGCTCAATAAAACTTCACAGAATTTTTTTCAATTCTTGAGTACTAAGAGCAACAGAACAAATCAAGTCTCCAGAGATTACTTAAGGATTGGAGATCTAAGATGTCTTATTACAGGAAGACATTATTAGAAAAAATTATGTCAATGAACTGATGACCTAACATGGATTACTGTCACAGTTCCCGTGATATGTTTAAGAATGAAGAAATAGGCAGGAAGCGGTGCAGAGGAGAACACATTTGGAATCTGACATTATCCCTTAATGAAAAAAAGAGTAAATGTTTGGTTTGCTTAAACTACCAAACCATGACAAAAACACTATTACGCTTTATGAGTACTGAGTGACAGGCAGTACAGAAAGAAAAGCATAAGGAGCAAACCTTAAGGACAGTGTTTACACAAGGACAAACTGTCCAGGACTAATTATGAAAGAAATTAAATGATTTCTAACCATGAGAAAATTAGTATTTCAGAAGCACTGTAGTAAGAGCAGGAAAAGGAAGCCAAACTAAAAGGAAGCTGGAGAGCAGCTCTGCGGAGAGGGACCTGGGTGTCCTGGTGGACGACAGGTTAACCATGAGCCAGCAGTGTGCCCTGGCTGCCAAGAAAGCCAATGGGATCCTGGGGTGCATCAAGAAGAGTGTGGCCAGCAGGACGAGGGAGGTTCTCCTTCCCCTCTACACTGCCCTGGTGAGGCCTCATCTGGAGTACTGTGTCCAGTTCTGGGCTTCCCAGTTCAAGAAGGATGAAGAGCTACTGGAGAGAGTCCAGCGGAGGGCTACAAGGATGGTGAGGGGACTGGAGCATCTCCACTACGAGGAGAGGTTGAGGGAACTGGGCTTGTTCAGCCTGAAGAAGAGAAGGCTGCGAGGGGACCTTATAAATGCCTACAAATATCTGAAGGGTGGGTGTCAGGAGGATGGGGCCAAGCTCTTTTCAGTGGTGCCCAGTGACAGGAAAAGGGGCAATGGGCACAAACTGAAGCACAGGAAGTTCCGTCTGAACATGAGGAAGAACTTCTTCCCTCTGAGGGTGACGGAGCACTGGAACAGGCTGCCCAGGGAGGTTGTGGAGTCTCCTTCTCTGGAGATATTCAAGACCCACCCGGACAAGATCCTGTGCAGCCTGCTGTAGGTGACCCTGCTTCGGCAGGGGGGTTGGACTAGATGACCCACAGAGGTCCCTTCCAACCCCTACTATTCTGTGATTCTGTGAACTACTGAATTCTTAAATTAACTGCATGCAATAGTCTTAAAGATAACTGACCCCTGCATCAGGCTAAAGGATGTAACTCAAACCTGTACGTCTACATACAGAAGCAATTTACACAAAAACAGGATTTTGTGTGAAGAAATTTTTTTATGCTCAGGGTTTTTTTTCTGCTGGTTGGTTTAAAAAAAAAAAAAAAAAAAAAAAAAAGATGTAACTATACATGCAAGCAAGTCTACTAGTGGAGGCTTCCTACCTCAGTTAGGGCCAAGTTTTACACTTTCTCTAGAGTGTTATGTGAAAAATAGAAAGGTTTCATATTGCTCTCAAATTGTGGTATAGAAGGAAGCCAAACTCTCAAGGCACTGGCTAATCAGAAAAAAATACAGGCAGCCCACATGTCTTTGAAGCTCAATTATCTTCCATTCAGAAAACACAATTCTGACACAGATCTCCATGCAATATTTTACCTTTTTTTGCTTCTGATTCATGCTGGTTTTGTTGACAGGGCATCATAGTTTGATTTAAGATCTTCACTTCAGTCATTTCAGATAACTAAAAAAAGGAGGAAAGCGTTAAACATTTTTTAATATACTTCCCAAAATTAAGTATGAAGCTTGTTTCCTTTAAACATATTAAAACAAGGATGTATGTTTCCAGGTTCCTTAGTTAAAAATAACAGTTGTAGCACAGTTTCAGTAATCAATTTTGCTTTAAAGTAGAAGAACAGTCTGCAAAGAAACAGTCTAGCACAAATTAAACTGTAGTCAGAAGTGCAGCTACTTATAACAGCTAATGGACATCTAACTTGAAAGATGAAGGTACTGCAAAATAACTGCCAAGAACTGTAAGCAGGAATACTGGTAATGTAAAATGCCTGAGAACTCTAATTTGAACCGGCAGAATGTTTGTCATTCTTGATTACATAAAATAAAGGAACAGTTCAACAACCTACAAAGCAATACAGGTAAGCACATTTGAGACAGCAATATTTTAGACAGAATTTCACAGTGCTATTGCTAGTTTCTAGAAAAGAACACAATTATCTCCTCTTTTTCTTATCTCACCCAGAACACAGCCAGAAGCTGCTACACTGGGCAATAATAAAATCAGGAAGGATGTTCCCTAAGACCAAAAAAAAAAAAACCAAAACTTGGATCTTCTCACTTAGCAAAAGGTTCCATAAGCATAAAGACCCAACATCTATAGTATAATGCCGAGTTCCTTCCAGCTGCCAAAACCTTCGAGTGTTTTGGAACTTGTTCAGGAAACAAGTTTACCCTCAACAGTTTGTCTTAGCTTGCAAAAGGCTACACAGGTGTGGCTGAGGAATTTTAATCTCATTCCAAGACAGATGTGGTGGGGGCAGAAAGGGAGCAGGAAGAACTGAACATTTTGGGAAGCATTTGTCAAAAGCAGAAGACATACTACTTTTTGGACAGAGACAGCAGTTAACATTTTGTACTGTAACTGCACCAACAGCTTTCATGGTGCACTAAGACTACAAATTGTGAAATGGCAAAATATTTCTTCAAGTTATCTACCCTGCTCTCACTTCCATTTTCTGTGGTTTAAATTTAGTTATCTTTTCCTGATTTGACTAAAACTTCTGGAGAAAAAAAAAACCTGAAAAATATAGGAATTTCAGAGAATCAAGTCATCAGAGAGCCATACTCCCAATTCTAACTGCTTTGTGATGTTCAGCTAGTCTTCACAAGTCTTAGCTATTCAAAGGTTCTTTCCAAGTACAAACAAGGATTTAACACATTCTCAAATCCATAAGAAGAAGACATGGATGATAAAGCATAATTTAAAGCAATATGCCAGACAACGCGACCACAATAGCTTTACACTTGTTCCTGCACCATCTCCCATCACACTCTCCTGCCAACTGCTTTATAATATCAAGAGTTGTATTACACATGGTTTTTGGCCCAAAACTTAACATTTGAGTATCACCACTTGCAACAATACTCTTATACGTGTTCCTATCTGAAATCCATCTGTAAAGAATGGAATACATCTATAAAGAATATCCCTAGAGCAGGGCACGTACTCCTGAAGCTCAACATCACTTTTAAATGGTAGTGAAGAAGTAGTAAATTAAAACTGACACTGGCTGATGGCAGACTTTTCAAGCCTCTCTCTCTACCTCACACAGGTCTGAGGTAGTGGACTCAATGCTCTCCAGACCCTTTGAAAACTGTTTCCATACCATGAAGGAATAAAAATTATTCTTTGCTCTAAATTATTCAATTAGGGCACAGTGAGTATTGAGCCACTTTCACTCTGAACACGGTTTGGTGAAAATTCCCTAGAATCAAGGCTAACATCTTACACACAAGCACTATCATTGTGCTCATTATTAGCAGTAGATATTCTCCACTTCCTCTAAGACTGAAGACTAGAAGTTGCAGACTCTAAGATCCTGAGATAGTAGTTTTAGTTCTGTAATTCATTGTTCTTTATCCTCGGAGTTGATCCTAACACTGACAAATTCAATGAAGACTAAAGAAATGCCAGACTTTCAGAAGACTCTTCAGTAAGTAACCCATATGATGTATTCTTCAACTACTAGTGCATGCAAACATCAGGGAACGGCATTCCTGAAACTCATACTTCTTAACACTTCTGACACTGCTGGTTTATAACATACAGATTCAAGAACACTCCTAGTTGGAAATATAGTTTACTTTTCTTTTGGTAACATAAAGGATGAGCTGACCTCCACTTTACAGCACTCCAGAAAACATCCCATCAACTTTGTCATGTACTGTTTATTTAATACTCACACAGTCAACCTTACTCTGCAAACATGCTTCAGTGTTGCTAGGTAATTCACTTTTAAGGTCTAATGCAACAGCTGATGCCAGGGAAGATAAGAGAAAACATTAAGAAAAAATATTTTAAACAGACTCCACATTTTTATTTTGTGGTACTTGCCACAAGAACATTACTGAAATCCAACTGCAAAGAGATTACACAGTCACTTATTCACAACTTAAAAGCTCTAAATCACTATGGGACCATTCTTCCATTTCTTCCATGAATTTTAAACAAAGTACAAATTTATCATGTCACTTAGCTTCTGTCCACATCATCACTGCTGTCACTGTTTTTCTGGCCAACAAAAATGTTTAACTTAACAGTAATAATAGCTGCAATACTGCAATATATAGAAGGCATACAGAGATTTAAAAAAAAAAAACAACAAAATACACACACCTGACATAAATACTGCATGATTTTTTTCTTAGCCTTTTTTTTGTTTGTTTTAAACTTGAATGAAAGCTAGATAAAAACAGTAAGGTGCAGAATATTGTACCTGCAATAAAACCGAAACAATAATCTATTTTTTAAACTGTGTATTTTATGTTTTCAACAGCAGGAGTCAACTAACCCAAGAAATCCAAATTTAACAGAGAAGCCTGATCCAGCTTTCTGAAGCCATAATTTCAGATGCCAAGCTAGAAGAACGACACCAAGAACAGTTCTGCATAAACCTAATGTAAACTCAGGTTTTATCACAGAAATGATCTAGTAAGATCAACACAAGGTATTTATACATCACTGTATTTTGACCAAATTAATCTAAAAAAAAAAATCTAAGTCACCTTACATGTCCTTGTTATTTCCTTCAAAGCAACTGAAGCTTTGGCAAAGTGAACTGTATCTTAGCCATGCTACTCACCTTGCTTAGAAGACAGATGATGCACAGGTCGGGCTGGCTGAAGGGATTTACCAATAAACTTTTTAGTTTCCTTTAACATTTTGAAGCATCACGCTTTAAAAAAGCAGCAGAAATCAATATAGAGCATTCAGTTTCACATACAGATGTTAAGTGCCAAAAGCAGTCTATCTACCACTCGTTAGTTGCATTTGACAAGAGGATATACTATTCTTTAGTATCTGGGCAGGAAAAAGAAGTAAGGCCTAACACAAGTTTTCTCAGATGACAGAATATGCCAAACAAAACTTGCATAAAGACATAATCAGACATATCTCTCATTTCTCCTTCCAATCGAGCTGCCCTAGCTTCTACTCAAAAAGATTTTTTTCCTGTAGGTATGTCTGTACGCTTGGAGAAAGGAGATGGGGACACATAATGGAAAAGAATGTATTTTCTAACAGTTAATTTAATTCAATGGGGGTTTAATTAATTAACATCAGTGTATCCTTTACAGTCTGCTGGCTGCACAGGAGTTCCTTATTCCTATCTCTCTCTATATAAACTTGCATAAATGGTTTTTAATATCTACTTCAGTTGAATTGATAGTTTTGCATCTTCCTGCTCAGTTTAGCTGCTGTAGAAGCACAAAAACTGCTAAGGTAATGCCGGATTGACAAATCTCCCACTATATGTAAAACAGAAGTTGTAATATCTCGATTTGTAATATCTACATCTTAATTCTTATCCTTCCTATCCCCCGCCTCCTTTGTCAACTGAGAGATTTCACGATCTGAAGGAACTTCAGCTTGTTTTAGAGAAAAAGAATAGCAGAAACAACAATCAACACAATAATAATGTTACTGAAATCCTGTTCTAAAAGACTCCACAAAACAATGGAAGAATTGTTGTAACAAAGAAAGAGTCAAAGAAAACTATCATGACTTCAAGAGTTAAAACTACTGAGATTATTACCCAATTCCAGTATGAAACAGGAAAAAAAGAAGTTAGGCTATTTAAAATATACTGCAGTACCACTCCCCACTTTAATTGGTCTTTGCATTGTAGGGGGTGGAAAAAGTAAAATAAATTACTGTGTCATAATCTTTTGAACAACGAACTTCTACTATATTCAACTAACAGTTTTTTAACTTAGCCAGTCTGAACCCATTTAGGTCTAGAAACCAACTGTTAAATGGTTACTGTCCAAATCAGAACAGTTGAGCTAAAGCTAGGAAAGAAGTTCTAGTTTGATTCCCTGGTTTTCCATTTTTTTCAATTTAAAAAAAGAAAGACTTGAAAGCTGTAGTCAAAGGCAACAATGAAAATTTCTGCAGGTGAATGAACTGAGACTGCTGGCATAGATGATATATTTAATTTTATCCAGATTAGGAATGCTTGTTTAACCCATATTTATACTACATACTAAATTTCCACATAAAGTAATGCAGTAACGATCACTGCATTGGGAGGTTATAAAAAACAAGTTTTCCTCCATACCCTGATTGTAAATGATCTGCATACACTTCTTAAAAAAAGGAAAAACTGTTTAAGACACTGGCTAGCTTCCACAAAGTAGCACACCTGTATTTTTTAACACGTTCTCCTGCTGATGAAAACAAGATGACTTACGGTGACAGAACAACAACGCAATTTGCACACCCACGCACCCCCAGTTTCCATGAGGAGGATGTTCTAAGAAACCACATACTCCCAAAGAAAGCAAAACAGAAGGGAGTATGAGAGGAAGAGGAGAGTTTGGGCAGGGGTGAAATCAAGTAGAGTGTTTTTAATAGCTCAATTTCCTCCTTTAAGTTGAAAGAAGAGGCTAGAAAAGATCTCAAGTTATCCAGCCCAACCTTCCAGATTAATAGCATTCTAGCCAACTAATATCAACAGATATAGAGGAAGATTAGTTGTAATAGGTAATAGCTGAGAAACAAACTGCTCCCAGGAGAGGCCCTGGTGCTGTGGGGTCATGTCTCGCACCCCATGTCCTCTGCCTCCCTACAAGGGCCACACTGCTGCTCAGGAGTTACTCCACCTAGTGAGCTGCCCACCAGGAAGCAAGCCCTCTGAGCACCAGAGGATTTCTGTATGACCTCTGGTTTTTTGAGGATATTAACAAGTTGGGACATTCCCAGCAGAAACCTTACAAGGGCCCATCAGAAACGTTCTCTGGAGGACTCTTTCCTGAACGCGTTAAAGAGAATTAACACAACCTTTGTGAACGCTCCCGTGAGCCCAGCAGTAACGAGGGACCGACCATCTCCCCTTGCCCACAGAGGCCCAGCACGGCTTCCCTCAGAGCTCCCACACACCCGCCACAACCCAGCGTCCCTCTCCGCCAGCCGGACAAGAGCCGCCACCCCCCGCCCGGTACTTCGCAAGGCGCTGCCCGGCCCAGCTCGGCCCGTCCCCTCGCCGCTCGCCGTCCCCTCCCGCCCCGCTCTGGGCCCAGTGCTGCCGCGGCCCGCCTCTAACAGCCTCGCAGGGCCGGTTCCCCCGCCGCGGGCCGCACCGCCTGCCCAGCACTGCTGAAAGGCGCCGGCGGGGCCGCGCTCCCTCCGCGGCGGGCGGGGCCTTCGCACGCAGCCGCGTGCCAGGCGGGGCCGCTTGCCTGTCGCGGGCTGGCGACGGCCGTTAGCGGGGGCTGGTGCGGCCTCTCCCCGCTGCCGGCGGAGGGGGTGCGGGGTAAAAGGATGCGAGTCCTCCGCTGCGAGGGAGAGGCCGGGGGTCGGCGTGAGGGGGCGGCGGCGAGGCCGGGGCGCTTAGCACTGCAGCACTCGACGGTGGCTTCTGATCTCAGTAGCTACAGGGCCCGTGAAAAGTGCGGTTCAGAAGTCGGCTTGCGTCTGGCTGATTTCCTGGCTGAACAGAAAGCACTTTTCCACATACTCTTTCTCCCCACCTTGGTTGGTAGTTAATGAGATTTCCACACTCTTTTACAAATCAAGTCTGTTTTTCTTTAGAACTCTGTCCTGCAAGGTGTAGTTGTGTTTCATCAGGGCCTTGCAGTGGAAATCAGGAGCAAAGTAAGTGACTTTTGAACACAGCTGTGAGGCCTCCACAACTAGGTTCATCCACAAAGAAAAAGAAAACCCACAGGCCTGAGGAAGCTGCCTGGTGTGGTTTGTGGAGAACAGCCCTTGACAACCTGCCCAATGGCACCAACCAGTTAGACAGATATGAGGGACTAGGGAAGGGCCACTGGCTTTTCGTTTATGTAAGTGATGGCATCCGGCATATTTTGGAAATTAAAATGTATTTTTTCTTACAACGTGTAATCAACAATAACAATGGATACACCCTGCTAAATCCCAAAGGGGCAGACTAGAATTCCCTGATGTTAATATGCTAGATTCCGTGGTCAACCTTACTTCTATTACCTGTGTACACATAAATGACAATTCCTTAGCTTTTTTATTAAACTTTCTGGTTTTTAATTTTTTTTTTTAATATTTCATAGCACCCACTTAACTCTGACTCTAGAGGTTTAGAACAGATAGGTAACATCAAGTATGAAAATCATATAAATAGCAAATACTTAGGTATTTAATTATTAATATCCAGTGTTCAGATTTGCAATTCTAGTTTGTTATCTATAAAGACTTCTTTCCACCAAGCATCTTGGCTCTTGTTTGCTGCAATCTCTGAATTTTATTTTTCTTAAGTCAGGTACACAGCGTTGAATACTGTCCCTGAAATAGAGGCTAATACAGTGATATTATGCTCCTGTAGTCTTCTCTTGTAACACATCGTCTTCCAGTTAGTTTCCCAAACTGTTCGTGCATGGTGCACCATGACATTCTTTTTGCAGGCACTGATGGAGTATATTTCTATTCTCGCTAACCCACCTGCTGCCACTTACAGTCTGGTTTCAAGTAATTTCTCCCAAGTGAATTAGTTTATACTCAAGACATACCACGTTTCTTCTGACCCATCATCTATTCTCACAAGATTATCATGTAGAACAGTTGCTCCCCTATTCATGTCAACCATTTCCCTTAGCTAAATCAGCACTAATTATCAGTTATTAATATTTAAGTGCACATATGTATTCAATATCTGCCGCTACTCCAGAACAGTAACTGACAGGAAAGTCAATGGGGCAACCAAGATAAAGGTATGGTTTTTCATGGGGCTGTTGTGGCTTCTGAAAGAAGGTTCTGTGAACCACATTTGCTCAGGATCAACAGAACCCTTTTGTGGCTGACATATCAAAATGGTATCATGTACAGTGACATAGAATTACATATCCTTCCAGTATTTTTGCAGATTTAAATATGGTAAGGAAGAATTAAACAGTAAAAAACCTCACTTGTTTATTTCGTAGGGGCGATAAACTGCGGTGCTGCTTTTAATAGATAAGGGGGGAGGGAGAAGGGGCAGGAGCAGAAATAGGGCAAGAAGAGAAAGAAATGGAGCATGCCAGATATTTTGAAAGCTTGTCGCTTCTGGGCCTGCTGGGAAGATTGGAATATTAGGGTTGGTAATGGCTATTTTTTCAGGTGCTGACCGTCCCAGCAGGACTAGTTATCGCCTCACACGCTGCCACCCATGACTTGGCAATACCAGCAGTAGCAGTGAGGCCAGCTTTCTAGCAGTCTGGTGTAGGCAGAGGGAGTGCTGGACCGCAGCCATTTTGCAGGTCCCAGCAACCTGCTGTCTTGAGCAGCTTTGCCTGTGCCTAGAGAGAATCCTGCTCCTGATTGTGGGAAATTAAAACAAAAGCTAGTATTTTTTTCTGCTTTATCAATTGTCTCCAAGTTTGCCTGGTGCTGGTAATTACTCTACTGGAAATTTCTGCTTCATTTGGTATTGTTTATGTTCTTACATTACATGATAAGAATCTAGTGTTCTCTCAAATACCTAATATATACAATAATTAAAGAGCCAATGAGAGGTCGCGCCAAGACAGATTTATTATATATAGCAAAATATAAATATTAAAGTTTTTATTGCTGTGTGAACAAAATGCATATATGTAGAAAAAAACCACCCCCCAAAAAAATGGCTTTTTCTCCTTGGCAAACTAATCAGATAAATTATTTGTTTTTTTTAATGTATTGCTTGTGCTCGTAAAGGCTGTAGATTGCAGAAAGCCACACAGTCATGCTTACTCCCTTGACTAGATATGGTTCAGGAAAACATAAAACATTTATGAATGACAATATCAGTATTGCACGTGAACAATTTCACATCTAAATGAGCGTGTAATTGTAATTGCACATGATTTTAGTTTTGTCGTAGATGGCAGTTAATAGCAAAGTAATGACTTTGAGGTGAAATGAAAGGACTCTTGGGTTAGCCTGGGGGCAGACTTGTAGTTGCAAGTTTAAAAACCCATTTTCAGTGTAATTTGACATTCAGTTGTGTAGCCAAATGTAGTCAGCCTATTTGCAAATGTAATTGTGATTTATTTAGCAGTACTTTTTTGGGAGACTTTTTTTTCTAAGGCCATTTTCAAAGTAATTTATTACAAAGCAAGAAAAGCATTATTTCCAGTGTCGTATGCTTTATTAGTCAGTCAATAGAACAAACACTGAGAGACAACAATGTCTGTGTAAATGTATATGTGTGCACACGATATTTATTGTACCCTTTTGAAGTGGCTGCTTCAGCTACTGACTTGTTCTGTGACAGCAGCACAGGGAAAGAATGCAAAAGCTTTTTTACCTGCTGTCCCTGAAGTTATACTATTTACTATACTGATACTGTTCTTTTAATAGATTTGAGAATTCAGAATATTAATCATGAGAATTAAAACCTTGTTCTTTTTGATTAGAGAAACTGCTGAATTAAAAATGGGAAGCTATTGCTGTATTTAGTGCTTACCATATGTAATTAAAAAGACATTTGAATGTTTATGATCAGCATATAATACTATGTGCATTAATATATGCAAATATATTTTCTTCACATACAAACCTTTTTTCACTTATGTCAACTGTCATGCTTCTCTTGGATTAGGATTGTGTATTTTTCTTCAAAATTAATTTTCTGGGATCATTAATTGTAACAGATCCTCAACATTTTTCTTCAAAATTTCTGATTTCTGTGAATTTGGAGAAAAATCTTGACAATATGCATCAAAGGCACCATACAAGTACCAAAAAATCTCCAATGGCAAATAAAATACATTGTATAAATAAATATATAGAAGACGTATCAAAATTAAACATTCATTATTTTGGGGAGGACTGCCTTGCTCATCTCTCATGACTCAGTGATGGCAGTACTGAATGGCAGAGGTTAATTACCACACCTAAGCTGAACAGTGCATTCAGGATGTACAAACTGAATATTCTCAATAAGTGCAGACACCAAACATCAACATTTCAAGTGACC
The DNA here is from genome assembly GCF_030867145.1 of Opisthocomus hoazin. Taxonomy (NCBI): domain Eukaryota; kingdom Metazoa; phylum Chordata; class Aves; order Opisthocomiformes; family Opisthocomidae; genus Opisthocomus; species Opisthocomus hoazin. The sequence continues at coordinate 30,048,820 of NC_134416.1, read as the reverse complement.
GTATTTTGTAGGCTCTGAAAAACCACCTGCATGTCCTGCTTCTCGAAGGGGATCCCAGAGGCTGCTGGCAGGGGGGTTAACAGCAGAAACACCCATGGAACCGGTGGGCTCTGTTATGTCACAGGGTTTTTACCCCAGGAGCAGGATCTGCTCTTACTGCCTGGACCAGCACAGGTGCTGCACACTTCCCAGAGTTGCCCTTTTGATTTTGGTAGGCCAAACTGTGCCTGTGATGAAGGAACTAGCATGTGGAGGGCACATGTGAGATGCAGAGCTTTATTTTGCTCTGATTGCATTGAGTAGTGGCAGAAGATGCCATGGGACAGTTGATCCCTAGAGAAGGAAAACTGCTATACTGCAGCTAACAGCTTGATTAACTAACTTTGTATGTGAAGGAGGATATCATAAAGTATATCACATACACTTAGTAGCAGACAGATTTTTAAAAAAATCATGTATATTTCTCTTGTATGTTGTTATATATGCAGAGGGAAAGAGACTCATGCATATTTCATAGCCGATGATAATATCCTGGAAGAGCTCCATTTGCTTTGGGAGACTGGAATTCTGAAATCATGGCTTAATTTAGTGCAGGTTTTGCACATTTTTTCTGGGTTTGGGCCAGCATTTCACCTGTTATTTGTACAGATTCCTTTACTCTGAATTCTTACATCTGATATATCTATCATAGCTTTATTACAAGACCTAAAAATCTTTATATATGCTGGAGTTAGTCTCTGAATCTGAAAAGAAACTTCAAGAGAAATCAGCTCATGCTCCCAACAGAATGCAGAATTTTGTTTTCCAGTATTCCAGTCATGGGAATTGGGTTTAGTTCTTACTCTGATTGAGATTGTTGTCATGGCTTTTAATACCAGGAATATATATAGTGTCTTATGACTAAGACATTACTTCCTTTGGATTCAGACTAAATCAGCATGATTCAGCAAATGCCACCAAAACCTGTACTGATAAGTAAAGATACAGTAACAGGGATAGAAGAGTCAGGACGAAGAGCATAACAGGAAAAAGAAAGACCGAAGTTTGGAATGTGACACAAGGAAACACATATTAGCTGTGCAAAAGAGTGGTGATTATCATAATTACACATATTAAAATTATGCATTCATGTTTCTCTGGATTGAGATAATATCTCTTTATGTCACATCAGTGGAGAAAAGTGGTTATCAAAATTGTTGACAATTTTAGTTTACATGCCAAATAGGAAATACGATTTCAAGATAATAAAACTGTTACATGTTCAGATGCATGTACATACATATGAGGGTAAGAATGACCTAAATGAACATTAATCTCTTGTAAATGAATCCATTGTCATGCACCCCGGGAAATCAGATTTGCTTTGTCACCTTGAAATATATTGTTGTAAAATTACTATATGCAAATTACCAAATACTGGTATGGAATAATTCTGACCTCATTTAGCTTTTTCTAGATGCAACATATGGCTGATTTATAAGGGATCAGAATAAAGTTTCTTTCTTGTATTGCCATTTAAGTTTTAATTCACTTACAAGAGAAAGAGATTAATACTTCTATAGCTTTTAAATTAGTATCTGTTGTAAGTCAGTTCACTGTTCTACATGGTAGTGTATATCCAATAGCTTGTAATGATGAATTACCAAGACAGCCGTCAGTATAACTTTAGCATGTATTAATTTTTCTGCAATGTGTAATGTGTCATATCCGTTTCTGTGTTCTTCTATGTGCACGTGTATCAGGGTTTTAAAAGCTTTGTACGGCAAATGCACTTCCAGCCCTTTCTGTCTTTACACCTGTATGTATACTGCAGGACAGATAATGCTTCACGTAACGTCCAGCACACGCTCTAATCGTGGAAAAGGACAGAGAGAACTACTGCAGCTTCTTTCCAGTTCGCACTCCCCATTCTCTCTGGAAGCTGGGCAAGGAAGAGGCAGGGGACGAGCCTTGGTCTTGCCCTGAAACAGAGTCTGGAGTATACACCTGCCTACAGCACAGGCATCAGCTGGCTGCTGTGTGCGCTGCTGAAGGCAGTGACAAGGTCAGAACGTCATTCTGCATTTCACTGCGTGGAACTGGCATCTCTTGCCACGCAAACTAGCACGAGAGAACCAAGACAGCACATTGAAGTGATCTGAGAAATAGCAGTTAAGAGGAAGTAAGTCCAGCACTGGAAGTTCAGTCTGTCCACTTAGCTGCCCTTTCTCTGCCAGAAACAGCAGCATGATAGCATTAGTGAAGTAATGCCTGCCTGGGCAGGGACTCCTTGCAGTAGAAACTAGTTGCCAGAAGCAGGAAGGCTCTGGCAAGTGAAGACTTGCACTGGGGCGCACCAAGGGAAAATGAAAGCATTGTGTGGCTTGGCTTGGCATTGCCTACTGGAGATTACCCTGCTAACAGAAGCCAGAAACTGTACACTTTATGCTCCAATACACTCATCGTTTACTTAGTTAGCTAAGCTTGCCACTTCATTGTAGCCATGGACCCATCAAATTTCAGCTGTTTGCGTAACTCGGGACAGCAGGTTGTTCTGGCCAAGAAGGTTGTTTTTCTCACCCAGATGCTCTGGGTATTGTCCTGTAAATTACTGTGTGCCTTTTAAATTCTGACAAAGGTTGGGAAAATAACAGGTCACCAAACAGCAAATGAGAATAAGGAACAGGAGCAGGCCATAAACGAAAGAATTGTTGCTGTCATTAGCCAAATATAGGATTGATTAAAAAAACACAAAAAGGCAAAAATAGTGCCCAGAAACCCTACTCTGGAACTGAAACCATACAAGCACCACAGGGATCAAAATTAATTTGGTTTTTTGAATACGCAAAAGTCTCTTTTTCAGTATATGAATTGGAAAAAGAAGTCCACTGCCTGCAAAATGAACAGTTCAAGTCTTTGACTTCACTGAGAATAAGCACAGAACGTGGCCCCCTAACTGGCAAAACCCAAAGGATTTAAGAATCATCTTACTAAAAATGAAAAGGATACATTAAAAAGAAAAATCATAAAGTTCTCATTTCTGTGTAGGAAATACTGTTTGTTAATCAGTGCATATGCTTACAGAGGCATTTGGCCACACAAGGTAGTTACACAGGCTCTATTTTCAAAGGGTTTAAAAGTATTACAGTAATACTGTGCCTTGGTCTGCAAAAAATTATACCAGTACATCCTGTCTCTCTGTTTTGTATTTTTCTACTACAGTTTATAGTATCAGTTTTTAAAAAAATATTTTGGGATAAATATTTTTACAAAGCTTTAATCCAGATTTAATGTTTGTAAGTGTAGCAAAAGAAATTTGAAAAAAAAAGTCTATGTTTATACAAGATGCAGCAAAAAAATGACATTTTTCATCAAAGGTTGTAAATATAAGTGAGGTTTTTAGACAGGTATTTTACTTTTTACAGTGTCTTTTAACTGCCACTGCCAATTAAAACCAAGCTTTGTGAGAAACCTGAACTTTTCTGGAGTAGTCTTTTTACTAACATATTCACTGCAGTTTAATAAACAAATATAAGCATTTTCAGATTTATTTAGTTTTTGATCCAAAGTTTTTATTAAGCATGAAAACATTTAGGAAGCTTAGATTTTGAAGGGAGCCTTCTCCGCCATTCTTTGCAGAAATCTGTTACTACTCTTTGGAAATCAGTGGGAAGGAGAAACGAAGCAGGTTGTGAGCTGCTGCGACCCGCTCTCCACGCCCCCACAACCCCGGGGAGATAGGCGTGCGCTGGAAGTCACACGCCGATGTCGGTAGCCCGTTCTGAACATCAAGCGTCTGCTGGCCTGGGTCAGGAATTTTTTGTTCAGTCTGATCTCGCTGCTGGAAAGCGAATTTCTAAGGACTTCCGTGGTATCAGTCTCTTATCAGCAATACCATTTTTTGCAGGATAAGTAAATCCTAACTTTTCATGTCTTGCATCCAAGCAAACTTAGCAATATGGCCACCGTTGAAACTATATTATAGGTAGTTGTACTAAACAGAAAATGCTATATCACTCTAGCCAAAGAGTATTGAAGTGAAAGAAATGGTTATATTCATTAAAGCATATATTCCTCATCAATTTAGAAAAGATTATAGACTTAGAAAAATGACAGAGATTCCACAAATAATAATGAAATAGGAAACTTGGGGTTCAGTCGGCTCACATAAACATCTCATTAAATCAGCTCACATCAAAGCTTTCCTTCAAGCCAAGATTAGGATCTGCTGTTATTTGAAAATTCCATTCAAGCTTTCTAGCTCAGCCAGCCTGCGCGCTTACAAGTGTGAAACTAAGAGCAGATAATCCTAGTAGGGAAGTAAATTAAATTTCATAAATCTAAACATCTAAATTGTAAATTTTTGTTAATTTTCCTCTTCCTACTCCCCGAAATCAAATCAGTATTGGTGACAGCCCAATACACAATGCTGTATTAAAAATACACGGGCTATTTTGGGCATAACTAGATTATAAATTCTGCAATGGTAATACTGTCTTCTCTGTCAGTGCTAGGGGTTCTTGCTTGTATCACTGTACTGATGGCCGGCTACTGCCAGAGCCGGGCTCCTGTACCGGCGCAGAGAAGGGCAGTCTCACACCCAGCACAGTGGCCGCTGTCTGTGCGTGACAGAAAACATTGCTTTTCCCACATGCAGTGAAGCATGACATTGAATTCTCCACACTCTTGACCTGCTCTGTCTTCTTCACAATAAAAACGCTGGAAAATTCAACAGTTCGTTTGACAAAGCCTGAATAAGAGGAGGCAACCATATTCTTTCTATAATTCATAGGGTAGGAGAAATGGAAAGCTTTCATTTACTCTCTCCTAAAATGAGATACATCCCAAGCTTTCAGTTTGGATTTCTCTTTAAAATTTTTTTTTTTTTTTCCCCCAAGGTAATTGCACTAAATTTTTGTTTTAAACTACATTCAAACAGAAGGGTCTGCACAGTGGTTTTGTTCTGGTTTAATGACATTGGTTTTAAATCACTATATTTAACAGATTATGTTTTCTGCTTTTTACTTTAAAACAAAGAAAATAGGTTTATTCTCACTAATTTTTACTCTGGTAATCTGGAAAAAGCATTCTTGTTAAGCTTCCTCTCATAATACCAGAACTACATAGTGTCTTACGACTATGCCATTTCTGCTTTTGCAAATTAAGCTACAGTATGTTTGTACATCTGAGGTTTTGTTATCAGTAATAGCTGCTACGTTATATTTTCAAAATTTGGGAAGAAAAACCCATTTGTAAAGTTGTATCTTATTTTCACTAACAAACAGTCACAAACGGTGTTAATTTGCTGCAAGCCTACCAGTCAGTCTATTGCGTTTCACCTCTGATAATAGTGACAGGGCATTTTAAGCAAAACTGGAAGTATTTTGAATAGAAATGCAGATGCTGAGGATTTTTCAGGAAACCTACAGCATCTGTTCTGTTCAGTAATACATAAATGAGACCACTCCAGTGCTTTTCTAATCAGAATAAAATTCATGACCTTGGGGGCAGTTCTCACGTTAGCGCTGCGTAAGACAGTAGGTACACGGTGATGCTTACAGTGATGAGTGTTTCATCAGCCTTGTCAGGGCTGGTAAAGAGGGCTGTCTGCAAACCGACTTAGGAAGAGATTAGAGCAGAAGAATGATGAGGAACCGTTTTTGTGTTTGAGAGGGTGCGCACACATCAGATTTCTGAGCAAAATCTAAGCTATTTCGTAGCAGGCTCTGATTTTTTTCTTTGTTTTGTACTGTGCATGCATTTTTAAAAATTTTGCTTAGCTCCATTACCTTCCTAACATCCAGTTTAGGCAATCTAAATATAACATTAAACATTAGCTTTGTAGGGTGACATTTACTGATTTATAATTTAAAAACCGCAAAATTAAGATTGCCCTTGTAGTTCTTGTTTCTTAGTTGTTTTGGCCCATGGGGGGTGGATTTAATGCTGAAGTTTATATTGGCTCCCCCTTTCCCTGGGACATGTAGGGTGTCCCTGGGTGCTGTCAAGCTCAGCGCATTTCTCCAGGAACCCCAGGGTCACTTGATCACACGGCACAGCGCTGGTGGAGGAACCTGTGGGGAGCACAAGCCTGCTCGTAATCTCAGAGAGGAATATCTTGCTTCTACAGGTCTTCCAGCTCCCATCACCTGATACAGGATAGACTGGTGCAGGCAGTGGCAGTGTCAAAGAGTAAAGCAAGAAGACCAGCTCATAGCCCAGGTTCTCTCCATCCTCATCCTTTTGCTGTGAGGTCATGTGGATAATCACCGGGAGTACTAAAAGCATCTTCTCAGGGATGCTGCAGTCCTCTCTGGACTAGAGGTTACGCCAAGAGGCACACCATGCAAAAAAAAGTAGCAGTCTGTATAAAGGTTGGTTTTAGCAGAATTTCATGTTGTTAAGGAATTCTTTGGCATTTTCTCCTCATTTTCCATAGTGTGATTTCCTTGGTCTGACTCTGACATGTTGTGTTTTCTGCCTGTGTTTTTGTATCACTGTCGTCCCCCCTCCAGGCCGCTTCTTCATCCTGACGCTCCGTGTTACTTTTTTTCTTCCTCTGTGTTGCCCAGCGGCGCAGTACTGGAGGCGGCAGTCCTTTTCTTCCTCCAGGTACAGCAGATGGAGGAGTTACATGAAAGCCACGTGTATTCCTTGCACCTCCAGAACGAAGGTGCCCACTTGACCAATTCAGAGGAAATGGATGTCCAGTATAAAACAGATGTTCTGAGAATTTAGCTGATGACTTCTGGCAAATGTCTGCTGAGAACACATAGGTGAAATTTTTCTGAGTCTCATAACTCAGCCATATTTCAGCTCACTTTCTCAGGAGCATTGAAAACAGGCCTGACATAATGCCAATTAATCCTGCCAAACTGCTCAAAGCATGGAGCAGGGAAAGCTGGAATTTTCTGGCTATGTGGTTTTATTTAAGCATAAACAAATAAACAGTTTTTCCCCTGCTCTGGTTCCTGGAAAAACAGTATTATTTAGACTGAAACTGCACAGAAAATATGCCCAATACAGACACCTGGGATGGAAAATTTTGATCTAAAAAGTTAATGTTTGACATTATAAGCATCAAAACAGAAAGAAGAGACAACTAAAGCTCAGAGAATGGAAACATTAGGCAAGATAAATATTTTTTAAAGCACACTTTCTAGTTCATTGACCTTACCATCAAAATAACAATAGTGTGCATTTATGTTAGAAGGAATGTAAAGTACTGTTTTCTTCCTCCTCAATAAGAAAGGTACACAGAGTATAAATAGCACTGTAGGCTCTTTCAGCCCTCTTCAGCACTGATTAGAGCCAAGTAATTTTTGATGGGGGAGGGGATCAGAGAATGCCAGTTGGTCAAACTCGGATTTCTGAAGGGAAGACTCCTACGGTGATTGCATTTTCAATGAAATACAGCCAGAGAACTCTCGTGAAAACCTGCCTGCTCTCCGCTGGCTCATTGCGGGGGTGTTTGGGGTTCCTTGCCACACAGCCTGCGCAGGGTGAGAGGCTCCAAGCTTGCAGAGCTTCTCGGGAGGTGTGTTACACCTTTCAAATTTATGTCCAATAGAAATCCCGTATGAAAGATTCATTTCGTCAAAGTGATTTATGTTTTATCTCTCTGAAATGGTTAGAAATTATGTTCAGTGTGTTGTAAAGGCATCCCTTAAATAGGCAAGAATTCGAAATATTTCAAAAGTTTAACTTGAGAAACTGGTAGGTACTACATACACACAGTAGTATTGGTTACAGATATAAAATTAAAAATATCTGAAGAAAAGTACGATAATCACATCATAAAAATAAAGAGGACCCAAAATACTCCAGTAATACTACATAGGCAAAATTTTGGAGGCAAATAATATAAAAATAAAATTATCAACCTATTTCCTATCTAAGTAACTATGCTAATTCTTTAAATGAAAATATGACAAGATGTATTACACATTAAGAGACTTCATTAAAGTAACAGTGAAAGTTTAAAGATGTTGCTTTGGAAATAATAGAAATTCAGTCTGATCCTTCTGCGAAGGTAATACACTGTATGTCATTTGGCCTGGACCCGTAAACCTGCTAGCAACTGCTTTCTCACACAGTTTAACTTAAATCAGTCTTCAAATTCCATCAGCCACGTCATTTCCCCTAGGAAATACTGCCAGAAAAATAGGAAGCATGCCCTCAGAGGTGTTTTTCTAACCTCCATCACTTTGTCCCTCCCCAATATTTTTTTTTTTTAAACACTAAGCAACGCAAACTTAAGTAAGCTGGAACTATAGCCATGTCACTAGAAATTGATAAAAAGCTATGCAAAAGAGCTAGTATTAAATTCACTTTGAAGTAAATTGTTTTTCCATTACAAGATACACTGTTATTGGATAAAACCAGAATAGGCAACTGTCCTTATGACCCCATGCATCTCATCCAGTTTTATCTTTTAGCCATTATTTATCGTAAGTGTTCTTAAACCCATTTGATTATCATTTTCTAAGCCGTTGCAATGACATACAATTTGTCATCTGGATCAGCAATTTCCAATCCATACCATGTCATATCTGCTACTTTTGTTCACGAGATTTAGCTGAACGCTCTTCTTGCTAATAATCTGTTAGAAAGGAACCATAAAAACAGCTATACAGGTCCAAAATCTGTTTAGCCTAATGTCTTTTTTTTTTTTCCAAAAGCAGCCAACAGTGAATTCCTACAGATGAAATAAAAAAGCAGAGAAAATGATACAGGGATACCACCCTGGTAGACTGCTCCAGACTCCAGTGAGGTGTAACATGATGAGTTGCTAGCTAATCAGCCTAACAAGTAGCTTTATTGTTCTAAAATAAAAGCCCTTTTGTGGTCAGAGCTGTAGGAAACTGAGCCTAGATGCTCTTTTCTTGTTGGCTCAAATAACCATAGCAAAATCTTGCAGAGAACTTAAGTCGAGTGCAGTTCCTTTCCCCTCTCCTTCATGACCTCTGGCCTCTTGTTCCTTCACCTTCATGCAATCTGCTGCATATCGACTGTGCCAATAACATCACTGAAAAAAATGTTAATTAAGGAGGCACTTCCTAAGTGACTGTCAGCCAGGCTTCACCCCCCAGTGATGGGTGCACAGTGCGGTCGCTCAAGCTCCTCCGGCAGCACCGTTTTGCTGCCAAGCCGTGGTGTAAGGACAGACCCATCTGGAAGGCTGAGGAATGGGGACAATTTGACCTGCTACAAATGTGGTTTGTAACTCAGCTATAAAGAAAATAATCTTTGGCATGAATGGGGATTTAATATGATGGGAGTCCAGCTTTCAAGCATTAGACTGTATACTAAATGTTGTAATTAGAATTTTCTAATACAGGTAGTTAAGTGGTACTTGTTTCTTCAGCATTTATATACTTCTCCACAATTTTTTTGAAAGGGAAGGCTCCGTCCCTGACACTGTAGACCTGAATCACACAGAACGAAAATAACTAGGAAAAGAGGATGGGTTAACCTGATCCAGCTCTTCAGCTGGCTGTCAGTTTCCATCAGCACGGAGTGAAATAGATGAAGCAAACAGCACACTAACTTCACAAAAAGACTAAGTGTTCTAAGTGGCTGGCATGTATTTGCCACATCCTCCAGTCTGGTAATCACCATCTTTGAATAACTTTACTGAAGCACGTCACAGATATTTTGAGAGGGCATATTGCATTCAGTGCAGAATTTTTGCCCTGCCAGAAAAGGCAGTTAGATTGATTTAACATGACAAATCGTCTTTGCTGCTACTCACCTATTTATTATTCAAGTCCTTATGGTTAGTTACAGGGATTTTCTAGTGCTCGATATTAAGCTGCTGCCCTGGCTTTCCCTCTGTTTGTAAAGACATACACTATGCTTGAAAGACTAGGAAAAAGTAAATATTGCTCATCATCCATTTTGTGGCAGTAATGACTACTGGCCCCACGGTTGCTTCAGCATCTTCTCTAAGCACTTCATGGTGAATGTCTCACCAGGCTGATTTGAAACCTATTGCTTCCATCAACATGCTACTCATGACAGAGATCTCCTGATAATCTAACTTTCAGAAACACTACCCTCTAGTCTTTGAAACATATCAACGTGTATGAGGGGCACAAACAAAACCAGTAACACTCACTCGTCAGTAGGTTCGTAGTTAAAAAAATAAAACACAGTTTAAGGTCTGAAGTGTTTCCTACTCAACACCACTTAGTTCATATAAAAATTCTTTGGTGGGAAGGAGAGTAGGGAAGGGGGAAGATAAAACCTGAAAGCACAGAAGCCCTTCCTTGTGAATTCAGATAGCCCCTTCCCCCATTTAACACAAAAATAATACATTGAGGAAAAGATCATTAGAAGTTAAGAAATGAATGATTATAAAAGCTGAAAGTTCTTCTAGTGGTCAGTATATGCACAGGACAGGATATTTTTTTTTTTTTAAACTTAAAGCTTAGCGAAGTTTAGTGCATCGAGATGCAGTCCAGCACAGAATGTCATGACTGTCTGCAAACAAGCCTGCTCCACAAATAGCCAGATCTATTCCAGTCCCTTATAGATGCCCCTCAGATTCTACCATTAATTTTCTTACATGGTTAAAATATCATGATGCTTACATACCCAGAAGTGGTTGAAATGTAATGACACAATACATTTCATGTTTTATAGAAATAAATACAACAGTTCACTTTTCAAAAGCAAGCAGTAGCAAATATCGTGCTATTATCTTGATCCAGACAAAAATAAATTACTTTGTCCATGTATCTCCCCTTCTGCTCAAAAAGGTTGAGAAGAAAATGGAGAAAAGACAGGAAATAAAGTACAACTTTAACACAGGGGGAAAAGCAGCAATTCCTTCGATTCATTAATGTAACATTATACCCAGCCTCCCCCCTCACTTAAATTACAAAAGCAGCGGATGATTTTCTGTACAGCCTCAGCCTGCTTTGTTTCAGGATGTGCAGGGCAGGCAGTATTTTGAAACACAAGACAACTGGAAAGAGTATTTGAGGTTTTAAGATGCAAACGAGCACAGCAGATCCCTACAGTGAAGGGACATAAATAGCATTAGGAAAAGAGGAGAGCATATTACCATATTCCCTCAATAAGCCATTGACTGAAAAAGACATAATCCCAACAGTGGTCTCACTCCTTATTTACTTCCTCATTCTTCCCAAAACATGAAGAACACAGCAATTTGTTCTTGCTCTCCTGTATTCCTGAGGCTGCCATGTGGCAAAAATGCAGAGCCCACCTCTGCTACACAATACCTTTGTTGTACCTATATCATACCAGGAAATTCTTCCACTTGTGTATTTTTATGTATATATAAATAACAACATATGTTAAGTTTGAATAATAATATTTATTTCTTTATTAGTTTATTTGTAAAAGGTACATTGTAATCCTGAGCTACTGCTTTTATACATTTAGCATCATACAAAGACAGATCATTTACAGTTTGATCATTTACATTTATTGTGCTCCAAAATCCTTATCTGAATATCATTTTGTCCTAGCAAGAACATAGATAATTTAAATTACATGTATCCCTGAAACATCCACATTAATTTACCCATCTGACCCCATTATCTAAATTACTACAGTTGTCTAAATCACTCAGGACATTCCTTCCGAATTTAGCAAAAACTTGTTTAAAACTATAAAGATGGGCAGTGCAAGAACTGGTCCCTCAATCCTGTGTGAATACATCATGAGAAAAAGCTTTCTGTTTCCGTATTCTCTTGGCAAGTCAGTGCTAAATTGGCTCGATGTACTTTGAGGGAATGGTCCAAGTAACAGTTTCATCATTTTCTTATTACAGCAGTTAATGTGAATTTATAGCATCTCCCTTTGCCGTGACCAGTGCGTAACTCTCCCAAACAGGGAAAATCTGACATGATCAGAGGAAAGTAAGAGGCAACCCATCACCATCTTATTGTCACCTATGTGACACTGAAGTATTACGAAACAAGTCATATGAAATGCTTCCCTTAGACCCTGTAAAGGAACTTGTACGAATAACGAGAGTTAAGTTCCATAATCCGAACATGGCTTTTAGGATTTGCCAGTTAAAAAAAAAACCCAAACACCTAAGTCCCAGGATCCTTGAGAGGAAAGCATTCATCCCAACTTAAATCCAATCCTGGATAAATGGAAATTTAATTGGACTACCAAAATAGTGTCTCTCTACCTGAAAAATCTGAAAGCTTACAGTGTTTACAAATGTCTCTCGAGCAACAGTGTCAGTCTTTTAAAGCACACTTGTAACTTTCATTTCCTGAATAAGGTCACTATGATCTTAGGCAAAAGATACAGTAAGCAGTTCAAGCAAAATGCTTATTGCTTAGGTTTTAAAGCAAGCCACTTCAATATAATTTTAGTTAAAATGTTAAGTACAAATGTGAAGCTACTGTAGAAACACTTATAAACACTCTTGCTTTTGAATTCTTACTGATCATGTAGAAAAATGGCAGACGGATTTTAACATAACAAAGGAAATGTAAAACAATACTGTCTGTTGAAATAAAATTCAACACCTATAAAGACAGAGTTATTTATGAACATGTAAACACAGCTTTAGTATTCAGAGCTAGGGAATCTAGCAGCAAAACAAACTATTTGCATACTATGTAGTGCAATGAACATTTGTTCTTAGAGACCCCCCAGTCTTAAAACTACTTTGAACAGAATGGAATCCCTACAGGAAAGGTTTTAAAAGTGTCCAAGATGCAGTATCCAGAATTACTAGATGTTCATCTGCTATAATCTAACAATTTCTCTATGCAAAACTGTGCTCTGGATAACTGACTTTAATGGCTCCCCAGTAGCAGGCTCGAATGAGGCAGATTAAACCTAAGAGATAAGCGATAGCCCAAGAAACATACGTTGCATGAAATCGCCTGGCAAAATCCTGTGTGCCAACCTAAAAAGAGAAAACAAAAGTGTCAAACATACAGCACTATCTGCTCTTCAGCGAAGAGCAAAATATATTAAGGAGACATTTGGGCACTTTTTTTACTCTGGTAAGGATAATTCAGATATTAGCTTAGTTTTACACAATCATGGGACAATTGAACTTAGAAGGGACATCATGAGGTCTTGAGTGCCAGCTTCCCAATCAAAGCAGGGTTAACTCTAAGGTCAGACCAGGTTGTTCAGGGTTTTAACCTAGCTGGGTCCCAAAAAACTCCAAGGATGGAGGCTACACAAGCCTCTGGGCACACTTAATGGTGAAACGTTTTCATCATTTTCAGACTCAGTAAGGTTGTTCAGGAAAAAAAGAAATCTGTCTCTCACTGTTTTTATTAGGGAAACTGGAAAATCTTTCATAACTTAAGCTCACACAAAAAATTATTCAGGTTATCAAGCAAGTTAGAGGTATAATGAGAATCACACACATGAATTCAACTGCAGGTATTTCCTCATACCAACTTTTCTGGGACTGCTGAGTAGAAAGTTGGCTCTAGTAACCAGTACCAGATACTTCAAAATAAAGCAAGCCAGATTGTTGTTACTGTATTACTCAGAAAACTACATCAGCCTTTTAATTTGTAAATAGCTTATTATCTGGTTTTACTCCTTGTAGCTTGTACAAACATGCGTAAGGGCATATACATATATATAACTTTTGGAACCCCATCCCCCTGCACTGCAGTGGAACTTACATTCCTGGCTGTACAGCAGTATTATTTCTGGAAACCTGAAAGCTTTGAGAGCAAGATGTTCCAGTATCTCTACACTGAAGTAAAACCATTTTTCATGAAACTGAAGAAAACTTCAGAGAGATGAAAAGTCAAATTTAACGTCAGGAAGGGGAGACTCTCCAAGTGCCAGAACTTTTTTTTTTTTTTTAGGAACATTTCATTTTTCTGGCTCAGATGATTAAGTCCCTGGTTTTTAAGAGAGGTGACAAAAAGCACACAAACTTAAGAGGTTTTACTCAAATGTTGGGGAAAGAAGAGCTGGTCAACCAAGGGAGCTCCTTTGCACACACTTCCCCCTGCAAGTATATCATAGTACATCACTCACAGTTAATCCAACTCCAATGAAGATGCATATCATTCCAATTGTAATATATGCACAGCAGCGTCTCCTTGGCAGTGCACTTCCAACAGAAGAACTGTTAGAAAATAAATGGCATTTTAAATTAAAAAAAACAAACTACATAAGTAGTAGCTGTTCAGTCTAAATGGGGGAAGGAGAAAAGAATGGCAATACACATACACCACCTTAAGTTTATAAAGTTGTAGGCAGTCTACAATTATACCAAGCAGTAAAAGCCAAGAGTCCACCTGTTTCTTTTAAAGGGAAACTGTTGGTGAAGATTATCTTGCATCTACAACTCTAGTTGCTTACAAAGAGCAGTGCCACACCTACAGCTTGAGTGTGTCTACCTCCTGTATCCACAATGCACCCAGATAAGTACCCTGAATAGCCTTTGGATTGCAAAACCCACGTTTGCTTTGCAGCTTCTGTGAAGGCTGCAAGACACCCTTTAGACTTTTAATACATCAGTACTTGGCTTTAATACATTCACTGCATCTAAGTAACAGCAACTCACTTCTACCACCCCTAAATGTCATTAGCCATATCAACCTGCACTATCTATTTCCTGGAATAGTTTGCTCAATGCTGTTGAGAGGCTAAACTCTACTCCATTTCTTGAAGATAAAAAACACAAACTGTTTTAGTCACAAACATGAAAAATTTTTCATGTTCAACATTTCCAAAGACTGAAATTCTTCAGACAGGCTAAAGTCAGTTTTAGTAACTTCAAAAACATGACAAGTTCTTTTTACTTTCCAATTTTCTTTTAAAGTTCTACCACAAGTTACATGAGCTGCACAAATCACTGCTGGCAACCTAGGTCAATAAATCCCCTTGACGTTCTGTCACTCATCATCTAGACTATGAACTGCAAGACAGACAGCTCTGTCTCTACCTGCTGTGTTAAGCTAACTATTACAGTGCTTCAAACAGAATATAACATGCAAATAAAACATTACACTCTTTACTACAGTTTAGAAAAAAATTATTCCAAAAGCTCAGCATTATTTAGCAAGCACATCTTGAGTCAGACATTTGCAATCACATACAGCTACACGAATAAGGAAAATAGGAGCACGATTTAATTCCACTTAAACACAGTGAGCACATAGGTCCACTGAAAGGACTAGAGAGGCAGAGGTGCCTTCATAAAACATGTACCATCTATCTTAGAAGTAGTTCTGAAGCATCCTGAAGCATGCTATCATTAGTTAAGTACTTCATCCCATTCTGGGAGATCAGCACGCCTTTGCAAGCACCATGATGCTTGTACTCTGTGTTCAAAGATGCAAGGGAAAGTTGTTTTCATCTGATAGTTCAAAATATTCAAGCTAAATGTATAACAGAAGAAAGTACTGCTGAACTATTGAAGTAGTACATCTGTCATATGACTGACTAAATTTTTGGCTCCAGTTAATTAACCACATAGTAAGGCCTCATATGCTTAGCATGTGACTAGAATTTTTTAAGCCTTCATCTTAGAAAGCCTTCAAATAGATTGGTTTAAGCAGCTTTACTCCAATATTATTTTTTACAAGTGATTTCTAAAGTGCTCCAAGAAAAAAAAACACAGTCCTCAAGCTAACATGCACACACTGAGCTTCACTTGGCAAGGCAAGGGCTGAACACAGTGACCACTCACAAACCATCTGTGACACATTTTCAGAAGAAGAGGTAAAGTCCCCAAACTGTTCTGCTCATTAATTTCCCAGAGGAAAATATTCTTTCCCATAAGAATATCAAAAGCCTCACCATACACATTTGGGATGGGATAGAATTGGGGGGTGTCATTAAGGCAAGGGAATTCCCCAACTGGGTGAATAATGGTATCTTACCACCCACAGAGTGCGTCTCACACACATTCCCCCACACTCCTGAAAAGCCACCCTAAATACTTCTACAGACATTCTAGAAGAGGGATATGTTGTCTCATTTCAAGTTACAGGAGGAAAAAAAAACAAACAAACAAACCACAAGTGTTTTATGAAAAGGAGACAGAGACGAGATGTCTCCAAAAGCTGAACTGATGAGAACTGAGCTTGCCAAACCGACCTTAGGTTCCCTCCTTTGCAGGAACTCCTGGCTATGTACTCAGAGAGTTAATTCTATTACAGAGCTGGATACCTTAAGCCAGTAGACATGTCATGTTCAATCCACCTAAAACACACATGATATTTACTGCACTGTGTATTTCTCACACAGACAAAGTTCATTTTGAGAAAGAGACCTTCACTTTCAGAGCTGTCTGACTTGGGATCTTGTTTTTGTAATCCTAATACTGCAGGTGCCTGTGAATTTTCCATCCACATTTCTCTCAAGCTCTGTCCTCTCCTATCCAGTAAGAAAGGCTGGGGAAGAAACCATCACCTCAAATACTGCAAAAAGGAAACGTAAAGAATGTCTTAAATTTAACTGCCTTTTTCTTTCTACAGAAGGTAAAGTTTAAATAATATATATTAAGTTTCTGTGGTCACATAACAGACCTAGGAATATTTAGCAGTCCAAATAAATCATTCATTTCTTTACAATAGACTAGACTATTTCAGTTGGACAGGACCTACAACAATCATCTAGTCCAAGTATTCTCTAGACCAATTTGGGGCTGACCAAAAGGTAAAGCAAGTTGTTAAGGGCACTGTCCAACTACCTCTGGAACACTGACAGGCTTGGGACATCAACCACCCCTCTAGAAAGCCTGTTCCAGTGTCTGACCACCGTCTCGATAAGGAAATGCTTCCTAATGTTCTGTCTAAACCTCCCCTATTTTTCATCTCCCAACAGTGACATTAACCACTGAGCCACTCTAAATAGTGAGGTTTCCCTCTACCCACCTCAAATTACACATTAAAAACCCAAATTAACTTTGAATAAAGAAACCTACCATCTTCACCAATTTTGACAGGCACATTCAGAAATACTAAAACTGGGGTCAAACGAACATTTTTGAACTGCAGCAGCAGCTGCTTCCACTGTGGGACTAATGAGGATGAACTCACTATAAAGCTATCTAGAAGGCAGCAGCTCTTTCTGAGCTGCTGCTGAGGACACAAAGGCACCTACCACACCTCTGGGCAGTGGCAGTAGATATGAGAGACACTAAAGCAAATTTAGCATTCAGCTAGTAATTAGATGAGGGGAAAACCACCACAAAGGACAGAGTCTATTAACGGAATGCCACGGGAAAGAATGCGGGGTCTCCTGTGCTCCAAGTAGTAGGAATAATTGCCAGGATTTTAGACATGCTTTTAGAAGGGTTTTTAAGAGGAACATCAAAACGACAGTATTTTGAAGGTGAACAGCACTGCTGAAATTAGAACCCTGCCACTACTTCGGAGGCTAGCATTTTTTTTTTTTTTTTTCCTAAAGGTCCTGCAGACTTTATGGGGCAAAGGCATTATAAATTCATTATGGCTCATTTTGTCAGACCTTAAAAAGAAAAATAAGTAGGTTGTAAAGGAAAAAAAAGAGATCTGGCATTCTGAAATAAAAATTTGTACCATTCAATTCTCTTTCTAGTAACTGAATTCACGATCCTGAAGTGTCTAGATGACTTAATATACAGCTTGGGAAAGAGAGCAACAGACAAAAAACAGCTCCTGCTTCTTCTCCATCATTAAATGAGAAAAATACCAGAAGCCTTCCTTAAACCCCTGACTCTTTTGGGAAACAGTCTGATAAACATCTACTATTTGGAAACACAAAAGAACACTAAAACAGTAAGAAGAAAACAGTTTCTCTCCCGTTCCTAGGTGTCATCCTCTACACTACAAAACAGAACTATACTGCAGCCATTTCCTCATTAGCTACACGTGTTGTCCCAATGCAGTTGGTAATGCGCATCTAAGGGCCTCCTACATCAGGCCAAATCACTACATATCAGCAGAGCTCCTGCAAACACCTTACCTCAGCTGGTATGACCAGGGTTGTAGTCCATTTCTAAAGAGGTTTAGTAATTTACCAAGTGATTTTATTCTCTGCATCACAACTGATTTCCTATATTTCCCAGGTTATTTTGAAAAAAAATGATTGGGGGGGGAGAAGGAGGGTGGCACAGGGGAACAGAACACCAATGACAGACAAAAAAAATATGTGACAAATTAACAACTTTATGATCACAATAGCAGCAGACAGATGGGATTAAAAACAAATGAGAAACCCAAGATCCTCTTTCTGACAACATCCAGATATGAAAGGTTCCATTGTTTATGTACTCTGAGGCAGGACTGCTTTATTTTCACTGAACATTGTTTCATTATTGACCTTTTCAGGTAGTAACTCCTGATCCCCCCTGCAGTTTTACAAGGCATTCTTAGGATTAAGATCTTGTCTCCATCAACCAAACAGGCAGTCACAAACTAGCTATTTGCAGAGATTCACTGCACTTTTTAAAACATTTGAAAAAAAAAAAAAAACCAATGAAAATTATTTTATAATCTAGAAGTGTCAGCAGATGTCTTCTTGACAAACCTGCTGTTGCAGCGATTCAAGGTGCCTTTGGTGTCAGTCTACACTATCCTTTTTTTTAGTGACAATCATCAACAGAGTCTACAGAAGCAACGATTAGTTTTGCATCTGACCAATCAACTATTAATGAAAGAAGTTTTGGATTAATAAGCTGAAATAAAGAACCCCACATTCCCTTCTGACTACTTGGCTACAGGTACGACGACCTCTGACAGAAGGCCGATAGAAAGCAGCAGGTCACTGCACTTATTCCATCATCACAACTCCAAAGCTCTGTTTTACCTATGCTGTGCCCTAAATCCCTGCATTAGAAATGTTTATGCTGCTGGAAGTACAGAACTCCTGACCATCACCTCTCAAACGTGGGAAGACACCAAGCAAACCTGAATTACAGTATTCCATAGTTTGCATCCTCAGCCCACAGACAGAAATGCACGTTTGTTAAATTTGCTTCGTATTCTGCAACTCAGTTGCCACACAAGCTGTAATTTTCCACAAATTGCACTGCAGAGATGCTCCGGTTTTATTACCTACAGATGGCATGCACTTTATGGACAAAAATACTAAGAAACCCTTAGACTCTAGCTGGATTTTAAAATACAAGCAACATAAATCTACAGAAGACAGACCAAACAATCACTGGTATGACTTTTGGACTGTTGCTTGGAGCGGGTTTTATTTTGTTATTGTTGGGGTGGTTGTTTTTTTTTGTTTCTTGTTTATTTTAAGGTTAAACAGCAAATAACTTTGTACTTAAGGAGAGTTAAGGAAAATAGCTGAGGTCAGCTATCAAGTATGACATGATAAAACAGAAAACGTAATTGCAATTAGTTAAAAACCACCCAAACCACAAAACACGAACTCCTCCCCACAAGACTGAAAAGACTGAATGCAATTACAGTCAGTAAAAGAAACCTCTGCAAAGCAACACCTCATCAAGACCGTGAATTTATCAGACCTGAGCAAACCAGGACATATCCTCTACTCCACACCCGCTCCGTTACATTCCTGAGGTTAACTGTACCACTAGACTGACTTCTCTATCAAATATTCCAATGACAGCTGTCAGTCACTGTCGAAGGCCAGGCCAACACTGACAGTACATTCATCCTAAGCCTTCTGCTTCCTAAGGGACCTGCTAGTTTTCCTACAACATGCCACACAGCTGTGGTTCTCCATTCCCAGTGGAAAACACATTTACTCCTTTGACAGGCACATGTGACCTCCAGTTAAAGGAAGACAAATATTTAAATAAATCAGCAGGACAAGAAAGTCTCTGAAGTAATATTTGTAAGTCTTATTTCACACCCTGTGGTTGCAATTCCATACAAATTTAAAGTACATTGGTAGTGTAACTTTTAACAACGCTTCAAACTAAGTACTCCTGACCTCAGATAAGAAAGGCCAAACAGATACTAAAAAAAGCCCCAAACAAAACCCAGAACATAAACTCTTACAGCTCTTATTCTAATTTTTCCTCCTTCTTACTGAAGTAATAGCAAATGAGCAGACAATTTGTTCCACAGTAGTTCATGAACATTAAACAAGCTAACACATTAAGATGCTTAACACAAGCTAGTTGCTGAGTTTATGAAATCAGTAAAACCTCTTTCAAAACTAAGACAAGATTATTTCCTTTCCTCTTTTACAATAAGGCAATTCAAATTCTACATTTAAACATGACATCTGATTAGCGGCACGCAAAGGTAAAACTTCAAGAATATAAGTTGTTGATTTTAGCAACCCATACCTGCCTACTGTTAGCAGCTTATCTTTACCTCTAGCAATTCAATCAGAGCATTTTAATAAACGCAGGTTAGATTTGTCAAAGTTACTGATTTGTGCATAGAGTGGAGAATTCATGTGCATATAACATGCTCTTTAGCCTTGAAATTCAGATGAGCACAGCAAAATAATCAGCACAGCAGACACATTTTACTCCAAAGACTATTACGGAGGAAACACTGGCAACCTATTTAACAGTTAATTTACGCAACCTTGCTTTCAGAGAACTTACATTTTTTTGCAGTGTGGGCATTTTGCTAGTGTGTTAAACCTCAGTTCCATCCACTGTAAAAAGAAAAAAAATAAAAAGGTTGAAAAACTAGCTTGAGAAAATGTTTGTTGTACTTCATGCTAAATGTCACTGTGAAAACATTTTGCTTCTCAGGCTTTCTTTGACTTGTTTCTTGCTTTCTTCCGTAAATGGGGTGCCCTTTTGTCAGTGGCAACATAGGACTGGGATTTCCATGTGAAAATTTCCCATGACTTGCCTTAGTATTACTAGAGTCACTTGACGTAATGTGGTTTCATCCACACGCACAGTACGGGCAACATGATAACTTTAACACAGTTTTTCTCTTACTTCTGCAACTATGAAGAAACCCTGAATCAAAATAAATGTGTTTTCTTTGGCACGCTTACAGACAGACGCCTTTTCCCATTTGCCCTAACCCCTCCATCACTCCATGAAGACTGAGTGGGAAACAGCTGTAGTAAAGGTAATGCCTAGAATTACCTCAACCAGAGGATACACAGCCACATACTTGTTTAAAACCAGCAGGTTTTGTTAAATTTGATTCTGTGCTAATATAAGTATTAAATAAACATTTTGAAACGCTTGCCTTGAACAAGGGAGAAGACTATTTTTCTTTGCTCTGAAAGTAGTTCTGCCGTAATTACAGTTCTTCTCTGCTGCCTTTCCCAACTGGAGGCAGTCAGTACATTTTCCTGATTAAATAACATTCTCCTCTCCTCTCCCTTCTGAATTTATGCAAAAGTCACACTGCAAGTTACTAGCAGGGGAAGAAGCTACAGCACAGACCACCAATGCCTCCGTTTGGATCTTCCTTGTGTCTGCGAGAAATCGTAAGTCGGTCTCATTAAGTGAATAGCGTTGTTGTAACTGCTACACACACATATCAAAATCAGAGCCCATCCTGGTAGGGAAAACGGGACCCAGCTACAGCATAGCACCACTTAAACACCGAGAATAAATTTATTATTTTACGTGCAAAGAAAGAGGATGTGGTTTGTAATGCCTTGCTAGTATGAGCAGGCTTTAGCTGTGAGTAAGGTTCTGATCTGTAGTATTTCGAGTACATTTTCCTGCCTCTTGAAGGTGTCTCAGTTTTGTT
The DNA here is from genome assembly GCF_030867145.1 of Opisthocomus hoazin. Classification (NCBI taxonomy): domain Eukaryota; kingdom Metazoa; phylum Chordata; class Aves; order Opisthocomiformes; family Opisthocomidae; genus Opisthocomus; species Opisthocomus hoazin. Next base: position 30,027,212 of record NC_134416.1, on the reverse strand, counting down.
TACTTCCAATGGGGTTAATTCCTGACTAAGAAGAAAGCCATCATTTATTTTTCCTGATTCCGAAGTAACCAATTACAATACCAGATACACAGCTGTTCTTTGAATTTTATTTGTTTGCAAAGACTTGGCCAAATTGATTTAGCATAGTGGTATTTTATCCCTTCATAAAGTGAAAGCTGCTGTAATACTCCTCACCCGAGCAATGTGTTTTATAAGCATTCATTCTATTTCCACATTCCTACCAGAGAAGAAAGTTAGCTATCTGCCTGCATCCCTGGCAAAAACTACTGAGTTTCACTTAGTTCTGCACCGCAAAAGTGGGGCAAGGTGCTGCTGTCAGTACAGGGATGGAGACAGGCCTCTTCAGAGCTGTTCTTTCAGCTTTTTAAACTGCAATTCCAGAAACAGAAACAAATCTAAATCCAGGACTTACACATCTTGTGCTTTTGTAATTCAACTTCACTCCTGTACACTAGTTTTATTCTGGGGTAGGCAACTCGATTTCCAGAGTTACTCATTAATAATCTTTCCAGGGTTTTATTTATTTTAACATTTCTGATTATTAGCCATAATTATTAATGAATGCAAACTCAAATGCATTGGAGCTCCAAATTTTGATGAAGAAAAAACATAATCTATTTCACTGAGAGTTACCTGGAAGTAACAAAAGCACTAACTATTATGATGCCTTCTGCACACACTGGCAATATTTGCAGAAAAAAAGCAAAAATGTGACAAGACATTCAAACTACAAGAATTCAAGTCACATTAGCACAGTAGGGAAAGACTGTTTTCATGCACATTCTAATTCTTGGAGTTTTGGTGGGTTTAACAAGTAGTTTACATCATGCTTAAAGCTGGTATTTACACTCATATTCCAGAGTGCTTTAAAGTACCCAATCTTGTTTCATGTTGTTAAGAAAACTTGGTTACAGTTACATGAAATTTAACTCCCTGCCAACAATAAAAACTGTATTATTCCCTTTGAAATAATACAATAAACAATAGCCTAAATCCCTGGTTAGATGCACTGAAACAGATGAGGATTTCAGAGAGCTCTTAAATGTTTCAACCATGGACAAAACCAGACATCCATCAAGGGATTTACTAGAAGAATATGTCAAACTTTCTTCCTTCTGAGCCCAAAATAGTTCTCAAGCACAAGACGGAGGGGAAGACAGACACACACACATACACATCCCTACATACAGCTGCTTCTGCCAGAAAAGCTTCCCCTCTGCTCTCCCCAGGTCCTCTGGGAAAGCAAAATACTTCTGCAGATTAAAACACTTCTTAGTTTTCTAAAGTGTTTAACAGGTTTTCTATTCAGTTATTTTAGAAAAATTCTTTTTGTATTTGATTATTTCAAAAAAAAAATAAATCTGACAGAGCACAGCTGACAAACCAGAGTGCTCAGCCTGCAGCTCATGGCTTACACAGCTTGCTCCGGGCTCCGCGTCCTTGAGGATCTCAAAGCCGGACGGCAGCAGGTGGTGGCAGGGGGCACAGGGACACCCCTCCCCTGCCTGCCCCCACTTCCAAAGGCAACTCGGCCTCCGAGAGCCACAAATCACCACAGGCAGAGGCCTCTGGGAGCGGGGAATGGCTTACTGCTGGCAGGCACAGTAATGCAGCCACAGCCCAAGTCCAGCAGCTCTCAAAAAAGCCCAAAACGGATCAGCTTGCGATTCAGCAGGACAGTTAAACTCTTGCCCTGCCCTCCTCCTCTGTTCTACCACTTTTTCTACTTGTCTCAACTCCAGATCTGCCAGAAACAGTGGACGCCTTAACACAGAAAACCTATCAGGTTACCCAAGGAAAAAAAAAATAATCTGATGAACATCATGGGAATACCTAGTGATAGGTCAGCTACAGTATCACTTCAGTACTAAGTCATTCTCCCAGCTTAGACAGCGAAACTTTAAGGCACTCCATAGCATGGAGCATGTTTTTAAATAATTCATAAAAAAGACCCCCTCTGTGTAGGGGCAGGGAAAGCACAGCCTGTGCTTATGCCTTCATATGGACAAAAAAAATCTAGGAAAAGCAGTGAACAAGTTCATATTCTTAAAAGAACACAGAACAAGCAACTGACAATTTGACTTTTCCACCCCAGGGATTCTAGCTTTGCTTGTCTATTTCATTTAACTGCCAAGTAAAGTAAAAGAGATACCTTACTGAGTTGCTGAGAAATGCACCTAACATTCCATATTTGCTTTTCACTGTGGAGATGTGAAAGGGTCGAAATACCCTCACAAAATCCAAGTTTCCAGACTGGCTAAAGGATTTGTAATTTTTGCTTCTCTGCTCACTCTCAAACCCAAAGAATTTTCTGATTTTTCTTAACTAAAAAATTACTTGCAGAATCTCAGTAACAGAAAAAAGGTAGAAGCAGAACAGTGGTGGGAAAGCTGTGTAAAGTGAGAAAAAAGGGTTTGTTTCTTGACAGCTCAGCATAAAAGAATACAAGCTTCAAATTTCTAATGACGTTGAGGGTTTCTTTTCAATGTACCATGAAGTGGTAAATTGGTCTTACTGGCAGACAGAACTATGAAGTTCAAAATCATGCAGTTCCCTTAAAGCAACCATCAGATCTGAAGTCACATGCAGAAATTCCAGATTAGAAAATTTAGCCTTTTAAGGCATAATCCAGTAGTTACAGGCAAAACCAGCCTTTATTTTTTTTTCCCTCTCTCCTCATGTTCACCTAAAGAAATTCACAGTGTAAACTACAGAATTAATTTGGACTGCACTTACAGAAAGTAAATAGAAGTAAAGCTCCCATGTTTATGAAAGCCCCCAATGATAGGCTAATGATTTAGCAATGAGAATTTTACTTCGTAACACTCTCTCCCTAATTATAAAGTTATATCACAAAGTAGAGATGGTTTTCTGTGTTAAGAGGTCACATTAAAACTTAATACTGTAAGTCTTCTACAGCACTGCTTCTGCCTGTGCAGTTTTAAAGCTGTATTAAAAACATAATTCCATTACAAAATTAATTTATGACTATCAAACTAGTGTCCATGCAGGTACTTAACAGTTTGTAACATGCTACTATATTCAAAAGAAAAAAAAAAAAGAAAAGCTAAAAGAAAAAGTCAACCTTCAATAAAAGATTCCTGGTTTAGAGTATGTACTTGAGACAGCCTTATTGTTCCATAGATCCAGTAGTTTTCTGTCTGTAACATTTTTCTATATTGCATACAATGTTCTTACTAGTTAAGGTCACATATAGACTTGCATTTAAAAAAAACCAGAGGCAAACAGAAAACTCACTCCAGCTATCTCCAGTTACAGACTACCGTTCTTCAGCAAGGGTTGTAACAGGAATATTTTTTTTAAATATATAGCCAGAATCAGTAGATAGAATATTTCTTAAGCATCTCTATAATGGTTTCTCAGGTAGTACATTACTTGTAAATTCATAATCAAACCCTTAGTTTCCCTTTAAAAAAAAAGAGTAAGAACCATCTCCTGCTCCCTCCTGCATTCATCACCTACTATAGTAGTTAAGCCATTATTGCTTACCTTACTGACCCATAAACCTGAAGCAAAGATTTGAAGGAACAAGTCTATTCCATTACAGAGCCCATCAGAAGCAAACCCTTCTCTTGCTGCTGACACAAGCCAACATGGAGTGCCATCCCCAAGCTTCCTTTTTCCTTTCACAAAATACACTGGAGTATTGAGTGGTGGATACGCTAGAAGGCTGGACAGGCTGGAGAGTTGGGCAGAGAGGAACCTGATGAAGTTCAACAAGGGCAAGTGCAGGGTCCTGCACCTGGGAAGGAACAACCCCATGCATCAGTACAGGCTTGGGGTGGACCTGCTGGAGAGCCGCTCTGCGGAGAGGGACCTGGGTGTCCTGGTGGACGACAGGTTGACCATGAGCCAGCAGCGTGCCCTGGCTGCCACGAAGGCCAATGGCATTCTGGGATGCATTAAGAAGAGTGTGGCCAGCAGGTCAAGGGAGGTTCTCCTTCCCCTCTACACTGCCCTAGTGAGGCCCCATCTGGAGTACTCTGTCCAGTTCTGGGCTCCCCAGTTCAAGACAGACAAGGAGGTACTGGAGAGAGTCCAGCGGAGGGCTATGAGGCTGATGAGGGGACTGGAGCACCTCTCCTACACGGAAAGACTCAGGGAGCTGGGCATGTTTAGCCTGAAGAAGAGAAGGCTGCGAGGGGTCCTAATAAATGCTTATAAATATCTCAAGGGTGGGTGTCAGGAGGATGGGGCCAGACTCTTTTCAGTGGTGCCCAGCGACAGGACAAGGGGCAACAGGTACAAACTGAAGCATAGGAATTTCCAGCTGAACACAAGTAAGAACTTCTTCACTCTGAGGGTAACGGAGCACTGGAACAGGCTGCCCAGGGAGGTTGTGAAGTCTCCTTCTCTGGAGATATTCAAGACCTGCCTGGACAAGGTCCTGTGCAGCCTGCTGTAGGTGACCCTGCTTTGGCAGAGGAGTTGGACCAGATGACCCACAGAGGTCCCTTCCAACCCCAAGCATTCTGTGATTGTCTGGCCTTTACATATCTTACAACCCTTTGCTTCAGGAACATAACACCACTCTGGTGACTATGCAGGTCCTTCAGCTGCAGGACTTGTCTTAGCTGTTTCCCACAACTCGCAAACCTGACAAACATTCTAGCACTGCTAGATGATGAAGCTAAAGCTAACTTATTTGTGTATTGCAGAGACTGTTCCCAAATCAAAATTCAATTATGGCAGCCCCTTATCCATATACAAGGCTGCAAACAGTTCAACAGCAAAAGAGTATTCGTGCATCCTTCCACTTCAAAAAACAGGATCAATCATCAGCCTCACACAGAAATCAAAATCTCCAGTTCTGTAACAACTGACAGATACTCTAACAGCAAGCATGGTAATGAACAGCTTTCAGGGGCCCATACAGCAATGGCAGAACTGCTCTCTTAGCCACTCAGAGCATAACCATCACTGCAAGTCTAAACAGAACCTAGAAGCCTAACCTCCTTTTTCAGCACCGTCCACTCTCAGATCACTAAGCAGTTAAGACTGACTCTGGGCTTTATCCATGCATGCAGAGAAAGACTGTTAAAAGTTTTCCTGAAATGCAGGTAAAGATGCAAACCAAATAGAGACTACACATCCACAGCAATATGAGCACAGAAGCAGCTTTAGTTCCTCAAGGATGCCATAGAGTGAGGCAATATGCTCTTAAAAGTGCTTACAACAAATAGCTTGAGCGATACCACACTGAGGCGAGAAGGAGAATCTGGTGCTTTACTTACAAGGAACGTATTTCCACAGTGCCCACATACCACTCTAGTTCCGTCTGGTTGAACTGGCAAGGCAGGCTGAGCTGGCTGCTCTTCTGGGATCAGCATTACTGGACCAAGAGTAATGATGCGTCTACTGTGTTAAGAACATTAGATGTACATGTAATTAAGCTAGCAAAAAAGAGAAGCACGATGCGTTTAAGCAATTAGCTCAGTCACTACCAAATATTTTACACTTTAAAACGATAATCTGCTTCTTAAACAGAAGATGCACCTAGTTTTGGTCTCTCTCCAAAGTGTTGTCCTTTTTGGTTTTGAGAACATTCTCTTTCACTATAAGATTGGCCATGAGGGCCAGAACCCTGTAGAGATCAAAGATTTGACATCATGCAGCAGAAACACTCCTCAGGAAAATGAAATCGTAATACCCAGGCTGAGCAAGTCCATGAACTGGAATGTACATAGCCACGTGAAACAAGTAGAAAGAGTAAGGACTCTTCCATAACCTAGTTCTGCTTCCCAAGTCAGATACTCCTCCTTCCCACACTACTGACAACCATGTCAATACAAGCAGCATACCCACATTTGTACAGTACAAATTCCATTCAAACTGAGTGAACTAAAAAAGAAAACCACCCCAGGTTGACCAAATGAAATGAATTTTCTTTAAAAAACAGTTTGTAAGTATTTGCTTTTATGTTCAATGTGTTTCAGTTTAATTATTCAATTTGTCTGTCTAAAATGACAGTACCCAAATTAACCAACTCGAAGCAGCATGATGTTCAGACACCCCAGCACGAAAAAAGCGAAGGCAAACATTACAGCATTATTTAACCTGCACCACATCTCTCCCTCCATATACAAGCAAAATTGTATCTGGATGGCCTCCCTTCAATCTGGTGCCTTCCATTTAGGGCATACTCCCAACTCCCTCCTTCAAAGTACCCCAATTTTGCTCATCTTCTAGCAAGACAAATACATAGGCTATTTTAGGGAAACTGCCGAGATACATACTTTTGAGATTATTTAAATAAAATTAAGTATTTTCTGATTCAGCTTGGTTACCAACCATATTACAGCTATTACAACTGAAGTATCCCATGAACGTTTTTTCATCTCTGAGAAAAATACTTGGAATGTTTTGAAGTTATCCCCAACACTGCATTAGTAAAAAAACATTAAAAAAATTTTTTAATTCCTCCCCTAAAGTCTCAAACTATGTTTCAAAACCAGAACAGCCAACAGACTGGTGACTAGGGCACTTGGTATGGCAGAGCTTCCATTCAAGTAGCCACAGATCTAGCCTTCATCTCAGTTTCTCCTGTTAGAACTGCACCACTTAGAATCATATTACTCTTACCTCAGTGGGATCTTTAACACCCTAAGCCAAACGGTACGAATACTCTACTATGGCAATCGTGCTTATTTCTGTTATAACAAATGTCTAAATTAAAAAGTCAAGAGCTGAGAGGAGACTGAAAACTCTGTGTACCAAAGAAGGGAGGGCAGGACTGAAGCCAACCTACTGCTCCCTCTCCCATTTCATTCTGAGGTCCCCACTCTGAACCAGGCAAAGTGAGCAACTTGTGTATTTACAGCAGCTAACTTCGCAAGAAGTTATCAACGTTAAGTCCCAGAAACAAGAAGTGATTTTCTTCTCCGTTGTTTTTTATACCATTTGTTCCTTATAAAGTAGTTAAAATGGGAAGCACACATTTGAGACTACCACTAAACACAAAAAGAAAAATTTTTTCCTCTTTAAAGCTAATCTTAATAAAAATAAAACTTCTAAACTGACACTACCACAACCTATCCCTGCAGTAATTCAGTAATGCTCTGTAAGTGTCCATGTACAGAGGCCCAGGCGTGAACCTCTTTTAGTTCTAAACATTCAACACAAAGAGCATTGGTGCTTTAAAGAAAATTATCTCAAAGCATGTAGAGTTTGTTATTCTTACCAGTTTGGTCTTGGACAGCCTATTTTCCGAGACGTATCCTTACAGATAAGGAGACAATTACACTGACATCTAACATACTTCTTCCCTGAAGGAGGGTTTTTGATTGGCTAAACAAGAACAAAAAAACAACACACACACCAGAGAACACACATCAGAAGTCATAGCAATTCACTTTTTTTCCTCATAACAGTACATCAAAGCAAGAACTTGTCACTTAAGTTGTTCTGCTAACAGAGAAATACAGTTCCTCTTACAGAGGAAATCTGAAAATCAAGACCAAATTGGAAGTTTTCTCTCTGCTCAGAGAAAGAAGTACAAACTTCCTCAATAAAACGAAAAGGGATTCTGCAAACTAATGGAAAAAACAGTCACAATTTAGCAATGAAGAATTCAAGACCCCAGTTTAGTCATTTTTTAAGATGTGAGCTATAGTGGCATATTTTTTAAAAAACAGTTAAAACATCAGGAAAGCCTCCTTGCCTGGTACAATGGCTTTATTCAACAGTGAAAAGACCTCAGTCAGGTTCTCAGTCACTAAGAGACTATGTAGACATCACTGAACTGTCATCTTGTTTTAAACTGTACTGAAGTTATCTTTCGCCAACCTGAGAGTCAAGTTTCTGGGTCCCTTTCATACAGCAAATCACAAGTCTCAAAAGCTGCAAGATAATTTGTTTGGCCTGAAGCCTTGACAGGGAAAGAGAGTATTAATGGCAGGTTCTCTACTCTAAGTGGAAAAAAAAAAGTTGTCCTACAGATTTAAAGCTTCCTGTTTTCTGGACATAATTTAAAGTTCTTTTAATAAAGTAAATCAAATCCAGTGTTTTTCATGCAAATGCCCCCATTAGCTGCGGAGTGCTGCAGTATCAGATCCTGAAACTAAAACCAGCAGGAAGGAAACAAATAGAAGCAGGTGGCCAAAAGCTGAAGACTTGAATTAAGAAAAGGGTAAGAGGCGCAAAAAGGTCTGTGAAGTCTAGAACAGAACCTACAATTTCTGCATTTCATAATTGTTGTGTTGTGGTTTGTTAGCAGGCTAACGAACTGACTGAATAGTATTTAGGGTGGAAAGCACACATCCAGGGAGAGGTGTGGGTTGGTTACTTTGTTTCTCCCAGTCTTAAAATAATTCAAGTCTTCACTTTATCCCCCCAAAACCAGTTTCACCCTTCTTTAAAGAAGAGCAGTTACTTAAACAACATCTCTGCCTTCTGTCCTCCTCAGAAGCAAACATCCTGCGCAGCCAGCTCAACAGCACCAAGAATTATTCTAACTGCTCCTGACTACCCTTGTGCCAGCAACCCCTGCGCCCGCACGCCGGCTACACCCACAGCCAGCTCTGCTGCCAGGTCCTCTGCAGGGATGGCAGAAGGGACTCGCCCTGCCGACGACGTGTTTCAGCCTCCCCCCGCTTCCCTCCACAAAAGGAAAACGCTAAGAGTCCATTTTACCGTAGCTTCATTGCAAACTGTGCACTTAACAACGTGTTGGTGTAGCTTCCCATCCAAATTGATGAGCGACTGGCACACGCGGCAGTTTATTACAGGAACACCGCTGGCGTCTGGACTTGCAATGGCAGTGTACGGAGGAGGAAGCTCTGCTGCAAGAGATCAGGAAATCTCAGCTGAAAAACCAACAGGGGATCCTAGAACACCATCAGCAAATATTGTCTCTATGTAGAGAATATAGAAAAAATTAAATATAGAAGAATGAAAAAAAATTTAAATTGAAAAAAAAAAGTGTAGAAGTTAATGATTAGTATAAACATAAGACATATATAAATTTTCTTCCCCCCTCCCCACAAATTCTGTGTGCCCGAACATCACCCGTAGCTGTACGTAAAGCATACTGGCAACACAAACACACCGGAAGTCACTCCACAAAAGTGGATGAGACAAAAGGCTCATCTATTCAACTCAATTTTCAAACAAACTTTTTACAGTCTTTAGAAGAGGGGGGAAAAAAATACCCAAACATACTCCAGACCCATCACAGATTCACAGCAACCAGAGACTGGCTTCTGAAGTAAAAAACAGAAGATAAAACAAGACAGGCTAACACAAGAGAGAATGTAGTGGCCTCAGGCCCCCGTGGAAGGGCAGATTTCAGCTTCGCCAGTCCCGAACCCATGGCAAACTGGGGAGGCAACGCTCCAGATCCTTCTTGGTTTAAGAATCCATGGAATGAAAACAATTCAAGACAGCAACCTCTCATAAGCTTATTACCAGAATTAGTAGCACTAGCTTTTATTTCATCAAGAAGTTCAGGGTTCTTCAGGTAAGCAAACAAGGAATGGGCATATTTAGTAGTCACAGTTAGCTTTTTCTTCATACTAAAAATTTGAAATTATTAGCCTTGGACTTCAATGGATGATTTCATAATCACATTCAAGCAGCCAACAAAACCTTCAGGGAAGTAGTAAGAGATGAACCTACTTTCAGTTTACCAACAGCACTGAACAGAGCAGTATCTGCTGGAGGGGTAGCGAGGGAAATCATGGACTGCTATCAAAGCTGACAAGCCCAAGTATTAAATTTAAGCCTACAACAAAGCACTCATAACTCCTTCACTCTGTTTTAAAGTGAATGTCATAAGCTAGAGGAATACAAGAAATACTGCCTGCCCTTCAGATCCAAAAATCATCACAAACCTCTGAAGCAGCGCTGCCGTTCAATGCTTTCTCTCTTTGTTCCTTGGCCTGCAAACAATCTGGACCCGTACTTGATTTTAACCCACAGAGGCAGCGGAAGGAAGGTGGACACCTTCTGGGTCTCAGAATTGCATCCAACATACTTCCATCATTTCAGATGAGAAAAAAAATGAACTTATATGCACCAATGCAATTCTAAAGTCTTCACAACAAACTGACACTCCGTTACTTGAGCAAGTGAACTTCACACCTCTACCTTTGATATACTGGCTGCAGAAACCAACATCCTTAAGAAATATCAGGCAAGTTCAGAGTTTAGTTCTGATTTTTTTCCTGTTTCTGAGGAATTACATTCTGAGAAAACACAGCATCCAGTCAAAAATTTTTTAAGAATACCAGTATTTTGCAGTACTGTGATACCCTGTTTTCAGTACAAGACTGCCACATGCAAGAGAGGAGATATTACAAGATATTAACACACTAAACAAACACACACAAGACAAAACCCCAACCGCCATATACTTTGGCAACTGGAAGCAATCTCAAGCCTACTAAAGCACTGCAGAACCCACGGTTGAGATTTAGATGATGTGAACAGCAGTGCCTTAGCTGTGAGTGGCAAGTCAAGGCTGCTGCAACGGGGTTTGGCCATAAGCAGGCTGTTTAACTGCTCCTGCAGCGAGCAACTGATGCACCTTCCGGCTAGGAGAACAGGTAGCCATAAAACAGAAGGCATATCCAGCAGACCAAATACTAGATTCTCTCAAGACACCCCTACAGTTTAATTCCAGCTTTGAAAAGCAACAATCATGTTACGCAACTTCTTTGCTTTGTCCTCTTCATTTAAAGTGCAACTTCTCAATGCTATCAGCTGGACACAGGGCAGCTGTACTAAGGAAAAGCAAGCAGTATCTTGCAGACTACTATGAAGTAAAAAGACTCCCACCCATCTCAGCCTTTCAGCTTTCCACCATTCTCGAACACTTTACAAATTGGCAACTATACCCATCTAGACATCTATAACATTCTATACCCCACTTGTAAGTGGCAACTCTTCGGATTCTGAAAGTTGGTTAAATGAGGTGTGTGAGCACCTACAGACACCGCCAGCCACTTCTCCAGCCTCATGCTGGAGGTGCTCGGCTTCCAGGTAAGCAGCCTCTCCATTCCTGTCCTGCTGGCTCAGCAAATTTCCAATAGCAAGCGAATAATGGGCTGCTTTTCAGAGTGGTGCTGCAGCAAATTACATTTGCTATAGAGCAGAAAGCCAGAGGTATCTTGGCACTGCAACCTTTATGCTTGAAGAAAAAGCGCATTTGAACGAGCTCCAAAAAAACAAACCAGCAAAAGCCACCTAATTAAGTTTAAACAAAAGTATACTGGGTGGGAGGGGACGTGAAAAGGAAAATAAAGGCATTGTCTCAGAGTTCACTGCTCATTACCCATTAACAAAAAGGGTTTTCAAGCACTTTAACATATGTATTTTGGTATGATGGTTTTCCAACAGCTTGAATTTCAGGCTAACTATAAAAACCCTTCATAAAGGTCCACCATGTTGGTTGTGACTTGATGGTAGGCAAGTTTCAGGTACACACCAGGTGTTTTGGAACACAATTAATAAGACACTGGTTTAACTGCTGCTGATCTACCAGTTTACAGCTACATTATCAGTTTTTCTTTTAAAAAAAAAAAAATCCAAGACTAATTAGTTCAGCAAGATTAGCAGGGTGCCCTGCCATGCAGTATATCTGACTCTAACCTATGATTCCGTCCTCACCCCACGGGACAGATGCAGTGGAAGGTGTGACATACTCAACCTTAGACATTCCTTGTTGTGCACTTTCCTCCCTTGGTATTAGATGGGCAGAAACCACAGGGAACCACCTGCAGCTTACCTGGGTCAAACAGAAATGAGTTTGTTTTGTTTGTTTGTTATGTTTTGGGGTTTGTTTTTTTATTTAAAAAAAAAAAAAAAAAAGATTCTTTATCCTGACCTCGAAGGGGGCATGTGAGGGAAAAAGAGTTAGTGATCTATGTCAGACGGGTAGTTAAGAACTGAGAAAACCTATAAAAAAAACCCCACAACTTAAAAAAAGGAAAAAAAACACTGAATAACCACCTTACTACAGGGAGCAGACCTGATGGTCCCACCCTTTGCCTATGCCAAAAGTTTCTTAAACACCGTGGCCTGCACCCACATCCAAAAGATTTTTCTTGCTTGCTTCCACCGTTCGGAACAAACACTGAGCCACTACCAGGATTCAGCCACCCCCAGCTTACACTGGAAAGGGCCAGTGGGGTCTCAGCTGCAGGCCAACAAGGGAAGAGGCAGCTGCTCTCCAACCACCGCCTCTCTAATTTAAAGCTCAGGATGACATATTGGGCACAGTAGATAATTACAGGGATAAATCTATTAATGTATGTTCAGGTGGTAGTTTGGAGGGCAAAGGGCTTCTTCCCCCTTCCTCCGCAGCTCCACAACAGCCCAGCGATGTTGAGCAAGGAAGCTCTGCAGAAAGAGGTTTGCAAGCAAACCCCATCGCCCCATGAGAACGCCTCTTCCCTCCACGTCTAGACTTGTGCTAGCGAGAGAGATAAAGACTGCCCGTCAGCTAAAAAGGCGGTTTAGCTTGCACAGATCCTTTCACTAAGGATAACTGACAGAACAAGGAAACTAGAGTTACCCTGCCCACATCACAGCTCTGCAAAATTTTGTTCCGCAGATACCTTTTTCTAAGCTTTGTAGATCAGTTGTGAAGTGCTACCTAGTGTGCCTGCTCATGGACTGATCAAACAGGAGATCCTGAACTCATGAAGAGGTGTTTGACATCTAAGAAAGCTCTGTGGTTCCTCCTCACTTTTGGGAAGAAGGCACTCATTTCCACCGCCAGAGCCAAGCCAGGTCACGGGAGTCATGGACACGGCTACCAACGGGAACGAGCGAGCGCTCAGGGGCCAGCTCCTTTCCAGGTCACGAGTATTACCCTGGGTTCAAACAAAGAGTCACCAATCCGATGCATTTTCACTGCTTCTTGACTCTATAAAGACCTTTTAAAAATAGATTGAAATACAGGCAAAAACAATAGTTACAGGATAAAGACTCCTAAGAATAAAAATATTAAGCTACGGTGGATTTCTGGATTTTTTTAAACTACAAAACTTAAGGGATGATGCCAATCCTACATAATTTGATCGGGGTAAAAAAAAACAACCTCTGCTGCTTTTCAGGCCCATACTCATTTGTGCAATTCAAATGAAAGCGAACAGTGAACACCAGCTACAGCACTAACTAAAACACATTTTCATATCAAGGCAAGGAGGACTGGCTTTCGACAGGTTTAAATATTATTCAAAACAGACAGATGCTCACTCGTAGCATTCTAGTTACATACATAAATACATAATTACATAAAAAACCCTTAAGAAAAGACCAGCGCACTGGAGCCAGCAAGATCAGGGCTGTAATCTTACATTTTAAAGGCGACTGCTAGCAAAGCTACGCTAATCTTATTTAGTCTTGATTCCTTCAGCTTTCTCCCCCCCTTGCTTTCTGCTCTAAAATGTTTAACCGCGGGCGGGGGAGGGGGGGGGGAAGGAATCTGTTAATGTGTTTTGTAAGCCTCATGATTTATATTTTCTAAGAACATTTTTTTCACCTACTTAGTAAATATTCAGTATTAATGAACGTGATCATTTTCCAAAGTCTGAGCGAGAAAGTTAACACCGTATGGTTAAGCCACGATTCCAGGTTTGTAGCCCCACTCGTTTTAAAAACAAAGCCAAAACCAGCTGCGGCCTTGAAACGCGCCGGCAAGGACATGGCAGCGGTTCCGGGCTCCCGCCGCCGCACTGCCCGCGGCCCCTCGGCCCTCCCAACTCGGCCACCGGGACCGTGGCTGGTCCGCTGGCTCGGCCTGCCCAGCGCCCGCCCGTGGCCACCGGGGCCGGCCCGGAGCCCCGCGCTCCCGCCTTCCCCCCCCCCCTCCCCCCGCCGGCGCCCGCCCGGCGGCTCGGCCCTTCCTTCGCGGCTGGCGACCTTCTGCTCCGTCCCGCTCCCCGTTCACTGGGGAGCCGCAGCGCGGCGATTCCCCCGCAAGCTCCGACGGGCGAGCGAGCCGTAACGAGCAGGCCGGCCCGGGCTTGTCCCGCCGCCGCCAACCGCTGCTGTGTTTTCCTCCCTCCGGAGGAGCTCCCGCCGGAGCGCGGCCTACGCGGCGTTACCTGCTGCCGCCCAGCTCCCCCCCGCCGCCTCCCCGAGCCCCTCGGGGCCTGCCCGCCCCGCCGCCCCCCTGCCCGGCACAGCTCCGGGAGAGCGGGGAGGGCGGCGGCCGCCTTACCTCGGGGGCTGGTGTCCGGCAAATAGGGCGGCGCGGTCGGGGTGACATTGCCGGAGCCGGGCGCGGAGAGCAGCGGGGAGCGCTCGTCCACCCCCTCGGCGGCCATGGCTGCGGCGCGAAGGGCCCTGCCCGCTGCCGGGCTCTGGGCGGGGAGGCGGCCGGGCCGGCAGCGCCGGAGAAGGAGCGCAGAGGAAAGGGCTGGGAATGAATGGGACCGGGGCGGGGAGGAGGGGCGGCGGGGCGGGGACCGGGCGAGGCGGGCCTGCCTCCCTCCGTCCCCCTGTCACGGGCTAATGAGCGGGGCAGGTCCGGAGGGCCGGGCTTCCTCCGCCGGAGCAGGCGGTAGGGCCGCTGACGCGGGCCGGGCCGGGGAGGCTACACTTCTTGTTTGAAATAAATCTTTCAAAAAAAAAGTGCTTTTGATTTTTTTTTTCCCCCTGAAACTCCGTGGTTATAAATATGAATGCCGGGGAAGCGCTGTAGCTGATATAGCCGCTGCCAGTCGCCTTTTCCAGGAGCCTGCGGGGCGGTGGGGGGCTCGGCTGAGGCGGCTCCCGCCGAGGCGTGAAAATGGTGGCAGCCCTTCAGGCCGCTCTGAGCTTGAAGGACATAAATCTGCACGTTATCAGAAATCTACACGTTACCAGAAATATGCACGTTATCAGAAATATGCACGTTACCAGACCTGCTGCTCAGCCGAGCAGTCTCTCCCCAGGTGTCACTGTCCTTACTCTGAGGAGCCCTCTAAGGGCTTCGTTTTCTTCTGCTGGAGAGCCCGCTCGGACACCATCTGGAAGTCTCCAGCAAAGAGGGAAATTAGTTTTCCCTGCTTAATTTTTCAGCCTATATCGCGATCAGATAGATGGCTGTCACCCGTGTGGCGTGTCCTTCCCTTGTCTGCAGGTCAGAGGTTGCGAGGCTGTGGCGATGCCGGAGCCGAGCCACCTCTCGAAACCCGTGACGTGGAAGGCGTGCAGGTGTATCCGTGAGAAGTGCGTAAAGATGAGATCGTGGCCTGAGAGTTCACGAGCTGGTCATGCTCCTTCTTTTTATCATAAATTTTATAAAACAGCATTTCTTGTATCGTGTTGCAAATTTTCTGCGGGAGCTGTTTTTCACCAAAATTTTTTTTAATCTAGGGAAACAAACCGTTCTACAAAAAGAGACTGAAGTATCTGAGAGTCTGTGAGAAATAATCAAAGCTTTAAATTAAATGGAGGCTGATGTATTTTATTTCTGTGAGATTTAAATGATTCATTTTTACTTTATAATACGGAATTAAAAAGCTATGGTAGTATTGTGATGGCAGACCACGATGTTTTCATTGATTATGATTTAGACTACATATAAGGAAGATATTTTTTACGATGAGCCTGGTGAAACACTGGCACAGGTTGCCCAGAGAGGTAGTGGAGGTCACATCCCTGGGAACATTCAAGGCCAGGTTGGATGGCGCTGTGAGCAACCTGGTCCCTGCTCAGTGCAGGGCAGTTGGGCTAGATGACCTCTAAAGGTCCCTTCCAACCCACAGCATTCGATGATTCTATGATTAATGTTTCCAAAAAAGAAAAAAAATATTTTGAAGGAAATTTTGAAATATAGTTCATTCTTTCTCATTTGGGACACAATTGCCTTTTGAGCATTGTTATTTCCTGCAGAAATAAACTCAGACTTGAGCGAGATCTGATGTTACCACGTAAGGAATAATATGCTACAAGGCAGCTGGTTGTGTTATGCCAAATGTCTTCATTGTGCAAGAAATGTAGTCATGCCATGTCAAACTGCTCTTCCCTTGAAAAATGTGGTAACTAACTTGGAAGATGCTTTTTTTATATAGATTAGGTTGAGGTTTCTGTTTTCAGTCAGCTTAAAAAGAATTCTCTCAAGCTCAAATCAATACTTAAAAGCTTTTTTTTGGTGAGGATTTTTGGGGCCTGGGATGTTTTTTGCCCCCAAATCCTTCATCTTGATGAGGTACTGTGAGGCTCACCTTGTTAGGTCAAAAGTAGATCATTAATATTACTAGTCAGGACATACCTTCAGCACATGTTCAGCCCATGACCTTGCTATCACATGCCCTGTTTCCAACAAGTACAGAGCCGTAAGTTTTCTTTTGGAGTCCTAATGCAGGAATTGGCATTTGCAACCAGGTTTCTTTACCATTTTTCTCATTTGGGGAAAGACAGAAAAGATTTTGTATCTTGTTAAAGCTGCCAACTAGACAGCACTGAGTTCCACCAATGCCCAGTCTACCCCTCTGCAATTATAGCAAATTGTTTTGTGGGACCTCCTTCTCCACTGAGCTGCTGTCCTGTGCCTCAGAAGAAGACTGAAAACCTTACGACTGCTCCCAGAGGCCCGCAGGGAAAGCTGTGTCACAACTCAGTCTGACAGCTCAAGCCTGCACATGCAGCTGAGAATTATTGTTATTAAGCATCCCAACATGCTGACCTATTCTTAGAAATATGACTGTCATCTAAATAAGTACCTATTTGGGATTAAAAAAAAAAATGCATTCCTCCAGCCCCTGTGGAGGAATTAATGCATTATTAGAATCATAGAATGGTTTGGGTTGGAAGGGACCTTCAAGATCATCTAGTTCCAAGCCCCCTGCCGTAGGCAGGGACATCTTCCACCAGATCAGGTTGCTCAAAGCCCCATCCAACCTGGCCTTGAACAGTTCCAGGGAGGGGGCATCCACAATTCCTCTGGGCAACATGTGCTGGTGCCTCACCACCCTCATAGTAAAGAATTTTTTTCTCATATCTAATCTAAATCTACCCTATTTTAGATTAAAGCCATTACCCCTTGTCCTATCACCACAGGCCCTTATAAGAAGTCCCTCTCCAGCTTTCTTGTAGGTACCCTTCAAGTATTGGAAAGCTGCTCTAAGGTCTCCCTGCAGCCTTCTCTTCTCTGGGTTGAACAACGCCAACTCTGTCAGCTTTTCCTCACAAGAGAGGTGCTCCATCCCTCTGGCCATCTTCGTGGCCCTCCTCTGGACTCGCTCCAACACATCCATGTCCTTCTTATGCTGGGGGCTGCAGAGCTGGATGCAGTACTCCAGGTGGGGTCTCATGAGAGCGGAGTAAAAGGGCAGAATCACCTCCCTCGACCTGCTGGCTACATTTCTCTTGATGCAGCCCAGGATACGGTTGGCCTTCTGGCCTGCAAGTGTACATATTGCTGGGGTCATGTTGAGCTTCTCGTCAACCAACACCCCTAAGTCCTTCTCCTCAGGGCTGCTCTCAATCCACTCATTGCCCAGCCTGTGTTTGTGCTTGGGATTGCCCCAACACACGTGCAGGACCTTGCACATGGCCTTGCTAAACTTCATGAGGTTTGCATGGGCCCACCTCTCAAGCCTGTCAAGGTCTGTCTGGGTGGCGTCCCTTCCCTCCAGCGTGTCAACTGCACCACTCAGCTTGGTGTCATTGGCAAACTTGCTGAGGATGCATTCAATGCTACTGTCCATGGGGCCGACAAAGATGTTCAACAGCACCGGTCCTAATACTGACCACTAAGGAAAGCTACTCGTCACTGGTCTCCACTTGGACATTGAGCCATTGACCACAGCTCTTTGAGTGCGACCATCCAGCCAGTTCCTTATCCAGCGAGTGGTCCATCCACCAAATCCATGTCTCTCCAATTTAGAGACAAGGCTGTCATGCAGGACAGTGTCACAGGACAGAGTCCTTTAAACCCCAGTCACCTGAGCTGCTAAACAGTGTAAATAGCAGGAATTAGGTAACAGTTCAGTCACCTGCCTCTGTTTTTCAGTATTTGAGTCCATGTGCTTAAGGTAGCCAAAGGTCTACGGGGCTTTCCAACTGAAATGTTGCAGACTGATGGGTAGGTCATCTAGCGCTGTCTGCAGTATTCAAGCTAAGTTGGGTAGACCCAGCTACTAACAACAGAGGGAACCAAAAGGCATACCACGAAACAAGGCGATGCACTCGGCTTCTAACAAACTTGTGGATATTACTTGGGCTGTAAAGGGAAGAATTCAAACACTGCATAATGCCAGGCTGAAGACAACTTGGGCAGTGAGAGCTTGCTGCTTTCTTCCTGCTCTTCTTCCTCTGCGCACAAATGCCATAGGATACGTGTTTAATTACACTGCTGTGTATTTTTCCTTCTGTGAAAATCCTGCCTTGTCCAGTGGGTAGGATGCTCTGCCCTGAGCAGCCCTGCTTGTGACTGAACCCCCCAAAAGATATGTCACCCCCTGAGTTCAGTGCCACAGCACAAGGCATGGTACATCACGGTGGTTTTCCACACTTGGCCTCACTGGCCTTAGGCTCTTTCGGCCGGCGAGTCGCAGCGCACCCTGCGTTTGCCTCCGTCGTCTCCTGGGGTACCCGTTCACGCTGCCAGGGCATCTTCCGGGTTCCCAGCGATAAAGGATGAATGATACAGACTATGGATCCAACCATGTGCCCCTGTGGAAAATGCCTCTGTACGTGCAGGTAAACTGAAAACACACTACTACACAGCGTTGAAAATGGCACAGGCAAATGAACCAGCTATACCTCTGAGAATAACCTTACAGAAGGTTTCTCAAGGCGTCTTCATCTGTGTTGCAGGACTGAATCACACTTGTACCTCTCCATCCTGTCCCAAAGTTGGGTTGTTTCCTGTAAACTTCTGTACCAAATAAATGAGGGCTGAGCAAGACAGCGCATCAGTTACTAGCAAGGCTTACATTAAGTAGAGACACAAAATGAACAGGGTTTAACATACTTTCTTCTACTATTTTTATTGATTCCCCATGCTTACTGTGGTCTTTTGAGAAGCTTGGTAACCCTCAAGTTTTATTTTTCTTCATTTTGAAAATATCATCCTCATTACTTACTTTATTTTTTTATTTTCCCTAGATAAAAGAATCAAATTAGTTTAGTATGAGACAAAGCACTGCAAATGTTGAAACTCATTGTCAACTGCAAAAGCGTTTGTGTAGCAATACTGTAAACAACTTCAGCTCTGTTAACCATGCCTCTTTAATACGTAATAAGTGCAAAAAAAAATCTTAGGGAGTCTGTTTGTGTTATGCAGACTTTTTATAGGTAACCTTGTAAATTTATGTGTTATATTTAAGAACAAATAACCCCCAATAATGACGTTTTATCTGTCAATTATTTTTTTTTATAATAAAGCTTAGAGACTGCAAGCCTAAATCCATTGTGATGGGAGCAGTTCAAAGGCACAGAGGAATACCCTGACCATGTAAAAGATTAAAAAAAAAAATTCAAGCATAATATGGGTTATGCAGATTCACATAACATCTCACTTGTAGCATAAGAAATGGACTACAGTTTTTCTCAAGTCCAATCAAAGGGCTGTTTGCTAAACCAAGTTTCTTCCTAACAGCCAAAGGAAGAGGAAAGAAAAGCCTGGGATCATTTGTCTCACACATGGCCCAGCGCTGCGCCCCGCAATGGCCTGAGCACAGTTTTCAGATGCTATGGAAAGAGTATAACAATCTAAGAAGACAGAAATCAAAGCCTTACTATATGTCCAAGCCTTTGGATGGTAAAATCTTACTTGAGAATGGCTGAAAACAATGAAAAGTCCATCTACTGCCGGTTTTGATACCGAATAAGACAGTAAAAGCAAACAATACAAATCTGCCTTAACAAGTTTGCAGAATTTTTGTCAGTTCAAATTATTTTTGAAGGATCTGGCTATGGTCTATGGCTAACTGATAAAATACCTGAATTTCTAGAGATGTCAGATATTGAATATGGCCACGCTGGGAAGGAGAAGGTAAATGGCAACTAAAGCTTTCTGAGATTCTTTTCTGTGCCTTTACATTAATGTCTCTTTTCCCATGTTACTGAAACACAGTAATTTCTCTTCTGCTGCTTGGCAGGTATATTGAATAAAAATATATGGAAAAGTGCTTATTCTTAGCTTTCCCAAATCTGCTGCATTAGAAAGAGGCCTAGTGAGATAACACAAGACCTGGCTTGTTTTTTAAAACTGGAGAGAGTCAAGCGGAGGGCTATGAGGATGATGAGGGGACTGGAGCATCTCTTCTATGAGGAAAGGCCGAGGGAGCTGGGCTTGTTTAGCCTGGAGAAGAGAAGGCTGAGAGGGAACCTTATAAATGCCTGTAAATATCTCAAGTGTGGGTGTCAGGAGGATGGGGCCAAACTCTTTTCAGTGGTGCCCAGCAACAGGACAAGGGACAATGGGCACAAAATGAAGCACAGGAAGTTCCGTCTGAACATGAGGAAGAACTTCTTCCCTCCGAGGGTGACGGAGCCCTGGAACAGGCTGCCCAGGGAGGCTATGGAGTCTTTTTCTCTGGAGATATTCAAGACCTGCCTGGATGAGGTCCTGTGCAGCCTGCTGTAGGTGACCCTGCTTCGGCAGGGGGGTTGGAGTAGATGACCCACAGAGGTCCCTTCCAACCCTGAACATTCTGTGATACCATTCTGTAATAGAGAGAGGTGCATAGGAGCAGCATATGCAGCGTACACAAAATCACAGAATCACAGAATCCTCTTGTGATTTTCATTTGCAGAGGTATCCTGTGCTGCAAGATCAAGTCCATGACAAGATAAAATTTTATACTGTACATAGTCTGAGAAATGAAATTATTTTACAGTGTATAGTATGAAATGCAGGATATAATAATTAGCACCAGTTATGAAAATAACTAACTATAGGTTTGCTTATCTGGTTTCCGGTAAGGGAATGTAACATAATCTAAAATAATAACTAGGATACAGTATCCAGGATAGTCTTTGAGAGTATATTTTGACAGATGGGCAAGTCTTTTGGAAACACTTCTCACTTCCGTCCTTTGTGCCATGCCACAACCTAGGACAGACTTCTGACTGAAGATAGGATTGTAACTTGGCATTTATACGCACAACCGTGTGATAACCTCTGGAACTGTTAGTATGCTGGTATGTTTAATATACTATTTCTTTTGATGAATGTGTCTGTAATTTATTCACATGCAAAAGTATACAAGCACCGTAAAAATGGGAACGTCATATGATTGTGTATTTATCTGTATTTGGAAAAGTGCCGATTCCTCTCCATACAGCAGAAATTAGATAGTAGGTCTACAGAGCACATGAATTAAATATGAACCTCTTACGTGCAGAAGAATTTTATGTCTAGTCCCACCAACAGTGCTCATCCCATTACGGTTGTGTGATAAGTCATCCTCCCACAGGCCAAACGCAGACAAACAACATTATGTTATTGAGTGATAATTTAGGAGGTTGACAGCAGCTAATGTTGCAGAAAGTGGCCGTTCCTCCAACCCACTCCTTCCCACCTGCAGGGCTACGAAGGCAGGAGAGCAGCAGACCAGGGCAGCGGGAAGGGTCAGGCTCCCTGCACTGTCATCCTCTACTTGTCACCAGGCTCTGTTCCCAAAAGCGATGGGCAGCATTTGGCCAATGACTAGCCAAGTCTATTTTTGGTAACTTTTTATCCCGTATATGCTATTCCTGTCACTACAAGAGCGCTCATGCAAATGTATGCATGGAGGCTGCAGTTACAAAGCTGCAATTTACTGGATTGCATTAATTTTACTACAGTAGATTGTGACAGACTGAAATTATCATGGTAAAGATGTCTTCATTTACACAAAGGGAGACTTATTCTGTTATTCCTAACTGGAACTGCGATTCTTGTAAAGCTTATTCTTATTATCATCTTCTCCTGATTGCACATGCCATTTCTTTTACAGTCTTGGTGCTATTTCTAGTTAACCTTGTTTTTAGAATAATAGACAAATTTTCAGTCTCAATTCAGAAGCAGTTCACATTGGAAAATGTAATTGTGATTGGCAGGATAATTGTTTATGGGTTTTAAATTCCTTTCCATCCCAGCTCCGTATCAGTGTATTAACATAACTGCTAAGCACTTTCTTGGTCATCTTTGAAGACATCAGCTGCATTCAAAAATCTTAATTTAATATATTCATGTCCTCCTAATCACATTACATATACTCAAGATTCCTTCCTTTATTATTTGCCAGAGGTTGCAACTCAATAAATACCTGTATCGACATCCCTTCCTTCCGTAAAATCATTCCATTTTTTTCCTAACGTCAGTCAAATGGTATCGCACTAGTAGCTTTTGAATAACCTTTCAATACCTTTTTCTACTTTCTTTTCTGTTCTCAAATGGATGAATATTACAGAGATAATGAGATACTTCTCAATTTGTAGACACTTCTAAATGTGGGCATCATAGACAGTTTTCATTTGATCTCTGATTTTTAGTTCTGAGGGTGGGAGTATGGGCAAAAAGTTGTCTTTTACACTTTTATTCCAGCATTTTTTTCAGTTTTGATTGGAGTTACTTTTTAGCCAGAAACACCTTGGAGTCTTTGGTCACGAAACCAAGCAATATAAATCTTAGTCAATACCTAGATAAGATACATCCAAGAAAAACAGGTAAAGATCTAAAGTTACTTCTGGTGCTTCAGTCGATTGCACCTGCTGCTCTAAGCAAGAACAGAGCTGCTGTATCCTCCTGGTACCAGGTGGAGACTAAGTACAAAGAAAGAAGCTTAAAATTGAAGTCAAGGTTATGACAGCTTTTGACCATGACCCATATCACAAGAACAGTAGCATCTTGGTCAGACTCCAGTTTGGATAATTTATTGTCTGACATGAATTCCCTTTGCCATTTCAGTCTCAAATTCCCTTTGCCATTTCAGTCTCAGTGAGCAGCCTTCTTCACTTCCAACCAGAACTCGTTTCATGCAATGTGTTCGTTAAAGAGTTGCTCCATTTCAGGAGTGGATGAAGTGATTAACATAAAGAAGTTAATGATTTGTCCAGGAGAATAAGAAAGAGTGACAAGCTACTCTAACTATTTTTATATGAGTATCACTCTGTATTTCAGGTAAGTAGCAGTTTTGCTGATGATCTAATGCTTAGTAGATTCATGACAATATTGCAAATTATATTGCAAAGGCTGTTCCACACAGATATGGGTTGTGTGGATCGAAGTGGCACGGTGCAACTTTTTAAACTTCACAGTTTGTTAACATAGCGCTCAAAGGTGATCAAGACTAGTCACACTTAACTGGCAATCTTTGAATCGCCAACACTTTGGAAGGAAACATTTGAAATCAGACTGGGGGAGTAGAAATGCTGGTGATGGCCTGTCTCCAAGATAAGCTTTACTGCTGGGAGCTGCCAAAAGAGAAGTTGCTGCCGAAGGAATGTGCAAATGTTGGGAATCTGATTGAACGAAATTCTTAAAGAGGATCAGGTGCCTCGAGCTTGGCTCTGCTGTGGCTCAGGGTTCTGCAAGACTTCTGTGAGCTAGGAAGCCTCTGCATAACTGGATGGGAAAGAAAAAAGTTGAGGGAGGACAAGTTTACTGTAAATACTCAGAAATTAAACTGTTTGCATGTTTGCATCTAAATATTGGCTGCACCTGCAGTACCCCTTTAATGGATTCTTTTCATAAAGAAATAATTTAGTTTTACAGCTATGGAGTCCTATTGTGTGTCTCTCAGCGTGTGATGCAAGGGTGGCAACAGCTAGTCTAATCACAGCCACCAATAAAGAGGAAATTGTAATTAACTGTAAAACATAGTAGCAATGAGAAAACAGACAACTTAGAAGCCTGGAGAGACTCCAGCTACTAGGAAGCTGAATTTCCCACTATGTGAATAAAAGTAACAGCAACATTTTTTTTTGTCTGTATCTAGATCTTTTCTGGAAAAGTGGAAACACACATTATTCTCCCATTGATAGAAAAGATGTGAGAAGCATGCCAATAGTATCGTGATCTTCAGCAGAAGAATAATTTACAGCTTTTTGATACAAAACCCGATATTCTCCAGGGAAGGGTCAAAACAGAGCCAGGAGCTACTTATCCTTATCAACTGAGCAATCTTAAGATTGTTGGGAAAAGATGCAGGATGTATAACAATGAGACAGAATGCAACATGGTGCAATTAAGGTAACAATTGAATAGAAAAAAATCCCCTTACCGATGCTACAAATAAGTTTCAAGATCCATATAATTGAAAAAGGTGCAATTAAATGAGTGTACTTAATTCCATTGCAGCATCTTTATAAGTAGTTGTCCTAATGAAGAGCTAATAAATATGGAGTCTTTGCACACTGTTACTCAGCACATAATGCATGAAACATGATTCCTGTGATCTTTTTATCTGGGAAAAAAACAAGAAACTTAGTTGCTCCAGTGTATCTCTGAAAAGTTATTTTGGTGTGCATCAGCTTTGGGAGACAATGACTTAATTTTCTTGTGATCTTGCTATCAGGTTACTCATTTAAATTATAATATTTTGCTCTCTCCCTGCAGAGCTGGAAGACCTTGCATTGTGCTCCTATTTAATGTGCATATCGCAGTATGGATAGCTTCCACTTCCCTTATTTCCTGCAGGCAGAAATTACAATTCCAGCTCTGCCTTCCTTCCACAACCCCTCCCAGATGACCTGCTGTACCATTTGA
Source organism: Opisthocomus hoazin (assembly GCF_030867145.1). Taxonomy (NCBI): domain Eukaryota; kingdom Metazoa; phylum Chordata; class Aves; order Opisthocomiformes; family Opisthocomidae; genus Opisthocomus; species Opisthocomus hoazin. Next base: position 30,002,536 of record NC_134416.1, on the reverse strand, counting down.
GGTCTTTAGTATGCTACCTTTTACAGATCACAACCCCCCCCCCCCCTCCTTCTGTATGAAATTTATAATATCTGTATTCTCTGATATGTCCTTAGCATCTGACAGTGATCAGACATGGCATCATCTCTGGACACATTACTAGAAGATATGACAGACCAAGAACAAACACAATTTTCCAACACATTTTTGAGAGCGTGCTACTGGAAGTTCAGGAGTTTTGGAGTTCAAAGGAACAAATGTAGGATTTCCAAGGAAATGGAAAATTTAGTTCTGCCACAGAATCAAGCCCTAAAAGTACCTTTCCTACTCAAAAAAAAAAAAAAAAAAAAAAAAAAAAGAAGGAATAATGTCAGTTGTTTCTGTGAGTATCACTTTCTTATAAGTATGGAAAAGGATTTTCATGAAATGTTTTGTTTTTGGGCAAACTGCTGGGTTTTCTTTTTTGTCCTGCATGATACAGAGCAAAGGAACAGAGAGTTCTGGCAGGTGCTTATTAATAGGTTCTATAAATCTGGAGAGGAGACTTCATTAAGCAGTTTGAGAGAAGAATTGAAAGATGGCTGATGTTACGTACAGACACTGGTTTAAAACATTTGAAGTAGTGCTTTTGTAGTTGCAGCCCCGTAGTTGTAATGTACAGCTTTATAAGTCCTTTGACCTATTCGCTTCGTTTACCAAACACTATATCCCCCATATGTTCTGCACGTTTTCAAATAATTCATTTGTACTTGTTGTCTAATCATTTGTTGTCTTACTCCATCTCATCCATCTCTACAATTCAATCATAAGTCATTCAGTGTGGAGGGTATTTCCTCCAACACGCTGCAAGAGCAAACAAAAGTCTGTTGCCGAAGTCATTAGCTACTTAATCAGCTCTTTGTCTGTAAATGTCGAATACAATGTAATAGTTTTCTTTGGAGTGCGTGCAGCAACGTCTCTGCATGTCAGTCAGAATATTTGAGTGGCCCACTCAGTCTGGGATTGCACTGCAGAGTTTTGGAGTTCATCCATCTGTTTTGTTAATCTCTTTTAACCATTTCCTCACCCCAGTGCTCATGCTTTTCCACTCCAGGTCCTTACCCTGTTTTACCTCTTGCTTTTGTCCTCCACGTGCACGATTCCTTGATTCTCTCTGGCTTCTCAGAGAACAGAAACGTGGTGAGAGCATGCAGGGATGCGACGAGGAAGGCCAAGGCTCACCTGGAATTGAAGCTCGCAAGGGATGTCAAAAACAACAAGAAGGGCTTCTTCAACTACATCAGCAGCAAAAGGAAGGCTAGGGACAACGTGGGGCCGCTGCTGAATGAGGCGGGTGTCCTGGTGACGGAGGATGCGGAGAAGGCAGAGCTAATGAATGCCTTCTTTGCTTCAGTCTTCAGTGCTAAGACTGGCCCTCAGGAATCCCAGGCCCCGGAGGTAAGAGAAGAAGCCTACAAAGAGGACGACTTTCCCTTGGTCGAGGAGGACTGTGTGAGGGATCGCTTAAGTGATCTGGATGTCCACAAATCCATGGGCCCCGATGGAATGCACCCATGAGTGCTGAGGGAGCTGGCGGATGTCATTGCTGAGCCACTCTCCGTCATCTTTGAGAGGTCCTGGAGGACAGGAGAGGTGCCCGAGGACTGGAAAAAGGCCAATGTCACTCCAATCTTCAAAAAGGGCAAGAAGGAGGACCCAGGGAACTACAGGCCGGTCAGCCTCACCTCCATCCCGGGAAAGGTGATGGAGCAGCTTATCCTGGAGGCCATCATGAAGCAAGTGGAAGAAAAGAAGGTTATCAGGAGTAGTCAGCATGGATTCACCAAGGGGAAATCATGCCTGACCAATCTAATAGCTTTCTATGATGACATGACTGGCTGGGTAGACGAAGGGAGAGCCGTGGATGTTGTCTACCTTGACTTCAGCAAGGCTTTCGACACAGTCTCCCATGATGTCCTCCTAGGGAAGCTGAGGAAGTGTGGGCTGGATGAGTGGTCGGTGAAATGGATAGAGAACTGGCTGAATGGCAGAACTCAGAGGGTTGTCATCAGCGGCGCCGAGTCTAGTTGGAAGCTGGTGACAAGTGGTGTCCCTCAGGGGTCAGTACTGGGCCCAGTCTTGTTTAACTTCTTCATCAACGACCTGGATGAAGAGTTAGAATGTATCCTCAGCAAGTTTGCTGACGACACCAAACTGGGAGGTGTGGTAGATACATCAGAAGGCTGTGCTGCCATTCAGCGTGACCTGGATAGGCTGGAAAGCTGGGCAGAGAGGAACCTGATGAGGTTCAACAAGGGCAAGTGCAGGGTCCTGCACCTGGGGAGGAACAACCTCATGCATCAGTACAGGCTTGGGGTGGACCTGCTGGAGAGCAGCTCTGCGGAGAGGGACCTGGGTGTCCTAGTGGACGACAGGTTAACCATGAGCCAGCAGTGTGCCCTGGCTGCCAAGAAAGCCAATGGAATCCTGGGGTGCATCAAGAAGAGTGTGGCCGGCAGGACGAGGGAGGTTCTCCTTCCCCTCTACACTGCCCTGGTGAGGCCTCATCTAGAGTACTGTGTCCAGTTCTGGGCTCCCCAGTTCAACAAAGATGAAGAGCTACTGGAGAGAGTCCAGCGGAGGTCTACGAGGATGGTGAGGGGACTGGAGCATCTCCACTACGAGGAGAGGTTGAGGGAACTGGGCTTGTTCAGCCTGAAGAAGAGAAGGCTGCGAGGGGACCTTATAAATGCCTACAAATATCTGAAGGGTGGGTGTCAGGAGGATGGGGCCAAGCTCTTTCCAGTGGTGCCCAGTGACAGGACAAGGGGCAATGGGCACAAACTGAGGCACAGGAAGTTCCGTCTGAACATGAGGAAGAACTTCTTCCCTCTGAGGGTGACGGAGCACTGGAACAGGCTGCCCAGGGAGGTTGTGGAGTCTCCTTCTCTGGAGATATTCAAGACCCGCCTGGACAAGATCCTGTGCAGCCTGCTGTAGGTGACCCTGCTTCGGCAGGGGGGTTGGACTAGATGACCCACAGAGGTCCCTTCCAACCCCTACTATTCTGTGATTCTGTGATTCTCACTCAGCTTATCCCAATTTTCTCTTGCAGCCTTGCTTCTTGACAGAGCTATCTCCCAACTCCACCTATTTGTGATGGGAATCAGTGATTCCCTTTCTCCTTCTCTGACTAGTCCTAGTCCCATTTTTCATCCCCTATTTTAAAATTCATAGAATCATAGAATGATTTGGCTTGGAAGGGACCTTTAAAGGTCACCTAGTCCAACCCCCCTGCAATGAGCAGGGACATTTTCAACCAGATCAGGTTGCTCAGAGCCCCGTCCAACCTGACCTTGAATGTTTCCAGAGGTGCCACCTCTCTGGGCAACCTGTTCCAGTGTTTCACCATCTTCATTGTAAAAAATTTCTTCCTTATATCCAGTCTAAATCTGCCCTCTTTTAGCTTAAAACCATTACCCCTTGTCCTATTGCTACAGGCCTTGCTGAAAAGTCTGTCCCCCAAATTCCCCTCCCTTTGTCAAACATGCCTTCTCCAGTTGTCTCCTCCATTTTCTGCTCTAGCTCCAGATCTTCCTTCGTCTTGTCACAGCCATGGTCTCTCTCCAACCGCCACCTCTCTAGGCCAATATTCCTTTCACAGCTCTCAGTCAGAATTTTCCCTTTCCCTTCCCCACGTCTGGGTCTCCAGACTCATTTTCTGAATCTTCTGCTTGTCTTTTCCTTGTCCTTAGGGCACTTAAGTTAGGCAGATTCCTTTCCCTCCCCGGGTACCCAGCAGATGAGAGCACTAGGTGGGCTCCAGTACTCAGCCCTGTGGAGGGTAACAGCAGCCCAGTGTTGGGATTAGAGTATGGGTCTAACTTGGTGCTTCATCCCTGGCCAGACCATGCTCCACCAGCCTACACGACCAGTTGTACCCAGATGGAGCAGTGCCAGGGCTGCTGGTGCAATCTTGCACACTAACAAGCAACTTGGAAAAAAATGAATCAGAGAATAAAAATTGTCTACTAATCGTACTATCTATCTGCCATGTCTATACTAAAGGTGTTTCTGATATCATAGCTACTTAAGGAGCTGGTTTGGTGGCTTCCTCATTTTTGTGCTTAAATTAGTAGGGCAAAAACTTACTCTAAGCTATGAGTTCTTTGCACAGCAATGTAGATGAAGGTCCTACTTACAGATCTAAACGTGTGGGGGTCTGCACATTAGGTGGGATTTGAAACTGTTCACAGACCACCAGCATTTAGGATTGTCACTCAGCAGGTTTACTCTCAAACTTGCCTGTGACCTCCCCATTGCTGTTGAGTATGCATTCATGTGTAGGCTCTCTGCTCAAGTACATCAGCAGTTTGTCTGACATGGTTAAATATTTTTGTCTGAGTTATGACAACAGTGAAGAGAATTAAACAGTAGTCAGTATGCTGGACAGCAGTGGTCTAGACTAAGGTGTAATTGTATTTTACTGATACAGGAAATTATATTGCACAAATCATAGTGCAAATTTTTACTCATATATTTGTCTTGAAGTCTATGTACAAGTAAAATCCAATTTTAGCTGGAATGTTTACTATTGAATGCTACTTTGAGATTCTCAGAGATTATAGTAACTGTCCAGTTGTTCTTTTTAGCAGTTCAAGGTCCCTCTTTTCTTCTCTTTCATTATCATGAGATCTGAGAAGGTTACTTGGCAAAAATATGTCTGCTTAATATGCAACACTCTCTTTAATTGTTTTATAGCAATAAGACGAGCTATAGTTGGCAACTCCACTGTCTAGAAAGTAAATAAAGACCATAGTGAAAATGACAGCAGCTTCAGGTTTAGCAGAGCATGGATTATTGGCCAAGCTTCTTGCCAAGACTACACCAGCAAAATGTGATGACATCCAGTGCAGCCTGTGAAACCTGACTGACAGTCTCTCCTGAATGGATTATGTGACTGTACTTAAGTACTGGAAATCCCAAGTGTCCAATTTTTTAAAAATGTTTCTACTGAAGAAATGTTTTCTACTGAAAAGCAGTGTGAAGGGCTGGAGCTGGCCTTTCTGCTTATTGTTTCTGAGCATTTAGGATCCATTCAAGTCACCTCTTGTCAAACATTGGTCACATCTCTCAGTCATATAGCCAAGAAAACTGCTTAAAAATCCAGACTTGTGGGTGTTCATAAAATCTCACCATGCCAGCTGCTGAGATTTAAGAAAGCAAAACACTGCAAAGCTCACTTGCAGAGGCTGGCAAAAGTGTGGTACCGCTAACACACATATTTCTCAATAGCAGTCTTCATAGAAATCAAGGACGTCTCCAGGTAACAGCCACAGTTTCTCTGCATCCCAGCGCTTGTAAGATAGCTGTGAATAATGAGTGACCCTGAATCTGTTTGCATTAACAGAGACCTGAGATTCTTTTCACACCTTCTGGTGCTACAAATAGAAAAGGTAAATAAGTTGGGCTTTGCGAGCTCGAAAATGTCAAATCTAGAAGTGAACCCCACTATTTTGTGTAACGGATAAATATGACTGTCTACGGATTTTATTAATGAATGGATTTGCATTAGGTCCTGATGCTTGTCAGATGTGTGTTGAAAACTTATTAGAAAACTGTTTCACAGATGAGGGATCTTAGCTGCAGGTGTCCTGCTGCGGAAATCTGTTAGCACTGTTTCCAGCAGACATACACTAACAATAGGAAAAGCTCAGCTTATTCATTTATAGATATAAGTGAACTTTCAGACAACGATATACAGCACATCTACCATGCTAGGAGATTTTAAGTGCCAAACAGAACGTGCCATATTGACCCTCGTGCTCTGTGGAGGCTTCATTTCAAGGTCACGTATATTCCTTAATTAATGTAGAATAATTGCGAATGTTACTACCAACCAATTTTATGACAATGAGTAAAGTTTAGCTACTTTTCGTTCAATATCTGGGATCAAGTGACCCAGATTGACTGGTCATGTAGTAGATAAATAGAAAACTCTCAACAAAACCTCAGTGAACAACAGAGACACCTTAAAAGAGTTTTGTGTATGGCTACAATGGGTCTATAATCCACTTTCGTGCTCAGCAAGAAACATCTTGGACATAATGAAGGGAAATGAGATGCATGCTTACCTAAAAGTAGTAAGACACCTTCTTTGCATGATGAACATTTTATATCATTTAGCTGAAGTAAGATTTGGATATTCTTTACTGTTGTCTCAAACACTGTCTGCTAGACAGCCTTAGCTTATTAGTTTTGCAACTGAAGAAACAAAGTCAAGATTTTTAGAGAGTGACAGAAGTACCAGGGGTCCCACTCCAACTTGTAAAATACCAGTGAACAAATGACCATCCTGATTTTCACCATGCTTACTGAGCACTGGGAAACAACTGGGAGAAAGACACTAGAAAGGACGTTAAAGTGTAATACTTTAAATAGCCATTGATGTTTTCCTCCCCAGGAAATACGAAACAAAGAGAACACGACAGCTGGTTAATGCAACGTCCAAGTCAGCTGTTATCAAAGGTAACCCTCAGTCATTGACTTCAGTGACTAACTTGGCAATATTCAGTCACATTTCAAAAGTGCCCCTTAGTTCTGAAAATTTCAGTTTTGACAGTGCGTAAGACAGACTGTGCTTAGTACAGAGCATCTTACAGCTATCATTGATTTCAATGGGAGGTTCAAATTCCTACAAAACAGATTAATGAAGTCATAAATTTTAATACCAGAAAGGGCTGTTATGGTAATCCAGTCTGAATTCTGATACAACATCAGTAAATGTTGGATCCTATCACTTACAGCTGAGCTACTGCGTTACCCATTTGCAGTAGGAATGGCATTCAGTCTTGATTTAAAGATTTGTGTCACAGTGAACCTGTCATGTCCTAGATGAAGTGCTTCACAGCTAGTTACCTCAGATTTCAGTTCTCTCTCTCCTTTTTTTTTTTTTTTAGCTTCTAAGCGTTATATTTTGTTATGACCCTACCTGTTAAACCACCCTTTCTACCCTGGAATCATAATTATCCAAGCCGAGCTTACATGCAGTACAGCTTTATTTAAGTGTTTGGTCATCAGAGAAGGAAAAACACTGAATTTAGTGGGGGAAAACACATGTACGAGATCCTGATGTACATGTTCCTGATGAGCTGGTAGGTCAAGAGGTCCGCAAGGAGCCAGGGCTCCCAGGGCGAGCAGGCAGGGAGAGGCAGGGCCCCCGCGGCAGGCAGCGCAGGAGGGAGCCTCGGGGCCCCGGGTGCAGGCGGGGAGGGCGGACGGCACGCCGCAGCCCTGGCAGCCCCACACAGACGTCGTGACCGCGGGTCCCCACGATGACGGGTTCCCCAAATCCCGAATTTTTTCCCTTTTATAGGATGCTTTTGAGACAGCCAGCAGCCTTTGGTCTGCACCGCCTTGGGACTGCGATACCGGGCAGCGTTACTTTCTCAGGTCTCAGGGGATGCCTCCTCCCGTTGCTCAGTTGTTTTTCTCTCGCTCAGCGGCTGCTTTCCTTTGGCACGCTCCAAGCAGTCGTCTTCATAACTGGTGATGTTGGGAGGTTTTTTTCAACCAGTAACTGGCCATCAGTTAGCTGTTTACGACATTGGCTCCTCTGTCTCCGACAGTAATTTCAAGGCCTTTGCTGATATCCCAGTCAAACCCCAGTTCACAACAGCCGGGTGGCAGCTCCAGCCCACAGGGCTGGCTCTCTGCACAGGCTGGTAATGGGGGCCCTGCGAGGCCAGCACCGAGCCCGTGGCCTGCTGCGACCGAGGGCAGGGCTCCTCTTCAGAGCCTTCATCTACCCGAGGCTTCACGGCAGCAGGGGAAACTCAGGTTCAGCTGGCTGTGCAGTGCGGCCTCCCCAGCATTTATTGCACCGCTGTTCTCTGAAACGTACTCCCGCACACCCGGTGTGCCCTAAAATCCCTGTTCCTGCGTGAGTTCAGCTGAGCTATGATACCTGTTGTTCGAACGAGGCTAGCGGATCGTAACACCGTTTTAATGAACCTGCATTCATCCTCACTTAGCACTTCACATCTGGTCACTCGAGCTATTTATTTATGTGGTCATTGGTATTTATTCTATACTCTGTTTCGGATTAGTGCTAAAGACATGGCTGAACTCTGGACTAAACCCCGTAGTCAGTATGGGGACCTCCCTGCATGTACCCCCTTTGACTGGGGATCGTTGTGCTGGAACCTCTGCTACCTTTTTCTTGGAAAGATTTAAGCCTGTAGTCCCCAAAACCACAGGAGAGCTCCGCCTGCTTGGAGGATGGGATTGGGTCATATGCCCGAACATCTAATTACAGTGTCATGTAGTGGTAAAAAGACAATGTTTTTTTCTTTGCTGTTACTTTATAATGTTCCAAAAGAAACTAAAATGTAGGAAGTACAAAACAGTATTTATTATTTTTCAATATAGAGCATTTTAAGAACATCTATTAAATGTCAGCATATTCATATATACTTACATGTGTGGACAAATAAATGTAATTGACAGACTGATACAGAACACATATATACGTTAGTCAATGCAAATCTAACCGGCCTTTGTTGTTATTCCGGATTTGCTGGTATTACACAGTAATATTTACGGGGACACTCTAGTAATTTCCAGTGCTAACCCATTTTACTAGGATGAGACTTTTTTGTTCCCTAGCTGGCCTGTGATCCGGTTTTGTTCCAACAGGCTGGAGAAAGCAAGTGGAGGTATGGGTACGACATATTATATTTCCAGGTACAGATATACAAATCTGAAAATTACTTACATTTCAACAGAATTGTAGAGCGGGGGATCTAAAAATTGGGTAGTTCTGTACGGCGAGAGAGTTCGAGCCATCATTTTACCATTCTGCTTCAGATGCGTCCCCTTTCTTTGCACTTGTCACTGTGTTTCTCGTAAAGGATCTGTTGATAGGGATATAAAAGAAGAGCAGCAATGCTGTAACACTTAAGCACAAACTTAGTGCTTCCGTTACCAAGGTGTCCCGTCCTGCTCGGCGGGAATAGGGGAAGGTGATCTTTTTAATTCTCTGTGCAGTACTGAGAATCATAACAAGACCAAGAGCTTGACTAGAAACAAAGCTTTACTTGGAATGGAAGTGGAATTACAGAAGATTATAACTTTGGAACTTCATAACATTACTATTAGTGCAGTGGGGTCAGAAATGGATATTGACTTTGTAACCAGAGTGATGGAGTTTGCTAACCATAGTGTAACCAGAGTGATAGAGTCTGCTAACCATAGCAACGAACAACAAAAAAGGGGGGCGGGAATTGATACCAATTAGTGTATTTTTTTAATCTGTATTCTAGTCTCTGAGTAACCACTAATGCTAACAAAATAGTAGACAATGTGTTTCTGTCAAAAGAGAGTGATGAAGTGTGTTTTCGTGTAGCAAACTGAGAAAGCTAGCTAGGACTGCCAAGATTAAGAGCCGAGTAGGTAAAAGGTAATTCCAAGAGGGGGAGATTGCGACCACCGACCCACTGACCACCTACCCAAGTGATACCACCTACTCAAAAGAGAATAATGGAAGAGGATGACTGAGTCTGTGCAATAATTTACATGCGAAGTGAGCAAATTTGCACCAATCACCAAGGAGAATAATAATGCATATGTATAAATAAAGTAAATATGCATATTTCTGATTTATAGAAAACCGCATGGAAAAGGTATGAGGTATGGACGTTTGGTGGAACTATCCCCTGTGCATCCAGAGCTGCAATAAAGAATGCCTGCCTTTTAACACTACACTGGTGTTACGAGGTTTTATTCCCAGATTGGATTTTCAGTGACGACTTGGCAAAAGGCTTCAACAACACAATGTCTGATTTCACAAAACCACAGAATATAGCAGGTTGACAGGCTTATACCAACATTACCCTTATGTGCTGAGAAAGCCAGAGGCAGAGAAAGGGAAGAAATAAGAGAAAAGATATCACCACTCTTGGATCCAGCAGCGGTCTCTGAGCTGGTGGTCGGGGTCCTCCGGAGGTGGGGACACACCTGGTGGTCTGGGTCTTCTGGTGGTGGGCACACACAGCAAGGGAGCCTTGGTGATCTCACAGTCCCCCCCCAAAGGCAAGTGCTCAGCTTCCTTGCCTACGTGACATGGGTGGGTTTCGAAAGCCAACACCCTGCCTCCGCAGGGTTTCGCTCGCTCTTCCACGCTCCCTTGTCAAGATGAGGGAGTACCCAAAGCACAATGCCCCATTTCGGAGTTTGCTTAATTCGAGCATCTCTATCGGTTTCTCAAGACGGGTGTTTGAGACAATCGCCCACTCTGGCCTGGGACTGTTTGTGACAACTGCCCACCCCAGCCTGGGGCTGTACGCAAGGTCTTTGGTCTGTTTGAATAATTTAAAACCCAATTAAAATGGTAAAGTGGATCAGTCATGTTCTGCCCAGATGAAGCGAGCGTTCCAGGCGATGACGCTGGTGATGGGGCTGAGCAGCGAGGCCCCTCGCGCCACACTGGCGCTCGACAGCAGCCCGCAGCTCCCGCTTGGAGGTGGGCACCGCACCCCGGCCGGGAAGCTTGGATTTCACTGCGACAAAAACGCAACACGCCACGAGACAGCATTTCACAGCGGTGAGGAGACACAAACCGCCAACATCTCCACGTGGAAAACCGGGAGTCTTTCTCGGCATTTTTTCGCTTGAAGTAACTTCAGGGAAAAAACTTGCACGCACGCAGAGCACCCTTTATTTTAGACGAAGGTGAACAGGTTAAAGAATATTATATTTTTTCCCCCCTCAGCGTGACAAATCACGTGCCAACCCCAGCCAACTCTCTTCCCGCCTGCAGCCCTCCCCTTGGACAGGATTCTCACTGTTTTTCCCCAGCGAGGACACATCCGCGGGAAGCCCCGGACCGGGCGGGCGCCAGGAGCCCGCGGCTCTTTTCGCCAGGGGACAGAAATGCGAAGCGCGGGGCTCCCTCCCGGTAAAACCGATGCCAGCCCCGTCCCGGGGGGAGGCGCGGGAGGCCGGGCCGCTCCGCCCCCTCGCGGCCCCGGCGGTGGGCGGGGCGGCGCGGCCGGAACCGCGGCCGGCTCCCGCCTGGCTCCGGGGGCGTGAGGGGCGAGAGCGGCCCGGCCTCCGGGACCCCATGGAGGGCTCCGGGGACGAGGAGGCCGGGGCCGACGGGCTGCTGGAGCGGGCGGTGAAGCGGCAGCGCAAGGAGAAGCGGGAGCTGCAGGGTGAGGGGCGCCGCGGGCTCGGCGGGCCGGGGAGGGAGAGCGGCTCCCGCAGGCCTCTTGGCCTTGCCCTGGGGAGCGCTGCGCGGGAGCGAAGCCGGGAGCCGCGGGGGGAGCTCGGAGGGGCGGTCGGCGCAGCCCTTGCGCTGCCTTCGCGACGGGAGGAGGAGGAGGAGGAGGAGGAGGAGGAAGGGCGTCGGAGGTGGAAGCGCTGCCGCATGGTGGCGGGGTGCCGGGCCCACGCGTGGCGGCGAGGTGCGGGCCCCTTGGCGCCGGCGGCCCGCCGAGCCCGCCTGGCTGTGCCCTGAGGAGCCGACCTTACGTTAACGTTTTGCTGCTGTGCTTTGAAGTCAGAGGAGCTGGGCCGTTTCCATTTTAGATTGAAAAGCCTGCGTGAGGGTCCTTGCTGCCCAGGCGGCTGCGTTGGTTGTTCGAAGCGCAGCTGGTCTGGAGTGAGCTGTCACCTTCTGTCCAGCCACCTTCAGGTATCGCTAGGAGAAGGCCTGTGCGGTCTGACAGTGCTGCGTATGAGCTGTTCGTGAGCCACGCTTTACCTACACTACTGCAGTAGATAAATATAATTAAGTAGTTCTGTTAGCTGGATTCTGGTGAGTCGAGTTTTATAGCTGATTATAACCTTTCTGGTAAGGCTTTCTGGTTGCTGGTATGTTGTTATGGCCTTTTCCTTGTTTGGCTTTTTTAGTATGTAACAAAATAGGCCCATCTAGAGCCTTTTGTCAGTTAGAGGGTTAAATAAGAGGAGAGACACTACTGGGCTGCGTACTGTCATTAAATCTATAGGAACTTGCTGTTTTGAGATACCTTTTCCTCCCCCAGATTTGGCTGAAATGGAAAAGAGGTGTAGGAATCAAGCATTGTGGTTAGGTGGCTGGAGCATGTGGCACATTCATTGGGAGAGGCTGTTTTTCTGCCTGGAGGAGGTGATAATGGGATATCTATCTAACTGCAGTCCTCCACTACCTAAAGGTGGGAGCACTATACAGATGGCAGAGCCGCAGTCTTCCCAGCTAGGAGAGGCAGGTGACCTATAGGCACACACTTTCCTACTTGAAAAATACATTCCTGAGAAGTGCAATGACTAACGCTTTGACAGATAGCAAAACAGTCTGTTGATAAGAATTAACATAAGGTGCATCTTAGCCTCTAAAAATCCAGCATCTCCTCCGGTTGATTATTCTTGTCCCCCTCCTCCTCCCCTCCCCCCCCCCCCCCCCGCATATACTCTGCTTGTGTATTTGTGTGTGTCTCTAAGTCCTGGGTTTCCTTCTCCCCTATTATATTAATTTTTATGAACAAAATTGCTTTTCTGTCTGTCACACTCAGCTGATTCATCTGTGAGGCTGAATGCTTAACATAAATCTTTCAGTGTGAGCATTCTTGCTCCTTCCTCTTGAAAAGTTTCATTATCACTGCCATCATCTTCAGCTCAGTGGTGTCAGTCAAGGGTGAAGGAGACAGGAAAATGTACAGATGATGAATAGCGAGCAGGGTGCTAAGTAATTGTTGCTGTAACTCTAAAACAGTGATGAGAGCTAGCAAGGGTGTTCATGTAACAGCACAGGCTGTGGAAGCGGTGTTTGTTCGGCCTGGAAGAGAAGACTATGGGGGATCTGGTTGTAGTTTCCACTGCCGAATGGGTGGAGCCAGACTCTTCAAAGTAAAGCATAGAGAGTGGACTAGAGACTGCCTGAAAGTAGTAACAAGAAAAATCCTTATGGGAGGAAAAAGAGAAAATATTTTCATAACAAGAATGGTTAAACATTGGGAAAAAACTGCCCAGAGAGGTTGCAGAATGACCATCCCTGGAGACTTTGCATGGTCATCTGAAGAAATTCCAGATCAGTCTGAATTAATGTAACCTGATGTAGCTTTGAATTCAGCCCTGCTTTGAGCAGGAGGTTGAACTAGATGACCTCCAGACATCCTTTCTGACCAATGTATTCTATGATTTGAGAAATGGAGCCTTCACTTACAGTGTAAAAATACTTATGGAATTTAAGCAAGTTGAAGGCTTTTCTTCTTCTTGAATACCCATTTTGCTTTTAGAAACTTTATTTTAAAGACAGGTAAACAGTGTCTTTACTTTTAATCTGCTGCTTGCATGATTAGGAATTTACACGTCTTTCCTGTGACAGGATTTGAGATCCGAATGCCCAAATAATCTTTTTGAAGGCAGCAGGCTGAGGTCTGCTGCATTGATAAAGTTTGTAACTATTTATAATAGTAACCTGGCACAAGTTTTTCTCTTCTTCAGATACAACGTTTGCATCTTGTAAGAAAAATATAGCTGCTTTAAAATGTGATGATCGTGACGGGCAGTCTCATAGGTGAACTGTTAAAACACACTGATATGTTGATGTTTGCAAATTTTTTTCTGTGTGACTTGAAGTTCTCTTTCTGCAATGACTGTGGAGTATCTATATTTAGAGGTAATGTTTTATTACACTACTCCTCTTGCAGCAAAAATTCAAGGCATGAAAAATGCTGTTCCCAAGAATGATAAAAAGAGACGAAAACAGCTGGCTGATGAAGTTGCCAAACTAGAGGCAGAACTTGAACAGAAGCACAAGGAGGAATTAAAGCAGCTCAAGGAAGCTTCACCTGAGCAGAGTAAGGTAGGTGCCTTAACTTCAGTGGAAGTTGTACAGATACAATTTGAGTTAAGGCTTCTTTAACTTTCAGAAATTATAATGAAGTAACACTTAAATTATTTCTCCATTTTCTCGCAGTATTAGTAACTCTTTTCATCTTTGGAAGAATTCAGCTGTTATGGTGGGTGGGCATTGCTAGAAGGGACATTTAACAGTGGGGTTTGTTGTTGTTGAGCAGTATTTGATTTTGCTTTTAGGGGTCCGTTAGTAGCTCAGTCATCTTAAAGAATTTTTTTTAAAGTTTCTGGTATATTGTCACTCTTAATTATCTTATATAGACTATTCCAGAGTTGGTGGCCTTCAGTAGGCGTTTGGCTGATGCAGGGTGTTTTGTCTTGTAATTCTGTCAACAATGTAGTTGACCTTTTTGTGAGACGACGCTTCCTGTGCTGGTGAGAATTGTCGTCTTAAAAGTTTTTCTGACATGTTGGCAACATAGCTACATATGTAAAAACTTCCAGTTTGATGGCAAACCACTTGATTTTTAACAGGTTTAGCATTATTCAGATTTATCAGCAGGAAGTATGACCACATGAGTAAATTAGATACTACTAAATATTTAGGTGAATTTTTTTGTCACACATGTTTTAGCACTTAAGTAGAGTGTTGGAAACTCCTGTCATAGTGAATTTGCAATCCATAGATTTAATTGTGTGTATCCAGTACTGAAAAAAATTCTGTTTGTATCATGTGCCTGAGTTTTAAGGACCATTTGTGCAAACAGGCCTGTTCATATACTTTCTCCTACCTAAATGGAAGTAGAACTTATGGCTAAATTGGTGCAATAGAGTTAATCTGTGAATGATGCTAATGCTCCATGCTCCTGTATCTCCTTAAATGTTTCCGTAGCAGTGCATGTATCTTGGCTGTTTAAATCTTGTAAAGAAACAAAAACCTGTCTGCCTGATGCTTTCTGGACTAGGTGTTTTCTGATTAGTGACCTAACAAAGTGTTAAGCAGAATGCACTTGTATTTGAAAATGAGGGTGAAGACATTTCTGAACAACTTTTAGGGAAATAACAGATGCTTCTCAATCAAGTCTGAGAATCCTTGTGAAAAAAAAGTTTTCAATTGTGAGAGTTCAGAACCTAGAACAATCTTCTGTAGTAGTTTTTAATCAGATGCTTAAGCAGATGGTTAATGCATAAACAATAAACATAATGCTTCTGTTTACCTGTATCTTAGGTTAGTTTCAAGAGTGTGTTTTATTTTGTTGAGTGAGCTGTCAAAACTTTGATGGAGGACGTTTCAAGCTAAAATTCTTGCCCTGGACATAGCTTTGCCTGAGAGGATTTTGTTTTGAGATGTGTGGTTTCTTTCAGTTCCTCAGCTTTTTTCTTTGGATTGAAACATGTCCATGCTTCCAAGGGTGACATCTAGTTCATACCGCCATGGGGTTAGCTTTGTCATTTTGCTTGAGCACTGTCAACTCCCTGTCTTTTCCAACAGCTGGTTATGCTTTGGTATGGAAGGTGAGCCTTCTCCTGCTTGAATTGTCACAGAACTTGGTAATGGCTGTTAGGGTGCTTTAGTTAGCTGCTATGGTGAGGGCAGCTTTCCCGTTCGGCCTGCAAGCCGTGTTCACGCTTCAGTGTGGAAGCTTGTAAGAGAATGTATAGATTGAATTT
The DNA here is from genome assembly GCF_030867145.1 of Opisthocomus hoazin. NCBI lineage: Eukaryota > Metazoa > Chordata > Aves > Opisthocomiformes > Opisthocomidae > Opisthocomus > Opisthocomus hoazin. The sequence goes on along the minus strand of NC_134416.1, from coordinate 29,987,068 downwards.
GAGATGCGCAGTTCATAACTGTCTCTTTGTTGAGACTACAGAAAGAGTAATAAAATGCATGACAGTGGTTTGGGATGTCAAATGCTTTACTTTTGGCTTTGACAGGTTCTGTGCTAGACACAGGTCTTTGTGGTTAAACTTCATAAATATATCCTGGAATTACCTAGGAGCAGGACTTAAAACTATTTCAGGAGGTGCACATCTCTGTTATCATTTGTACTAATAAGAACGCTTAACTTTTTTTTTTTTTCTTTTTAGACAGATTCTGTAGCTGATGGGGTTGCAAATCTAGAGCTGGAAGGAGCAGAGCAACAGATTCAGCATCCTCGAATATCAAAAGCACAGAAGAGGCGGGTATGACAACTTTTAAAAACTTTACAGATATTTGATTTAAGTTATATTCACTTAAACTTAACTGCAGTAACCAAAGTTAAACAATTTTGCAGGGGACATTACTTGGCTAGTTCAGTGTTGATGCTCTAGCTGCTGGGTGCCTTGAAAATCTGTGAAGCTGCTACCTAGAGATATGTAAGCATATTATAAATAGTTGTACTTTTTTATCCTCAGCTGTGAGCTGGGAATCGGAATAGGTCAGGAGATGGGAGGCAGGAAAAACAAATGGTGTGAAGCAAATGATTTTAAAAGAATTTCACCAAAAACATTAATAAAGAAGTAATTGAGTTAAAATAATGTGAAATACTACATGGAAAACATGCAAGTAGTAGAGCTTTACACATTTAACGAAATAACGTTATACTGATATTCTTGTAAATTTCTGAGTTGTTAAGAAACACTACTGGGCGTCCAAGCCGTGAGGGTTAGATCTTCTTAGGTTTCAGATGTTAAATTGCGGTGAATTAACATTCTCATTGTCCCTGCATGAATGTTGGTTCAGGGCCAGAGGAGCACTGCTTTATTGCAGAGTCCATCCCCTGTTAACACGATCATTACTGCAGAGCTGCCTCGTAACAAACGTGATAAGAGGGTGTTCTTAATTCATCGCGGCATGTCTAGGCGAACTAGAAACTCTGTAGTCTAGTTTTCCTGTACTTTGGTCACCTAAATTGTTCTGGTCTTGTTTTGTGATCAATTTTAAGTGTGAAAGTAAGAATATAATTCTCTGAACGGCTTCCTTTTTTATTTGCTTGTTTACTTTGACTCTTATTCCCTTGTTAAGCGTGAATTTACAGAGCATTCTGTAGAAGTCATTTTTATGTTATGTATTATGACATCCCTTCTAGTATAGTCTGTATGCATGCTTGTCCGTCCTGTAGGTTAGGAGCAGTCTATTATGATGTATGGTGCCTAGCCTGAGGGAGTTTCAGTTTCATGATGTGAGCTCCATTATGCAATCATATGCGTAAGTGGTGGATCTCACACTTAATATGAAAGAGCAATATTTTCTGTTGTTTAATTAGAATTCCCATACTTGAGTTGTTTGCCAGTGTGGTGAAATAGGTGATCCTGAAGAAATAACTACTGCTAATAGCCTTTTTATGCATGTTGTAAAGTGTTATTTTGCATGTTGATATAATTAAGATTTCTCTTCGCACGTAATTTCGGGTGTGGTGTCAGAGGCAGTAAGGATATATTGGTCACTCACCATTTGCTAAAGTTTGTGTTTAGGTGGTCTCTTAAGATTTGGTAGCGCTGATTCAAGAGAAAATTTCACAGATATGAATGTACTGAGAAAATGTGAAGACTTAGAAGCAAACACTAAGACAAGAACTGTACAGGCATCTTCTAAATTTTAACATTTGGTGTAATTTTTATGTATTTTTAATCGAAGGAAAAAAAAGCTGCATTGGAGAAGGAGAGAGAAGAAAGGATAGCTGAAGCTGAGATAGAAAATTTAACGGGTGCTAGACATCTTGAAAGTCAGAAACTTGCCTCCTTATTGGCAGCAAGACATTTAGAGATTAAACAGATCCCTTCAGATGGCCACTGCATGTACAGAGCTATTGAAGATCAGCTCAAGGATTGCCAGAATTCCTGGACTGTTGCAACTCTGAGGAACCAAACAGCAAAGTATATGCAAGGTCACTTTGATGACTTCCTGCCATTTCTTACAAACCCTAGTACCGGAGACATTTATAGCAGAGGTAAGACTTGTGGCATGAGAGATTTTTTAAAAACTGTTGTAACTATTTCTGGTAATTCTTGATCTCAGTTACAGCTGAATTGAGACTAACCCTTTACAGTGTTTGTTCCTGAATTTTGTTACTTTGTTGTTGGTTCGGCTATGTTCTGTGTAATGCAGAATTATGATCCACAGTGGAACTTGGTACACCTGAATGTGATTTTTTTAAAATTTTTTTAAAAGTAATCTAGCAGATGTTATTCCCCATTAAAAAAAAAAATCAGAACTTGCTGCTTACTAGATGGTGATCATGTGCTGGGATGTGATTTAAGTTGCATTATAAACAGCTTGTCTGCCAGGTTAGGGATGAAGTTTTTTTTGGCAGCTTTTACACTGGTGTTTCCAATTTACATAGAAAAGCTGTTCAAAAGAAGTGTGAAATTTAAGCAAATGTATTTTATAATAGTTTTCATGATGCTTTTTGTTGTTCTGCCCATTATTTTCACTGTTTACGCTAGGTCTTTTGGAGCCCTTTCTTAAAAACAGACTAAACTGAAAAGTAGAAAGGCATTTAGTGTGGAGCAATGGTGTAGGCTGAGTAAAAGCAATGGTGTAGGCTGAGTAAAAGCAGTTAAATGGAATTTATGTACTTCTTATTTGAGCAATACATGGTTTATTCATTTCTTACTGCGTGTCTGGAACACCATGCAAATGACTTTATACATTTTTTTAACTTACTGATACATTCATTTAATAGTTATTTTATTTGGTGACTGAGGGCTGTTGTGAAGTAGGAGGCGTCTTTCCCATGTTGACAGAGATAATTGTCACAGGATAAATGTGCCCCAAGAGAAGACTGAACGAAGTTCTGCAGAGCAGCAGGGAGTTGTGGTTTTCTTAAGTCTGTTATATTGTCCATGGAATGTGGAAAGAGGGGCAGGCCACTTGGGAAGAGTACAGAAACGTGGTGAGAGCATGCAGGGATGCGACGAGGAAGGCCAAGGCTCACCTGGAATTGAAGCTGGCAAGGGATGTCAAAAACAACAAGAAGGGCTTCTTCAACTACATCAGCAGCAAAAGGAAGGCTAGGGACAACGTGGGGCCGCTGCTGAATGAGGCGGGTGTCCTGGTGACGGAGGATGCGGAGAAGGCAGAGCTACTGAATGCCTTCTTTGCTTCAGTCTTCAGTGCTAAGACTGGCCCTCGGGAATCCCAGGCCCTGGAGGTAAGAGAAGAAGCCTACAAAGAGGATGACTTTGCCTTGGTCGAGGAGGACTGTGTGAGGGATCGCTTAAGTGATCTGGACGTCCACAAATCCATGGGCCCCGATGGAATGCACCCACGAGTGCTGAGGGAGCTGGCGGATGTCATTGCTGAGCCACTCTCCGTCATCTTTGAGAGGTCCTGGAGGACAGGAGAGGTGCCCGAGGACTGGAGAAAGGCCAATGTCACTCCAATCTTCAAAAAGGGCAAGAAGGAGGACCCAGGGAACTACAGGCCGGTCAGCCTCACCTCCATCCCAGGAAAGGTGATGGAGCAGCTTATCCTGGAGGCCATCATGAAGCAAGTGGAAGAAAAGAAGGTTATCAGGAGTAGTCAGCATGGATTCACCAAGGGGAAATCATGCCTGACCAATCTGATAGCTTTCTACAATGACATGACTGGCTGGGTAGACGAAGGGAGAGCCGTGGATGTTGTCTACCTTGACTTCAGCAAGGCTTTCGACACAGTCTCCCATGATATCCTCCTAGGGAAGCTGAGGAAGTGTGGGCTGGATGAGTGGTCGGTGAAGTGGATAGAGAACTGGCTGAATGGCAGAACTCAGAGGGTTGTCATCAGCGGCGCCGAGTCTAGTTGGAAGCTGGTAACTAGTGGTGTTCCCCGGGGGTCAGTACTGGGCCCAGTCTTGTTTAACTTTTTCGTCTATGACCTGGATGAAGAGTTAGAATGTACCCTCAGCAAGTTTGCTGATGACACCAAACTGGGAGGAGTGGTAGATACACCAGAAGGCTGTGCTGCCATTCAGCGTGACCTGGATAGGCTGGAAAGCTGGGCAGAGAGGAACCTGATGAGGTTCAACAAAGCCAAATGCAGGGTCCTGCACCTGGGGAGGAACAACCTCATGCACCAGTACAGGCTGGGGGTGGACCTGCTGGAGAGCAGCTCTGCGGAGAGGGACCTGGGTGTCCTGGTGGACGACAGGTTAACCATGAGCCAGCAGTGTGCCCTGGCTGCCAAGAAAGCCAATGGGATCCTGGGGTGCATCAAGAAGAGTGTGGCCAGCAGGACGAGGGAGGTTCTCCTTCCCCTCTACACTGCCCTGGTGAGGCCTCATCTAGAGTACTGTGTCCAGTTCTGGGCTCCCCGGTTCAAGAAAGATGAAGAGCTACTGGAGAGAGTCCAGCGGAGGGCTACAAGGATGGTGAGGGGACTGGAGCATCTCTCCTATGAGGAGAGGCTGAGGGAGCTGGGCTTGTTCAGCCTGAAGAAGAGAAGGCTGCGAGGGGACCTTATAAATGCCTACAAATATCTGAAGGGTGGGTGTCAGGAGGATGGGGCCAAGCTCTTTCCAGTGGTGCCCAGTGACAGGACAAGGGGCAATGGGCACAAACTGAGGCACAGGAAGTTCCGTCTGAACATGAGGAAGAACTTCTTCCCTCTGAGGGTGACGGAGCCCTGGAACAGGCTGCCCAGGGAGGTTGTGGAGTCTCCTTCTCTGGAGATATTCAAGACCTGCCTGGACAAGGTCCTGTGCAGCCTGCTGTAGGTGACCCTGCTTCGGCAGGAGGGTTGGACTAGATGACCCACAGAGGTCCCTTCCAACCCCTACTATTTATTCTCTGATTCTGTGGTTCTGTGATAAGGGGAATGTATGATAAACAATTCTGACCAGTCATCGGAAAATCTGTTCTTTCTTTATCAGAATCTGTTCATAAGGTTCAGAAGCCTGAAGGGTTGTAATTTATAAATTTGAAAGCTTGGTTTCTGTATAACATGATCTGCAAAAGGTTTATTTAGCTATTAACAAAGTGTTTTGGTTTTGCCTGGGTAAATGCCAGGTGCCTACCAAAACTGCTCTGTCACTCCTCTTCCTCAGCTGGGCAGGGGAGGAAATGTGGTCAAAGGCTCGAGGGTCAAGATAAGGACAAGGAGAGATCACTCACCAATTACTGTCACAGACAAAACAGACTGAACTTGGGGAGAAAAGGAAGTTTCATTTATCACCAATGAAATCGGAGTAGGATAGTGAGAAATAAAACCAGATCTTAAAACACCTTCCCCCCACTCCTCTCTGCTTCGCGGGCTCAACTTCGTTCACGTTTCTCTACCTCCTCCCTCCCTGCCAAGCGGCGCTGGGGGATGGAGAATGGGGGTTACGGTCAGTTCATCACATGCTGTCTCTGCTGCTCCTTGCTCCTCAGGGGGAGGAGTTCTCAACCTCTTCCCCTGCTCCAGCCTGACGTCCCTCTCACGGGAGACAGTTCTCCACAAACTTCTCCAATGTGAGTCCTTCCCATGGGATGCAGCTCTTCATGAACTGCCCCAGTGTGGGTCCCTTCCACAGGGTGCAGTCCCTCAGGAACAGGCAGCTCCAGCGTGGGTCCCCACGGGGTCACAAGCCCTGCTAGCAGACCTGCTCAAGCATGGGCTCCTCTCTCTGTGGGTCCGCAGGTCCTGGCAGGAGCCTGCTCCAGCATGGGCTCCCCACGGGGTCACAGCTTCCTTCAGGCATCCACCTGCTCCGGCGTGGGGTCCCTTCCACAGACTACAGGTGGAGATCTGCTCCACCATGGACCTCCATGGACTGCAGGGGGACAGCCTGCCTCACCATGGTCTTCATCACAAGCTGCAAGGGAAGACTCTCTGCTCTGGCATCTCGAGCACCTCCTCCCCCCTCCTCCTTCACTGACCTTGGTGTCTGCAGAGTTGCTTCTCTCACATCGTCTCACTCCTCTCTCTTGACTGCTGTTTCACAACAGTTTTTTTCTTCCCCTTCTTAACTATGTTATCACAGAGGTGCTACCATCATTGCTGATGGGCTTGGCCTTGGCCAGCGGCGGGTCCGTCTTAGAGCCAGCTGGCATTGGCTCTATCAGACATGGGGGAAGCTTCTCGCAACTTCTCCCAGAAGCCACCCATATAGCCCCCCATATACCAAAACCTTGCCACGCAAACCCATAACACAAAGGAACTACTGGGAGTAAATACTTCAGAGGTTAAAAACAAGGCAGCTAATTTGGAAATTTAAAAAAAGAACCCAACAGTTGAACTACATACAGTTATGAGATTTTAAAAACATAACTGACACCTAGCTAAAATAAGAACGAAGCATACTGCTTGCTATCACGTTCTTCTCTAGAGTCTCAAAACAACATCCTCTGAAACTTAACTGGAAGAAAACTGTATGCGGTTTCATGTTTGTTGTTGACAGTTGCCTGAATAAAAAGTTTAAAATATAAACCTGTACTTCTTTTTATTCCCATACTTGTTTTTATTCCTGTCTTCAGTTTTTATTTTCCTTTTCAAAACATTTTTAAGGGTTTTTTTTGGCCTCTGGTGTTTTTCTTTGCTTCTCTTCAGTGAACATACGTGTTTTCCTGTATAGTGTGTTTGAACTTTGCAGGTGCTAGGTCTTCATTGTACGATCACTATTTGTCCTCAGTTGCTTGTTCTCAAATAAGCCAAGTACTAAAGGTTATCTTTTCTTTCCATGCAGAGGAATTTGAAAAATACTGTGATGATATAGCAAATACAGCTGCATGGGGTGGTCAGCTGGAAGTAAGTATTGTACTGATAATTTGTGAAATTCTGAAGTGGGTGAATATACCTTCAAAAAAGGGCTTTTTAGGAAGGAATACCTGAGAGCATAAGGGAACATAGTAATAAATAGTTTATTGAGAACTTTCTCCTATGGTTATAAATTGTTTTCCTAAGTTAGTAGCTTTTCTAATGGTGCGCTGCTGTTATGATATATTTGACGACATGCAAGTTAATGAATTCAGTAGTTCTAAATATCATTAGAAAGATTGACAGTACGAGTAGGGCAAGAGTTTCTAAGGAGAAAGCATTTTATTTTGCAGGCTTAGATGGTAGCAAAGATGACTAGAACAGAGTGATGTTAGATTTTTGTGATGTAAACCAGAACTTTGAGAAAATGTGTATTTGTTTTACTTTATGTCTCATTGTTTTATGAAAGAGTAGTCACCAAATTACTGAAGCTAGCCCAGTGTTACCTATGTTGTGTCATCAGAAGAATGATTAATTTAAGGCAGACTGTTTTCAATTAAAGTCCAAATATTTAAAATAATTTTTCTTATTTTAATAAAGTTTATTTTCTAACAATATTTTGAAATTATATGAATGTCACATCTTCCTCTCTCCTCCCGACATTGGATTTAACCCTATTATTGAATTGTTTTTATGCCTTAAAGCTAAGGGCTTTGTCGCACATTTTGCGAACACCTATTGAAGTAGTGCAAATGGATTCCCCTCCTATTATTGTTGGCGAAGAATATTCGGGCAAACCAATAATACTCGTGTAAGTATGTAATTTTATCCCTTCTTAAAATTAGTGCGCTTATTTCAGTAGCAGAGGGCTCAGCTTTGATTCTCACTCGCTCTATTATTTTCTGTTACGTATCTGACATTGAAGCGCTGCTTGAATAATGATCTCGCAGGTCAGAAATTAATGTTTGTGATTGACACGCTTAGTTTAAAGATATTGCAGTTAGAGTTCTTAAAATGCTGGCGATCAGTCTGAAGTGTGATTCAGTCACTGCTTTGTAGAATGCTACAAGGTCATTTTATGTGTTAGGCAATTAGAAAATAATAGTGAAATTGATAGAGGATGCAGCAGGAAGCTATTTCCCTCTTCGAAGTTTATGTCAATCTGTACCTGGAAGTCACCAGAGTTAAAAACTGTCTTTGTTAATACTCTCGTATTTAATGACCTATTTAATAGATTTCCTGTGCTAAAGCTTGAATTTATTTAAGCTGTTATCCAGTGCTGTTAGTGTTTGGCATGACGTATACTTTTAGTAAACTGAACACAGTTCTGTAACTTTTTTTTTTCAGGTATATGAGACATGCCTATGGATTAGGAGAACATTACAATTCTGTAAAACTGCTAACAGACACTGCTACAGAAAATGGCAGCTAGCATACAACAGTCGTAAATCCACATGGATAACAGTTGCATCTTGATGTGCTGGGCTCCAGACAGACTGGAAAATAAAACTACATAGAATGGATTAAAAATGGAAAGGACTTACAAGGTTTTACTGTAAATCAGAAACAGCTCTTGATTTAAAACAAAACCAAACCAAAACCACACAACAGTATTTTGAACTTGTTGGTATTTATCATGTGTAGAAGATCTCTAAAATGGCTGCTGTGTAGATCAGAAATTTTTTTTTTTTAATAGAGCTTCATTCCCATGCTGCAGTGAAAATACTGAGTAGTAAATGTTTCGGTTAGTGTGCATTTTTGCTGAAGAATTAAAGTTACCTGAAGGTCCCTGTGACGTTATTTCTGGCAGATTTTTATGATCATGGAAGAACTAAGGCATTTAAAATAGTTGATTTTGACTGATGGGATATCCCCTACAGTGTTTGTTTAGTTCTGTCAGGGTCTGACTTTAATGCTGTAGTAGGGATCCCCTTCTTCATCTGGGCAGAGAAGAGCTGGAGGCAAATCCAGTAGGAGCATATCTTGCTTGGCTGAAGGAATTGCACAGTCTTGTTATTTTAAAGAGTTTCATCTAAGATTTTTACCAAAGTTTGACGACTTCACCATTTTTTTGAAGTTGACAGTAGGAGCCGAGCACTTGATGCTGTTCGTGGTACTGAGTCTGTAGGAAGAGCGTTGTTCCTTATGATGTACAGTCGCAACATTGATGCGAGGTAACTGTGCTGTTCATAGCCTTTCTTCTGTGCATTTCAACGATGCAGAAACGTTACAAACAGAAAGCTCCTCAATATCCTCATTTCGGGTAGTGAAACTTACCTGAGTTCATCATTTATGGATCTGCTGATCTAATAAGCACTTTGTGATCCAACGCGTGATGTTTTATAATGCTGAACACAGCTGGCTGCATACAGGTGTGAAAATAACCCCCTTGGGTTTTGTCAGTAACTTTAAAGGTGATCTGCAGAAGAATTAGGTTTGTCTTCATTGCTCCTTATGATGCACAGAGACTCGAAAGGTGGGGTCTTTTTAATATGACTGGACTTTTTACATTAGAAACATATTTTTTGTCTTCAAGTCACTGTAGATGTGACTCCAAATTGGCAGCATACTGAAACCAAAGTTTTAACGCAATTGTTTTTTAACAATAGAAGTGATTTTTTAAAAAATTATTTCTAAAAGCATTAGTCAATAACTTGGTAATTGTCTGTGTTTTAGTGCTGGTGAGATGGAGAAAAGTGGTTGTGTCAAATTTGAACACCTTTGCCCTGAGCTGAGGATTATGAGCTGGCGGTGTGCATCTTGTAGGCCTTCAGTGAAGCTGCCCACCAGATTGACATTCCTGGGACTGACAAATTGGAAAGAAAAATCTGCTCTTAAGAAGGAGGAGATAAGTGTTCACTTTATGGATGAGATTATGTCTGATTTAAAGCACTTTGAGAGAGAGGGAGGGGAAGAAAATCAGACAATTATAGCAGGGGATTTTGGACAAGCGGAACTGGAATTATGACTTCTTCAGACTGGTGCCTGCCAGAAAAACAAAGTATTGACCCGATCAGGAGTTTTTACATCCTCACTTATCTGATGCAGTATAGCAAATATAGCTGTATTTATAGCAGCTGGTTTACTGTAGAATTTGGTTTAATATCTTGATTGTGTAAAACAACGGTTTTGATTTTGAACAAAAAATTGGATACAGCAGTATGGAAAGAGTGTGTATATTCGTAATACCACTATGAATTTCACTAAAAATAATAATCAGAACTACTCTGTGTTGCTTAGAGTTGCTGAGATGTGAAATGCATATGCTGCGTTTTACAGATACCCTCTGAAAAAAAGTTCTGTGGTTTATTGGGCTTTCGTTCTTGTTTGGTCAATGGACGGAGAAAAGATGCCAGAATCCTGGAACGCCTCTACCGACAGCTTGTCCTGTGGGAGATGTTTACCAGTTGTATAAAGCAGGATGCTGTGATGTAGTGAGTGAAAGATCGTTGCTTACGCTGTGTGGGAACTGACAAAAAGTAATAAACCGGTTTGTTTGTGGCAAGTTTTGTTGTGGTCGCTTTTAATTTTGTTCACATCTTAATTCCTGGTATTACTAAGTTTACTCATTTGACTTTTATGGCTTTAGGATCCTGCTGTAGTATGAATTCTCCAACGTCTGACTGTTCCTGTTCAAGCAGATGAGGCTCTACTCTGTGAAAGGAAGGTTGTTTCCAAATGACTTTTGTCCTCAGCATTTTGGCAGTTAAATTGAACTCTTCGGAAAAGCTGCAAAGTACCCTTGAACTCCACGTGCACAGAAACCATCAGTGAAACAAGGAGTTGGGGTGTTTTCTTCTGAAATTTAGCGGTTACCTTCTTTGTCAGGTGACCTTTTCTTAGCAAAATAGCGCTGCTTACTTGGAGTTTTTACGTGTTGAAGTAGCTTTTCTCGCCGGCGGGCGCGGTCCCGCGGCGCTGGGCTGTCGCCGCGGTAACAGGCGGCGGCGGCGGGGCCTGTGGGCCGGGCCGGTGACCGAGCGGCTGACGGGAGCTGGCCCCACTCGCAGCCGCGCACGGTGGCCTGTGGCGTTCGTCCTCGTCCCCTGCGCTTAGCCCGCTCCCGGGCGACAGCGGGCGGGCTGCGCGTCTGTGCGTTCTCCAGCCCGCACGTTACGCCGCACCGCCAGGAGGGGGCCGCGTCACGGTTGGCCGCGGGCCGGGCCTGCCGGTGGCGGGGTCGCGGCGCCGCCTCCCGCCTCCCCTCCGTGAGGGCCGGGGCAGGCCCCGGCGACTGCACCGCGCGGAAACTCCGCCACCATTCCCGCCCGGTGTCCGGGAGCGAGAGGGGCTGGCGGCGGCGGGCCCGGTGCGGCGGGTGCGGGCCGCGCTCGCCTCGCACACCGTTACCGGTCGCCGCAGCTCGGCGCGCTGGCGGCGTTGCCGTGGCGACCAGCGTTTGGATGTGTTTAATGAGGCGAACCAGCAGTGCAGAACAAGGTTGTAATTTAAGGGTGCCGACTAACCCATGAAAAAAGGTATCCAAGTCGTGGCCAGTGTTGGGCGAAGGAACGCCCGGTGGTTCCAGGCCTGCCCAAGGGAGGAGATGCTGACAAGTGGAGGACGTTGAATCGTCTCTGACAGGAAGAACAACCGCTTGACAGCGTTAACCAGGGTCGTGCTGGAGCGGCTGGGCCTTGAGAAGGACGGTTACGCAGAGTGTTTCAGGCATGCTGCAAGCTTGGCAGCAGAACCGAGAATTCAAGTATCCTCAGCTGAACTGTCCTCGTGATAATACTAAAAAACACACCCCTGAGCTGGAGACCCCGGCCTGTGGCTTTTGCCCGAATCCCAACCTTCCTTCTCCACCGACGATGATCACCTTGCAGCTGCTGAATTCACTGGTCTGACAGCTGAGCAAGCGGAGAGGGCAGCGTCACTTTCCCAGGCGATGTGGGTTGTCACGGTTCGGACAAGCCGTGGTGCACGTTCTGGGAAGTCCTGATCGGACATGCTGCATAGGTGTGCGGGATCTCTTGTGCGAGGAAAGGCTGAGGGAGCTGGGCTTGTTTAGCCTGAAGAAAAGAAGACTGAGAGGGGATCTTATAAATGCCTATAAATGTCTGAAGAGTGGGTGTCAAGAGGAGGGGGCCAGACTCTTCAGTGGTGCCCAGCGACAGGACAAGGGGCAATGGGCACAAACTGAAGCATAGGAAGTTCCGTCTGAACATGAGGAAGAACTTCTTCCCTCTGAGGGTGACAGAGCCCTGGAACAGGCTGCCCAAGGAGGTTGTGGAGTCTCCTTCTCTGGAGATATTCAAGACCTGCCTGGATGAGGTCCTGTGCAGCCTGCTGTAGGTGACCCTGCTGCAGCAGGGGGGTTGGGCTAGATGATCCACAGAGGTCCCTTCCAACCCCGAACATTCTGTGATTCTGTGGATTGGTGGCATCTTCAGTGGGGCAGCAGCCTTCATGCCGAAGGAGTGCATGCTGATGCCCCAGAGATACCCCAAAGGCTGTGGAGAGTGTGGACATCAGAATGTCCCATCTGCATAATCTGTGAGACAACACCTTGGGCCATTACCTTTCATCAGCCATGGAAGTGCAAAAATTTTTTATTTTTAGTCCTTAAGGCACAACCTGCCCTCCGCTGTCTTCCGTCTGATCTCCTGGGATGTATTTATGAATGACCAGCATCCCATGTTGATTACTTAATCTATGTAAGTAGCTGAGCAGATTTAAAAATAGGATCTGAAATATGGAAGGCATTTTCTGGGCTTTTCTTGGCTCCAGTAAGAACACTATAACCCACCACTTCCTTTGTTTTGAGAGGCTAATGAAAGGAACAGATGGGTTATTATTAATCACTAGAGGCATATAGCATACATTTTTTTGAATATGACTAAAATCCTTAGCAATTGCCTCCGTATGTTAAAAACAGGTATATCATAAAAAGAATCATTCACACACAAAAAAATCTTCATTAAAATTCCAAATAAATGGATGTAATCTCTGTGTTCCAGATTAAATGAATACATGAAGGTGTTGATTGAAAAATTTTATCCTCTTTACAAACTAGAAAAAACTGGCATGTGTAAGCTTAAATAGTGACAAGATAAAGAATATTCCTAGGGAGCTACATTTTCTTCAAAAGCTCGCTAACTTCGTCAGTCCTGCAAATGTTTTGTCATGGTATCTGAAGAGATTAGATCCACGAAGAGTCTGAAAATGCTGTGTTTGTCCGGAAACAAAGTCTTTCCAGATGTGAGTAATGCTGTTTTATTTTTTTTTAAAGCTTTTAATTTTTTTTCTTTTGGAGAATATTGTCATCTTAGTAAAACTTTTGAGCAATATATCTTTTTTGGAAATGAATACATAAATCACAAAAATGCACTTTAATAATTGCATTCTGGGTGGTATTTGAATGTTCTTTTGAGGAAGCTAAGGATATGGAGTCTTTAAACGAATAATTATTCCTTACATACATATGTATTGTATAAAATTCAAAATATGAATGAAGCCTCAGCAGCGTAAATAGGCAATAGTTTGTTGTTACGTCACAGTAAGTCTCCACTGAGTTGGAAAAGAGCAAGGGATGGCATATCTCCTGAAGAACCATTGGAGGTTGTAGTGAGGCAGGTGTTGGTCTCTTCTCTCAAGTAATTAGCGATAGGATGAGAGGAAATGGCCTCAAGTTGCGTCAGGGGAGGTTTAGATTAGATATTAGGAAATATTTCTTTTCTGAAAGAGTGGTCAGACATTGGAACAGGCTGCCCAGGGAGGTGGTGGAGTCCCCATCCCTGGAGGTGTTCAAAAAACGTGTAGATGTGGCACTTCAGGATATGGTTTAGCAAACATGGTGGTGTTGGGCGGATGGCTGGACTTGATGATCTTAGAGGTCTTTTCCAACCTACGATTCTATGATTTTTCTCTTAGCTGTATGCAGAATGTTGGAGCACAAAAAGCCAAAAACTGTATGCAGAAAGTTGGAGCAGAAAAAGCCAAAAACAGAACAGGGAAGGTTGTTGCTAAGAGGGGATACCTGAATGAAACACTGAAAAGCATCCAGGCTAGGAACAATGAGGCAAGAGAGAATATGAATGTGAGAGTGAGAACAGCTCTAGGGCCAGCCAAGCAGAGACGGCAAATTAAGCTGGCAGCCTGTTTTCCGGAAAGAAAGCGTGAGCTGCGCAGGTGGGTTGTGTGCTATCCTACCCGCAGGGTCTTTTCCTATGCTAAAAATTGTTTCTAAAGGGGGGAAAGAAATGAAGGTAGATGTTTGCAGCCTTTACTGCTTTTTCCATCTTACTGTTTACTTAATAAATATTAATATACATCTTTGTACAGATCTCACACGTATGTGTCATTACACCTCATGTGCTTCTGCAGAATTGCACTGTATAACCAGCAGCCTCAAACATTCCAGGTTTGGTGAGCTCCCCGAAAGAAAGAGCTTTTTAGTGGCTTCACCGGCAGCCTTCATTGCACTTTCTTCACTGGTTGATAGAACCGTGGGTCACTTCAGTGGATTTTAAAAACTTTAATTTATTTTAATCTCTGATAACATACATTTATCAGTGTTTGACATAATGTGTTTTATGTCACTGATTTGGTTGCGGTATTTGCTGTCTGCTTGATCTCCTGCCCGAGTGTGTTATCCATCTGCTTTGGAACTTTTTTTCACAATTTCTGAAGACAACAGCAGACTGAGAGTCAACATGGAGATCTTTGAGAATACCCACATGGGACAAGAAGCTGGAGGATATAGTGAAAGGATCCTTTAAATCCAACCTGAAAAAACGTGCTGTTTGATAAAAACAGTAACAGAAATATTCTTGAGAAAAATTACCCTCCTGATATTCCAAAGCTATAAATTTTAGATTTTATGTTTTAGCTGTGGCAACCAAATAAACATGTTCTTTGTTTGTTCTTAACAGAGAAGAAACTGGATGCCATACCTCTGACAGTGTACTCAGGTTTTACAGATTCTGTAATTTCTAAAAGAATGGTAGCTTTCCCCGACATAACAAGTGATATTCCCCCTCTAGTGCAAGGACACATTACAAGAATGATGGTAAGCGTCTCTTTCTAGTTAGGCTGTTTCGAGCTTCTAACATTTTTTTGTGCAACATTCTTGATGCTGAGTGTAGGAGTAGAGCTGTTCATTTTTATTTTTTTTTAATTTAAAAAGGTGTCTTTAATGGTGAGGGTTTTGAAGGGAGACAGGAAGGACGCAGATTGCTTTCTAGAATTAAGTAATAATTGAAATGAGACATTTGGGCACTATGTGGGCGTATTAAGAAAACTCTGTTTAATTTCTGTATACCAATATATCTTCTTCATTGTAGGATATGTTCTGACTTGTCCCACGTGATAGCCCCTTTGGAAAAAAATTCCTAGCTTCAGAGTTTTGGCAGTAGAGCTGGAAGTCTGTGGACCATTGCAGATCTAGGACATCACTGGGAATGAAAAGAAATGTGGAACAGCTTGCATGGCTGGAGCGGTGCATTGGGTGGGTACAGGCTTGTTAGGAAAAACAGTCTGGGAAGGTGAGGAGGAGAGGTTTAGCGTGGTGCTCGGCTCTGGGACAGGTGACAGGTCTGTTTGTAGCTTATGGGTCAGGATCAGAGCTGTGGTCTATGTGGGGCCCATTGTGATGGGCACCTGCTACACACCAACCAATGTATCTGTACTAATTTTTGTAATGGTTGTGTTTTTGCACAGTTCAAAAGTTCCCTGGTCAAGTCCAGAGCCTTAATCTAAAAAAAAGACAAAACAGGCTAAATTCGAAAACTGTTGCTCAGTAACTATATTTGATTGTGAAGTCTCCATTAAATCCTGTGTATGAAACTCAGTGTATTTTCTCTGCAAGATTTATATTTTTATTTTAAGAAAACACAAGATAGCCTATTTGTACAACAGGTGAAACCAGCTCTCAGTAGAGGCTTTCGTATACTCTTGCTTACTTCACACAGTGTGTGGTGCATATCACAGTGATCCGTGTAACGTCAGAGTTTGTCAGATGCACAAACTAAGCAATTACTTTCAAAGACTGGGCTTTCCAAAATTAATAACAAATGTTACATGACTTAAGAGTCTTGAAATCGTCTTTATCAATTTCTACTGCATTTGTATGCAACATTTTCCAGATCAGAACACTTATAAAAGATAATTTCAGGGACTGTAATCAAATACGCATTTTTAGTAAGGGGGAAAAAATCCAACCCTGTGCAGTGTAAAAAGAGATGTGAACTGCTGACCACTATTGTAACAGAAGCTAAGTAAACAGGACAAGAAGAGAACAAACAGGATATCTGGTAAACGTGTAAGCTTATTTTTTTAGCAGAATATCTTACGCATATATAAGATGCATAAATAAAATACATTTTGTCAGCTAAAAGTTGTTTCAGCTAATTAAAACAATTACCT
Organism: Opisthocomus hoazin; assembly: GCF_030867145.1. Lineage (NCBI taxonomy): Eukaryota > Metazoa > Chordata > Aves > Opisthocomiformes > Opisthocomidae > Opisthocomus > Opisthocomus hoazin. The sequence continues at coordinate 29,970,891 of NC_134416.1, read as the reverse complement.
TAAATAGGAAGGCATGATTAGGTATAATGTTAAATAGAAAAGTAATTCCTGAAGTTTCTATAAATTAATTTTAAAAGAAACATAGCGAAGATCTCTAAAGCCATTTGCCCATTGCTCAGAACTTATTCTTTGTTTCTCACAAAGCACTGACACAAGATCTTTGATTTCATTTACACTGAGAGGTTTTGAAAGAAATATGTAGCTGACAACAGTACATTAAAAATGATGCAAAATGCACCTTTAAAACGACGAAAAAATGAACCTTCATCTAGTTGTCTACACTCCAGTCTATTCGTGGATGCATTCCTACTAATCAGGTGAGTGAACATCGTCAGAAAAAATAGCACAGAAGTCATCCCGAATGAGTGGCTAGGTCAGTTAAATGGTCACTCAAAGATTCAGCAAGAAAATGTATTGCTGAAAATTTAGAAAATGTGATCTTACAGAGTTTGTTGGCAAGGTTCACTCTACTACTTCTTAAATGGATGGAATACAAAATCAAAGGGAGTTTTGAGTAGAAAATGGTTTATACAGAGTGGAAGAAGAGTGTAAGGGGGTAGGGAGAGCCTCCAATTGAGTCACTATGTTCGGACTGGACCCTGTTGCTTTCTAAACCCCTTCTCAGAGAGGAGCCTGGGTGTGGCTGGATCCAGAACCGGCCTTAGACCACAGCGGTTTATGACTAAGGAATTTGCTTAGCATCAGTTCAGGGTGTGTTCACAGTTTAAAGAGAGAAAGAGGATCACAGGAATTTAACAGCTATTAATCACTGTTTAACTTAGCATTTACTGAGTGATTGAAAAGAATTTGCTATTACAATCGAAGTAATACAATATTATGTTTTGAATCGATTCACACACACACACACACACACATGCACACAATCATAAAATTCCCCTGGAGTTAGGTGAAATACTCACTTCACATAACGATTTCTCAGCGGGCGAAGGTTGAGTCTCAGGGAGATCAGTCCAGGTAGTTTGCGAGTTACTCTGAGAAGCGTCCCACTCAGAGGGAGTTACTGGGTGCAGCCCACTGTGGACCAGAAGACCTCAAAGGGTCTTCCTTGCTAGCGCTGCTTATAGGGTCTCAAGATGATTGACTTTAGGCATCAGTACTTTTCCATCTTGGTCACAATCCACATGATGCAGACAGCAACTATAGAATTCCAGTACTACCCACAATGTACAGTTCTGACATTTACCAGGCAGCAGGAGCGACTCCAGGCATGGGGAGATTCAGGTATGGTCAGGGAGTGCCTGATCAGCCCAGCTCACTGCTCATGTACAAAGCCAAGGAAAGCGCCAAGTCGTCCTGATTCACTGCACACCAGCCAACTATTCCTGCAGTGCAAGCAAGAATACAATGTTGGCTGGTTCTGGGATCGCCAGGTGTGAGGGGGAGCTGCACGACCACAGAAGTGTACCAATAAAAAAGATAATCTGAAGTTTCTTAAAATACTCTGTATTATTGAATAATTCTTTTAAATAGTTGGGTTTGAATTACTTTAGTTGCAGCAAATGGAATATTTAGTTTATTACTAGCCTTCAGAGGACCAACCTCTTCTTTCAGAGTGATAGTGATGGGTTGTTTCTAAAGCAGTGCATTATTCTTACAGTGTAATTCCCTTAAATTTAGGTACTCCCTTTATTTCAACAGAAAAGTTCACAACAGTTAATAACTAAGCAGTTTTGCTGCTTCAGTTTACATCAACTGTTTTACAAATTAGAAAGCTATTTAAGGATGAAGAAATATGCTCCATGCAATATGCTAAGTTAAAGTTCATCTTCCTTTGCAAAAATTTAGGAGCACACAGTCCCCTTGTGCTTCTAATAAATAATTCTCATATTTTAATCAGATAGCTAATCCTAATTTGCTCTACTAGATTAATCTTGCCACTTGAGTGTCAGTTTTGTGGAGAGCTAGAAATTGTCAATCTCAGCCCATTTAAGACCCAAAAGATGATCAGAATATCTGAGATTAACACATAAAAATGTCTTCTACTTGACTGACTTCAGAAGTACTTGAATTTTGTTATCTGTGTTTCAGTGCAAATCACAGAGCAGTTTTAATGGTAGACTGTCTCAGCAGTGAAATACTTCTTGCTTCCAATTTTTCAAATGAAAGTTGACAAATTATTTATTAAAGCACCGTAAAAACGAATTATACATTGTCAAGAATAAAACTGTCAGTAAATCTTAATTAAAGAGCCTTAACAATTATAGAAGCAACTTCACTTCTTATTTTGCATATAGTACATCTCACAAACATTTGCTTCTGAAATACGGAAGCCTGGGCATAGATAAGCCATAGCCATACCGAATAACTCAAATTATATTTTAAATTATGAAACTATGATTCTGCATGTCACTCATCTGCCCATGGACATATAAAATATATAGCCATATTAAAAAGTATATGTGTTCCACATATTTGGTACTACTTTTTTTTCAGTTTATTTTCCAAAGTAAGACAATAGTTAAGCAAATTTCTGGAGTCAGTGCTGAACATATGACTGGCACACAAAGCACATGACATTCTGTTCATTCAATTAATGGTTTCAAGGACAGTTTAACCAAATATTTGAAAGACTGTTCACCAAGACTAGAGATATGTCCTTTTCTTTGTGTCTCTTAAGTATAATATATTTTTAAAATAGCATAAATCGAAACGGAAGGTGGTGGAATGTGAGGTTGGAATGTTAGTCCCAAAGTCGGGCAAAAAATTCATGACAGGTTGTCAGTGGCCTCAATAACACGTTTTTATAAAACTGAGCAAGTACTTTCCAACAATTGGTTTGGAAAATGTCAAAATTTCGTCACACTATGCTAAAACGCAGTGTGAAACAGATGAATAAATATGAAGCACGATTTTCATAGAATATTTTTGTTTCGAAGGGATGTCTGGTGGTCCTCTGGACCGACATCCAGCTCAGGGCGGCACTAACTTCAGATAGTTATTAGATATATAGATAGATAGTTATTAGATAATTCTGTCTTTCACTTTATGAGCGCCGTCCTTCTGTATTTGGAAAATTGGGAGGAAAGGCTACTGACAACTCTGTAGATGTGGACAGAAGAGAAATGCTTGTTCTGTGTGTTTGCTTCAGGCTGCAGGTCCCTTGTTCCTGTGGCTGGCTTGGTCAAATGGACCATACTTCTCAGAAATTCTTTAGCTGAGGGTTTCCTCAGTTTGAGCTGAGTTTTACAGCTTCTTGCTTGAGACTCCTGGAGCTCTCACCTGCGTGCCATGGCGGTTGTGAACACATCCTGTGCAAAGAGGTCTTCTTACCACATTTGAGCAGACAGTGAGCAATGCACCCTTCATTTTCCACTTGAATTTCAGCTTGCTATTTTTCATTTGTATTTCCAATGATCTCATGCTCATGATTTGGGTGGGTATATGCTTCACTGGATAAAGAACTGGCTGTGTGGCTGAACCCAAAGAGTGGTAGTGAATAGAGTTAAATCCGGTTGGCGGCCAGTCACAAGTGGTGTTCCCCAGGGCTCAGTTTTGGGGTCAGTCGTGTTTAATATCTTTATCAATGATCTGGATGAGGGGGTTGAGTGCACCCTCAGTAAGTTTGCAGATGACACCAAGCTGGGTTGGAGCGTTGATCTGCTTGAGGGTAGGAAGGCTCTGGACAGACTGGATCGATGGGCCAAGGCCAACTGCATGAGGTTCAACAAGGCCAAGTGCCAGGTCCTGCACTTGGGTCACAACAACCCCATGCAATGTTACAGGCTTGGGGAGGATTGGCTGGAAAGCTGCCCAATGGGAAAGGACCTTGGGGTGTTGGTCAACAGCTGGCTGAATATGAGCCAGCAGTGTGCCCAGGTGGCCAAGAAGGCCAATGGCATCCTGGCTTGTATCAGGAATAGTGTGGCCAGCAGGAGTAGGGAGGTGATTCTCCTCCTGTACTCAGCACTGGTGAGGCCGCACCTCGAGTACTGTGTTCAGTTTTGGGCCCCTCACTACAAGAAGAACATTGAGGTGCTGGAGCGTGTCCAGAGAAGGCCAACAAGGCTGGTGAGGGTTCCAGAGAACAAGTCTTATGAGGAGTGGCTGAGGGAACTGGGGATGTTTAGTCTGGAGAAGAGGAGGCTGAGGGGAGACCTTATCCCTCTCTGCAGCTACCTGAAAGGAGGTTGTAGTGAGGCAGCTGTTGGTCTCTTCTCCCAAGTAACTACTGATAGGACAAGAGGAAGTGGTCTCAAGTTGCATCAGGGGAGGTTTAGATTAGATATTAGGAGAAATTTCATTACTGAGAGAGTGGTCAGACATTGGAACAGGCTGCCCAGGGAGGTGGTGGAGTCTCCATCCCTGGAGGTGTTTAAAAAATGTGTAGATGTGGCACTTCGGGATATGGTTTAGTAGGCGTGGTGGTGTTGGGTTGATGGTTGGACTTCATGATCTTAGAGGTCTTTTCCAACCTTAGTGATTCTATGATTCAATGATTCTATGATCTTTTTTATGATTGCCCCTCCCTCCAATTTAGCAGCTGCTGCACCTCTCATTAAAGTATTTTCTACTTCTTGCACCTCATTAAATGAAGGCTATATAAGACTGGAGTTGGACAGCAGTAATGGACTTTGTCACACAGCATTAGCTATCTCACTCAGCGGATGCCTTGAACTTTTGTAATTCACCCTGAGTCTATCTCTGTCACGGAGCACCAGTCTTAACAAATGTGGAATGCTGGTGGCAGACTGTTATGTGGCATCAAATGCTTTGTTAGTTCAACACAGACTATACCAATTCTCATTTCATATGCTTTCCACCTCTTTTGAAAGGACTGCTCCATCTCAAAATAATGATTTCTCTGCATGGGTAGTTCTTACTGCCTCTGCTGTGATTGCCAGTAAGAGTTCCAAACAGATGATGATTTTTTTCAAAATCTGGACTTCATCCATGAGTATCTGGACTCAGGCCAGAGAGCTAATGTCAAATAGTTTTTAGAAACAACTCTCGATTATTACTCATAGAGTGCATAATGAAAAGAGTGACTTGGAAACGGAAGGTCCGAAATTCCATTGCCATCTCCCTCAGCCATCCAGTCCTCAAGACACACTTTCATATATATTTACTTTCTGTAGGGCTGATAATCCTAGTGTTTCCCTAGATCCTCTTAAAGTTACTGAGTTTTGGGAGTAAATGATTTGTGTGTTGGATAATGAACTTTCAACCCCATATTAAATGATGTAATGCAGTTAAAAACTGCTCTTGAAAGAGACTGAGGTGGATATGCCTCATTCCAAATGTGTGTGACTTAAAGGGTCCCATTATGGAAAAATAAATGCAGCTTCATAGCCATAATTACTTTAGCTGACATGTTTAGCTGAGCAGCAATAAAACATACATCATCTTAATAAGTATTGTTAATCTTGCCAATGATTTATACCATTGAAGCTGAAATTAGCTCACCAGGTTAGATAGAATGAAGTCAGTGAAAAGCAGCTAAGCTTGATAATTAAGCTAGATAAAGTGGCATGTTGGTTTTTTACTGCTTAATATATGTTATTGTAATTTATTTAAGTACTAAAAAACAACATGAAATTCCTTTCTTTTAGCTATGATTTGTCCTGCTGTGGATGTGTTCGAAACAGGCATTTCAAATATTTCATAACAGTAAATACACAGGTTTTTATTCCATTTGGAGAGCTACATTGGAATGTGCTATGATTTCAGGTTAAGAAATGCCTCCAGCCTTGAAATTCTTCTGCTAACTCATGAAAGCAAAGCAACAAATAAGACAACTTCACTGTTTATTAGGGATTTTTAAAATACATTTCTGTCTGTACTGCTTGCAAAACAACATTTTTATTTGGGTGTTTTTCCTGCTATCTTTTCTCATCTGAGGGAAGTCAGTGTGGTGGTGACAGGAACTGGGAATTTTTATAATTACAGAAAAATCAAATTGTGTATTCATCTACCTTTTCAATTTGAAGAGAATTATTATTTAGATATAATGTACAGCATTTATGTGTTTTGGGATATTTTCAAGCACTTTAGCATAAAATGAGATAATTGCATTTCATCAGCCAACAATATCCTTCAACAATTTGGCCTTTGTAGCATCATTGTGCAAGATGGGTTTGTCAGTTCACTATATTTTTTTAAGGGTTCCGTAATGGAAATCAGATGAGCAATTTTATTTAAAAAATAGAAGCAGTAATTCAGACCTAAAACTTGGAGGAAGAGAAAATCCATCTGTTTTTAAATTATTTTTGTCATTGTTGTTTGACATTCTGTAACAACTTGGAGCAATATCTTAGCCCAAGATTTCAAACAGCTACACAGTCACGTGCGCTAGCACTTGCATTCTGTATGCCAGTGAATATTGCAAAAGACGAATGTCTTCAAAAAAAGGCCTGGTTTGATGACCTGTTTGCAGTTACTCTTTGTTTTTGTTTATCACTGAGCTGTAAAGGATGTGCTTTTATGCAAGCCTAATTTTTATGACGCATTGTGAATTAATAGTTGCTCTTTCTGTGTGATCAGTTGGACGCAGGTGCATCTTTGTGCTCGTTACACAGGCCACCAATTTGCTATGGTGGTAAGGTCACAGAGGTTACATGGTTTGTTGGTGAATTGTACAGCAGGAAAGAGACTTGGGTTACACGTGGATGTGGGATGAGAAATTGAGATGGAATTGTAAATCTCTAGGAAGAATTTGGATGTGCAATACTGAGAAACAGGAAATCCTCAATGTGTACTTCTCATCATGAGCATACTTTTCTATGGAAGTAAAGAACTTTTAAAGTGGCCAACGTATACAAATTTTAAAGCTCTGTTGTTTTTCTGGTTCTGGATGATCCTAGACAAGAAGACTTACAGTACTTTAGACTGAAGGACTTAATGGTTGGTTGGTTTCCTATACAGCTGCCTAATCAAAGGCCTTATTCAGTTTTATAACTTATAGTTTATAAAACATTCTTAAGACATTAAATATGAATGCATTTTAGGTCCCAGTGTAGGCAACGAAAATGAAGGTTGAAGATGGTCGACACCTTAGAAAACTAAATCTCTTAAGAGCCATCTGAAAGTGGAGCTGCTCCCAGCCAACAGTAACAGCTGGATTTCACAACAGCTTGAACAACTGCCCAGGTGGACGTTGCTTCTGCTCCCATTTCTGTAGACACAGTTAACATTATAAAAAAAGAGCGAGAAACTTGAGGATCTGTTTGTGGCATCTGTATAGTGCTTACCTTGTTATTACAGGCAAGTCCTACATTTCATGGAGCTGGAGAATTGCAGAATCGTCTCGGTTGGAAGGGATCTCCTGAGATCACCTAGCGTAACTCCCTGCTCAGGCAATTGAAATCTCTTGCCATGTTAGCTATGGATAGAACTGGAGTTTGGGTTTTTAAAGACGTTAAAATGGAATGTTGAACAGAGAGTAATATTAACAGTATCTTGAATTGTGAAGTGAGGAGCTACTGATCTGCTGGATGCATCACCCAGACGGACCTTGATGGGGAAGGCAGGGCTGAGGGCAGCTGCAGCCCACTGCCAGGAGTCAGGGTGGCCACTCTGACTGTTTGCCTGTCCATCCTGTCTCTTTAGCCTTGGGCTGTTCAGGATCGAGACTGCCCCTAGCTGTATGGGTAGTCAGCCGCTGGCCGTAAAGCCCAGTGGCCCAGGCTGCCTGGTGTCCATGCTGCTCTCCACAGCAGCCTGCCCGACACTGTGTGGCACAGCGCTGGGCTTTAGGCTGTCTGCTGGACCCAGTGTGGTGAGCCCGTGGCTCGAGGAAACAGCCGTTATTATTCTTCGTGTGCACCTCTCATTTTCAAGTTTCTGAAAAAAACCGGACAGTATGTCCAACTCACCAGGGTGATGTTTTTATGAGATGGAAATGAAGGTATATATCATAGAATGGTAAGAATTGGAAGGGACCTTAAAGATCATCTAGTTCCAACCCCCCTGCCATGAGCAGGGACATCTTCCACTAGACCAGGTTGCTCAGAGGCTCCATCCAACCTGGCCTTGAACACTTCCAGGGAGGGGGCAGCCACAGCTTCTCCGGGCAACCTGTTCCTGTGCCTCACCACCCTCCACCCTCATGGTGAAGAATTTCTTCCTAATATCTAATCTAAATCTGCCCTCTTTTAGTTTAAAGCCGTTCCCCCTTGTCCTATCACTACAGTCCCTTGTAAAAAGTCCCTCTCCATCCTTCCTGTAGGCCCCCTTCAGGTACTGGAAGGATGCAATAAGGTCTTCTTGAAGCCTCCTCTTGTCCAAGCTGAACAGCCCCAACTCTCTAAGCCTTTCCTCGTAGGAGAGGTACTCCAGCTCTCTGATCATCTTCATGGCCCTCCTCTGGACCTGCTCCAACACATCCATGTCATTCCTATGTTGGGGGCCCCAGAGCTGGACACAACATTACATACAATATATGCACATTTTAGAGTGCTGCATCAGGACTTTTAGGGGTTGGTGGGGATGGAAAAACTTCGGGGATATAGCATTGAAGGACTGGGTATGCAGAAAAAGACAGAACTGATGTAACCTTATCCATACTGCCTTTTGGCTGTGTCTTTTTGGAGTGAACCGTCCTCTGAACTTTGCTCATTTACCTGGAGCAGCCCAAAAGATCCAGGGAGTGAGCGAAAAATGAAGCGGTGTGGACACTGAAGGGTCTGATGCAGAAGCTCATTTTCCAGTCCTCAGTGATTTATCAATGTTGATGTTTTCCATGAAGTCCAATCTCGGTTAGTACTGTACTGCAATGCAAATAATAAATTAATTCCTTCTTCATAAATTAAAAATAATCTAAGTTGCTTTGGTGGTCTCATAAAACTTCAATTTTCTGCAGCAATATTACTGTCCACTCCTCGCTCAGTGTTGTGTACGACAGAGCAGATTACAGCGGTCCCTGTCCTAAGGATCTTTACATTTAATATTAGTCTTGAAGACAAAATTTGAGTTTAAATTGTGCCCTGGGAAGCCTTCGGGCCTTCTAAACTGTTTGAGAAAAAAGAACATTTCACGGGATATTTGACAGAATAATAATTCAGCAGTATGCATCGTACAGATTTGTGGAAAGTGATTTTGAAACATAGGTGTTACAGCTTTTCTTCAAAAAGTTGGCACAGTATCTCTTATTTTCAGAAGAAAATGAAAATAAGGTGAAGTGTACACCTGCTACCTATAGGGATGGTGCTGTGCTCCTACCCAGAGTGGTCACGGACTGTTGCTGTGCCATAGAGCAAGTGAGGAATTCACTCAGTAGATCAGTCAGATTGCTCTCTTTGGTATCGTTTACAATAATTGTTAATTAGTTTCCTAGGATAGTACTTCATTTGTGGTCAAAATAAAATGTACACCAGATGGAGAAAAAATTAATTCCGAAGTAGTAATCTATTCACATACGTAATTATTCCTTGTAACTCTGTAATGGTGGTGGTTTAAACTCCAGCAACAGATAGATCAAGTGGATGACATTGCTTAAACATTATTCAGGGATTTATTGGGTAAACCATAAACAAATGATATACGATTGCGTTTTTGAACTGGCTTCTTCTGTGTGGTGTAATGTGATACTGTGATTAACATTTTTTCATTTAGAGACTAGGAGTTCAAATTTTAATGTTGCAGAAAATGTTTGGATGTGCATAAAGTGTTAATTCTAATACGTTTCAGCATTTTCACTGTAAGTCTTACTTTTCCTAAGTTCTGAATTTGGCTTTTAAAGTTTGGCATACAGATGTCTTAATATAGCTGCAGAAACATTCTTAAAAATGAAGAAATAAGATCAGATTTGAAATATATGGAGGTTTTTGGGTTCTTCTGGAACAACTTCAAGCTTAAAGAGGCTCTTGTGCCTAGTGGAAAAGGTTAAGAAAGCGTGAAGAATCATGATGTTTCAAAGACAAAGCTGATTCAGGAAACATATTCCTAAATGTATGCACATTATGAGTCAGTAATTTCAGTGGGATTCTCAATGTGCCTGAATTTAAGGATGTGCTTAGTAAGCTTCTTCAAGTGGTCCAAAGTTACTTATTTTGAAATACTGTTAAATCTACTACTCCTATAGCAGATACTTGCAAAGCTTAAGAACAAGTAAACAAAAGTTCCATAAACAGGTGCAGATTTATTTCTATAGGTTTTCTGTTTACAGAATCACAGAATGACAGAATATTAGGGGTTGGAAGGGACCTCTGTGGATCATCTCGTCCAACCCCCCTACTGAAGCAGGGTCATCTACAGCAGACTGCACAGGATCTTGTCCAGGCGGGTCTTGAATATCTCCAGAGAAGGAGACTCCACAACCTCCCTGGGCAGCCTGTTCCACTGCTCCGTCACCCTCAGAGGGAAGAAGTTCTTCCTCATGTTCAGGCGGAACTTCCTGTGCCTCAGTTTGTGCCCATTGCCCCTTGTCCTGTCACTGGGCACCACTGAAGAGTCTGGCCCCATCCTCCTGACACCTACCCTTTAGATATTTATAGACATTTATAAGGTCCCCTCTCAGCCTTCCCTTCTTCAGGCTAAACAAGCCCAGCTCCCTCAGTCTTCCCTCGTAGGAGAGATGCTCCAGTCCCCTAATCATCTTTGTAACCCTCCGCTGGACTCTCTCCAGTAGTTCCTTGTCTTTCTTGAAGTGGGGAGCCCAGAACTGGACAGAGTACTCCAGATGGGGCCTCACTAGGGCAGGGCAGAGGGGGAGGAGAACCTCCCTTGACCTGCTGGTCACACTCTTCTTCATGCACCCCAGGATCCCATTGGCCTTCTTGGCAGCCAGGGCACACTGCTGGCTCATGGTTAACCTGTCATCCACCAGGACACCCAGGTCCCTCTCCACAGATCTGCTCTCCAGCAGGTCCGCCCCGAGCCTTTACTGATGCATGGGGTTGTTCCTCCCCAGGTGCAGGACCCTGCACTTGCCCTTGTTGAACTTCATCAGGTTCCTCTGCGCCCAACTCTCCAGTTTAGAATAAAGTATTTCTGGGGTGCAAACATTTCTGGAGACTAGTCTCCATAATGGAGCCAATGGAGACTTTTGGCAAGATCATTTCATTTTGGACAATGAGAATGGCTTAGAGACGATGAACTTCTTTCATACTGCTCTGCAAACTGTGAGGGTTACTTCGGTAATGATCCAAGTATTCTGACACGTTCCTGAATCTGAACATTTCTGCAAGCCGGTGGTTTAAAAGTGCTCAATTATTTTCTGATTTTGAGGTAGAATAAAAGTGTAAACACAGCATACTAAATTAATATACTTATGATATTAAGAAGATGTTAAGAAGGTTGTGGGAGGTGCTCAAATGAATGGAAATGGGAAAACCAAAGTAGGTCGGGGGACCTTAGTTGTGCTTTCCCCTCAAGTTCTTTAGAGAGCAATGTTTTGCTTGCAATGAGGTCGTGTTTCCAAATACATGAAGACCAGAGTTAGACTACTTTTATATCTTAATAATCTAAGAGAAAACATTATGCATGATATAAAAATAATTTTTTTCAAAAGTTTAAAGAAAAAATATGGAGATTTTGCGTTTTTTTTCATTCAACTAAATTATGCAATATATATAGTGCTTTTCCCTTGGGTATGGCATAAATCAAAATCCATTTATGATTAGGAGAAAAATATGTTACTGAAGTTTACACAAGTGCTGTCACAGAGCAAATGTCTGTGTGGGCACTTGTACAAACTTTGTCTGTATGTTGGAAGACATCCACAAATACAGGTTTATCATTGAGAAACTTCAGGAAAATACATATACATAGAGAGTTTCGTAGAACTTTTCAGATTCTCTGTTATTTGTATACAGAAAAAATTCCTGTCTTGTACAGGGTTTATTGTTGAATGTAGATATTCTAATTCACACTCCAATGTATGTCCCAGTTTCTTTTACAAAATCAGCCTCATTACAGCATCAAGTTTCGTGGTGTTTCCTGCATGATGTTATATTGACATTGTTTTAAGTTGTTGTCTCTTTAAATAACACACTTTACAGATAAACATACAAATGCAAATAAGGCAGCATCAAAATGGTAGATATTAATTATACATGCAGCTAAGATAAGTCATTGATGGCAGACAGGCCCCTCATTTATCAGGCACCGGGGTCTAGGATGGCTCAAGGCAGCAGGCGGTAGAAGAACAGCTGGAAAACAAAGTCATGGTGTGGCAAAGTGGGTACTGGCTCTGACAGCTGCCCAAACCTTTTGCCTCCCAGTATAGGTTCCCTTCAGTTCTTTTTCATTCTTTCCAACCTGTGTAAAGGAATGTCATCAGGCATCTTGCTGCTTTCCCTGCTCATAAACCTGTCTGTAACACTTCTTCCTTCCCTTTATGGGTGGCCAGAGGGCATCTGACATGTAAGAGAGGAGCTTGCACGGAGCTCTCCCATCCATGAAGACTGAAATGGTAGTTGAATGTGACAAACTGGTGTCAGTACACGTAGGTGAAATCAGTCTTATTTCTCACTCAAAGCGTGTAAGTAGGCACACCGGATTTCTTTGAAGTCTGAAAAGGCCCTCTCTGAATTAATCCAAGTTTCTCTCTCTCATTCTGCTGACTAGATTTTCTGCAGATGTTGTCCCAAGATGTGTTTTAAAGCAAGATATTTTTTAAAATTATTATGTCTTGGAGAAAGCTTCCCCTTTCTCCAGTGAAATCATATTACAATTTCAGCTTTGGCAACGTTAACTCAAAGTAATTACAGTTTGAAACAACAGATCTGTGCTATATATGTCTTATTTTATGCACTCTTCAGCCTAATGTCTAACTTACAAAGATTTCAAATTTCTGAAAGAAAGACTCATTTGTGGTAAGCAATTCTGAAGTGGGAAAGTGCAAAACTCATCTGTGATAGAAAATAATCAGTAAATAATTGTATCAGTGCAATAGAACACACAGGATAGTTTTTGATGGTGTGGAAGGGAAATGCCTGTGTGGAGGAGGAGAGTCAGAACATAGGAATCTTGCATAAGAGGAGGAAAATGAACTGTAAACCAGTGGAAGAGAAGGCAAAATCAACACGAGAGCTAAAACGTCTAAATTTCAAAAGTAGCAATAAGAAAGGAACTATGAGGCAAAAAGGCAAAAGAAAATGGTTTGCGTCCTTTGTGAAGATAAGGAACTAAACAAAAGCAACTGCTAAGCACCTGAATCAGCAAACTACCCAGCTGTATGCTCAAGAGCATTTTTATTTAACAAAGCACTCCACAGTCAATTAAGCAATCACTGGGGTCAGAAGAAATCTTTGCGTAACTGCTATGAGAATTAGTTTAATCTCTTAGACTTTTTTTTTTTATTCAATAAATCATAGGTTTTGTGTTCCCATTGTTTGTGGGATTACAGAAAATGAAGCTGAGAAAACGATGAAAAAAGATTTTTAGAGTTTACATGTAAAGTTTTAAATGCATGTACAATGAAAAGCACAGTCTTCCCAATTACCTTCCAAAATGTATTTGAAAAATTTGCATATAATCAATAGATAGTTTTCTGTTTTGGCAATACACCTTTAAAATACAGGTTTAGAAGTATTTAGGAGAGGGCACTGGCATGGAGTGATCTCAGTTGTCTGTGCTCCCTCACCGTCACAAAGGATTGTCACAATTTCATAAGAGCTGGAGCTGTCAAGGGCAGATAGTGATTATTGTGGAAAAAAACTGTTTCCCGGTTCTTAAACTGTTGTCCAGTAACAGTGGTATATTTCTCTTACCCTGATGAGCATATTTCAAACAAACTTTTCAAATGTCTTAAAAGGGTGATTTAATTAAATTTTGCACAATTCAGTCGTGATAATGACTTAACCATTTCTTTTTAGTGGACCATGGTTGAAGGTCTGCTCCTTTCTCCCCGCTCCCTCAAGCTGGACAGCTTGCTGTACACTCCAGCAATGCCAAGCACAGTGTCCCATCTTTATCAGCTGTTCTCCACTCTCTAGTTGGGGCCATATTCATATTCATAGAAAAAATGAGACAGACTTTGTTATATAATGTTGATCATTTCTCTAGAATCCCAAGAAAGGGGTCATGTGTCAAAACCGTAGGGTATTTTTGGAGACTACCTGATTTATTACCATCTAATTTCCACTTGCCTAATCAGAGTAACAGACGATACTTAAGAAAGCAGCAAAACATCCTTTTCTTCATCAATGAGGTCATTAGCAATTACATAAGAAGAGAACAGGAGTATGTCTTAATTAGCATGTGAAGCAGAGGTATAAATACTGAATGTGTTGATCAAGATGACCTGGAAAAGATTTTTCTGCAGCAATTATAGACCAGTAACAATTGGGGCAACAATGTCCAAATGATAGAGTCCAGGCCATACAAGTCTCACTGTACATGGAATTATTTTCTTACAGAATCAGTAGTGTAAAATATATACAGTTCCATAAAATGTACAGGTAGCTACATTTGGTTGGGTTGTTATCTCAATCATTCTGTATTTTTTATGCAAATTAAAATGGACTGTGGCTTGGGAATTGGGGAACATGCATCTGTGTAGTGGGAACTTTGAATAAAATATATGGGCTTGTCTGGACAGTGTCTTTGAATGAGCAATCTCTTTTTTTTAAATCTATTTTCATGGCTTCTTAAGGAGCTGGCATGCTGAGTCACTGTGTTCTGAGTTGCTGTACGCAGGCTGGGCTGCTTTTGTTCCTGACACTTTGGAACAAAGTGCTGGAGAAGTGACAGTGTTCCTGATTTCAGAGCAGTTGGCAAGTATGCCAGGGGATTTAGTTTGACTTATTTCTAAACTGTTGGAACTAATATTTGTTTTAATAAGCTGTGTGTGGGGTGAGTGTGTGAGGTAGTTTAAAGCACTTTCTTTCAAACTTAAATATTTTGTGCGTGTGTCTAGTTCACTAAGTCCCAAGCAAGGCTGAGACTTTTTATTGAAGTAAGCAAGATAGTTCAGTACAACAGTTTGTTGTGTGAGTTTTGTGAGGTTACTATCCTTTGTAGTAGTAAAGCTGTTTAGAAAAATAATGTTCTTATGCCTCTATATGTCTTTCAGGCTCATATCTGGGACCAGTACAAGTCGATGTTATGATTCAGATTATTATTAGCACAAAAGTTTTTCTCTTCTCTCTAACAACCTAGCTACAAGGGTAGCATTGTGTACAATACACTGGATTTTTGTGTGTGCTTGCGGATGATTATTAAGTCAGTTTGGCAAACAACAGTTTTGGGGAGGGAAAGTATTTAAGTCTTTTTGGGCTAATGTTTGAAAAGTAACCCCTTTTTTACTTTGTACACATTGTGCAATCTCCATGTGAAACTTTCTGTAAAGTACACAGACTACAAGGTAGTAGTGTCATAAAATACCTTTTCAGATATTTTATCTTAAAATGAGGAAACAAAGGACCAAGTGAATTTGTTAATGCTTTTAGATCAAGTTTTTCAAGAACTTTTTTAGCTGTCCCAGTCTTCATGGAATTTGCTTGTCTGTGGCCCTGGAATTCCATCAGTTTGCCATCTCTGAGGGCAGCAAGATACTAGCTATTTAAATATTAAATTTTAATTATTACATTTCATAGGCTTTCCTTTTTGAATGGCCGTACTTTCTGTCATATGCTGTAGAATCTGTTACCACTGTGATTTATGTTACAACAGCCTACAGACCTGGATTAATAGGCCGCCTTATAAATACACTTAACTTAATTTCCTCAGTGAGGAGATTAAGTGTCCATTTCAGCTGGCTGAAATGAAGCCAATGAGTAACGTATGTGGACACTCTAAAGTTGCAGGTTTTTCTAGTTAACACTTGCACCCAAAAGATGTGTCTCTGTAAAACAGTTAGCAGCAGCACAGTGCATAGCAAGAGTGGGTAGAAACAAGGCAGTTGGAGGCTTTCACACAGAGGAAAAAGAGTGCGATAACGTTGTCAAAGGATGCAGAAGAAAGGATTTTATTTGCTGAAGTGTCCGGAGGCAAGGCATGGTACTGATGATTATTCAGATAGTGGTATCTTTGCTCTGTAAATGTGTCAGAGTAGAAGCTTCTTATTGAATGCAGGCAATAGGTAAATAAGGATAATCTTTGATTTACTATCCATTCCTCTGCCGTAAGATGATGTAACACTCAGGAGAGAAAGAACATGAAAAACTTTCTACATTGCCTACAGTGTTTAAGTTAGTGTATGTTTTGGGGAAGAAATGGTAACCTGGAAGATGCTACAGGAGAATGATTCTTTTTGGACCGCTTTTGAAGCAAAAGGACAGTGATATCACATTTCAGCGTTCTTTTCCTCTTACTTGACATATGCTTTGTTACTCTGTTACATGGCTATTAAAACTGTTATTTTTAATGATTCTGATGGTAGCTAAGGTTTTCCTGTTTTCAACAGACTCACAGGCAGTAGAGTTACTGTGGCACAGGGGTGGCTTTCTTTTTAGTCACACATTACTACTGCTCCACCAAAGTGAAGTTGGTTGAACTTTTACCTTTAATACACTTTTTGTGTCTGAAGTCTTGGAATCAGCTTGTGGTGTCTATTGATAAAAAAGTTAATTACCATTTTGATTAGCTTCATGTGTGGTCATTTTTCTAATAAGACTGCCATATTTTTTGAGTCCACTTTAAAGTAAAATTAACTGACGTAAGGGATTCTTGTGTCTGAGAAAGAAGTAAAGGTAATAATAGAGAAAACAGAACCAGCCTGTTGTCAGAGATGAATAGCAGAAGGACAAGAGGCAATGTTCACAAGCAGTAACAAGGGAAATTCTGACTGAATACATGGCGGGGGGGGGGGGGCGGGGGGGGGGGCGGGGGGGGGGGGGGAGGAAATGCAGCGACGGGAGGTAACAAAAAGAACAGTTTATCCACAAGGCTTATGGACTCTCCATCCTTGGAGATTTGCAAAATGCTCCTGAGCAAGGTCCTGAGCAACTTGATCTGGTTTTGAAGTTATCCTTTCTTTGAGGAAGTGTTTTGATGAGACGACCTTCAGAGGTCCCTCCCCTCTTAAATTATTCTATGATTCTAAGGGTATCTGGAGATAAAATTCTTCAGGAATGCTGGTTTCATGATAGATGTTCCCAAATAATTCTTTCAATTGACAAACCGTAATCAGTGAGCACCTAAATGTTCTGTGGTTAACGAGAACATTGTGTTAATTGAGGTGAAAAGTAACTTGATGTATGAACCCTTTGGTGGCTAGGGAACAGTGGGTTGCACTTTTTGAACATAGTTACATTTTAGACATATCTACTGTTTGCCTAACTTGCAAGGCAGTTACATCTGAATTCCAGGAAAAACGGAGCCCTATCATGTGAGTTCAGGTTTGGTCTTCCCAGCTGCATCACTGCCTCAGTATCCCACAGCCTTTGGTGGGCAAGGTCTCAGCACCGTCGTTTACAGATTAGGTCTCAGACATGAGGGTGGACACTTCTTCAAAGGTATGTTTAAATGCTCAGTAAGCACTGATTTGAAATGGTGGAGATTTGGAGTGAGCAGAGGATTTTGAACCTCGTTCTCCCGCGACCGAGGCTAGAATCAAAACCAGTAAAGAGCTGCTTCTGCAGTGCAGCTGCTGCACAGGCTGCCGAGCACCCACAACCCCGTAAGGTACACAACGGAAGGGGTCACTTCAGATGGGATCTGTTGGCTTCCAAAGTTAAAACTGTCTCCTTTCATTGCATGGTTTATAGACAGGTTTGTGCACTCAGTAATCAGAAAAATTTGGTTTATGCAGTCTGCCTTAACATTTAGATAAGCAAAATCATACGAAGAAATTGATGCTTGTGATTTAAACATTTTTTCAACATGCATTTTTGATGCTGAGACCTTAAACAGCGTCTCTCTTGAACAGATGGGTCTGTGTCAAGGCTGAGGGTTACCACAAAATATTTCTGTGTTTAATGTCAGTGTGTATGTATATAAATATGTTTTTGCTATGAAGATGTGTTCTCAAATGTATGAGTTCATAAATCTCAGTTTCCAGCCCATTTTGTGACACTTATCCCTAGTTTAAAAAGAAAATATAACATTTTTTTACTGATTTGAAGGTAAACTAACCTTCAAACAGCTGCTAGAAACGATCTTAAAAGAGAACCAAAAAAAGAGATTTTCCTTTACGGATGTTTTCCCTAAGAGATGGACACTGTTAGGTTTCTTATGCAAATTTTAGGTGTGCTAAAATAATTTAACATAATTTCCCAATTATTTTGTTGTGTTTTTTATTCTTTAACAACTGTGTGGCAATTTATTAGCAGACAGCTGTAAGTGTTACAACAGGATTGGAGTTTAAGAAGGTGGTTTCATTATCAGATATTTTTTGTCTGTACTGCACTGTTATTTCTCATTCATTAGATGAGCTGAGAGCAGACTGTACTTGAGTATTAGGAGCTCCTATGGTCCAGTACCTTGCTAATCTATCAGTCGACCTCCTGTCTTGAATTTCTGACCAGCAAATAAACTTGAAATGTGGCAAGTAAACCTCTTATTGATGCTACAGATCTTTGACTTTTAACATACTGTGTGATTAAACAGTGTAGTTAACATTATCCAGTTCAAAAAACATCAAGGCGTGAGGCAGTAGCAGATCTAGACAGTTCTCTTGAACCCTGCAATAAGCAAAGAAAAATACCAAGCGAAGCCACTCGATGTCAGTGTTGCTTCACACAGGTTTGTGCAGCATAGCGTCAACCGTGCTGAAAAATCCATTTACAAAAAAAGGTGTTAAAGTCGAGCCCAAGCCTTTTCAGTCAGGGTCTGACCTCTGCGTTGCCTGGATTTTCACCTTTGTCTTGTAACAATGCTGATTACTCTGTGGCAAAGGAGGTATTGAAGTGCTGGAGATTTTACTTAATAGGTTTTGTGAAAGGCAAGAATGATATCTTTTTTCAATTTAGGTCCACGTTTAAGTATTTGATAATTGAAATCAGAAGTACTTTTAAAGTTAAGTGTTACTGAAAATGGATGTATTGCATCCAGCTTTGGAACATGTATTGGGAAGCTTCAGAGTTTCTGAGTTATGTTCGGTTTTTATGTGCAGAACTTCAGAGGGGGAAGTTCCTCAATTTCAGTAGTAAATAATTTGCATACTTAAACATATTCAGCTTCTGTGGCCTAGTTTAATATTTTACATAATACATGTGACCGATTATTTATTTTTTAAAAGAATTCTCAAAATTCAGAAATGCTTTGTTGGCAGTGTGGATTTTTGTCACTGTTTTTTATGTTGTTCCAGATTTCTCTTATCGTTCCAGTAGCTTGTGTAATATCCTCATGTGCTGTGTTCTGTGATGTGTGGACTACACAGATTGGTCTGTTTGTAGTAGTACTTAGTTCAGTCTGACTTTTGTTCTCATCCAGCCATGTTTTGTCAAACATATTGGAATTTTTTGTATTTTCTCATGGAATTTTAGCCATGTCTCCTAATGGCACAGTCTTTGTGTGACCAAGTTTTTTGTCTATCTTTTTTTCTCAGATCTTTCATCTGGTATGCTCTGAATCCTTTAGCCATTTTTCTCTGCATTTGGCAGAAATATAGCAGTTTCAAAACTGAGTTCACAGAAATTTTTGATCGGGATACAGGACAAGAATGAATGGAAATTTGTTACACGACTGAAGATAAGTTGAGGAAAGCTCAATCATTATATATTACAGAACCACAGAATCACAGAATGTTCGGGGTTGGAAGGGACCTCCGTGGGTCATCTAGTCCAACCCCCCTGCCAAAGCAGGGTCACCTACAGCAGACTGCACAGGATCTTGTCCAGGCGGGTCTTGAATATCTCCAGAGAAGGAGATATTCACACACCCCACCGACCACTCATCTAACCCATACTTCCTGAGCTTCCCTGTGAGGATGTTAAGGGAGACAGTGTCGAAAGCCTTGCTGAAGTCAAGGTAGACAACATCCACGGCTCTCCCTTCATCTACCCAGCCAGTCATGTCATTGTAGAAAGCTATTAGATTGGTCAGGCATGATTTCCCCTTGGTGAATCCATGCTGACTACTCCTGATAACCTTCTTTTCCTCCACTTGCTTGTTGATGACCTCCAGGATAAGCTGCTCCATCACCTTTCCCGGGATGGAGGTGAAAATTCAGTTGAGCAGCGGCCAGCCAGCCTGAAAGATGCATGTAGCTTTGGAATAATGATAGCATGTGTTTTCCCTTGACCAGTGAGGGTAGATGAGAGAACATGAGGAAGTGACTTGGATGAACTGGAATTTCTTGGAGA
Organism: Opisthocomus hoazin; assembly: GCF_030867145.1. Taxonomy (NCBI): domain Eukaryota; kingdom Metazoa; phylum Chordata; class Aves; order Opisthocomiformes; family Opisthocomidae; genus Opisthocomus; species Opisthocomus hoazin. The sequence goes on along the minus strand of NC_134416.1, from coordinate 29,950,744 downwards.
ACAAATGATGTAAATCAGCAGGAATACATCAGGATGACACCAAGCTGAAATGTGTGGTTGATACTTTAGAGGGAAGGGATGCCAGCCAGCCAGACCTTGACAGGCTGCAGAGGTGGGCCAATATGAACCTCATGAAGTTCAACAAGGCCAAGTGCAAGGTCCTGCACCCGATCGGGACGATCCCAAACATTGATACAGGCTGGGCAATGAGTGGATTGAGAGCAGCCCTGAGGAGAAGGACTTGGGGTGTTGGTTGACGAGAAGCTCAACATGACCCCAGCAATATGCGCTCACAGCCCAGAAAGCCAACCAAACCCTGAGCTGCACCAAGAGAAGCATGGCCAGCAGGTCAAAGGAGGTGATTCTGCCCCTCTGCTCCACTCTGGTGAGAACCCAGCTGGAGTCCTGCGTCCAGCTCTGCAGCCCCCAGCATAAGAAGGACATGGACATGGACCTGTTGGAGGGAGTCCAGAGGAGGGCCACAAAAATGATCGGAGGGCTGGAACACCTCTCCTGTGAGGAACGGCTGAGAGAGTTGGGGCTGTTCAGCCTCGACAAGAGAAGGCTGCGGTGACACCTTATAACAGTTGTCCAGTACCTGAATGGGGCCTACAAGAAAGCTGGAGAGGGACTTTTTACAAGGGCCCGTGGTGATAGGACAAGGGGTAACGACTTTAAACTGAAAGAGGGTAGATTTAGATTAGATATGAGAAAGAAGTTCTTTACTATGAGCGTAGTGAGGCACTGGCACAGGTTGCCCAGAGAAGCTGTGGCTGCCTCCTCCCTGGCAGTGTTCAAGGCCAGGTTGGATGGGGCTCTGAGCAACCTGATCTGGTGGGAGGTGTCCCTGTCAATGGCAGGGGGGTTTGGAACTAGATGATCTTGAAGGTTCCTTCCAACTCAAATGAGTCTACGATTCTGTGAATACAGGTTTAGTTTCTCCAAACTGGTTTAATATTGGATATTTGCAGATATTACTGATCTGTCTTCATGTGACAAATTACAAAGAACAAGTCACATAATTTACATCATGGCATCTACTTCTACCCAAGGTACAAATAACTTCATTTAAATGTAACTATGAGCATACATAAACATAATTGTTGTTCTTGAACTTTCCTGTCAATTTATGTGAAGACTAAAATGCGTTCTCCTGCAAGACTCTAGTGATCTCCTGCAAAAGCTGCTTCCATGTGAAGTGGGGATTAGGACTTCTATCTCAGAGTTTGCTATAAATTTTTCTTTTTGAGGTCTAGGTTGGAGTAAGATGCTAGATTTTTATTTTTTTTAATCCTTTGAGGCTAGAGACAGAGAATCAAACCTCCTAACTCCATGTATTCACTGTGTTGGCAGATGTATGTGTGTAAATGTTAGAGAAGCTGATGAAAATATAGACTGTCCTCACAGAGGTTACCTCATTTTTTCAGTAAACCTATTATAAACCAAATTTGAAACACCCACCAATTCTAATCTACGATGCAATAATTCTTTCCTTCTGTGTACTATCTGTATTCTAAATTTTGACTTATGGTAGTTATCTTTTTAGCTTTGTACGTACATACACAATTAGAGTACGATTGGATATTTTCCAGAAAAAAACAAACAGTCTTTAGTTATATAAGCTCATCAAAAGAGCTAATTGTAAACGATCTAACTTTAAAACTTTGTGTGTGTGAATACACTGACTTAAATGCATAAAACCAGAGGTTTCTCACCCTTATCCTTTATTCCAGAAAACTATGTTTTATACACATCTTTCAGGAAAGGAGAGAGTCTGACAGTGCTGGTAGCTCATGTACATCGTCATGCAGTTTGAAGTATGTCAAGCCTGCATAGTTTGGGGGATTTATAGATTGTAGGTTTATAGGTTAATTAAAGCCACCTGATGGGAAGAAGTTTAAACATCAAGTGTGTGATATGGTATGTATTTCAGTTAGGATATTAATATGTTTTAGAAAGTATTTTCTGAGGTTTCTTTAAGATTCTAATGTTGGACTACTGTGTAGTCGGATGCAAGTTAGCTGTTATGCATACTTGTACGTGTTTTCCCTCAAAAATTTTGTGTTCTTTGTCTGGGGGTTTGTTAATGATATGTTGCTTTGTGTCATTACTAGCTAAGAGTACTTTATTAATTTCAAAGTTACAACAAGGAACAATGTTTTTCAAGACTAGGGACGATGTTTATCAACTCCAGATTTAATGATGATGAAATTTTTTTACTCTTCAAAGTAATTGTTGGAGTAAAATAAAATTTCTGCACAAATTCCACATCAGCACGAACATCCCAAAGATTCTACACATGCAGTTCTGTGTCTAACTAGCAGGGCTTATTTTCAGGTATTAGTTGTAAGGTGTCTGCACGCATGTATGCACACACCCATAGAGAGAAACCATCCCTGTTATTGGTGATGGACAAAAGTCTGTTGATATGGCTAATCCTAGGAGTTCAGATACTAATCTGGGATTGATGAAATCTGTACAAATTTACTGACTCTGCAAATATGAGATGGGAAAATCTCAATCACAGACTTTTTTCGAACAGCTTCAGCATTTTGATGCAAGAAGTTTGAAGAATGGAGGGTAAGTTCTTGTGTGTTTAGTGATGGATCTTTGGTTTCATAATTTATTTTTTTTTTACTGTTTCAGAATATGCAGAGCTTCTAGTGAACCATGATTTTTTTTAAAAAAATTTGGATTAGTCTCTGTTACACAAGTACCTGAATTTGGGTACATATATATGTACATATCTATGTGTATAAATGTATTTTGATTTTTTTTCCCCAGTAAATGCTATTGAAGGTAGAGGTTTTGAGCATTTTGTTGAAACTAAGCAGCTCCAGACAGCTGAATAGCTCGAAGGATTCCTGTCCACTTCTGATCACTGAATGCAGGGAAAGGTCTGTGTTGAAAAACACTTGGCAGCCATAATAAAACCTTGATTATGAACTTCTTGAACTGCACTTTCAAGCACACACACAAAAAACCTCCATAACACACAAAAAAAAAAGAAGAAAAAAAAGGAATAAAGGAGTCTATGCTTAGAGGTTTATTCCAGTGAACAGAAGGAACAGAAGTAAGGTAAACATGTCTTTCATGTTGCTTCAGTACTTTAAAAGGTGTACATGGTTAAAGGATGGGCAGGGCAAAGAAGAAGTGTGGCTGGAATAGTAAAAAGTGAAGGTCTGTCTGAAGCAATCTTTTTCTGCTATTTCTTTTTTACTTTTTTCCCTTTGCACTTCTAAGGGGCAGAACGGTGGACACCACCTGAATGTCATTCACTAGAATGAACTGTGGTGCATTTGCCCTTGTGCTTTTCTTCCTGTTGCGTCTGGAAACAAAGTCTCATTTTTCTAAAGTTGTTTTGAGCTGACAGTGCTTCAGTTTTGTTCATCTTAATCTAAACAATAGAATGTAAATTAATTTATGCAAAAGAAATATTTTAAAAATGTATTTATTTTATTTTCTATTTTATTTATTTTGATTGCCTACTGCAGAATAGTGACTGGGAAGACACTTCAGCCATGTGGTGGATCTTACACTTTAACATAAGTTTCTTTGCTATCCAGAGACACAAAAAACTTAGAGGAAAGCCACCGTGTCCTTGTGCAGAATTGGACAAGGCATTTAAATATCTTGATATTTAAGCCTTTTCCATGCTCTTATCACTTTGTATCTGAGCACTTTGTATCATGAACAAGGTGCATGAGAAGAATGGAGTAGCTTTGGAGAAGAGTGGTTGTCACAAGCATTTTCATACCAGCCACTGGGAGTGTATAGCTTGCAGTCCTTTACTGCACGTTGAGCTTCCTACACTTTGAGACTTCAGCCTCCAGTGAGAATCTATATATGTTTTCAGCAGGACTTATTGCTACCTGATGTTCTGAATTTTCTACATAAATAAGCTTTGTACTGTTGTTTAGAAGACAAAACAGTGATGGAGTAAACCAAGTTTGCTAGCACCAGGGTTACTGAGAACTTCATGCCCTGTGGCTGCAGCCAGAAAAGCTCCCCTGGGAGAGGCAAGGCTGCTCTCCTGGGCTGGGCAGGGAGATGCCTGCTCCTCTGGGCACTTCCCGCTCCTATTAACATAGCCCAGCCTATATTGTACACACACCCAGTAATACGTCATTTTGCCACTGGACTGAGGCCAAAAGCGCAAGCGTTACAGGGAGTATAAAGCGGGAGGTTACTGGAAAGAATCACAAACTAACGTGAGACTAGACCAAATTTTTGCAAAGAGCAGAAAACGTGATCTTTGCTATAAATGGTTCTTGCATTTCATGTAGCATTTCATGTAGCTCTTTATATGATTGAAGCATTTAAGAAGTGTTTTTATTGAGCATAGTTAGAGAGCAGCTGCACAGATCTCAAGTGCTTCTGTTAATTTTTTTTTCTATGTAGTTTTGGAACTGCAAAATCTCAGAAGAAAACTGGAGACTGACACAGATCAGGGTGATTCCTCAGCTGTTTGGTCTGCTGAGAGAGAGGAACTGCTTTTGGCAGGTGGGCAGTATGACAGGGGCAAAAAGGAAAAGAAGTGCAGTCTGGAGGAAGATCCAGTCTGTTCGCTTTGAAGATATCAAAGTCTGGTGTATGGCAAGGCTGCCCATCTTGAAATGGGTGCCCATCTACAACTGGAAGGAAAATTTATTTCCCGATGCAGTCTCTGGGATGATGCTCGCCATCCAACAGGTGACTCAAGGTACAGTTAACTCCTTTCAGATTCGTGTTTTGAAATCTGGTCATGCTAAATTGATCTGGTCATATTTTTCTTCTTTTTTTTTTTCCTTTCTTGTTTAATATTGTCTTAAAGCTTTGGTTAAAACAAAGATGTACATATATATCTAAAGATGATTTAATCTAAATAAAAATATAGGGAAAAAAATGTGCAGTCAACTCCTGTGTGTGTATAGTGGATGCGCAAATGTGGATAGAAATGCCTTGTGTTATTGTAGCTAATTTCTGTGAGCTGGAACTTTATTATATATCCCATCCCTTTGACAATTCTTTGAAGACTTAATATAGAAGACAAGATATTCATATTGCGTATGGTTATACACAGTGTTTTATTAGTTAAATGAACACCTTTCCATATTTCAAAAGGTAAACAAAATGTATCTGGAAGATAATTGCATTGTAAAACATACTGTTCTGGAGTAAACATTGGTATTATTCTGTTACCTGTGGAAACACAGAGCACAGCAGGAAAAATTAACAACTTTCTGTACACAAAGGGTGCTTCTGCCAGAGACTTTACTCACGGAGAGGATCTGCCTGCATCTGCGGCTTGCGTACTGTATTGATTTAGTGCTGTGTTACATTACCTACCACAGCTCTTTTCAAGCAGTAATACAAAGTAGGGGTGGAGCTAGACTCCATTTAGCAGCTTAAAAAAAAAAAAAAACAAAACAGGAAAAGGAAAAACTCCATAAAACAAAAGCTTGCACAATGACCTGCAGAAACCTAAAGTCCCAGTAATCTGGCTTTGTAAAATGATTGCTACTGGGAAATAAATGTTTTTGTCATTTTTTGATGCGGCTTTGATAGTGCCACCTTCTTTTGGCGATATTTTATGTTTGTCTTAGGTAAATCACAGCATCTTATCTACCTCAAATGGACTTTAAACCCTTCCCCTATGTAAACTATATATATTATTTCGTAACAATTTCCCATATTAGCTATGCTTACTACCATTCATATTGTTAAATTATAAGCACTCCTTTAATTGAATTATGCTGGAGCTGGAAACAACCAGTTTGTGTAAGTATTTGTGCTTTTAAAGTAATTAGGAACATCTGCATTGGCATGATTTAACTTTAAGAACCTTAATACCATAACACTGTAAAGTATCTAATTTCACTGGTATGTGTGTATACAACAATTGCAGTTAAAATGCTGCTGAGAACAGTATGTTGAAATTCATCAAAAATGTTAAGTTAAACAGCAGTTCTGCACTGCTGGTAGTTTTAGCCAGGAGTTTCTTGTTCGAGTCTTGTACCAAGAGGGAATTTAATGTAACAGATGAATTTAAGAAGACCCAGTGAAGACAGAAAAGGCTGGTTTTGTTTTTCTAGATTATTTTAAGTACTCTAGGAACATTTTTATCTTTTTTTCTATGCTGTTTAAAATCAAATGCATTGAAACTCTTCCTTTCTGTTGACCTGTTTCTCCTTTCTCTCTCCTCACTGCTTCTCAAGATTTCAGTATGATTTTAGGGGATATAAAAAGAGGAGAGTTAGATACCAAAGCATTTTATCACATTTGTGGTACTTTAACTAGAATACAACATATTTTTTTAGACTCTGCTTGCATGAGCTGTTTTTATAGTGTTGTAAGCCTTCCAGTTACCAGGCCTATCCTTTGGTGCTTTCATAGAGAGAGTTATCCAAGAAAATTAAAAGTGCCATTTGTTATATAACATGAAAAGACCCCAAATTTTGAGATGTCTGTTTTGGTCTGTTTCCTTCCACCCACAAGATAAAGCAAGAAGTTTTGTAATAAAATGAAAGGCAGAAAATCTAACAATGGCAGGAAAAAATTAGCTACGAGTAGCAATTGACATGCAGAGCACAGTATTCTTTCATGTTGCAGCAACACGTGTAAGTAAATTCAAGTATATGGAAATAAACTTGAATTATGGAAGTATATGGAAAAATCTGCAGTTGTATTCGTATGCAACAGTTTTCTGAGTGATGAAAGCTGCATACTCCAGGGTAGAAAGCAGTCCAGTAGCTTAAGAATAATTAAGAAAGACCTTCCAACTAAGCTGTGTTTTTCACAATTTCCTACTGTGGGATTTCTTACTCATCTGGCGCTGGCCATATTCAGACTGTTCAGGTTGGCAGCTGCTCTGATCTGGTGTAAAGTGTCCGTGTTCCAACTTCTCATCTAAATTTTAGATGATATAGCTGGCTTCCCTTTGTAAGGGAAGGAAGGAAAGAGGAAAGTCACTGGCCTTAGAGTGTCATAGTGAATGCAACAAAGATAATGCTCATAACTGCTCTTCACAGAATTTTCAGAAATTGTTTCTGGACAATTCCTAATCAATAGCAGGTTTTGGTGTATGTCTTATAAGGGAGAAAAATAAAAGACCAGATTAATAGAAAGACTAGCAATCAATGTACGCAGATAATGTTCTCTCCCAAAAGTCTTTTATAAAATTATAGGGTAGTTCAGAATAGCAGTTCTTATGCCATCTTTATTTTGGACAAAGTTTGAAAAAGCTACTACCATTCATCTTCTGATTTTCAGGGTCAAAATCATTAGTTTCTAAATGTGACTTAAGCTTTCAAACTCCTGGAAGATACCTTGAAGTCAGCTACTTGAAAATTGAAACACATGAGCTCTTGTATTGGTTTAAATATCTTCCATCGACACACATAAAATAGAAACTATGTCCTGTGGTGACAGAGTCTAGGAATGGTGTAAAAGAAAGGCATACTACCTAAGCATTTAGTTGTTTTTAATTTCATGTACAGTGTGGAAGAAATGGATCTTTGGAAGGTAAGGTGTTACCTTGCCTAATACTGAGGTAAGGCAAAACCATATGCCTCTGTGCCTAAGGTGTTATCCTTACTCTCCCATGATGTTATCCAATAAAGAATATAATAATTATCATATAATCTATGAGAAATTATGTAATAATTTCTATAGAGAGTGAATATTCTGGGGTGGCTTTTCAAATGCTTTGGAAAACTGTTTAAACATGCCCAAGTCGTATTTGACCATTCAGAGGGAATTCATTGATCAAAAGCATTCAGTTCAACTAATGGATCCAGTACTGGGGTGGAGGAGAGGAGACCAAGAAGTGTAGGGAGATGGGAAGAAAAGGCATGGGGTTGTCATGTTGTGCTTCTTAGCATTTGTGATGAAATAGTCATTGCTGAAACCAGTCAGTCATTCTCCAAGTGTTTCTACAGTTCTTTCATTGACTGCTAAATATGCCAAGTCAATCTTAATTCATGAGTCCTAAAATTCACTGCTGAAATCTTCTGTCCTATTTACCTATTGAAACAATACTTAAATGGTGTCTGTGTATGTCCTCTGATTTTAGAGTCCTTTAGCTAATTCCACAGAGGATGGAGAAAGAAGTGTCAAAGATAATTATGTTTCTACAAATTGTTGTGTTTGATCTGGCTGAGGTGGAATTCATTTTACCTGTAGCAGCCTTCATAGTCCTGTGTGGTAGCTAGAGAATTGTTGATAACACACCAGTGTTATGGCTACTGCTGAGCAGTGCTCACACAGCATCAAGGCCGTTTCTCCAGCACTCCCCCCTCACCAGAAGGCTGGGGGTTGGACAAGATCTTAGGAGCAGACAAGGCCAGGACAGCTGACGAAAGGGATTTTCCATACCATGTAATGTCTGCTCAGCAATAAAAGCTAAGAGAAAGGATGTGGCGGGAGGTCATTCGTTATTATGACATTTGTATTCTGGAGCATCCACTACGTATACTGAAGCCCTGCTTCCTTGGAAGTGGTTGGACATCGCCTGCTGATGGGCAGTAGAGAGTAAATCTGTAGTTTTCCTTTGCTTGTGTGTGTGGCCTTTACTTTTGCTTTATTAACTGCCTTTATATTGACTCACAAGTTTTTTCCATCTTATTTTCTCCCCATCTTGTCCTGCTGAGGAGGGGAGGGATAGAGCAGCTGGGTGGGCACCTGGCAGCCAGCCAAGGTCAACCCACCACCATTATATGAAAAAAGAAAGTGGAAACTGACCCTACAAATTTTTAAAAAGTGATAATAGAAACTCATACCTTGTTAGGCATTGGATAATCCCTGTAGCAAAAAAACAAAAAAACAAAAAAACAAAAAAAAAGCCCTTTCAAACACACCAATTGCTGGAAAGATTCAGTTGGAGCTGGCACTGTCTCAGACTGCAAAGTCAGTCCACTAGGAGTCAAAACCAATATAAGAAACTAGGCTTCATTAGCTCCAGCACAGAAAACCATCATTTATTAATACAGAGCTCAACACCTTATTTTTCAGAATCTTTATTCTTACTCTGATGCCTAAGGTTGAAAAATAACCTTTGAATCTAAAATGAACTTTGTCGTCCAGTCATAAAGTTTGCTGTATACTTTCACAGACAGTTAAGAAATTTGAGCTTTCATGTTTTTGGAACTCATTACCTAATTTGTCTGCATTTCTCAAAAATCTATTTTTTATAGACTAGAGCAAGATGCTTCTAAATTAACAAGTAAATCCTTAATTTGCTTCTTGGACTAGCACTTCATTCCACTGTTCCCTTTCCCTTTAAAATTTATTAACACCCCATCAACAGTCATTATATAAAGATTTTTCTTTCTATTTCATTCTGTGTTCCTCACCCATACACAAAAATTCAATTACTAGGTCCATGTAGATGTCTCATAAGCGCCTCTTCTGTTTGTTTGTCTCCAGACTGAAATTGTGCTAATAAAACCAAGGTTCTGCAGTGTGTCTAGTTTGCAGCAAGCCACTCTTGCATTTCTTACTAGCCAGTGGAGATCGAGTTGATGAGAGTTAGTGAAATTTATGGTGTTCCATCTACTTGTGGGAGGTAGTGAATGACTGCCTTTTACATCACTTTTTTTTCTTTTTCTTTCATTCACTTAGTAAACTGTCTTTATCTTGACCCACAAGTTTTCTCACTTTTGTTCTTCTGATTCTCTCCCCCATCCTTTGAGGGGGAGTGAGTGAGGGGCTGGATGGGTGCTTAGCTGCTGGCTGGGATCAACCCACTACAGGCATGACTCATCTGACTAAACCTAATCATCTACTTGGTTAAGGCTTATTGATGACGCTGGTAAGATTTCCATTGAGCATAACAGAGGACTGGCCTAGGTGTAGACACTGGTGATGTGGACATCAAAATGTAGGTGTATTGTGTCTCAGCCATTATATCTGTGGCATTATGGGTAATACACAGGTCATGTTCAACATGGCTGAAGGCAGGTCTTACTGTTTCCTTTCCTGTAAGTCATCCATTGACCTGTCACAATAATACCAGAATTCTTTTCGTGGTTTTTTGATGTGGCCTGAACACCACCTACTTGTAAAAGAAGCATGCTTTGATCAAGCTGTGTCAGAATTTTTCTGAGTTTCCTTGCAGGATAATATTAAGACACATTATGATGCAGTCTTCACATGGAGCTAAATCTCAAAAAGCTGTCACTGCTTTTTCTGTAGCCTTCTAAACAAGTGCTATAGCCCCTGCGTATCTGTTCAGAATGCAGCTGTTTAACTCATTTTCACACTCTGTAGTAGCTTTTTATTGCACCAAGCACATTATTAATCTTTACTTTCAAGGCCTTTCATAGATGATCTTTCCTGGCATCATTTATTCATTACCAAGCTGTTGATCCATCTCTGATTAATCTATTTTGCTAGCCTTCTTTGTCCAATCTTGTCTTTTGAAATGAATAACTTTGTGCCTTCTCTCGGGATTTAAATTATGCAATGTATGTTGGTTGGTGTAGCACATCTTAGTATTTGCTTTTGGATTGCAATTTAGAATGTGTTTCTTCGTGTTTTGATTTTGAGTTTTTTTGTTGGGGGTTGTTTGTTTGTTTGTTTCTGGGCAGAACTATGTGTACTGTCCACACAGACTGACGTCTAGAAGCCATGTAGGTAACGCTGCAACCATCAGTAAGCTGCTCTGACTGTCATGGACAGTAAAAAAAGTAAATCTGAGTTTGTCTAAAAAAGTCTATGCAAATTTACCCTCTGTCATGCAACTGAGTTCATCACCAGTAACACCATGCCCGTTAGTCTACTTGAATATGTATACTCCTGTATATAATTTATTCATGTATGTCAGTTCTCTATATAGTTAGGGGACACAAATGTATCTGAAATACTTTGGTTAGGGCATCATATAATGTGAAAATTAAGTGCTTGGATTAACACTTAGAGTTGCCTTACTCTTTCCAGGTGTAAATTCCTAATATAAATACCTAAATTCAGCCAGTGTCATCCCTTCCCCTCCAAGCTTCTTCCAAGATCTCGATTGAGATTTTTATAGTTATAATCCTCTTCTGAAATGCATTAATGACCAGAGAAACTGCTGTTTAGACAAATATATGAATTAATTTCTGTTTTGTCATTCACTGGGTGATGATAATACTTGCACCCTGCACTTTTCAGTATAGGATATTGGAGCTCTTTACACTGTCCAGCAATGGAAAAGTATATGGGGATGGAAGTTAGAAACACAGAAGTGCTTGTGTTTGAAACACAGAAATGACTCATTCAATACTGTACTGGCAGTTTATGGTACAAAGTATACAAGTTTCAGTTGTTTGCTCCTAATATGAGTGTCCAATATCATAATTGAGTTAGACCCTTCCAAAAAAACCACAAACCCACAAATATTTTTTTAGCCTTAGGAAAAAAGAGGACAACACAAAGACATGGTACTTTCTGCATAAGTATTTGGTCAAAACTGAAGCCTTGGTATAAAATATGTGCTTTGTCTCAGTTTTCCTGAAAGATGATGACTTTGCCCATGTGGGAAATGGGCAAGCGCATGGATATGTGGCTGAGATTAAACACAGAAAATGAAACACACTCAGATCAAGGGCTGAGGTGGATACTTCTCTCAGAATTTGAAAGAATCAGTAAGTGACATTGCAGATCGAGTAACAAGTACCTTTATTCATAGAATCATAGAATCATTAAGGTTGGAGAAGACCTCTAAGATCATCAAATCCAACCATCAAAATGTTTCTGTCAAATTTGGAATGATATTCTGTGACTGGATCATAGTGGATATTGTGTTTTGTCCAGGTGACAAGTCTGCTTTGCAGATCAGGGACTGGACCAGATGCAAGCAATAAAGGTGTATTTCCTTTAAAGATAATAATATTTCCATGTGTAGCAATAAAGGATACCAGAGTGATTGATTCTGCTACTTAGTTCTGAAGCAAAGCTCTAGGACGGCTAGTGGGTTTTGCTTCAAATTTAGGTATGCATTCTAAAGACAGCTCTACTGATCCTCTCAGTTAGAGGCAGTTTTAATAATCTGCTGGAAAATAATTAGCCTATTTGAAAACAATGGAGGTGTAGGTGGATTAGGAACTGCAGAGGAGCTGCAGAGAATCTGAACACAGGTAATGCTGACTGTTGAAATACAGTGTGTAATTTTGGTTGCCTCTGTTCGTGGAAGATGATTTCAAACTTCAGTAGAAGAAGAAAAGGCTAGAAGAAGGATCAGGAAAACAAAGATTATATTTGGGAAAAGCTTAAATAGGCTGGACAGATTAATTAAAACTGGAGAGGGCAGGCAAATGTTCCTTATCAGGAAAGGCATTTAAAGTAAATGCACAGGACAGTTGCAGCACAAGAACAAATGGGTATAGAGAAGCATGAACGTATTTACACTTAAAATTGGAAGTAGTGCTAAAAATATTCCATTAAAATATTAAGATAAGAAGTTGTATCTCCTTATCACATAATTCTGTTCATATATGTACTAATTTACATATTTGCCTGTCAGAAGAGGGAACAGAACACAGGGAACAAGGAGGTTTCTTCACAAGTTTGTGTCTCCTTTCCATATCTGCTGCTGCTCAAAACACCTGGGAAGCTTTAAACAGAGGTGTATCTGCTAATAAGTTAAGACAAATGTGGGTTTTTTTTTTAAAAAAAAACCCTATATCTACTGTATTTCTGCATGCAATTTTTATCTTGCTAAGTTTGTGGTGTTTGGCTGGATTCATAAACATTATGCTATTTGTTTTGAAATAAACATCTGTCCATTTGCTATGCTGCATATACTTCAAAGTTGCACACGTGGAAGCATGTGAACAGAAGATTTGGACTTTCAAATTTATCAGACTTGGGACTATGGCAGTGTTTACATTTAAAAAAAAGTTTTTTTTTTTGTAGTCTGGCAGCACATGGATATACTTCATATAGAATTTATAGGTAGTGTCATACATTTGCTGCCTTTCCTATGACCTATCATGAACAAGACATAATTTGGCTTGAACAGGTTTTGGTGGGCTCTTTTTCCAAGGGGTGGAGAGCCCTTGAGACAAGTGAAATATGTAGATGGCATCTGATGAAATCAGTATTGTTATTGCTGCCAATTTCTTTTTTCATTCTGCAAGCCCAATAATCACTCATTGAGGATTTGTGTGTTTTGTATGTTTTAATTAAAGTTAATGTAACCTTGAGCTGGATTTATTGCTGAACAGCTGATTTCTTAACACTGGCTGCAGAACCTTACCATTATAAAAATGAACTATACTGCCTTCATGCATTCCAGAACTGGTACCCAGTGTTTTGGAAGGCATGATGCCAAAAACGTTTTTTTTAGCTTTTCATGGAGGAACCCCAGCTGTGTCTTCTCAAGGGTGATGGTTGCCTTTTTTTTTTTTCAGGCTCTGACCATAAATGTAGACATAAATATACTCTGAGCAGACTAACTGGAGCTAATATTTTATTAAGGGGTAGATCCGTCTTGTAAATATGCATCTGGCATACAAATAGCATGAGTGGATGAAATTGAACATGCACACTTGGAAACAGAGTCAGAAAAGTCTCCTAGCGAATCCATTGGAGAATCCATGTAGTTCATAAATCATTTGTGGAAGACAGTGTCCAGCTGAACTCTGTTACAGTTCTTCCATACAAAGAATAATGATGTAAGCTGATCATGATATGTAACATGTTAGTAAGTAAATGTAGAATAATACTTGATATTTATACAACTTTTCAGCGGAGGAGAAAGGCATTGATGCTGCTCTGCGTGCAATATTTCATTTTAAAAGTATATTAAAATTCTTCCAAGTCACAGAAGTACTAATACCTGTCTGACAGACTACTAGAAGTGTGAATTTAGCTTCTGAATGGCCTCTGAATCCTTTGGAGGTCCACTTGTCTGAGTATGATCAGAGAAGCTGTGCAGATGTCCGACCCCTGCGCCGAGGAGGTGCCTGAGCACCATGGACAGAGACTGGCAAACCCGGGAGAGGTCCATTCCCTGCAGGAAGAAGGAATGGCTTCACCTGTAATCTTCCAGGTCAGAGAGATCAAAACAACTCAGTGCTGAGATCCTTGGCCAGCGGTTTGTCAAAATTAATGCTCTTTTCACAAATTTCAATAAGTCTGGTTCATCTTGATTGAGACTGGTCATCAGTCATGATTGGTTTTTACTTCTCTGAAGTGTTGATGCTTCTCAAAAGACTACCTCATAGTTACCTGCTTGCCAGAAACTTCTTATGGGTTTCATTCTCAGTTTGTTCTTAATGAGATGCAGAGGAATTTTCCTATAATCCACTTTCGAAATCTCTCTTCAATTTTATTTTGGAGATGGCCAGATTCTTCAGGTGTTCTGGCTGACTAGTGTATAATAGTTCATAGAATTCTCTGTATAACAGTTTATAAAACCTATGTGGTGTTCAGATATTGTGTCAAATATATCCTAAAGAAGTCTAAACATTTAACCTCTGATTATCTCTCAGTAGTCATAGCTTTTTTCCAGGAGATCCATTAAAAGAAAAGAAAATACTGAATTTGTTTTTCCCTGTCTGTTTTTGGGTGTATCCAAGCATTTTAGTATAGAAGGGTCAAGCTATCTTGAATAGAGAATTCATAAATGGATCACTCAGTCCACATGTTTCTTCTACCATAATACTTGCATACCTTTGTTTTGAACACCAAGATGCAAGTGTCAGTATGTGGAAATCCACAAAGTGGCAGAGTAGCACAGTACTTTCTCAGATATAGCTTTGATGTAGCTGTTGGGTGGTAGGCTGGGAGAGCTGCATTTCAGATACTGTATGACTAATACAGCTGAGATGCTTAATTCTCACCAGACCAAAGGAGACAATTGCATGGGAAGAAACTGCGCTGAAGCATCCTTCAAAAAAAGAAAATGGTTGCGAACTCAACATTGGGTGGTCTCTGAAAGGTTTATGGTATGTTTGGCATAATCTGTCCTCCCATCTTGTCTTTACTTTCTTCATTTACCTCAGGCTTTGAACTGACAGAAGAACTAAGGAATAATTTCAAGCTCTTTGTACTTTGTCTTTAAAAAAGTCAGACAGAAGGTACAACCCACATGTGTAGCCCCAGCAAATGGTGCCATTAGGAAACAGAGGTTTTGCAAAATTAAGTTGTATGTGTGCGCCACTGAGAGAACAGATACTAAGCTGGAGTGTGGCGGTAAATGACATTATTTCCAAAGGATCATTTTGTGATAATACCTCTTAACAAGTCAAAGAATCTTCCAGAACTGTAGGTTTATATGGGAAAATTGTTATTAAATATAATATCAAAAATGCTTTATGTGGTGGGGTTTTTTAATTCAGTAAAAGTTGTCTATCCTGGAGTTAGAAATTAAAGCCTGTGATATGAATCTTTGGGTGTCTGATTTGTTGGTCTTCCAAGAGGGATTGATAGAAGAATCATTAAATATGTGTTAGTTCTGCATTTTAAGGCTTCTGTAGGAAATACCTTTATTATTACATAATTCAACTTTGTGAACAAAGAGAAAAATTGTCTTTTTCTGAAGCATCAGAGAGTGACCACAACTGCAGGTAGCATTTAGAGTGGGATAAGATGTATATGTATCATTCTGGGTTCCCTAAAATTGGGATTTGTCCATCTTCATATAGTCAAATTTAAGAATAAAAGGTTACAGTAACAAATAGTTATTTCAATATATATATCTACCCTCTTTTAGTTTAAAACCATCACCCCTTGTCGTATTGCTACAGTGTCTACTACAGCTTTCCTCAGAACATGTGTGTATCCTAAGCTTATTTCCAGATGCAGAAAATTGTTAACTGGTTGACTGTACTCTGATGATTCATAGTGTTTTCTAAGGAAAATATTTTTTATTGCTGTAGTTTTTGCATTAACCTCATTAGCAACACACTGAGACCTTTTTCTTGTGGTAAGACATGGTCTTGTTTCTGTTTGAATCAAACTTGTTATTTTGTAGTTATCTGCATTTGACGCTTACCAACAGTGGTGCAACTTCTCTTGCCTTTCAGTGTGGCGTGCCAGAGGATTGTTATGCTTCTGGTGCTAGTCCGAGTGCATGGTTTTCAATGCAACTGTGTCACACAATGTTATCTTAAGATAAGGAGGCAGCTAAAACAAAGAACCACAATATTAATGTGCTGTATCTGAACTTACTGTTCATTCTTTGTTTGCATTTCTTCCCATGGAATTTATATTTGTATTTCAAAACCTTAATGTCACTGCAATGGAGGCTTCTCCATATTACCAGTGAAGATTAAGTGGGATCCTAATTTTACAATCTATTTCTTTTCAGTATTATTACTGTTTGGAATTTTAAAAAAAAAAAGTTTCCTGTCTTTTGACTAGTTCTAGAGCATATGGAATGCATTGTAGCAAAGTTTAATACGAAAATTAATGAAGTGAGCTGAAATGCACTACTGATTGTATCTTTAAAAGTATTTGAACCTTTGAACATTACATGCTTAATCAGAAAGCCTGAAGTCTTTACTAATTCTGTTTTATGATGCCCCTCTGCTCTTGCACACGATTGGCATGCTTCAGTCATGGGAATAACAAGCTAAGAAACAGAGCCAACACTAGCATCAAAGGCTGGTAATTTTAACTCTGTCCTGACTGCCATGACCTCACCATGAGAAGAACAAGACAACACTTCTCAAAACTTTATACAAAAAAGGCAGTGAAAGGTCTACATGTGAAAGGGAAAAAAACAAGGGCCAGATTCATGTTTAGATTGTGTGGCTGTAAACAAAAGATACTTCTCACCGGCAAGTCTGAGTAAAGCAAAATTCCCGTTGGGTGCTGGGGGTTTGCTGGGCAAGGTAATCCCTTTTCCACAGTTTTACAGGACTCATGCCAGATCTCTGTGGGCCAATTCTTCTGACCATAAGGGTTCATTCAGGTTGTGCCTCTCTGTTCCCCTCAGCCCTGTTCAGAGAGTAGAACTGACGTGTTGACAATTTTTGTGAGTGTGATCTAGGGCTGAGGTGAGCTTCTTGTGCTCTACCCACAACTTGTACAGTTTGTGCTGGATCAAACACAATCTGCTCATAATAGTCAAATGTTGCAGATTCAGAAGGTTTTAGAAAACGTAAAAAAAAAAAAGTAAACACATGCAGAGAAGTGAGAATTGGCTTTTACAGCTGAATGATGACAGAATGTTTTGCAATAGCTGAACCCTTGTTTTCCATGTAAATGTTGAGAAGAAAGAACAACGTATACTGTTCTTAAACCTGGATTAAATGGAAATACTAAATAACAAAAGAGCTAGTAGTCCCTCTTCTGGAAACATTCCAGCTAGGCTGCAATGTATTACCATACCCTTTAGTTTTGTTTTATAGAACTTCTAAGCTAACCTCTTGAACTGAGTGACAAAATTGTTTAGGATGAAAACGTATTAGAAGTGAACAGTTTAGATTTTATAAGGAAAACTTCAAGGTCCAAAATTAACACAATTGAAGGACAAACTCAAAAATGATGTTAACATAATCTGTTTTCTGCAAAGTGAACTTGATATTTCAAAACATATCTTTGAAAATTGTTAAGCTTTCCTATTGAAGAGAGAGTTTTTGTGCTTGCCTTGTAAAAACTGATGGAGTCCAAACGTGAAAAAAAAATGCAAGTAGGAGAGCATGCAAAGGAACTCACTGAGGTGAGTTCTCTATGCATCGGTGTGGCTGTTCCGCAGTGTGAGAATAAGACTTTTTGGAAATAGGAATGTTTTCAGAGGAAGATGTTCTATGTTGGCAATTCTCTGGTTTAGTGTTAGAGAATTCCTTTTATTTAATGAGCATCTTAAACACAGAGAATTTTGCAGATCGTCTTAACCAGGATTTATAGACTCTTCCCAATACTGCTTGTAAATTACACACCTGGCTCAGCATTCAGTACTGAATCTTGTGTAATTCCCTTACGCTTGTCCACACAGGGAGGTCACTTCCTTTCAGTCATGTTGTTATAATTGAAGTGTGGCTGAAGTTATACTGATTTTGCTGGTTCCTTTACTTTTTGGAGAGCAAAATAAATTAGCCTTGCACCATGCTTTTTTGCAAGATTGGAATATCTATGTGAGCGGTATTCTACTAGTGAACTAATTACAAAGCTTTTGTTTGTTTTGATTTTTTTCATGTTATGGTTATGGTGGAAGAGCTTTTCAGTGTTGAACAAGCCTTAAAAATCTATTTCTCCTTTATTTTTTTTTTCCCTATGACCACTTTTGTCTGGATAGAGTCATGCAGCTCTCTCCTGTGCTGTTTTTATTCTCCTCGGACACATCCTTCTGTGTTGCCCTTGGGTCAGAATCTTCTCTTATATCTGTTGGTCATGTGAACATGGATGTAGAACTATAATTTCAAGGATCTTTCTTGTTTATGATAAAGGTGTGTGAAGAGAAAAAAGCAGAAGTGATGATCAGTAGATAAGCTAATTAAAAGGCAAAGAGCAATGAAGTCCATTTCTGTTTAAAAGAAGGCATCAAATTTTTAAAACAGACATGTTTTAAAATATCTCCTCTCCAAGTTAAAACTGATAGTGCTACTTTGCTGAGAACAGTGTGGATGATGATGATGCATGTAAGATCCATCTCAGTAAAATCTTCACCATGACTTTTTTCTAAGAACAGGTGAACTGCTAGGCCTTGTCACCTTCACAGGGAACGTGACACTTCTGGCCTTTTGGCTTTTTATTGCCTCCCCCACCATGTGCTCTTTGTTACAGACTCAAATGCAAGTTCAAGAAGAGAGCTCTTGAATCAAAATGTGTGGAATTGCCACTGAAAACCTATAAGCAAGGATACTCTTTGGTACTCCGTATTACTAAAACTCCATGCACCAATGTTTCAGGTAAAAAATACTTTCTGGAGCCACCAGGAAAGTTTAGTGAGAACAATCAATCCTACATATTTTTAATTTTCTTTGGAGATTTCGAACGTACACAGAAAGCAGCTCCATTTCATAAATCAGAGTCACCTCTGTCACAGACCATGCATGGTCAATACACACACATATACAATAGCTTAGACTGGACAATCAGGCTGAAGGTGGACTTCAGAAAGGCACCTTGTGTGTTACACAAGCCAATCCTGTTTTGCCTACTGCATGACAAGGTATTCACCAAGATTTATGGAGCCAGTTTACTAGGCAATTTCTCCTACTCTTAGTTTCTAGGAGAAAAAACTGGGAAATGGCAGTAGAGGCTGCTGGTCTGAATCATAGCCTGTGGAGTCTCTCTTTCTGCTAATTTACAAGAAGTCGGTGCAGACTTAGGTCTCTAAAGCTGAACAGCAATCAAAGCCTTGCTTTGCAGGAATGTCTCTGTTCAAAGATGATTTCGTGGCATATTCTGAGACTTTCTAAAAAAAAAGGTGGATACTGTCCTCTATAGATAAGCAGTGAAGGTAACCAGTAGGTCTGTAAAGTTAAATCCTAACCAATTCAGTTCATTTGCCATCTCATTGTGAAAGTTTAATTCTTCCTGTTTCTGGACCAAGAGCTTTACATAACAACAACAACATAAGTTAATATCCAAAGGATTAAAAAACCCAGGCACTTAAAGACAATGGACTCTGAAATATTTTTTTTGTTTAAGAAATTAGAAGAAAGCAGACTGAAGAGGCTCCATCCAAACCGAAATTACAGGTTTTGAACTGTTTGTAAGAAATTACCATCTGACCGCCTAGAGCCCTGGCAGTCTGAAACTTGTGTCTGTGAGGGTGGGGGTGAAACGGTGCTGCCTCCTCCTGTGAGGACTGTCTATTAAAAAAATGTTTTGAATCACTGAATGAGACAACCTGGAAACGTGGTAGTTGGTGCCATAGATTGTATCTGTGATCTGTTAGTTTTGCTAGTGACCAAGACTCAGCAGAAAGTGTGAGGATTTTGATGGCAGACAATAGATGAAAAACCTTCTACAGTTCTTCCTGACTCTTATTGTACAGTAGTTGGCTTATGCTCTAGGTTTTTGTAAATGAAAGTGGGTTTTTTCCTGCTCTTAATAAAATTGTAGGTATTTCCTCATTAAAAAAAAAAATGCAGAACTGTTTTATCTTCATTATAGTGAAGTAATTCCATTTAACTTTCTATAGGGCTGGCCTTTGCGGTGCTGTCTTCAGTCCATCCTGTTTTTGGTTTATATGGCTCTTTCTTCCCTGTCATTGTTTATGCCATATTTGGAATGGGACGTCATGTTGCGACAGGTAAGTGTCTATTTGCTAAAAACATTTTCAGAAATAAGGAATTGGAAACTGAACTTTTAATTTTTTTTGGTGTAAGATCAATGGAAGGAAAATTATCTAAGGCTAAAGAGAAATAGGATTTTTTTGTGCTTCTTTTTACAACTATTTTTTGCCAGTTTAAGTACCTTAAAGAGCCTCATTAAGAATATATTGGAATTATTTCTGCCATTATAATTTAATATCATATTGACACTTCCTTTGTAAATGTAGTTTACTAAGGGCTTTTGTGTTTTAACTTTACTTTAGAAATCTGCTTCAGCCTAAAATTCTGACAGAGGGTTCAGCCAACAAGATGTATGCAAACAGGAGTGAAAAAGGCTCAACTGCTTCTTAAACCACAGAAAATACACATTACTTCTCACCTGTCTAAAACACAAACCCTGAAAAAAGCTTTCTGTGCCTATTACCTGCTATAGTATTAAAGGTAGAGATTGTCCCAATGAGTTCAGTACAACTCCTATCCACTTGCAGGGTAGTTAGGTAGGCTCGAAATCTGTTCTCTGGCTACTATGCTAGTAGTTAGGAGTTACCTGTTTACCCTCAGCAGAGCCAATAGCAGCTGCAAGAGTTGAATGACTGTGATCTCCCAATACGCTGGCTGATGCTCTGTTTGTGACTCCAAAGAACCCAAGTTATAGATCGAAGGTGGAAATAATACTCATGAGATTGAACCACAAATTCTTTGTTGTACGGCAGCGGGCACTAGGTGGCCTCTGAAGTTTGCAGGAAGGATGAGACAAGCCCAGTAGTAAAGCACGGTAGAACTGGATAAATGGAAGCAGCCTCTGTGGTCAGCAGAATATTTAAGCAGGGAGGAGGTATGTTTTCCTTGTGGAGGAGAAAACCTCCTGAAAGGAGGAAAGATGCTTTCAGGTAATCACACACAAAATGAACTCTGCAGACTGATTGCTGGGGTGTATGTATGGACAAATGTTTTAGGAAGAAGTTAGCCACATATTTTGAGCACCATTTTTGTTCAAAAATATTCAGTTAAATTATTAAAAGTTGCTGAACAGCTATAAATTTTCTTACTGCAAAGCGAAAGCTTATGAAAGTTTGTTTTCCCTAAATGCACAGAAAATATTTAAGCCTTTTGATGTCTGAGAAGTATGTGTGGATGCTGTTAGTGACTTGGTGCTGTAATGAGCGATGGCATGTATTCAGCTCCTGTAAGAAAGAGAAGCATTCAAAAAATAGTGAAAATTTAGAATTTGGAAAATAATTTTGGCACTTGAGTAGAGATAGATTAGTATACTTTTCAAAACTTTTTTTTTTCATTAAATATATTAGATAGAACACGAACTTATATTAAAAAGGAATAATTTATCAGTGTATTGTCAGCAGTTTTTTGGTGTAAGATTATCAGGAAGACAAGAATCCATCATATGTAGGAAAGTGAGTAAATAAGTTTCCGGCTGACATAAATTACTATAAATTCTAGCAATGAAAACAGATGATAAAATTAGTAAGTACAAGCAGGCAAAGTCAGATGTTCTGTCCTTGGGAGGGAATACTGTTCAGAGAACGATTTGCTGAGAGTCCCACAGCTCTATGACCACAGATTCCTGCATAGTCCCTGGTGTGGAAACCTGCTCCTTTTACAGGTGTCTATTCCAGAATTTAATCTGAAGAAAAAAATGAAACAAAACAGTTCTCTTGCTATCGTGAAGATTTGTTTAAACAAACTTGCATGACATATGCTGTTGATCCTTTCAGTGGAAATGCCTCATGCACTCATCCCACCAGCCTCGGTTAAGGCGTTATGGTGAGCAGGCTGAACTGGAGCTATCCCGCCTGCCTCAGATCCCCAGATGCTCCGTAATTCCTCACATGTACTGGTGACAATCTCTTCTCCCACCAGCATTTTCTGTAAGTTCAGTGGGGCTTTCCATATGTACGCAGGCTATAAAAGTGCCCTTTGTTAGTGAAGTCAGTTATGTTAATATGAAAAGGAAAATTTATCAATAGCCAAGTTCTGTCAACTTTTACTCACTTGAAATATCTCTGCTGTGACACACCTGATCTAATTTGAAAGATTACTTACCTGAGCAAAATATCTCTACACCTTTTTCTTGATTACTTTTGATATAATTGGTCTCAGAGAATCCGCTGAGGCAGCTTCATCTGTCATAATATCACACAAAGACATTTGATTCCAGATAGAATTTTATGTAAATTGTTTTGAAATCAAATTTTATGGGAGAAAACAAGGTAAAAAGGAGGGAACAGGCTTAAAACAAAAAGGAGCAATTTGGAAAGCAAGATGTCTACAACTATCCTGAATGATGCTTGAAAAAACTGTATTTTAGGCCACGTAAAATGTGTATCATCATTCAAAAAAGAAAAGATGATCCAAAAAACCTTTCGTGGCTCAAAGGGAAAATTAAAGGGACTGTCATAAGGAAGAGTTTGGCACTTGAAAAATGGAAAGCTTGACCAAATGAGGTGAGCAGGAAAGCCATGAAATGTAGGCCAGACATATGCAGGAAGTTTAGAAGGCTAAAAAAGGGAATCTGAAGAGTGCCATGGAGAGGATGATCAAACTGATAGTTAAAGGTTCTTTAAATGCCTCAAAATCGGGAAGCTGGGAAAGAAACTGGTGGGACACATTTCTAACAAGGCCACAAGACTGTCAACTTACCAGTGTAATTTCATCTGTCAGCAGGGCTCTGGAGGGAATACTGGGAACTGCAGGCCTGTCTGACACCCCTATTATTGTAGACTATAACAAAAAATAAGACCACTGAAAGCTGTGTGTAATCAAAGTTTGTCAGAGAGGAGTTAATGTGACTCTTGTAAAGGAAAATCCTACCTCAGTAACCTCCTAGAGTACTGTATGAGTGTTGGTAAGCACATGGAAAAAGAAAATACTTTGAAAAAGATATCAGAATGGTCAAACAGCTACTGATAAAGTTCCACACCAAAGGTTACTAAAGAAACTAAGCTGCCCTTGTGATAGAAGAAAAGTTCTTTTATTCATTATTAGCAGGTTAAAGGATAAGAAGCAAAAGGTAGGACTTAGTGGTCACTTTTTAGGGTGGAGGAGTCCCTGGTAGGTTCCCAAGTAATTCATGCCAGCAGGTTTACTCTATGAAGGCCAAGGTGAAGGCAGAACTGTGTTCACCAGGTTCTGCAACTGCAGAAATAAAGAGGGCTCAATGAAACTGCTGAGACATCACTTTAAAAGACTTTTAAAATATAGACTAAAAAAATGCTACAGCAGGTGGTGAACTTCTGGAACCTGCTCCCAGAGGACATTGTGGAGGCAGAAAGTACAAGCAGGTTCAAACAGAGATTCGATAAAGTCATGAATGCTAGTCTGTTAACAAAACCTAAAATGGCCTGATAAGGATGTGTTTCCCTAACACAAGAGCTATGGATGCTGAGGGAGTATGAGGGGAATGGCCTGCAGAAAGTGGCCAGGCTTGTGTGCTCTCCCTGGGCAAAGCCTCCGATTGCCACAGCTGGAGGCAGAGTACTGAGCAAGATGGACCGTTCGTCTGACATAGTAGGGCATTCCTTATGCTCTTAGAGAACTGCCTGATGTGTTTGTGCTTTTTAATATTGAATTATGATCCTTATCTATCTGTGTGTCATTAGACTTTCTTTACCTCTCTCAGCAAATCAATGTTTCTCTTCCAGTCTGCCTCCATTTACCAGAGTGCAGATTTTTGAGTTTTCGAACATACACATCTGCTGACTATAATGGGTTAGGAACTATGTATGCAGTGTGAATTAATTGTCCTAGAAATATGAATGGTGAACATTTTAGATCCTCGGACAAAAAGCTGTTTCATCACACCCAGGGAGAGTTGAAAGCATTTCTGGTAACTTGAAATCATTGTGAATTGTTGTGTTTGAATCTCTTTTGTCAACAGGTCTAAATCAATATGCTCACAAAAAAGACATTTAATTCACATGTACAAATGGTAGTTTATGTTAAGAAATGTGTGTTCCATAAAACGATTACCTTAAAAATTGTTCTTAGCATGACAGAAATGCACAAAATGGCACTTTCATTCATGAAGTCCAAGTTTTAAAGAAAAGACTGTGATTCATGAGTGCAGACAAATATAGAATTATTGGTGACTAACATGTGGCTTATTTTATAGGAACTTTTGCTTTAACATCCTTGATATCTGCCAATGCGGTTGAGCGTCTTGTTCCTTCAGTCAGCACTAATGTCACTACAAACAATAACTCAGGAGTTTTGGGCCTATCAGAGTTTGAAATGCAGAGGATTGGAGTTGCAGCAGCAGTTTCGTTTCTAGGAGGAATCATTCAGGTGGGTGGCGAACACATATTCTGTACATTACTGATGTGTTGCATTTGTGACAGCTATGACTTTTGTACTACTTTTTGTTTTTTCACTTCTCTGAGAAAAACTGACCATGGGTCTGGTCCGATGTTTATGAATAGTGAAATTAATGCATTTCGGGAATTTGCAGCTCCTTTGTTGAGATGTAGTAATTGTTTGTACACATGTTCCTGGGGTGTTGCAATATGAGGTAAAACCACATTCTGTCAGCTCTAATGTAATATTCAGTTGCTGTTAGTGCTCCCTTTCTTTCTCCTTCAGAGACAAAACATGAATCAGCTCCTGGTTAGCACTGACATATTCCTGACGTTTTCTATTGCTCTTGGCTTGAAAAGAAATACTATACAATATTCAATAATTAAAAACGGTGGGGAAGACTTCTTTAAATTCTCTTTAAAGTTCACACACCCATTGTTAAAGTGAAATAAATTAGTAAAACAGATGTCTTCAAATGATTCTCCAAAGCTTATTCGAATGATCAGAGGTCTTTTAAACTTCTGTTTTCCTATTCTAACCACAAGCACTGAATTCCTTTATCCATTGCCAGTTGCTTAGAGCTTCAAAGAAGGCTTCCTGCTTTCCTTATAAATATTATAATGGAAGAGATGTTCCCACACTCGACATTGCAACACCTCCTGGGTACCTGGCCTGCTGAAAGAAACACAAACCCCTACACTTGGTGCTTTGGATCCTCTACCACACAGAGGATGAACAAAGGAATGGGATCTCCAGTGCCCCTCACTCTTAGCTGGAACTGGGGCATATGCTTATGTTAGTCGGTAGGAAACATCAAGAAGCATGGTCATTTCTGTTGCATTTCTTTCATTCTTTTATTGGTTACAGAATTATTCCTTGGGGTAGCAGCGTGAGGGAAACACTACAGACAACATATGAAGTAGAGCTGATGCTGATTGTGCCTGGCTGCTGCCTGTGCTGTCCCGTTGCCCAGTGCAGCACAGCACTGCATTGTGTGCAGGGGGCTTGTAACAGCAGAATGCTTTGAGCATGCACAGAGCCCTTCATGTGGGAGTGCTGTGCTCACAGCCTGAAAATCTCCTACACCGTCCCCAGAGAGGCCAAAATGCCTCAGGTGGGAAGCTAGTGCCTGCATTTTATCTAACTTCAAAATCCGATGCAGAAATTTTTTGCTTAGCTGCTGCAGAATCCTGTTAGGTGTGTAAATCCTCTAGACCTCTTACTTTCTAATTCTGATGAGTTCTGCTTTTTCATATGCCTTCAACCACACCAGCTGATTTATCTCAGCCTACGTCCTTTTTAAGCCTGATTGTAGTGAGAAGAACTAGAAAATCGTTGGCCTGCATCTTCAAAGCAGGTCTGATAGGGAACTGTGCCATGTGCGTGGGCTCCTCCCAGGTCAGTAAAGTCACTTGCATTAGAGTCATACTAATACAGCCGGTGCTTGTACTGCTGCCACTAGTCCTTTATGCAAGTTTAATGGTTAGAGACCAGATTAAAACACTATTTCCTAGAGGAGTGCCTTGAAGCGAGCATGCCTTGCGAGCAGGTGAATGATCTGCTCAGCCTGGTGGCAGAGCTGAAGGAGGAAGTGGACAGGTTGAGGAGCATCCAGGAGTGTGAGAGGGAGGTCAACTGGTGGAGCAGCACCCTGCCCTCCCTGAGGCAGAGGCAGCAGGAGGCGGCTCCACAGAAAGCAGAGAACCCCCTACCCTCTTGCCACCAGGCAGAAAGAGGGGACCTAAGAGATGGGGGGGAATGGAAACGGGTCCCTGCTCGGGGGGGCAAGCAAATCTCCCCCCGGCCTCCCTCACCTGCCCAGTTGCGCTTAAGCAACAGATATGGGGCTCTGGAATGTGAGGGACTGGCCACAGAGGATGTGGGTGAAGGTGAAGCTCCATCCAGGGGGTTGCCTAGAACGAGTCAGACATCCCCAAGAATTACGACTGCCTCAGCTAAGAAAAAAAGAAGGGTCATTGTCGTAGGTGATTCCCTTCTGAGGGGAACAGAGGGCCCGATCTGCCGACCGGACCCATCCCACAGGGAAGTCTGCTGCCTCCCTGGGGCCCGGGTTAGGGATGTTGCTAAGGAACTCCCTGGTCTGGTGCAGCCCTCTGATTACTGCCCCCTCTTGGTAAGGCAGGTTGGCGGGGACGAGATAGCAGAAAGAAGTCCCAAGGCCATCAAAAGGGACTTCAGGGCATTGGGACGACTGGTTGAGCGATCAGGGGTGCAGGAGGTGTTTTCCTCCATCCCATCAGTGGCAGGGAACAGCACTGAAAGGGGCAGGAAAACTCACCTGGTTAACAGATGGCTCAGGGCCTGGTGCCATCGGTCAAATTTTGGCTTCTTTGATCATGGGGAGGTGTACACAGCACTGGGCCTGCTGGCGACAGGTGGAACTCAGCTATCTCAAAGGGGAAAACGGATTCTTGGCCATGAGCTGGCGGGGCTCATTGAGAGGGCTTTAAACTAGGTTCAAAGGGGGAAGGGGATATTGCCCAGCTCACTAGGGATGAGCCTAGGCTTGGTGTGCCAAGGCCAGGGGTGAGATTGACAGCCCAGCTCAAGTGTGTCTACACCAATGCACGTAGCATGGGCAATAAACAGGAGGAGCTGGAAGCCATTATACAGCAGGACGGCTATGACTTGGTCTCCATCACAGAAACGTGGTGGGCCAACTTGCATGTCTGGCATGCTGTCATGGATGGCTACAGACTCTTTAGGAAAGACAGACCAACAAGGAGAGGTGGTGGAGTTGCTCTATATGTGAGGGAGCAAGTAGAATGCATTGAGCTTGGCCTGGGGGCAAATGAGGAACAAGTTGAAAGCTTGTGGGTTAGAACTAAGGGACAGGCTCATAAGGGTGACATTATGGTGGGTGTGTATTACAGGCCACCTGACCAGGAGGAGGAGGTTGATGAGGCCTTCTACAGGCAGCTGCAAGCAGCCTCACAGTCACAGGCCTTGGTTCTCATGGGGGACTTCAACCACCCTGACATCAGCTGGGAAAACCATACAGCTAGGCAGGTGCAACCCAGGAGGTTCCTACAGAGCATTGATGATAACTTTCTGATGCAAGTGGTGGAGGAACCCACAAGGAAAGGCGCTCTGCTGGACCTGGTATTAACAAACAAGGAGGGACTGGTGGAGGATGTGAAGGTCGGAGGTAGACTCGGCTGCAGTGACCATGAAATGGTCGAGTTCAGGATCCTGCGTGGAGGAAGCAGGGCGACAAGCAGGATCAAAATCTTGGACCTCAGGAGGGCTGACTTTGCCCTCTTCAGGGAGCTACTGGGAGGAATCCCGTGGGCCAGGGCTCTCGAAGGCAGGGGGGTCCATGAGTGCTGGCCGCTCTTTAAATGACACTTCCTCCATGCTCAGGAGCAATGCATCCCCCTGAGAAAGAAATCGAGCAAAGGAGGCAGGAGACCTGCATGGTTAAAAAAGGAGCTTCTAGCGGAGATCAGGCAGAAGAGAAAGGTTCATGGAATGTGGAAAGAGGGGCAGGCCACTTGGGAAGAGTACAGGAATGTGGTCAGAGCATGCAGGGATGCGACAAGGAAGGCCAAGGCCCACCTGGAATTGAAGCTGGCAAGGGATGTCAAAAACAACAAGAAGGGCTTCTTCAACTACATCAGCAGCAAAAGGAAGGCTAGGGACAATGTGGGGCCGCTGCTGAATGAGGCGGGTGTCCTGGTGGCGGAGAATGCAGAGAAGGCAAAGCTACGGAATGCCTTCTTTGCTTCAGTCTTCAGTGCTAAGACTGGCCCTCAGAAATCCCAGGCCCCGGAGGTAAGAGAAGAAGCCTACAGAGAGGATGACTTTGCCTTGGTCGAGGAGGACTGTGTGAGGGATCGCTTAAGTGATCTGGACGTCCACAAATCCATGGGCCCGGATGGAATGCACCCACGAGTGCTGAGGGAGCTGGCGGATGTCATTGCTGAGCCACTCTCCATCATCTTTGAGAGGTCCTGGAGGACAGGAGAGGTGCCCGAGGACTGGAGAAAGGCCAATGTCACTCCAATCTTCAAAAAGGGCAAGAAGGAGGACCCAGGGAACTACAGGCCGGTCAGCCTCACCTCCATCCCAGGAAAGGTGATGGAGCAGCTTATCCTGGAGGCCATCATCAAACAAGTGAAGGAAAAGAAGGTTATCAGGAGTAGTCAGCATGGATTCACCAAGGGGAAATCATGCCTGACCAATCTGATAGCTTTCTACGATCACATGACTGGCTGGGTAGACGAAGGGAGAGCCGTGGATGTTGTCTACCTCGACTTCAGCAAGGCTTTTGACACAGTCTCCCATGATATCCTCCTAGGAAGCTGAGGAAGTGTGGGCTGGATGAGTGGTCGGTGAAGTGGATTGAGAACTGGCTGAATGGCAGAACTCAGAGGGTTGTTCATCAGTGGCGCTGAGTCTAGTTGGAGGCTGGTAACTAATGGTGTCCCTCAGGGGTCCGTACTGAGCCCAGTCTTGTTTAACTTTTTCGTCTATGACCTGGATGAAGAGTTAGAATGTACCCTCAGCAAGTTTGCTGATGACACCAAACTGGGAGGAGTGGTAGATACACCAGAAGGCTGTGCTGCCATTCAGCATGAGCTGGATAGGCTGGAAAGTTGGGAACCTGATGAGGTTCAACAAAGACAAGTGCAGGGCCCTGCACCTGGGGAGGAACAACCCCATGCATCAGTACAGGCTTGGGGTGGACCTGCTGGAGAGCAGCTCTGCGGAGAGGGACCTGGGTGTCCTGGTGGAGGACAGGTTAACCATGAGCCAGCAGTGTGCCCTGGCTGCCAAGAAAGCCAATGGGATCCTGGGGTGCATCAAGAAGAGTGTGGCCAGCAGGACAAGGGAGGTTGTCCTTCCCCTCTACACTGCCCTGGTGAGGCCTCATCTAGAGTACTGTGTCCAGTTCTGGGCTCCCCAGTTCAAGAAGGATGAAGAGCTACTGGAGAGAGTCCAGCGGAGGGCTACAAGGATGGTGGGGGGACTGGAACATCTCTCCTACGAGGGAAGACTGAGGGAACTGGGCTTGTTCAGCCTGAAGAAGAGAAGGCTGCGAGGGGACCTTTTAAATACTTATAAATATCTTAAGGGTGGGTGTCAGGATGATGGGGCCAGACTCTTTTCAGTAGTGCCCAGCAACAGGACAAGGGGTAATGGGCAGAAACTGAGGCACAGGAAGTTCCTTCTGAACATGAGGAAGAACTTCTTCCCTCTGAGGGTGACGGAGCAGTGGAACAGGCTGCCCAGGGAGGTTGAGGAGTCTCCTTCTCTGGAGATATTCAAGACCCACCTGGACAAGATCCTGTGCAGCCTGCTGTAGGTGACCCTGCTTCAGCAGGAGGGTTGGACTAGATGACCCACAGAGGTCCCTTCCAGCCCCTACCATTCTGTGATTCTGTGTGATTCTGTGATTCTGTGAAGCTACTGATACCCGATATGCAATTGAAAGTCTGGATCAAGGCTGTGCTTAAACTTTGCTGTCATCCCAGGTGCTGTTAAGCGTGGGAATCCATGTCTCTTGTCATGATTCTAGTCTCCTTGTCTAACAGTTGCTGCAAGTCCCAGATAAATTGACAGGGCAGATCTTGCTGGTAATGGAGAGCTAAGCCAATGACCTGCTTCTGATTATCACATTAAACCAGAAATTAATGAATAGCCTGGAACAGATGAGGTACTCTGGGACAAGAAGAATAATGTGATGAATTTTGAGGCAACAGTTTTCCAATGAAGGCATCCTGAAATACAAAAAGAAGTGGAATTGCCAGTGGGGTTGATAGTTGGGGTGGTATTTCTCTGGGAAGGGAGCAGACCCGGGTTATGGTGCCTACTACAAGACTGTTCCTTTACACTGAGAAAAAGTCAAAATGTAGTGCTCTAACCAGCCACTAATTACACGAAAATGTGTGATGCAATGACTATTCCATACCTTAGGCAGCTTCCACACAAATGATGAAAAGTCCCTCTCCAAAACAGCTGGTTCCTTCTTAGAAATAGTAGGTAAAGTCCTGAACCTCCTTGGCCAGAAAAGCAATCTGATACTGCTTTTCAAGTAGGCTGGCTAAGTACTCTAATCAGCAAACACTGTTAAAGAAAAAAAAGGAAAATATATACAAAATAGTGAGTCACAGAAGGAAGGCAAGGGGAAGAGGTGTGTTTTTGAGGTGAGCCGCTGATGGCTGCTTTGTGTTTTGTGGAGACCAGAAGTTTGAATTTGTGTGTGAGGCAAGCTCTGAGCAGGCTTTGTGAGTCTCGGTGCCATCTAGATGTGGAATAAATTAGAACTGGTTTCTGATCATCATACAACAACAGGTGGAGCTTATAAGATTTGAATTTTGGGGCCTAGCTGCCTAATTTTTTTCAAGAAATAAATTTCAGATTCCTAAACTGCTTTTTAAATATAGTGTTTGAGGGACTTTTAAAAAAAGAGGGAAGATATTTAGTTATCTTACGAGGCATTCTGATGAAGATAACATAGTCTTAAAATAGAAAATAAGTAAACATAGAATAAAAACCATAATTACCCAAAACATTGAATATAATGCATTTACAGAGACAATTTTTAAAAGCAGAATGGAATTTATAATGCAGATTTTTATGTTTGTGTAACTGCTACTCTATAAAGATAAACACAGAAAGCTAATCAAGTTAATGGAATTATTCCCTGATATTAAATACCTCAGAGGTATTGATAGGGAGAGGAAATGACAGAACATAACAGATGCCTGTGGAAGAATCTTGTAATTAGAATTGGGTGATGCCTTTATAACATCAAAAAGTCCTCCGAAAAACCTTTTGGATAAGATTATTTTCCTATCAGTATATTATATGTGCAAGAATGCTTGTGTAAATATCTATGTCTATAAAAAAACCTTAACACGCTAAACTGAAATCC
This sequence comes from Opisthocomus hoazin, assembly GCF_030867145.1. Classification (NCBI taxonomy): domain Eukaryota; kingdom Metazoa; phylum Chordata; class Aves; order Opisthocomiformes; family Opisthocomidae; genus Opisthocomus; species Opisthocomus hoazin. Next base: position 29,919,340 of record NC_134416.1, on the reverse strand, counting down.
AACATTAAATTTGCTGAAGAAATAGAGGCAAGCTGCTTGCAGTTCAAAGGGAGAAAAAAATAATTTTTGTCCTAGGAAAAAAGGTTTATTCTCTTAAGGACCACAGTGCTACAGACTTCGGTTGTGCTACTCGTCTGTAAATGAGAAATAGCTGGTTATTGCACTCCACTCTTCTGCATTTTTACTGGCAAGATTTTCAGCTACTGTATTTTAAAAACTTGCATATGATTAGTTTCTAATGTATAGTATTGGAAATAAAAAATGTTTCTGGTTATCAGGAGAACAAATTTACATGGTCTATTATCAGTTTGCTTAATAATGATGGAGCACATTTCAATACGGAGTGTGTTTCTGTAAGGCTAATATTCTTGCCCAGAGCTTTGTTTCCCTGTGGGGAAAATTATGCTGCACTCTTCTATGTTATACATAGTTTTTCATGAGGTACAAACATGAGTTGTTATTATACAGTGATAATCAGGAAAAGAGTTCATTTTTCTTAAACAATGAAAGTAACTTGTTGCAGGCTCGTATGCTGTGTCTTGGAAAGTACAGCTACGCCAAATGGGAGCCCTGGTTCCCACAGCTGTGGTACAGCACGCTGCATGGTAGTCCAGAAAGACCAGAGAAAGAAGCCTTTCTCAGGTCCTGGTGTGAGGAAAGCTCACTCCACACACCATCGGATGCTATCAAACACTCTCAAGCCACCCACAATGAACTTAATGGCTGCAATTCAAAAGACCAAAAGCTACCCATTACGATGTCTATCGAAACATGCTGTTTTAAATTGATGACTCAGCTAAACTGTCCATGTCTGACTGTTGTCTCCAGACGATCCATAGATATCTTCACTATTACAGCCTCCGATCTTGAGATAACCAATACAACATACGAAATGAGAGGCTCACAGTCTCTACTGTTCTCTTCCAAGAGATATTCCCCATGGCTGACCTTGTGTTCTTAGCCCACGCAGCGAATGACCACGTTTTTGTTTGGTTTAACAGTGAAAAAAAGCCACATCTTCCAGGATGCGGAGTTTCAAGCGGTTTAAAAATCATTCTCCAAAACTGAACTCATGCAGCAGGTAACATGATATCAGTCTTTCAGTTACTTTGGACAGAAATTTTGAGATTTGTGATTTCCAAAGAGCCGTTACATAACAAAAATTTTTACTGACCATAGAGTTAGATTGACTACACAGTGAGTGGAATTTTAACAATAATAAACTGAGCGCGTTGTCATGGGAAGAAAGTATTGAAAATGGACAAGAACCAAAAGGGCTTGAATTAATGAACATAGAGGGCTTTGCTTTTTGCAGTTACTCCTTTCTCTTCTCCTGGCTAATTCCCCATTCTCTTATTCTGCTTGTGAGAGTAAAATTATGAAGCAGTAAAGACAGCTGCAAGAAAAGGTTCCCTTTGCATTATCTTTCTTCCATTCTGAACTTTAGTCTTCATTTTATTTTAGGTTTTTTTTTTTTAGAAAATCCACCTTCCACCACTTCTGTCTGCTCACTTGATTTTCTAACTTGTTTCCATGATCTCTTCGCCTTTACTGTGCATTAACTTGAGGCTGCTTTACCTCACTCCTGTGGTTTTTTTTCCTTTCTCTGACAGCTGCTGATTTCATTCACATGGATTTAATCAAGAATGCATACATGGTGAAAGCAAAATTCATCTCAAGAAAGTTACGTCTTCATGAGCATTTTTACATGGTATGATGTACTGAAAAAGCTGCCCAAAGAAACTAGAGCCATGTGCCTTTCAAACCATTTTTGGTACTGTGATTGTTCTCTCTCTGAAATATTCATTCATCCTCTAAGAAATAAATTTTTAAAAATTAAAAATTCTGGAGATATTTTTATATTCTAAAATATGTGAAAATTTTCTTCATTTTACAGTTTAAGAAAAGGCCAATATAATTGATATCCCAAATAATGAAAAGAGAAACATATTTGCCTTTGGCATTATTTTGTAATATATTTTTTGCTGTTCTGACACTTCATTGTGAGTTTTGTCTGTAGTGTGTCTGCACCATGAAGGAAGAAAAATCATACATTATATCCAATAATAAGGGAAACCCACAAAAGTGAGCATCACAAACACAGTGAAGTAGGTTATTAGACATTTCTTTAAGAATATTGAACTTTCTGCATTTTGGTTATGCTTAGCAGGTGGAAGATTTTATGACATAATGCAAAGTGATGCAATCGTGTGCTGTCAGCTCTGCTTAGTTTCAAGTGGAGTTGATCCAAAAAGCACCCAAGCTATATGGCTGTTGCCCAGCACAGAAGGTTAACTGGGGAGTTGATCTGGGTCTGCACAAGTGCTAAAAATTTTAAGTATATCTGTCAAGAAAATGCACATGCAACTAGATTTGGGAGGCTTGTTTCAAAACAACATTTTGCTCCCTCTTGGTCTAAGCAATTTCTGTATATAATTCATGTTGAAAGAGCAGCAGGAGTTTCCCATACCAGCTTACGCTGAAAATTGCACACTCCGGCCCAGACGTTTTCTATTCTGGTTACTTCATTTTTAGATCTTCACTGTCAGAGATAATGTAATGTCAATAAAGAGTAGAATGTGCATGCTGATAAAGTGTTGCCTTTATTTCTGGAAGTCCTGAGCTACCTTCTGCAGTGAGAGACAGGTGACCAAGCACAGGCTGCTGCTGGTTTTACTGAGTGGCTACAGAAATTATCTGTCTGAAACCATACTCATGGTTTGGATGTATTTTACATAACCCGCAGTTATGAAAAAACAATAAAAAGTATGTTTGAAATGTAACCTTTTAGTTACTACCTGTGAAGCATCCCCCTTAAAATGCTGAAGATTTAAAGTAAAAAAAAATTAAAGTAAGAAAAAAAATGTAAATATGAGAGTGGTGTTGAAGTTCGTAAGTTCTGCAGTCATGGCACCACTTCACTGTAATACACCATAATAGCTTTCTCTGAAATGCTAATATTAACCAATATTTCTTTGTGGTATTATGTAATTCACAGAACTGTCTCTGTGGTTTTGATTCCACAGCAAAATAAACATCCATCTTATTCTCTGTAAACTAAGATATTACACAATTAGAAATATCCCATTCAGATGATACAAACTGATATTAGAAAACAAATAAAAATTGACTAGGGAAGGGAGAATTTAGTTCTTACTGAATTTTCCTACTGTGAACAATGTTTTAAATATGTGAATAGGCACACTGTTAGAACAAGGAGCTAAACAAAATATCTGAAGATAGTAATTATCGGTTTTAGGCCTGACTAACTAAGTTATTACTCACTGAGGATATAACAGTAATTATCATTATTAGGGTCCAGTCTTGAATGGCCATCAGTGTTCTGCTTGTTCATAGTACAGAGCCGTCTGCATGTTATTAGTGGGAAATAGAAAAAAAATCTCAGATTTAATCTCTCAGATGGAAGACCAAATTGTTCACTAGAGGTTTTTGTGAGGAAATTAAAGGCCACTTTGGTATTTTTGTTTCTTTTGTGCTATTATACTCATAGCTAACTGCATACAGGTGAGATTCACAGTGACAAAACAAATGGTGTTCTCTCATAAAGAACAATAACTTTTAGACAAGTTTCTTTTAGCTTCAAAACAGAACAAAATAAAACAAAAGAGGTTGTGATATATGCCAAAAGTATAATATTGAGTATGATAAACACAAAACAATCCTATTAGAAAGTATTATAACAAACAACTCTGTGCCAAAAGCATGTAACCTTTCAGGCAGAAGAATAGCAGATGCAAAAGATTATAGCAGGAAGAAACTGCTTTTTTATCTAATGAATCTGCAGAACGCATTGTAAGGGGAGATAATTTAAATGTAACAACATGGATCAAAAGACGATTAAGTGTTATGCTAAGCACGGTAGCATCTGTATGTATGTAACAAACTTGTTCAAAGAATTAAGAGCTGTCAAATCTCATTCTTCAGAGGAAAAGAGTGCTTGCAGTCTGGAATAAGGGGAGAAAACACAGTAGTACACAATAATATTTTGGGTATTTGTCCTATATTCCTACGAAGTATCTATAATAGTTGTAGATTCAGCTGTAGTCCAGACTGATGCATTAGAGAGGAATATTATTCTTTCATTATATGCCTGTACTCTGAAATAACTTCTGTAAAAGATGCAACAAAGCTGAAATAATCTTCAAGGTAAAACATAGCTGAGCCGAAGTCTACTCGTTTTTCTAGCAAAGAATTCCAGTTTGTATATGGGATTGTGTTTGTGAAAATGGGTATTCAATTTTTTCTTCCGGTTTTAAATTTTCTGATTGTATACACATATCCTACTTTAACTTAGTTCAAGTATTTCTCAAATGTACAGGAAGTAGATTTTAAAGGTCTTCAAAATCGTTTACTTTTATTATAAGTTTACAAAGTTTGTTCATACAGAACACATAGCTACATAAACATTCCTGTTTCGCTGTAAGGAAGATAAGTATTTTTATATCCTCCATCATCTCAAGAGACTTCTGTTGCTCCCTTATCTGAATACCTGCAAAACTAGAAACCCCAATGCTGAAGGTGATGTAACAAGAGGTAGTGGACTGGTGATACTTGAGATATTTGATATTATGGTACTGCAGCATGAGAGCACCAAGTATCAAGACATATTGAACCTCATGCGCAGGGTCAGTGGAGTATCAGGAGGCTAAGGGTCTGCTGGAGGAGCAAAGCAGTTGTATGACTGTGTGGGAAGGGAAATCTGATGGGCAGGGCAGGGTCTGTAGGATGACTGAGATCTCACCATGAGACTCATTTCTCCATAGTTTTAACACCTAATAAATTTGGTAGCTGTTGAAATTACTAACATTGGGAATCCTGATATCAACGTGCTGGCAATCGGTAAGATGGACCAAGATACAGGCCCTTTGCCTACTCAGTCTGAATAGCAGTGGAAAAGAACGAGTCTCAGCACCACCCGCACATTCTGAGTTGCTTTACTTCATGTTGCTGTGCTGAGTTGATGTTTTTATAGTGTTTATTGTGCTCGTGTATTTGAGTGGGAGAGAATAATAAGCATTGCATGAAGACAGTTTCTCTGAGTCCGCTTTTGCTACTAAACTGATGTTAGAGTCTGGTAAACTAGTGATGCGAGTAAGATAACGCAGGTAAACCCACGGAGCTTCAACGGGTTTCATTTTCTGCTGTAGCTGTCCTTCAGTGGACTGTTGCTTTTTATCATCTCATCTATTTTACAGTTTATTAAAAGGAACCTGGCCCGTTGTCCTATCACCAGGAAGCTGCACTTCATTGCAATTGCTGATATTCATGCCTTTGCCTTTTAGGTAGCCATGTTTATGCTGCAGTTGGGCAGTGCCACTTTCTTGTTAACAGAACCAGTGATAAGCGCGATGACAACAGGAGCAGCTACACACGTTGTGACTTCACAAGTGAAGTATCTGCTGGGAATGAAAATGCCATATATATCAGGACCACTGGGATTTTTTCATGTGAGTTCAGTAAAAGAGATGGGTTACTCCATTAGCTAACATTTTCCTGAATAACTATGCTGTTTGGCTACATATGAGTAAAAGAGATTTGTTGAAGAATTAGGAGAAATGGTGCTTATTTTGAAAGGATAATCAGTTTAAAGTACATGTATTACAGCATTGGTAATTCCATTTATTATCCTAAGCAATTATACACTTGTACAGGGAGGGTTAACTCCTTCTGGATCAGCATGTGGGAGGGGTATATACAAATATAATTCTAAACATATTTTCTTCCTGTTTTGCTGAATGAAATCTGACCATCATTGTGGTAAAAGGAAAAAGACCCAAGATCTGTGGATCTCCTATCCAAAGATTACCCTAGATATGTTACTTATTGCTTTACGCTTTGCCATAAACACAGCAAGTGTACAGATTTAAGGTAATTATTATAAAATGCATACATTCTTTTACACAGGATCATGGTTACTCTCTTTGGAAAGTAGATATTGTTTTCTGAAATCTTAAAAGACAAAGTTGTATAATCTAGTTGCATAAAAGATATGAGAACATATTCTTTATGATATCTTATTCCAGCAAACCCTGATTTTGGGTGCTGTGAGCATAATTTATTGGCAGAAGCATTAGTAGTATTACAATAATATCTGTCAAAATGATATTTTGCTCACAATTAAACTGTATTTACTTGTTAAGGTGATATTTACATTGCACTGACAGCAATAAATGAATAGATTACCAGATGAAGTGAGGCTTCATCTAGTTAGCCACTAAACTAAGACAGCTTATTTAAAAGCACTGACTATATTTTCTTGCACTACTCTGCTCTTTATTTTTTCCTATTATCTTGTAAAATTTGTTAATGTGAGCTCTGAGATAAGATAATGTTGCTTTTTGGCAAGTTATTTCATAGTATTTTATAAACTTGATAACATTTCTTATAGATAATCCCTTGGTACGTATTTTACAGAACTAATTTATTAATGAGAATTAGCAGCATGTAATGAACACAAGTAATTTAGGTTGTAGGGACATAACTAAAAGTATCACAGCCATTTTCATGAGTACTTAATTGGCCTGTGAGAATATTACAAATGATTCATCATACATTAAAATATTTTAAAATTTTTTAAAAACCTTTTCATAAATACTTCTTGATATAAAATGTGACTACCCTCTTTTTCATGGCGTTTCCATGGAGACTATACTTGCACACAGGAATATTGTCATCTTATAGAGATGACTGGTGTTAAGTAGCACAGCCAAGACATAATCAAAATATACGTTATGAGCAATAATAAAGAACAGCAGTGATACCAAGAAATATTTCCATGTTGGTGTGCTGACGATATAATAAATGAGGTCATTCGAATGCTTTGAAAGAATTCTATTCCCTTATCCCTTGTATTTTTTATTGCATCTGAAACAAGTTCTTTGCCCTTCACTTCACTTCTGAAATCAAACCCCTTTGAACATTTTCCAAATAAAAATTTTCCTAATTTTTTTAAGGTTCTGAATTGCTCTGTAGCTGTTTGTGAAAACAAATGAACAAACAAAAGCTCCTCTGTACAGCTTAAAAGAATAATTAAAAAGTCTCTGTATTTAAAAAGGAGAATTTTAGCATACAATCATTTTAAAAGGTTTCTGATATCTGTTCAGACTTACAGGTTGCCTGAAGAAGGTCCAGTATCTCAGTCAGAAGCACTAGATTTAGATTTTAACAATCTTTTTTTCCTGTGGTAGTAGTTCTATATGAAAATTATACTAATTAGATATATGTTAGTGTGCGCATGTAACTAGAGAGTGAAACGCGAATTTGGCATGTCTCTCTGGACATGTTCTTCACTCCAAATTCTTGAAACCCAAAGACTGTTATTTTTGCTTACATTGTTTTACTTTCTCCACTCCAAAACACCTCCCACTCACAAAGCTGATTGCTTTGCCTCAGGCAGCCTTTGGGTTGGCAAAGCAAGAATAAGAATGTTTAATAAAGTGTGATAGGAGAGTTGAAAGTAAAGAAAGCCAGTGAAATGGATTCTTTATAGCAAGTGAGATCATGATTAAATATGTAAAAATGAGCTTTGTATATGGAGAAAAAATCTACTACAGTGGCTCTGCGCCTATGGGATTTTTGTGTTTACACATAGTTTATGTAATTTTTTAAATCTCATTTTCCCTCTACATTGTTTGTAACACTGCAGTAGAGCTGCACATTCAAGCATCAATTGGTATTTCACAAAAAGGAAAGGCAAGTTGAAGTGAAGAAGAAAAATGGTGAGGGAAGACTACATGTGAGATCTAATTTTTACGAAGGACGAGAAAAATGTCATCAAGTTTTACATAGTGTCTGAAAACAGAAAAATGTATCTATATTTGCCCTGTATCCAGGTGTAAATGTATTTATCCTTCCACAAGTTACCGAGAAATGCAGCACTGCAAAATGAACTCCTGCAATGTAACAAACCTGCTTTGCAAAATAGGGTCTTTTGTGATTGTGTTGCAAGTTTGTTGCAAAATCCTTGTGGCTGTGCTACAATTAGCTGAAAAAACCTTCCTGCTTCCACTATCAGTCTTTTTTTTTTTCCTTTTTTCCCCAGTTTGTTCCTTATACAGTTCACCTGTACTTTTTTCCCACAGTGCATTATATACCATCGGAATGAAACATTTTTGAAAATGCAATGAGGTCATCTACTATGAAACTGTATGAAGTGTTTTAACTAATATGTTCCTTTAATTCTTCTGTTTGCTTCAGCCTCTATGCTCATTCTAGAACTAATCTTTGGAGTTTTCGTGTATACATAAAAAGAAAGAATTCAAGAGGATTTCATTATTACATCAGAATACACATTCTTTCTAGAATACAAACCATTACCATGTTTGTTATTACCCTATCAAAGTATGTGAAAATATAGTGGAACTCCAAGCCATGAATTTCCCATGAGAATAGGGACATTCAGTGTCTGTATATATATGTGTGCAAAGTTAAAATATTGCTTTTTTCACTTATGTGCAAATTTACATCAATTGCCGAAATGTTCACTGATTCCTCATAGTATTGTCAGATCGTTTCCACCAAAAATCTTTACACAAAACTAGCAATAAAAATAAAAAAACCAAGAGGCAAACAGCTCAATTAACATGTTATTGCTCTGTTTTTAATTTTTGTTAATTATATGACACAAAAAATTGCTTTGTACACTGCAATATCAAAATAAATTCCCATTTCAGTAAGTGCATCATCAAAATATGCAAAATACTGACCTCATGATGAAGTTTATGATTAAAACATTTGTAAATATTTCTTCTGAATCAGGTGTCAGTGCTATCACAAGCTTGAGCTTTAGGTGCTTGCATTTACAGAATCACAGAATCACAGAATGTTAGGGGTTGGAAGGGACCTCTGTGGGTCATCTAGTCCAACCCTCCTGCCGAAGCAGGGTCACCTACAGCAGGCTGCACAGGACCTTGTCCAGGCGGGTCTTGAATATCTCCAGAGAAGGAGACTCCACAACCTCCCTGGGCAGCCTGTTCCAGTGCTCCGTCACCCTCAGAGGGAAAAAATTCTTCCTCACATTCAGACGGAACTTTCTGTGCTTCAGTTTGTGCCCATTGCCCTTTGTCCTTTCACTGGGCACCACTGAAAAGAGCTTGGCCCCATCCTCCTGACACCCACCCTTGAGATATTTATAAGCATTTATTAGGTCCCCTAATTTAGGATCTATACTTTCACCTCAGATGAGTACAGTAACTGACTGGACAGTATAGCGTGTGAACTGTATAGTATAGAGTCATAGCTATATGTTAACCACATTCATGTGAAAAGCCACGTGCTTTTTTTTTCTGAAGAGCCTGTGAGTGGTTTGTGGAATGGTCTCCTGGCTTTGCCAGCTGTATAACGAAATGGGTGTGTTTAGGTTTTCAGAGAATGGTTACCCAGGAAGAGACTAGTCAGTGGAAGCTCATTAGTCTGATGTCATGATTGATTTATTGTTTATGTGTTACTGCTGGAATTGTTTCAGTGTACTACAGATATTTTGGGGATAGGGCTGTTGGTGCTACTAAATTCATACGAGGTACAAAGCATTGGTAGTCCCATTCTTTTTCATTTATTGGCTGATGTAGTCTACACACTGAAGGGTATCATTTGAAGAGAAACACCAAAGAACACACTAGGCGGTTCATATAAAGAGCTTGTTGCAACGTCTGCAAAGACTGTGACAAAGGTCTGCAAGATTTGGCTACATATTTTAAAAATTACTTGGAAGCTTCTTTTTTAGTCAATTTGTAAAGAAAGACAGACATTCTAATAGCCTATGCATATTTCTTTGCAAACCTTCATTACAATTATGTTTATTCACCCAACCTTACATCTCACTTTATCTAACATAATTAAATTCCATGCGAGAAAGGCAGGTAGCTAACGCTGACACTTCACTAGACACTGTTCACTTCAAAATAAGCCCACATCTCTTTGACTTTGGTGGCTATGAATCAATCAATTTCTTCGCTTTTCTTACTACTTCACCTTAGCTCTACCTCAGCCTTTGGTGAGTTTGTGGGCACAGTTTGCAATACAGCTTTCCAGGTTGCCTCCTTTTATCTTAATCACAGCTTCTGCTTGGGCACTGCACCAAGTCCTGTGCTCTCTTGAAGATGCATTCTTGGAAAATTATGGGTACAGAGACTAGTCCCAAGCCACTCAAGACACAACCTACATTGTCTGATTACCGTGGGACAACACGTGGTTAAAAACTGTGGTTTCATTACCAGTCTTCAGATTTATGACAGATAGAGATCATATTATTTAACAAGTTGATTTTAAAATGTTTTTCTGGGGTCTGAGAAACCTTTGTGCTGGGTTATACTGTGCATCTTAACCAAAAGCCCAAGGGCTAAATTTAAAAGACTGGATTAAATTTTCCTGTTTATGAGGAAAACTACATTTTGTCTTTTTTTTTCTGCAACCATTTTTAGAGGTTCTTAAATATTTTTTTCCCCTTTAAAGATCATTAAAATATTCTTAGAAAGGGTGAGAGAGGAAAAATCAGTAAGTTATTTGTAGTTTATTCATTCTTCAAAATGAGCATCATCTCTTCAAGGAGTGACAGAATCAGAATAGTGGAAAAAAATTATATCATAATATTCACCACCTTTTTGCTAGAAAAGGGTTCTTTCCTAACATAATTTTTATAGTACTTTTTCCTGTTCAACATAAATATATGTATTTAAGCTTCAAACTGTCAAACCTTATTAGTATTAAACATGTATTTCTCTGGGGCAGAAAATTATCAGTCTTTATTTTGATAAAACTACAAGTGTCACTTTTCATTTATTTTAGTGGTCATCTTAGTTGTTGCCAGAGAAAACACCTTTTTTAAAATATTATTATTTCAACCCTCAGTTGCTTGATTTTATTATCCTTAATGTTGTAGTTTAAGAAGAAGTTACTTGTGTTGCAGTCTAAATCCACATCCTAGATTTTAACTTCTGTTCTCTATATGGTTTACATTTCAGGCTATATAACAATTCCTAGAATATAAATGCAGAATTCAAGGGACTGAACCTACCTTGTTTTTTTCCCTGCAGCTTTAGTAAGCATGTGTGTTATATCCATTTTTATGCCTCTCTGTTCCTCCAGGCAATAGACTGCAGCTTTATTTCAGGAGGCCTGAAAATAACTGGTGATAGGGATCTGATTACTTCTTTGTTTATTGGGACAGAAGCTCCCTCTAACTTTCTTCAGCCCTTCTAACCATGTAGTAAAGTGATAATTTTTTTCATTACTTTCTGTTAATCTGTTATGATACTGATTTATGCCTCGCTTTCTGGACCCCCAAATACAGAGTACAATTGAAATTACAGTTCACTGATAACTGTGTCATCTGTGCTGGTGTGAAGGCAACTACATTCTTCTAGGTCTGTTACAACATTGTATCCTTTGTCAGAAACCCGTGTTACTCATCGTCACTGATCAGTCTATTCCTATTCCATACTTCTATTCCATGTTCCTTATATTCAGCACCATATTTCCTCTCTTCAGCATAGACCCAACTATGTTGTTCTAGCTATGTTTTACAGCACGTTGCATCACATCTCAACCTTTGAAAAGCTGAGGGCCTCCCATTTCAAGCTCTATAGCTCTGCTCCAATGTCCTTTTTCTCTTTTGACACTGCAGTCTGCCTCTCCCGTGCAGTGACGTAGCCATTCCCCAACATCCCAGAGCCTGCTGTGGCAGGACTCTGCCACAGTGGTGAGTACTCAAGGTGAGAGCTCACCTGGAGTCCTGTGTCCAGCTCTGGAGCCCTCAGAACAAGAAGGACATGGAGCTGTTGGAGTGGGTCCAGAGGAGGCCACAAAGATGATCCGAGGGCTGGAACACCTCTCCTATTCAGGTCTCCATTCAGTGTGACCTGGATAGGCTGGAAAGCTGGGCAGAGAGGAACCTGACGAGGTTCAACAAGGGCAAGTGCAGGGTCCTGCACCTGGGGAGGAACAACCTCATGCACCAGTACAGGCTTGGGGTGGACCTGCTGGAGAGCAGCTCTGCGGAGAGGGACCTGGGTGTCCTGGTGGACGACAGGTTAACCATGAGCCAGCAGTGTGCCCTGGCTGCCAAGAAAGCCAATGGGATCCTGGGGTGCATCAAGAAGAGTGTGGCCAGCAGGACGAGGGAGGTTGTCCTTCCCCTCTACACTGCCCTGGTGAGGCCTCATCTGGAGTACTGTGTCCAGTTCTGGGCTCCCCAGTTCAAGAAAGATGAAGAGCTACTGGAGAGAGTCCAGTGGAGGGCTACAAGGATGGTGAGGGGACTGGAGCATCTCCACTACGAGGAGAGGTTGAGGGAACTGGGCTTGTTCAGCCTGAAGAAGAGAAGGCTGCGAGGGGACCTTATAAATGCCTACAAATATCTGAAGGGTGGGTGTCAGGAGGATGGGGCCAAGCTCTTTTCAGTGGTGCCCAGTGACAGGACAAGGGGCAATGGGCACAAACTGAAGCACAGGAAGTTCCGTCTGAACATGAGGAAGAACTTCTTCCCTCTGAGGGTGACAGAGCACTGGAACAGGCTGCCCAGGGAGGTTGTGGAGTCTCCTTCTCTGGAGATATTCAAGACCTGCCTGGACAAGGTCCTGTGCAGCCTGCTGTAGGTGACCCTGCTTCGGCAGGAGGGTTGGACTAGATGACCCACAGAGGTCCCTTCCAACCCCTACTATTCTGTGATTCTGTGATTCTGTGATGAGGAAAGGCTGAGAGAGTTGAAGCTGTTCAGCCTAGAGAAGAGAAGGCTGTGGGGAGACCTTAGAGCAGCCTTCCAGTACTTATAAGGGGGCCTACAGAAAACATGGGGACAATCTTTTTAGCAAGGCCTGTTGTGACAGGACAAGGGGTAGTGGTTTTAAACTAAGCAAGGGTAGATTCAGAGTGAATATAAGGAAGAAATTTTTTATAATGAGGGTGCTGAAGCACAGGAACAAATTGCCCAGAGAAGCAGTGGAGGCCCCACCCCTGGAAACATTCAAGGTCAGGTTGGATGGGGCTCTGAGCAACCTGGTCTGTTTAAAGATGTCCCTGCTCACTGCAGGGGGGTTGGACTAGATGACCTCTAAAGGTCGCTTCCAACCCAAGGTGTTCTATGATCCTATGATTCTCTGACTTTGAACCTCGTGGTCCAGCATGTCCCACCCCTCGCAGCCTTGCACCTGCAATCCCTGCACTTTGCCATGGAGTGTTTCCCCTGGAAAGCACTTGCCACTGATGTGTGAAACACCCCTGCTTCTCCTACTCTCTTTTTATTTCTTACTTTGCAGCTTTTAATTTAGAAGTTTCTGCTAGGGAAAGAAATACAACTTAGTACATAATACTAGTTATTTAACTAGCCAATAACATAAATACACAAAACTTGACAGTTAATTAGTGTGTGCAGCGTCTGGACCTGATCAAAACGTGCTCCATGGAGCACGGTTTGTCTAACGGGCAAGAACATCCAACAGGGAGATTGAGTGCGCCCTGCTGAAGCTATGCAGTTGCTCTGGAAAAGTATTTGGATGGACTCCCTCGTGCACTGGAGAGAATGGCCTGAAGAGGATGATCTTCTGGGAAAATTCCTGTTGCTTCTCTTTCCATCCAACCACTACAGCATTTTTCTTTCCCTTTTTGTTCTTCCTTTCTCTCCTTCTCTTTTCCCCTCCTTTCTGTCTTCTAAAATTTTTCCTCAGAAGTAACTTTTACTATGAGAGTTGATGGATGTTATGAGCTATGGACACTGAAAATAAATCTTTGTGCATATAGGCTTCTCAACATTTTTGTGCAATACTCATTCATCTCACTGAATTTAATGACACAGGGTAAGAAAGAGATACATGTCACATTTACTGGAGTTTTCTTGCTTGTTTCTACCAATAGAAATTTGTAAGTTCGTATATATAAATATTGACTGAGGTTTTTTGAGTTTTCAAAAGTCCATAGTGTTTTAGCAATAGTAAATTTGTGATTTTCTTCCATGCAAAATCTGAAGTGTAGGCCAGTTTGTCTGATGCCTCAGCTCCTGCAGTATTGATTCAGCTCTCACAGGTTATTTGAGGTGTCTGAAGTTGTGTAGAACATGCCATAGCGTGTGACCCAAAATGATACATTTTTTTATCTGTGATTGTTATTTGCCATTCACTGTAGATTTATGCCTACATATTTGAGAATATCAGATCAGTTCAGTTGGAGGCTTTACTTCTCTCCTTGCTGAGCATCGTGGTGCTTGTTCTTGTTAAAGAACTGAACGAGAAATTTCAGAGAAACATTAAAGTTGTTCTTCCCATCGATCTAGTTTTGGTAAGTACAATATGAAACATCAGACTTTTTGCTTTACAAAGCTTTCAGTTGTTCAACTAATCTGCTGAAGTTTACCATGTTGTCTATAGTTATGCAGAGCCACACCTGCCACTAATTAAATGGATAGCTAATTTTCATGGCTGTATTTTAAATGTAAGAACAGGAAATAGTCTGGCTAAATAATTAAGAAAGAATTGACATATGTTCCCAATTTGAATAATATTTTTCACGTATTTACTACTTTCTACGTAATTACAAGTACATGAAGCCTAGAATGCTAAAGTGTAAGAAGTTTGAGATAAACAATGAAAAGTAGCAGGCACATTGTAACTCCAGGCGAGTTACAATGGGTAGTTGTGGTTTAGTCTTGTGATGGGTAGTTGTGGTTTAGATGTTGCTTGTTATTTATCTGCAACAAAGTTAAATACCGAAGCTATTGCTTTCAATAATTTTACTTACAGTTTTCCTTTCACGTGGCATATGCTAAATTGAAATTAGCTATTGCATTGTAAATCCCTACTTTAAGGATTAAGCTGAAGTCAAATAACCAGCACCAGGACAGAAGATTTCTGTTTTTCTCTAGACGTCTAAAAGAAAATTAAAATAAATGAAGAGCAGGTGCTTTTCAGAGTGGATCACGACAATTATTCTTCTTTTGCTGAAAAAAGTTATTTACAAAAGAATAATTTTTCTTGGGCAAAATGCTGGAAAAGAAGGTAATGTGATTCTGGTCCCTGGTCTAAGATCTGTTTCTGTGCTGCCTTCTAAACAATACTGGATAAAACGCACCAGCAAACTGAGGATCATGGACTGGAACCTGTGCCTGTACTATTGCAGTTTGTGTGTCCATCTCATAAAAAGTATGGGAAGTGAGTCTGAACCTCCTCAGGGCCAAACCTTCCACTCCCTCAGCAACATTTATACCTGCGAGAAAATCAATATAAGAGGCAGCCATAGCTTCTGCTGAAGTCAACATTGCCAGTCTGGATTAGATGTGCTTGGAGAACACCATCTGAATCAGACCACTCAGGAGCACCTGAATTATGAATTATTTTAAGCTGCTCAGTGGTATGGGACACATGCTGCGTGGAGACAGTTTGGACACTGATTGGCAAGGTTCCTGAGGCTTTACAGACACTTGTACAGTTCCCTTTCATTAACATACAATATCCAAACTCCACCATAGTCCTTCTTCCGTCACATTTTCTGAATTCATTATTGTGTCCAGATCTTAGTTTCTTTTGACACATTTGCAAAAATTTTTGTAATAAATCTTCCCTGTCTTATTCGACTGATCTAAGGACAAGTGCATGAACACTGTCATATGCTTAGGTATGGAAATAATAGGGACCATGTGAGAATCTAAAAGCAGTAGAAATGTAACATCTTTTTCTGTGTTGAATCAATAGATAATTGCTACATCCTTTGCCTGCTACTATGCTGATATGGAATACGTCTATGGGCTAGAAGTGGTGGGACATATTCCTAAAGGGTAATGTGTTTTTTATTAGCTTGTGGCTTTTAAACATATTTACTTCCGAGAACAGTCTCTGAAGAGGTCAAAGTAATTTTCTGAAATAAGAAATTGCAAAAATCTATAATGTTCATTTCCAACCTCCTCAAATACTCTGTCACAATTCAACCCCACGTTAACGAGGTATATTTATATTGATATCATCATAAAAATGTGGACTTTCTTGTACATTTTCATAGCTTTTTCATTACTTTATGGAATAAAAAGTAAGTACTACGTACCTGATGATGGTTGATGGATGTGTGACAGGAGGACAGAGCACTCTCTAGAAGATTATTACACCCTGCTTTTTGAGGCTTGCCTTGGATTATTATAGCAGAAAGGACCTGCAATAAGATAAAACTTGTAGATTACTATACTTTGTTCTTCTCCACTCACTTATGTAGTAATTTTAAAAAATTTGGTTTCTGAGGAAATGTAAAGGATTTAGATATGCTTAATCTAGAAAGGCACATTCTGACTACAGATAGTGATACATTTTTCTCCATGACCTTGAAAGAAAGAAAAACAAATATTCAGTACTATTAGTTGGAAAGAGAAATTAGAGGTCAGAGAGAATGCTTGAAGTCTAAGGGTTGATAAGGAATAGCACAGCTGTTGTGTAATCTCCTTTTTGGAAATTGCAGGGTTTCCCTAAATTTCACAAGGTACAAGTCCAAGACAGTATGAGCGCATGTGTAGCAGCTTGCACTGGTAGAAATAAAGTAAGTGAAGTCACTGAGAAAGAAAATAGTCTCTAAGTATTTAAGGCATGCTATTAATTGTTATGTATCTGAGATTAAATGGGGCTAAGTGAGCCCTTTCAATATCTGTTATGAACAGCTAAGCTGTATTGGTGCAGCTTTAATCAGGAGCTCATTTTCTGTCTAACCTCACAGAAGAAAATTCTATAGGGTTCAAAAGCCCAATAAGAAGCCTGAATCATTCCTATATGTTTTAAGGCACTTACCTGAATTATCTAACTAACTGCCTTGTCTGTGGAGAGCGTTAGAAAACTTCAGCTGCTTTGGCGCTTCGGTGGTGATTTTTGTGCTCTAGAGAGACTGAAGGCTTTTTGTGGAGTACAGAGACAATCGGGGGTGATTCAGTTCTTAATTGAGGCATTTCATTGCAATACCCATTAGAAGGTCTCCATTAGATGGACTAAATATCCATACTGTATAGAACCTACAGGAATCTTAAATTGTTTAAAGTATTTAAACTTCCCAGGAAAATCAACTATAAAAATTAAAAAAATCTACAGTAGAGCTTCTTCTATTGCACTTTATAAAGTTAAGGAATGGTAGCTGATTTTATCTGTCAGTGGAGGAGCTAATTTATAAGGATCGCTTCATAATTTCTCAAACTGAAGTTTACAAATTAAATACTCCATCTGAAACTGTTTCATCATCCTGTACAAATTCTCTCCTCCAGTTCCCTACAGATCTTATTCATCTAAACTATTGAAAAATGTGACCTTAAAAGTATTTAAAAAATCAGCTGTGCATGAAAAGATTGTTTCTCTTGTATTTTCATGAATTGCGGGTATATCGAGGTTATGTTCCAGGCTCTGCAGAAAGGACTGTGTTTATTTTTTATAGGTTGCCGCCACCGAAAACACCACCCATGAAAGTCCTGCATGAAGTAGTCACTGAAGCTTTTGGAGTAGCACTAGTTGGTTATGTAGCATCGCTAGCTCTTGCCAAAGCCTCTGCTAAAAAGTTTAAATACACTGTGGATGATAGCCAGGTAAAGCTCTTTCCTCTTGTTGTCAGTAAGCCTTGAAATTGCCTCACTTTTCTGGAAAGGTATTCTAGATGAATAGCCACCAGGAAAGGAAGAGTTCCACATGGCATCCCTAGGCCTTCCAGTGATTACAGTAAAACCCAAACCTGGTTCAATTCAACTCTGCAGAGCGCCCTAGTTGGTTGAGCTGCTTCTTTTGGGGAATCGCATCCTCCAACATAATCTCATAATACTGCATTTGGTTCAACCGGCAGCCAATCTGGGCGTTAATGCTTCTCCCCTGGCAGATGAGCTCTGAAAGACCAGCTAAAATGTTGAATCAGCTACTGATTGAAGAAACAAAGCAGTTCTAAAAATAAACTAGGTACTTATAAGCTCAGGACATATCTGATATTATAAAAGGAAGCTTATGCAAAGTAGAAGTCTCATCTGAAATAAAGGTTTATTTGTACAAAAGAAGCAGAATGGGTTCAGACAGTGCTGCCAAGTTTGCAGCCATAGGAGCTTTCTGTGCAGAGTTCCACTTTACAGCAGGCAAGCTTAAATAAGAGTGGGATGTTTCACTTTCTCAAGTACCCCACTGCTGGTCATGCAGCATGGGTAACTCCAAGCCAACTGGAAATCCTTGGAGACAATTATTCGAGCACTGTGGTAAGAAACATTCCATTTTAGATAACTGGCAATAGTGCTGTGTGATGAAAATGCTGCCTCCACCTTTCTCTTAAGTGCTTTGGGATAAATGATGTAAGGTTGAATGAAGAACAGTTGGTTTTGCAGCTGGAGGTCTATTTGAACATCCTATCTAGACAGGTCAGTCTTGCCACATCAGTGCTCGTGTTTTACCAATCTGTGTCACTGGGAAATATGTAGGGAACCTTCTTGTCTACTCAGGTCTCTCAAAATTTTTTTAGAATAAACACATTGTGCCGAAAAATTTCTGTTGATGCCTCAGAGCCATGTTTTCTGGGGAGCAGAGGGAAAGTGCTTTGACCTTAATACAAGGCAGGCTTCAGGGCAATATGCTATGTTGTCTCAAGAGCACTAAATGGAGCACAGCGACCTCTATGTCTTTCTGCACCTCTGGAAAACTTACACAGCTTAACTACCGAGGTGTTGGAAACTGTGTATGTCTGCATTGAATAACAGAGAAAAAAAGCAAAACCTCCATGAGAACAGAGGCTACAGTGACAGTGGGATGGTATGGCTGTATTGCTACAGCAACAGGGGCCAGGCACTGTGCTCTACACGGTGGCATGTGGGTGTGCAAGGCTGTCTAGGGAGCTTTAAGGTCCTGTGCTGTGAAGACAGACTTATGATCAGGTGTTGCCCTGGATGGATATAATACCATTTGCATCCTGAGCAGTACTAGCGGTATTGAGGTCTTTTCTTACACATCGCTCTCAGGAGACGAGTGAGCTCCTTATAGTTTGGGGAAGAAAACTGTTACGGGGTAACCAGGTTGGGGTGCTTACTTAAAAAGCACTGTTCAGCTCAGGCTGCACAAGGTGGCTTCCCCACTTTTTCTTCTATAAATCTTTGTTCAGACATGTCTGCATTTTGACTGTGAATAAACATCAAATATATTTGTAATGAAAGACATCATGCAGATAGTATTGCTACCATACTTCACTTTCACTAAGGCATGCTTTAAAAGAAAAAAAAATCAGTGGCTGTCTTTTTCCAGTAGAGTAATAAGCCAGAAACAACCTGGACACTGTCCAGATCCCACTACTTGAGAATGTGGCCAGTTAAAAAGCAGACGTGGATCAAGATGTAAGTATTTTGGCTGAATTTCGTCTTCAAAACTTAGCAACATCATTTATTCTGTGAACAAAATGCGCCTCCTGCTTTTGATGAATCTTGTACAGCAGCTCTGTCATTCAAATTAGTTTTGAGTTGTGAGTAGTTATATTATGTTGGGAGATCTTTTATCATGTTCATATGTGACTTTTTTTCCTCTCAAAAAAATGGCCATTCTTTGTCATTGCTAATATTTACATAGGGGACTCCTTTGTTGGCAAGAAGCATTGAAATGACAGAGCAATAGGAAAAAAACATATTCTGTTTAACAACTTTGCAGGAATTTTTGGCTCATGGCCTCAGCAACGTGATTCCTTCATTTTTCTTTTGTATACCAAGTGCTGCAGCGATGGGACGGACGGCACTTTTATACAGTATGGGCGCCAAAACACAGGTAATGGGTTAGAGTGAAGTACTTAGGGGAATTAAGGCTATGACACTTCTCAGTGGGACTTGTACTGATTTATCCATTGTATTTCCCTATTGCCTCTTTTCCTCTGTCCTGGGAACCAACTCTGCCTTGTCTTTTTTAACAATCTGCATGGAATTGCATCTGATCAGCAACTGTCTTGCTAGAAAAGCTAATGGTTCCACTTATTCATTTTTACCTCTTTAGTTCAATATAAACTCTGAAGTGCATGGCAGTAAGGAGGTCAAGAGTTGTGTTTTCAGACTGCTCTAAACTGCACACAAGCCCTTTCTGTTTCATGTAAATTTGTTAGCACTGTAACAAAAGTGCCCTCTAACGGTGTTTAATGGATGTAATGGTACAGGTTAAGCTGAAGTTTTAGAAAAAAATCAGATTTACTCTAGTGCTTCTGTCTGACTTTCAAAATAAAGTGAAAGCAACCTTAAGAGCTGCTCCTAAAAAAATGCAGTAATCTCCCAACTTCTGCCTTGTGACATGGTGTACTTGTCAGTTCCTCAGTATACACTGAGCCCACAGAGATGACACTCAGATTTCTGAGGAGTTTTTGTGGCATTTCCTACTGTAAGAAAACAACCCTGGTAGTTCTCATTGCAGTAACTCAGAGAAGAGGGAACTGCAATTGATAAAAATTATGATTCTGACCCTATAAGGCTGTTACCAGTCCAAACCATGCCCATAAGCAAACTGTTCATCTGTGACCTTTGCGTGTGGTGGCACCATGTGAGCCACCACAGCTGGGACATCCCTGGGACAGCCCCCTAAGCACTTCCTCTCCCTCATCCCTCCGAAAATCAAGAGTCTGTTGGTGACATCCTGCCATATATATGCTATGTCCTTTGGAATTTGTTGCTATTGTCTTTTTATAAATGTTGCACTTACCTTTTTATAACTGTTGCTCTTGCCTGTATAAAGGTTGATAATTACAAGGAAAAGGGTAACGAGGTACAACTGACAAAGCTAAGCACAGTCTATAGGTGCTGCTTCTTCTTGACCATGTCCTGCAATTATTTCCCCTGCAGATAGCACAATACTAAGAAATTATACAGAGCTCTATTTCCAAACTCTGCATGTTAATTACTCGTTAATTAGCATACAAGGTACTCTGAACTTGATTAATCATAATGAATAATTTATCCAATAATCATCTTTAAAAGCATTTGTATGAAAATAGTTTAGCTACCACTTTGCTATTAGCTATTTCATGTCTTTGAATTGGATCCAATTTCATACTAAGTGCCCTCATCCTCACGGATATCATCTTCTGTTACCTGTTCACGTGTTGTCTGTAAAATTTACAGTTCTACAGCATCATACCTTTTCCATGCTGTAGGGTAACCTGAAGGCCTATATGAGTACCCTGAAGGCATCCAGGGTATTTGAACACTTTGACTCTGGTACCTGTAGGCAAAGGCCCTGACAGAAGGTTATTCAGTATATGAAATGGAAAAAGAAACGGCCATGGTTTGACGTCAATGCAGGAAGTACGTGGTAAAAATAACAGATATCTGCTTGGTTTTATTACTTGGTATTGCAGAGCCTACATCTAAAAGTTAAGAGTGCGGCCATGTGTTAGCATTATGAGAGTACTTTAATAAACATAAAATTCTCTCTCCTGCCTTTTTTTTTTGAAGCAGCACATCCGCTCAAGGGGCTTTTGGGGCTGTCTAGGCAGAACGAAGACATGAGAAGAACATCACTAGCAAATGTTATTCAGATCATAGGCAAAAAGAAGAGCAAGGGGTTCATTTGATTACGCAGAGAAAAGCCAGTCTAATTTGACATACGTCATGAAAGAAATGCGAAGAGACTTTCAGGGACTCAGAGCAGCCCTTTTTTCTCCAAAGGCTGTACCTGGGATTCAGTGATGCCATTTATTTTTCAGTGATACCTTTTTCAGGGAGAAAACAGAAGTGAGGGCGTGGGGTAAAAGTGTCCTTCAAATAGAATCAACACTCTTTATTTGCTTTTTGGGAAGGTGGAAAGAGGAAAAAGTTCATTGTGACTTTACCAGAAGATTTTGTCTGCCTTTTTCTGTAAACACTCTGTCTAGCCTTCTTGATGGTATTTTTAAGTACACCAGGGCTTTAATTTTCTAGTGGTTTAACAACTTGTCTGGCTTTGTTTTCAACAACTTGTCTCTTAAAATGAAACCTAATTATTTTAGTAAAGAAACATATTATCAATATAAAAATAAAGTAAGCATCTGTCTACTTATTGTCAAAACCCTTCTGTGAATCTGGACTGTATCTTAATGAGACCAGAAGTACTCTACTTTGTGAGCAGTCAGAGTGGAGT
This sequence comes from Opisthocomus hoazin, assembly GCF_030867145.1. Taxonomy (NCBI): domain Eukaryota; kingdom Metazoa; phylum Chordata; class Aves; order Opisthocomiformes; family Opisthocomidae; genus Opisthocomus; species Opisthocomus hoazin. The sequence continues at coordinate 29,897,270 of NC_134416.1, read as the reverse complement.
AGAAGACTCCAGTTTTGCTGTAGTTTTCCATCAGATTAATACCATATAATACAGTGAAGAAACATATAATTCTTAGACCATGTATTTGTCTGGAATCATGTCACCTGCATTAATTAGGACTTTTAATATATACATAAAAAACTTGTTCCTGCATAATCTAAAGTAAAATCCACTGATATTAACCTGAAATTATTGGTGGTTTCTGACTCAACACAAGAGTTTCCTTTTAGTGTTTGCAGTAAAAGAAGGTAGATGTCTTCTCATGTGCAAAAACGATGACACAGTTCTCCATATATGTTTTGCTCCATGCTAAAATGAATCTGTGATTCAGCGCAACATAGGCTGCATGACTATGAATATGTTACAGAATGACAGCGGGTGCTGCAAAACTTCTGGGATGAGATATTGCACACACACGCTCCACTTACTAACTGAGCGTGTAAGTGGTGCTGTGGTCTCTGTGTGCTGACAGCACGGGCAAGCACAGACACTGAGCTCTCTTACTGTGTTTTCACTGTAGTTGACTGAAGGTAATCACCAGAGATGAAAACTGAAATTGCATGCATCTGCAATCCATAGATATGTTAATAGCTAAAATCTTCAATATCCCACTCCTGACTTTGTCTACAATATTTGATAAGTAGTGCTTTACACAAATTTTTTTATTGTTGTTAGACTGAAAGGTCTGCTTTTCTTGTTTATTTGTTTTAGGTGGCTTGCCTTATCTCTTGTGCATTAATTCTTGTAGTGATCTATGCAATTGGACCTATGCTGTACTGGCTGCCTATGGTACTGTACTTATCCTTTTTTTTAAAGGTTGTGTCAAACATTTTCTAATGACTTTATTTCTTTCAGAGAAAGAAAGTACTACCTCTAAAAATGTTCTATTCAATTTCAATGGGAGAAAGAATAGTAAGGACACAGCAAGTCTCAAAATCATAAAACACAGAGGTGACCACGTAATACATGTAAATTTCACATGTGTATAGTTGCATATATAGGCAATCACAAAAGTATATAAAAAAACATTTCTCTTCTACTTAACTTTTCGTACGTAGTTTATTAAATATAGACATCGAGATTGCTGTGGATTTTTAAATGGTCAGTGTTGTAGAAATTAATGAAGATCCACAATTTTTATCCAGTTGTGCATATGAAGTATGTCTTTGCTTTTCAAATAAATTTGACACAAATGATTGTAGATAGTGATCTAAGATTAACTACAGATTGTTTATGAGATATTCTTGTATCTCTGTCATGGAATACATCTTCTACACCAAGAGTCTGTAAAGCAACATGGTGTGTTTTCACATAAGTTATACCTAGCTTTTGGTACTACAAACCAATAGTTAATTTTAACTAGAGGCGTTCCAAGGATGCAAAATACAGCTCCAAAATTATCCATAATTCTGACATGTTTGTATATGAAATTTTAGCTCAACTGTATTTTAAATTTACTTCATACTATTGTTTACAGTATCACATGAAGGTTCTCACATTTTAAATGCAGATCCTTCTATAGTTTATCTTAACTATGTAAAGTAAGGACACTTGAAAAGGGATGTACAGTATGTCTTTTTTTCTTACCATACTCCTTTCCTACCATCATTTTTAGTATGGATTATATGTAAATTTTTACTGTTTTCCTATAGGCTTTTTTTTTCCATATTTATAAAAAGCACGCCTTTTCATATGTTGCTTTTGTGATATTTTATTTCTTTTCTGTTATGCTTTTTCAGCCATCCCCACCCATGCACTATAAATCCATTGCTTTGTACTCCATTCTTTTTGGCTCCAGATTATTTCTTCATCCCTTTCTTCCCCCTCACCAATTTGGAGAACAATACATTATGTTGTTTGTCTTAAAGTTAATGGATGTTTTGCTCTAGAAGTCTTCTCTAGGCAGTGAAGGGGAACTAAGATTCTTCAGTGTGTGGAAGTTGAGTACTGATATGCTTCCGAGTCTCCAGACTATGGCAGCATGTCGTTGGTCTGGTGACGCATGGAGAATCTTGGGACATACTGAAGTTTCTGTCATTTTCTGTCACTTTTGCACAGTCGGGTGCCCTATAAATTGCCTTCAGGAAAGAAAAATTTGGTTTGATAGTCTTGTGTTTGTGTCACAAGGACATGTGTCCTTATCCCATTTTTGAAACACAAACTTCAGTTTTTTAATAATTTAATTAGAATATTGACTGCTAAATTAAAGAAAGAGCATTTGTTTTCGCTACCAATTCTGCTTTTGTTTTTTCTTTCTTTGCAGTGTGTGCTAGCAAGCATTATCGTTGTGGGCTTGAAGGGGATGCTAATGCAGTTCCGTGACTTGAAAAAATATTGGAATATGGATAAAATAGACTGGGTAAGTGAAATTCAATCTAAAGAAGTTTTCCTGAGACCCTTTAAAAATCACCTGCTAAATAAACTTTAATAGTTCTGTGGCCCTAGAAGATATAACTGACAGCCATTGTTATTAGGATTTTCGTGTACTATTGGCTTATTTTCTATCTCAGAATAACAGCATCTGTAACATCAACTGTACCAAAAAATAGGATTTTAGCAGATGATAAAGAATGAAACTTAATTTGATTCTAAAGATGTGTATACAGACAGATCAGGTTAATCTGAAGAGCTGTGCGTCTGATTTGTATGCCCTCTCCAGCTGGTTAGCATGCTTTTGCTATTGTGGTGTTATTGAAGAGATCCTGGTTTCTTTGTCCTCTGGGGATATGGAATGGTCACACAGGACAAACAGAACTGGAATCACAGAGATGCAGAAAGATATATGTCACAGGGTTTTGAAAACAAAATATCTGTTTGATCATAATGAAAGATTCTGCAGTATGAGAGCAGGAATACATCAGAAAAGGCAGATAGGTGGAAAGAGACAGAGTATGAAAATCTAGCTGAATGCAAAGTCTGAATAGTCTGGCATACATTTGCACTAGCAAATATTCCTAGCAAATATTAAAGATAAGTCCATGTTTAGGAAGACTCTTAGATTTCTCTTCTGAAGGAGTTTTTGAATATACTGGTCAATTAGTGGAACCAAAACTTCTAACGACTTACATAAATATGTCCTGACATCCCATAGAACTTTTTGAGCTTCTGCTTATGCAGTTTCAGTTAACAAATATTCAGAAAAGTATTTTGGACATATCCTCCTCCTCCATCATGCAAGATATAGGTTACTGGAGGTAATACTGGACTTTGTTGAACTCATCAGTGACTTAGTATTCTACAGCAGTAATGGTAAGCTTAGACTGAATAAAACTTTTTTCTTTAATAGCGTACTGGATTTCAGTATGGAAAGCAGAGCTGAATAAACAACATCAAGTTTGGCTAGATGAGATTTTTCACATTTTGTCACAGAAGACGAGGGTATTTTTTTTTTTGTATCATCCAGAAGAAAAGCTCTGTCTTTCATGAAATCTTAAGCTCCTCAAGCAGAAAAAATCTGAAAATATTTTCTATGACTTGTACCGTATTTGGGCTTTAGCTTAACCCATGTTGCCAGTGACCCAAATGGTGGATGATGTGGATCAAGAATTATTTTGGGAACAGTGGACTTAGGAAAATTGGTAGTTGTGGGAGAGAGATACAGTTTCTCTATCCGTGCACTGAGATAATAAGTAGTTAAGTTTTCCAGCAGGATATTCTGGAATCTCACTAGACTAGATGCGTCTTCACAGACAGAGTGACTGATTTTTGTTTTTGTGGTTTTGTCAGAAAATGATGAGTGAGTAGTTAGTTATTACATCTCTGACATCTGTCACTATTTGCAAGAGAGGTTAGAGAGAGGGAGAGTTTGCTGGATTAATCTTTTTGACTGAACATACTTGAACAATGATTTATCTTGAGGTACTTGCACCATAAGTCCTTAGCCTGACAAGGTAAATAATCTTGCTTTAGATAGTATAATCTAAAGTAAGGCTATAAACGTTTCTCATACATTGCTGCCTGGTCTGAGAACCCTCACCAAGCCCAGTGATTGGAGTAACTACACTGGTGTTGATTTTGACCTGAAAAGATTCACCCCAGCAATTGACAGCACACTGGAAATGGATCTGCTCCATTACCCAGGTTATCAAAAGTGTTTTCAAGATAGGGACTGTAACAAAACATTTGGAAATAATTAGCAGCTGTCCTTTTGGAACTGATGCTTTGAAGGGCACGTGTTATGTAACATAGCAATCAGGTTTGTTATGCTCATAGGTCTGGCAAGAGACTGCATGGAAGCAGAGTATTATGGCTTTTGTTACCTTGTTCCTTTTCACTTCTTTAAGCTTCTCACTGAACACAAACGGGACGACTAAAATCTATTTGTTCATTAGTTCTTTATAGAACATAATCCTGTTAAATGTAAAAGGTACAGCTTGAAAGGTACAGCTCAGGAGCTGAAATCCTCATTGGCCCCTTCCAACTCAGGATATTCTGTGAGTCTATAAAATCTCTTCTTTCAGCCATGGATTGCTTTTTTCTTGCAGATTTAATGTTTAGGAGCTGCTGAGTTCAAAGGAGCAGCTGGGCTGACAGATCTAAGTAGCTAATACTAAATATTATCAGCTGAATATTATTATGCATGTTTGCTTCAGTTTTTTTGCAACTTTTTTTTTATCAGCCCCCAGGAGTGTCCTATTTTTACATCCAGCCTCTCAAATCACGTTCAATTTCTTTCCAGCTAGAACCCCACTGCCCTTACTCCAAAGAGCCTTTACCTGCTATTCACAGCACTCAGGTGAACTTTAAAGGTGTCTTGCTTCAGTTAAGGTCTTCTGTCAGTCCCTACACCTTCTGGGACGACTTCGGTAATTTCACTGTTCCACAATATGTATTAAATATATAACTGTATGCATAATAGTGTTTGTACTTCCTCTGCTGTCTTCATCTTTTGGCTGTTTCCAAGCTGCTGATTCTTGTGTTATCTGTGTTTTGTACTTTAACCTGAGAAGGATTTTTGCCAATTTTGGAGGAACTACCAGGAAGTTGCTGTGGAATTCTTCTGTAAGTGTATCTTATTTTTCAGGTCCTCAGATCAGAACTTGATTTCCATATTTTTCCTGCAAGGTTAATTTCTTATTCAGGCCTGCTTCTTGACTAACTTCTGTTTTTTATTCTCCTGCTTGACAGTGCACTGTCCTACTATCAAAAAAAGGCAGGTGAATTTCTTGTGAATGCTTTTTTTTTAAGACTGAGCATCCCAGATGAGCTGTAGTCATTCAGACTAGGCAAAGACTATTGCCTGGTAATGGACTGCTGAAGAAAAATATTCTTTTTACTGTTAACAATTGGACTTGAAAGTGACAAAAGATGGGGAAAAAGTATTTCAGAAGGTGACTCTCTAAGTGAAAAATAATAAAATAAGGATTACTTTCATGAGTTAATTAGATAACAGATTCGGTGTATTCAACAATGAAATACTATGGCATTTAAAGAGAAAAAAATGTTAAAAATTATGCAAATGACTTCACCAGGTTATAACCACATCTGAGGCATAGCTAAGTTGTATGCCTGACTTGTAAAGCAGAAAGAATAGCAACAATTTATGGTAAAAATTACACATTCCCTGCATGGTGCCGTGATGGGAGAGTTAGTTATAGATGTGTGAGTTGTAAGTATATGCATATATATTAATATAAAAGGATGTAAAGAATGCTACTAGTTCAGCAGTTAAAGTAAGATCCAACAAGGAGGTTCTCACTTTCAACAAGCATCCTCCAAGATCTTGCCAGTGTGAGTTTCTAAGATGTGGAGCCAGCACCCTGTCAGTCTATTTTGTCAAAATAGAGTGGAGTATGGGGCCCAGGGAGGGTCTTCTATGGAATTTTGGAGTTCACTGGTGCAATTTCGCGTATTTTTAGAACTTTTAAACTTATTATCCTCAAGAGGGAGAGGAACTTTGAGATTTGTTCAGGTATTCATCACACAGGGGCCCTGATTCATGAGAAAACGCTGAGAGTTTGGCTATATAAACAGTTTTCCAAAGAGTAGGAAGCCATCTCTTCTATGATAATAATTTTACACGAATGCTTCCAGCTTATGACATCCTAGGGAGATTTTCTGTCCTTGTGGTATTAGTGAATATACTACCCTGAGTTATGTTAGTTTTCCTGTAGTTAGTCTCAGTGGGGTGGGAAGTAATTTACAAATGCTTAATCCATTGAAAGTGTGATAACCATATAAATTCTTTGTAAAGAGTAATATTTATATTGGTCCGACTCCAGGGCAGTCTGTGCAAACAACTACCTTCTAAATCATTGTGTATGGAATGCTTGTGAAAAATTATATTAAATAACTACTATACCACTTAACTATTAAGCAGTTCCTGCTTTATGGCTGTAGTGGTCTTCACTTAAACACTCGAATCATAAGTTTTGATGAAGGGTGCCCTGAGGACGTATGCATGCATCAGTCATTTGTCTGCAGAAGGTCATGGGCATGCTACACAGCATCTCTGGAGCCAGAGCTGCCTCCTGGACTCCAGCATCTTCTCTGCCAAGGCATCCCCTGAATGAACAGGAGTTTAGTAGGGTTATTTTTCTGGCTACATGTTGGTGACTGCAGCAAGGGCCTCAGTATCTGAGCACGGCATCACAGCATTGCATTATAGACAGTACAGAGCTGATCAGTCGAGTCATGTCAGGGTATGATTCACCTCTTCCTGAAGCAGGCAGCAGCGTAATCAGGTAGGAGTCAGGTCAACTGCATCCTAAATTCCCCTCACCCTGATAACCAGGTCTCTACTGATGTGGTGGGAATCGAGACAGCTCACCCAGCTGTAGACATGTGTGCAGTAGATAGTTAATGTCAAGTGAGATTAACCCTATCTGTACAGGCAATAGTTGATCATCTCCTCAGTTTGCAACAAAAAGGAAAGTTTATAATCTGTTTTCAAAGTGGTACAGAAACATTTAGTATCACAGTATCTTAGTACTGCATTGTTTAGCCATGGGCTCAGAGAACATTCTTCCCCTTCACCTATTTATATGCTTTTTTTTTTCCCCACCAAGTCCCTGTTTCATACTTCCCGCAGCTGTGGATGGGTAGACCTTATGAAATGAAAAGGTCTATGTGGAACCACACTGTCTACAGAGTTTTGGAGGCAGCTGCTATCCAGTCACAATACCTCTCAATTCTTCCGATACTTTCTGATATATGCAGAATTCAACATAAATCCATATCTTCTACTTGTTTCTTTTCTCCCTCTTTACATTTTTTTAAATTAGTACAGTACAAGCATATTTTGAAGTTGGATTTTGTTTTGACTTTTGAGAATAACATATGCCTATAATACATTACTGTTAAGATTTGAAGAATGATTACATTCTATCTGTCCTGGAATATACAATAACGATCTTGAAGTAAGTTGCCAAAGAAAACTCTGATATTTTTATGACTTCGTTGCTGAACCTTGCAACAGCCCATGAATTAAAAAAGATGTCTGTCAGATCAACATAATTTCTTTCTGCAAGTTTGGTGCTACCCTACCTAAAAAAATACTGACTTCAGGCCAATACAAAGCACTGAAAGGGTGATTGACAGATGAGGATATGATTGTTTTGGCTCATCCTCTCAAACAATGGCAGTCTCTTGTTACAGTTAAGATGTGAGATACTAGGCTGCTTAGTACTCAGCAGAACTTAAAGATTTTTGGCTTTGATTCTCCCTTTGAGAATCACTACGAAGTGTAGACTTCGTATTGGATTTTCATTCTTTCTGTTTTCTTCTGAGACAGAAGAGTTTTGCAGGTCTTGCAGCAGTGACTTATATGTGGTGAGGCTCAGGTCTGCAGCTGAAGTGGATGGCTTCATCTCAGGTGTTGTCAAGGGTTCAGCCTTGTCAGGAAGGGCTAATTCTTGATCCCACATGAATTTCAGGTTTGTAGTACTTCTACTAGCCCTTTCATGTCCAGTGAACTCCTTCATAAATATATATTAGATTTGTAAACCTTTCTCACTGATTAATCAGAACTTAATATTTGTTGCTCATAAAGGTATTATTTGCAAATATATACACAACGATCTGTATGAGATGTCATAAAATATAACTGGAGGTTGAGTACTCTTTCAAAGAACAAACTACCTCTTTACTTAGCAGCCATGCCATGGAAGAGGCTGCAAAACCTTTCGCAGTGGTTTAAAGTTTTGAAGATGAGGAGGGAAAAGGTTTCTCAGTAGGGTCATGTAACAGTCCTCTGTGAAGCAAAAATTAGTATGGTATGACTTACATTTTATAATTCTTTAAATAACAATTCTGAAATCTGCTCTAGCAAAATTCCTGTGGTTAGGCTGAAAGTATTCTATTGTTTCTGGCTTTCCTGAACTAAGTGAAAGTGTCAGAAAGGATAATTTTAACACTGATTAGGCCATTGTAATGTGATCTTTTCCTCTGCAAACATTAACAAGAAGCACTGTAATTGTTGAAATGGGCACCTGGAGAGATCTGTATATCCAGAGAAGTGAAAATACTTTTCATTCTTCTTTAACACTTTTTATAAAAAGATTAGGTGGCGATTTTTGCTTAAGGCTCCCTCAAGGAAAGAAATATGTGCTGACATTAGGTTTGTATAAGAAATCAAGTAATTTGTGGTTTTTCTCCTTTTAATTGTAAAATCTGGATACGTCTCAGCCATAAACATCAATGTAGTATGAAAATATAAGTGATCATTTCTGTTTAGAAAATGACTAAGAAAAAATTTTGAAATGGTAAAATCTTCTGTTTTTTCAACATTTTAAATTCCTTTTCAGAATGACTGTAGTTTCAGATATGCTTCTTTGTATTTTTTAAAAATTTTATTTAAAATTAATCTGAAGTTTTATTAATCAGACATTGAAGATGGGGAAGTAATCTGAAATTTCACCTTTTCCACATGAGGAATTTAATCCCCCAATAATTTTTATTTGTTCTGGAGTTGATTTAGTCAGCAGTACTCTAATAAATGCCACTTCTAATGAACCTCCTTGCAAATTATAATTCCCACTTATACAATTAGTGGGAGAAGAGCTCTCTGTATGTGACCTTTAGGGTACCTCATTGTGTAAAAGGAAAGGAGGATTTTAAATGAGTAACAGTGAACAAGGTAAGAAAAGCTTACAATGTGAAAAATAAAATGTAGGTTTTACAAAATGACCAAGGTCATTCTGAATTATGCCATTAGCACAACTGCATATGCTATTTTAAGTAACTCTGAAAGGAACCTCTCCGAGCATTGGGATGAGTAGTGCTGTGTCATGTGTTTTCTCCCATGGCTAGACGTGATTTTAATCGCTAATTCAGTCTTCAGTATTTGCTGGTTCAAAGATCCGAATGTTCACCTCTGAGAAACTATCTTCATTTTTAAAATCTTTATTTCTTATTCATAGAATGTACATTGTTACAAAAACTAAAACTAATCACCTCTTTCTCTTTCCCTCCTTAAAGAGCATATGGGTTAGTACCTATGTGTTTACAATATGCTTTGCTGCTAACGTGGGACTGTTGTATGGCGTTGTCTGCACTATAGTAATTGTGATTTTCCGCCTTTCCAGGTGAGAAATAATTTATTGAAATGTTCTAGTAGCACATTGTTATGTCTTCTTTCTGGCACGCTGCTTCACCATCAAGGTAGACATCCAGTACACTAAATTTCACAATGAAACTTCAGGTTTTTATTTAGAGAAAATTACAAGATAAAATGATTCAAAAGGAAAAGTCACACCTGTGCATTTACTGTGGGCTAAGGATCTGTAAAAGGTTTCACACTACAGCATTATTTTGTGATTTTTCTTGGTACTATACATCTCTACGACTCATTAGGTGAAGGTAGCATAAGATCAACAGAAAGATCAATAATAGAACTTTATTTTCCATTAGATTCTTATTTGCCCCATAAGGAGAAAGTATACCTGGCAAACCTTAGTAACTAAGTGGGTTTATAAGCTCCCAGATGCTACATTGCACAGGAGCTGATAGTTGCCATTTGCACTGCTAATATATATTAATGAACCATAACTGCACAACTATTCTGTCTAGTGAAAAGTACTTTATAAATTCTGTGTATGAATTAGAAAATCCAGGACAAGGAAATTAGAGCTAATTCAATTTTGTATATTCTTTTTCATATATTACAATTGCTACTTTGGATCATGAGTAAAGGAAAGTGTCAGTCAAGGTTCCTGATCGTTTTGTGCCACAAAGTTAATCCATAGCTCTCCAGCCCTGCAAATGGCTTGCTGCTTGCAGACAGTTCTTTGTATGAATGTTGAATCCTGCTGAAATTAAGTACAATATAGACAGCTTGATTTAACGGTTGTTAAAGTTAACAGTGTTAACCATTAGTGCATAGCTGTTCTCGTAGGATAAGTTGCAGAGCCAGCATGAAAATAGCTGAAAATTATAAGGCAATTACAAATTATGGAAGATGGTTAATGCCTGAATCTATCAGTATGTTTTTGGTAACCTTCTGCTACTCAGCAAACTAAAATTTTTGCAAACTCTGCTAGTAAGGGAAAAGGTAAGTTTTCATGTTTCTTACACCCTGTGCCTGGGTGTCTGAAGTTCTGCTGCAGCAGAAAGGGAGAGATGTCTGACATGAAATAGGATGATTTTTTATTGTCTGATCTAACAGAGCCCTCAGTCTGAACCTGCACTAATTAAAGTAAATAAGGCTCCTGCCAGTGATTTTTGTGCTCTTCAGTCAGGTTGCACACGGTTGTCCATGCCATCTGAAGGCACTGAATAAGCTAACAGCCTTAAAAACTGGACTGCGCAGGTGAGGTTAGCAAGAGAACATACAGTAAGGCATATAGTCGTGGGGAAAAGAATCAGCAACAGTGAAGCTGATTTATTGTGAAGCTTCTGTTTAGATGCCAGAGTATTGGATGTGGTACATATTAAGTATTAGAATATAATAATACCAGCAGCAGCTATAGCATGATTTATGCAAACAGGAGAGAACAGCTGACTTTTACAAGCCTCATTTAGCCAACACCAGTACCTGCAAATACTCCCTGCACACTGATGCGTCTATGAAATGTTTGTGTTCTGGGATGATTTCTGTTACCTGGCTTTGGGCACAGAGCTCAGGTGATAGCTAGTTTCACAGTCTTCTTATTCTGCAGTTAAATATGTTCCTGCAAGTGATGTGTTGAAGCAGAAGGTTGTACACTGAGCTGCCTTTTCAAGGAAACTTTCTCTTTCCACTGACTGTGTGAAGAGCATAGGGATACTGGCATTTCCAGTTAAGTTCCCCCCTGTGGCTGCTAGCGTGCAACGTTCTGCTTCATCGTACAGAAATACACCACATTTAATGACAAATAAAACATCCTTAGTTTTCATCACCCATGACTACTCAACACCTTTTTTTTTTCTTTCCTTACAACATGATTTTTCAGGTAAAAAATCTTAATTAAACCTCTGTACTTTTGAAGTTGTAGATTATATATTAGCCACATTGACTTGTGAATAGCTCTCTGGCCAGCTATAAAACAGTAATAAAACTTAAAATTTTTTCCCAGAAATTTCCATTATTAATAATTGAATAAAAATTATATGAAAATTTCAAAATTATATACCACAATTTTAAAATGTGCTTTTTACTCTTTTAACTGGATTATTATCACAAAAAATAAGCTTTCTATGCACAAAAACATGTATGGATTGTTTCATTGCAACTTTAAACTTCTACACTGTAGTTATGGGGTGTGTCTCTTCCTGTTTCTGTTCAAGACTACCAATAATTTGATTACAAATTTCTCTGTGTATTGATTACAGAGCAAAGACACTGAATTTGGAAAATGTGAAAGAAGTGGAGTATAAATACAAAACAGAAGAGAATGGTGTAAGTTAAATTATCTCTTTTTTTGTGTGTATGTGTGTTCCACTAATTCAGATTTGTTTATTTTCTCTGGTTGGTTACCAGATTGTAATCAGTGAGTCAAGGGAACATTTTTATGAAATGACCACTTGAAATCTAAAGCCAATATGAAGTAATAAATCCAAAAGTAGTCTGGGCATCAGAAATTGGAATATTTTCCTGGTTCTGCTGCTGGTCTGCAAAGTCAGGCAAGACCTCTTAGATCTGTCTATCTTAGTTTATTTCTTACTTTTAAGTTAGGAACTACTCTTGTAAAAGTTTCCTGATTCCTAAGTCTAAGGAAAGCTCTTTGGCAGATCTCCCTTGGCAGCAAGGGCAAGGGCCATCTGAGCAGGCAATAGCTGTCTCTATATTCTTATGAGATCTCTTCTTTCCCTGAAAGTCCTTTGATACTCGCATCACCCACAATCCCTTTTCTGACCCCATTTCTGCCACCAGCCCCTTGTGATTGGATGGCCCCAGAGGACACCACATGTTGCTGGGGAAGGAGGGACAGCAGCATGAAGTTGTCACAGACCACACATCTCACCACCCTCTACTCGAACAAGGGTACTCTCACACAAAAAATGGATGGAAGAATCTCTCTGAAAGACCGTGCTTTTAAAATTTGGCTTCTTACAAATGTAAATCTACCAGTCAGAGAATTTAAATTCTTTTGGTTATTTTCACTGCAATTATCATGAAAGTTGCTTGTGGTCAGGCCTATGGTAAGAAGAGAAGGGTAATGACCCGGAGAGGTGAACTCCCTCCTCTGAGCTGAAACAGTAGGTCAGCAGCCAAGAGAGAAGTAGAACCATGTGTCCTTTCAGCACAGAGTCCTGTCACTAGGACATTGTGCATTCTCCCCCGTGGCAATGTCTACTGCATCCTCTCTCCTTTCCTAATGCTTATGAAGGGTCCTATGTATCAGTAAGCAACATGCTCAGCAGTTATTACCTCACTACTGAGAAGCCCTCCTCCGAAGAATTTATTTTTTCTGGCCAATGTTTTCCATCAGAGTTATCTTGGGCTCAAAATCTGAACTTGGCTTGGGAAGGTTTACTGTTTTGGCATGCTGAACAATGCTGGAGTGTGAAAGGTACATGAGAATGGGAAGGGCTCTGAAATGTGAAATAAAAATGCTGTTGCTGAGGTTGGCCCAGCTGCTAATTATTATATCACTTTTCATTCTTAAAAAAGATGCTGGAGTAACTTTGTCAGAGATGGGTAGCCAAAATTTATTTGCCTGATTTTTTCTTATCAGTTTGTAAAATATTTTTTACAAATTCCTATGCATCTTTTTTTTAAGCTAACTGCTCCCCTACTTTTTTTCCTTAATCATTAAGATTAATGTCAGTAACCAAGTAATAACAAGCTAGTGTCTGCAGACAGTGGTGAAAATAACATTTTTTTCAAGAAAGCAAATTGCTCAAGAGCTTATTACACAAAACTAAGAAGGAAAATATTTTTAAGATTTAGAAAAATGCCTTTGATTGGATTTAGAGTCAATAAATTCAGCAGGCATTTAGGGTAATTTTTAATGTATGAATGTTAGACTGATCCAAGTTGCCCTGGCAAATAAAAGCTTAGACATAAACAACTTGTCTTTTAAACACGAAAATATGCGAGCTTAATGATGTACCCTGCCATTAAGGTCTGTGGATTTATAGAGGTTATTTCATCAATAGGAGAAAAGACACTTTAATGTGGAAAAAATCAAGAGGATATTTAGAAGCTTATGTGAAACACGTTGCATGACAGGCCTTCCCTGAACTGAATTCTTACCCGAGGGCAGACAGTACTGTGCAGAGTGCATGGGGAAATTGCTGGTATCCTTCTAAGCGACAGCACGGATAGGCCACCTGAGATAATCTTTCTTTCTTGGCAAGGACACAAAGAAGAGGAAGTCCATAGTTCCTATTAAGAAAGGAGCTAGAAACAAACTAGAGCCAGGAATAACTGAGCCAAATTTGGTACAGTTGTGCTTGCCCATCCTGGACCAAAGATTTTACCTAAGTCTGCTGTCAGCTTCATTTGGCCTTATGATTTGAGCCTTTCAAACTTTCCACCTTGGTTTTTTGGAAGCTTATTAGCTTGTTGAACATCACAGGCTTTGATCTTTGCACATCAGTCTTTCTTTGTTTTCATGTTCCACTTTGCCCGTTCTGGTATGGCACCAAAGGGCTCACTTGTCTCCGCACCAAGTTGTGTATAGCATCATTTTTAACGGAATTTGTGAGATGTCAGAGTATTTCTCCGCTCAAGTATATGTTGCCCTCTGTTTCATCCTTATTTTGGAGTTTTCTTTCATATAATCTTAGCAGTTTTAATTGGCAGTTGGGCTTTGCAACTTGACTGCCTGAGGTACGTTGGTGATGTGATGTTTACCACAATCACATGGATAGGTAAATTGCACAAAGCCCCTGTACACAGTCTGGGGTTCATTGCCTCAGGTTTGGGTGTTTGAAATGTTTCCTTAGTCTGTATGATTGTTGCAGCGGTGGTGTCTGAGAGACTGTCTGGTTCCCAGAAGTCTGAATAGCAGTCTATAACAAGGAGGTAGTTTGTGTGGTTTGTGGTGTACATTTCCATTCCTGTTTTGCTTGAAGGACTGTCGGGAAAACTGCATATCTTCAATACAATCCCACCCTTTTTTGAGCTACTTCAAAAACTCTCTCTGTATCAGCTCCACTTACTTGTGTTTAAGGGTGAACTTGTTACATGCCTCTGAATTTTGTTAGTAAGAAAAGAGACTTTTTGAACCTATATTCTCTTGCAAAATCTTGGATTCTACTTCCTGTTATTCATTGTCACAAGTAGTTCACTTCTGAGAGCCGATACTCGTCTAAATCAGATATTTTATTTCAGTAGTAAATGGATATTTTCTGTATCCAGACCCCTTTTTGCGCTTGGTGATAGCATACTTTATTGCTTATATCACTTCTGTGGACTGAAATCCTTTTGGAAAACTTCTGGGAATCAGATCTGCTGATCTGCCCTCACCGTCTGCTGCTGACCCTGCTGAGGTGTCGCTGCTTTCATCCTTCTGAAGTGGGCAAAGTTTTTTACGAGACTGTTGAAACTGACACTCAGCAATACCATAATTTGCATGTGGAAATACCTGGTGGGAATTATTGCTCTGCGATGTTCAGGTGATGCATTCAAGGATCCTCTTTTCCTCTCGCCTGGAAAGAGAATACTCTGAACTTCCACATGTAACTTTGAGATCCCCAGCTTCCATAAAAGACATGTCTGAAAGGCAAATTAATCCAATTACCTGCTTGGCAACTGGTGCTTGTGGGCAGGGTTATTGTGGCTATTTAAGATTCTCGGTTGCACGCATGCTTATCAGTAGAAAAATTAGAAAATCCTACTGAAAATACTGGTAACTTTTACAGACTACACATGATCCTGCTTATTCCTGTTTACAGCACTAGGTGTGTAAAAGCTTAATACAGTTCTTTATTGTAATGTACACAAAGAAATTTATAAGTAGATGTAATGAGAATGAGAGAAATAGTGCTTGTTTCGTGGGAAAAGTTCCCCACCAGTACCTGGGGGTTTCTGACCTTTATCTGCTGCGTAACATCTGTGTTTTGGGCTACACAGTTTCATCAAAGGTACCCAGTGAACTAGTGAAAACCTATTCAAGGAAGTGCAGAGACAGGATTGGGGACGGCTGATGATTCTTGTGTCGATATTCATTGTGTTGGTTGTAGATATGTGCTGACAAAGTTTTAGGTGTGTCACTCAAGCTTGGTCTGGATACACCAAGTCTTTCCATGGAGAAATATCCCTGTTGTACTAAAGTCATCTTCAGATGACCAAGATGAACATTTTCAGCATTCCCCAAACCACCTGCAGTGTATTCCCCAGAACCTTGTGTCCTGCTTCCAATACATGCGTTTGTCTAATAAAAGATATTCCCTGTCTGCAAACCCTGTCTTGCCTATGTTTGGGGATCATAGAAAGGGAAACAGTGCTACTATTATTTGCCAGATTGTTCTTAGTATTATGCATCGTAACAAATGTGATTTTTCTTTCATGCTAATTTGAATTAAGCGTAATTTTCATTATAGGTTACTTCTATTTCCTTTTTTTTACTTCAGTTATTTGTGAAGACTGATCAAGACAGTTATCTGTTAAATCATTCTCACAATCCAAAGCTCTTTCTAGGTTGAATTACAGGAATTTTCAGGATGTTTTAAGAAATTAATTTGTTTTTTAGTCTCCAAACCTAAGATAGTATTTTCAGTTTTATGTTTATTTCATTCTGCAGGAATCATTAAAACAGGTAAAGATAGTTTCAGTCAACAACCCGTTAGTCTTTCTGAATGCCAAGAAATTTCATGCTGACCTGATAAAGATAATCCAGAAGGACAGCACAAGCAGCCAGGCATGTGAAGATGTAAACAAGGTAGGATATGCTATATGCTTCAGTAATCACGGTGACAGTGTTGAAGATCACGATTGCTTTCCTTGCATTTTTTAGAGAGTACGATCAGATACTGAAACAGATGTAAAAAGATAATATTGCAAATGATTGATTTAGAATAGAATGAAGTTAATCCTTATCATAATCAGATTCAATATGAAATATTTTCTTGTTATTGCTTGAAAATTATATCTCTGCTATTTCTGTATATGATCCTATAGGAGACATTAAAAGACTGATCCAAAGCTCTTTAAAATTTCTGGCAGAACTTACATAACCTCAGCTAATATAAGGTTATGATTTTAAAAAGACAATGAGCTTAAATAAAAAGACAATCTTCTTGGATAAAATGTGATTTTTTTTCTTCTGGAGGCGACTCTGTGAGAGATAGACACTTCAGTTCTAGCTATAAATAATTCCAGGAGATTAGGAAGAAGGTGCAAACTGGATAAAGATTTTCTCAATGATAGTGTTTCATTTTCTACACTGATTGTATTGGAAATATAAACAGTATACAAATTATGTATAACTTGGTTTTGGAGAAAATCTCCATGACTACAGTATTTTTTGAGTTTATCTGCACATAACTACTGCAACTTCCTACAACGCTCACTAAAAGGGGAAAAAAAATCTTTTTATGGTTCTGTCATTACAGTGAAGATGTTCCAATACCGTACAATGCTTACAGTAGGCAATTTCATCCAATTTGGCAAATTTGGCTAAGAAAATCACAGCCATTTCTTAGATGGGTTGTTAAGACACTGTTCAGCAATGTGTGTCTACCACCTCTGCTATCTCTTGCCAAAGAGCTGTGCTACCCAAACCTACTTTGATGGATGTCTTCTCCTCATTGTTCAGAAATTCAGCTCAGAAATTGTGCGGTTTATTTTTCCTCGGTTCTGCTAGGCTAACTGGTTTGGATAAGTATGATAACAAACCTCCAAACAGAGAGAAATTACTTAGGATTTGCATGGAATTAATTTATGAGTTAATTTAATAAGAGTAATAAGTAAATAAGTTAATTTAACAAGTTAATTTATAAGTTACTTATGAGGGAGATTTTATCCTTTGTCTCTTCTGTAAGGTACTCGGCAGTACAGCTGCCTGAAATAATGTGCCTGAATTTTTTTTTTGTGAAATAAAGATCTTTCTGTAGCACATAATGGGAGTGAAAAAAATTGCACTTTGGATTTTGTTTCTGTGTTGTATTTCTGGTTTTAACTCATATTTCTAAAGAGAACTTAAGATTTATAATGAAATCATTGTAAAAAAATTTCCCTGGATAAAGGTAATTCTTTAATAAATATACAGGTAAAAAATGTTCTCACTAAAATATCAGCATAGCAGATGAGATTACAGGAAGTGGAAAATGAATCATAAATTAATCTTATAAAATCAACGACTAGAATTTATCTTTTCAAGAACATCTTTTCCATGTCTTGACAGCTTTTTAACCAAACCCTGCTTTGCCAAAAGCATCGTGTTCATCATACGCTCTCTAGTGGATCCAAACACGATAGAGGTTGAGTCATCTAAAAAGAACAGTGAGATATTTGTTTGGTATAACTTCAGAAGGATACTGAGAGACATACTCAGTAAATATTATATATCCAATAGGCTGTTGCATACAACATAATTTTGGAGACAAGGAGTTAACTTTGATATTGAGAAACAGAATTCTTGTGTATTGCGTTGATTTTCTCTGGTTGCTATGCATTGGACTGGTTTTCCTTGGTATGTTAATAGTTTGCTGCTTTTATTTCAGTGTGAGCAGAACACATTGCTCAGTTCATTTTCCAATGGAAGTTGTCATGGTGAGTTTATTATCTATAAATTATATTAAAACCAAGATGGATAAAAGTGTGCAAAATTGTTCCACGCTTTTCTGTTTATTTCTAGGTGAACTCCAGTTGCCTAGAAGCATATTTTGTTAGACTACACGTTCACTGAACCATGAGTGCTAAAGAGTGTTAAACTCTGTTAACCTTGCCCTAACAGGTCTTGTTTTTGTTCTGTTCTTGACTGACTCTTTAAGATTTCAAAAGCAGGGAATCAGTGAAAACACCTTTTCTGAAGGAGTCTCTGCTTATTTCTGATGAACCACTGTGTGCATACTGAGACAGGTACACAGTGGGGGGATCCACTTCCCGTGTTACTGCCTGGATTGGTCTTCAGGCAAAGGCCCAAGATGCTGTTTTGCTAAGCTCTGGTCTTGTTTTTTTGCACTGACAGTGGGACTTCAATATTAGTATGCAGAAGTAAAAATAGGATAAGATCAGAGCCATGTTAAATCTTTGCGGTCTTTAAAGCCACTTATGAGAAAATCTCAGAAAACATCAGCTGAATTATCAGTGACACAATGGGCAGCAATGTTGCACAGTGTATCAATAAGGTACACAATAAAGAAAAAAAAACAAGGGTTTGCTTTCAATTAAGGATTAAGCTGGATAATTCCACTCTTCCTGCATTTTATAACACTTAAATCAAACCAGAGCACACAGTTTCCATGGGACAGCTGCAGAAAACTTTTTCAGAAGATACTTTATACAAATGACTTCATTGTGGATGGAATTAAGATAATGTGTTTACTTCAAACACGTATGAGCATTAAGGCCACAGCAGAGAATCTGATTTGGGGGCTGTTGTCTGAATGTTTGTGTTTATTAACTAGAGTCATGACATTTTTATCATACTGCAATGTTTAGTTTACTTGGGGGTGACAGAATGCTTTGCTGTAATACATAGCAATGCAATGATAACGGCTACCGAAGACTATACAGTGCTATACTGTAAAACACTAAAAGTGTGTAAGGCACTTTATATGTGATGAGGTTTTTGGAAGGTCTTGGCAGGACATACCTCAGTCTTCTTTTGGGTGAATTGATTTTTCATGTTACGGAAGTGACAGAGAGCACAAGACCTCTTTCGTGACTGCTCAAGTCCTGCTTTGAGGACTTAAATGGTCTGTTGTTCCTTGTACCAACCAGTCTACAGTGACTCTTCATGAAAGCTTTAAAATTAAAAAAAAAAGAGACAAAAAAGAAAAATCCCTATAAAAAGGAAAAAAAAACATGGGGCTTAAATTTTTCGGAAGGAGGGGAGCAGGAAGACACAATCCTTAATCCTTATGGCAGTTGTCCTGGAGGACGCAGCGATGTACATCTTTATCAAAATCATTCCTTTCTCTCCCTGGGGAATACCGATTTGCCATTGGTCTGTATCAACACCAAATTAAACAGCTACTGTTGCCTTTGCCCACTGGTTCAGAGAGGGAGCAGGTCTGCACCCACCCCCCAAGCAGAAGCCAGGCAGCCTTGACTGCAGTGCAGAATGCCAGCTGGGTGGGCAGGTAGGATGGGTAAGTAACAGGGAGAAAGACCAACTTCTTTTGCTTCAGAGGCAGAGGAGATGCGAAGAGAAAATTACTGTGAGCAGCCTAGCAAATCTCAAAAGTCCTTTCTTGGTTTCCATTACAGTAATGTCAGGCAGGAGGTTTCCTTTGAAATTCTGGATTTTGTTTGGTAGATATCTATTAATGTGTATTGGACAATACAAACACAGTAAATCTCTGGAGGTGCAAGTCCGAAAGGCTCTCACTCTCAGACTACTGTCAGAAAAGAATTAGCACCATTATAAATCTACACTATGGGGAAATTCTGAGTCACCTTAAGAGTTCAAAATCTTTTCCTCTGCTGTGTCAAAACCATTTAGCTTAACCCATCTTTACATTCAGAATTCCTTTCTTTCATCTTTTTTTTCAGTTTGTGCATTATGATAACTAACATTTGTTCACAGAGCAGAGTAAAATAAGATGTGCATGATTTTCTAGTTTTCCCTTTACGAAAGCCAGGAATCATTTATCTGTGTGCTAGCTCAGGATGCATTTAGTAGAGTGTGCTTAGTTTAAGCACAAGATGGCCTGAGGTTAAAGAATAAGTATAAGATCTTTGCAAATCCTACCAACATCTTTTTTGCTCTATCGTCGATATGTGAGAGTATATAAAAAATTAACCAAACAAAAAACAGCCCAGTAAAACCTTATGAGAATGAAACACTCCACTTTACATATTTTTCTTCCTTACAGGAAGATATCAGTTAAGCCATAGACAGGCATTTAGGTATTACAGAAATTAATGTCCTATCAGAACTTAAAAGAGAGATATATTCTCTGTGTATCCCACGTAGACTCTTCCTAAGAAGCCAAGATATAATCCTGACTCATTTAGAAATTGAGATCTGAAGAAGCAATTCTTTCATTCTTGAGGGACTGTTCCTGTTTAAAACATCTCACTAATGATATGTTCTGCTCATCATCACTTTGTCCCACAGCTCTGAAGGTCCTTCTAAAAAGTGCCATTTGCTTGACTGATACCCCAGTACACAACAGTAAAATTTTTATTGTGATAGTCTGGACTTATTTTATTGAACTGTCATTATTTGTATACGCATTTCTTGACTCTTCTTCCTGTTAATTCAAGTTTTTCATTTATCTAATGTACAGGTGAGTCATTGCAGTCATGTCACAGTGAGAGACATGTTTTGATATTAGACTGCAGTGGACTGGATTTCTTTGACTATACTGGAGTCTCAGTGCTGCTTCAGGTATTAACGACATCAGACAAATTCTGTACATAGAAATACAGTTACCCATATATATTATCTGGTGGAAAAGATGAACACAAGTTTGGCATTAAACTGCACTGTGTTAATATAGAAAACTATATTAAAATAATTCTCAAGATTTTGTGTGACATTCAGTGCAAATGTAAATATCTATGTAATGGAGATGAGTTTCTGAATTTCTTTTCCTTTTAAACTTTTAAAGGTGTTTTAGGTCACATTTGATCCCATCGTGTCAGTTATGTCAGTTGCAGTGGAGACATGTGGGCTTACCCCTTTAAAATTTCAGCTTTTAATTCTGTGATTTAATCTTTATGTCCTGTGTTCTGCTAAGACGGAGATCTTAATGATCATGTTTTCTCCTGTGGGTTACATACCTAGCGAGCCAGGTTCCTCAGGCATTGCAGGAGCTCCAAGAAGCTCCCAGAATACTAGAACCAGTAACCAGATAATGAGAAGTTCTATATAGTGGATGAAATATTATGTTCAAAAGCTATTTATTAGGTTTCTGTTGGGTATGGCATTTAATAATTGTGTAGTGGGTACAGATTTAAGTGGGTATGCAAGGTTTGGTTCATATAATTTTTCTGAGTAAGACAGAAGACTAGATTTGAGCTTGGGTCTCAGCCCAGATCTTTTCTTATCCTAACCATTTTCTCAATTTACTGCAATGATTAAGCAGTGAAGTAAGTGCTGCCTAAAAAATGTTAAATTAAAACTATGTATATAGGTGGGGATATGGTCAAAAACAAAACTGGAAAAATAAGGTTAGTTGGAGTTACTCTTTATTATGTGTCCCCTCAAAACATAGGGCATTCAATAAAGCATCAATTAAAAAAAAATGTGAAATTGATTTCCAAAAGATCTTAGAGACCTCAGAACTACAAATTATACCAACAAAGTGTTTGACAAATTTGTGAGAGGTAATTCCGTCATGAGCTGTGAAGTGCACAGGTTGGGAGTGCAGCCACTGATTGAACGACTGGTCCAAAATTGAGTTACCCGGAGGAGGAACACACTCAGCATGTCCTCGTTGTTACACTCCTCCTCGAAATATCATCACTGCTGCTAGAGTTGGAGGGATATTTAGAATGAGTCAGGCTTTTAGTTTGTTTTTAATAATTTGATATTCTGATGTGGTTCTCATTGAATCTCTTATTTCAGAATTTTCCTGTTTATATGGATTATTTAAACATTTTTTTGAAGCAGGGACTGCTTTGGATGTTCCTCATCTTCTAGAAAATGGCCCTAGAGCTATTTTCACATTTTTTTTTACTTGCTAAATTATTGAGTATTTAGTCCATATGAAGTTGAACATTTTCAAAGAAAGAATAAAGAACAACTTATTGCAGAATGTAGCATGATAGTTATGGTGTTCTCCTGGTAGACTGCTGGAAGTCTTAAAACAGGTCTGATTCATGCAATTGTGGGCTGGTAGGTAGGTAAACATGTAGTGAGCAGAAGGGGAAACTTGCTGAAAACGGAGAACTGGAAAAAAACCCCCTAAAAAATACAGTAAAAAAAAAAAAAGAGTTAATAAAATTCAGATTTATTTCTCAGGTACTTCGAGGAGGGGGGGAAGGAAATTAGTGCGAGTCTGCGATATTTGCATTATAGAAGGGCTCACTCTGGTGGCTGCTGGCAGTATAGCTTCAACAGCAGCACTGCATGCTCTCTGCCTGCTTTGGGTGTATTCTTTTTGCGTGTTTTATTCTCTGTTGGTATTTTAAACAGGTTTTTTTTTCAATTTCATGTTTTCACACATACAGATTTTCATGGACTGTAAAACCAGACACATCGATGTGTTGCTAGCACACTGCAAAGGCAAGTATCAGCTTACAGCAAAATTTTTGACATGATAGTTTATGCATCTTCACTACCTTATCAGTAATCATATGCTTGTTTTGTTACAGCTTCCTTGATAAAAGCAATGCAGTATGGTGGAAATCTTGAATCTGAAAATTCTGTCTTCTTTGAATCTATTTCTTCGGCAATCGATGCCATTCGAATTCACCAGGTAAGACTTGCAGCAGGGCTAGGTGAAGTCTGGAGGGCGTCTTGGATGCTGAGAGCAATTTGTTAAAGCCTGGGGAAATCTTAGTTACCTGGTGAACCTTTTGTGCAGAAAGATTTTATCTGTCTATTCTCTGCAACTAGTCCTCAGCCTTTGGACTGCAGTTAGCATGTTTTTCCTGATAGCACCCTCTTCTCATCGCCTTCTCTCCTTAGCAACAGCTTCTCAATCTTCGACGCTGGATCCAGAGGCACTGTATTGAGGTGCATTAACCTGGGTGAATTCTCCACTGGAAAGTGTAGTGTCATCTAGACATCCCTAACATAGCTTCTCTGTGAGGCAAATTAACTCGCACCCAGTTCTTCGTTACTGAAACTACACTCTTTTCCTCAGCCTGGGCTGCTTCAAGGTGCTGCACACAGCACTGCACTGTTCTGACCAAAACACTTCTGAATCCTTAGCACATTTTTTTGTAGCTAATAAGCTTGTCTCTACCCTGCACTGTAGCGTGCCATGTTTGCTCACTGGTGGAAAGAGGGGAGAGGAATTGCATGAGGTGGAAGAGACAGCTAGCAGGAGAAGGTAGGCTTGGCTCAGAAGTTGAGGTTTGAGGCTTGCACGTACATTTGCTTGAACATCTATTTACTCACTCAGTAATAATCCTTGCATTCCTTGCTAAAAGGCTATAAACCTGGGGTTTCCTCATAAACTGTGTGAGCCTTTTCCATTGCAATCCCAACATAACAGAGTGCATTGCAAGTAGTGTGCTTTCCCAAGGTTTTATTAATGATTCCAAACATGGCTAGGGCTTGGCTCAGAGCCTTCTCCAAGAGACATTAAACTCATCGTGGTCTGTGGTTTTGGTTTTTGGATTTTTTTTCTCCATTTTATATTTTACTAATTAAATTAGAGTTGCCTATGGACAAAATCACTTTCCTTTAATTTATCCAGATAAGGTGAGCTGGCACAGTTGATCTGGTGGTTTGACCAGAAAAACATGTTCTCTTCAGAGCTTTTCAACAATTTGCAGTTTGTTGCCCTGCAAAAAAAATAATTTACTAAATGGTAACTGCAGGGCAATAATAATGGGGATGACTATTGTATATTTTACCTGGGTCTGATTAGATGAATTAGGATTATTGTTGTGTTATAAAATGTCTGCATTCTTTGTAGACATTAATTAACCTTCCTAATGTTCTTGTAAGACAGTTATGTACTAGCATTCTCATTCCTGGAAGTGGGACATGGAAAGACTGGGATGAATTCAAAGTGAACAGGGAGAGTTCAGAAGCTCACTTTTCTAGGAACTGATCACATGTTTCTACCAGAGCTGCTAAGCAAATCAAAACTCTGAATAGTGGCTTAGCAGATTAGTCCAAAAGGCTTGTATGCAGCCTGAAATTTTAAATGTAATTATGAACAATGTATACATGCTGCTGATGCCTCTTCAGAGTATTCAAAGTATGAAATCTGGGGTTTTTTTATATGTTCCTTGCATTTAACACCTGAAGATAAGCGAAGATTGACAGCAGTAAAAAGGCAATGTGACAGCAATAGCAGCACCACACAGTAACAAACAGAGTCTGTCTATGTACTCTTCCTATGCTTTTTTAAGATGCTGAGGTCATCAGGAATTTTGAGGGTTTACATGAAGGAAAAATGGCAGGATAGGGTAAGGTAGGACAGAAAATAAAAATAAAAACAAAAAGAAGAGAAGAGAAGGGAAGAGGGGGAGGGAGGGGAGAGGAGAGGAGGGGAGAGGAGGGGAGAGGAGAGGAGAGGAGAGGAGAGGAGAGGAGAGGAGAGGAGAGGAGAGGAGAGGAGAGGAGAGAGAAGGGAAGGGAAGGGAAGGGAAGGGAAGGGAAGGGAAGGGAAGGGAAGGGAAGGGAAGGGAAGAGAAGAGAAGAGAAGAGAAGAGAAGAGAAGAGAAGAGAAGAGAAGAGAAGAGAAGAGAAGAGAAGAGAAGAGAAGAGAAGAGAAGAGAAGAGAAGAGAAGAGAAGAGAAGAGAAGAGAAGAGAAGAGAAGAGAAGAGAAGAGAAGAGAAGAGAAGAGAAGAGAAGAGAAGAGAAGAGAAGAGAAGAGAAGAGAAGAGAAGAGAAGAAGGACTTGGAGATTTATGGAAAGTGACTCGTTCCAATCTACGTTTCATCTTCCCTCCACAGCAGGAAATAGTCTTTCAGTGGCAGAAAGGTAGAGGCAAGTGGGCTTCATGTTTCTTTTTCATCTCTGCTGTGGTTTGGAAATGCTGCTTACCTACATCCTCCAAAGATAATGTCATGTAATTTTAATTTTTATGTTGATAAGCTAATAGAAGGCTTATCTGTTGCTTTGGTTCATCCTCATCGTAAATAACATTTTCATTTATAGTCTTTATAAAGGTGCCACTTTCAAGCTATCACTGCTGCATCTGCTAATTTTACATGGCATTCTAGGAAAACATCATAATATATTTTGTTCTGTTTCTCCCAATTCAGAATTACAGCAAGTTCAGTGAACAGAGTGAAGTGTGATGTGAACCCATTGAATGCGGCTGGTTTGATCTGCTCATCTTCAGAATGAACTACACCATGATTTCTCCTTAGCTTTTTTCTCCAGGGGATCTCACAGATGGTCTTCTGTATGCCATATATATTTACTACATTCCGTAATGACAGATCTGCCATTCACAAAAAAATCTTTCAGCCACATCACTCAGAGAATGTTCGTACAATTGTTCTATAGTGATTTTATATAATATTTTTATATACATTTAGGTACAAATTATTACCAAGCAGACACGAGGTGCTGACTGTGCTTGTCAGTGAGGTATATTCTTTTAGATATCTTCTATTGTAACATTAGTTGCAATATGCATCTGTAGTTTTGTGCATGGAATAATGAGACTTTATGAATTCTTAAAACCAGTGTGTTATAACTGATGCAGTATATGCAGGAAGCCATATACCAGTGCATCCTCTTTCTAATGGTTTTACTTATCCTTTTTTTCTGTACAAGACAGTCATTTGCAATAACAGCATCATATCACATCTATCATCATTTCTTCCATTTTTTGCTACTTTGTTTTGTATGCCTTTTAATGCCTGCCAAGGTCAGTGGAAGCACTGTATGTTCAGAGAAGGCAGATGTGTGTTGGCTAAGTGCACTCAATTTTCTCCCCCCCTAGTAGTTGTCATGAGTCATTACTACATTTTGCTATATTTTCAAAGCCACCGGTATTCTTTAGCTCAGGCTGAGGAGGGAAAGCGGGTAATACTTATCCAAAACTTGTTCTTGTTTCCAGCAGAGAGTAGTCTGCATTTCAATTTGAGCTGTAATTTGTTTGGTGCTGAAATCTGCAGCTGTGAGTGCCGACAGTGGAGAGACACAGAAGGTGTGTGCCGCATTTCAGCCCCAATTCTGGTGTGCAGTGGTGCAGTGCTGTATGTCAGCACACATACAGGGAGGGGGAACTCCTGGGCTGAGTGGCTGGCTTGCAATCACATATTGCCATCAATCATGTCCGATTATGTTATCATATCTGTATCACATTATGTGGCAACCTGTATGACTTTTTTCCTCTCATCTTTGTTGCCATACATGAACACTAGCAGCAACATGTAAGAGCAGAGCAAAAAACAACCAAAAAATTAGAAAGGATCAGGAGCAGGATTTTTCCTTACCGACTATGGAACCTAAAAGGTAAATGAATGTGGCACAGCCATAATGGCCATCTTAGCACTACAGAGAGAAGTAGAAGGGTACTTCGTGCAGCTGGAGTGTATAGGCAAAATCTAATGCTAAGCATCCTGTTTCCAGCAGCCGTTGCAAACGTGTTTGTCTGGACTTGCTGTGCTCTCTCTGCCCAAAGAAGCTGCCTGCAGTAGATGAAGTGGCTCATGGGGTGATTTTCTTCTCTCTGCATACTTGTGTTAAGGCCTCGATAGGCTTTTCTTATGGCATTGGTGATTCCACACTACTAGAAGACAACAGGTGAGCTCCATGGGATTTATTATGTGTTCAGTTATGGGTGACTCCTGGAGCTATTCCCCACTTTGTCCCACAGATGACTAGAAGTGTTCTGTACGTGTTCTGCTGAGACTGTTTTTATAAATACTGTGTAAACAGTTGATTAGTAACTGTGAGAAGCTCTTTATACACAGGAGAAGGAAGTTTTGTACATTGTCCCAAACGCATTCATTTCAGATGCTGTAGTTGATTGCAGATGACTCATTACGTCCTCGGACTCAGTGACAGGCTGTAACATTTGATTAACAGTTGTAGTAATTTATTAACAATTTGGAAATTATTTACATTGTACTTTAATTGTAGAAGCATCAATTGTATGTCACAGCTGTGTGGAGATCTCAACTGCAAACTGAATAAATGAATAAATGGTATCTTTTCTACTAAGTTCAATATTTATTCTTTGACGGCTAAATGTTTTTTTTCTGAAAATTTACAGAGAAGTTCATTAATGAAATTGTTAAAAATAGGGTCTTTGGCAAAGATAGCATCTACTAAGAGACCTTCGGTTTTGTTCTGAATGGCCTTGTGAATGGAACAACACAGGTGCTTTTAAAATTCTTTGTAGTGTTAGCCCTTGATGAAATCCTCTGCATCTCTGCATCATATTAACAATTTTGTAGTGCTAATCAAAATAGCTTCCACTTTTCACTTCTTTCAATAGGAATAACTTTTCTACAGTTAAACGGCTATTTTGAGATAGATATTTATCTCCCATTAGCTCAAAGACCTTCAGTGTCATCTAAAAAATTGTTTCATCAGTGTAGGACTTCAAAATGTCTTAACGCTGTGATTACTGCTTGATTGTCTCTCAGGGCAGAATCAGGGATGAAGTATATTTCTTCCCTTAAATCATTTAATCATAACTCTAAATATCCTAATCTTCCAACACTGGGCTTTGGCATACTTGTAATATTCCTGTAATGTATTTTACTTTATATAATTAGCCTAAATTTCTTTCTATTTCTGAGAATATACATTGCTAATTAGATTCCCTTTGCAGCAAGTGTCATCACTTAGGATAGTTGTTTCTCAGCAGAACAGAAGGTTTAAAGGACCCATGAACACAGCTGCCGTTTCAATTGCTTCTAAAACACCTGTACTGAGTTTAAGCACTGTCAGATCAAAACTGCTTTACAGAACCATGGTTAGTGGGCGAGAGAGGGTTATTTCTTTCTTACTATTGGCCTAGTAGGGGAAATTTCTTCACTACTGGTGCAGTTTCTGTTTCTCCACCACCACCTTTCCAAACTATTGATGTTTACTGAAACAGGTGATTACACATTACCTATCTTCAAGTGACCAGGATGACGTGCCATCTGATCTCATCATCAGAAGTCATGTCATCAGATCATGTGCCAGTGATTGACTGCCAGGAGATCACTGGTCACTCTGCTGGTGGACTGGGCGTTGCTTAGGTCTTGCCTGAGTTGCTTTCTGCATATCTCTGATGGTGGTATGTTTGCTTCACTTGCAGAGTCAACTGACAAGCAACTGCTGAATTCTTTGGTGAAGATTTAACGAAACACCCCATAACTTCTAGATGAAGTTTTGGAGTTTACTATCAATTTCACAGAATCACAGGATGTCAGGGGTTGGAAGGGACCTCTGTGGGTCATCTAGTCCAACCCTCCTGCTGAAGCAGGGTCTCCTACAGCAGGCTGCACAGGACCTTGTCCACCAAGCAGGTGCTGAATATCTCCAGAGAAGGAGAATCTACAACCTCTCTGGGCAGCCTGTCCCAGTGCTCCGTCATCCTCAGAGGGAAGAAGTTCTTCCTCATGTTCAGCTGGAACTTCCTGTGCCTCAGTTTGTGCCCATTGCCCCTTGTTCTGTCACTGGGCACCACTGAAAAGAGTCTGGCCCCATCCTCCTTTCAATCCTTTCCTCAGTGCTTCTTCGTACAGACTATCCACTGGCTTCCCTCTGGTTATCAGGAAGAATTACCACGTAAATACATAGGAGGTTAACAAAACACATCCCGATTTGCTTCACCAGAATAGAATAGAACAGAATGGAATAACATAGTTCAGTAGAAACAGACCTACAGTGATCATCTAGTCCAACTACCATTATTATATAATAATAGACTACACTAGACTAGAGTAGAATGGGATAGAGTAGCCCATATTATCCTTCAGATTCAGAAGGGCAAAGTGAGCCAAACTCATGCTGTAGCAAAGAGACAGCACAAAGTCTCTGCCTCCTTACAGCTGTGCAGGACCTGGTGTCACGGTCCACACGGAGCTGAATGAGAGCCAGTAAAGAATCAGGGTTTTCGTTCTTGTGCCCTCCTGAACAGACGTTAATCTTTGTGCCTTCCAGCCTTATTTCCCTGAGCATCTCTAAGGAGTTTTCAGAGTAATGCAAAGTTTTATTAAACATGCTTGCATAGATAAACTCATGCAGTTTTAGCAATAAGGGCAGAGTCATGAAAAGTGCTGAGCTCTCTCTGTTCTTATTGATGTCTAAAGGTGTGAGAGAGAGACAGCACCCTCCAGCAGAGGCTCAGGGAAGGGTCTCATTTACTAACAGGTTTCAGCTAATGAAATCAACAATTTTACTGCTCTAAATAGTATGGAATTCTGAAAATCTAACCATTCACTTTAATTCCTATATGTGTGCTTAGATGCTCAGATTTTACATTCCTAAATTCAAAATATATGAACCATCTATCTTATGAAGAACAGTGCTTCAATTTTGCAGCTTTGGTATATTCTGCACTTCACAGGGAAACATCAATACAAGATTGTTTCCAAAATATGGATTAATGTTTTCAAAGAAGTTGTATTTGCTTGATGTGTTTAGGAATTTTTAGCTGTTTTTAGGAGTTAATTCTAAATGTTAGATAGTACATTATGTGCATGAAGAGTTTCCTCCAAAATTTAATATATGCTAATCAAAGTATGTAAAAATGGGGATCTGACCACATGCTTCTTACAGAATTTGTGTTTCACATTCCAAAACAAAGCAAGCAATGAGGACAGAAAAATAGAGTGCACACTGATGTTAAGAAATGAATATAGTGACAATTATAAATTAGACATAAAATATGTAATAAGGAAAACTGTTAACATTATATTTATGCAAATTAACTATTTCTAATTTTCATCATATGTCTTTCATTTTAAAGGTTATTTGCCCTGATTCTATGATTCAACTGTCACAAGGTCTGACTTTAGCTCCTTTGACATAATTTATTTGACAGCTCTGTGTGTCATAAATATATAATGTAACAAGGAAAGGTATCTTCACTGTTGAATGAAAATATTAATGCGTCAATACTGTGTATGAATACTGTCTGACATTTACTAGTTACAAAAATAAAATATAGAGTATGCCTTGAAAATATGGCACTCCTATTTTTGGAAGATACTTTCTTTGTCTACAGAAAGTAGAGTCTCATAAATAAACGAATGAATGCAGTTCTAGACTAGATGCTAAATGCTGCTTTCATCATTAAGATGGATTTTTAGTAAGGAACTGTATGTTTCCATATGTTTTATAATACATTTAATTATTTTTTCTTGTTTTAATTCTGTGTATTAGCATATGCAACAATAAATTTATATGGAAATAGATTGGAATATGAGACAATTTACATGTGGAAGAAGGAAAATGCCCTCATTATTTCAACACTCAGCAGATTTTTCTTTTTTACATTCTGTACTAACCAGTCTGTAATGAGATATGTTGCTTTCTCCAACTTCATAATGTATTAAACCTTAATAATGAAAAAGGAGAAATTCCATTACATTCTCAAGTTTGGCTTTGTCATAGTTCTTAGAGGAGTATGGTATCAAACAGACTGTTTTACCTCTGTAGTAATTTTGGGCAAATTTTTCCAATATTGCCTCTATACATGCACAGTCATAGAATCATAGAAAGTTTTGGGTTGGAAGGGACCCCTAGAGGTCATCTAGTCCAACCCCCCCGCAGCGAGCAGGGACACCACTAACTAGATCAGATTGCTCAGAGCCCTGTCCAACCTGGTCTTGAATGTTTCCAGGGACGGGGCCTCCACCACCTCTCTGGGCAACCCATTCCAGTGTTTCACCACCCTCATTGTAAAGAATTTCTTCCTTATATCCAGCCTAAACCTACCCTGTTTTAGTTTAAAACCATTACCCCTCATCCTGTCACTGTTGTGTCTACTAAACAGATTGTCCCCATCTTTCCTATAGGCTCCCTTTAAGTACTGAAATGCTGCAATCAGGTCTCCCCGCAGCCTTCTCTTTTCCAGGCTGAACAAGCCCAACTCTCTCAGCCTGTCCTCACAGGAGAGGTGCTCCAGCCCTCGGATCATTTTTGTAGCTCTCCTTTGGACCCACTCCAACAGTTCCATGTCCTTCTTGTGCTGAGGGCTCCAGAGCTGAACACAGTACTCCAGGTGAGGTCTCACCAGCGCAGAGTAGAGGGGCAGTCATTTGAATACATCTTTTTTAATTGTCATTTGCATCTATAGATGGTGCACCTCATATCCAATTTGTATTTACTTATGGTATTGCTAATATATAGTCTGTGGCTTACCCCAGTAGTGGGCAAATTATTGGTAAACCCTCCCAGCACCCCAATAACTGTGAAGGTATTAATGGAAAAGAGATTAACATTCCTTTAAAAATTTGGCCTTGAAAGTAGCAGCTTAGTTTTTCAAGCCTGGTAATTTATGAAAGCATTTTCCTCTACCAAACTTAATGCAACCTCTATATTTTAGATTTTACAGTCATTTGTGAAAGTATAAACAATTTGCAGTGCCATAAACTCCTAGTTGCTATACAGCTAAATATTCTTACTAATATTCTTAATGATAAGGGCTACTTTCTAGATTTATGCTTCCCAATTACACTCACTCAATGGCAAGAAATCCCCTTTTGATTGAGATTTCTGAGCAACCTCACTGTTTTCATTCCCAGATCTGAGACGTAGAAGTCCAGGATCAGTACTCAGCAGGAACTTGAAAAGTAGCTTGGGGAGCAACTCCTTCCCCAGGGTAATCCTCTGGCTCCACAGCATTGCAGGAGAGCATAACATGCAAAAGCAGAGAAATGGCTGTTTGGTGGGGTATTTTCAATGTGTTGTCCAATAATAAAGAGACCTCTTGCGCTGGATACGTCCAGGTGATTAAGGACTGAGGAGAATGGAAGGAGTGGATCATAGCGCTGCAGAGGTTGTCATGAAAGTGCGTGCTATCGCTCTGACTGACTTGGTGACAGTAAATCCCCATTGTGCTTTGACTGTGATGCTGTCACAGTTTAAAAATACAGCCAAATCTCAAGAATTCTTAAAAACTTCACAGTGCTGAAATAAGCTGCAACCTGTACATTCATTTAAATCCCACAAAGTATGTACCGCTAATTGGATAGTCTGTCTTATTCTATTTGAGAGACAAAATTATTTGATCTCCTAATTGTTACTTAAAATGAATAGTTGTAAGTTTTTGGTGAAGGTACTTTTTGCACATTTTTTGCTTTGTTGAGTAAATCACAGCTGTTATATAAACAAAGCCATCAGCAAACATGAAACTGTCATTTGTAGACCCAGGTAGTACAGTTAAACATACCTGCTGCTCGTCAGTCAGGAAATGAGGTCTCTATTACTCTACACGCAAAGTGCCGGAGTGTCACAGAGGGATAGATAACATCTCTTGGATTGCTTCAGGTTTGTACCGCTTGCATCTTCTGGAGTTAATGAACTATTAAACTGACAGAAGAAGTATATGATTTTAGAAACAGAGGACTGGAAAGGACTTGTTCCATCACTGAGTTACATTTTCTGTGTGATCTGGCAACCGTGCTTTATAATCTCAAAGAAAGTTCTTAAACTAAATGATTGCCTGAGACACAACTTACTGTTTCAAACACTGGAAGCCTGAATAAGCTGCAGCTGTTATAGCAACAATCCATTCATCATGGTCTATGGATGGAGAGAGTTTTTCATAAATAAAAGGTAGTAGCAGTCATACTTGTCCACCTTGAAGTACCTCTTACTCCTCCAATCCCAATTATCTGCCCTGTTCCTGACTGACTTTCATATGCACATCTTCCTCACGCGACTTCTTCAAACTGTAAACTGCTGGGGCAGACTGTAAAACTGCCTACGAGCTGGGGGAACAAGATCCTTGTATTTTGTTCTCCTGAACAGAAGCAGGAAGGAGGAAATGATATTTGCTAATTCAGTCTTGGCAGTGAAGTAATTGGTAGAACACATCCATCCTGCATGCTTTCTATAACAAAGGAAGAAGTGCAGTGTCTTGTTAGTCCTGTTGTTATGAGGAGGACCGTCTCTTTCTACACATCATGCATCAGACACTGAACATCACGCCTGCCTCAGCATCCAGCTCATCTGTGCTGTCAGTGGTCATTAGAGTGTTTTGCTGTAGTGTCTGTGGGTAATTTTCTATTCTGCCTCTGTGGACCTGCTGTGTTTACATTTCTACTAGTAAAGTCCCTCTAAAATATATTTTGAAATAACATCGTGATAGTTTAAGCAAGAGAGCTTAGTAGTCACAGCACTGGAATTGGTAGTTGATACTCCAGTATAGAGAATTTATACCCAGTATAAACCAAAAATTTCAAACACATTTTGCTTCCTTTTTGTCTTTGATCTCTCTGTGATTGTTTTTAAATCTCTGGAACTGATTCCTTTCTGTTTTAGCTTGGTTCCTATAGCCAAATTCTTAATTCAGAGTATCTCCATGAAGGAAGACATGTTTTGAAAGAATGAGAGCAATCTTAACTGATAAGAAAAAAAGTGCACTTTTTTGGTCTTGGAGTGTTTCCAGATTTAAAGCAGGTTTTGGAATATTACATATGCAATCTGGATTTTGTGATCATTGTCATTTTATTTTCAGTAGTAAAATTGTGTTTAAATCTGCCAATCATAGCTCAGACTCAATGCTGGCCTTTCTTCACGGTTGCCCTCATTTCACATATCTCCTGTACACCTCTTCTCTTCGATTCCCAGCCCCATGAAACAGAGATGGTGACCTGCAGGGGACCCATGATGTTCTGCAGACCAGAGGCTTGCTTGCTTAGCTCTTTCCTCCTTGCTATATCCCCTATCAGGAGACAGACTGCTCTACAAACTGCGTAGCACAAGTGCTGGTGAGTGCAGTGCTGACCAAACTATACGTGAAATGGTGCAGACACAGAGCTGGAAACCAGGACCAAGACGCTGGTGGGCTATGAGGCTCTGGTGCAGCAGGAGGAAGGCACTGGTGTGGACAGCAAGGCATGGGAAGAGGGTATACGGGGAAACAAATCTCGAGGGAATGAGACTGCGTGATGTTGTGTATGGATGAATAAACTGAAGAGCACATGGTGCAGCTGGGATGCCAGGCTGCATGGGGGTGCTGCATAAAGGAAAGGCAGACCACAAAAATTTGAACCAATTGCTATTGACAGCCCCTTGATCAGCAAGCGAGGTCATCTTCTTCGGAAGTGCAGTTCGTCTCACATGAGGATCGTTTCCCCACACTGCTGTTGTTCCTGTTAATGTGATTTTAACAGCATTTCAATTACTTCATATCAATAAAAGAAGAGGGGTGGTTTTTTTCTAGCAAAAGACTTCCTTTTTCAGACAAAATGCAGCATTTATAAGTGTTTCATCCATATCAGTAGGAAGCACATGTGTAAGCAAGCTCACATCTGCCTCTTTTCAACCTCACAGACTACACCTTTTCAGAGAGACAGGTGGTCCATAAGGAGGAACATGTGTATCCTGAGCATTACCACCTTCGTGTTATGGACAGTCATTTCAAACTCCACACTCAAAGCACTTCAATCATTGCTCCATCAATGTCACCACTCAGATACTCCATCAGGAACCAGCAGGGGTAGTGGCAGCTCTGTTCATGGCATGCATCCAAGAAAATTTAGGATAGGATTAGAAATGTGTTAACCGAAAGAAAGAAAGAAAGGTGAAAGGGAAATACTTTCAGTCAAAAGATTAATTTGAAGCTAGGATAATAGTTTTAGCAGTAACCCACCAGTTAGGACTGGTCAACTCTTAGCTGTGAACAACGTTGATAAAGTTTCGCGGGGTCATGGCACCCTGTGCCTTGGTGTCTGCCATGACTCTGCCCGTGCAGGACAGTGCCAAATCAGGCAATGCAGTAGATAGACATCTCTGTTTCCCTCCATGTATCCTCATAGCTGCACTGGGGTACCCCCAGAGATGTGCAGGCACTACACAGAGGACTACTGTGACCCACTTAGCAGAGGGCATCCAGGTGTTAATCTAGCCAGAGGCATTATTGCACTGCTTATCAAGGGAGACACATCCGCGTGGGTTTGGACAGCTGCTATATCTGTCTCCTATGTGGTCCTCAGCTTAGAGAGGGAAAATTCTGCCTTCCTGGGCTGTGTGCACCAAAGTGTGGCCTGAGAGCTTAAAATGAGTATTGCCAGATCACCAAAATCTACTGTGCCCAGGTCTGGGCTTCGCAGTAGAAGAGATGGTCGTATTGAAGTGGGTCCAGCAAAAGCCAAGAAGCCCGACGTGGGAGGAGAGGCTGACAGATCTGGGGCTGTTCAGTCTGGAGAACACAAGGCTCAACATGATCTTATCTATGTGTATCAACATGTGATGGGGGAGTAATGAAGACAGAGTCAGACGCTTCTCAGTGGTGCCCAGGAACAGGATAAGAGGCAATAAGAACAATCTGAAGTACAGGAAATTCCATTCAAACATACTTTTGCTGTGATGGTTGTCAAACACCAGAGCAGGTTGCTCAGAGAGGCTGTGGAGTCTCTGTCGTTGGAGATACTCAACACTCAACTGAACATGGCCCTGAGCAACCTGCTGTAGCTGACCCTGCTCTGAGCATAGAGGTTGGACAAAAGACCTCCAGAGGTACCTTCCAACCTCAGCGGCAGTCTGTGTGCTTGAGGGACCACAACGACTTTGGCCAACTGAAGTGTGCATTTCTGCTACTTGTGCTGGCTGCCACCCTGCCTCTCACCAGCTCTTGTACAGGGACCTGCGTGGCAAGGCTCTCTGCTCACCGGACAGGCAGCAAAGGCTGATGCAGCTGACACTGCTGTCTTAAACGCTGACTATCAGCCAGCGTGGAAACAAGCACACAGGCACACAAGATCTGAACAGTCTTATGTGAATATTACTCAAATATGAAACACATCTTGGGTTGTGGAAGCCATGGTGCAACAGCCCCCATTTCCCAGCCCCAACTTCATGAAGGTAGATACTGAGGACTTTCCTGCAGAGTAAAAAAGGCTCACTCTTTCCTTTTCAAAACACAGCTGGAGAAGGACTTAGGCTTTCTGTGCCATTTTATGTGTTGTTGTGGTTCAAACAATCTCCTGAGAGCTGAGATGTCCAGACTTAATCACTGTTTCTGGCTGGGTATTTTCAGCCACACTTTTCCTCCTTGGGAAGATGCCTTAACTCTTCTATGATTTCTCCTTCCTATGGACATTATGCTGCTGCATAGACAAGAGGGCAGCAAGACTCATTGTGGCCAAGGGCAAGGGCAACAGAGGACACGCGTTGGCGATCTAAGGTGAAGTTCATGGGATCTGGTCTTTGTAATGGAGGTTTAACATTAAATATGTAAAATGCCAGGGAAGGGGGATCGGTGCCCAGGAGCTCCCTGTTCATATGACTTTCCCAGGCACTAGAACAGTCTCTCCTTTTCCCAGACTGCCCAATTGCAGCTTAAACTCTTCTTGATACAGCTTTGGTGGAAGGTATCCTCACCCACCAGTGGGGAGCGTATTCACCTGAAGGTAAAATAGTAGATTTAGATATTATCAGCCTGAGGAGGTTGTTTCTGGATTTCTTATCTTATATGGTAATAACTGGGCTATTGTATCACAGGAGCTGACCTAGCTTATGTCTGAAATAAGGGCCACAACTTTGTTTTTTTAGCTCTCTTCTGTCAAAACAGAGGAAACACTGAAAGATCAATGGGAAGCATTCTTATATTTCTGCAAGGGGTAAGG
Organism: Opisthocomus hoazin; assembly: GCF_030867145.1. NCBI lineage: Eukaryota > Metazoa > Chordata > Aves > Opisthocomiformes > Opisthocomidae > Opisthocomus > Opisthocomus hoazin. The sequence goes on along the minus strand of NC_134416.1, from coordinate 29,860,406 downwards.
GAGATACCTGCTTGGCCTTGCCAGTGGTGGGACAGCTCTGGTGCCGCCAGAGACACAAGTCTGGGCACCAGGTAAATGCAAATAAAATGTTCTAATACTGCAGGACCCCTCAAAGTCAGGAGCAACTGCCAAAAACTTTACCAGGCATTCGAAGTGTTGCCTCTGCCTGTGCGGTTGTGAAAAAGGATCTTTCCACAGAAATACTATTTGCTTTAACAAGTATCAGCAAAAAGAAAAGCGATGTTTAATTCTGTAGTATATAAAGTGTGTCTGCATCAGTGGTTTCTTCCCCATGGAAAACAGCACTTAAATTTTGGTGACAGTCAAGTTTAGGCTTTTTTTTTTCCCTCCGATCTCCTGACATTTGTAAATCTAAGATAGGTTCTTAATGTTATATTAACATAGATTTTTATGTGTCAATTAACAGATAAATTCATTACGAAAACTCATTTAGGAAAGGGCTGACACCAGACAAAGCCTTGAGGCAGCTGTGGAGTGCTGGGATGCAACATCTGCTCCATCAAATTGCACTCAGATGCTCCCATTCCTCAGCTGTTCACTGCTGCTTCACAGCATCTCAAGCAGCTACTTACCTCCCCCGGACATACAAGTTCGGACACAGACCCACAAAGGCCAAACGTCTCCATTAATTGTCCCAGGCATGACCAGCTAAAGAAAGTTGTCAAGATAGATACACAACCCTTTGACATAATGAGAGGGAAATATCTGAACAAACTATATGCCTTGTTGATTTGTCATGTGCAATTTGCTTTTGTTGATTTATTTACTAAGTATTGAATTTGATATCACCTAAAATACTGAATTTACCTTTGGAGCCCACCTGTTTTCTGTCTTACAAACCTCATTTAGTAATTTATCTAATGTAAAAGTGCCTTCCATAACTAGCGGTTGTGCTTCTCATGACATAACAGCAACTGACTCAGAAAGAAGCATATGCTGTTATCACCCATAATAGATCAGCTACATCTCAAAGATTGGAAGCCAAAATTGCCATTTGGCATGTCTGTAAATTCAAATATACCGTCTGTCCCAAGTTGAAAATTAATGGAGTTTTCTGTGTTTTATATATATATCAAAGGCATTGCTTATGCCATAAAAGATTTTTCATTTAGTATTTGTATTATAGTGAGTCTCCATGGGTGTTTAATGTTGTTGCAGAGCTCATCAGGCTGCAATTTTTCAAATATATCCCCTTCTGCCTTTCTGCAGATTGTTTCCTCCACACTGAGGATTTGCGCTTCCAGAAACACAGAGCTGGGAAAAGGATCCTGAGAGGCTGTTCGGCCGTCTCCCTCGCCCAAGGCAGGACCCACTAAACCATTCCCAACAGTTATGTGTTAACCAAATGAAAGGTAATACTATAATATTACACTTCTATACACATACACATCTCTCTATATATGTGTAGAGTATGTCAAAAATTCCTTCGTATGGTCTGACATTATTTACCTTTATTTTTAAAGGCCTGTAATTCAGAGAAGGACAACAACTGATGAGGAACCTTATATGCACACTTTCTGAACAACAAACTGCCCGACAGCAGGCAGATTTCCATGCATACACATGACAGGATCAGACCTTTCACGAGTAGCTCATTTCTCTAACTGCAGTTGGGGTGCATTTTCAGCCAGCACACAAATTCTTTTGAGGGTATGTGGTGGGGTTTTTTGCCCAATTGAATTCACAGAGTTTTTTTCAGGCAGCCTCTGCCACTCAAGTGTTTTTGATGAACGCTTCTTTTCGACAGCTACAGTTTCTAAAAGGGACAAATTATGCGTCCAGTCCTGCAAGCTTGTCTGCAGTGAGCGCCTTTAGAAATCAGTGGAGCTTTCACATGGCAGATGGCTCCCTAGGATTGAGCTCTACATAATTTTGCGATATTTTAGCTGGGGATATTTTAGTGGCTTTTTCCCTATGCATGACAGCATGATTTGCTGGCTGCTAGAAAATGTCATCAGACCCTTTCTCATTGCACAGTGAAACCTTCGGATTTTTTTTGCACGAGCAGAAATGTTTTCTTTCCCTATTGTATGGGACACTCCTATCTGATGAAAAATGTTTCCAGATAAACACAGTGACAGTAGAAGGGCAGAAGGGCAAAATAGCCATGCTATGTTTCAAAATAGACCTAAAACCAAAAGAAGCAGGGAGAAATTTTTCTAAAAGCCTTTAAACAAATGTCCTACTATTGAAAATATTTGTGTTCCTTAAACTCCTCGTGGAGGACTCTCTCATGATTCCATTTGTGATGTCTGCTGATTTCTTCTACAGTGCAATAAATGCAAAAATGTGATAAATGCAGTAGGTTGAGTTTTTTTGCATTCTCTCAAAAAGGGTAATTGCTTAAGTGTAAATTCAATGGTTATTGCAGATTGTTCCACAGCCAGCCTGACTCCTACAAAATCACAGCAAAGGAAGAAAAATCAGTGCAAACCGCTCTCGGCTTTGCCAACATTTAACTGAGTCCCAGAGAGAATTAATTCATTATCCCTGGACAGGCCTATATCTGCCTGCAAACATTGCAGCAGATTACTTTGCACTAGTTTTGTTGATAGACTTTGCAATGTAGATATTTCTCCTGGAAGCTGATCACACAACCGGTTAGTGGTAATGAGACATATTCTGACCAGCTACTATAATGCTTAAACTGGACTTGCACGCCCAACAGATGTTTGAGTTCAAGACACCAGTTAGTGTGTGAAGCAAAGGTTGTGTGCCTCACTGGGCAGTCTATAGAACGACATGGGATCCCTGTTCAGGCAGTTTACACTTCCCAGCATGTCATTGCCATTGAATGTATATGTAGCTATGACTTACTGGCTTTAGCTAGTAAAATTTATTCTGCCATCATTTTTTTTGAAGATAGGTGTAATTCTAAGCATCTATGTCTGTATTATAGGCCAAAATAGGTAGTGTGAATACATCTCACTCCTCTGTAGATTTAGTAGTCTGTAACATCATATACAGCACACACAAAAATACACCACATTCTTTGTAGATTTTTCATTCTGAACTTTGTGAATAAGTATTCCTTTCCAATGCTTCCACTTGTTTTCATTAGGCATTCATTTTTCTTTGGCCATTCTCTACAACAGGTATTCAACAAAACTAAAATTAATGTGGCTTCCTCATTGCCTTCTGTATACAACAGAATAACCAACGTCATCCACTGATCCCTGGAGACAAGAACTGCTAGTCAACTTTCCTTGCTACTCTTGACTGCAAAGTTGCCTAGCTTTGCAGGATGTTAGACATTGTAAATTACAGAAAAATAGTGGCTATCCTTAAAAGTATGGTGATACAACAGTGCTATTAACAGCAGGACATTTTGATTCATTGTTCACATTCATTGTTACGTAATAAACACTTCAGGATTTGAGTCTGGGCTATTTAAGAGAGCTTTTTTATTCAGAATTATTCTTAACTGATGGACCAATGATACTCTGAGCCGAACACTAGATCAGAAAGGTCTGGAGACTTGGTAACAGTATTCAGAATCCTACCTGAGGTGTCCACGTAAATTACACGTGCTGCCCTACTTAAGCCTGCAAACACAAAAGGGTAGAAACTTCCTCAAAAATACAGTACTAGGCATTGATATGGAATCAGTCTTTCCTCTGGAGGATGATACTATATCAAATGGACAAAATAAAGTTATAAGGAGAATGGTTAACAATGATTTTGCCTTGGCAGTTGAGTCGTGAATGTTTTTTGCATCTGGTAACCAGCACAGCCAGGGAGGACGAGAGCTCATTATTGCACCACTGACAACAAGTTGGTACGTGAAGAGTTAATAACCCCACATTTAGAATATTAGGGAAATGGGACCTTGAGAAGGCACTCTGAGGCATAACACATAAAGTCATTTTTGCTAATCAAAGAGGCATTGCAAACTAGGTTGACTTTTGCTTTAGTGAAAGACTTTCTTTGCTGTTCAGTTCCCCCACCAAGTTCAAAGCTGTGTAGCTGAACTCCAAATTGTGTAATATTTTGTGTTGAAGGACTGGACTTCTTTTGCCAACAGAAGAATCAATGCATCATGAGTTCCCACTTTGCAAACTCTGTTCATCCAGCATGGGTGACCTCTTTGCTTAATTCCCTGGACTTGAAGACCTAACTTAGTTCATGAGGATAAAAAAGAGAATTCATTTTGTTGTAGGATGAGTACATAAGAATTAGCATCCTTCGCACAAACTTACTGAACCAGACCAGTAAGATCTTCTATACATTTAACTTCAAACTGCTCACCATTTCCTAAATATGCAGACACTTCTCTCCATAATTTGCAGGAGCCTGTGATTTTTGAAAGCTTAACACAATGCCATCTAAGTGATAAATTTCAGATACACCTGTGTTAAGCAATACTCCAGAAAACAGGCAGTCTCTTAGCCTGCTTTTATATTCCAAAATCTAACCTACGTATTGGATTATGGCCTTGAAACTGGTACTTCCATTGAAGATCCCCTCCACTAGCAGCCCTTATAAAAATTTTTTTGATGTAACTTACATCCAAATTCAGTCACAAAGGAGACAAAATAGAGAATGTTCATTATCATAAGTAACATTTTTTAAAATGGACATAATTTTTCAAAATGTTTTTGTGGAGTCTCATTTGGAATAAAGGCAATAAGGTTGTCTTCATCAGTCTGGGATCTGCAGAAAGCTAGTCCTTGCAGTGGCAGAAAAGCCAGAACATCCGTAAGAACCCAGGTATCAGTTCATTGGTCATCAAAAAAGATCACTGTAGAAGTGTCAGATTCATGGATTGACCATTCAGTTCAGAAGAACTGAAAGGTCTGGGATGCTCTCTTCCCTTCCCTGCCTAGTAGGTGAATTCTGACACTACCCAGAAGCGTTGTAAAACAGACATTGTTAAAGAGAGGATAAGCACGTCAGAACAAATTAATTCCCATATTTTCTTCTGAAAAAAACCTTCATTTTTATTCTTTTAGGATGGATTGGGGAGCAAAAAGAAGCTGTTTTGACCAAAAAAAATCCTTGTTCCACCAGTTAAACTGATTGGTGCACAAGAATGAAAGTAAAGTGCTTTTTGTACACCAGTGACCAGAAAATATATTTTGATTTTTCCATTTGAATTTTTATATCATTAATTAAAAGGATCAACATTCTTGATTCTTTTGGTAAATCTTTCATCTTAATTGCAAAATCATTTTTCACAGGGGAAAACTTTTTGATAGAAAATTGTCAATTTAGCCTGATATAAATGAGAATTAATTCCTTCCATGTTGGTGGAGAATAACAATGATGTAAATGAAATTATAATATACTAGGGGATAGCAAATTCAATTTATGGGAGGCAAGAGCCTCAGTGGCTGTTCGACTGAAAATTCTTAGCATCCTTCCAAAGACTCAGTCTGAGTTGCATCCGATGTTTTCACTGATTAAGGGATTCAGATTTTAACTCAGAATACAGAACTGTCTTGACCAAAACTTCTGAGGTGTCGTGTTTCCAAGTTACTCACACCCGGATATGTTAACACAGGCAGATTGTGAAGGGCTGACATCTTCCAAGACTCTGATGCTCTTCCATGAACATTAGCAGAGCTGAGATGATTTTATTTTTTTCATCTTCCAGCCATGATAAACAGGAAACACAGTTAATAAATCCATGTATTTCATGGACTGTGAATATTGAAGAAAGATTTTTTTTTGTCAGTATTTTGCATCTAATTCTTATTAGTATTTGAGCAACAGACCTGTAGAGATGCTCTTCTTCATTGACAGCGAGCTTGAAATATGCACAGCTATGCTTGGACACTGCTTCCAAGGATTAAATGAAAAATAAAAATACTCTTAATCTAAGAACAGAAAAAATGTCATTTGATTGTCCTGTTTACACTAGATGCTTATAACAATAATATTGATTATACAATTCATGCATTATTTTACAATCATAATTAATACTACTGGTTCCATTAATTTCTTGATATTTAAGTATATTCCTGCTGCATACTATTTGCACTTGATTTGTGTTTGAAAACTTTTATAAAAAGCTGAACTAAAACTGAATAACAAACTGTATAACAAACTGCCTGAATAACCAGTTTTGTGACCTGCTATCCAAGAGTAGCACTTACCTGAAAACAATTTTATAGAACAGCTTCCTGATAAAAGTGCAGTTTCATTATTTTCAAAATATTTAATACATTGATTTTGAGAAGAGCTACCACGGAAAAAGTGAAAAAAAAAATTTATTACTTCTTTAACTGGGTTAATATACTATCCTATTAAATGCATTGAATATTGTATTATACGTAATGAACATTATAATATAAAATAAAATCCAAACATAATATCTAAATGATAGCTGGAAACAAAGAATTTTTATAATTTTAAGTTGAAAGATTTTTGTGTTGTAAGAATGATGTTATAGAAGTTGCAATAAAATAACACTAGATAGCTTTGCTGAAATAGATTGTTTCAATGAGCATGTACTGAAATTTTCTGGAATTTATATTCCACAAGAAATTTTGGAATTTCAGCTCACCTTTTTAATTAATTCAGAGCAAAGCAAAAGGAAAATACTACTCAAAATCTAATATAAGGAAATAGAATTTAAAACTATGAGAAAAGAAGATGGAAAATCTTGATCTCTCAGGTTGCACTTAAACACATAAGGACTGGTATTACTTATTTTATTAAGAAATCTGCATATGTGCATATGTTAAACGTAAACAAGGATTTTGACGTGACAGTTAAATTATTCAGGGGTTCATCCTCTGCATTGCCTTAGCTTCTAGAGTATATTTATCACTTTTAAGAAGACACATAATTTATACCTACTCTTCACTTGACCGGAGACACTAAAGCAAACGGATTACCATCAGTTCACATCAGTTTATACAAAGACTCTTTTCACTGACAATGCACTGCTCTAGCACAATAACCTAACAAAAGGCCCCACATAAAAGGCTTTGTAGTGTATTTTTAAGATACTTTGTCTAATTTTGATCTACTGCAGTATACTTTGCATACCTTCTCTGTGCTGATATTATTTGAGTTTTAATTACCATGGACTTTGTATAAAACTACAGAGAAACCGAACAAGGAATTAAAGAAAAAAAAAAGAAGAATCCCTTCTATGCTTTCATTTGTGGTCAGTCACCACTGTACTCCCTCTCATTTATTTTGAGATTCATAGCCAAGAGCAGAGCTATGGCCATCTGTTTTTAATCTGCTATTCAGGATGATAGTCTGTGGATCAATGAACTCTAGCCATAGTCTATAGAGAAACTGCAAATCTTTTTGGGATAATTTCCAGAGGATAATAATATTCACAAGAGACTTCTTTTTCCTTCCTTATCTCCAGCTACAGTTTTTCATAGAAGAATGGTATCATAGCTGCCTGTTCCAACAATTGCTTCTGTCATGATGCATTATTGCCAGTGAGCTAAACAATTGAAGTCATAAATCTTTGAGCTTTTAACTATAGTACCACTGCCCAAAGGAGATTTTGTGAGACAGTAGTGAGCTAAAGAGAGTCAAATGACTAAATGCAAGAGGGTAAAATGGGACAGACAAGCTTTCCCTCGAAAATATTGTTTGGGTTTTCTTGCAAGAAGGACATAGCCTGAAATTAAACAGGTGCACTTGCTTCAGTTAACGCCCAATAGACACTAACCATACTGGCATAAATGAGTAATTCTGCTGACTGTACATTATGCTGAGAAAAACATTTCAGCAGGAAATAAAAGCTACTGCTTGCTGTCCTGGTGCCCATTGACTTGGCATCTGCTGAGAATAAAACGTGCAAATGCATCCGCTAAAAAGTGCTAATCTTCCTGGCTGTCATACAGTTTACCCTGTTAGCACTCCCCTACGTGCACAATTCTGTGCATGACCCACAGACATCCTGCCAAAGCCAAAAAATACTTTGCTTGGTAAATCCTCGAGAGGTGTCTGCACTGCTGCCGCTTCTCCCCTCCCCTCCTCGTCCTGAAAAAAAAGTTGGGAGAGTATTTTGAACTGAAGGAGATACAGGTTCTTCATTCCTCAGCTGAAATTAATCCAACACTGCTGGACAACGCTGTGCTGTCCCCAGAGCTGACTGAAATCCCTCGACCCCTAAGGATGCTTGTTACCACATCCATATTGCCATTCCTTGCAGAGGGGCATGAAGGCACTACAAGTCAGCCTACCAAACTGCTCCAAGTATATATAAGCATGCAGCGGTCATTAACTATTAACTCTTCCAACATGTTTTATTATTTCTTTCAGAAATCTGTCTGAAATGAAACCAGCATAAACTCAGGAACACTTTCTAATTGAAATGCGGGCCTCCTATCCAAAGTGCATCACTGCACTGCAAAATCTTTGTTGACGTGAACACCCATCTTTCAAAATTATAGTTATATACCCCACGTAAGCTGCAGCATCGTGTCTCTTGAGAAAAACCTAAACTGACCATTATTTCAGATTTTTCCAACATCGTTTAAGTATGCTGATATTCTGCATTTTAAAAAGGAGGAGCTGAATTCTCCCCTTAGACACATCAATGCAATTCCCACTGAAATCAATTAAAGCTGTCTTGAAATCTCACAGAGTACCCTAAACCTTGTATCCATTTGTGTCTTGGAAGTAATTGGAGATGTATCATGTGAATTGTCTAATGGAATGATGAATCTCCCCTATTTCACTATCTGGAAGGAGAGTTTGGATACTTGATCCACAGCTTTTCACTTGTTGTAAATTTTCAAAACGGTGGCTTCTCTGTATACCTCCATTTGTATAAATTATTTCAATTTCATGGTGCTAATTCTCTTTTTTGTAAGCCTTATATGGATTTCCTGCCTAGAAAGCAAGAAATATGGGGAAAAAATTGTATTTTAACTTTTAACTGAGGCTACCCTTATATAAAATATTTCTACTCTATAATATTATGGAGAACATTTTACAACAAAACAGATTTTAAAAGAAAACAGGAAGGCTATTGCATTAACTTGGGAAATATTTTCCAAGGAAATTGCTACAATAATGGAAATTCAAAATGTTAGTGAGTAGTAATTTCCCCATCCAGTCAACAGATTTTTTGCCAATGATTTTTGTGCTGGGCAGGATTTCACTCTGCTCAAAGGGACTTCTCTCTTGCCAGTGGAATCTTTCGAGCACCTGAGAAAAAAATTGAATGGAAATTTCTTCCAAAATATTGTTTTGAGAGTGCGTAGAAATACTGATAAGCATGTTGCTGATTCTAAAATAACTTTTTACTTCCAAACTGCCTCAATTTTCTATTAAAAATTTTCTAGGAAATATTCTAAGTGTACATAAAATATGCCAGATCACTTGCAAAATATTTTATCTGAAGCAATTTCTTAGCTACTACTTCTATTGTTTTAATAAAAATATTTTCTTGGTTTTAAGTTTTAACTTTACAGTGAAGTAAAGTTAGACTTGGATGGAAAGATCATTTTTTAAAGACATTTCTGTCTGGGACATAGAAGGACAGGTCAGAATTTATCTGTAGTCCTTCTAGACAGCCAGTGTGAAGCATCATTGTTGAGAATGGGAGTGTGAGGAGTTGTATAATCAGGAGGCAGCACCTACAGCCAGGGACAGGGGAAAGTAGCTTTTCTCTCCTCCTTTTGTTTCTACCACAGACCTAGTTAGCTTCATCTTTGCATAAGAAATTGCCTTCCCAATCATAACTTTAATAGAACAGCCATAAACTTTTAATTAAGAGATAATCTGAATGAACCGGGATATTTTTGTAGAGTAATAGTCTCCTGCTGTCAGGCAGGCAAGGTGTTTACTGAAATGAGATTTATCTTCAAAGCAGAAGATATCGATCATGTGCTATTACAATAACTGTTATCTCTGTTACCAGGTGATTGATGATGATGAAATGATTTTGATTGGTGGATGTCAGTACACAGGAGAGACAGTGGTTTAATGCAGTTACTCAATAGCACAGCTCTGAATAGTTCAAATCATAATTGCCCTGCTAAGGGTCAGAAATTTAGGAAAAATTTAGAAAACAGTGGATATTTCTTCCATAGAACAAATTTTCCATTTAAAATACTATATTATTAGGATACTTCTTAATCAATGGGCTTATAAGTACTTAATTACAATAATTTAAAATTCTTTCAATAAATGTTTCCTAGCAATTAAAACAATTTTACTAATAAAGTATAATAAAGAATAAAGAATAATTTTTTACATTAATCCTCAGAGTTTCATCCAAGATTCATGAAGTGTTTCTATGAACACAGAATGCACCTGCTGCAGCCACCCCGTTGTGCATTTTTGAGTGTGACTTCATTTGTCCATGAATTTCCTACTGGGGTTTTTGGTGCCCCTCTCCCAAGGGTGTGGGAATCTCAATTATCTTTTAAGTCTGGTGAGGAAATGTGTGTGTGTCTGTGATGTGGGGAGAGACACTCGCCCTCCTGGCTGTCAGTCGGGGCACAGCCCTGCCTAACCTCACTTGTGTCATCCATTTCCCACCTAAAAACATCCACAGTTCATTCATCCTTTCTCAATATGTACGGAAAGCATATGAAAATACACTCCTTTAAAGACAGGTGGGAAAAAACAGTTTTCTTTCATGCTGGCCATTTCATGCTGAAAGCTGTAGGCAGGATATCCTTTTCAGGAAAAATTGGAAGAACTCTGGCTATGGCTTCCCCTCTTCAATTTATTTTATGTCTTGTTCCTGAGGACTTGGTATATCTCACAAACTACTGATTCTGCCCTAAATATTATGGTTTATTAGTTTTCCACAGTTTTTGGCCTTTCTGCCCAGAACAAAACAATACAATGATATTGGGTAAAAGTGCTTAAGCATTTTTATCTTTATTTCTACTTCTTTAATTAATTTACTAGAGTTTTAGCACATGTGGAAAAATGTGGTTTTTTTTCTGTAGCCTGTTAGATATTATGGTGGTTTGGGAGCCTCACAGAAAAAAGGAGAAATGGCACTCATCTCTTTTCACAAGTTTATTTGATTGACTTCAAGCCCTCTGTACTTTCAAGGAAAAATTGCTGTAGATATAACTATGAATAAAGCATTTTTAAGTTTGAAAACTGCATTTTGCAAAAGATGGGGCATGACAGATGTGACACTGTCTGCGAAATATAGATCCATGCTGTGGGTACCTAGTGAAGCAGTCCTGCTGAACTCAGTGCTTGCATTCTCTAAACATGTGACTGGCAGAGGTTAGGGGCTTTGAAGTTCTCCAGAGGCAGATTTATTCTGGCAAACTGAGGCATCTAATGAGTAACAGCCTGCCCTCTGAGGGCCTTAAAAGGAATCTAGAGTTTCCTATTTATTATGCAGGCTATTGCTTTAGCCAGACAGACCATGCCAAAGTTTAGGCACCCATCTTTGGTGACCCTTTTGACAAAACGTTTCATCCCTCCTGCTCCTGCAGTAAGGAGGGAAGAAGGATGGGGTCAGGGTGCCCGAGGTGCAGTTTTGGCTTTCACCAGGCGTTTTCTTGGCACACTTCTTGCTCTCTGTGTCTGCTCTGGTATCGACCCTAGTGAGTGTGAGCTTGTGTTGTTGCATAATAGCTCTGTTATAGTGAGAGATAGGAATGTGCTGAAGTTTGGGCAGGAAATGAGGAGCTAGGATACAAGTGAGAATGAATACATGACTTTCCTTTGTTGTCTTGCTAGGTAGGATGGATCAATCTTGGTGTTTCAGAGCCTCAGAGGGCTGCATGTTACACCTTCCCCCCTCATCTGGCTCACTGGGCTCTGCCCCGCAGCATCGGTAAGGATGCTGCCAGCCTGCAATGGGGCTTGGGCAGCTGCCTGTCCCCCGACACTCCACAGCCATAGAGCCTGTCCTGCCTCTTGCACCCGCGGGGGAAAGGCGAAGCAGACAGCTCTATGTCCCTGGGGGGCAGCCAAGGGGAGTTCCCCCCTTCCCCTTCCCCTCAGCTCCTCAGCTCCTGCTCAGAGCTGCAGGCGCAGCTTATCCTTCATTTGAATAAAACCATCATTAAAACCCTTCGGTTGAGTCAGCTATTAAACTACTTAATTCCAAAATCCATACCGTGGGTGATTTAGACAGGACAATTAAAAAGCCAGGGAACAGTGTCTATGGTTTTTTTATTGTGAACTTCATCAGCCTGGAGTGCTGCCTGCCATCCGCTTTGCTAATAAAAGTCTTGATACACAAATTGAAATAGTGTTTTATAGGTGCCTGCTTTGCTTCCCCTCCTCTACCCCAGTCTGTCAGAAAATGCTTTCCTGGATATAAATCACTCTTTTATTTTATTTTATTTTGTTCTGATTGCAGATTTAGGGCTAGAATAAGAGTGGCCATGACATAACCAACAGAGAGAGAAAGGCAATGAAACAATCACCCCGTGGGAGCTGTGGGGGTCTCTGCAGCTGGGTGCAAGATCAGCCCTGCCTGTGTTGGGAGCTTAACGTCCTTCTCCTGGTCAAAGCAAAGCTGCAGCGGGGCTTGGGAATGAGGCAGCTCCATCATAGCTCGGCTACTGTGACAGCAACCCCTGAACACAACTTCTCCTCTGGACCAGGACTAAGGGCTCAGTCTCACCCTTGCCAGTCAAAGGCAAAGAAGGTAGGACTTACATCTGCAACAAAACTGGGTAAAATGCTGCTTTAATATCTATTAATTCCAGAGCAACAAAGCTGAGAGGAGAGTGACTAAAACAAGGGAGTCACAGCAGGATTAATCTGAAGTCAGTTTTCCGTTCTCTTGTTGCCCTCCTGGCTGCTCAGAAAAAAAAGCTAGCACCATGCTAATGTTCCTTTTCACAGACGCTGCATGAAACTTGCCTGTTCGCATCCTGCAGTGTCTGAATGAGAACCTGGCCCAGATCGTACATTCTGCGTCTCCATCTGTGCTGGTGGGTCAAACTGCTCTGTGAAAAGAGCTCTCCCATAGCTCCTCATATTCAGCTAAACAGCCGTGAATCTGAAGTGCCAGGAATTTGGATTGAACTCAGCTTTCTTTTTGATTTAAAAAATCTGGACAAACACACAGCTGAAAACCTTCCCCTCTTTTCCCAGGTGAGAATGAAGGAGAGTTGGAGCAGTAAGTGGGAAGGGCTTTGTCCTCGCTGCTGGAGCTGGACAGGGGGACAGTGCTAGAACAGCAGGAGTGGGAGCTGCCTCGCATGCCTGGAGCGAAACTTAGCAGACAAGAAGTCCCTAAAAACAGCCAATCTCACCCACAACAGAGATCACCGACTGTGCTGCGCCCAGTGTGCGGGCCTTTGTGAAGACACTTTTTCTCATGTTCTTCTTTTTGACAATTTGCCATCCCAGACAGCTGCCAAGGCAGCACTCCTCCCTGGGTAGCGCGAGTGGAGGTGTGTTTCCTTGCAGTTTCTGCAGCCGTCTGGTTTTCTCCTTCTCTCTCCCTTTCCGTTTCCTGCTGGCACTGCATCCGAAACTCCTAACCTCTTACACACATGCACGTTCTTCTTTCGCTTGCTGGGAGGTGCTGCACAATGAGATCCATGTAGTGAGAGTTCCGTTGCTGTACGTCGGAGCACCGCATATGCTAGCCAGTTTTCTCACCCACACCCCTCTCCGTGGGATTTCTCAGCACACTCGCTTCCCAGCTCCTGCACTCAACATGTGGTGCAAAGTGCAGTGGAATATCTGGGTCTGAGGCCCTGCCGTGTACAGGAGGACTCTGCCTGACTTGTATTAATATTGCTGCCAGTGAAATCTGTGGCATTTTCATTGCTTCGGAGCTCCAGTGCCAAAACGCGTTTCTCTCTGCTTATCCATATGACTCTCCTTTCAGTTTTTTGTCTTCACATGAAAGAGAGGGCAAAAAAAATCTTTTGATGTTTTTGAGAATATTGCAAGATATTCTCAAGAAAACACCATTTCGTTTGCTCAGGCTCTTGTTCATACAGGCTTTCATGACTTCCAGGACTGACTATTTTAATTTGTTCCTGGTGGTGTTCCAGATTGTTTGCTAAACTGGCTGCAGATGGTTTTGAATGTTGCTGCTGCCAGAAATGTTACTAGGACTTGATCTACAGATCATATTTCTCTAGTCTCATGTTCCCTCTATCCTGGTGCCTGTTAAGCAGCATATGGCTTTAAAATTCTTTTACTGACTTACAAAGCTTGCACTGGCCCTGACTGTCTTTACCTTCCTGACCTTTTAACTCTTTAGACTTTGGCTTAGGCTTGTGGCTTATCTGATGTACTGTCACTGACAGTTCAGAGCCAGCATCCAGAAACCAGGGTTGATTATGGCTGTGGGTTTTGCTCCTTGTCGTGCTTTTCTGTAACTTCAGTGGAGTGAGGGAAGTGGGTTGGTTTTTCGCTTCTATTGCCTAATATTCAAATTATTATCCAAGCTTTACGCTAAGCTTTTCTACACAGATTTACACACGGACACGGGGACACATGAAGTCAGCACATAAACAGCACATTGGTCCTTTAAAAATAAAAAGTGACGACAAAAACAGTCTGATTCGCAGCTGATGTACAAGACAACTGATCTTATAAATTCTGGAGATCCACTTGTGACTACACTGGGTGAGGAGGAAAAGCTCCTTGTAGGTGCATGGCATGAAAAAATCGGGAACACCACCTTCTTTTATTTGCATGCCCTTCAAGGAGTTTGGTCACTGAAAGCTCAGAAGTGTCACTCAGCTTTTGATCAACTTCGTGTTGTCTCAGCTGAAAAGCAGATATGCAAAAACACTGCTTTGCCTGGGTGTATTTCATCACATAGTATTTGGTTCCCCTCTAACAAGCTAAACCCTGCTGCTGGTTTTCATTCCTGTCAGGCAGAACAACCTCTGGTGAGACCTCACCTGGAGTACTGCGTTCAGCTCTGGAGCCCTCAGCACAAGAAGGACATGGAACTGTTGGAGTGGGTCCAAAGGAGAGCTACAAAAATGATCCAAGGGCTGGAGCACCTCTCCTATGAGGACAGGCTGAGAGAGTTGGGCTTGTTCAGCCTGGAGAAGAGAAGGCTGCGGGGAGACCTGATTGCAGCATTTCAGTACTTAAAGGGAGCCTATAGGAAAGATGGGGACAATCTGTTTAGTAGACACAACAGTGACAGGATGAGGGGTAATGGTTTTAAACTAAAACAGGGTAGGTTTAGGCTGGATATAAGGAAGAAATTCTTTACAATGAGGGTGGTGAAACACTGGAACGGGTTGCCCAGAGAGGTAGTGGAGGCCCCATCCCTGGAAACATTCAAGACCAGATTGGACAGGGCTCTGAGCAATCTGATCTAGTTAGTGGTGTCCCTGCTCGCTGCAGGGTGTTTGGACTAGATGACCTCCAGGGGTCCCTTCCAACCCAAAACTTTCTATGATTCTATGATTCTAAGGACCACAGAAGGGAACCGGGTTCTTTTCGCCTGTAGCTGGAAGTGCTCCAAAAAGTGTACAGCTTTTATTAACAATGGTACAGCACAAATGCACAGCAGGTGAAATTCTGTGTTTACTGAAATCTATGGGAATTTTGTTGGTTGCTTTGTTACAGCCAAGGCTTGAAGGAGCGAGGTTTAGAAGCAGCTTGGATGGGAAGAGTTCTTGCTGTCAGCAACCTAAGTCAGGATTGCTCCTGGGGCCACCGAGATGTCATCAGGGGGTATTGTAGTGTTAGAGCCCCCTTCCAGAGATGAGCTACTCTGCAAGTCTAACCACTGGCGTGAATTCTTCAAGGGTTAGTTCAAGGGTGGATTCCTGTCCTCTCGCTAGCCTTAAGTCTCTCTGGAGCACTGAGATATTTGTCTCCATCTGGAGGGAATTCAAAGTGCTCCCTTCTGGTCCCGCCTCAATCTACAAGACCAGACCGGGACCCTACTGCATTCCACTCCTCTGCCTTCACTGAAACCAGTGCAGCTATTTCTGAGAAGATACATAAGAGTTTCTTTCATCTGAGTAGCTCTGACTTTTCAGATCTCTTTTTCTTCTTGGTCTCCCCAGTTTGATTCTCTTGGTGAGCTCCTGTATCTTTTGTACTTACTCCTTTTTACTCCTTTTTATTCCGCCTTTCTACAAAGTGTAAAGTAGAACAGAAATTCTGCTTTCCCTATGGAAAATCATCTCAGCCTTTTTTGCTTCTTTCACTTCTTCCAAAGTTGATCACGGTTGCATGTCGAAATGAAAAAAAAAGAGAAAAATTTGGACTAGGAAAAAAAGGGGGGAAAAAGAAAACAAAAGGAAAAAAATAGAAGAATTTTAAAACTTACTTCCACTGCCCTTTAAACTGTCTACATTCTGGCTGTTGTGCTTTTGTATTGTTTTGCAAAAAAACAATGGGGAGGAGAGGGAAGGAAGAACGGAGACATCAGCACTTCTTCATAAAAATGATTCTCTTAAGAGAAATGTAGATTTTATGGAAAAAGAAGTCAAAGTTCAGATTTCTTTTTGGAGCATAGAATGTATTAAGTTTATTCCTGTATGGTAATTTGGTGAAGGGAGAATTGTAGTACTCTATAAAATGTTAGAGTGCCCTAGTAGTGTTCATGGAATATACAGAAAAGAAGTGTAGCTACAGGGAACATAAGATACAGAACGTGGAAACTCATTAAAGTTCACGACAGTTTACTGCTATGATGTTGAGGCCAAATGACTTCTGAAGTCCCCAGATATACCAACAGGTCAGTGCTAAGTAGAAATGAGGAGTTACTTTTCTCCTGTGTGTTTACTTTTCTCCTGTGTGTTCACTGTAAGACTAACATGAGAACATGGCACACGGGTATACAGTCAGATTTTTAAACAAGATGTTGAGCAATTGGAAAAAGAGGGTAAAGGAAAGGAGGGAAAAGAATAAAAAAAATTATCTGAGAGTTAGAGAAGTTACTTTGCCTTCACAAACTTGATGCTGTTTATTCAAGTGAAAAGATGAATGCTGAAGTAATATTTAATCAAACAGATATGGCCACAACAAGAATTATGGCTGGAAGATTTGGCCAGATGAAGTCAGAAGAAAACATGAAATGTACTCTGAGCAGTGAGGGCAAGTAACTGCTGCAACTCAATACCAAGAAAACAGTGATATTACCTAAAAAAGCCTGAATGCTTTTCTGGAAGACTTGTGTTTACTCAACAGAAGTTTTACTTTAGTCACACATATTACCGAGCTCACTCAGTATGTGAAGACTGGACAAAACATTGTATTTAGGGATGTGCAGGAGAACAGACTAAAAGAGATATTGGTGCATCCTGACCTTATATTTCAGCAGCCTGGCAGATGACTTTCTGGGTCAGGCCACTTTTCCATCCCCCCTTTCTTCACCCATAAAGGTGGAAAAAACCCAAGAGATTGTTTGTCTTTGCTTTTAAAAGGAGGACAACAATGAATATCAATCTGTTTACAGAACGAGTTACAATGCATTTCAACACATTCTTTCAATTCCTTTGGCTGAAGTTAAATGCCTTAACATTTCCAAACACAAATGCCTAATTTTTGTTTGTTAACTTGAACATTTTATTTCAGGAGTCAGAAGGACTCTAATTCCTTATGGGAACTGTAGTTCAAATGCAGCGTTCTCATTTTCCTGCTGTGATTTGGGTTCTCCAGGTCAGCTGTGTCTTGTGTGATGTTTCAGCTTCAGGAATCTCTATGGTGTAGCTCACACAAGGAAGCTTTTGCAAAAAGAAGAACGGGGGCATGTGTTATCTGAACTAAACTCCCATGAGGCATTGCTATGACTTTTGTGACCATGAGGTAAAGTCTAACTGATCTGGTCTGGAGGATTTTTACTATCAAAAATGTTTCCCTTGGAGCCAGTGTTGCCCTGTGAAGATTCAGAAACTTCAAGGAATATGCTTAATGTTTCCTTACAGTTCAGTTTTGCAGAACATGCATTTTCAACAAGAAAGCATTCATGGAAATTTCCTGACCAGTTTTATTTAAGAACTAGAGAACCAGGTCTTAATTGAAAGGGGGAGAATGCCAAATATTAACACCCCCAGGGACAGCAAAACTGATTAAATATGTGTCTAATGTTCTGTTTCTAATCCAAAGGAAACTGCATCGATGTCATACATGTTGTTTTAAGTTTTTTTCATTTTCCTGAAAAAACATCTAAGTAAAACAGCATGTTCTTTCTGCTGGGGTCCCATTCCCTCAGGTTACTCTCGTCGTGCTCACGGCGCATAAGTGCTGCCCTTTTCTCTGAGAGAGCACACGCACCAGCAACGTGAGGGCTAGAAGCAACAATGAAGAAAACACTGAAGTGGTCCTTATGTGCTCCTGACTAACAGCTAGGTTGTGAGCCGTGGTGATCCAGAGACCTGAGCTTTCTTGCAAAGGCATGGTTATAGTTTCCTTTGACTTTCCAAGCAGTGCTCACTTTTACCCTCTTACAGTGCTGGCTGTGGCAGTGAAACAATCAGGCCATGCTGAGGCCACAAAAATACAATTGTCCTCTGTTGACTTGTCCCTTTCTGAAGCTAACAGCTGTTATGAACAACCCCACTTGCTGACTGAAATGAATGCTGTGGGATATTAAAAATTGCAAGGTTTTACTGCTGAAAAATCCAGCTTTTTTCAGAATGACAGAATCACGGGATGGTTGATGTTGGCAGGGATCTCTAGAGGTCATCTGGTCCGATCCCCGCTGCTCAAGCAGGGCCACCTAGAGCCAGTTGCCTAAGACTATGTCTAGATGGCTTTTGAATATCTTCAAAGATGGAGACTCCACTGCCTCTCTGGTCTACCTGTGCAGTGCTTGGTCACTCTCACAGTACAAACGTGTTTCCTGATGTTCGGAGGGAACCTCCTGTGTTTCATTTTGTGCCTGTTGACTCTGGTCCTGTCACTGGGCACCACTGAAAAGAGCCTGGCTCCATCCTCTTTGTGCTCTCCTTTCAGGTATTTATATACACTGATGAGGTCTCACCAGAGCCTCCTCTTCTCCAGATTCAACAGCCCTAGTTCTCTCAGCCTTTCCTTGTCGGAGAGATGCTCCAGTGCCTTAATCATCTTTGTGGCCCTTTGCTGGACTCTCTCCAGCATGTCCTTGTCTCTTTGTACTGGTGAGCCCAGAACTGGGTGCAGGACTCCAGGTATGGCCCTCACCAGTGCTAAGTAGAGGGGAAGGATCGTCTCCCTGGACCTGCTAGTAATGGTTTGCCTAATATAGCCCAGGAAATCATTAGCCTTCTATGCCTCAAGGGCACATTGTTGGCTCACGTTCAACTTGGTGTCCACCAGGACCCCCATGTCCCTTTCTGCAGCATTGTTTTCTAGCTGAGTCTCTCCCAGCATGTAGTGGTGCATGGAATTGTTCCTCCCCAGATGCGGGACTTTGCACTTGCCCTTGCCAAACTTCATGGGGACTTCCTTATAAAACTATGTGTTACCAAATAATAATCTTTGTTGGACAGACACAAATTATTTTAAATTATAGTAGATAATTTAGAGAAAATAGTTTTGATCTTCTACCAACCATTACTGCTTAAGTATCTACCAACAGCACTATCAGAGCCATTAAAATATCTTGCCTTCTATTATACCAGATCCAGCTTTTCCAGAAAATGTGCATGTCATTGATCAATATACTCTAACAATGATGAAAATCTAAAGATGTGGAGATATTGAGAATACCCTTAATATTGAAATAACTGTACCAAAGCTTTCAAATCTCTGCGGCCAAGTGGAGAAAGCAAACATCTTGATTTTCATCCTTTGACTTACTACCATTGCTGCACATGCTGAGAGGCACAACGTACCATCTCTGAAAGCAAATCCACATCTCTGTAGTACAGACCTTTAACTTACTGACAGTGATCAGATGGTCTATTGCAATACAGCCAGGTGACTTAAGGAGATATGGATCAGAGTCAAAATTGCCTTGGTAGCTGTAGCTTCTCAATGGTTTTAAATTTGCAGGATGAGTTATAGTGATGTGATTGTAATAACTGTAATACTAGCTGTCTTAGTGCTTATTAAGCTACATCAAACTGCATGATTTCTCTTGAAATATATTGCATATTTAGAAGTGTGTGTGTGCATGTACAGTTTTTTAAAATTAAATTTGTAAGATGGCCAGCTGATATAAATCTAGGTACTGTGCCACACTCTTCATTGGCACTTATTTCCTGGAAAGGCTGATAGATAACTGTAACTGTGGCAAATGTATTTGCTTAGGTGACTCTAAGGCTGAAAGCCATCTTTGTAATCTGAAGTGTTAAATACCTTTTAAGAAAAAAATGCCTCTTCCAAAAGTCTCAAGTAAATGTAGGCAAAGGTTAAATCAAATCTGAGCCTCTTTCACAGTACAGAAATGCAGAGCTGAGGTCACATTAAAACCACAATCCAGTTTTGTAGACAACACCCTGAGAAAAAGCAGAAATTCTGGGAAAAACTCGTCCATCCATAACAAGCAGGTTCTTCTCATCAGTGAGCACAAAACCAGAGAAGCAGAAAAGAGCGGCTATGCATCAGTTTACTTTTACAACTCATTTGTGGATGACTAATTGGAGAGCACTGTAACCGCAAGCAACAAACACTCAGTGTTTATATCAAGTAATCCAGTGAAACGGCCAAAGACAAGCCAAATCGTTTACAGGAGGCTTACAGTGTGGCAAAGGGTTTCAGAGTGTCTTTGCCAGTACACAGCTAAGCTCTGTTGGAGACGCTGCGTGTAAGTGATTCTCACCGACTGATCCTGCTCTCTGCATACAAGAGTAGTGGCCATGTCTGTCTGCATAAAAGTGTTAGATTTCTGACTGCTGCTATCTCTCAAATGGTTAGGAACATGGAGTTGGAAACCCACCCTCAGAATGCCAAATATAGTCTCTAGCAAATAAATGCATTAAGTATTTCCTTTCATAAAGACATCTTTAAAATATGAGCAAATAAACCTTGAAGACACTATAAATTAAAAATGGGGAAAGGAGGGAAATGTCTTGAATAGCAACATTAGAAGAAAGAGAAGTATTACAGTTCAGTGTGGTGTGGACTGGTAGCACATCTCTGATCTGCAATGACGAAGACTTGCCTAAGGGAGGAAGCAGCAGAGCAGCAGTGATTGGCACTTGTTTGCACATCTACTCCTGGATTAGATTAGGAGTGCTATATTTGTGACAAGAGTTTCCTGGCCAGAAGTATGTGTGCATGCACCATGCAGATGGCCTACACATGGACTGGAAGTGCATCCCAACCTCAGCATGTCTGATGTACTGTGCATGTGCTGTGCAGCTGTGCACACGCAGTCAGTCAGATGGATCCAGCACACGCTGCATTTACACTGTCATCTGCACAGTCTATAAACTACTGGGGGAGTCAGGCATATGGCACAAGTACACAACGTAGGATTTCTGGTTGCTTTTGGACTTCCTACATCCTAAGACTCATCACCAAGGTAAGAAGGGGACATGCCTGGGACAACCCAGACAAATGGAGAACATTCTTTCTTACATATGATTTACCCACAAGGTGATTTTGTAGAAGTTGGAAGATACCTGTTGTGCATTTACGGACCGGGACACAGACAGCTTAAGCAAAACCAACCCTTTGTTCATATAGTGAAAGAAAGTAAGTGTTTAATATGTGACTCCTGGACCAAGCTGAGAATGAAATCATATCAAAGCAAAAATGCACCCTTCAAGCAACATAACATAGCTCCCAGATGCATAAACCTTTGGAGTAAAATAAAACCACATGATCCCCATTCATAAAAGCAGCCTTTGGTGGCATTTGCTCTGCCTTTGACTTGCAAACACTCAAGTGTGAAAGCTTTTGTTCATGAGGATATTCGCAGGGCTGAATACTCCTACACGTACACTGCTGCTATTAAAAAGTATATATGTATGCAAACCTCTGTGTAAACAGGCATCTACTATAGCAATTATCTTGAAAGCTTCTCTTCATTTTGGGAGTCAGGAAGCAGGCAGTATATGGTTTTGATGAACAAACGCAGACTTGAAAGAGCAGAGCAAACAAGCAGTTCATATAAACTGCTATTATACAGAATTATGTGAAGAAATGTGTGAAAATCAATTCTGTACTTTGGTAAAGCACTGTCTAGGAAAGAGAATATAATGGAGATGCTACACTGCTCACAGTGATAGGAGTGCACAGCTTTCAGCTGTGTGTAAGTTAAAATTTATTGTGCACAGTGAGAGAAGCTTGAAAGATTCATAGAAAGGAAATTCACAATAAAAATGCAGTAAGCATTTCTGCCAATAACAGAACCTCTTGCAAGAACGCGTCTTGTCATTTCAATTCAAGACCTAAATGTTATTCACTGACACGCAAACTAACAATGACATTTTAAAGCTTGCACAGTGCACGTGCATCCAGCTCCCCCAGGAAAAGTCAGGCAAACACCTGACGCCTGCTGGGAATTTGGCTGTGGGTGCCAGACAGCTGCTGCCCATCAGTGTTTCCAGGTGTGCTTATTCGGTTGGGAGGTTGCTCCAGCTGCAGACACAATCATAGCAGGGACCCAGACAAGCTGGAGAGACAGAGGACATGCTCAGATTTTGCTGCTTGGGCTGCCTTGGTTTTGCCCTGATTTAGAGCACCTGGCTTGTTGCAGGATGCAGATGTTTGCTCTGTTGCCCAAGAACCAGCACTTCATTCCCTTTATAATGAGCACTGTGACCTGGGGGAGTTATTAAATCTCTGGTTCAAAAGAGTCTAGTTTTCCTCTCTTTTTGTTTCTCAGCTGACAGTCAAAAGTTCACAAACAGATCAGTGGAAGAAGTATATAGAAATTAAAAACTTAATTTTCAAACTCCTCTGAGTCAAATCTAATTGACAATTTGAATTATAGCCTGCGCTGTTTTTTGTTTCATTTCTCTTTGGGGAAATCCCTGGTTATAGTTTTGCTTTGTCCTTTACTATAATTTCACAAGCCTGTATTTAAAAATTATTCTGAAGCAACTTCTAGAGTCTGAAGCAATTTTAGGACTACTGCAGTGCTGGTGGAAGACCAGGCAATAATCAAAATTGAAGAGATTATACCTTACTCAGGAGGCTAGGTACCTTTTTTAAGACCATCAATTTAATTAAAAAACATAGGCACTATATTAGCAGCAAGCTTATGGATCACCATATGCCAGTCAAACATAATGAAATACATGCAAATGTTAGATGGCATATTCTTGTGTCTCTGGAATTCGCAGTCTCAGTGAACACTCTCCACGCCTTGTGTGGGGATTTACTTATTTATTTGGCTTTATATTAAAAAAAAAGTGCTTATCCAAGTGTGTATTTTTTTAATCATAAGAAAGATTATAAATAATCAATTGGCAACAATGCTTTCTTTAGAGCTCATGGTTTGGCTTTCTCACTTTCCATCAGGGAAGTCTGCATCCTGCACAGCATTGACATCTAGTCGAGGTGCCCCCTTTTCTGTAAACACACTTTTGCCTATGGAAGTTATTTGCATTGAAGGGGAGAAAAGTCGTGAAACTGAAGCCCTGGAGAAAATCACTTACACTCAAGAAACACTTTTCAGCCTTTCTGTATGGACAGGTTTGTTTTCTTTTCCAACTTTATTCTTCATCATTGTCACCCATCCACATGGCTATTTGCATTTGGGAAGTCAGGGGACAGGAGAACTATATTCCTATTTTTTTCCTATAGAAATATCTTTTTTATACTATTGCAAGTTCTTTCTGGAGTTCTGTTGGAATCATTTTTGATACATTGTCTTAAATTGTTACAGCTCTGTGTAAAGATACTATTTCTATCAGTACAGGATCATCAGAAGTTCCATAATGACCAAAGTAATACAGTTTAAAAGGGTCTTACGTGAAGAAATTACTTTTTAAATCAATATAGCAGAATAATTTCTTTTTTTTTTTTTCCTTCATGAATATGACCATTCTTCGCTCAATTATGACATTTGCTGGTGCTCTCAGGTTACCCAGGAGATACGCCATCGTATTCTGATTAAGGTCTATTCCTTCAAATACATGCTGGTAACAGTGGCAATCAAAGTATTTCCAGAGGTGATAAATCCTAAAGACATTTACGAAAGAAAGGGCTAGATTCTAGGCCTGAAGTGACTTTGTATTTCAAAAGCCACTTTTCGCGTCTGTTTTAAAATTATTATTATTGAAATTATTTTCTATTATTATTATCTATTTAAAAGTAACCTTAGTCTAATTTGATTAGTGTGAAACTAAAAATAAAATGTCACATTTATTAAATGTCTTCAATTTTCTGACACCTGTTATCCTATGTATACAGAAAGCTTATTGCACTTGTAAAGTGCTGCTTGGGAGTATCTAATCAATAATTATTTTCATAGCCAAAATTGAGATTGTTCTTGCTAAGTTATACAGAAGAGAAATTACCTCTGAGAAAGGGCAATTTTTTTTTCTTTTCCTGCAGCTGAACCACAGGATGTCACTGTTTCTCTTTCACAAGAAACAAGCTTCAGATGTAAAAGTAGACCAGATTCTTCTTAAAATGACAGAAATACACAGAAATGACATAAAAAGCACAGAAATTAAGTCAGACATTTCCTTTTGTATGTGTGAGTCAACCTAGGCAATGTGTTGCCTGTGTAGAATAACAATTTAATATTCAATTCAGTCTCATAATGTACCAAGATTGATATATTTTTGGTACATCCCTCCAGACAGAACTGACACATATCAATATGTCCCATATTGCATAAAGAGTCAGGCAGAGCTGAATAGAGTTCAAGAGAAAGTTGATGTAAGACACTAAAACTTCTTGTAGCCTTCCCTATTTAGCACTGAATTTCTAAAATTTATCACTCTCTGCTACCACAAAGCTGGATCTTGACAAACACATGCTGCTTCTTGAGATTTAACATGATCCCTCTACGTGATCCTTGGTTGCCTTCGTATGCAGGGTTGCCCATCCTAGATGCCCCAGTGGGATGCTGGAAACTATCTTAATGAGTATTTAAGAAGTCGGTCTGCTTCAGGCAGTGTTTTTCAGGAGTCTCCAAGGGCATTGCAGAATAAAGTCCTTTCCAGGTGGTCATCTTGATGTTTGCTTTTACACATGGAAGTCTTTCCTTATTGGAGTACATGAGGGAACTCCCTCACTCTTTCCAAATCTCCTTCCAAAGTACCTCGTGCAGAACTCCAGTAGTAACGATCTGCCAGTTCACACAAGCCAAAATGCTGTTTATTTGTTTCCTGTTGGCTGTTAATTCCACTTTGAGATTTCTTGGCTTTCTTGAGTGATGGTCGTCTTCTTTCTGAATTTATTCTCTATCCTGAGCATACTGCTTGCACACGATAAATAGTGAAGGCATTGTATTAGTGTCATTGATTTTTCTTGTACTGTAAGGTCTAGTGGCATAGGTTTTAAGAAAGATTGTCTGTGGGAGACGACTGCTCCCCAGTTTTTCTGGAATGGCTTGTGTAAAATGGAGAAATTCTGGCACACTTTACTCACTTCACTAATTTCTATCCTCCTCTTCTCACAACTTCAGTAAAAGGGACTCTGCTATTTTCATTCTTTTTGTGGGATGACATGTGAAATACATGAAAAATGTGTAGGAAGATATTCCACAATCTCCAGTTTCCTCCCTGCAACCCACTGAGATCTTAAACTTGAATCACACCCCATCTTCTACACGTCTGAAATAATTCCCATGCTATTCTTTAAAATGGCAGCCAGGAGTCAGTGAGAGGTGGGTGCAGTGACATGAAGCAGATGAAAGTGCAGTACCTGAGGAAATCTTTTTTCTGAAGTCAAGGACTAGATCCTCTGGCATCCCTCTCCAAAGTCTAAAATTTCCTATCACTGAGGAGATCCTAAAAATAATCATGCTTTTAAACTTCATTACAAACAATGAGGGTACTTTGCATGAATCAGTCTCACTAGTTCTCCTTCCGAAAAAGAGAGGAGCTAGCAGTTTGGGGAGGGGGATTGTGTGGTGGTTAGCAAGACATATGGTGTGCAGCATAAGGACCATACTGGATGCAACTGAAGGTAGTAGCAAAATTTCCACCCACATCAGCTGATCCGAACGCGGCCCATAAACACTTTCTTTATTTGACAAACCATAGTATAAATTACTTTCTATTTTCTAAATGGACTTTAAAGAGGAATTATGAATCCCACTGAGCTCTCCCATGACAATGGTATCCTTGTTGCCATAGGAACTAACGTACTTGAAAGTCAGGGCAAATGTGTGGATCTTAAGCAGGGTTTGCAGGACAGATACCTAAGACATATATGTGGTGATAAGCATTTCCCAGAAAAATTTCAACTGTTTGGGGGAATATTTAGCTGAATTAGGCAGAGCTGTCCATAGGCTGGAGGACAGGGATGTGGTATTTTATCTATTGATATGAGTTGGCTGGATGACGCATTTCTTCCTTAAGTTTCTTGTTTCCACAAACTGCAATGAAAACTGCCTCCAAACACTTTATCTGTGCTCCCCCTGGGTCAACTTGTGCGACTCTCGCAGAGTCACTGGGAGTCTGACAGTGGTATGGACAGACACATCTTCAATCTCCTCAGCAAGGCTAAAATGTGAAGCAGCAGAAAGGAAGGTGCAGCAGCCCAGGTATTTGCATAGACCACCAGCTAAGCACTCTTCTTGTATGTCATAATGTTCACTGCAGTATTACAGGGACTGGTTAAAACACAGTATCTTCTCTGCAGTCATGCCTTTGGGTGCAGTAGTAAGTTCCTCTGTGACAGCACTTCATTGGAGCTTCTCTCCATAAGCACTGTTGGCAGAATATGCAGACAAACACACCAACAGCCCTAATTCACACCAGACAGTCCAGTTATGGTAGCAATAAAAAATATTGCCTTTTCTGGACCACATGTATATTTTTACTTTGCTCTGAATAAAATGAGAAGAAGAAAAGATAGGGGAGATCCTATTAGATAGAAGACAGAACACTGTAGGGAAAGAGAGTGGGTTACAAAGCTCTCCAGTGTCTTCTTTTTGTCTGTACTGAATTTTGTTTCCAATTTCTATTTCATTTTAAATGAATAATAATAATTTGTAGGCCTTAGGACCCTAAGGGATACTGAAGCCTGCAGCAAATTTAAGCATACACACCACTTCAAAGTGAACTGGGCTTTTGCTTACAGCAGCGTAGTTAGCATCTCAGGGGGAAAAATTCCAGAATATTTCTCACCGGAGATGAGTGTGGAGGAAATGTACTTGACTTCCAGCAAAAATAAGGTGTTTTTGAAATGTTACCTTTTTCGTACAAGGCTGTTCCCTTTAATATCTTCTCAGTCCTCTGTTGTCCAGACAGTCACAGCTTCAGTCAATACTGAGCTGCAACACTCAAAAACTCTCCAAATGTGGACAGACGGACACCCGAAGTGCTTTCAGATCCAATGAGTTCTGGTTTTGATAATCTTAGGGATTTGTGAAAAGCCGTTCTGATTTGAAGGGACATTTTTATATGGTTTTTTGAAGAGTTACGGCTGCAGTAGCAGATCCCAGCAGAGATCTGTGCGCAGCTGTGCCATGTATCCCTCTGTGGGATCAGACCATAGTAGATGTGGGGTCTTCATCAGTAAGAGAGTATCTGAAGCCATGTACTTTGTGCTTTCTAAGTCATACACATATCATTTCGGTGGTGAAGCAAATTAAGAGCTTGGATGGAAAACCCTAAATTTAACTCGTAGTCTAGCTAAGCATAATGTCTGGGAAAAAAAATTGCATGGGGGTTTAAGTTGCAGAAATTGGAAGGACAAACACGTTTTGTGCAGCTGGAGCAGTGGTACCAACACTTGGAGGCTAGAGGTGCTTGATTGCTGCCTCCTTGGGGAGTTCTGACAGAACTTCAGAGACAGAAAATCTGTTTGGTACTGATGGCATGTTGGCAATTCCCAGTGTCAGAGACTTAGTAGTCTCAGTACCTCAGGCACCTCTAGGATAAAGCAGCAAATGAGGAGAGTAAGTCTAAAGGAGTAGAGACAGGTGCCAAACCCCTTCATGATTCCGCCTATAACTAAAAATTTCATGAATAATCTTTCCCATCTCCTTTTTCTCCAACATCAAGATTATATTGGATCAGTGATGTCTTAAAAAAACCTGGTTCCTGTTTAAATCCATCTGAACCACTGAAAAATGCTATTTTTATTGTGCTGAATGAGATCTGTTCTAAACTGGAGACAATTAGCAACAAGAACAGAGTGAACACCTCGGTTCACTTCAAAACCTGTGGTGAAGCCACATCAATGATTTCTCATATTTTTCTCCACTCAGAAGTACACAGTCTACATTTTTGAAGATCAGAACCTCACAGGCTTTCTGAAATAAACAGAGTGCAGAAGAGAAGGGCAGAAAATGAGTGGCTGGAGACTAATGTCCTTCTTGCTTAAGCTAGCAGGTCTCATTATGATTTTGCATAACTTTCTTCTAACTCTGAACAAAGTCCAGCACTCAGTGATATTGTGCTCATTTATTTTATGGGCTAGATCTCTATGGGCTCATAAAACAAGGATTGGATAATGCTTATTCTTAGATTTATTATATTTCATTTTCTAGTACAAATGTACAAGAACATACATCTTGTACTCCAGACTTCTTTGGCATAAATCTAAAATAAAATCAACCTAAAACCTAACTAATTTCAACCATCAGCAAGAAATATCTTTCTTTCATTCGTTCAAGGCCTTCCCTGCAACAATCCCCAAGTCTTTAAAGGCAAGCACTGCACTGGGAAGATCATTAAAACCTTTTTTTTTTTTTTTGACCAAGTGGAGGAAGCAGGTTCAAAGGAGAAGGCTTCCTACAGAGAATAAATTATTCTGTGAACATCTGAACTACCGGAGTCAGAGTTTCTACTAAGCTGTGTCTTGGGATTGACTTCAGTGTCTGAGAAGGCACAATTGTGATTAACATTTTGGGAAAAACTTTTCCTTGTTTGTTGGGGTTTTTTCCCCCCTTTTTTCCCCTGTAGTGAGAAAATCAAGAAGTCTCTCTCCACAGTAGATTCTTTGGTGGCTTTCACGTGAGTGTCTTGTATAGTCTCTCCCTTTTTAAATGCTCGTATTCTTTATAGATATTAATTACCTTTGAGACCTCTGCATCTATGTCAAATTTGACTGAATAGATCCAGAAGGATCAAAAACCTTTGTGTCTGTGTGAGAAGCTGGACTTGCAAAACACCTGCAGACTCCAAGTGATGAGGACTGACCAGTCTCTGCTGATTGTAGCTATGGCAGTATCCCACAGTTGTGGGATTCCCACTGTGGAAAAAGTGTGGTATGACTGTGTCAGAGCTTGATGAGCTATCCGGATACAAAATGAGAGGTCACTTGCAAGTCAGATCATTTTACACAGGAAGCCAAGTTTGCTGTCACTCACATTCACTCCCTTTGCCCGGTTGTGATATCAAAGCTGACTTCAAAGGTAGCTCTGTCAAGGATGCCATCACCAGTGCTTCCCTGGACTCAACGGTTTCCTTTCCCATGGGGCAAACTGCTGAGTGACTCAGACTGTGCAAGATCCTTCCTTGTCACCTACAGATGCTGCCTTCTCTCCACATTTGTTTCAAGATCATATTTTTGAAAAAAACTACTGACTTCCCAGGCAGCCAGGCAGAAGTCTTATTTCCACTTTCCAACCTCCCCTGCCCAAATCTCTGTTTTAGAAATGTAACAGCAAGGTTGGCTCAGAGACAGGTACAACCACCTGACTTCCCTCGTGGTGACTGGTGGCAAGAATTTGACAACATCTTGTCAGATCCAGAGGTTTATTTTTGTGTGGGAAACAGAAGAAAATGGAAAAGTAGCCAATGGGCAAACAGAAATAGGAGATGAACTCCAAGGGGATTACCTCAGGGCTGAGCATAGCAATTCCTTGCTCTTAAAACCACATCCAGCCCAGAGTGACTAGTTTTGAACCACTTAAAAATGCAACTGAGTGGTAACTGCTGAACGTAACACATTATAATGAACATGGGTGTTTCACTGAAGTGAGAGATGTGTTGCACTCTGTTTTGTCTACTGACTAATGCCACAGTCTAAGGGACAGGCATCACCTCAAACAGATGAGACGAGGGAAGCTCAGGAAGTATGGGCTGGATGAGTGGTCGGTGAAGTGGATTGAGAACTGGCTGAATGGCAGAACTCAGATGAATGGTTGTCATCAGCGGCGCTGAATCTAGTTGGAGGCTGGTAACTAGTGGTGTCCCTCAGGGGTCAGTACTGGGCCCAGTCTTGTTTAATTTCTTCATCAACGACGTGGATGAAGAGTTAGAATGTACCCTCAGCAAGTTTGCTGATGACACCAAACTGGGAGGAGTGGTAGATACACCAGAAGGCTGTGCTGCCATTCAGCATGACCTGGACAGGCTGGAAAGTTGGGCAGAGAGGAATCTGATGAGGTTCAACAAAGGCAAATGCAGGGTCCTGCACCTGGGGAGGAACAACTTCATGCATCAGTACAGGCTTGGGGTGGACCTGCTGGAGAGCAGCTCTGCGGTGTCCTGGTGGACGACAGGTTGACCATGAGCCAGCAGTGTGCCCTGGCTGCCAAGAAAGCCAATGGGATCCTGGGGTGCATCAAGAAGAGTGTGGCCAGCAGGACAAGGGAGGTTCTCCTTCCCCTCTACACTGCCCTGGTGAGGCCTCATCTGGAGTACAGTGTCCAGTTCTGGGCTCCCCAGTTCAAGCAAGATGAAGAGCTACTGGAGAGAGTCCAGCGGAGGGTTACAAGAATGGTGAGGGGACTGGAACATCTCCCCTACGAGGAGAGGCTGAGGGAGCTGGGCTTGTTCAGCCTGAAGAAGAGAAGGCTGAGAGGGGACCTAATAAATGCTTATAAATATCTGAAGGGTGGGTGTCAGGAGGATGGGGCCAAGCTCTCTTCAGTGGTGCCCAGTGACAGGACAAGGGGCAACGGGCACAAACTGAGGCACAGGAAGTTCCGTCTGAACATGAGGAAGAACTTCTTCCCTCTGAGGGTGACGGAGCACTGGAACAGGCTGCCCAGGGAGGTTGTGGATTCTCCTTCTCTGGAGATATTCAAGACCCGCCTGGACAAGGTCCTGTGCAGCCTGCTGTAGGTGACCCTGCTTCTGCAGGAGGGTTGGACTAGATGACCCACAGAGGTCCCTTCCAGCCCCTACCATTATGTGATTCTGTGATTCTGAGAACAAGAAAACTCAGTGGCAACCCCCACTCACCCCAGCTGTGCTCTCTTGGCTCCAGACTGAACATGGTGATCCTAGGCTGGCAGAGCTGTTGTAGAAAATGAGGTCTGGAACATTTAAAAACATTTTTGAGTGAATTCTGTTTATTAAACACCACTGAGACCTTTTATATTAATTTTCAATCTTTCAATATCTTGTTTTCCAACAGCACTAAATCACCCACCTCTTCTTCAGATCTTAATTAGGCCATCAATTAGGTAAATCACATCTGCTTGTCCTTTTCACCACAGTTCCCCATGTACAGTAGCTCTGGATACTTTAGAGTGTACATTCACATTGGCAAGGCAAGATTGGCATTGCTCCCACTGCTAATGCCACCCACCCTCTATTTTCGCAAGGGTGCACACAGATGCAGCAGGGTTGAGGATCACTTCTGCTGCAAATGAGGTGGGTTTGAACAAGGGAGTTACTCTTGGCTGAAAACCCCGTAGTTTACGCAAGTATAAACAAAATCAGCAATAAACGTGATCAGTTTACATGACTGTGTACTTAGACTAATGATGAAATAGTTGCCTGGGCTTAAACGGCTGCCAACTGCTGTCACTCTGCGTATTCCATGTTGTGTACAACTTCTCCATAGCATGGAGAAGCAGGCACTGTTTCAAAGAGGATGCAGGTGTGGACTCACACCAGGCATGTTAGGAGGATTCACCTCCTTCAACCTGCAGACCCACCATGATGCTGGCAGGTGAAGTGCCATGAACAACTCCCTCTGGCTTCTCTGGCACAAGTGCCCTGCGCAGGGTGCTGGGGATGTCCCTGCAAAGCAGGTGCTCAGTCCTGCCTGCAGCCCTGCTGCAACTTGCTTTGATGTCGTTGCAGGCACCAAAAGATTCACCTCCATTGTTCACAGTGGGGCTGAGCCCACCCAGGGTCCTCCATGTGTTTATTAGTCTGGACCAGCCTCACATTATGTGTCTTAAACTCTTGTTGCTGTAGATGTTATCAAGAGATCCTGAATCCTCCTGGGTGGAATCTCTCTCACTTATCAAACGGCTTTCACTTCAGTATCTCACAAATTCAGGTTTCATAGAATCATAGAATCATTAGGGTTGGAAAAGATCTCTAAGATCATCAGTTCCAAGCATCAGCCCAGCACCACCATGCCTGCTAAACCATGTCCTGAAGTGCCTCATCTACATGTTTTTTGAACACCTCCAGGGATGGTGACTCCACCACTTCTCTGGGCAGCCTGGTCCAATGCTTGACCACTCTTTCAGTAAAGAAATCTTTCCTAATATCTGATCTGAACCTCCCCTGACGCAAATGTGTTTCTTACACTACTGGGCATAACTGAGGAAAGAACATTAAAGTGAGTGGAGGCTGCAAAATCTGGCTTTGAGGTTATAGTTCCTGACTCTTATGAGTCCCTTACAGAGTCATTGCCACTAGGAAAATGTAAGTACGGAGTGGATGCAAAACACTACTACTCGAAACTCCCCTCTCAGAAAGAAATGTGCTTATTACACTTCCCACACTTGGAAATTACTCACCTAACATGAAAGGCAGTGTATAATTGGTCCTTCATAGTTAATTAGCTTGTGGAATGTAATAATAGTGTGACTGTTACTGAAGAAGGCAGATTTTACAAGTATACTTTAACAACTCAAAACAGTTGGATGAGATATTTTAAAACAATACCACACTTTTCAAATTAAAAACAAAAAGGTCAAATTTTAACCTTCAAAAATTAAAAAAAATTACTATATTAAGATTGTATCCAAGACTATTTTGCTGCTATATGTATGCACTTTGAAGCAGACTACTTATATGATCTTACGACTCCTCTGACTGCTCCATCTCATTTGACAAACAGGTTCAAATACTCTGGTGTATAGTTATGACGCTGTAGTGAAGGAGGGTGCCTTTGGCTGGAGGATCCGTGCATAATTTGTTAAAGAAATTGGGAATATGATTCAGTGGGTTGCAGGCAAAGATATTATTTCACCATTAGTTTAATGAAATGCAAGTTTAGAGAGCTGAGTCCTAACTTCATATATGCCACAGGGTTCCTCAGTGATGCTAGGCAAGTCGCATAAAACCTTATTTGCATCTGAGGCTCACTAACGTGTTCGCTCCTTGTTTTCTGGAATCCCAGTCCAAGTTTCTGAAGGCCAGGTTAACAGAGATGCCAAGTGCTCACGAAGGTAGGAGAGGTGGATTGGAACCATGAGAGAACATGCTGTGGCCTAAAAATTGCTGAGTTATCTGAAATATCTGGACATCATCCTGGTGGATGGTGGATGATTTGGATGCACACAGTGTGCATCCAAAGGAGGGTTCTTGGAATTGCCTGTGGTTCGGTTTCTTGGGTTTTAAATAGCTGGTGTGGCAGGAATGCCATGTAACTGAGCTTAGTAATATCTGTGGAGGAACAAGAAAGAAGAGCTCATTGAGAATTCAAAATGCATTCAATATCTTATTTGAAAGATGCCTCTAAAACAGTCCTTGGAGTGCCTGGCTATGCGTTGAATGGTGAATGCTGAAGGCACTGAATGGAACCTCCATAGCGAAAACCTTGTGACTGCTCCTTTTGGAGTGCTAAACCTGTGCAGTACGTGTGCAGAAGTGAGCGTCACACCTTCACAGGCAACGCACACATCCTCGGTGTTCCCTTGAGCAAGATCCACACCCCAAATTCATCTGGCCCTGAGTAAGTTAGGGAATATTTAAGGCATTACCCAATTTCTCTTGCTGACGTAAAAGAACGACACATACATGACATATGCCAATCACATCATTTCATCATCTTCTGGAAAGCAGCAGGAGATACTGCAATGAGTCAATAAGCTCCAATGGGAGCTGCAGTACACTAATGGTCCCAGGGCTCATGGCAGCGTAATTTTGGAAGTGAATTAATCTCTTATTTTCTTCTATGTTTTCTTCCCTATTGATTACCATCCTCCACTCTTCCCACTCTTCTTTTGAGATGGCAAGGGTCACAGGAGCAAAAAGCACACACAAATGGAAAGTTACCACCAGGTTATACGGCATCAAAAGTGCTTTTCCTTCCTCTCCTTTTGGCAAAGAAAACACATTCCCAGCAATCCGTACCTGCTATGAGCACCCTGGGAGCATCCTCCTCTGGGGGGGGTCTGGCTGCCAGGCTCAGGGCTGGCTCAGTGACAGGGCATCCTCGGGTGGTGTCTTCCTTTGGTGACACGGGCAGAGGCTCCCAGACAGGCTGATCTCCTGTCCCAGCCTTGGTCTGTCCCTGTCCCCAGTGAAGTGCCTGATTCCCGGGGCTGGAGTTGCCCCAGCTCTCCCCTGTCCTGCCCTTCTCCTGGCTGGGATTGTAGGACAAGATGGGCTGTGAGGGACTCCCCAGCCTGTGCAGTGTTCTGACAGGAGGAGAGTAAATTTTCATAAAAAATGTCTCAGTCATCTTTTCTTTTTTGAAAATGTTCAGAGAGGGTGCTACTGACATATGTAATATACAATTTGGAGTTAAATATGAGGGAGAAAGTAATTTGCAATAGCACTGCCTAATCCTCAGTTTCTGCAGATATATATAAAAACAGAGCATGAATGTTGACCTTTTCTGATAAAAATGAGTCTTTTTTTTGCTCTGAATCAACTAATTATGCTCCCCTGACCACAAGTGTGTCTGGGTGAGCTCCTATTTGCAAAGTTGGCTACCCTGAGACCATTTATTCTTCTGGTGAGGACAGTTTTGCGCAGATTGGTGGACTGTCACAAAAGCTCATGATTGTGCAATAAGGATCAGTCAAGCCACAGTCTCTCCAAGCTAAGTCTAAACCACTGCGCTTTTCCCACAGGGCATTGCAGAGTTCTCCTATCCCAGATCAGGTCTTCCCCAGTGCTGTTTAACACTGCATTTTTAAGGAAGTACAACTAATTTTAAAGGTTTCCACCTTCTTCCCACCTCATCTGTCTGTCCCCTTCCCCTCAGTTGTGGTGATGGGCAGTGGGAGAGGGACATCAAATAAATCAATAGAAGAATTCAGGACATGACACACACACACAAAACTTCCCTGAAAGATTTTTAACTTTTTAAAACCCAAATTCTTCCTATGGGTCCTCAGGTGGGACCACTGGCTTCAGCATAATCAGCGTCACAACCCGAGAGATGTGGTTTTCTGTATTGCCATGAAGTAGACTCTGCTATCCTCAACCATTAGCTGCCTTCTTGTGGTCATGTATGTGACAAGCTCCTCGCTTCTACCTAGTATTAAAAAAACTCTACAGTAAAAGTGGTAAAAATCAGGGCTATACATAATATTCACAGAAGTGTTACAGTTTGTTGTAACACCCTTGCTTCATTAATGAGTTATATGCCCAAGTCTTTTTTGTCCCTTGCCTCAGTATTTACTGTACTTTCTAAATGCTAGAAGTTATGAGTTGTACAAAACCAAAACGTTTCTCCAGAGCAGCTGCTTGAATTCTCCAGAGGTTTTTTCCTGGCCTTTCTCAGCTGCAGAGGGTAAGACTGCCTCTTCTTAAAATTCCCAGATGAGTCATGATAAAAATAGTGTGGCACTTGTGTTTGTACTAATGCACCTGCAGTATCAGATGTCTCCCAGCTATGAGGCTGCAAATTTCTTCACTTACCTGTGTATAAATTAAAATGCTTATAACTCTGCCAGCATAAAACGTGTTGGCACCTCTGCAAGATCCGCAGAAACTGTTCAGAGAGACAAGAAAAAGTGTACGCCCTGAGCAGTCCTGAGTGATGGGAAATACACATAACTTCATTATTTAGATTCACATGGTTAGTTTTAGAATCATGTGATTTAAAACATTTTAGGCCAGTCTCCAAAGTATTTTTACGCTTGTACAATGTTAGTTCCACAGTAACGAATTAGTTTCAGTTCTTAATCTTTCTTCTTTTTGCAGCTACTTTGTTCTAGGTCTCATTTGTCAGTACTAGTTCTAGTTTCATCTCCAATAAAAATATTTCATTATAATTTTTTAACATGTGAAATAAATTTTCAGTCCATTGTGCCACAGTAAGACATCTGACTTTAATATGTTTATTTAAAGTTAATAAATACAGAATTGCTGAAATTTGTATTTGGTTTGATTGTGTCTAGTCGGCGATAGCACTCCACATCATTCTTATTCTCCTCCCATCCCCACAGGGCTCAGCCTGCTGCTTGCAGTTCGGTTCTGGTTCTGACAGCTTTGTGCAGCTCTCTCCCTGGGCCCATCAGCAAACTGCGTGGCATTTGTTTCTAATGCACAGCTTTTGCTTCTAGTGCTACTTCTTGCTAACTTAAACGACCTGCTGGTTCTGGGACATATACTGAGGATGTTTTCTAAACCACTGTAAGTCACTTTGGAGTTTAAATCCAAAGGAAAATGAAAAAAAGATGGACCATTTTGAAAATTCTGTTCCTCCTTCATCTTCCAGGTAATCTTACCTCATGTTTCAATGTCTCATGTTCAAATACTGAACCTTGATTCGTGCAGCATAAGTAGATATGGAGGCACTTAACTGGTGGCTTCACTAAGTGTAGAACCTGCTTATGTAAAAAAAGACTCAGAGGACAAAAAACACCCAAAAGCAGTTCAGGGGGCACTTTACATGTGTGTCACGATCTCACAATCTCCTCCAAGTTAACAAATTGCATTTTAGAACTGTGTTTGGTAATTATCGCATTCATACCTCAGAAGTGAGACCCAGGCATTATGGTTGGTTGGATTTCATCTGAATAAATAGCAGTTTGCCACATTCTTAACAAAAACATTATTCATTAGAACTATTACGTATTAGCAGCACTGAATAACATTTGGCAATTGCTTTGGGTATACATTACTAAAAGGTCCATAGATGCATACAAATTGCTCAGTGTGCTAATACAAAACAGGGGCAGTAATGAAACAGTAGTATGAGTATTAACCTCCAGGACTGCATTTTTATGCTGCAAAATGTTCCTCTTGCAATTTGTAAACATCTTAGAAACTTGAATGTTTTTAAGCTATTTAATGATTGTTAGTCATAAGGCTTGATTTGTATTTGCTGCAGGACCTGCCTGCCCCTTTCCTTCTGCAGAGGGCATTAGTCACAGGCTGAGCTGGTCAAATGATTTTTAGACATGACAGCAATAAACCCTAAGGTCTTTAGAATTTTTTGAACACAGATTCCTGCATGCAGCTATCATAAAAAGATGTTTTGAAGAACGTAGCCAAATGGGTGCTATGGCTAACAGTGTTGGCTGGCAGGGCAGTAGGAAGTGCACAGATACAATGGGAGACTTTCTTGGAAGCTCCTTAAAAAGTAATGACATCTCTCCAAATCATGTGTGACCTGCCTCTGCCCCTGTGCATGGCTCTGGATTGCACGCAAAGGAGAAGACGCTTCTAATGAGCCAGTAGATGGCTACTCTTAAAAGAAGCTTATATTTTATCCTGCTCAGAAGAGGTGTATCTGTAAAGAAAGCAGTTTTTCCATACATGCAAAATTTCCTTTACCATTCACAAATATAATTTCACAAAAAAAAAAAAGGAGGGTTCATCAAAAGCATTTATGGGTTCTCATTATAGCATTTGGATTCTTCTGGACCTCTGAAGAATCTGACTAGGAATGGTGCTGTGAGATGGTTCTAGTGTTCTAAAGACCAGAAGAAGCTAGACACACCTCCTCAAGGTATTGGAAATACTCAACTTCTGTATCAGTCTGAATCACTTGCTTAAAGTCTCTGAACAAGCAAGAAGCTGAATTTCATTACGTCAAGTTCTAGTTTTATGGCTTGTGACTCCAGTCCAACCACTGAAATCTGCACATAATCTATTAACAAAATAAAGGTCCCTTCCTTTACTGAAATCCAAACAGTTTCCAAAGCATCTGCTCCCAGTTCTGTCAGCAATCTGGAGGATACATTGTGGCTACCTTAAGGCAGAAATAAGGTTCAAGAGGGATAGATTTGTACACGTTACTGACCACTGTGACAATGCATAGGAAATTAATCTGTAATGGGGCCAAATTCAAAAATTGGAAGGAACAATACATTTTCTATAAGGAGAGAAGACTAGAGTGCTACTTCTTGTGGTATCCATTTAAAAATGTTTTATAGAAAATTAAGACAACAGCAAGCCTTAATCTGATTTCTGGCCCATTGATATGAGATGATAATTTGAGTGGAGGGAAGGACTAAATGAGGGATGTGGAAGGGAAGTGTCACCACAGCTAGTTGTTTCTTGTGTTCTGCCTGATAACGGTCCACGGGCAGGGATGTGTGGAAATACATTTGGAAGAACAAAAATGCCAAAAAAAGGAATCCGAATAGAGAGTGCTTTTCTTCTGGTGTTTGTAACCGGCTTTCTAATATCTGTTAGGATGCTTTCAGGTCAGCCAGAATTGCCCCATTCTTAAAGGCATCATACCATCAGGTCTTCTGTGTCTCCAGACCAGTTCCTAAACAGTCAGGCACCAGAAAGATTACATTTATCACAAAGACTTCCACTCTTATATTGGAAGTTATGATTTGCTCTTTTCACCAATAGAATACATTGCAAATGAAATGTGTCTGTGTGCATTGCCGTAATTCCTTGATGCAACTGTCTTGTCTGCTTGCCAATAGCATTTTAGGAGAGTGTCTAACAAGATCCAGAAATTCCCGTTTCATAACCAACACTTGATTTCTGTCAGACTTAAGAAAATTTTTATAAGGTTGTGGTAACAGCAGACACTTACTCAGCCTTGAGAGAAAACATAGTAGTTCCACAGCAGAATAGTAATCATAAAAGGGATGGGGGAGGTGATAGAGAGTTGTATTTTATTGCCTTTGAGCATTGACTCTGAACTGAAATTAGCACATTCTTATTATGGTTTCCAGTGATGAAGTATTTAATTACTGGGAATAGCATCACCTAACTATATTTTAGAAATGGACATAAACTTGCCTTCTGTGCTTAAATTATTTGAAAGGCTTTTTGCTTTCTAGCAGCCAATTTAAATAGGAAGAAGAATCTACAGTTAAAGGCTGGCCTGCTCAGATCTTCACAAGAAGCCAGCAGCTTCAGCTGAACTTGTGCACTAGCATAATTCAGCTCTGATTCACATGTACAATATTATTCACCCTATTATAGTTAGGCCATAGAATCCACAAAACAAATTTTAAGTGTATGCATGAACAGAATAACCTTAATGGTTCTGGAAAAGGGAAGAGCAAGAGGGAAACTGCTTGGACAGGTGAGACCGCCCTTCACCTCAGAGTGGTCCTTGGAAAATGGGTACGCCAGGGAAGTCTGTGACACACAGAGTTCAACTCTCATTACCTAACTAGTCTTGGACAAGCAGGCTGGGAGAAGCACAGGTCAGAGCTGCTTCCAACAACAGCTGGCAAAGTCATTGCTCTTCTTTTCTTAGCAGGGGTAGCTGGCTGCTCCAAGCAGGATCTCGTCCCTCAGAGCCTCTGTCTCTGCTCATTCAGTAGAACAGTATGTGGGAAAGTGGAAGCCCTCCCTTCCTCTCCTTGGTGGGTGTAAAAGTATGGTTAGAAAGGAGAAAACTTGGGTTACAGGGTAGTAACAATGGTGAAAGAACCATGCATTTTTTCTGTCTGGTGAAGACTGATAATTACTGCTCTGGGATCCCTTCTTATTTAAGGAATAAAAAAATCATAGAGTCATAGAATGCTTTGGGTTGGAAAGGGCCTTTAGAGGTCATTTAGCCCAACTACACTGCAGTGAGTAGGGACATTTTTAAACAGACCAGGTTGCTCAGAGCCCCATCCAACCTGATCTTGAATGTTACCAGAGATGGGGCCTCCACTACTTCTCTGGGCAATCTGTTCCAGTGCTTCACCACTCTCATGGTAAAAAATTTCTTCCTTATAGCTAGTCTAAATCTGTCCTCATTTACTTTAAAATCATTACCCCTTGTCCTATCACAAAAGGCCTTGCTAAAAAGATTGTCCCCTTCTTTCCTATAGGCCCCCTTTAACTACTGAAAGGCCGCAATAAGGTCTCCCGGCAGCCTTCTCTTCTCCAGGCTGAACAGCCTCAGCTCTCTCAGCCTTTCCTCATAGGGGAGGTCTTCCAGCCCTCTGACCATTTTTGTGACCTCGTCTGGACCCGCTCCAACAGGTCCAGGTTCTTCTTCTTCTGAGGGCTCCAGAGCTGGATGCAGAACTCCAGGCGGGCTCTCACCAAAGTGGAGTAGAGGGGCAGAATCTCCTCCCTCGACCTGCTGGCCATGCTGCTTTTGATGCAGCCCAGGATATGGTTGGCCTTCTGGGCTGTGAGCACACATTGTTGGCTGATGTCCAGCTTTTCATCCAGCAGTATTCCCAAGTTCTTCTTGGCAGGGCTGCTGTCAACCACATCATCCCCCAGCGGGTATTGAAACTGGGGGTTGCCCCTACCCATGTGCAGGACCTTGCACTTGGCCTTTCTGAGCCTCATGAGGTTTACATGGGCCCCCCTCTGGAGCTTGTCCAGGTCCCTCTGGATGGCATTCTTTCCCTGAGGCGTGTCGACCGTGCCACGGAGCTTGGTGTCATCTGCAAACTTGCTGAGGGTGCACTTGATCCCAGTGTCTATGTCATTAATGAAGGTATTACACAGTACTTGTCCCAGTACAGACCCCTGAGGGACACCATTTGTCACCGATCTCCATTTGGGTGCTGAGCCATTGACCACTACTCTCTGGCTGCGACCATCCAACCAATTCCTCATCCACTGAACAGTCCACCCATCAAATCCGTATCTCCCCAATTTAGAGAGAAGGGTGTTGTGGGGGATTGTGTCAGAGGCTTTACAGAAGTCCAGATGGATGACATCCGTAGCTCTTCCCCTCTTCACTGATGCAGTCACTCCATCATAGGATGGTCAGGCACTACTTGCCATTGGTGAAGCCATGTTGACTGTCTCGAATCACCTCCATGTCCTGCACATACTTCAGCAAAGCTTCTAGGAGAATCTGTTCCATAATCTTCCGAGGCACAGAGGTGAGGCTGACAGGTCAGTAGTTCCCAGGGTCCTCCTTTCTACCCTTTTTAAAATGGGCACAATGTTTCCCTTCTTACAATCACCAGAGATTTCACCTGACTGCCATGACTTTTCAAATATTATGGTGAGTGACTTGGCAACTCCATCAGCCAATTACCTCAGGACTCTGGGATGCATCTCATCAGGTCCAATAGATTTATGCGTATTCAGGTTCCTCAGGTGGTCGTGAACCTGATCTTCCCTTATAATGGGAGGGGCTTTACCCCCTGGTCCCCATCTTGTGCTTCATGAATTCAGGAGGGTTGGAGAGAGAAGTCGCCAGTGAAGCCTTCTTGTCTGTTGTTATGAGGTCACCATTCTTTTTCATCAGGGGGAATGCTTTCTTTAACCTTTCTTTTCTGGCTGACGTGCCTTTAGAAGCCCTTCTTGTTGTTCTTTGCATCCCTTGCCAAGTTCAGCTCCAGCCGCGCCTTGGCCCTCCTGACTCCCTCCCCACACAACTGGGCAGCATCCCTATACTCATGACAGAATACCTGTCCCTGGTTCCAGTGTCTGTGCGGTTCCCTCTTTCCCTTTAGTTTGACCAGCAGGTCTCAACTCAGCCATGCTGGTCTCTTACCTTCCTTGCCTGACTTCTTACACCTGAGGACTGAGAGCTCTTGAGCTCTATGAAAAGCATCCTTAAAGATCTGCCAGCTCTGTTCTGCTCCCTTGTCCCTGAGGACCATTTCCCAGGGGGTCCTTCTGACTACTTCCTTGAAGGAGAAAATACCAAGGAGAAATGTTATTTATACTTTTAGATATTCTTTCTTTATTACGTAACACTGTTAAAATGTTGGCATTGGAACTCTTTTAACTGAAATATGGTCATTTAGAAAATGCTGAGAAACCTGAAGTTTCACTTACACAGAGCTAGTTACACACATCCATATACAGTAAAGTTGCTAGTAGACAAATCCATAGCATATATGGTAAATCACCACTGAAAGGCTGGCAACCATATAGAGAGCATGAACAAGCCAGTGAGTGTGTTTTCTCTCACCGTACTGTGAAGCTAAACAAAGACCATTGTGCTGCATTGACTAATGCTTGAAAAGACTGTGGGTTATATAATAAAAACTGTATTTACTGAGTTTCAGTTTAACGTGGGGCACCTGAAGAAAAGGACGATCACAGGCTTGCCTGTCTTTTATTTCTAGGTAAGAGGGCAGTAAAGAGAAGGAACTATTCATGCTTTTATTTTGAGTATCATTGAATTTAACGAGAGATGAGTGGCTAAAACCTTATGCAACACTTTGAAGACACAGGGGTCACTCTGTCTTCTAGGCTGTTGGAATGACTGATAAACCAGACAGGAAGTATATACAGATTTTGAAACAAGTAGATAAGTCAGTGTTATGGTAACACTGGTATGTTTGGCCAAATAAATCACAATATAAGAGGAAATTAATTATGCAAAAATAGGGCAAGTTATAACGGACTGCATGACAGCTGAATTGAGCTACTGTGGAACACTTTTGAAGACATCTCCATCAATTTACAAGATGACAATAAATAAAATGGCATCATTTAGAAAGACAGCAGAGCTGGCCTTTAATTAATTTTGTTTAATGTGTTTGTTTAGATGAAAACATGATATTAGAAAGCATCTATCTGAAGTGCCCTTTGATATTCAACTCACAGCACACAAATAATTACAAAACTATAACAGGGGTGAACACAGTCCTTGGCAACAACATAATGATGCTGTCCAATAAACAATGACAGTACAATACGTTCTGCACACAGAGTAGAGTTACTCAGTAGTCCACCTTTATCTTCTCACCTCCCACCTCTGACTCTCTTCAAATGACTATTTAACCAGCTTGGCTTTGCCTGGAAGCATTCCCAGAAGCTAAGTGTCTCAAGATACTCAGTACTTACCTTTGTAAACAGTGATAGTGTCAGCTGCTAGATTTAGGCTGGTTTTGCCTGAAGGTGGAACTCGAAGCAGGGAAGGTGAGCGAACATAATTCCTATGTAAATGTTCTTCATAGCACACCTGTAAAGTGAATGATGAAGGGGGAAGGTTGTTGGGCACTCTTTTCTAACATAAATTCTTTGCTTTGTTATTTTCTTCTAGGAACGTTACCTTTTGTAGTATTGTCACCTAGAATAGTCACCCAGTCTTGAACTCCTGGTTGTTTAGCACAATTCACTGTCCTTCACCCCAAACCAGGATTTTTATGGCCATCACTCACTGAGGCTTTATAAGAACTTGCCTCTCCAGGTGAGTCCTTGAGCAAAAGAGTGGAAGTGTTGCTGCAGCTATGACAGTCTAAAGGAAGATAGGATTTCTAAGCCTACATTTTTCTTTAGACAAACTGGTAGAGTTGGAAAGATGAGACACTTTTGATTCACCAACATTTTTCTGCTCTGAAGAAAACATATTTGGCCGTTTGTGTGTGTTGAACCTGACAGTTTTTGCACAATGTTTCTTTGAGGCTTATTGTTAACAACTGTTGTGGTTATACAGAAGTAGCCATCAGAATCTTTGTCCTACGTTAGTGTTTGTATAAGCATGTTCTTGACTATAAAAACAGTGGTGAGGGATTCACATTTATTGTGCCTGAGTGACTTGGATGACATTTTCTCAGTTTAGAAGCATCTCCACTTGCAGACTCAGCTTGGGATCTGAAAGTCAAGCTGTGCATTTTCTGGCTCATACAGCTTTGCCATTAAAACTTCATTACATCAATTTCTGCTCACAATTAAACCTTCACAAATAAATTGTCCTCTGAGTTTGCAGAGGAATAGTTGAGGAGGCAACATTTGGTCCTGGAATTGGAAAGAATTTAACAAATCTTTCTGTGATACATGAGCCAGAACAGAAATCAGCTTTTTCTCTCTTACCTTTGTCAACACTAGGAGGTGAAAGTAAAAAATGTTGTAAAAATTTATTTTAGTACTAAATACATTGGATAAAAATACAGA
Source organism: Opisthocomus hoazin (assembly GCF_030867145.1). Taxonomy (NCBI): domain Eukaryota; kingdom Metazoa; phylum Chordata; class Aves; order Opisthocomiformes; family Opisthocomidae; genus Opisthocomus; species Opisthocomus hoazin. The sequence goes on along the minus strand of NC_134416.1, from coordinate 29,816,421 downwards.
CAGGGAATGGATCAATTGAGTGAAAGGATGCAATTTTTTGACAGTCGCTTTTCAGAATAAAGACACATTTAAAGACACAGGTGTGTGTTGGAAGAAAGAATACTCTTTTATATATGCAGGTGAGTCAGACCATCTTGGGACTTCATTTGCTTAACTGAAAGGCAGAAAATAGAATTTTGACTAGTGCTGCAACTCCTTTAGCTTCGTATGGGAGATGAAATTGAAAGTAATAATAAACTGTAATGTTAATCAATCCTTTATTAAAGCAGGGACTGAGGATCCAGGGGCCTAAGTTTTTTCTTTGACTTTTTTGTTGAATCCTTACCTAATCTGAAAAATGTTAACTTAAACATCAGTTTGATGTTCACAGATTGGTACTACTGGGTCCTGACCCACAGCTTCAGGGCCAGGCAGTTTCGACTCCCAGCCTAGCAGCCCAACATAGCCAGTAAAACTAGCAATCATGCCCATACACAAACAGGACACGTCTTATTATTTCTCACACAAACAAAGTACCAAGACATAAGACTACTGCACAGAAAATGCAGAACGCTGTTTCAAAGCACCTCCTGGTGTCTGAGATAAAAACAGGCTTAGCTAGTCCCAAGATTTTTTTCCTATGGCAGCGTCTCTGTTTCCTCAAGAAGCATTTTCCAGATCAAATGTGATAGCCAGGACAAACTGCTGTACCACACAAGGCACATCTCACACATTGCAAAGGAGTTCTAACCTTGTTAGAAATGAAAGGACTTTGTTCTCCTGGGTTCCTAGGGACTGCAAGGTGACCTACATTGTTTGGGACAGTGGTGACCACCAACAGACTGAGAAAAAGTTTCTCTTTCCATCACAGGCTGTTTGTCGAGGCTGCAGCAGCAGACACCTCACATCATGAGTGCTTTCAGAACAAATCTTTCAGCCAGGCATGAGTCCTAACATTATTCATTCCTCTCAAAACGCTTTCCTAGCACTGACACCCAAGTTGGATATCCTGTGCCTGCGCCTCTGAACAAGAAGCAGTCGGTCTATCTGCTACAGCTGCGCTGCAGCTCCTAGAAAGAGTAGCATTACCCACTGCAAAACAAGTTGACTCATGCATTTTTTCAAACTTGTGCAATGGTTAGGCTGGCCCACAGGATAATAAGATTTATAACGAAAGGAAAGAAAATAAAAACATTTCAGAGAAAATAAAAACATAATTCTTTGTGCACTCAGCACTTATAAGCAGTCTTTTTAGTTATTCAGGCATGCAAGATGGACCCTAAAATGCTCTCCAGGCATGATCTGAACTGAGACTTCAGAGGACGCTTATGTTTTAATCCTCTTTTAACTCACTTGCAATCACATGTCAGCCACCTGTCTTCCTTGAGTCTCTATTAACCCAGCTGGACTCTTTTTTTTTGTAAAATTGAGGATTTAAATGAAAACCAGATGTTCCATCTGATCCAAACTTTCCTAGGTAAATAAACGCTCACTCTGTTCATCCACTTAGTTGTAATATACCAAACCATCTAATGGAAATGCTTTCACCGGCCATTTAACAAAAATAAGGTTCCAGAGAGAGACATTGATTCTGTGTACTAATGTAGGAAATGGTGGTAAGAGTCACTTTGCCCCACTTGGTGCCTGTCCTTCTGTGCACTGTGGTGAGGTCATCTTAGAGGAGAAAAGAGCTTCACAGAGATCATGCAAGCCAGGGAAAAGCCTCGGGTGGAGTCTGCAGCCCACTGTTTAGTGCAAAGATGAGGAACGCAGCAGGAGATTGTGCATAGAGGTGTCTGGAAGGGAACATGCAGCAGTGTGGATCAACCATTTAAAAGAGTGGAGCCACAGCAGCAAGCAATAACAAAAGGATTATTTGGAAGCAAAACGTGCTGAAGAACGGCATTTTCCTACCTTGTTGGCAGTCCACACTTTCCCCCACCTCAGGCAGGGAAGCCAGATGTCCCTGAAAAACAATTCATTAATTGATGTAACAGAAGACAATTAATTCACAGTGGCAAAATTTGATACTGCTGTTGATTGTGTTCACATCACAGACACCCTGCTCCATGGCAGTGGGGGAGTGCTGAGATCTCATAGGCAACCAGTCAGGTGAAGCAGTAAATGAAGGGTCACAGAATCACAGTTCAAAAAATGATACATTCATGTGAATTCACCTTCATCTTTGGTTCCTCCAGCTCCCATAGTCACGTCCAGCAAGGGGTGATGTTGTGCTGCTTTTGGCTGTGAAGCAGGTATCAGGAATCTAACAAAACAGTAATGGGGTGACTGGGGGCTGTCTCTCTGGTCTTTGACCAGTAAACAATGTTTAGGAAGGCTTCATCAGCACCTAGCCAAAATTATTTGTGTATGAATAAATGAACGCTTATTATTTTAGAAAGAACGTGACAGTTATTTGTGGGAAAACCAAATTATTCTGGTTCCTCTCTGTTGAGAAGAGCCTGTGGCTTTAATGGTCATCCCTGATGTTGATGTTCTTTAGTTTGAGGTAGAGCTGACCACAGCATTATTTTAGTAGCCCTGTGAAAATATTTGTTATTCCGTTAGAATTCCAACATAAACAGATTCTGCTTAACCATGTTTATATCACTTCGTATCACATAGAACTGAAAATTCTAGAGGAGGACAGAAGGCTACTCTAGACTTCAAATTCAAATCAATTTATACAAAAAAAGAAAGGAGGTGCACATATACCTTTCACTGTATTTCAAGTGTAGATGACTCTTGCTCTTGTAGTCACTTGCTCTTGCTGGCAGGTTTTTTATTTTCAGTAATTAAAAAGTCTTATTAAGAGGTTTTGCAGACAAAGGCAGACCATTTCCAGGAGTCTCCAGAAGAGTTTCAGCTTCAGTGGGAAGGGGCTGGGTGAACCTAGAGAGATCTGAACAATATTACTCTTTTTTGCAGCTCTTCACACTGCTTCCTCCCCACATTTATGGTTCAGAACCCCACATGGACCTGAAATGTACCAAAGCCAGCGCTGGTCGCTACATATTTCATCTGAGGAATGGACAATGGGGTGATAATTTGCTGGTCATGCATAGTTCTGAGTGATAGTGAAGACCCAAGCTGCCTGTGGTGGGTCACAGGAGAATTTTACAGTGGAGTGTCTTGGCAAGAACAAGGTGAAGCAAAAAGGAAAAATAATCCAGACTGTATGCAGGTTCTCAGGGAAGAAGTCTTGGAGGCACACAGATGGTTGGGACCTCTTAGAACAGTTAGGAATGGAGAAGAAAGCAGAGAACAGCTTTGTACAGTTCTATCCATCCTTGGAGGGAGCTCTTCCCCTATAACCCCTAGCTTCACCTCTGTCCCCTTCCTCCAGTAGGACACAGTAAAAGTCAGGGACTAGCAGTGAGAGTGGACACAGCCTCTGCACATTGCTCTGAAAGTCTAGACCCCTGCCAGTTGCAGCATGTCCTCATGGGCAGTCTGAGCATCCACTCTCCTGCCCTGTCCTCACTCCCAGAACTACTCCATTAAAACAGGCGTTTGCAAAACGCTGTCTGCTGAAAGCATATGAATTGATCTCTCTGCACGATACGCCTTAAGGCCAGTAAAAATGAGTTTTCCCATTCTGAAAAGGAGGGAAGGAAATTAAATTGTTAAAAGTGACTTGCTCAGGACTGAAGAGGGAGCACATACTGGAGCTTGGAAGAGACGGCAGAAATCACACAGTATATTTCCCAGCATGAATCCTTTCTGAAGGATCCACAAGTCTTGTGAAGCTCTTCTGCTCAGAGAGGGACAATCACAGTTTCAGCCAAAAAGGCAGAAGTGTTCAGTGACATTTCTCTTAGTGCTGAGGTCTGAAACCTCTTCAGATTTTCTGAGAAATATCTGGATTTGACTTGAAAACAAAGGGACCTCTGCTTCTCACAGAACACAAAATCCAGCCCCAGACACCCCTAGAGAGGCCATGAACTGCATGTGACCTTAAGGGGAACAAAATGACAGGTTTTTAATCTAAGGCTTTTCTTTTACCAGATCCCCAAAAGCTGGTTTAAGGTTGATTAACTGGAGATTAGAACATATGCAGAATTTTCAACAAATTATTCAGTCATGGTGTATTGAAGGATTTTTTTAAATAGAGAATTAAATGCATTTTTAGAAAATATGTAATGTCTTAGAGCCACTCTGGAGCTGGAACAAAACATGTTTTCTTTATTTAAAATGTAATTTTTATGGATGCATTAGACTTGGAGCCAGAGAAAACATTTTTAACTGCTGAGGTTTTACAGCCACTCTAGGGTTAGGAAAGCAAGCTGAAAAAATATTCTGCCTGGTGGATTTTTTAATGCTTCATTTAAAAGTAAAATAAAAAAAAAATACTGTAACACTTCCACCTGTACCATAGTTCATCCAAGTGAAAGAGAAACCTTCCATTCCTTCCCTCCCTGCTGCAATGAGCCCAAACTTGGGACAATTTGTCTTGTGTGAAAGGAAGGGTCTACCTCCAGTCTGAGGACCACAGCAGAAGCACTGGGACCAGTCCTTGGTTCACAACAGCGGTGAGCCTCTTTGCTTAACCATAAGCCTCATTTGCTTGTGTGTAACATGAAGAGGAAGTGTCCTTCTTTCTACTTGGTTCATTCAGGTGTGAAGAAATTTGGGCTGTCATTGCATCTTGTTTGTATAATGCCTTTTGCAGAGAGACCTTCAGCAATACCTGCTTTTTGGCATAATTCAAGGCAATTGATGGTAGTCTGAAAATCTGCTCCTGAAGGTTAAAATGTGATCATTCATTTGTTTAATCAAGTAAATAAAAAGACATAATATCTCAATTTGTTAGAAGTAAACAGTTCCACTCTCCAAGTAAAGTGTTACGCCCAGGAAAGGACCTAAGGAGGGTCCTAAGCAAACAGGATCTCCCAGACATCAGCGTGATGGGAAAGTACAGGGCCTGACACGGTGCTTAACGCATTGCTAGGAGAGAAACACGTGCCAGACTCGTGTAACAGTGTCTGGTGAGTCAGAGTTAAAAGAGGCTTTCCATCCACATTTCTATCCACCTTTTTTTTTCCTGTTGACATACTTGCATGTGGAACCTGCAGATCTGTGGATGAGAGCTGATCCTACTGATGAACATACCCTATATGAAAAGGCAGAGGAAAAGACGTACTTTTTGTTTACATGCGCAAAGAGACTAATCTACTCAGATGAATAATGGTGTGCTATTTTCCCTCACTCGTATGAGGACTTGTCCTGAAGTACATGTTTTTCACATGTGGTAAATCAGAAGTCTGGCATCTTTTCCTGCACTGTGTTTATTATAGGGTGGCTGAGGTTTGGTTTCTGCTTAGAGCTCTTAAAGATGCTTTCTTCAAAATGTGAACGTTCATGAACTGGGTAGTTTTGTCTGTTCCTTAGTTTGGAACTATACACCATGTGCTGAATTCATAGCACAGCCTTTTGCAAAGTACCTGGACGTCTCTTGACATGATGTGCTAGACAACTTTGGTGTGATGTTGCTAGCTGTGTAGAAGTTGTCTTACTGCATACATTCACTAAGACACCACTTTTCAAATGTTAGTTCATGAAGTGAACTTTGGCCATTCTGAAAAAAAAAGGAGAGGAAGCAATGGACTATCATACACATTTTCATTCACATGAAAAGGATGGAATGCAGAAAGGCAAGCAATCAGAAAGATTTACTGAGAGAATGAAGACAATCAGAGCAACCAAAGGTATATGCTTTTCCTAGCAGAATTTTTACAGGATGCTAAGAAGAGGTTGAGGATTTTTGTAGGAACGCCAGGAAAAATGGGAGACCCATGGATTTCACTCATACCATGACTGCTGCTCTGACTGAAGACCTGCTGCAAAAGCAGAACCCAGGACCTGCAGAAAATAGCAGCCTGGATCATGGAGATGGGGTAAATTGTTCTTAGGAAAAAAAAATTAAAATATACAGGCAATAATATGTGAGAAAAGAAGGGAAACAGCGATTTAAAAGCAGCAGCAGTGAAGGGACAGAGCCAGTGTACTCTGGGGCTACATGTGAATGTTGTCTCCTTTGCAGTTTAAGTGCCAGAACTGCTCAGCTTTGCTTCATGGTTCTCACACCTATTCTGCTCATGAGACGACACTTTAATATCACCAGATGTAACCCAGATGGTACATATTAATTTATATATGGATGCTGGAAAATACATATATACTTTCCATTTGAAGTCTTTTAAGTATGATTTTTATATTCATTTAAAAATTGATCATTTTTATTTGAGCCATAAGGCAGTCAAAATACAGCTCCCAGGTGAATGAACACTTATCTGTTCCACGTTGAATGATTCCAGGTTTCTGTGAGATTACTTTTGAAGGTGTGTGCTCATATCATTTTCAGAAATGATTCTCACTGGCTCAACAACAATGTGTCAAATGTCCGTTATTATGCTGAGTGGAAATGCTGGGGAGATAAATTTAGAAAATCTTTCATCTTGTTTTCAATATTAACAACTGTTCCATAGACTTGCCAGCAGACCGAAGTGTGTGACAAAGTGGAATGCCTTGATTTAAGCATTTAATTGTTTTCCTGTGTTAAACTTGATTTAATAAGTAATGATAATTGGAGTCAGACATAATCTTTAGACAATCAAGCAATCAATCTTGATCATCCGACAGAGCAGGAAAAAGTGGTGGTGGTGTTTGCCATAATAATCTATGTCACATACACCAGTATTTCCCCAGTGTTTGGAATCACTGAGAAAACATGATGAAAAAAAGAAAATATACAACAACTACAGGTAGAATATAAAAACAGTGTTAAAGAATAAACTCTGCCTCTCAGTTCGTAGTTCCCAGTTCCTTCCATCCCTCCACCCCTTTTCTTGTCCTTCACTTCCACCCCAAAGTGGACTCCATTTCTGCAACTGAGTTTTCTAGGCTCAAAACTGGAATCCTCAGTGCTGTTTTTCTGCCAGAGGTGGAGTCTCTGTCCTGGAGAGGAGCAAAGAGTAAGTACGTAAAAATATCAATAAGTGAGTACATACATTTTTTTTTAAGCACTAACCCACAGAGTAGTCTGCTGTTATTTCTGTTGTGTAAAAGTGGGTACATAGAAATGAAGATAAATCCAAAACATGAGCTTTGTACATTTAAGAACAACTGGAAAAGGTACTTTCAGGCCAGTCTGGTCAATCCTTGCCTTAATATGCATTATCCCACAGGGCTAGAGATAATCTTTTCCTGGTGTCATGGAAGTGTGAGACTGACAAAATAAGTTCCAAAAATCAGTCTTAATGATGTCAGAAAAACAGAATGGTCAAATTGCACACAAGGATCTTATATTACAAACACTTTGGCAGACACAACTTATTTACAGGTTCAGGATGTCAGTTCGGACAAGGTGTGTAACTAGATCTAAGCTTAGAATGACAACTCCCTGATAATCCGTCAGTCACTATACCTTGCTTGCTGCGTCAAAGAAAATGTCATGGAGGTACACCAAATGACTTCATGCAGACAATAAATTTGAACAAACTTTAATGCGTGACCAAAATTAAACAACCAAAACTAATGAAACAATGGGGGTAATCGATATACCGATAACATTTAACAAATTTCAGGTTTGATACACCAGTCGGGGATGTTACTACTACAGAACAACATGCAAAAATGACGATCCAAAGTGTGCACACATTCACTCACAAAGGGGAAAACTCTCACTTGAGGGTACCCAGAAGACAGGGTCGCTCACTCAAAGGGTGTGAGGGCTCACTCTAGGATATGCAAAATAATCATTCACCGAGATGGTACAGGCACTCAATCCCAGGAAGTTTCCATTGATGATGTCATAACCCACAGAGAGAGTCCCCGGTCACAGACCTGCTGCTCCGAGGAGAACCATCTCAAGGGGTCTCCAGCAGGGGTCCTTTTTATAACCTGGTCAGATCTGAACTGTGGTCATTTATGGTCAGTGGTCTAGAAGCTTCTCTCAGCTGAGGTACGTCATTGGCTGGGACTCAGCCTGTTGACCAAGGGGTCCCACTTTTCTCCTTCCCACCTCAAGGGATGAGTATCATGACCAGGGTCACAGTATGCCAGCGGAGCATGGTGGTCAGCACCACCCAGGGGTCTGTACACGACTGCTGCCACAGCAGAGCACCAGAGGTGCGACGACAAGGGTGCGAAAGAGCTGGCGGCTGCCATGTTGAAAAGCCCTTGGTCTTTATCAGGGTGAACGCACCTGGGAGGACCACATTTCCATCAGCAGAGCAGACACTGGGGGTGGTGCAAGGGTGGAAAGTAGTCTTCAGTGTGTGTGTCCCAAAAACTCAGTGTGGGATGCCCATCCCACCTGCTCCCAACTGGTTCTCTTCCAAAGTCCCTCAAACCTCAGACCTGCTCCCTTGCTTCCCAACAGCCCATTCAAAGTTGCTTCACTCCTACCAACTCCTCTCCCGTACCCAGTCCATGCTTACCAAAAGTAGTTGATTCTCTTTTCATAGCTAGTAGGTGTAAATTTCCACTCTTATTTGAGGCAATGCCAGACAAACGAAATGTATTCAAAAAACAATAAGCTGTGCATGTGGTTAACGTGATTGCATTAGAATAAACAAAGAAATGACAAATAGTTCTTCCTACTTCAGGATGGAAAACACCACCAGTTCTAGATCCTATGCGGAAACTTCTCCTGCAGACATTTTTCTGTTGTTATGTGGTGTAAAGATGTTATGCACCTTGAATGATTTGCTCTTAGGTGCTGTCAGAGAACAGTCACTGGATTAGATTGATCATTGGTCTTATAAGAAAGGACAGTGTCTTTACTCCGTCTCATCCATCCCCTAAGTAATCTCCTATGGAAATTATGTTTATCTACTTGCCATAAGTCCACAGTTAAATCCAGTTGCTATTGCCAAGTTCTTTTTAATTTGTGACATTTAGTATTTACAGCATCCTTTTGGTAATGACAAACTCCAGCACAATATTTCAGATATATTCATAAGGGACAGTCACATCTGGAGAAAGTACCAAGGGACTTCCCAGCAGTAGTCAATTAATAACTATGATGAGGACTGTAAGGCATCCTGCAGTAGCGATGGCACAGAGTTTCCAGCAATCACTGTCCAGTGCTTTGGAAATAAACACTCTCATGTTATGCTGCTGCTTGTTAAATATCTTGGCACTTATCTCACAGCAGAGACCATTTGCCTGTGCCAGGGTTCTGTTCCATTGACAATGTCTCTTAATTGCCTTGTTGTTTAAATAAACAAGACAAGATAATTAAGAGATAATGACAAAGAAATAGGATGTTAGTGATAATGGGTGGTTGATTCCTCTTCCACTCTAACTTCACTACCTAGAGCAATCCAGAGTCTCTGCCTGCATTAACTCTGACAGAAATCTTTCAGGTTTTGCAGGGGGTCTTTTTTCCTTGCTGTTCATCTAAATTAATCAGTAAAAGTGAAAAAGTCTGGAGGAAGAACTCAGGACTGGGAATCTGAGAGGACTGGGTGATGGAAAGGTTTTGGAAACATAGAGAGATAGACCTGCAGCACGAAGGAAAGCAGTTCTGTGAGGAGAATGACCTGGCAGAAGGAGCTGCCTGTTTGCTGCTTCGCTGATCCTGGTAGTCTGGTACTGGCCAACCTGAGTAGTTCTGTTTCTGCTCCTGAACACAGCTGTTCAGCCATGCAGCCTCTTAAGTGCTGGCCAGCAGGAATGCCTCCCTGCTGATGCCAGCTACCTGGGCTGCTGTTGCACACACAGCTGTTCAAAGCCTCTGTTCATAATTTACCTCGCTATTCCCCCATACTGAGGGCTAATCAAAAAGGCTGCAGTCATCCTTTGAGAAATCCGTTAGGCAAAAATTAACTGAAGTTGGATATTCAGCTGTTCAGAGCTAGGAACAAAGCAATTTTAAAGTGTATTCATACACTTGGGACGCTAATAAATTAGATGAGTGTTCCTTTCCATTCATTACCTTGTTTCCTCAACTGGGGCTAACAAACGAAGATACATATCCCAAAAGATTTGATATGTAGCAGCCTGTGAGTATTTTTTCTCACTCAGCCTACCAAGAAGCCATGAAGAGTGCAGACTGATGGACCTTATAGTTCATCTGAGATTTTTGATTTATTTTGGTGCTGGATTGTGTATATAGTTGACAGTGACTGGTTCTGCACCTATACCCATGTATATGTCATGGTATCAGAACAGATTATTCTGGCAGAAACACAAGCTAAAAGCCAAGTGTATGAAATTCTTCTGAGCAAAGGGTGGTAGTGAAAGGAAAGAGAAGTTCCTTTGAACTGCTTTGAAGTTCTTGTTCTCTCTCCTGGCTTCCAGCTTGGCTGTACACTTTGCTTCAAAGACTAAAGCAGTACCATAACAGATTTGCTTCCAATTGTCTCAGTCCAAACATCTTTCCTGCTGGTTACTGACATTGATCTGACAAGCTCTATGAGCTGTTTTCAGGGCATTCTTAAAGCACTTGTGTTGGCCTCAAACTGTTCAAGCCGGCTGAATGTAAAAAAAACATGCAGTCTTTGAGCCTGATTTTGTGTCTGTCTTAGGACAGATTACATCTTACCGAGGAAGTTTTACCTATGGGAATAAAAAGTGAATTTGTGACACAGGACTGCAGTGTTTGCTGCAGAGTCGTGCCTGCCTATGTCCTGAGTCAGCAGCAATGATGGACTTGAAGGACTGGCTGTCTGGTCTTGTTAGATACTCAGACATTGAAGACAAGAGCAGAAAAGTCCAGCAATCTTGCTGAGTGCTGGTTTCTTCAGTTATTGCATATGGCTTTACAGTCACAGTCAGTCAAAGGAGCAGTTAATTCTGGAAATTAAGGAGATGTGAGAAAGAATGCTTCTCATGTGTTGGGAGATCTACCAAGACACAAGCACTCTTCAATGATTTCAAGCCTGCTTCCGGCAACCATGGCAGTGGCTCATGAAAGCCTGGCCAGGAGCAGATTGAAGAATGACTGCTGACTTTAAAATATTTTTTGTAAGACTGAAGTACTTACATAAAGTTACAGAGACTTTAGGAATTCTGTAAGTTTTTTGAAATTTGATTTTTATTAGCTGTTATCTTCAGGGTACAGACTAAACAGGTAGGTTGATGAATAGGTGGCTTTTATAAGGGCTGAGCTTGTGTTAGAGAGGTAAATTCTACTGCAGCTCAGGAAAGACTGAATTGTGTAATATTTCCATTCAGCAGACTGGGAAGCTACTTTGTTGACATCGAGGATTTTGATCAAATCAGTGCAACAGTTAGATGGTAGAACCAAACCTGAAACTTGAATCCTTCAGATCCTAGGGGCAACATGGTGTTATGGTAACATGTTTAGATTGTTCTTTAAAGGGTAATGATTAGGATACCTATTTCAGGCACTTTGGTTGGAGAAAATAATGATACACAGTATGTGGATCACTGGTAGATATATGACACCTATATGTTTGTGTGAGCTGAAAATAACAGGCAAAGAGCTTTTGCAAAAATACATCATTACAGTGTGCTATAATGCTGCCCACACCAGCACTGCTTTTGAGAAGAAGGCCCTGATAGACAAATGCCTGCTTCTGTCATTTTTTGGTAATAGGAATAGTATTTTCATCATTTCATCTTTTTAGATTTGATTCTGATTTGCATTTTGAAGGCATTCATAGGCAAAGACATGGTTTCATGTTATTCATGGGAATGGGAATTTGCTATGCCCCTATTCCCCAGGAAATCTCCTGGAATAATAGAGGCATTGAGTTTTAAAATAAGTATTGAGCATCTGATCAATTAACTATGCCACTATTAGAAAGAAACAAAGAAAAGACAAATAAACTGGAAGCTTATTTGCATCTGATTTACATTATCCTTGTGAGCATTGATTCCATTTTTATTTCATTCTTCTTAATACTATTCAGATTGCAGACTGTAACCTCTCTGCACATTTACAGCTGACTTTCATTGTTCATTTAATCATCTCAGGTGTTACTGAAATAGGGAACACCGCTGCTTGAAAGATTTCCCCTGGGGTTTGTGGGAGCTGCTTGTATCCTGAGGCTGGAGGAGGGGGCCTGCAGATACATCCTGGCAGTGCAGCTCTGAATTTTGATCATCATCTGTTGAAAAATCACATGGGCCATCCTGTGTCAAGACCATCATTGCTGTCTCCGCCTTTTAGTCAGCAGTTCGTATTCAAGCTTGCTACTTAGGTTACGTCTTGTTCTTTTCTCTCTCTAAACCCTTGGCTCAGCTTAAATATTTGCAATAACACAGATTTGCCTCTCCCTCATTCCTCTTGTAGGCAGGAGCAAACACAGTGTCAACACTGTGCAGATATGCTTTAACCCAGCAGATTATTTCAGTGAGCTTGATGATGAGTTACGAAATCTACGTGGTAAGCTCACAACATAAGAGGATTCTTCGATAAACATAAGTAACTGGAATTTACCATGCAGGTACCCTCGTCAGGGACAGTTTTTCTTTCTGTTTCCCAGAGCACTGCTTGCTCTGGTTCAGAGATCCAAAAAGATAACAATCTTAGGCAATAGACAGTAGTATCCATGATTTAAAATTCTGTTTTAACAAAAGTTTTATAATGTTTGCTTAAAATCTACTGTGTCTGCAAGCAACCCCGTCTGTACAATTATTTACCATTGAGCATTTGCTGAAAGCAAACACAAAAAACATTATCATGTTCTGAGTTAATTTGTTTAAAAATTTGAACAAATAGCAGTGAAAAATGTTTTGAAATCTTTGTTTAGCTGTAGTCTGTTTCTATTGACATAGAACTACAAGAATCTCATGGCTGGGAGCTCTGATCTGATGTTTCCATCTGAATCCTTCAAATAAAGTTTTTTCCCCATTTTTGACAGTCAAAATTGTGCTCAGATGCTTACATGATGGCATCATGATGAACAAATGAGTGAATACATAAAAATGCAACACTTTCCCCTCAGGCAACAAATTTGTTGATTTTAATGCTGGAAGTGAGGGTTAAGTGCTATGTGACAGAAGCTGTACTAGCTGTTGCAAAAGGAGCTGCTAATTTTGATCATCAGCAAAACATTTGCCTTCGAATCTTGAGACTCCAGTCCCAGTTGGAGCAGCAACCTTTCCCCTATAATTAATTTTTGTGTGCTGTAGTCCATTAGAGAAGAGAGTGACAGCCTCTGGACACAGATTACTGTCTTATGTATGGCCCAAAGGAACATTATGGTCTTAATAAAAGGTGGCTCTGTCTGTCAGCCATAGCAATATTTTGAGCATTTTTAACACTGTGTCAGTGTCTAACCACCTTAAAAGAATTCCGGTAGCAAGCAAAGTAAGTAATTTAAAGGCAGCTCATGTTCTCTGTAAGTTTTGCAAGACTGCTATTGGGAATACTTGATAATTTATGAAGGCTTACACCACCAAATTAATTACATTTTCCTGATGCCACACGTCTTTTTCATACAAGCTAGCTCTGAATTGTAAGTAACAATGTTGTCCTTGTTCATTCCTTCAGTACGAGAGACAGCTTACTAATAACACTGGTAGAATTCAGTTGCTGTATTTTAGAAGTGTCATTTATTAAAGCATTGCTACGGTTAAGGTGGTGTGTGCTCCTCTGATATTAACTCTGATTTCTGCTACATGTATTACCGAATCTCAGTTGTGAGCCTTTGGCATGGATTTGATTTTGGAGCATTTTTTACCTGGTTTGGAAAAAATTAATTTGCAGGAAGTGGCAAATGCAGACTTGTGAAATACAGGAGGTACAAAGCCACACACACTACTGTTTTATGTGGGAAAGAGGCTGTAGTACAAGCCTCTGCTCTGACAAACAAAAACTCCTAGGGGTCTTTACCATAGATAAGTCAATGTTTTCTGTTGTCAGTGGGTTTCGTCTGAGGCCCTGCAATCTTGAGTTGTGCTTGAGTTTTGCATAGCAGATACTTGGAAAGTCTGACAAACTCTCCTCATGAGGATGGCTTAGAAGGAATGAACATTTTTCCACCATTTTTTTTTAAACTAAAACAAAAGCAATTTGAATAGATGGTGTATAAATGTAGTTAACCCTTGAACTTTCAATTAGTAAGGAGAGCATAAAGGGAACAGCTATTTTCCTCAGTAAGATTTTAGAATATTGAAACTTTCTTTTGTGCCTCTTCCAATTTTTTTCCCTTCTGTATGAAGACAATAGATGACAATCGGGGGCTGCTTTTGGAATCCTTTTCAAGTGAGTGATTGTACGAGGCAAACTTCCATGATACACTATCATTTGAAATTAAGTTGGACTGCAGATAAAATTCCAGGAGGACAGTTTTCATAGGAAATCTCCCTTTTCTGCAGTTCCTTTAAATACTTAAGTTTGGTCCATGAAAGAAACCTTGCTGTTGTGAAGTTTCAGCAGATTCAAGGGAACTCAGCAGCCAGGTACACTTTAAGCTCAGCTTGAATGATAAGGAATAAGCTGCTTTCATCCAGCAAAGAGCAGAAGTAAGAAAAGAAGAAAATCTCTCTCTGTCCTCATCCTTATAAATGAATCATGAATTTTAAAGCTAATTTAACTGTGTAAATAACATAATTCTAAGGCAATTTATTTTATTCTCCAAACAAACAAATATGCCACAGTCCCAGTCACAATAGAAAATGAAATAAGGAAAATTAAATTAAAGTGAACCCGCTTAATGTAACATTAAGGGCTAGATCTTGGCAAACTATTGGCACTCAGAATGTGTTTTGATGTTAGGCCTTTTCGGAATGGGCCCCAAGGCAGCAGATCCCAAAGCTAATTACACTCTGGTTATTTTCTCTTTTCAGCCATCAGGTTTGAGTGGCCCCATTTCTGCAAAAACTTGTAGAAACCACAATGTTTAAGATTTTGCATTAAACTCTATAACATTTTTCGTCACCTTAATGTAAATCACGTGAGTGTTTTCAGAGCCTGGACATAAACACGACTAACCATTTGAGCTACTAAAGTTACTCATACTTCAATTTTTCATCAAAAAAACAAACCACCCACTCCCAAAAGAGCTTTATTTCAGTGCATGTTGAACTCACCTTTGAAAGGTAAGACAGGGTGTGGGAGAGTCATGTCCTCTTTTGGCTTTTTCTCTTGGAGGAAGTTGGCAGATTCTTATGGGGACAGGCAGAAGCAGGAGTCAGAAGAACGGATAATATGAGGAACAAATCAGAAATGCTGAAAAGTTTTCTGGGATGGGAAGTCTAGGGTTTGGTTATCTTGGAGGTGGAGTGTGGTTTAGCAGGGAAGATAAGCCAAGAAGGAGAGAAAAAATTAACATTGTAAAAGGTGGTGGGATCACAAGAGTTCTGTGAGAAATGTTTTGTCAGAACCATGCAGGACTGGAGGGACCAAATATAGGGATAAATTAGGTCTGACAGCAGCAGTGCTAACCATTAGTAGAAAAAGGAGCAAATGAGTGAAAGTAAAAAAAAGGAGAAAAACAAACCCATGTGATGGAAGAAAAAGCAGGAAACAGAGAGAATAAGTTTAGTTTACTGATGCTGACATATTAATGTTTACGGAGAGGCCAGATTGTAGGATATTGATGGCTGACAGTGAAAGAGATTGAATCATGGTTGAATGCATGATTGAACTCCATAGTAAGGCAGATAGTGGAGAGAGGTACATGGAGGGGTTATCTGGCAAGTCAGTAGCAGCAACACAAAGTAGAAGTCAAATATTACAGGGTTCTGGAGGTGAGGGAAGAGATGGAAATATATAGGAAAGCTGAGTGAAAAACAGTCTTTCACCATGGCTGTGGCTGGAATCAGTTGCTGTGTGAATGGGGAAAAAGACGAAGGCTGCACTAACTACCAGCTATCGAACCCAGGACACACTATAACCTGAAGTGTTTGACCCACAACAAGAGGTGTTATAACAAGGTCTCACACCCTTTTGATCTCCTGATAGATTCTTGCTTAATCCACAGGATGACAGATGTAAAAGAGGGTTCTTGGTAGTGGAAACACTGAAAAGATAGGCTCAGGCAAGGACATCCAAACTTCTGTGAGAACCACCAACTTGGGTGATTGAAGCTAAGAGAGAGAAGGAAATGACAGAAGGCGGCTTGGCTAGGAATAAGGGTGTAAAAGTTAGGGAAGAAAAGGTGGAAAGGACGGAGGTGTTAGGATCAAGTCTAGCAGGGGAAGAGGAGCAGATGCTGCAGTGGATTCTGTGTTTGCCTTGATATGAAGAGCAGTAGTTCTGGGAGAGAGATGGAGGAAAGGTCCCCTGGATCTAACAGGAACATGACAAAAGTGTGACAAGTGAGGGAATGGAGCCGTAGGATGCAGGAAAGAAAAAAGAGCAGGATAAAATTTTGCAAATAGGAATGGGGTGAAATGACCCTATTTCAACAGTTATCGGGAAGCACAACTGAGAAAAACCCAAAAGGTACCGTGAAAGCAACCTGTATAGAAGTAGCCTACTTGGAACATGCTGGAGGATCTTGCACCCTCTTCCTAGAGGAGTCTGAAAATGTTATTGGACAATAACACTACAGGATCAGCGCAGGAGAAATATTCTTGCAGCTAGTAGCTCTTCAGCATTTAGAGGTAACACTTCTCCCAGTGAGGTCTGCTGCTTCCGTGTTTTCCTTGCTGCTGCTTTGTGGAGCCATGCTCCGTTTCTCAGCTATCTCAGTGAGATGTGTATTAAAGGTCAGGCTCCAAATATCAGTGATTCTGTAGAGAAGACCATGCTGAACTAATCACGAATTACATTTTCTGCTGCATTTAGTCTTCAGCTCTGAAAAATGTTTGGTCATCTTCACATTATGTTAAGTACAATGGATGCTGAAGGCCTTGCAGGTAGCGACATCTGGTTGTGCTACTTTACAGTACAAAAAATGCCTCAAGGAACTAAGCCTCAAGTAGTTCAGCATCTGTTTCATGTTGTTTCAAGAGATGGTATACTCCTTGTAAGCTTGCCCATAAAGAATTCTTACATGAGCTTTGAAAGCAGCAACATTTTTCTGCTTTTCTGCAGCATACAGTTAGAAGGGTTTTTTTTTAAGGATTTGTTTGTGTTCTGAAATTTAAATCTAACTGAAAGTGGCTGGTAAATACTATGTTGATTGAACATCAGTAATACTTTATATTCTTGCAAAGGCAAAGGTATATTCAACAGCCCTTCACACCATCAGGATATCAGAGTTGGAATGGTACTGAACATGTTCTGTCTCCATCTCTGCTTAAAACTAAAGGACATCCAGGTCTTTGTCAGCCCATTCAAGAGATTGCTGTCTGTTCTCACCCTCTGTCTTCTGATGGCAACAATGTCCTTTAATTTCCCTTTGTCGCTAATAGCAAAATTCTCTGTAACAGTTGCACAGCAAGCAATAACTCGAACCAAAATTCTTCCTAGAAGACAAAGGACGTTTGATTTCTGATCATAAATGTGGATCCTCATCTTTTGTTCTGTCTTGAGCCAATGACTACTGCATTTACACAACCTTAATCCAGATTGTTTTGCTTTGAACTAAACCTGAACTCTCACAAATTGGAAAGAACACCAATTAAATAGTATTGTAATTCTTAGTGATACAAATACAAACTGACAAATGGCTGTCCTACGTCAGGGCATATGAACTAGAAACCACAAGATGATGCTGCTATAATTGGTCTGGTTTTGGTCTTAGCTCAGCTCAATAAACAAGAAAATACTTTGCCTACTCTCCTATAGAGGCAACAAGAAATGACTCAACATGAATCAGCTACTCTGTTGTTCCCCAACACATTTACAGCAATGTGGAATTTGTTTTCACGGTGTCAGGATGACAGACAGAGCTACACCCTCTTGTTGTCCCTCCTTCAGCACCTCCAATGGTTGGGCAATTCTACCTTGTGAGAGCTTCTTTATGAAATGTAGTTACACTGTAAGCAATTGTCCACCACAGAATATGTTAAAAAACAAATAATGTGAGATCCCTGCTGACGGCATATCCAGACATAACACTGCAGCCAGATCTGTGCAGATCCCAGAAGCTGTTGCCATAACTTTAACAGGTGAAAAATCCTCCACTTGTAATCGTTTGAAAGGGGAGGCCAGAAAGGTTGGGTATTTGCCAGCCACGTCAGGGTGTGAATAATTCGCTGAATTCTATACATATTCATAGCAGCCGTCCCTAAAGCCACATAGTAGTTGGGATCCAGAGCTGATCCCCGAGAAAATAAACAGTCACAGACTTTGTAGCAAAAGACTCCAAGGATTATTGTAAAGGTCTTTCGATGCATCTTGCTGGGAAGTCTAGAAGGTAATTACCTTTACCTGCTCCCCTGCTGAGTTTATAGTGCTCCAGTCACTGCCCCTGTCCCCTGGGTGCACCAATGGATATGTGGAGGCCCACATGAGCAGGAGGCTGCAGTGCTGATTTAAATATTCCTCCTGTTCTCTCACGCCAGTTTTAGTCTGTCAGGGCTGCTGTGCTGCAGCGGGAGGGAACGTGTGCCCATGCCTCGGGACCACCAGTCCCTGCAGTCGGCACATTGCGGTGCCCAGCAAAGGTGACTTTGTGCTGCGTCTGAGGACGGTGTTGGGGGGCATTCGTTGGCACACGTTCCCTCCTGCCTTCTCTGCTGCGGGGCGATAACTGCTGGCAGATGACCGTAAATATCTAGGAGCTTTGAAATGTCCCAGAAAATTCCCCACGGGTTTTTTGTCAGAGTCTTTGCATTGTGCTGCCCTCATTAGTTTCCCTGTATTGCTTGTCCTAGCCCAAGTGAAACTGCTGAATGAAAGGGACACCTTTTCTGAAAATAATAACATTAATCTATGTTGGATTATGAATTCATTTATCTATCTATTAGCAAATTATGACAGCAAAAAGGTGTATTCAGGAGCACCTAGATTAGACCCATAATAAGAATGTCATCATCGTTACAGTGAACTCAGTAGACTGTTGGCTGCAGTGAAAGAGGAGCTTAGAGTAAACTGTACTGAGAAATAACAGGGATATGTCCATATCAACCACAAAAGGATCAGGAGGGACAAATAAGGAAAGTCAAATCTTTTCCTGGAACTACAATGTTGTTGTTTTGAGTACACATGCATGCAGAGTAGCAGTACGTTCTTTATTTTATTGCATTTTCACCAAGGAGTACTCCTACAATGTTACGAGAGATGGTTCTTGAAATACTGTATGATTTATCTGGTAGCAGAATGAACCCGATGTGTTGTTATGTAGTCAGAATATGTTCCTGTTTTAACACACTGAAGACTGATGGTGAGTTGATACATACATACAGAGGCTTCTTCACAGCTGTTTAAACTGTGCCCTCTTGGTTTGCTCTGCAGACTTCCATGAACATTTAGATTTATGTTGCCTCCCTCATCACACCGGCGCTGTTGGTTGGGCTTGTGATACTGAAGGAAGTGGTTTGGTTTTGCTGGGTCTGCATGAATAGTGTTTTAGGACAATTCCTTCAAACGGGATCAACCTCCTTTTAATGTCTCACATGTGATCTGAGCCTTAGAGAGATGCTGGAATGGACATGGAGATATTAAGCGATTCAGTAATGTCTTTGTGATAAAACAGACTGAAGTCTTGTGGTCTCCTAGATGCTGGGGTTGCTTTTTAAGTTAAATTGGTGTGGCGTAGATTACTGATGGCTATCTTGCACACAATGTGCTACTCCCACGGATTACGCACAAGGATTTTAAGAAGGAAGAGCAAGGATTTCCTCAAGCCTCTGTTTTATGGTCAAAAAACGTACTTCGTTACCTTTAAACTATTTGTACTGAAGTTGGGTTGACCATGCATGAGTAGCTAATCATTTCAAAACTTCTTACAACTCCTTGCTAAAAGAAAAACTACCACACCATTAATTGTTTTCTATAGCTATATTATTTCTTATTGCTCTTCCTTGTAACAATTTTTCCCCAAAATTTGTATTTAATGTATCTAGAAGGTCACTGACAACCCGCAGCACAAATAACTCCAGTTCATATGCAGTTCTTCCATGTCTGTTGTCAGCAGTAAAGAGATGTTTGAGACAAAAGCTAAATGCCAATACCAGTGCTTTTTCCCTGTAAGTGTCCAGCGTGAGAAGCTCAGAGCACAGCAACTTTGCTGAGAACTCCCTGACAGGCTTTGTGAAGATTTGTACTGTATTATTGTTTCTGGTTACTGGTCTATGGGCAGGTCAAAAGAGGTCATTGACTTCCACCTCATCAGACAGGGAATGGATATCTTGGGCTCAGGATGAGCAGCTGGGTTTGCCTCCTTGAGAGGATGGGTGAGGAGAAAAGAAAGAAAGATCTAGTCCTACAGGTTAGTCTGTGGGGCAGTCCCAGTGGTACAAGCATGAAGGTGGCATAGTTTTAAAGCAGTGCTCTTAGAGTTGTAGTGGCCCAGTCTCTGCTGGGTGCAGTCTGCTGACCTGCCTCAGTATTCTTTTTGCTGTGGCACCATCTCTCAAGATCCTAATTTCTATTTCTTTAGTATGTTCCCTTTATACAGTAACAATCTGTGTTTTCATATGTGCAGGCATAATCATCTGTACACTCTGACAGTGCCAGCATCCTTTGAATGGAGGCTAGGAACATGGCCCGGGGTGTTTGGGTATTCCTGGGGCTGGTGGCCAGGTTGGCCTGTGCTTGGCAGCACAGTGCAACATGGCTGTTGGGTTGGTGGGGAAGTGGCTATGCTCGGTGACCTCCCCAGCCTTCTGTATCCTTCCCTGCCATATTTTTTCTGCCCTTTAGTCAGGTTTCTTGCATGCACTGGAATGAATATGTGAGAACAGGACAGCCCCCTGCCCACAAGGCACTGTTCATGGTTGGGGAAAACCCACTGCCGGCCTTAAGCATTGACAAAGAGCATTGTTATTTCAGAATTACTTCTTATACATTGATCTCTGGTGGGCTCGGCACCGTACAAACCTTCCTTTCTGAGTGGCTGTCACCTTTGCGTCTCCTCTGCGCTTGGACAGAGAAAGATTTCTTTCTCTTGCTGGCTAGAAGAGATGAGGTCAGAAGGAGAAAGAGCTTGGGTGGCCGAGTCACAGGTGGCAAAAGAGCTGGAAGGGTCTCCAGATGGCTGACGTAAGGGTTCATAAAACGATGAGGGCCCAACCTTCATCATTCGTTTAAACCTAAATGTTTGTATGTGTTACTGAACCATCATGTAAAACTATATAAACGTTTTCACATGTTGAACTACAGATTAACTGTGGTGCTTGTGATGATAATTAAAACCACAAACACAACATATTGTGAAAAATACCACATGCACATTTAATTATGATTCAAATTTCCAAGCCTGCAGTCAGGGGAAGGAATTACTGGGTGCCTCTTGAAAGTTATTCTTTGTGTTCAGCAAATCTTAGGTGATGCTGAGTATCAAGCAGGATTAGACCTCCTTATGTGTAGAATTTTGAGAACTTTCGTTACTTCTGTTATTGTTTAGATCTGGGGTTTTTTTATATTTTTTAAAGTGAAAGAAACTGACATATAAGGGTTTAATGTGATTGGTATATAATATTTCAGATCAAATACCTGGAAAAAACTTTAATTTTTGACTCTTTCAAACCATTAAAAAGAGTGTAAATCTGCAAGGGTAGGAGGAAAAAACAGTTTTACAGAAGTATGTTTTCTTTTGGGGTGGTAATTCTTTTTCTTTAATGCTTGCAACATCAAGACAAATGTTTCTGAATGTTGCTGTAAGCATATGCTTTTGGGGATGGTTTCCCACGTTTGCTTCCTGTCCCACAAACTTTGCCATGCAGCTCTGGAGTCTGCAGCTTGGTCTCAGAGCTGGGCGGGCCAGGAAGTTCACCTAGGATAGTGCCGTTCCATGAAGAAACACCAGTTAGGCTGAAGTGTAATAGCCACATGAGCAGCTGAAGAAAATGAAAATGGACCCTGAATAATTATTATTGTATGTATATTTTTTAATTTTTTAGCCAGTCTTATAAATTTCTTAAAGTTTGAGACGTGTTTTTGAATGTTGGTGGTGAGATGAGAAATGAGACCAGCAATACGCTCTGCAAAGTTGTCAAGCAGCCAAGGCAGAGAGGCCGTGACTCTTACCAGCAGAGTGGAGGCGGGAGGGTAACTGCCTGAAGTAGGTAAAAACATAACCTGCTTTGCACAAACCGCAACTCAAAATGGGAGAGTTTGGTCTTTTGATTTCTCCAGCCCTACTGAAGTGCCTATATTCTTATGTGATCCTGCGCGGAACTTTCTCTTCACCTACAATTTTGGGCCTAATTCTCTGCTAAAGAAGTGTCTGCACAGTGCAAAGCGGCACTGCAGGAGCGAGACAGCGAGCAGCTCTGAGCAGGCAGGAGTATCTCCATTGCACGCTGCAGCGACACACGCAAAAATCGTTCTGAGGCTTGGGACTGCTGTAACCTCTGCACGCTGCGGATGGGGCTATTTGAGGAATCTTTACACCATCCTATACTAAGCAGTAGAGACATGTCCAGGCTACCTGTGTGAAACAAGGAGTAGTAGAAGCTCAAGTATACAGGGAAATCATCAAAAATACCCAAGGGTTTGGGTTTTTTTTTCAATAATCAGAAACGTTCTAAATTAGCAACAATGCATAAATTTAAAAAAAAATTTTAAAAGTAGTAATTACTTAAAGTGTCATATCTCATGTTTAAGATTCATACAGATAAAGATTCTAATCTACTTGAACAGGCACCCTCTTAAAAATATATTTTTGTGTGTTTTAAAAAAACAGGCCATTTTTCTACTATAAAATGTTTTGTCAGAATTTTTGAGCCTATTTTTTTATCTTGTTTCGTGCAATATTTTCTTCTGAAAATTTAATTTTCAAATTAATATTTTCTCAGATTTCTCCATAGACAATCATCAAAAATGAGCAAAGCCACATTTCTTTCCATTAAAAGTTATTTTTTTCATACAAAATTTAATATTTTAAGCAATCGACAACAGTTTTTGTGAAATATTACACTTCAGGAAAAAAAAAGCCCCACAAAAGAGAAACGATACTTCTGTAAAAACAGACATGATGTTAAATTCTGAGCAGCTGCAATCCAAAACAACACCTTGCAGAGTGTCGAGAAATTATAGCTACTGAGTCAGCAAAACACAGGTGTAAAGGGCTCCCTCTGTGGAGCACAACGATCTGCAATGTTTGCTTGCCTGTTTCAGTTTATTGGGATGTTGTCTTGGGAAGTCTTGCTGGCAATCTTCTCTGGGAATCTGAATGCAGTGTAAGAGGAACCTCACACTGGGCTCTGCAGTTTGAACCTTGCACTGTGCCTGCCGTGACCCATCCCGTTATTATTACTATTATTTTTAGGATTGGTTGATTTTTTTTTTCTCTGCATTAATGTAACCAAGATCATAACAGCAGCATATGCACAACAAAGCTGCTAACAGAGGAAATATCAGGCTTACAGCATTTCTTTGCACCAGTTGCTTATCAATGAAGCGTATATATAGCCTAATTAACATAACTGGAATGACTATAATTATGCTATCATTTTGTTTACTTTAGCACATTCTGTTGAGGTATATGGGTAGCAATATTTGTTATTGAAATATTCCCCCTTGCTACATTCAGGCTGTTCAATTATCCTGTTAGTCTATTTTATTTGTGGTGTGATTTAGTTGCTTAAAAGTGAGGAAAGTGTTAAAGTCCACAAACTCTTGGCTTACATATTCTTCTCTATCTTGGACACAATCTGATAAAGCTTCGAGTAGTTCTTACTCATGCAAGTAAGGCGGTCCTATTCTAATTAATGTCACTGTTGGCTTGAAGAAGACTTTGGAGGATAGAAGCCTAAAAATAAAAATAATCAAGAACACACACAGGAAAAAGCCTTTCAAGCTTCCCGCTTGAGAAAGTGTAAGGCAAAAGCAAAGCTGCTAGTTTGGAATAGCACTGCTAGACAAAGACAATGAAGGAAAATGATATCAAATATTTCTTTTTCCCTGGCTTAGACAGGCCTACTGAAACGAAATTGCATCCGTTTTTGGTAAAAGCAATGTATCTTTCTCGTAAAAGTTTCCAAAGAAGGTTCCTTCTGCAGGCAGGACTGATTCTTGGCTCAAATTTTATGTAGTCCACATGGACGCCTGCATTTTCACGGCTTCAGCGGTGGTGTCACTAGTGCTCTCAAGGTCCGTGAAAGCCTGAGTATCCTTGGTGCATTGCAGAGAGACCACAGCTCAGGAGAGGCAACCACAGCACATTCTATCCCTCCTGCTCTTCTCTTATGGCAGGAGTGGAAGGCATGGGCACATGGGGCATCGGTCCTTGCTGGCATGCATTTCTGGAGGACTGAGGTGGCAGAAATCCTTGTGATGCTGTTACCTTGAACTTTCCTTACCCTCATGCACCCGCAGCGCAGGCACACGAAGCCCGGCACTGGCGTTCACATACAGAAGTGGTGCACAGCCAGCTCACCCACCAGGGACCTGGATCCTCTGCGCCCTTGCATTTCACCAGGGTTAATGCCGCTCACTTTACAAAGGTGTGCAGAACATTAATAAAGCAAGTCATGTTTGTACAGCTATATGATTTCCATAATTAGAGATGTCAAGAGTGTATTTTAAGGTAAGGATGTATAAATTAACGTAGGCATACTGAGAGTGCTGGCAGTTTACCACACCTTTGGGTGTAGTCCAGGGCCTTTTTTCACATTAAAGGAATAACAAAGGTTCTCTCAGGTCTCTTGCTGGGTTTGCTGGTTGGCTGGAAATATCTTTTTTTATTTTTTTTTACTTTTGATGGAGGAAAACTGTTCTTGGTAGTGTTTTCACTGGAAGAGTACCTCTTATATGCAAGCTGTCATACTTACAGTCACTTCTAATCGGGAACAAGTTTACTTCTCAAGCTGACACATACCACAGATGAAGTAACTTCAGCATGTGGCAGGTCAGAGGTGTACAGATCTTCCCAGGGATCTTCTGATGAAAACTGAATGGCCTGAAATCTTCCCTCTGCTTTCCCTACCAGCCCATTTACATAAATACAATATAGATGTCTAATTTAATGACACCAAGTATAAAAGTGTAGTGTGTGTGTGTGTGTAGAATTTAGTGTGGGTTTTTTTTCCTGAAAATTGCATCACACCACAGTCAAAAGCAGAGGAATAAATGAAGAAGCAGAACATTTGAAGCCCGCTGTTAAAGAAGACTCACAGTGGCTTTGCCGCCTGCCTGAGTTTCTTTACCACTCTTGGTCAGGCATCACATGTAAATGAACACTGCTTACATGCAAGCTCTCCCTTAGAGTTACATCAGCTACTCCTAACAAAAGCTCAATATGTGGAACTTAATCATCTACCAGATGTTTTTATTTACCAGTACTTATTTTTTATTTAAAATTGCTCATGGGGTTTTCTAGTTGCTTGGATCTGATTTAAATTGATAGATCCAAATTCTTCTCTGACAATACGTAGTTGAAGTGACGCAGTTTTACAGAAGACATGAGTTTTATCCACAGACTTTATTTTTTTACAAATAAAATAATCTGTTACTGGAACACACCCGCATATACGCTCCTTGTAACCCCTGGCCATCCCCATGAATATGAAGCATTGAGGACATAACCTGTGGAGACAGATACACACGTGTGTCTCTTTCCTGCTCTCTCACTGCCATTTCAAGGTCTTTAGCATTGACATGATAGCTGATTCTCTCTCCTTGTATTATACAAGCATAAAGAAAGACAGAGGACTGAGACTTCAAGCCAAGGATCTCTATGTCCAGTGAAAGCAGTGAAAATTTTGCCTTAAGAACTGCAGGGTTGAACTGCCATTGCAGGGCGTGAGACTAATCACAATTTTTATCCACCTGCTGCTCTCTTCCTCTGACATACTTGTGGTATTTGCTCTCTCTCTGTAGCCCATTAGTCGGTAACAGGGAGCACAGAGTGTTTCTTGGGCTGTAAGGAGCAGAGACCAAATGTTGTGACATGCCTGCCAATGACCATGGCTAGACTTGCTGATCCTTGTCTTTCACATTCGTGCTCCTGCTTCAGACACTGCATATGCAAATGTCTTTCTGCTGCTTGTTAAATTGTCCTTGAAGTCTAACCCTTTCTATTCCCAGCTTGGCTTCTCTTAAGTACACTGTCAATCATGTTAGGGTTTTCTAGATGTGTGATGGTTTAGTGGATTTTATACAAATAGACGCTGGTTTCACTTGCTAAAAATATATGCTTTAGTTTTCCACTGTGCTTACTTACATTCAGAATGAGGAAGAGAAATGCCTTCTGGTTTAAACAGCTTTCTAGTGTTCTGTGGTTGTGTAAAGGAACAACAACCTTACTCTGAAGCATGTGATGGACAGCACGATCACTTCACTGAGGTGACGCAGCATGACAACATCTGCCTGCTCTGAAAACTTTGGCAGTGACTGCAGCCACAAATGTGAGCAAAACCAGATTGTAAATACAGGTTGTTGAAGAGCAGTTGTTGAAGACAGCTACTGAAGACCAGGAACTCCTAAGGCCCCTTTCTGCACCTTGCTTCACTTTAACCATGGGCATCCCTCCACAGCTGGTTGCAGACAGTTACGCACTCTCTTTTCCTATGCTCACAGCTTGATACAGCCTTACTGAACTATTGCTGCTGTGAACACGGTGTGCACTGACTGCACAGTGTCTGGATGCCCTGCCACCTCGGAGAGGTGACGTGAGACCCTCTCCCCTTGCACAAAGAGGGACTTGCTCCGTCTGCTGAGGCTATCAGCAATACCATGCTGTGAATCATTTTATCATCGTCTGGGAAAGCAAACAGGATTTTGCCCTTTATTTTGGCATCGTTTGTGCTTGCTGCTTGAACTCTTGTCCTCCACATCCCTTTTCCTACCAGAAACACTGCTTCTGCTCCCCTTCCCTGCCTGTGCGGTCCCTTTGCCTTTGCCCTTTCTTCTCCTCTCATACAGCTCGTGTTTCCCTTGTACCAGGTTATCTCAACAGTTTACATTAAACTCCCCTGCTAACCACACGGCATTTGTGCAGCTGCACACCCCACTCAGGCTTACTCCATGCCTTCTCTGTTGACTCTGGGTGCAGGTGACAGCAGCACAGGCTGGAGCGACCAGCTGGCGCTGTTAGAAGAGCAATAGCTAAAGCTTTGCTTGAACAAGCCTAAACTCCTGTGGCCGCTAGCGCCCTGTGTGAGAGTCCGGCCTTAGCCTGGAGAGACCTACTGGTTTATGCAACTGGGAAAAGAGCAGCATCTTCCATCAAAGAAGGGGAAATTTGAAAAGTACCAGAATGAGCGAGGAATGAAAACCTCGTTAAAAGGAGCCTGGCACACCCCATATGCAGCTGATAGCGCAAGTGGTTTTGCGAGGATCCCCGAGATTCCCTGAGTGCTGTCTGCTATTTTGGTCCACAGGGAAGCATCTGCAACAAGCAAGGAAAGGGTAGCAAGCAAGGAAAATAACTGCAGACAACCAAAACTGCTGTGAGAGCATCCACTGCCTGATACGCCTTCCTAAACTGGGATTATGGCAGGGCACTGGGACTCCTGAATGAAGAGCCTCAAGGTATCTAATGACCCCATGCGGCATATTTTATTATATATATTTGCATATTTTGGTGTATACTTGCACGTACACCCTCCAAGCACTGCTTTTCCAATAAGACCGTGTTGGCCACTGCTGTGGTGGAAGTACTCATTCATGTGCACCGGCTACCTCAAACCACTGCCTTTGCAGAGGACAGCTGCTATGTAGAGAGCTTCTTTACCTACCTTAGTCATTTCCCAGCAGACAAGAAACTAATCCTTTTCTCAGACCAAAGTGTCTCTTGTAACCCCAAACTGAGACATGCCATGAAAATATTGCATTTTTATTCAAACAAGCCTTTGTTTAATTGTGTTGGTTTTATCAGCAAATTGCTTTCTTTTAAAATTTCCCACATGTGACAAGTCACATTGTAAAGTATTACTTCAGGCTGTATCTTTCATGTTGCATTAGAGTGAGACAAGCTTAATACGATTTGATGCTTGCAACCTGCTTCAAACATGGCCTGTGAAAGATTTGAAAGAGATGCATCTTTCAGGAGAAACAAAGAGTTTATAGTTTTCTTTTCCCTTTTATTTACATTTTCCTCCCTTTTTAGTTTCAAACTGAAGTTAAATAGTGGGACTGTTAGAGAAAGAGTTAATCAATGCATCTATTTTTTTTACTTATAAAAATTCTAGCAACTTCCAATTGTTTGCTTGATTTCTGCTTTATATTTTCCCAGCTTTCTAACTGAGAGGAAAAGCTACCTGCTGACTATTAGGAAAAAGTTTTCTAACAAAGCAATAGTTAGATTGGAGAAAGATTTGGTATGGGTTCGCTTAATGGATGCTGATAACCGAAGTAACAATTCTGCTTTTGAAAGATCAAGGTTTATATCACTAAATCCCGCATGGTCAGCCTCTTATATTTTAAGATATTTAAAATTCTGTGATTCAAAGGTGAACATAGCAACTGTATCATACATATGAACATATTTGCCTTACAACAATGAGGAAAAACAAAAGCAAAATAATCTGAGCTAATTGGAGTAGCTTCAAATAATTTAGCATATTTGTAGTAAAGGAGTTATATCTAAATGTAGTAAAAATGCATATGTGTCTTAGGAAAATAGCATAAGGAACATTTTAACATTTGAAGTTTTAGGTTCTTTCTCCTAGAAAACTGTTTTGCCGAGAAATGTTTTCTTGAAACATTTCTGAGCACATGCTAGTTTCTCCCATACCCTGTATACAAGTAACAGTATAAACATGCTGGTGTTTAGAGTCTGCCTAAAGAGCTTTCTTCTTTCCTCACCACTTTTATTTTATTTTCTCTGAGACTATTAAGATGCTGCACTTAGAGCAAGAAGCAGGTTCATGACTCACACCAGGCTAGACACTGATGTTTTTATTCCTTCTGAAGGGTCCTATTTTGCCCCGTGGGATCCCAATAATTTCAGTGGGATGACTTGGACTATGAACTCTGTTCATCATACATGTCAGTAAAACGTTTTGGTTTTATGGACTTTTTCAGTGTGAGAATCTTTATTTTAAC
Organism: Opisthocomus hoazin; assembly: GCF_030867145.1. Taxonomy (NCBI): domain Eukaryota; kingdom Metazoa; phylum Chordata; class Aves; order Opisthocomiformes; family Opisthocomidae; genus Opisthocomus; species Opisthocomus hoazin. Next base: position 29,787,473 of record NC_134416.1, on the reverse strand, counting down.
TGCACATTTCATCTGCTATAGATGCGAATATAACTGCAGCAACCTAATTCTCCATCATTTTACATCTTAAAACTACAATTTTAAACAACATGCCCTGGACCAGTCAGAAGCAGAATTCTAATGCAGGAACCATGGGATCACATTATATAATTCCTGAGTACAAAATAAGAACACTTGACTTAAATGGTGTTTTCTGGTGTCAAAATCTATTAAGGTGTAACTTTATCTTCTGTCTGTGACACAGATCTGATCAAGAATAACCTCAGTCGAAGGGGGCATGAATTATTTTATCTGTGTTCACTTTTAACCTGCTTTAGACTAGAGAGAGGTTCTAAGAATCCCCGTAACTGTCCTTCCAACACCTCAGTTTAGCAGTTTTACTAATTGACTTCATAAATTACAACAATTAGGTTCTGAAATAGCTCTCTAGAATGTGAAGCAAAAGGAGAGAAGAAAACCCACCCTCAAATCCCAAAACCACTACTTAAACAGAAGACTACCTTTATAATGCCCCTCCTTCCATTTCTGAAGAGATTCCTATAACACAGCTGTTGGAAATAGCTAGAGACTAACCTCACTACTAGGGTCACCACCCAGTGTTTCTTTGTAAGCCAAAGGGTATATTTTTGGTCAGACCTACTGAAGTTGCCCAAATGGCATGTCAAACTAATTAACAATGTTATGAGCAGAGGATGTGGTCTGTATGTCATGGATGGCTGCAAAAGATTGGGGGCAAATTAGAGATGATACCCATAAAAATATTTTTGTTTCCAAAATGGAAACACTTTACATTCTCTTCTGGTTTCATGAAGACTAAGTACTTGATGCACTCTTTCACTGTCCTAAGAAGTGGTGGGGACAGAGGTAATGGTGTTTTCTAACTCACCACTACCAATGCGTCTGCATTTAAACAGAAAATAAAGGTAAATGTAATGCTCTTTGCCTGTGATTTGCCACTCTTCCTTCTAAATGGGAATTTCACAAGTTGTCAGGATATTGGGTTTCACTGCCAACTATTTGATTTAGTAATCTAACTCAAGTAGTAATGGCTAGCATAACCCACTGGTGTGCAAGAAGGCAGTGTGTCAAGAACTCACGGCAATGGATGCCACGATGCTATCATATGCACCAAGTCAGACTGTGGTAATATCCAAACCCCTGAGCAACAGTTAAAGTTCTTTAAAGCACGCCAACATAAACCTCTAAAGTCAGCCAGAATCTTGTACTAAATTTTTCCAGAGCATGTGTCAGAAGGTGTCTGTTGTGCTAAGCACCTAACTAGGTATTCTGATTTGCAGTGCTGCTAAATGCTTTCAGAGCCAGCTCTCTTCATACGGATAGCCGCATGAGAAGCAGTGGAAAATACTTATTATAGGTAGATTTGCCACAAAGCCCAGCAGGGGTCTCTGGGGGCTTCCCACTTCCTTGATGCTCACTGATGAGTCCTCCTGGTGATCACTGGTCAACAAAAGACGCTTCCTTTTACAACCCCTAAAATACCAGCTCTTAAACGGTCTGTCCACATCTGTGGGGGCACACAGCTGAACAGCAGCGTGGATACAAAATGCTTCTTATGTTAGTTCCCTATTTTGCTCATTTGCCACCTTTTCAAAGAAAAATAGCTTTATGTAAACTAGTTACCTTCAAATCACCCTTAAGGCAAGACAGGTTAAGGAGAAAGGCAGCTAAAAGTATTAATTCACAACATCCAAAGCAGACTATGAAAACAGAGGTTTATGCGAGGTATGGGCAGAATCAGGGAAAAAAATCAATCTGTACACATGAAGCTGAAATCGAAGTTACCTCTTACTACAGGCAGCGGAGGTGCTAAAGGTGCCTCGCTGCAAACGTCGTCAGCGATTTTGGCCTCCCTCACACTGCAGCATCAGCTCATGTCCCTTGGAGAGGAGCCATCCTGGGGAAGGCACCAGCTCTAAACCACCTCTCCGGAGTGCTTGGGATTGCCCTCCGTGTCAGCCTTCCCATGCAGGGGGTACGGGCTGTTCCTTGGAAATCCGAACTGACTGCTGTCTTTCAGCCCTCTCTTGAGAGACATGACAGAGTCTGCCTCTCGGTGGACCTTAAGCAACCATTTGTTATGTATGCAAATATTCTTTCCAAAAAACTAACTGGAAGTTCTAATCTTTTAAGAGACAGTCACACAGTGTGCAAAAGCCCTTGATAAAATATCTAAATAAATACATCATGTAAAATAAATAAATTCTGGTGATGATAAAAGGCTAATCCAATAAACTAATCTGATCAAAAGATCGGTCTTGTAAAATCAATTACATTTGTCTTCAAACACAAAGACATAGACAATGTTCTTAGGAGAAATATGTTCTCTATAGGGATTAAACCGCAAATTGATTTATGAATATGCTCCCCTAAGAGAAACTAGAATATAATTCCTAAAGTATCTCATCAAGAAGTAACAGGAATTTTGTCTCTTTTGTACTAGTTTAGCAACTCACTTGAAAACATGTAAACAATGTTTGGTATACAGCATGTGATTTATAGCATACACTGTTTTGTCTCAGTGCTTTCAAGGAGAACAACAGCAAGCTGTAAAACCTTCTGCTCCAGATCATTCCTTCAAATTAAATCCAGTTCAGATGCTCTGTGAGGACTGGTATTTCAAAGTGATAACTGACAATTTATAAATCACTCACTCTATTTTGCAATGAGACAGCGCATCTGTAATCCATATTTATTTCCCATTAATAACTATGAGAGTGCTGCTGCATTGATTGCTTTATATCACGTACGTTTCACCTTACTAACCAACCTTGAAGAAGAGCAAAGAGGAGCACTTTCCCCCTCTTTTTTTTCACACTCAGAGAATATTCTAAGGTAAACTGTTTCAAATATATTCATATAAGGTATTGAACCAATAGAAGGTCAACATTTTCATTAGTTTATTAATGAAATCCATATTGGCATCACTTATGTTTCATTCCCATTTCAGACATATACATCAAATATGAAAGCTGAGCAACACAAAGAGGAAATACTTCATTTAAAAAAACAGACAAAAAGTTGAGTCACTTCGGAGTTGACCTTGGTAACTGTGTGACTTTGCATGCCTCCAAGATTTGTAAAATTGCCAAAATAGATTTTAGGAAGCTGATGGGACTAAACTACCAGGAGGGAGATTTAACAGAGAGAAGACTGATTATAGCAAACTCTGCTAAGGGGTGGTTATAACAGGCCAAGGTACATTCCTTGCCTGCCTTCAGGCTGCACAAAAGTCTGCAAAAAACACGTAACCTGGACTGTTCCTGTGTGCTATTCTACCCTCCCTGCCTTGGGAAATGACTACACAAATCACAGCTGGGTTTGTCCAAAGGCCCACCAGCAGTGAGTCAGAGACACGGCTCCAATCATGCCGCCTATGGAAGTTTCTTCTCCTGCCTGTAGCCAGGAGTTCATGGCTAGCTGCAAAGACGACTCCATCCAAAGCATGTTTCATTGAGCAGAGCACATATTTTCCCCTTTGCCAACGTTTTCTTCTTTTGCCCGGTTCCCTGTTTGATACAAAGGCTGCTGTGTTAAAAGGCGTCCTGTTTTGACATCTTTTAAACCCGTTAAGGTTTATATTGAGCCTTTGATTATTGAGGCATAATAATCTCCATTAATAAATCCTGTATAGGTAAGCTGAAAAATTAGCCTCCCAGGCAAAAAAGAGACGTGGAACTGCATAGGAAATGTTGGATGCCTGCACCACCTACTTTGTAATGCAGATCCTACTCACTGCTAACCACTCTTCAGTCTGTCATTTCCTTCCACTGTGTAAAATCGGCATACTTAAAAATACCTTTACAACAGAATTCTCTCTCTGCTCTTGCCTAATGTTGCTCATAAATCAAAAATACTGAAGATGACATCATTGGCTTCATGTCACACTAAACATTCAAAATCATTATCCCAAAATCCTTTGGGGAAGCAGACAAGATGCTCGCAGTTCAGCTCCCTGTAGATCGTAGGTCAGTAACACAAAGACATAGCATATAATTGGACTCAAGTGGTAGTCTGAGCTCGTAAGAGGCCAAGGACAAATTAGTCTGAATCGCCTCCTACTTTAAAAAGAGACATTTCAAAATGGGCACAGTTCAGATTTGCAGCTGCCTGACCTATGGATAAATACAAGGCTTTAATGCTTCCAGAAACTGAACAGTGAACAATTTGGGCGTCTGAATATGACAGGAAACATCAGCCTTTTTGATCCAGGGCATTTCTGTGAGCATTTTGGCTTCAGGATGAACTCTGAATTCTTGAATTTATATTGAAGAGTACAAAACTCAACTTTAAACTCCAGATTACAGAGGGAAATGAAGACCGAAATGAAAGCAGCATGCAAAAACTAACTGTGAAATGTTTCCAATAAATACCAGATATTGCTTTTTAAAGTTATATGACGGTTTACAGATGTGGAAAATAATGAGACATCTCTTGTCAGCCAATTCATAGATTAAAATAAATGCAAATACAAAAAACTCTGACCTGATATCTGTATTGATATCATGTAAACAGTATATGCTTATTTTATCAATGAAGTTTTTAACTTACTGAGCACTCTTGCTGAATAATGGGAGAATAAATCAGGAAAGGATCAGTTTATATTTGCTTTGTTTCTTATATTCTCCAAGTATCCCATAGCAGCTGCAGCATGCAGCAGAAGAAAAGAGTTAAGACTCTCATCTGACTTGAAGCGGCAAATGAGTTCCTAAAACTCAGGAGACAAAGAAGTTGTCTGGATTAGAACTTAGGTCACCATTCACATCTGACTGTCACTTAATACATGGTAACACTGAGCACATTTCACATTTTGGGTAGAACAAACACATATTTTCATCCTGAAAAAATGTTTCCAATTTTCAGCAGTAGCATTTATAATACAGTCAGGCTGGAAGGAGGGCGAAGTGGCTCAGGTATGAGCCCAAGACATAAAAGAATCTGCTTTCAAACTCCACCCCAGGCTTTTCTGGTGATGTTGGACCAGTCATGTGGCCTCCTGTGTGCCTCAATTTCCATTCTCTATTGCAGGGCTAATAGCATGACTCTCCATCAAAAAGGACAGTCCTGTGGGTTTCTGATTCAGCCTAGCTGGAAGAAACAGCACATTGTGCTGCTTACCCTCTGGGGTTATTTTTGGACTTTACAAGCAGGTAAAAGAGAGATGAAAGCACTATCTGAATTGTGCTTTCTGCTGCTGGAACAAAAGTAGTAGTGTCTATCAGATTTAATCAAGCTGTTTGCCTGCTTTTACTTTCCTGCACTTGAAACATTGCAGCACTTTGTTTTCTTTGTAGCGTTTCGATGCAACATTTCTTCATTGGTTCAGTTTGAGCTCAAAGAGATTTAGATTTGGAAATAACTTTTAAGTGGTACTTTTAGTGTTTGTCTCAAGGGCCTGACTCACAGAAACTGTCACATTACCCCAGTGTGCTAACATTTCAGCTGAAGCATTGCAGTTACCATTGTAAAGCAGTGGCCATATTTTTATATATATTGCTTTGTAGACGGTTCCTGTTGAAAACAAGCTGGTAGAACAGGAGGTGGCAGGTTCCAGTTTTGCCTTCAGCAAGGCATTGTAGCTGCAGCTGACTGGGGGTGTGAGACCAGCCAAGGACCCCTGGGGCAAATCACTTATCCCACAGCCACGAGTTAGGAGAGAGGACCTGTATTTCTGAGTGCAGCACAAGATGAGGCTAAGTCACCTGGATGCAGTTCTGACATACTAATGTCAACTGTGAGCTCTTCTTGACTTCTGCTGCAGGAGAATTTAATCCTCAAGAACATAGCATTTCCCAGCAGCAGGAAGAGCAGGTCATGCACATGCCTGCTCTTCCATGGTACCACCCCACCTTTCACACAGCGACTCTGAGCACTGGTTGTCCTCTGCAAGGTGCCCCCACTCACCCCGTTCTCTCAGCTGAAAAGGAAAGGAGATGCACATTCTTTGGATATTTTTCAGACTGGTATTTCTGCTCGTTTCCACCCTTCCTCATCTTTCCCATCTCTTTTTTTTTTTTTCCTCTTCACACTCTTTCTCCTCTCTTTAATATTTCCAAACCCAGATTTTAAGTCAGTGACCTTGAAAACAAAAAATAAAAGAGCCATTCACTTGCCAAGTGCAAATACCTTGACAGATGCAGCATATAAACCAAGCTGTGAAGTCAAACAAACCTGCAGCATCTCATATCAGCACCCTTTCTCCCCCTCTGTCTGGGTTTCTACACTGTATTATTTTGCCTTGATTGCATCATTCTGTTGTGAAGACCAAAACTCTTCAGACCATAACTACCCTAGTGTCTAGAATAAATATACTCTAGAAATGGTGTGATTTATGGATCTTGATAGTATTTTTAACAATCCTGTTTGAAGTCAGCAGGGATTTATAGCATAGATCCCTCGATCTTCTAAAAACAGTCACAACAACGGAGAACACCTCAAGAGCCTCTAACTCTTAGCAATCTCTAATGCTATTCTGCCAATAAGGAGGATCAAAAGGGCACACTGTATTAGCACAAGATTCACACAAAGGATGTCCAAGAGATCCTAGGTCTCTCAAGGGCCACAGTTGCTCAGCTGCACACGGTAAGGACTTGTAGTGGTGAGGCTCACGTAGGTATTTAACCCTAGACCTACACTTTAAAAATGCAAAACTGAACCTGGATTTACTTGAACCTCCGGGTCAAGTCCTTTAGTGCACAGGCAGCAGCAGCTTTACAACAATTTCTATACGTAGGCAAACCGCTAGAGGGAGGGAGAGGTCCACAGTGCCCAAGCAGCCCTACTCGAGCCAGCTTCTACATCTCTTCCACCATGAAGCACAGGCTAGAACTTGCCTTTTAATACCGGGTGGGGACTTTGCTTTTGACCAGACTCATAGGCCAAATGAAGGTGGCAGCAGTTCCCCAAGGTCTGCAGTGGTTGGCCCTAGCAGCTTTTCTTCAGCCCCGGCCACGGCTCCCACATGGATGCAATTTCTCAGTGCCAAGGCTGCAGACCAGATGGACGTGTCCTGTGGGCTGAATGCGGCCCAGGAGCCATCAGCTACAGCACCATATGTAAGTGGTGTTTTACATACATATCAAATGTCAGGCCTCAGCTAAGTCGCAGATGAAGTATAATGCTACTACTGTAGCACCGTGCCCTTAATATCATCCCGCAATGTGGAAAAAGTGCTTCCTTCAAATCATTAGCAACAGATGAGCTCTGTGCTTATTATAAACCCCTGAGTACTTTGCAACAAAAACATATCCAGAACAAAGTGTGTCTCCATGCCTCCTCAGCTGAGTTTTAGCAAAGAATTTAATAAAGATTTATAGGTTTTCAGAGATTGTTTTGAGCTTAGCCAAGGTCTCTTTTTTTAATCAGACTTTTCCATGGGGGACAGAGGAGGAAGTGTTTCCAAGGTTATAGAAACTGAAGCAATATCTCAGGTATCTCCAGCCTCACTCAACATGCTACCAGCCCTTTAACGTCTGAGAGAACAGACTTTGTTTTTACAAATCTCATCCAGAAAAGCTTTGTGTGAGTAATAAAATGTTAGGCCCCATAAGCTTATGCTAATGCTCATGTCCCTGGGCTTTATTACATTTGGAAATCAAAAATTAGTCCCATAAAATTTCCAAAAACAAAAAGAAAATGAGCTAAGGGCAAATCGGTGGAAGCTAACCTGTGTCATTATTCATTAATTACACTACTAAAAGCCTTTGGATGATTGGAGGTGGACAAATGTCAGAAGAGAAGTTTCACTCCTACAAGGAGCTTGAAGTGTTGCTAAGAAATATTACAATTTGGGGTTGCAATAGATATCGTTCTAGCATGACTAAAGTGAAAGTGTTCCTTCCTGCTAAATTGATGTTCCAAGCATTCTAAAATGCTTTTCAGAGAAGATACGCGAAATTTCCTGGTAACTTGGACAAAGGCATTGAATTTGGAGAGGAATGGCTTGCAGTCAGCATTTAAGCCTGAAGAGAGTCTGCTCAGTTGTTAATTACAGGGAGTAATATAATAAGAGAGAGGACTAGTTTCGCGGACCTTGGAAATGTTGATCCCTTGTAGCCAAGAAGAAACAACCCAGGTCTGCTCATTTTTCCCACACAGGCTGTGTTCCCTCAACTACTCGGTGGTGAGGTTGGTTTCCTGCAGACTTTTTTCAGTTAGACCATACCTTTCCTGAGACACAGCATGCAAAACAGGACACAATACTCAAGATGAGTCATCAAAAGTAGTCAGAATAACAAAAGAATTACTTCACATGTCTAGCATACTTTTCTGTGTTTGCATTTGCCCTGGCTGGGATTCGCTGCCTTTTTCTGCAGACCTGCAGTCCAGCGCACATTTTTTCTCCTTTAAGCACACATCTGATTATGCCTACATGTGTTTTACTTACCCTATTAAACAGCATCCTGTTTATTCCGGGGCATTTTTTTTTAAATTTATCAAAAACATTTGGAGTTTGGAGACTTTGCTATACGAACTCCTCATGTCACCATCTAAGTCTTTAACAAAAATATTTGTTAACTAATATCAGACCCAGACCCCTACTGCAAAATCCTGCTTACTGGATCAGTCCAATCACCAAATGTTAGGGACTTCAGATTGAACACGAATACAAAATCTCTTGAAGAGGGCATCAGCAAGTGACTGTACTGTTAAAAGAGGGGGCAGAGTTTTCATACTCTGCCAGAACAGAGAGTCCAACAGTCTGTCCCTAATATCGGCTGGTTTCGAGAGAAGATCTAAGAAACTGCAGAATGGGCAGCTGTGGAACTAGGGAATATTGTGCTGTAACCAGAAAATTACAAGTGACAGTAGGATAGCACATACTGAATTCCTGCCAGACAGTATTATCTGGGAGTCTGAACAAGGAAGAGTGAAAGAATGAAGAGCTCTTAGGGAAGACAAATCTCCTACCCAGCGAGAGAGGATGGTTTTGTTTTTAAGTCCCTGACTGCTCAGCTTTGCAGGGGATCTGACAATTGTTTCTACCACAGGCTTTTCTCATGGACCTTGAACAGATCAGTTAATCTCTTTGAGCATCAAATCGCTTCCTGATTCTGAGGGACACAGGCAATTGAGGTGTTTGAGGGGTTCCTTGATACTATAAGTGCCCTTCCTAAAAAAAAAAAAAAAAAAAAAAAAAAGCAAGCCTTGGAGAGAAAAGGATGAAGCCAAAATTAATCAAAGCTTAATAAATGCCTTCACTGGAACCTGGTCTGTGTCTGGTGAGACACCCACACAAAGTGAGAAGATACATTGCACTGTTTAGATAAGAGAAGTGAGGGAAGATGAGAGCTACCTGAGATAAAAATAGATGGCTTTAAAGACAGTTGGGTGAGGAGGAAAAGGATTTTGTTCTTTTATTTGGATCCCATATAGAAAGTGCATGCAAAGTGAGAGTTGCCAGTCATCAGCAATGAAAAGTCAAGTAAGAGGCGATGACACCTGAGTTCCCTTAAGACCAAAGTCAGAACAGATTTATGAACTAGATTAGGACTCTGGTGCAATTTAGGCAGCAAAGTCTGATGCTGAGATCCTGAGAACTCATTACGCATGACTTTGGGGCTGTATAAACCCCAGTGAAGATGAAGTTCTGCTTTGTGCTTAACCAGAGTGGCTCAAGAAGAAGCACAGCTCAGGACTTAGCTCCTGCCTGCGTAGAAGCAGACACAAACAGTTGAATCTTTTGTAATACCAAAGGTACTATCAAGAAAGCCAGTGTTACTACTTTGAAGGGATTAGCGGGATTCATTGTGGTTGGAAGCAAGGATCTATCTCTCCTCACTAGCTTCCTCGCTATCCAGAGGATCTGACCTGGCGTAAGGAGACTGCACCTCCTGGAGTGCACACAGACCACTCTCCCAGAATAAGACTCTTCTTTGGTGACCCTCATCGACCCCATTATCCAGCATCTCGCCCTGCTCCACAAACCAAGGGCTGGAGGAGAAAGTGGATGCAGAGGCAGCTGAAATGTTGTTTGACCCTAGCCAGTGGAAGGGACAAGGTGATTCCGTGAGAAACATGAAGGCAAATGTACACAATGTGGCCAAGCAGTGCAGTTCCAGACTAGGGCATGCCACACAGAACAGCACAGAGTGGGCACTAGTACCACAGTTGTATGATATAGTTAACATCTAACAATTTTGAAATCTTCTGTACTGCAAATCATGTTTCTACCATACGCTGATACCAGTCACTGTGCTCAAGGCTGAAAGGATCTATGAGCAATGAATTCCTAATGGTAAATCTCTCTGAGGGGCTGGATTCAGGAAGATTTCTCAGTGTCACACATGAGCACACACGTGCACACATGTGCACGTGTGTGCAGAAGCCATACTGGATTCTTAACAAAATGAAGTCATAGCTTCTCTTTTCTTTGGAGTTGGATGAATGAGGACAGGTTAGCACTGATGTGAGAGCCCAGCAAGTGTTTCATTCACGGCAGGTACGGAAGGTCAGGTGTCATTTTCTTTCTTGAGGCTCAGGTCCTTTCTTTGCTCCAGAGAATCCAAGCTCAATCTCACTCTCTGGTAGACAGCTTTCTGTGGAGAATGGTTAGGAGAATAAATGTGATGAGCTACAACAACAAAAATTACTTCCTTATGGGCTTAAGAGGAAAGACTAAATTTCCTTGCTTCTTCAGAAGGAGAGTCAGCTCCCACTTTGACAAGATTTGTTCAAGTATCTCAAGTCCACATCTCAGCCTAGCAACACCCAAGTCCCCTGCACAGCTCTGAATGCCCTTGTACAGGTCCAGGTGCCTCCTATTCCTCAACAGGTTTTGTGCAGATGTGCACAGCTTCTTCATCTTTATGTGCCAAACCACTGAGTTTATAAAGCCAGAAACTGAAAGTAATTTATAAATCTGATTTCAGATCCCAGAGGCATAATGCAAGGCAGAATGGAGAGTTTGTGTACCTCCCCTTATTGTACATTCGCTGGGTAGGATGTAACCTACTTTTAAGTAAAACACACAATTTAAGATAGTGAGTCTCCTTTGTTTAAGAGAGCTTGTAAAAGACTCCATTTCTCCTGTTTTCCTTCTGTTTTTTTTTCTTTCCTCCTCCTCTTTGAGTATTACAGGTCTTACTTCTGACTTACAGGTATGGTCATTCCCTCATCTCATTCTCCTGTGGTCTCCCTTGATAGAAGAAAAATGATGAACCTTGCATTCCTTCACTATCTTGGTCCCCAGGGAAATAATTGTAGCCATAGATATAGAGCAGAAAAAATGAGTGAGCTGGGCTTTTCCACCATCCTTTATTTACACTTTTCATGGTTTCTTTTTTTCAATATTTCTTATGTATTTATGTTCAGCTAGCAGCCCAGCAGGGATCAAAGTCTTTACTCTCCCTAGTGGAGTTTCTTATCACAGTAAGAAAAGCGTAGAAGAGCCCAGATAAAACAACTACATAGCAACCAATTTTTTGTAACTTGCAACACTGCTTGGAACTTCTAAAATTATGATACCAAACAATTGTTTGGATCAATCTAGAGTAATTCCATCAGTCTCAGAGCAAATCTGAATGCACAGAGCTCTTGGTGCCCACTAGTAGCAAAGCTCCCTTCATAAAGTAGCTCACCCAAAATGAAGAAGGATATGTTACAGTGCTGTACAAATTTTGTACATAGCACTAATGGAGTTATATGAAGGGAGTGTGTGTGGGGAGGAATTAGTGTGCAGTATTTTCGTAGCATAAATGGTGATAAAAACATTGGCAGATCAGTAACATTTGCCTGGTTTCAGGTTTCTTTACAAAGTCAGAAATTAGATGAGATTAATCAGGATCTTTTTACCCAAAGGCAAACGAATTTTTTAATAACTCTTGTGAGCAGCAGGGAAAACAGATCTTTTCCTGCTGTTCATTTGCCTTTTATAATTCTTTTGGATTCCATGAGACAAGACCATGCACCCAGAAACACACAATTGCTATAAGGAGGAAAATAGTCGGGTGAATGTGGAAGGAGAGGGAGAAGCAGAGGATGTTTTAGCTGGCTTCATGGAGTCGAAGAGCCACCAGCCAGCCCAGAGTGACCATTACAAAACACACAGCTAGGATGCAGCAGGTGAACAGGGAACTATTGCAAGATAACACTGCACAGGATTCAAGAAGGGTGGAAAAATTACAACTTGGTTTCTAGCATGAGGGAGCTCTTTCACTTCTGTTTTACAAACAGGATTTTTCAAAAGAGGTTTTCTTTACTAAAGATGCTGGACTGATGAGCCTAGCAGAGGCTGAGCTGGAATATCATTACATTGCACAGTTTTTACAGGTAGGTAAATGCAGGGGAGAAAGAAGAGCCCATGGGCAGTGTGGGCACTGTGTCTGCACAAAAAGTAGCAAGAGGACTCATCCCTCTTCTCACCTTTCACTCAGTAGCCTGGGGTTTGTGCTTTCACCTGGCATCAGGGAAAACCAATTTCAAATTTCCTCTCTGTTGGAGGGAACCTGAACCCGTATTATCTCCTTCACCAATCTGTCCTTGTGCTTTCACTCACTCTGAATTTAGACCCATTCCAGAGAACACGGAGTACCAATGTCTCTCTTCAGGTGACTGTTGTAACCACTGTGTTCCTGAGTAAATAAATTCGTCATCTCTTGTTCCACTTACGCATCCAATCTGAGAACTCTCACAGGGTGGGATACTATGGTAAAATACCAGTTCATGGGTCCTGGCACCACAGGTTTCAGCTCAGCATCCAGTTGTTATAATGCCCACAGCACTCCAGTTAGTGGCTTCTGCTTGCAGGAAGAAATGTATGAAACTGTACCTGAAAGAAACTGTTGCTCCTCCATGCACAAAGGGTCTCGGTTAAACTGTTTGGTGAAGAATTCCATTGAGGCAAAGTCTTTGATGAGGCAGTTACCTCACCTCCAACAAAAACTGGTAGACAATTTGTGACTTTGCAGGAGAGACAAAACTTCTCAACAACCACTTGTGGTGGTACTCAGAGGAGTCTGTAGCTGTTGTTTCTTCCAGATGAGTTCATGGCCCTGTGGGAGCAGAACTGAGCACAGGTGTGCCTATGGGTCTGTATTATCATAAGTCCGTCCTGTAAAGAGATGAAAGAAAAAGTGATGGGGTAACTTCAAAGGCACTTGCTTAAATCTAGTCAAGATTTCACTTAGCTTCTGTTTTTAATAAGAAGCAAAAATACTGAAGGAGTTCCATAGAGATGAAAAAATCAGGGGCATCATAATGGACTTCACTGCCATGCGTACCAGGGGCTAATGTGACAGGCTGCAGTATAGGAGTGTATTGTGGGGAATTACTGCATCTCTAAGTCATTATTTCCAGCAGAAAAAACATGTAGTACCATGAGCCACTGATGTATCTCATGGGGAATTTGCAGGAGATCTCCTTTAATTAACCTGAGTCACTAGTGAATGTAAGTAAATAAATCAATGTAATCTTGATCTTCTTAGAACTGAAGGTTCCTTCATTGCCTCAGGAGTCTCTCACATGTATTGTTTCCTGATTATTCAAATTGAATGGGCTATTCAGTGTGGAGGTGCAAGATCACATCCTCATGCCTGTGTCAGCAAGCAGAAGAAAGGAGGAGAGGGACTTCCTCAGAGCTAGCGCCGGGTTTCAGTGGTTATCTGAACTGACAGTGCAGTTACCACAAGTTCGTGACACCTGCTCCTTGAAGTCTGCTCTTTTTCCCTTTCTGCATGCATGGATCAACACGCCAAAGGAAAGTTAGTACCAGGATCTCCAGGTCTGCTAAGGCAAATGAATGAGTGTCAGAACAAAGGTTCCTAGCTGTGCTCCAGTTCCCAAGATGGGTTTTCAGTCATGTTAATGGCATTAGCTGACTATGGAGGGACAGAGGAAAAGAGATCAGAAGGAACTAGTAGCAAGTACTGAGTGTATGTAGGCCCATACTCACCATTGTCTGCTTGTGACTGATCAGGTAAATCATATTTCACACTATTGTTTGGAGTTCCCTGACTGAGCAAACGCTGCCTGATCCAAAGCCCACTCAAAATTTAAGGCAGAAGACTGACTGGCTCATTTTCAGTCCTTTTACAATGAATGACTAGGCTGAATTTGAAGCTATTTCCATACCAGGCACAGTCGAAACAAATGCAAGGACTGAGAAGAAATTCTATAGCTTTATGCTTCAAATTCACATTCTCTGCTGAGGTCAAACATTTGCTGGCTAGTGACAGCAAAATCATCTTATATTACATGTCAAGTGTTAGCATAGCTTAAAAGACAAACCAATTTCAAACATCAGAGAACAGAATAAATTTTAAACCGTAGAAGCAGTAATTTCTTACTCTGGAAATCAATAACATTGCATTGAGGAGAGCTGCAAAACCTCGCCAGTTTCTATTGCCATAAGCTGAGACTCTGATTCCCACTCTAAGCATTACTCAGTTTCAACAGGCTTTGATCCTCACTGGAAGGAAACAAGGATCCGACCTCTGCCTGAACTTGGGTCCTGTGGAGAAAAAGATTCCCCGGTTAGAAAAATATAGGTTTCCAAGCTTCTTATACATCTGTTAGCTTCCCACTGGGCAGCGTGTGCAGGCGCCTGGGTAGCGTTCCTGAGCAGTCTCATCTAATTAACCTCTTAGAGAAGGTTGCCAGCTAATTTGCTGACCAACCCCAAAGAACAAAAAAAAGAGAAAGAAATATAAAAAAATACCAGGCAGTGGTTTTAAGCATGATTCTTGAATTAACTTTGCCAGCTGGAGCAAACAAAGAGCCCTGGCTGCTGTGCAATAACCTCATTCCTTGGTCTGCTTCTAACACCAGTCCCTCCTCACCCCCAACCTTTCTCACTGAGAAGTTTCCTGATGTGATTAAGTCATTATTGGTTTCCTTGGGTAGATATAATGGAAATCTCCCAGGTGGAAGGAGCTGTAAGCATAGACCAAAATTCAGCTCACTGCAGCACCTAAAAAAAACTTATAGGTAAAGCACTGATCTATTGTGCTGGTTTTAGCTGTGGTAGAGTTAAATTTCTTCATAGTAACTAGCATGGGGCTACGTTTTGGGTTTGTGACGAAAACAGTGTTGATAACACAGGGGTGTTTTAGCTATTGCTGAGCAGTGCTTGCACAGCTTCAAGGCCTTTTCTGCTTCTCCTGCTGCCCTGCCAGCGAGCAGGCTGAGGGTGCCCCAGAAGCTGGGAAGGGGCACAGACAGGGCAGCTGACCCCAGCTGACCAAAGGGACATCCCATAACATATGATGTCATACACATTAATAAAATGGGGCAGGGGAAGAAGGTTGGCCAGGGCTGCCATTGCTCAGGGACTGGCTGGGCACCTGTTAGTTGATAGTGAGTAATTTCTGCATCACTTGTTTTCTGGGGGCTGGGGTGGTTTTCTTTCTTCTGTTGTTTTCTCTTTTTCATTCTTTTTTTTTCAATTATTTAGCTGTCTTTATCTCAACTCACGAATTTTTTGACTTTTATCCTTCTGATTCTCTCCCCAGTCCCACTAAGTGGGGGAGTGGGCCAGTGGCTGTGTGGTGCTTAGATGCCTGCTGGAATCAAACCGTGACTGTTATGCTTGAAAGTCTTCCAGGGATTTGCTGAAACCCACACATTAGGCTGCATGAGTTTCTTGCAACTTCCATGCAGTAGTAAACCTTTATACACCGTCCCATCTGGCCTAATTTTTCATCTCTGATTCCTCCCAGTTCCTGAGTCTTCCAAATACATACCTCCACTTTCTCTTGCTGGATTTGGGTTTCCCTCTCTTTCTCCTAACACCTCCTCACACCCACCAGGCACAAATCAAACTTCAACCTCCTGTCTACCACCTCTACCTCCACCTGCTTTCTGTCCTCTGCTTGCATTTCTTACTCCTTGCTGATCCTGTGGGCAAGTCTCAACACGGGGTCAAGGGCTGAAAGCACACCAAGTCTGCCAGTGCTTTCACCTTGCTGCAACCCCATTGCTCCCTGCAAGCTGCCCCGGTCACAGCATAACCTGCTGTGGCACAGCTGTGTGGGACACATTGGGAGGAAGCCTCCCTCTTCCTAGCTCGCCTCACTGACCTCAGGCTGAGGTTTGACTCTCTTTTGCCCCTGTCCTGCCTTCTTCCACTCTTCCTCACTTTTTCTTTTTTGCCAGTCACTTCAGGATCAGTTCTGTCTCCTACAAAAGAAAGAGGGTCAAATATCAAAAAATAAGGACAGCTGTAGTTGGACTGGCTGTTCTTCTGCTTGCTCTCCACATAGGGAGCGGGTGAGATTACCTGACACGTAGGGTGGAGCAAGGCGGATGCAAATCTGAGGGGTGCTACCCAGCATATGGGGATTCCTCTTCATGGGCTTAAATGCTGTTCACTATGGGACTTTGAGTGCATTGGAGTTGATTGGTTCATGAAGACAGTTATATGACATGGCTTGCCTGTGGTGATTAGAGTTTTTTTTCATTGAACCAGTTCTTTTCATCTCTCTGTTTCTTTAATTTGGTTTCCTGGAGAAAGGGATAGGGTGAAGGTATAACAGTTGTTTTAGGTAAGTAGATTTTTGATGTTTAACATAGTCTGGCATCCTAAGTACTATCAAATTATCCATGGCTGACACTAATATGTTGGACTGTAAGTTGCAGTGTCCCAAAATGCCGATGTATTCCCTTCAGGATACGCACATCTTTTCTGTTAAAGTGGGTCAAAGTGCTGGTAGGATTGCTTTAAAGTGTTCGCATCTTGATGGTGACCTGAACACTGTACTGCAGGAGTGAGAAATAGCTAGTGGCTGTATAACATTTCAAGTCATGGGTGTTAATAATAGCAAATGATAAGAGCGCAGTTTGTGATGTGGAGCTGGACCACATCCACAGCACCATGGAAGAGACTTCTGGCAGAGACAGTGACTCCTCATCTTCACTGCACTTTGTTCATGATTGAAGGAGCTGAACACCTGCCTTAACCAGCAAGTTATTGCTAAGAACACTGCAACTTTCTGTCTTTTGGTGGGAGGGGGGTTCCTCAGTGCTTCTACCAGGCCACTTAACCTACAGTACAAGGAAAAGATATATGTATCCACTGTTCTCCAAAAGTTGTGAGTCCCTGAATAAGTGGTGCAGTATCGAACCTCTCAGGGCAAACATAGCAGCTGGGAAGCTGAGGAGCAGCCCTTTCTTGGGCAGTTAGGAGTGGAGTACACACTGCAGAAAGTAATACCCTTGATTTTCAGGACAGCAGAATGTGATATAAAGTTCCTGTCCCCAGAACAGCAATCTGGCATGAATGAATTACTCAGCAAACAAGAAGTTTTCACTGGTCTTGTTAGATCTGGGACCTGATTACCCTCAATCCATTTGTGGATACTGGTCCATCTTTCCCTAGAGATGGCTGTTAGAATGATAGACATGCATCTTTATAAGACAGAGTGGTTTTGATAGCTTAATGACTTTCTACCTTTCTGGGATAAGTCAGGCTGTATCAGAGGAGATTGCTATCTATTCTGGTTACTTGCTTAGAGCTCCTAGCCGTAATCAAGTTCATTCCTCTGCCTCCTTGCTTGAGGGCAGATTTTCTTTTGTACCCCCAAAATACTGTGTTTCAGTTATTTATAAATGTTCGTCAGATCATTGCCTGTACAAATTACAGCCTGAGTATTATCTGTGAACTGTGTATTTCCATTATTCATGCCAGTCTCTGCTCCTGATTGGATGCCTGAAACTTTATGAATAGAGAAAAAAGTGAATGGTGAATAGTGAATCATGAATAATAAGCAGAAGATGAGTACACTTTTTCAAAATTCTATTCCTTCTTGAATATGTGTACCCCTCTATATCAGTTGCCTTCACCAACATTCATATGCAGAGAAAATAGATTGAAACAAGACTAACAAAAAAAGAGCAGGAATGCAGCTGAATCAAATCAGAAACTGTCTTTCTGTGCATAGTTGTAAATGCACTACTCAGCAGTTATTCAGCTCCCATAAAATCTAACTGTTCTGCAAACAAAGTTAGCTGGAGAGGAAAGAGTAGTTTTTTTCTCCAAAACTCCCTCACTAACTTCTCCAGGAAGGTGGACATGTCACAGTGCTTCTGCTTCCTTCTTCTTCCCCAGAAGCAAAATAGAAATAATGATGACCTTCCTTCCCTCTGTAGCACCCTCAGACCACTGAATAAATTGTGCTAAGTGAGAAAGCAGCATTTTTAAAGACTCATCAGTAACTGGCATAGATCATGTCAGCTTTTAGTTTCTTAGCTTTTTAGGCAGCTTACAGGTATGTTCAATACAGATGTTGCTTAAAGATTATTCATAAATTGTATTTTTCCCACGACAGCTAATTAATAGGTTCTGTGTGTCTGACTTGCCAAATCATGTTATACTTCAAAAACCTATTTTTGTTCGTTTAAACAAAATTTTCTTTTGCGATGTCCAAAACTTAATAATTATTGTTTTCCTACATGGCAACAATTTGCCCTCCTAAGCCTGTAAAAAAGTCTTCTAATTTAAACCAATAGAGGCATCTTGGCAGTGAATGTGGGCAATTACAATCATTCTTGCTCTAATTTGTACAGTTATAGGAATGTATTTTGTCTTAGCTGTGGGCTCCAGCTGTCTAAAGATGCTGACCAGAATGGAAGCTGTAAACATACTTTTTTGAAAGGAAGAAGATTTTGTTTAAATTGTGAGATTTGTATTTCTCTTTTTCACTTTTTAAAGAATGATTCTGAATTAATTACATGTGCATTTCTCTCTTCTTTCTAATTAGGAAATCTACAGAACTCTTGCAGCTTTATACTAAAAGGCAGCAGGATTTTCCCCTTTAGGAGGTACGGTCCAAATCTCTAGGGTCTTACCTGTAAATGAAAAAAATAAATAAGCCTAGACCTTCTGTTAGTGATCTAACAGTTATTATCAAGCTGTTTTAAGCATTTTGAAATTCAGAAAAAAAATGTTCCTAGCTTGAATAAAAACAGCCAAGCCTTTCAGGAACTGCTGGAGGGTACTCAGCCAAAAGCATCTATTAGTCACCCAGAATTACCCCTCTAAATCAGACAGAAGAGGGACTTCAATCTGCTTTTCTTGTAGAGTGAATGTCTCAACCTAGTTTCAAAGAGCCTTTTTCCAGCTGGGACCCAAGATGGTTGTGCCGAAACCAATCCTCTTAAAATAGTTTTGGTTTTGACTTTGGCTTTCTCCGTGACAAAAGTCAATTTCATCAAAAAATTCCCACTCCGCTTTAACCACGGTAACCAGTATTGCATAGGGTGAAATACCTTACATATACTCATTAAACAGACCGGTATAGATCTGCTTTTTAACACTTACTGGAGAGAAATGCCAGAAATTTCTGCATTTATGGAATGCCAGGATTTGAAGATTTTTCTGGAAGAGCTTTTAAAATAAAAAATGTTTTAAACAGTATTTTATACTATTAAAGTACATAAGCATTTTTATAAGTACTAGATATACTTTCTTCAATCACAGAAATAAGTGGTGTGTCTGTTTAGATTTTAGTCCTGACTCTAAAAAACTATAATCAGGAACTCCAAAGTACCAGTCTAGCCTAAAACTCAGTTAATGGAAGTTTTGTGACCATAATTCTGCCACTTTAAAAAAATAATAATGCAGCTTTGCTGATGTTTTCTTTGGTGCTCCAATGAACTGTAAATTAGGGTCGCCCTTTTAGTGTCCTTTTGAATCATCAAATTATAAATGCATTTCATCTGTCTCATGATATCACAGCAAAAATTACAAGATGACCTTTAAAAATGGCTAGTAAAGCACTGTTTCTTGCTTTGTTCTAGATCTCATCTCAAACAATCTCTTGTCTCTGTCACTTTCACAGGTAAATTACTATTTCCACTATGCCTCTACCTGTAATAGCATCTGCCTTTTCACCACCTGTCACTCACTTTTCTAACCCCTCCCCATTCCCGCTTTTACTTCTTTCTGCCTACACTGCAATTCTCTGTTTCTCTCAAGAAAAAATTATGTATTTAATATATAAATACAAAATACAAAATACACCCTGGCCTTCCTTTCCTATTCCCCTTGCCTGTCATAATGCAGGCCGTTGCTCTATGCCTCTTACTCCTTCAGTTGTTCCATTTCATCCCATTCCCTTCCTTAGTCTTCTCCTTAGCCTCTCAGTATCCTCTGGCTCTTATTTCATCACCACACACAGGCAGGTTTACTCTTGCTCAGCTCACACCAGTCCACGCCTTCAGCCCCTGTCCATTCTCTCTCCGTTCCCTTATGAGCTACAGCTGCAGTGTGGTGTTGCGCTCCTTCCCCTGTCGGTCTGGCTGCCTTGCACTTGAACACAAATGAGCACATACTTTTGGAGAACTCATCATTTCTTTTGGCTTCAGTGACGTTTTTCTTCTTTCCACTTTCTTCCTGCCTCCCTAACTTATTGTTCAGAAAGTCCTCTGGAGGATTTTCTCATCCTCCTCCCCGATTACCAGGAACAGAAGAGTGGTGCTCAGTAAGGCCATATATTTTATAGTTACAGAATCACAGAATCGCAGAATGGTAGGGGTTGGAAGGCACTTCTGGGGATCATCTAGTCCAACCCCCCTGCTGAAGCAGGGTCACCTACAGCAGGCTGCAGAGGACCTTGTCCAGGCGGGTCTTAAATATCTCCAGAGAAGGAGAATTCACAACCTCCCTGGGCAACCTGTTCCAGGGCTCCGTCACCCTCAGAATGAAGTTCTTCCTCATGTTCAGATGGAACTTCCTGTGCTTCAATTTGTGCCCATTGCCCCTTTTCCTGTCACTGGACACCACTGAAAAGAGTCTGGACCCATCCTCCTGACACCCACCCTTAAGATCTATAAGCATTTAGAAGATCCCCTCTCAGCCTTCTCTTCTTCAGGCTGAACAAGCCCAGCTCCCTCAGTCTTTCCTCGTAGGAGAGATGCTCCAGTCCCCTCACCATCCTCGTAGCCCTCTGCTGGACTCTCTCCTGTCGTTCCTCATCTTTCTGCCAGAACGGGACAGTACTCCAGATGGGGGCCTCACTTGGGCAGAGTAGAGGGGAAGGAGAACCTCCCTCCACCTGCTGGCCACACTCTTCTTAATGCACCCCAGGATCCCATTGGCTTTCTTGGCAGCCAGGGCACACTGCTGGCTCATGGTCAACTTGTTGTCCACCAGGACACCCAGGTTCCTCTCCGCAGAGCTGCTCTCCAGCAGGTCCTCCCTGAGCCTGTACTGATGCATGGGGTTGTTCCTCCCCAGGTGCAGGACCCTGCACTTGCCCTTGTTGAACTTCATCAGGTTCCTCTGTGCCCAACTCTCCTGCCTGTCCAGGTCTCTCTGAATGGCAGCACAGCCTTTCGGTGTATCCACCACTACTCTGAGTTTTCTGTCATCAGCAAACTTGCTGAGGGTACACTCTGTCCTTTCATCCAGGTCATTGATGAATAACATGAACAAAATTGGGCGGAGTGCTGACCCTTGAGGAACTCCACTAGTTACAGGCCTCCAACTAGACTCTGTCACTGACGACAACCTTCTGAGTTCTGCCATTCAGCCAGTTCTCAATCCACCTCTAAGTCCACTCATCCAGCCCACACTTCCTGAGCTTCCCTGTGAGGATGTTATGGGAGACAGTGTCGAAAGCCTTGCTGAAGTTGAAGTAGGCAACACCCACTGTTCTCCCTTCACCTACCCAGCCAGTCATGCCATCATAGAAAGCTATCAGATAGGTCAAGCAAGATTTCCTCTTCGTGAATCCATGTTGACTACTCCTGATAAACTTTTTTCCCTCCACTTGCTTAATGATGACATTCAGAATGAGCTGTTTCATCATCTTTCCAGAGATGTAGGTGAGGCTGACCAGCCTGTAACTCCCTCGGTCTTCCTTCTTGTTGTTTTTGAAGACTGGAATGACAGTCTTCAGAATAATCATTTTGATTTGATTCTTGTCATTTTCTACTATGTCTCATCTATGAGCACAAGACCAGCCAGTGTGTCTGTGTCAAAAAAGTATGTCTTTCATACATGTCTTTACTCCAGATCTATTTCCTTACGTCCAAATGAAAACCTTTTCATGTTTTTAAAAGTTCAACAATCTGGCCAAGCTGAACACAGCTAAAACAAAAATCTTAATCTCTCTTCCTTGTAAACTTGTCTTTCAAAATTTTCACAACTGCTTTTCATTGGTACAGTATTGCCATACTACTCTTAAATGGATGTGATCTTCTGTTGAGATGTCTATAATTCCCCACTCTATGTCATACCTCGTTCATGTGGAGTCTTTCCTTCTAACTTCTCTGAGATACATTTCCTACCCACCCTGAAATCTGAGACTCTCGTATAGATCCCATCATCTTCTATCTCTGAGTACACTGACATTTTCCTTGACCTTTCTCTGACTTCTCATGATAATAAGCAGCTCCCCAAAGCACCCACAGAGCCACTTTGAGGAGGGGTTGGTTTTTTTCTGTAAGACCTACTTGGCTAGCACCATATTGAGACCATCACCATCTTGCTGATCAGTATGTCTGTTTGTATGTGTTATACCTGACCAGATGCAGACATCTTTAGATACAGGTGTCTGTGGAACAGCTCATTTTGACTTGTCCTTTAGTGGATAGAAAGAAACAAGGCATTGCCAGATCAGATCCGATGTGTTGACATGTGAAAATGCCTGTTTCCCTTCACTGACTGTAAAAGAAGCTAGGAGTGACTTGCTTAGATGCCGGTATCTGCAGCTGAGATATCTGAAACTGTTGAGAAGAATCCCACTTTTTTGTAGTTTTGAAGTATTTAGTCTTCATTTTTAAATTATATATGGTTGGTAGCAATCCTGTATCCGTACCTGGATCAGTGCAAAGCCTAATGTGACAGGGTTCAAGGCCATGAATATGTTCTGATGGTGCCACTGTAATGGTTAGGCTTCATATTATCAACAAGATCAAAATGCTTTTAAGAAAACACTGAGAAAACATCTTGCAAAGGTTAGAGGAGCCACAGTGATGTATAGCAAGAATACGGAGGCATTCAGAAACAGTTAATTGATAGCTTGTGTGGCTGGTATTCACAGTGCTGCAGTCCCAGTGACTCTAAACATATGGCAGCAAGGATAATGCTGAAAAAGAACAATGGCATTTAGTCAACTGCAGTATATGGCACTTATCTATTTATTACTAGCAGGGATACGTAAAACTTTTCTAGCTTTCCTTTGGATTAGGTTTTAAAACTAAAATCTAAGACACTTGGAGAACACATGAAGTCCTCAGACTTCCATAACTATGGGTAACATTTAGTAAGAATTTTGCCTTTGTTTGGCTGCATGATTGCCTTTTAGCAATAAGTGAAATTCTAGGGCTTGTGCTAATTCTTTTCACTTCTTCTCATGTCTTTGATTTTGCAGACCACAATGACTTTGTTTGGGAAAGAGATGACTTAACAGGGATATGACTGAGATACATAAAATTACGAGTAATATGGTGATGATGAATGAAGAGTGTTTATTCAGTATTTCCCACAATATTCTTATTCTTTTCAAAGAGCATCAGATGAAATTGCCAGGCAGCAGGTTTAAAGCAAATAAATTAAATACTTTTCCCTACATGCTGCAGAGTTAGCCTGTGGAAGTGGTTACCACATTGGAAGAATAATACCAGGCATGAACATACACAATATAGTTTTCCCATGGAAAGCTTGTTGTTTAGTTCAACACACAAATCCAGAGCTGCTGTAGTATTACTCTGCTTATGCGAATCAAATGGGATGTTTTGTCTCACATAACTCTTGGTATGTTAGATGGAAAAGTGGCAAACTGGAGAAGAAGGCTACGGGTTTACCTTTCTTGGCTCCTTCACTCTGGGTTAAGTGGAACCTCTGGAGCAAGGAGGAGACTTCTCCTTCCTGTAGAGCAATCAAATACTGCCTAAGCAGGAAGATATTGAAATGCAACATGGGATAGACAAAAGGAGCCCAGACTGGAAAACTGCTCTGAAGGTCAGGGAGCTAACACACAGACAGTATTCAAAGGTGGTGGAAAGAAAGACACTTTTCCAAACGACCCACTGAAAAATTTCTATAATTTGTTTTAACTTGGAAACTCGCATAAAAAAAATCTGGATTAAGGGAAACTCTGGAGGATAAGAATTGGCATGCAAGGAACAAGTGACTGGACAAAGAGAGTTGGTTCCAAATCCATTTGTTTTAATTCAGTTTTACCCAGAGTATCTGCTTATTTGCCTGTTTAAAAAATGTGTGCTCTAAGACATCTTCACTTTTCAGACGCATCCTTTTTGGTGCTTTTGTGGTGTTCCTTAAAGGAAGCGATATTAGCAGATGCATCTCATTGGGATCATGTCACATCTCTGTCACAGAAAAAAACTAGTTTCTATAGCCAATGGAGAGTGACAACCACCATTGAAAAGTGACTCATACCTAACTTAGGAGAAGACAAGTGACCCTTTGAAGGCAGACATTTCTCCAGTGACTGCACTAGGAGCCTGTTGTTTAGACTAGGCACTCGACTTTCAAAAGTCTGTACCTATGGAAGAAAAAAATTTTATCGTGTCTCTTTTTTTTCTGTTGGAAGGTGTTGATATTACGTCCCCCAAACACGTACCCACACAAATAAGCTGGTGGACGTAATATTTTATGTGCTGACCAGCGTAGTATGCAGAGCATACACAAGCCATCAGCTTACCAGGAACAACAATAACCCTCTCAAGAGTCACATCTCTAAAGAAGCACTATGGTGTGATTCAAAATGCATGCCGTGTCTACACACAGGCCCATAATGAATCTCAGTCCAATTTTCACTTTCATCCCTCTTCCAAAAGTGACATTGGCTCTTCTGACAGAGGAGAGTGCTTGATCATCTCTAAGAGCATCATTTCACAATAGGCTAACAGACTCAGAATGTGATCTGAAGTTGTGAAACAATTGCTTTGATGGCTTTCCTTAGCTTGGTTACAAGAAACCTTGCTTGACAATTTATTTTGAACATCTGGCCTACTATTATTGAGCATCTATTTATAAAGCTGGCCTCAACAAAACTCTTATAGAAGTGTCTGTCTTCAATCAGTTTGTGTGTGTCTTGTGGCAACAAAATATTTTACAGACATTAGTTCCTAATTGTCCAGGGTTTTCTTATACAAATCAGCATTCCTTTCTGGAGCTACTTTATTTATATATGCTTTTTATTAACAGAACTGTTTCTGCATACAACATAAATGAAAACAACTCTAATAGAGAAGCTGTGAGTCATTGCCATCATTTTATTAAATAAATTATTTCAAGATCTCAGACAAGGCATGAAAAGGCTTTAACAAACAACTAACAATTCATTAAAATACATATAAAACTCTTCTCTTTTTTTTTTCTATATTTGTATGAAGTTCATTTGAAAATCTTCTGGTTTTGCCAAAGGTAGAGAAGTAATTTTAAGAACATTTAGAGATGCTGTAGTATATCAGTAGGGAGGGGAGAAAGAGAAAGCATGATTCTCATTGAAGAACAAACATAGAGCATGGAAAGCTTTGATGTACTACTGTTATTACATGGATATATCACTTATCAAGTGAAGGCATATTGGGGAGCGATGACAGCTTTGTGTCTATCACGTATTTTACTCATCATACAGTTCTGCTCTCACAAAGCTCCTCCTATTACTTTTCTAGAGATCACCGAAGTTTGATGCTGTTGAATCAGAAAGATACCTCTCTTCAGAAGCATTTTCTTTCTCTATTACAGATGACAAAACTCTTTGTCCCCTCATCTTCATTCATCACAGACTGTATATCTGTATTTCACTGAATCCATGCAATACACTTTGTCCTGGCACCAGTTAGAGTATGTAAACTAGAAAAAGAGGGTTTGTTAATGGGAAAGAACTTAGAAAGAGATTCTTGTCCTAGTGAAGCCAAGGAAAATCTTGCATTTGCCTTGAGCAGAATCACTTTTTTCCCTGAGGTCTGCCTACAAGTTTAACTGAGTCATTTTGAATTTGTTTGAGCATGATATTCATTTGTTGGTGATAAACACTGTGAATGGGAGAAAGACAAAAGAGGAGATTGCTTTTTTATACTTTAATCTGCTTTTGCCTTTCATTATTGTAAGTATGAATGTAATGAAATTATGTTGCCTGAACAACCTAGAGGCCTTCTATGATGGAGTGACTACATCAGTGAAGAGGGGAAGAGCTACGGATGTCATCCATCTGGACTTCTGTAAAGACCTTTGACACAGTCCCTCATAACTTCCTTGTCTCTAAATTGAAAAGATACAGATTTGACGGGTGGACTGTTCAGTGGATGAGGAATTGGTTGGATGGTCGCAGCCAGAGGGTAGTGGTCAATGGCTTAGCATCCAAATGGAGATCGGTGACAAATGGTGTCCCTCAGGGGTCTGTACTGGGACAAGTACTGCTTAATATCTTCATAAATGACATAGACAGTGGGATCAAGTGCACCCTCAGCAAGTTTGCAGATGACACCAAGCTCCGTGGCACGGTCGACACGCCTCAGGGAAAGAATGCCATCCAGAGGGACCTGGACAAGCTCCAGAGGGGGGCCCATGTAAACCTCATGAGGCTCAGAAAGGCCAAGTGCAAGGTCCTGCACATGGGTAGGGGAAACCCCCAGTTTCAATACCCGCTGGGGGATGATGTGGTTGACAGCAGCCCTGCCAAGAAGAACTTGGGAATACTGCTGGATGAAAAGCTGGACATCAGCCAACAATGTGTGCTCACAGCCCAGAAGGCCAACCATATCCTGGGCTGCATCAAAAGCAGCATGGCCAGCAGGTCGAGGGAGGAGATTCTGCCCCTCTACTCCACTTTGGTGAGAGCCCGCCTGGAGTTCTGCATCCAGCTCTGGAGCCCTCAGAAGAAGAAGAACCTGGACCTGTTGGAGCGGGTCCAGACGAGGTCACAAAAATGGTCAGAGGGCTGGAAGACCTCTCCTGTGAGGAAAGGCTGAGAGAGCTGAGGCTGTTCAGCCTGGAGAAGAGAAGGCTGCAGGGAGACCTTATTGCGGCCTTTCAGTAGTTAAAGGGGGCCTATAGGAAAGAAGGGGACAATCTTTTTAGCAAGGCCTTTTGTGATAGGACAAGGGGTAATGATTTTAAAGTAAATGAGGACAGATTTAGACTAGCTATAAGGAAGAAATTTTTTACCATGAGAGTGGTGAAGCACTGGAACAGGTTGCCCAGAGAGGTGGTAGATGGCCCATCCCCGGAAACATTCAAGATCAGGTTGGATGGGGCTGTGAGCAACCTGGTCTGTTTGAAGGTGTCCCTGCTCACTGCAGGGTGGTTGGACTAGATGGCCTTTAAAAGTCCCTTCCAACCCAAACCTTTCTATGATTCTATGATTTTATGTGACATAAAAGTATATATGTATATATATTTGCAATCATTTAGGTGCCTCTGTTTTGGATGATCCCTGGAAGTGCCCTAAAATTGAGAATGCAAAGTGATCCATAGAAGATGCACCACATCCTGCATTTCATAAAAAGTTGTGAGTAACATTTTTCACATGCTTTAACAATTTTTGAGGTTTTTTTTTGGAAAGTTGGACTAGATGACCCAAAGAGGTCCCTTCCAACCCCGAAGATTCTGTGATTCTGTGATTCTGTGAATTAGGAATTACTTTTACAGTAGGAATTACTTTCACTTTCATTAGCCTGTCATCTTTTATACATATCTTTATAAAGAAATAAAAAAACAAACTCCAAATGCTACTCCTATGGGAGCAAAGCTTTACTACTGGTATAATGTAGCTTTAAGATGCTGGATTGTCTGGAAAGCTGTTTTGTCATGAAGTGCAGTGTTTCTACATGAAACTCATTGCCTGCAAGTGGGTGTCTATAATTATGCTACCTATTGCTCTCTCTGTCATTAGTCCCACAAGGAACAAGAAAGATAATTTGAAGAATATTTTGGCATTCCAATTCCAGATGTGTAACAGCTGGTCAAGGCTGAGGAACATCAGCTCTAAAAGCTATAAATTTTACTGGAACTTGGGCTGCTTTCCATCATTCTGGCTTTCTCACATTAATAATCACTGCAACTGAGACCACAGGAGCTCAGGTGTGTGCTGCACTTTCGATCATCCCCACACATTGACTTGTCCAGGGCTCTCAGTGGGGCCTTGAGTGGTGAGAGGCAGAAAGCCGTGATTTATACAGCACTGTCGTAACTAGGGCAGAGCTCACAAGTTCTGCTAGAGTTTGGGCTGTGTCAGTGTCTCCAGGAGAGATCTTTGTGTTTAATGGTTTATAAATGTGGACATTAAATGCCATTCCAAGCTGCAATTTGGTATACAAGTTGTCAGCACCAGGGGGAATCTTACAGTAAAATGCAATATCTGTTTGGTGCTTTTGAAGTAATTTGGATAGGTACTCATGCACACACAAGCATCTCTGCCCATCACCACGAGTCCAGAACAGGAGGTGCGTAACAGGAGTTACACAGGTTGTTCACCCCATGTAGTTCAAAAAGGCAGCTTCCTTCTCCTGGCTGTTGCTCCCACCAGGGATGAGGGCAGAACTCCTCTCCGCTGCACAGCTTTCAGGGGCTGGCTAGTGTCCTCCCCCAACCACTACCAGGAGAAATGGCATCTGTTTTACCTTGCAAGAGCTGGAGTAATGGGTAGCCTCACTTTCTGACACTCACTTAGCCTTCTTTAGGCACATGTTGAAATCCGGCAGAGACCTGGAAAGATGTTGTGGGGGTTGGAACACCGTTAACTGAGCTCCTCACCAGCTTCTCCTCCAGCTCCTCCTCCAACTGAGAGCCGACTTGGTCTCAAAAGCACTGGTCTCAGCCGGCCCTTCCTGGTCATATACCATGTTTCTTCCATTCCTGGGCTAGAGCCATGCTCAACTCCAGTCCCACAGCCCTCCTCCCTGCTCACATCTGAGACTGCGCAGGGGCTGGGGATGCTGGAGGAATTTCTGTCACAGGGTGATTGGTTGTTACTAATGGCAAAATAACTAATTTGTCCATTGCTAAGGTTGTCTTTCACTCAACAAGGGGATGAACGCATGCCTTCCTCCTAGGGATGCTGAAATACCAGTGATGAGTGTCACAGATGTGCCTGTAAATAACTGCCTAGATCTAAAAGCATACCCATGAATGAAACATCATTCATTGAATATTTCCAGAAAGTAAATTGAAACATTAAGGAAAAAGGAAGCAAATTCATGGCTTTGAATTACGGAATTACGCTACTTTTTGGTAATGTTTACTGTGTTCCTAGTACATCGCATGTTACAAATCCACCTGAAAGTCACAAGCACAGAATAATAAATGATGCGTATGCAGCATTTGAGAGTAGTAACCTCCAGCCGTTAAGCAGCTTGCATACTAATAACATTTAGAAAACTTGCTTCCTTCCATAATCTTTCTTCCCGAGGCTGGGGAAACAGCCAGTGGTTGTATCCGTAAAGGAAGGAGTGCAGGAGCCAAGATATCACAAAATACAAGGTATGAAGAAGTATCCATTTCAACCAAATGGTCACCGTGAGCATTCTTTTTTATGATATGTTACAAAAGTTTTATTGCCCATTTTACAATTCCAGTTGCCCAAAATTTGATTTAAGCAGAAAACATGCCAGTAATGTGCACTTCCACCACGCCCAAGTTTTCATGTCCTGGAAGCCATGACAGCTTAGGCCAGACTTCTTCCAAGCTAGTTGTTAGTGAACATGAACCCTTCAGGTACCTGGGAGAAAGTCTGCACCATGACTTGTAAATCTCTCAGGAGCTGAAAAGAAAATCTGCACCCTGAACATCTACCGGTGAATAGAAACACCACATGTGTTATTATTAACAGGACATATCCCTATTTTTACTACCCCATACTGGAACCTGTAATCTAATCTGCTGGGCAATTTTTAAATCATCACCGATGTATTTTGCCATTAGAAGCACTGAAGTCTCACCTAAGCCAGCATAGAAGCTCAGCTGGCCTTGCTGGCCATGGAGGAGGTTGTCCTCTCCACTGGGACAGACCAGGCATTGCTGGAGGGTTTTTTTTTCTCTCCCCCTCCCCTTGCCTAAAGCTGCAGGTAGAAATATTCCTAAAGAAGGGAAGGAGGAGGAAAACAGAAATCTCCTTCTGTCATAGGCTGGCTAAGGACTGAACTTGCTTCTCCTGTCCTTCACCTTTTGGAGCTGCCCTGAAAGGAGTGAGGCCGGCGGGTGCTTGCTGCCTGCCTTCTCTCCCCAGCATGGCAGGGTTTCCCAAGCAGTGGTTTTGGCCTGCTGTGGTTCTCCAGCACCGGTGTGAGGCACATTGCTCCCCAGCTAGGTCAGAGTGGGTGTGCAAGGGGAAGGTTTCAGCGACTTACTGGGTGTGATTGCCCTGGTCGGGAATAAAATGAGTGAAGGGCACTTTTTACACTGGGAAATTCAAGCTTTTTATTTTTTTTCAATGAGTTCGCTGTGACTTGGGCAGTGGCTGAAAGAAAACAGGAGTAAGAAATGTACAGGAGTAACAAATGTACAACTGCACCGACAGATTTAGAGACCTCTCATGTGTCTCTGTTTTGTTTCCTCAAAGGGAGCGAAGGAGAGGACATCACAGTTAGTTGAAGGCAGTCAGCTTTGTTTTATTGACTATGTTAGATTAGGCCATATAGCTCCTCACTACGATCCTTCAAATGCACAGTTGTGGGAAGAAGAAGGGAAAGGCTAGAAAGGCAGCTAGTTCTCTATTTTAATTAAATTTAACTAACTTCCTTTAGCTACTTAAAATTCCACATAAGACTTTGATACACATATGTGTCCTGATCAGCCTTCTGATCATAGGCACGTGGTCCTCCCATGCACAAGGATGTACTGTGTCCTGTCTCACAGACAGCAAATCTTAACACTGATCTTGGAGGACGCCAGTGAATGACGCAATGGGGATGGAGCGCTCCCTGCATCTCATCTGGATTCAAAACTCCCACTGAGCCAGAGCGACACGGGGACACAGCGGCAAAACATACGTGATCAAACAGCAGTCAGTGCAGAGGCCCTGGCCAGCAACTGGCTGTCCCGATTTCCAGGAAAATTTACTAGATTAACTACTGAGAAAGCATCAGCACACAAAAGTGGCTTTTATACCCTAATTATTTTATAGTATACAATGCAATATCTTGTGCTATTAAGCTATTTGTTTAGAAAGCATCAAAAGCTGCTGGCTGCAGAAAAGCCATGCTAGCATATTGCGTATAGGTTTTAAGCCAAAGTGCCTTATGGTACTGAACTGCTAAATTATTTGAGCTTTCTGCATTCAGTGGTGTTACCTGAGCATAAAAGATCTCAAACTTTGGTCCTGTATCTTCTAGAGAATGGATTTATCTTCAGTGTCAAAAAAAAAAAGTAATGAAAAAAATGTACTGCATCCCATTTGCTGCTGTGTTCTTTCCTTTGTTTTTCAAATTCATTAGAAACAAAGAGCTGTGAAAAGAATGAGCTTAATCTTGAAAATAGAATAGAAATATGCTTAACTTCACCTGCTCAGTAGATGAAGGTTTTACCAAGCTGAAAATCTTTTGGACTGCTAGGAGGGAAATGGTGGGGAAAAACAAAGCTTTTTTTTGGAATAAACAAGAATGTAAATCATCCTGAGTTCAGACAGTGCTCAGCTCAAGAAAGCATCAGCTTCAGAAAAGATTAATAAACCAATATTTCTTTCTTGTGCTCCTCTTTGGAGAAAACAGCTGGCTTTGATTAAGTAAATGAAGATCAAAAGAACAGAGATGGAAACATATTGAATACCTGATCTAGGGTAGCTGTAACTGTTAAAAGCAAAAGTTGCTCCCACTATGAATTTCCTTGTCGGAAGGATTTGTTTTTTTCAAAGTATACAGCATTATTTGTAGTGATTCTGTATGGTAGCGATCCAAAGTACCTTTGTAACTGACTTATTAACTGGTCTAGAAAGACTTCCTGTGCATAACAGAAATTGCAATTGTGTAAGGTGAATAATGCTGTAAATTAGTCTAATGGCAGAGTACCGGTTGCACACCTAACTGTCCTGTCTATATTGTTGCATGTTGAAGCAGTTTAGGGAAGTGTAAAGCCAGATAACAGCCTTTGTCTTGCCGATGTGTTTTAAGCCCTGAGTGAAAAATGGGGTGGAGCTACAGGACCAGAAATGTAGCTTGTCGTTGATGCTGTGGTCAATGAGGTTTGAAACACAAGCAGAGACACAGTAAGTGAGAAGTAGTACAGAAAGATTGACTTTAACAAGCCAGAAAAATTCATCATGACAGAAACTATCCACCTCAGAAAAGCCAGTCAATTCCCTTGTAGTATGTTTGGGAAGTTTATTTTTATTTAATACAGATATTCCTTTTCAGATGCAGTCTTACATGGTGATGAAAGAGTGCCTGCTCCTCCTTATATTAATTATGGTCTGAATACATTCTAGATTATTTTTCATGAACAGCTGTTGACATTTTTTTATCTCAGTAACATCAATTACTTGCGAATACTATTGCTGGTGATTTCTCTTTGCCACCCTGATTTTGGATAATGAGCCTTAATAGGAGACATGCTGTTCTCTGGATGAGACAAAATGTTCTCACAACTTAACAGATATTTCCATTGTAAGCTTGGTTCACATGATCAGGGGTGAATAAGCCACTGAAGTACATTACGCCATACTTGTGACTCACCTGCCACATTTTGTTTTTAAAATAATGTGGAATAAATTAGGGAACAAATGAAACAGAACAGAAATCTCAGGTTTTGAGCTGCATGGTGGGAAAAAGAATTCTGAAGCACATCAGTTTTTATATTTAGTTTCATTTAGTTCTCCATTTCCTAGGTCTAAAATGAATCCTGTAAACTTTTCTGTGCCTGTGCAGTTTGAGTACAGGGATAGTTCCAGTAAATTAAAGGGAATTAATCATATGATTAACTTTAAGCACAAGATTAAATATTAATAAGGCAAGGGCATCTCTAAGGACCATCAAAAGAAGAATGGCA
The DNA here is from genome assembly GCF_030867145.1 of Opisthocomus hoazin. Taxonomy (NCBI): domain Eukaryota; kingdom Metazoa; phylum Chordata; class Aves; order Opisthocomiformes; family Opisthocomidae; genus Opisthocomus; species Opisthocomus hoazin. Next base: position 29,754,568 of record NC_134416.1, on the reverse strand, counting down.
TTGCTACAAAAGTCTTGTGAGTTCGAGAAATTTTTTTCTGTTAAAGGAAGACCTGAAATAAATTTTTGAAGCACTTGCAGTTATCTGTTCTCTAACAGGAAGTAAGGGAACTGTAATGGATTGCTGGTTTACTTTAGAAATACTTGGAAAACATTATCTGTGGTGATGGAAGATCCATAAGATTATCACATGATTCATTTTTGCCAGATCCAGACTTATCCCCAAACCAGACACTCAGATTCACCAAGATCTCTAAAATACCCTGATCCACTTTAAAAACCTAGTAGATCATACCCAATATAAGAGGAGAAAAACATGTGACTATAACTCTCATGCTGTAATGTCTAACCCATTAAAACTTCACAAATGTACCAAGTGAATGAAACCAAGGGCTCAGGAATAGGGTTAAAAGGAAGGGACAAGGTCTCGGGGTGTGCTGTCTGCCATTGCAGGCAGGCTAAGCTGAAGTATGTGGGTTGCACAAGAAATAGCTTTTTCTAATTTGCATCGCCTGAAGGCTACAGGAGACCTAATTATGGTCCAATATCCCATTGTCTTAGAAAATTTAGGAACAAAAATGAATCTCATGCTTCGGGACAAGTTCTGAAAATCTAGTGTGCTTCTGATGCAGCACAGCAACAACTGAGCTGACTCTAACCAGCCTCCTTTGGAGAATGGCTGGATTTTAGGCAGCCCTGATCTTGGTGGGGAATGATTCACCTTCTTGAAACACGTCTTTAAGCAAAACCAAATTTTAAAATGAAACTAAGAAGTACTAGCTTAAGTATTAGATGAACACGATTGAAGACATTACCCTGAACGTGGCTGATTCTGCCCTGCAATTTTAATTCAAGCGGGAGACTGGTTTTCATTTAAGTTAATGATGAAGTCTTTTTTAACTTTAATGGATGGAGAACCATTTAAAAAAAGGAATTAGGTATAATATACTTGGTTAATACTTTAAATAGGCTTGCTTTCTTCTGTGTGATCAATATTGATCAATATTAGGAAATGAACAGCTCTCATTTGCCATATTACCAACACAGCTGTGGAATCTGGCATAAGAACTGTGACTTGTTCGTGTTCGTATTGTTTCTCATATCTCATATGGTTTCAAATTGTGTTTTTAAAATTAAAATCCAAGGATATTATTCTCTTTTTTGCTGCAAAAAGAACAGAATAGCAATTTGCACTTTAAATTTATTACTGGTTACAGCAGCAGTTGTCCAACTGAATTAAGGTGTAGAGCTAACAGAGAATGATGAATTCAGTTTAAACCTTGGATTAGCTTTAAGAATAAGGTCCTGGAGAAGCAAAACCCAGCAGTGGCCACTGTATGTTTGTGTGTAAGGGATCTGTAATGTTAGCTTCTGACTTCCACAATTTTTAATATCCAAATGTTTGCTTCCTTTATAATTAGGCATACAAATTTGGGGCCAAAAACACCAGGCACAGCGTAAGGACACTCAGGGGAAAACATCCTCAGAGATACCCTAGCTTCTGGGAAAGGCTTCCCAATTCCTTCAGCAGCCTGGAACCCAGGTGCCATAAAGCCACTGTTGTTCTCCCTCTTGTGAGGTGCTTCCTGAAGGCTAAGATAGAATCATTTCCACACATAGAAAATCAGTATGTCTGCTTGTATAGGAACGATTTTACAAAATCATCCAAAAATTCTCTGATGAAATGTGTTATCTAACACAGAGGTTATGTGGTTATTTCCCTGTGTACAAAACTTCTTCAATCCCTGAACTTCCCTCAGAGATCTCCACCTAGAAACTAACCTGTGTTGACCTGCCTGAGCCTGTGTGAGTCCATCCTGAGCTGGTACAGCTACAGACCAAGAGTAATATCTATCTCCCAGTAGCTTTTGTTTTTTTTTCTTTTTGCCAGATCTCAAAAGGATTTCTTTATTGATCTGTGTGAGTGCTGTGGATTTAACAGGAGGTGTTACTGTCACACTGAGAGACATGAGCAGCCAACTAAACTCCAGGTGATACATTCAAATTCATGGTATTACAGGGGGTGCTGGGAAAGGGTGTATGAGGAGTATTTCTGGTAGAAAGCTCCTTCCGTTTGCTTGAATCCATTTTTTCTAAGCAATGACTCACTTCAGCGACTAGTGAATATGAGGTTTTTGAAGAGTTTTTACCAGGGGCTGTACATTGTGACTGGACTATAGATGTCAAAAGTACATTAGGTGTTGAGTGTAAAGGGAGTACAGGAGTAGGTAGCCCTGCGACGGCTGAATCAGACACAGTGGCCACAATTCTAGCCAATGTGCGTATCACGACACACGGACTAGATAAATCCACAATCCACATCAGACAAAATAAGGGAAAATCAGTGGAGATTTGCTGTGGTTAATGCTCTGTGAGGAAAGATCTTTATTAACTGACCCAAAGATTGCAAATGGTTGTCCATCTTCCTCTAATACAAATTAGACAATGTCGTGGCCGGCTGTAGGAACGTAAATGTTCTGCGTGTTTGCCCATTCCTCCTGTCAAAAATTCCTTGGGTGGTTGCTGGGGTCTCAGTTGTCTGTTAATGATTTTATGGCAGGAGCTGGTACGCCAAGTCAGGAGGAGAAGTACCACAAGGTTTTTTCATTTCCCACTAGCCTTCCTCCAAGCAGCCTTCATGAGCAGGTGGCTGATAGGGAGCTTTCTTCTGCCGCTGGGCAATGGTGCCGCACCATTTCAGTGATTACCACTGCTCAGCTACTGCTGCAGCATCTTGAATTGATTGCTATAATGAAACAATGCTTCATGTGCATGGTGACCAATGCTGGGAGGCACTGTCATGGGGCTCAGTGAGTCCCATGCTGCCTGCTGACCATTTGCACCCAGGCCCCGCTAGACCAGCACGTCACTGAGATCATGGCAGGTCCTGTCATGGGTCAAGTTGTGCTTCAGCCCCAGCTATGCCCCAGCACAGAGATAATGCTCAGTATCTCACCTGACTGATGAGTACAAAAAACTGTGCCTTGCTGATGCTGTCATTGCAGTAGATTTTGACATAATTAATCCTAAAGTGTTTTGATGGGGTTTTTTTTGGGGGGGGTGGGAACAAATAAATTTGGATGTGCATTTTTTTTCTTCCTATACAGCCTTCTTTGAAGACACTGGGTGGAATGGACTCATTCTTCCTGTTCCTGAGTCCTCTTTTGAAGGATTATTCAGGACTGTGTCTTGTCACCTTCAAATATAGTGCTTGTCTTCTGGAGATGTGCCAGAGAAGCTAAGAAAAGTGCTGCATCACAAGGATGTTTAAAACCAGGGAACTTGACAGCATGTAGATCCAGACATGGACACAGGGACCAGACAGAGCAGCCTGGCAACTTTCCGGCAGTTATCAGTGAAATAGCGAGACACATGGGTCTATCATGAATCCAAAACACATTATGCTCAGGAGAAATCCTTGATTTCATGCAGTTGGTATAAAACAAAACAGTACACTGAAGCACAGGCTGGCTTCTATAGCACACATATAACACACGGTGTTCCCTGAAGGGTCTGTGATGGGTGGTGATCATGCAGGTTGGGAGAAGATTAATAAAGCAAGGGGAAACATAATAAAAATTATTTTCTTGAGCTGTTAGAATTAGTCTTTGTCTGTATAAATTAAAGATTAATGTGGTCTCCTGTCCAAAAAAGACAGATTACTTATTCAATCTTATGCTTCAGAGTTAGAGCAAGCAATGTTTTCACAGCAAGGTGGTATCAAGCAGCTCCTGTTGGAAACTTTGCAGGCAGCACCTCTGAAAATCTCCCCAGCTCACAAAAATGCTACTACAGCTGACATATTGCCTCAAAGTCCCTCCCCAGTCACAAATGCTGTGTGCACTTTTTCAAACCTGGATCTTCAGTCTGGGATCATCCAATAACCTGAAGATTTCAGAATTCAGACAAATTTCTACCTCCTTCCTGACAAATCTCTTCAGTGGAAGTGTCCCATAAAAAAGACTTTCTATTTTAGAGACTTTCTGTTTAGCCACTGAAAAAAATAAAAATTAAATAAAAATTGTAAACAGGGTCTAAAAAAATCTGTCATGATGTAATTCTTCAGAAGGCACAATAGCCTCCAGTAATCAAGAGCTTTTTTATGCCATCATTCGGGTAGCCAGAGTGTTTGAGAGAAGCTGGATTATGTATGCGTTTGCCTGGATAATGAAGGTGGCAGTGGCAGGAGTCCCTACAAAATCCGGGCATAGCAATAGAGTAAAATGAATGAGCAGACAGGACTGAGAAAAAAAAAGGTTCTAAGTCTGCTTATACATTCTTCAGGAGCTCAGCAGGTGCCACTCTGGTCAGCTTTTTGAAAACCAAACAAAAAAGTTCAACTTTCCTTTCTGCCAATGTGGATTTCTTCAGGAATATGCCAGAAACTTTTTCTGACGTATGAGTGAAATGGTACTATAATGAAAGATATTTTTTTGTTTATTTAGAAACTTTGCCTTTTCTAAAACTCCCTATTGCTAATCGCATTTTGAGACATATCAGGTTAGCAAAATTTTAAACCATCTAAACAGTGACGACTTTCAGGGTTTTTTCTGTGTTCCTAATGAAAATATTTACAGTAATAGTACAAAGACAAATGCACTATAAAAGTGAGTGCATGTGATATGTTCAGAGCAGTCAAATAATCTTATTTAAAAATAACAGATGACTTAGCTAAAATTGCAGGTTTTTTAATCTATGCTGAGTGGTTGTAGTAATATCCTGTATTAACCAAGTGGTATCATATGCAAATGTGTGTCATTTTTGTTTGGATCTGACGTCAGGTTAAGAAATCATAGTTAACTCCCTCTTTGAGTTCTCTCTTTATCTTCTAGCCCAGCAACCTTCTTCCATTCCTTGGGGTCTTTCCTGTATTCCAGATATACTGAAAAAGATGCCAAGGGATTCAGCTGACTCTTAGACTAACTCATCTAAGCCCTCGTATGCAAATAGATTGGGTTTGTCACTGTTGAAAAGTCTACCTTTAGTAGCTACTGTTTAGTGTTTTCATTTTTTCATACTTTCATTGGAACATAAGTCAATTCACTGTCAGTATACGATATGACTGATTCTTTTAGTAACTACAGGACAGAAGCATGTCCAATGTGCTTCAATATTGGGATTTTCCCCACTTCTAGCAGCTTTTGAGTGTTTCTTCTGATCCTAATATATTTAAAATTCTCCTTTGTATCATCTTATCAGCTGACCCTAGACAACTGCTTATGTTCTTTTGTCTCCCTTATCTGTTCTCTATTATTCATACCTTCTAATTTACATTAATCATTCTGAACATCCTGTTTTTTTCTGTACTGTTCTATATTATACTGTAATTAATTCTTGGGTTTTTTACATTCCCTCTAAATCAAGTTGGTTGTTTTTTTGCATTTTTTCCCCGTGTGGCTCTCTTCTCAAATTGCAAGATTGTGACCAGACGATATTTTAAAACCAGTTTCCAATCCTCATTTGCAGTGGTTTGTTTAAATTCTTTTATTAATGCTGATATGAGTCATCTGCTTTTGAGATGTCAGTAACTTCGAAGCAAGTACTGCCATAGAGAGCCTTTCTCTTCCTCATTTGTCCATTTTCCCTGAATAGGTAAAACCCAATTATTTTAACTTCTCAGTTATGCAGATTTTCCTATAAGAATACCACTGAAGTGGTATTTTCTTCTTCTAAATGAGAAGTTTTGCACTGATACAAGGGCACTTGATGCTCTCCTTCCCTTCACTTAGCAAAATTTCTGGGTCTACCATTTACAGTGCCCATTTCACCGACAATGTTTGTTGCCGAATCAAAGCTCCCTGGAAATACAGTCACAGCAAGAAATTGTGGCTACCTCCAGAGCTGCCCAGTGGAAATTCACCATCACCAAATTGATTCCCTTCCCATCTGGCATGCGCAAGTATAGGCCAATTTCTTAAACCAGAATGACGGCTCAACTTAGTACAAATAAATTTCAGCAGCGGCAGAAAAGCTGATTTTAAATTAAATTTTCCGAATCATTAGAAAAAATTGAATACACTTGTGCCAACATCAGAATTTCACTTCTTGTCACTGCAAGTACAGCAACTACCTTCAACAGCAACTGTTAACTACTAGTAGGTTTAAATTGTCTGTGTGAGGGTCTGCATACCTATCAGAAAGTGCTTAAGGACTTGAAAATCAAAGGCACCTGAAAATTACAGCTGTGGTAATATGTGAATGCCACCAGAGTGTTTAGAAATAGCTGTTCCTATCTATTGCTTTCTTGTGGGCTGTATAGAATGAACAACTTGGTTAGCTTTAGTTTGACAGTGTGAAGGATATAGTTATTATTGAAAAGTAATTTCTTTTGAAGCAAGGAACTTTAACTTGAATTTCGAAAGGTCATTTTAAGGGGTTGTTATCATTGCATTGAATTCACCAGAGACGAATGTTCGGGAGATAGTCACAGCAGCTAGGGTAGGTGTTTCAAAAGACCCTAACACAATAGAGGTTTGGATATTGATAGCTGAACATTGAGCATTTATCATCCAAATGACAAAAAGTAACTCCCGCTTCCCACTCAGGCAATTTGTTCTGAGCTGGCAACAAGCTCCACAGAGCATCCCTCATCCTGGCTCCGGGGTCTGCTCAGCTGCACCCTCCACCTCCTATTCTCTCCTCCCGTGCACTTCAACCAGGCACACGCTTCTCTTCTTTATTTGGTCAGTAGCTGGTTTTTTTTCTTAGCCACTGAAATTTTTAACCAGCTGCATAGAACTTGCCAGAAAAAGTTTGCTGCTTCAATTTATTTTCCTCCATCTCATAAAGGAATAACATAGTATTGCGCTTCTGAAATTGGAAATGGCATTTCTTTGTTTATCCTAGTGTCCCCTCTGTATTTTGGAGCTTTAAAGGACAGTTTCTTTGTATTTTTGTTGGTCTCTTAGCATTTTCTTCATTATTAAAATTTTCTAAAAATTGACTTTTGCATTTAAAAGGGAACTCATCAAGCGACATTTTGTTGTGCAACTGTATGCTGATCGTTAATGTTTAATTAAAACCTGTCATTGAAAGGTGATGTCCTTCCTATGGAAAGAATTTACTTTAGCAGTGTAAGTCTAGAGGGGCAGTTCTCTCCCCGTCACAGATCGACTTCAAAGACCAGAGAGACATGCAGGAAGACAACTAACAGTTCTGTGCATATTTATGGACTTGTTGTGCATGTGGTAAGTACTCTCCTGACAGCTAGTGTTAAATCCAATCAATCATCACTTAAATACAGCACTGTGTATATTCACCTCACTCCTTCATTAGCATTCATTAGCAATTAATCAACACAGCAGTAGTCTCTGGAAAGTTCAACAATCCATAAGGTACATTTACATTAAAGATGAGCAAGTGAACATTTGTTCCACTTCAGCTAAGTCTTGTGTATTGTCATTTCTTCAAGGAGTGAAAGACATCGATCAAGTAAATGATTGATTGATTGATAGTTATAGCATGCCATCTATTTCCTCTGAAGAGCATTTTTCTTCAAACGGGAGGACAGTAGTACTATTCTGAAAAAACTTTCAGTTTCCAGTTTCTCAGTATAAGTTTTACTGTACTGGTTAAAAATATGCTCCTGCCTTAAATCCACTGATTTTTCAGATAAACTGTGTTCCTGCATCTCTTTCAGTTTGTAGAATAAGACCATGTTCTAGGGTATGAAGGTCCAGACATACCCTTTTAGCACCAGACATAAAATTAGATTTGTTTCACTGATTCACTTCTTTAGCCAAAACAACTAATTAAGTGTTTCCAAGACAAAATGGGAGAAAAAAAAGTATATTAAGGAGTATAAAAAACACAGCCTTACTTTTTTATTCTATTACATTCAAGAAATAATAAATCTTAGCACTTTCGGAGACCTTTACAACTCTGTGGAAAATTAACTAGAGTAAGTTTAATTGAAGTAGTTGTTCAGCAATTCTTATGACATAAATATACACTGATAATGATGTCTTTACTGTTTTTGTTAAGTACTCTTCAGACTTTATAGCAGTGAAATGATATAATCAGCTTTTAATTTGATTGTTTCTTTTCTTTTGTGATAGGAAATATGTATTTCAAAATAAGATTTTTTATCCTTATATGCACAAATTAACGGAAAAGAGAATTTACCACCTTATACTCAATGAAACTGAAATATTTGCTCTAGTAAAAATATGAAGTTGTTGAGACACCAAGTAGACATGCATTTCTTTTGTAATTCTTTAGCTTTCGTTGAGTTGCATTTAGCAGCTATTACTGTGTTGCTAACATGATGAAATATCCAGTATCTTATACACACATAGTGTTATCTGCTTTAGTTTTAATGCCCTGATTACGGATTTGGGTTGCTACTTTATCTGCTTCAATATATCTCATTATTTTTTTCATTATTCCTTTTCAATTAACTTCACATAGAAATGCTATTTCTTTCCCAGCTATGATTTGATATATCTTAGGACTGAAATGACTGGGTGTATGACACTGATCTCTCTGTGGGATACCTCAGACTTATTAAGCCATTTCATGGCACAACTCATCGCTAATTCTCTCTGTGGCAGCTCTGTTCCTTGTACAGATTTTTGTTTGTTTGTTTGTTTGTTTTTTTAACATACATCCTTGTTTTGTTAGAAATTTTTCTTTGTTGTACCAATATTTCAAGGTAGAATTTTGTTAAGGTTGGAGTAACCTCGAAGTGAAATACTGTGAATATGTTCAAACAGTGATTTATATGTCTTGCATGTGTAGTTCAGGGGTGGGAAGAGCAGGATTTGTTTTCCATATTGCAGAAATAGAGAGAATTGCATGGTCATTCTGTTTAATGAAAGATTTTGACATTCTGTTTCACTATGATTTGAAACAAACACTTCTCTCTGAAAGTCTTCATCTCCCTGGTAGGACCATTTAGACCCTTAGACCCTGAGAGCTCACATCAGGAAAAAATCATGTGTTCTGGGAAACCTGGTAGGTCATATCTGGTACCTGGATACCTGCAGAACCCTTCTGGAAATAAAGCCTTCTCTACAAAAATATATTGATGCAATCGACCAAAATTCTTCAACATTTAAGCACAATAAAATATTAAGCATAATTATTCCCAGGATTTTTATTTATAGCTAAGAGTACTCACCTTCATGCTTCCTCTATGTTTGATTAAATTCTCGGAGATGTTTTGGCTGGATTCGCAGCAGTAGGGGTACCAGCAACCTTTACTAGAGAGATAGCAAACAAAACAACGGTGTGGATTCCATTATGGGTTTATCTGCCCACTCCTATGCTACTGGCTTTATCAAATGTCTTTGACCTAGTACAAATATAAGCATTGCTCTTCTCATTGCTCCCTAGGCAGCCTGGCTTCTGTGCAGGAAAGGCAACATTTTACCTTCACATTCACAATATGTTTCTTTAAACTTCATTTTCTGTATGACTTTGATTCAAAATTTTCTCCTGTTTAAAAACAATCCCCCAAATGCACACATTTTATTTTACACATAAGCACTGAAATTTGTTAAATTAAATCTTTATTTTGCAGAGGGAAACCCAGCAGTGATTTTTACTTTTTAAACTCCTTTTCTGTTTCTAGGAAACTTCAATGAACCATTTTATGGCATGATGATAGTGCAATGGGAAGTACTTGTATTCAAGACGATTAGACAACCACTAACATAAGGCACTACTGAATTTCTCAACCCTACAGGCAACAGAAATGGCAGAGCAGATTTTAGGAAAATTTTACACATTGGTACATAAACAGTCTGTCAAGAAATCGCACCCTTCAGATGTCTGCCTCTGACAGTCTTCAAGACATTAAAAAAATCATAAATGTGATTTGCAATGGAGACATTCACTAGCCTTAATATACAGAGACTGTCATCACTAGGCAAATCCAGAAATGTCAAGTGAAGATTATTAGAGTCTGAAATGCCGGTACAGCAGAATGGCACGTGTGGATGTATGTTACCCAAAAGATTGTGAACTTCTCTGCTTGGTGATTGGTTTGATCTTTAGCCCACAACCCCTTGTAGTGTGGCCCTACATGCTTTGACAATGTGTAGACATAACTGTAAAAAAGAAAAGCAGGGGTCTATGAAAAGGGTCAGTAAAATACAAAAACTGGAGCTTTCTGGAATTTAACATGAATTCTTAAAAGGGAGGAAACACTGGCAAGGAGAAGAAACAGAATTGAAAGGACCACTGAGGGAAGGAGATAAACAGGACCAAAAGATGCGCATAGGCTGCAGTGAGCTGACAGTCTCAGTCCAAACACCTGTGGACAAGCATTTAAATTCCAAAGGTTCCAGAGGGAAACAATGAGAACCATGGGGATGGGGTCTGAATCACATACCCAGATGTAGAAATGCTGTGTCTCTCGGCTCTGCAGTGGCACAAGCTGCTTTGGAATCAACATGTCTGGGCTGACTCTCAGGTCTCCAGAGCCAGTGTTATCAAACTGGTACCTTTGAGGTCATTACAGTCAATAATTCCTTTTTAAGTATCAAAAAGAAAAGAAAACAAAGTGAGATGATTAAAAAGCCAATTAGCAGATCAAAGTATGAGAAGCCAAGTCCTGGAGGGGAAAAAGAATGCGTGTATGGTAATTTAGGCAGTAAGAAAGATAATTAGAACAGGATAGTGATAATGGGATAAGCTGGGGATCAAAAACTGTAGAGTTGATTGGAAATAAAGGAGAAGAAAAATAAGGGAAATGTTAATGACTCTCTGCAGAGAACAATTAACCATATAAATATTAGAAAGAAAATTTGTCTAGAAACCACTCTGACCTCTTTGTAAGCAGAATAGTGATCCACAACTCTTTAAAAAACTTTGTTTTGACTCTTCTTCCCTTAGAAGTATTTCAGTCTCTCTGATGCAAATGGCTTTTGAGATGGGGAGGTGGCTATGCAAGACAAAATGAAGCTGTTAATAGCGATTAAAGATATAAAGGCAGGCTTTCCCATCTCATCCCTCTCCTTATTTTGGGGGGAATTCTACCTCAGCAAAGGCCTCAGAGTTTTGGTGTTAAACTCACCCTGATTCACTTTCTAAACTTTGTTTCACTTGACTTCCTTCCAAATTCTTTCTTCCTCTCCAGTTCTCACAGCTCTAGCTTTCTCTGATGAGGTTTGATCTTCACCAAAATTTCTGTTGGCCTTTTCTGCCCGTGTTGCGAGCGCAGATCTCCCTCCCCCAGCCCTGTGCCTGCCTGAACTCCTGATCTCATCCCTGCTGTTGTCCATTTGATCAAAATGTGCTATTCAGGGACTTACAGCAGATGGGGCAAGAATGAGGGGAAACAGAAAACTTTCTTTTTTTGAGAGGTTTCCAAAAAAGACCACCCTCAAGCTTTGGCTCCAAATGCCTCACAGCATTGTAAGTCCACAGATTTCTGTGTTCTCCTTCACAAAGTCCTTTGAGTCTTTAAACAGAAAGGCCCCTAACAGTTTGCTCCCCATGGCTCTGTCAAAGCAACAACATGCTTACATAAATATTGTTTGGGTCTAACCCTTTCCATGTGGGTTATACCACAGGAAGTTCACTTTCTTCTAAAGAGCCTGAGCATGAGTGGGGGTAAAGATGAGTCTCATTTGTGAAGTACAAACAACCCTTTTAGAGACAGCTGGGACTCAAGCGAGAAAGAAGGGTTTGCAGTTTGACAAGGAAGAACAGGAAGGAACAGAGTTGGGGAGAAAAAGAAATAAATCAGGGGCATAAGCAGAAGAATAAACACCTCCTTTCTGTTACCCAAGGATTTTCCTAAATAATTTCAGCAAAGAAATATTGTAGTCACAGGACAAAGAACATGGTCATTAATGACCGCACAGTATCTTGTCAATAATACTGAAAAAGAAAGGATCTTCTTTGAAGAGCAAATCGTAAAGATCAAATAACATTCAACAGGAGATTCCCCTGAATGACTAACATTGAACAACACCTCTCTTGAGTGTTCATCCTTTCTTCGGTGATAAATAGAAATAAAAGGTGAAGATGCTATACCTCTGTGACCTTAAGAAGCTCTGGGTGGCAACTCCCTATTTACTTGCAAGTAGAGAGAACGAAGAAGAGGAACTAGGAAGAAATACTTCCTATTTTATTTAAAGTATCTCTTATCTCCCTGATTGATAACTCATTTCAAGAATGGAAACCTGCATCTGGACCAGAAGAAGGAGATAAATACCTGGTTTCAGCTTGAATTCTTACTGCCCTCTTGAGGCACAGTAGCTGTGCTTGAGAAGATTGTGTCACTGACCCATATCTTTCTTTCTCTCTGGAGACAACTCTTTTGTCAGCACTTCTCCTTGTGAAGAGGAGAAGACCAGACATATTTCTGATTGATAGCAGGGCAGGAAAGAAAAGAAAAGAAAGAAATTATCATGTCTATTCTCTCTTTCACAACCCTGCCATCTACTCCAGGTTAAAAACTACTGTAATGCTCTTAAATAGTGATTAATGACAACTCTGAGTCAGTCAGTTGCTATAATGAGCCTGGAACATAACAACAAACAACCTAACAAGCACTGGAGGTGGGAGCTTCGAAGGGGAAAGTGGAGGGAGAAGGAAGGAGGGAGACAGCCTGTATGTGCCTGACTGGTGGGTTCAACAGCCTTTTGCCCAACAAGAGCTGGTGCCAGTCACCTGAAAGCCCATCAACCTCTTTCAGATAAAAAATACCATATGTACTGGTAATATGATTCATACACTCTCCTCTAAATTCACGCCTTTGCTGGAAGCATACAGTAGGATGCTTCAAGGTTTGTGTTGCTCTGTTTAAGTGTTTCAGTAGAAGGTCCGTGGTTACAGATCTTGGAGACCTAAATCTTATTTTCAACTCAAAGAAACTTCAATAATCTGCCTTTACATGACATGATTCTAGTTCATGTGCCCCATAAAATATTTGTTTAACATAGGTTAGGGTTGTTTATAAAACTTAACAATACTTCTGTTCTTTTCCAAGTATCACAGAATCACAGAATCACAGAATGGTAGGGGTTGGAAGGCACCTCTGTGGGTCATCAAGTCCAACCCTCCTGCCAAAGCAGGGTCACCTACAGGAGGCTGTAGCGGACCTTGTCCAGGCGGGTCTTGAATATCTCCAGAGAAGGAGACTCCACAACATCCTTGGGCAGCCTGTTCCAGTGCTCCATCATGCTCAGAGGTAAGAAATTCTTCCTCATGTTCAGACGGAACTTCCTGTGCTTCAGTTTGTGCCCATTGTCCCTTGTCCTGTCACTGGGCACCACTGAAGAGAGCTTCGCCCCATCCTCCTGACACCCACCCTTCAGATATTTGTAAGAATTTATTAGGTCCACTCGCAGCCTTCTCTTCTTCAGGCTGAACAAGCCCAGCTCCCTCAACCTCTCCTCGTAGCAGAGATGTTCCAGTCCCCTCACCATCCTCATAGCCCTCCGCTGGACTCTCTCCAGTAGCTCTTCATCTTTCTTGAAGTGGGGAGCCCAGAACTGGACACAGTACTCCAGATGAGGCCTCACCAGGGCAGTGTAGAGGGGAAGGAGAACCTCCCTTGTCCTGCTGGCCACACTCTTCTTGATGCACCCCAGGATCCCATTGGCTTTCTTGGCAGCCAGGGCACACTGCTGGCTCATGGTCAACCTGTCGTCCACCAGGACACCCAGGTCCCTCTCCGCAGAGCTGCTCTCCAGCAGGTCCACCCCAAGCCTGTACTGATGCCTGGGGTTGTTCCTCCCCAGGTGCAGGACCCTGCATTTGGCTTTGTTGAACCTCATCAGGTTCCTCTCTGCCCAACTTTCCAGCCTGTCCAGGTCATGCTGAATGGCAGCACAGCCTTCTGGTCTATCTACCACACCTCCCAGTTTGGTGTCATCAGCAAACTTGCTGAGGGTACATTCTAACTCTTCATCCAGGTCGTTGAAGAAGAAGTTAAACAAGGCTGGGCCCAGTACTGACCCCTGAGGGACACCACTTGTTACCAGCCTCCAACTAGACTCTGTCACTGATGACAACCCTCTGAGTTCTGCCATTCAGCCAGTTCTCAATCCACTTCAGTGACCACTCATCCAGCCCACACTTCCTGAGCTTCCCTAGGAGGATGTTATGGGAGACAGTGTCGAAAGCCTTGCTGAAGTCTAGGTAGACAACATCCATGGCTCTCCCTTCGTCTACCCAGCCAGTCATGTGATCGTAGAAAGCTATAAGATTGGTCAGGCATGATTTCCCCTTGGTGAATCCATGCTGACTACTCCTGATAACCTTCTTTTCCTCCACTGCTTTGTTTGGATTTATCTCAGTTTTAGCCATCTTTAAGCTAGACATTTAGTCTAACCCACTTATCTAGACCCCTGTTATAATGAGAAAGGAGAGCAAGGCGTGTCCAAGGGTAATTCATTAGATATCTGTCTTACCAAAAATAGTTGTTGTATGGAAATCAGGTACTTGGCAGTTTCATCCTATATTAATGCTGTTTCTGGGGAACGGAGCAAAATATGGAAAAAACATGACAGTTTTCTACTTCACAGAAACAACTCTTTGCCATGGTTTGGCATGAATCTCTACTTTTCTTGGGCAATTTTACATGTGAACATCAGTCCCTGGTCTTTGACCTTCTCTTTTTCCTGTTTTTTTGACAAGTGACCAAATCTTAATATCATTCTCTGTGATATTTTTTAGCTCTGCTTTCTCTTTATCTAAATTTTTGTCTTGTATTAGCATGGGTTTCTGTTGTATTCTAGAAACTCTTTCTGTTATAGTTAGTATCCCATGTGTTTCCACTTAATCAAATATAGCTTCTTTTTGGCAATTTTCAATGCTAACTTTCTTCCTTCAAACTTTTCTTCTGAAAAACCTTGAAATCCACTAATAATGTATGAAAACTACCCCATTTTTGCAGAAAGTTGTGGTGGTTTGACTCGTCCCCTCCACAGGATTACATTTCCTTCATGCAGATTCTGCAATCCTGAGTCATTCCCTCTGAGAACTCTTAGAGAAAGCGGGTTATGGTGGAGTTTGACCCCCACCCCCAATTTTGTTTGTCTAACAGGGCAGCTTGCATGCATTCAGTACAAAGCTGAGAATGCAAGTGCTCGGAAAACAGGAGATGCAGAGTTCAGCTGAAAGCTCAACTTTGAGATTTTTGCCTGCTGTGAGGGGGCTTTATTTGATTACTTTGTTTGTTTGTACATTTATTTTTGGAGAAGGATGAGCTGTCTATTGTTTTACTTCATTATGAAAAGAGAACTATTGCTGAGAAGCCCTAGAGTGTGGGATGGGCTCCTATTTGGGTTCCTAAAAGAAAACAAAATTAATTAAACTATAACTCTTTCTACTTGGTTTATGACTTAAAAGATAGCGTCTTTTTATTGTTATGGATTCTTTAGTAATTATTACCACTTGTAGTATACTGCAGACTAGAAACCCTGCCTTTAATAGAGCAGAAATGTTCAGTTTATATCCTGCATTTATCATATCTTTTTATTGTAGCAAGGCTGTGATCTAAGCGCCCTTGGCATAACTCACAAACACGTCACAAACAACACCTCAAAAGTGGAACAGTATAACTCAGTGTTGTTTAACAGCAGCAGGACACGCATTACCATTGTACTTCATTTGCAGCCCTAGGTGCATTCGGCTGAGTTAAAATTCACGTTGCTCAAATGAAACCAGCTCACCAACTGGTCTGAATTGCCCTGCGCACCTGATTACCGCATTGGAAGACCCTGCGGAAACCGCGTTGGAGGCTGAGAAAAAGTGTTCGTTTTTTCTTTATGGGGCTGAATAGCACAGAAAATGATTGATTTTCCCAGGACCTTTTGGGCTGTAGTACTGGATACTGGAAATCAGCTGCCGGGGCTGGCCCTGGCTCTGCCTACCAGTATGATTCAGCGAAATGCACCATTGTTTTCTCTCTGTATTTTCTGAAGTCCTAAATGTTAACCTGGATTAGGTTTTCATCTAAATTTCAACTAACAGTGTTTTTCTGTGCAGTTTTTCTTTGTTCTTATGCCTTGTAGTGAAACATATTAAAAACCACTCCTTGTGCAAAGCCCTTAAATTCATACTTGAAAATCTGACTGAGCAGATTTAGCACTGAAAGGCAAAACCCATAGTGCACAAGTCTAAATTTTATCTCCAAAATAAAGAACCGCCAACTGGAGTCTATTCTCTGGGTTTTGTACAACCTGAAGCTACACATTTGTTCACACCATCCTGGGACTCAGGAGAATGATGATGAAATGTAGAATGGGCTTCTCAAGTGTGAAGACCACTTCGCTGTAGAGATTAGTTCTCTTTATTCTGCCCACTGCCAACAGCACAGAACAAAAGAAAAAGGTTTTGGATCAAAGAACAGCTGAAGGACACTGCCTTTCAAAAATAGATGTGTCATAACTTCAAAATATAAGAACATAAACAATTAGCCAAAAAATTTGCAATATCAATGCTAAACTGCATGTGGATTTGAAGGTAATTGCAGGTAGAAGTGGAATAGTCCGATACAATGCAGCCAAATCCCCAGAGAGACTCAAAATTTTAAAATGTTTGATTCAGGCCCTGTACTCACTATGAAATGACTAAAATTTATGTGAGGTCAAATTCACTGCTTCTACATCTAATATTACTCCTGCGAGTTGTAATACAAAATTGCATGCAACCGCTCATATACTGAAACACATGCTATTGTTTTTAACATCAGTGCTTAGGAAAGATTCTATATAGTTATTATTTTAAAAGTTAAAATAAAGAAAGACTATCATTCTGAAATATATTAAATTTTAATATTATTAAAATGTCTTTGTATATGAAAGATTTTTTAAGAGTTGTTATTACACTACCATATTTTTATTATTAAAATCCTAGTTTAACATGACATTTTCCTTACTTTTCCACCACATGATAAATATCTCTTGTGTATCTATATTTTTATTGAGTATATTGCTTTTGTCTTTCCAGTCTTCTGCAGTGTAACAACAATTTTAATTTCAGATATGAAATAGATGCTTAAAATGTCATGTAAGATTTGCTTACACTTTTCAAATTGCTCTTAAAAGGACTAATAATGGTGAGATAGCATAAGAAGCAAATTATTGCAGATAAGCATGTTAATAAATTCTTATTTGGGTCATATATTTATAAAATGGAAGATTCAGAAAAAAATCTCAGTAGACTTATTCTAGCAAGACCATACTTAACAAAGCTACATAAACCGTTTAATTGTTCTAGTCAAGATAGCAATTATGGATTACCTGGGAAGGCCACATATCCTTTAAATGTAAATTTAAATGCATTTTTAAAAAGGATAAATCCATTTAAAGAACGATATACCTTAGTTTTCCTCTGACCAGAGAGCATGCACACCCCCCCTGACTTAGCAGATGGGGTTTCATAACCATTTTTCACATAACTTTACTTTTTGAGGGGAAAGATTGATATTTCCTTCATCCTGGGCTGTCACTGCAGAATGTCTATGGGTGCACTGAGAAACCCTTTAATAATGTGTTTTGATGGGGTGAGTCTTTAAAGGTTTGAGTGTCTGCAGTCATTTCTTCACGTACTAGATGCTCCAGTTAGCTCATCCTGTTAATTTCAATGGGAGCTGCAGTAAGTCGCTCATAGCCAAAGTCTCTGGTAACTTCTGATCAGGCTTGCACATGGCATTGTACATAGCAGAATATTTTGTTTTTCACTGAAATAATTTGTTATAATTACAATGGAGAGTTTGTTTCATGGAAATGTTTAATTTGCTGAAGTCTTTAGGGATTCTGAAATGGCTGAAATTTTTTTAAATTGCTCAAGGTTATGCCATGCCCTTCCATGCAGTTAGGAGTGATCTCTGTATTTCTAAGAAATTTCTTAGCACAATTAATTTGTTTTACTCTATGGCCTTTTCACAAATTATTGCAACTTAATGATTGAAAAATCAGTTCTAAATGAAAGTTGATATATACCATTTAGTCTTTCAGTCTTCTCATATTTTTGCTTTCTTATCAAAACACTACCTGTCTCATCTAGTATCATTGTCATGATTGTTGCATGCTTTCTCAGGTAAAGTCAGAGCTAAGCCCCCTCCTTGTACTGAAAGGTATTTGCATTTAGAAAACACTTTCATCTCCTTCCTACTAATTTTATGGATTGCTTCTTTAAGAAGAGAATTGAGACATTTTTATTGATATTTTCGGATTTTTCACTGTGAAAAATTGATTTTAATGCAGAGTCCTACTCAAAAATCAATGACACAACCTGACTCAGGGTTTGACACTGAAAATCTATACTATTCTCAGTGGACGCGAGTTTCATAAGCTTAGAACCTGAAGACATATTATACAAAAGGCAAAAGTTGTCCCCTGGGGCAAAATGTCAACTAAGTTATAGTGTATCTTAACAAACCAGTCTAATTAGCACTTTTCCAATACAGAAAGTGCTTATACCCAGGTAAAAGAAATATAAACATGTAAGTGTGTGTGTGTTTGTAAATAGTACCCATTATATCCCCAAAATGTTGGGTTATGAGTGAATTCTATACTTGTTTACACTCTAGACTCATTTTATCGGTGACATATCACTCCCTAGCATTGTCTCATGGTGATACAAAAAATATTTGGATGCTCACAATAAAGACTGATAAACTACAATTACTTAAAAAGAGGATTTAATTAAGAGTATAGAGTAGATTGCATAGGTGGCCTGGTAGGGAAATGCCAAGAAGACAGGTTTTCAGTTCCATGGGATTATGGATCCATCTTCAGATAGGAGTAGCTGGATTAGGAAAGAAAGGGAAAAAGGGAAAAATCTTAACAAAGATTATGATGAGCTTTGAACGGTTTATGGAAAAGATCACGTGATGACCCTGAAAGTTCCTTTCCATTTTACATTTCTATATCTTCCCCTGAGCCCTGCACAAGACCAATGACATTTAAATGACATTTAAAGGTATCTCAGTGATATTTAAAAGTGTGAAATTCAAAAGCAATAAAAGCTAATATTTTTCTACCTATCATGTGTGTATTTGGCTTCAAGGAACTGTTGCCAAAGTTTTGCCAAAAAAAGTTTTATCCCAAAATATAGTTGCTCTGAAACATGGCTTGGCTCATAGTATGCACTGTAACATTTTTCTTACAACTTGAAGCAGATACTATGCCTTGATTGTCAGAGTTTAAATCAGTCTCATGTTTTTTACACTTTCTCTGAGGTATGTTCTTTAAGGCCATCACCAAAACAAATTATTTTATTAGAACAATTTTAGATCTTGTCTGCTGTGGTCAGGCCTTCTTCTTAGCTAAGAAATAGTTGATCACAGTCCTATATTCCTGCTGGAAGCCTCACAAGTCTGTGAGTAGTACTGTGTCTCATTAAATCATCAATAAAAAGTACTGTTCAAAGAGATTACTAAGAAAATTGTTTTCTGAATGTCAAGAATTTAATATACTAATGTAGACTGAGTACGAGGCAAGAGTTTAAACAGACAGTTGACATCTAGATGGCATAGATCATCCAGAAAACAGATACCTTTCCATAATTCTCAAATATCAAAACTTGAGTTGGTCCCCTATGATAAACTGGGCTTCTATAGAACCTTCTTTAGAGGTTCTGCATTTTTTTGAGAAAGCTTTCAAAGGCAAGACACTAGCCAGATTAAGAGGGTCCAATACTTCCAAGACTCCCATGGCTTACTGTGAAAACAATTGCATTGTTAGGGAGACAACATCAATGAGCAGAGAGAGAAACATCCAGCTGATACTGCCTATACTCAGTGCAGAGTATGGAGAGTCTGGGTTCTTGTGCCCTCTCCCTGAACCAAGTTGCTGGCCAGGTCGCTTCAGGATGACTTTTATAAACGATTGTTTTATAAAATAACAATATTTCTATTTTCTTCCTTCAACACGCATTTTGGGACTGAATTAAATTATGCTTCTGAAGTGATTTGTAATATTCAAGTGAAAGTCAGAACATGAAAATGCGTGATGTGTTTAAGCAGAAGGTGATAGATATATAGTGAGTCAAAAATAGCACCTTGCTAATCTTTTATTTTATTATTTGCAGCAGTATTTTGAAAATATTATTTAAAATATTAATGAGATAACAGAAATGTCATTCTCCAGATTAAAAAAAAGAAAAAAGACAACGAAATGTTAGAACGAATGACAGAGCCGTGATGACAAATGAGGAAAAATACAAGTAGTTACAGAAAAGCGTAATTTATGAGCTAACTGAAGACTGAGTCACTGTAGTGCTTATAAATACAGTGCAACACTGATTTTGATGACTCTTTATCACAACTCTGTGATACGAAGTACGAAATAAAATAAAAAAGGACATGAGGCCAAAGATAAGTCAGTTTATATTACACTCTTAATGAAGAATAAGGAACAGCATGGAAATAGACAAATCTTGCAGAATAGGAAAATGACAACTTTGGGCTCATCTTTAATAACCTGAAAGATTTATCATTCCCTTTACCTGCTGAAGCTGTAGACAATTTTTCTGTTGTCTGGCTAGTACTTGAGTTATTATACAAACCAAAGGCAGCAGATAGGTAGCTAAGATGGAACTGAGGAGGAGACTGAATCAAAAATATCCCAGAGATGACTACTGTGACCATGTTAGTTCAAATATGCCACTCCTTACATTTGTGGCAGCCCTTTACTCAAAGTTTATTTGGACTTGTCTTAAATACTGTGAGCACTGTGCTCCCAGTTCCACCCATCTTCCATCATGGATTGTTTCTTTTTGCTTTGGAGCCAGTTCTGCCATCTATGCCAACATACGAGTGCATATACAATGTCCATAGATGTCAAGTCACCAGATGCTCAAAATTAGTCTTCAGACTCCAGTCTACAGTTTCTGAGGTACATTCACAGACAGGATATGAAGAAAAAATTAGAACACTTGAAGTGCTGAATTATCCTGACTCCACAGCAACCTTCACAGATTACTACAAATTTGGAAGGCACCACATGTTGGCATAAAATAACAGGGTCACTTATCCCTGGTCTAGCCATCCAGAGGTTTAGTCAGCATAATGCTGAGTAAATGGGATATAACGTGGTCAAAGGATCATCAGTAGTATCTATCACTTGGTGTAAACATTTGTGGAAACAAAAACTTTTGCAAAAGCAAACTCGTGGATGGATTGGTGTGTCCTGATCAGAGAAGATCCCCGTATCCTTAAGACTATATAGTACTGAGGGTCCTTTTACCATCTCTGAATTGGGAAGTTCTTCAATTACTTGAAGAAAGGGTTAGAGAGAAGGTGAAGATTGACAGGCTGCCAGGGAGTCTGTGAAATCTCTGTTATTGGAGAACTTAGAAATATGACTGGACAAGGCCCTGGGCAACCAGATCCAACTGTGATGCTAGCCCTGCTATGAGCAGGACGTATGACATGGTAACATCCAGAGGTGGCCACAGATCTCTGTCCCACTGTAAGGCCAACACCCACCTTTTGAATACTGGCAACCATCTGCTCCTGTTGCTGCCTCTGTGTTAAGATGTGATGGTCCTACAAATGTAGTGGCACTACTTCATATCACATTAGCAGGGTCCCAACCTGTCTCCTTGCAGAGATCAATGACCAACTCTTCCACCCAACCCAAGAGGCAGAGAAGCATGAAGTTGTGCAGAAATCCAGTGCCAGAACAGAAAACTACACTGAATCACTATTTTTGTCTCCCACTGGAAATGAATCTGAGCTGTGTTGCTGAATTCGTTTTTGATGGGAACTCAAACTGAGTTGGAATGATTTTGGCCCCAGCTAAATGCAGAAACATCTGTTTCTAGTCCCTGTCTGCAGGGCTGGAGAGACCTAAAGGCTTCCAGAACAGTCAGAAACAAGATGTTATTAAATGGATCCTTTCTAATACACTTCCTCAGTAATCCATGCATGGATGAAGAGAGGTTTGTGGGGGTGACTATAAGCATAATTTGATTGACTGTCTGTGATTGCTGTAGCACCCAAAAAATTTTTTCTCACTTAAAAAAACCCCTCATGCTACTTTTTAAAAATCTCCCTTTGTACTGTTTACCTACTGCGATTTATGTTTTCACAGGCAGCATAGAGGTGCTCATATTTGATGCATCTTTTCATTCACATCCACCCCTCCCCTTGCTATGTGGCCCCATTTTCTAAAACTGCAAGTAGAATCATTTCCTTTATTCTAAGATAAAATGATTTGTAATCAATTAATAAGCATTGCTGAGGCTTTTGTTTGCCTGAAGCATCATTTCCTATTCAGTTTTTACATCTGAACTATTCAGCATTGCCTTTTGGTTCTCTCTGAAAATACTCTTGAGAAGCCATGCTTATCAGCCAAGAAGCATCCAACAGCAAAGCATGTGCATTTATAAAAAGACTATCACTTTTGTGTTAACTTTGATTGCCAGTTTCTACACTTAAAATGAAAATGAAGCTGGTGGTAAAGCCACACTGCTAGATATCTGAATTCATTACACTGAATTATGTGAATTTCCTTTCTTTCCTTCAGTTCCCTCAAGTGGCATAGATTAATTTCTAGAGTGTATGTGTTTTTAACATCTGCAAAGTTCTCATGTGGATTGATGTACCGAGAATAAAACTTAAAGCAGCCATTATGAGGGCAGTGCAAACATTATTCCCCTTAATGATTTTGGCACACCTGTATTTTTGAATGTCATTTTGGGAAGTGGGAGTGGAATAGGGGTAATTAGAGAAGTTGCTTTACTGACACAGGAGGAGATGTATCCTTGCACAGGCCACAAAGAATAAAAAGCCGTGTTGAATGTGGGGACTGATTTTCCAAAGAGATTTGTGTGGAGCCATTTTGAATCCACAAAATTTGCCCTCCACAGTAAAAAACTCAGAATGCTTGTTCCTCCAAGCACCTGATTTACATCAGCAATCGGTTACTTAGAAGCACAAGCACTGTGGTTTCTGTCCAAAAGCTTGTTTTGTACACAGATTTTCCTCATTAAAATGGGAGTTACTTGTTTTGAAATTTTTGTCCTGAAATGTGTACAACAAAAATCCAGTGTTTTTTAAAACATACTTAATACACCCTACTCTTATCACTCCATCATTTCTTGGTGTCTTTAAACAAACTTGGAGCGAGGTAATAGTTTGTTCCTTTCATCCTTTGATCACCTGTCAGAATGACAGCAACATCAACCTGTGTAATGATTTCTGGCTATCACTGACTTAACCAGAAGCAAACACCATATTCTGCAGATCTTGTTGCTATTTAAATTCACATTCTTCAAATTCCCCCATCTATTTTTCAGATGGTTAAAATTAGGGAGAAGGAGTTTGTTCTCCATAGAAGATATTTCTGTAGAGTTCAAAGAGAAGCCTTTAAAAAACTGGTAGTGAATCACACAATAATTCAGGTTGGAAGGGACCTCTGGAGGTCAGCTTGTCCCATCTCCTTCTCAAAGCAGGGCTAACATCAAAGCTGGGTCAGGTTGCTTGGGACTCTGTCCGGTCAAATTCTGAAATTCTCCGAAGACATCTCCACCACCTCTCTGGGCAGCCTGTCCCCTTGCTTAACCATTATTGTTGTGGAAAGCTTTTTTTTATATCCAGATAATATTTTCCCTGCCAAAAAGTGCAACTGTTGCTTCTTGTCTTTTGCTGTGTGCCCCTGAGAAATGTCTGACTTCACCTTCTCAATAAACAACCGAATGGAAGATGGAAATGGTAGCGAAATATGATAATTAGATCCATTCTTTGCCTTGTCTTCCCTAGACCAAATAAATCCTCATTCTTTCCTCATACACCATGATGTTTCTTCTACTAAGAGGTTCAAAACTGGACACAGTGTTTCGTGAAAGTGCTGAATAGAGGTGAAAGGTCATTGCCCTCAACCTTCTGGAACCAGAGAGATCTGCTAATGTGGGCCAGGATACGGTAAGACTCCACTGTCTCAAGGGCTCATTGCTGACAGATTCAACCTGTTGCCCACCAAGACTGGCAGAACTTTCTCTGCAGAGCCTTTGCCTAACCATGCAATCCCTAACACGGAGTGTTTGCACAGGGTTATTCCATCCCAGGAGGACGAATTTGCCTTTGGCTTTGCTGAAGCTGGGTTCCTCATCACCCACTAGCTCAGCATATTGTTAACTCTCTCCCAGTTTGAGATCATCCACAAACTTGATGGACGCCACCCAAGGCACTGAAAAAGTGTAATTTTGTTCTCAGTGAAAGGTCAGACACTCCAGCTCATACCAGATTTTGTCAACGACAGTAAAAGATTCATCATCTGTAATTTTTGTCCTATTAGCGACAGACTTTTTAACACACTCAGATGCTCTCTTATGAGAAACCAGTTAGTGTAATATTTGCTTCTACCTACGCAGCTCAATAACGTGCCAAATGCAAAGGATTTTATTAGGGCTCAAATATATTTTCGGTTAGTTCTGACTCCTATGTATTTTACCTGTAGTTCAATACCATTAGTAGTGCCTTAAATAAGTAATTAGAAGAACGTTTCATTATAACCATCAAATGAGGCCAATTCCTTTTCAGGATCAGAAGTCTCATGTGAAAAAGAAGTCACCAGGTTGTAGCGTAGACTCTATTGTTTAAAGCCAGACAAGCACTGACTGCCCTGCTGGGCACAGCACGGAGGATCATAGTGAAAGGATAGGAACTGCCCTGACAGAAGTGGACCTTTGCTGATATGCGCACTTCTTTTTGTTACTGTGGGATTATTGGTGGATAGATTAGACCCCTCAGATGCATTCCACCTCTAAATTCCCAAAGTTATAAATTGGGAATTTAATTTTGAGGAAAAGTTGTTTAGTTTACACATCACTAAATTTGCCAAGGGCTGCACATATTGCTTACAGTTCTGCTCCTTCTGAAAGAGTAGAGAGGAAACACTAGCAGTGAAGTTTGCTGAGACCCATCCAGGCAGTGGTGCCTTGGGAGAGCTCCTCATTGAAGATCCCCACCCTTCCCGCGACGCCAGATGCACGGGGACCCCATCCTGCACATGGTCATTTAATGTCCTGTGGTGTACATCCTCACCCTAGGGCTCAAAGGAGAACCAAAGCCTGGTGTGGTCAGCTGGTGCTGGAGTTCCACTGACTGTGTGTTGGGGTCAATGTAGCTTGAGAGTTAGCATGACTAGGCCGCTTAAGCAAAACAGTTAGCATAACTGAACAGGCCGCTGGAAAGGGCAGCTAAGAATAACAATTGAGAAAGTTCTGATAGTGCACATGGTGTGGGTTAGCAAAAACAAGATGTGTTCAAGGACGTGGAGGCGGTCTGTTGCTATTGGCATTAGTGCATAGTTACCAATTATAAGGGAATACGGGGTGCGTGAACAGGGCGTGATTTATGTCTGTAGTCTATCCGAACAAGAGTGATCATGTGTACTGATATGAAAAATGTATATAACCAAGCAAGTGGAGCAATAAAGTGAACCGACTGTGCATTGCATCAATGTGTGAGAGTCGTTCCTCTCCCTGCACGGATGCTGAAACTTGGCAGCTGTGAAACAATGCCTGCTGTGCAGCACTGCTGGTGGTCGCTGTGTTTGCCCTGCCTTGTTTCACAGAATCACAGAATCACAGAATGGTAGGGGTTGGAAAGGACCTCTGTGGGTCATCTCGTCCAACCGCCCTGCTGAAGCAAGGTCACCTACAGCAGGCTGCAGAGGACCTTGTCGAGGTGGGTCTTGAATATCTCCAGAGAAGGAGACTCCACAACCTCCTTGGGCAGCCTGTTCCAGGGCTCCGTCACCCACAGAATGAAGAAGTTCTTCCTCATGTTCAGACGGAACTTCCTGTGCTTCAGTTTGTGCCCATTGTCCCTTGTCCTGTCACTGGGCACCACTGAAAAGAGTCTGGCCCCATCCTCCTGACACCCACCCTTCAGATATTTATAGGCATATGTTAGGCCCCCTCTCAGCCTTCTCTTCTTCAAGCTGAACAAGCCCAGCTGCCCCAGCCTCCCCTCGTAGGAGAGATGTTCCAGTCCCCTCACCATCCTTGTAGCCCTCCGCTGGACTCCCTCCAGTAGTTCCTCATCTTTCTGCCAGAACTGGACAGTACTCCAGATGGGACCTCACTTGGGCAGAGTAGAGGGGAAGGAGAACCTTCCTCGACCTGCTGGCCACTCTCCTCCTAATGCATCCCAGAATCCCATTGGCCTTCTTGGCAGCCAGGGCACACTGCTGGCTCATGGTCAACTTGTTGTCCACCAGGACACCCAGGTCCCTCTCCACAGAGCAGATCTCCAGCAGGTCCTCCCTGAGCCTGTACTGATGCATGGGGTTGTTCCTCCCCAGGTGCAGGACCCTGCACTTGCCCTTGTTGAACTTCATCAGGTTCCTCTGCCCAGCTTTCCAGCCTGTCCAGGTCTCTCTGAATGGCAGCACAGCCTTCCGGTGTATCCACCTCTCCTCCCAGTTTTGTGTTATCAGTACACTTGCTGAGGGTAGACTCTAACTCTTCATCCTTCTTCATCCATCTTCATCGTTACTGCTCAGTGTTTTTCACAGGGACAATTGTTTTCTCTGAAATACAGCGGAAAGTTTTGTGTGGAAATGTTCTATTTTTAACCTGACTTAGTCCTTCTTTACCAACCTATTAGAGGCACTCCCAGCCACCTACACCTGTACCAAGGCAGATTAAAAGGATACCATTCTAATCTAATAGCACTTTTTCAATTACTTTCTGTAGCTGTAAATGACAGCTGGGCTACAGCATGTTCCTCTCAAGAGATCTGACTTAAATTACATTCATATATCATATATCAGCTCTTCAGTTTACCTCGAGATTTAAAAGCTACATCGGCAATCATGTCGTTTAACCAAATCAAATTATCTTCCCTAGATTTGGAGCAAGAGACAGTTTTAAACTCATGCAAAATGTAAAACAAAACAAAAAATATCAGACTGTAAATATGGCTTTCTGTGGTTAAAATAAATTCTATATACAACTTCAATAAATAAATACTATGTAACTAACACTCTGAATGGGTATACAAGAAGCTATGCTCCCATATTGAACTCAGGAGCTTAATTTATCTTATCATTTAGAATCTAAGCCTTTTTAATGAGTTTTGGGAGGCTCATTTAGACTGTTCCTTTACAAATATTATTTGCTCTTTCAAAGTCATCTGGCCTTCCCTTTTTATCTGTTCTGTTTGGATTTAATATACCATAATCATTCCACTCTCAATCTTTCAAGTAACAGTATGTATCAAATAATTATCTGAGAGTCTTCACACTGCCTTTAAAAATATTCATCCTTCCCATCTGTTACTAAGTTCTTTAATCACTTTCTTTCCTTGTTGTGGCTATTGCGACCCTGTCAGTGTGTTTCACGCTACATGGATATGGTTGGGCAGAGGGTAATTTGATGACGAATGGGGATTGATAAAATTACTTTTGCTACTTCTTTTAAAAAATGCAAGCAATGAAACAACAGAAACTTGTATACTCATATGGATGTGTGGAGATACCTAGGGTAACTGAGATAGGTTGCTGGGGTACCATAAGGGATCTTGCCGCAGGTGCAGTGAACAGGGCATAGCTGGAACTCAGCAGGCTGAATTTTTCTCTGCAGTCACATTGCACTGCTCTGAAACCACAGAAAACTTATTTAAGTCTGCGTAGGACCTTTTTCTGTACTGTACTGGGTTGTAGGTGCCCTTGAACAATGCAAAAATGAGACTGACAAAAGCTTAGCCTTGCTGCCTTTGGCTTGGCCCTCATAGAGACTTAAAAAAACTTAAAAAAACTATACTTAAAAAGCTCTACTACAAGTGAAAAAATATACATTTATGGCCAATGGATCCTAATGCTAGGAATGGATCCCCAGGGTTTGTCTATACCTTCAGACAGCAGAATGAAGACAGCTCATCTGGGGAGTCCATCACATTATCTAGCTGCTACATTCTGTTTCAGCAGAAACAACTGTACGACAGACACTACAGCTTTGAACAGGCTATGCCACTTTGGGGCAAGCCATGTGTCCTAACTGACTGGAGAAAAAGAATAGAGAGGCCTCTTTTCAAGAAAATATGTTCCTCCTAAAGCATGCGGACCAAGGTTCCTTCGTCCTCGCATTGTACAGATCCCACTGCCCTCATTCCAGCCATGCTACCCTCAAATACTATCCCACATTATTCGTTTCAACATAGGTGGATGGAAGAGGGAGGACAAAAAAGCTAAACTACTAGCTTTTGGCACAGGGAATGAAATCCTGGTTTCTCTGTCCTTCTCCCTTTCACACGAGTGTCTAACCAACAGACCTAGAAATATCACACCTCTTCCTTTTGCTTTTTTCCCAGCCCACTGAACTTTTCTTTACTCCTTATGAAGTAAAATAACTGCAGTGGAGGGGTGGTGCGTGTTGCCATCCACCACTGAACAGCATCAGTGATGCTCATGCTGGGGCTGACCTCTCTCCTCTGGGGTCTCTGCTGAAGCCTTGGACAAATGGGAAAAAAAAGGATACCTCTTCAACCAAGATAGCTGAGAGCAAAATCTGCTGAGTGTAGCTCGAGAATGACTCCTTTCCAAATCCAGCGGAGACAGAACGGGGAGGGAGATGTGTGGCTGCTCAGTACCATCGAGAGTCAAGAGCTCTACCTTCTCTTGGGGCAACTTCAGACAAAGTCAATGACAAACCAGAGACTTTACAGGGCTTTAGATTTCCCAGGAATGAGTAGAAGCTGGCTGAGGGTTTGAGGACCACATTTTTATCCTATTTAGGGGGTTAAGTGTGATGTGAGCACTGTGACCTTCATGGATCTAACTCCAGATCCTTCTGGATAGGGTCTGAACCAACAGTGAATCATACAGTCAAAGAAACTAATTTTAAAACAAGCAAACTATCCTGTAAGTTCCTACAGTTAAAAGGGCTCCTGACACTCTGTTTGGAGTTTTCTCTTCTCTACCATTATAAAAGCTTTTGTTATGCCATAACAACATGAAACAGTTTCAGTGAGGGGAACTGAGACCTCGTGTATTGTGGGATGGTGCTGAACAAATCTGAACCAGTGCTATTAGGCAGCTGATTTTAAGTAGCAGCTCTTTAACATAGTCTTTGGTTTTTTTTCACAGAGACATCTGCAACGAGCAACAGCTACTAAAAAGCAGTGATTCTTTCAAGGTAGACTAGGGACGCATGTCTTTCGTGTTTCCTCATCTACACTGCTTTATGGGCTATACATTTTCTGCCTTTCTGTTTCCACATTTGGCCTCCCACCATTTACATGCCACTGTAGGCAATGTGCCAGATTGGCACTTAAAACATGAAAAATCAGAAAGGTGGAAAGAGAGACACAAATAAAAGGTAGGCCTGCAGCACTCACATCTCCGTGTCCTTTCCTGACAACCAGAACTTCCATTTGTGTTGGGGTGTCAGTTCTATCAAACTTCTGTCTTGTATCAATTTTTAGCAGCATGGATAATTTATTGCATCTAGGATGATAGAAAACCAGCTTTATACATCATTCAGCTTGCAAAAGATGTGTAGCTTCAGTTCCTTAATGGTGTCATTTTGGCTGAATGCTATTAACAGATTACCCCTGCCTAGGGCAGTGGAGCATGTGCAGCAGAAAGATAACCTTGTGTTCGTAATTTAATATTAACTGTTTTCTCCATAGTACCTCTTTCCAGTACATTAACAACAAACCAATATGGCCTTGTCCCCTGCGGTCGTATTCTTCAGCAAAAAATGGATTACATGATAGCAAGTTCCTGAAGATTTCCAATGAAGTATTACAAATCACTCAACGCCTGCTCTGCAGAAATGAAAAATAAACAGGCTTAGATTCAATCAAATTTAATTCCTCCAGTTTAGCTTTACCTCACTTCAAAGGGTGCTCTTATTAATGTCTTGGGTAAAAAAATGTAACAGTAATTTTTCCCCCTTCTTATACTGAAAGCCTCCAGTTGTGTTCAACATATAGTGAGATCAAGAAAATGTGTTTTTTTCTTGAATACTCTGACACAGTTTGATATAAAAGTGTAAGCCAGTTACAGAAAACTCTTTATGGAATTTTTATCCTATTCCATTCCCGGGAGCTAAATTTATATCCTGCATTAGCTATCATAGCACTAGAGTATTAGTCTTCTTGCAAGCAGTTCAGGGCAGTCTGAGGGCCCTATCACTCTCTACCACTCACATACACAGGCATTATGGGTTTATCTCATCTTCTGCAGCAAGTGCTAGGCCCAATTCATTCCTTTAGGCTACTTTACTAATAACCTATTCCTTATCAGGGCCTCTCCACCTCAGCTTGTGATCAAAGACCCAATTAATGGAATGGAGAAAGGTGAAGCATTCAAATAATGGAGACAGCTGTTTTTCTCTGTTAGAGAAAATCCATTTGTATTGTTATCGCAAGCTCCAAGTTCTGCAGCTCCTGTTTAATTCAGTCTCCCTCCATTTCTGCTGATGATAAAAAAGTCACAATGAACTCAGAAGAGAATGGCAGAAATATCACCATGTTTCAACTCAGCCTGGGTGTTATCAACTTGAAAGTGAAAATACAAGCAGATAAGCAGAGGAAATGTCCAACAAAGACCATATCAAATTTTCAAAAAATGTACTTTCATGCTGCATTCTTTAGTCACCTTTCTGAATGTTTTCCAGAACCTGATATACACTCCCTATGTCGGCTGCCTGAATCAGAGGAACAGAGGGCGATAATATCGTGGGTTCCACCTCAATGGAAAAGTAATTAAAGAGGAAGAGTAATCATAATTGGCTGGCATGAGTATTGCCAGTGAACTGCAGCTTCTCTTGTGCCTCAGTGTCTGGGAGCCTGCAGCTAAGCTGGGTGTTTACATTGCCATCACCAGTGGGTCAGGTTAGTTCCTTCATCTGACAGCAAAGAAGTTGTGCCATGCTCAAGTCTGGTATTAAACCCTTTCTTTAACAGGCTCCTAGGTGTAAATCTGCCCAGACTATTGCAAATAAAATCCTACCCACTCTACATGACAGCAGTTCATTTCGTAAACATGTAAAGGCCACTTTACCATTCTCTTCCTCACCCCTTTGTAATCATGTCATCACACTGTCACGTACAGGCATAAACACGGGCAGAACACTGTGATTACGCTTAATTGAAACATATCAGACTTGCAGGTTAAAAGTACAACAGTGAAAACCAAGTATGCATTCTTAAAAATGATTCTATGCAAAAGGGAGAAGGAGGGTGCATCTACCAGATGCGCTCCATGCATGTAATCATGCGAGTGTGCAAGGCAAAACCCTGCTCCTTTTCACAGAAGTTGTTACTGTTTTTCTTATATGCAAAGCAAGTGTTGTTTAGAGATTGTGAGACTGTTAACACACTGGGGGATGGTTTGGGGTTTTTTTGATTACTTGGGAAACCTTTGGATCTGGTGCTTCAGAAGTAAGGACTGAAAAAACCCTCATTTCAATGAGGCTGAGCGCACAAAATGAGCAGAGTGCACATGCACAAAGCTACAGTGTACGCCATGAGTTAAGACAGCAAAGCCTTTCCCGGGCTGATTGTTCACAGGGGATCACAGAATCTGTGTTAGGCTGAATAAGGAGAAATGCATTATGCATTTGCATGTATGATGAACATTTAAAGAGGGCTGTGTAGAAACAAAGAATAATTCATAATAAACACGGAATGGCGAACATTTCAGACCCAGCTGATGTTTTTGAATCTTCGCAGGCACGAAACATTACCATTTTAACACGGTAGTTTCACACTTGATATCAAGTAGGCCAGCTGAATAATATTATTTGTTTGTACATCAGGAGTTTCCTCATCCTCCCATCCTGTTATTACACCCACATCCAACAAATAAAGAAAACAAAAAGCTGCACTCAAATTAATATCATGTGCTAAATCTACGACAGTCAATAACTTCTCATTGGAATAGTAAAATATATGGATTCAAACATAATTTTATGTATGTCTGTGAAATGGAAAATACAAAGAATGATGAAAACCGCCATTAGCGTCTTTCATCAGCAATAAATTCATAATTCTGCTCCACCTGTAGACATCGCTGATACAATCACAGAATCACAGAATCACAGAATAGTAGGGGTTGGAAGGGACCTCTGTGGGTCATCTAGTCCAACCCCCCTGCCGAAGCAGGGTCACCTACAGTAGGCTGCACAGGATCTTGTCCAGGCGGGTCTTGAATATCTCCAGAGAAGGAGACTCCACAACCTCCTTGGGCAGCCTGTTCCAGTGCTTCGTCACCCTCAGAGGGAAGAAGTTCCTCCTCATGTTCAGACGGAACTTCCTGTGCCTCAGTTTGTGCCCATTGCCCCTTGTCCTGTCACTGGGCACCACTGAAAAGAGCTTGGCCCCATCCTCCTGACACCCACCCTTCAGATATTTGTAGGCATTTATAAGGTCCCCTCGCAGCCTTCTCTTCTTCAGGCTGAACAAGCCCAGTTCCCTCAACCTCTCCTCGTAGTGGAGATGCTCCAGTCCCCTCACCATCCTTGTAGCCCTCCGCTGGACTCTCTCCAGTAGCTCTTCATCCTTCTTGAACTGGGGAGCCCAGAACTGGACACAGTACTCCAGATGAGGCCTCACCAGGGCAGTGTAGAGGGGAAGGAGAACCTCCCTTGTCCTGCTGGCCACACTCTTCTTGATGCACCCCAGGATCCCATTGGCTTTCTTGGCAGCCAGGGCACACTGCTGGCTCATGGTTAACCTGTCGTCCACCAGGACACCCAGGTCCCTCTCCGCAGAGCTGCTCTCCAGCTGGTCCACCCCAAGCCTGTACTGGTGCATGAGGTTGTTCCTCCCCAGGTGCAGGACCCTGCACTTGCCCTTGTTGAACCTCATCAGGTTCCTCTCTGCCCAGCTTTCCAGCCTATCCAGGTCACGCTGAATGGCAGCACAGCCTTCTGGTGTATCTACCACACCTCCCAGTTTGGTGTCGTCAGCAAACTTGCTGAGGGTACATTCTAACTCTTCATCCAGGTCTTTGATGAAGAAGTTAAACAAGACTGGGCCCAGTACTGACCCCTGAGGGACACCACTTGTCACCAGCCTCCAACTAGACTCAGCGCCGCTGATGACAACCCTCTGAGTTCTGCCATTCAGCCAGTTCTCTATCCACTTCACCGACCACTCATCCAGCCCACACTTCCTCAGCTTCCCCAGGAGGATATCATGGGAGACTGTGTCGAAAGCCTTGCTGAAGTCAAGGTAGATAACATCCACGGCTCTCCCTTCGTCTACCCAGCCAGTCATGTCATCGTAGAAAGCTATAAGATTGGTCAGGCATGATTTCCCCTTGGTGAATCCATGCTGACTACTCCTGATAACCTTCTTTTCTTCCACTTGCTTCATGATGGCCTCCAGGATAAGCTGCTCCATCACCTTTCCCGGGATGGAGGTGAGGCTGACCGGCCTGTAGTTCCCTGGGTCCTCCTTCTTGCCCTTTTTGAAGATTGGAGTGACATTGGCCTTTCTCCAGTCCTCGGGCACCTCTCCTGTCCTCCAGGACCTCTCAAAGATGATGGAGAGTGGCTCAGCAATGACATCCGCCAGCTCCCTCAGCACTCGTGGGTGCATTCCATCGGGGCCCATGGATTTGTGGACGTCCAGATCGCTTAAGCGATCCCTCACACAGTCCTCCTCGACCAAGGGAAAGTCGTCCTCTTTGTAGGCTTCTTCTCTTCCCTCCGGGGCCTGGGATTCCTGAGGGCCAGTCTTAGCACTGAAGACTGAAGCAAAGAAGGCATTCAGTAGCTCTGCCTTCTCCGCATCCTCCGTCACCAGAACACCCTCCTCATTCAGCAGCGGCCCCACGTTGTCCCTAGCCTTCCTTTTGCTGCTGATGTAGTTGAAGAAGCCCTTCTTGTTGTTTTTGACATCCCTTGCCAGCTTCAATTCCAGGTGAGCCTTGGCCTTCCTCGTCGCATCCCTGCATGCTCTCACTACGTTTCTGTACTCTTCCCAAGTGGCCTGTCCCTCTTTCCACATTCTATGCACCTTTCTCTTCTGCCTGATCTCCGCTAGAAGCTCCTTGTTTAACCATGCAGGTCTCCTGCCTCCTTTGCTAAATTTCTTTCTCCAAACAGGAATGCAGCTGTGAACTCTTTTCTTCCATACTCCAGCAGTCTCCGTACAATGAAACCAGTCTTCAGGAATAATTCAAAGGTCTGAGAAAAACCTTAATGTAGGTATACTTGTAATAAAGGCGAACCAGAATCCTATTTAATATGCACTGGGAAACATCAGGGTGGTCTTGTAAGATGTGAAGTGACTTAAGGGTGGTCTCTTGCATTGGTTTCTCTAGATAATAAAACACTTATGACAACCCACGGTGCTGAATGGCACAATTGTAAACGAAAATTATGCAACCTGCCTGTAGCTCCCATCCCAGCTCCCTGAAACTAAATAAGCAATAAGCCTGGTAAAAGGACAATCTTGGCAAAAAAAGGTTCAGGGTAGCAAAAGACCTGAATAATTTTCCAGTAGTATATAATTAGTATATAGTTAAATACACTGGATCCTGATTTTGCTGAGGGGGATGAACTTGTTCTTACCAAAGACTAGAAGAAAAATGAATAAATGCTCCTCCGGTCTCAGATGCGACACTGCACCTGTGGGCTTCTAAAAGAACATATCTCATTACAGTATCTGAGCTACCAGGGTGAAATTTTCTTTCAGTCTTGAATATCTACAAATATTTGTGTATTCTTAACACATTTTTTTCTAGTTTGGTCAAAGGATTGCACTGTCTAGCCAATTTCCTTGAAGAGCTCTTAACAGAGAATAATGAGGAAATTTTATGCTAACTAGTGGATCTTCATGTACCCATCTTTACTCTGTGAAGCACGGTCTTTTTTTCTCTACACTGCTACAGCACAGCATGACAGTGAATTAGGGCTTGGGCAGTGGGATGGCCAGCCCAATTCAGGACGAGGTCCAACCTCCTCCTCCAGCATTGCTCAGACAGGCTGGGCTGAAGGATTGCTGCACCCAGATGCACCAGATAAATAAATATAGTCTCTCTCCTCCAAGGGAGTCTGGAAATAATGCGGCCAAGTTAACAGAGTTACATTAACATACAAGCAAAATAATAGCAAAAAAAGATGTAAGCCTGGGGTTATATTCTCATATTGGGCAGTCTATCAGCCAAAGTAAAATCTTCATGAAAACTTCTGATGGGGATTTATTTTCCAAATGCCCATTTGCAATTTTATAACAACAATTCTGGCCAGCTTCTGCTCCCATTTCCATTTCTGCAGCTGCAGCAACCTCTATGTATTCACAGCAGAGAGCACAATGTGACCTTTGTTTTTTCGAGACTTTGGCTAAGAAGGTTGTGCAGCTGCAAATGGATCCAGGTGCTGGGGCCAGCGGCCAGGAGTGGCTTGGATGTCGATGGAAGGGGCAGCCTTTACACTTGGTCAGCTGAGCTCGCGAGGTCTCTGCGGCAAAGCAAAAGTACACTGCCACCACTCTGCCACCCTCTTCCAACCTCCGTGCTCAAGCACTCTCTAAACTCGGAGCACTGTTTTTCTAGAATTAACCCCTCTCTTTAATTTTAATTATTACTTTCAGTGATTTTTATGGGGAGAGCTAAGACATGAAGAGCTAGGGCAGAACTTGTATTTAAGAACATTCTCCTGTAGCTTAGATATTTTAAGCTGCTGTTGCTCTCAAATCCAACTTAATTGTACTGTTAAGAGAATATCAGTCTGCAAATTGTGAAACACAGTAGCTGCCACAGTAAAATCCCAACATTTGATAAACATTGCAACATCTCATTGGCTGGCTGATACCACTGTATTTGATCTTCTGCAAGCAGAAAATTATTCAGGTATCCAATACTGCACTTGGATAAGACTCTGAATTTTCAAGCTCCATTGCAATTGAACAAATTAAATCCATCTAGGAATAAAAAGAATATCCATAATTTATTAACTTCTTTATGAACTTATGAACCATGCTCAAACACAGCTTTTTGTTTAGATTTCAAGAAGTTGTAATCAAAAAGCCAAGACTGAACAAAAAAGTTCTGTTACTGGTAAGTTATAGGTGTATTGAGACTTTTGAATAGGAACTTTGGGACTACCATAAGAAGTATAGGGGTGGGCCTGATGAAGAGTACTCAGGGGGTTGTGGTTGGATTCTTTCCCCTTTCTTTGCACTCCTTCTTGTACCTAGTCCATGAGGAATAAAAGTAAGGCAGATAGATTGAAAAAAAAATCAGCTTAAAATATCAAGTATTTGAATAATATTTAGTTCTGTTCTAGCTCTTCTTAGCTTAATTCCCTACTTTAAAAATGTTGAGGGTCTTTACAGTTGAATGGACATTTGTGGAGATGTTGGTATTTGGGTAATTATTTGCCAATTTTTATAAAAAAATGTCATCCATCTTTCTTGACTTCACGTAAAGACTTACTCTTGAAGGGCAGAATCCATCCTGCGGCACACAAGTGATCTTAGTCCCTATTTACCCAGTTACAGTAGAGGGCTGGACGGTCTCACACCCTTCTCTGTTAAGACCTTTGCCAAAGTCTTTAGAAATGCCATCAGTGCTACCACCCTCTTTATGGCTGAAACCATAGTCTAAGAGCTGCCTTTATCCTTAAGAGTCTGGTTTTATGCTCAGTACAGTGCTTTTTTATTGGGCCTAAAGTGACAGAGGCCTTAGAGTTATTTCCTTCCTGTCCACTGTGTCATGACAGACAAATGAGCTTAAAGAGGAGCAAGACTTTGCCAGTCCAAAGTGCTACCTGCATACTCTTCCTTCCCTGTAAGGGTTTGAAAAGATAGAGTCTAAGGACAGGAAAGGGCTGTACCTGAAACAAGGGCTGTACAGTGGGAACTCTGTAGCCTTTATCGAACACCTGGCATGCAAAATTGGTAATGTTTTGGTCTGGCACTTAAATCCATCCCTATGCCTGTCTTCATTCATCAGCATACCCTCATCAAGAAATTTTATGAAATACTTAATTTTTTCCTTCTTTGGGTAATCTTTTTGACTTGTGCTTTTAATACTTAATAATTACCCACACATGATTTAAGCCTGCTACGAATGAGATTTCAAGTCAGCATCTGCTCTAACTTCATGTTGCTCAGAGACTTCAAGTTACTGATGACATACATATGTCACTTGTTTTCCAAGTCCGCATACTCCACCAGCATGGCTTCAGAACTAACTTCCACTCCCTCTCTCCTCTCTCTCTGTTACACGTTTTGTTCGCAATGTACTCAGTCCTTTCCCTCCTTTTTTCTTGTTCTGGCATAAAAAGTAGCTTTTTTGACTTGATAAGAGATTTTATATTCAGCCTGGCAGTTTTGAGATGGATGATGGTTTTTATTTATTATTATTACTATTGTCTGAACACCTGAAGATAAAACAGATGCTACATTCACACAAAATACTGGATAAAACTCTGATCCTGTTGAAATCACTGGGGGCCTCAGCACTGACTTCAGTTTGGACAGGCTTTCCTCATGATCTTTGACACAAACTGTAGTGTTGGGTCCCAGTTTTCCAAAAATAGCTTTGTTTGTTTCCCTGTTTTGTCTTAATCAAAGCAAGCTGTTAAAACAACTCACCAGGAAGCCCCCAGTCACAGGGACAATGAAAGGTGAATTTATCTTAACTGGTAAGCGGAATTTCCCTGACGATGCCCTGTTGCTGCATTCTACAGAAAAGCCTTAGGTGAATCAGCCCCTCCTGTGCTTTGACTGGTGATGGGGGCCATAAAATCAATAAACCAAGATCAACTGAAAAAAAAAAAAAGAAATCCTCTTTCTATCTTTCTTCCACAGCAAGGAAAAGCAGACTTGAGAATAAAAACTGTTATCGCTCCC
Organism: Opisthocomus hoazin; assembly: GCF_030867145.1. Lineage (NCBI taxonomy): Eukaryota > Metazoa > Chordata > Aves > Opisthocomiformes > Opisthocomidae > Opisthocomus > Opisthocomus hoazin. The sequence continues at coordinate 29,716,834 of NC_134416.1, read as the reverse complement.
CAGTCATCCAAAAATATCTCCCAAAACACAAGACGTGTCAAGTGGTTAATACCTTTTGAACTTTCCTTTGAGCTTTCCTCTGCGGTTAGGGCCCTCTGAGCCCACGACGTAGCAGCTGACAGTGATTAAGTTTCTGTATGCACACACAGTTCAAACTGCACTTAGAAAAGCCACATTTGGTCATTGTTTACTTAAGTTTGCAGCAACAAATACAGATGCGTGGATTTGAATGTACACCTGGCATTAATCAGCTGCTGCTGCTGCTATTTCACAGCTGCCTCCAAGAAAGGCAAAATGCTGGAGTGGAAATGCGATTTCAGAATAACCAGAAATCTTTAAGGGACCCACATGGAGGACGGGGGACCTCCCTAACAACATTTGCTTCCAGCTTGTTTCAGCCTTCAGAGATTTTTTTTTGTGTTAAATCCCTCCTCATATAAGGAGGTCTGCAGTTTTTTAGCTGAAGTGTGTGTATGTAAGTATGTATGTAAGGGTATACACACGCTGCACAGATACTGCACAGATACTGCCTTAAACTGGAAAGGACCCACACTTGCTACAACCAGGGGTCAAGGAGACCTGGAGAGGCAGGATCAGTAACACTGCAGTGGTGCCCACCTTTTCTAACCCATTTTGGGAGATTTCCAGTGCTGGAGGTGCAATACTGCCTTCATCAATCAGTTCCAAGTTTAATGGTCTTGGGAGATTTTAAAAAAAAAAAAAAAAAAAAAAAGTTTAATTGTTAACATAATCTCATTTGATTAAATTTAGTCTCATTTCTTCTTGTTGCTGCTGGACACGCAGGGCAACCGACTCACATGCCAGGAGGACAGCAGCCGGCTATCCTGTACCCCGGTGGCACTGCGGTGAGTGTGAACACAGCAGTCACAACGTGCAGGCAGGTGTGACCTCGGCTCCAGCATCTCCACAGCCTGCCCACCTCTGCCAGATGGAGTGTGGGATGTCTGGCTTCCAGCTGTGAGCCCCAAGAGTTTGCAAAATCCTTCTCTCTCAGCCATGAAATATTCCTGTGCTGAGTTCAGCAGAAGCTGTCTGGCTGAGAAGGACCTTCCTCCAGGACAGACCCCTTCCTTCAAGAATATTCTTTTCCTCTGGTATAAAGTAGACAGTTTGTTTGTTTTTTAAGTTTTCAGATGTGTTGCAACACCAGGCGTATCTGAGGGGGCAGTGCTGAAGATTCAGGCTCATTAAGCAGCAGCAGTTGTTGATCATCAGCTGCATGAGCTATTGTAGGATATCAGGGGAGGGAAAACGGGCATTCGTCAGTCACAGTTTTTTGCTAACAAGGCCTGACATATGCATTTATCTGTTCGCTGGTTAGATGGTGAACAATGTGTGAGTTTTGATGAATTTAGAATATTTCTGACAATAGCTAGAAAATGAAAACTGAATTTAAAAAGACAGCAAAAGCAAGAAACACAACCCATTTCCTGAAGGTCTTCAGTCTGAGGCTGAAAAGGATAAACTCAAGTCATACCAGTCCCATATTTCTCACTGAGTGAGCATACTTACCTCATCCAAGAGTAAGGGATATTTACCCAGTTCTCTTCATCTAGATTATAATCTGGATAGATCGTATCTTCTAGATGCATAAAGCTAGATGTTACTTCTTTGTCCTTCATTTTATGATAATTCTATACATTCCTTATTTATTTTTGTGTGCTAGAAAAACTTACAACTTTCAGAAATTAGAGTAATATATCAATTACTGCATAGACAACACAAGTGAAAATCCCCCATTCCTCTCTGCCACTCAGAGAGTGCCCACACTGCAGGCACAAAACGGGCTGTGGCGTAGAGTAGATAAATGCAAGATCACTGTCAGCTAGTAAGTGTGGCACCAAGCGATGTGAGGAGCATGGGGTGTTGCCAGCCCTGAGCTCTGCGCATGGCTGCAGCTGGAGTGTCATTGAATGCCTTTCTGCACAGGTCTATGTGACGCTGGAGATATTCTTAACCCAGTTGAGCTCATGAGCTTTGGACCCAGGTGACAGGGACTCTGGCTGGGGAAGGGAAGCCGGGATCAGTGAGCAAGCTCTTCTCATGGAAAATTTATCTGTGCACAGCAACGGTGGCGATGCAGAGGGCAAAAGTCCTCAGCAGGTCCCCGTCCTAGCTGAGCAGATCCTGGTGTGCTGCAGGGAGGCAGGGAGCTCAGCCCCATTGCTGGAAGACACCAGAGACCGCAGGCCCTGGCACGGCCACCAGCCTGGCCACCCCAGCAGTCCTGCCAGCCTCTTCATTGCACCAGGAGTTAGCTATCCTTTACCACTCGTGCCTGGCTCAGGGAGGTGTGGTGAGCTCATTAAAGCACAGCCTGAGGCAGCCTGACCCCTCCAGAGTTGCTGCCCAGGCACTGTATCCTCCCAGGTGGGCATGTTCCCCATGGAAGAAGGCACATTTGACAGTGGAGCCACCATTTATTCTCTTTAGTGTCTTCTTCCCTCTTTGTTTCCAAAGCCAGGATAAGCTTTCCAACCAAGAGGAGGCAGAAGAATCAGTGTAACGGCAACAGTGAATTAATGGAGTATGCTGAGGGTACTAGGTGGCTGTGAATACACTCCTTTAGAACAGAATATCTTGTAAGTTTATAGATAGCAGATGAACGAGCCATTTCTCTGCCATTTGCTCATTACCGGCGTGCAGAGAAATATGTATGTGTGTCTATGGCACATTAATCACTTTATACTAGATGTAACACACAGCAATGATGAACATAGACTATGAGACAATTGTCGGTATGGTGAGAGCCCATTCCACTATGATTCTGTGGGACACTGCTTGTATTATGACCTACATTTTGGAAAGACAAATATACAACAGACGTGTGGCTATTTACCTTCACTAAGACCTCTCTTCTGTAGGGTCTTTTCTGGATCAGCGGGTGTGGGATTTTGCATTGCCTCAAAAAGTCCTTTAAATCCAAAACCAAGACATTTAAATTCTCTGTTAAGGATGGTTTTATTTTTAAATGACCCTTTTCTTACCAACAGACACCTTCTTCCCTGCGTCGTGGAGATAGAGGGTGCCCCTCAGCAAGAGGCCAAATTTCTGTTTGAGGGTCAGTGAAATATTTGTGCTTTACAGAAGAGATAAGCCCTTCTCCTTCTGCATATCTTTCTAAGTGATCATCTGTGCTCATCCATGTGTTGAAATGCTAGTTGGGATTTAAAGCTTGTTCAATGTGTTAAGGCCCAATTGCAATTCACTGATACCAACAGTCTGTTCACGATTGGTATTTTTGAGATTGAAATTTACAGAAAAAAACAGATTAATAATTTCACAATTCTTTGTAAGCAATAGGGAAAGAAAATGTTCATCTTAGTTATGTGGATACCTATTGATCTAGACATCTGTTTATTTTTATTCAGATAAGAATTTTATCTCAATATTCAGAAGTTTTACTATCATGGAAACAAAGTTTGAAAAAAGAGATTGTTGTAAGCATGGGCTTAAAAGAGTTTATCATAGAATAAACTTTAGTCTCATATTGAAAAAAATAGGATGGGAAAGACAGCAGAAGAAAAATTAATCATCTCCGTTAACTTCAGATATCCATCTAAGTTAGTCACACCAAGAGCCCTTTATAGTCAATGGAGGGAAAGGAGGCCCTTTGAGTTTAGCATATCTTCTGATTTTCTTTACACATTTACTAATCTGTCTTAGAAATGCATGTTTCTCTCTGTTGGCCACAAAAGTAAATCTAGACAACCAGCTCAAACATCAGCATTTCCACTGCATATGTCTCCTTTTGGCCAGAGGTTTATTAGCATGAGAATTTACACTAGTTAGTGATCTAAAATGCTTAAGAGTATAATGGACAGGGCTTTGAGAAACCTGATCTAGTGGACAGTGTCCCTGCTCACGGCAGGGGGGTTGGAACTAGATGATCTATAATGTCCCTTCCAACCCAAACCATTCTATGATTCTATGATTCTACGGTAAGAAAGCATCTCTGTGTTCCCTGACCGTTTAGCTCTCTGTGCAGAAGCAAACATATTAACAATAGCTTTATTGCTGTTGATGTTTTTATAAGTGACCTTTCCTGGTATAACTGTTAACATGCACTTGGAGTAGAACATACCTTTGCCATCATTATGAACTTTTTCTTAATGCTTAATGTTTATGCTTCGTCTAAAGAATTTCAAGCTTCTAAGAGGGTCAGGTTCTTGGCTAGGGTCAGAGAATGCAGTGTATTTTTAAATGTACATACTCTGATCAGTTCACTTAAGAGCTTCAGTGCATCGTTTTGCAATCACATATCTCAGAAATAATTTATACAATCAATTAAAGAGCATTATCAAGGGATGATTTGACAACTGTTGCCATGCCAACCAATGAAGCAGAAAGCTCCTCAGCGTTTAAAGGCTGCACCTGGTGATAGATATAGCAGATTTTGAGGACTCAGACAGAATCGCAGATGTCCAAAGGTGTGGAGGGAACATGATTTAAAGCTTGATGTTTTTCCATTTTTACTGGCGAAAGGGTGTTGATGGCATGTTGTTCACTTTCTCATTAAAATTCTGTCATTTTTCACAAAGTGTTCTGCATTCAGGGCTGAAAATTGAAGTGAGAATGCACTTTACAGACTGATAAAATATGATAGCAAAATGGATGATGTTCATTTGCAGGATGAATTAATTAAAAAAAAAAAAGGAGTTTGTGTCAGTGCATTTATGAAAAGCCCGTTAATCAAACACAACTTTACCAGCCTTAATGGACACATCTTAAACACTCTTGCATTAATATTTAAAATTCCAGTTAGCAAATGGCTCCTAGTGCATTGAGCTAAAAAGTAATTAGAATAGGTCATTACAAGCATAAAACAGTACAGGCTGAAAGTACATTTTCTGTTGGCAAACAACAGGTTGGGCCTTGGCTGCTCAGTCTCCACATTTGTGTTTACATCTTTACCTATACAGTAGCTCTGCTCTTAACGAGAGAATGAATCTGCAGAAGAAAAATTTCTTCCTGTCCTCCTATGCCATCCAACACATTCTTATAACTACAGGAATTAGGATTACAACTGCCGGTCCATGTTAGCTAGGAGGCTGGAGCACTTCTCTCTCAGACCTCCATCATTATTGTTGCACCAGTAGGCTACTGCTGCTCTGGTTACTGTAGCTTCTCTTAGACAATTCCTTATGATGAACTTGTTGTGGTCTTTAAACACTGGGGCACTTATCTTGGTTGGGGTTCTTTGTAAAGCAAATAAAATTATTTGTGTGCAGAGACATCAAGGAATAGTTTCTCATGCAAATGGAAAAAATTGCCTAATACCAAATTCTCACTGCAAATTACTTCCCATAGGAAGTCCAGTATTATCACTGTGAACTGTTTCTGGGATGTTCCTTTTGACCTTAATCTAATGAAAACTGTTAGAGATGTTTTCTGTGACATAGGTAAACCTATTTATTTGAATAGTTTTGCTATATGAACTGCTGAACCTTGCCTTAAAATCTATTACATTCAACTGACTTGATCAAGAAAATAATTGGTTCCATAAATTCTTGGTCTTTTTCTACTTTCTTCCACTGACAAAATCTTATATTCACTCTATTTCTCCACTCAGAAAAGATATCAGCTTGGCAAAGTTAGCATCCTGCTTCCAAATCCAAGCAGGTAAAAATAAGAGATGAAGAAAAACATTCACGTAAATATACAAATATAGAAAGAAGTGAGGAAGAGAGCTTCTGGGTTCCATGTTGTCGTCTGCTGCCACGGACAGCAGCATCACAGCATCCTGCCCCATCTCATAGGGCTGCCACAGCCCTGCTCTCAGGCTATTTAAGAACCAAACTCCTTTTATGACTTTAAGCAACTCCCAATTTCCCATCTTAATTTATACACGGTTATCTTGTAAGGTAGGCTATTACATGGAATTTCATGGCCCATCTCCTGCCATCATTGAACCATTCCCAATGGTATTCTTCGATCTTAAATACTGACCCTGAAAATACACCTATAGGTTATTAATTTAGAAACAATACCTGACCTGATATCAGGGGCTGTAACCATTATGACAGTGAGAAGTATCCCTTTCTTCTAGATCTAGTGGTTTTGTAGGTGACTACTTGGCAGACTCTTAACCATTTTACAAAACGTGAAAATTGCTGTCATTGGCTAAAAAAGAAGACCTGACAATGTAACAAACCTGAGTAGTAGGTCCAGACTGAGATGTTTCTTGTGCTGTCTTGCTGTTGTGGCACACCATCACAGGACATCGTTTTACTTTTTCTGCATAAACAGATCATTGTTAAAGCAGGGCGCCACTGCATGCTGCGTCTTTTGACATTGCATCGACAACAATTTTGGTCATGTCAGGAGGCTGCTGTCATGGCCTGCTGTCTCCCCAAATGTTGCAACTAAGTCTGAAGACAAACAGTAGGACCCAATGACCGCTTTATATTATATTATACCTTTGATAGATACAATTTAGTGTCTGTTTTGGGTATAAGTGCAAAGCTATTTCACATAAGAAAACAGACTATCAAGAAGCAAGTGCAGTGTTTCTTTGTCACGTTCACAGTAGAAGAAATATTGTGAGACTGTGATTCTTGTTCAAGCTTGTGCCATAACAATATCTCAGTTCTTCTTGCAGCCAAATGACCTCAGGACTTGGGATAGATCAAGAAATATGTTCAGGTTGATTTGAGAGTATTTTAAACAGAAGTTATGAATAAATATTAGATCCTGAGACCATTTCTTGTTCTGGGGCTAATTCTGGCTCCTGATTCTGTGAATTACACAAATGACTGCTTGCCTAAGCCACTCTATTGGCTTCTGTGACACCTTTTTTCATGCTGTACAAGTCCTGGCACTTCAGAGACCCAAAAGAAGTCTTTGTTCATGTTCTAATCCATTCTGTGAGATCTCAGATCCTTACTTGTCTTCAACAGAATGGAGAGCTCCTAGTGATCTTAAAAGATGTGGTAACTTGCTGCAGTTTGTAGATGGAAGTTCAGGAGGTGCACCAAAGGACTGGCCCAGCCAGATGTGGGTACCCAGTAACTTAGGATGTGGATGCATCCCATCGTCATGCTTTCTTCTCTGTGGGATTAATCACAGCTGCTTGTTTGTCTTATTCCAATGGGCCATCCTCTGCGCAGGGACAGAAGGATGGAGGTGTAAAGGCAAAATTGAGGGAGTTTTGCCAGAAATAACCTTACAGTTGTCTCCCATCTACAAGGTCCCAGATATGTCCCTTAGTTTTAGGCTGCAGCCCCAGGCCTTCTCCAGAGCTGCTATAACATCAGTGGGAGCCTCAAAGAGAAAGGTTCCACATGCTCTTTGGGCAGCAGAGACTCATTTTCCCTTTCTCTTTTTTTAAGGGTAAAAAACCCCAAACATCTCACACAATAATTCAACTGCTGTGAGGTCTCCTTGGTTATTCATTATTTCTGGCTTTGTATGAGGATTTGAGCTTTAAAAGCAGGTTCCCAGTTTCCCCAGGCCATGCAGGTCTGCTCGGGGAGGCTGGATGCCCTCCTCCCAGTGCAAGTGGCACGTTCCCCTGTGCCCTCCGCAGCCTGCCAAGCCCTCAGGGACCCACAGACAACCTTACCAGCACCAGAGTGTGGCTAGTCTGCCTGCCTGTTGTGTACAAGAAGAAAGTAAAGCAGCTGGTGTATTTTAGCATGATTAACTTCGGTAGAAATAATTTCCAGTCTTCCAAGTTTGGTCTTTGGAGCTGTTACAGGCTCAGTGCAAGCCTTTTCCCTGTGTTAAGCAGAGGAGCCACCACAGTCAGCTCTCTGGGGTGTGGTGGCTCTGTCAAGGTTGGACGTACATGTAGGTGTCTATTTATCCACTTTCGGTCTATACCCTCCCTTTAAATGGGGCTTACTGGCTTTGTTTCAGAGCTTATGCTTTTTGAAAATATGCCTTTGTTTATCCTTGCTTTAAACTCCATTTCTGCATCTCAAAATAGCAGTCACCTAAAAATTTGAGACCACTCTTGCCCCATAAAAGCGATCTAAGCAGTTGGTTGTGATCTCACTGTTTGTGCTTTCCTAATCCATCCCACGGAAACATGGCTTCTCTGCTGCATGGTGGCATGGCTTCAGCACAAGAGTTGGAAAAGTTCCTCTTCAACACCCTAAGGCTTAATGTTTGTGTGCTCTCCTCTCTGAGAGACAGGGTTAAGTCTATCCTGACACAGGCTGAGGAGGGAAATGAAGTCATATCTCCCTTTTCACAGATAACCATCCTACCTCCTTGGCTATTCTAGAAAGGCAAAGGGCTGCAAAGCCAGTGCATTGTGGTCTTTAAAGTCTAGCCAGGGTGTCTCTTGTGATTTTTACAGCATGAATTTGTTGATGAACGTGAGACATGCTGCAAGAATGCTTAGTTCCCTGCTTGCCTTTTTTTTAGTGCCTTGCTCCCAACTGGTTTGAGGGGTGAGAGAGGCAGCTAGCTGCTCTGACTTGACATTCAGGAAATAACCTGCACGCAGAATGCCAAGTCCCTGTGGAGTATCTGTGCCTACAGGATCAGCTACCAGCCCAGCACCATGGTTTCTGGGCCCTAATTTTAAATTTTGGGCCTTCAGGTTGTACGTATGTCTTGCTTTACCTGCTTCCCTGCCCTACTGGCCCAAATCATGACTGCCACTTGCTGGCAGAAACAGGTTTGGAGTCATCTGCAAACATTTTCCTGTTTGATTTTGGGAAAATAGTGAAAAGTAAACATCACATTCTCATTGTAAATCAGCACTTGGGTTTAAAAGAAGCCTTGACTTCCAGGACAGTTTTCTGAAGATCTTTCAGCTCATCTGTCTTGCTTTTGCATTATGGTAGAGGAAATGCGTCCACATGCTCACATCTCAAATCAGAGATGATAACAGCTTATGCTGTTCCAAGTCTGTCACCATATCTAGCCATACACCACATTATTCCTTCCTCATTTTATAAACTGCACCCCCACACACAAAATTTTTGTATAGCACTCAGTTTCAAAAGGGTAACACTGTGTTTCCTCAGAACTATTATTCAAGATGCATCAAATACTTTGAGGAAACTAATCTAACAAACAGTGTTGTCTTGTGATGTACATACAGAGTCTCCTGTTATTTATATTATGTGACAAATTAAGCCAAGTGAAATAATAGTCATTAATCAAACACCTTCAGTTCTGCAATCTAGCATAATATGCATAAGAGTAAAACTCAAAAAAGTTCCTATCTTGGGCTGTTTTTTTATTCAAAAGTGTGCATATGAAAGGAATCAATTAACGTGCCTATATCTCATCAGTTTCTGATAATTAATATGAGCTCTAAGGGCTTTGTGGATTGCTGGTTTGATAATTCACTAGCAGCTGAAGTAATGGAGGTTATGAAGGAAAGATGGCCTCACGGCTGCCTTGCGAAGTGCACTAAATGACTGAACCCGAAGAATAATAGGGATGGAAACTGCTGTGTTCATTCATGGATAATATATGACAGGAGTAAGGCAAGCAGCAAGTTAGCAGATGACTCAGCCAAGCATCTATGACTGAACAAAGTGTGATTCTAACCTTCTGTCATTGAAAATATATTTAATGGAAACGTTATCATTCTGATATATTGCTTGCTAAGATAAGACATGTTTATAGTACAGTTTCCCTGTGATGCTACTATAGGACTAGATTTTGGCACACTTGCTCTTGCTGAATTGTACTTCATCTCAAAATAAATCTACTCCTCCTGGAGCAAGAGACTGTTCAAAAAGAGCAAGCGAGCCAGAAGCTGGTCCAAAGTTGGCTGGAGCCAAATATCACCAGATAAATATAAAGGATCCTATTAATTTTTAATATGCAGAGAGGAAGATATCTATAAACACTGAGGACCACATGTAAGGCTATTCCTTTGTTATGATTTTTTCAGCCTAAAACTAGAACACTGGTCAACATAATTTATTTTTTTAATTAACAAATACGAATGGCCACATGCCTCAGACGTAGATCAAAGAAGCGGGATGCTGAAGGCATGGATTAAAGTTAGCTGCCTTCTCCCTGCATCTGGCAGAGCTCAGTTTGTAACATTTTTATTGATGGGAGCACTCAGGTGTTCAGCAGTGAAACAGAGCACAAAGTCTGGAGTGTTGTATTAAAGTGAAACTTGCTGAAGGGAGGGGAGGGAGGATAAAAATGCAGCACGATAATCTCTAGAGCGCATTATACATGTATGCTGGTCAGGGATGGCTTGCAGCAATTCTGCAGTACTGTGCAGCAGGACCCTGCCAACAGAATTCATGCTGAAAACATATGTTCTTCTGCTCAAACCAGCTTTCGCTACATCTGGAAACCAAGAGTCAGAGGGGGAGGGAAAATAAGGCAACAGCATACGTAATTCTCTTCTAAGAGAAACCATTCATTTGTTCATGAAAGAAATCTTTCTCCTTGTCTCACCAGCAAAAATTCTCACAAAGTTCTGGAATGGATATTTAAAGCTGGGCTAGGAAAGCAAAAAAAAAGATAGGGGGAGGGAATGTAGGTAATGGCAGACATTTATGACATTTTTTTCTGAAATAAAGTCAAGTCTTGATATCAAGAGCAATCTTATTTAGCAAAACGTGAGAAGATTGGGAAAAACTTTGTTTAAAATGACTGCGAGACTTGTAAAAACCCCAAAATAACTCTGTTTTGCTGTCAAAAGCCTGGGAAACACAAAACAGATGTTTCACCCAGCCTCACTTACTCAGCCAGATATGTCCCTGCTATGCAGGCAGCTGTACCAAGTGTCTTTTCTGAGAAAGAAGTAGTGCTTTCCTTTGGCATTTCTGCATCATTCTCACTGACCAGCCGGACACTGTCGTCAGCTCAAGACAGCTTCTGTCATCCTTCCCGCTACCTAAGTCTGCAGAATCTCCCTGGGACCGAGCAGCTCCGTGCTTTGAAAAATACAAACATCAGGCATAAATTTTGGCAAGCCGTGGTCCCTCTGGCAATCGATGGGGCCACTGAAGTGGGAAAGCACTACTCGTTGTAATGGGTGGTGGCAGCAGAGCTCTCGTTTTGCACCCTGAACAATGCACACATTATTAGAGCTAATGGCAGCTACGTGTACACGTAATAATATAGCCTTGAGACTGCAGCTTGGGAATGCCACAAGGGCAGATTGTTTTATTTTTGTTCATGGGAGAAAGTGTGGTGAGTAACAGGAAAATCACTTGAGCAGAGGCTGAACATTCCCTTGCTGGGTTGCTTAAGGATGAAGGGGGGAGATCCAGGACTTCTCTCTCTAACTGATATTTTGAGGCATTTTAAGACATTATGTTGACCTCTGGATCCTCCATTTAGCTGCTGCCTCACCCTGGAGGCACGTGATGTCTCTAGCTCAGCATTTTGGGATGTCCAGCTCACTGGCCAGAGGACGGGGACACAAATCTGCATAGGCAGAGGTGGATGTTTCACCCTGGATTGATCCACTCCTCTCCTGCGTACTCTAACAAGACGTTACTGGTGGTGGGGTTCCCCATCCCTGTCCTCCACATGAAAGAGCTGGTTTAAGCATTTTGCTCTTGGCAAGTCGTGTCTGTGAATCCTCAGTGCTCTTCAGCACCTCGGATTTAGCATCCACTCTCTCTGGGGATACTTCCTCGGAAAAATGTATGGTTATTTCATGTAGGCAGATCGCTGCCTCGCACCTGGACATCTGTGGGTCCCATTACTGGACATGGAGCTCATTCTGAGGGGGAAGTCTCAGAATCTGACCCTAAAAATCTAGAGTGTGCAAGCGAAGTTGGGGGTCCAGCCTGAGGTTACTGTTTTAATGTTGCATTTCCATCATGAAACTTCCCTTGCTGGATAACTGATGTCTGCATTTCAGTTGACCAAGTAGAACATAATTATCTTTGAATTGGAAATCTTAATATACAATCAAGAAAATGGTACTGTCATTGCAACAAAGAAGAAGCTGATTATCTAAAATGATCTGAATGTTAATATAATTTATAAATCATTCTGGAAAGACAGGCATGGGGAAGAGAGAAGACACTGCCTTACATACCCTCGGCTCCTAAATTCACTGTGAGGTAGAGGGAGTTAGACCTCTGGCAGTCTCTTAAAATGATTGAGGAAGAAAAGAAAGTGGCTCACCACCTTGCAGTGGAAGGTGAGGTCTCTATAGTGCATCAGATTAACGAGACACTTTTGTAAGTTTTTATTAACAGAATCCACTAAGCAAGATTCAGGAATAGTGAAGAATTTTAACTATACAAAAGGGAAATAATATAGTAAAACCCAGAATGTTCAGCTACTCCTTGGAAGACAATTTTTCATAAGGAAGATGAAACAGTAAAATCTTTTTCTGGTTTTGATCCTAACCAATAGAGAAGTAGGGGTTGAGAATATAAAGGTAAAAAGTCATTTGTGTGAGAGTGAACATGAAATGACAAAGTTTATGATCTTCATCAAGAGAATAAAAAAAAGTGAAATGCAAGAAGGCAAATTTCAGTAACCGTGAAGGACTGATAGGCAAAGTCTTGTGGAAGGCACTTTAAGGAAAAGATTAAACAAGCTGGCAGCTTCTCAGAGAATCAGAGGAAGAAATCGACTATAGAAAGATACAAATTTAGCAAAATCATGAGCTCTTCATTGATATCAAACTCTAGAGGAAATGTAGGAAGTAAACAGTAGGTGAGATTACAAAACGTGGGTATAAAAGAATAACTCAAGCACATAAGAAGAGAAGCATCAAGGACAAGAAGAAATCACTCTACAAGTACATTTCTAGTAAGGAAAAGACTGGTGGAGGGGGAAACGTTACAGATGAAGGTCGAAGCCTTTTTTTCATCTATTGTCCCTATAGCAGCGATCAGGTGGTTAACATCATTAATTCCAAGGACAAAAGACTATGATAGGAAAAGAGCAAGCCAGAGACGAATTAGGTAGGCTTACATTTTCAATTGGCTGAGCTTCCTTCTCTGACACGAGGATATCTCTGGCTTGTCAACAGTTATCACTGAGGCCTTGCGGGGAGCAGCTGGGGTACCAGGAGTCTGGAAAAGGTCAGGGGAAAGGAAAGGGCAATAAAAAAAACAGAGAAAGCAGAGTCAGAGGATCCCAGAGCCTTCAGCTTAAAAATCTTTGCAAATAAGCAAACTTCTTGGGAAGAACTGGAAGGTGAAAAGGTTAGCATCCAGTTGGATCTATGAAGTACAAATCATTTGAAATAAGTGGAGAAGCAGTGGACACCAGTTATCTTTGCTTTAATCAGGTTTTGACAGCTGTGCATGCCTCACAATTCTATAAGCAAGCAGTATAGTCCATAGGCTGTTTGCATTTGCAAGCTGTTCTGCTACCTACACCCACAGAGCAGTTGGCAAAGGTTTCCTCTCAAAGTGAAAGGATGCCTTGGACGGGATGATGTGGGATGCTGGAGTCAGTTTTGCCCAATGCTATCACTAACTATCTGGATGATGGGAAAGGAGATGTACTAGATAAATTAGCAGATGATACTGCTGGGAGAAGCTGCAAGTACACTGCAGGAGTGCATTAGAATTCAAAGTGCCCTTGGGAAACGAGTGAAATGGCCTGGAAAACACACAGGATAAATTTCCACGGTGAAAATGCAAGGTGTCACACTTTGACAGGATTGGTCACAAATCTGAGGTTGGTGAGAACAAAATTAAGTTGCAAATCTGTGTCACAGAAAAGGTAAACGTTGTGTGAGGTGTATAAAAAGCAATATCACAGAGACACTTGGAGATAGACGATTCATTTGTTCCTCGGCATAGGTATAGCTGTAATTTGAGACATATGTGGACAAATTTGAGAATGTCCAAAGGAAAGGAATAAGAGGTCTAAAAATGCACGACCTTGGAGGAAATAACGAAGGAATTAGCTTGGTGTGGTCTCAAGAAAAATAGACAGGGGGAGGGGATGGTAAAAGCCTTTCCGTACATAAAGGCTGCTGTTAAGACGAAAGGCAAAACCTGCCCTCTGCATCTACAGGGGATAGGTCAAGAAGCGGTGGAGTTCAGCTGCTGCAAAGGAAGTGTATAAAAATTTTCTGAGGCATTAGGGAAAACTTTCTAATGGTACAATTAGTGAAGCACTAGAACAGATTGCCTGGGAAGTCGTGGAGTCTCCGTCACTGGCAGTCTCGACAATTTAGGCTAACATCTGTCGGGAAAAACACACATACAACTGAACTGGCTGGGGGCCAGGGAAGTGACTACATGACCTCCTGAAGTCCCTTCCAGACCTGTTTTCTCTGGTTCTAATCAGTCAAGAGCCTCCCTCCCTGACAACGCTATGTACTTTTGGTTTGAACCGTTTGACATGCTGTTTGATTCCTACCCTGATTTCTTTGCAGTCCTATGTATTAAACTGCATGCTTGCAGATAATTCCTAGCTTATCTGAAAAAGGAGTAATGTTTCACTTTCAGGGTTCCTCCAGCAAACATTAGGATTGGACCTGCAGTCACCTTGTATCTCCATGTTTTCAGAAGTTTAATTTAGGCACTCCTCAGGGCAGCCCCAGATGCTAAACCCAGTGGTATGAGAGAGGAGAAGGGCTGGAACTTGAACCGTGTGAAGGAGCAAGAAGCAGAGTAGACAGGTTTTCAAGCTGCTGTGCTCCACATGGGAGAAGAGGCAGACTGAGCTCTTATGACCTTCCTCCCTCTCCCCTGAAACACAGAAATCTCTAATTTCCCACTGACAAGGGGGAACAGGAGGCTCCAGACACAGACCTGCCTTTCCTCCATAGCCCACCGAAGACCACCGCTCGGAGCTGCCGCCCAAAGACAGTGGCTACCTGCCAGTGACCTGAGCACTGCCTGAGTCACTGAGATCTGCACGGCTGGATCTGCACCCTGCTTGGTTACCCAGACCCGGGAAAATAGCACCGAGGGAATCTGCCAAGACAAAACCCAAGTGGGGGAGTAGGGAAGAGATAAAGAAGCATTCTTTATATTGACCACTTGATTTGTATGATCCCAAATTTGGATTACTAGGCTTTGCCAGTATCCTCATGAGACATTTCTAACAGCAACGATATTCTCAGAAATAATCAGCTTTTCAAGTGCTTAGCAAATACCTGACCTTTAAACAGAAAAGAGAGGTGTTAAGTTGACCATTTATCTTAATGTGATATTTTCAGCTGAGATGGAAGTACTCTGCCAAGGTCGATAGGGTCAGAAACCTGTCTCCATCACCATTCCTCTCTTGTGATGTGGATCGAGCATGCCAGTTCTCAGCTTTTCCCCAGAAACCTCAGCACTGGGCTTGACTCCTTCTTTGCCTGGTTTTGGCTGGTGGCCCTGCAGCCAGAGATGGCAGAGCGAAAGATGTGAGTGTGTTATACAAACAGCTGATTTTCTACCTTGGCTATAAAGCAAGGGAGGAGAGATATTCACACATAGACAGAGGAAGTATAGCTCAGATATCTCTGGAGAGCCAGGGGGTCTGCAGAGCCCATAAACCCAGGGAGAAAGAGAATGGGTGATGGACAGTGACCCCCTGCACCTGATCACCTCTCCTAGGATTTTACTTTTCCACCATGTGTCTGTCCTCCTTTCCCATCAGCTGACCCAGTCTTCCCTCAACCTGTTCTCGTGGTGGCTTCAAACTTTTAATTCTTTATTCTTTATTTGTCTTTCCCCTAACAGCCTCTGCTCGCAGCAAGCATTCATGGTTGCCAGCTCGCTGAAGGACAAACTTGAGCTTTCTGAATTTTGTGGTGTCCTTAGAACACAAAACTCCAAAATAACTCTGTCTGCCTCCTCAGGCACACACTCTTCGTTGAGAGAGAGTGTGATAAATTACGTTTATATGCAAGAAGAAATCGCTGTTCATTGTTGGCTCTGAACTGGCTTGGAGGTCAATGAGGTATGACTCCTACTCCAGCAGAGCTTTAATTTGTTTAATAGATGAGCAAGTCTGTCTGGACACGGTCCTGGGCAACTGGCTGTAGGTAGTCCTGCTTGAGCAGGGAGGTTGGACAAGATCACCACCAGATGACCTCCAGAGATCCCTTCCAGCCTCAATCATTATGTGTTTCTGCGTGGTTCTGTGATTTCTTTAACTCCTGAGCCTGTATCTCCTGAAACAGCCCATTTCTTTCCTGACTAGTGTTTCAAGTGTTGCTCTCCAACCATATATATCAGAAGGGACAAATAACAGTTGACCACAAACCCCAGTAAAATCGTGCAGCCCCCAAACCAGCTTTGCTTGGTTATCCCACAGAGGTTGCTAGAGGGAACTGCTTATTCAAACCTCCCCAAACACTGAGCACTAGCCCTGCTCTGCACCCCTCTCAGGCACACCCAATTTCAGGTTATGCAAACTCATTTTAGGGAATTTAGAGCATTTAGAAGAGTAGACCTTTAAATTGCAGAGAGTTTTCAGACTTGGTGACAGCAGAGCTGCCAGTTGTGCTACCATCTCATATATGCAGCTATGCATTACAAAGACAAAGGGCAGTCACACAGAAAATGGTGTCTGCGCTTTACTCGGAACCTGCTGTTCTCCTGGTGGCATCAACACTGTTATTTAGGTCACTTTTTAAAAAGGACAAATTAGGCCTCAGGGCAGAATTGGATCCTTTGACTCTGTAGCCAGATTCTGTTCTCATGGAGTAAATAGATGGTGATGGCTTTAGTTTGCTGAAGATAACAGGGATGCACCTGTAGCATTCGAGTGTATTACAGTGGAAAGCAGAATTTGATCTTTTAATAGAAAAAATAATCAAAAATCTTCAAACTGTTTCCCTAAGCTTCATTAGCAGCAAAAATTAGGAGCAAGAGGAATAATTTCTTTTTCTTTTCTCATTTCACTGAAAATAAAGTCTGCCCCCAAAGGTCTCCACCAGGTTATATTCATCCCTCAGTAAAGAAAGACTTTCATTTGCACTGAGGTCTTTTTTGTACCATTAGAAGGAATTTGTTGCAGAATTCAGTCTAATAGCATGAAATGCTTCCAGTGGCAAAACATCTCCAGGGAGAGGAGTTTGTTAGAAATTTGACCAGCCAATATACAACTGAAGTTACGTCAAATTCTAACTATATAACACCAGTTATTGCTAGTACACAAATAGAGCTATCCCCTTTTTCCCCCCAATATTCTTGTTTTCTTCAGTTGTGTGATTTAATCACAGCTTTAAGGAGATTTTTGTCCCTTTCTTTTTCTTTGTGCATTCAGATGTAGAGCTTCACTTGCCAGAATAAACAATGTATCACACCCCATGCAGCTGAAATCATTGTCCTGCTCCTGTCACAGAAGTTCTGCGTACCTTTGTGTTCCTCAAAATACTGTCAGGAAATTCTACAATAAATATTAGCCACGGGGGAAGGTTATCAAACAGTATGTCCTGAAGGTAATATTTCTTAAACAGCCCTTGCATGAGCTCAAGGCAAATCCTAGTGATGCTGGTAAAAAATGCCACTATCAAGCAAGTATGAAACCCTTGTGATTTGGTGGACTATTTAGATACGTGGCTAATATGAGACCTTGCTGCGGGAGCAGCCCATTTCCATGGGTTGACCGTATCATCTGTCCCCTTGTCCTGCACCTGCCTGACGCCTCTCCCTGTTCTCCTCCACCTCCAATTTGTCTGGGGTCATCAGTGGCACCAACTGCCTTTTCACCAGATAATATGAGCAATATGAACAACTCCTTTCACACCATGGCTTGTTTACCCAGAAAATCAAGAGAGTACCTTTTCCCTTAGGTTTTGCTATAAAATCTATGAAAAAGAGAGTCAGCTGTCTGACCAGATTTTGCGGCTGTGCTCCTTCCCTTGCCCAAGAGCAAGAGTGGGAGATTTTGACGTAGTCTTTCTTCTTCTCAGGTGGTATATGCAGGCATGCCCTTGCACGCATAGGGCAATAAAGAATATTGTTTGTTGCAAAATGTAAGTTACTAACACTACCTAGGACAGAGCTAAAGGCAATTGTCCAATAAAACATCTGTGATTTTTCGTTAGTGATAACAGGTCACCAAACCTTGAACCTACCTGTCGGAAAAAGTCGGTTTTGTCAAGTGTTATTTGAGCAATGGCTTTAAGTAACAGCACCAGTAAGCAACTGCTCACATCCCATCTTTTCAAAACAAAATAGGTTGTGATTTTGAGATGACCCCTTGATTTCAAATCAAAAGGGCAGTTAATTTATACTCTTAAAGGAGTTGAAAGATATAAATATTTAAGACAGAACCAAGATGTTCTGAAATTACTGAAATGTAACTTTTTAAAGAGGATGGCCAGAAATTTGGTTAGGCCAATTGATTTTCAGTAAACATTTGAGATGTTAAAATATTTGTGGCTCGGGTTCAAGTGGGACAAAAAATCTTACAGATGACATATGCATGAAGATGAAAGAGAAAATGAACAGGGATATGTTGGTACGTGTTCATTTCAGTGTTTGCTATTGTCCCAGCGTGAGCTGAGGAGAAGAATGGGATAACTTATCCTTAGAGGCATGTATAAGAGACATAAGAAAACCCTACTGATTTTTAGTATGCATTGTGTTCATTACTCACAAAGTCCTTTCTTTTTAAGGACAGCATGTGTTTTAAAGCTATAGCTTCCTTCAGTGAACTCCAGTTAGATATCTCCTCTTAATCAAAGTTATTTACAGGGGGATTTTTTCTTAACTTTAGAATGAAGGAAGTTTCTTGTCTTTAGGAGATGTACCTTGGAACACTTTGATTTTTCACAGCAAGAAAAATTTCTTTCACTCAGTCTGGATCTGCATTGTATGAGCGGGCTCCAGCAAGTCTGAGAGCAGATAGCTGCTTTTCTAACATGTCAGCAGCATATGTACATGTCAATCCATGTTACACAGGAAATAAGCTAACATCATCATTTCAGTGAAGAGTTCCTGTAATCTTCAGTTTCCATATTAACAGGAAAAATAAGACTCCTCAGGAAGTTTATGGCCTGAAGAGTGACAAATACTTACAATACACACAGACATGGTTCCCAGATAGTCTACTGCAGTACAGCTCTCCAGCCCACATGGCTTGCATCAGGCAAAGCAGACTGGGGGCTAGCACTTGGTACAAGGAGGGAAAAATGACTGGAAAAAAAAGGGATGAAAACCTTCCTGAGCAGTCTACTAAGTGGAAACTTCTGTCTTCCACCAAGACAGAGTTTCCAAGTGGATGTCTTCCAAGAGTGATTTGCTTCCCTGGCAAGGTCCGTACCCCGGTTTTGAGGTGTGAGCAGTGCCCATGCCTGCCAACAGCTGTCCCTTTGCCTGGATCTGTCTGGGAACCCTCTGGAGCCTACTCCTCTGCTCCTGCTGCACTCGGCAGTTCCTCGCTCGCTTCGGCACAGCACGGCACTACGGCGCCTCATCTCATCTGCTCACAGGCTCGTCCAAGACAGATCGGTGTGACACCATCCCTGCCCCACTTGGCAGTGCAGGAGCTTGCTCACCACCTTCAGCCACCGCTGAACAGCAATGTATTATCAAAGCAATGTCAAGGAGGTCAACTGGTATAGGGGTGGCTCTACCAGCCATGTACATGAGCGAACAGCACTCCCAGACTGTGCTTGAGAAAAGCAAGGACCCATTCCTCTGAATACTTTTATGCTATTCCTGTCAAATCAAAATTGTCTTCTAAAAATAACGGGCCAGCGACATTTTCTTTTGAACCCATGAAAACTAGAAGTCAACTGCTAGAAAGAAACTCTGTTGCTTACCACGGCACGCATGGCCATAATGAAGACAGATCAGTGTAAACAGAGGTGGCCCATGTGACAACTCACCTCACAACAGAATCACAGAGTCATAGGTTGGAAAAGACCTCTAAGATCATCAGGGCCAACCATCCGCCCAACAACACCATGCCTACTAAACCATATCCCGAAGTGCCATATCTACATATTTTTTAAACACCTCCAGGGATGGTGACCCAATCACCTCCCTGGGCAGCCTGTTCCAATGCCTGACCACTCTTTCAGTAAAGAAATTTTTCCTATTATCTAATCTAAACCTCCCCTGACACAACTTGAGGCCATTGCCTCTCGTCCTATTGCTAGTTACTTGGGAGAAGAGACCAACACCTGCCTTATTACAACCTCCTTTCAGGTAGTTGTAGAGAGCAATAAGGTCCTCCCTCAGCCTCCTCTGCTCCAGACTAAACAGCCCCAGCTCCCTCAGTTGCTCCTCATAAGACTTGTTCTCTGGACCCCTCACCAGCCTCGTTGCCCTTCTCTGGACATGCTCCAGCACCTCAATGTCCTTCTTGTAGTGAGGGGCCCAAAATTGAACACAGTATTTGATGTGCGGCCTCACCAGTGCCGAGTACAGGGGCACGATCACCTCCCTACTCCTGCTGGCCACACTATTCCTCATACAAGGCAGGATGCTGTTGGCCTTCTTGGCCACCTGGGCACACTGCTGGCTCATTTTCAGCCAGCTGTCAGCCAGTACCCCAAGGTCCTTTTCTGCCAGGCAGCTTTCCGGCCACTCCTCCCCAAGCCTGTAGTGTTGCATGGGGTTGTTGTGACCCAAGAGCAGGAACTGACACTTGGCCTTGTTGAACCTCATACAGCTGACCTCAGCCCATCAATCCAGCCTGCCCAGATCCCTCTGCAGAGCCTTCCTACCCTCGAGCAGATCAACACTCCCACCCACCTTGATGTCATCTGCAAACTTACCGAGGGAGCACTCAATCCCCTCATCCAGATCATTGATAAAGATGTTGAACAAGACCGGACCCAAAACTGAGCCCTGGGGAACACCACTCACGACCGGCTGCCAGCTGGTCATGCAGGGTACAATGCGTGGCTGAAAAATACTCGGAGTGACCTAAATGGGGTTTCAGCACATAATAACATCTGTTTAGCTGTTCACAGGGAGGACAGAGAAGCAAGCAGCTGCATCTACGCAAATGCAAGACACACCTGATGTTTTCACAGCTCCGTTTCTGGGCGGCCCTGAAGCTTTTCAGGAGGGCTTTCCTGGAGGTCTGTCATCATACGAAATTATCAAAAGCCTAGTTCATGTAAATTAGGATTCTGTTGAAAGAGTCGGTGATTTTCTCCCTCGTGGCTCTCTGGGACTGGCTGGCTACTCCCAGATCTGTAATGAAGGTGTTTGTCTCCAGGTGCTGAACGGCCACCAAGAACATACTATATATTCTCTGGCTTATATTAAAGCACATATGTATTGTCAGTTTATATTTATGTATGTCGTAGCATAAGTGCATGTGTTTCATTACAGCGTGAAGTGTAATTTTAAGATATTAAGGATGTGGAAGCACACCCAGCGCGGGATGCAACGCTACAGGCATGCCATGAGAGCGCAGGACTTCATCCCCTGAGCTGAGGAGACCCGCAGGTATGGGTGAGCAGGAGAGAGGGATGGGTGTCCCCGTCGGGAGAAAGGCACTGTCACAGTGTCACACCCTGGATCTGCTGGAGGAAACACTGCCGAGACCTCCAGAGCCCACAAAGTCTTCACTTACCTTCCTTTTCCTGCACTTCAAAGAGTAATTATATTTACAAAATAACAGCTTTTTCTTTCTCTGTGTTTTTCTCCAAAACTTCTTCGCTGTGCACTGTTTCTGGCTCACATTTTAAATGCGCGTTGGCAGCAAGAAGACCCTCTGTTTCTTTAATTTATTACCTCTGTTTGTGGAATATGGATATTGGGCCAACTTTACTTCTTACACTAAGTGAATCAGTGCAAATGCAATCACTTTTGGACATCCACTGTATAAAATAAGCATATTTAGATGATCAAATAAGTGTTCCCATATGCATGTTGGCTGGTATTTCGTGCTGGTATAACATTCTTGTTTTTCTTCTGTGGTGTCCTTTGTCTTTTTTCCTTCCCTTTTCGACTGTGTTTGGTCAGTCACTCAGGGAAAAAAAATGCTTGTACCTTAAAGGAAATACTGTCTATTCAGCATATGGCATTTATAGATCTTCGGAAATTCTTTTGGGAGGAGTGCTTCAGATTAGCGGTCTTTCTCCTTCGGGGATGGTTTTAATTTGTTAGCACTTTAGATCTGTAGTCTTGAGGTAGCTCCTTTTTCAGTCAATAAAATGGCTAGTGAAATGAGGGTAAAATATTACAATTGTGTTCTTCAAATCAGATTTTTATGTGGGGTTTTTTCCTCCTGGTATGTAAATCTGTCATTTGGAGAGGATTTTTTCCTGTTTTCTTTTAATCTTCGGTGCATGTGCCAAGAATGATGATTTTAACCATGAATTACCACAGTGACTCAAAGCCAAACTGCTGGGAGGCTGCTACCCTGGGACGAAAAGGGAGCCAGAAGCAGCCCAGCTTTGACTCCAGCGTTTCCGACTGAAGTCTGCCACCCTGTCTACCGCTCTCACCTCTGCTCACAGTGCACCCCCTCCTCGGTGCCACAGGCACAACGCGGGGCTCAAAGCGTCAAGCCACCCGCAAGAAAAGCCCGCCAGATTAGCAAAGACATATACGTACTCGGATGGCAGCAGCTGCTGGTTTCACTCAAAGTAATAGCTCTGTTGTAGCCAACATGGCTCATCCGTTTATCCACCTTTACTCATCACTGATGTATGGGCAAAGCCCTTAGCCACGATGCTTTGGAGTTAAAGGACATAGCAATGCCATGCAGTCCTGGGCCAACAGCAGCCAGCCGTGACAACACCATCACAGAAACAGCTGAAGACGGAGCCAACAGCAGGCCTCTGGTCTGCCATGCTTCATTCAGCAGAGACTTTTGAAAACAACATGGTCTGTATGGGATGAATGAGAAGGGCTATGCCAGGAAACACCGTGATTTATTGCCATGGCCAGAAAAGCAGGGGTCTTCAGGATCTTAGGACTCATCTGGTCCGTCCCAGTCTCAAGACAGGATCAGTTATCTCAGCAGTCGAGCAGACATTTGTACAGTCTGACCCTAACGTCCCTCTTGTCGCAAGGATTTCACACCCTCCTAGCTAGTGTTTTCTCGGGCTCCAACATATTTCCCAGGAAAAAGCTTTTCCTAACATCTAGCTTAAAGCATTCCCGTATTTTAAACCCATCATTTCTTTTCCCCTCACCCACGGACACAGAACAGATTATGCTTTTTGTTCTACAGCCACTTTTTACACACTACAACCATGTTTTCCCATAAGTTTTCCCTTCCCTCGTGCTGAAAGATGTGAGCATTGTCAGTGGTTGCCTTTCTTAGCCCATTTACTATGGACTCGACCTTTATGTGAAGATCAGTCTACATGGTCAGTTCCTTGACGGAGGGACAGTATGCAACTTGTGGAACAAACCATGCCAACAGGACAGAGGGCGTGGATGACCAAGGAGACCACTGAAAGGCAGTCGAAGATGCCTTAGATGTGCAACAGGCCAGAACTATTTCTCTCAGTCTTTGTGTCTATGTGTGTGCCTGCACGGTTTGGAGATGTTTTTTTAGGTTTTACAAATGGTGAATTCATTTCTGTTACACTAAAAATTCTGCAAACAGATATGGACTTGTTTCTCTTCTCTAAAGTATTCATGTAAATAAAGCTGAGAACAGTATTTTGCATCAGCAGTTGATTCGGTGGTAGATTGCTTTGTAACTTGACCGTTGTGATTTGGAAATGAACAAATTAGGAAGCACCCAGGCCCCGCTGAGGATGGGTTGCAGAAAACCAGCTGCAGAGAAACCACAGAGGAGGGAGATGCTTGTCCCTATCAGCACCTCCCCACAGGTAACTGGGAATGCATCCCGGGGCTGGGGCTTGTCCCAGTATACTGCTTGAAGCATCTTGGCCCATTGCGAGAGGGTGATTTGCGGATATCTAATGTTTCACACGAGCAAAGTCAAAAGCACCATTCTGAGTAAATTATAAACATGTCGAAAAACACAATAATGAACAAAAGCAAAAACACAAACTCAAACAGCTTCCTTTCTCTTGAAAACCTATACTGATCACGAGCTCCTTATGAAAGCAAAGTTATGATTTTGTCCGAGAAAAACGGCTTCTGTTTGAAGTTAAAACAATTATTAGCTTTATTATTAAAAAAAAAAAAAAGAAGAAAAACTGGGGAGAGGTGCACTTGAATAGCATTTCATAACATATCGGAAGTTTCCCCACTACACTTGACAGGAGCAGAATAGGCTGGAATCAAAGGGGTGTATTAACAACTCAGCATATCTCCCTGTTTGGAACTAGTATTAGTCTATCATATCACTAAAAAATAATAAATCTTTGTAAAAGGCAGCAGTTGCTTTCATAATCCGACAGCAAACCCCGTCTGGTACTATTGGAAAAGTAAAAAAGGCAACACACTCTAAATTACATTGTTAAAACACCTACAGCCTAGTTCATTTTCATATGTTATCCATATGTAAGCCCTCAGCAATAGACAGCCACTTAAAAACTTGCGTTCTCTGTGTGTGCCTGTGAGGAAGAGAGAGCGAGAGAAGGTGAACATGGAGCCCTGTGTTTTCATTCTGACATTTTCAAGTGGAAAATATTGCAAAACCTAACTGGCATGAAAATAATTAAACTGGATAAACAAATGAATAAATATAATAACAAGTTTTCACATATAAAAATTCCTGAAAAGTTTTTAGTTTTATTAACCCCCTTCCACACCCACCAGAGCATATGGCCCTCTGTTTGTGCAAATCAGCAGTCTTTGCCTAAAGTGGATGTTTCTATTAACACTGTGACTAATTACTGAAAACAAACATGTGTAAGTATGATCTCTGCTAACTGCCTCTGTCAACCCATCTTTTTCTTCTTGTTATTCAGTCGAAGGGATTAAGATTGCTTGCTAAAGTACAGTAGACCTCCGTTTAGCCTGTTAACTGGCGTGAATAAACAAAGCCCATCAACCACAATTGACGTCAGGCTTCCAGAAATGTTTTTTACATTAGTCTACAAAAAAAACCAAACCAAACACATAAAAAGTGAAAAAGTTCTGGAGAACATTAAGACGCCGAACGCAAAGAGGTTTCACGCTGGACATAAAGGGTTGCTTTGGGAGCGGGCACTGAGAGCACGGCTGTGGGAATCGCAGCGCGTGAGCTCAGGCGGGTGGCAGGCATTTTGCGCTGAGGGCAACCGGCGCTGCCTCAGCGCGCACGCCTGGACGTAACGTGCACGCAGAAGGGGCATCCAGAGAAACGCTCACGCAGTCTTTCTTGTGGTTTTCTCCCATACAGAAAGAAAAACAAAAAAAGACTCTAAGCACCCATTTGGTCTTTGTGAGACACAAAGATGAAAAGATGCAAGTGGATTTTTCTTCCGAGTGTCCTACAGAAGCTGGATTTATCCGCTGCCACAGCGGCCTTGCGGGAGTGTGACACAGCAGCCTGCACGACTCCTCATCTTGGGAGTGGAGGAGAGCCAGCCTCCTTTGGAGCATGTGGTTCTTATCAGAGGAAAAAGAGGGAAAAAAAGCATCTTTGTGGTGCAGCTTGAATGCCTGTGCTCCT
Organism: Opisthocomus hoazin; assembly: GCF_030867145.1. NCBI lineage: Eukaryota > Metazoa > Chordata > Aves > Opisthocomiformes > Opisthocomidae > Opisthocomus > Opisthocomus hoazin. The sequence goes on along the minus strand of NC_134416.1, from coordinate 29,691,460 downwards.
CATAGCCCCCGTTTCTGGGCTGGCTGTGGCCCTAGAGAAGCTGTTGGGCTCCAAGCTGCTGCGGCTGGTGACGAAACCAGGTCTGGGTGCACTTCTTTCTCATACACACAGTGACTGCCCCTGAGAGAAGCCAGCTCTTCGGGAGGGAGGTGGGAGTAGTAACAGCCTGTACGCAGCCATGCTGCCCAGCTGCCTAACTCAAGAGCCGTGGGATGGGATCTCAGCACATTTTACCTCAAGTTGTACATAATGTAAAAACAAATTGCATGCTAGAAAACTGCACAAGTCTACATCGGCTGATTTTTCTGAATGTATGGTATGGTTGGGAGCCAATTCCCTGTCATTTCTCGTCTCCTGTACTTTACAGAGGGTGTCTTCTGTATAGAACAACTTGCCTTCGGGTTTAATGATTTCTAAGGAAACATAACTCTGTCGCTGCACTCTGGTGTTTAATTCTTCCTTTGTCATCAGTGTCTGTCTGGGGCAGCCCCGGGACACCAGTGTGCTCACTGAACTGTGCATGCACTTTGTGTACTCTTTGGGTTTGTGCCCTTGCCTGGTAGCTGGTGTTTGATCTAGCCTGAACAAGATGGCCTTAGCCTTCAAAGCCAGTGTGTTTACATTCCTCTGCTCTATCTAGCCTCTTTTTTTTTGAGTGTCCCCCAAGATAGGTGTCTTGCTGTTAGTATAAATACTTACCTGGTGCGTTGCGCTTTCCTCTGGTAGCCTCAGCATACTTTTGTGGAGGTGGAAGTGCCATTAACCCTGTTTTATGGATGGGAAAAAGGCAGCACAGTGCTCAGATCTGCAGGGTAAAGCAGTGGTGGCAGAAACAGCCAGGAAAACACCACCAGTCTCTTCTCACCCAGCCCAACGCTGCCCAGCCTGGTTCAGATCCACCCAGTTAGCCGTAGCACCTCTGCACCCCTTCCAGCCGCCCTTGCAGCAGCGGTTCCTTCTCTCCCCCCAAAACAAAGCCTTGTGGTGCAGGAGGCTGGGGGAGGCAGAAAACAGGGACAGGACGGCAAGGGGTAGGCAGAAAGTCCTTACCTATTCACATTAGGGCAATGAGGGGTAAAACAACCTGGACAGACCTCTCTCACTGGAGGAGAGCTAGGTCAGACCATAAGGTCCTGTGAACAAGATGGGTGAAGAGAATACACAGGAAGAGGGTGGGGGGAAAACCATTCTGAGAACAGAAGGTGAATGGGATCAGTGCCCTGCTGGCTCTGTCTCCCTTCACATGACATTGTTTTGGCTGTACGAGGGGAACAGCAAAATTGGCTGCCAGTGGTGACCCATTCAGAGCATTTCACTCTCTGCCTGGGATGGCCGCTGCACGGCAGGGACGAGTGCTCTGCCTGCGTGCAGTGGGGAAAGTGCCCTCTGCCTCTTCTCGAGCTCCACACTGGCATTGACCTCACCTGCTGAGACTACAGCCACGTAAAGGAAAAACCAGTGATTCAGTTTGTAACTACTGCTGCACCCAACACATATGAGAAAATTCAGCTCCAGACATGGTGCGTACATCCCATGAATCAACAGTTTGAGAGCTGGAATACCCAATGGAGAAACCTAAGGGACCTACAGGAACAGGAAGGCTGTTGCAGCAAGGTGTACAAAACTCAAAGCTTGAGTCTACTTTTCAGCTCCCCTTTGGTTGGCTTGTAAGTGTGACTTAACCCTGCTGGGTGTGCCTTGGAGAATGGGAGAAGCAGCAAACAGGTAACCTCCTGACTCATATCTCACCAGGTTTCATTCCCTTCTGGCAGACATTTTTGAATTTGCCACCACTTCTCCAAGATTCCAAAATAAGAAGCAAAGCACCCTGGTTTTGGCTGATGCATCTCACACTGAGCTGGAGAAAAGTAGGGTTATGAGTGCTGACGCTGCGCCCTCGGTTTGCTCTGTTAGCACAGGATCAGACACTTTTGATCTATAGGTTAGGAGGAAAGAAAAAAAAAAAAAAGAGTAAAAATGGTAAAAAGCTTACATCTTACCTGCCACACAGCTTATGAAGTCAGTCCGAGGGCAGAACCTCTCAATCTTCAAAGTTAGCATTTCTGAATGCGTGGCAGAGGCTGACGATATTTTCCACTTTCTGAAGCCTCGGGTTTGAAAACTGACAACTCTGCGCTCAGATTCCCTTGCCACTCTGAATGCCATTTAACGGCAGTATAACTGGAAGGGTCAAAAATCAGCTCTCACTTGGCAATGGCCCCTTCCAGAGCCAAGGCCACAGCCCCTGCTGAGACATGGAGAAGCTCCCGGTTCCAGCATGGCCGCTCACAAACACTGGGCTTTCTCGAAAACGGTTCTTACAGCAACTCTGAACACCAAAACACTCTCAAGAGTACATATTGGGCTGATGATATGAGAAATAATTCAAATTACTAGAAGGCGGGTAAGAGCCTTAAAAGAGGGCTTAGTTCAGTGCCCTTAAAAAA